>NC_056624.2:75369992-78126242 GCF_002870075.4 Lactuca sativa | reverse complement strand
TGTTGTTATATGAAAACTCAACAAGTGGCAAATGGGTATCCCATGTCTTACCAAAGTCGATAACACATGCTCTTGGCATTTAGTGTTTGAATGCTTCTCTCACTCTTCCTGTTAGTTTATGGATGGTAGGCTATACTCATATCCAACCTAGTTTCAAGAGCCTTCTGAAGTGATTGCCAGAATCGCGAATCTACTGTCTCTATCCGAGATAATAGATATGGAAACACCATCCAGTCGTACTATCTCTCGAATGTAAGTTCTGGTTAGTTTCTCCATCTTGTCTGTTTCTTTGATTGGCAGGAAGTGGGCAGACTTGGTTAATCTGTCGACGATTACCCAGATAGTGTCATGACCACCCATAGTCTTGGGTAACTTGGTTATGAAGTCCGTTGTAATTCGCTCCCACTTCCACTAAGGTATTTCTGGTTGCTATAACAAACCTGATGGCTTTTGGTATTCTACCTTTACTTCGGTGCAAGTTAGGCACTTTCCCACGTAGGTAGAAATTTCGGCTTTCATGTTTGGCCACCAATAGAGTTTCTTGAGATCCAGATACATCTTATCTGAGCCTGGGTGAATAGAGTATCTAGTCTTGTGTGCTTCATTCATGACAACCTCCCTGTAACCACCGAACATTGGAGTCTAGATTCGGTTCATGAAATAACGAACTCTGTCTCCCTTTTACTCAAACTTCTTCTCCATTCCTCTTAAGGCTTCACTCGCCACATTTTCTGGTATTAAGGCTTCCAGCTAAGCCTCTTTGATTTGCGTGGACAGATGGGAATGAATTGTCATGGTTAGTGCCTTCACCCTACGACCTGAGTACTCATTTTGACTGTGGGCATCTGCTACTACATTGGCTTTACCGGAATGATAGCGAATTTCACATCCGAAATCATTGAGTAACTCTACCCATCATTGTTGTCACATGTTAAGTTCTTTCTAATCAAAGATGTGTTGAAGGCTTTTGTGTTCCGTGAAGATAGTTCACTTGGTACCATATAGGTAATGTCTCTAGATTTTTAGAGCAAAGACCACTTCTCCCAATTCAAAATCGTGAGTAGTGTAGTTGGCTTCGTGTGCCTTAAGCTATCTCGGGGCATAAGAAATAACTTTTCCTCGCTGCATAAGCACACAGCCTAACCCCTGATTGGATGCATCGCAGTACACAACGAAATCCTCTGTCCTTTCTGGAAGAGACAAGATAGGTGCGTTGCATAGGGATTGCTTCAAGGTTCAAAACACAGTGTCTTGTTTCTCTCCCCAGCTAAAAGTTACACCCTACTGAGTCAGGACAGTAAGAGGTTTAGCGATTTTGGAGAAGTTTCATATGAATTTGCGATAATAGCCAACAAGACCCAATATTTGATGGCTTTTTTGTGGACGTTCTCGGTGCTGACCAATTCTCGAATGCCTTTATTTAGGAAGGGTCCACGTGTATGCCTTCTTCGCTGACCATGTGACCAAGGCAATTTACCTTCCTAATCCAAAACTCGCACTTTCAGAATTTCGCGTATAGCTTTTCCACCCTTAATGTTTCTAGAACATATCTTAAGTGCTGACTATGTTCTTCCTCACTTCGTGAATAGATAAGTATATCATCTATGAATACTATCATGAATTTGTCTAGAAAAGGCTGACACACTCGATTCATTAAGTCCATGAACATGGCGGGTGTGTTGGTTAGACGAAAGGGCATCACCACAAACTTGTAGTGACCATATTGAGTTCAGAATGTTGTCTTGGGAACATCACTCTCCTGGACTCGTAATTGATGGTACCCTGATCTTAGGTCGATCTTCGAAAAGAGTTTAGTTCACGGTAGTCTATGCACATTCGGAAAGATCCATCCTTCATCTTTACTAACAAGACCGGTGCTCCCCAGGGTGATAAGCTTGACCTAATGAATCCCTTATTGAGTAGTTGCTTTAGCTGGCTGGATAATTCCTGCATTTCTGCTGGTGCTAGACGATACGAGGATTTGGCTACAGGGGTACCTCCGAGAAGAAAGTCAATTCAAAACTTGACTTTGCGTTCAGGAGGAACTCCTGGAAGATCTTCGGGGAAGATATCAGGAAAGTTGCAGACCTCGGGGATGCTCTCGAGGTCTTTAACTTCTTGTTTTTCGTTAACTACATGGCTTTCGGAGGTATTTTTGAGCTTTGATGCACGAAATGATGCGAATGCTCGTGCTGAGATTGTCTCCATAGATAACGAGGGCTTCACCATTTGGCAGATTGAGGCGAATGGCTTTTTCGTAGCACAAGATCTCGGCACGATGAGGACTTAGCCAATCCATGCCGATGATGACATCGAAGTTTTTTATGGAGACTGGCATAAGGTTAATTGGAAAGGAATAATCATTTAGAGTTAGTGTACAACCTATGAATACATCGTTAGTGGTCTCTTTCTTCCTGTTAGCCATCTCTACAGTGAACATTTCGTTTAGTGATTGGGATGGTGTTTGAGTAAGTGTTTGAATTTATGGCTAACGAAACTTCTGTTCGCACCACTATTAAATAGAATGCATGCATAAGACTTGTCGAGGAGGAACGTACCCGTGACTACGGTGGGATCTGCTACTGCCTCCTCTTGGCCCATTTCAAGCACTCTCCCCGTGTTGCTAGCCTTTCTTATCTTGGGGGCAATCCCTCTTGTAATGACCGGTTTCACCACACCCATAGCAGGCTTGGCCTACTCCAGCTCCGGAGGTCTAGGCATTAGGTTGTGCATGTGTCTTGCAGAAGCGGGTTATATCCCCCTTCTTATTGCAGCTAGTGTATTACAATTCCCGACAAGGTACATGATGATGGAAATTGCATTTTTCGCACCTCGGGAGAGTTCCAACATGTCGACTGGTAGGTGCTTGAGTAGTGGGAACAACAGCAGGCATGATAGCAACATGGATTGCTACTGTTTGTTGTTTCTTGGAGGGCTCCTGCGAAGATTGGCCATTTTGCTTATTCCAAAATTTCTTCTTTCCTCCACCTTCTTTAGGTGGTTCGGGAGCGGCTGACATGGAATCTTGGCAATCTCTGTGATCTATTAATGTATGTGCCAGACGTTTGGTACTATCAAACGTGAGTGGATTCACAGCTATGACATTTCCTTGCGTCGGGGGAATTAGTCCCCATAGGAACCTCTCCACCTTGCTCTCCGGGGTGACCATTCCAGGACACAAAAGAGCCAGGTCACTGAGCCTAGTTGTGTAAGCAGTGATGTCGGAGCCCTTCATCTTCTGACTCCAAAGCTCCTGCTCTAGTTTTTGCATTTCACCCCGCGGGCAATATTCCGCTAACATTAGTTCCCTCAAATCGTCCCAACTCATAGCATTGGCTATCGGGAGAGTCAGGGATTTGACTTGGCTGTTCCACAAAGTGATAGCTCTATCGGTGAAGGTGCATGCTGCATATTTTACTTTGCTCGACTCGCGGCTCACACAGATCTTGAAGATTTATTCTGTCTTCTCGAACCAACGCATTAAGGAAATGACACCTCCAGTTCCATCGAAAGATCTAGGTTTAGCATTGGTGAAATCCTTGTATGAACACTCCTTATGATGCCTATGACTATCTCCGAGGTTTGATGGGTTGTCACCACTACCCGCCCCGCTAGTGCCACTTGCATTGATCTGTGACATAGCGACCGCCATGGCGGCTGTTACTGTTGCTTGAAAGACAGCAGGATCATACTGAGGAGGCGGCGGTGATGGATTGTTGTTCTTTCTGTTGGATTTCTTCGGAGGCATCTTTCTCTAAAATGATTTAAGAGAAAATGATGATAAGTCCTCTATAGTGATCACAAGTCAGGTGATACTAAACAAAATATATCTTATCCTGACAGTTATAGTGTTCTATTAAGCAATTTACAGTGGAAGTCTACTAATATAAGTAACAATCGCCATGAAATTTATAACAACACTTGGAATGAACTTTTATAATGTGATTTGTGCCTGATCCCTCCTATAATCACATAGTGTACACAAAGTATATATAACTAAAACCAAATAGATCTTCAATTAAGCGATCCTACTCTAATCCCACAACCAAACAAGGAACTGGAAGTAAAGTTAAATCACATATTCTGTGTCTATAAAATCTTAACTATATATAACTACACGTTTAGTTCTAGTGTTTCCTTTGTATAGAGTTTGGTAAGTTTTAGACTTGTTGCAACACCACTATCACTCCTAAACACATGTTGGTCGTATCTTGAATAAATATAGTTGATCAGGCTATATTTATCCCAGATATGCTTACATAACTAGCTAGGTTTAACTGTAGTGTCCAACATCTAAGTACTTTTGTTTTGTTCTTCTTGTGATACTATTTATGGTATGTAGGTATACTTGTATAGTTCTTATAAAATACTTAGATTTTAAAAGTACACTTTTAGTTAAGAGCGCTTCGGCTCATAGTGTTTATAGTTGTATTGTTGGGTTTTGAGCATTCTAACACTCCTATGGTGTACATGCAACCCTATAAACCTTGTATTTATGTTTTCTCTATTATACATGCAAATAAGAACTTTCCAAGGCTTAAATCCTAACTAGCATATTATGAAGTTCATATACTACAAATTACTAGTTAGATGACATACCTTTTGATGTAGCTTGATGTCTTCAAGCTTTAAAAGCTTAGCCCCAATAGTGTGGAAGCCTCAAGTGGAATCACAAATCACCAAAACACCTTGGAAGACTTTAGAGAATATGAATACTTGGTTCTCTCTAGTGAAATCGGCCAGCCCTTCTTAGTGTATCCACACTAGTGCCAATTTCACCAACCAAGGACATCTTTATATAGTGTTGAGGATTAGGTTTAAACCCTAATACCCATGACCTTTCATTTCCTAGGATCCATGGGTTAAAGCTCCATGGACTATCCATGAAGATTTAGCCCAACCTAAATGAACTTGGCCCACTACACATATATATCTAAGAGTCCATATTTAATTAGTTTCCTTTTGATCACTTAATTAATTCTAAATTAATTCTTGATCAATACTAATTAAATAATATGATTCCATATTAATATATTAGAACTTATAATATATTAGTATTAATCATAAGTATACTATTCTCAAAAGATTATCCATATAAATTGTGTTGGTGAAGTGCAACCCAAATGGACCATGCTGGGTCGGGTCAAGTACATACCAAATATAGTTATGGACTTAGACATTAATCCAACAGTCTCCCACTTAGATAAGTCTAAAACTATTATTGAGTATGACTTCAAAACCTAACTGGCAATCGTAGCTCTTAAGGCCACTGTCGAACTCTGATCTTGTCAACAAACTTGTCCATTAGATAAGGGATCATATATTCCTCCATTCTAGATATCATATGGACTGAGACATGGATTATAATCATTCTCTCTGTCCATTTGTTGTTTCTCGATTTCCAATTCATGACAACTGACTGATTGAACAAATCAAATCAGTCCTGGCTTGGCCAAGCACTCACATGTGTCATCATTAAATCATCGAGGGGCCCACAGATATCGCTTTTATCCCGAAGGTAAAAGGAATGGATAACTTCGACTCATATGGCTTGTTTTACTACTTGTTGAATCATACACAAAGGCACGTTTTATAACACCGAGTTACCGAATGTGTTTTCGTGCAATCATTGTACAACCAACTCATAGTAACAACTCATATCTCTAGGTTTGAAGAATATAAGATATTATCGTCTCATGATCACTCGTGATAAAATCCATGAAGTGATTCCAATGAGCGCGGGTTGAATCCAATACTCAGAACATATGAGCACCCATGAGTGTTGTAGCCCTTTGTCCAACATCTTAGACCTCTACAATCCAACCCATGATAGTCTTGATTCATATCTACTTCCAACATATGACCGACTGTGGATGGTTTAAATAACTTAGTCATTCCGGAAGAATAACCTAGTTATTATGGAAGTCAAAACATGCAAAGTGAAACACAAGAATAAATGAATCAGATATGGTATCAAACCCTATGAATATAAATAAACACTTTTATTTATCACCATATTGATTACTCATTATTCATTGTTTCGGTTTTATCAACTTTATACTTGAATTAAAACACTAGTTGTACCATGCTCCAAGCATGTACACTATGTTTTCTAAATACTAGTCATGCCACACACCAAGTATGCATACTATGTTTGTCTATGATCTTTACTTTGCGAAATAGACCAGTTGAACATAACTCCAATGATTCTCATTTCACAGTCCCAATTCCTTACTACAAATGCAAGAATTCCAAATTTATGCCATTTACTGAAATCTGTTATATTCTAAACTTATATGCATTGATCCTCTTGTAATGATTATGCACAAATTCACAAAGACTTGGCAACAATCATTACAGAGTATTCCAACAGAGATCAACTCCTTGGAAACATCCTTCTTGCATTAAGTTTCCTAATCTTACAGATTGAATACTTTCTAACTTTGAACCATTTCCATATTCCATTTTGACTCACTTCCGAACAAGAGTTGCCTCTTTTTAGACTATGTCAATATGGTCCTTCCAGAATTAACACTATACTTCTAGCTGTCCTTGAGCAACCAATCTTTGGTAAACCTTAGATTATGCTTGACAATTGCTTAATCATTTTAGTCATATCCAATTCTAGACCTTTTCCCTTCTTAATGCCCCAGGCATTTGGAAAATTTTAGAAAGGATAAGTATTGCACATGTAATCGATCCTATATCCGAAGCATATGGGACACGATCCATGATGTCTCACATAAAGACTAAACCAGTCTTTTGCTATAATATTTCCATTTCTATTTGCCAAGTTCTCATAATTCAAATTATGAAAAGGGATGTCGTAATCATAATCGAATTTTAGAACGCAAATAATGAACCCATATATAGAATTTCCTTATGTTGAGCCATTCCAACATGAAATTCATATATATTCTTGACTAAATACGATTAAGACCTCAATCTAAGCTTTTAGATTTGAGATGAAGTATAATATCCTCTCCCTTAATTATAGCAAAACAACTTTTTCCCAATTGAGACCTTTTGTTTTTCTATAATTAACATTGCTAACTTGCAACCTTTATCATAATTATCATGCTCCCACTAACATGATGATTAATAGGATAACACTTATGCTCCCACTAGCTTTGACATGTACTCAGAAATCAGCTGGACTTCTAGAAATCAATTCTTCATTGACTTTCTTACCAATGTTCAGATTTCTGATACTAGATTGCTTTGATAAAGCTTTATCAAAATCATACACCTTGCCTTAGATAGCTCACAGGTGTGTCTAAATAATTATGAAAAGGGATGTCGTAATCATAATGTTTAGACCTTTTGTCATTCCCACAATTGCTATCTACTCAAAATCTACTTAGTGAAAGAGTTTCCTTACCATCATTTTCATGAATCGAAGATAAACCTTATGACACTTAGATTTTATGGTGTAAGTGTTCCTATCTGTGTGAATTTGTCAAAACCATAATCACAAGACTAGGTTACTAACAAATCCTAACTCATATGGATTGAACTTGTGCAATCTTTACTTCTTGCCACCTGGCAGCTCAAGGGCCTGCCCATTCTTCCAAGTAGCTATGCAAACAATTGAGAACATGTAGAACTCAAATGTATAGCCAACGTAACTGGAATGGGCACAGAAATGTCAACACGATAGGTTATAAACCTCACGTCGTGTGTTAGTGTTAAACTACAGGTTTTTATTCTTGATTAGATCTTGAACTTCTTTTCAGGATCTTTAAGACTCCCACTGTCCTCTTGACATATAAGACTATCTTGCCAAATATTCAATAGATAGTGTGGATTCTAATCGAGACAGACACTTAACACAATTAGCCTTAGTTGGTCTTTGTTTTATCCAAAACATCACAACTTACCAATTTCAAATGTACAAGAGTAGAAAACTTTTACTCTTACATTTGAAAAGTGTTTTTTAAACCTTCTTTAAGACATGTCACTCAAGTTACAATCTTGGAGTATGACTCTAAGACTTGTGTTGGAACGTAGTATGACTCATCTTCTTGATTTAACCATTTCAACAATTCAAGTTCCTCTTCTTATTCATAAGATTTCCTTAGAGAACTAATTTTGATATGGTTTCTTAATCATTAAGATGATCACAAACATGATACTAAAGTACTCTCCCATATTTTCAGATTTGAGAAACGTTTATCTTTCTGCCTAAGTTGATTCTTCTTATTCGTTCTGCCTTACATTGGAACCTTTTCCAATGTCTCATAGTTACACTTAAGCTTGTAAGTATAACCATATTTACTGAACTTAAGTAAATCATGACAAATAATCTTATCGATCTTTTGTGGTGGACTTGACCAGTGCACAAGAATGTGTACTCGATCCCTTAGTCCGTTACTTGACTCACACATCCATGTGAACAAGTAATTAGTCTTAATTTTCCAATACTTGAAAGTTATCATTCATCATGCTATACAACTTGCATGATTCCAAGTTCCGGTCCAATTGAAACTTGTGTGATGAGAATCTTTCCTTATTTGGTCAATTTAGACATTACCACAAATGAAAGAATCAATTTCATATTTCCAATATTGCTATCAATGGAATCATATAAGCAACATCTTTTCCTTTTTCTACAAATGCCATTGTAAGGATATTTTAAAATAAACAAAAATAAAAAATTTTCTTTTATTTTAAAACTTTGTGGAAAAACTAATCCTTACAATGCAAATGTATATGAAAACTTGTTGTTATCTATTCCTAAGCAATCTACCATAACTCTTAAGCACATGCTCAAAATTCTGATCACCGAACCATGCGATCCATCTTCGCGATCAGAATCAACATATACTTCCTTAAAGTTTCTTTACTTTTCTTTGATTCTTAAAACATCAACATGTGACCCAGCCACATCATGTAATAAGAATCTCCAAGTAGGAACTTAATAGAGTTAGACAATGGAATTTACCTGAAATAAAGTCAAACTTATTGACTTTACCATCCTTAGGTAAGTTTGGCAGCTTCATAACCAAAGCCCCTTCCTTTGGTAATAGAAACATATATGGGCCCTTAGGTAATAGTACATGGGACTATCTCAGACTTAGCCTTTCTCTTTACCATTTGGTCAACCAATTTGACTATGGCCAATCCCTTTCCATTGGGAAGAGAATGCACTTCTGGATTTCCTGTGTCACTATTGTCCTTGTCCATAAAGTTTTGGGAAGTTGATCTCCTAATCAAATTTGCTTTACTAGTACACTAAATCATTTTTGATTTAGCAGCACCAAGCAAATAGATAAGATCATTAAGGGTCTTGTCATAGTCTATTTCATAGGAGTCCCAAAGGAACTCACTATGTGACTTAGAAAGTGATTGAACCACTAACTTTCTCAAGACTTTGACACCCAACTCACCCGGCTTGTCAGCATGTGACTTCATCTCCAAGATGTGATCACACCTAGACCTTGCCTTGCCAATAGGGCTTGATTGACCTTGAACTTGTGGGTTAGGGAGAATAATAGGAGGTGGTGGAGGAAGTGAAGTTCCAAGATATTTGGGAAGATCATAGATGTCTGAACTTGACATCTCTTGGGAGATATTCAAGATAGTTGATTTAAAGTCCATAATATAACACCCAATATGAAATATTAAGGCTAGGACCCCACAAACTATTTTATAACTTGGAAGAGGGATGCCATAATCCAAGCTATAGAATATTTGAAGGTAGGTGAATGACGATTCACCAATTTCCACCATGAAAAACGAAATAATTAATTAGGTTTTAATTGGATTTGAAATTCCTAGATCTTTGAGATTCATTCAACTATTCAATGGCATGTTTCAATCTCGAGTGTGCCCTTCAGGTTTTGTGACTGGGATGTCGAGGATCACAAAACAAGGTGTGAAGTAACCATGCAAATTACTTGGTACCCTTAAGTGTTTACCCCTCAATCGATGTGCCGGTTAACCACACACGCTCCATCGATACTATGATAAACATTAAGTTACCCTTTGCCTACCTTGTTAAATATGAGTTAGTGTGCCGGTTAACCACACACGCTCCACTAACCGACTTCAACAAAGTGCAAAGTGTAATTTCATGGATTAGCACCTTATTCACATTTTCCTAAGTAACTAAGATTGGGTATTTATAAATGGTTTAGTTACTTAGTATTTATAATTAATACTTTTAATGGAGGGAGAATTATAGTCCTTGTCCTACCCGTTCGGCTAACGACCCTCCACTAGTCAAGGAAGCGGTGAGTGAGAGTGGACACCCATTAAACTGTCATTTTATAGGCAGTAACCTTATACCCCCCTTATAGACCGGCTTCGTGAATGAGGCCTACTAACGGTAAGACTGAATTTACTCTTATACATATATATAAATATTAATAAATTATAATATTATAAAGTATAAGGGTTGAATTTTAACTCTTTAAAATTCTAAGGGCTTAACTTGGAATTAAAGTATTCATAAGAGAAAACTTTTCAAATTCCAAAACTTGAGGGTAATTATTTTAAAATTTGACAAACGTCATGTTTTTTTTCCTTTTTTTTCAACTTTGAAAATAAAACATTTGCATCAATATAACAGAAAACAAGCCTAGACTTTGATACCACTGTTGGGTTTTGAGCATTCTAACACTCTTATGGTGTACATGCAACCCTATAAACCTTGGATCTATGTTTTCTCTATTATACATGCAAATCAGAACTTTCCAAGGCTTAAATCCTAACTAGCATATTATGAAGTTCTTATACTACAAAGTACTAGTTAGATGACATACCTTTTGATGTAGCTTGATGTCTTCAAGCTTTAAGAGCTTAGCCCCAATAGTGTGGAAGCCTCAAGTGGAATCACAAATCACCAAAACACCTTGGAAGACTTTAGAAAATATGAATACTTGGTTCTCTCTAGTGAAATCGGCTAACCCTTCTTAGTGTATCCACACTAGTGCCAATTTCACCAACCAAGGACATCTTTATATAGTGTTGAGGATTAGGGTTAAACCCTAATACCCATGACCTTTCATTTCCTAGGATCCATGGTTTAAAGCTCCATGGACTATCCATGAAGACTTAGCCCAACCTAAATGAACTTGGCCCACTACACATATATATCTAAGAGTCCGTATTTAATTAGTTTCCTTTTGATCACTTAATTAATTCTTGATCAATACTAATTAAATAATATGATTCCATATTAATATATTAGAACTTATAATATATTAATATTATCATAAATATACTATTCTCAAAAGATTATCCATATAAATTGTGTCGGTGAAGTGCAACCCAAATGGACCATGCCGGTTCGGGTCAAGTACATACCAAATATAGTTATGGACTTAGACATTAATACAACATGTATATCATGTAAGGTTTGATATACTTAGTTCACTATAAACAATGCTCTGATACCAATCTGTCACACCCCGAAACCGGAAAGGCAGAAACATTTAGGGGCGGAGGACGTGATGTACAGTATAACAACTGTATAATAGTAATCAAAGCAAACACATCCATTACATTGATAAGTAAAGTATTTACATCTGTTCGATACATAGTTTGTATGACATTCAAAAATGTATAACAAAAGTATAAAAGATGCGACTCTATAAGCTCCGTCTTCTCAAAATCTGTGGGTGTACCTGTCTACCGGTTCTCTGAGAATACGAGGTTTTGAAAGTGTATCAACATTTAAGTTGGTTACTTCATAAGTATGTTTTAGTGATGGAAAACTTAACTTTTTACTTTGAAAATGCTAGTATGTTTCTCCAAAAAAAACATCTAATATCTTTTGTAGTGATTGTATTGTAGTCTTGTAAGTAGGTAAACTATTTCTTGTGTGCTTCTTATATTTGTATGCCGTATTCGTGTACCCGGTAATAGAAAATAGTGTATTGTAACTATATTTGTAAGAAAATTCCTTGTAAGAATGCCTGGATATCACCAACTATAGTGTAAAGTAGTGTATCATAGTAGTGTTTGTATGAGAAACCGTTGTATGTACGCCTGGATACCACCAGCTATAGTGTAACGTAATGTACTGTAATTGTATTTGTATGAAAATTCCTTATAAGATGCATGGATATCACCAGCTGTAGTGTAAAGTAGTGTATCATAGTAGTGTTTGTATTAAAAACCTTTGTATGTATGTTTGGATACCACCAGTTGTAGTGTAAAGTAGTGTATCATAGTAGTGTTTGTATGAAAAACCGTTATATATATGCCTGGATACCACCAACTATAGTGTAAAGTAGTTTATTGTAGTTTTATTAAATAAAATAAAACTATTGAAGTAGTGTTAATCCCGTAAACATCTGTTTTAGCTTATACTATTGTGAGTTTCATATAACCATGCTTGATATGACCTAGTGACCTCTATGACGTTCTTTAGGCGTTTTAAAGTTATGACATTTGTCACCCCAGGCCTGCCGGCCTAACTGTAGCTTGCAGTTCATGTGTGGGATTGTCAGTCCCGTATAGATCTATACACAAATCTCATGCTCTGCCTCCAGGAGACTCTGGTTATATTGTATAGGATTTAGTTCCGTACCTTGATGGATACAATTGAAGTAGTGCCTCACAACCTTGTATTAACTAATTTACGTGTAGTATTGTAGTGTTCTGTACTTGAAAACTATATGTATTATCTTGTAGTAGTGTATTATCTAATGTAAAATAATTATAATTAAATAATTATTTAGTAGTGTATCGTTATACTAGGGAAAATAGTGTAGTGTTCCTTAAACTATATCTACCATACTTTATATGTTTGGTTCTGAATAGCGTTCTGGAGCTTGTAAAATAGTGTAATGTATCCCAAACTATACCTATTATAGTTTAAATGTATGTTCTTGTTTCATGTATTGAACTCAGTAGTAGTGATGTAGTGTTCCCAAACTATACCAATTATAGTTTAATTGTGTGTTCTGATATGTACTGAAAACTTTTTCAATTTACTTGTTTCAATAGAAAACAAGCTTATGCTCGGCATGGTACAAAAGGGTTAAAATATATAAATATTTTTATGAAATATAGTGAATTCTCTGTTTGAAACAATTTCAAAGGTTTTGAAACTGTTTGTAATCATTTGTATAAAAACACAAAAACCTTTGCGTTTTACTTGTATCCCCCCCCCCCCCCAAAAAAAAAAAACATTGAAAACAATAAAAATGTAGGGGTATGAACTCACCTCTAGTATGTGTTTGTGTAAGGATAGTGGTGCCGTAGAGATGATCATCGGGTTGACGTGCGCGGGATTAACGATATCCTTATAACAGTTAAACACGTAATTGTATTTAAATTAGTGAAACCATTAATTAAAGTGATAAACAACACTTATTTTGTGTTGAGTGTAATTATCGAGAATTGTACAAGTGTTGAGGAGGGTTTTCGGTGGACAAATGGGGTTTTTGGTGTAGCTTCCACCAAAATCCTTGATTTCGGTCCTAAATTCTCAACCGAGGACTAGGTTCTCGGTCCTAAAGGGGTTCTCGGTCAGAAACAGGTTCTCAATCTTCGGTGTTTTCGGCCACTTGAAGATTTGAAGGTTTTCTCTTGAAGGTATAAATGTTCATGGATGATTCTTGGGAGTAAAATGAGAGTGTTCCCGAGTGAAAAAGTGAGAAAATGACAAAGTTTTCGGGTGAGTGTATATATATATATATATATATATATATATATATATATATATATATATATATATATATATATATATATCGGTTGGTTCAAATCCTAAGAACCACAAAACATTAAGAACCCTAAGAACCTCATTTAATAACTTAATATATATTGTGTATATTATCAAGTTTGTTAAAATTCTAATTTTTGGCTTTTTGGTAAGAAAATGGCAAAATGGTAATTTTTTTAGTCTAATACTTCCGTGCATGCATTCATTTATATTTTAACACAAAACTTTTATAAAATACAACTTTATACAGTCCATTTATAGTTTAATACATAAAATTCACAACTTAACAGAACTTATTTTACACTAATTCTAAAATTCATAGAAATCAAACCCAAACTTTACCACCACCAAATGCCGCCACCAACCACCTATGCCAACATTGCAACAGCTCTTTCTTCCAAATGAGATCTACATATAAAGTCAGACAATGACATGTTAAATACTACATTCATAGTTTAATAAATTGGTTTATTCATCCATTTTGAATTTAATGCAAAATAATTATAAAAACAAAGGCATTCTTACATACTTATATAACATTAAAAATAAATATATTTACAAGAAATTAATACAAATTTTTTTACATAAATCATTTATATTTTATTACAAAAATTATTAAAAAAAAAGCACAGCAACATGTAGTCAATTCATCATTTAATATACTCAATTATCATTTAATATATAAAATTTAAATCTTAATATAAAAAATTAAAACTTTAATACATAAAAATATCATATTCTTAACTTAAAACATACATTTATACATTTAGATCTAACGGTTGGTGTTTTTCAAAATTTAATGTACATAATATTCACAATTTAAATTTTATATAATTTTGTTAAAATTAGAGAAAATCATATATATGTATAATGATTCTTTCTTTTCATATTTCAGAAGCAAATACAAAATTCATAAAACTTTCAAATCTTAATACAGTCAATTCACAGCTTAATACAATCATTTCACAGTTTAATATATAAAATTCACAGCTTAATACAGTAATTCATAGTTTAATACACAAAAAATATATATGCACGGCTATATTTTTTTAACTTAATACAAACAGTTATATGTTCATACCTAGAGGCATTTTTATCTATTAAATTGTGAATTTATTATACTAAGCTATGAACCAATTTACAGCTTAACACAACAAATTCACAGTTTAATACAATATATTCACAACTTATTTACAAGTATAATCTCATATTTCAGTGTATAAAAAACTCATTTATATTTTAATACATACATAAGTTATCTCATACTTCATAAGCAAACATCAAAAGGAAAATATATACGTGAATCATAAAAAAGGATAAATTATCTGAAATCAACGAAGTTGATGAGTGAGAAATAGAAAATATCATTACTCTTCCACTATCGTCACCATTAACACTGCCAAGTACCGGTCTACCATACATTGCCATCAACCATCGTCAACACAAAGCATCAATGTCAACACCAACAACATCATTCCCTAAAAAATCAGAAAAGGATTAAAAAAACAAAATTCGCAGTTTAATTCATTATTTCAGACACTAATTCACAACTTAATTTAATATTTCAGACACTAATTCAAAACTTAATTCAATATTTCAGACACTAATTCACAAGTTAGTGCATAAAAAAACATTCATAACTTAACTTACATATTCACAATTTAATGCATAAAAACACATATTCACAGTTTAATACACTATGTTCACAACTATTTTATAGGTATAAAATTCAAATCTTGATAAAAAAAAAATAGAATTCACAGTTTAATAAAGCATTTCAGGACTCTTATTTACAATTTAATCAAACACCTTGTATGCTCTATAAAAAGATATTCAGATGATCGATTTAAAAAAAACATAAAACTTATAAAAATTAAAATTAATTTAAAAAAAAGTCATGTATTCACAACATAAAACTTACAGTTTTTTATTTATAATAGTTAAAACTAACATTAAGATAACTAAATAATTTATAAAACCTTAAAACATCACAATTTAATCACAAGAACATTAATTCAAAAAACAATCATACACAAATCATTCATATTTTAACTCAAAGTTAATTAAAAGTTCAAAACTTAATATAATTAATTCACAGTTTAAACGACAAATTCACAACTTAAGCTTAATGCGGTTATTCATATTTCTAAACACACAAGTTACAATTTAATACTCAAAATCCATAGCTTAATAAAATCAATTCACAGTTTAAAGAGAAATTATACAACTTAATGCAGTCAATTTACAGTTTAAAACCCAAATATCACAACTTAATACACAAAATTTATAGCTTAATATAATAAATTCACAGTTTAATACACACATTATCCATTCACAACCATATTATCAACTTAAAACTCTTACTACAGTCAATTCACAGTTTAGTACATAAAATTCACAGCTTAATGTAACAAATTCATAGTTTAATACACATAATATATATTCATAGTCGTATTCTCAAATTAAAACTTACATATATACATTCATGTATGGAGGCATTTCTATGTACTAAATTGTGAATTTAATATATTAAGTTGTCAATAAAATTCACAGATTAATACAAAAAAAATCACAGTATAATACAATACATTCAAAAGCTCATTTACAAGTATAATCTCATATATCATTCATAATTAATACATACATAAATTATCTCATATTTCAAAAGCAAACATCCAAGGAATAACATATACATGAATCATAAAAGTGGATAATTTATCTGAAATCATCGAAGAAGATGAGTGAGAAATGCAACATATCCTTACTCAACCATCGCTACCACCAACCACACCGCCAACATCCCTCAAAAATTAGATCTGGATAGAAAAATCAAAATTCACATTTTAATAAAACATTTCAAACACTAATTCTCAACTTAATTCAATATGTTAGACACTAATTCCCAATTAGTGCATAAAAAATACACATTCACAACTTAATAACTTACATATTCACAAATTATTACATAAAAACACATATTCATAGCTTAATGACTTTCCAAATTTTTTGGCATTTCATCCAACACCATGTGTGCACCATCACTAACTACCACATGCCGCTACCTACCACTTGTGCCACTGATGCAATCATCATTCAATCCAAATTAGATCTATATATAAAATCATTGATTCACAACTTAAATGTTATATACACAATTTGATAAACCAATAATTTCACTAATTCACAATTTAAAGAGTTAATATTAATCCAATAATGCATTTCATTAAGCACCTTGTGTACCAAATTTTAAGGCTATATAGTATTACATTGTTAAGTGTCACATAATCAATCTTAAATTCAAAGTTTATTTATTATATATGTTAATACGAAATTATCATTAAATTAAACCACTAAGCTATTTGATTTGTCTATAACTACAATAGTCTTTAGAAAAACCTAATAACAACTAATAACAATTTCTATTAAATAGTATGTATTCCATCCAATAAATATAAATATGAGACTCAATAAATAAATATGAAGAAGTTATATGATATGTCAGACTAAATAAATATATGTAAAGAAGCTATAGGCTAGCTAGCAAAAAAAGTAATGTAAAGAATGTATATGATAATTTCATTGAGGCATTTCATCAAGCACCTTGTGTGCATCTTTTTTTGTAAAACTTTTTTATGTAAACACCATCACCGGAGATCAAATTAGATGCGGTGGTGGAATCATCATCGACCACCATGAGATACACCACACATATAAACACCAAATCTAACCTGAAATAACACAAATACAATAAATCTGATCGTGATTTGGTAGTGTTTGACTAAAGATCAGAGAAAATAAATAGAACCGAGTTAGAGAGAAGGAAGAGTTGGTCGCGAAACAAATCTAGTACAGATCCAGCTGATATTCCGTTGGAGATTGAACTATCAGAGAAAAAACGAGTTCAAGAGTTCTAGAATAAAAACGAGTAGATTAGCACATGTAGGTTGCGATGATGTTTGTGATTTGTGATTTGTGATTTGTGATGCTCCAACAACAACAACAAAGATAGGAGAACAGATCTTATGTGAATCCAACGATGACATGGTTAAATAAGAACAAAAATCTTTCTGAAATAACAGCAAATACTCATATCTACATCAGATATGGCCAGATCCAGTGTGTGAGAAAATAGTGGCGGTCGTTAGTGGTTTTACAGTCGTTAACGGTGGTGGTAGTCATCGGAAGAGGTGACAGTCCCCTTATTTTTTTAGATCTTGAACCAGCACAGAGAAGGGAGGTGCGATAGTAATATAGTGACAAAGGAGGGATGAGACATGCGTTAGGTCGGCGTTAACGACAGTGGTGGCTGAAGCGACGATGGTGGCTCCGAAGACGACGATAGGTGCCGACGATGGTGGTGGTGGTTGGTAGCGATAGGAGATAAGGGAGAGACAGACAGAGAGAAAGAGAGAAAGAGAGAGAGAGAGAGAGAGAGAGAGAGAGATGAGAGAAAAATTTTTGTGAGATAAGATTGATCAAATATGTCTGATGATTTAAGTTATAAGGTAAAAAGAGTGGTTCTTATGGTTCTTAACTTTTTATCGTTCTCATTTGAACATTTACCTATATATATATATATATATATATATATATATATATATATATATATCGATTGGGTTCTTGGCCGAGAAGGGTCTTCGTTGTAAGGGTTTTCGGTCCGAGGCTTCTCGGTTCCGAAGGGAAAAATGTTGATTTTTGAGTGTATTTTAATCCAAATACTCATATAAATTAAATAAACATTATTTATATAATTTAATCGTATTTAACTCTTATGAATTGAGCAAAATGAATAAAACCTCGAATTTTATTTATATCGGTTTGACCTTTGTTGATTAGAAAAATAACAGGTTGTTATAGTTAGGTTGGTCACAGGGTTATGAGGCGGACTAAGGTGGTCCTTCAAACCACAGAGCTTATTCAGCAGATCCAGCAAAGACAATATACCATTCAGAGTCAGAAAAAGAGCTATGCCAACTGGCCCTGATCCGAGTTGGAGTTTCAAGTCGGTGATATGGTATTACGGAAGGTCTTACCTTGAAAAGGTGTGATACGCTTCAGGAAGAGGGGGGGGGGGGGGGGTTGGGTCCCCAATTTTTTGGGTCTTTTCGGATGATTTCCAGGGTTGGAAAGTTATCTTACAGATTGGACCTTCCTAAGGAGCTCAATTAGATTGGCAACACTTTCCATGTTTCGCAGTTATGAAAGTGTTGGATGAGGATGAAGTAGTTTCCTTGGATGATATTTAGGTCGATGATCGCCTGAACTATGTTGAGAGGCCGGTGGCTATCCTGGAGAGGAAGATGAAGGTTTTGCACAACAAGGAAATACCTTATGTAAAGGTATGATGGCAGCACCAGAGGGGAACCGGGTGGACCTGGGAGCCGGAGGCAGAGATGCGGGAGCATTATCCTGAGTTCTTCACCGAAATATACTTCAAGGAAGAAGTCCAAAATCAAGTGGGGGAGAATTATAACATCCTAATGTCAAGGTAATCCTATTTCCAGTCCTTTAATTTAATTATATTGCAATTGGCCTTAAAGTTCAAGAGTTATAAGCATAAGGGCCTTAATGGCATTATGGTAAATATAACTTCGAAGTACGCCATGCATACGAGGTGTATGCTAAGCATACTAAGGCGTGACCTAGTACACTATGTCCACATCTTGGTAAACTAGGCGTACTTCCGAAAAGTGGAAGCAATAATTTTTAGGGTTTGGTAAGTATTTAAACATCCTTAAGTCTCATTGCTTCCCTACTTTTCAGCCTCCACTAGCAGAAGTCGATTTCCCTTGGAACCCTAGCCTCTCTTGAGCCCTTGGAAGGTTGAGTGTGATTTAGTGAGTGCTCCATAAGAAGAAGAAGGTGGTGATAAAGCTTGGAAGCTTGAAGTAAGGCTTGGATCTGTAAGTTTTACTCCTTTCTCCATCATCTCAAGGTATAAAGTTCATACCTTGAAGTCTTGTTTTCTAGATCTTATTTTGGGTGTTTTTATGTTACTTTTTGGTCCCAAAAGTCCCCTCTTGAGCATGGCATGTTCTGGATGTTTTGAGTTCTCCTTTCAGACCCTAGGATAGATCCTTACCCATAAAAATGAAGTCCCTTTGGTTAGAATTGCCCCATGCATCTTGTAGAAGGTCTTAATGGATTAAGACCTTGTATTAAGCACTTTGTGGACGTGTAAAGTCATAAAGTTGGACACTTTATGACTCTAGGGTGCATTTGGACCGTGGATCTGAAGTTTGGGATTAAGTGTTTAAGCCATTAAGCACTAAATGGAGAATGAAGGGTGTGAGGGTATGTCCCGTGTACAAGGGAGTACGCCCCTCGTACTCAGTCAACCACCCCGATGGAGGTCTTCTGAGAGGATTGGAGTACTCTAAGCGTACCTCCAGAGTACGGCCCACATACTCACATGAGTTAGCCTTGTTGAGTTGACTCGGTTGGATTGACGCAATTGGGTTGACTCGGTTGATTTGGTGGGTTTGACTAGTTGACTTTGACTTCGATTTTGACCAAGTTTGACCTTGAGGGAGTTTTGGGTATTTTGGCTTTTTGATGGAATTGGTCACTTGGTGGAAAGAGGTATCGGTTAGAGAGTAGAGATTCAGAGTCGAACCTCATCAGTTTTGTTCAGTTTGCAAGGTGAGTTTTCCTCACTGTATTTATGGGTTGAAGTCACCAAGGCCGGCCCGTTGGTTTGATAACCTGATATTCATTGATATGTTGACTATGTAATTGATATGCATGCTAGTTTTGATATACTAGTGTGGTAGATCAGTAGGACTACCTGTGATACTATCTGTATGATTATCTATATATGTTAGTATTTGTTATATGTCGATATAATGTGTGGGTTGGGTTGAGGTTGTACTACTCTGTGCGGTAGCCAACAAACCTTGGAGTAATCCAGGTATGAGCTGAGGGTCAGGTAGGGCATGCATGACTCATACCGAGGGCCCATGAGCATTCTAGATATGATTTCATGGCCAGGTAGGGCATGCTAGACTCATACTGAGGGCTTGGTGGTAATCAGTGCGAGGATTGATCTGGCCGGGGAGCAAGCCAAACATACGTTGTGTGCCCTGAGGGCAAGCCAAACTCATGTTGTGGGCTCAGGGGTAATCCAGTCTTTTAGCCGTGGACCCATTCTATGTTATTATTGTTGGATTAATGTCTAAATCCATAACTATAATTGGCATGTACTTGAACCGACTTGGCATGGTCCATTTGGGTTGCACTTCACCGAAACAATTTATATGGATAATCCTTTAAGAATAGCATGCTTATGATTTATATTAATATATTATAAGTTCTAATATATTAATATATAATCATATTATTTAATTAGTATTGATCAAGAATTAATTTATAATTAATTAAGTGATCAAAAAGAACTAATTAAATATGGACACTTAGATATATATGTGTAATGGGCCAAGTTCATTTAGGTTGTGCTAAGTATTCATGGATAGTCCATGGAGCTTTAACCCATGGATCCTAGGAAATGAAAGGTCATGGGTATTAGGGTTTAACCCTAATCCTCCACACTATATAAAGGGTCTTATGGTTCATGAAATTGGGCTAGTGTCTAGTGTGGATACACTAAAGAGGGCAATAACCGATTTCATAAGTGTGAGCCAAATATCCATATTCTCTAAAGGTTTTCCAAGGTGTTTTGGTGATTCCAGTTGAGGTTTCCACAGTTTTGGGGCTAAGCTCTTAAAGTTCTAGACTTCAAGCTTCATTAAAAGGTACGTATTCTAACTTGTTATATTACCCCAAGTATATTATATTTGTATGCAAGTATAGGGTAATATCTTGGAAACTTCATATTTGCATGTATAATAGAGAAAACATAGATCCAAGATATTTAGGGTTGCATGTACACTTAGGAGTGTTTGAATGCTCAAAACCCAACAGTAGTATCAGAGACATGGGTTGTTTTCTGTTATATTGATGCAAATTTTTTATTTTCAAAGTTGAAAAAAAGGGAAAAAAAACATGACGTTTGTCAAATTTTAAGATAATTACTTGTTTTTGTGAAAAACTAATTATTTATAAAATTTGAATCATTTGCTATATGAGTTGAATTAGGTCACATTAAGTAAAAGATAAAATGATATGATTATTTTATTAGTTTTAAAAGTTTGATCTAAAGAGAGTTTTTTTTAAACCTCCATAAGTTATGGATATGAAAAGGTTTTAAAAAAATTAATTCAAAGTTTTTATGGAGTTACAAAATTTGGTGTTAATGTTTTAAAAGAATTTCATAACTTATTGTTAAGTTATGGAACATGAAACGTTTCATCATAAAACAAACATTTAACTCCATAAGTTATGGATTACCAAAAGTTTTATGTTTCCTTGATTTATGAGTTAGTTTAGATTAATGGAAAAAAAATTGTGTTTTAGTTGTTTTCAATGCTAATTATTATAGAGGTAGTTCATAAAATGTGTTTTTGTAACTTGTCCTCAAGTTACATAAAAGGTCACATTTATGAATCTTAAAACTCATAAAAGTGTCATAGGTTACATTAAAAAATGAAGAGTCATTTTCATTCAATACTATTATGACTCCATAACTTGTCCTCATGTTATGGATGTTTAAGAGTCACTTCTTTAAAAGTGTTATTAAAGAATGAGGGGTTACATAAAAAATGAAGAATCTTCATTTTAATGAACCATTAAACTCATAAGTTATGAAATGAAAAGTTTTGAATATTTTCAAAAACTTGCCCTCAAGTTTTGGAATTTGTAAAGTTTTCCCATGAATACTTTAATTCCAAGTTAAGCCCTTAAAATTTTAAAAGTTAAAATTCAACCCTTATACTTTATTATATTATAAGTTAACAATATATATATATATATATATATATATATATATATATATATGTATGTATGTATAAGAGCAAGTCGTCTTACCATTAGTAGGCCTCACTCACGAAGCCGATCTATAAGGGGGTATAAGGTTACTGCCTATAAAATGGCAGTTTAATGGGTGTCCACTCTCACCCACCGCTTCCTTGACTGGTGGAGGGTCATTAGCCGAACAGGTAGGAGAAGGACTATAATTCTCCCTTCATTAAAAGTATTAATGATAAATATAAAGTAAATAAATGTTTTTTATAATTCCCAATCTTAGTTACTTTAGGAAAATGTGAATAAGGTGCTAATCCATGAAATTACACTTTGCACTTTTTTTAAGTCGGTTAGTGGAGCGTGTGTGGTTAACTGGCACACTAACTCGTATTTAACATGGTAGGAAAAGGGCAACTTAATGTTTATCATAGTATCGATGTAGCGTGTGTGGTTAACCGGCACATCGATTGAGGGGTAAACACTTAAGAGTACCAAGTAATTTGCATGGTTACTTCACACCTTGTTTTGTGATCCTCGGCATCCCAATCACAAAACCTGATGGGCACACTCGAGATTGAAACATGCCATTGAACAGTTCAATGAATCTCAAAAGATCTAGGAGTTTCAAATAAAAACCTAATAAATTATTTCGTTTTTCATGGTGGAAAGTGGTGGATCGTCATTCACCTACCTTCAAATATTCTATAGCTTGGATTATGGCATCCCTATTCCAAGTTATAAAATATTGTGTTGGGTCCTAGCCTTAATATTTCATATTGGGTGTTATATTAAGGACTTTAAATCAACTATCTTGAATATCTCCCAAAAGATTTCTAATTCATACATCTATGATCTTCCCAATTCTCTTGGAACTTCACTTCCTCCATTTCCTCCAATTATTCTCCCTAACCCACAAGTTCAAGGTCACTCAAGCCCTATTGGCAAGCAAAGTTTATGTGTACTCACATCTTGGAGATAAAGTCACATATTGACAAGCCAGGAGAGTTGGGTGTCAAAGTCTTGAGAAAGTTTGATGTTCAATCACTTTCTATGTCACATAGTGAGTTCCCGTGGGACTACTATGGAATAGACTATGACATGAACCATAATGATCTTATCTATTTTCTTGGTGCTTCTAAATCAGCAATGATTAGGAGGACTAGTGAAGCAAATTTCATTAGAAGATCAACTTCCCAAACTTCCATGGACATTGACAATGGTACATGGTAAGGGGCAATGGTTACGAAGCTGCCAAATTTACCTGAAAGATCTTGAGGTAAAGTCCACTATCAAACTCTGTTAAGTTTCTATTCTTAGATTCTTATTACATAATGTGATTGGGTCACATATTGATGTTTTAAGAATCAAAGAAAAAGTGAAGATCGAAGGAGGTATATACTGATTCTGATCGCGAAGATGGATTTCGATCGCATGGTTCGGTGATCAGAATTTTGAGTTGTTACTTAGGAGTTATGTAATATTGCTTAGGAATAGATAACAACAAGTTTTTCATATGCTTTTGCATTGTAAGGATCAGTTTTCCGCAAAGTTTTAAAATAAAATTTTTGGTATCCTTACAATGGCATTTGTGAAAAATTGTTGTTTATATGATTCCATTGATAGCAATATTCGAAAGTGGATTTGATTCTTTCATTTGTGGTAGTGTCTAAGTTTACCAAGCAAGGAAAGATTCTCATCCATATAACTTTGGATTTGTCGTTATCCTTGTCTTGTGACTATGGTTTTGACAATTCACATGGATAAGAACACATACACCATAAAATCTAAGGGTCATAAGGTTTCTGTCTGATTCATGAAAATGATGATGAGGAAACACTTCCACCAAGTAGATTTGAAGCAGATAGAAAAGATCTAAACAACTGAGACTATGATTATGGCATCCCTTTTCATAGTTCTGAATTTGTTTAGACACACCTATGAGCTATCTAAGAGAGGTTTATGATTTTGATAAAGTCTTATCAAAGTAATCTAGTATCAGAAATCTGAACTTTGGTAAGAAAGTCAATAAAGTATTGATTTCTAGAAGTCAAACTAATTTCTGGATACATGTCAAAGCTAGTGGGAGCATAAGTGTTATGCTAATAATCATCATGTTAGTGGGAGCATGATAATTAAGATAACTATTGCAATTAAGCAATGTTAATTATAGAAAACAAAAGTTTCAATTCGTTAGGTTGCAGGGGTTGAAAAAGTTGTTTTACTATAATTAAGGGAGAGGAAATTATACTTCAATTCAATGCTAAAAGGATTAGATTGAGGTTTTAATCATCTTAGTCAAGAATATATATATATATATATATATATATATATATATATATATATATATATAGGGTGAGGTTCAATAGAGAACCATAATTAACCAAGGAACCAAGGAACCAATCTTTTTTTCAACTTTTAGAACTTATTTTTTATCAAAATAAAAAAACTAAAAATACAGAAATTCATAACTTTTTATCCTTTTTCCAATGATATAAAATTCGATTTTTTTACGTCAAATTTACAATGTGAATCTTCGAAAATTCACAACGTGAATCCGAAAAGTATTTTTCACATTCACAATGTTAATATATGAATTTATATATTTTTAGATTTTTTTTTTCGATAAAGAATAAGCTCTAGAAATTGAAAAAATGATTTGGTTCCTTGAAGAACCGATAATTATGGACCTCTATTGAACTTTTCCCTATATATATATATATATATATATATATATATATATATATATATATATGAATTTTATGTTGGTTTGGTTCAACTTAAGAAAGTTCTATATATTGCGTTCTCATTATGATTACGACATCTCTCTTCATAGTCAAGTTTTGAAAACATGGAAAATAAAAAATATTGTAGCAAAAGACTAGTCTAGAATCATGTCTTTATGTGAGACATCATGAATCGTGTCCCATTTGCTTTGGGTACAGGATCGATTGCATGTGCTATAATATTTATCCTTTCTAAATTTTCCAAATGCCTGGGACATTAAGAGGAAAAGGTCTAGAATTGGATATGACGAAAATGATTAAGAAATTGTCGAGGACAATCTAAGGTTTACCAAAAATTAGTTGCTCAGGGACAGTGGGAAGTATAGTGTTAATTTTTGGAAGGACCATATTGACATATTCTGAAAAAAGGCAACTCTTGTTCAGAAGTGACAGTCAAAATGGGAATATGGAGATGATTCCATAGGTGGAATTTGTTCAATTTGTGTAAGATTAGAAAACTTAATGCAAGAAGGATGGTTCCCATGGAATTGATCTCCATTGGAATACTCTGTAATGTCTTTTGACAAGTCTTTGTGACTTTGTACAAAGTCATTACAAGAGGATCTGTGCATATAAGTTTAAAATCTAACCGATTTCGATAAATGATAGGAATTTGAAATTAATACATTTTCGATAAGGATTTGGGAGTGTGAAATTAGAATCATTGAAATTATGTTCAATTGGTTTGTTTCACAAAGTAAGGATCATAGAAAAACATAGAGTGCGTACTTAGTGTATGGCAAAGCTATTGTTTAGAAAAACATAGTGTACGTGCTTGGAGCATGGGACAACTAATGTTTTTAATTCAAGTATAAAGTTGATAAAACCAAAACAATGAATAATAAGTAATCAGTATGGTGATAAATAAAAGCTTTTTTATTTATATTCATAGGTTTTGATACCATATTAGATTCAATTATTCTTGTGTTTCATTTTGAATGTTTTGACTTCCAGAATAAATTAGGTCATTCTTCCCGAATGTGACATCCCCATTTTCACGGCCAGAAAAGACCGATTTTTTTGTTTATGCTTTATAAAAATCAGAGCACTTCTTTTAATAAAAAAGTTGCGGAATTTGTTCCCAGTAAAACATGATAAATACTCAAATCATTTCCGAAGAAATGTATTTTTATTCATTTTAAAACATTTGGGGTGTCATCGTCAATACAGAAACATAAGCATAAACAGAACTTACATTCATTATCACTAGTGATCTACACCTCTTTAATCTCTCAGTGTAATGTAACTTCATATCGACACCTGTGATAGAAATAAGCTGGAGTGGCTCAGGTTGGGAAACCTGGTGAGTACATTGGGTTTTCAACCCACAATAATATAGTTGTCATGTTTAAACATCAAACAATCAACCCAATTACCCATCCCCATTATCTTCTTTACTCTTAAGGATCTACCCTAAGAATCAACTATTCCTCGTTCATTCATTCCTAAGGAACCGGCACGAAGTCCATCGTCACCGGGATTTAGGATCTAAGTCTGCATAGTCGCCAGGATTTATACAATAGGCACTAAGTCCGCATAGTCACCAGGGTTTAGGTACTAAGTCTGCATAGTCTCCAGGGCTTATACAACAGGCACTAAGTCCGCATAGTCGCCAGGGTTTATACAATAGGCACTAAGTCCACATAGTCGCCAGGGTTTTGGCACCAAGTCTGCAAGATCGCCAATTTTTAGGCACCAAGTATGCATGATCGCCAGGGTTTAGAGTACACCGGGTAAACACATCGTTCACAACACCTACAGGTTGCGAGCCTGCTAGTGTTCCACTGGACTGTCTAGAATAGTCTGTTGTTGTCATCCATATTATGCTAGATGATGGGGCCATCATTTGGGAAAGGCTTCTCACATCGTCCACCTCTCACACTCACCTCGTGGTCTATAACACCTCTCAACTCATCATCCAACTCATATTCCATCTATTACATCTACCCATGTTTTACCCAACATACTATC
Source organism: Lactuca sativa (assembly GCF_002870075.4). NCBI lineage: Eukaryota > Viridiplantae > Streptophyta > Magnoliopsida > Asterales > Asteraceae > Lactuca > Lactuca sativa. Next base: position 78,098,954 of record NC_056624.2, on the reverse strand, counting down.
GTAGATATATATATATATATATATATATATATATATATATACATATGTGTGTGTGTGTGTGTATATATATATATATATATATACAGTTTAAAGCATTTAAAACATGTATAAAATCGTTCATCCAGCATAGACATCAAGTACTCAGATAATATGCACACATAGCACGTAGTTTATATAAAATACTTTATATCTTTGTGTAAGATGAAAGTAACTATGCACTCACAACACGTAATTTATATTAAATACTTCATATCTATGTGTGAGATGAAAGTAACTATGCACTCACCTGAGAAGGTGGTGACTCGGTACTCGGATAGCGCTTCGTTTACTTTAAAATAATTTCCTTCGACGAAACCTAGTATTATTACCACTAGATTTTAGTCTAATATGTACCATGACTAATTATTAGTCTTATTATTATCATATAAGCGTTTAAACAATACTTTCCAACCACTATGTACAGACAAGGGCCAGACATAAAACACTAGAGGGCAGGACCATTTTGGCATATAGCACTTCTGAAATCCAACAACCCTATGCGGCTCTTTAAACTAGATTCCCCGTACCGTGATTAGTTAAAAAGCTATTATAATGACACTTATATAATAATAGCTCAAATATTTATTATAAGTTTATAATAACAATACTATTTTTAAATATAAGCTATATTAAAATAGGGTAAGCATAACTTACTTACAATGAGGTTTTAGCTAGGAGTCGGGCTCTGCAGGGGCAGAACTTCGTCGCTGAATCTTTCTAAGAAAGATTCGTGTAGCGCTTCGGCGCTCACCTTACTATACTAAAACTACAGAAAGAGAAGTCGAATCACGAGGGACCGAAATGCTCGGGGGATAAGAAGAGAAAGACTCTTGAATCAAAAGAATGGTGCAAGAAATATGAGAGCCCAAGCCTCTTATTTATAGTAATTAAATTTACAAAAACTACCCTCCATAATTACTTAATGACCTTATAGTTATATAAACAAGTAAACACCCCTTTATAATACTATTTTAAATAGATTTAACGATATTTGTACTAAACTAATGTCGAAAGAACTTAAAATTAGTCTTATAATGACCGCATCGTCGATACCTTTCTAATGATATATACATATGTATATATATGTGTACGTATATATGATTTATACTTTATTTTAATACGTAAATATGTTATTATAATTTTTAACTCGTTCATACGAACTCCATTTTTGAAGTTATTTATATCGACGTGTAGGTGGAGACGTACTCTACAACTTTCGTTTAGACTCCATCAGCTAATTTTGACTTTATTTTTAAAGTTATATTTTTAACAGGCCGAGACAAGATTGGTCCGTTAAAATCTCATAACTTCTTCATCCGATGTCCATTTTCGTCTGTCTTTTTATCGTTACGCTACTAATAACGATATCTTCGGTTCTCGTTTAGGTTGTGTCGGCTAAAAACGGCTCGATCTAATACTCGAACTTCGGGTTGTACACCGCTAAGCCGAAACTTCGAAAAATCATAACTTCCTCATACGAAGTCAGATTTGGGCGTTCTTTTTATGGACATTCTCAGGTTAACATATTCTACGACTTTCATTTAGATGATTAAGGCTAAAAGTCGCTCTATCATAAATTCACTATTTACATCTTCGCGGTGTCGTGCCGGTTCCGTCGCTAAACTTCGACGAGTCATAACTTATTCGTTATAACTCGGATTTCGGCGCTCTTTATATGTATGGAACCCTTGACACATATTCTAAAACTTGGTTAGGATTATTTATTCTAAATAATCTTTTGTAAAAAAGTCGTTTTCGACCCCTGTTATCTCTAAATTGACTAGCCCGGATCTACAGGTGTTACAGTTATCTCCCCCTTAGGATGATTACGTCCCGGAATCATCAACGAAATAGGACTCACATCATGAATCCATACTTTAACTCTTCATCCTAAGTAATAATCGTAACTTTGATGTTTCTTCGATTGAGTACCTAACTCTAAGACTTCCTGACTACAGGCGGTGCCCGATCTTGGACCCGCTCTCTATCTCATGTTAGACTTCCAAATCATGACCTTCAAGTCACAATATCTATCCTCACTGGATATGAACTTAAGATAAGTTCTTTTATTACTATCATGGACTGATGTCCCATATTCTAATGACCTCTCATCGTATGTTGCAACGCTCAGACTCAGGTCTCTTAGAGTCAAATTCCAGAACAGACTATACCTTCCTTCATGTTCTAACCACATCTTAAAAGGTAGCATTTCTAGTTACAAGCAACTTTTCGCGATGCCTCTACTGATCGCTTTTTATTTCAATCTTATGTCTTAAGTTAGATGTTACATTGAACTTGATTCTCTGAACCACATATCATACTCAATGTTATCGGACTCAATTTGATATGACCACTAGGGTCGGAATAACAATAATCTTCGTAGTCATTACCGAAACGATGATAACAACATACTTGAATAGAACGAAATCAATTACTAGCTTCTTGGTAAACTTGTGACTTTCCCTGATCCAAGCGCGAGTCCTGTGCTTCCGGTAGTATATGCATCTACTACCTTTCACACCTACTCATACTCGTCCCAAGTATTGTCTCACAGTTTTCCAAGTCCTAAAATCACAAAACAATTTTAACACATACAAATGTGTCCAAACAATCATATAATTTTTCCTAGACTCTACTAGGACTTCTTCCTTGCGTATCTTCAATCGTAAATTCTGCTTCAACTCGGTTGGTGGTGGAAACGCCATACGATGGGACAACTTCAGGAATTATACCAATCATTTCATCATCCCACAAATCGAAGGTGTACTTTAGACGTACCATACTCCTCTGAATGTACTGTTTATCTTATCATACACATTCTAAAGGCAAGATACCACTCTTATGATATCTTCTGATATGTGTCATTCACTAACATAAGCCTTTTCATTTCCTCCATTCACTCGATTCTCTACGAGTATTCACCGTGATGCTTTGCTTATGAAAGTATGCGTTCAGTGCATCAAGACGAGAAAATAGATAGAGAAGATTTAGACGTGTAATCCTCCTTATTACTTTGAAAAATTACATGCCAGTTCTAATATCGTAATGAAACGTTTAGAAACCTGAGCACATAAAATTTCCAGATCCGGTCGGCAACAAACCATAGATCCAAACAAATAATAGCATATAAGGCATCTTTATAGCTATAACATAAAACATTTAGCACATCAAACATTTTAGGCATCTTTCCTAAAATAAACTAGTGCTCGTGTCTAAAATATAACAAACACTCATCTCATAATCATCGCTTAGCATTCTAAGTTTAAGTCTAGAAATAAATCCTTATTCCTAGTTCGCTTAAACTAATTCTCTGATACCAACTGTGAAATCCCCATTTTCACGGCCAAAAAAGACCGATTTTTTTGTCTATGCTTTATAAAAATCAGAGCACTTCTTTTAATAAAAATGTTGCAGAATTTGTTCCCAGTAAAACATGATAAATACATTATCAAATCATTTCCGAAGAAATGTATTTTTATTCATTTTAAAACATTTGGGATGTCATCGTCAATACAGAAACATAAGCATAAACAGAACTTACATTCATTATCACTAGTGATCTACACCTCTTTAATCTCTCAGTGTAATGTAACTTCATATCGACGCCTGTGATAGAAATAAGCTAGAGTGGGTCAGGTTGGGAAACCTGGTGAGTACATAGGGTTTTCAACCCACAATAATATAATTATTATGTTTAAACATCAAACAATCAACCCAATTACCCATCCCCATTATCTTCTTTACTCTTAAGGATCTACCGTAAGAATCAACTATTCCTCATTCATTCATTCCTAAGGAATCGGCACGAAGTCCATCGTCATCGGAATTTAGGCACTAAGTCTGCATAGTCGCCATGATTTATACAACAGGCACTAAGTCCGCATAGTCACCAGGGTTTAGGCACTAAGTCTGCATAGTCACCAGGGTTTATACAACAGGCACTAAGTCCGCATAGTCGTCAGGGTTTATACAACAGGCACTAAGTCCACATAGTCGCCAGGGTTTTGGCACCAAGTCTGCAAGATTGCCAATGTTTAGGCACCAAGTCTGCATGATCGCCAGGGTTTAGAGTACATCGGGTAAACACATCGTTTACAACACCTACAGGTTGCGAGCCTGCTAGTGTTCCACTGGACTGTCTAGAATAGTCCATGGTTGTCATCCATATTATGCTAGATGATGGGGCCATCATTTGGGAAAGGCTTCTCACATCGTCCACCTCTCACACTCACCTCGTGGTCTATAACACCTATCAACTCATCATCCAACTCATATTCCATCTATTACATCTACCCATGTTTTACCCAACATATTATCGTAGATATATATATATATATATACACACACACACACACACACACATATATATATATATATATATATATATATATATATATATATATGTATATATATATATATATACAGTTTAAAGCATTTAAAACATGAATAAAATCGTTCATCCAGCATAGACATCAAGCACTCAGATAATATGCACATATAGTACGTAGTTTATATAAAATACTTCATATCTTTGTGTAAGATGAAAGTAACTATGCACTCACAAAACGTAATTTATATTAAATACTTCATATCTATGTGTAAGATGAAAGTAACTATGCACTCACAACACGTAATGTATATTAAATACTTCATATCTATGTGTAGGATGAAAGTAACTATGCACTCACCTGAGAAGGTGGTGACTCGGTACTCGGACAACGCTTCGTTTACTTTAAAATAATTTCCTTCGATGAAACCTATTATTATTACCACTAGATTTTAGTCTAATGTTTACCGTGACTAATTATTAGTCTTATTATTATTATATAAGCGTTTAAACAATACTTTCCAACCACTATGTAAAGACAGGGGCTAGACATAAAACACTAGAGGGCAGGACCATTTTGGCTTATAGCACTTCTGAAATCCAACAACCCTATACGGCTCTTTAAACCAGAGTCCCCGTACCGCGAGTAGTTAAAAAGATATTATAACGACACTTATATAATAATAGCTCAATTATTTATTATAAGTTCATAATAACAATACTAATTTTAAATATGAGCTATATTAAAATAGGGTAAGCATAACTTACTTACAATGAGGTTTTAGCTAGGAGTCGGGCTCTGCAGGGGTAGAACTTCGTTGCTGAATCTTTCTAAGAAAGATTCGTGCAGCGCTTCGGCGCTCACCTTACTATACTAAAACTACAGAAAGAGAAGTCGAATCACGAGGGACCGAAATGCTCGGGGGATGAGAAGAGAAAGACTCTTGAATCAAGAGAATGGTGCAAGAAATATGAGAGCCCAAGCCTCTTATTTATAGTAATTAAATTTACAAAAACTACCCTCCATAATTACTTAATGACCTTATAGTTATATAAACAACTAAACACCCCTTTATAATATTATTTTAAATAGATTTAATGATATTTGTACTAAACTAATGTCGAAAGAACTCAACATTAGTCTTATAATGACCGCATCGTCGATACCTTTCTAATGATATTTACATATGTATATATATGTGTACGTATATATGATTTATACTTTATTTTAATACGTAAATATGCTATTATAATTTTTAACTCGTTCATACGAACTCCGTTTTTGACGTTATTTATATCGACGTGTAGGTGGAGACGTACTCTACAACTTTCATTTAGACTACGTCGGCTAATTTTGACTTTATTTTTAAAGTTATATTTTTAACAGGCCGGGACAGGATTGGTCCGTTAAAATCTCATAACTTCTTCATCCGATGTCCATTTTCTTCTGTCTTTTTATCGTGACGCTACTAATAACGATATCTTCGATTTTCGTTTAGGTTGTGTCGGCTAAAAACCGCTCGATCTAATACTCGAACTTCGGGTTGTACACCGCTAAGCCGAAACTTCAAAAAATCATAACTTCCTCATACGAAGTCAGATTTGGGCGTTCTTTTTATGGACGTTCTCAGGTTAACATATTCTACGACTTTCATTTAGATGATTAAGGCTAAAAGTCGCTCTATCATAAATTCACTATTTACATCTTCGCGGTGTCGTGCCGGTTCCGTCGCTAAACTTCGACGGGTCATAACTTCTTCGTTATAACTCGGATTTCGGCGCTCTTTATATGTACGAAACCCTTGAGACATATTCTAAAACTTGGTTAGGATTATTTATTCTAAATAATCTTTTGTCAAAAAGTCGTTTTCGACCATTGTTATCTCTAAATTGACTAGCCCGGATCTACGGGCGTTACACCGAATGACTAAGTTATTCAAACCATCCACAGTCAGTCATATGTTGGAAGTAGATATGAATTAAGATTGTCATGGGTTGACTTGTAGAGGTCTAAGATGTTGGCGAAAGTGGTGCTACAACACTCATGAGTGCTCATAAGTTCTTAGTATTGGATTCAACCCGCGCTCATTTGAATAACTTCATGGATTTTATCACGAGTGATCATGAGACGATACTATCTTATATTCTTCAAACCTAGAGATATGAGTTGTTACTATGAGTTGGTTGAACATTGATTGTACGAAAACGCATTGGTAACTCGATATTATAAAACGTGCCTTTGTGTATGATTTAACAAGTAGTAGAACAAGCCATATGAGTCGAAGTTTATCTATTCCTTTTACCTTCAGGATAAAAGAGATATATGTGGGACCCTCGATGATTTAATAATGACACATGTGAGTGCTTGGCCAAGCCAGGACTGATTTGATATGTTCAGTCAGTCAGTCTTCATGAATCGGAAATCGGGAAACAACAAATGGACAAAGAGAATGATTTATAATCCATGTCTCAGTCCATATGATATCTAGAATGGAGGAATATATGATCCCTTATCTGATGGACAAGTCATTGACAAAGGTCAGAGTTCATTGACAAGGTCAGAGTTCGACATCGGCTTTAAGAGTTATGATTGCCAGTTAGGTTTTGAAGTGATACTCAGTAATAGTTTTAGACTTATCCAAGTGGGAGACTATTGGATTAATGTCTAAGTCCATAACTATAATTGGTATGTACTTGACCCGACTTGTCATGGTCCATTTGGGTTTCACTTCACTGAAACCATTTATATGGATAATCCTTTGAGAATAGCATGCTTATGATTTATATTAATATATTATAAGTTCTAATATATTAATATATAATCATATTACTTAATTAGTATTGATCAAGAATTAATTTATAATTAATTAAGTGATCAAAAGGAACTAATTAAATATGGACTCTTAGATATATATGTTTAATGGGCAAAGTTCATTTAGGTTGGGCTAAGTCTTCATGGATAGTCCATGGAGCTTTAACCCATGGATCCTAGGAAATGAAAGGTCATGGGTATTAGGGTTTAACCCTAATCCTCCACACTATATAAAGGGTCTTATGGTTCATGAAATTGGGCTAGTGGCTAGTGTGGATACACTAAAGAGGGCAATAACCGATTTCATAAGTGTGAGCCAAGTATCCATATTCTCTAAAGGTTTTCCAAGGTGTTTTGGTGATTTGTGATTCCACTTGAGCCTTCCACACTATTGGGGCTAATCTCTTAAAGTTCTAGACTTCAAGCTTCATTAAAAGGTATGTATTCTAACTTGTTATATTACCCAAGTATATGATATTTGTATGCTAGTATAGGGTAATATCTTGGAAACTTCATATTTGCATGTATAATAGAGAAAACATAGATCCAAGATATTTAGGGTTGCATGTACACTTAGGAGTGTTAGAATGCTCAAAACCCAACAATTATTGTGAATGTGTTATTTTGTGTATGTTGGTACTTGGGGGAACTCGCTAAGCTTTGGGCTTACCGTTTTGGGTTATGTTTCATGTGCCTCATCTGATTATGGGAAGGAAAATGAATGATTGTGCACCTCCTCGTGTTTTGTTTTATGATTTTGGGAAAGCTCTGATAATAAACATGTTTGAAACTACTTTGTAAAGAATAATGGTTTGTGAATTGGTTTTAAGAGTTTAATTTTTTCATGAATTTTATGGATGTTACATTCTAACCCAAATTGAACATTTTACATTAAATCTAAAAGGCTTAATCAAAGAGGAAATCAATACTTTATGTGTTTATGTAGATTAGAACTTGTTTCCCTTGATTCTAGCCTTCTCTAGACAACTTCACAGCCTCAAAATCACCATAGCAGAACCCTCCTACGAACCCAATGAAGTAGGTTCGAGAAAAGAGGTTTAATAGATTAAATATGTGTTTTCTATGCGTTCTCATGTCGTGATAAGTAGATGGTCTTGTCGTGGTCTCTGGGAATCAGCAAAGTACATCGCTAATTCCATTCCAACTTTGGGGACATTTTTGTCCCAACTTCAAAACATTCATATCTTTTCCATTTCTTATCCATTTTGATGATCTTTATATCTATGCAAATCTAGGAACACATTCTACAAGTAATTTAAGTCACTTCTCACTGAATTAATACATGCCTTAATCTATTAAGTCACAAAGTAGGGCTAACAAGCATAAAATTTCCGTTTTGCCCTTTTGACCAAAAATATGTTTTCTCATGCATTCGTACTATTGAACTTACTCATCTTACATCTTCTTACTAAATTAAATTCTTCTCAGACATTTTCATGAATTCACAACTTCAAAATCTCATATTTTTATCACAAATGACCAAATCCCTCTTTTGGTCAATATTTGACTAAAAGTCAAATCTTTCTAAATTTTGGGTTGTTACAAAATTTGTCCTGTTTCTTCACTCTGGATCTCTACCACTCGATGTTTAAAGACTTTTATCACAAGGAACAGTCCAACCCCTTTTGATATTAATTTCCTAGGGAAATAACTTCAAATGGGTATGATAAAGCAAAACCTAGTCCCCCGGTTTGAAATGCTTCCAGTTGATGGATTTGTCATGAAAGGCCTTTGTTTTCTCCTTGTAAGTTCTTGCGTCTTCATATTACTCATTTATCAATTCCTTTAGATCTTGTAATTGAATCTTCCTATGTCTCTTCGCTTCATCTTTATCAAAATTGCACTGTATCACCGCCCAAAATGCATGATGCTATAACTCAACAGGAAGATGAAAATGGCTTTCCGAATACCAATCTAAATGGAGACATTCCTATTGGGGTCTTGTAAGTGATTTGGTAAGGCCACAAGATGTCATCAAGTCTCAAACTCTAATCATTTCTTGTTGGGTTAGCCATTTTCTCTAGAATAGACTTGACTTCCTGATCTAAAAATTTTGCTTGACCATTCATTTGGGGGTGGTAGGCGGTAGAGACATGGTGGATCACATTGTACTTCTTCATCAAATCCTCCATCATCTTTCTGAAAAAAAATATCCCTTGATCATTGATCAAATCCCTAGGCACACCAAATCTCACAAACACATTAGATTTTAATAAGTCGATAACTCTTTTGGCATCGTATGATCTTTTGGCTTTGACTTCAACCCATTTAGAAACATAATCAACTGCTAGCAAGATGTAAATGTTACCAAAATGAAACAGGAAATGGGCTGATAAAATCAATCCCCCATACGTCAAAAAATTCATAAACAAAGACCAGATTTTGTGACATTTGGTTCTTTTGAGAAATATTTTCTGTCCTATTGCACTGTTCACAACAAATAACAGTCGCCTACCATGGTTGGCCAAAATAATCCACATTCGAGAACTTTTCTCAAAGCTTGGTTAGGGCTGAAGTATCCCCCACAAGAAAGTTCAAGACAAAATTGTGAAATATATTGATGCTCTTATTGGGGAACACATATCTTAATGATTTTATCAGGACAATGTTTCCACAAATAAGGGTCATCCCATATATAGTATTTTGCATCACTTTTCAATTTATCTTTTGAGCTCGTGTAAATCTATTGGCACACATTTTTTGACTAAAAAGTGATATCGACATATTAAGGAATTTATTGAGTTAGAGAAATGATATGCTCATCCGGATGCTTGTCTCGTAAGGGAGAAGGAGTCTCATTTGACATGATCCAACTTAGATGGTTGACAACAATATGTTCACATTTACTCTTGTCCTAAATCTCCAAACTAAATTCTTATACTAGTAGGATCCACCAGATGAGTCTTGGCTTTGCATCTTTCTTTTTCATCAAGTACTTCAGAGCCGCATGATCCGAAAATACAATGTGTTTGTTACTAAGGAGGCATTGTCTATACTTCTCCAAAGAGAATTCCATGACCAATAGCTCCTTCTCCATGGTAGAGTAGTTTCTTTGAGTATTTCCTAGTGTCCATGATGCATAATAGATCACGTGGGAGGCCCTCCCATTCTTTTGACCTAAAACGAATCATATAGATTAGTTTCTTGCATCACACATGATCTCAAATTCGAGATCCCAATTCGATGCTTGTATAATAGGAGCAGATGTAAGCAGCACTTTGAGCTTGTCAAATGTATCTTTGTATGCCTCATTAAACTTGAAATCGTTGTCCTTTTGTAAGAGTTGACACATTGGTCTTGTTATCTTGGAAAAGCCTTATAGGAATTTTTGGTAGAAACCCGCATGACCTAAAAAAACAAAATCCTCGGACACAAGTTGGATAAGTTAAGCTTTGAATAACATCAATTTTAGCCTTATCTACCTCGATTCCCTTCTTTCAAATAACGTGATCCAAAATGAGACCTTGACTCACTAGAAAATGATATTTTTTCAAAATTTATAACTAAATTTCTCTTAATGCATCTGTTTAAAATTTTTGTGAGATTGGTCAAACACTCTTTAAAGGAGTTTCCACATATACCGTCCAACTATCCATAAAAACATCAATTGTGTTTTCAACCTATTACGAGAAAATACTAACCATGCAACGTTGGAAAGTAGTTGGGGCATTACATAATCTGAATGGCATTCTACGGTATGCAAAGTGCCAAATAAACATGTAAAAGTTGTCTTTTCTTGTTTTGTTGGTGCCACTGAGATTTGGTGAAAACATGAATACCCGTCTAGACAACAATAACGAGATTTCTTGGCTAACCTTTCTAACATTTGATCGATGAAAGGCTATTGGAAATGGTCTTTTCTCGTGCTTGCATTAAGATTTCGATAGTCAGTACACACTCTCCACCAATTTTACACACTGGTGGGGACCATTATACCTTTTTTTGTTTTCGATCATCTTAATACCCATTTCTTCAGAACTACACACACCTGGCTCACCCACTTGCTATCCAAGATTAGATAGATCATTCCCGCATCAAGAAGCTTTAGGATCTCCTTTTTTACAACCTCTATCAAGGGTGGATTCAACCTTCTTTGTGCATCTCTACATGGTTTGCATTTGCCTTCCATTAAAATTTTATTCATACAGATGGAAGGACTCAATCCTTTGATATTCGTAATCGTCTAACTCATTACTTCTTTGTGCTTTTTCAATATTTTTTGGAGTTCCTCCTCTATGAATTTGGTCAAATGGGTGAAAATAATGACCTAAAGAGTGTCATTCTTTCCCAAATATGCATACGTAAAATGTTGAGGCAAAACCTTTAGCTCTAAGTTCGGTGGTTGAACAATGGACTGTGGTAACTTTATGTGAGTTTGAGATAACTCAAACTGATTGACATTGATTCATGTATATTTCTTCACTTCCAAGTTGTTAACCAATTTTTGACTTTCAGATGCAAAGAATATAGCTTCAATTTCTTGGAGAGCTTTTCACAATCAAATCATTTGCTTAAAATCATCTCTAACATATCACCGTTAGTCAACTCAAACAACTTTTGAGTTATTGGTTTAATAACACCAACAAAATATAAAGAAGAGACATCACTAGGATATCTCACAACATCTTAAATGTTAAAACTTATTGTTTCACCATTAAATTCCATTGTTAGATTTCCCACATTTACATCAATTTTTGTTCTAGCCGTTTTCAAAAAGGCTTTTCTAAGAAAAATGAGAGTCGATTTTGAGGAAACTTTTTCCTTTAAATAAATCACATAAAAATGAAGCAAGAAGACCAGTTGATTAACTTGTACCAAAGCATCCTCTATGATACCCTTAAGAAAAACACATGACTTATCCGCAAGTTGAATTATGACACTCGTTTAATTTAAAGGACAACCATTTAACGATTAATGTACCGAATAGGACATGAAATTATTAGAAGAACCAAGATTAGGCATGTCACTACTAATTGTAACATCCCCTCCCTTGCTAGGAACTGTAAAAATTCCAACGTCTTTGCATTTTGATGCGAGTTTTCTTTAATTTGTAAAACCGCTGTTAGATTCTCACTCATAGAAATATTTTTGTTCCCTTGCAATTTTATTTTGTTTGTGAAATTTTCTTTTAAATTTTTTTTCATATCTAGGAATTTTCTTTATTGCATCAAGGGAAAGTTTACCTCCACCTTTCAGAAGGTGTCAAGATTTCTTTTTCCTCTGCCTTCTTCTTTGAAGTTACGAGTTGGGAAGGGAATCATGGTTGACACAAAAATTATACATTCACAGCCATATTTTCAACTTATAACTTACATGTATACCGTTAGATCTATAGGTTAATACTTCTTTCAAAGTTTATTTACACAAATCTTCACAATTTGAATTTTGACAAAACTGCAAAATTGATCCTTATGGTTTGCGAAAAACTTTGGATAGGGTCCAAAAAGTTTTCAACTTGCATGGAAGATCCAAAATCAAAAACTTCCTGTGATTTTGGTCCAAAAAAACTTGAAAAGACGGTTATGCCCTTTTATTTTCTTTTTTGTGTTTTTTATAATTATCTTAATACTATTTTACTTTAAAAATAAAAAGAAAAAAAGAATTATCTCCTTACCCCCACCACCCCCACCGTTCTCTCTGTCTCTGTCTCTCTCTCTCTCTCTCTCTCGCTCTCTCTCTCTCTCTCTCTCTCTCTCTCTCTCTCTCTCTCTCTCTCTTAAACAAAAAGTCAAAAACTTAAAACACAGGACCTCAATCCACCACCACAGGACCGCCACTGCCCTGAACCCACAACTATTGTCGCCTTAAAGCCATTACCACCGCCGCCCTACATGTGTCTTACTTCTTCAAATTTTTTTCTTGACAAAATTGTAGTTATTTTCACTATTTGAAAATGGATGTGACTGGAATAGATGAAATCACTCAGTTGAGTGATTCTAGGGTTCCATCAATGGTGGTTCACAGCAATAGAATAGGAGGAGACGGTGTTTCAAGTTAGTGAAATTGAGAATGAAGGTTATTGGGTCGACTTTCATCACTAGCAACAAGACCCGTCTTCTCCATTCACTCTAATTCAAAAGGTAACCTCGATTCTGCCATTCGAACTATTAGAATTAGGAGAGCAAAGAGGGGAATCAAAGATAAAATCAATCTTCCAGAAATCTCTAGTGATGTTCTGATCAATTATGGAAAAAAACAACTAGAGAAAGAAGTAGAGATGTTTCGATCATTACTCCAGAAACCGGTTACTCTAGGAATTGGGATGGAAAGGCAGCTCCAGTGTCAGGGGAAGGTGCAAGGGCTATCGCTTAAGCAGACACGGTGGCTGCCACCGAGATTTCCTTGAGGCAAACAATGAAAGCCTTCACCACACCCATCAGAAACCTAAAATACTCAAGAAACCCACCTGATACCAGAAATACTCATCATTTTTGTGGATTTGATAGCCAATGAATGAGCAGAGCTAGAGAAAATGGAGAATATGAAGGGACAAGGAGGTTTCCAATGATGGTGGAGGATAGCGAGGACACGACAGAGAAATGTAGAAAACACAATCTCACATATGAATTTGCTTCTTGTATAATCAGTTTCTTATGGATATGGTTATGAATTGTGCAATTATTGAAGTAGCGGAACCATAATTAGTTGAATATTGAGGAGGCAAACTAGTCTCGATCCTTTCCCTCTAGCTTGATTATTTACTAGAATTGATTCAGTATCTGATACCTTCTCCACCTCCTATGTATATATGTGTTATGTGTATGTGTTAGTTATAACGATTTGAAAAGCAAGAAAGTACTAATTTTGGACAATTTACAAGTATTTGAAACCCATAAAATCTAATTAAGAAGGGGAAGAGAGAGAGAGAGAGAGAGAGAGAGAGAGAGAGAGAGAACTGTGGGGGTGGGTTAGGGTAAGGAATAATTCTTTTCTTTTCTTTTTATTTTTAAAGTAAAATAGTATTAGGATAATCATACAAAATACAAAATAGAAAATAAAAGGGCATAATCGTCTTTTCAAGTTTTTTTGGACCAAAATCACAGGAGGTTTTTGATTTTGGACATTCGATGCAAGTTGAAAACTTTTTGGACCCTATCCAAAGTTTTTCGCAAACCATAAGGTCCAATTTTGCAGTTTTGTCTTGAATTTTACATACTTTATTCAAAATTAGATTAAATCAGATATGTATATAATGCTACTTTCATCTTATATTTCAAAAGAAAAAAAATAATTAATAAAAAAATTCATAGTTTATACAGTAAATTCATAGTTTAATATAGTTAATCAACAGCTTAATACAATCAAATTGTGGTTTAATAAAATCAATCACAACTTAGTATAATAATTTCAAAGTTTAATGCAAAACATCATACTTTAAAGTTATATTCTCAACTTAAAACTTAAATTTTAAAACTTTAATTCACAGTTTATTAAAGTTGTTTCTCTCATTCACGATATTTACAACTTAAAATCACAATTGATTTGATTGAAGAATTTTATCAAATATCTTGTGTGCACCAAGCAAATTCACAGTTTAATATAGTATTTTAGGACTCTCATTAAACGTTTAATAAAATAGTTTAGGAATCTTATTCAAAGTATTCGCAATTTAAAACATATTAATTCATTCATTCACATGTAAAACTAACTTTAACACAACTAAACAATAATTGAAACATTAAAAATCAAAATTCACAGCTTAAAAAAATAAATTCACATTATTTGAGAAAAACATTAACATAATAATACACATCCTAATTTTAATTAACAGTATAGCAACCAGAAAACATAACTTGTGAATAACAATTGATGTAAATATTATAACAAATAAGAAAAAAAAAACATTGATTCACAACTTAACAAAAAAGACTATGATTAACAAAAATATACAATACATGAGAGATAAAATCATTAAATTCACAAGTTAATAGATGGCAAAGTAATCAAAACACAAATCCACATACATAATGTGTTTCATTAGAGATCAGAGAGAAAGAGATGAAGGAGATGGCAGTGTTGGAACATAGCTAAGGTGGTGGAACTACCATCAGCCACTAGTACCATCGTTACAACTTCAAATCTATACATGAAACAACATAACACAAACTAGATTTAGAAAAATCGAACGATATAGACCAGATCTGAACGTGATGTCAACAGTAGGAGGTTGTAGTGGACATCAGTGGTGGTAGCAATGGTGGAAACGAAGTTGACGGTGATGAAGATGGTATCAGATTTGACCAAATCGCACCAGATATAAGATGCTTTGCATTTTTAAAAGTGAAAGTTAATCTTAAACAACTTTGTGACTCCAAATCTGAGACGAGGTGGCGATTGATTGTGGATATGGAGGCTAGGTATTTTCATTAGATGTTATCAGATCTGTGTTTCCGTTGGTGGTAGATTAACAACATGAAAGAGGAATTCGTGTTGACAGTGAGGAATGAAGGTGGTGGTTATGCATCTTGTTGGAGCTCATAAATTTGGAGGAGAATGTCTTAGCTCTGAAGACAAAAATCATAGATCTGAAGACAAAAGTCGTAGATCCGAAGAAGGAAATTGTAGGTCTAAATCTGAAAATCATAGATCTGAAGTTGAAAATCATAAATTTGAAGCTAAAAATCGTAGATCAGAAGTTGAAATTATAGATCTGGAGCCAACTGGAGCTTGTGTTTTTTGATGACGGTGGTTCACCGGTGGTAGTAGGCGGTGACGATTTGCCGGCGGCAAGAGGTGGTGGCTGGTGGCAACTAGTGATAATGTTTGTGTATTAATCAGGTTTAAGATGAGAGAGAAAATATTCATGGAATGTGTGTAGATAGAAATAATAAAAGATGAAAATGAGTTTTCTGAGTTATACCTTAATAAAAAAGGGTTCTTAAGTGTTTTTTAATCTTTAGGGATCTCATATATATATATATATATATATATATATATATATATATATATATATATATATATGGTTAGGTTCATATATGAACCCTAACTATTGTGTGATTGTAAGACCAAACGTCAACCATTGATCTACAAAGGGATATGATCGACATTTTCTTTTGTATTACCTAAATTAAAATAGTTGTATATACGGAAGCAATTCGAACGTTTCAAATGATAATATATTTTCGGTTGGTTAATTAGGTATCAGATCTGTTTAATTGGGGTTCAGATAGACATCTTGTTTTCATGCCTCCTTTATTAATCATGTTTTGTTGTAGTTCGTTTGAAGTTATCATACTCAACAATTCTGATTTTGTTGTGATAATGGGTCTCATCGATGCTGAAAACAACACAATTATAAGCAAGGATATGTTCAATTTTTGTTTGGAATAAAGGTATGATTTTATCTATTTCTTTTTGTTTATATATTTTTACAAACTGGTTATTTTTCCATTGCTTTGTTCCATCGTCATACGAAATTCTTAAAGAATTATCTATTTTATTATTCATAAATCATCGTCGGTTATAAGTTTATTAAAGTTAGTAAACATACAACGACGTTGAAAGAATTTTGATAAAAGACTTTTTTTTGTAAGATATGTGAATAAGGATATATTCTTAAAGAATCATATATTCTTAAAGAATTTTTAAAACAATTTTGAATATATACACATTCTACCAGATTATTCATAATTAACTTGAATAGTTCTGTTAAATTGAACAAAATACAGGAATTTGTTTTGTAGTAGTTTCAGTTTGAACATAACAGTCTTTTATAATAAACTTACAAATTAATATGGCTTTATATATATATGTATATATATATCAAATTATCAGTTTATTGAAGAGGATGAATGATCGTCTTAATCAGTGGGTTTTGAAGCATCGCATGGGACACAAAAAGCAGTGTATCAAAAGTTGGTTTTGGATATAGAGGAACTTCATTATATTAAGATTCACGGATGTGTGAAACCACATTAGAATGTCACTATTGAAAGAAATTCAGTTGTGGAAAGGAAGAGACTATGTAGGATTTGCAATAAGTTGACTGATCATGATATGAGGAATTGTCCATATAGGAAGATATAATGTGACTGGATTTTAATTTCATTTGCAAGTCATATTATTTTTTCATGGTTATGAGAATTTATTTTCATCAAATGTTTGGATATGTCTGATTTCATTGAATAAGATCATTATAATTACATTTATTTTCATTTGGAATAAGATTGATTTCATTGAATTAGATAATTACAATTATTTTTATTTTCATCAAATGTTGGAATACATTTATACCAGTAGTATAAATGTTTGAATTAGCTGTACTAGAAAGCAATTTTTTTGGATACTGATCCATCCATTCTTGAAGTACATGATTGTCCACACCACAAGAAGGTAGTTCCTTAATATTAACACCCTGCATAGGTATACCCATAATCTCATGTATACTTACTTTGGTTATTTCCAATGCACCATTTGGCAACACAAGTCTATTTGTCAATGGATCATAGTTATCAAGAAGATAGTAGTTCAAGTGCCCTAGTAAACTATCAATATCTATATCTAATAACGTAGCTAAACCCATTTTTCTAACTTGTTCTTTTTGCGCCATAGTCAAACTCCTAACAGCTAGGCTCATCTTCGCCAGTGACATTCTACTATTTAGTCTTCTAAGCCCTTCCGAATGGCTTTTATCCATCTTCTTTTCCAATTTCTTTTGCGTTACTTTCTTCTCAAACATGTTTTTCGAATTGCTACTTATTTCAATTGGCTTTTTTCATCCCAAAACCATATTCCTTTTTACTTGTACTACCCTTTGCTTCTAAATTGCACTTTCTTTTTGATCTCATTTCACCAACTTTGAAACCATCATCTTTTCTTTTAACTTTTCTACCCTTCTTTGTTGACTCTACTATGTGCCTTTTTTTCTGATTTTCTTTTCTCCCTTCATTTATAGTTGCTTCATGTTGTACAATGACTTCTACCATTAGTAATTGTCCATCAAATGCTGCTATAGCTGACGGAGATTGTTCTATTACACCATAAATTGTGCATGAAATCAAGTTAAAAAAAATTAGTTTTAACTTACCTAAATCAATACAATTCGTTAACAATAATAAAAAAAAAATAAACCACTCTACTATCATTACGTATTCTCATAGAATTTGATATACTATCCTTTATTACTTCTTTCACAATATTCTTGAAGAATATTGTTCATTATGTCGTAAATAATATTCTAACAGAATTGTTCACTTCTTTTGTACTACCCCATGCCATTCTCAACCAAGCCTGTACATTAACACATTCTATAATAATGTATTTCACTTCATGTATGTCGTGCACAATAACATACCACTGATCCTAACATGCCATTGAATTCAAAGTTCAACTAACATCAATTTTTTTACTAACCCAATTGTCATCTATCATTAAATAATGCATTTAACCGTTACAACCAACATAAAACTATACAATTCAACTGTCGTAGCACCAATTCATCTCAACATCACAACAATTGCAAGCAACCATTAATTCTTAGAGCATTACATGTACAAGAGCATACAAATATTAACAGAACATTTAGTAATAAGCGACAACACCAGCAAACCCAAAATCCCCTTAACATTCTACCAAAACCCTAAATTGTTTCACACATAAATTCATACCTAATTCTCAAAGAATAACAACTGATTTTTTAGAATACACCATATTACACATAGATTATCATAAATCTTGAAGAATAAGTCCCAAACTCGTTATTCACTACATTACCATGTTCAAACTTCACCGGTTCAAACCAAATTGTTTTTGAACTTAATTTCATACAAATTTCTCCTACTTCACGTTATCAAACTCACAGAACGAACACATTTTTCCAAATAGCACTTCCATTCTTGAAGCATATAGAACAGAACAAAAAAACTAAACATTACCTGGCAGCGGTGGATCGAAAAAATCGTCGTCGTCTTCGATCTGAAGTGGCGCAAATGTTGTGTTTGTGAACTTAGTTTTTAAGTTCTCTCTTAATCTTGAGCTTGATCAACTTCTCATTCTTCAATTCTTCAGCTAGTGTCCGATTCTTTGATGTGAATGTAAACCTTGTATCACTCTTCTTATACGCCTAGTCATCTACTGTATTTTTGGAATTAGGTATATGATATCTTTAGAGAGTGGATGATTGATTTGTTTTGAAGGAAATTGTATATTCATTTCTTAATATCATACACAGTATTTCCTAATAATATTGGATAATATTAAATTGTGGAACGAAACAATCGGGTTATATGAACGTAACATGTCGACTTCCTTTTTAAAATTCGACAAAAATACTGAATTACCCTTGTAACAATTTTTTCAGCTATTTAATTTAAGAAATAAATAAAAAAAATAATAAAATCATCATTAATTCCTAATCACATGATGTTTATCATCCGATGGTCCAGATTTAGTCTTACATTCACACTATATTTATCATTCACGTTTAATCCTAACCCTATATATATATATATATATATATATATATATATATATATATATATATATATATATATTACACTAACACATATTGTCGAACAAAACTTATTTTTAATTTCAAAGTTTTCTTTTATAAAATAAAAGTTAGATGTTTGTAAAGACTCCAAAAACTTGTTAAACACACTCGAACAAAAAGATAAAAGCTAAATGTACTTTAAAAACTAGACAAAATTGCAAAAATGGTCCCTATGGTATGCAAAATTTTGGGGTTTTAGTCCAAACCACGAGTTTTTTGGATCCATGGTCCTTTTGGAGTGGTTTCTATGTGGTTTTGGTCCCTGGACTTAACTCCCGTTAAGTTGGATCTGTTAAGCCCCCTCACGTGCCTCACACGTGAGGGTAATTTCTTCATTTCATATATTAGGGACCATTTTCGCATAAACGTTTTTTGGATTAATTCCTTTTAAATACCCCCACTTCCTGTGATCTTCTTCCCCAACGTTCCCCAACGTCTCTTTTCTTCTACCCTTCTTCTTCTTGAGCTCTGCTACAACAAAAATGGTGCTATGTTTTTGTGGAAAAGTTGTTGTGGTGAAAATGTCTTGGACCCCTCTGAATCTAGGAAGGAGATTTTTTGCATGCCTTATGAATGATTCCATTTGTGGGTTTATTTGGTGGCTTGATCCCCCAATGTGTGCTAGGGCTAAAGCCATCATACCTGGTCTGCTAAGAAATTTGAATTCAGCGTAGGAACGGTGCAATGAGTTGGTTAGAAGTATGAACATGCTATGGGATCAATGCAATGGACTGATATACAGGAACAACATGTTGGTGGCAAATGTCAAAGCATTGAAGGATGACAATTTGAAGCTGAAAATGTACATGTTTGGAAGTTGGTTTTTCTTTGTGATTGTATTCTTCTGTATTTGGTTTGTGTAGGGTAGGCGTATACTGTGAAGGGTGTTTTGGTCATTTTGTTGTAATTTTATGTGATCATGTTTGTAGTGACTTATGATGATAATGATATATGTACAATTTTATGATGCAAGTGTAATGAATGTTTTACCAAAATGGTATGAATGTATCAGAATTAACATATGAATAGAAATGGTATGAATGTATTACCAAAATGTATATATGAGAACCAATCGTACATAACCAAAATGCACATTTCATTAAGACTTGTAATATAACAACCAAAGTTTCTAAGCATAACAACCAAAGATTCTAAACATTACCAAAAGGGACACATTACCATACCTAAGATAACAACCAAATTTTCATAACAACCAACCAAAAGTTTTCAACAAAATATTGTAAACATAACAACCAAGTTTTCATAACCAACCAAAATCACAGAAAACCCCATGCATGCATGCCACATTACTTCTTGGACTAATTCCCACCTTGCCCTTTACAGGTCCTAGAGTTGTGTCCCTTGTTCTTGCATTTGCTACAAGTAACACTGATATGCTTCCTTGATAGCTTCTGCACTCCATCATTTGTTGGTTTTTGGGAACCTCCTTCTTGTGTAGCATTCACTCCATCACCTTGACTTGCCTTCTGATTTTTGATTAACCTTTCACCCTCACTTTGTCTTCTCTTTTTCTTAGGCCTTCCCACCTGAGTGCGATGTGGAGGAGGGATTAGCTTTGTGGGACATTCACTTTTGGGCCACATAGATCTACCCTTAATTGGCTCCACCTTAAAAGAATAAGCCTTTTTCCATGTCTCTAGAAAAACACCTTGTGAACCCATTTGTAAATGTCAAGCTCAGCCTCTGGGTCTTTACTCATCTCATTCAGAGTTGCAATTGCATGTCTGCATGGAATTCCAATTAATTCCCATTTTTTGCAAGTGCATGTTTTGTTCCTAACATCAACCACATGTTGATCCTGCAAAGCTCCTGTGACTTGATACTTATCTCCCCCATTCCACCTAGCAATGTATTGTGAAGCGACTGTTTTTCTTGCACCTAGGATGTCTATTGTTGTGGGTGTTAGTGGACCTTTAGCCTTTTTCATTTCCTTCATGACATTGCATATCCTCTTCATTAGATACTCCCTTATGTATTCTAAACATCCAATGACATGTTTATCCCTTCCTTTCTCTATCTTCCCATTAAACACTTCACACATGTTTGATATCAACACATCAGACACTGCTCTTCCTATGTGTACATTACCATTAAAAAACATTTAATACAATTCACATACAAGTAAAACAGTTCACTAAGTGAAAGACATAAGGACCAAATTGGAATATATAGATTTACCTGAAAAATGACTCCTTGCCCAATGTTTAGGAGGAATTTGTTTCAACCATTCACATGCCTCCTTATCATACTGACTAAACTCCTTCATCAAATGTTCAAAATTAGGAATGGTGGTAGCTGATGCACACCTCCATAAGTGGTCCTTGTACTCTGTTTGCCTCCATCTTTTCCTCATATTGTCATGAATATGTCTGATACAATATCTATGCTCAACATTGGGAAACAATTGCTCAACTGCAGTATGTAAACCCTGCAAAAATCAATTGTCAATCATTAGAATTAATTTAAAACCACACTTTAAATGACCATATGTATAAAAACCACTTCCAGCTTTACCTTTTGCATGTCACTTATGAAAGTAAAATTTGAGTTTCTTCCAAGATCCAAGTCATCCCCAAGGTTATCTAAAAACCATTTCCAACTTTCTGTGTTTTCAGACTCAACAATCCCATATGCTAATGGGTAAATTCCATTATTGGAATCAAGACCAACTGTTGAAAGGACCTGCCCAGGGAATGGTCCTTTCATGAAGGCGCCATCAAAACCTAATAAGTCCCTAAGGCATGCCTTGAACCCTTTTTTCAGTGGACCCAAACACACATAAATTCTTCTAAACTGCCTGGTTGGGGAATCAGGGTTAGGCTCAGAACATACATCTATTTTCACTGTGGTCTCTGGGTTGGTGGCTTGAAGTTCGAGAACATAGTCCCTCAACAGTTCATACTGCTTTGTGTAGTCCCCAGTTATATGCTTTCTTGCCTTATCCTTTGCTCTGAACACCTTGTCTATAGTAACACCCACTTGGTAGGTCTTTTGAAAGTGATCTTGTATGGCTCTCAAAGGTATATCTGGATTCGCCTCAACTTGATCAAAGATTTTTTTGCTGATTAAAGAAGCAGTACAAGCCCTGAGTTTCCTTGTTTGCAAACATGTGTGAGTTTGGTTTAAGGTCCTTATAAACCAGTCGGATTCAGGATTTGACCTAGATGCATGAATGTACCAACCACATGTTACTTTTTGTGTCTTTAATTCTTTACCCTTTCTTTTTGAAGTGGTAGCTTGACTACCCACTTGGCCTTTATTGGTGACAGGTACAACTCCCCTACACTATGCCCTAAGCCTTACATTGTCATTTTTTTTAAAGAAAAGATTCCTTCTTGATTCTAGTGCACGCAGATCAATTGCCTCCTTTAATTCTTTTTTACTATTACATTTATCTCCAACTGAAAATGATTGTTTATGTACTGCCCCAAGACTGCACCTTTTTTCTTTTCTCAGATTCTTGATAAGAGCTCTTCTCTCTCTATCTTGGTCAGATCCTTCATCCAAAGATTCAAATTCCTCATTGTTGATCACTTCCATATCTTCAGGTTCATGCCCATGAACAACATTTATACAAGAACCTTCCACATCACTTTCAACATTGAGAGTGAAGTCTCCCATGTCCACATCAACATCTTGTATATTGTTGTCAACATCCATTATGTCATCCACATGATCTTCATCTTCTATTTGTCTCTCATCTTCTTCATACCCTGGATCACTATTTTCAGATTCATCATACTCTTCAAAATTTGGATCACTTTCTTGAGATTCATCATCCTCTTCATACTCTTGATTACCCTCTTCAGATTCTCCATCACCTTCATACTCTGCATTATCATCATCACTCTCAATCAAATTTTCCATAAGGTTATAAAATAACTCATTCAATTGTTCATCAGCATTATTAACAGGGGTGTTGTAGCATCCTTCATCAACAGTTGATGCCTGTTGAACAATAGTTGCAGCCTCCCTAACACCATCCATCTCATCAATAAGAACACAAGTTGCTGCCTCCTGAACATCAGTTGAACCATCCTGATCATCATTCTTTTCCTTTGAAATGTGAACACCCTCATCAATATAATCTAAATTAAGCCTCTTGCTACAAGAACTTTCACCTATATTGGAATTCCCAACCCTACCCCTTCTATACTCTGGTGAGAAACTATCATTCTTACCCCCAAAAAGAATCAGAGACATGAACTCACCAATAGGCTCACCATTACCATGGTTCACATTTTTCATTGGAGAAACTGCATGAACTTGACCCTCAACTTCAGCCCCTTGATCATCATTTTCTGGTAATTCCTCAATGACAACTTTACCCTTTGCATTTGGTGACATGAAGTAAGTCAGTAAATTTGTCTTTCCATGCTCTGTGTACACCTCAATCAGCTTGTTATGTGCAATGTATTTAGAAAGGTTGATCACATCCTGATCATTCCCTAAAGCTCTAAGACCAAATTGAAAGTCACCATTGGGTATCCTAAAATGGTAGTATATAACTGGGGATTCATCAGTGAATTTAGAATTCCGTGGGTCTGGGTAACCTAGGTCAAGCATTATGACATCAAGTTCATGCACAAAAAACTCATCAATGCCCACATAATCAACATAACGCACTTCACCTCCAATGTACTTTATATCAGGTAACTTAGTAAATTTCCCACCGTGATGAAGCTTAATACTAAACCATGTGGGTGCACCAGCTAAAAATCAAAATTATACATATTAACAAAGTCAAATTTTTGCATTTTTTTGTTCTAAATCAATAAGAAAATGCAAAGTATAAAAGTTAAAGAAACAGAGCAACTTACCATATACAGTTGATACATCAACAACTTCGTGTTTTGGTCTGATGTGCCACATTACGAACACCATTTCGTATTAAACGTATGCCCTTGTATGTGTAGTGTCGATTATCTTGTTTGGATAAGCAACGAGGGTTTTTTGCAGGTTCAATGGAGCAGAAGCAAGAAGGAGGGAGTTGGGGAGTTGACGAATGTTGGGGAAAGTAAATGAGGGGTAAATATCAATTAATCCAAAAAACGTTTATGCAAAAATGGTCCCTAATATATGAAATGACAAAATTACCCTCACGTGTGAGGCACGTGAGGGGGCTTAACAGATCCAAGTTAACGGGAGTTAAGTCCAGGGACCAAAACCACATAGAAACCACTCCAAAAAGACCATGGATCCAAAAAACTCGTGGTTTGAACTAAAACCCCAAAATTTTGCATACTACAGGGACCATTTTTGCAATTTTGTCTAAAAACTATTTTAAAATAGCTTTTGAATTAATTTTTTTGGTGTAAAATAAAATGCTTTGGAATTAATTTCTTTTGTGTAAAATAAAAACTTGTAACTCTTTTTCTATCATTCTATATTTTTTAAAGTTAAAAAATAAAAACTCTCAAAATCTCTATACTTGTCGCACATGGAAACAAATTTCTAGCATCGATGTCAAACACATAAATTTTTTCTTTGATTTTAACGTGTTTGCGCATGAACGGTTTTCTAAGTCTTTTATTTCTTCATTTGATGTTATTGAAAGATCCTTTTATCATAAAACTTTAGGAGAATTAAATACTTTCTTTCCAATCCAAAAACGGAAAGAACTTTTCGAATAAGAAGAATTCAACAAGGTCTAGTCAAAATACCGATTATAATAACCAACCAATCAACTTTTAGAAAACTCAATACACGACAACATATATAATCCTCCACCGAAGCCATAGCTTTATTTCGTACCTTTTAACTTTTTTTTTTATAGACAATTACATTCTACCTCATTTGGTTTAAATATATGTTGTTTTACCCCTAATCATCTCATCTTATTCTAATAAATACTAGTTGTGAGACTCCTATAATATACGGGTTGATTAAAACAAAATGTTAAGTACGAACGATTAAATAGAAATTTTATTTGAATTTGAAATTGAAATAAGTGAAAATTATGAGAAAAAAATATGCAAATAATAAATTAATTAAAATTATGAGTTTAGTATGTACTAAACGGGTTAATTATAACAAAATATTAAACATAAAGGTTTAAACTGTAAATTTATTTCAGAATTGAATTTGAAATTTAAAATTTGATAATCATTATGGTAGTTTAATTTATAAAATGTAAATTAATGATATATTGAAAATGAAAATTAAAGTAATGACAAGTGGAAATTAAATATATTTCAAATTATGACAAAATGACATGTGACTAATCTTATGAGAGAAGGACATGTGGCAAAGTCACTTTCATTTATTAGAGTAGATAGATATGTTTTTTTTTTTCACTTGTTACATTCTCGTTTAAATTGTCAAATATCATTTTATTCTTATTTTGAATTAATTTTTTTTCCATATATCATTTTATAAGTTTGTCTATTTTTTAAATTCCATATAATATTTAGATGTAATAATTTCAATAAATGCAGTAGCAAATGGAGATCAATATCATTAATGAACTTATTTTTTAATTTCAAAATTCTCAAAATTAAAACTCATTAGTTTTTTTGTTTATTTATTTAAATTATTCGTTTAATATATATATATATATATATATATATATATATATATATATATATATATATATATATATATATGTATAAAATTATCCAATAAAATACATGGGTCTCACTAGCTATCATTAAAATACTAATATTTATAGTTTTTTTTTACTAATTAACCCATTTTTTTAAATATATAAAATAAAATAGATATTATTATAAAGAAATATATCTTACCAGAATATTTGTCAAAACAAAAAAATAACAGACATCAAATACTAAAAAAGCAGATATATTATATTGTTTATAAGTTTATAATTGTATGTGTATAGTTTATGTAATCTTTCATTTTCATAAGTATGTATGTATACTTAAAAATGACAAAATTAAATGGAAAGCTTTATAAACAAATTTTAATAAAAATCCTCATTCAAAAAAAAAAAAAAAAAGTTATAGAAAAACAATTTAAAATGTTGTCGACAAGATAAATGAAAATTCAGATGATGAAGAACCTGGTGTCGTCCCTACCAAACTTGCAATATTTCAATATTCATAACCTTTTGCATTTTCTAGTTATTATTGTATTTTGGATCCAGCTTTTTTTTGTTTCTTGTAACTCTGTGTTCCAGCTTCCCACTTCCCACTGGTCACTTTATATATATATATATATATATATATATATATATATATATATATATATATATATATATATATATATATATATATATATATATATATATATAAAATGTGAGATTCAATAGAGAACCATAATTAACCAACGAACCAATCTTTTTTTCAACTTTTAGAACTAATTTTTTATCAAAAAAAAAAAAAAAAACTAAAAATACAGAAATTCATAACTTTTTATCCTTTTTCCAATGATATAAAATTCGAATTTTTTTTATGTCAAATTCACAATGTCAATCTTCGAAAATTCACAACGTGAATCCGGATTCAAACGGTGAATTCGAAAAATATTTTTCACATTCACAATGTTAATATATGATATTTTTAAATTTTTTTTTCGATAAAGAATAAGCTCTAGAAATTGAAAAAAAAAATTGGTTCCTTGAAGAATCCATAATTATGGTTTTCTATTGAACTTTTCCATATATATATATATATATATATATATATATATATATATATATATATATATATATATATATATATGGTGAGATTCAATAGAGAACCATAATTAACCAAATAACCAATCTTTTTTTCAACTTTTAGAACTTATTTTTTATCAAAAAAAAAAAATACAGAAATTTGGTTCCTTGAACCCATAATTATGGTTCTCTATTGAACTTTTCCACATATATATATATATATATATATATATATATATATATATATATATATATATATATATGATGAGATTCAATAGAGAACCATAATTAACCAAGGAACCAATCTTTTTTTCAACTTTTAGAATTTATTTTTTATAAAAAAAAAATAAAAATACGGAAATTCATAACTTTTTATCCTTTTTCCAATGATATAAAATTCGATTTTTTTTACGTCAAATTCACAATGTCAATTTTCGAAAATTCACAACGTGAATCCGGATTCAAACGGTGAATTCGAAAAATATTTTTCACATTCACAATGTTAATATATGAATTTAGATATTTTTAGATTTTTTTTTCGATAAAAAATAAACTCTAGAAATTAAAAAAAAAAAATTTGTTCATTGAAGAACCCATAATTATGATTTTCTATATATATATATATATATATATATATATATATATATATATATATATATATATATATATATATATATATATATATATATATATATATATACACTTAAACTACTCTCCGAAAGCAAGTAGCATCAGTAAAAACAAGGATAATGGTTCAATAACAAAATCATTAATAGTTCAAGCACAAAAGTCAAAAGGTATCATGGGTTTGATATTGACTTTCATATATACAACTTAAATCATTATCACATCATGTGTGATTACATCAATCATCTCAAACCAATTATTTCGAATTTTTATTAGAACAAATAATAGATGCACTCTAAATTTTATTCCAAAACTACATCATAATCCATTACAGATTGTAAACACTTCATACCTATAACCACATATTTTGCAGTGGGCTCCATTACGAAATTTGGAATTCAAATTTTTCGCCCACTTATTTATGCCGAAGATTTCATCATTTACTCTTTCGCATTTGTATCACTATATCAAAACATCTCATTTTGCCTTTAATTTTGAGTGGTTCACCATTTCAAAATAGCTCAAGATAGTTCTCTACGGGGGCGTACATGTAATTTGGTTTTATCTCGTTCTATTTCTTGTTTGTGTATTCTTCTACCTTCTTGCTAGTGGTTTAATAAAAATAGAAAAAAAAAAAGTTCTCTAAGTTGAATTAAGAAAAAAAAAAAAAATTCATACCATTAGTGTGTAGATCTTTTGCGTATGAATATATTTTGTTTTTTTGGTCAACTTTTGGATATAATATGGCTGGAACATTGGAGAGTAGTCGCACATAATTTCAGTGGAAGGAAAGAGCATGCCTTAATTGTGGCTTCAAGATAATAAAGTTACCACACATGTATTGCATTCTAATGCAAAATGTTGTACATATGATATATTCACTACCATATATTGGTGAGATATACATTCATGTAATCATATTTTTATCCTTTGTCACAAAACAACCACCAAAATCATTAAAAAAAACTCAAGAATTCGCAAAGTTATTTTCTCCCACACAAAAGATAGTTTATTAGAATCCGCAAAATTATTTTCTCCCACGCAAAAGATGGTTTATTATCCTTTGTGTATAAATAATGGATTAGTTGATAAAATCAATGAAACTGTAATTTTTTAAAATTTTATTATCATGTTTTTGAATAAGTTATAAATTTTTTGTGTGGACAAAGATTTTAAATTTCATTCATTATGTTTATTAAAAAGATAAAACTATTATCTTATTTTTTTATTTTAATTATTATTCATCAGATAAAAATAGATTACCATTATCTCTCATATACACCCATCCATACACCCTCACCTTCATACCCAATCATACTCATACCCCCTCATACACTACCAAATCCCACACACACCCACATCAGCACCCATACCCATAAAACCCCATCCTAGCCCTACCTCGACCCTGACCCTACCCATACACATAGACATAATTACAACCACAGTCTCACATCCACACCATGTCCACACTACACTCGTGTTTGTGTATGTACACGCACATGAACATGCATACAAACATATGTATATTTATGTGCATAATCACGGGTATGCAAACACACTTATTTTCCTTAACCTTTTATAATCTTTAGATCTACATCCAACTACCGATTAAATGGCCCTGGACGTAGCCCCAAAGCATGATATTTATAAGTTTTGTTTTATCAAGTGTAATCATATATTTTCATTTTCTAAGATTATGGTTTTTGCTTTATGTACTTTGTCAAAATTGTAGGAAAAAATATATGTTTGAGTTGGTAAGAGTTTAATAAATAAAATTTATAATTAGATGAAAACTTCATCATTTTATTAAAAATAATAATAAGTTTTTAAAAATTTATTAAATGGCATTTCGCTCGTATTACATAATTTACTTTTCAATTTTTTTTTGATAAATCTACAAACCAAACAAAAAACATAATTCATTTCATATCAACCAAATACAACCGATTATTTCTAGTTCATTTAGATTTTAATTCATTTAACAAATTTCATTCATTTTAAAACTGTTCTACCAACCAAATACATAAATATCCTTTAGATTTCATGAAAAACACTTCACAATGTAATGGACAAGGTGGGGGGAGGACGATATTGGAGGTAGGTGTTGCTGGAGCAGAGAGGTTGGTGTAGAAGAAGTAAAGTAGATAGCTAGAAATTTTAGGGCTAATGGAAAAGAAAGCTCATTTAGGGTGTTTGATAACTGTTGACCGAGTGAGATCCGACTGAGTTTAAAGATCTGTCTGGATCTGTCTTGACTGAATTCATACTATTTGATTACGGATCTTATTGATGACCATTTTACTCTTCTGTTTGTTTTGTGATGAATAAAATGTATTGATTTTTTATAAAATATTTAAATGAAGTTTCTGACTAATTATATAAAAAAAATACAAAATGTCAAATAAAATTCAAATTAAACATAAATAATTGAAAATACAAATAGAAAGATCATAAAATTCAAACATAACATAATAATTTGCATGAAAATTTAACCTGAACCATTTGAAAGTAGTTGATTAGCAATTTGGTTATGCAAAGTAGTCATATATTCAACGCCTTATGAACCTTCTATGCCCTCACTTCCTCCACCTTCCGCGTTAGGAATAACCACATTGCTCTCTCCAAAGCATGTAGATACACCATCTTGAATATTATATTACCTTATAAAATTAGGTACCGCGACACAAGCAATGACTATATTTCTTTGCACTGCAAAAGGTTAAGGAGTCATTTGTTTTAAAAGTGAGAAACTTGCCTTCAATACACCATTTGCACGCTCGATAACATTTCTGAGATGTGCATGAGCATGATTGAATCTTTCTTCCTTAGTTAACGCCCTTCGTCGTTGAAAATCGGCTAAACAATACCTTACATTGTGATACAAATGAAAAACTCCACAAGAGTTGGTATATGTAGCATCACAAAGATAATATTTATCTGTAACATTAGTGTGATGCATATTATATAAACAATATAGATACTACTAAAGGTTATAGAAATATTATAAACATGGTGGAGGAAATGGAAATATGGAAGTCAGATTAAATGCAATTTCTTTCAAAACTCATTTATTATGTGCTATCCCCTCCCATCCAACCCATACAAAGGTGAATATCATAACAAAATCACAAATTTCCAATACATTTTGATATCATTCACCTTTTTCTCTTCCCATATAATGATTTTGTTGATCAACGGGCACAACTACATGTACAAGAGTACCATCCAATGTACTTATTGCTCCATGAAATATAACTTTTAGCCTTCTATGACATTCTGAGGCATTTGCAGTTGCACTATAAGTTGTTGGCACTATAATTTCTTTTGAAAAACCGATCATTGCAATCCGGACCTCATGAAAACATTTATGAATCGTTTGTATGGAATGTTGAAATATCCGTTTAACCACTCTTAAGATTTCATTATTCCCTATAACATATAGTCATTTTCTCTTCAATGCTTATTGTCTTACTAGCTTGCAACAAGTTTTTTTTATGTAAAATGATTGCACAGTAGTACAAAAGTGTGACAATTGAGGAAAATGTGTCACCACCTGTTGATATGAAGAGTGACATACATAAATGTAATATGATAAGGTTGTAACATTTATGTCGTACTAATAAAAAACAAACAATTCCGTAACTACATACTCGTAAAAATGTTGCCAATCAGGATGTAAAGCCAAGAATTTGGAGCACAAAAATCCGTAAGGCACTACGAATTTGGATGACATATTTGGAAAGTATACCTCAACGCGATTCCGAAAATATAAGACTTGTAAAAATCCGACTTCGTATGGAGATCATATGACTTTTATAAAAAAAAAATCAACAGCACATAAAAAGTTACAACGTAAAAAGTAACGAAGAGAGTAGTTGAATTTTAGCTAGAGTCATCAAAAGGAGAATCGTAGTACTCCTTAAGATAAGAATTTTGGGACAAAGAACGCCAAAAACAGAACCCGTTTGAGAGAGCTATGATTTTTATGAAATTATTGTGGGTATAAAATATAGGCTAAAAATGAAAGTTAGAATTAGCCAAAACAGCCTAAAGGAAAGTTGTAGTACACGTCAAGACCTTAGCCTGGGTAAAATAAACATCGAAAACTGAGCTCGTATGCAAAAGATACGAAATTTAGAAAACTGATTTACACCACGCTCAACATGCATTCTGACGCCTCAGTTCGTCACGATATGGGTGACGTGGTACGAGTAGAGGACACATGGTAGCTCCCTGATGGAACCACATGTATACGCATGTCGCACGACACACGTTTCAAAACTTCCTATAAATAGGAGGTGCGGTAAACCATTCCTACACACCTCAAAAGCTTCAAATTCTCGCTCTCTGGTTGAGTTCTCCTAGTATCGAGCAATCTCCGAGTTTCCGACCCTTGAAACTACACTACTTTTGCAGTTCACACTTCAAAAATGAGTTCAGGGCCCCACTTTTATGATTTTCAAATGTTTTCGGGGGAGAGGTTGGGGGGGGGGGGGGAGGAATACATGTTAAAACAATACATTGTTGATTTTATAATTATCGCTAACTATATATACAGTGTTAGTGATTTTATTGTACCTTGATATGTTAGGAAGATGTTATGCCTGATAGATACCGTGCCAAACTTTTTAAGGATAATATTATGCCTAGTCGTTATACCGGCCAACTTATAAGGATAAGTGGATAACATCGTACTTAATCGTTACCCTGGAAAACTTTGGATACAACATCATACCTAGTCGTTATAGTAGCTAAATTTTAATACAACATCGTACCTATTCGTTATATTGGCTAACGTTTGATCGAACATCGTACCTAGTCGTTATGTTGGCCAAATTTATAGGAAATACATTATACCTAGTCTTTAACTTGTCCAACTTTTGGGATAACATTGTTATTATGCACGAATATCCTACTAGAATAAGCTTCATTATATATATATATATATATATATATATATATATATATATATATATATATATATATATATATAAAGACAACTAACGAAACAAGAGAAAGAAAAGTACCCGATGCGACTATAAGAAAAAGTTGTTAAATGAGACATTATTCATCCTTTAGCGAAATAATCTTTCGCTAAAGTTGGTCTATAATCATTAAATCATATGTGAGTGGGAGAGATATGTATAGATCTATACGAGGCTAACACCCCCACTTGTGGTTGTTAGCTGCAACCTTGACGGTCGAGTCACAACAGGCATAACTTTCTATACTTTGGCAAAGTCCAATGAAGCATTGTCTCTGGAAGATTGAACAGTCAAGAGCTCGGTTATAGGAACTCACGGTAACATTGTGTAGCCTCACCTAAAATAACTACCCAAAAAGGCAAAACCTAACAAGTACTTACATTACACGCTAACTCAAGGAAGCGAGTTATGGAAAATAATAGTATCTATAAACTATTAAACTATAAAAAATATACTAAATATTTTCTAGCATAAAAACTATGAACTCATCAACATTATGTTGACCTTTCAAAACCACATGTATTTTCAAGGAAATGAGAGCCTGAAATGGGAAAATCATCAGGAGTGCAGTCAAAAGTATTTGTTTTCTGGTTATTTACCTTGTGTTTTTCTTGTACTGGTATCTCAAACAATTATGTAAACCTTATTAAAAATAAATGATTTATGATATATCTCTGTGTATTATTCAATATATCTAATAACGGTGATCCAGCATCATAACGTCACATAGCCTGACACTACCACCACTGGTTGGGGGTGTGACAAATTTATATCATAACTATTAGTTATTGCGAACTAGTAATTCCTTAGGAACTACGACTCTATCCTAGGGCTTACACTCTAATTAGGTTTAACCCTTAAGCCTAATAACTAAAAGTATTATTATTCATTACCCTAATAATAGACTACTTACGTGAGAGGATTCAAGAATGGAAATTATCGATTTGGTTACTGTATTTCAGAACAAATGTGAGACAAAATGGTCATATCCTCCGACTTTTCCTACTTGGTTGATCCTAACTTGATAGTGGGAGGAAGTGGTGCCCCATTCGACATAATCTAAGGACACACAGTTTGCATAGGTCCCAACACTACTCTCACCATTCACTTCAGAGGAGGAGTCGACTGAGGATGATGATGAGGAAGAGAGGTCGGTGTGTTGTAGGTCCAGATACCTCTGAGCCCTTTGAGGACGATCCTACCAGTGAGGAGTCTGATCATATTCATTACCAAGAGCTAGATTTCGGGTATGAGCCAGAGGAGGTTGATGGCATCGCTACACTATCCTTGGAGCTCCTATTATCACTGCCACAACCTTCCCATATATCTTCCAGGATATATTTCACAGGATCCTGAACCAAGCCTACCCTAAGAAAATCAACTTCTATACCCTTAAGAAAAAGTTTTGTGCCACTCCTATCATCTGCGCCACAATCCAAGAAACCATTTATTATTTATTAGCGAACACCACAAATCAAGGAATGACTGGAAAAAGACATCATTGAGTTCCATTACAAAGTGGGGGAATCATCCAGAGCTTGACTACCTACTCCTGACTACGAGACCCCTCTTGAAGAGGCCATATAAGTGATAGTTCCTCACACAAAACAGAATGCATGCAGGGTATCCTCTACGGATGAGGATATGGGATTATTATAGAGGGAGATTAGATGCATGACAGGGAGGA
This sequence comes from Lactuca sativa, assembly GCF_002870075.4. NCBI lineage: Eukaryota > Viridiplantae > Streptophyta > Magnoliopsida > Asterales > Asteraceae > Lactuca > Lactuca sativa. The sequence continues at coordinate 78,064,327 of NC_056624.2, read as the reverse complement.
TTCGAGATTTATAGGAGGAGCGGGAGATCTCTGAGACGAGGGCCCTACTTGTTTATGATCAGCTAGAGGAGGCACATACAGAGATTCAGGTACATCAGATGACGATTGAGTAGATAGAGATCCACATTGAGATGCAAGAACAAAGGATTGTGATATATGAGTTGTTAATAAATTCCTTAGAAGTGAGGGTCGATTTCATATATTAACAGCTAGTGTAGTTGATTACACTTTTGATTGTGTGTGACAACCCGATACTTCAACTCTTTGTAATGACCTAAAAAGTCAAGTATTGTAACCACTTTTGAGTTAATAAAAAAAATTAACTTTGATAATAAAATGTCCAAAAAGTTCTATTTTAAATTCCCTCTATGTTTAAATGTCATTAAACCATGATCGTACGTAAAAAGAACGCCCAAATCCGACTTCGTATATTGAAGTTAAGATTTTTCCAAGTTCGGCTTAGCAACAGACAACTAAAAACTCGAATCGAAGATCGAGCGACTTTTGGCCGGAATGACCTAAACGAGAATCGAAGGTCTCGACAATGGTATTTCAGCGGTAAAAAGTCTGGCAAAAACCGACGTCAGATAAAGAAGTTATGAATTTTTAAAGAAATTCCTTAATCACGTCATTTTTATAATTAAATAATAAAAACAATTTCGGAATTTGCCAACGGAGTCTAAACGAAAGTTGTAGAGCGTAGTCTCACCTACGCGTGGATATAAAGACCATCGAAAACGGAGTTCGTATGAAGGAGATATGATTTTTTTTTAAGTTTATTAAATAATTTATATATATATATATATTTAAATCAAAATCCGGTAATATCCGAAGGAGGAGTCAGCGTCCTCATCCGAGTTACGCGCTGCGTAACCCCGTACGCCCCGCGTACCCGAGGGCCTTGGTCTCGGTCCGTCCACGTCGCCCCTATGCGAAGCTACCGACCCGCCCCATCCGACCCGTCCCATCCGATCCGTCCCATCCGAAGCCGAGGCAGTCGAGGACTCGCTCATGCATGACGTACGCGTACGCGCTGCGTACGAGCGTACGCCCCGCGTACCGAGGCTTCTCAGACCCCCTATAAATAGAATGCGAGGGTTTCCGGAAAAATTGCTCATTTCTCTCCTTTCTCTCACGATCTTGCCTCGATTTTCGTGCCCGTTCAAACCCGAAGCTCTGGTCTTTTTGCTCAAGTCCCGAGGGTCGATTTTACTCCCGAGATTCCCGAGAAAAATCCATTCTCAAGACGAAACTCTGCCCGGTTTTCCATCTCACTATCTTCAAACTTTCAAGTGAGTTCATACCCCTTAATTAACCTTTTTAAGTTATTCTAAATGCTTTTATATGCTTTCAAGGGGGGGAATACATGTAAAACACACGAGTATTATCGTGTGTTACATAAAGAATTATTTTATATGCTTTTATATATCCAAATCACATGTGATTTATAAACTTTATGGGAAACTTTCGTATATAAAATATGTTACAATAGAATTCTATCTTTTGAAATATAAATTGTTGTAATGCATGTATAAACTAAACATTTTCTTAGATTTTATGTATACTTGTCTATCTTAGGCTCTACAAAAATCTATACTTTCATAACAAGTGAATCCTTTTCTAGGTATTTCTAAGCAAAAGAGACACACTTTTAGAAAACTATAATAGGTATAGTTTTACGAAGATATTACTAACTTTTACATACTAGAAACATGATTTTCAAGAAGTCACTTTCATATACCAGAACAAACGAACATTTTAACACGTAAATCTGTTTTTATACCACGGTTTTGTGAGACATAAACTTCACGTACGTTCGAGTACACATTTCAAGTCCTGTATTATATACCAGAATCCCTTGGAGGGGGAGCATGGTGTTTGTGTATAGATCTATACGGGCTTGACAACCTGCGCCCTGACTGTTAGCTACAGTCCACCATTTGGGGTAACAAACGTCATAACATTCCAACGCCTGAAGAACGTTGTGTATAGGCATTCCGAGTCAATAGTATGGTTATAAAACTCACATGGGGTATTAAAAACACATTGATTTACAAGGTTTTCAAACACATTTGGTTATTTCACACTTACATACATTTCAGAAACAAACATTGGTCTTGAGAGAAGGCTACTTTTATACTAGTAGAAAATATAGGATTTTCTAAACCCAAACAAACAAGGACAAAACATTTCATTTTCATACAAACATTGTCATTTAAATACTTATGAAACTCACCAGCTTAAATGCTGATCTACTCTTTCAAAATTACTTGAATGTCCCAGGGAATCAGTAATTTCAGGTATCATTATGCTTTTGATGAAGGGATGCTGCGGCGCCAGTTTAATCTCATATTTTGACATCATATTGTAATTGGTTTTAAACATGTAAACTTTTGACAAATGTAAACTTTCAATTATATATGTGATGGTTGTATTGCTTTCTTTACTATGTATTCTATTGTTACGCTACCACATGAAGTCATCCGCCCTCGAACGTTTCCGCCGTTCAGGTTTGGGGGTGTGACATTGTGTACTTTGGATTTTAGTGGGTAGCCCAATCATGGATTTCTAGGAGGGATATTTTTTGGGTTAGGATACATGGAAAAGTTAATAAGCAAGATTATAGTACACTTGCTCTTTTGTTGTAAAATAACATACTTTTCCTATCCTAACCATAATTTTTGAGTGGTTTTGGAAATCATTGTGTATAAACAACAATGTATATAATATATGAAAGTTAAGGTTTCATGAAAAGAAATGATTTCTTTAAATGTGTACTGGCAAACTCACTTGACTAACATTTGCGATATCTTATTGAATCGTGTGATAATAGAAATTTGTAAAAGGTATTCTTACAAATTATACTAATTATCACAAATAAAGTATTTGTATGTGTTTAGACGACTAACTAAAACCACAAACTACTAACATGTACCTTGATACTAACTATAGGATCGAGAAAATGATACCAACAAGAAACATCTGGTCAAACCTAGGACCCTAGCCCAACCAAGAGCCCTAGTTAGATCAGAACACCCCACTTATGGACTTTGTAGACATGGAGGCATTGGTAGGCTGATGCCTCACGGATGCAATGGAAAACTTCGAAGAAAACATAAACACTGAGCCAGGACAGGGTGGGGGAATGGGAGATGACAGTTCTCAAGGAGATAACAGAGGCCCTCCTAGGGTCTATACATAAAAAGATTTTATGAACTGAAAACCCAAGTATTTTTATGGGATTGAGGGAGTCGTGGGACTAACCCGATGGATCGAGAAAACAAAATCAATATTTAAGATCAGCTTTTGCACTGAGGTTAACAAAATAAAATTTTCCGCCTACACCTTTACAGAAGGTGCTTTGTCATGGTGGAACAGTCATACCAAAACATTGGGTATCATTAACGCAAACGACCTGTCTTAGGAAGAATTGAATTAGATGCTAATTGATGAATACTGTCCTTGGTAAGAAATGCAGAATATTGAGTAGGAGTTATAGAACCTGGCCATGAAAGACATAGACATCGTGGCTTACACCAATAGATTCAAAGATCTTGCCACCGTTTTCCATAACTATATGACTCCAGAATACAAGAAAATGGAAAGGTATATATCGGGTTTGGTTCAGCCCATCGAAGGATTGGTTACTGCCTCTGGACCATCTACCTATGATAGTTCCAAACGTTTAGCCTTCAATCTAACAAATCAAGAGATCCGAAGGGGAAATATGGTCTAGAGAGCCAACCTCCCAGGATCTAGAGAAAATAAGTGAAATTCTTGAAATGGGTACAACTGAAGTTCGAGGTGAACCTCTGGGAAGAAGCAAGAGACGATTAAAGCTTATGCAGCCACAACTCCAACTCCACCAACAGTAACAACCACCACCACCCACAGACAGTATGCGGGAAAACCCCCGAAGTGCAATTAGTGAAATTTCCATCATAATGGGAATTCTATGACCTACAATAAGTGTGGCAGAGTAGGTCAGACCGCCAAATACTTCAGAAGACCGGCAGCTGTGCCGACAACCATGACAAACCCGAGAGTTGCTAATACCGGAAGTCGAGCATGCTATGAGTGTTATGAGACTAGGAACTTAAATAGGAACTGTCCGAGATTGAAGAATCCAGGAGGGAATGCCAAAGGTAGGGAATTTGTGATTGGGACAAGAGATACTATTCAGGACTGTTGTGGCATGTTCAACAGGGGTGTGGATGCAATATGATGGATCTTCCGTGAGAGTTTTCCTGAGAACACAACACAGAGAAGAATCGTTATAGGATGTCCAGGTGTTCTCCCAGGACGTCGCTCCGACGATCAAATTAGTTTTTTGAGAGATGTAATTTTAGGGTAAAGTTCATGAGAGAGAAGATAGATTCCTTCCTTGAAACGGAAGAGATCCTTTTATACCTGTTACTAATGGATTGTGGTGACCATGCCTCGTGAGCGTGAAACGTGGGCTCCTCTTACTAAGAGAGCTATTCACACTAACTAACCGCCAAGTGACGTCAGTTTTGGGCATCACCCGGGTTATTCGTTGCTTTCTCATTGGTTGTGAGTAAGTGACGAGATCACATGGAATGTTCTTCCTTTGTGACGAGAAATGAGCTACCGCTCCGACTTTAGCTCTCTTAGGACAAGACCGGGTCTTAGCCAATGTCGCACCCCAAAACCGTGAATGGCAGAAACATTCCGGGGTGGAGGACGTCATGTACAGTATCACAAACAATGTAAAGTAGTAAACAAGCAACAACATCATCCATTGCATTAAAAGTAAAGTTTTAATACATGTGTGTTCTTTCAATGTAATAAGACACCAAAAATACAATCAAAATAAAAGACGAGTCTTGTCAGTGCTCCGTCTTCTCAAAACCTGGCCATCGTACCTGTCTACTAGTGACCTGAGAATACAAGTTATTTTGAAAGCGAGTATCAGCCTAAAGCTGGTGAATTCATAAGTATTTATGAATGCCTTGTAAATCTTTACATGAAACAATTGATATAAGTATGAAAACCCTAGAAAATTCCTTATTTCCTACTAGTATGAAATGTAGTCTTCTACCAAGACCCGAATGTTTTGCTATGAAAATGATAGTTTTTCCTTCTTTTTGACTGTTACAAACAGTACTTAGTCTAACTCATCGTTTATGTGAATGTATCACAAAATAAAGTAATAGGAATAATGTAATCATGTAATTGTTATCCTTTTGTATTAGGATTAACACGACATCGCAGAAAGCGAAATGTATAACCTAATGAACATCCAAAGATTGTTCAATTGTCCTCTGTAGCAGCAGCAGGGCGGAGGAAGGGTTAGTCCCGTAAAGGTACTCCTAATATAAGTATTAACCGTAGGCATCCGTAGATGTTCAGCGACCTCTGTAGCGAACAGTAGGACCGAGGAATGGTTAGTCCCGTAGAGGTAATCCTAGTATAAGTAATAACCGTAGGCATCCGTAGATGTTCATCAACCACTGGTGCTAACAGCTGGGATTCGAAATGGTTAGTCCCGTCTAGATATCCCGTTGAACTGGGTTAGGCAGGACAATTAACACAGAAGGTAGTAATAAATCGTCCTAATGAATCGAGGTACAAGTATCCATGTAAATGTATCTACATAAAGGTACTCGTGTAATGTATTCATGTAAGGTACTCATGTAATGTATTCATGTAAGGTACTCATGTAATGTATTGTGTAGACTCATGAATGAACTGACTCTGATGTAATTCCTTGTAATAGGAATAATGTTTTGTATCTTCTAACTATCCCTATAATAGTTAACTGGAAGGTAATTGGTTGTTCAAGTAGGTTAAAAATGGTTTTGTAAAACATCTAAGAGTTTTGAACAATAAGTAACAATGACTTGATGTCATTTTAATAAACATTTCAAAAGTAATACATTTGATAACAAAGTATTTTTAAGATAGAAAACCATTTCATGCATCACATATTATAGTATGTGAAATCTGTTGGAGGAAAACACAGTTCTAAATACATATGACAGATTTGATAACATGTTGGTTTCTACTTGTATTCCCCCCGTATTAAAGCATTTAAAATTATTTAAACATTGGTTAAGGGGTATGAACTCACCTGTAGATGGTAGTTTGGATGTACTGAATGATGTAGGATGGCTAGGTGACAAGTGAAGACTTGTTCACACTCAATGATCATAGTTAACATATAATCACACATATATGTACCCAATTAGACTTTAAACCACTAATTGACAAAGTTAAGACATCCCAAGGCATGTAAAACACCTTATATAAGTGCTACAAGCCATAAGGATTGCATCTAAGTGCTAAAGGACCTTGCCATTGTGTTTGGAGCTCAAGGGTAAACTCCTTTGGAGTTTACGGTTTTCATGACCTTGAACTAATGAGTTTACGGTCGTAAACTCATAGTTTACAGTCGTAAACTCCTCTTCTTTTTACCATATGTTGTTTTGAGGATTTGCAAGTCCTTAGAGGCATTTCTACTTGGTGGTTTGGACTTTGGAAGGGACTAGGGCAACAAAACACCCCTTGTTAGGTGTTTACGTCCTTATGGTCATTTCACTTTGGGTTTACTACCTTAAACCCATATGGAAATTGGTATTGTTATGTTTTCAAGTCCCTAACTCATCAAGGTAATTGTCAATGCTAGATTTTAGGCCTAAGGAAGGAACATGGCCCAAATAAACACACTAAAGGGTGTTTACGGTTTTGGGAGCTCCCCAAACCGTAATCACATGATCATGGCATTATTTGGTGTTTTTCTTGGTTTAAACTCATCAAGGGAAGGTTCAAACATGCTAAGGAAGGCTTAAAAATCCAACAAGGGCTTAGATTTGTGACTTAGGCACACTTTGGTGCCTTATATGGTGTTTACGACCCAAGAACCTTCTTGGACCGTGAACATCTTGTTCCATGTGTTCTTGGCATATTTTCTTGATGCTAACTTGTAATACTAACTCAATAAGACTCAATGAGTGAAGTAGTTACTATAAGGAAGCTTGAAGTATGCTAAAAGTCCAAGAACACTTAGTGTGTGTTCTTAGTGTTCTTGGTGTTTTTGGAAATCTAATCAAAAACACAAAAGTGAATGGATGAATAGATGCACAAACCCTAGATCAAGTGTTTAATCAACTTGAAATGGATAGAACACTTACCACTTAGGAGATCTTGAATTGTTTCTAGTTTGCTACTTGAGAGTGTTTCTTGAGTTTACTCTTTTAGGAGTTTACTCTTTTGGATAAATGGGGAGTAAACTCATAGTGACTAGACTTAGGGAGTAAACTCATGGATAAGCATGAGTTTTCGGATTTTGGTATGATTTTTCGACCCAAACGAAATAGTTTGGTCAGGAACTTCTAAGACGCGAGGTGTTTGCGGTTTTAAAAAAAATCAAAACTTGAGATGGCACTTTCTCACACCCGTTCGTTTAAAGAATAATATTAAAATAATCAAACGAACTCTAAATTTGTTAAAATAAGAAATGATGACATTAACTTATAATAAGAAGTGATTTACTTCTAGGATTTGACCGAATGAAAATTACGGGTTGTCACATCATCCCCCCGTTAAAGGGAATTTCGTCCCGAAATTAAAGTCTAAGCAAATAAAGTATTTATAGGTAACTAAGGAAAAAGATGAGGATATTTCCGTTTCATCTGATCCTCTCGTTCCCAAGTGAATTCTGGTCCCCGTTTTGCGTTCCAGCGAACCTTCACTATCGGGATACGGCTTTGTTTTGTTTGCTTGACTTCTCGGTCCATGATCTCTACTGGTTCCTCCATGAAGTTGAGGCTCTCATTGATCTCGATCTCGTCGAGTGGAATAACAAGAGTCTCGTCGGACAGACACTTTTTCAAGTTCGATACGTGGAAGGTAGAATGTACGTTACTGAGTTCACGCGGTAGATTGAGTTTGTAAGCTACAGGGCCGATTCTTGCGAGAATCTCGAAAGGCCCTATGTATCTTGGATTTAGCTTTCCATGCTTTCCGAAGCGTATCAAGCCCTTCCAGGGTGAGACCTTCAGTAGAACTCGGTCACCCACCTGGAATTCCAACGGTTTTCTTCGCTTGTTAGCATAGCTTTTCTGTCGGTCTCTAGAGGTTTTCAATCGTTCACGAATTTGAACGATCTTCTCTGTCGTTTCCCAAATTATCTCTGGACCCGTAAGAGCGCTTTCAGGAACTCGTCCCTTAGCTAACTGGGTATCACCCACCTCAGCCTAGCACAGAGGGGATCTGCACTTTCGGCCATAGAGGGCCTCGAATGGCGCTGCCTTTATACTCGTGTGATAACTGTTGTTGTAGGAAAATTCGACAAGGGGTAAATGGATATCCCAAGCTTTCCCAAAGTCAATCACACAGGCTCGCAACATATCTTCTAAGGTTTGGATAGTTCTCTCACTTTTTCCGTCGATTTGTGGATGGTAGGCTGTACTCATGTCCAACCTAGTTCCTAGAGAACTTTGTAACGACTGCCAGAACCTCGAAGTGAATCTACTATCTCTGTCTGAGATAATGGATATAGGAACACCGTGCAGTCTTACAATATCCCTAATGTATGTTCGTGTAAGTTTCTCCATCTTGTCTGTTTCTTTGCTTGGCAAGAAGTGTGCAGACTTGGTCAATCTATCGACGATGACCCATATGGAATCAAGTCCACCCGTTGTCTTGGGCAACTTGGTTATGAAGTCCATAGTGATCTGCTCCCACTTCCATTCTGGTATCTCTGATTGTTGTAGAAGACTGGAGGGTTTCTGGTATTCGACCTTCACCTTTGCACAAGTAAGGCACTTACTTACGAAGGTAGCAATATCTGCTTTCATGTTAGGCCACCAGTATAACTTTTTAAGATCCAGATACATCTTATCTGAACCCGGGTGGATGGAAGAACGTGTGTTGTGAGCTTCGGTCATGACCAAGTCTCTGAAGCCACTGTGTTTCGGTGTCCAGATCTGATCCATGAGGTATAAGGCTCCGCCACCCTTGACTTCCAAGTTCTTATCCATTCCTCTCAGGGATTCACCTGCCACATTTTCAGGTTTCAAAGCGTCGATCTGAGCTTCTTTAATTTGTGTGGACAAATGTGAATAGATGGTTAGAGTCAAAGATTTGACTCTACGACCAGTATATTCTTTCCGACTCAGGGCGTCGGCTACTACATTGGCTTTACCCGGATGATAACGAATTTTGCACTCGTAATCACTGAGTAGCTCGACCCACCATCGTTGTCTCATGTTGAGCTCTTTTTGTCGAAGATGTGTTGTAGAATCTTGTGGTCTGTAAAGATCGTGCTTTTTGTACCATATAGGTAGTGTCTCCAGATCTTTAGAGCAAACACGACTGCTCCTAGCTCAAGATCATGGGTGGTGTAGTTAACCTCATGTGTCTTCAGCTGTCTTGAGGCATAGGCTATGACTTTACCTCGCTGCATCAGAACACACCCGAGTCCTTGATTGGATGCATCGCAATAGACAATGAAGTCTTCTATCCCTTCGGGGAGGGATAGTATTGGTGCGGTGCACAAGGCTCGTTTTAGTGTTTGGAACGCTCTTTCCTGTTTCTCTTCCCAGTCAAAGGCCACGCCTTTCTTGGTCAGGGTTGTAAGAGGTTTCGCTATGCGGGAGAAGTTCTGAATGAACCTGCGATAGTAGCCAGCTAGACCTTGAAATTGACGAATTTCTGTAGGTGTCTTCGGTGCTGACCAATTCTCAATGGCCTTGATTTTGGAAGGGTCCACGTGTATTCCTTCTTCGCTAACAACATGGCCCAAAAATTCGACTCGTCGGATCCAAAATTCGCACTTGGAGAACTTCGCATAGAGCTTCTCCGCTCATAATGTTTCTAAGACTTTACGGAGATGTTGACTATGTTCCTCCTTACTTCGAGAATAGATAAGTATGTCATCGATGAAAACAATGACGAACTGATCCAAGTAAGAACGACACACCCTATTTATCAAATCCATGAATACTACGGGCGCGTTAGTTAATCCGAACGGCATCACCACAAACTCGTAGTATCCATAACGAGTTTGGAAGGCTGTCTTGGGGACATCCTCCTCTAACACTCGCAGTTGGTGATATCCGGATCGTAGATCTATCTTCGAGAAGTAGTTGGCTCCTTGAAGTTGATCAAATAAATCGTCAATGCGGGGCAAAGGATAATGATTTTTAATGGTAAGCTTGTTGAGTTCTCTATAGTCGATGCACATGCGAAACGATCCATCTTTCTTCTTGACGAACAAGATCAGTGCTCCCCAAGGTGAGAAGCTTGGTCGAATGAATCCCTTCTTGAGAAGTTCGTTAAGCTGACTGGAAAGTTCCTGCATCTCGGCCGGTGCCAGACGATAAGGAGATTTGGCTACGGGGGTAGCTCCTGGCACTAAGTCGATTCTGAACTCGACTTGGCGTTGTGGTGGTAAACCGGGAAGTTCTTCTGGGAAGATGTCGGGAAAGTTGCGTACTTCTGGGATGTTCTGAATGTCTTTCATTTCTTGACTCGTATCGACTATGTGTGCGAGGAATGCATGATATTCCTTCCGCAAGCGCTTCTGGGCTTGAAGGCACGAAATGATGTGAAGGCTCGTACTAGGTTTGTCGCCATAGATAACTAAAGTTTCGTTGTTAGGAAGGTTAAGACGAACTGCTTTTTCAAAGCACATGATGTCGGCGCGAAGAACACTCAACCAATCCATGCCGATGATAGCGTCGAAACATTTAATTGGGATCGGCATGAGGTCTATCTTGAAAGTATGGCCAGCTAAAGTTAAAGTACAACCTACGTATATGCAGTTAGTACTCTTCGTTTTCCTGTTAGCCATTTCTACCATGAATGAATTATCTAATGCACATGGTTTTTGTTTAAGCAGGTGTGCAAATTTATGACTTACGAAACTTCTCTCTGCTCCACTGTCGAAAAGTATGCAAGCATATGAGTTATCGAGGAGGAACGTAATAGTAACTATCGTAGGATCAACTACCGCTTCCTCGTGGCCTAGGGCCATAACTCTCCCTACTCCTCCACCCATCCCCGATTTAGGGCAGTTCCTCTTGTAGTGGCCCACTTCGCCACAATCGTAGCAAGTTTGGCCCATACCGGCGTTAGGAACCTGAGCGGCCTGAGCTGTTGGAGTCTTGCAGTAACGGGCTGTATGCCCCTTCCTGTTGTAGTTAGAGCACAACATCTCCTTGGAAGGTCCGTGGTGGTGGAAGCTGCATCTGTTGCACTTCGGGAGAGTTCCAGCATAAGTTTTTGCTGGTAAGGGGTTCGCAGGGACAACGGGAGTCACTATGGCAGCATTGATTGCCACAAGTTGTTGTTTCTTGGAGGATTCTTGCGAAGCCCCTCTTTTCCTCTTGTTCCACCCCTTCCTGTTGTTGTTGACCTTTTGTGGTATAAGTGCAGGGATTGTTTGGTTCTGAGGTTTCCTGTGATCTATGAGAGATTGTGCCAGTTCCTTGGCACTATCAAAAGTGATAGGCTTGGAAGCTAACACACTTTCCTGGATCTGGGGCGACAGTCCCCAGATATATCTCTCTATCCTCTTGCTCTCGAGAGCAACCATATCAAGGCATAGGTTTGCCAGTTTGCAGAACCTATTTGTGTAGGTTATGATGTCGGATCCAATCATTTGTAGACCCCAGAGTTCCTGCTCGAGTTTTTGTACTTCACCTCGAGGACAATACTCTTTCATCAGCATGTCCTTCAATTTCTCTCAACTGATGTAATACACCACCACCAAATTCAGATACCTAACATGGCCGTTCCACCATGTTAATGCTCTGTCAGAGAAGGTAAAAGCTGCAAACTTGACCTTGTTGCCCTCATGACAAGTGCAGATTTCAATGACAGATTCCATCTTTTCAATCCATTGCCTTAACACCATAACCCCACTAGTACCATTGAAGTTGCGGGGCTTGGCGTTCGTGAAGTCCTTATAGGTGCATTCCCGAGGGTGTCCATGGCTTTCGCCGTGGTTCGAGGGAGGTGCACCTGTTCCCGATCCACTAGGGGTAGGAGCGTTGATGGCTGACACAGCAGCTGCTACCGCTGCTGTGAAAGCTGCCTGGAACATAGTGGCATCGAAAGGAGAAGGTGGTTGAGGAGGTTGAGGTGGTGGTATCGGTGCTTCGTTGTTTGGGTTACGCCTGGGATTTCTGCGAGGCAACATCTTTAACTATACGTTTAAAAGATGGCGACATGGATAAGAATAAATGAATAATGAATGTGTCTCATGGACTAACTCCCCATAGCCCAACAACAAAATGATTAGAATGACTAAATGAAGATGACAACATTTGGATAATAATTTCCATATGATTAGATATCTGTCAATAATACTGGAATTACAGATGTAACAAGTTCGGGAAAAATGGCCTAGAAGTAGGCCTTACATCGACCAAGATAGGAAAATTTTGACAGAACTTTGACTAGATCAAGACCTAACAGGTCTAAGATTTATAAAGATAGGAAATTAGACCAAAGTTTTACATAAACTAGGTTATATCCAAAAGATGAGTCGTCGAGATTCTATCGGCGACGAGAACTGCTAGCATGAGTTCTTGATCCTGACAGTAGGCGTTCTATGTCCCTTATACGCCTGTCAGCTCTCACTTGCTGAGCTCGAAGTTCTCTAACTTCAGCTTGAGTTTCAGTAAGTTCCCTCTGTAGATTTGCATTGCAGACCAGAGTCCTTTCATGAGCAGACTCTAGTTGGCGAATGTGGACAGTGTTAACGCCAAAGTTGGCTTAAATCTCCAGGACTCGGTCGATAGTTGCTTGACCCAGTATCGTGTTTCTGGAAATTCTACGAACCATGATGGGTAGGACCCTGTCAGTAGAACCTCCCTCAGTGAGGTTTAGAAACTTCTGTCTCCATTGTAGGGAATGGGTTGACCCTGTTCCTGACTCCATCTAGTTAAGTTAGTGGCCCACAGGGGTGTGGGTCCTTGAAATGTGGGACGGGGGTTCGGGTTTGGGTTTTGAGCAGCTGTCGGTAGGTTGTTGACTTCAGGCTCCGAGTCAGAACTATCGGAAACGCCCTCAGCATGGTGATCATCCAAAAGGATTGGGTGATCATCTTTTGGTTCTTCCTCTAGCCATCCATCGTTGCCTTGGTTCGGGAAGTACGGATCGCCATGGTGAAATCCATCCATTAAAATCTACGCGACAAAATGGATATAAGAAATAGCTAAAATAGACAAACTGACTAAGATAATTACAGTAAGACTAAATACCCCTATGGTATTACTTTATGGTTGTGTTGGTAAGTTTTTAGACTTTTTGCGACATCACAACCATTCACTACTAGAATATAGACCTTTAATGACACGCAAACCATGACACGCGACGATTTATGATACGCAAAAGTGCATGCCCTAAAAATAATGTCATCTCCCAAAAAACGTGAAGGATTTACGATACGCATTTTTGCGTAACCTAAAATTAGTGTCAGAAAAATAAAAATAAAAACACAGAGGGCACCATTAAAAAAAAGCGCGTCGTCTAGACATGTCGCTTTATGATTCTTAAAATGAACGCGCGTTGACTACAGGTTCGCAGGAGATCTAGGGCTTTTTAAAAGGATGCTCTCTACATGTTCGCTACATCTGGCTCACTTCCGCTCATCTCTGCTCGCTTCTTCCCACCGGTGACCTCCGTTCACCTCTTCTCCCCTCTCCCAAATTCAGCTGCTTCCAGTTTGGGGGTTATTACCCATTCCTTTTGATTTCTCTCCAATTAAACGATTTATTGTCGACTGCGATGCCTCCACAAACCCTACCTTGACTCCATCTCCATCCACTTCTTCCTAATGGAGACCTAATTTTTCTCCATCCTCATCTACTTTGCCCTCTGCCGCCATCCTTCTCTCTCCACCTGCCTCCTTTGCTGCTTGTGACTCTTATGAAACGTTCTTTTACATGCTTTGGTGATCATCGGAGAGAGAGCCACCGGAAGAACCACTGACCTTAAGAAAACCAAGCTTCCTAAAGATGCTGAGTTGATTTTAAAGATTTGTTGGTGTTTTCGCGAATAAGGAGAGTTGGGTCAGTTTTGCAAAATTCCCGCTCCTACGGGTGAGTATACTCTACTTATATAGCATCGTTGTCTTCTTAAATTGAGTGTATTAAATCGAATCTTAATTTGTAGTTCTGGCTTTGTGTTTTTGTTTTTGCACTAAAAAGTTGAAATTATGCCTGAAGGTAGTTGTCCATGAAATTTGTTTCACCAATTGTACCTTATACCATTCAACGTCTTTCTCCCAGTTGAAGTTGAAGACTAACACTGAAATCGATATGTTTAGGGTTACCATGCTCTGTTTCTTAGGTTTGACGCTGTCAATCTGGTTCGTTTTTCTTCAGCAAAATGTAATTATGGAAAAAAATTACAATATTGTCATTCTTTTAATGGTTTTCTCATTCGTTTTTCAAAGAAATCTAGAACATATTTCATCAGTTCTTCTTATTGGGCGATACATACTGAACTTTTTATTTATTTTTATTTTATAGTATTATTATTATTATTATTATTATTATTATTATTATTATTATTATTATTATTATTATTATCTGTACAATAGGCACGTGGTTTAAGTAGAGTGATAAGTCATTGGTATTCATGTATTTCTTTATGATGATTATGTGATTTATGTTAATATTATTCCATTATGTGATTTATGTTAATATTATTCCCCACAAGCTCTTTACAATAGTGATAATATTAATGTTAAATTTTAATGTTTTTAGGTTGTTATTACGAATCGTTAGGGCAGTTTAGTAACATAACTAGATGCAAAGAAATGGCCAGATGCACCAGGGGATTATCATGTCAAACATTTTCCTTAAACTACAAGGCTGGCATTTTATTTTATTAATATTTCTATTTTTTACTGTGTTCATGTCTTCTTTTTTTGGTCCTATAATATTCTTTATTTTTAATTGAATACTTTTTATCTTTTATCCTTCACATATTCTTTATCTTTTACAGTGACTTCAAGCATAGTGGCTTGAATCCTCTCTCTGGAGAAGGCAAACACTTGGTTCCATTAAGGTTCCATTCAGGGTTAGATTTCTTTTCAAAATGATGAGTTTTACCCTTGTAGTTTCCAAGACGAACTTCAGCATAAGGGTCACAACTGCAGGTAAATCCCTTGCTTTCACCACACGAATATATTGGTATTGCATTTGTCATTATTCAAATCAAAATCAGGTAAAAACCCTTTAATATGTCAAAGAATTGATAAAAACAGTTGAAAAAGGCTTACTTCTTTGGATAGAGTTGCTAATTTCATTGACAAGAACTACAACCAAAGAGATCCCAATTTAGTTGAAAGAAAAAATCAACATATTTTGGTATTTTTACAAAATAAGTTAAGTACTAGATTAATCTTTAATTACCTCAACTTGTCTCTGTAACGACTGTACGTAGTTTATAATCTCATCAAGCACTAAAAGGATTGAACCAAAAGTGAAGAGTTTCAGAGCTTATTGAGATACACATAGGCTCATTAACCCATAACTCATAATGGTTATTCTCTCTAAACTCCTCTCAGAGATAATTATAATAATAATAATAATAATAATAATAATAATAATAATAATAATAGTAATAATAATAACTCACACCCACACTTACCTCCTGCACCTGCATCACAACAGAAAGTTGCACCTCTGCCTCCAGTTCAGCCTTTAGTGTCTCCAATTCAAGATAATCTGCAAACTAAAAAGGATGATGAAAAAGTTGATGAAGGTGATCAGAATCAAATTAGTACAGAGGCTGAACAACAGCATAATGAAGCACCTCCTCAAGTTTTAGAGACTACTGCAGATGACCCAAATCACACTACTACACAATCTTGGCCAAACTTGTTTAATCATCTTCTAGAATTTGAAAGTCATAACCGTGGGTTCGGGCCCACACGGATGCTGCCATCTTCTACTGATCCACTTCAAGCTGAGTTGGAAAAATTAAGTGAACTGAAGAATACTGTTAATAATTTTTATGAAGCTATTGTGAGTATTATCTATCCCATTTGACTACCTTTACTTAACTTTTTTTTGGTGTAGTAATTAATATTTAATGCTTGTTGGTGTCTGTTTTTGTGTTTGTGCAGAAGGTGAAGCTAAAAGTTGAGTATGAGAAGGAAAGAGCAGAAATGCTTGCTCGGCTTAATCGTAAATATGATGATAAATCCCATAAAGCTGAGCAGGCATTTCACACAAAAAAGAATGAAATTGATATCAATTTTAATAAAGTGGTAAGGAATAAAATATTGGCTGACGCTTTCAGGTCAAAATGTAGAGATCTCAACCCTTTTGACCATTCCCAAATACAAAGTAGGCCTTCTTTCTTGACTTGATTTCCTGTGACCTATAAAATGAAAAAACCCATCTCAAATTACATTCAAGAAGTGAAGAAAGATGATAAAAACTGAAGCTTTTTGAGCCATTTTTTATGTTTACCTTGTTACGACCAGGGACAAGATCTTGAAGGAACTTCATCCTCTCACTAAGTTTCTCTCTTGTGACTTGAATTTGTCAAAAAAGAGAAAGAAACGTGAGATGGGTTTTGTGAATTGCGATTATATTTTTAAATATTTCACTAATTGTGGTGAATTTAAAGGACTGTTATAGGATGAATTATTGGTGCTGTTGTTTCCATTAATGCGGGATTAGGGTGAAATCTCCCCGGAATTGCATATACTTCCTAGCCTTCTAATCAATTCCCTGAGAACAATGCTCTCACCACCATTACCACCGCCTGGAATTGGGATTCCGGGGTGGGAATTGGCCGGAGAAGAGACAATTGAACTCAAAGTAGACTCAAAGATATCTCTTTGTTCCATTGAATTCTCACAATTGGGGTTAAAGTAGCAATTGGGAAGCTGCTTTGAGCTACAATTAAGCTCACTTCCTTGAATTCCCATTCCAAAGATGGAATTCCAGCCTTGGGGGATTCCATTCCAGCCTTGGACGAACTGTTGAAACATTTTTTTGGAATCATCTAGCAAAATTTCTTTTATGATTTTGTAGGTGAGTTTATCTCCAGTGACCTTTCCCCCACCTAAGTAGGGTTTGGTCGGTTACAGAAAGCATTGAAGCGTGCTAGATGGGGTGTGATGGCCAGCTATAAAAGTGGCGAAACAGAGAATACTTTTATTGCAGATCTTTCAGTTGGCTTGTCAACGATAATAAACTAATAATATTAATTAATATTTTTAGCAGATTTTGAGGTAGTGTTTTATTAGGTTATAACTTATAAATGATATTTATTATGGTAGTTTGTGTGTGAAACAGAGTCAGATTAAAACTGGAGCTCCTTGTTGTTCTGAACGACTTGCAAAATACAACCATGTAATCAAATTCATCTTGACTTGTATTTATGTAAATGAGTTACTTGAATATATTTATAATTTTAATTGGAAAACTGAAGCTTCTGAGGATAGAAGAAGAGTTGGGAGCAGCAGCTGTTTATGCGGGAGCAAAGTTCCGTGCACCAGTAGAGCCTTAATAAATCAAAGTACTAATTACTAAACTATTATCAGCTACTCTACTTTTGTTTAATCGTCTTATCCATTTCAAACCCCATTGGTATTTTAGGAAATGCACCTGTAAAGGAGAAAGCAATCGTCTTCTCACAATAGACAAGAATGCTAACCTTGCAAGCTTTGTTCTATGCTCCACCACTCTCTCCATTAGTGTATCAATCTTTTTTTCATTCACTGATTGTATAGGTTTCTGTTAATTACAGGTCTAGCATAAGTAACAGTGGTATTGGAATGATATGCAATGTATTCCCTAAAACCCTAACAAGAACGTTTGTTGCTTTATGCCCTAACATCACATCAAGTAAGTAATTCACTTACTATATATTCTAATAATCATTTTCTCCACTTGACACCAATTAACATTTCATTTTGATTTTAATTGTGTATAATCTGGTGGTATCCGGTTGCCACAGCCCAATTGCCACTTTTGGAACAGATGAATCACAACTGCCCGATCTATCTGCCCGGGTATTAACCAACACAAATACACCTACCCCAATATCAGTTAGCATGGTACATACTCCTTCTAGCGTACAGTTAGAATGATGAACAAAACTTAATGATATATATCGCTTGTGTATAGACTATATAGTGCATTTACCTTTGATGTTTCTTCTAGTATTGAGTTTGAAATTGAACCCTTAGAAAGGGGAAAGTGGATGGCTTGTTTTATTGGTTTCAAAAAGTTTCATTTGGAACAAGCCCATGCCCATCATTTCTAGTTGAAACACTTTAGATAAGATGTATGCTGATGATACCAGATCCAGTCGTATAGGAATTTTAAATTTTAGTACATTGTTGTTGCTAATTTTTGGAGATCCATAAACAACCATGTCAAGAAACTGTTTTTTCTTTGTTTAAAACTTTAAATCTTTGTTGATATCTAGTAATAGCTTGAAATTTCCTATATGTTTTGCAATTTCCTTCATGGGAGGTAAATAGGTAATAATGGATCTTGTAGTTATTTCAAGAATGGTATTTTGGTGTTGATTTGATTGATGATTACCTTACCGAAATTCAAATGGATTTTACTTAGACAACTAAGGATGTTTATGTTGGTTAATCAAATGAAAATAGAGGCGTTGTAGCTTTCCAGTGTTGTTTATCTAATGCGATTTAAGTTGCATATTTTAAATATTAATATTTGGATTTAAATTACATCCTCATTTTTATTAATCTGAATTTCATATAAATCTGTAACTACAAATGTATCTATGACTTGTTGATATATCTTAAGTCTATTGTTTTCTTTTTATTTATATAATAATGATATTGCTGACTCTGCCTTTGATTGTTTTTGACCAGGTTGCCCTCATGCTTGCAGGGATGGGTTTGCCTCTAACCTAATAAGCTTTCTATTTATTCAGGGACTATACAAATCCTATGCTTCCTGTTGCATCTTCAACAATAGATGCTACTGGTCAGGTAAAGTCATTAATCTTTATAACAGCTTGAAGGAATGTTTTGTAAAATTACTCAACCTTTTTGTTGTATTTTATATTTGTACTTGTATTATGCTTACTAGTTTGGCAACATTGTTGATCCTATACAACACCTATTATGAAGGTAGGCCACTCTCCGGTTGTATTTTTCACATAATTGACAAGGAGCTGTTGTATCTATTCAGACTAGGCTTAGCAACGATTGCAAGAGATGAGTTCAGAAGAAGAAGAAACAAGGTTGCAACTATAGTTCAGGTACTATGGATAAATTATGTTTGTAAAGTATTTAAGAAAATGATTAGAAACAAGGGTGAATTTGTACAGATTAATTAGCTACTTGCAGGTTGATCTTGAATAAGCAAAGGGGCAATTGATTGTATTTTTTGTATCTAATTCGTTTGTAAATTTTTGTTACAACTTCTATTGATTTATTTTATCTTTCCATGGAACGACTATTTGCATGACATTAAATTTATGCAATGGATTCTATTTTTTGAATATGATATTTTATTTTCTATTATGAAACATTAAATACAAATTTAATTTTAAAATAAGTAAATCTATTAATAATATTTTTTTTAAACATTTATAATTATGATACGCAAAAATGTGTGTCATCTTCATTTATGACATGGCATTTCTTGACAGGGGTTTTCTTGATACGCATTGCGTGTCATTAACACGCGCGTCGTAAGGTTACGACACGCGAAGGCGTGTCGTTTTCCTTTATGACAAGGCCTTCCTTGATACGCATTGCGTGTCGTAAACGAGCGTCATAATTGCGCGTCATAAATGAGCGTCGTAAATGCTCTTCGTCTATAGATGACATGCAAAAGCGCGTCGTCTCTCTTTATGACAGGGCCTTCCTTGACGCGCATTTGCGCGTCGTCTGAGCCTTTTACGACGCGCAATGAGCGTCGTAAAAGGCTGTTTTTCTAGTAGTGATTCTTGGGCATATGCTAATCACTCCTTGGACCAACATAGTTGATCAAGCTATGCCATTCCCAAGACTGACCTTATATCCCCAGGCTTACTTGTGATATTCAACAATCGTAATACTTTTGTTCTTGTAATTGTGACAGTAATTTTAGTATGAATGCAGGCACGTATACATACTTAAATATTTTATTATTTAAAAGTATAACTCTTAGACAGAGTGTTTTAATCCCAATGTATTTATAGTTAATATATCTTTTATGGGTTGATATACTATATTCACTATAAACAATGCTCTGATACCAATCTGTCACACCCCAAAACCGTGAATGGCGGAAACGTTCCGGGGTGTAAGACGTCATGTACAGTATCACAAACAATGTAAAGTAGTAAACAAGCAACAACATCATCCATTGCATTAAAAGTAAAGTTTTAATACATGTGTGTTCTTTCAATGTAATAAGACACCAAAAATACAATCAAAATAAAAGACGAGTCTTGTCTGTGCTCCGTCTTCTCAAAACCTAGCCATCGTACCTGTCTACTGGTGACCTGAGAATACATGTTATTTTGAAAGCGAGTATTAGCCTAAAGCTGGTGAATTCATAAGTACTTAAGTGTCACTGTCTTGTTTTGGAAAACTGTTATGAATGCCTTGTAAATCTTTACATGAAACAATTGATATAAGTATGAAAACCCTAGAAAATCCCTTATTTCCTACTAGTATGAAATGTAGTCTTCTACCAAGACCCGAATGTTTTGCTATGAAAATGATAGTTTTTCCTTCTTTTTGACTATTACAAACAGTACTTAGTCTAACTCATCGTTTATGTGAATGTATCACAAAATAAAGTAATAGGAATAATGTAATCATGTAATTGTTATCCTTTTGTATTAGGATTAAAACGACATCACAAAAAGTGAAATGTATAACCTAATGAACATCCGAAGATTGTTCAATTGTCCTCTGTAGCAGCAGGAGGGCGGAGGAAGGGTTAGTCCCGTAAAGGTACTCCTAATATAAGTATTAACCGTAGGCATCCGTAGATGTTCAGCGACCTCTGTAGCGAACAGTAGGACCGAGGAATGGTTAGTCCCGTAGAGGTAATCCTAGTATAAGTAATAACCGTAGGCATCCGTAGATGTTCATCAACCACTGGTGCTAACAGCTGGGATTCGAAATGGTTAGTCCCGTCTAGATATCCCGTTGAACTGGGTTAGGCAGGACAATTAACACAGAAGGTAGTAATAAATCGTCCTAATGAATCGAGGTACAAGTATCCATGTAAATGTACACAGGAAAATGTATCTACATAAAGGTACTCGTGTAATGTATTCATGTAAGGTACTCATGTAATGTATTCATGTAAGGTACTCATGTAATGTATTCATGTAAGGTACTCATGTAATGTATTCATGTAAGGTACTCATGTAATGTATTGTGTAGACTCATGAATGAACTGACTCTGATGTAATTCCTTGTAATAGGAATAATGTTTTGTATCTTCTAACTATCCCTATAATAGTTAACTGGAAGGTAATTGGTTTTTCAAGTAGGTTAAAATGGTTTTGTAAAACATCTAAGAGTTTTGAACAATAAGTAACAATGACTTGATGTCATTTTAATAAACATTTCAAAAGTAATACATTTGATAACAAAGTATTTTTAAGATAGAAAACCATTTCATGCATCACATATTATAGTATGTGAAATCTGCTGGATGAAAACACAGTTATAAATACATATGAAAGATTTGATAACATGTTGTTTTCTACTTGTATTCCCCCCCCCCCTATTAAAGCATTTAAAATTATTTAAACATTGATTAAGGGGTATGAACTCACCCGTAGATGGTAGTATGGATGTAGTGAATGATGTAGGATGGCTAGGTGACAAGTGAAGAGTTGTTCACATTCAATGATCCTAGTTAACATATAATCACACATATTTGTACCCAATTAGACTTTAAACCACTAGTTGACAAAGTTAAGACATCCCAAGGCATGTAAAACACCTTATATAAGTGCTACAAGCCATAAGGATTGCATCTAAGTGCTAAAGGACCTTGCCATTGTGTTTGGAGCTCAAGGGTAAACTCCTTTGGAGATTACGGTTTTCATGACCTTGACCTAATGAGTTTACGGTCGTAAACTCCTCTTCTTTTTACCATATGTTGTTTTTCAGGATTTGCAAGTCCTTAGAGGCATTTCTACTTGGTGGTTTGGACTTTGGAAGGGACTAGGGCAACAAAACACCCCTTGTTAGGTTTTTACGACCTTATGGCCATTTCACTTTGGGTTTACTACCTTAAACCCATATGGAAATTGGTATTGTTATGTTTTCAAGTCCCTAACTCATCAAGGTAATTGTCTATGCTAGATTTTAGGCCTAAGGAAGGAACATGGCCCAAATAAACACATTAAAGGGTGTTTACAATTTTGGGAGCTCCCCAAACCGTAATCACATGATCATGGCATTATTTGGTGTTTTTCTTGGTTTAAACTCATCAAGGGAAGGTTCAAACATGCTAAGGAAGGCTTAAACATCCAAGTAGGGCTTAGATTTGTGACTTAGGCACACTTTGGTGCCTTATATGGTGTTTACGGCCCAAGAACCTTCTTGGACCATGAACACCTTGTTCCATGTGTTCTTGGCATATTTTCTTGATGCTAACTTGTAATACTAAGTCAATAAGACTCAATGAGTTAAGTACTTACTATAAGGAAGCTTGAAGTATGCTAAAAGTCCAAGAACACTTAGTGTGTGTTCTTGGTGCTTTTGGAAATCTAATCAAAAACACAAAAGTGAATGGATGAATAGATGCACAAACCCTAGACTAAGTGTTTAATCAACTTGAAATGGATAGAACACTTACCACTTAGGAGATCTTGAATTGTTTCTAGTTTGCTACTTGAGAGTGTTTCTTGAGTTTACTCTTTTGGGAGTTTACTCTTTTGGATAAATGGGGAGTAAACTCATATTGACTAGACTTAGGGAGTAAACTCATGGATAAGCATGAGTTTTCGGATTTTGGTATGATTTTTCGACCCAAACGAAATAGTTTGGCCGGGAACTTCTAAGACGCGAGGTGTTTGCGGTTTTTAAAAAAATCAAAACCCGAGACGGCACGAACTCTAAATTTGTTAAAATAAGAAATGATGACATTAACTTATAATAAGAAGTGATTTACTTCTAGGGTTTGACCGAATGAAAATTCCGGGTTGTCACAACCAAGGTAGTAACGTCTCTGTTGCATTTTATGTTACATTTAACGTGGCAGTTAGGTAACGTTAAAAAGTCCCTTAGACCAGTAGGCTTCTATGTTCGTGATGTGGCAGAGTTGTTCTAGGCTATTCATAGGCACGTGGAGGGCTGCTATTGGTAGCTTATACAGCTTGCAGGGCTAAATTGCCGCCTGTTTGGTGATTTCATCATGAAGACGGTTCACCGCCCTTTTGTGGTATTTAAGGCTTTGTTCTCCTTTGAGTTTCCTCACTACCTTTTACTTGTCTCTCTTTGAATTCTTGTTCTTGAGAAAAAAAACCTTTCAATCCCTTCTTCGTATTTTTCATGGCTACCACTCGCGCTTTGGGGAGAGATCTGACCACCGAAGAGCGGGAGTCCTTTGAATTCCGATTCAGGTTCGTTCCTGAACACGGAGTGCAAATCCCTTTACCCGATACATCACTTTACAGTCCGGATGATGTCAAATTCGGCATCCCAATCGCCTTGTTCGAGGCCGGTCTTCGCTCGCCCAACATTGATTTCTTCAACCTGATCATCCGAAAAATGGGTTTTCAATGAGAGAGTTAACCCTTATCGCTATAAAAAAGATAGTGGGTTTCGAACTAATCTGTCATGCTCTGGGCCGCCTGCTGACTGTTCCGTCTTTCAAGCACTTCTTTAACGCCTCTACTCATTCGTGGACTCGAACCCTCTCTCGGCGGCGTAGAGCCCCAACTCGTATCGATGATAATAAATCTAAAAAGAACTAGCAGGAGAAGTACTTATGGATGAACATCGATCTTGTCGTGCTCAGTTACCCGATGGCTAAGGTGTGCATTGATCGTGCTCCAAAAATTTTTGGTGTTGAAAAGGAACGAGCCAATGTCCTTGAGAAGATCAGCAACAACAGTGAAGATTGGCTTGACTGCTTCTTGGCCGCCGGTGGAATGAGCGCCGCTTGGAGGGCGCGTGGAAAGATGCCCGAGTTTTTCGTTGAGAAAGTGGATATTTATGTTGCTCCTCTTCCCCCCCCCCCCATTTTAAAAAAAAAATTTGCAAAGCACGTTAAATCAGCATTCTGTTTTACCATTGTTATCTTTTGTTTTGTTGCCAGGTGTGGAGGAAGTTGTTTCTTTGGAGTGAGCTCTTCAGGGTTAATTCGGTGATGAGCTTCAATGCTGTGACGTTGTGGAGGCTCTTCCACCCCCTGTTTTTGGACGAAGAATCGAAGAAACTGTTGGTTATGATAGTGCCACCGGCACTGGCGAGGATCTAGATCTGCAGGACAACATTGTCATTGGTGTTTCTCATAAGCATCCTACACCTTCCGGTTCCCCGAGGAGTCGTCACCATGTCAAGAGGCATTTTCTGCTCCTGGAAGCATCTTCCGGTGGTTGATCTGAGTTAGCCAACACCGGGCCTCCTATTCATAAGAAACATAATCTGAGTTTCGTACTATAGGGTACCAAAGATTCCACCTGTGCCCCCGATGAAGATCCTCTAAAACCGTCAGAGGGGGCACAAACTAGGGCGACTGAACCGCCCTATCTTATGGGAGAAAAAAGCAGCGAGAAAACCATCCCTGCCCCCACAACTGGAGGAACTGGGGCGAAGATTGGGTCTTCGCCTCCCCATGGTCTTCCACAACCTCTTTTGGTAAAACCGCAACTACCCCCCTTCTGGTGGGTTCTCATGCAGATACCTATAAGCCATCCTGGAGACTAACTGCTCAAGATCTTATTTCCGATCATGATACCACTCTCGAGTGGTGTCATCACACATTTACTCCTGCCATGATTGAGGCCCTAAATATCCTATCCAACGAGCATATGGCTGACGGCTTACACTACGCTGCCGCCCAAGTGCTGCCTTATTTGGTCACAGTTGCTGAACGTATCTCCGAGATGATGACCCTCCTGTCTGATTCTGACCGGAGGGGCATTGAATGCGAAGAGATGAAGGCCCAAGTGGCAAAGTTAGAAGCTGATAAGAGCAACTTGGAGGCTAGGCAAGAGGCGGTGCCGCTTGAGAGGTAAAACTTGGCGGATCAAGTGGAAAAGCTGAAGGAAGAGGTGGGGCCTGAACGATCGTGTGAGGGTCCTGACTTTGGAGAACGCCGGTCTGAGTGGGAAAATGGCAGAACTGGAGGTTGATTTGATTGCTAAGAATGTCGCAAGGGGAGCGCTGGAAAAGGATGTTTATTGGATCCTTAATGGCGGGCTCAGCTGGGTGGTGGACCGGGTCACCAAGATCCCCCAGTTTCTTTAGGGTTTGGTGCAGGTGTGGGTGGCTTGCGCAGTGGTGGGGGTAGAGCAGGGGAAGAAGGTTTCTAAGGAGCTGTTGATTTCCTGGGAGTTTAGCCCGGAAGTTGAGGTGGACGTGGCCACCAAGGTTCATGAGATGGAGGATGTCCTGACTGCTTTTAATGAAACATACTATGCTGGCTATCTTCACCTAGGTGATCTGGATATGGTCGGGCTTCGTGACCTTTACCAAGACGCTCTGGGTGATGGATCAGGCTCTGGCCCAAGCTCTTCCCCTGGTGATGGTAACACCCTCTCCAACAAGTGGCATTATTTCTTTGATTTTGTGCCCCAAACTTCAAAAATCCATAACTTTCGCATACAAGCTCCGTTTTTGACATTCTTTATATGCACGCGTAGGTGAAATTATGCTCTACAACTTTCGTTTAGACTTTGTTGGCTAATTTTGACTTTATTTTTAATATTATTATTTTTAACAGACTAGGATAGGAAAATCCGTTAAAAGTTCATAATTTCTTTATCCGACGTCCGTTTTCGTTGGTATTTTTACCGTTGTGCTACTATTGACGAGACCTTCGATTCTCGTTTAGGTTGCATTGGCTAAAAATCTTTATTTCGAGTTTTTAGCTGTCTACTGCTATTCCGAAACTTAGAAAAATCATAACTTCCTCATACGAACTAAGATTTGGACGTTCTTTTTATGAAAATTATCGGTTTAACAAATACTACGACTTTCATTTAGATCACCAAGGCTAAAAATTAGTTTATCAAAAACTCACTTTTTACGTCATTCGGTGTCGTGCCGGTTTTGTCACGGATCTTCGATTGGTCATAACTTGTTCGTTATAACTCGGATTTCGATGAGGTATTCGCCTAAATGTTTCTAACAAGATTCTTTACAACTATAGTTATTTCAAATTTTATATTTTGTTAAATTTCAATATTTGCCTTTTGATTGGAATCTCATAAGACTTCTAATATTTTCTGAGTGATTCTAAACATAGTTTTACTTCATTTTTAGTAAAAACTATCCGTTAGAACTCCATACTCATAATTATATAATATTTCATAATATTATTCACTTTTAAAATTTACAAAACACGATTTCAAAATGTGTATGTTACATATATATATATATATATATATATATATATATATATATATATATATATATATATATATATATATATATATATTGATGTGTATTATGATGGTTTGTATGTTCTATTTTTAGTATGGTAACATTGCGAGGCAAACCTGTTAGCAGTTCTGGCGTTGGGGAGGGCTCGGGCTCAGGATCTAGAGATGGACAACTAGATGACCAGACTAGGGAGTTCATATCATCTGACATTACGTGCGGTATCCTTGATTAGACTCCTGTGATCTTTGGCTCGATCAAGAAGGGTATTCCGGAGATCTTAGATGAGCGGTTGAGTGACTTTGGCGCAGAGGTTGTGGCTATGGTTGGGATGCGTTCTTTGACCTTCAGGGAGTTTCGGGCATGCGGATCTGCGGATTATCATGGGGTGAGAGACCCAATTTCAAGTCGGAGGTGGTTAGCAGATGTTGCTAAGGCCTTCCGTACTATCCGCTGTCCCGGGAGGAACAGGGTCAGACTAGCTTCCTGCCTTCTGAAGGACATGACATGGGATTGGTGGGAGGAGGTAGGAAGTGTGGTGAGTGATGATGTTGTTGATGTGATGACATGGGATGATTTCTCAACTAGCTTTCGAGTTGATTTTACTCTAGTGATTGAGGTGCAACAGTTGGCACGCGAGTTTCAGGATCTCCGCCAGACTACGAAAACGATGGCTGAGATCACTGTTATGTTTTTGGAGAGAGCACTTCTGGTTCTGCAGTATGTGGCAGATGAGGAGATAAAGAAGGCTCGGTATCATGAGATGTTGAGGAGTTACATTTGACAGTTTGTGAGCCGATCTAGCTGCAAGACGCTAGAGGAAATGATAGCGAGAGCTGGGGAGAGGGAAAATTTTGGAGATGGAGAAGAAGAGGAAGCCAGATTCTCTGTCGAGTGCTGAGGGTTCGGGTAAGAGGACCAAGGTTTTTGATTTGAGAGGGACAGGCCAGAAGGGTCGAGGCCGCTATGGCAAGTGTGGCAGGTCACATGAGGCAACGTGCAGGATGGGTGGTTCTGGCTGCTTCAAGTGCAGCCGGACAGGGCATATCAGCAGGGATTGTACTGCTACCACTACCATCACCCCAATATCTGATCTGATTTGCTTTCAGTACAATCAGAGGAGCCACAAGAAGGCCCATTGTCCGAGTTTGGTTGCAGCAGGACCGATGTCAACACCCGCTACGACTCTTCGATTTACTGATGGCCGCCAGGGCCAGGCAGTCGCGCCTGTGGCGAAGAGCAGGGCTTTCCAGTTGACGGCCGAGGAAGCACGTGAAATTCCCAATGTTATGAGGGGTATGTATTCTCTCCTCATCTCTTCATTTATATTGAATTGCTTGCTTATGTTTGTATGTTTTTCTTTAGAATTGTTCTTTGTGAATGGTATTTCTACTATAGTATTATTTGATACGGGGGTTACCCGATCGTTATATCTCTTGAGCTTAGCAAAAGATTTGCTTGAGCTCTGTGGGAGCTGGATTGTCCTCACGATGTCCAGATTGCTGATGATAGGCCTGTTCGGGTTGTGAGGGTTCACCAGGGTTGTACTCTCTAAATTCTCAGTGAGCAATATCCAGGTGATTTGGTTCCAAATCCTCTACGTGGGAACAAGGTTATCATGGGCATAGATTGGTTGAGCCCTAATGGGGGAGTGATCAACTGTGAGCAGCAGTTAGTTCGGGTTCAAACCCCAAATGAGGGAGAGTTGGTGATTCATGGGGAGAGACCAAAGCATGAGCTTGGTCGTCTATGTTATGGATACCCGGGATAAGGATAAGGGTGACAATGGACGATGTGTCGGTTGTGTGGGATTGTCTAGATGTATTCCAGGAGGATTTTCCTGGGGTGCCTCCAGAGAGGTAGGTTGAGTTCAGGATTGATCTGGTTCCAGGTGTGACTCTGATAGCCAAAGCACCGTTTCGGTTTGCTCCTCCCGAGATGCAGGAGTTGTCAATACAACTGCATGAGCTGTTAGACAAGAGATTTATTCAATCGAGTTGTTCACCTTGGGGATCCCCGATTCTATTTGTAAATAAGAAGGATGGGTATCGTCGTAGGTGTTTCGACCACTGGGAGTTGAATAAGGATGGGTATCATCGTAGGCGTTTCGAGCACTGGGGGCATATTCGTTCTCCAATATTGATTTGCGATCGGGTTACCGTTAGATGCAGTTCAGGGATAAGGATGTGCAGAAGACAACTTTCCGGACTTGATATGGTCATTATGAGTTCTTGGTGATGGCTTTTGGGCTCACATGTGCTCCAGCCACATTCATGGATCTCATGAATCGTGTATGCAGACCAATGCTGGATCGGTCTATGATAGTATTTATTGATGGTATCTTAGTTTCCAAGACTCAAAAGTATCATGAAGAGCACTTGAGGGAAGTGCTAGAGACATTGAGGAGGGAGAGACTTTTTTCAAAGTTTTCCACGTGCGAGTTCTGGTTACGCGAGGTGCAGTTTATGGGGCACCTTGTCAACTAAAAGTGTATTATGTTCGATCCAGTCAAGGTCGAGGCCGTGATGCAGTGGGAGGTTCCAAGGTGTCCATCTGAGATTCGGAGCTTTCTTAGTTTGGCTGGTTATTATCGGAGATGCATCCAGAATTTCTCCAAGATTGTTGTTCCTTTGACCCGATTGACTAAGAAGTCGGTGACTTTTCACTGGGGGCCTGAGCAGCAGGTAGCTTTGAGACTCTGAGACAGCAACTGTGTGAGGGGTCGATTCTAACCCTGTCATAGGGTGTTAATATTTTATGGATTGTTGAAACATAAAAGTGACCCTTTTGAACTTATCTACCGCAACGGTTCAGTACCTACAGGCAATTTAGCACCGGAGTCAATCTCTACAACTGAGACCGCAACCATTCTCCATCAGCAACCATATCAGCATCCATAGCATTCAAGTCTTACTTATCCGCAGTCTTAGTTATTTCTTTTACTATGCAATTCACTCTATTGTCCAGCATGTCGTTCACGACTGCTCATAGAGTTGTTCTTTTTTGAACTCTATAAATAGAGGCTCTTTCTTATATATTGTGTACTTGTGATATATGTGAGTGTGAAAACTCTTAACTTCTCAATACACAATATTTCTCATTCAATCATCTTTCTCATCTTCATCTGTTATCAATCTTATTACTCTTCACACTCAAACTGCTACTGGAACATAACCTTTCTTCGGAGCAAGTCTTCTAGACTTAATCACCAAACTTGATCTCGCTTACTAACTTGGAGTGACTGCATTCCTTGTTATGAATCCGTTTAAGTGTATTCTTGATATAACTTTTAACATTTATCTTTCTTGAGTTTCCGCAAGTAACTATCTAAATATCTAACTATCTAACTTTATTATTGTTGAGCTTTTAGATCCTTAGTGATTAACTATTCCGCAACTAACTTGTTCTAACGTTTGTTCAAGTGTGTCTCCAAGTTTTTCTCTCAACAATTGGTATCAGAGCCAAAGTGGTTGCTTTTTGGATATCGGAACTCTGATTTTCTCATTAAGCTTTCTATACCACTAAAGCTCATTTTTTCAAAAAAAAAAAACAAAATGGCACAATCGTTATCTCTAAATGTTTCCAATAGTGTTGGTGGTTCTAACCGAGCCCCAATACTAGTAGCAAATGAATATCATCACTGGTCACAAAGAATGGAGAGGTACTTAAGAAGATTGGGTAGAGATGTATGGAGATCCGTGGAAGAAGGTCCACATGTTCCAGTCCTCACACCAATCCAAACTGACGGTGCTGCAACCAGACTAGGAGGAGGTCAACCAACTATGAGCCGTCCTACCA
This sequence comes from Lactuca sativa, assembly GCF_002870075.4. NCBI lineage: Eukaryota > Viridiplantae > Streptophyta > Magnoliopsida > Asterales > Asteraceae > Lactuca > Lactuca sativa. Next base: position 78,033,978 of record NC_056624.2, on the reverse strand, counting down.
AAGATGATCTCGATAAAATGGAAAATGATGCTGTTGCTTTTTATGAAATTTCATGTGGTGTTGCTCCTGACAACTTTGATATTATTATAAACTGCAAGTCAGCAAAAGAGATCTAGGATGTACTCAAAAACTTGTATGAAAGCTCAGAACAAGCACAAGATAAGAAGCTCACAACCGCACTCAACGACTTCAACAACTTCAAAGCTCATGCTGGTGAAAGTTTGGAAGACTCCTTCAAGAGATTCAACCTAATAGTCACAAAGTTATCAAATGCTGGTACCATCCGCAGCAACCATGAAACCAATCTCTAGTTCCTTAATGGTCTAGGAAGACATTGGACTACAGCCAAAATGATAGTCCAAGGTGACAGAAAAATTCATTCTTTATCACTCTACAAACTTTATGGAGAACTTCGAGCACAAGAATCCACTGTACTCAAAGACTGTGCTGACTTCGGAGGACCACTTGCTCTCATAGCACAAGCTCCACCACAGTCACCTTATTCTTCATTGTATGACACCCCACCGCAGTCATACGAAGCAGATTCTGAGTATGATGATGAAGAAGACTTTTAGAAGGCTATTGCTCTAGTTAGCCAACAGTTCACTCGCATACCACCTTCCTCTTTTCGCAAGAATCAACAATTCAACAAACCACCATTCAACCGTAACTTCAGTCCTCAGAACAACAACTCTCGGTATTCTAAAGTCTCTCAGAACAATCAACCCAAGGAGGTACCGCAGTCTCCTCAGAACAATGACTATGGTACTCAATCAGAAGACAAGACTGATGTTGTAATTTGTCACAAATGCAACAAAGAAAATCACTTCGCAAAAGACTGTAAGGCCAACGTAGTCAAGGACAGAGCATTCTATCTCAGAATGGCACAAAAGTTAGAAGAAAAAGAAAAGGCAAGGGCATATGTGGCACAAGTTAAACAAGACCATAAAGTTTTGTCATCAGGAGATGAAGAAGAGACCATCAGCAGTGTTTCAAGAAAAGGAAAAATTTGCATGCTGGCCACTACGGATAATGATGGGTCAGCAATGTTAAACAAAAACTACTGCTACATGGCGAAAGATGGGACTCTAAGCATTGTTGAACAGGCTTTGTGCAAGGAGGAACAAGAAGAAGAACGGTTAACTGACAGTGCCTGCTCCTTGCACATGACCGGAAGGTTAGAGTACCTTCGGGATTTCAGGCCTATATGCAATGGTGGAAATGTCACGTTTGGATACAATGCAAACGGTGTCATCCAAGGTTACTGTGTTCTCACTACGGGGAACTTTTCTATTCAGAAGGTTGCTTATGTAGAAGATCTTAAACATAATCTTATCAGTGTTGGCCAACTATGTAAGGCAGGACATCGAGTTGAATTTGACAATCAATTCTGTTACATAATGACGAATGATCGCAGCACCTGCTTAATCAAGTCACGCTGCGATGGCACAATGTACCCTCTTGATGTTTCTCTTATCATTGGCATACCGCAACTGTGTTTTCTGTCCAAAGCTGTATCCGAAGTTTGCTGGCTATGGCACCGCAAACTTGCTCATCTCAATTTTCGCTACATCAACAATCTTGGCACAGGAGAACTGGTCCGTGGTCTCCCTATTCTAAAATTCAGCAACGAAACTCTTTGCACAGCATGCGAATGCGGTAAGCAATCCAAAGCAAGTCACCCTCTGATAACGGATTCTTCTATCTCTAAACCACTAGAGCTACTACACATCGATCTCTGCGGTCCCTCAACCGTAGCCAGTCTTCACCAAAAAAAGTATATACTGGTTATTGTTAATGACTATACACGCTTCACATGGGTCTTCTTTCTTAGAATCAAATCAGAGACATCGCAAATCTTCATTAACTTCATCAAAGAAATCGAACTTCAAATCAAGCTTCCAGTCAGACGCATCCACAGTGATAATGGAACTGAGTTCACTAATCATCTTCTGACCAGTTTTCTATTTTCCAAAGGCATCTCTCACAATTTTCAGCACCCTATACAACGCAACAAAATGGTGTAGTAGGAAGAAGAAATCGCACACTCGTTGAAGCAGCCAGATCCATGCTTAACTTCGCCCAACTTCCTCTCTATTTCTGGGCCGAAGCAGTAGCAACCGCATGCTTTGTTCAAAACCGAAGTATTGTGTGGAAGCGTCTCAATAAAACACCATATGAAGGGCTCAACAATCGCAAACCCAATGTTCGTTTCTTTCATATCTTTGGATGTAGATACTTCGTGATCAACAATAGAGATCAACTCAATAAGTTTGCACCAAAGTCTAACGAAGGTATCTTCCTTGGTTATTCCACTAACAAGGTTGCATATCGTGTGCTCATCAGAAGAACAAGGTTGATCATTGAAAGTTTTGATGTGAAATTTGATGACTCTCACATCCGCAGTGCACCTCCGTCCACCGAAACAACTGCAATCATGGAAAGTGACATTCCTGCCAATTCTAGACCTATACATCTAGTTGAAATCAACTATGATGATCTGTTTGATCCCATTGAAACAGTGAAACTATCTGAAGTCCTAGTATCATCCGCAGCTCAACAACAACATGCCGACGTATCTGGACCTTCTCTATCTGAAGTAGTATCACTCCATACTTCCACCTCTCCGGTTGAGGGGGAAAGCTCTACTCTGGATATTTCTACAACCGTTGAGGTTCCAGTACCTGATGCTGCTTACATTCCTACCCGAAGTGAAGTCTCACCATCAAACGAACCTTCGGACGACTCAGATGACGAACTCATAGAGAATATTGACACTAGATCCGACCCTAGAATTGTCACTCTTTCATCTGCATTCCAGGGGGAACCTTTTCAAGTTCCAGAGGCACTCCCATCCGCAGTCCCGGGGGAACCTCGATCTTTGCCAACTCCTCAAGAAACCCAGCTTTAATAGATCAAGATGATTCAGCAGGATGTTCTCAAGTCTAGGGGGAACTACCTTCCCCAACCGCAGATTCCTCTGATATCCAAGACATTTCTTCTACCGCAACTGCTGATCATCTAATGCCACGTCTTCATGTATGGACAAAAGACCATCCACCAGGTCAAATTATTGGGAACCCATCAGCAGGTATCTAGACTTGGTCTTCCAAAGATTTATCTGACCACTGTCATTATGCAGCATTTATGTCTTTAGTTGAACCTCGAACGATCAAAGAAGCTCTGCTTGAACCAGATTGGATAGCTGTAATGCAAGAAGAATTAGAAGAATTTGAAAGAAACAAAGTATGGCAACTTTTTCCTCTTCCACAAGGTCATACTATTGTCGGTACAAGATGGGTTTTCAAGAACAAGCTAGATGAATCTGGCTCAGTCATCCGAAACAAGGCAATACTTTTTGCCAAGGGCTATAGTCAACTAGAAGGCATTGACTACGATGAAACGTATGCTCCGGTAGCACGAATGGAAGCCATCCGGATCTTTCTAGCATACGCAGCCCACAAAAATGTCAAGGTACACCAAATGGACGTTAAGAGTTCCTTCCTCAATGGTGAACTAAAAGAAGAAGTTTACCTTCAGCAACCTCCAGGATTTGAAAATGATGAACTTCCAGCCTACTACTATAAGCTCGAAAAAGCAGTCTATGGCCTGAAACAAGCTCCAAGAGCTTGGTATGAGACACTCTCTGAATTTCTTGTCTCATCCGGTTACAAAAGAGGAGTGATTGATCCCACTTTATTCAGAAAAGCAAATGGTGACCACCTTATGATGGTACAAATATATGTGGATGATATCATTTTTGGGTCTACTGATCAAGATATGGTAGATGAATTTGCAAAGCTCATGAACAACAAATTCAAAATGAGCATGAACAGAGAGATCAACTTATTTCTAGGTCTTCAAGTCAAACAAATTCAGCAAGGAATTTTCATTCATCAAGAAAAATACACCACAAAACTTCTGAAGAAATACTCAATGGATAACTGCTCTTCTGATAAAGTCCCTATGGCCTTCGGATATAAGATCTCTGTTGATCCCTCTGGTGAACCTGTGGATCACAAGACTTATAGAGGCATCATTGGTTTGCTAATGTACCTCACCGCAAGCAGACCTGACATTGTCTTTGCAACTAGTGTATGTGCAAGATACCAGGCTGATCCAAAAGTGTCTCACATGACCGCAGCCAAACAAATTCTTCGGTATCTTAAAGAAAGCAAATCTATGGGTTTATGGTATCCTGCAGGCAATGACTTCAGTCTTCAAGCCTTCACCGATGCGGATCATGCAGGTTGTAAGCTCGATAGAAAAAGTACTTCAGGTGGATGTCAATTTCTAGTTGGAAGACTTGTAAGCTGATCTTCAAGAAAACAAACATGTGTATCTCTATCTACCACAGAAGCAGAATATGTGGCCGCAGCCAGCTACTGTTCCCAAGTTCTCTGGATGAAGACACTATTACTAGACTACGGGTACATAATGTTGCGGATACCAATTTACTGTGACTCTGAAAGTGCTATAGCTATTTCTCATAATCCTATTCAGCACTCCAAGACGAAACACATTGAGTTACGGTACCATTTCATCAAAGATCATATTCTGAAAGGTAATATTGAACTCATCTTTGTTCCTACTCGTGAAGAGATTGCTGATATTTTTACAAAAGCTCTTGACTCTTCAAAACTCAATACATTCTTACAAATGTTGGGAATGATGAATCCAAACCCGCAGTTCTTTTTAAAATGTTAGCGACCGCAGACCATCCTTGGTCTCCATTGCGGTTCTAACTGAGAGTTACATATGATAGATGGTTTTGATACCGCAATCTAGGTACCTCTCATGGGTCTTAATTTTCCTTTATTTCTAAATTTCGTACAAGTGTTTGTCTCACAAATTCTCTAAATTTTTTTTATCCGCGATGGAGTTTCTCAACGGCATTGATGAATTCATCCGTAACCACCTCAAATAAATTCCAACCTATTCATTACCTCATGAATCCTTGTGTGCTATTTAATGATCCTTCATTAAATAAAATACAAACATTCCCTTTAGAAACTGTCACTTTACCTTTCTTAATAAACCCCGTATCAGACCTCTTTTAGGGATGATGCCAAAAAGAATGATTCCCAAATCAATCATTTTTCAACTTGTCCTTTCCTCTCCCAAACACGTCCAATCAGTTTCAACTTTCTCTCTCATCAACCCACGATTACCTGACGTATTACCATGCGTCCACTCCACCATTAAATGCAAAACCTCCTTTTAAGATTTCTCAAATCTCTTCAAAACCCGTTTCATATTCGTGTGGTTGAGATTCAATCCCAGAATCGTTGATTCCCCCCACAAACCCCATTCAACTTCTTACCCCCTCTTATCCTTTACCTAGGGTTAAAATCCTTTTACCCCCTTTATAAACCCTTCTTCTTCTCTATAATCGTTTACGCTCTCTGTTAATCGATTACTCTCTCAACTCTCCAAGAACTCACAAAAGCTCTCAAGAACTTCAATCTCACAACTCTCAATGGTGAAATCTGGTGCATCTAAGAAGCAATCCAAGGCTTCAAGCTTGATGAATCAAACTGGTTCCACATCACCAACAATCGCTTCAAGCAACTTCAGGGCTGTGTTTGACGTTCATCCTTCTTACAATGCTCCAACAAAACTGATGATCAAGCATCTCAAGAACCACATCCTATTTGGCCCGTTCGACGCATTCACCGATGTTGTTCCCGTTTCTACACTTTTTAAATGTGCTCTGTCTGCATACAGACCAATGGAAAACCCCCAAGAAGTGCATCTGAACCTCGTCAACGATTCCTTGGTCATCTTGACCAAAGAAAAATTCTTAACCTCCATTAACCTGTTAATCCATCCCTCCATCAAAATCTTCACTCCATCCTTATCCGATATCACTACCGCACTATACCAAATGGGTTACCAGAAACCAATCCGAGGTGTTGGTGAGTTTAAGAAAAATCAGCTGCCTGCGGTTTGGTAGTTTGTATGCCACTTCGTCATCTGCTATCTGTCTGGCAGAACCGGAGGCATCGACAACATGGGACTCAAGCTCCTTGAAGTTGTATGGAGCATCTTCACCGGCCGTGATGTCAACTACGGTCAAATTCTTTGGGATGACTTCCTCCAGTACATTCCCAAAGGACAACCAAAGGAAAACCTAAACGAGCTCACTTTTGCTTGCTTTTGGTCTCTGTGTATTTCTGATCTGCATGGGGATGCTGGTCTCGACATGGGAAGTGACATCAATTTCTTTGTCACTAAGGATCTCAAAAGGTATACTCCTTCCTCTGATCAAACTAGTTTTGGACCTATCCGCAGGCTCCCCACACACATTCTTTCACTGCTTGGTCTTGAGACTGCTGATGTCTCAGATCATATTGAGGCCACGGAGGGTATTATCCCATACCCTTCTACCCCACCTCTTCCTTCTTCAACTATTCTTCCTGAGGGAACCGCAGCTTCCTCTATCACTACACTCTCAAACATTTCTCAAAGGAGAAAATATGTAGCTTCTAAAAGGAAAGCTACAATACCCAAAAAAGAAAGCTCCAAAACAAACCGCACCCTCCAAGAAACGTAAAACCAAAACCACCACTGTATCGAGTAGTGACTCTGAGGAAGATAGACTACCCATATCTATCCTCAAGAAAATAAAGACAACCGAAAATACTAGCCATATGCGTGACCGGACTGATACTGAAGCCTCTCAACAGGCTCCGGTAGTCCTTGGGATGGCCGCACATCCATTCAATGCCACTCTCGAATACCACTCAAACTCATCTTGTGAGATTGTTTCATCATCATCTTCTTCTGAACGTGGAGACAGCCCCCCCAGTTGTATCTCAAGTAGATAAAATTGGTAATCGCCCTAAGGTCTCCAGGGCTTCCAAGCTGCACATTTTTTCTTCTGAGGAGTTAGACTCCATCCTCTTACAAGTATCCCAAACACTACAAACACCACTCCATCCGCAGGGAATCTCTTTCGCCCATGCCAGAACTGGGCCGAAGCCAAACTTGACCATGGGTCAAGGAGACCAAGGAAGCCCAGGAAATCCTACTCTGCTTACATCTGTATCAGGTGGTTTAGGCACGGTGAGCACTAATGTACAAGGATCCGTGAACCCAAGGGACACCTTGGTGCGACAACAAGGAATTGTCGATGAAGACTCGAATGACTCTTGGAGTCGGTATCAACCAACCACTGATGCTGAAATCAAGAAGTATGCTGCTTTCAAAAGGGCATTCCAAGCCCGAAAGGAGCAGTAGGTCAAACAACAAAAGTAGAATGAACAAGAAATTCTGTCAGTAGCCAGATACTGGGCAAATGCCATCATCAACGCCCACACTGCTGCAACAATTCTTAAGGTTCAGACCTGGATGGACCAAATGGCTGAAACTGTGCTGAAAGCTCAAGTCTCAACCCCAGCCGCAGGTACATCTAATGTTCCCCCTACTTCACCTCCTGTTCCACCTACCGCAGTCAACCCGTATCAAGACGAAGAGACAGCTATTGAACTCAGCTCGGCCCCAACCTTCGGCTTTGACGATGAAGACATCCAAGAGGTCAACAAACCAAATCCCTTAGATGATGACCTCATGATGTTCGAGGAAGAAGAAGAATCCAGCGGTTCTCAGCACTCCACTTCTAAGCCTAAAGAAAAGAAGAAGAAAAAGAGGAAAGATGTGGTCACTCGTAAAGAATTCCTCAACCTTTAAGCCAAAGTTGATCAAATTTTGGCTGCCGTTAACCCTACCCAGCCTCCATCAGAAGATCTCCCAGGTCCGCAATCCCTAATTGAGCGCATCTAACGACTCGAAACGAGAGAGCGTATGGCCGCTGAGCGCATTTCTCTCAAAGTCGAGATGGGGATCCGATCTCTCGACAACAACCGCAGGGCCGACCATCAAGATTTTATGGCCGCAGCGGAACGCCTTATCACTGAGGTAACCACCATCAAACAAGGCTTACAAACAGCCATTGCGGATCAAGCTGCCCAGTCCCAAAAAGCAATAGAGGAAACTCATACTGCCTATGAGTCCACGATTTCTGTCCTTCACGCAACAATCGCCCGCATGCAGAAATCCCTCACATCAAACTTTCATGGCTCAGAGATACTTCAGCTCACAAAGGACATTCACAAGCTGCTCTTCAACTCTGCCATTCCAAACAACTCCCAACTGGCCGAATCGATGAAAGCACACTTTGCTGAGGTTTGTGCAAAAGTTGATGGACTTAAACAATGGCTTGAGGAAGCACCAGGGTTGCATTCCTCAAGAGGAGGAAGTGATAGAGAAGGCGGTCGCTCAAATACATCCATCCGTCAGAGCCCTCCAATCACCACAAATAAAATTCCCACTCTGCAGCCTTCTCCTCCACCATCTCAAAATATTCCATCTCCCCACTTATCACCGAAAAACAACCTAAATCGTCCTCTGACGCCTCCTCATCTAAAGAATCTTGAGGAACATATGTCCTCAGAAAGCTCCACAGATTCTCCTGCTACTGCCCAAAGGAAACATGACTGGAAAGCAGCCAAGCTAGCCGGAATTATATGGAGAGAATGCGGTTTTGACACTATGATTGATGAATCGCAGATCAACTCATGGGTTGATATTGCCATATTTATACATATTTTTAGGCAATATTTAAGTACATTTTTATTAATAAGTTGATAATATGTTTAGAATAATGGTACTTATGACTTTAAATTGTTATTTTCAGTCAATTAAAAGGATTTTCCAAGAGAGGGACCAAAAGTGACAATATGTAGAACATGGGAGACTTGGAAGACAAGAGATGAATAAATCCACGAAAGTTACTAAACCCACGACGTGGCAAAGTCGGCCACAACGTGGCATGAGGATTCTAGAAGATAAAGATCGCGATTCAGAGGAATCCTTGCCCGGTACGGATAACTTGAAGCCCACGACGTGGCCTGGATAGCAATGATGTGGCGCGGGGTTTTGGAGTCTATTTAAGTGTTCCTGATCATTACGAGAAAGAGAGCTTTTGGGCTGAAGAAAGGAGTTCCAGAAGACGATTTGGAGTGAAAGAAAGGTTCTGGAAAAGGTTTTCAACACCAAAAAGAGTAAAGGTTTATATTTTAGTTAATTAAGAACATGCTTTTTATTACTTTAAGTTGTGTTAGTTTATTAGTTGCTATGATGAGCAGCTGAATCTAGATACTCTTGTTTAGCTAGATGAAGCTTCCAACTTATGAATAGCTCAATTTTTATGGATTAAATTTAGTTGGTAAAAATTGCTTGTGTTTGATTTGTATTACTTAGCATGCTATTGTTTGTTTCTCTAATTGCTTGATTGCATGTTCTGTGTAGGTTAGTGACCATTAACTGCATGAATTTGTTTACCCAATGATTTAGTGAACATTAAATTGTTAAAGCTAGGATTGACCAATCTTAGTTAGTAGTTAGAGTAAATAAGCTTAGTTGTGCTAGAGAACGTGTATTGTGACTACAATTGCGTTTATACAACAAATCTTACATAGCATATTTACATTCATAATTAGTTATGTGTTTAATTATGTGTGAACATACATGGTTTGACATGCATTAGTTAATTATTGGTAAAGTTAGAACTACATTACTAATACAACTAAAAACCAACTTAACAATCCGTAATCATTAGCTAGCCATAAGGAAGAAGTGGATTCAACCTAAACAAGAGTGTGTTTTTACTTATTGAATTTGATTTAAGTTCATCTGATCTTGTAAAGTCAGATAAAACCCTTTTAAACTTCTTAATATTTAGGTTAATTTAATAGTAAGTAAATTAATTAGTAGCACCGTTCCCTGTGATCGACACCCGACTTACCCAAGCTATACTGTAATATGACTAGGTACACTGCCTATAAGTGCATAGTTAGTTTAAGTTTGTTAGGTTATAAATATTAAAATTAGTGGGTACTTTTGTGCACATCAAGTTTTTGGCGCCGTTGTCGGGGAAAGGCTTAGTTTTTAGCTTATTTATTTGCATTAAATTAATCGATCCTTCTTGTGGAGTAAAAACCACAAAAAGTTAATTTTTCAGCAAAGTATAATTTTTTCTTTCAGTCACAGAGTCCACGATGTGGCCAGATACCTGCCACGACGTGGACATCTAAAACACTAGATTTTTAGTTGTTAGTTAGTTTTTCTTATTTTAGTTCAATTTTACGTTTTTAGTTTAGCAAGTTGCAGGAGTTCATGACCAGAGGCTCAAACACACCCTTGGTGCCACCACATGAAGATCATGAGTCTGCAATTCACAAGAAAAAGACGCCCTTACAAGAATTTAAGTCAGTTTTTTCAAGGAAGTCGGGAAAGAAGACAGGAGAGTCAAGTTCATCCGCGAGGCACAAGAGCAATTTTGAGCACTTGGATAAAACACCCGTCCAAACCGAATCCGAATACGATATCGAGCCGGAATTTGAAGAACACACGAGCGAACCCGAGAATGAGCCATGAAACGAGATGGCAGCAATTGAAGAGATGTCTATGGGAGCTTACAAGAAGCGGATCTGAGAAGATGTGGGTCCCGGTTTAGTCCAACCCGCAATACCTGCCACTGCCACATTCGAGTTGAAGGGGCACATATTGACTGCACTGAAGGACATCGTTTTTCGGGAAAGATCATGAGGATGATTTTAAGCATCTAGATGAAGTCAACAACATTGCGGATTACTTCGATGTCACAAATGTCAACAGAAACACAGTCTTGCTTAGGATGCTTCCCATCACTTTCAAAGGAGATGCTAAGGAGTGGTTAAAAGCACTTCCACTGGGTACAATTACCACTTGGGCTCAAATGCGTGAGCAATTCCTGGACCAGTTTTGCCCGCCATCCAAGATAGCCAAACTCAAGAAGGCAATAGCCAACTTTAAGCAACAGCCGGGGGAGTCATTATACGAAGCATGGGAGCGGTACAAGGGCTTGCTCAGAAATTGCCCTCAGCATGATCTAAATGTGCAACAGGAGATGTCAATCTTCTATGATGGGGTCAACATTATGACTAGACAACTCCTTGATTCTCAAGGACCTTTGACAAAGAAAAATCCAAGGGAGGTCAAGGAGTTGATTGAAGAATTCGCGAAGCACTCTCACGAATACCACAACCCTAGGCAAGATGGAATCAAAGGCGGTGGAGGGGCCCAAACTGAAGAAATAGCAGCTGTAATGGCCATGCTGAACAATTTGGATCGAAGGATAACATAAATGGACCAGTCAATACATGCCATAAAAGTGGTTTGCGAAAGATGTAGTGGTCCACACTTGACCAAGGACTGCAATGTAGTTGAGTTTGGGAATAGAAAAAATCAAGTGTGCTACTCTAGTAGGGATAAGTTTGATGAGGATTGGAGGAAACCGAAGAAGGAGTGGCTGCCATATGAAGAGTATAAGAAGCAAAAAGAAGAGAAGTATAGGCAGACAGGTCGAGGCTTTTATCAAAAGGAGCAGCCACCAGCCGAGAAGAAACCCGATCTAGAGACCATTTTGATGAAGTTTATGGAAGCTTCAGAAAAGAGACACGATGCCACTGATTCTGCTATCATGGAACAACAAACCTTAATAAAGAATCAGCAAGCCTCCATCCATAACCTTGAAGTACAATTTGGTCAACTAGCCAGTTTGGTTCATGAAAAATTGTCCCCGAAGAATCCCGAAATAAAGACCCAATCTCATGTAATGGCCATCGATACTGAAGAAGAAGCAATCTCTGAGTTCCTGGAGGCATTGGATGAAGAACCGCAGCAGCCCGATCCAAAACCCAAGAAGTCAAGGTTCGAAAGTGAAAGGGTTGCTGAAACAGCTTCGCCACGACGTGGCACTCCTCTGGCCACGATGTGGTACATGTCTGATCAAAAAGTCTTTGAACCCGTTCCAGTTTATCAGCCACCGTTGCCATTTCCACCCCGAGCTGCACTTAGTCTACTGGATAAGGAGCATATAGAGTTTGTCAAGCATATGAAGGGGATCCCGATTAATACTCCCTTTGTCGAGTCCTTATCCAAAACTCCCGAGAATCAGAAATTACTGCAAGATTTGATAGACACTCACAGGCAATTAAAGAAGCAGTCTAAGGTGATTCTAAGTGAACAAACCTCAAAAGCCGTGTTGGGAGAGACACCAGAAAAGATGGGGGATCCTGGACGCCTCACTCTTCCATGTGAGTTTGGTAATAAAATGAAGGTTAATGCTTTAGCCGATTATGGGGCTACCGTTGATTTGATGCCTTTTTCATTTTATCAAAAATTAGAAATTCAGAAGATGAAGGCTACAAAAATGAAGATTCACATGGCGAATCGTTCAGTAACACAACCCCGGGGCATCGTGGAGGATATTTTGGTGAAAATTGGAAAATTTGTTTTTCCAATAGACTTTGTAGTTTTGGATATGAAGGAAGATCCCGATGTCCCAATTATCCTTGGTCATCCATTGCTTAACACTGCTAGAGCTCTTGTTGATATTCGTGAGTCTAAGCTCACTTTGAGGGTTGGAGATGAACAAGAAGTTTTTGGAATACAAGATGACTTTCAAGAGGATTATGTTCAAAAAGAGGTGTTCACAATTAATGAAGACAATGAACTAGAAGAACTGGAAAAGCTTATGGAAGAAGAGTTCAAGGAAGTTCATCAAGTCAAAAGAACAAAACCGAGGGCATCTGTTCCATATTTGATTGAAGTCATAGCTTACAAGAGTCCGCCTTCTTGGGTGAGCAAAGAGGATGAGGAGATGACAAGTGATGAAGAGGAGGTTACTTCAAGAGTGACAAAGCTGATGGTGAAAGAAGAGGAGGATACTATAGAGTGCAAGGAAGAACCCAAGGGAACAAAACGCAAGCTTGAAGAAGAGGGAAAAGCTAAAAAAGAGAATTCAAAGAAGGCATATAAAAGGCGAGTTCAAGCTTACAAGAGGCGATTCAAGGAACAAAAGATTTTAGTGGTGGACTCTTCAGAAGATTCAACGTAGAAGGCATGGAGTCTAGCTCAAGACTCCAAGAAAAAGAAGCGCTTCTCGGGAGGCAACCCGAGTTTGGTTTGCATTTTCTTTTCTTTTAATTTTTGAGTTTTTAATTAGGATAGATATCAACTCATCATCTAATAACTAATACTTAGTAAAGAATTAGCTGTGGGGAGCTTTAATTAATAAATGAAATGCAAAGTAAATAGTAAAAATGTGTGATTTTACAAAATTTTGCGATCAGGCATTTGCCACGTCGTGGTCTGATAGAGCCATGTCGTGGTAAAAGTGTAATCACGGGATCATATGACAATTTCAAAGTCCACGACGTGGCATAGCCAGCCACGACGTGGCCTTTAAAAAGTCACGGGGGGGACCATTTCTTTAATACCCTTTGACTGCATACTCCCACTCCCCATTTGCTACTTTCGCACGAACGGGAACAAGGTCCCCACAGTCAATTTCTTAATTTGCTTCCAAATTCCTTGCAAGTTCATGTCATTTAACTCTACTTGGTATGTGTTCTACCATTAATTGTAGTTATATCTTACAATTTTAAGTTTTCATGGTTAGGGTTTATGTGATTCACGAAATTGGTTGAAACTAGTTGTTGATTCTAGGTTGCATGTCCCTTAAATGTCCATAGGAACAACTAAGCAGTATTTTTGTTTGAAATCACAGAAATGGGACCACGAAGAGCTATTCCACAGGAGGAAAACCCGATTGATGTGGCGAGTATACATCCTTTTTATCAGTTTCCTCAAAACATTCCCCGACCATTGTTGACTACAGATGAAAATCGGTTGGGATGGATGTACAATAGGGAATTTGCGATAGCCCCAATTATCGATTGGGGATGGCTCGGTGGTGTGGGAATGGTTGCTGAGTTGGAACGCTATTGGTCGAAAACATACGAAGGGGATCAATTTTCTTTCACTTGTCACGGGTGGAGGAATTTGTTTGCAATTCAAGAACCCATATACCGGGAGTTATCGGTGGAGCTTTTCTCTACCGTATGCTTCGAGGAACGCACCATTGATTTTACTTACAACCGGGCACTTGTGTTTCGTTTGGGTGGTGTTTATAGAGAGTGTAGTCTTCGGGAATTCGCTTGGCGGATGGGGCTTTATACTGAAGTGGAGACTCAATCTCCATTTTTCATACCATTCCTACTTGGATGTGTTTGGGATTTTAATCCCGGTATTATGGATGTTCAGTTCTGGTGGGGCATTTCTAGCCATGAGTATAATACTCGTGATTCGAGTGAGTCACAAATTCGGAATCCTGTTTTCCGATTTCTACATCGCCTGATCACTTTTTCTATAAATCAGAAGCATCATGGCGATAAAGTCCCTATTCAGAATTCGTTTTATCTATGGACTCTTATTACCCCGGGGGTTTGCTGTGATTTACCGTATATGTTGGCGAGGTTCATGGGGAAGAAAGCGGCTAATTCTAGGCCCGGGAGTCCGATTACAGGGGGGCATTTGGTTACTCGCCTTGCTAGGTCGTATCATATTTTGACCCATGATTTTGTAAGGAACTTACTTGATTCCCGGACACTGATTTGACCATTCAAGTCTTGGGAGTTATGCGGGCAGTGGTGAATGTCGGGGATCGTTTTGTTATACCACCGATAGATGAGGAGCAAGAGAAGGCGTAGCCAGGGCAACAACCACCAGCCAGACCGCGGCATCGGAATGTGCGAGCTATAGGAGAGGTCGCGAGAGAGCGTGCTACTTCACAGCATGTATAGGGAGTTCCCACCGACCCTTTTCAGAGTCGGGTGGGAACTTATTTGGATAATCTCCGGGGGCACGCCATTTATCATACCCAGCTTACTGAGGGTATTTATTCACACTTGGGAGTGATCCGACCACCTTCTATGCCACCACAATATCCGTATTTTCCAACATGGGAGGAGCTTTGGCATCCACAAAATGACGAGGCAGGACCAAGTGGAGCGCAGGACCAAGGAGATGATGATTGATTTTCTTTTCTTTTCTTTCTTTTTATTTTTTTTTTGTTTTGAGTAGTGTTTTCTTTTATGTTTGAATTTGGTTTGTAATATAAAACTTTCTTGAACTATGATGTTACTCTTTCTTTTGGGTTGTTCCATTGTAACATCCCGAATTCCCAGGTATTATTTATTATTGTATTTTTGGTGATTTGTGAGGAGACTCGGCGAGTTGGAGCCCAAACTCGCCGAGTATGATCGCGGTTATGGGTGCGGGTTCGCGTCTGGACTCGGCGAGTCCACGCTGTTTAATGAAACCCTAATTCCCCGGGTTTGGAGCCTATTTAAGGGCACTTATAGCCTCCCATTGCGGCTACCAGTCCCTTAAGAGAACCCTAAGAGAGCTAAATCGCTTTGAGAGAGAAGAAGTCACTTTTGGGATCTTCGTATCCTTTGTTTAGCAAGAAGAGGGTGACAAGAGCAAGGAGGAGGTGAAATTCAAGCAGATCCAGAGTCCAGAGGCTTCATTTGGAGGTAATAGTTCGAACCTCCTTCAGTTTTAGGGTTGATCTTTAGAGTTAGGGTTTTCTAACCCCTTTGGAGAGTGATTATGTGAAGCAAATGGTCCCTCTTCGAGTTTGTGCCTTGGATCTGGACTCAAAGAGGTCCAGAGACCTTAACCATTGGAGCTTTGTGGGTTAGTATGGAGTTATTGGACTTAGGTTGTCATTTTTGGGACCAAATCTCCTTTTGATGCCTTGTCATGATTATACAAGCATCAAGTTTCAAACTTTACGTGACATTCATGCTTGGGAAGGCCAGATCTATGGTTTGGGGAAACAGATCTGACCTTAGGAGGTCAATAGAGTTTGTGCATGGCATGAACTCACCGAGTTGTTCTTGAGACTCGGCGAGTAGGGTTTGGGTTTCACGTAAATTGATCAGCGAGTAGACTCGCCGGGTTGGGGGATGACCCAGTGAGTTAGGGAGAGTCGAAGGGGGCTGAGTCAAGCCGGAACTCGCCGAGTTATTCTTGAGACTCGGCGAGTTGAGTCGTGGTGTCCCCGCGATTCATGCCAGGTGGAACTCGTCGAGTTAGGGAAGTACTCGACGGGTCAAGAGAGGATCCGAGGGAGTTAGTGAACACGTATAGACTCGCCGAGTCGCTCTAGTGCACTCGCCGAGTCTGGTCAAAGTTGACCGTTGACCATTGACTAGGGTTTACCAGTGTTGACTTGATAGGGTTAGTCAACCTTAGTTGTGAAAGTGTTATTTAGAGATATATTGTGTTATATGAGGACTATAGCTCGGGAGATCGAGCGCTAGTGATTTCAGGGATTTGCGAGTTATCGAGATACGTGAGGTGAGTCTTCTCACTATACTTTACCTCGAGTAGGTAATCAGAGTTATGTGAGAGAGTATTTGTATGCTATATGTATGTTATGTGTTGCACTGCATTATTTCTATGTGATTTATGTTGTGCATGCTGATAGAGTTGGAACCGGAAGGTTCACAGAGTTAGAACCAGAGGGTTCACAGACTAGGGTCCACAGACCCACAACGTTATAGCCTCGAGCGGCTAATATGTGCTATGTGTGGTATTTTGGGGAACTCACTAAGCTTTGTGCTTACAGTGTTTGGTGTTATTTGTTTCAGGTACTAGTGATGACCGTGGGAAGGCACCGGCTTGATCAGTACACACACGGGATTTTTATGTTATGAGATCTTGGGATTTTTATATGTCATGGATTGAGTTTCAAACATTTATGTTTTTATGAATATTAAATGAATTATGTTTTTATAGAATGTGAAAAATTGTTTTGAAATTTACGGTGCTACAAGTTGGTATCAGAGCCTTGGTTTGAGGGATTTGAGTACACCTTCGGGCATATTTGAACTCAAACTGAGGATTTGAGAAACATTTTCAAAAAGAGTAAAAGATTTTTGGAAAACGCAGAGCAGAGTTGTGTGTACGATCAGTCCGCGCCCGAACGGTGATTTCCCAAGATACCCTCATATTATGTGTTATGATATTGATATGATGCATTCTCATGCTAGAGTAGGCTAGGTACTCCTATTAGGACTAGAGTGGCCTGATTTGTGACGCCTTAGCCTAGGGAGAGGTGAGTTGCTATGAGATGCTTGAGAGTGAGTAAGTAGCAGCGATGAGTTATGAGAGATCTGTTAGAGAGTGGATTATGCATAATAGAGTACTTGGAACTTGGGATACGAAGAGGAGGACTTGGGGTGTATTCTGACACGGTGCAGATAGTAGTATTGGGCCCGTACTACTGAAAGCACCGGGGTGGTGTACAGCCCAAGTAAGAATCTTTGGAATGCCAAGGATCAAGGAAGGATGAGTTGTCGAGTGTGAGTATGCTCGAATGGATTCTAATTTATCGTATGTTGTATTTCAGAGGTAGATCATGGTGAGGACATGTCTTATGCCTGAGAGCAGTGGGGCTAGTGATGAGGAGATCCGCCGGATCATCCATGAGGAGGTGGCTGCGGCCATCAGGGCAGAGATACCAAAGATGTTCGGGTCTATTAAGACCACGTTGATTGAGACTTTCGATGAGCGTTATCCTGCTCTTTCTGAGGCTACTGTTGCAGCGGCCACCGCAGCTATTGCTGCCGCAAGGCCGCAGGGTGGTGATGCGTTGCTGTTCCGAGAGTTCAGCAACACGAAACCGCCGGAGTTTGATGGGACCCAGGACCCGGTGGTGGCTATGAGATGGATTTCAGACATAGAGGGGTGTTTCTTCACTTGCTCATCTCCTGAGCATTTGAGGGTTCGGTTCGCGCTGAACCAGCTTCGCTTGGGAGCGAAGGACTGGTGGAAGTTTGTGACGGCGCACTTTACGCCTGCTGAGCTTACGGCAGTGACCTGGGAGAGGTTCACTGCCGTGTTCCGAGATGAGTACGTTCCCCATGTGGAGAGGGAGCGTTTGGCCCAGGAGTTTCTGACCCTCAAGCAAGGTACTGAGTCTGTTACGGTGATTACCAGGATGTTCCACGAGAGGGCGATGTTCTGTCCTGAGCACATGTCCACTGAGCAGGCACGTATGAGCCGATATTTGAGTATCTTGAGGCGAGATATTCGGGAGTTCGTGGCGAACTCCTCGTACTGGACATTTGCCGAGCTTCAGGCAAATGCCCGGAAGAGGGAGATTGAGCTAGAGACTCAGGCTAGGGAGGAGGCGGAGTCTCAGGGGAGGGATCGGCGACCGGCATAGTCCCAGCCGGCAGCCAAGCGTGCCCAGCCCGTTGATCCCAAATCAGGGAGCCAGAAGGGCCGCACTTGTGGGTAGTACGGCAAGGGTCATGATGGAGTTTGTAGAGCTGGATCTTGCTACAAGTGTGGCAAGGAGGGGCATATGGCCAAGGACTGCCCCAAGGGGTTTGCAGTGTGTTTCCACTGCAACCAGACGGGACACCATAAGGCAGAGTGTCCGCAGTTGCGGGGATCAGCTCAGGGATCTTCCCCTGCCGCCATCAGAGCTACCGAGAGTCGGCCAGTGAAGGCCGAGGCGCCGAGGGAACGAGGGAGAGCCTTTCAGTTGACCGCGGAGGAGGTCCGCGCAGCGGTCGATGTCGTGGCTGGTATGTATTCTTTCGTGTATTTATTTTGATGTTGAGATATTATGCTTATATTATGTTATGCGTAGGTACTTTTCTTGTGAATTATGTACCTGCCTTGGTGTTATTTGAATCGGGTGCGAGTCAGTCTTTTGTATCTTTGGCTTTTAGTCAGCATCTCAGTGTTAGTCGTGAGGCGTTGAGTCGGCCTCTGAGAGTTTCCATAGCTGACGAGAGGGTGATATATGCCATAGAGGTTATCCGTGGGTGCGTATTCGAGATTTTCAGTGTTGAGTTCCCGATTGATTTGGTTCCGATTGCGATGGGTGATGTCTGTGTCATTGTGGGCATGGAATGGTTGAGCAGATTCGGTGCGGTTATCGACTGCGAGCGGCAACTGGTGACCATACGAGACCCTAGTGGGGGAGTTCTTTCGGTGTACGGCGAGGGTACACGTTCTGGGTCAGCGTTTTGTTCGGCCGCTAGGGTGAGGCAGTGTCTACAGTAGGGCTGTAAGGGATTTGTGGCGTATGTGATGGATACGCAGGTTGATTCACAGAGGCTGAGGTTAGTTGAGGAGGTTCAGATAGTGAGTGAGTTCCCGGATGTATTTCCAGAGGAGTTGCCGGGTGTGCCTCCCGTGAGGCAAGTGGAGTTCAGTATCGATTTGGTTCCGGGGGCCGCGCCTATCGCCAAGGTGCCTTATCGCCTTGCACCTCTAGAGATGCAAGAGTTATCCTCGCAGCTTCAGGAGCTGCTGGGAAAGGGGTTTATTCGGCCGAGCAGCTCGCCGTGGGGAGCGCCTATCCTTTTTGTCAAGAAGAAGGATGGTTCACACCGGATGTGCATTGATTACCGGGAGTTGAACAAGCTGACGGTCAAGAACCGTTACGCGTTGCCGAGGATCGAAGATTTGTTCGATCAGTTACAGGGAGTATCTTGGTTCTCCAAGATCGATTTCAGGTCTGGATATCATCAGGTGAGGGTGCGAGATGAGGACATCCAGAAGACAGTGTTCAGGACGTGTTATAGGCATTACGAGTTTGTGGTGATGCCTGTCGGGCTCACCAATGCCCCGACAGTGTTCATGGATCTCATGAACCGAGTGTGCAGGCCGATGTTGGATTGGTCGGTAATTGTATTCATCGACGACATTTTGGTATATTCGAGATCTAGAGAGCAGCATGAGGAGCATTTGAGGGAGATCCTCAGAGTTCGGAGATCGAAGAGGCTTTATGCCAAATTCTCCAAGTGTGATTTCTGGTTGCGAGAGGTCCAGTTCCAAGGGCATCTCGTTAACCAGAAAGGGATATTGGTCGACCCGGCAAAAGTTGAGGCAGTGATGAGTTGGGAGGTGCCGAGGTCACCCTCCGAGATTAGGAGTTTCTTAGGTTTGGCAGGTTATTATCGGAGATTTATCATGGATTTCTCTAAGATCGCAGTGCCACTCACCAGGTTGACCCGGAAGGGTGTCGCTTTTTCATGGGGCCCCGAGCAGCAGGCCTCCTTTGAGACGCTTCGCCAAAGGTTATGCGAAGCCCCGTTGTTAGCCCTCCCGGAGGGGATGGAGGACTTTGTGGTATACTGTGATGCGTCGATCTTGGGGTTGGGAGCGGTGCTGATGCAGAGAGGGCATGTGATAGCATACGCATCGAGGCAGCTGAAGCCTCATGAGGCGAGGTATCCCACACATGATCTAGAGTTGGGAGCAGTGGTGTTCGCCCTCAAAATTTGGCATCACTATCTGTATGGGGTTCGGTGTACGATATACACGGACCATAAGAGCCAGAAGTATTTGATGGATCTGCCCAACCTAAATATACGGCAGAGGAGGTGGTTGGATGTGGTCAAGGATTATGATTGTGAGATCCTGTACCATCTGGGCAAGGCTAATGTGGTAGCCGACGCCATGAGTCGTAGGGTGGAGAGCGCCCCATTGTGAGATGTATGCTTGCGATTAACCGTGATGGCTCCGATGTTGGACACCATTCATGGAGCACAGGCTGAGGCCATGAGATCGGAGAACCAGAAGAGAGAGCGAGTTGTTGGGTTGGTATCAGAGTTCATTACCGATGGTCGGGGGCTTATAACTTTTCAAGGGCGTATATGGGTACCATTTGTGGGAGGGACGCGTACCATTTTGATGGAGGAGGCTCATCGGTCGAAATTACCGATCCATCCTAGGGCCACTAAGATGTATTTGGACCTGAGGAGAGAGTATTGGTGGCCCTGTATGAAGAGGGTGTCGCGTGGTTTGTCGAGAGGTGCTTAATCTGCCGTAGGGTTAAGGCCGAGCACCAGAGACCGCATGGTAAGTTGCAGCCGTTGGAGGTTCCCGAATGGAAGTGGGAACAGATTACCATGGATTTTATCACCAAATTGCCAAGGACTGCTAGGGGAGTCGATGCAATTTGGGTGATTGTGGACAGGTTGACAAAGAGCGCCCACTTCCTTGCTATCAGTGAGAGCTCCTCCGCAGAGAAGTTAGCAGAGATGTACGTGAGGGAAGTGGTATCTCGACATGGGGTGCCGATCTCGATTGTCTCAGACCGGGATGTACGTTTCACTTCCAGATTTTGGAAGAAGTTTCACGAGGAGTTGGGTACTAGGCTGCATTTTAGTACCGCATATCACCCCCAGACAGACGGACAGAGTGAGCGGACGATCCAGACGCTCGAGGACATGCTCCGGGCATGTGTGTTGGATTTTGGGGGGAGTTGGGACATGTATTTGCCCTTGGCAGAGTTTTCCTATAACAACAGCCATCATTCGAGCATTGGTATGCCACCCTTTGAGCTGTTGTATGGGAGGAGGTGTCGGACCCCCATTTGCTGGGGAGAGGTCGGACAGCGTGTTATGGGCAGTACAGAGATCGTGCTTCAGACGACAGAGCAGATCCAGCAGGTCAGATAGAGGTTGTTGACCGCTCAGAGTCGTTAGAAGAGTTATGCGGACAGACGTCGGTCCGAGCTTGAGTTTCAGGTCGGTGACTTTGTGCTCGTGAAGGTCTCTCCTTGGAAAGGAGTGATTCGATTCAGGAAGAGGGGCAAGTTGGGGCCCCGATATATTGGTCCATTCTGGGTGGTCGCGAGGGTAGGTAGGGTAGCCTATCGCTTGGAGTTGCCAGCAGAGTTGGGTCAGATTCACGACACTTTCCGCGTGTCGCAATTGCGGAAGTGTATAGCCGATGAGTCGACAGTGGTTCCACTAGAGGATATTCAGGTGGATACGAGCATGAATTATGCTGAGAGACCGGTGGCAATCAGAGATCGGAAAATCAAGGTTTTGAGGAACAAGGAGGTACCCTTGGTTTTGGTTCAGTGGCAACATCGGAAGGGGTCCGAGATGACTAGGGAGCCGAGCGTGAGATGCGTGAGCAGCATCCGGAGTTATTTGCGGAGCGAGACTTCGAGGGCGAAGTCTAGTTCTAGTGGGGGAGAATTGTAACATCCTGAATTCCCAGGTATTATTTATTATTGTATTTTCGGTGATTTGTGAGGAGACTCCGCGAGTTGGAGCCCAAACTCGCCGAGTATGATGGCAGTTATGGGTGCGGGTTCGCGTCTGGACTCGGCGAGTCCAAAAGTGGACTCAGCGAGTCCACACTGTTTAATTAAACCCTAATTCCCCGGGTTTGGAGCCTATTTAAGGGCACTTATAGCCTCCCATTGCAGCTACCAGTCCCTTGAGAGAACCCTAAGAGAGCTAAATCGCTTTGAGAGAGAAGAAGTCACTTTTGGGATCTTTGTATCCTTTGTTTAGCAAGAAGAGGGTGACAAGAGCAAGGAGGAGGTGAGATTCAAGCAGATCCAGAGTCCAGAGGCATCATTTTGAGGTAATAGTTCGAACCTCCTTCAGTTTTAGGGTTGATCTTTAGAGTTAGGGTTTTCTAACCCCTTTGGAGAGTGATTATGTGAAGCAAATGGTCCCTCTTCGAGTTTTTTCCTTGGATCTGGACTCAAAGAGGTCCAGAGACCTTAACCCTTGGAGCTTTTTGGGTTAGTATGGAGTTATTGGACTTAGGATGTCATTTTTGGGACCAAATATCCTTTTGATGCCTTGTCGTGATTATACAAGCATCAAGTTTCGAACTTTACGTGACATTCATGCTTGGGAAGGCCATTTCTATGGTTTGGGGAAACAGATCTGACCTCAAGAGGTCAATAGAGTTTGTGTATGGCATGAACTCGCCGAGTTTTTCTTGAGACTCGGCGAGTAGGGTTTGGGTTTCACGTAAATTGATCAGCGAGTAGACTCGCCGGGTTGGGGGATGACCCAGTGAGTCAGGGAGAGTCGAAGGGGGCTGAGTCAAGCCGGAACTCGCCGAGTTGTTCTTAAGACTCGGCGAGTTAAGTCGTGGTGGCCTCGCGATTCATGCCAGGTGGAACTCGTCGAGTTAGGGAAGTACTCGACGTGTCAAGAGAGGATCCGAGGGAGTCAGTGAACACGTATAGACTCGCCGAGTCGCTCTAGTGCACTCGCCGAGTCCGGTCAAAGTTGACCGTTGACCATTGACTAGAGTTGACCAGTGTTGACTTGATAGGGTTAGTCAACCTTAGTTGTGAAAGTGTTATTTAGAGATATATTGTGTTATAAGAGGACTATAGCTCGGGAGATCGAGCGCTAGTGATTTCAGGGATTTGCGAGTTATCGAGATACGTGAGGTGAGTCTTCTCACTATACTTTACCTCGAGTAGGTAATCAGAGTTATGTGACAGAGTATTTGTATGCTATATGTATGTTATGTGTTGCACTGCATTATTTCTATGTGATTTATGATGTGCATGCTTATAGAGTTGGAACCGGAAGGTTCACAGAGTTAGAACCAGAGGGTTCACAGAGTAGGGTCCACGGACCCACAGAGTTATAGCCTCGAGTAGTTAATATGTGCTATGTGTGGTATTTTGGAGAACTCACTAAGCTTTGTGCTTACAGTGTTTGGTGTTATTTGTTTCAGGTACTAGTGATGACCGTGGGAAGGCGCCGGCTTGATCAGTACACACACGGGATTTTTATGTTATGAGATCTTGGGATTTTTATATGTCATGGATTGAGTTTCAAACATTGATGTTTTTATGAATATTAAATGAATTATGTTTTTATAAAATGTTAAAAATTGTTTTGAAATTTACGGTGTTACATCTGCTTTTCAGATGAGCATTGGAATTCTAAGGAGCATATAAGGTTAACTCTAGAGTCGTGTTTGTCTAGTCAAATCAAGGAAGCTTAGAGTCGTGAGTTGGAACCCACAATTCAAGATAAGTGTGGGGTACGTTAGTAGGAGAGAGGTTACAGTTGGGAATTATATTTACAAAGAAGTGTCTTAAACCATTTAGACATTGGTCAAGCTGCTAGGATGCATCAAGAAATAAGGCATTTTTGTGATGTCCAGTTTCCACGACGTGGGCTCCTTACGCCACGTCGTGGCGCTCATGAAATTTGAAGAATAAAGCAACCTGTTTTTCATGCTTTCATCTTATATCACGACGTGGTGCTCTCTGCCACGACATGTATCCTTTCCCATATTTCTAATTAGTAGCACCCACTTTGAAGAATTGAAGTTTCGAGTCATGTTCGTGGTTTATTTACATATTCACCTAGTTCTACACCGAGTTTCTATTTTTGGAGGTCCATATTCAGGATGCATGTGTCCCACACTTTTGGAGATGCTCACACCACTATCCCAGGGAAGTCTGTTCCTTTTTCTCCCTTTTCTTTAATTTTGATTTATTTTTATGCATACAATGAGGGCATTGTATGAAATAAGTGTGGGGTAGGGGTAGAAAAAGTAAATTACTAGATAATCATAGAATTTGATAGTAAAATTGAAAATTTGAAAATTGAAATTTTTAATAATTGAATCTAGTAATAATAATTTGAACTATAATTGCTAGTATTATGTGGGATGATCCGATGAAAGTTCAAATGTTTAGTTGAGCCAATATACGTTATAGTGCATTTGTGGCCTCCCTTATTTTAGTGAAATCATGGAACAAAAACATAACCCCGCTTGGTTTGAGGGATGCAATATGTTTAGCATCGTGTACCAGAAATGTATCCAGGAAAATTATTATCATTAACCGATAAAGGTTGAGGTTGAGCGCCTCTGCTTAAGCATGTAGGTTTTGACTGAAAAAGTGAGGTACATGTAATATAAAAAAAAAGAATTGCAAGAAAAGTTTGAAGAATTTTGGAGCAAATAAAGTGAAGATCAAAATATCAAAATTCCAAGAAATTCAAAAGTTGAAGATACCAAAAATCAAAAAACAAAGGTGGTGAATTCAAAGAAATCAAAGATCAAATTATCAAGGAAGTGAAGAATTCCAAAAGAGCTCCATAGTGGTATTGTAGATTCTAATTCTAGATTATGTATGCTTAGGTTGCTCAACTAAAAATACCTTGAGGATAAGGAGGTTTTCTGCGGATGGATTCGGAGGGTTGCATAAAATGAGCATTGTTCGGAAAAAGTGGGCGAGTGTTTATGAAGATTGTGAGTATTTAAAGTTTGGGGGGTACATTAGGAAAAGTTTAGACACAAATGCATGCGTTGAGGTCTTGGCATAATGGCTGAGCTGCAGTCGGATTGTTCTATGTGGTGTTAGTAGTTAAGGGTTAAGTTTAAATTTGCTTGAGGGCAAGCAAAGCCTAAGTGTGGGGTATTTTGATATTGCCATATTTATACCTTTTTTTTAGGCAATATTTAAGTACATTTTTATTAATAAGTTGATAATATGTTTAGAATAATGGTACTTATGACTTTAAATTGTTATTTTCAGTCAATTAAAAGGATTTCCGAAGAGAGGGACCAAAAGTGACAATATGTAGAAAATGGGAGACTTGGAAGACAAGAGATGAATAAATTCACGAAAGTTACTAAACCCACGACGTGGCAAAGTCGGCTACGACGTGGCATGAGGATTCTAGAAGATAAAGATCACAATTCGGAGGAATCCTTGCCCGGTACGGATAACTTGAAGCCCATGACATGGCCTGGATAGCCACGACGTGGCGCGGGGTTTTTGGAGTCTATTTAAGTGTTCCTAATCATTACGAGAAAGAGAGCTTTTGGGTTGAAGAAAGGAGTTCCAGAAGACGATTTGGAGCGAAATAAAGGTTTTGGAAAAGGTTTTCAACACCAAAAAGAGTAAAGGTTTATATTTTAGTTAATTAAGAACATGCTTTTTATTACTTTAAGTTGTGTTAGTTTATTAGTTGCTATGATGAGCAGCTGAATCTAGCTACTCTTGTTTAGCTAGATGAAGCTTCCAACTTATGAATAGCTCAATTTTTATGGATTAAGTTTAGTTGTTAAAAATTGCTTGTGTTTGATTTGTATTACTTAGCATGCTATTGTTTGTTTCTCTAATTGCTTGATTGCATGTTCTGTGTAGCTTAGTGACCATTAACTGCATGAATTTGTTTACCTAATGATTTAGTGAACATTAAATTGTTAGAGCTAGGATTGACCAATCTTAGTTAGTAATTAGAGTAAATAAGCTTAGATGTGCTAGAGAACGTGTATTGTGACTACAATTGCATTTATACAACAAATCTTACATAGCATACTTACATTCATAATTAGTTCTGTGTTTAATTATGTGTGAACATACATGGTTTGACATGAATTAGTTAATTATTGGTAAAGTTAGAACTAAATTACTAATACAACTAAAAACCAACTTAACAATCCGTAATCATTAGCTAGCCATAAGGAAGAAGTGGATTCAACCTAAACAAGAGTGTGTTTTTACTTATTGAATTTTATTTAAGTTCATCTGATCTTGTAAAGTCAGATAAAACCCTTTTAAACTTGTTAATAATTAGGTTAATTTAATAGTAAGTAAATTAATTAGTAACACCGTTCCCTGTGATCGACACCCGACTTACCCAAGCTATACTGTAATCTGACTAGGTACACTGCCTATAAGTGCATAGTTAGTTTAAGTTTGTTAGGTTATAAATATAAAAATTAGTGGGTACTTTTGTGCACATCATGGGTCAATCCTCTCCGCAGGCTACTTGATGAAGACTACACTCCCCACCTCACACATGCTGAACCACCATCAGATGGTTATCGGGATATTCCAATTTCTCCCAATGCCAAGTACTTTGTTGTCTTTGACTCCTTCGACCGCAGTCTTCCTGATCACAAGCGTCTGCCAATGGAATTCGAAAGACTGACTCGCTTCTATGCGAAGCATGGCTCTTCAGTTGAAAACATTTGGTCTAACGATAGACCATCCGCAGTGAAGAACTACAAGATGCGGAAGTTTATGAAAGCTGACTTTGCTCAATTCACTCTGACCAGAAGAGAGCATGATTACATCCGCACCCAGGCAGATTTCCCCTGCATGAACCCTGAAGAAATACTTCTCATTGCCAGAGTTGTTCAGAACAAGGCAGAGAAACATCCTAAGATGCAGATAGCTCTCGACAAAGCCAAATCCTTCCTCAAGGAAACTGTCTGTGACTTTGCAAAGATTGATGCGGACATCTACCCCACCATTATCAAGAAATTTGACCTTCCACCACTTGAACAAGTGTCAATGCTTACAGAAGGTTTTGAAGAAAGATCTCTAGGTGCAACCAACTTCCCAGATCTTGGCATCATATTCAAACAGAAAACGGACAATGTCAAATATTTCATTCTGATGAATGCCATGCATCGCCTGCCCAAGAAGCAACTTGACATATGCAAGACCGCAGTAGAAAGATCAAAGCACACTACTGCTGAAGTCATGTTTGAGATCTCCAGAAGAATCTTGTGGCTGGAAAATGTTAGAAAATTTTGGGGGATTTTGATCAAGTTTCTCAAACTTGATAACTGAACCAAAGTTAAAAAGGTCACTTAGGGGGAAATTGTTGAATCATAAAAGTGACCCTTTCGAACTTATCTACCGCAACGGTTGAGTACCTGCAGCCAAATCAGCACCAGAGTCAATCTCTAAAACTGAGACCACAACCATTCTCCATCAGCAACCATATCAGCATCCGGAGCATTCAAGTCTTACTTATCAGCAGTCTTAGTTATTTCTTTTACTATGTAATTCACTCTATTGTCCAGCATGTCTTGCACGACTGGTCATAGAGTTGTTCTTTTCTGAACTCTATAAATAGATACTCTTTCTTATGTATTATGTACTTGTGATATATGTGAGTGTGAAAACTCTTAACTTCTCAATACACAAGATTTCTCATTCAATCATCTTTCTCATCTTCATCTGTTATCAATCTTATTACTCTTCACACTCAAACTGCTACTGGAACATAACCTCTCTTCGGAGCAAGTCTTCTAGACTTAATCACTAAACTTGATCTCGCTTACTAACTTGGAGTGACTGCATTCCTTGTTATGAATCAGTTTAAGTGTATTCTTGATATAACTTTTGTCATTTATCTTTCTTTACTTTCCGCAACTAACTATCTAACTTTATTATTTTTGAGCTTTAGATCCTTAGAGATTAACTATTCCGCAACTAACTTGTTCTAACGTTTGTTCAAGTGTGTCTCCAAGTTTTTCTCTCAACATGGATTATTGTGTTGCTTTGATCTTTGGTCTGGGGGCAGTGTTGACGCAGAGGGGTCGTGTGATCACTTACACTTCGAGGCAGCTGAAGCCTCATGAGGCGATTTATCCGATGCATTATTTGAATTTGAGGGTAGTGGTTTTCGCCCTCAAGATTTGGCGGAATTACCTTTATGGGGTTAGTTGTACGATTTACATGCATCACAAGAGCTTGAGGTACTTGATAGATCAGCTGAATCTAAACATGAGACATCGTTGATGGTTGGATATGGTGAAGGATTATGGTTACGAGATTCTTTATCACCCCGGGAAGCCAATGTGGTGGTTGATACTCTCATCCGTATGGCGGTTGCAGCTCCGATTAGAGGCATATGTTTAAGGATGACAGTGATTTCTCTATTATTGGAGTAGATTCGGGAGGCACAGGTTGAGGCCACGAAGGAAGAGCACCAAAAGAGTGAGCGCATTGTGGATCAGGTGGTTTCCTTCGATTATGATAGTCATGGGTTTTTGACTCTGCATCGGCGAGTTTGGGTTCCTTATTGGGGCATTGTACGCCAGATTCTAATGGAGGAAACCCACAAGTCGAGGTTCTCCATCCATCCCGGGGAGACGAAGATGTTTAAGGATCTTCGTCCTGATTATTGTTGGCCTTGCATGAAGTAGTATGTGGAGTGTTGCTTGACCTGTAGGAAGGTCAAGGTTGAACATCAGTGTCCTCATGACAAGATGCAGTCGTTGAAGATTCTTGTATGGAAATAAGAAGACATCACTATGGGTTTTATCACAAAGATTCTGAGTACTGCGCGCAGAGTGGATTCGATAAGGGTCATTATGGATCGTTTGACCGGGAGCGTGTATTTCATTCCGATTCAGGAGAGTATTTTTGTAGAGAAGTTGGTTGAGATTTATATCAGAGAGGTGGTCGCATGTCATGGGGTGCCGGTATCAGTGGTTTCTTACACGGATGTTCGGTTTACTTATAGGTTTGGGAAGAGATTCCATGACGAGTTGGGCACTCGTCTTCTTTTCCATACAACATTTCATCTGCAAACTGAGTAGAGTGAGCGGACTATCCAGACCCTTGAGGATATGTTGCATGCATGCGTGTTGGATTTTGGTGGGAGTTGGGATACGTATCTTCCGTTCGCAGAATTTTCGTATAAGATGAGTTATCATGCTAGCATCGATCGACCTTCCTTTGAGATGTGCTATGGGAGGAAATATAGGACCCTATTTGTTGGGGCGAGGTCAATCAGTAGGTTATGGGGAGTACCGAGGTGGTACTCAAGACCATTTAGCTGATTCAGCAGGTTTGACTTCAGACAACTTAGAGTAGGCAGAAGCTATTATGCTGATAGGCTCTGTTCTAAATTAGAGTTCCAGGTGGGAGATATGGTTCTCCTGAAGGTGTCACCTTGGAAAGGTATCATCCGGTTTAGAAAGCGAGGCAAGCTGGGTCCCAGGTACATTGGTCCCTTCTGGGTTTTAGCTCGGGTGGGCCGGGTTGCTTATCATTTAGATCTTCCAGAAGAGCTCAGTCAGATTCATAGCATGTTTCATGTCTCTCAGCTGCGGAAGTGTTTGGTGGATGATTCCGCAGTTTTACCATTAGAGGATATTCAGGTGGATGACCGCCTTAATTATATTGAGAGACCGGTGGCGATTCTGGATCGGAAGACTAAGACCTTGAGGAACAAGGTTGTAGAGCTAGTGAAAGTGCAGTGGCTTCACTGCAAGGGGTCATTGTGGACTTCGGAGCACGAGGATGAGATGAGAGAGCACTATCCAGAGTTGTTCGGGGTGGCAGACTTCGAGGGCGAAGTCTAGTTCAAGTGGAGGAGAATTGTAATGCCCGATAATTGTAAGGTATTTATTTATTTAATTTGGTTTCTCATTTAATTTTGATTTTGTACTTTAAAGATCATGGACTTAATCTTTTGGGCTTGGGGAGGGGGTGTCGTACGCTGGGCGTACCACCCCATGTACGAAGGTCGTACACAAGTAAATGAGCGGCGGATGCCATGCATGTACGCGCATCATACAAGTGGGTACACATGGCATATGTGTCCAGACCCAAAACCCTAATACTTAGGGGTTGAACACTACTTAAAGAACATTATGTCCGAACGATCTTTTCTATCAACCTCCATTTTGTCCTTAATCAGCCTGTACAAAACCCTAACTCCAGTTTTGAGTGTTCTTGATCTTAGAAGGTCATTTTAGGTGTATTTTGGTGTTTTGGAAGGAAGGATATCATCTTGAAGTTTCATTGGAAGAGTTAGAGCTTGTAGATCCGAAACATCATCATCATTAGGCACTCTTGAGGTATAAACTTCTGAACTTGATGTGTCATAGCTTAGATCTAGTTTTAGCTTGATTTTGGTTAACTTTTTGTCCCATGAGTGAGTTTTGGTGGCTTGATGCAATACCAGAAGTTATGAGTTTCCCCTCTTGACATTTTTGAGGTTTCTAAGTCTTAAAGTTAGCATATTTTGGGTTATAAGTCACCCATGCATGAGTGTGAGTTCATTTAATAGAAGTAGAATGTTATATTTCGAATTTGGGTTCATTTGGGGCATGCAAATTCACCAAGTCAGTGACTTTATGGTTCTAGACGTAGATTATTACTCAGATCTGTGGTTTGGACACTTAGACTTAACCAATATGAGCTTAATGGAAAAGTCGGCTTAATCGATGACTATGTTGGGCGTACAAGCGCGTACGCATAACATACAAGCCTAGCAACAAATATGCTTAGTGTATTTACAAGTTGGGCCGAGGGTTTGGGGCTCCTGTTGAACTTAGGTTTATGAGCTCTTGTTGGGCCAGAGAGAGAAAGTGTCTTGGACTTGGAAAAAATTATTGGGCTTAAGGAAGGCCCATGAAAGGGGTGGACCTAATTGGAAAATTTGGGCCATAAATGGGCCATTAATGATTATTTGGTCTTGGGCCTTTTAGATAGTGGATTTAGACCTTAGTTTTGGGATAAACTAGATCAGGGGTAAATTGGTCATTTTACCCCAAATATGGATTATTTGATATAGTTTAGAACCCAAGTGTTGATTGGTGTTATTTTATACTCATACCCCGGGGAGTCGTAAGGACATCAGTTAGGGATATTCAGTGAGATTCAGCATTCAAGGCAAGTTTCCTCACCATGTATAGCTTATCGAACGCACCAATGCCGACCCAGGATTTGATATGTTTGAATTGTTGGGTTATGATCACTATAACACTTCCTAAGTGCACATGCAACCCTAAATGCTTTGGATCTATGTTTTCTCTAATTATACATGCATATTTCTTTTTCCAAAGCATTCACCCTAGCTAGCATACAATTGAAGCTATATATAATCAAAACATAGTTAAGATACATACCTCTTGAGTAGGGTAGAGTTCTTGACCTTTGAAAGCTTAAGCACCTCAAGTGTGATGCCTCTAATGGTTCATAAACACCAATATGAAAGGGGAGGTTCTAAGAGAATAAGTTACTTATCTCTATGGTTGGTGCAACAAATTTTGGTTCATGGAAGGGTCTATTTATATTTGTGGCAAGTGCTAGGGTTACACTTTGTAAACCCTAATGATCCATGAGTTTCAACATTCCTATGATCCATGGGTTTAACCTCCATAGACTATCCATGGGTTATATTATTGGTTTAGCCCACTTACATAATCATGGATCACTTAGCCCATACTATAAGTATCATTGATTTACATAATCAATCCCTCCATATTTAATTAGTCTCTTTTTGACCACAAAATTAATTCCAAATTAATCCTTGGACAATAATAATTAAATAACCATATTAATATATTATACTTATAATATATTAATAAATCGTAAATAACCTTACTCTCATCAAACCATCCTATCAAATTGCACTGGTGAAGGCAACCCAAAAGGACCATGCTACTATCGGGTCAAGTACATACCAGTTATAGTTATCGGCTTAGACACCAAATCCAACAGTCTCCCACTTGGATAAGTCTAATAAATATAGCTACCTATGTGACTTCATGATCCGACTTAGCAATCGTAAGCTTCCAAAATCCGTTATCAACTTTGACCCAGACAATGACGCATCCTTTAGATAAGGGACCATATACTCCTCTGTTCTCAAGATATCAGTTGGACAAATACATGGAACAATGTCATACTTATTGTCCAGCAGTTTGTTTCCCGGTTTTCGATTTGTCTGACATAGAACATAACTAAGCACATCAATTTAGTTTTGACCGGGCCCATCACATAGGTCAAAACAAAATCATGGAGGGGCTCAAGATATCGCTTTTAATCATCTTAGTATACAAGTAACAGATAAACTTCTACATTATATGCTTGTACTAACTACTTATTAAATCATGCACAACAACACGTTTTATAACATGAAGTAACTGATGCGTTTTCGTGCCATCAATACATGACTAGTTCATAGTCAACAACTCATATATCTAGGTTTGAAGACATATATATGATATTATCGTCTGACGATCACTCGTGATAAATTCCATGAAATGATTCAAGTGAGCGCGGGTTGATCCAATACTCAAATCTTATTTCAGAAGTACCCATGAATGGTGTAGCAAACATGTTGCAATGCCTAACTCCTTAGACAGTCCTACAAGCCAACTCATGACAGTCTTCTTTCATACCTACTTCTAAAGTATGAACGACTGTGGATAGTTTAAATAAGTCTTATTTATTTTGGAATTCAAAACATGCAAAGTGAAACAATAGTAAATATTTGACAGAAGATAGTAACTATACCTATAAATAAAACTCCTTTTATTCATCATCAAATGTCAATTACAATTTAGCTATTACAAGTTCCGGTTTATCTAATCACTAAAACTAATATCGTCCTTTAGCCTAATGCCCCTCGCATGCTGCAAATGCTTAACCTTCAGTCCCTTTGTGAGGGGATCTGCTGGGTTGTCCTTTGACAATATCCTCTTTACCATGAGGTTCCCTTCTTTTACTTGATGTCTTATGTAGTGGTACTTTATGTCGCTATGTCTGGATCTTCTATGATCTCTTGGTTCCTTGGTTAAGGAAACCGCCCCTTCATTATCGTAGAAATTTTCCATAGGCTCCTTTATGAATGGAATAACTCCAAGGTCTCTGATGAAATCTTTCAACCATATCGCCTCCTTTGCTGCTTCGCTTGCTGATATGTACTCCGACTCACACGTTGAATCAAGTACAATCTCCTGCTTGGATTTTTTCCATGTCACTGCTCCTTCATTCAGGATAAATATCCAGCCTGACCGAGAGCGGAAATTATCTTTGTCGGTCTGAAAGCTTGCATTGCTATACCTTGACACTCTTAAGTCATCACTCCCACCGAGGCTAAGAACCTAGTCCTTAGTCCTCCGCAGGTACTTAAGAATATTCTTAATCGCAATCCAATGAGCTATACCAGGGTTCCCTTGATATCTGTTGACCATGCTCAAAGGAATGGCCACATCAAGGCGAGTACAAGTCATAATATATCGACAGGAAATACCATTTCATTAGATCGGGTAGAAGAAGGACTCCTCGTAGTAAAGAGGGTATCGTCAGAGGAAAACCCAGCAGATCCCCTTACGAAGGGACCGAGTAAGGTGAAGCACTTGCAGCACGCTAGGAGCATTGGGGTGAAGGACGATATTGTACTTAAGAATAAAGGAGTGTTGTTTATGAGTAAAGTTACTATCTTATGTTAATTATTTACCTAATGTTTCATTTTGCATGTTTTGACTTCCTGAATAATAAGATTATTCGAACAGTCCATAGTCGTTCATATGTTGGAAGTAGGTGTGAAAGAAGACTATCGTGAATTGGTGTGTAGATTGTCTAAAGTGTATTAGACATAGCAAAAGTTTGTAGCAACATTCATGAGTGCTTATAAATAAGATTTGAGAATTAGGATAGACATGCACTTGCTGGCATCACTTCATGGAATTTATCTCTAGTGATTGCAAGATGATAATATCAATGAGTGAATGGTAAATGCATACAAGTTGAAGTTTATCTATTTCTTTTATCCTAACAGGGTAAAGGCGTTATATGGGCCCCTTGATGATTTGGTTTGAATTATGTGACGGGCTCGGTCAAGACTGAAATGATGTGTTCAATTAGGTTCTATGTCAGACTAATCAGAAATTGAGAAATAAACTGTTGGACAATAAGTATGACTATGTTCCATGTGATTGTCCGCACGATATTTAGAATAGAGGACTATACGATCACTTATCTAAAGGACAAGTTACTGATAAGATCAGAGTTCGACATCGTCTTTGAGAGCTACGATTGCTAATCAGATTGTACTTGCACTATAGTTACTAGACTTATCCAAGTAGGAGACTGTTGGATTAGCGTCTAAGCCTCTAACTATATTTGGTAAGTACTTGACCCGGTTGTGCATGGTCCTTTTGGGTTGCCTTCACCAAAGCAACTAGATGGGGTGAGTTATGAAGAGAAAGGTTATTATGGTTTATTAATATATTATATGAATAATATATTAAAAGAGAAATCATATAGTTTAATTAATATTAGACAAGAATTAATTAAGAATTAATTATGTGGCGAAAAGACATTAATTAAATAAAGGGGACTAGAACTGTTAGTTGTGTGATAGTTGAATATTGGGCTGAGAAGCCTTATGGATTAGCGATGGATGAAATTAAGGATGTGTCCATCTTAATTTTGGCCATTGAGGCCTTATTCTAGAAGGTTCCTTGGACTGCTTAAGGCCTAAGCTATCCATTAGGGTTTTGACTAAAACACTAGCAACACAAGTATAAATAGACCACTAAGGCATCAGTTTTTAGCCATTGGAAACCCTAGAAGAGTTCATAGCCGAATTTGTGACTTATCCCCTCTCTCCAGTATCATCCTCTTGCTTGTGGTGTTTGTAAGCCATTAGAGGAGTGACCTTTGTGACTCTAAGCTCCAAGAGAAGAAGATTCAAGCCATTCATGAAGAGGTAATCATCTGGATCTAATTTTATATGATAATTTCGAAATATGTATGCTAGATCTAAGGTTCATAAGTCTTGGATGAATTGCATGTACAATAGAGAAACCTAGATCCAAGCTTTAGGGTTTGCATAAGCACATATGATGTTCTTTTGTGTAAAACCCATCACAATCTTCATCATATTTATCCCCACTCGAATAGCAAACTTGAGCCTTTTTATAACCATTATTATCTAAGTTGCAATCCTTAGTCAAGTGTGGACCATTACACCTTACACATCCAACTCTTATAGCACGTATTGTTTGGTCCATTTTTGTCATCCTCCTGTCCATTTTATCAAGCATGGCCATTACAGCAACCATGTCTGCAGAATTTCCACCCTCGCTTCCTTTAAATTCCTCATTTCTTGGATGGTGGTACTCACAAGAATGCGTCGCAAATTCTTCATCTAACTCCCTAACTTCCCCCATATTTTTCTTAGTAAGTGGTCCTTGGGAATCAAGGAGTTTCCTTGTCTTGACATTAACACCATCATAAAAGATTGACACTTCTTGTTGTATATTGAGGTCATTTTGAGGATAATTTCTCAACATCCCTTATAGCGCTCTCATTCCTCATAAAGTGACTCTCCCGGATTTTGCTCAAAATTTGCTATTGCCTTTTTTACTTTAGTTATCTTGGAAGGTGGGAAAAAATGATTTAAGAACTGTTCGCACATTTGGGCCTAAGTAGTGATTGTACTGGGTGGTAGTGCCTTTATCCAGTCTTTAGCAGCTCCTTTAAAAGTGACTGGTAGCATCCTCAACAAGACTATCTCTCTTGGAACATTTGGGATATTGAAATAATCTGTTATGTCATTTACTTAATCCAAATGCTTGTAAGCATCCTTATGATCCTTTCCAAAAAATGGTACATCCCTTAGTGGAACAAGGATGTTTCCTTTCAGTTCGAATGGGCCAGTTGCAGGAATTGCAAGTATTATTAGGCAAGGACCACTTGGGTTCGTGATGTGTGAAATTAGCTACACCTAATTTAAAATTTATAACCTGACTACTTACTAACTAAAATTCACCTAAGCAGTGTACCTAGTCAAATTATAGAATAGTTTGAGTAAGTCGGGTGTCGATCACAGGGAACAGTTTTAACTAATTAATCTACCTACTATTAAACTAACCTAATTCCTAATGAAGAGAAGGGTTTTATCTAATTTTGCAAGTATAGAAAAACTTAATTCTTTAACACAAATTTAATTAGTAAACAAAACACTTCTGTTAATTCGAATCCACTTTCCCTCAATGGTTTATAAATTAGTTATGACAATTACCATTGGTTACCAATTAAGATAGTATTAGCAATTCAGTTCTAAATTTACTAACATTAATTAATTCATGTAAGTCTATGTATGGTCACATAATAGTTAACAAATAATCAATTATTGAATAGGATTGGAGCCATGTAAGATTGATTTGGAAAGCACACTTACGGTCATAATATGAGTTCTCTAGCACAGCTTAATTCAATCGTTCGGTTACTTATCTAAGATTGGTTTGATCTTAGCTCTAATAAACTAGTGTTCACTGAATTATTAGGTATTCAAATTCATGCAGATTTGTATTCACTAACTCCACAGAACAAGAATTTAAAGCAATCAAATATTAAATCAAACATGCTAGGTTTAATCAATCAAACACAAGTCATAACCAACAAGTAAATCAAAACTAAAGTATTAAAACCATAAGTTCTAGCTTCATCTAGCTAACAGAAGTAGCTAGATTTAGCTGGACATTCTAGCAAATAAACAAACACAAGTCATATTTAAAAGCATGCTAAATGTACCAAACTATAAAGCTAATAAAAGACTCTTCCTTCTTCCTTGGTGTTGAAACCAATTTCCAAGCTTTGACCTCTGTAATTTTCGTCTCCAAAAACTCCTTTAGTCAGCCAAAAGTCTCCCAAGTCGTAATGATCAAGAGAATATATAGTTATCATAAAAGTCGCTCTCACGTCGTGAATGAGTATGACTCACGACGTGAATTCAGTAGATATCTGTGTTCTACAAGGATTCCTCCTCCATTATATTTATCTTCTGGAATATTCGTATTCACGTTGTGAATCCTAAATATTCACGTCGTGATCCATTTTCTTCAAAATGTCTTTTATTTGGCTGCAATATATTTTAATCTTATAAGTACCATTATTCAATGCAAATAACCAAAATATTAATAAAAATATAAGTAAATATTGCCTAAAAACACGTATAAATGTGGCAATATCAGTTCGAAACTCATAGAAATACATCTCAAAAAAAGAATATTGTGATTTGGTTGAGTAATGAGTGAGATATGGCTGTTCAAAGTCGAATAAATAATTCTGGCAGAATGCATGTTGCCTTTGGTTTGATTAAAGTGCCCCTTTGGGTCATATGTTCACAAGAATAACATGCATACTCTTTTTGGTAGAAGCTGAAGGATAACATACTATATTTTGTAGGTAACAAGAAAATTTTACGTTTATGCATCCAATCCATAGATTTAGGGTTATCCAAGGCCCGCAAAGTGGGTGTTTCATTCTTGTGATAAAGAACTCCTTGGAACCACCGAATCTAACACTAGGATTGCACCACAAATCCATTTCTAACATATTAATGGAGTAAATAAGCATCCAAGATGCACTAGAAATGGTTTAAATGGTTTTTGTTATGTAAGAACAAAAAAGAAATGAAGAAGAAGATGTAAAACTCGATTTTTGAAATCATATGAACATACATGCTTCTTTTCACTCTTAGCATAGGTTGTATCCCGAATTTTCACCATTTCTAACACATGCATTGTGCTTTTGGTGAAAATCTACAAACACTAAGATGAAGGAAAAGATTCTAGCCAAGGGAGGGGCATAGAATCTGAAAATGGAGAGAAAATAAGTCGAAACTAGTACCAAAATGTAGAGAATGAAGCAGAGAGTGAAGTCTCTTACCTTGACTTCGATTTTGACGCTACAAAAACATCCAAACATCTCATGATTTTTGTGGGTTGAAGGCTGGTTTTTTTTGTAGAAAGAGTTGAGAGAAGTAGAGAGTGTTTTTAGTGAAAAGAAAGAGATAAGGTGAATTTCTATCTCTCTAGATAAACCATCTCTCTCATCTTCTTTATGGGGCTATACCCATCCAAAATCGGCCACAAAACTCCAAATATGTGAGCTAACATCTGAAAAATGAAATGGGAAAATCTCTCCGAGAGAAGTTGCTTCTATGGACGGGTTTACTCTCTTAAAGTGACATGCAAAATCTGAGCACAACATTTTGCATTATGGGAGCAAGGAATAAAGAGTGAGAGAGAAAAAGAGAGAGAGAACCTATGACCGAATTTTGGGAGAAGAGAAGGCATTAAAGACGCTTTGAAAGTCTCATTTTGAATAAATATGACCTCTTAATCCTTTTAATAAAAATCATCTCTAGTTTTTATAAACTTCCAAGAGTTCATTTCTTGGTTTTTCTTCAAGCTTTTTTTTAGAAATAAGTTTATAAACTTGTATTCTCTTGAATTAAATTATCAACATGATAACTTATGATTGGATTTTTATAAAATCAAAATTTTATATATTTCAAATAAATAAATAATGGATCATAACATATGAATGTAGGACTAGACAATCCTTGAATTATACTTTTGGCTCATGATTCAAATTATGATATTTGGATATTATTTCCAACTTGTAATTAAATCAAATCATGATTTAATTAAATTGAGTTTGATAAGTAGTTAACCTAGTTAAGCACCTCATATGTTCCAATTAATAAATTAGAGTATTTAACTTACCCTTGAGCTGTGATCTATTGAACATGGTTTCGTGTTTAGTTTTGATATGTGACAGCTTAGTACAAGCTAAGTTACACTACTTGTTCCTAGGGATCTATTAAGTCACGATCTATCTCAACTTGTTGCTTTTTAAGCCAAGTTATGTGCACGCATGGAAATGACAAGGTTCTAGATGAGTTCTAACCTGAGTTTTGACGGTTGTCACATAGTAGCTGCACCGAAAGGGGTTAGAGTGAACTTGGGAGT
The DNA here is from genome assembly GCF_002870075.4 of Lactuca sativa. Taxonomy (NCBI): domain Eukaryota; kingdom Viridiplantae; phylum Streptophyta; class Magnoliopsida; order Asterales; family Asteraceae; genus Lactuca; species Lactuca sativa. Next base: position 77,994,954 of record NC_056624.2, on the reverse strand, counting down.
CAGAGGATGAGATGAGAGAGAACTACCCAGAGTTGTTCGGAGCGGCGTATTTCGAGGACGAAGTCTGATTCAAGTGGGGGAGAATTGTAATGCCCGATAATTCTAAGGTATTTATTTATTTATTTTGGTTACTCAAATTTTGGGTTTTGGGCTTAGAAGACGTTGGACTTAATAGTTTGGGCTTGGGGGTGCCGTACGTTGTGCATACCACCCAATGTACATAGGGCGTACACGAGTAAGTGAATCGCAGATGCCATGCACGTACATGTAGTGTACAAGTTGGTATGCACGATATACGTGTCCAGACCCAAAACCCTAATATTTAGGGTTGGAGGACTATTTAAAGAACATTATGTCTCAAGGATCTTTTCTATCAACCTCCATTTTGTCCCTAATCAACCTCCACGAAATCCAAACTTTATTTTTGGGTGTTCTTGAGCTTAGAAGGTCATGTTGGCGTATTTTGGTGATTTTGAAGGAAAGAGATCATCTTGAAGCTTCATTGGAAGAGTAAGAGCTTGTAGATCTGGAACGTCATCATCATTTGGCACTTTTTGGAGCTCAATGAGTCGTCAGGACAACAACTAGGGATCTTCAGTGAGATTCAGCATTTGAGGTGAGTTTCCTCACCATGTATAGCATGTCAAAGGCACCAATGCCGACCCATGATTTGATATGTTAGAATACTCATTGTTTGTGTGACACTAGTATGTTTATGTGTTCGTATGCTTACAGGGTGGTGCCCAATGATTATCATGTATGCTATTAGTCGATATGTGTTATGGTTTGTATGTGGGCGGGGCCCATTATGCGAGTTAGGGTGGGGCCTGTTATGCTATTGGGCGGGACCCGATATGCGAGTTAGGCCAGGCCCGTTATACTCATTGGGCGGGGCCCGTTATGCGAGTTAGGGCGGCGCCCGTTAAGCAAGTTAGGGCAGGGCCCGTTATACTCTTTGCGTGGGGCCCAATATGTGGTTTATGTATGGTATGTGGTATTTTGGGGAACTCACTAATCTTTGTGCTTACGGTTTTTAGTTTATGTTTCAGGTACTTCTGGTTCCAAATAGAAGAGCTTGGGCTGACTGCATCGCACACACCGTATGGATTCCGCACTTGAGATTTCACTCTGATTTTTATGATCTTTGATATACTTATTTTATTTAGTATCTACGAAAATGTTTGGAATACTGCATTTACTTAAATTAAAAATTAAATTTTTGTATCAAGTTTTTTGGATGTTATAACATCTTGAGAGTAAACTAAAACTCATACATAAAATCCAAATTTTCTTCCCGCATTCTTCACCCACAACTCACAACTCGAAGGCATAAGGTGCAACCAAAATTTTCTAACATCGAAACATTCAACGAAAAGCAAAAGAGTCGCTTGGTATTTTAGATCAGATTCTTCCCGATCCATTTTTTCCAACTTCTCCATACACGCATCCAAATCATTGTTAATATTTTTGTTTCTAGCAATGACTTTGAGACTTTGATTATTGCTTTCCCAACCTCTCTAAAGTTTTCATCAAGTGTGTTTACAGGAACATCTTTCTCATTTCGTTTTTATCTCTTGTTTTTTGTTTTACCACATGATTTTTCACTTGCAGGTGGAAGTTGTATTGAGGCTGAGGTTTCCATTTGAGTGCACTCAACATCATCAAAATCATGCTCAGTAAATACTTCGGTGGGGTGAGGTTATGTAGAAGATGGCCCCTAACTATGAAAGCCAATGGAGGCCGACTCATCAAAAAATGAGTGCAAAGATCTGGGTAAAGGAGGGGCACATATGTCAATTTGTCTACATACTTGCTTGACTGTTTAAAACAAATAAAAAGCATTATCTAACTACATAAGGAAAATAATGAAATTGATATTTTTACTATTAAAAATATTAATACTTTAATCTTCGCTTGACATTCTTCTTTCATGATATCAAAAGTGTTTGCAACAGGATTATAAACATTTCTCGTTTTGTTCCTAAGTTTTACGCAAGTTGCATACTTCGATTTTAAATAGTCATTTTGGTTTTTCATTTGCCTTTGATCGGCTATAAAATTGTGTTCGGTTTTGAGTTTCTCCACTACTACCTTCCATGAGTTTGCTTTGAAACTACTACCTTCCTTGCCATTACTGGCAATTTCATGTATACATGCAACAAGAAAAGTTTTGTCCATACAGTCTTGCTTCCAAACTATTCTAGGCCTTTTTTGGGACATGTCTACGAAAAATTAATGATTATATATATATATATATATATATATATATATATATATATATATATATATATATATATATGCATGTAATATGTTGTAGAACACATATAACAACTCCTGAAGTTTTTATTTCATATCATTCATACCAATTTATGATGATGCAGTATTTCGTTTGCATCCGATTCAAGAAATTGTTGAAGTATGCATTTGATTTCAAGAAAGTGATCAAGTATTTCGTTTGCATCCAAAAAAAACAACAAAGTAGTAGAATTACCGATTTCTGATGATGTAGTGGGTGGTGGCCGACTGGAGGTGGTGTTCGACGGCAGTGATGGTCGACTGGCGGAGGGCAGAGAGGGTTGTGCAGCGATCGACGTTGTGTGCTACTCCTTTGAGCGACATATGAAAAATCGATGAAGTGTTCATGCCTAGAAGTAGTAGCAGTAGGGTTAGAAATGTGATTAATAAATAAATGACTTGGTCAGATATAAATTTTAGATGGCTGGGTAAAAGGCTTAATGAACCGATAAGAGGTTAAAAGTCTTGTACTTAAATGCTCTTACAGACCAAGTAAGACATAACCTCTTGATTAAGGTAAGAGATAACCTCTTGTAGCCAAACACCTTTATTGGATCACGTAAGAGATAACCTCTTACTAGACCGATAAAAAGATAAATGAAACAAGCCAAAGATGCATTTAAAGACCGAGCAATTTAGAGGGCCGGTGAGCCATTTATATACACAAATATGGCAGAAATACTTTAAATCTGATAGATTTGAAGCCAACATTTTAATGGGGCCATTAAGGTAGTGTTTGGTGGTGGGACTAGGTGGGACAGAACTAGATTGAACAGAACTAGACTGGACTAGACATAACTAGACTGAACTCGTTATATAGCGTTTGGCAACACGGGAACAATACGGAAACTGGAAATGGTTTTTTTTTTGTCATTTTGGCTTTTGTCCCATTGTGTTCTATGGTTTTGGATGGGACTAAATTTTGGATAAATAGTCCCATTGGACTTGGTCAACAACTAACTTTGTCCCAGTCCCGTCCGTGCCAAACGCTCAGTGATATAGGACCTTGTTCTGTTCTGTCCCGTCCTATTCTGCGTACCAAACGGGACCTAAAAGATGAAACAAAACCTTTATTTTTTCTATTCAAAACACTATTATTTTTCTAATTTATGGTTTTTCAGTTCAAATCATATTCGTGACGAGAATAAAGTATGTTTCTAGAATAAATAAATAAATAAATAAAATAAACAAGTTACACAATCTAGATTACAACCTCGTTCATAAAAGCTCTTTTTTTTCGAACTTCTATTTTCCTTCATTTATCACTTTCTTGCACCCCTAATAATCTAAACCTTGAAAACCCATTTAATAGCAAACTGTATCCCAAAACTAAATAAAAATAAATCTTATGTTAAGTAATTTAAATTGATTTTAATATCATCAATACATTGTTAACGTGGGTTTTTATAAGAAGATTAACAAAGTTTTTAATGATTTTAAATCCTATTTGTTAAACCAGAAAAAAAAAACATTTTATAGATAATTTGAGAAAAGTCTAGTACTCCATTGATTTTTATGGAAAATATATTGATGGAACCTTGCTCTTGATGTAACCTCGCTTCTGACTGGGATGGGACCTTCTTGGTTGCTTGGATGTATCTGCAAGATCACAAAGAACAAGGGCCGTCAGCCGCTTCCCGGGAGGGGTTCCCGGGAGAACGCTCCGACGGTCAAGTTAGGATGGCTTTAGGGTTTGCGTTTGCTCTTTCTAGATCGATTAGGGAGCTTACCTCGCTAGTATGAGAATGCGTCCTTTTATACCTAGCGCCCTTGTCTGGTCCGTACCAAACAGGATCGCTTTTTTTGGGAGATAGGATCAGAGGAGCTGATTGGAGGATCATGCGCCTTCAACTGTCAGAGCGCTCTCATTGGCTTTGACGGTAATGCTCTGATACCACTGCTTGTCTCCTGGCCGTACTTTTGCCTTGGAGTGAAGAGCATCACTTGGCAGGCACGAGCCTTTCGCCTGGGCGTTCCGCTCCCGGGGGCGCCAGCGGCCACTGAGCCTGCTGGGCTGGATCTGGCTGGTGTGCTTGGTTCTAGGGCTTGGATGCATCTCTGCTGTGCTGCCCTAGGCACGCCATCAAGTCCCCCAGTCTAGTAGCCGCCATAGCGTTGCAGCGCTAGTTACGGCGTTATGGACTTAACTGAATGACGTGTGCTCGTTTTTCTTTATCTGTCGTTCCGTTTTTAATGGTGACGTGACTGCTGGCAGTTACATCATCACATCAGTCATTTAAATGTACCGCCTCTTCTTCTTCTTTAAGAGGGTCTTTGCACATTTTCTTTTGCTTCCTCTGTTCTTCTTTTCTCTTTGTGTTCGTTCTTCTTTCCCTCTCATGGCTAATCTTCTTGGGATCGTCCCTTCTCTTGCCGAGTACCGAAAATTGGAGGTCATGTATGGCTTATCCTCCTTAGAAGGTGTGGAATTTCCCTCTGCTGGCTCTAGTATCTCTTCTCCCCCCTGGAAAAATTGGGGTTTTCCTACAAACCCTAGATGCTAGTATACGATTGCCTCTAACAGATTTCCAAGAGGAGGTTCTTCAGAAGGATGGCTGTAGTCTTCATATGTTGACCCCTAACGCTGTCAACAAAGTGGTTGCCTTCGAGATGATATGTAGAGCTAATGGGTATGTTCCCGGCTATTTTGTTTTCAAGTTCTTTTTCCGGTTCTGCCTTACCGGTGACAAGTGTACTTTTTCGGCCCGGCGAGGGGGGCATGCCTTAGTTCTTGATGGGCGTACCCCCAAGAATTGGCAAGACAAGTGGTTGTGGGTGAATCAGGAACTGGTTGGGAGTGATCGTTACCGTGCCAATACTTTCGCCGATACTATCCCCAAGCTCTTTCCTCACAATCAAGAGGTCGCCGATTACCTGAAAAGTGTGCAAGTAACCGCTGAAGATTACTCCGAAGCAATCTTGTCCGGGGTAGGGATGAGCCCCTCCTGGAGGCGGTGTGGCAAGATGGCGGTGTTCTACTCCGTTGTTGATGGTGAGTGTCGCATTCGCCCTGTTTCTCTCTTTATTTTTCTTTTGGTGTTTCTTTTAACTGCCTCCATATGACTTGCATTTCATTCTACTTTTCTTTAGGTGTTGAGTCTTCCTTATCCATGGATGAGGTATTACGTAAACGCTATCGAGGCAAACTGGAGTTTCGTGAGGTGGATCTGTTCGAGCATCTCCCCCCTCCTCGTCGGGCAGATCGTCTCAACACCCGTACTCCTCCTGTCCCTCCAGCAGGCTCGTCGGCGCCTGGGGGAGATCCATTGCTTGCCCGCCCAATTTCCTCTGTTATGTCAACGGGCGGTGTTCCTTCCTCTTCCCAGGAGGACTGTGAGGACAGCAAAGAGGGTATTATTGCTGACTTTCGGCGGCTGTAGGCGAAACGGAAGGCTATGCAGGCGATGGGTGAGCCGGTGACTGGCGCTCCTCCCGCCCCCAAGAGGGTGCATACTAGGTGCAACTTTTCTCGCCTGCTGAGCTCAATGAGTTCCACGCCAATAAACTCCACCTCTGCTAGCGTGGTTGTGATCCCCGATGATGACATGCAACAGTCTGAGGGGGTCAATAGGGCGACTGAACAGCCCGGTCTTTCAGATTTTTCTTCAATCCCTTCTCCAAGTGCTCTGTTTGTCCCCTCCAAACTTTCTTCTCCGAAAGGCTTCAGCCCCCCCCCCCCCCCCGGGCCAGTTACAGTTTCCACAGACGGTGGGCCCGGTGATGGTGCTTCTGGGTCAGCGGTTTTTGTGCCATCTTGGGATCTTCACAATGATTCTCGTCTTTCTGTTCGTGCCAATGCCTTGGAGTTCTCGTGCCATGCCTTCCCTCCAGATGCAATGGGGGATATGGATGCGATGGGTAGCCCTGCCCTTTCTCACAACATGGCTTATGCTGCGGCGCAAGCGATGATCTATCTTGTTGCAGGTTCCCGGTGCATCCATAGCCTTGGTGAGATGGAGGCTGCTCATGCCACCTGCGGGTCGTGTGTGGCAAGCCTGGAGCACCGTCTGGGTGAGCTTGGCGATGATCTTTGCTCAACTGAAAAGAAATGTGAATTGCTGGCGTCTGAGAAGAATGTTCTTGATGAGGCTAGGGCTGTATTAGAGGCCAAGGTTGATTCTCTCACTCATATGAATGAAGGCTTAATGATCCAGGTTGAAAGTCTTGAGCGTGACGTCGTTGACCGTGACAAGCTTGTGTCGTCGCTGCAAGCAGATGTGTGCGCTGTTCATCGAGATTTGGATTGGCTGCTGCAAATTGGTGTTGTGCGTATTATTGATAAGCTGATAGAGCATCCTGACTTTACCAATGCTATCAGTCTTATCCGCCATGCTGCGTATGTGGCCGGGGTTGAATCTGTCCCGAAAACTTTAAGTGGTGGTGAAAGTGGGGAGGCGGGTGCTAGTTCGCTGTCTGTCGGGCCTGTGGTTAGCGTAAGTGATGCTCTCTTATCCTTTGCTAGTATGGATCACGCAGGTTTGTTGGGTCTGGGAGAGATGGGTATTGATGGTTTGCGAGAGTTGAGTTCTTTTGGTTCAGAGGGCACTCCTGAGGATGCTGCGAGTCGTGAAATGGTGCTTGTGAATGACATTGGTGTGGGAGGGAATGGTAAAGATTGTGGTGCTAGTGGAGATGGTCGAGCAGGTGTTGGAGGTGGTGATGTTGATGAGGTGGCATATGATAGGGAAGTTTCTGATGGGTTGGTTGGGAAAGTGAGTGCGGATAATGTTGTGGAGGAGGCTGTGGTTGGTGATAAGTCTGTTGGTGATGGCTCGAAGCCGTAATATTTCCTTGTTTTGTTTAGTCTATATGTTTTGCTTTGCAATGGTTGAATTGCCCAGAACAATGCTTTTTCTTTTATATGTATGTGTTTGATATGCACTAAGCATTATCTATTATCTCCTTTTGTATTTAGTGCTTGGCTTATTCGTTTATTGCCTATTGCTCAAGATGTGCCATAATATTTTCCCTTGTTTGTTATTATTGACACGCTAAGTGTTCATATTGAGTGCGCTTAGCATTCATCATTCAAACGTTGGAGATTATTACACTAAGTATGAGAAATCAGCAATTGCATTACTATTTAACCGCGGTTTTTTTAAATACACTGAGTATTAAGCTCATGTCACTTATGCATGAAATTTTATATATGTCGAGTACTAAACTCATGCCTCTAAACATAGGAATACACTGAGTATCAATTCTCATGTCACTTAGCATGGATAAATGTACTCTAAGTACTTCTAAGGTGCAGTATACTCAATGGGATATCAACCAACTAGAGTTACATCTTTCCTCTTCCTTAGAAAAAATATTTCTTTAGGTTCCTAGCATTCCATGTTCTTGGAATGGGTCTTCCTTCCATCGTCTCTAACACATATGCCCCGTTCCTATTTGCCTCTATGACCCTGTATGGGCCTTCCCACGTTGGGCCCAGCTTTCCCTGGGGCTGTGCCCGACTGGCCTCATTTTTCCTCAAAACATACTCGCCCACTTTGAAGGCCTTCTCCTTTACCCTTTGGTTGTAGTACCTTTCTGTTGCGTGTTTATATGCAGCTTGGTGTACTCCCGATTCTTCGCGTTTCTCCTCTAGGATATCGAAGTTTATCCTCAAGCCTTGTACGTTGCTTTCCTCATCTTGGTTGGCCACCCTTAGCGTATTCACTGCCACTTCCATGGGGAGCATGGCTTCAGTCCCATATGTCAAGCTGAAAGGGGTTTCCCTTGTGCTTTTCCGTGGTGTAGTTATGTATGACCATAGCACCATTGGTATCTCCTCTGCCCAATTCCCTTTTGCTTTGCCCAACCTCTTTTTGATCCCATTGACAATGGTTCGGTTGGACACCTCCGTTTGACCGTTCGCTTGAGGGTGTGCCACCGATGTGAAGTGTTGGCTTATCCCTTTGGCAGTGCACCATTCTCTGAATGGGTTCTCAGCGAATTGCAAGCCATTGTCACTGATGAGAACCTTAGGTGTTCCAAATCTTGTCATGATGTTTTTCCACACAAATTTTATCATGTGCCTCCCAGATATGCATGGCAATGGTTCAGCTTCAATCCACTTTGTGAAGTAATCCACGGCTACCACCATATACTGCAGCTTCCCCGGTGCTTCTGGGAATGGACCCACTATGTCTATGCCCCACTGGTAAAAAGGCAACAGGCTGGATATGTTGCTTAGCGGCGCTGGGGGTTCCGCCTGGATTGGGGCGTACGATTGACACTCCCCACATTTATTGGTTACTTCTACTGCGTCTTGATGTATCGTTGGCCAGTATACCCCCATTCGTAGCACCTTTCCTATCAAAGCCCTCGCTCATTCGTGTGCGCCTACCTGCCCTGAGTGTGCTTCCTGCAATATCTCTCTCCCCTTGGCTTGATCTAAACATTTTAGCCATGAAGACGTGGACCCCTTTTTGTACAACTCCCCGTTCACCATTACGTATGAGGGCGCCTTTATACGTATTTTTCTGGCTTCGTCATGGTCGTCCGACAACATCCCTCTCTGGAGGTATTCCCGGAACGGCATCATCCATGTGGGTCCTGCGGGGGTCAGGATGTTCACCTGCTATTCATCAATTCTTCTCTCCCGGAGCACCTCCACTAAAACTTTCTTTGACAGGTGGTCGAAGCAAGTGGACGCTAGCTTGCTCAACGCGTCTGCCCTCTTATTCTCACTTCTGGGTATCTGCTTGATTGTAAATTGGCCGAATGATCTTACCAGTTGCTTTACCATCTTTACATACTTTCCCATTCTTTGGTCTCTTACCTCAAAACTCTCATTGACTTGGTTCGCTGCTAACCTTGAGTCGTTTAGCGCTGTTACAGCTTTCGCACCCATCTGTTTGGCGAGTCGCAATCCTACGAGCAGTGCCTCATTCTCCGCCTCGTTGTTCGATGTATGGAAGTCGAAACGGAGGGCGTAGGTTACCTCTTCTCCTTCTGGACTAGTCAGGATCAGCCCCGCCCCTGAGCCTTCCCTGCTGGACGCTCCGTCCGTGTACAGGGTCCATGAACCATTGCCGGTAGGGGCCTCTTCAACTACCTACACCTTTTCTTTCGCCGGATTCCCTCCGTCAGGAATTTCTAGTAAGAAATCAGCCAACGCCTGCCCTTTGATACTTGTTCTTGGGCGGTAGTTTATGTCGCGCTCTCCCAGTTCAATTGCCCACTTGGCCAGCCGACCCGACGTCTCCGGCATAAGAAAAATCTGTTTAATGGGGTAGCTTGTGAGTACCTTGATTTGATGTGCCTGGAAGTATCGCCTTAATCGTCTCGCAGCGTAGATGAGTGCCAGCACCAATTTTTCCAGCATGGGATAATTGAGTTCTGGTCCTTGCAGCGCTCTGCTAACAAAGTATATCGGTCTCTGCTCTCCTTCCCTTTCCACAGCCAATACCGATGATATCGCCTCACCTGACGTCGATAGATACACTTGTAATGTTTCTCCCGGGATGGGGGTTGCTAGGGTCGGCAACTTGTGCAGTGCCTCCTTGATTCTCTGGAGCGCCTTCTCAGCTTCATTCGTCCACTGGAAATTGTTTTTCTCGATGCATCCCTTTAAGGTGTGGAACAGTGGCATAGCCTTGTCGGCAGATTTTGAGATGAACCTACTTAGAGCTGTGAGCTTCCCGTTCAGACCTTGTGCATCTCTAAGAGAGTTTGGGGTTGGCGTTTCGATGAACTCGTCGACCTTGATCGGGCTGGGTTGGACGCCTTGTCTAGTAACATAGTAACCCAAGAATTGCCCCTCTTCCACTCCAAACGTGCATTTGGTTGGGTTTAGTTTCATCTTGGTCGCCTCTAATGTTTTGAAAGTCTCTTCGATGTCTTGCAGCATTTTTTCTTCATTTGGGCTCTTGATCACCATATCATCTACATATACCTCAATATTCCTTCCAATTTGCTTGGCGAATATCGAGTCAACTAGCCGTTGGTATGTCGCCCCTGCGTTCTTTAACCCAAAAGGCATCTTGGTGTAGCAGAACGTGCCATGGTCTGTATAGAAGGCTGTTTTCTCTTCGTCTTCTTTGCTCATCAATATCTGGCGATACCCTTTGTATGCGTCCAAGAAGCATTTTAGCTTGTATCCCTATAGCGACTCTACCTTCTGATCGATTTCCGGGAGTGGGTAGCAATCTTTAGGGCATGCCTTGTTTAGATCAAAAAAGTCGATGCACATGCGCCACGACCCATCCTGCTTACGGACCATAACCGGGTTTGTGATCCATGTTGGGAACGTCGCCTCCCTTACTATTCCAGCCTCCGTCAGCTTAGACACTTCTGCATTGATCGCCCTGTTACGGTCTCCTCCTTGTACCCTTTTCTTCTGCTTAACCTCTTTTACCCCCGGTTTGATCATCAGCTTATGTTCGATGACCTTCCTTTCTACCCCCACCATATCCATGGGGGTCCAAGCAAATACATGTTTGTAGCGTTTGAGCAGGTCAAACAGTGCTCTTCTTGTGTGGCTTGGGAGGTCGCTTCCAACATCGATCGGCTGATCTGGATATCCCTCATTGATTACCTCCTTCCCTTTTGCCGGACTGCCCCTGGGCCTCTTGGGCCCTTTGGTTATTTCTGTTGGCTTCATAATCGTATAGCACCGCAATTCTCTGGGCGGAGTTGCCAAAATCGTGGCTTCGCCCTTTGGTGTGTCGAATTTCATGATCCCATGCATGGTTGAAGGTACGGCCCCTAGCTTCAAGAGGGCGGTCCTTCCCAAGATGATGTTGTGTTCCGCCGAGTGCCGAATGACCATAAAGTCTATCAGGGCGGTCTTCTTCCGCTGCTTGTCGTGGCTAGTGATTGTTAAGGGGAGGTGGATCGTGCCCAACGGCCACAGGCTATGGCCGGTGAATCCCACCAACCTACTCGCCATAGGTCGCAAATTGTCTTTCCAGCGATCCGGGAGAAGCCGGAAGCAATGCTCATATATGATGTTTGCTGAGCTCCCGGTGTCGACAAAGACCCTATGGATAGTCACGTCTTTGATGGATGCCTGTATTATCAGAGGGTTGTCGCCCTTCCAACCGGCTGGCCGAGGATCCTGTATGGAAAACGTGAGCGCGCGTGCTGGCGGTTTTAACAATGATTTGCTCTCCTCGCTGTTCCTCCCTACTTCTTTTGCTGCGTATCATGAATATCTCCTTGGGCTGAACTCCTTCGCGGGATGGACCCTTGGCGTTCTCGGCATCGAATTTGGCGCGTAGGCTTCGCGCCACCTCCACCAGGTCTCCCTTAAGTTGTTTCTCCTCCATCTCCTTCTTTAGCACCGAACAGCTAGTTGTATCATGCGTTTTGCTTTTGTGGTATTCACAGTACCGACTCTTAGACGAATTGGCTGGCTGCTGTTTCTCAGACACTGCATACACTTCTGGGTGGCGACCTTGTCTGTCGTCTTTAATAAATGGTCGGAAACGTGGTGATGGTCTTCTTGCTTGGCCATAGTGCCTTCCTCCCCCTCGGAAGTCCGCGTGGGCCGGGTGGTGATGTCTAGTCGCCATAGCCTTCAAGTAGGCCTGTTTGGCTGCCTCACCCTCTTCCTGCCGTAGGTACCACTCCACTCTTTCTTTCAACTCAGCTCATGTTAGAGGCTTCTTTCCCATGAGTTTTTGCGAGAGGGGCCCAGGCAGGAGTCCCCATGTGAAAGCACCAGCGATGAGCCCTTCGTCATGCCCCGGTACATCCAGCGTAGCATTTATGAACCTTGTAAAGTATTCTCGAACAGTCTCCCCTTCCCTTTGTTTACAGCCTATAATTGAATGAGAATCGCCTTTGTATTTGCGTAGCTGCATGAAGTTGATGAGGAAGAGGTATTTGAGCTGAGCGAAGTTTGAAATGCTGCCCGGTTGTAGCGTTTTGAACCATGTGTCGACGTTGCCATCGAGCTTCATCGGGAAGTATGTGCACCAAAACTTCTCGTTATGTTTTAACGACATCATCGTCCATTCATACGTATCAATGTGGCTATCTGGGTTGGTGGTTCCATTGTACGTTCTAAGCGTCGGGAGCTTCGCAGTGTTTGGTATTTCGTAATCCAGCAGCTCTTTAACGAACGGAGATGTTACACTCCAGGAAAAACCATCCTGGTTTGGAGCAGTTGACGTCCCTTGTTGGTATTGCGAACTCATTCCATGTTTTAGGGGAGTAAGGTAGCTTGGGCTTGGTCCATAAAAGGGGTATGGTTGGAATGGTAACTGGAGGGGATGGCTAGTGGAGAAAGGGTGGATGGATGTAATAGGGTTGATCATTATCGGCTGTTGTAAGCTGTTGTTCGGGGGAATAGTCGGTCCAGTCCATGCTCCGATTGTTGGGTATACGGATGTTGAGTTGTTCATCATGATTTTCGCCAATGGTGGTAATAGCGTTGCGGGATTCTGTCCACCAGTCGTCTGGAACGATGTAGGTGTTACAAACGATGGTGAAAGGTTGAAAATATGGCTCGATGGAGGTGCTGTTGAGTGGCGTTTGAAGCTGTGTGGGCGAAAGTAGCTCCACCGGAGTTGCTCTTTGCTGAGAAGACAACGGTTGCGAAATATTTCCGGCGGCTGCTGTAGAACTTCCTTCGCCCAAAACCGGCCTATTGGTTAGGCGGTGGCGTTTCGTCCAACGTCGCCATGGGACGTATGGGACTAACTGGTCGTCCCTCGCTACCGTTGGACGCCATTGATGCTTGATTTCGTGCTTTTGTTTGTGTTCTTCGTCTCACAAACGGATAGCGCCAAATGATGGAACCTTGCTCTTGATGTAACCTCGCTTCTGACTCTGGGATGGGACCTTCTTGGTTGCCTGGATGTATCTGCAAGATCACAAAGAACAAGGGTCGTCAGCCGCTTCCCGGGAGAACGCTCCGACGGTCAAGTTAGGATGGCTTTAGGGTTTGTGTTTGTTCTTTCTAGATCGATTAGGGAGCTTACCTCGCTAGTATGAGAATGCGTCCTTTTATACCTAGCGCCCCTGTCTGGTCCGTACCAAACATGATTGCTTTTTTGGCGAGACAGGATCAGAGGAGCTGATTGGAGGGTCATGCGCCTTCAACTGTCAGAGCGCTCTCATTGGCTTTGACGGTAATGCTCTGATACCACTGCTTGTCTCCTGGCCGTACTTTTGTCTTGGAGCGAAGAGCGTCACTTGGCGGGTGCGAGCCTTTCGCCTAGGCGTTCCGCTCCCGGGGGCGCCAGCGGGCGCTGAACCTGCTGGGCTGGATCTGGCTGGTGTGCCTGGTTCTAGGGCTTGGATGATCTCTGCTGTGCTGCCCTAGGCACGCCATCATATATTAATAACAATTATAAATACATGTTATAAAAATAAATTATGTATAATAGGAGGATTATTTGGAGATTTTGTATATAATATATGTAATATAAATTTTTTTTCTTTCTAAGATACATGCATATTAAAATATAAAATAACATGATAAGAATAGCAATAAAAAATTATTAAGCATAATAATAAAATTGAGATAAAAATTTGTTTAACAAATAGTATTGTATCAAAGAATAGCGGTATTATTATTATCATTATTATTATTATTATTATTATTATTATTATTATATTAAAGAAATGGATCATTTTTTTGACAGAATTGGTCTCTATACTATTGTTGGGCTTCAAAGTTAGCAATAGTTAATTTGGATGTTTTTTTGACAACTTTGCTCCTCATTCTTTAGCCATTTTGACACTTTTGGTCCTTGCAACCAATATGTTTACACTTTTTAGGAACCTTTTAATATTTAAAGTTTGGCCACAAAACTTTAACGGTTTGACAACTTTGATCCCTTTTCTAAAAAGTTGTTAATTCCTACTCTTTTAATTCTTTAGCCATTTTGACACTTCTGGTCCTTGCAGTCAAAACTTTTACATTTTTTTATAAGAACATGAAAAAACGGTCTGAGGCAAAGCCCGGACTTTTCATCCTTGCACTTTCTATTTTTCTCATATTTATCGATTCGGAAATAACATTAAAAACTTCTGGCCCCCGTATAGCAGGGATAACCTTTCTAGTTATTATTATTATTATGTATTTTTTAATTTTTTAAAATAATTGAAAATTCAAGTCTTAATTATATATAAAAAAAATGTATATAGTTATGTACAGAAGGAGAAGGATGATGAAATTATATAAAGGTTAAATATATAGAAGTTACATTAAATAATTTAAACTATCGTGGTGAAAATCTAAAGTCTAAAAAAGCTTCTGTTTCTAACTTTATATATATATATATATATATATATATATATATATAGAGAGAGAGAGAGAGGTTTAGGTTCTATGGAAACAAAAAAACCCTAAAAATCATTAAAATGCATAAAAAATTACTTAGAGATTACAAAACCTTTTTTTTTGAATTTTTTATCATAGAATCGTAACTTTTAGGTCAAAATCGGTGAAATAAAAAATTTTACAAAAAAATTGATTTTTTATTTTTTTCAGTGAAATTGTAAAAAATGTTGCGACTTTTTGATAAAAAAAAAATTCAAAAAAAAAAAGTTATGTGATGTCTTGGTATTTTTTTATGCATTTTTATGATTTTTAGGGTTTTTTTTGTTTTCCAAATAACTCATACATACATACATACATACATACATACATACATACATACATACATACATACATATATATATATATATATATATATATATATATATATAGAGAGAGAGAGAGAGAGAGTTATGTTCCAATGAGAACATTTTTTAGCCTATGAGTTCAAAAAACACGCACAAACTTAGTGACACCCTTCTTTGGTCCTGCCCTCTGCCTAACACCGACTCCTCCTATTATGCCCCCCTGAAATTGACCCCGCCTCCTAGTGTTTTTCTTCTTCCCATGAACTTTCATCTATGCACAATAGTTGTTCCAGAAATTCAATGCTCAAACTCAACAATCTGATCTTCCGAAGGTACTATCACTACTCTCTTTCTCTCTGTCTCTCTCTCTCTCTCACTCGCTCTCTCTCTCTCTCTCTCTTGCTCACACACACACACACATTAGTACATTCTAGTTTGATTTGTACTCTGACCAGGAAAACAATGGATCTGATTGAATAATGAGTTAGATTCATGATAGTGTGAAATTTAACATCTTTCCATTTATAATCATGAATCGTTTCTTCTTTATGCTAATTGTTAGTGTCAATGATAAATGAAAATAGTAAGCTCTAGGGGCTGGATTGGAGTCTATTAGAGAGTTGATGATCACTGTAGGATTTCATGCACACAAGGTATTTGTCATATTGTCTGAAAGAACATAATAAGTGTAGAAGTTGCATTTTATGTGAAAATCCTTAACTTTGAACCTTCATTAAGCCAAACCTTAAGGTCCTTAGGTTAAATTTAATTTCACATCTCAATATCCTAATGAATAACCAACATTCATGTTAAAAGTGATAAAATTAAGGCTTAACCATTAAGTACTTAATAGAACACTAAAAGTGATTCAAAATGTATTATGATCAATTTTCCAAAATCTGTCTTCCAAATTCTAAAACTCGTGCAAGTTAGTAGGAAACTCTAAAAATCATGAGACTTATTTTTATGGAAATATTATTATGTCTAGTTTCTTCAAACTTTGAATCACATTTCGAAATTCCAAATCCTTGAGGGGTAAAATTGGCAATATTCTCAGTTTGGTCCATGTTGTCACATATTTCATGCATTGTCTTCAAAAAATCATAATAAATTCATTGTAACTCAAAATGCTAAAATTTCAAAGCCTATAGTTAGATATGGATGTATGGTTTCCCACATATAAAAGGTCTGATGTAATTCTTAGTATATTGGTACAGTTTATTCCAATAGTGTTGAGTGGTCCAGAATGTGACAACTTAAAGTTACTAAATTGTAGATTTAATATAAAATCAACCAAAAATCAGTAGAATGAGATATTTTTATTTATGAAAAGATAAAAGAGGGAAATTTACCAGTATTATTTTATTGAAATTTAAGAATGGGTTGAAAGGTAAGAAAACAGATCCCAAAAGAGCACTACAATCGAAGATAAAATAAGAAAATATATACATAAGTTTTATAAGAGTAATACAAAAAGTCACAAGCTAAATAATGTTATAATTATTGTGTAGGTTCTTGGAAAGGAAACGATCCATCTTGCTCATGCTAGCTCATTTTCAAGTTCAAGGAGGCGAGTTACACTAACTCTCCTATTATGTGTACGTAATCACATATGATTACATGTATCCAATCACATATGATTTATATTGAAAAAATTCGTTTTTGCATTTTCAATTCAATAAATTTTCTCATCTATTTAATCACATGTATTATATGTATTCAATCCCATGTGATTTATATTGACAAGATTCATTTTCGCGTTCTCAATTAACTAATTGTTCTTTTTCCACATTAAGCATATGTGATTAAATACATATAATCACATGTGATTACATATATGAGAATAATTGTAGAATCAAACACTTAAAAGGAAATCTTTTTCACACACATCATATGTGATTAGATATATATATATATATATATATATATATATATATATATATATATATATATATATATATATATAATCACATGTGATTAAATATAAGCGAACAACTAATGAATCGACAACGCGAAAATGCATTTTGTTTACATAAATCATATATGATTAAAACATAGAATCATATGTGATTATATATGTCTAATCACATGTGATTTATGTGGATAAAATACATTTTTGTTATTCTTGTGTATATAAATACGGTCCACGTAAATAATATTTTATTAAATACATATAATCACATGTAGTTATATGTATCTAATCACATATGATTTACGTAGACAATATTCATTTTTGCATTCTCGATTCACTAGCTTTTCACGTGTATTTAATCACATGTGATTATATGTATTTAATAACATATAAATCATATATGATTTGATACATATAATCACATGTGACTCGATACATATAATCACATGTGATTATATACAAGAGAAAACCTAATGAATCAAAAACACAATAACAAATCTTTATAGGTGGGGGTGGGGTTGTGGAGGCGGGTGGTGATGGGTGGTGGGTGGGTGGTTGCAAGTAGTGGTGATAGTGACGGGTGATGGTTTTGGTGGGTGGTGGGTATTAGTGGTGGAGGTGGGTGGGGGTTATCAGTGGTAGAGGTGGGTGGTGGTGGCGAGTGGTGATGGGTGGGTGGTGATGATGGTGGTGGCGGGTGGTGGTTGGTGGTGGTGATGGTTCTGGTTATGGTGGGTGGGTGTTGGGTGGTGTGACAACTCGAAATTTCTATCTTATAACAATCCCTACATTTAATCAAATTCAAACTTTCAATTGCTAAATTTTAGCAGTTTTGGAGTCAGTTTGAGTGTTCTAAAGCCTAGTATTGCAAGAGATAACTCGAGAGAGGATACTTTAGGGTAAAGTGTGCAACATTTAGGTTCCAAAACTCCAAGAAAAGGGAGTTTATGGCCCAAATGGTATTGGGGCCGTAAACCCCATAGACTATATAAGTGGCACTTAGCCATTTTTATCATTCTCCACCATTTTCAAGCCCTTAACCTCATTCTCTCTCAAGTATCATCACTAGATCTTCAAACTTAATAATCAAATGTTCTTCCAGAACACCAAGAACACACACTAGTGTTCTTGAGCCTTAAGCACCCTTTCAAGCTTCTACACTGATCTGTGTGTGCTCAAGTCCTCACTTGACACTTAGCATCTTTTACCGATCCTGCTATCGCATCACTCATTTTAGGTGAGTTCATACTCCTTAACCAACCTTTTAAATGCCTTTGCATGCTTTTAAATGCTTTTAGGGGGAATACAAGTTGAATATCATAGTTATTATATCAATCACATGTGATTAATAACTATCAAACATATGGATTTACTATACTTTCAAACCGTTTTATCAAACAAACTACTTTTAAATCGTTTTATAAACTGACATCAATTCATGATTATTTATTGTTTCAAACCCTTTAAATGTATTACAAAACCTCTTTTCCACTTATGTATTCTTAAAATCCATATCTATACATATGTAGTAAGTATATATATATATATATATATATATATATATATATATATATGTGTGTGTGTGTGTGTGTATGTATTGATAAGATAGCTGTGACTTCAGCTCCAACACTTTGTATAGCAAAGGTGTATAAACATACATGGACACTTCAAACTAAATTTATTAGTAAACTATCATAGGTATAGTTTAGGAGATGCTACTTACTATTCCTAGTACAATTAGAACATATAAGAGTCAGTTCATTCATGAGTCTATACAAATGTACTACATACTATATGAAGAGATACTATTACATATTATATGATGAGATACTAGTACATACTATATGAATAGATAGTATTATATACTATACGGGACTAACCATTCTACACCCGGCTGTTAGCTACAGTGGGAAAATGTACATCGACGGATGTCTATGGTTGTACTGTTCGGCGAGTTACCACGCCGTGTTTATCCTAATACAAAAAGATACGATTTCAATGATTATATTATTTTTCCTTTTACTATTATCTTATGCCACATTCACATAAACGATGAGGTAGACTATATTTTGATAATAATAGTTGTGCATGGGGAAAAAATTTCATTCATACGGAGAAGCAAACCTCCAAAACTATCGGGTCTTGGTAGAAAGACTACATTTTATACTAGTAGGAAATATGGGATTTTCTAGGGTTTTCATACTTATACGAACTTTTTCATCAAACATTTACATGTCTTTTCCTTGCAGTTTTACAAATCAAAGACACTAAAATACTTATGAATTCACCAGCTTAAATGTTGATCTATGCTTTCAAAATAACTTGTATTCTCAGGTCATCAGTAGACAGGTACCGGTGACAGGTTTTTGAGAAGACGGAGCACAGTCAAGACTCGTCTTTTATTTTGATCATTAATTTTTGGTGTCTATTACATTACAAAGAACACACATGTTTTAAAATTATATATTTAATGCAATGGATGATGTTTGTTTACTTGTTTACTATTACTGTGTTGTGATGCTATACATGACGTCTTCCGCCCCAGAACGTTTCCGCCATTCTCGGTTTTGGGGTTTGACGGATTGGTATCAAAGCATTGTTTATAGTGAATTGAGTATATCAACCCATAAAAGATATACTAACTATAAACGTAATGGGATTAAAACACTCTGACCAAGAGTTTATACTTTTAAATAATAAAATATTTAACTAAGTATACATATCTGCATTCATACTAAAATCAGTGTCACTAGGACAGAAAAAAAGTATTAAGATTGTTGAACCTTCGCATCATTTCGTCTTAACCTCCCTAACAACAAAACCCTAGTAATCTACGGCGACAAATCTAGTACGAACCTTCGCATCATTTCGAGTATTCAAGCTCGAAAGTGCTTACGAAAGGAAAATCATGCATTCCTTACACACATCGTAGATATGAGTCAAGAAGTAAAGGAAATTCAGAACATTCCAAAAGTACGCGACTTTCTCGACATCTTTCCAGAAAAACTATCGGGATTACCACCGCAACGCCAAGTCGAGTTTAGAATCGACTTAGTGCCAGGGGCTACGCCAGTAGCCAAATCTCTTTATCGTCTGGCACCAGAGGAGATGCAAGAACTTTCCTGTCAGCTTAACGAACTTCTCAATAAGGGATTCATTAGGCCAAGCTTCTCACCATGGGGAGCATCGGTCTTGTTCGTCAAGAAGAAAGACGGATCGTTTCGTATGTGCATCGACTATAGGGAACTCAACAAGCTTACCGTTAAAAATCGTTATCCTCTACCCCAAATTGACGACTTATTTGATCAACTTCAAGGAGCAAATTACTTCTCAAAGATAGATCTACGATCCGGGTATCACCAGTTGCGAGTGCTAGAGGATGATGTCCCCAAGACAGCCTTCTGAACTCGTTATGGACACTATGAGTTTGTAGTGATTCCATTCGGATTAACCAACGCACCAGCTATATTCATGGACCTGATGAATAGGGTGTGTCGTCCTTACTTGGATCAGTTCGTTATCGTCTTCATCGATGACATACTTATCTACTCCTGAAGTGAGGAGGAGCATAGTCAACACCTATGAAAAATTTTAGAAACATTACGATCGGAGAAGCTCTATGCAAAGTTCTCCAAGTGCGAGTTTTGGATTTGAAGAGTGGAATTCTTGGGCCACGTAGTTAGTGAAAAGGGAATACACGTGGACCCTTCCAAAATTAAGGGTATTGAGAACTGGTCAGCACCGAAGACACCTACAGAAATTCGTCAATTTCTAGATCTCGTTGGCTACTATCGCAGGTTCATATAGAACTTCTCTAGTATCGCGAAACCACTTACCACACTGACCCAGAAAGGTGTGGCCTTTGACTGGGAAGAGAAACAAGAGAAGGCGTTCCAAACGCTGAAACGAGCCTTATGCACCGCACCAATACTATCCCTCCCAAAAGGAATAGAAGACTTCGTGGTCTATTGCGATGCATCCAACCAAGGACTCGGATGTGCTCTGATGCAACGAGGTAAGGTTATTACCTATGCCTCAAGACAGTTGAAGACACACGAGGTCAATTACACCACACACGATCTTGAGTTAGGACTAGTTGTGTTTGCTCTGAAGATCTGGAGACATTATCTGTACGGTACGAAAACTACTATCTTTATAGACCACAAAATCCTCTAACACATCTTTGACCAGAAGGAGCTCAACATGAGACAACAACGGTGGGTCGAGCTACTCAATGACTACGAATGCGAAATTCATTATCATCCCGGAAAAGCCAATGTAGTAGCTGACGCCCTAAGTCGGAAGGAATACTCTGGTCGTAGAGTCAAATCATTGACTATGACTATCCATTCACACTTGTCCACACAAATTAAAGAGGCTCAGCTCGATTCTTTGAAACCTAAAAATGTGGCAAGCGAATCCCTAAGAGGAATGGATAAGAACCTAGAAAGCAAGGGTGGTGGAGCATTATATTTCATGGACCCAATTTGGACACCGAAACACGGTGGCTTCAGAGACGTAGTCACGACCGAGGCGCACAACACTCAGTATTCCGTTCACCCGGGTTCAGATAAGATGTATATGGATCTTAAAAGATTATACTGGTGGCCTAACAAGAAAGCAGAGATTGCTACCTTCGTGAGTAAATGCCTTACTTGCACAAAGGTTAAGGTCGAATAATAGAAACCATCAGGTTTACTTCAGCAACCGGAGATACCTAAATGGAAATGGGGGTGGATTACTATGGACTTTATAACCAAGTTGCCCAAGACAACGGGTGGACTTGATATCATTTGGGTCATCGTCGACAGATTGACCAAATCCGCACATTTCCTACAAATCAAAGAGACTGACAAAATGGAGAAACTAACAAGAACATACATTAGGGAGATTGTACGACTGCATGGTGTTCCCATTTCCATTATCTCCGATAGAGATAGCAGATTCACTTCGAGGTTCTGGCAGTCGCTACAAAGTTCCCTAGGAACGAGGTTGGACATGAGTACAACCTACCATCCACAGACCGACGGGCAAAGTGAGAGGACTATCCAAACCTTGGAAGATATGTTGAGAGCCTGTGTGATCGACTTTGGGAAGGAATGGGATACTCATTTACCCCTTTTCGGATTTTCCTACAACAACAGTTACTACATGAGCATAAAGGCTGCTCCATTTGAAGCCCTCTATGGCTGAAACTCCAGATCCCCTATGTGCTGGGCTGAAGTGGGTGATACCCAGTTAGCTGGAGGACAAGTTCCTGAAAGCACTCTCATAGGTCTGAAAATCATTCGGGAAACGACGAAGAAGATCGTTCAGATTCATGAACGATTGAAAGCCTCTAGAGACCGATAGTAAATCTACGTATACAAATCAAGGAAACCTTTGGAATTCCAGGTGGGAGACCGCGTTCTTTTGAAAGTCTCACCCTATAAGGGCTTGATACACATCAGTAAGCGTGGAAAGCTAAATCCAAGATACATAGGGCCTTTCGAGATTCTTGCTAGGATCGGCCCTGTAGCTTACAAACTCAATCTACCGTGTGAACTCAGTAACGTACATTCTATTTTCCACGTCTCAAACTTGAAAAAGTGTCTGTTCGACGAGACTCTGGTTATCCCACTCAACGAGATCGAGATCAACGAAAGCCTCAACTTCGTGGAAGAACCTGTAGAGATCATGGACCGAGAGGTCAAGAAAATGAAACAAAGCCGTATCCCGATTGTGAAGGTTCGCTGGAACGCCAAGCGAGGACCCGAATTTACATGGGAGCGCGAGGATCAAATGATATTGAAATATCCTCATCTTTTTGCTTAGTTATTTGTAACTACTTATTTGCTTAAACTCTAATTTCGGGAAGAAATTCCCTCTAACGGGGGGATGATGTGAAAACTCGAAATTTTTATCTTATAACAATCCTTGCATTCAATCAAAGTCAAACTTTCAATTGCTAAATTTTAGCAGTTTTGGAGTCAGTTTGAGTGTTCTAAAGCCTAGTACTGCAAGAGATAACTGGAGAGAGGATACTTTAGGGTAAAGTGTGCAACATTTAGGTTCCAAAACTCCAAGAAAAAGGGAGTTTATGACCCAAATGGTATTGGGGCTGTAAACCCCAAAGGCTATATAGGTGGCACTTAGCCATTTTTGTCATTCTCCACCATTTTCAAGCCCTTAACATCATTCTCTCTCAAGTATCATCACTAGATCTTCAAACTTAATAATCAAGTGTTCTTCAAGAACACCAAGAACACACACTAGTGTTCTTGAGCCTTAAGCACCCTTTCAAGCTTCTACACTGATCTGTGTGTGTTCAAGTCCTCACTTGACACTTAGCATCCTTTACCGATCCTACTATCGCATCACTCATTTCAGGTAAGTTCATACCCCTTAACCAACCTTTTAAATGCCTTTGCATGCTTTTAAATGCTTTTAAGGGGGGGGGGAATACAAGTTGAATATCATAGTTATTATATCAATCACATGTGATTAATAACTATCAAACATATGGATTTACTTTCAAACCATTTTATCAAACAAACTACTTTTAAATCGTTTTATAAACTGACATCAAGTCATGATTATTTATTGTTTCAAACCCTTTAAATGTATTACAAAACCTCTTTTCCACTTATGTATTCTTAAAAACCATATCTATACATATGTAGTAAGTATATATATATATATATATATATATATATATATATATTGATAAGATAGTTGTGACTTCAGCTCCAACACTTTGTATAGCAAAGGTGTATAAACATACATGGACACTTCAAACTACATTATTAGTAAACTATAATAGGTATAGTTTAGGAGATGCTACTTACTATTCCTAGTACAATTGGAACATATAAGAGTCAGTTCATTCATGAGTCTATACAAATGTACTACATACTATATGAAGAGATACTATTACATATTATATGATGAGATACTACTACATGCTATATGAATAGATAGTATTATATACTATACGGGACTAACCATTCTACACCCGGCTGTTAGCTACAGTGGGAAAATGTACATCGACGGATGTCTATGGTTGTACTGTTCGGCGAGTTACCACGCCGTGTTTATCCTAATACAAAAGGATACGATTTCAATGATTATATTATTTTCCCTTTTACTTTTATCTTATGGCACATTCACATAAACGATGAGGTAGACTATATTTTGATAATAATAGTTGTGCATGGGGAAAAACTTTCATTCATACGGAGAAGCAAACCTCCAAAACTATCGGGTCTTGGTAGAAAGACTACATTTTATACTAGTAGGAAATATGGGATTTTCTAGGGTTTTCATACTTATACGAACTTTTTCATCAAACATTTACAAGTCTTTTCCTTGCAGTTTTACAAATCAAAGACACTAAAATACTTATGAATTCACCAGCTTAAATGTTGATCTATGTTTTCAAAATAACTTGTATTCTCAAGTCATCAGTAAACAGGTACCTGTGACAGGTTTTTGAGAAGACGGAGCATAGTCAAGACTCGTCTTTTATTTTGATCATTCATTTTGGTGTCTATTACATTACAAAGAACACACATGTATTAAAATTACATATTTAATGCAATGGATGATGTTTGTTTACTTGTTTACTATTACTGTGTTATGATACTATACATGACGTCCTCCGCCCCAGAACGTTTCCGCCGTTCTTGGTTTTGGGGTGTGACAGGTGGTGGTTGGTAGTGGTGGATAATGATGAGTGATGGTGGCGGGTAGTGTTTGTTGGTGGTGGTGGGTGGGTGGTAGTTATGGTGGGGGTGGCGGGTGGTGGTGAGTGGTCATGGGTAGTGGGTAGTGATGGTTTGTGGTGGTTAGTTAGTGATGGTGGTGTGTGGTGATGGTGGTGACGGGTGGTGGTTGGTGGTGGTTGTGGGTAGTGATGGGTGGTGGGTGGTGGTTGGTGGTCGTGATTAGTGATGGGTGGTGGTGACGGGTAGTGGTGGTGATGGGTGGTAGGTAGTGGTTGTGGGTGGTGGTGCCACGCGGTGGTGGTGGCAGGTGGTGGTGGTTGGGTGGTGGTGGTGTTGGTGGGTGGTGGTTCGTGGTGGTGGTGGTGGTGGTCGGTAATGATGGGTGGTGGTTGGTGGTTGGTGGTGATGGTAGTGGCGAGTAGTGGATGGTGGGTAATGATGGGTGATGGTGGCGGGTGGTGATGGGTAGTGATGGGTGGTGGTTAGTGGTGGTGAGTTGTGATGGGTGGTGGTGGCGGGTGGTGGTGGTGGTTGTGGTGGGGGTGGTGGCGGGTGGTGGTGATGGGTGGTAGGTAGTGGTTGTTGGTGGTGGTGATGGGTAGTGGAGGTGGGTGGTGGTGGCGGGTGATAGTGGTGGGTGGTGATGGTGGTGGGTGGTGATGGTGGTGGGTGGTGATGGTGGTGGCGGAGGTGGTTGGTGGTGGTGATGGTGGTGGTGGTGAGTGGGTAGCGATGAGTGGTTAGTGATGGGTGGTGGTGGCGTGTGATGGTAGTGGGTGGTGGCGGTGGTGGGTGGTGGTGGTGGTGGGTGGTGGTAGGTAGTGGTTATTGGTGGTGGTGGTGATGAGTGGTGGAGGTGGGTGGTGGTGGCAGGTGGTGGTGGTGGTTGGGTGGTGATGGTGGTGGCAGTTGGTAGTTGGTGCTGGTGGTGGGTGGTGGGTAGTGATGGGTGGTTGGTGGTAGTTGGTGGTGGTGGTTAGTGATGGGTGGTGGTGGCGCGTGGTGGTGGTGGGTGGTGTTGATTAGGTGGTGAGTGGTGTTAGTTAGTGAGTTTTTTAATTGTTTGTAATTATTTTTTGATTTATATGAATATTATTTTATAATTTTAATTAAAAAAATTGTGTTTTTCAAATTTGTTCTCAGTTGTTCACACGATAACAAATATTCTCGATTGAACGGTCCCATATATATATATATATATATATATATATATATATATATATATATATGTATGTGTGTGTGTGTGTGTGAAAGGGTTATATAGAAACAAGAAAAAAAAAACCTAAAAAAACCCTAAAAATCATAAAAATGTATAAAAAATACTTAGAGGGCACAAATCTTTTTTTTTCACCTTATATATTCTTAAAAAACACAGCTTTTTTTTTTATAAATTTATTGAAAAAAAAAACTAAAAAATCGATTATATATTTATTTTTATTTTTTTATTTTTTTTTATTTTTTTGGTTTTTTTTTTAAATTTCAACGAATTAGGCTTGACAATCGTTTCGTGTTCGGGTTGGCGTGTCGCGGGTTGGCGGGTCAAAATATGTCAACCCAAACACGACCCATTTAAATATATAGGTCACGGGTTGGCGGGTTTGGAACATAAACCCATATATGACCCACCAACCCATTTATTTAAACGGGTTCACAAGTTGACGGGTTCGTGGGTCAAATTTGGGTTCATGGGTCCGAATTTTACATATTTAAGTCTTAAACATCCAAATGAAAATTAAAAAGATTCATAGAAACATGTTACAAACTTAGCCTTATAGGTTACGACTTATGACATTAGACCATTCACCACGAGTCATAATGTTAAAACAGTAAAATAGTCTATTAATAAATGGTATATTTTTGTAATACTTATTAAATATTAATACTTGATACATAAATATATTTAAAAATAAAATAATTTTTTTATTAAGAATATAAACGGGTTGGCGGGTCAACCCGTGTGTAGCACCTGGTTCCTGGTACGTATTTCTTGTGGCTAATATTTTAATTTTATGCATTTTTGTCTTGGACTCGGTGAGTTGAAGGACCAACTCGACGAGTAGGAGCGGGATAAGGCGCGGGGTTTGAACTTTGTACTCGGCGAGTCGGTCCCCGGACTC
This sequence comes from Lactuca sativa, assembly GCF_002870075.4. Classification (NCBI taxonomy): domain Eukaryota; kingdom Viridiplantae; phylum Streptophyta; class Magnoliopsida; order Asterales; family Asteraceae; genus Lactuca; species Lactuca sativa. The sequence goes on along the minus strand of NC_056624.2, from coordinate 77,968,354 downwards.
GGCGAGTAGACCCTGTTTGGACAAAAACCTTAATCCGGGCGTTTGCACCCTATTTAAACGCTCTAACTTGGCCTCTTCAGTCCCTAGCACTTCCAGAGAGTTGTAGAGAGAGAAACCCTATCCCCCATGTTGTTCTTAAGAGTGATTTTGGCCTTGTGGAGAAGGATTGGAGCTTAGAGAAAGGAAGAAGAGGTTGAAGTGTGCAAGGAGGGAAGGTAGATCCGGGATCTACACTATGAGAAGCTTCCATTCAGGTAGAAAAGTTCTTACCTTGATCATTAGTTCATTAGATCCCCTTTTTGTCCCAAATTAGTGGTTTCAAGCCCTAAAACTTTAAATTCCATGTATTTATGCTTTAAGTTCTGAAAGGACTTCAGATTGGGACCTTATGGACATCCTAGAAGTATAAAGTCCCTGTGGTTGGGGTTATTGAGGTCCCTATTGAGTGTATGACCCCTTAAGAAGCTTGGAATTGCCTTCTTGAGCTCATAGGGCCATGCATGCACGTAAAGTTTGCAACTTTACGTGATAAGCATGCCCTAGGAGCTTAGATCTATGGGTTAGAAGCGTTGCATGTCTCAGTTTTGGTATGTATGGGAAGTGGTTCGTAGGGACTCGGCGAGTCCCAAAGTGAAACTCGGCGAGTTCTATGAAGATGGTCTTAGACTCGGCGAGTTGGTAGAACAACTCGGCGAGTCCTATGAAGATTGCCTGGAACTCGCCGAGTTGTTCTTCAAACTCGGCGAGTCGTATGAACTTTCATTGAGTAAGAAGGGATTTAAGTGTTGAAGGTCCAACCCTTCGTATCTGCACGACGAGTCAACAGGGTAACGTAGTACCAAAAACCCAAATCCTCTTGCGGATGTTCTGGTGAGGATTGGGAGCGAGTGGGGGACCTGCTCGTGGAACTCAGCGAGTTGCTCTCGGACTCGGCGATTCGGACCACAAGTCGGTTCCATAGTCCCGAGTAGTGAGTCAAGGGTGACTCAGTGAGTGGAAAGAGGGACTTGGCGAGTATGAGCGGGTTAGTAGGAGAAGGACTTGGCGAGTCCAGTCAACTGGAAGTTGACTTTGACCAAGAGTTGACCTTGGACCAGGGATGGGTCAGTCAATTGACCTAAGGGTATCTATGAGTGGCTAATCTATGTTTATGGGTTTGTAGCCGGAGGATTACCGGTGCAGCAGCCAGACGTCTAGCGGTCAGACCTTCGGTAACTACTCTTCGAGGTGAGTTTCCTTCCAGTAGTAACGGGTCTAAGGCACCAAGGCCGGCCCGTATAGACGGGATGTTAGTATTAGAGTGTGGGCCGAGCCTGTATCTCTTGGTTGAGTTGATTATGATATATGCCAGTATGATAGAATTGTATATACTCGTTGTCTGTGTGATACTTGTATATTATGGGTTAGCAGTTGAGTGTGGGCGAGGCCCGTATCTATCTGAGAGTGGAGTGTGGGCGAGGTCCATATCTCCCAGATAGAGGAGTGTGGGCAAGGCCCGTATCTCCTAGCTATTAATTGTATGTTTGTATGGTATGAGGTATTATGGGGGAACTCACTAAGCTTCGTGCTTACAGTTTTCAGTTTTGGTTTCAGGTACCTCTTCTTCAAAGGGGAAGGAGCTGGCGCGGTAGCGGCCCATCACACACATGCCTCGTATTCCGCACTATGAGATCTTCTTGGGGATTTGTACTCTGACATTTATTATATTTTATGAAAATGTTTTCCAGACATGCGATATCTTTTATGAAATGTTATGATCGGTGAACGTTTTATTCCTAATGTTTTACTAAGTATATGTTTTAAAAATGAAATTTTTGGCTCGTATTTTTGGGACGTTACACCATGTATTTTTTTAGAAACCCATATATGACCCGTTTAATAAACGAGTTGGCGGGTTGACGGGTTAGCGGGTTGGTGGGTTGAAAAAGTCAACCCAAACCCATTTATTTCGTGTCGTGTCACGAGTCGTGTCGCGTGTCGTGTCGAGAATTGTCAGCCCTACAACGAATTATATAAAAAGTTACGATTTTTAATAATATAAAGTCAATTTTTTTTTTGATCTCTAAGTATTTTTTTGATGTATTTTTATAATTTTTAGGGTTTTTTGTTTTCCATATATATATATATATATATATATATATATATATATATATATATATATATATATATATATGTTCAAATGTTTTCAATAAGTATTGTGTGCCGCTAACAACCAATCAGAATTAAGCAAAAATGAATTCAATAATAAATCATAAAATGATGTAATAGTAATTTTGACTACACTTAATTATGATAAATATTTATAACATTTAATATCCTTTAAATTAGGTTAATTTGTTTGTGAACCCTACAAAAACACCGACCCTTCGTCACCATCAACACTCGTCATATTCCTTGTTCCCCTCCCCAAGTCCGACAACCATTGCCGCCCAATACCATCGTCGATCACCAGCGCCATCGTCTTTATATGTTGTCGAGGAGGGGTAATCTAATCTAAGTTGTAATTAACTTCCACAAATTGCTCTATCAAAGAGATTATTAGCTTTTTATATGTCAATAATATCATGGAAATTGATTGTTATTACTTCGGCTGGTATTCAATTTTCCTCAAAATTCTTTGGGCGCCGATTATAAACCCTATCAATATATGAAGTAGCAAAAAGGATGCAGTATTTTTGTTATTCTATTTCATAAAATCCGACATTTCTAGGCTATATTTCAAATGCATGTTCTAATAAATCAATTTGTATGAGACACATTGTGAGTTTTACATTTTAATTTAGATCATATCATTTTAATAACAAAACAGCTTTATCTAATTTGCATATATGTATCAATGGGTTTGGATCTCAAATGTAGAATGCATATATAATTAGCTAAAGAAATATTCTTACAAGTATTTTTGCATTAGATTATTTTTTATGCTAGACTAGACTTAGATTAAATATGCTTTGCTCCTTAATCAAATGAATGAAAAAAGGGAGCTGGCTTATTGTACCTCCCCATCACACTAAAATCAAGAATCATGTCATATCTTCTATTTGTGTATTCGGCCCTTCAATGTTTTGAATCATAACATGGAGAACATAGTACATTCTACCAGAATACTAATGTTTTAGGAAAATCAAATACACAATATAATGTATTTTAAAGGAATACATTAAGTGAGGGGCATTTTCGTCATTTCACAACCACAGGGACCATTGATGATGTTTTGCCTTAATTTTTTTTTAAAAAACAAAAAGAAAAATAATTATTTAATATTAAAGGGCCTCTCTCTCTCTCTCTCAATATAATGAGTGTTGAATTTGCGTCATCGTCTCCTCTCACCATCGACGAACCCCCCTCTCTCCCTCCTCAATGTACATGTCTCTATCTTCTCTTATTTCTTTAGTAGTCAAAGTCTATCCAGTGTCCATTCTTACGTTATATATATATATATATATATATATATATATATATATATATATATATATATATATATATATATATATATATATATATATATATATATATATATATATGACTACCATTTCACTCCATCTTTTCCACTCAAGGATTCCTTCGATTCAATAAACCTATCTCTTTAATCTTCTTCACTTCTGCTCATCAATGGCGTCCCCTGATCAATCTTCAGCTTTAGACCTCATCCGTCACCACCTTTTAATCGATGATCTATCCTTCCTTCAAACTTACTTTGGTCTCCCCGATAATGATTCACACAGTGTCCAGACTTCTGATTTTCTTTTCCCTCAAATTTCATCTGGTAGCTCATCTTCTTGTTCGTCTTCATCCCCTGTTTTTGAACCTTTTAGCAACTCCGTTTCTGATGAAACCAAGCTTGGGATTAAATTGTTCATGTTGATTTCTGGTTAATTTAACAGGATGTTGATGTGGGAAGATGAGTTTTTTAGAGGAAGATGTGAAGACATGGAAGGAGGTGAAAAAGTTAAGAAATCATGGCGATAGCTTTATGGAGGCATTTTCACAAACAGTTGATGTGCAGCTTAATAAATTCACCATAGAATAGGTGTTTTCTCATCTAGCTGGCATCAGAATTTGAGCTGAACCAAATACACATATATTTTATATTGGGATTATGAGAAAATAAGAAATATACATATTAAACCAAAAATCATGATTTTCTGGAATATGGAGAGACAATTGCAAACTTACGCTGGTCTCTCAAATACACATATATTTTCCCAGCACTGTAACGACCAAAAATTTCATCCAATTTAAAATTTTTGAATACAACCCAATTCCATTAAAGTTATTACAAAAAGGTTTTCAATACAATTTATTTTAAGTATTCCCAGAATCTCATCACAACATAGACACGAGGAGCGGTACGATCACGCCTTCGCCTTGCCACGATCTCCTGAAGAACCTGAAAAACATAAAACCACAACTGTAAGCCCGAAAGCTTAGTGAGATATCCCCAAAATACCAACCACATATACCATACACGCATAACATGTCATAACATATCCGATCACAAAACAACCATGCACTTCGGGTCTACTGTGGGACTGGTCCGCCGCACCGGCCAACAGTCCACCTGGTCCACCCTCCGAGTCTAGCCATATACCTCGAGTCTACAATGTGATTGGTCCGCCCGCACCGGGCCTTCAATCCACCCGGTCCACTCTCCGAATCTAACCACGTACATCGAGTCTGCAGTGTGATTGGTCCGCCCGCACCGGACCTTCAATCCACCTGGTCCACTCTCTGAGTCTACAGTATGACTGGTCCGCCCGCACCGGGCCTTCAGTCGGCCTGGTCCACTCTCTGAGCCTCGGCATGTCTGGTCCGCCCTCTTGGGGCCTACAGCCTATCCGGACCGCTCGCTGGGCCTTCGGGACAACCGGTCCGCCCTGGGTATCTTGGCCTACAGCATAAAGCAGGACCCGCCTCAACCCAACTCCAGTCCAAACAACCATGTGCACATATACATACAATCATATAGCAATTCACAGTCAACAAGTAGATCAAACAGATCACATAACATATCATCATCCTAACCAGGATACCGACCTAACCGGTCACTAGCATAGCATCACCCTATCTCTCAGGATACCGATCTCAATCAGGTCTCTAACATATACCATCCTAGCTACCAAGATGCAAACATATCAAGGCAACAACATAACAACAACTATCCGGATCTCAATCCGATAAGGGCCGGCCTTGGTGCCGTAGACCCTGTTGATATAGTGAGGATAACTCACCTCGAAACTGTCGGCTAAAAGGATAAGATCCCGCTACTCCAAACTCCGACACGAACTCCTTCACTGAACACCAAAACACTCATCTCAATAAATACCCTTAATTACCAAAATACCCCTGGAAGACAACTGATCAACCTTTGGACAAGGTCAAAGTCAACCCCTGACTGACTCTACTCGCCGAGTCAACCCGATGACTCGCCGAGCCCTCATACTCAGAACTTCCCTCAATCCGCGACCTAACTCACCGAGTCACCCCGAGACTCGCCGAGTCCAACAACTCTGAGTCCACTCGACTACAACTCACCGAGTCATCCCTTGAATCGCCGATTCTCGACTCAACCAGAAAATATTGGGACTCTTCGACAAGACTCGCCGAGTCCAAGAACAGACTCGCCGAGTCTAAGGCTATCTTCAACCTACTCGCCGAGTTGTTCATAAAACTCGCCGAGTTCCAGGCCATCTTCATCCAACTCGCCGAGTTGTTCTTCCAACTCGTCGAGTTCTAGCTCATCTTCAAGCAACTCATCGAGTCTACCCATGTGACTCGCCGAGTACCACCGGTCTGAATCCATACAGAAGCACTCCAGGCCATGCAATTGATCCAAAACATAGATCTAGCCTCCTACAACCCATCCATCACGTAAAGTGGCAAACTTTACGTGAATCCAAAGAGATCTATGCATTTTCACTCTAGGGTTTGGGTTTGGGACAAGATGGCTCCATTAACCACTCACAAACAGGGACTTTCATGCACTCTAGACCTTCTCCCTTCCAGATCTGAGGTAGCAACCTCAGATCTAACCTCCAAACCCCAAAACATCCCAAGATAAGCTCCCCACAAACCCCAAAATGATGAATCCATAAGAGTAACAGCCCAAGGACGAGATATTACCTCAAAAGACGCCCCAACTGCAATGGAACTCGAATCCAAGCAAAGCCCCTTGCTCCAAGCCTCCTACCCTTGAAGATTTCCTCAACAATTTCTTCTCCAAGCTTCCAAATGCAATATGATCACTCACACACGAAGGCTAAGGGTTTCTGGACTTGAGGATGAGTAAAGAGGTTGAGGGATGGATGTTATGTTCTTTATATAGGGCTCAACCCCGAGAATTAGGGTTTTCTCCACTCAGCGCCTACTCGCCGAGTCCATCCTCGGACTCGCCGAGTCGGCTACTTAACACGCAACCAAATCGCGACTCTACTCGCCGACTACCACCCATGGACTCGCCGAGTTCCCTTGATCATTTACTCTTTTAGCCCTTTAACTCTACCCTTGATATTTCAGGATGTTACAATTCTCCCCCACTTAAATTAGGCTTCGTCCTCGAAGCCTACGGCAACTTAACTCCAAAATACTCCCACGACGCGCCATTTGGCCCTAACCGGACCAGTTTCCTCAAGGCATGACCATCGAACTCTAACTCCCTTCCTCTTTGCTTTCGGTGTCCTGACCACCGTCTCAAACCAGGCACCGGCTGTACCCTCTGATAATCACACTCAACAATCGAGAATTACCCAAGATGCATCACTGCTCCAAATCTCAACAATCGCTCGAGCCCCTACGAGCTAGAAATAATCACGAACCACCGGATTCCCGATCCGAGTCCAACTCTAATCATTCTATTGACAGAAAGACACATTCTTCAGAGCAACCCCCCATGAGTTCTCCTCTCGCAATCACATACACATGCTGAACTAGCTCTAGCACCCTCAGGTTGGGAAAACCCGATACACTGATGACATCTTCAAACATCCCCCAGGATGAACCACTACTACATACACAATTCCCTGATCAGAATCACACTGAGAGCCCAAGACTCCTTCCCTGCATCCCTTCCGAGCCTCTTGGCTCTACACCCGCAGAATTCCTTCCGCGACCACAACAGGCATCCCAAACTGGATGTGCTTCCCTTCCACTGTCGCAAACACGCTGCTCAATAACCATACTCGGATCACTCTGATCATAACTCTACACTGCCGCTTTCACTTCCGTGAACTTGCACTCCCTCTCGGAGTTACACTCCTCTCTCTTTCCTTACCAAAGAAAACCACTTGGCTGCCTTGACACTACCACAAGTTCCACGGCGCTCGCCCAACGTTACACCACTCCTTCATAGCGTAACTGCTATCCATCCAACATACATACTCTGACTCTAATCGCAGGGACTCTCAAGCCCATGCACTATCTCAACTGATCAAGATCACTACCCGGGGCCAGACCTTTTAATGCTATCACACTGCAACATACACAATCCATATCCTCGAACCGATCCAACAATACCTGCAGAGTCTTCAGCATGACTGGACCGCCTCACCAGGCCTTCAGCCAATCTGGACCACTCTCAGAACGTTCAGCCAATCTGGACCGCTCTCAATGCCTTCAATTTAGCTGGACCGTTCTCCGAGCCTTCGGCCTGACTGGTATGCCTACCGGCCTTCAGTCTATCCGGACCGCTCAACTAACATTCATCATTCTGAGCTATTTCTCTGGGAAATCTTCCCGTGCATACCGTTCTAGCCCTCTAGGGGTTCCGAACTCTATCTCCATCACACAACTCAATCCCGGCCTGATCCCAGACCCTCCACAAATAAGTACCCTAGGTCTGTATCCCGCCCCGCATGCCTGCCACTTACTCATGCCAGCCTACGCTCTTGGCTGACAGAACACTGCTGAATCCTAGACAGCTCAACAATCTCACATACTCATCGATCATCCGGAGAATTTTCCAATTCTCCCCCACTTAGGGCACTGACTATCAACCACCGGTCGCTATCACCGACCTCCCAAAACAACCCTGCACAACACCATACCTACACGCGGACTGATTTCCCACTAGCACTAGCACCCTTCACAAAATCACAATTCCACACTGATCCTCCCGCTCGAAAGAAACTCAATCTACAACTAACCACTCCTCAGAAGGCAGATGCTGCCCGACATTCAAACCAACGCCAGATTCCCACTAACAACCCCATGAATGATAACCAACGAAATTCCCAACACTAACCCATAATCATACCATAACTCTTATAAACAACAGATATCACACCAAGAACCGCACAAAGATACTAGCACATAAACAATACTCCACAATAATCATAAGATAACAAGACATCAAGGAAGAAACATACCCGCAGCTGCATCCGACACTGCTCTGACCTCCTCTGCTATAAGCTGAAAAGCACGACCCTGAGCCCTTGGGGGCTCCGCTCCACCCTGACCTCCACCCGTGATCCTCAAAGTGGCCGGTGCTGGAGCCTGCACCGGTCCTGCAGCAATTTGTGGACAGTTGACCCTCAAGTGTCCCACCTGATGACAATGATAACAAATCCTCAAATCCCGAGCCTGCGCTGACTGTCAACAATCCCTCGCATAGTGCCCCTCCTTTCCGCACTTGCGGCATGCGCCACCGGACCTACATACTCCGGTGTGGCTCCTCCCACACTTCCCACAAGTGTGACTAATCTGCTCTCCTACCCTGGAATCAACGGTCTTGGACCGTTTCGGCGTCGGCTACAACTGCACCGGAGCCTGCCTCAACTCACGCAACTACAACTCAATCTCTAACTCACACCGCCTGGCGGCCTCCTGCAACTCCAACAAGGTCTCGCACCTCTGCGTAGACACAAACTGTCTAATATCCCTCTTGAGCATACTCAGATATCGGGACATCTGAGCCTGCTCCGAACCGAACTCAGGGCAAAACATCGCCCTCTCAGTGAACATCCTGGTGATCTCCGTCACCGATTCCGAACCCTGCTTTAGCTCAAGGAATTCCTGAGCCAATCTTTCTCTTTCAACCCGCGGAACATAACGAGTGTTGAACATCTCTCTGAACTGATCCCATGAAACCGCAGCCCTCTGTGCATCCGAATATGACCCCATGGTCAATCTCCACCAATCCTTTGCCCCGAGCCTCAACAGGTTCAGAGCACACCTCACCCTCTGATCAGCAGGGCATGAACACGTGAAGAAACACCCCTCCACGTCCGATAACCATCTCATAGCAACAATTCGGTCCTGAACTCCATCAAAGGTGGGAGGCTTCGTATTATCGAAGTCCCGATACTGAAAGCCCCGACCAACTCCTCCCCCTGCCACTGCTACAGCCGTTGTAGCCGCCGCGGCAGCCGTCTCTGTAAGAGCTGCATAGCGCTCATCAAAATACTCGATCATGGCGGTCTTGATCGACCCAAACAGCTCCGGCAACTCAGCCCGGAACAACTCAGCAATCTCATCACGCAGGATCTCACGAATCCTCACATCCAACTCGTACGTGCTCATCTGACCGATAAACTCGGGCGGTACTGACCCGCCCGGAACTCCCTCTCCTGCTCCCGATCCTGATCCGGATCCACTCCCAGCATGCCTCGAAATCTCCATACTGAAAAACACCACACAAAATCTCAGACCCTTCCTATTACCCCGGGAACCAACTCTCTCAACCCAACCCTAGAGGTCATGGTTTCCCTGATATGCGTATGGGTCCTGTGCTTTCAGTAGTACGGGCCCATACTACCTTCCACACCTACCCATATTTGTATGAAGTACTACCACAACACCCTAGTGAAAACATGCATAACAACGCTCAACCCTCACAACTAGAGGAACACTGGAAAACTCTCATAAGGAAACCCTAGGCTACAGACATCACAAATCAGGCAACATTATCATGAAATCCTGAAGATCCCTAGCCTAGTACTAGCGTGTTGTTCTAACGAAGCTCAAAACAAATATCATGTATGGTATTTTGGGGTTACTTACTGGCTCCAGCTGATCGTACCTCCGCGTCCTCCTTTACTCATTTTGAAAACCATTTTAAATACTCTTTTGAAAACTCTCCTCGATTTGAGACTGGAGTCACACGAATGTTCCTCCAATTCACTCAAACCAAGGCTCTGATAACAACTTGTAACGAACAAAAATTTCAACCAATTTAAAATTTTTGAAAACAACCCGATTCCATTAAAGTTATTACAAAAAGGTTTTCAATACAATTTATTTGAAGTATTCCCAGAATCTCACCACAACATAGACACGAGGAGCGGTACGATCACACCTTCGCCTTGCCACGGTCTCCTGAAGAACCTGAAAAACATAAAACCACAACTGTAAGCCCAAAATCTTAGTGAGATATCCCCAAAATACCAACCACATATACCATACACGCATAACATGCCATAACATATCCGATCACAGAAGAGCCATGCACTTTGGGTCTACTGTGGGACTGGTCCGCCGCACCGGCCAATAGTCCACCTGGTCCACCCTCCAAGTCTAGCCATATACCTCAAGTCTACAGTGTGATTGGTCCGCCCGCACCAGGCCTTTAATCCACCTGGTCCACTCTCCAAATCTAACCACGTACATCGAGTCTGCAGTGTGATTGGTCCGCCCGCACCGGACCTTCAATCCACCTGGTCCACTCTCTGAGTCTACAGTATGACTAGTCCGCCCGCACCGGGCCTTCAGTCGGCCTGGTCCACTCTCCGAGCCTCGGCACGTCTGGTCCGCCCTCTTGGGGCCTACAGCCTATCCGGACCGCTCACTGGGCCTTCGGGACAACAGGTCCGCCCTGGGTATCTTGGCCTACAGCACAAAGCAGGACCTGCCTCAACCCAACTCCAGTCCAAACAACCATGTGCACATATACATACAATCATATAGCAATTCACAGTCAACAAGCAGATCAAACATATCACATAACATATCATCATCTTAACCAGGATACCGACCTAACCGGTCACTAGCATAGCATCACCCTATCTCTCAGGATACCGATCTCAATCAGGTCTCTAACATATACCATCCTAGCTACCAAGATGCAAACATATCAAGGCAACAACATAACAACAACTATCCGGATCTCAATCCGATAAGGGCCGGCCTTGGTGCCGTAGACCCTGTTGATATAGTGAGGATAACTCACCTCGAAACTGTCGGCTAAAAGGATAAGATCCCGCTACTCCAAACTCCGACACGAACTCCTTCACTGAACACCAAAACACTCATCTCAATAAATACCCTTAATTACCAAAATACCCCTGGAAGACAACTGATCAACCTTTGGACAAGGTCAAAGTCAACCCCTGACTGACTCTACTCGCCGAGTCAACCCGATGACTCGCCGAGCCCTCATACTCAGAACTTCCCTCAATCCGCGACCTAACTCACCGAGTCACCCCGAGACTCGCCGAGTCCAACAACTCTGAGTCCACTCGACTACAACTCACCGAGTCATCCCTTGAATCGCCGATTCTCGACTCAACCAGAAAATATTGGGACTCTTCGACAAGACTCGCCGAGTCCAAGAACAGACTCGCCGAGTCTAAGGCTATCTTCAACCTACTCGCCGAGTTGTTCATAAAACTCGCCGAGTTCCAAGCCATCTTCATCCAACTCGCCGAGTTGTTCTTCCAACTCGTCGAGTTCCAACTCATCTTCAAGCAACTCGTCGAGTCTACCCATGTGACTCGCCGAGTACCACCGGTCTGAATCCATACAGAAGCACTCCAGGCCATGTAATTCATCCAAAACATAGATCTAGCCTCCTACAACCCATCCATCACGTAAAGTGGCAAACTTTACGTGAATCCAAAGAGATCTATGCATTTTCACTCTAGGGTTTGGGTTTGGGAAAAGATGGCTCCATCAACCACTCACAAACAGGGACTTTCATGCACTCTAGACCTTCTCCCTTCCAGATCTGAGGTAGCAACCTCAGTCTAACCTCCAAACCCCAAAACATCCCAAGACAAGCTCCCCACAAACCCCAAAATGATGAATCCATAAGAGTAACAGCCTAAGGACGAGATATTACCTCAAAAGACGCCCCAACTGCAATGGAACTCGAATCCAAGCAAAGCCCCTTGCTCCAAGCCTCCTACCCTTCAAGATTTCCTCAACAATTGCTTCTCCAAGCTTCCAAATGCAATATGATCACTCACACACGAAGGCTAAGGGTTTCTGGACTTGAGGATGAGTAAAGAGGTTGAGGGATGGATGTTATGTTCTTTATATAGGGCTCAACCCCGAGAATTAGGGTTTTCTCCACTCAGCGCCTACTCGCCGAGTCCATCCTCGGACTCGCCGAGTCGGCCACTTAACACGCGACCAAATCGCGACTCTACTCGCCGAGTACCACCCATGGACTCGCCGAGTTCCCTTGATCATTTACTCTTTTAGCCCTTCAACTATACCCTTGATATTTCGGGATGTTACAAGCACTTATTTTCTTCCTTGCACGCTTTGTTTTACCAGGTGATGGTGGCGGCGGAGGCTCGTTTCCAGTGCTGCTTGTGGACTTTTTTGATATATCGGTGCTAAGGTGATGCAGTTGGTGGTTTTGGATTATTGGGCTAGTAGATATCTCATGAAGGAAAGGCAACGGAAACTACCCAAACAACGCAGCCTCTTGGTCATGGTTTGAATCGAGATTTTCATTGTTTGCTTCCTTGTTTGAAGAGGTCAATACAGTGTCGTTGTTGCTTGAAGGAAATAGATAATCCATACTCAGAGAAAGAGAGAGAGAGGGAGAGAGAGAGAGAGAGAGAGAGAGAGAGAGAGGCCCTTTAATATTAAATAATTATTTTTCTTTTTCTTTTTTTAAAACAATTAAGGCAAAACATCATAAATTGTCCTTGTAGTTGTGAAATGACGAAAATGCCCCTCACTTAACGGTAGAAAGCTGACGGAGTTATAGGGAAGGACTATTTGTTAAAAGTTTTGAAACCACAAAGACCATCTGTGAGGTTTTTTGAACTTAGGGACTAAACTTGATATTTTCAGAAACCACAAGGACCATTTTTGAAGTTTTGTCATATATATATATATATATATATATATATATATATATATATATATATATATATATATATATGGTTAGGTTCATGTGAGACCACTAAATTTGGTAAGACGGAGAGACACGATCTTACCCACTCATTTTGTAGATAAAATAAAACATTTTAAAAATGCAAAATAATTAAAAAATTTTGAAAAAAAAATTAAATATTATTTTCGTCACTTTTTTTATCCAAAAAAGAATTATCGTTTATTAAAATATCTGTAAAATAGTCTAGTAAAATATTAGAATATTCTAGTAGAATATTAGAATATTTTACATATCTGACAAATTTCCTAGAAAACTAGAATATTTTAAAATTCTAAAAATCACATTGGAATATTTACAGTGTAATATTTTACTAGAATATTTCACGTATTTTTCAAAAAAAAAAAAAACAGTAATTTTTATTTATTTATTATTTTAAGTTAAGAAACTAACGAAAATATTAATTAAAAAAAGAATTTTTTGGAATTTTCTTTTATTTTGTATTTTAAAATTATTTTTAGATATACGTCCCACGGTCTCACAAAAAATCAATATGGTCTCAAATGAAACTATATATATATATATATATATATATATATATATATATATATATATATATATATATATATCCATATACTAATAAAAGAGTAGCTATTTTGCCATGTGTCACCATATTAGATCTTTTAATTAATGTGTTGCCACTTGTCAATCTATTAGTTCTCCATTTAAAAGTTATTTGACCTCCTCATTAATGTCATGATATTTGTCAATATATTTATTCTCTATTTTAAATTTTAAATTTTAAATTTTATATTATTGTTTTCATTAATTTATAAATAAAAAATGTCTAATATATAATAAAAATTGATTTTACATATTTTTTGAATTAACGATTATAATTTCACGTAACTAATAAAAATATATCTTAATTAGTAATTTATTTAAAATAAATGATTAATAATTTTGAGTTTTTTCTATAAAAGTCTAATTAATTTTATAACTGTGGTTCTCACAGGTTATAAACTAATATATATATATATATATATATATATATATATATATATATATATATATATATATATATATATATATATATATATATATAATTTTGTATAGGAAAAAAGGCCAAGAATGTGGTTGGACGACACGTAGATAATGCATACCACCGGTTTATGTGGCCCCACGTGAACTAACACATGATTTCTTTGAAGTTTGAACCACCGACTCTATTACGCCGACTCTTCAACATCGATACATATTATACTTCTTCAGTCCAAATGTCCGATGCCTTTTCTTTCGTGTTTGTAGTTTCTAAACATTCTATTCCAAACGTCCCAACTCCGAACCATTAAATCAAATGGACCGACAACAATAGTATTTTTCCAAAAAGCATTTACAATTACCAGTATAACTTACACTCGTATCATGTTATTAGTCCGTGTGTTCTTATATACATGTATGATCGGTGGCGGAGTCAGGTCAAAGTAAAGGGGTATACGTACAAAATAAAAAAAAATCATATAATCATTTCTAATAAATCAAAAAATTTTTGTCACATGCTTTTATCTTCTTCAAAATTTTTGAATTTTGTATTTTCCACTTATAATTTTATTATATTTTTCATTTTATTAAAGTAAAATTTCATATTTAATATATAAGGTAATATATATGTAAGGTATTTATTAAAAAAAATTATATATATAATGTATTCAATGTATTAAACCCTCATTAATTTTAATAATTTAAAATATTTTTTCATTTTTCTTATAAATTCAAACTTCTTGAATTGCTAAAATTTTATATTTAATTTTTTTTTTAAATAAACTCATGTAATACATGGGTCTCACACCTAGTATACAATAAGAAAAAAATTAAAACCGAAATTTTATCAGACATAAAGTTTAATTTCCATAACAAAGTTACGTTTTAAAATTCACTTCTTCACTTTCATTTTACGAAAGCGATTAATTATAAAGAGTGAATCGATATCCGTAACATCCGTTTCGATTCTGGTAATTAATTCCTTTAATTGTTATAAAATATAATAATAATAATAATAATAATAATAATAATAATAAAAGTAATAGTGATAGTAATAATAAAATTAAATCATTATTCTTTGAATGAATATTATATATATCTCAAGGGGGTAAATAGCAATTTCCAGAAACTGTTTTAATTAGATAAATTGGCTTAAGGGTAGATTATGTTTATATGCTTAAACCCGAGTGGTCAACTGTGTCAAAAACATAATATCTTCCTCTGTTATCAAGAGATGCACACCTGCGTATCTATAGCCTTTTTGCTTGATTTAAACATACAAATGCTTGAATCTTTGAAAGCCTCTTAACCCTTACCCTTAGTAACATTCCCTTGGACCATTTGAATCGCTTCTCCTTCCCTCTTAGCTACCAAACCTGAGAGAAAAGGACTGAAAAAAGAGTGAGGTCGGCTAGGGTTAGGGTTTTAATGGGGAAGAAAACACTTCAAGCTCAACATAAACAAAATATACCACTGAAAACTTTTTTAGAGGTATCCTGGGATACCCACGCTCCAAGGTGGATCCGCCTATATGATGTATGTAAATAATGGTAGTGTAGATAATTGTTGTTGAATAATAGAATAGTTTGTTTGTTTTTTATACATATTGTATAATGCACTATCATCTTGTTAAATAGTGTATCTATATAAATAATGTTAATGCGTCAGGGTTTCCACAATATCAAATATCAAACATGGTATCGACAAGGTTTTTAGGTCACATTTTTCTTTCACACATCGGTACTTCGCCTTATTGGATTGTTCAGTGGAGCTGAAAAAAAAACAGTTATACTATCAAAACCTTCTAATAAATGTTTTTCATGTCTATATTTTCTAAAGTAATTTGTAAAATGATATTTCTATCTTTTTATTTTTTACAATGTCATTTTACCTATTCATTTCGAATTTGTAAAATATCACTTTCATCCTTTTTATTTTGTAAACTTTTATGCTTATTTCTCGGTGTATGATGTATGTATGTATTATTATAAATTCAAAGTAGTTAACGTTTCGACGTCAATTTACAACTTTCGTTCGCTATTTTTTTTAATATTACTTCTTTTTTTATGTTCATGTGATATAAATTCAAGATTGTCTACTTTTCAAAGTAATTTTTTGTACGTTTTCATTCTTATTTTTATGTATACTTCCTATGTATGACTCGGGTCACATATAATAATACAATTCAGATTATTTGAACTTTCATTTTTTAATTAAAAAAAATAATTTTACTTATTTTTATATATGTTTCGGTAGATATTCAAGTTTCTTTACATTTTAATGTAAAATATTTGTAGGTTTTAGTGTTTATTTTTATGTACGTTTCTTATGTATGAGTTCGGTCGTTGTAAATTAAAGATATCTGACAAATTCAACGGTATCTAACTTTTATTAATATAATTTTCAAAATTCGAACTTACAAAATAGATTGGTTTAAATTATGCACAACACATGAAGGAAAATTATTAGTTTTCTTTATTTTTCATAATTTTCGGTTACTAATCCAATGTATGAGAGAATTAATGTTGGTCAAATTGGTAATGTTATGGTATTATTGTAAAAAAGTTATTTCAACCAAAAAAAATTTAAGTCAGGTTTAGAAGTTATATAGTATAATAATTCTTTTAACTTGAAACGATATATAGTTAGCATGGTAAAAGAAACGTTCGTAAACCGTTTGGCGGGAAATTCATTTGTGTTCGTTTATTTAATAAATGAACGGACATGAATAAGATCTCTTGTTCATTTAGTTAAAAGAACGGACATGAACAATGCTCTCGTTCGTACATTTATTTTTGTGAACGTTTGCTTATATTCGTTTACGTTCGTTCGTTTAATTTCCTTTACATTCGTTCATTTATTTTATTATGTGTTTATGCATCACATTTATGGGTTTGTTTACGTTTATTTATTTTTATTTGTATTTGTTCGTTTATGTTCTTTTAATGTTCATTTATGTTCGTTTGTGTTTGTGTTTGTGTATGTTCATTTATATTCGTTTATCAGTTAAACAAACACGAACAAACTAAATTTATTAACAAACAAAGACGAATATAAATTTTTTTTTCGTTTAATTATTCATGTTTGTTAGTTTATTGCTTAAAGTTAAACAAACAAGCCTCCGTTCTTGCTTGTTCGGTTAGTTTAGGCTTTAGGGTTTACAGCCCTACATAGAGTACAAGAAAAATACTAAGAGATGAAATTGTTATGCATACAATATTAAATGAATAATTTTAAAAAATTTGTTATTATGGTTGTATTAATTATATTTCAGTTTTGTAAAGTATAATCAATTAAATTTGGGAAAATGACACATACGCCCTATGAACTTTCTAGGGTTTACCATTTTAGTCACTTAACATTTTAAGTCGCTTTATAAGGGAACAAACTTTATTTTGTGGGGTCGATTATATCATTATTTCATTTATGAAGTTGTCAGCCGGGCATGTTTATGCCACATGTTTTACTATAATCCCATAGCCTGCTGACAGTGTATATTGTCCATTGTCATGTCATTAAATAATGCCACACATTAATTTGTTCACTCACTATTCATTAAATAGCTTTACGCATTTTAAACGAGACATTTTCCCATTGGCTGTTCACCACTTCCATCTCTTTCTTTAAACCCTTACTTGCTTTCGTCTCCTCAAACCTCAAACATGGATCCCATATTCACCCAAGTCGATGTGCACTTCTAAGGAATCTTTGCCAAATACCCCATACGCTACACCCGCGAGATTACTCATAGGTTGTCGGACATCGATTTTGCAGGCATGGACAAGAACGGGTGTTATGAGTTTACCGAAAGGTTCACTGGAGAAAAGTGTAAGGAGCTCTATTATTTCCAACCATATATTGATTTTCCCAAAGGTTTGACCTTAATTTCCAATGAGATGGATTATGTTGAATTTATAGCAATTGCTTATCAATGTGGTGTTATACTCCATATGTATGTAGACCATTTTGACAATAGTAACATGCACGAATGGTTGGATGAACACAAAGAAGAGGGTGTTGATAACATAGGGGAATAAGTGATTGATGGTGCAGGATTAATTAAGGAATTTGAGACATGGGCATTTGGATGGGGATGAGGATGAAGATGAGGATGACCATGGGGATGAGAAAGTGGATGCTGATGACGATGAGGATGACCTTTGCAACCTTTATTTTTTCAAAAAGGATAACGGTCCTGATGCCGACATGGATGAGAATGCAGGTTTGGGTGAGCCTTTGGAAAAAGCCATAGATGACAATGAAGATGTTTATCATGAGTTGCCAAATATTTTCAATGAAAATCTATACTGGAAGGAGTAGGAACCTGTGTTAGGTATGAGGTTTGAGACCTAAACAATTGAAACACATGCTCTGTAACTATGTTGTTGCAAACGGTTATCAATTATGTTTTGTGAAAAAATGATAGCAGACGGTTGTTAGCCAAATGTTGTGATGGAGAATATATATTTAGGGTTTGGGGTTCATGGATGAGTGATGATAAGTATTTCCTAATCAAGTCTCTTATTAGTAACCATAATTGTACAAAGAATTTCAAATTCGGATCAATTTTCACTTATAAATGGATAAGTACCCACTTTACCCAACAAATTTTTAACAATCGAAAGATGAGTGTCAGATTACTTAGAAAGGAGGTGAAAACCATATTTGGCTTTGTTATGAGTATGAGTCAATGTATGAGAGCCAATAAGTATGCATTGAGTCTAGCTAAAGTCACGGTTGCAGAAAATTACGCTAGAATTTGGTCATACGATATGGAGAATAAAAGATCAAATTGTGGATCCACTGTTAGAATTTTTGTGGATACAATGCCTGATGGTAAGAATTACTTCAACAAGATTTATATATGCTTTAATGCAGTCAAATAGGGGTGGAGGGGTGGGTGTAGAAGGATCATTAACATAGACGGTTGTTTCCTGAAAAGTTTTGCCAATGTGAGTTGCTTTGTGCTGTTGGTAGGGAAAGTAACAACGGAGGGAAGTTGTATGTGTGGAAAACAAGGAGAATTGGAAATGGTTCATTGAAATCTTCTAGAAGATTTACAGTGTTCGAAAGAAGGAAGTATTTTGGTTTTAATTTCTGATCAACACAAGGTTTGTTTCTAAAATATTAAACATAATATAATAGATATATGTTTGTTTCTAGAATATTAAACATAGTATAATAAATATAGGTTTGTTTCCAAAATATTAAACATAGTATAATAAATATTTACATTTATAACTTCACTCATTCGTATTGCATATGAAGGGTTTGGTTGAAGCAATCAAAGAAGTATCCCCAGCAGCAGAACATAGGCAGTGTGCTAGGCATATATATGCCTATTTTAGAAAAAAGTTTAGTGGAGCCAAGTTTGAAAAATTATTTTAGAGAGAAAGCAAGGCAACGACTGAAGCACATTAACATAGTCATGAAAGAGATTAAAAAGTTGAATCCTAAAGCCGATATGCATCTTATGGATAGTGATCCAAAGACTTGGTCTTTAGCTTTTTTCAGAGTTCACAATTCATTGTGTGAGTCTGTGGAGAATGGCTTTTCGGAGAGTTTTAATAGTGTCATTTTGATTGCTAGGAAGAAACCTATTATCAACATGTTAGAGGAAATTCATATATATGTGATGCAAAAGGATGGTGACTATGAAACTAACAAGTCAAGGGATGAAATTGTTACTCTTTTTGTCTAAATATGAGAACAAGATTGAATATTCTCCAAACTGACTAAAGGTTTGCACACTTATTTATTCATACATACCTTACCTTTCTCAACTCTAAATATTTTCATTACATTATGTGGCATTGGCAGTTTGTGTCTTGTGGGGGTATAAAGTTTGAAATAAGGAAAATGGATGAGTCATACGTTGTTGATGTCACAAAAAGGAATGCAGTTGCAGGTTATGGAAACTAAATGGCTATGTTTGCATTCATTCAGTAGCTACATTAGCATATTTAAATGTCACACCTAATAGACCATATGTAGACCCATTGTAACTGGGAGCCTTCTTCCATAATACCTACAAACAGTCCATTAATGGAATGAATGGAATAAACATGTGGCCTTCTACAAACTATATAACTCCATTGTCTCTATTGAAAAGAAGAATGCCAAGCAGGACAACCATGAAAAGAATAAGGGATGCTTATGAAAGGTCTAGAAAACACATGGTTTCAAAGGCAGGGAGAAAAGGTTTCTTGTGGCATATTCAAACAGAAAGGACACAACAAGACCACTTGCACTCAAGTGACAAGGCTTCCTAAAACTAATTTCACGAATAAACAAAAGATTATCCAAACACAAGAGTCAGTGAATATGCAAGGGGTTGGGGAAGATGTTGTTATGGGTGATGCAATTGAGCCACATGTTGAAGAAGTTGTGAGGGTAAACGAATATGAGGATGTGGAGAGGGATAATGAAGATAAGGAATTAAGGAAGGTTAATGAAGTTGTTGGGCATGTGTATAGCACAGGACAACCAAGAAAGAGGAGAAACTATGAGAGAATTCTTAAACTAAAGCTTGTTAAGAGGGTTGAAGGTGAAGGTAGTAGTGTTATATCGCCAATGGATTTGGATTAATTAGAGTTTTAATTGTGTGTTTGTTATGTGGATTAACTAATGTTATTAATGTGGTCGGGAACAAGGGAATTTTTGTTTGTTATATTCATGTATGTTATACTAATATTAACATTTGATATTTGGATTCGTGTATGTAATTACATTATGTATGATGTTATTTATATTAGTGTTGTAATGCCCCATTTCTGGTATGTTATTTAAATATTTAGTTTCAAGTTTTCAAGAGGAACTTGACGAGTCAGTAGCCCGAATCGTCGAGTTGAGACGGGATAAGCACGCATTTGGAGCCGGCGACTCGACGAGTCCATATGCCTAGACTCGGCGAGTCCATCAGTCTGGATGAAACCCTAAATCCATGGGTTTGTACCCTATTTAAACAACTATTTTGGCATTCAGTAGCCTCCCTCACCCACAGAAAAGCCTCATACGAAAACCCTAGCCACCCTTGTCATATTGGTGTGATTTTATCACTTTGTGAAGTTGTGGTTCATTTGTGGAATAGAAGGAGAGAAGAGAGGAGGAAGAATCAAGAGATAAGCAAGTAGATCCGAGTTTTTGGTGGTATCACAGTCTTCTTTGAGGTATCAAGCTCACACCTTTGTCATTCTTCAATTAAATCTCTTGGTGGGCTTGTTTTTATCATTTTTGGATTGGTAGTAGTATTGGAAGCATGTGGTGATGAATAGCCATCAGATCTACCCATGTATGAGCTCTAGAAGCTCAGATCTATCGCCTTTTTGGGGCCATTCTTGCATCAAAGCCCTAGATATACTCTTTTGGTCCCTTTAGAGCTTTTAAACCTCCATGGATGCATTTATACATGTAAAGTTGGAAACTTGACGTGTGAAACAAGCCCTAGGAGCCCAGTTCTATTAGTTGAATGCAATGGAATTGACCAGAATCATCTGATTAGTGGTTGCATGCAATCGACTCGGCGAGTCGAGTCGCGAATCCCCAATTTTTCCCTTTTGGGTTTTGCCGAGTGGAACCAGTGAGTTAGAGGAGGGACTTAGTGAGCAGGAGGTAAGATTCAGTAGGGAAGGGACTCGGCGAGTCCAAGGCAATCTTCATATCTTAAGAACAGACTCGACGAGTTGATCATACAACTCGGCGAGTCACAGCCAGAGTGTTCATGCGATGAAGGAGAACTCGACGAGTTGTTCATATAACTCGGCGAGTCGGATGCATATTGACTGAGTGTTAGTATCGAAGAGGAACTCTTCGAGTCTATGCCGAACTCGACGAGTAATAGAGAGCAAAAGCGAGAAGTGAGAGTAAGGACTCAACGAGTTGGCAGCCCAACTCGACGAGTCAGGTCAACTATATGTTGACTTTGACCAAGAGGTTGACTTTGACTAGGGGTAAAACAATCATTTTACCCTCAGCATAATTATTAGTAATTGATTGAGTGTACTTATGGAAATTGTAGCCGGAGAGGTACCGGAGCAGCAGCAGACAGTTTCCCGAACAGTTCGTTCATCAGCCAGATTACAAGGTGAGTTTCCTTCCTGTAGGAACGGGTCTACGGCCACAATGTCGGCCCGCTTAGTTAGCAGTAGTTTCCGGACTTCGGTCCGATGCAGTAGTTAGTATGTCTGATGCCTTTGTGGCTCAGACATGATTTATGCTCTATGTGTTCAGGGCCACGGCCCGATGCAGTATTGTGACAACACTATATTTTTCCAAAAGCAATGTAACACTCAAAAGTCAAATACAACGAAAACTATTTGGAATCAACGAAATTAACCTCAAAAATAGAGTGTTCAAAATATCTAAATTGGGATGCATCAAATGTTAGATATCGTGCCAAGGTTTCCAAAAACATAAAGAACATTTGAAACCCGATTATATTGATGAAACTATAACCACTCAAATATTTACGACACACCCGGTAAAACACTATTTAACGTAAAAGTGAAATTCAAATAAAATGTATGTTAGCCTTAAGTATCTAAACAAAAGTTGTAGAGTTCGTTAAACTGTAAACGTACATAAAAAGATCGCCCAAATTGGACCTCGTATGAAGAAGTTACCAATTTTCTAAGTTTCGTAACAGTAGTAGAGAGCTAAAAACTCGAATTGAAAATCGATCGATATTTAGCTAACGCAACCTAAACGAGAGTAGAAGGCCTCCACAATAGGAGTAAGATGACAAAAAGACAAACGAAAACAGACGTCGGATAAAGAAATTATGAATTTTTAACGGACTTTAGCAGTCCCCGCCTATTATAAACATAGCATTAAAAATAAAGTCAAAACTAGCCGACGGAGTCTAAATGAAAGTTGTAGAACATAATCTCACCTACGTGTGGATATAAAGAACGCGAAAGACGGAGCCCGTACGCGAAAGTTACGGAATTTAGAAGACGGAAGCCAGAATTTCGCCCAGCGTAATTCAGGAGTACGCCCAGCGTACTCAGGTGCAGGGTCGAGTCCCATCGGCTGCAAGCTCTACGACTAGCTAGACCCGAGTCGTAAGCCATGACGCAAAGTTACGCCCAGCGTACTCCGGTGGTACGCCCAATGTACTCGCATTTTCAGCCCTATAAATAGAAGGCATAAGCTCCGGATTTTAGCACACCTCACTCAAAGTTTCACTCACCCTCACACACTCTTACGTACCAGAGACCATCCCGACACCCTCGGTTCCACACTCAAGCCCCCGACGAAGGTTCTACGCTACCGAGATCCCCGAGAAGCTCGAAGATGCAGCTTTTCGCAGTTGAAGTTCTGCCCGACTCTAGTCTCACTCTCTTGAAACCGAACAAGTGAGTTCATACCCCTACTTTTCAAGTCTTTTCATGTTTTAGGGGGGGGGGGGGAATACAAGTACAATACAAGAAAACGTATCGTTTTATATAAATGCAACATCTATCTTATTATTATTCGATACCAACATCTTACTTTACGTATAAAGTTTAGTATATCACAAAGTTATTTTCACCAAATGGAACATACTTTCTGAAAAACTATAATGGGTATAGTTTGCGATTTATTCATACATTCTTACGTATACATCTTGAAAAACGAAATACTTTCTTCTAAAGTGAAATAAATACTTTCTTATTGTAAATCTATTTATACTAAGTGATGTGAGATATTCAAACTTCAACATACTTTTATGTATGCATTTCAAGTCCTGTATTATAAGCCATAATCTCTTGGAGGGAGAGCGTGATACTTGTGTATAGATCTATACGGGATTGACAACCCCGCACCTAAACTGTTAGCTATAGTTAGACCGGCAGGTCTGGGGTGACAAATGTCATAACACTACAACACCTGAAGAATGTTGTTACAGGCAGTCTGTGTCAATAGTATGGTTATAAGACTCACACGAAAGTATAAAAACAAGCTTGATTTACAAGATTCATACATGCATTCAGTATTTACATTATTTTGAATACAAAACTTATCTTTATCATTTAAATACGAAAGATACTAACGCCCTCCAACCTTGGGAACTTTTCAAACTATATGTGGAAAATATTGAATTTTCTGAAAGCCACGTTCATCGATTTTCTTCCAAAAAGACATTCTTTTTCAGTACAAAACATTTATGAACTCACCAACTTTATTGTAGACACTTTTTCGAAACCACTTGTATTTCCCAGGGAATTAGTAATACAGGTAACTACCAGCTTTTGATGAAGGAACGCTAAAGGCGTTTATTATTAAACATTTTAAATCATCATATTGTAATATTCTTTTGGAAACATGTATAACGCAACAATGTACGTTTTTATTATATATATGATGGTTGTATTACTTTCTTTACAATATTCAATTGTTATGGTACTACGTGAAGTCATCCACCCCTGAATGTTTCCGCCATTTTGGTTTGGGGGTGTGACAGATTGGTATCAGAGCATTGTTTATAGTGAACTAAGTATATCGAACCACATAAGATATACAAACTATAAATACAAAGGGGATCAAAAACCCTTTGACAAAACGTTTTCATAAACAAAACATTTTCTTTTAAAAATATACACTTTTACTCGCATGCATCTGTTGGAATAGTGTCTTAGGCTACAACTCTATTAGGCAAGTATTTGACCCGGTTGAGCATGGTCCTTTTGGGTTGCCTTCACCATAGCAACTTGACAGGATGATTTATAATGAGAGAAGGAATATTATTAATATATTATAAGAATAATATAAGGAATAATAATATTATTATTTGATTAATATAAGTCATAAATTAATTTGGAATTAATTTGGTGACTTAAAGAGATTAATTAAATAAAGGGGTATAAACTGTCAATTGTTTGATAGTTGCACTTTGGGCTAAATATCCTTTAAGGGTAAGGGGTGGACGATTTCTAGGGCTAAGGATAGCCATAAAATCATCCAAGGCTTATCATGGAAAGGATTTGGATTGCTTAGGGCTTAAGTTATCCAATTAGGGTTTAAGGGTGAAACCCTAGGAGCCTTACTAGTATAAATAGACCCTATGGGTTGAGGGAATTCGACACACTTGTCTCTAAGGAAACCCTGGCCGAATTCTTCCTCCCCTCTCCTCTCTCCTAAATCATCTTCTTGCTAGTTGGTGTTTGTAAGCCATTAGAGGAGTGACAATTGTGACTCTAAAGCCTCAAGGACAAGAAGATCAAGCAAGTGATTCAAGGTAAACTTCTAATCTCTGATTTCATATTGTTGCTATTGTATATTAGCCATTAGAAGTCTTGGATTCAATGTATGATCAATTAGAGAAACCTAGATCCAAGCATTAGGGTTGCATGTGCACATAGGGATGTTCATATGGCTAAAACCCATCAGTGGTATCAGAGCCTAGATTGGTTTCTATTGAATTCATACTTTGATTGCTTGTTTGTTGCTGAAAAAATCATTTTTTTGTCCTCTGGCTGATGAACTCGGCGAGTCCCATGGTGGTACTCGGCGAGTAGGCTCAACTCGGCGAGTCCATCTGGGTACTCGGTGAGTTCGAGCGTCAGAAAAAGGAAACTTCGGGATTTCTTGTTGTTTATCTTTGAGATACTTGCCTTAATCATATTAGATCAATATAAATCCGATTTTATGATATATATATATATATATATATATATATATATATATATATATATGAGTATATTCTTGACCTAATTGAAGATATTTCTCAATTAATAAAATATTTGTTTCCTTATGTGATAATTGATTAATTATTTTATTAAATTGGTAAATTGTTTTGCAAGAAATCATTAAATAAATTAAATATGGATAATTATGGAATTAATTGTTAATTAAGATTATTTGTTATTTGATCATATATGTTTTTAAAAGTTTAAAACTTGCCCTCAAGTTTTGAAATTTGTGTTTTGTGATTAAAAGTTTAATTTAGACAATTTAAATTTCAAACCTTATACTAATATAATATTACAAGATTAATATATATATATATATATATATATATATATATATATATATATATATATATATATGTAATTAAAATGCTAGTCTTACCGTTAGTAGGCCTCATTCACGAAGTCGTTCTATAAGGTGGGTATAAGGTTGCTGCCTATAAAATGGTGCTTAATGGGTCTACACTCATACCCACCGCTTGCTTGATCGGTGGAGGGTCGTTAGCCGAACGGGTAGGATAGGGCAACCTCATCTCTTCATTAAAACTATAATATAAAATACAAAGTAACTACATGTTTTTCAAAAATTTCCCAATCTTAGTTACTTTAGGAAAAGTGAATTGATGCAATCCCATGAAATTACACTTTGCACCCTTGCTAAGAAGTTAGTGGAGCGTGTGTGGTTTATCGGCACACTAATTGGTTCTAAGCAAAGGTGGCAAAGGGTGATTCATAGTTTATCATAGTTCGATGGAGTGTGTGTGGTTTACCGGAACATCGAATAGGTAATCGTTATAATGAAGGTACCATGTAAATTTGCATGGTAATTCACACCCACTTTGTGATCCTCGGTATCCCAGTTACAAACGAGAGGGGCATATCGAGATTTAAACATGCCATTGAAAAGTTTCAATGAATCTCATCTAAACCTAGGAATTCTCAATACATTTAGAACTTAAAGCTATGTTTTGTGTTGGAGAATTAGTGAATCATCATTCACTTACCTTCAAATTGTTTGCATGTTAGATTACGGCATCCCTTTTCTAATATGTAAATATTGTTGTTGGATCCTAGCCCTAATTTTCTTATTGGGTGATTATTAGGGATTCATATTCTAATCTATCTTTGTCCTTTCTATTTGTAGATGTCGAACGCGAACAATGTTGCTGCTAGTTCATTCACATTGATGAGCCTTTGTCAAAAGGTCACTTTCGATGGAAAGAACTTTAGCAAATGGATAAGATACATTCGCATAATTGCTTGCTATGAGGAAAAGGAGTATGTCCTCGATGAGAAGCTCGAGAAAATCAAACCTGAAATCACTACTCCGGCTGAAATGACCGTTTTTGAAACTTACAAGCGTGATGCATCGAAGGTACATTGCAACATGATAGCCACCATGAATGCCGAATTCCAAAAGTCCTATGAGGACATGTATCCGTATGAAATGCACCAAGACTTGTTGGAGAGATACCACCAGAACGCGAGGCAAGAGCGTTACGAGATTTTCACTAACATGATTTCCGCTAAAATGGGTCATGGAGAATCTCTTACCGTGCACCTGCAAAAGATGCAAAGGTATGTCGATCGTCTTCGCAAGTTGAATGTTGACTTTGGGGAAGACTTGGCGATCGACATGGTGCTTCACTCTTTGCCTCCGTGTTACAATCAATTTAGGATGACCTACCACATGAACAAGGAAGAGGTCACCCTAAGCAAGCTCCAAGGACTCCTTAGGGTTGCTGAAAGCAACCTAAAGGACAAGTCTGTTGCACCCACTCCCAATCCATCCGCTGCTCCTGTTTTGGCCATTGGGCAAGGAAGAGGCAAGAAGAGGAAGGCTCCGTCTAAGAGCCACCGCAAGGGAAAGTCCCGAGATGGTTCCTGTTCTAGTGGGACCAAAGTTGATCCTGCTAAACCCTGTCCTAACCCTAAGGAGGCAGAGTGCCATCATTGCCATAAAATAAGGCATTGGAAGAGAAGCTGCCCAGACTACCTGCAAGCCATAAGGGAAGGAAAGATCAAGCCATCTTTCGCAGGTATTTATACAATTAAATCTAACGATTCATCTCATGCTATTTCTTGGGTCCTTGATACCGGTTGTGGTTACCATATTTGTTCTGAATTGCAGGGACTAAAAAGAAATAGGGATGTGGAGCATGGAAGAATAAATCTAATCATGGGGAACAGAAGATCGTCGCCTATGGCCAAGATTGGAGTGTATTCTTTAGTGCTTAGGAATGGTTTGTCTTTAGATTAGAAAAATTGTCGCTATTCGCCAGAAATGGCTAGAAACATCATTTCATTTCATGGTTTGTTCAGACAAGGTTTTAGATTTTCTTTTAATAATGAGAATGGTTCTATTCTTGCTTATCTAAATGGTGTCTTATATTTTGAAGCTATACCATGTAATGGAATTTATGAAACTGTTATGATTGTAGATAACTTAGGAAATGATGTTTTATGCATGGATTCTTCCAATAGTATGGATAGAGCATCCTTGTGGCATTGTCCGTCTTGGACATGTCAACAAGAAGCGCATAGCCCAACTCCAAAAGGATGGAGTGTTGGAGTCATTCGACCTTAGGGAAGATGACACATGCGAGTCTTGTTTGCTTGGAAAGATGACTAAGTCACCCTTCACAAGTACGTGTGAAAGGGGTGAAGGGCTATTGGACCTAATACATGCCGATGTATGTGGACCGTTTAGATCAACCACGAAGGATGGAAACCGATTCTATGTGACTTTTACCGATGACTATAGTAGATATGGGTATATCTACTTAATCAAGAAAAAGTCGGAAACTTTTGAAAAGTTCAAAGAGTTCAAAAATGAAGTGGAGAATCAATTAGGCAGGAAAATCAAGATGCTTCGATCCGATCGAGGAGGAGAGTACCTAAGTCTTGAATTCCACGATTATCTCAAGGAGTGTGGAATAGTTTCACAATTGACGCTACCTAGGACACCGCAGTTGAATGGTGTGGCAGAAAGGCGTAATCGAACCTTGTTAGACATGGTTCGCTCTATGATGAGTCGTGCTTCACTACCTATCTCTTTTTGGGGGTATACCTTAGAGACTGCCGCCCATATCCTTAACCGAGTCCCTACTAAGAAGGTTGCCAAAACACCTGACGAGATGTGGACAGGGAAAGCTCCCTCGTTGGCACATATCAAGGTTTGGGGTTGCGAGGCTTTCGTAAGACGAGATACTCACGACAAGCGCGAACCTCGTAGTGAGCGATATATTTTCATCGGCTACCCGCAGAAATCCTTTGGATATCTCTTCTATAGACCAAAGGACAATGTTGTCTTTTTTGCGAGGAGAGGAGTTTTCTGAGAGCAAGAACTCATAAGCCAAGGAGACAGTGGGAGGCAAATCGAGCTTGAAGAGATTCAAGAGTCGATAGATGAAGGAACCTGTACCGCTGACACTCAACCCAAGGAGGAAACTACGGTTGAACCAATTGACGAGTCCTTACCTCTTAGACGTTCCGAAAGAGTTAGAGTTCAACCCTAGTTTTATGGTTTTCATATTACTACCGAAGGGGATATGTATATTAGTGATGGTACACTAATAAATCTAGATGAACCTAATAGCTATAAGGAAGCTATGGCAGGCCCGGAGTCTGCGATATGGAAAGAGGCAATGGACAGCGTGATCCAGTCCATGTATGACAACCAAGTTTGGAATTTGGTTGATAATGTGCCCGGACGTAAGACCGTCGGGTGCAAATGGATCTTCAAGAAGAAGACCGACGTGGATGGAAACGTACACACATATAAGGCGCGATTGGTTGCGAAGGGCTTTACTCAAACTCCCGGAGTTGACTATGATGAGACCTTCTCACCAGTTGCGAAGATTAAGTCTATTAGAGTGATGCTAGCTATTGCCGCATTTCATGATTATGAGATTTGGCAAATGGATGTCAAAACCGCTTTCCATATTGGGAAGTTGGCTGAGGATGTTTACATGGCTCAGCCAGAAGGTTTTGTCAATAGGAAGCATCCAAATAGAGTATGTAAGCTTGAGAAGTCCATTTATGGACTTAAGCAAGCGTCTCGCAGATGGAATCTTTGCTTCGATGAGAAAGTCAAAGAGTTTGGATTTATACGAAGCGAAGATGAATCGTGTGTATATGTCAAAGCCAGTGGGAGTATAGTATGCTTCCTCGTTCTGTATGTCATAGGAAACGACGTCCCGACTCTGCAGGAGGTTAAGTCCTGGCTCGGGAAGTGCTTCGCTATGAAGGACCTCGGAGAGGCTTCCTATATTTTGGGAATAAGGATAGTGAGAGAAAGAAGTAAGAGACTAATAGGACATTGTCAGAACAATTACTTAGATAAGGTATTAAAATGTTTTAGTATGGAAAACTCGAAGAAGGGAGAATTACCGATACAAAGTAATGCCAAGTTGAGTAAGACTCAAAGTCCGAGTATCGAAGCTGAAATAGCAGAAATGAGCCGAGTACCATACGCTTCTGCAGTTGGCTCAATTATGTATGCTATGACTTGTACTCGCCCTGATGTAGCCTTTGCTTTGAGCATGGTTAGCAGATATCAAGGGAACCCTGGCAGAGCCCATTAGATTGCGGTCAAGAATATCCCTAAGTACCT
Organism: Lactuca sativa; assembly: GCF_002870075.4. Lineage (NCBI taxonomy): Eukaryota > Viridiplantae > Streptophyta > Magnoliopsida > Asterales > Asteraceae > Lactuca > Lactuca sativa. The sequence goes on along the minus strand of NC_056624.2, from coordinate 77,937,969 downwards.
TCGGAGGACGAAGGAATGGTTCTTAGTATTCGGAGGGAGTGATGACTTGAAGGTGTGAGGGTATAGTGACGCCAGCTTTCAGACCGACAGGGACAACTACCGTTCGCAGTCGGGCTGGGTCTTTACCCTGAATGGAGGAGCAGTAACTTGGAAAAGTTCCAAGCAGGAAACCGTAGCTGATTCAACGTGCGAATCAGAGTACATTGTAGCGAGCGAAGCGTCAAAGGAGACAATATGGTTAAAGAACTTCATCGGTGATCTTGGAGTTGTACCTACCATAAAGGAGCCCATGGAGATTTTATGTGATAATGAAGGAGCGGTTGCCTTGACCAAGGAACCGAAGGATCATGGTAAATATAGACATATCGACAGAAAATATCACTTTATTATACATCATGTAGAAGAAGGACAACTCGTAGTGAAGAGGATATCATCAGAAGATAACCCAGCAGATCCGCTTACGAAGGGACTGAGTAGGGTTAAGCACTTGCAGCATGCTAGGAGTATTGGGCTGAAGGATGATATTAGTATAGATTAAGATAATAGTAGAAACGTGTAATAGATAAATGTAATTAACATTTGACGATTAAATAAAAGAGTATTATTTATGAGTAATGTTACTGTCTTATGTTAATTGTTTAACTATTGTTTCATTTTGCATGTTTTGACTTCTAGAATAATTGAGTTTATTAATAATAATCGAATTGTTCAAATTGTTCACAATCGTTCATATGTTGGAAGTAGGTATGAATGAAGATTGTCATGAATTGGTGTGTAGATTTTCTAAATGGTATTAGACATAGCAAAAGTTTACTGCAACATTCATGAGTTCTTATGAACTAGTTTTGAGCATTGGAACAAACCCGTGCTTGCTAGAATCACTTTATGGAATATGATAAAAAAAAGGTGATCGCAAGACGATAATATCATATAGTCTTAAAACCAAGATATATGGTTTGTTATTTGTTGATTGGTTGTACATTGATAATGCGAAACCGCATCAGTAACTTGATGTTATAAAACGCATTGTTGTGTATGGTTGATTAATGAATAAGTAAATGCATATAAGTCGAAGTTTATCTGTTACTTTTATCCCAAGAGGGTAAAAGCGATATCTCGGCCGCTCGATGATTTGATTTGACTTATGTGCCGGGCCCGGTCAGAACTAAATTGATGTGTTTGATTAAGTTCTATGTCAAATGAATCGGAGATCGAGAAACCAAATGCTAGACAAATTGTTCCATAGAATTGTCAGCATGATATCTAAACAGAGGACTGTACGATCCCTTATCTGAAGGACAAGGTTGATTAGATCAGAGTTTGACAGCGTCTTTGAGAGCTACGATTGCTAATCGGAATATACTGATATATATAGTTACTAGACTTATCCAAGTGGGAGACTGTTGGAATAGTGTCTAAGGCTACAACTATATTAGGCAAGTATTTGACCCGGTTGAGCATGGTCATTTTGGGTTGCCTTCACCATAGCAACTTGACAGGATGATTTATAATGAGAGAAGGAATATTATTAATATATTATAAGAATAATATAAGGAGTAATAATATTATTATTTGATTAATATAAGTCATAAATTAATTTGGAATTAATTTGGTGACTTAAAGAGATTAATTAAATAAAGGGGTATAAACTGTCAATTGTTTGATAGTTGCACTTTGGGCTAAATATCCTTTAAGGGTAAGGGGTGGACGATTTCTAGGGCTAAGGATAACCATAAAATCATCCAAGGCTTATCATGGAAAGGATTTGGATTTCTTAGGACTTAAGTTATCCAATTAGGGTTTAAGGGTGAAACCCTAGGAGCCTTACTAGTATAAATAGACCCTATGGGTTGAGGGAATTCGACACACTTGTCTCTAAGGAAACCCTGGCTGAATTCTTCCTCCCCTCTCCTCTCTCCTAAATCATCTTCTTGCTAGTTGGTGTTTGTAAGCCATTAGAGGAGTGAAAATTGTGACTTTAAAGCCTCAAGGACAAGAAGATCAAGCAAGTGATTCAAGGTAAACTTCTAATCTCTGATTTCATATTGTTGCTATTGTATATTAGCCATTAGAAGTCTTGGATTCAATGTATGATCAATTAGAGAAACCTAGATCCAAGCATTAGGGTTGCATGTGCACATAGGGATGTTCATATGGCTAAAACCCATCAGCATCGATCTCGTATCATAACAAAATTTTCTAAAAAAATATTAAGACAAGTTGCGACACTACGATTGGGCCTCGTGGTATGTAATCAAATCGAGAATAAATATAACCTGATCAACTATATTTATCCTGGATTTGACCAACGTACGTCGAGGAATGGTCGTAGTGAAAAACAAGTCAAAAACTTACCAAATAAAAGTTTTAGACTCGCAAATTTGAAATACTATAGGAGTATTGTTATAGGATAATAGGACAATGAAAAACTTGCACACATTAAGATATAGTTAAACTTAGGATGCCGTTAAATAGAAATTTCTTTTCTTATAAAATTCTCATACCTCTATCCTAGTACATACAAATGGCCGGATTCCATATACCGGGAGATCCCTACTACCCAAACCAAGGTAATGGTGGATGGATAGAAGAAGATTCAGAGGAAGACCCGGAGGAAATCGAAGAGGAAGTCGAATAAGAATTTGAAGTCGAAGAGGAAGTCGGGGAGGAATTCGAAGTCGACGAGGAGGTCGAGGAGGAAGAAGAAGATACTGATGGAACAGACTCCGAGCCGGAAGTAATCAAACCTCCTGTTCCTCGTCCTCCCGAAGTCAGACCATATTACCCAGGTCCCATTCCCATTTAGGGAAGCCACCTCTACCATTGGAGCCGTCAACTAGGTGTACGCCCTCCCTTCGGCATGTGTCGGGATTTTTACAATGTCAATGGAGGAGGCTCAGCCGATCGAGCGCTTCCCGTCCTTGTGGGCACAATAGCCACCCAGAACTACCAGTCAGACATGCAAGCGCCCAGAATCCGTGAGGTCAATGCTGCTACACAGGGTAACGCCGCAGACATCCGTTGTCTGAACGGACTACATGAAAGTACCCAACTCCACACAGGAACGCTTCAAAACCAAATGGTGACAGCATTGGCAGAAATAAGAGAGATGAAGGAACAACAAGCAGTTCTTGAAAGGCGCCTAATGGGAGTCAAGCAGTCGGATGCTGAGTCTAGCTCCAAACGTACAACATGCCGCAAGTAGAACTTGCCCAACTCCAACAATTTTGATATAGGATAGGACCTCGGATAAAGTTTTCTTATTTCCTTTGAACTTGTAATCGGAGACCTCTAGATAGGTCAAATTTTCCTAAAAGTGAAGCATAATGTAACGCACCGTATGTGTGACATATATATAAATATGAAGTACTTCTTTACATACCTCTTGAAACTTATAAATTGCTATATCTACTTTGAAACCATAAACTAAAGTCAAAACAAATTACAAGATACAACTAACCATCTAGTACACGATTGTCAAATCATTAGAAACATATAGTCTTCATTATTATTTCTCTATCATTACATGCCTCCTCGTAGATCATCACGCAGAAACTCAGCTCCAACACCACCTCCACCACCTCCTCCAATTATGGATGCCGCTATGTTTCAAACTGCTGTAACAGCCGCTGTAACCGCAACGATGGCTCAAATGAGCAACAACGGGTCAGGAGGAGGAACAAACAGCTTTACAAATAGCCAAAGCCAAGGCCATTCCGGAGTATGTACTTAAAAAGACTTCACCAACGGAAAACCTATTCCCTTTTATGGCACTGGGGGAGTGATGGCTCTATCCCAATGGATAGAGAAAACGGAAGCTGTATTCGAAATTTGCGCGTGCCCTGAAGAAAGCAAAGTAAAATTTGCCGCCTTTACTTTCTCCGAACGATCCCTGGCGTGGTGGAACGGCCACGTCAAGACACTAACCTTAGTGGTGGCGAACTCCATGGGTTGGGAAAAATTGAAACGAATGCTCCTACGAGAGTACTGCCCAAGAGGCGAGATTCAGAAGCTTGAACAGTAACTGTGGGGCCTTACGATGGCAGGCTCGGACATCGCGGGCTATACCAACAGATTCAGTGACTTGATAATACTTTGCCCAGGAATGTTGATCCTGGAAAGCCAAAAGGTGGAAAGGTATATTTGGGGACTATCACCCCAACTTCGAGGGAGTGTGTTAGCCTCCAAACCCATGACATTCGACAACGCCAAGGAACTGGCACAATCTCTCGTTGATCATGGTGTCTGTCAAGGCGTCACAACTATCGTCGCTGAACCAACCAAAGGGAACAACAACAACGATAACAATGCCAACAACAACAGCAAGAAGAAGTTCTGGAACAAGAGAAAGGGGCAAACTTCGCAAGAATCTTCAAAGAAACAAATGGTGGCGGTTCATGCCGCTACTGCTCCCACTACAACTCCTGCTACCCCTACGCCAACGAAACAATATGCTGGGAACCTACCAAAGTGCAGCAAATGCAACTACCATCACCACGGTAATTGGCGCGAGATGCACTGTAAAAACCGCGACAGGAAAGGGCACACTGCCAGTTTCTGTAAGGCACCGGCGCGACCAATCACTCAAGTTCCTGGTACTGGAATAAGCCTGGCATGTTATGGGTGTGGAGAAACTGGGCACTTCAAGAGGGATTGCCCCAAGGCAAAGAATACTGGCGGTGTTGGGAGAGTGCTGGCGATAGGACAAAATGAAGCAATAGCTGACCCCACGGTGGTTACGGGTACATTTCTCCTCGACAACATTTATGCATGCATACTCTTTGATTGCGGTGCGGAGAGAAGTTTTGTGAGTCATAAATTCAAACACCTACTTAATCAAAAACCCCAACCACTCAATAAAATATTCACTGTAGAAATGGAAAACGGTAAAACGGAAAGCGCAAGCGATATGTAGGTAGGGTGCACATTAAATTTAAACGAGCACTTATTTCAAATCAATCTTATGCCCATTTCGATAAGAAGTTTTGATGTCATCATCGGTATGGACTGTTTAAGTCTTCACCATGCCGATATACTTTGTCATGAAAGGGTCGTTCACCTCAATCTGCCAGACGGCAAAAATCTTGTCATTTATGGTGACAAACCTAGTACAAATTTATAAATCATCTCCTGTGTTAAAAGCACAAAAATATCTTCGCAAAGAATATCATGCCTTTCTAGCCCACGTAGTAGACCAGAAACAAGAACCGAAGAACATTAAAGACATTTCAGAAGTCTGCAACTTCCCAGACGTCTTCCCAGAAGATCTCCCAGGGATCCCACCAGAACGCCAAGTCGAGTTCAGAATCGACTTAATTCTCGGAGCTACTCCAGTAGCATAGTCGCCTTACCGTCTAGCCCAATCCGAGATGCAGGAACTGTCCAGTCAATTAAATGAGCTGCTGAGCAAGGGCTTCATCAGACCGAGCTTCTCACCATGGGGAGCACCGGTCCTATTCGTGAAGAAGAAGGACGGATCTTTTCGCATGTGCATCGATTACCGGGAACTGAACAAACTCACGATCAAGAACCGATATCCCCTGCCGCGCATAGACGACTTGTTCGATCAACTACAGGGAGCAAGCTACTTCTTAAAAATCGATCTAAGATCCGGTTATCACCAACTGCGAGTGCTGGAAGGGGACATCCCCAAAACGACATTCCAAATACGCTATGGTCACTATGAGTCTGTAGTGATGCCCTTTGGATTGACAAATGCACTAGCAGTGTTCATGGACTTAATGAACCGGGTATGTCATCCCTTCCTGGATAAATTCGTGATCGTGTTCATAGATAATATACTCATCTATTCAAGAAGCAAGGAAGAGCACAGCCAACACCTCTGCCAAGTCTTGGAAACATTGAGGGCAGAAAAACTATACGCAAAATTTTCAAAGTGTGAGTTTTGGATTCGGGAAGTAGATTTCGTAGGTCACGTAGTAAGCAAAGAAGGGATACATGTGGATCCTTCTAAGATCAAGGCAATAGAGAATTGGACGATCCCAAGAACCCCAATAGAAATCCGGTAATTTTTGGGACTCGCCAGATATTACCGAAGGTTCATACAAAACTTTTCGAAGATTGCTAAGCCACTTACCACCCTAACTCAGAAGAGCGTGACCTTCGAATGGGGAGAAAAACAAGACATCGCGTTTCAAACACTAAAGCGAGCCTTATGTAGTGCGCCCATTCTAACCTTACCCGAAGGAACAGAGGACTTCGTTGTCTATTGTGATGCGTCAAACCAAGGACTTGGGTGTGTCCTGATGCAACGAGGGAAGGTCATCGCCTACGCCTCAAGACAACTAAAGACGCACAAAGTAAACTACACGACGCACGATCTCGAGCTAGGAGCAGTCATTTTCGCTCTAAAGATATGGAGGCACTATCTCTACGGCACGAAATGTACAGTCTTCACCGATCATAAAAGCCTCCAGCATATCCTCAACCAGAAAGAACTCAACATGAGACAAAGACGGTGGGTAGAACTACTAAACGATTACGAATGCGAAATTCGATATCATCCCGGAAAGGCTAACGTGGTGGCAGATGCACTCAGCCGGAAGGAATACTCGGGACGCAAAGTGAAGTCTCTAACTATGACAATCCATTCACACCTGTCCACGCAAATCAGGGAAGCCCAAGTAGAAGCCTTAAAATCTGAAAATGTGACATGGGAAGCCTTAAGGGGAATGGATAAGAAGCTTGAAGTCAAGAATGATGGAGTTCGTTACTTCATGGATCGGATCTGGACATCGAAGTTTGGCGGATTTAGAGAAGTCTTCATGAACGAAGCCCATAAGACATGATACTCCATACATCCTGGCTCGGATAAGATGTATCTCGACCTCAAGAAACTGTACTGGTGGCCGAACATGAAAGCCGAAAGTGCTACCTACGTGAGAAAATGTCTAATGTGCACGAAAGTCAAGGTCGAATACCAAAAGCCCTCGGGATTGTTGCAACAACCAAAAATACCCGAATGGAAGTGGGAGCGGATAAACATGGATTTCATAACCAAATTACCCAAGACAACAAGCGGACTCGACACCCTCTAGGTGGTCGTCGACAGGTTAACTAAATCAGCACACTTCCTACCAATTAAAGAAACGAATAAATTGGAGAAACTAACTAGAACATACCTCAGAGAGATTGTACGGCTGCGTGGTATGCCCATATCCATTATCTCAGACCGAGATAGTAGATTCACCTCAAGGTTCTGGCAGTCGCTGCAAAAATCTCTAGGAACAAGACTAGACATGAGTACTGCTTATCACCCACAAACTGACGGCCAGAGTGAGAGAACCATACAAACCTTAGAGGATATGTTGAGATCTTGCGTAATCGATTTTGGCAAAGCATGGGACACCCACCTACCCTTGGTCGAGTTTTCGTACAACAATAGCTACCACACTAGCATCAAGGCTGCCCCGTTCGAAGCCCTCTACGGCCGTAAATGCAGATCACCTCTGTGCTGAGCTGAAGTAGGTGACTCACAACTAGCAAGAGGACAAGCAACATACAACACACTCACTGGACCAGAAATCATAAGGGAAACTACGGAGAAGATTGTTCAGATCTGGGAACGACTGAAAGCATCAAGGGACAGACAAAATAGTTATGCGGATAAAAGACGGAAACCCTTGGAATTCCAGGTTGGAGACCGTGTCCTACTAAAAGTCTCACCCTGGAAAGGGTTAATACGTTTCGGAAAGCGTGGGAAACTGAACCCAAGATACATTGGACCATTCGAGATCCTTGCCAGGATCGGTCCGATGGCTTACAAACTTCGATTACCTCAGAACTCCACAACGTACACCCTACCTTTCACTTATCAAACCTAAAGAAGTGCTTGTCCGATGAGACCCTTGTCATCCCTCTAGACGAAATTGCAATAAATGAGAATCTCCAATTCGTAGAAGAACCAGTAGAGATCATGGATCGGGAAATTAAAAGGGCTAAACAAAGCCGCATACCTATTGCAAAGGTCCGCTGGAGCGCCAAGCGAGGACCTAAATACACCTGGTAACGCGAGGATTAGATGAAACAAAAGTACCCGTATCTCTTCCCTAACATGTAAACTCAGTCTTAGATTAAATTTCCGGACGAAATTCCTCTAACTGGGGGATGATGTGACAACCCTATATTTTTCCAAAAGCAATGTAACACTCAAACGTCAAATACAACAAAAACTATTAGGAATCAACGAAATTAACCTCAAAAATAGAGTGTTCAAAATATCTAAATTGGGATGCATCAAATGTTAGATATCGTGCCAAGATTTCCAAAAACATAAAAAACATTCGAAACCCGATTATATTGAAGAAACTATAACCACTCAAATATTTACGACACACCCGGTAAAACACTATATAATGTAAAAAGTGAAATTCCAATAAAATGTATGTTAGCCTTAAGTATCTAAACAAAAGTTGTAGAGTTCGTTAAACTGTAAACGTACATAAAAAGATCGCCTAAACTGGACCTCGTATGAAGAAGTTACGAATTTTCTAAGTTTCGTAATAGTAGTAGAGAGCTAAAAACTCGAATTGAAAATCGATCGATATTTAGCTAACACAACATAAACAAGAGTAGAAGGTCTCCACAATAGGAGTAAGATGATAAAAAGACAAACGAAAACAGACGTCGGATAAAGAAGTTATGAATTTTTAACGGACTTTAGTAGTCCCGGTTTATTAAAAACATAGCATTAAAAATAAAGTCAAAACTAGCCGACGGAGTCTAAATAAAAGTTGTAGAACATAATCTCACCTACGCGTGGATATAAAGAATGCGAAAAACAGAGCCCGTACGCGAAAGTTACGGAATTTAGAAGACGGAAGCCAGAATTACGCCCAGCGTAATTCAGGATTACGCCCAGCATACTCAGGTGCAGGGTCGAGTCCCATCAGCTGCAAGCTCCATGACTAGCTAGACCCGAGTCGTAAGACATGACGCAAAGTTACGCCCAGCGTAACCGAAGTACGCCCAGCGTAACGCGTACGCCCAGCGTACTCCGGTGGTACGCCCAGCGTACTCGCATTTTCAGCCCTATAAATAGAAGGCATAAGCTCTGAATTTGAGCACACGTCACTCAAAGTTTCACTCACACTCACACACTTTTACGTACCAGAGACCATCCTGACACCCTCGGTTACAGACTCGAACCCCCGACGAAGGTTCTACGCTACCAAGATCCCGGAGAAGCTCGAAGACGTAGCTTTCCACAGTTGAAGTTCTGCCCGACTCTAGTCTCGCTCTCTTGAAACCGAACAAGTGAGTTCATACCCCTACTTTTCAAGTCTTTTCATGTTTTAGGGGGGAGGGGGGAATACAAGTACAATACAAGAAAACGTATCGTTTTATATAAATGCAACATCTATCTTATTATTATTCGATACCAACATCTTACTTTACGTATAAAGTTTAGTATATCACCAAGTTATTTTCACCAAATGGAACATACTTTTTGAAAAACTATAATGGGTATAGTTTGTGAGTTATTCATACATTCTTACGTATACATCTTGAAAAACAAAATACTTTCTTCTAAAGTGAAATAAATACTTTCTTATCGTAAATCTATTTATACTAACTGATGTGAGATATTCAAACTTCAATGTACTTTTATGTATGCATTTCAAGTCCTGTATTATAAGCCATAATCTCTTGGAGGGAGAGCGTGATACTTGTGTATAGATCTATACGGGATTGACAACCCCGCACCTAAACTGTTAGCTACAGTTAGACCGGCAGGTCTGGGGTGACAAATGTCATAACACTACAACACCTGAAGAATGTTGTTACAGGCAGTCTGTGTCAATAGTATGGTTATAAGACTCACACGAAAGTATAAAAACAAGCTTGATTTACGAGCTTCATACATGCATTCAGTGTTTACATTATTTTGAATACAAAACTTATCTTTATCATTTAAATACGAAAGATACTAACGCCCTCCAACCTTGGGAACTTTTCAAACTATATGTGGAAAATATTGGATTTTCTGAAAGCCACGTTCATCGATTTTCTTCCAAAAAGACATACTTTTTCAGTACAAAACATTTATGAGCTCACCAACTTTACTGTTGACACTTTTTCGAAACCACTTGTATTTCTCAGGGAATCAGTAATATAGGTAACTACCTGTTGGAATAGTGTTTAAGGTTGCAATTATATTAGGCAAGTGTTTGACCTGATTGTGCATGGTCCTTTTGGGTTGCCTTCACCATAGCAACTTGATAGGATGATTTATTATGAGAGAATAAATATTATTAATATATTATGAGAATAAGATAAGGAATAATAATATTGTTATTTGATTAATATAAGTCATAGATTAATTAGTATTAATTTGGTGACTTAAAGGGATTAATTAAATAAGAGGGTATAAACTGTCAATTGTTTGATAGTTGCACTTTGGGCTGTAAATCCTTAAGGGATAAGGGTTGAACGATTCTAGGGCTTGAGATAGCCTCAAATTCGTCCAAGGCTTATCTTTGGAAATGATTTGGATTGCTTTAAGGAAAGATTATCCAACTAGGGTTTAAGGGTGAAACCCTAGGAGCCTTACAAGTATAAATAGACCCCTAGGGCATGGGAAATCGGCACCTCTACTAAAGCAAAGAAACCCTGGCCGATTTCTAATCCCTCTCCTCTCTCTCAAATCATCCTCCTTGCTAGTTGGTGTTTGTAAGCCATTAGAGGAGTGACAATTGTGACTCTAGAGCTCCAAGACAACAAGATCAAACAAGAGATTCAAAGGTAAACTTCTAGATCTGATTTTGTATTGTTCTTATACCTAATTAGTCATTAGAAGTCTTGGATTGAAAGCATGTTTAATTAGAGAAACCTAGATCCAAGCATTAGGGTTTGCATGTGCACACAGGAATGTTCATATGGCCAAAACCCATCACTACCAGCTTGGATGAATTGCATGTACAATAGAGAAACCTAGATCCAAGCATTAGGGTTGCATGAGCACATAGGATGTTCTTATGGCTAAAACCCATCAGTGGTATCAGAGCCTTGATTGGTTTCTATTGTATTGATGCCTTGGTTATTTGTTCAAGCTTCAAAATCGATTTTTGGCTCCCTGACTGATTAACTCGGCGAGTTCCAATGTGGACTCGATGAGTTGCTCCAACTTAGCGAGTCCATAGAGGGACTCGGCGAGTTCGAGCGTCAGTAAGAGCAGATTTCAGGATTTCTTGCTGTTTTGCTTGAGGATACTTGCCTTAATTGTTTTGGGTCTTTATAATTCGAATTTTATCTTATATTTCAGTATATCCTTGATTAAACAAAAGATAATTACCAATTGATTGGATAATAACTTCCTTATATGATTAAAGATTGATTATTTGTATTAATTGGGTAACTTATCTTGCAAGAAATTGAAATTAGGTCAAATATAGATACTGACAAAATTAATTGCTTAATTTCTATTATTTGTTATTTGATCCTTGTGTTGTGAAAAGTTTCATTTGTACCCATGTAAGTTTTATGGTTTCAATTTGAACTTAAAGGTTTTGTTTTGAAATTTAAATAGTTGAAACCCTAATGTTTTGAAATGTTTCAAAACTTGCCCTCAAGTTTTGGAATTTAAAAGTTGATTAAAAGTTTAATTTAGAAATGTTAAATTCTAAAACCCTAGTATTGTTTTGAAAAGGTTCAAATCACACCCTTATAGTTTTATTAATTAATTAAGGTGTATAGTTAAAAGGGATTTAATAAACCTATAAAGTTTTGTTTTACATTTAATTAAATTAAAAGTATAGTTATTAAATTAGACCACCTAGTATTTTAAAAGTGTAAAATACACCCTATACTATATATAACATTAAAAGTATAATATATATGTATGAGTAAAAGTCGGTCTTACCGTTAGTAGGCCTCATTCACGAAGCTGGTCTATAAGGGGTGTTTAAGTAAATTGCATATAAAATGGCAATTGAATGGGTATCCACTCTTACTCACCGCACTCTTGACTAGTGGAGGGTTGTTAGGCGAACGGGTAGGATAGGACAGAAACTTTCCATTATAAGTATACTGAAGTATAAAAGTAACTAAATGCTTTTACAAATTCCCAATCTTGGTTACTTTAGGCAAAAGTGAATTGATGCAATTCCATGAAATTACACTTTGTGCCCTTGTGAAGATGTTAGTGGAGCGTGTGTGGTTAACCGACACGCTAAATGGTTCTAAGTAAAGGTAGCAAAGGGTGACTCAAAGTTTGTCATAGTTCGGTGGAGCGTGTGTGGTTAACCGGTACATCGAATAGGTGACTGTAACATGTGGGGGCAGCATGTAAGTTTGCATGGTTATTCACACCCGCTTTGTGATCCTCGGTATCCCAGTCACAAACTAGAGGGGCATATCGAGATTTAAACATGCCATTGAAAAGTTCAATGAATCTCAAAGGATCTAGGAGTTTTCATAGATTTAAAACATAAATTTCTTTTTCGTTTTTCATGGTGGAAATTAGTGAATCGTCATTCACTTACCTTCAAATATTCTGCAACTAGATTACGACATCCCTTTTCTAAGTTGTAGAGTATTGTGTTGGGTCCTAGCCTTAATATCTCTTTTGGGTGATATATTAAGGACTCAATCAACTAACTTGAATTTTATTTTTCTCCCGTTTTGTAGATGTCAAAGTATGACAACTATGGTCTTCCCAAATTCCGTGGAACAAGCTTTTCACATGAAGATGATATTCCACGATTCGATCGAGGAACACGAGATCATGCTTCACTTCCTCCACCTCCTCTTATTATTCTCCCTAGCCGACAAGTTCAAAAGATTGAAAAGTTCAAACTCACTCAAGCCCTTTTGGCAAGTAAACATGAAGAAGGAAAGTCAGTGTGTGCACACATCCTAGAGATCAAGTCACACATTGATAGGTTAAGAATGTTGGGATCTGTTGTCTGTGAGGAGCTGGCTGTTAACTAGGTTCTTTAGTCACTTCCTGACTCATATAGTGAGTTCGTAAGAGAGTACTATATGATGAACCACGACGTAACCCTCATTGATCTCACCTATATGCTTATTGCTGCTAAATCAGCAATGATTTGGCGCACTAGAAAAGCAAAGTTGATTGATGGATCTGCCTTCCAGACCTCTATGGATATAGGCAATAGCAACGAAAGGCATGCCATGATCGAAAAGTTTGATCATAAGAGAAAGGCAAAGTCAGAAGCAGTTCCATGTGTTGTTCCGAAAGAGTCAATTTGCTTTTATTGCCAAGAGAAGGGGCATTGGAGACGAAGCTGCCCTATTTACCTAAGAGATTTAAGAAATGGGAGAGTCAAAACGTATGACTCTACTTTAGGTAAATTCCATTAACAAACTCTTGTAAGTTCCTATTCTAGATTCTTAATACATGATGTGATAAGATTGCATTTCGATGTTTTGTAGGATCGAAGAAAACAAAGGAAGCTTAAGGGAAGAAGTGAGCGGAATCTAATCGTGAAGAAATGGATTTCGATCGCATTACTTGAAGATTTGAATCTTGAGCTACTACTTGGAGTTAGAATAAGATTGCTAAGAAATATGTATTAACCTAGTTTTTCAATTAAATTGTATTGTAAGGACAAATTTTTTCCGCAATAAAATAAATTTTGATTTTATATTATTTATTTATCCTTGCAATGGCGTGTATGAAAAATTGATGTTTGTAAGTTTCTATTATTAGCAATAATGGATTTGATTCTTAATTATGTTATTTGTGGAAAGGTCAAGAATTTACCAAATAGGGAAAGTTTCTCATCGCCCAAGTTTCAATTGTATAGAAACTTGGAATCATACAACTTGGTTGCATGATGAATCAGAAATTTCATATTTGGAAATTAGACTAATCCATTGACAAAGTGTCAAGTGAAGGACTAGGAGATTGAGTACACAAGGTTGTGTGTTGATCAAGTCCACCACAAGAGTAACAAAGATATTCGTCATGATTTACTAAGGTTAAGTAAATATGATTATACTTATGAGATTAAGTGTAATCCTCAGTTGATTGAAAGAGTTTAAATCAATAGCAGAACGAATAAGAAGAATCAAGTAGGCAGAAAGATAAAAGTTTCTCTATTCTAAGAAGAAGGGAGAGAACCTTTTATTATGTTGCATGATAGGTCTTAATGATTAAGAACCATATCTCAATTGATCCTCTAAGTAAGTCTTAGTGCAATTGTATGTCTAAGAAGAGGAATCAAGAATTGATGAAATGGTTAAATCAAAAAGTCAATCATACTTCATTACAAAAACAAGTCTTAGAGTTAAGATTGTGACATTGAGTGACAAGTCTTAAGAAGGTTTATAACATTCATCAAATGTGGAAAGTTGTGATGTCTTGGATACGACAAAGACCAACTAGGACCATTTTGTGAAGTGTCTTGTCTTGATAAAAGCTACACTAACTCTTGAATATTTGTTTGTCAAGAAATGTTTATTGACAAAAGAATCTTATATGTCAAGGAGTCAGTGGGAGTCTCAATGGTCTTGAATGGTTTTGAGAACAAATCAAGAATAAACCTTATCGATCATCACTAGCACACGACTTGAGGTTTACAACCTATCGTGTTGACACTGTCTTGTTTCTATGCCGTTCCAGTTGAGTTAATTATGCATGTAAGTTCTATGAGTTCTCATTTGAACGCATAAAAGGCAAGCACTTTGATCAATGAAAAGTACATTGATAGGAAAGGGTGAGCTGCTTAACTGCTTGGAAGACATGGTGGGCACTCGTGTTACCATAAGGCAAGAAATCAAGATTGAGAAAGTTCGGTCCATATGAGTTTGGATTTGTCGCAAACTTTGGTTTTGACAAATTTGCATGGATAAGAACACATACACCATTAAAATCTAAGTTTCATAAGATTCCCTCTTTCATGAAGATGACTGTGAGGAAATGCTTTCACCAAGAGAGATTTTAAGAAGATAGTGATTGTGAAAATTGTATTCTTGAATTTGATTATGGTTATGGTATCCCTTTCCATAATTTGTATTGTGAGATTTGGCAATTAGTCTAAATTGTTTTGACACACATATGAGCTATCTAAGGCAAAGGTGTATAAGTTTAAGAAGCTTAGATAAAGGATTATCATGTCAAAGCTAGTGGGAGCATAAATGTTATGCTTATTTGATAATAATCATCATGATAGTGGGAGCATAAGTGTTATGTTTGTATGATTATTAAGGCAAGTATTGCAAGTTAGAAATATTAATTATAGAAAACAAGAGTTATACTTTGCAAAGTTGTTTTGCTATAATTAAGGGAGAGAATATTATGCTTCATTTTAAGAAGCTTTGATTAATAAGTTGTTTTGCTATGATTAATAAGTTTAAGAAGCTTTGAAAAGTTGTTTTGCTATAATTAAGGGAGAGAATATTATGCTTCATTTTCAAATCTAAAGGCTTAGATTGTGGAATTTTAATAAATTTAGTCAATGATACATAGTGTGTTCTCAACTTCGATTATGATTATGGCATCCCTCTTTATAGTTCGAATTAGGAGAACGTGGCACATAAAATATTATGGCAGAAGATTGATAAATTATCAGATCTTCATGTAAGACATTATGCATCGTATGCCATACGCTTCGGGTAAAGGATCGATTGCAGATGATATAAAATTTAAGCATTCTAAAATTTTCCAAATGTCTAGCGCATTAAGAGGGAAAAAGGACAAGAATCGGTTTTCACTAAGATAATTAAACAACTATCAAAGGATGATCCAAAGCTTGCTGAGGATCGGTCGTTTGTGAGTAGTTGGAAGTATGGTATTGGATGGACCATATCGACATTATTATGAATAGATAAGATTCTATTAAGAATGAGTTGTCATATGGAAAATATGGAAATGTTTCCATATTGGGAGTTGGATATTGAGAGTCTATGTCTAGATTAGAAACTTTTATGCAAGAAGGATGTTCAAAGGAATGTACTTTGAGTGAAAGACATCATATCTATAGAATTGTTTCTGATAGAGATTGGCCAAGTCTTGATGATTTTGAGCTATGACTTTACGAGAGAATCATTGCATAAAATGTTAGAATCTAGCATAAGTAACAAGAATTTGATATTCTTATACTTATGATAAGGATTGGGAGTTGTGAAACGAGTATGATTGGAAATGTGTTCATTTGATCTATTTCACAAAGTAAGGACCGTAGGTAAACATTGTGTACATGCTGAGAGCAAGGGACAAGTGTAGTAATAATTCAAATAAGAAGTTGATTACCTGAAACAACAAATAATCAGTAATCAATATGGTGATTAAATAAAATGTTTTATTTATACCTAGAGTGTGGGGTCATATGGGATTAGTATTATTATTGTGTTTCACTTTGCATGTTTTGACTTCCTGAATAATTAAATTTATTCAGAACAATCAAATTATTCGAACGGACCACAGTCGTTCATATGTTGGAAGTAGGTATGAATGAAGATTGTCGTGAATTGGTGTGTAGATTGTCTAAAGTGTATTAGACATAAGCAAATGTTTGTTGCAACGTTCATGAGTGCTTATGAAAATGATTTGAGCATTGGATTAAACCCACGCTCACTTGGATCACTTCATGGATTTTATCACGAGTGATTGGTGAGACGATAATATCTTATATTCTTGAAACCGAGATGTGTGAGTTGTATCTTACGATTCGGTTACACATTGATAATATGTAAACGCACCAGTAACTTGGTGTTATAAAACATATTATTGTGTGTGATTCGGTAAGTGAGTGCAAGCAAGCATTGAATCAAAGTTTATCCGTTCCTTTTATCCAAAATAGGATGAAAGCGATATCTGTGGGCCCCTCGATGATTTAGTGATGGCACCTAAGCGCTTGGCCAAGCCGGGACTAATTTGATGTGTTCAATTGTAGTTTGTTGTCAGTCGTCATAAATTGGAAATCGAGAAACAACACATAGACAGAGAGAATGATTTAAATCCATGTCTCAGTCTATACGATATCTAGAATGGAGGAATATATGATCCCTTATCTAAAGGACGTGTATCTGATAAGATCAGAGTTGACAGTGGCTTTTGAAAGCTACGATTGCAAATCAGGATCTGAAGTCATATGCATAATAGTTATTAGACTTATCCAAGTGGGAGACTGTTGGATTAGTGTCTATGTCCATAACTATTTTGGTATGTACTTGACCCGATGGTGCATGGTTCTTTTGGGTTGCCTTCACCAAACCAACTTGATAGGATGAATTATGGAGAGGGAAGGTTAATTGTGATTTATTAATATATTATGAGAATAATATATTAAAGGAGAAATCATATTGTTTAATTAGTATTAGTCAAGAATTAATTGATAATTAATTTTGTGGCTAAAAGAGATTAATTAAACTTAAGGGAATGGAACTGTAATTATAATATAATTGCATTTGGGCTATGGATCACCTTGGAATAATAGGTTGGACGAATTCTATGGGGAAACCCATTAGAAATCATCAAGGGATATTCTAAAAGGGTCCATGAGCTGCTTAGGGCTTAAGCAGTTAAATTAGGGTTTCCTAGTTGAAAACCCTAATAGCCTACATGTATATATAGTACCCTTAAGCCCCAAAAATGTGGCTAAGAGTTCCACTAGGGTTTCTACACGTTTTGGGCAGCCTTCTCTCTCCTTATTCTTCATCCTCTTGCTCTTGGTGTTTGTGAACCATTAGAGGAGTGACACTTGTGACTCTAAGCTTTCTAAAGTCATTACAAGGAGGATTTGAGATTGTTATTGCTACATAACAATCAAGGTAAGATCTAAAAACCCTTTCACATGTTAATATGATTAATTGTATGCTAGAACTAGGGTTTAAAGTCTTGGATGAATTGCATGTACAATTGAGAAACCTAGATCCAAGCATTAGGGATGCATGAGCACATAGGATGTTCTTATGGCTAAAACCCATCAGCTGCAAGAGCTGCTAGACAAGGGTTTTATCAGGCCGAGCAGTTCGCCCTGGGGAGCACCAATTTTGTTCGTGAAGAAAAAGGACTGGTCGCACCGTATGTGTATAGACTATCGGGAGCTGAATAAGGTAATGGTGAAGAACCGTTACCCACTACCGAGGATAGATGATTTGTTTGATCAGCTGTATGGAGCGTCTTGGTTTTCCAAGATCGATTTACGCTCCGGGTATCATCAAATGCGAGTCAGAGATGAGGACGCGCATAAGACTGCTTTTAGGACCCGGTATGGTCATTATGAGTTCGTGGTGATGCCGTTTGGGCTCACCAACGCTCCGACCGCATTCATGGATCTCATGAACCGCGTATGTCGGCCGTTGCTGGATCGGTCGTTGATAGTATTCATTGATGACATCTTGGTTTATTCCAAGACTCAGGAGCAGGATGAGGAGCACCTGAGGGAGGTGCTAGAGATTCAAAGGAGGGAGAGACTTTTCGCAAAGTTCTCCAAGTGTGAGTTCTGGTTGCACGAGGTGAAGTTTCTTGGGTACCTCGTCAATCAGAAGGGTATTCTGGTATATCCGGCCAAGATAGAGGTCGTGATGCAGTGGGAGGTCCCGAGATCTCCATCTAAGATTCGAAGCTTCCTAGGTTTGGCAGGGTACTATAGGAGATTCATCAAGGATTTCTCCAAGGTAGTTGTACCGCTCACCCGACTGACTAAGAAGTCAGTGGTGTTTCGTTGGGGGCCTGAGTAGCAGGCAGCATTTGAGACCCTCAGGCAGAGATTGTGCGAGGCACCGATCCTTACCCTGCCAAAGGGAGTAGAGGATTTTGTAGTCTACTGTGATGCTTCGATCACAGGTATGGGAGCAGTGTTGATGCAACGAGGCCGTGTGATAGCTTACGCCTCAAGACAGTTGAAGCCTCATGAGGCTAACTATGCTACGCATGATTTAGAGCTGAGGGCAGTGGTGTTTGCTTTCAAGATTTGGAGGCATTACCTTTATAGGGTCCGTTGTACCATCTACACGGATCATAAGAGTCTGAGGTATCTCATGGATCAACCGAATCTTAACATGAGGCAGTAGCGGTGGCTAGACTTGGTAAAGGATTATGATTGTGAGATCCTTTATCACCCAGGGAAGGCCAACGTAGTGGCTGACGCCCTGAGCCGCAAGGTGGCAGCGGCCCCGATCAGGGATATATGTTTGAGGATGACGGTAATCACTCCGTTATTAGAGCATATAAGAGAGACTCAGGTCGAGGGCCTCAAGGAGGAGAGGCAGAAGTGTGAGAGGATTGTGGGCCGAGTAGCTTCCTTCGACTATGATAGTCGAGGATTGTTGACCCTTCATGGAAGAGTTTAGGTACCGTACTGGGGCGGAGTACGGCAAGTGCTTATGGATGAGGCTCATAAGTCTCGATTTTCCATCCACCCAGGGGCAACGAAGATGTATAGGGATCTTTGACCCGACTATTGGTGGCCCTGCATGAAGCGGGATGTCGCCTGGTATGTGGAGAGGTACCTGACCTGCAGGAAGGTTAAGGCGGAACACCAGAGGCCTCATGGTAAGATGCAGCCATTAGACATTCCAGTGAGGAAATGGGAAGACATCACCATGGATTTTGTCACTAAGCTCCCCAGGACCGCACGTGGAGTGGATTCAATTTGGGTTATAGTGGATCGATTGACAAAGAGCGCTCATTTTATACCGATCCAGGAGAGCATATCAGTTGAGAAGCTAGCCAATATTTATGTGCGAGAAGTTGTGGCACGGCATGGAGTGCCTGTTTCAGTGATGTCAGATCGAGATGTCCGTTTTACTTCCAGATTCTAGAAACGATTTCATGACTAGATGGGTACTCGTCTCCATTTCAGCACCGCTTTCCACCCACAGACGGACGGGCAGAGCGAGAGGACGATTCAGACTCTCGAGGACATGCTTTGGGCATGTGTCCTAGACTTCAGTGGCAGTTGGGATACGTATCTTCCATTAGCAGAATTTTCGTATAACAACAGCTACCATGCAAGTATTGACCGCCCTCCTTTCAAGATGCTCTACGGGAGGAAGTGCAGGACCTCGATTTGTTGGGGCGAGGTTGGTTAGCGAGTCATCGGGAGCACCGAAGTGGTGCTCAAGACCACAGAGTTGATCCAACAGGTTCGTAGTAGACTGCAGACTGCACAAAGTCGACCGAAGAGTTACGCTGATAGGAGGCGTTCAGACTTTGAGTTTCAGGTGGGCGATATGGTCCTCCTGAAGGTGTCACCCTGGAAGGGTGTTATCTGGTTCCATAAGAGGGGCAAGCTGGGCCCCAGGTTCATCGGTCCTTTTAGGGTTTTGGCCCAGGTGGATCGGGTCACTTATCAGTTGGATCTTTTGGCAGAGCTTATCCAGATCCACAACACTTTCCATGTCTCCCAGTTGAGGAAGTGTTTGGTGGACGAGTCAGCAGTTGTACCCTTGGAGGATATTCAGGTTGATAGTAGCCTAAATTATATTGAGAGACTGGTTGCGATTTTGGATCGAAAGACGAAGACCTTGAGGAAAAAGGTGGTTCAGTTGGTAAAGGTGCAGTGACAGTATCGGAAGGGGTCTGAGTGGACGTGGGAGGTAAAGGAGGAGATGAGGGAGCATTACCCAAAGTTGTTTCCAGATTCAGAAGCAGCAGACTTCGAGGACAAAGTCTGAGACAAGTGGGGGAGAGTTGTAACACCCTATTTCTGGTATGTTATTTAAATTTTTATTTTCAAGTTTTCAAGAGGAACTCGACGAGTCAGTAGCCCGACTCGTCGAGTTGAGACGGGATAAGCACGCATTTGGAGCCGGAGACTCAACGAGTCCATATGCCTGGACTCGGCGAGTCCATCAGTCTGGATGAAACCCTAAATCCATGGGTTTGTACCCTATTTAAATAACTATTTGGGCATTCAGTAGCCTCCCTCACCCACAGAAAAGCCTCATACGAAAACCCTAGCCACCCTTGTCATTTTGGTGTGATTTTCTCACTTTGTGAAGTTGTGGTTCATTTGTGCAATAGAAGGAGAGAAGAGAGGAGGAGGAATCAAGGGAGAAGCAAGTAGATCCGAGTTTTTGGTGGTATCACAGTCTTCTTTGAGGTATCAAGGTCACACCTTTGTCATTCTTCAATTAGATCTCTTGGTGGGCTTGTTTTTATCATTTTTGGCTTGGTAGTAGTACTGGAAGCATGTGGTGATGAATAGCCATCAGATCTACCCATGTATGAGCTCTAGAAGCTCTGATCTATGGCCTTTATGGGGCCATTCTTGCATCAAAACCCTAGATATACTCTTTTGGTCCCTTTAGAGCTTTTAAACCTCCATGGATGCATTTATACACGTAAAGTTGGAAACTTTACGTGTGAAACAAGCCCTAGGAGCCCAGATCTATTAGTTGAATGCAATGGAATTGACCAGAATCATCTGATTAGTGGTTGCATGCAATCGACTCGGCGAGTTGTTCTTTAGGGGAGTCGAGTCGCAAATCCCCAAATTTTCCCTTTTGGGTTTTGCTGAGTGGAACCAGTGC
This sequence comes from Lactuca sativa, assembly GCF_002870075.4. Classification (NCBI taxonomy): domain Eukaryota; kingdom Viridiplantae; phylum Streptophyta; class Magnoliopsida; order Asterales; family Asteraceae; genus Lactuca; species Lactuca sativa. The sequence continues at coordinate 77,916,504 of NC_056624.2, read as the reverse complement.
GTTAGAGGAGTGACTCAGTGAGCAGGAGGTAAGATTCAGTAGAGAAGGGATTCGGCGAGTTAGTGCCATGACTCGGCGAGTCCAAAGCAATCTTCATATCTTAAGAACAGACTCGACGAGTTGTTCATACAACTCGGCTAGTCACAGCCAGAGTGTTCATGCGATGTAGGAGAACTCGACGAGTTGTTAATACAACTCGGCGAGTCGGATGGAGATTGATTGAGTTTTAGTATCGAAGAGGAACTCTTCGAGTCTATGCCGAACTCGATGAGTAATAGCGAGAAAAAGCGAGAAGTGAGAGTAAGGACTCGACGAGTTGGCGGCCCAACTCAACGAGTCAGGTCAACTGTATGTTGACTTTAACCAAGAGGTTGACTTTGACCAGGGGTAAAACAGTCATTTTACCCTCAGCATAGTTATCAGTAATTGATTGAGTGTACTTATGGAAATTGTAGCCGGGGAGGTACCGGAGCAGCAGCAGACAGTTTCCCGAACAGTTCGTTCAACAGACAGATTACGAGGTGAGTTTCCTTCCTGTAGGAACGGGTCTACGGCCACAATGCTGACTCGCTTAGTTAGCAGTAGTTTCCAGACTTCGGTCCGATGCAGTAGTTAGTATGTTTGATGCCTTCGTGGCTCGGACAAGATTTATGCTCTATATGTTCCGGGCCACGGCCCGATGCAGTATGCAGTATATGTGTTTATGCTAGTTGATATGTTTTATGCTACGCCATGTTCAGTTAGTTTCGGACCTCGGTCTAATACAGTTGCCGAACTTTGGTCCGATGCAGGGGCAAGGTCCCAGAAAGTTCCGGACTTCGGTACGATGCAGTTAGTTCCGAACTTCGGTCCGATGCAGTTTCCGGACTTTGGTCCGAGGCAGTTTCCGGACTCCGGTCCGATGCAGTGGGCAAGGCCCAGTAGTTGTTTATATGTTGTATTATATGTGGTAGTTTAGGGGAGCTAACTAAGCTTCGTGCTTACAGTTTTCTGTTTTGGTTTCAGGTACTTCCGCAAACAAAGGGAAGAGCTCGGGATGATGGCATCGCACACACCACAACTTCAGTTTTATTCCTGGGAGATCCTTCGGTGTTTCCTTTGATGTGATTTGATACAATTTGATACAGTTTTTATCATGATGCTTGTTTTGGTTTGAGATATTGACGTATGGTTTTTATGAGATAACTTTCAGTATTTGATTTTAATAGTATTAAAACGAAAATTTTTGGGTCGTATTTTGGGATGTTACAAGTGTGTACGGGGTACTTTAGTCATTACAAATATTTAAACATGTAGGTGTAGTTTAGTCATTTGAGATACTTAGGGCAGTAATGTTAGTTTAGGGGTAGTTTAGTCATTTGAAGCAGTTAATCCAATAGGTGTATATTATTTCAGGTAATTAGTAAAGTAGGAGTATTTTAGTCAATAAAAGAAGTTACCATTAGGGGTATTACTGTCATTTCAACTAATTAAACAAATAGGGTATTTTATTCTTTTAAAGCGGGTAACCCATTAGGGGTATTTTAGTCATTTGTGTCAGGTAACCCTGAAGGGGTGTTGTGGGAATTTTTGTTAGTATTCTTGTAACGTCCGGTTCCTGTATGTATTTTATATCAATTTATTCATTTTTGTACAGTAACTCGACGAGTTGGAGGCCCCAAACCCGTCGAGTAGGAATGGAATTTGGACGCGAAACTTAAAGTCTACTTGACGAGTTGAGGGACTCAACTCGACGAGTAGGGCTGTTCGAATGAAAACCTAATTTTTTGGGTTTACCACCCCATTTAAACACCTTACCCTCCAAAGGCTAGCCTCATTTTTAGCCTCCATCATCCCAAACCTAGCCACAAAACCCTAATACACTTTTGAGAGCGTTGAGCCATTTTTGGTGCATTCTTGTGGTTATAAAGAGGAAGAAACTTGAAGAAGGAGCAAGGAAGTGTTGGAGAAGACTAGATCCAGAATTCTAGTTTCATTTCTAGTTCATTAGAGGTATAAAGCTCATATCTTGTCTATAGTATGCGTAGATCTCTTCATCTTCACTTTTATTGAGTTTTTGGTCCAAGAAGCATGAGCCTTGGGAAATGGACATCTTAAGTGAGTATATCATCAGTTATGGAACCATGGAGGGCCTACATGGAATAAAGGTGCAAACTTTATGGCAATTGAGGCCCCATGCAAGCTCTAAGGTGCCATTTTGGCCTTTTACGTCCCAAAAGGCCATGCACGGAAGGAAAGTCGGAGACTTTACGTGTTCAAATAGTGTCTAGGGTCTAGATCTCATTTTTATGCTTTAGTTTTTGGTATTATCTCTTTTTGATCAAGATCTAGGTCTTAAAGAACTAGGGTTTGAGCTAAACCCATTAAGGAAGGCTATTATTAGGTAAAGTTGGAAACTTTACCCTTAAAAGGACATTTTTAGTATGTAGATGAAGTATGGAACTTGGATATGAAGCATATAAGCTTAATCTATTAAGATGGCTCAACAGACTGAAGAACTCGTCGAGTCCATAGAGGAACGCGACGAGTTGGGTCGAAATTTCCTGATTCTATAAAGGGAAAAACTATACGAGTTCAAGGATGAATCGACGAGTAGAATCAGAAAGTCCTGATGCCATGGATAGGAGGAACTCGTAAAGTTGGATTGCGGGTTCTCAGTTTTATGATTTATTGAACTCGACGAGTAGATGGGTCAACTCGGCGATTCGAGCTAACTCGAAACGTTGACTTTGACCAAGAGGTTGACATTTGACCAGGGTGTTGACCTTGACTTTGACTTTGACCAAAGTTGGCCCTTAAAGGGTTATGAGCATGAAAGGCGTTACTTAAGGAGATCTTTATGTGTAGGAGTTGTGTGGGGCAGATTTTAGAGCCGATGACAGTTCAACTATTTCACGGAATTTGAGGTGAGTTACCTTCCAGTAGAAATGGGTCGAAGGCACCAATGCCGGCCCACCAGGAGTTGATTATAGTTGAGATGATTGTCTTTATGATAATTGTCCGGTATGCCACTATCTATTATGCTTTATGTGCTAGTATGCTATGATATTATGTGATAGTGGTAGAGGGGTAGGTTAGACCCCGTAGCCGGTTGAGCTAAACCGGAGGGTAGGTCGGGCACCTAGATATGCCTGACAGTATGTTATGTTATGTTATTATGTGGTAGTCGTAAGGGTGAAATAGTCCCCATAGCCAGTTAAAATAAACCGAAGGGTAGGTCGGGCACCCAGATATGCCTGACAGGGTAGGCCGAGCACTCATATATGCTTGGCAGGGGTAGGTCGGGCACCCCAGTATGCCTGACAAGCGTAGGTTGAGCACCCAGATATTCTCAGCAGGGTAGGTCGGGCACCCAGATATGTCTGGCGGTATGTTTATTGTATGGTATGTGGTATGATGGGGGAACTCACTAATCTTTGTGCTTACAGTTTTCGGTTTTAGTTTCAGGTACTTCCTCTTGGAAGGGAAAGCAGTCGACATGACTGCAGCGCATCACACCAGGATTTCCGCACATGAGATCATGGGATTTATACTCTAAGATTGTTTTACCATGACATGTTTTGACTATCGATACTTGGATTTTGTACTATGGTTGTTTTCAAACAAATGGTTTTAGAAATTAGTAAATTAACAATGAAATTTTTGGTCATGAATTTTGGGATGTTACAAGTTGGTATCAGAGCCTTGGTTTGAGGGATTCGGACACACCTTTGGGGGTGTCTAGACTCAAATCGAGATTTTTGGAATTTTTTTTAAAAAGAAAACAATTTTCAAATTTTATTTTATTAAATTTAAGAATTTTGAGATAGAACAAGGTGTGTGATGCATGCAATCGGCCGAGCTCAAGTAAATTTTCCCTAAGATACTCATACAAGTTTGCTATGATATATGATATGATTATGAGAACTACATGCTAGATTAGGGCTAATGATATAGGAAGGATGCCTTAAATGCCTATTGTATGTGTATGAGAACTACATGCTAGATTAAGGCAAAGGATCTAGGAAGATGCCTTATGTGTCTGTTGTATGTGCTTAATGAACTGTATGATAGTACTGACTAGTCAATGATATAATAGCCTGATTAGGAGATGCTTGGTTTTGGCTACTCAATGCCCGAATGTTGCTTGCTTTGTGCTTTTAGGAGTCCTAGTTATCTTTAGTTAGCTAGTAAACGAATACGTTAAAGTTACATATTACAAGGACTAAATAATTTCAGAAGGTTAGGTCTAGCCCTATTTCGTAGCTCATGTCTGAGTCCAACTGTTGTAGCGTAGGACCTCTCATTCGAAGAATTATTTGGTCTTAGTAATATGTAATGGTATTCGTGAGCTAGCTAAGGGAGATAGCAGGGATTTCTTATGTAGCTGATGCCAGATAGTGGGTGGGATATTTCCCTAGGGTAAGCCTAGGATGAGATTAGTGTAGTGAGCAGTAGTAGTGAAAGGGACTTGGTGGAGTCAAGGAAATTCTTGAGGAAAGTACGGATAGATGTGGAAGGTAGTATGGGCCTGTACTACTGAAAGCAGATCGGTACTCGAGTCAAGGAGAGCTGAGATTAAGCCAAGGAACTTGTAGTGTGTGAAACCTCTCGAAGTTATAGATGACCCTGACGATTATGTGTTTTGTTTCAAAATGGTGGTGACACGTCACAGAGCAGGAGGTTCAGGGTCTGGGCTAGGTGCAGGTACAGGTTCCGAGCGGGTTGATGACGGATTGCATGAGTTCATCGCATCTGAGATTATGAGAGGTGTAACATCCTTAAAATTCATGAAAATTTAAAACTTTTTCAAGCATTCAAAAACCAATATTTAATACAAAATGTTTTCAAAATAGTTTCATATCAGAGTATCCCATAAACAGAATCATAAAAATGTGAGGAGGTGCACGATCATGCCTTTGCCTTCTCGTGATCATCCGAAGTACCTAAAACAAAACCCGAAACTATAAGCCCAAAGCTTAGTGAGTTCCCCCAAAATACCAACGCCATACAAAACATAGAAATATCATAGCAAGTAAACAAATATCATGCATATTGAGCCATCAACCTGACTGGACCGCCTCGAAGGGCCATCAGCCTATCTGGACCGCTCTCCGAGCCATCGACACGTATGGACTGCTCATAATCTATCCCGACTGCCTAAGGTATATTGGCCTAGAGCACAAAGAAGATACCGCCTCAACCCATCCCCAATCACACAATCAACACATAAATATCAAATGCTAGCATATACAACAGTCAGACCGATCTAACAAATAACTAATCATAGCATCATCCTATATACCAGGATAGCAACCTAACAGGTCACTAAGCATATCGACATGCAATAAACCCGGATACAAATCCGAAAAGGGTCAGCATTGGTGCCTTCGACCCTGTTAGTATAGTGAGGACAACTCAACTCACAATTTCGAACTATACTGAACTGAAAAGATCAAACTCTCGAAACATGGGTCCAAACACCAACACCTACGACCACCAATGATCCACTTCCATAAATACATAAATTACCAAGATACCCTCAGAAGTCAAATTGGTCAACCCTTAGTCAAAGTTAAAGTCAACAGTCAAGGTCAACAGTCCATGTTGACCCAACTCGTCGAGTGCAGCTTACTGACTCGTCGAGTGCCTTCAGAACTCAATGAATCGTGAAAATCCCAATTGACTCGCCAAGTTTCCAGACAACTCGTTGAGTCTATGCATTGTCCAAAATGTTGGGAAAACCCTAACCAACTCGTCGAGTTATCTCTCTATCTCGCCGAGTTCATGCAGAATCCAAAAAGCAAGAAACCCTCATCCAACTTGTCGAGTTCACTATGCAACTCGTTGAGTTCCTTAAGTCCTTTTCTCATTCAGATGTTTCTAAGCTAAACCAAGGCTCTAAACTATAGATCTAGCTTCCTAGAGTATAGTTTCCAAATAAAGTTGCAAACTTTACGTGCATGTAAAGCCTAAAATGCCAAAACCAAGCTAAGGAAGAGGTTTTAGGGTAAGGAGAAGGCCAAAGCTTGACAAATTTGATAACTTTATGACTAAGAGGGCTTAGAGGAGTCCAAATCTGAACTCCCCATTTCAAAATATGCTCAATTCTGGAAAAGCTTTAAGATTAAGCTAGAAATGGACTAAAACAATAGGATGAACAGATCTATTAAGAGAATGGACAAGGAAATGACTTTTTACCTTCAAGTGGAAGCCAAGAAAAAGTAGCTGCTGGATCTACAAGCTCCTTCACGTTCCAAAATCTTGAACTTTCTAGCTTCCTTCCTCAAGAGCACAACAACCACCTTCCAAGCCTTTACGCACACAAAATGAGAGGTAAAACACGAATAGGATTTTCTAAGGCTAATGGGGATGATAAGAGAGGCAGAGGGTGGCTAATGAGCCTGTAAATAGGGTGCAAAAACCTAGGAAATTAGGGTTTTCATGCATAGTTTTTACTCGTTGAGTTGGGGTCCTCCAACTCGTCGAGTAGTTTCCATAAACCATGCGGCCATATCTGTCTCTACACAACGAGTTGGGGCGGACAAATCGTCGAGTAGGTCTCTAATAATGAATATAAAACTTTAAAATTTATACCTAGGAGTCGGGGTGTTACAAGAGGCATCCTTGAGGCGACCCCGATGATTTTCGGGTCGATCAAGGAAGGGATCATCGAGCTGATGGAGGATCGCCTTAGGGAATTCAGGAGAGACATGGCACCTAGCCAGTCAGGGACTCGCATGCTCTCCTTCAGGAATTTTAGGGGATGCAGAGCGCCAGACTTCAGCAGGGTGAAGGACCCCATTGTAGCGAGACGATGGACCGTAGACATTGAGTCTATGCAGGATACGAGCTTCTGCCCTAAAGGGTCGAAGGTCAATTTTGTAGTAGGATGTTTGAGGGAGAGGATCAGAGACTGGTGGGAGGTAGTCAGTGACACGTTGGGAGCCCCATCCATTGAGGCTATGACCTGGTCGGACTTTGTGACCAGATTTCAAGCTGAGTTCGCACAAGCTATGGAGATTCAGTAGCAAGCTAGGGAGTTTCTTGATATGAGGCAGATGACTGAGACAGTGGCGGATATTACCGCCATATTCAGGGAGAGGGCCTTAATGGTGCCTCAGTATGCGGGTGATGTGGAAATGAGGAAGACCCGATACCATGATATGTTGAGAGCTGACATTCGGAAACATGTCAGCTACTCATCATGTCTGACCTTAGAGGATATGATAGCCAGGGCAAGGGAGATGAAGATTAACATAGAGCACCTCAGGAAGAGGAAGGTAGAGACTGGCAGACGACTAGGGTTTTTGGGAAGAAACCCATGGGATTTGACTCGAGGTCAAAGGGCCAGCGGGGCCGGAGCTGCTGTGGGAAATGCGGCATGCCACATGAGAGAGTTTGTAGGGTTGGGGGATCAGGCTGCTACAAGTGCGGCAAGATGTGGCATTTTAGCAAGGATTATACAACCCAACCCCTACTATTCAGACATCAGACCTGATTTGATTTCACTGAAATCAGAGCGACAATAAACAGGCCAACTGTCTGGGATTAACATCAGGGGCGCTAGTGGTGGCACAAGCTCCAACGACCCTGCGGATCACGGATGGCCGACAAGGCAACACAAATGCTCCATTGGTGAGGAGTCGAGCCTTCCAGCTAACTGCCGAGGAGGCACGCGTTGCACTAGATATGGTAACAGGATCTTTCCATGTGAACAGCATCGCAGTACAAGTATTTGAATCCGAGGCTACCCGATCATTCGTACCTCTTACCCTTAGTAAGAGGTTTGTTGAGTCTTCATGCATGTTGGATTATCCTTTATAGGTCGAGATCGTGGATGACCGATCAGTCCAGGCATCGGAGGTTTACAGAGATTGTGTCTTGAGGATGTATAACGAGCGTTACCTCACGGATTTGATTCCCATTCCTTTGTGTGGGAACAAGGTCATTATAGGCATGGATTGGCTGAGCCCAAGTGGGGCACTAATCGACTACGAGCAGCAGTTGGTTCGGGTCAGGACCCCAAGTGGGGGAGAGCTGGTGATTCAGGGTGAGAGACCGCAGCGTGGATCGGTCATGGGTTCTGCAATGAGAGCCAGACGTTACCTTCAGTAGGGATGCTCAGGATTTGTCTCCCACGTTAAGGATTGCCGGGAGAAGGGTAAGGCGAATGTGGATGATGTACCGGTTGTGAGAAAGTAGGCGGACGTATTCCCAGAGGACTTGCGTAGGGTACCTCTAGAGAGATAGGTGGAGTTTAGGATTGACCTAACTCCGGGCGCGACTCCGATAGCCAAGGCCCCATATTGATTGGCTCCTCCCGAGATGAAGGGGTTGTCTACAAAGCTGCAGGAGATGTTAGACAAGGGATTCATTAGACCGAGCAGTTCACCCTAGGGAGCCTGGATTCTATTTGTGAAGAAGAAGGACGGATCCCAACAGATGTGTATAGACTACAAGATCGATTTGCGTTCAGGCTACCACCAGATGAGAGTCAGAGAGGATGATGTACATAAGACTACTTTCCAAACTTGATATGGCCATTACGAGTTCGTGGTGATGCCATTTAGGCTCACCAATGCTCCTACCACATTCATGAACCTCATGAACTGTGTATACAGACCGATGTTGGATCGGTTTTTGATAGTCTTCATTGATGACATCTTGGTTTACTCCAAGATGCAGGAGCAGCACGAGGAGCACTTGCGAGAGGTGTTGGATACCCTGAGGAGGGAGTGATTGTACGCTAAGTTCACTAAGTGTGAGTTCTGGTTGCATGAGGTGCAATTCTTGGGGCGCCTTATGAACCAAAATGGAATTCTGGTAGACCAGGCCAAGGTGGAGGTCGTGAAGATACGGGAGGTTCCGAAGTCTCCATCTAAGGTTCGGAGTTTTCTTGGTTTAGCAAGCTATTATTGGAGATTCATTCAGGATTTCTCCAAGATAGCGGTACCCCTGATCCGACTGATGAAGAAGGTTGTTGTCTTTTGTTGGGAGCCTGAGAAGCAGGTGGCATTCGAGAATTTGAGATAGAGGTTATGCAAGACGTCAATCTTACCCCTGCCAGAGGGCATTGAGGATTTTGTAGTATATTGTGATGCGTCCATCTGGGGTTTGGGCACAATATTGATATAGAGAGGGCACGTCATTGCTAACGCCTCGAGGAAGTTGAGGCCTCACAAGGCAAACTACCCGACGCACAATCTGGAGTTGGGGGCGGTTGCTTTTGACCTCAAGATTTGGCGGCATTACCTCTATGGGGTTCGTTGTACCATTTACATGGACCACAAGAGCTTGAGGTACCTCATTGATCAACTGAATATGAACATGAGGCAGCGTCGGTGGTTAGATGTGGTGAAGGATTACGACTGTGAGATCCTTTATCACCTTGAGAAGGCCAATGTTGTGGCTGATGCACTTAGCCGCAAGGTAGCCTCGATCAGAGACATATGCTTGAGGATGAAAGTAGTGACTCCGATTTTGGATCGGATCCAAGAGGCGCATGTCGAGGGTATAAAGGAGGAGCTCCGGATGTGTGAGCAAATCATAGGCTTGGTGGCCTCATTTGATTATGATAGTCGTGGACTGCAGATCATAGGAAGTGTGATCGGATCATAGGCTAGGTGGCCTCATTCAAGAGAGAATTTCGGTCGACAAGTTGGCTAACATCTACATCAGGGAGGTAGTAGCTTAGCACAGGGTGGTAGTTTCCGTGATTTCTGACCGGGATGTACGGTTCATTTCCAGATTTTGGAAGAAATTTCATGACGGGTTAGGTACTCATCTACACTTTAGCATGACTTTTCACCCACAGACGGATGGTCAAAGTGAGCGAACCGTCCAGATTTTGGAGGATATGATGCGGGTGTGTGTCTTAGACTTTGGTGGTAGCTGGGATACCTACCTTCCATTGGGAAAGTTTTCCTATAATAATAACTACCATGCCAGCAGTGACCGTCCTCTCTCCGAGATGATTTATGGGCGAAAGTGCAAAACCCCGATATGCTGGGGTAAGGTTAGATAGAGGGTCATGTGGAGTACCGAAGTGGTATTCAAGACGACATAGAAGATCCAACAGGTCCGGAGTAGGCTCTAGACGGCCCAGAGTCGGCAGAAGAGCTACATCGTCTGATGTCGATCAGAACTAGAGTTTCAGGTAGGAGATATGGTCTTCCTAAAGGTGTCCTCTGGTTCAGGAAGCAAGGCAAGCTGGGCCACAGATACGTTGTTCCGTTCAGGGTATTGCATGGGGGGGGCGGGGTGCGTATCGGCTGGATCTGCTAGCCGAGCTTAGTTAGATCCACAACACCTTTTATGTCTCCCAGCTGCGGAAATGCCTGGTAGATGACTCCGCAGTGGTGCCTTTAGAGGATATTCAGGTGGATGACAACCTGAAATACATCAAGCGAATGGTAACCATCCTCAATAGGAAGACGAAGGATCTGAGGAACAGGAGGGTAGAGTTGGTGAAGGTGCAATGGCAGCACAACAATGGCTTAGAATGGACGTGGGAGCCGGAGGATGAGATTAGGGAGCACTACCTAGAGCTATTTCCAGACGCAACAGACTTCGAGGAGGAAGTCTCAAATAAGTGAGGGAGATTTTTAACGCCCGGTTCCTGGTATGTATTTTAAATCAATTTATTCATTTTATACAGGAACTCGACGAGTTAGAGGCCCCAAACTCGTCGAGTAGGAATGAAATTTGGACATGAAATTTAAAGTCTACTCGACGAGTTGAGTGACTCAACTCGATGAGTAGGACTGCTAGAATGAAACCCTAATTTTCAGGGTTTACCACCCCATTTAAACACCTTACCCTCCAAAGGCTAGCCTCATTTTTAGCCTCCATCATCCCAAACCCTAGCCACAAAACCCTAATACACTTTTGAGAGCATTGAGCCATTTTTGGTGCATTCTTGTGGTTTTAAAGAGGAAGAAACTTGAAGAAGGAGCAAGGAAGTGTTGGAGAGACTAGATCCAAAAGTTTACTTTCATTTTTGGTTCATTAGAGGTATAAAGCTCTTATCTTGTCTATAGTATGCTTAGATCTCTTAATCTTCACTTTTATTAAGTTTTTGGTCCAAGAAGCATGACCCTTGGGAAATGGACGTCCCAAGTGAGTATATCATTAGATTTGGAACCATGGAAGGCCTACATGGTATAAAGGTGCAAACTTTATGGCCATTAAGGCCCCATGCAAGCTTTAACGTGTCATTTTGGCCTTTTAAACCCCAAAAGGCCATGCATGGAAGGAAATTCAATTACTTTACGTGTTCATATAGGTTCTAGGGCCAGATCTCAGTTTTTATGCTTTAGTTTGTAGTATTATGGCTTTTTAATCAAGATCTAGGTCTTAAAGAACTAGGGTTTGAGCTAAACCCATTAAGGAAGGCTATTAACGGGGCAAGTTGGAAACTTTACCCTTAAAAGGACATTTTCGGTATGTAGATGAAGTATGGAACTTCGATTTGAAGGATATGAGCTTAATCTATTAAGATGGCTCAATGGATTGATGAACTCGTCGATTCTATAGAGGAACTCGACAAGTCGGGTCGGAATGTCCCGATTCTGTAAAGGGAAAAACTCGGTGAGTTCAAGGATGACTCGACGAGTAGAATGGGAAAGTCTTGATGCCATGTATAGGAGGAACTCGTCGAGTTGTGAAAGAACTTGAAGAGTCGGATCGTGGGTTCTGAGTTTTATGATTTATGGAACTCGACGAGTTGATGGGTCAACTCGGCGAGTTGAGTCAACTCGAAACGTTGACTTTGACCAAGAGGTTGAGTTTGACCAGGGTGTTGACCTTGACTTTGACTTTGACCAAAGTTGACCCTTAAAGGGTTATGAGCATGAAAGGGGCTACTAAAGAAGATCTTTGTGACAACCCAAGTTGTTCCGTTACATTTCCCCGTTACCGTTAACGGAATATTCCAGTTTATAAAGTTCCGTTAATTAGAGGTCGTCAAATTTAATAAACATTCCATTTGTTTACATTTAATATGCCGTTAAGTCGTGATAAAAAGAAATAAAAACACATAACACCCATTTCCATTTATTTGGAAAATGTTAAGTTTTATTGTTACGACCACTAAATCGGGTGCGACCAAAAGCCCCGTTTAACGGCAGTATTGGGTAAAATTCCACTGAGCTCCAAATCCCACCCATATATAAAGGGGAGTAAACTCCATTTGGAGCTTTTCCACCCTCTCTCTCTATACTCTCTCTCTAGACCCGTTTTCACCCCAAATCCGCAACCAAACGCTTCCAAATTGTAAGTCCGCTTACCCTAGACTATTCTAAACATTATGATTCGTGTTTATAGCATAGAATTGGACTTGGAACATGTGTTTATGGCCAAGGAGCATGCTTGGGCCGTAAACACTTAATAAGTGGGTTTTTAAGCAATTTAACCCCTCCAAACCAACATTGGGACTTAGATACGACATTATGCCTTGCAAATCCGGACTTAGAACACCCTAGTCATGAATTTTGAGGAGCAAATAGGACTTTACGGCCAAGGAATGTGCTTGAGCCGTAAACCCCTCAAACATGGGGTGTAAACTCATTTTACATGCTTAAAAGCCCTAGAACTCCACCAATAGCCTTGGAATAAATCCTAGAATCATCTAAAAATAGTTTGGGGACCTTAAACATGTCAAACACCCTCCATTTAGGAGTTTACGGCCATAGCTTCCCAAGAAATAGTTCCGAGGCCGTAAACTCATAAAAAAATGTTAAAGGGTGCCCTAAATTCATACCAAGGCTTAAGACATAAAATAGGGGCTTGTCCTTTGGGTTTGGATCAATTAAGCACATCAAAATGAATGGGAAAATGGAGTTTACGGCCCAGGTATGTACCAAAGCCGTAAACACCCCTAAATATGCCAAAATGATAGTTTTAATTCCCCAAATTGGCATAACACTTCATTATAAATTACTAGCAAGGTATTAGGGGCTTTAAACTTCACAAAACTCTAAGGATGAGAGTTTACGACCGTAAACTCCCTTAGGAGTTGTCCCTAGACCGTAAACTCCATGATCATGCCCTTAGAAGCCTCAAACCCACTCATGCCTTTTTGGAAAAGTACTTAGAATAATTCCATGAACAAGTAGAAGCCTTAAAACACCCTAGAACCCATCACCATGAGTTTACGGCCGTAAACTCATGGTGAGTAGTCCCTGGGCCATAAACATGGTGTTAGGGGTTTACTCTTGGAGAGTAAACTCCATTCCTAAGCCATACGCACCTTTAAACGCTACCCGGGACACCCAAACACTTAACCAAAGTGTTTTCCGCTCCTGTGAGCGCGTATATTTGTTTAATTAGTATTAAATATACTAATTGTATGTGAACATATGTTATCATATGTTAAATAGGTCATTGTGTGTGTTCAAGTCCTTGCGTGACACCGAACGCCCAAACGGCACTTTCGTCGGACCTACTTACACCAGGTGAGTTCATACCCCTGAATGAACCTTTTAAATGTTTTTACATGTTTTATAGGGGGGTAATACAAGTTAAACATGCCAGTTATCATATCAATCACATGTGATTGATAACCCGCATGCACAAGATTTTACCACTGTACACTATTTTACCGAGTAGGACACTATAAATGGCTTTCAAAAAGGGTTTTCACTTGTTCAAGTTCTTACTTTTATTTCTTTATCCAAGTTCCATTTTCAAACTTATTTATGAAATATTCTCAAAGATTTCTAAAGGTTTTCACATTTATTTTACCAAAGAATACAAATGCGATTTTCCTGAGTATAAGGTTTTTTCCAAGGTTTTCATGTATACTTTTACTTGTTAGTTACTGCGGCTTCACTTATACTTATTTTTAAACTCCTACTCAATAACGCTTTCACTTCGTGATGCGTTTATACTTGGTATTGTCTCTATTTCGCGTATACTTTTAGTCGCTTATACTTGATAGACGCTCTTACTTCACTTATCGTCGTTTCCACTTCGTGATACACTTACACTTGGTACACTTATGCTTCACGATTCGATTATCCCACTCTGTACGCTTATACTTCATGAATCGGATGTTCCACTGTACGCTTATACTTCACGACTCGGATGTTCCACTATACGCTTATACTTCACGACTCGGATGTTCCACTGTACACTTATACTTCACTGTATGATACCACTTGATACACACTCAAGCGTAGTTAGATGTATGTTTGAGCTTGTATAAATGCATATAAATAATGATTGAAGGAATTAGGAAGGCTCGTCCGCCCTATTTCCTTTTCTTCGTTGAGATGTGGTCCAGTGGGATCGGATGTCCATCCGAAGGTCGTTCGATTCATTAGTTATATATTATGTACACAAGCATAGACATACGGGTTTTCTTCAGTCAATTCAATTAAGAGTCTCTACCTCTAGGTTAGCACTTACTACCCACTGTTTGGAAGTCATTACCCACTATTTGGGATGCATCTTTGGGACACAGCCTTCTCCGTCGTCTAGTTGGTAACCAGAGTCTCCTGTAGGGAGAGCGGACATTGTGTGTATAGATCTATACAAGATTGACACCCCCGCACCCTGACTGCTAGCTACAGTCCACGGCTCACCAAGCCAAGGGGTGACAAATGTCACATTATATAGACGCTTGTAGGGCGTCTGGTACTCTAGTGTCGGTTAGTATGGTTACGAGTATCCCGGGTTACCTTATAATTCATGGCCTTAAGGTAACGGTATTTCGCCAGCAATTTACACTGTATGCTGGTAACTCATTTTCAGAGTCACACTGTTTTGACCTTACAAGACGTATCTTTCATTTGATACTATCTGGGGTCTGTCTTCTCTGTTTTGACCTTACAAGACGTATCTCTCATTTGATTCTGTCTGGGGTCTGTATCCACTGTATTCACAGTATCCACTGTATCCACTGTATTCACTGTATTCACTGTTTTAGACTTGGCTAGACGTATCTTTCATTTAATATTGTCTGCGGTCTGTATCTGTAACGCCTGTGTTTCCGGGGTTGCCATTTTTAGCAATGTAATAGTCTAGGTTAACCTCTGTAACCCGTTTTGAAATAATAAAGATTGTATTATTTAAGTATTGTGTGTTTTGTGCTTAATTGCTTAATTATGTGGTTTGATTAATTAAGAATAAAAATAAGCGTCAAAATTTAAGTGTAAAATAAACTTAATATCTTTGAATAATGTTGTAGTAGTTGAAACGAGGTTTCCGAATATATATAGAACGCCCAAATCTGACTTCGTATGAGGAAGTTATGATTTATCGAAGTTTCGGCTTAGCGGTGTGCAGCCCGAAATACTCGATTTGAGATCGAGCGGTTTGTAGCCGAAGAAATCTAAACGAGGATCGAAGGTCTCGTTGTTGGTATCAAAGCGATAAAAAGTTAGGCGAGAACGGACGTCAAACGAAGAAGTTATGAATTTATAACGAAGTTTTTCTGTCGCGGCCTATTAAAAATAAATAATAAAAATAAATTCGAAATTAGCCGACGAAGTCAAAACGAAAGTTGTAGAGCGTAGTCTCACCTTCGCGTGGATATAAAGAACTTCGAAAATGGAGTCCGTATGAAGAAGATATGAATTTCCGAAGTTTATTAAATAATTTGTATTTATTTTTAATCTTTAATTCGGAAGCATTATCCGAAGGAGTCACCGGTCTGATCCGAGGTACGCCCCGCATACACTGAAGATGTCGACACTCGCAGAAAGTGGCTTCGGATACGTAAGCAATGACGTTTCGGGCAGTACGCCCCGCGTACTCCGAGGCTCCAGCCTGCTATAAATAGGATCCGAAGCCAGCCGATTCTTTTGTTCATTTTCTCTCTTCTCTCTCCCGTTTTGCATCGTTTTGCGTGCCAGAAATACCCCGAAGCCCCGGTATCATACTCGAGCCCCGAGGCAAGTCCCGAGATCCCGAAGATCCCGAGAAGTGCAGTTCCCGAGCCGAAGCTCTGTCCGCGAGAAGTTCGATTTTTGAGAAGATCTTCCAGATCTGCTGAGGATTACTACTTCTGCAAGTCGTAGTGTTGTCCTTCGTCTAGTTGGTAACCAGAGTCTCCTGTAGGGAGAGCGGACATTGTGTGTATAGATCTATACGGGATTGACACCCCCGCACCCTGACTGCTAGCTACAGTCCACGGCTCACCAAGCCAAGGGGTGACAAATGTCACATTATATAGACGCTTGTAGGGAGTCTGGTACTCTAGTGTCGGTTAGTATGGTTACGAGTATCCCGGGTTACCTTATAATTCATGGCCTTAAGGTAACAGTATTTCGCCAGCAATTTACACTGTATGCTGGCAACTCATTCTCAGAGTCACACTGTTTTGACCTTACAAGACGTATCTTTCATTTGATACTATCTGGGGTCTGTCTTCTCTGTTTTGACCTAACAAGACGTATCTCTCATTTGATGCTGTCTGGGGTCTGTATCTACTGTATTCACAGTATCCACTGTATTCACTGTTTTAGACCTGGCTAGACGTATCTTTAATTTGATATTGTCTGCGGTCTGTATTCACTGTTTCGGACTTTACCAGCTATACCTTTCATTTGGTACATTCTAGGGTCTGTGTCTCTATTTGTTAGACTGAACCAGGCATGTCGTTCGTTCGATACTCTCCTGGAGTCTATGATTCCTTTACCTTAGTCAGCAGTCCTCACTGCTGAGGCATATGTTATTTCCCTGTTGTCTCTTGCTTTCTTTAATAATCAAATTCAGTATTTTGATAATGATAGCAATTAAGGGAAAACCACTTTTTATCACATAACACTGACCAGTCTTGGTAGAAGACTGCTTTGATAAAAAAAAATATAGGATTTTCTGGAAAGGACTCTAATACACTGAAATCTCTTAAACTACTACTTTTATTAAAGTTATTTGAATGAAAACGTCACTAAATACTTATGAACTCACCAGCATTTGTAAAAATGCTGATACTCATTTTTCAAATAACTTGTATTCTCAGGTTAGCATTAGACAGGTACATCCCCGAAGCTGTTGATGAAGATAGCTTAGTATCGCGCCGTATTTATTCTATTACTTGTATTACTTGAATTGATGTATTAATGTAACCATGTAAAATTATTACTATTAATGCAATGTCTTGTTGTACTTTGATTACTATAATGCATGTGTTGTGATACTTGACATGACGTCATCCACCCCAGAACGTTTCTGCCGTTCCGGTTTTGGGGTGTGACAATCTTTATGTGTTGGAGTTGAGTGGGGAAAATTTCAGAGCCGAGGACAGTTCAGCTATTTCATGGGATTTGAGGTGAGTTACCTTCCAGTAGAAGTGGGTCGAAGGCACCAATGTCGGCCCACTAGGAGTTGATTATAGTTGAGATGATTGTCTTTGTGATAATTGTCTTGTTTGCCACCATCTGTTATGCTTTATGTGCTAGTATGCTATGATATTATATGATAGTGGTAGGAGGGGTAGGTTAGACCGCATAGCCGGTTGAGATAAACCAGAGGGTAGGTCGGGCACCCAGATATGCCTGAAAGTATGTTACTCTATGTTATTATGTTGTAGTGGTAGGGGGTGAAATAGTCCCCATAACCAGTTGAAAAAAACCGGAGGGTAGGGCGGCTACCCATATATGCTTGGCAGGGTAGGTCGAGCACCCATATATGCTTGACATGGGTAGTTCGGGCACCCCTGTAGGCCTGAAAAGGGTAGGTTGAGCACCCAGATATGCTCAGCAGGGTAAGCCGGGCACCCAGATATGCTCGGCAATATGTTTATTGTATGGTATGTGGTATGATGGGGGAACTCACTAAGCTTTGTGCTTTCGGTTTTCAATTTACTTCCTCTTCGAAGGGAAAGGAGATGGCATGACTGCAGCACATCACACCAGGATTTCCGCACATGAGATCACGGGATTTATACTCTAATATTGTTTTACCATGACATGTTTTTACTATCGATACTTGGATTTTGTACTATGGTTTTTTTTCAAAAAAATGGTTTTATAAAGTTGTATATTAAAAATGAAATTTTTGGTCATGAATTTTGGGATGTTACACTTTTTTTATGTGACTTAACCCATTAGGGATATTTCAGGTTTTCCAGACAATTATCCAAATGAGCAAGCAACAAAAACAACAAAAAAGAACTTTTTCATTGTTTTCCGTTTCTGGGTTATAGACAATGACTATCCAGTGGTCCTAATAAGATTCCTCGTGTATTAGATACTTTTATATTGTTCCATGTTCCCAACAGAAAAATGGGGGTCATGTTTTGTTTGTTTAAAAAGTTTGACTTTGTCATGTGGTCTGTAACAGCCCCATCTTGGTATGTATGCTTTTGCCTCTTCTATTATCAAAGTCTTGCATTATTGGCCCTATAAGTTGATACATAGGGCGTACCACTTGGTACGCTCATCATACTGGCTAGAGTTGGAACGTGATAAGCGGGTACGTACGTTGGATGCACATGTTGTTTCCAGAAAACCCTAATGTGGGGTGTTGCACCTTATATATTCATCCATAACCTTCAGGGTTGGCCTCATCTTTTGTCCCTCAACATCCAGAAAACCCTAAACGTCCCCTTAGCCTCCATTATTAGATCTATGATTTTTTAAAGAGAAATTTGTGTTATTTTGGTCCATCCTTGAAGAACCAATAAAATAGTGAAGTTCATAGCTTGGTGGGAGACTTGAGATCCATAACACTCCAACATATTGGAAGCTTCTCGAGGTATAAAGTTCAAACCTTAACATGTCAATGTCTAGTTTCCTTTGTGGGTTGTTTTGGCTCATTTTGGTCCCTTTTTCATGGATTTATGGTTTGGGTCGACTTGATGGAATCATTTCATTAGATCTGACCTTGTTAGAGGTTTCCTTGGCATAAAGTTGCAAACTTAATGGGGTTTTAGTTATCATTCATGCATTAAGCCATTCATTAAGTCATTTCTAAGCTTAAAAGCTTCATGTAGCCATGCATGAATGTAAAGTTAGCAACTTTATATGTTAGTTCAGCTTATGGAAGTCAGATCTACGTTTTGGGGCCTTATCTTAAGGTATTAAGTGCTTAATGGGACTTTTTGCTTAACAGAGGAGTCGATGGGCGTACAAACCAGTACGCACAACAGGCAGGCCCCAATGCATGTACGCTTAGCGTACAGCTGGGTACGCCCCACATACTCAGTCTGTGGGCTTTATGGTTTTGGGCTTTGAGTTTGGGCTACCTTTTTGGGCTTAGATGCTTGGGTCCTCTTTGGGCCATCTAAATGTGAATGTTTTTGTAACACCCATAAAATTTAAGCCAAATTAAAACATTTTAATTCATTCAAAAACCATTAAGTTCATACATCTTGTTTTCAAAATAGTTTAAACATCAGAGTATCCCCCAGAACCATGTCACATAAATCATAAAACATGAGGAGCGGTACGATCATGCCTTCTCCTTGCCACGATCTCCTAAAGTACATGAAACAAAACACTGAACTGTAAGCCCGAAAGCTTAGTGAGTTACCCCCAAAATACCAACCACACATAAACATACTCATAACATATCACAATTAGAACAACCATGCACATCGGGTCTACTGTGTGACTGGTCCGCCCGCACCGGGCCTTTAATCCACCTAGTCCACCCTCTGAGTCTAGCCATGTACATCGACTCTACAGTGTGATTGGTCCTCCCGCACTGGGCCTTCAATCCACCTGGTCCACTCTCTGAGTCTATAGTACGACTGGTCCGCCCATATCGGGCCTTCAGTCGTCCTGGTCCACTCTCTGAGCCATGTACATCAGGTCTACAGTGTGATTGGTCCGTCCGCACCGGGCCTTCAATCCACCTGGTCCAGTCTCTGAGTCTACAGTACGACTGGTCCGCCCATATCGGGCCTTCAGTCGGCCTAGTCCACTCGCCGAGCCTCGGCACGTCTGGTCCGCCCTCTTGGGGCCTTCAGCCTATCTGGACCGCTCGCTAGGCCTTCGGAATATCCGGTCCGCCCTGGGTATGTTGGCCTACAACACAAAGCAGGACCCACCTCAACCCAACCCCCGTTAAACAACCATGTGCACATAAAATAATTAATCACATAACAAATCCTTAACCAGATAAATAGTCTAACAGATCACATAACATATCAACATCCTAACCAGGATTTCGACCTAACCGGTCACTATCATGACATTATCCTATATATCGGGTACCGACCTTAACCAGGTCACTAACTTAACACCATCCTAAATACCAGGATACAGATCTAGCAAAGCAATAACATAACAGACAATACCCGGATTTCCATCTGATAAAAGGCCAGCCTTGGTGCCGTAGACCCTGTCGATATAGTGAGGTAACTCACTTGCAATTGCCGACTGAAGAGATGAGACCACGCTGCTCCGACCACCGACACGAACTTCACCACATAACATTACCAAAGAACCAATTCCATAAATACCAAAATTACCAACATACCCTTGGAAGTCAAACTGGTCAACTCTTGGTCCAAGTCAAAGTACTCAGTCAAAGTCAACCTTCCCGGTTGACTCTACTCGCCGAGTCAACTCGTTGACTTGTTGAATTCTTATACTCAAAAACTCCCATAACACGACTCAACTCGCCGAGTCACCCCATGACTCGTCGAGTTCAACGATCTCGGAATTCCATCCTGTCTAACTCACTGAGTCGCCAACCGACTCACTAATCCAAAGCTTTAAGAAAAGGAGGTTCGGTTCTGCGACTAGACTCGCTGTGTCCCAGAACAGACTCGCCAAGTCCAAGGCAATCTTCAACAGACTCGCCGAGTTGTTCTTCCAACTCACCGAGTCCGTGCACATGTTCATACAACTCGTCGAGTACACCCATGTGACTCGCCGAGTCTCTCCAGTTCTTAATCTATTCAGTGGCTTTTAGAGCCATGCAGGGGCTCTAATCCATAGATCCACTCTTCTACATTCTAACCCTCACATAAAGTTGCAAAATTTACGTGAAACCAAGGAGATATAGGCCCCAAACACACTAGGGCTAGGGTTAAGGACTAGGGGGCTTCACCAACAACTCCTAAACATAAGCTTTTTGACATTTTGGACCATCACAAGCCTAGATCTGAAGTAGCAACCTCATATCTAAGCCTCTAACTCGGAATAACTCTCAAACAAGCTAAGGAACTCCAAATCAACCACCGAGGATGAACCAAAAAGGTAATAGCTTAAGATAATGACTCCTTACCTCTGAGATGTGCCCAAACTGATGTAGATCCTAGATCTACACAAGCCCCTTGGTGCTAGCCTCTAATTTCTCAAGCTCCTTCTACCAATTTCCTCTTCCAAGCTCCAATATCCTCAACAATGGAGTCTCACACGAAAATCAGGGTTTCTGGATCTCAAAAGGGTAGCAAAGAGGCTGAGGGTGGATTATAATGTGCTTGATATAGGGCACAACCCCTGGAATTAGGGTTTTCTCTCTTCAGCACCAACTCGCCAAGTCCAAGCCGCCGTCTCGGCGAGTTGGCCATTTAACCCGCAAAAGAATCCCGCTCCGACTCAGCGAGTAAGCACGCCTACTTGTCGAGTCCCTTTCCTTAATTTACACTTTAAGTCCTTCAATATCACCTCTAGAATTTGGGGTGTTACAGTTTTAGGCCAAGTGAAGGATTGGGCTTTGGAGAGAAGCCCAAGATGGAGTTGGGCCCAATTCGGAAAATTAAGCCGACAATGGGCCATGGATGGTTATTTAGTGGTTGGGACTTTTGACCAAGATTTGGGCATGGGTCTTAGCCCAACTAAGGAAAAAGGGTAAAGTAGCCATTTACCCTAATATTGGACTATCAGCTTAGATTTGTAATCCAAGCATTAATTGGATGACTATTTTATTGTGTTAGTGAGGGGTTTTAGTGAGCTAGCAGCCGCAGGCTTTCAATTTGATTATGTAGTGTGAGGTGAGTGTTCCTCACTGTACTTGTTGGTTCGAAGGCACCAAGGCTGGTCCTTTTAGATTGTTATCTTGGATATTGTATGATTGAGTATTGTGGTGATCTGTTAGATCTGTATCCTGGTAGATAAGATGATGCTATGCTTAGTGATATGTAAGATCTGTTTGTTTGTTATTGGCTAATTAATTGTACGATTATCTATTATATATGCGTTGACACCGTGTATGTGTGGTTGGGTTGAAGCAGACCTGCTCTGTGCTGAAGGCCAACAGGCCTAGGGCATCCCGGATAGACTGAAGGCCAGTAAGGCGTACCAGTCAGGCAGAAGTCCTAGAGAACGGTCCAAATGGGCTAAAGGCCCAATGTGGCGTACCAATCACGTTGAAGGTTCTATGAGCATACCAGGTAGATTGTTGTAACAACGTGAATTTTCAAAACAATTTTTCATTTTAAACACATAATTCATTCATAAAGAAATCCCAAAATTCAATGTTTACATATAATCCGATAAAAACAAATCCCAAGATCTCAATACATAAAATCCCTCAGTGTATACGACTCATGCCGGCGCATTCCCGCGATCCTCGTTGGTACCTAAAACACATATCACATAACACGGTAAGCATAAATGCTTAGTGAGTTCCCCAAAATACCAAATGCAACACATACGCCACTCGAGGCTACAGTATGACCCTTCGGTCGATGTGTCTCAGCGGGACCCTCCAGTCCCGTAGCTCGTTGGACCCTCTGGTCCGGTCTATATCGTTGGACCCTTCGGTCCGGTCTATATCGTTGGACCCTCCGGTCCAGTCTATACAAAACATAGCATACATATATTACAATGCACATAATCTCATACATAAACATAACACACAAGACCCTGCGGTCTTTTTTACCACTCTAGGTAATGTATAGTGAGAAGACTCGCCTCGTATGCTGTCTAGTAACTCACGTGCTCGGTATCCCTGAACCTTGTAACAATGACCTAGCCCCGCCTAAACATATAAGCAATCATCTCAAATCAATAACGACTCTCCAGGCTAGACTAGGTCGTTCCAATGTTCTCTCAGAAGGCTAAAAGAACATTTTACCCTTCTAATGGTCCAAAAGTCCAAGTGTTGAGCCAACCCTAAAAGTCAACAAAAGTAAATGGTCAACTTTGACCAGACTCGTCGAGTGCACATAGGTGACTCAGTGAGTCCAAGCGTGTACTCTAGATGTTTTTAAACCTCACTCAACTCATTGAGTGAACCTTTCACTCGACGGGCTACGTCCGGTCACGAGTCACGGGGCAACCCGACTCGACTCGTCGAGTCCCCTAATGGACTCGGTGTGACATCCCCAATTTCATGGCCATAAAAGACCGATCTGTTTATGCTTTGTTTTTTAAAAATCAGAGTAATCTTTCAAAGAAAACGTTTGCGAAATTTATTCCAAAAACAAAATATAATAAGAATTTATCAAAGCATTTCTTAAAGAAATGTATTTCGATTATATAACAAAATCTCGGGATGTCATGTTCCGATAAAGACACATAATCATAAACAGAACATACATTTACTTACACTAGTGATTTACATCTCCTTTAATCCCTCAGTGAAATATGTCTTCGTATTGATACGTGTGATACAAAGAAAACTGAGTGGGTCAGGCTTGGTAGCCTGGTGAGCATATAGGGTTTTCATCCCATAATGTTTTATCATATATATATATATATATATATATATATATATATATATATATATATATATATATATATATATATATATTTATAACATTCAAACTTGTACAATTTCACCATATAAAGGCAACTCTTATCCCACCCCATCGATCCTCACAATGACACGATCTAAACTCTCATATCTAAAATTTTCCTCTTTACCTAATCCCTACTCATGGATCTAAAATAATCCTCTTCACCCGATCCATACCCACGGACCTAAAACTAACCTTTCCACCTGATCCATACTCACGAATCTAAAACTAACCTTTTCCCCTAATCCATGCTCATGGATGTAAAACTACCTGATCCATACTTCCGGATCAATAATTGTACCCAATCCATACTCCCGGAATAAAGACAATTAACTATACCTTAATCTTGATCTGATCCATACTCCCGGATCAATAACTGTGCCCAATCCATACTCCCGGACTAGGGACAATTAACTTAGTCTTAATCCATACTCCCGGACTAATAACAAGTTTTATCTCTTTACCTGATCCATACTCCCGGATCTAAAACTAACCTCTTGGTCTAATCCATACTCACGGATCTAAAACTAGCCTCTTGATCTGATCCCTACTCACGGATCTAAAACTAACCTCTTGATCTGATCCATACTCACGGATCTCATCTACCCATGTCCTACCCAACATATTCGTAGTTACAAAACACATATATAGTTTAACTCATTAAAACCTATATAGTTCATCCATTCCACCAACATCTCAAATAAACAACAATATATAAACACATGGTACGTATTTCATAGCAAATACTTCATAATTATGTAGAAGAAAGTAACTATACACTCACTAATAACATGGATATAATACGTTCAACCAATACTTGTATTAAAATTATGTTTATGAAAGGGACTATACACTCACTTGATCAGAAGATGATCGGACAGCACTACGACTCTTCAAATAGTATTCTTTGGTGAAACCGGGATCACTTCACACACCGGACTTCTCGCGGGCAGAGCTTCGGCTCGGAAACTCTTTTCTTCTCAAGTTCTTCGAGGCTTTGGGACTTGATTTGGGTCTTGGGATGATACCGGGGCTTCGAGGGTACTTCTTTGCATGAAAATCAAGGTAATATGGGTGAGAGAATGGTGAATTAGCAACCTTGGTCGGCTGCCCCTTCAAATCTATTTATAGGGCTAATTTCTCATTTTCAACATCGTGGGCACTTTTTCCACGTCGTGGGCTTGGTCGTCATTGCATGAGTCATCGCAAGTTGGGTCTGGCAGACTACAGGAGGCATCAGAAAACATGCCACATCGTGGGCACTATTTCCACGTCGTGGCCACTGACACAACTTTGGGGTTCGTGCATCGAACTTCAGAAAGTCATAACTTTCGCATACGAACTCTGTTTTCAACGTTCTTTATATCAACGCGTAGGTAGAAACAAGATCTACAACTTTCATTTAGACTTCGTTGGCTAATTTTGATTTTATTTTTAATATATTATAAATATATTACTTTTATATTATTTTTAGTAGGCCGGGACAGGAAAACTCCATTAGAAATTCATAACTTCTTCATCCGACGTCCGTTTTCGTCTGTCTTTCTTCCGTTGGACTACTATCATGAGATCTTCAATTCTCGTTTAAATTTTTTTGGTAAATATCGCTCGATCTCATATTCGAACTTCGGCCTATACACTGCTAAGCCGAAACTTTAAAACATCATAACTTCCTCATACGAAGTCAGATTTGGGCGTTATTTTTATGCACGTTCTCAGTTTAACGAACTCTACAACATTCTTTTAGATCACTAAGGCTAAATATATCTCTATCGTAAATTCACTTTATACGTCACACAACGTTGTGCCGGTTCTGTCGCGAAACTTCGACATGTCATAACTTCTTCGTTATAACTCAAATTTCAATGTTCTTTATATGTACGGAATCCTTGTAACATATACTACAACTTATTTAAGACTAATCCTCCTAAATAATATTCTATCAAAAAGTCATTTTCGACACTTATTGTCTCTTAATTGACTAGCCCGGATCTACGGGCGTTACAATTAACTCCCCCTCAGGATGATTACGTCCCGGAATCATCAACGAAAATAGGGCTTGGATAATGATTCCATACATTACCTCTTCATCCTAAGTAATAATCGTAACTTCCATGTTTCCGCGAATGGGTATTTGACTCTAGGGCTTCTTGACTACAGACGATGCTCAATCTTGCATCTGCTTTTCTTACCATGTTGTACTTTCAAT
Source organism: Lactuca sativa (assembly GCF_002870075.4). NCBI lineage: Eukaryota > Viridiplantae > Streptophyta > Magnoliopsida > Asterales > Asteraceae > Lactuca > Lactuca sativa. Next base: position 77,890,672 of record NC_056624.2, on the reverse strand, counting down.
CGTAACCTTTGAGTTACCAAATAAGTCCTTATTGTGGAATCCTTCTTCTTCTTAGGATAAATACTTTCATTTATCTATTGCAACATACCGATGGGTCATGATCTATTGACCTCTCATCGCATGATGTGACGCTTAGACTCGGTCTTTTAGAGTTAAATTCCAAAATAGAATATGCCTTCCTTCATATTCTAATGTGATATAATCACATTTCAGCATGTAGCATTTCTACCTGCAAACTTCTTTTAACAACGAGCATGATACTATCGATCACATTAATTTCAACCTTCTGACTTAAGTCAAATGTTTCATCTAACTTGGTCCTCTTGACCATGTAACATACTCCTCGCAGTCGAACTCAAACTCATATGACCATTAGGGTCGGAATAACAACCATCTCACTAGTCATTAACGAAACAAGGTTAATGATATACTCGAATAAAATGGAATCAATTACTAGCTTCTTGGTAACCTTGTGACTTTCCCTGATCCAAGTGCGAGTCCTGTGCTTCCGGTAGTATATGCATCTACTACCTTTCACTCCTTCAAATTCCAAAATGGAATATGCCTTCCTTCATATTCTAATGTGATATAATCACATTTCAGCATGTAGCATTTCTACCTGCAAACTTCTTTTAACAACGAGCACGATACTATCGATCACATTAATTTCAACCTTCTGACTTAAGTCAAATGTTTCATCAAAGTTGGTCCTCTTGACCATGTAACATACTCCTCGCAGTCGAACTCAAACTCATATGACCATTAGGGTCGGAATAACAACCATCTCACTAGTCATTAACGAAACAAGGTTAATGATATACTCGAATAAAATGGAATCAATTACTAGCTTCTTGGTAACCTTGTGACTTTCCCTGATCCAAGTGTGAGTCCTGTGCTTCCGGTAGTATATGCATCTACTACCTTTCACACCTACTTGTACTTGTCCCAAGTATTGTCCCGCAATCGACCAAGTCACCATACAAGAAGATCATACACTCATTCAATACACCAGATAAGAAAACTAGGGTTTATATTATTTTCTTGAAACTATTACCCAAAAGTTCAAGTTCACCCTATACTATGCCTCTAGTAGGCTACACTTCCTGATACAGACTTTATACATATATGAAGTCTTCATCCTTGAATCCTCGTGTTGTTTTCTGCTTCATCGAGGATCATGTGAAATGCCCTTGGCTTTGGTGGTACATTTGTCCTTGTAGCCTCTTCTCTTCTTGGGCAGTTTTTCTTGAAGTGCCCTTCTTCGCCACACTTAAAGCAGGCTTCTCTTTTGGTTGGGCATTTGTTGGCGTAATGACCACCCTTCCCGCATTTGAAGCGGGTCATTTCTTTAGAGCATTCCCCAATGTTCTTCCTTTTGAACTTGTCACACCATTGTGCTCCTTCTTCGATCTTCTTCAAATCAGACTTCGAAAATTTTCTCTTCTCATCGGACCTTGAGGATCCTTCAATCTTTCTTTTCTCGCCAACCTCGATTCTCTCTAGACCCCTTTCCTTTAACTGGGTCTCCACATTTTTAGCTGCTCGGACTGCTATCTTCAAAGTAGTTGCCATCTTGACCGTTGGGCCGAAGTCGGCAGACAGTCCATTTGCGAACCTCATAATTTTTTAGAGTTCAGTTGACACTAAGTATGGAAATAACTTGATCTTTTCGGTAAATGCAGTAGCATAATCATCAATGCTCAATTTACCTTTCTTCAGGTTCTGGAATTCATTGTTCAGATCAATCAGATCTATCTCTGAGCAGTACTGCATCTTTGACTGCTCCAGGAATGATTCCCAAGACATCCTTAGTGCTTCCCCTCGGGGCATCGTATCTTCTAGTAACTTCCACCAGCTCAAGACTCCAGTCTTCAGTTATCTAACTATAAAGACAGTCTTCTGTTTGTTGCTACAGTCACGACTTTCAAACACCATCTCCATTTTGGAGATGCAGTCCATAATCTCTACATGCTTTGGGCTCCCAGAAAGACTTGGCGGTTTGGCACACAAGAAATTCTTATACATATGCGCATCCCTATTTATTTCCCTTTCCGGGTCATTCCTTTCTGCCACTGGGGGTTCTGCTTGTCCAACAGTCCCATTGTAGTTACCTCACTCTGAATGCCCTCCATTCACTTCGGGCTCTTCCACTTGAAGTGACACTTCCTCACGATTCTGCTGGAGTAATCGCCTTGTCTCCTCCATTTGGTGATCCAACATCATCTGCATCATCACTTTCACCCCAACCATCGTCATTGGCTCTGGTGCTGCTGCTATAATAGGTGCTTGCTCAATCATTGGTAGTTGAGGCTTTTGATTCCTGTTTACGTTTGCGTTTCCAACTCCGCTTCTTTTTCTTTCCATTTCGATCTATAGACCGAATAAGGTGAAATTAGATCCTTCTTCATGATAGATATTACGATCTTCCATATCACTCTGAAACGTTTACATGCTAGTTCTAATATCGTAACCATACGCTTAGAATCCTAAACACATAAGGATTCCTGATCCGGTTGGCAATAGACCATAGATCCGAACAAATAATATCATATATGGAAACATATAACATTTATTACATAAAAGCATTTTATGTATCATTCCTCAAATAAACTAGTGCTTGTGTCAATTTAGATGTACTACCTAACATTATTTAGACACACTCCTCATGATCATTACTTAGCATTCTAAGTTTAAGTCTAGAAATTTCCTACAAATTCCTAGTTCACATAAACTAATGATCTGATACCAACTGTGACATCCCCAATTTCACGGCCAGAAAAGACCGATTTCTTTATGCTTTGTTTTTTTTAAATCAGAGTAATCTTTCAAAGAAAACGGTTCCGGAATTTATTCCCAAAACAAAACATGATAAGAATTTATCAAAGCATTTCTTAAAGAAATGTATTTTCATTATATAACAAAATCTCGAGATGTCATGTTCCGATACATACACATAAGCATAAACAGAACATACATTTACTTACACTAGTGATTTACATCTCCTTTAATCCCTCACGGATCTCATTTACCCTTGTCCTACCCAACATATTTGTAGTTACAAAAAATATATACAGTTTAACTCATTAAAATCTATATAGTTCATCCATTCCACCAACATCTCAAATAAACAACAATATATAAACACATAGTACGTATTTCATAGCAAATACTTCATACTTATGTGTTAGAAGAAAGTAACTATACACTCACTAATAACATGGATATAATACGTTCAACCAATACTTGTATTAAAATCATGTTTATGAAAGGGACTATACACTCACTTGATCAAAAGATGATCGGACAACACTACGACTGTAGCACCTGGTTCCCGGTACGTATTTCTTGTAGTTAATAGTTCCAAACTCATGCATTTTGCCTTGGACTCGTGTAAGTCCCCGAAATTGCTTATGTATCAATCAGATCCAATTGATGGTGCGGATTCCCAATCAATTGGATGATGTCAGATCAAATATAGAAGAGAAGCAGAAGAAGAATAACTTGAATCTAATGTATTGATGATATGATTGATGCTCCTTACAATAGATTCTCTCTCTCACACACACTTCTTCTCTCTAACTTTCTCTCTCTTCTCTAGCCTTCTAACCGTACACTCCCACATGCACTCCTCTATTTATATCGACCTCCAGCCATACACATGTGTACAGTCGCACAATCTGTGTACGTCCGTACACAGGGTGTGCGGCCGTACACACAAACCGCAAACACATACAACATTACATAAAAATATATTTTCCTAGAAAAGCAAAGTATAAACCATATTTTTGACCCAACAATCTCCCCCTTGGTTCATAGCTTTCTTTTCTAAATGACCCAACAAGCTCCCCCTAAAAAGTAGCTGGCTATTATTGTTAGTCTTCATTGGGAACTTGGCTTCAGCATTAATCTTCAAATTTCATCGCAACATCAAGATGAACATATGAATCTTCAATAAATGGCTTCATCTTGAGCAGTTGGGATTTCTGCAGAATTTGACATAGAACGCACATTGGGTGAGGAGGCTTGATGTAATGATTCTTGAAAGATAGCGTTTTCAGCTTGAGAATCTTCAGAGAGAACAACGGAGAGAAATAATCTACTGGATCACTTCAGCAGGTTCATAGATAGCAGCAAATTGATTGAGGAGGCTTCAATGCAATCTGTCACATAATCTTCAAGTACATCTTCACCATGCTTCTGGGGTTGACAGATTGAATGTCGAAAGAAGAATCTTCATTTCTTGCTCCTTCGAATGCGAATTCTTCGATGCTCACGAATGAAGCCTTGGCCCAGAAGATCTTCAATACAGTCTCCACGAGTCTCATCTACGCCTGAAATCACTTTTCAAGACAAAACAAAACTAAAAGAAAAATTAGCACACAAAAAAAATTGATTTTTTTTATATTTTTTGGAAAAATAAAAAGAGAAACAAAAATATTTTTGGATTTTCTGATTTTTTGAACAAGAAATAACACTATTTTTGGATTTTTAATTTTCTGATTTTTGTTTGATTTTTGAATTATTTTTAATTCTCCTCCTAAAATTTGTGCATAGAGGAAAACTATGAACAAATTTAATAAAAATAAAATGATATCTAACTTTAAGAATGATTTGGGATCAAGGTTTTTAGACAGACTTTATCCGCTTGTCGGTACCTTCTATCTTCACGTCTTTGTCTGGTCGATCGCCAGTATTGTTGTCCACTTAAACACGAAAAATTATGACAAAATTAGGACATACTATAAGTGACAAGACAATGTGATCCTGAGTTCCTAGATATTATATCTGATCCTACGTTTCTAGATACTATATCTTAAGGACCATTCAGCTGACGATGACCAGGGATATTGTTGTCGACCTAAATTGAGCAGCGAGATCTATAGACAATCTTTGAGTGTTCAATTTTAATTGTACTAGAACATGTTTCCCGCTTCCAGATATGCCCCGGTAATCAAGGACTTCCAGAGTACTCCTTACATCGGATGAGCAAACCATCATTAGGGGAGAAGACAGATTCAGAGTATTATCACTTATAGTGGATATGTTGTGTACCAGGTCAGATTGTTAGTCACGTAAAGGAGACAGCATATGGCTAACAGATAAGAGGAATTTCATATATATATATATATATATATATATATATATATATATATATATATATATATGTATAATATGCAGAAAAATAGAGTTGCATATGTTACAGTCTAGGTCGGATCTCTTCCAATCACATAGAGGAGGTAACATATGACTAACAGATAGAAAGAAAGAAAATGATTTTCTACAGACCTAATTTATCGGAATTGACCAGTTTCTCCATCAATACCGGAATTAAGGACAGAATCCGCACATGGAGGAAAAGTTAAACCACAGTTCCAGATACGAGTTCATTTAATGTGACGAGTAAATTCCCATATATATCTCCCTGCTCAACCTATCCAAGCGTCGTATTGTCAGGCTAAACAGATCTAACTAGGTCAAGATTTGTCAAGTCTATAAATTTCCTAAGTTCAGCTCTGCCTAGTCATGCCCATTTAAAATTTTTCGTGCCTACCGACGCATCAAACCAGAGCATAGACCCTTCAACTTTGGGTACGTTACGCAGATTTAGATTGCCCATTATCACTCACTTCCCAAAACATCTCCCTCAAGCACATTCCATAACCAACATATTATTTTTTTTTTGATTTTTTATTTTTTAAAATTTTCTAATTTCTGTTTTGTTTTTATTTCTCCCCCTAAATTTGTGCATAGGAGAGAAACGGAAGTAAATGCGCAAATTTAAACTATCCTAAAACAAAAATTTGTCTTTAAAGCGAATCAGCTTAAGAAAAACTCAGGAGTATAGAGAAGAAAACTCAAACCGTAAGTCACCGATTGAATTTGCGTCCAGAAGGTCTGAGAACAACACGCGTAATCTTAGAACAGATCCGAAAATTCTTCATGTCACTAAGCACAAACCCCATGAGTGATCACTTCCTTTCTTCCCTTCCCGCAAAGGACACATACTCTCAAACAATGTCTGAATGTCGTACAGTTGAGAGATGTCCCCTATCAAGTGCCAAGAACAACCACTACCAACAAACCGAAGTCTGATTATATGCCTCCATAGCTGCTCCAACACAGAGCGGGATCAGTTGGTCTTTGGAACCTAGTCCATTTTGAAACTGGGTCGACCTTTGTCATCTTTGCACGATACTCTCTCCCATGACATGTCATCTTTATCACAAACAGAAGATGAAGAAATATTAGAGTCATTAGTTTATTTGGGAGAGTGAGCCTTTGGAACCCATTTGTAGTTGGGTTTAACCCATTTCTTTTTCGATCCGATGGGTGGCTCAGCACTTGATTTTGAACTTGATGTCGGCCGTTGAGATGACTTTGATTTTGACTTCATGGTAGCATCTCTTGGATTTGGCTTCTTGGCCGACATTCCCTTCTTGTTCTTGGGAGTTTCATTCTTGGCCTTGTGGGTTTGATTCTTGGCCTGCTAGGCATTCCGGTCGCTATTGTCTGAATGTGGACCTGAAGGGTTTCTTTTGTAGAATCTCCCACTTTGCGCGTTTTGCTAGCCTTGTGCATAGTAAGGAATGTATGCTTGATTAGGACAATTTCTGACAATGTGTCCAGGTGTTCCACAGTGAAAGCATGTCTTTTTCTTCACTGTGGAGTTGTTTCTTCCTGCCCCTGGTGGCGTATCTTTGTCGTGTCTCTTATTGTTCCCACATGCACACTTGCAACAAGAACTCTGTTGCATTGGAATTGGTGGCTTGTATTTCTCAACGGCAGGTTGATCAGAAGCAGTTGAGTTCGAAGCAACAGATTCAGAGTTCAAGGAGATGTTGGTTTGTTCAATGGTGTTCTCCTTGTTCTCATCCTCTACTACTTTACCTGCACATAAAGTAGAAGCATTAGTATCTTCAACTTGAATACCTCCTGACACAAATCCAACTGGTTTTTCATATCGAAGATGTGCCTCCCTGTCAATTTCGTCATGTGTCATAGGGATGGATGTGTAGTTATGATTTAAAGGTGGAGGAACACTATCATACCCTAGACCCTTGTTTTGATTTTCTTTGAATTTTAATTGGGTTTCATATAAGGACTCGACTGTCTTACTTAACGCAATGTAATTTTTGAAACTAACATCTGTTTTTCCACACTTTATTTTCAAAGCGTCAAGTTCTTCAGTTACAGCGTCAAGTTTTTTCTTAATGTGATCATAATTTTCACACTTGTTGCTGTAATCTTCTTGTAATTTCCGGAAATCCTTGATTTTGGTTTCTAATTGAGCTTTTAACGGTTTCTGTCCTTTCCTAAGAGTATAGCATTCGTATCGTGGTTTTACAAGATGGAGTACATGAAACTTCATTTACCGGAATTGATGTGGAACTCATTTTCTTTTTTATAATTTTTTATTTTTATATATTTTTAATTGCCCTTTGACTTAAAAACCGAGAAATTCAACCTTAAAAGTCAAATTTAAAAAGTCAAACTCAAAAGTCAAACTTGAAAAGTCAAACTTAAAAGTCAAACCGAAAAGCCAAATTTGAAAAATTAAAAGTCAAACGAGAAAGTCAAAATTTAAAGTCAAAGGTCATCTTTTAAAAGTCAAAGTCAAATTTTTAAGTAAAAAGTCAAAAATAAAAGTTAAAATTTAAAAACTAAAATTTTGGGTTGAAAATGGAATTTAAAAATAAAAGGAATTGATTTTTGGGCTGATTTTGTCAAAAATGCGAAATTAGGTTCGAAAAGAACGAGTTATATTTCAAATTTTGGAAGTATGAAACAAAGCGCCTCCTAGACGAGTTGGTTACGATGCTGTGGCAATGACCAAGAGGTCCCGGGTTCGATCCCTGGTACCCCAATTCCGTTCCCCCTTTTTTATAAAGGCGCGCTGCTGCGAGGATGAGGCTGCATGCGAGCCAGACGCTGTTGAGCCGAGAGCGAAGCTGAGCTGTGGATTCCGAGGCGAGACCGAGAACCGAAGACCTAGCCGCACACACCGAGCCGTGTAAACCAAGCCGCACACCTTCAACCGGGCCGCACACCTTCAACAGATTCGCGAAAAAACGACGTTTTTCACCCTTTTTTGCTCCAAAACTCGATCAAAAACTCGTTTTTATGAAAAATGAAAAGAAGAAACCCCCCCCCCCCCTTATTTTTGCGAGATCTATCCAAAAATGCTATTATCTTTTCAAAATAAGATCAAATAAGTTCCAAATCTGACAAAATTGACTGATACAAACCAAGCTTTAATACCAATTGTAAGTCCCCAAAATTGCTTGTGTATCAATCAGATCCAACTGATGGTGCAAAATCCCAATCAATTGGATGATGTCAGATCAAATATAGAAGAGAAGCAGAAGAAGAATAACTTGAATCTAATGTATTGATGATATGATTGATGATCCATACAATAGATTCTCTCACACACACTTCTTCTCTCTAACTTTCACTCTCTTCTCCAGCCTTCTAACCATACACTCCCACATGCACTCCTCTATTTCTATGGACCTCCAGCCAAACACATGTGTACAGCCACACACCCTGTGTACGGCCATACATAGGGTGTGCGGCCGTACACACGTGTACGGTCGTACACACAAACCGCAAACACATACAACCTTACATAAAAATATATTTTCCTAGAAAAGCAAAGTATAAACCATATTTTTGACCCAACAACTCGGCGAGTTGAAGGACCGAATCGCCGAGTAGGAGCGGGATGAGACGCGAAGGTTGAGCCTTGGACTCGGCGAGTCGGTTCCCCGACTCAGCGAGTAGGCCCTGCTGGGCAGAAACCCTAACCCCGGGTGTTTGCACCCTATTTAAGCACGCTAACTCGGCCTCCCTTGTCCGTAACACTTCCAGAGAGATGTAGTGAGAAACCCTAGCCCCCATATTGTTCTTGTGAGTGATTTCTACTTGGTGAAGGAAGTTTGGAGCTTAGAGGAAGAAGGAGGAGGTTGAAGAGTGCAAGGAAGGGAGTAAATCCGAAATCTACACTTTGAGAAGCTTCCATTCAGGTAGAAAAGTTCATACCTTGATCACTAGTTCATTAGATACCATTTTTGTCCCAAATTGGTGGTTTTCAAGCCCTAAAACACTAAACTCCATGTGTTTGTGCTTAATGATCCAAAAGGACTTCAGATCTAGACCTTGGGGACGTATTAGAAGCATAAAGTTTCTGTGGATGAAGTGATTGAGGTCCCCATTGAGTGTATGACCTCATAAAGAGCTTGGATTTGCCTTTTGGAGCTTATAGGGCCATGCATGCATGTAAAGTTTGCAACTTTACGTGATAAGCATGCCCTAGGAACATAGATCTATGGTTTTGAAGAGTTGCATGTCTCAGATTTGGTCTATATGGGAAATGGGTCAAGGGACTCGGCGAGTCCCAAAGAGGAACTCGGCGAGTTTTTTGAAGACGGCCTTAGACTCGGCGAGTTGGATGAACAACTCGGCGAGTCCAATGAAGATTGCCTGGAACTCAACGAGTTGTTCTTCAAACTCGGCAAGTCATATGAACAGTTACTGAGTTGTGAGGGGTTTAAGTGTAGAAGGTCCAACCCTTCGTCACTGCTCGCGGAATTAGCAACTTAGCGCGTAGCAATAGTCCCAGAAACCCAAATCCTCTTAAAGAATGCCCTGGTGAGGATTTGGAATCGATTAGGAGATCTGCTCGTGAGACTCGATGAGTTGTTATTCAAACTCAGCGAGCCGGATGGGTTTCTGTCACACCCTAAAACCGGAACGCCGGAAACGTTCTGGGGTGGATGACGTCATGTCAAGTATCACAACATATGCAGTATAGTAATCAAAGTACAACAACCATTGCATTAATAGCAATAGTTTTACATAAGTTACAATTCATAGCAACATCAAAGTAATACAAATAATAATATAGGTGCAGCTTGGTACTAAACTGTCTTCACCAAAAGCTCCTACGATGTACCTGTCTATTGCTGACCTGAGAATACAAGTTATTTTGAAAGCGAGTATCAACATTTTTATAAATGGTGGTGAGTTTTCATAAGTATTTAGTGTCATTTGTGTAAGTAAGCCTTTTATTCAAAATAAACTTATAAAAGTAGTAGTTTAGAATCTACGGTGTATTAGAGTCATTTCCAGAAAATCCTATATTTTCTAAATAAAAGCAGTCTTCTACCAAGACTTGACAGAGTTATGTTTTAAGTGGTAATTTTCCCTGAAATATTATCATTACCAAAATACGGTATTTGATTTTAAAGAAAGTAGGAGAATATCACTAGTAAAAATATTAGGGAAAATAACATATGCCTCAGCATGAAATACTGCTGACTAAGGCAAAAGGAATCATAGACTCCAGGAAAGTATCGGATGAATGATACACCTGGCTCAGTCTAACATAAGGAAACACAGACCCCAGACGGTATCAAATGTACGATATGGCTAGCAAGGTCTAAAACAAAGAAACACTGACCCCAGACATTATCAAATGAAAGACACAAGTAGCAAGGTCTAAATCAAAGAGTGATCCTAAGAGTGTTGTTTCAGAAATACAGTGTTAATTCTCGTTACCTTAAGACCATGAATTATAAGGTAAACATGGAGATACTCGTAACCAAACTGATTAACACTAGAGTACTTGACGCCCTGCAAGCGTCAGAATAAATATAACATTTGTCACCCCTTGGCTTGGTAGGCCGTGGACTGTAGCTAGCAGTCAGGGTGCGGGAGTGTCAGTCCCGTATAGATCTATACACACAATACCCGCTCTCCCTACAGGAGACTCCAGTTACCAACTCGACGACGGGGAGATCCGTGTCTTGAAGATGCATCTCGTAATCTGAATTCTATTAGAGGTGTTGGAGAAATGATATAGACTCGCGTATGAACTGACTCCTGTGGAATTCTCGTACTAGAAAGAGTGAATAGAGCTTCCTAACTATTCCTATAATAGTTACTAGTGTCCCTGATCTACGAGTGATGAGTGGGAGGATGCCCTTGCTACCCAAGGAACATGAACTGGCCGATGTAAACCTTTATGTCTATACATGTATACATGATATATAATTAATGTTTAAACGACCTTCGGAAGGATATCTGATACCCACCAGACCACATCCCAACAAGGAAAAGGAAATAGGGCGAAGTAGCCTTCCTAAGTCCTTTAAACATTATTTATATAACTATACAAGTACAGGCATGCATTTAACGACGTAGAAGCATTTAACGAAGTAGAAGAGTTTAACGAAGTAGAAGCATTTAACGAAGCTGAAGTATTTAACGAAGCAGAAGTATAGAAGCATAGAAGAAAACTTTAACAAAAACTTTGGAAAACCATTACACTTAAGAAAATTGTGACTTGTTATCCTTTTGTAAAATAAGCTTGAAGACCTTTGGAAATCCTTTGAAAACCTTTCTTAAACAAGTTTTGAATGTAATCTTGATAAAACAATATAGGTAGAGAAAACCTTTGTTTAAAATACTATTGTAACTGGTTTCAAAATAAAACATACAGCACGAGAGATAATTTGAGAAAAGATTTAAACAAGTAAAAACGTTTTGGAAAACCATTTATTGTATCATACTTGGTAAAACAGCTAACAGTGTAATAAATCCTTGTGTATGCTGGTTATCAATCACATGTGATTGATATGATAACTGGCATGTTTTAACTTGTTCCCCCCCCCCCCCATAAAAGCATGTGAAAACATTTAAAAGGCTAATTCAAGGGTATGAACTCACCTGTTGTAAGTGGATCGGGCGGAGATGTCGGTTGGGTGCTCGGTGTCAAGTGAAGACTTGAACACACTTAGTAACCTATTAACATATGATGACATATGTTTACATACAATTAGTAATTATAATACTAATTAAACACATATACGCATCCTAATGAGCGGAAAACACTTTGGTCAAGTGCTAGGAGTGTCCCGGGTAACATCTAAGGGAGTGTATGGCCCAATTAGGGAGTTTACTCTTCAAGAGTAAACTCTTTATAGAGTTTACGGCCCTAAGACCTTATCCCCATGATTTTACGGACGTAAATTCATGGGTGGAGTGTTCTTGGATGCATTAAGGTCTTATAACACTTGTGGAACTAGGCTAGGTTCAATTCTAGGTCATAGGAAGTGGTTTAGGCTCCAAATGGACCATTTTAGGGAGTTTACGGTCCATGACCACTCCTTGAGGAGTTTATGGCCGTAAACACATGCGTTTACGGTCGCAAAATCATCTTTTCCCATTTCTTTTGTTGTTTGTGGTTCTAACTCATGCATGCAAGGTTCTAGTCACTTATGAGAGCATAGAGAGGTGTTAGAGGCACTTAAACACCTTGGAAAGGTGTTTACGGTCTATGAAGATGTTCTTGGGGAGTTTACTACCTTAAACACATGAGTTTACGGCAGTAAACTCATGTTAGTCCATGAATCATGTTTTTGGTGCATCAAATGAAGGTTTACAAGGCTCTAGGCACTCATGGAAGCTTTTGGAGGTGTTTGAGGGATATTTTAACACCTTAAAAGGTGTTTATGGTCCTTGAAGATGGGTTTACGGTCTAAGAATGTTCTTAGACTGTAAACTCATGTTTACTCCCCATTTGCTAAGATTTTGGTGTTCTAAGTCCTTTCATGTAAGCCTCTAAGTCATAACTAAGCTCCATAAGTGATTTGGAAGGGTTTTTGAGCATTAAACCCCATTTATGAGTGTTTACGGTCCATGAAGGTGTTCTTGGACCGTAAACTCATTTTCTTGAGGGTTTTGGGTAATTTAAACATGAATTTGTAAGTTAAATGAGCTAAACAACAAGTTAGGGTAGATCACTTACTAGTTTGGGGCTTGAAAGAGGCGATTTTGGAGCAAACCCGATTTGTAGAGAGAGAAAGTAGAGAGAGAGTGTGTCTAAGGTGGGAAAAAGGGTGGGATGAAACCCACTCAACCCTTATATAGGGTGGAGCTTATGGCCTGGTTGGGGGTTCACCTGACACCAACCGCGAACGAGGTTTTTCACGACTAACGCTAATCACGGCAACTTTTAAAATTATACCGCCTTAATTTTGGTTCACTTGACGAATATTATTTAAAACATTCCAACGGGTTTAAATCCGGTCAAAAATATTTTCAGGATAAATATGGCTAATTTTTAACGTAATTAATTTCGACGTTAAAACTAACGAAAATTTTTGGGTTGTCACATCATCCCCCCGTGAGAGGAAATTTCGTCCCGAAATTCAGGTTTAGGCAAGGAAGTAGGTATGAATGATCGAGTAGAGGTATGAGGGCACATCCTATTCGGTTGATTCGTGTAGTTAACAATTCCTACTGGTTCTTCTACGAAGTTAGGGTTCCCAATGGTTTCTATCAAGATTAGTGGGATACAAAGAGTGATGTCGGGCAAACACTTATCAAGTCTAAGAAGTGGATTGATCTGGGGTGCAACTTGTGGAATTTCCGAAAGTAGTAGTGGTCTGACGAGGGTTGGACCAATCTTTGTAAAGAATCTCGGATGGTCCTAAGCTCTCGGAAGGGTAGAGCTTTTCAGTACTTGGAACATAGTGTACTTCTATGGAGAGATCATCACTGGCGTGATCGCCATTCCGAAGTTCCAACCGTTCTCTCTCATACTGAAAGTGTAGTCCTTCAGGTTGGTTCTTAGAAAGCTCGGGTTGTCCTTGGATCCGTGTTTCTACTGTTTGGCTTTCAGAGGTTTTCTGGATCATCGGATGGATTGCATGTCTACAGGTATTTGTTTGCTGCAGAGTGTCTATCTCAATCTTTTGCAAAATGAACCTGCACTTCTGATTCTTGAGATATTTCTAACGGAAACCCTCAGGGTCGGGGAGATAGGGTTTCACCAGACGAGTACTTATAAACTTTTTAAACTTTACATTATCGTCTAGTTAGCGCTTTCACAATATGATCCTTAACGGGAAAGGATCATGCTCTTACTTGCCTTGTTGTTTAATGAACAATAGGCTCTACTCCGGGCTAACTCAATCCTTAGAGATTTTTCGAAGTATTGGAATATCTCGGGAGGTGGTTCTACTATTTCTGTGCGATATAGTATTCGTGGAACACCTAGTAGTCCAGTGAATCTCTAAGACATGTCCCATTCTCCAATGTGTTGGTTTATTTCAGTTGTAGAAAGTGTGTGCTCTTGTACAACCGATCGACTAACACCTAGACTGGTGTCAAGTCTATAATCTCTTCGGGATCTGGGTTATAAGGCTTAACACAACCTAGTTTCGCACTTTATTCAAGTATTCTTGGCTGCGGAGGTTATCCTGTGGTTCTCGGTATTCTAGTGTTTGCTTCGGAGAATGCAGTCTATCGTCTACAGGGCGACGGTGACTTCTTCCACGTAAGGGGGCGGAGTGTCTTGGGCACTACTCGTCAGTAACGGGGTGGATGAAGTGCCTGAGTAGTGCGAACATCTTCTGCAACTACTCTTCCGAAGGTTCTGAGTTTTCTCGATCTAGGTCAAATCTAGTGAGTATAGGGTTCCATCACTCGGAAATTTAATCTCCTCATCCACTCTTCTTAGAGTTTAACTCATCGTAGCTTCCAGTGTTCTGGGATATTCGCTGAGATGCTTAATTAGTGGGATTATGCGTGAATGGATGGTCGTGGTCAATGTCCTTGACTGTAGCTCCTATTCTATGGAATAGGATGGAGGGTTTTACTATGAAGTTCATGGTAGAGCTCATACTTGGCTCAACCACTAATACTTGGTGTATGCAACTCGTATATAATTGAGGTCGGCAGGATGTTCAGTTGTGCAACTCCACCCTAGACCCACAACCCAACGAGGAACAGGGAGTATGGAGGAAGCACACATCTTAAATCTTTTTATCTCACTTATATACCACCCTTATGCATATACTCAGTTATAGTAGTCAATCCCATGAGTTCTATCCTCTTGATTCACGAATCTGATTGTGAGGTGCGAGGGGTCTTTCTGGGGGATCTACGGAGTATGCTTCGGGTGGTTATCATCTTTTGGAATACCTGCAGTGTCTTTCGCTCCGGGTTCTATCTATCTAAGAAGGGTTGGTTAATAGCACGTGGTACCCTTCTCCTGGGTACTTCGGAAGGTTTGAAATAAGAGTGACGACTGACAGATCGTATTAGTCTTTATTATTTTTATTTTGTTTAGGTTCGGAAGAACCTTTAATTGCCGAAATGGCTACTGTGAAAGTTCTTTTTACACAACACCAAGGATTTACACATGGTTGCACGAAGTCGAACCATGATTTATAGAGGCGTTGAAGTTGGCATACTTCAACATGATGTAGAATGAGGGTCGATAGGGTCATGTGCCGAACGGGCACACAAGTTCTAGGCGTCTCGAGTTTCATCCCGTGTATCACTGTCGCAGATACTTGGACCGATAGAGTCGACGCGGAATTGTAGAGGGTCCTAGGTGTTTCTGGGTAGAGTACCTTTCATGAATGGATTCTCACGAGGCCTTTCTATAATCGCCTAACATATACTAGTCATGTATAATTAAGGTGGGGAGGACTGTTGACTGAGCGACTCCGCCCTAAATCCACAACCAAACGAAGAACAGGAAATGAGGCGGCATTCGCTCACTCTAGGTCTATCCATCTCAATTATACATGGCCGTAACGTATATATCTAGCCATTATAGTTTTACCTGATGAAATTTTAAATTTTATAACCGTACTGCGACTTTCGCCTTAACGGGGAAGTATTTACATTTAGAATTAGCTTTTTAATGTTTTCGGTTAGTAATCTAAGATTGAGAGACGTACCAAAATCTACCAAGTTCCTTGATGCTTCTCCCTAAGCATTAGAGTTAGACTCTTCTTGTGCCCCTGTCGTTTCTCCTGCAGCAGTGATCCTTAGTATCCTCCCGTCTGCGCCAAAGTTCTTCATTATTGGACAGTCCCTTTTGAGGTGTCCCGTCTCACTGCACTGATGACATGACTGGTTCATACTAGTATTGGTGGTGGGAGTGAGGTGCTTAGTCAGAGTTACGTGGAAACGGGTGCCCTCCTCGTTCCTCCACTTTGAAAATTTCCCTTTAAAGAGTCCGACTTTATCACCACCTTTGTGTGTAGGGTTGGTCCCGATGCCAGGGACTTGTGAAATGGGTCGTGCTGGCGCTGAAGGGGTGGGGGTTTCCACTTGCTCCTGCTGCGCGGCAAGTCCGTGGAGTCGTTGGCGCTCCTTTTGAGCTTGACGTTTTCGTTTCCTTCTCTCTGTTTTACAATTTTGCATGTCTGTGACTGTCGCCATTCGTTGGTTTCCTAGGTTTGGTCTTGTAGGTTTGGGGATGGAAGGGTTGGTAGGGGTATTGACTGTCTCAGATCGTTGCCCTTCGGAAGGTCCTTGAGTCGAGGTACTTCCTTCTTCGTTCTTAAACTTTCTCTTCAGTGGAGTTGGTTGAGGTTCTTAGGTGGCTGGGTATGCAGGTGTTGGTTGCTGTTGTCCATTGCTGGGATCGGAATTCCCGATAGGGCTCTTGCTAACGCTAGCATTGTTAGCATTCAGTTGAGCCATGGCAGCTACTACGGCTGCCGAGACTGCAGCCTGGAACGTAGCTTCATCGAATAGGAGAGTCGGTTTCTTGCTAACTAATGGGTTACGCTTCTTCGGAGGCATGGTTTTTCCTACACGGAAAGGAACACAAGTTGGTGAGAGACGATGGTTACCTCTGGACATATCTGTCCTTACTATATTTGGCATAAATTTTTCCCGTGCCTCGGATATTGGTTGTCTGAGTGTCGACCTACATCCCTATGATGTAGTCCGAGTATCAAGGTAGGAGTATGAGCATCGGAAAAAGCCATAAGACGGGAGTCGTTCCTACTAAGTTACCTTTATACTGGGAAAGGTTCACTCTCCGGCATTGGAAAGATTTGAGAACAGTCTGGAACGAAGACTGCGGGAAGAAAGGCTCATGAAGACTTATGGCTAAAACACCCTCAATAGAGTTGTGGGGATCCGCTCTAATCGTATTACTCGCAACGGGAAAAAGGCGATTTACCTAACATATAGTGTGAGTAGTGTAATCACTAACTCACTAAATTGTATTATTTTATAGGTTTATTAGCACGACTATAACGAGGAAAAGACACTTCTCGGGTTCCATGCACTGGCTCCCTCTGTCTACCTCGTATCTTTGACTGGGATCGGCGTTGGTTTCCTTCGGGTAATTACCTAGGGTTCTCTTCTCTTATAGACATATTGAATTTCTACTCCGTCTTACTTCTGATTCCGACTCTGGGTGTCATCACTTCATGATGGATGACTGGAAATCTTGGAAGTTTAGGCGAATTTCCCACCATGTCCCTAAAAAGATATAGGCACTTGGTGATTTCAATAGTCTCGACCTAGTTCATTTATTTCCGAACTGGAAATCTTCTCAATGAACCTCTTCGGGGTCTGAATCAACTCTTCTGTCGAGTACTGAAGTGGATAGGGTTTTCTACAGGGTTCATGCGAGAATGGAAATGTCTAAAGAATCCTAAGAGATTATTAACATTTCACTGGGTGATCCATATCGAGGCCTGCTACGATTACATAGGGTACCCAAATCATATATAGCTTAGATCCGATAGGCCTTCGAATATGTGATACTACTCTATATCAACATCCCAACGAGGAAAAGGAAGTAGAGCAAAACCACACATTCTTAGCCTATGGGATCCTTATTATATATAACCTTGGGAGTATACCCTCTGTAATTGTAGGTATATCAATAAGGATCTTTTTAGTTCTTCACACAAGGTTATCTATGGTTCCTAAAATACCCCTACGGTATTTTAATTTCTTGTTTTTTTCTTATCTTCTGGATATGATTCTGGGATTAATGTGAGTTTTTTAGTATTCCGAAATACTACCATAGTATTTTAAACTTTATGTTTGGCTCTATCATTCCTAGTTGGTAAGTTTCAGACCTGTTGCAACACCACTATCACTCCCAAGCACACATTCATCGCATCTCGAATAAATGTAGTTGATCAGGTTACATTTATTCCAGCTTACGATTACATAACTGCCCAGGTTTGACGGTAATGCTCAATATCCGAAGAATTTTATTCTTGTTCTTCTTGTGATACTTTGTCCGAGTGTTTAGATTCTGGATGTTCTTATACTTTGGTAAAATATGGTTATATTTTAAAGTATAATTCTTGGTCAGAGTGTTTTATCCCTATGTATTTATAGGCTGTATATCTTTTATGAATTGATATACTTAGCTCACTATAAACAATGCTCTGATACCAATCTGTCACACCCCAAAACCAGAACGGCGGAAACGTTCTGGGGTGGATGATTTCATGTCAAGTATCACAACATATGCAGTATAGTAATCAAAGTACAACAACCATTGCATTAATAGTAATAGTTTTACATAAGTTACAATTCATAGCAACATCAAAGTAATACAAGTAATAATATAGGTGCAGCTTGGTACTAAACTGTCTTCACCAAAAGCTCCTGGGATGTACCTGTCTATTGCTGACCTGAGAATACAAGTTATTTTGAAAGCGAGTATCAGCATTTTTATAAATAGTGGTGAGTTCATAAGTATTTAGTGTCATTTGTGTAAGTAAGCCTTTTATTCAAAATAACCTCATAAAAGTAGTAGTTTAGAATCTACGGTGTATTAGAGTCCTTTCCAGAAAATCCAATATTTTCTAAATAAAAGCACTCTTCTACCAAGACTTGACAGAGTTATGTTTTAAATGGTAATTTTCCCTGAAATATTATTATTACCAAAATACGGTATTTGATTTTAAAGGAAGTAGGAGAATATCACTAGTAAAAATATTAGGGAAAATAACATATGCCTCAGTAGGAAATACTGCTGACTAAGGCAAAAGGAATCATAGACTCCAGGAAAGTATCGAATGAATGATACACCTGGCTCAGTCTAACATAAGGAAACACAGTCCCCAGACGGTATCAAATGTACGATACGGCTAGCAAGGTCTAAAACAAAGAAACACAGACCCCAGACATTATCAAATGAAAGACACAGGTAGCAAGGTCTAAATCAAAGAGTGATCCTAAGAGTGTTGTTTCAGAAATACAGTGTTAATTCTCGTTACCTTAAGACCATGAATTATAAGGTAAACATGGAGATACTCGTAACCAAACTGATTGACACTAGAGTACTTGACGCCCTGCAAGCGTCAGAATAAATATAACATTTGTCACCCCTTGGCTTGGTAGGCCGTGGACTGTAGCTAGCAGTCAGGGTGCGGGAGTGTCAGTCCCGTATAGATCTATACACACAATACCCGCTCTCCCTACAGGACACTCTGGTTACCAACTCTATGATGGGGAGATCAGTGTCTTGAAGATGCATCTCGTAATCTGAATTCTATTAGAGGCGTTGGAGAAGTGATGTAGACTCGCGTATGAACTGACTCCTGTGGAATTCTCGTACTAGAAAGAGTGAGTAGACCTTCCTAACTATTCCTATAATAGTTACTAGTGTCCCTGATCTGCGAGTGATGAGTGGAAGGATGCCCTTGCTACCCAAGGAACATGAACTGACCGATGTAAACCTTTGTGTCTATACATGTATACATAATATATAATTAATGTTTAAACGACCTTCGGACGGATATCAGATACCCACCAGACCACATCCCAACAAGGAAAAGGAAATAGGGCGAAGTAGCCTTCCTAAGTCCTTTAAACATTATTTTTATAACTATACAAGTACAGGCATGCATTTAACAATGTAGAAGCATTTAACGAAGTTGAAGCGTTTAACGAAGTAGAAGCGTTTAACGAAGTAGAAGTATTTAACGAAGCAGAAGTATTTAACGAAGCAGAAGTATAGAAGCATAGAAGAAAACTTTAACGAAAACTTTGGAAAACCTTTAAACTTAATAAAATTGTGACTTGTTATCCTTTTGTAAAATAAGCTTGAAGACCTTTGGAAATCCTTTGAAAACCTTTCATAAACAAGTTTTGAATGTAATCTTGATAAAACAATATAGGTAGAGAAAACCTTTGTTTAAAATACTACTATAACTGGTTTCGAAATAAAACATACAGCACAAGAGATAATTTGAGAAAAGATTTAAACAAGTAAAAACGTTTTGGAAAACCAGTTATAGTATCATACTTGGTAAAACAGCTGACAGTGTAATAAATCCTTGTGTATGCTGGTTATCAATCACATGTGATTGATATGATAACTGGCATGTTTTAACTTGTATCCCCCCCCCATAAAAGCATGTGAAAACATTTAAAAGGTTAATTCAGGGGTATGAACTCACCTGTTGTAAGTGGATCGGGCGGAGATGTCGGTTGGGTGCTCGGTGTCAAGTGAAGACTTGAACACACTTAGTGACCTATTAACATATGATGACATATGTTTACATACAATTAGTAATTATAATACTAATTAAACACATATACGCATCCTAATGAGCGGAAAACACTTTGGTCAAGTGCTAGGAGTGTCCCGGGTAACATCTAAGGGAGTGTATGGCCCAATTAGGGA
Organism: Lactuca sativa; assembly: GCF_002870075.4. Taxonomy (NCBI): domain Eukaryota; kingdom Viridiplantae; phylum Streptophyta; class Magnoliopsida; order Asterales; family Asteraceae; genus Lactuca; species Lactuca sativa. The sequence goes on along the minus strand of NC_056624.2, from coordinate 77,870,196 downwards.
GTTTACTCTTCAAGAGTAAACTCTTTATAGAGCTTACGGCCCTAAGACCTTATCCCCATGAGTTTACGGTTGTAAACTCATGGGTGGAGTGTTCTTGGATGCATTAACGTCTTATAACACTTGCTGAACTAGGCTAGGTTCAATTCTAGGTCATAGGAAGTGGTTTAGGCTCCAAATGGACCATTTTAGGGAGTTTACGGTCCATGACCACTCCTTGAGGAGTTTACGGCCGTAAACACATGATTTTACGGTAATAAAGTCATCTTTGCCCATTTCTTTTGTTGTTTGGTGGTTCTAACTCATGAACGCAAGGTTCTAGTCACTTATGAGAGCATAGAAAGGTGTTAAAGGCACTTAAACACCTTGGAAAGGTGTTTACGGTCTATGAAGATGTTCTTGGGGAGTTTACTACCTTAAACATATGATTTTACGGCAGTAAACTCATCTTAGTCCATGAATCATGTTTTTGGTGCATCAAATGAAGGTTTACAAGGCTCTAGGCACTCATGGAAGCTTTTGGAGGTGTTTGAGGGATATTTTAACACCTTAAAAGGTGTTTATGGTCCTTGAAGATGGGTTTACGGTCTAAGAATTTTCTTAGACCATAAACTCATGTTTACTCCCCATGTGCTAAGATTTTGGTGTTCTAAGTCCTTTCATGTAAGCCTCTAAGTCATAACTAAGCTCCATAAGTGGTTTGGAAGGGTTTTTGAACATTAAACCCTATTTATGAGTGTTTACGGTCCATGAAGGTGTTCTTGGACCGTAAACTCATTTTCTTGAGGGTTTTGGGTAATTTAAACATGAATTTGTAAGTTAAATGAGCTAAACAACAAGTTAGGGTAGATCACTTACTAGTTTGGGGCTTGAAAGAGGCGATTTTGGAGCAAACCCGATTTGTAGAGAGAGAAAGTAGAGAGAGAGTGTGTCTAAGGTGGGAAAAAGGGTGGGATGAAACCCACTCAACCCTTATATAGGGTGGAGCTTATGGCCTGTTTGGGGTTCACCTGACACCAACCGCGAACACGGTTTTTCACGACTAACGCTAATCACGGAAAATTTTAAAATTATACCGCCTTAATTTTGGTTCACTTGACGAATATTATTTAAAATATTCCAACGGGTTTAAATCCGGTCAAAAATATTTTCGGGATAAATATGGCTAATTTTTGACGTAATTAATTTAGACGTTAAAACTAACGGAAATTTTTGGGTCATCACAGTTTCCTTGTGGCTTTCGAATGGGAGAAGAACCCGTCGAGTTGTCGGCCCAACTCGACGAGTAGAGTCGCGGATGGGGATGGGTATAGAGTGAGGGACTCGGCGAGTTGATGGCCCAACTCGGCGAGTCGGGTCAACTGGAAGTTGACTTTGGCTTTGACTTGACTTGTTTGAGGGTTAAATGGTCATTTTACCCTAGGTATAGAGATCCATTTCTAACTGAGTGTTCGTGGGGTTTGTAGTCGGAGGATTTTCGGGGCAGCAGCGGACGGAGGTTTCCCGCACTGATTATCACCAGCTACTTGTATGAGGTGAGTTACCTTCCAGTAGGGGTGGGTCTAAGGCCACAATGCCGGCCCACCAATGAGGAGTATTTAGAAGATAATTGTCTTTGTGGTAATTTATCTTGGTCTGGTATGCGTTTGGTTATGAGTTATATCTGTATGGTATGTTACGTGATAGGGGTAGTTTCTCTGATAGTGGTCCTTAGGACCAAGGGGTAGGTCAGTACCCTGATATGCCTGACTGTGTGCTTATATCTTGCTATTGTATGCTAGTGGTAGGGGTGGAATAGTCCCCAGTTACCGGTTGAAAGATACCGATGACGATTACCGTTTGAAAGATATCGATGACGATTACTGGTTGAAAGATACCGATGACGTATACCAGTTGAAAGATACCGATGATGATTACGGGTTGAAAGATATTGATGGTATTGTATGGTATGTGGTATGATTAGGGAACTCACTAAGCTTTGTGCTTACGTTTTCAGTTTTTGGTTTCAGGTGCCTCTTCATCTAAGGGGAAGGAGTCGGCGGCGTAGCATGGCATTACACACACACACATTTGATTTTCCTCATGATGTTTTCTGGGATTGTACTCTGATATGTTATTTGCTTATGTTGTGGTTTGAAACATGATACTTGATTTTATGGGATGGTGTCACACCCCAAAACCACGAACGGCGGAAACGTTCCGGGGTGGAGGACGTCATGTACAGTATCACAACAGTGTAAAATAGTAAACAAGCAACAACATCATCCATTGCATTATAAGTAAAGTTTTAATACATGTGTGTTCTTTCATTGCAATAAGACACCAAAAATATACAATCAAAATAAAAGACGAGACTTGTCTGCTCCGTCTTCTCAAACCCTGGCCACCGTACCTGTCTACTGATGACCTGAGAATACAAGTTATTTTGAAAGAGAGTATCAGCTTTAAAGCTGGTGAATTCATAAGTATTTAAGTGTCGTTGTCTTTCTTACTAAAAGGTATTTTAAAAGTCATGTAAACCTTTAAAAGAAAATTTTGATGTAAGTATGAAAAGCCCTAGAAAATCCCTTATTTTCTATCAGTTTGAGATGTAGTCTTCTACAAAGACCCGAATGTTTTGTTATGACAATGTAGTCTTCTACCAAGACCCGAATGTTTTGTTATGACAATGTAGTCTTCTACCAAGACCCGAATGTTTTGTTATGACAATGTAGTCTTCTACCAAGACCCGAATGTTTTGTTATGACAATGTAGTCTTCTACCAAGACTCGAATGTTTTGTTAGTAAAATGATAGTTTTTCCTTTGTTTTGACTACTACAAACAGTAATTAGTCTAACTCATCGTTTATGTGAATATATCACAAAATAAAGTAAATAGGAAAATATAACCATGTAAGTGTTATCCCTGGATACCAGGACTCACACGCCATCGCAATAAGCAATATGAATAACCTAATGAACCTCCGAAGATGATCCAATTGTCCTTTGTAGCAGCAATAGGTTGGAGGAAGGGTTAGTCCCGTAGCTGATTCCTAATACAAGTGGTAACCTAATGATCATCCGAAGATTTTCATCTCATCCTCTGTTGCAACAGCAGGATGGAGGAATGGTTAGTTCCGATATCAATTTATCTATTATAAGAGATAACCTTAGACATACGCAGATGTTCATCACCCAGTGTTGCTAACAGCTGGGTTCCGGAATGGTTAGTCCCGTCTAGACATCCCATCAAACATGGATAGGTAGGAAAATTTACACAGAAGGTACGAATAAATCTTCCTCATAGTTCTAAGTACAAGTATCCAGGTAAGTGAATACAGGATAATGCACCTATGTAACAGTGTTCATGTATGGTATTCATGTAAGTGTGTTCATGTATCAGGTAAATATATGTAAACATATTCATGTATCAGGTAAGCATATGTATATGTACTCATGTATCAGGTAATGTACTGGTGTAGACTCATGAATGAACTGACTCTTGTGTGATTCCTTGTGATAGGAATAATGTTTGATATCTCCAAATTATCCCTATGATAATTTACTGAAAGGTAATTGGATGTTCAAGTAGGTTTATACACTCTTACTACTCAAGGGTGTGAGAAACTAAATGAAAGTTGTAAACTATAACATCAATACATATATAAGAATATAAGTGTATATGCATAGTTTAGTTCAAGAATGTAAAATGGTTTTGTAAGACATCTAAGTGTTTTGAACAAATATAAAAGTGACTTGATGTCATTTTGATAAACATTTCAAAAGTAATACATTTGATAACAAAGTATTTTAAAGCTAGAAAACCATTTCATGCATCACATTTTGTAGTATGTGAAATCTATTGAATGAAAACACAGTTATAAAATACATATGGATGATTTAATAACATGTTGTTTTCTACTTGTATTCCCCCCCCCCCCATTAAAGCATTTAAAATCATTTAAACATTGATTAGGGGTATGAACTCACCTGTAGATGGTGGTTTGGATGAACTGGACGGTGTAGGATTGTTAGGCGTCAAGTGAGGACTTCTACACACACTACGATCCTAATGAACATATAATCACACATATATGCACTCAATTAGTCTCAAATTACTAATTGATAATGTTAAGACATCCTAGACATAATAAACACTTTATAGAAGTGTTTTAAGCCCTAAGCATTGCATCTAAGTTATTGTAGGACAAGGCACTTGTGTTTAGGGTTCCAAAGGACCCCATATATGAGTTTACTCTCCATATGCCATCACACATGGAGTTTACGGTTGTAAAATCTTGAGTTTACGGCCGTAAACTCCAAGACTCAATGTCTTTGGTTGTTTTAAGGTGTTAAATAATCCCTAGAATTATTCCAACTTGGTGGTTAAGTCCTTGGAAGGGTTTAAGGTCTAGAAACACTCCTTTGAGGAGTTTACGGCCCTAAGGCCATTTACCTTAGAGTTTGCGGTCGTAAACTCTTAAGGATGGGTGTTTTTGGTGCTTTCAAGTCTCTTGCATAAGTGGTATAGGTTCTAGACTTTTATTCCAAGCATATGAAGGCCTTAGGCACACTTTGGTGCCTTTGTTTGATGTTCACGGCCCAAGAACCTTATTACGGCCGTGAACTCACTTGAAGGGGTGGTTTTGATGTGTTTTAGTCCTTCATTTAAGTGGGAACAATTCCTAGTAATTGTCTAAGGCTTTAGGGGCCTTAAAAGCACCCTTTTGTGCATGATTTTGGAGTTCACGGTCCAAGATCATCTTGGGCCATGAACTCCCAAACTTGGGTGATTCTTTGATGTTTTCTTGTCCCTAATACACTCCTATACAAGTCCAAGGCAGTAGTATAACACAAGGGAAGGTCTAGGCTTTGTTTCGGGAGTTTACCGCCCAAGAACACCTTGGGGAGTAAACTCCTAAATCTAGTGATTTAGCCTTCTAAATCATGTTATAAACACATATTAAGCTTTCTAACACTACTAGAAAGAGGTACTCACGATTTGGGATAAAAACCCGAAGATCTGTGAGAGAGAAAATGGCTTTTCTCTAGTTGGAAATGTGAATAATGAATGAATTTGGTTCAGAATTCTATTTATAGTCCTGAGATATTTTTGCCAGAAAATATTTTTATTCCTGAAATGATCTCTAATATAATAGAGTGTTGGAATAACAGTGTAGCACAAAACCCTAGTGCACCCACTCTCCTGATATTTCCTGAAGTGTAAACCCTAAATTACTCAAACTTACACGCAATAGTCTGAAAATTCACTGTGATTGCTATAACTTCTATTGAAGTGATATAGTTTGTACAGAATGGAAATTTCGGGTTGTCACATCATCCCCCCGTTAGAAGGAATTTCGTCCCGAAATTAGAATTTAATCAAATAAGAAATTACACATAACTAAGCGAAAAGATGAGGGTATTTCAATTTCATCTGATCCTCACGTTCCCAAGTGAATTCAGGTCCATGCTTTGCGTTCCAGCGCACCTTCACTATCGGGATACGACTTTGCTTTGTTTGCTTGACCTCTCGGTCCATGATCTCTACTGGTTCCTCCACGAAGTTGAGGCTCTCGTTGATCTCGATCTCGTCGAGTGGAATAACAAGAGTCTCGTCGGACAGACACTTTTTCAAGTTCGAGACGTGGAAGGTAGGATGTACGTTACCGAGTTCTTGCGGTAGATTGAGTTTGTAAGCTACAGGGCCGATTCTCGCGAGAATCTCGAAAGGCCCTATGTAGCTTGGATTGAGCTTCCCACGCTTTCCAAAGCGTATCAAGCCCTTCCAGGGTGAGACCTTCAGTAGAACTCGGTCGCCCACCTGGAATTCCAATGGTTTCCTTCGCTTGTCAACGTAGCTTTTTCTTTTGGTCTCTAGAGGCTTTCAATAGTTCATGAATTTAAATGATCTTCTCTGTCGTTTCCCGAATGATCTCCGGACCCTTGAGAATGCTTTCGGGAACTCGTCCCTTAGCTAACTGGGTATCACCCACCTCAGCCCAGCACAGAGGGGATCTGCACTTTCGGCCATAAAGGGCCTCGAATGGAGCTGCCTTTATGCTCGTGTGATAACTGTTGTTGTAGGAAAATTCGACGAGGGGTAAATGGGTATCCCAAGCTTTTCCAAAGTCAATCACACAGGCACGCAACATATCTTCTAAGGTTTGGATAGTTCTCTCACTTTTCCCATCGGTCTGTGGATGGTAGGCTGTACTCATGTCCAGCCTAGTTCCTAGGGAACTTTGTAATGACTGCCAGAACCTCGAAGTGAATCTACTATCTTGGTCCGAGATGATAGATAAAGAAACACCGTGCAACCTTACAATCTCCCTAATGTAAGTTCTGGCGAGTTTCTCCATCTTGTCTGTTTTTTTGATCGGCAGGAAGTGTGCAGACTTGGTCAGTCTATCGACGATGACCCATATGGAATCAAGTCCACCCGTCGTCTTGGGCAACTTGGTTATGAAGTCCATAGTGATCCGCTCCCACTTCCATTGTGGTATCTCCGGTTGTTGTAGAAGACCGGAGGGTTTCTGGTATTCGACCTTCACCTTCGTGCAAGTAAGGCACTTATTTACAAAGGTAGCAATATCTGCTTTCATGTTAGGCCACCAGTATAACTTTTTAAGATCCAGATACATCTTATCTGAACCCAGGTGGACGGAATAACGAGTGTTGTGAGCTTCCGTCATGACCAAGTCTCTGAAGCCACCGTGTTTCGGTGTCCAGATCCGATCCATGAGGTACAAGGCTCCGCCACCCTTGACTTCTAAGTTCTTATCCGTCCCTCTAAGGGATTCACCAGCCACTTTTTCAGGTTTCAAAGCGTCGAGCTGAGCCTCCTTTATTTGCGTGGACAAGTGTGAATGGATAGTTAGAGTCAAAGATTTGACTCTACGACCAGTATATTCTTTCCGACTTAGGGCGTCGACTACTACATTGGCTTTACCCGGATGATAGCGAATTTCGCACTCGTAATCACTGAGTAGCTCGACCCACCGTCGTTGTCTCATGTTGAGCTCTTTCTGGTCGAAAATGTGTTGTAGACTCTTATGGTCTGTAAAGATCGTGCTTTTCGTACCATATAGGTAATGTCGCCAGATCTTCAGAGCAAACACAACTGCTCCTAGCTCAAGGTCGTGGGTGGTGTAGTTAACCTCATGTGTCTTCAGCTGTCTCGAGGCATAGGCTATGACCTTACCTCGATGCATCAGAACACATCCAAGTCCTTGATTGGATGCATCGCAATCGACAATGAAGTCTTCTATCCCTTCGGGGAGGGATAGTATCGGGGCGGTGCACAAGGCTCGTTTAAGCGTTTGGAACGCTCTTTCCTGCTTCTCTTCCCAGTCAAAGGCCACGCCTTTCTGGGTCAGGGTTGTCAGAGGTTTCGCGATGCTGGAGAAGTTCTAAATGAACCTGCGATACTAGCCAGCGAGACCTAGAAATTGACGAATTTCTGTAGGTGTCTTTGGTGCTGACCAGTTCTCAATGGCCTAGATTTTGGAGGGGTCCACGTGTATTCCCTCTTCGCTAACAACATGGCCCAAAAATTCGACTCATCAAATCCAAAATTCACATTTGGAGAACTTCGCGTAGAGCTTCTCCGCTCGCAATGTTTCTAAGACTCTACGGAGATGTTGACTATGCTCCTCCTTACTTCGAGAGTAGATGAGTATGTCATCAATAAAGACGATGACGAACTGATCCAAGTAAGGACGACACACCCTATTCATCAGATCCATGAATACTGCAAGCGCGTTAGTTAATCCGAACGGCATCACTACAAACTCGTAGTGCCCATAACGTGTTCGGAAGGCTGTCTTGGGAACATCCTCCTCTAACACTCGTAGTTGGTGATATCCAGATCGTAGATCTATCTTCGAGAAGTAGTTGGCTCCTTGAAGTTGATCAAATAAATCGTCAATGTGGGGTAAGGGATAACGATTTTTAATGGTAAGTTTGTTGAGTTCTCTATAGTCGATGCATATGCGAAACGGTCCATCTTTCTTCTTGACGAACAAGACCGGTGCTCCCCATGGCGAGAAGCTTGGTTGAATGAATCCCTTCTTGAGAAGTTCGTTAAGTTGACAGGAAAGTTCCTGCATCTCGGCCGGTGCCAGACGATAAGGAGATTTGGCTACTGGGGTAGCTCCTGGCACAAAGTCGATTCTGAACTCGACTTGGCGTTGCGGTGGTAAACCGGGAAGTTCTTCTGGGAAGATGTCGGGAAAGTCGCGTACTTCTGGGATGTTCTGGATATCTTTCAGTTCTTGACTGGTATCGACGACGTGTGCGAGGAATGTATGATTTTCCTTTCGCAAGCACTTCTGGGCTTGAATGCACGAAATGATGCAAAGGCTCGTACTAGGTTTGTCGCCGTAGATAATTAAGGTTTCGTTGTTACGAAGGTTAAGACGAACTGCTTTTTTAAAGCACATGATGTCGGCGCGAAGAAGACTCAACCAATCCATGTCGATTATAACGTCGAAACATTTAATTGGGACTCGCATGAGATCTATCTTGAAATTATGGCCATCTAAAGTTAAGGTACAACCTACGTATATGCAGTTAGTACTCTCCGTTTTCCCGTTAGCCATCTCTACAGTGAATGAAATTTCTAAAGCACAGGGTTTTTGTTTAAGCAGGTGTGCGAATTTGTGGCTTACGAAACTTTTCTCAGCTCCACTATCGAAAAGTACACAAGCATATGAGTTATCGAGGAGAAACGTACCAGTAACTATCGTAGGATCAGCTACCGCTTCCTCGTGGCCTAGGACCATAACTCTTCCTACTCCTCCAGCTATCCCCGCTTTAGGGCAGTTCCTCTTGTAGTGGCCCACCTCGCCACAACCGTAGCAAGTTTGGTCCATACCGGCGTTAGGAACTTGGGCGGCCTAAGATGTTGGAGTCTTGCAGAAACGGGCTGTGTGTCCCCTCCTGTTGCAGTTAGAGCACTGCATCTCCTTGCAAGGTCTGTGGTGGTGGAAGTTGCACTTGGTGCACTTCGGAAGGGTTCCAACATAAGTTTTTGCTGGTAAGGGGTTCGCAGGGACAATGGGAGTCACTGTGGCAGCATTGATCGCCACAAGTTGTTGTTTCTTGGAGGATCCTTGCGAAGCCCCTCTTTTCCTCTTATTCTACCCCTTCCTGTTGTGGTCGGGGTTGTACTTTTGTGGTACGGGTGTAGGGATTGTTGGGTTCTGAGGTTTTTGGTGATCGATGAGAGATTGTGCCAGTTCCTTGGCGCTATCGAAGGTAATAGGCCTGGAAGCGATCACACTTGACTGGAGTAGGATGGTCTGTATAGGTTATGCCTGATTTGGTTACTCGATGCACGAATGATGCTTGCTTTGTGCTATGGGGGTTCTGACTATTTCCAACTAACTAAGGAGCGGATATGTAACAGTACCTGCAAGTTAGTTAGGGAGAAATGGTAGGGGCTCCTGGTGCAGCTGATGGCAGAGGGTAGGTCGGAGAGTGCCCTAGGGAAGCCTAGGATGAGCTTAGTGGAAAGGGTATCGATAAAGGGACTTGGTGAAGTCGAAGCAATCCTTGAGGAAAGCACGGGTAGATGTGGAAGGTAGTATGGGCCCGTACTACTGAAAGCAGAGGACCCGTACTCGAATCAAGGAGGGCCTAGATGAAACCGGGAACCTTGGAGAGTGTGTTAGATCTCTCGAGTATATATATATATATATATATATATATATATATATATATATATATATATGATCCTGACTTTTATGCGTGTATTTTCAGCATGGTGACTACACGATTTGGAGCAAAAGGGTTCCGGATCAGGATCATGATCGGGCTCGGGTTCGGGATCCGAGCAGGTTGATGACGGGTTGCGCGAGTTCATCATGTCTGAGATCATGAGAGGCATCCTTGAGTTGACCCCTATCATATTCGGGTCGATCAAGGAGGGGATAGTTGAGCTGATGGAGGATCGTCTCCGATCATTCAGGAGTGATATGGCGTCTAACCAAATGGGTACGCACACACTGTCCTTTAAGGACTTTCGTGGGAGTGGTGCACTAGATTTCCATGGGGTGAAAGACCCCATTGCTGCTAGGAGATGGATTGAAAACATTGAGTCTGCACAGCTGACGAGCTTCTGCCCAGAGGGGTCGAAGGTGAGATATGCAGCAGGATACTTGCGAGACAGGGCTAGAGATTGGTGGGAGTCTGTTGGTGATTCATTGGGAGCCTCGGCTGTTGAGGCTATGACTTGGTCGGACTTTGTAACCAGATTCAGGGCAGAGTTTGCGCCAGCTGTGGAGATTCAGTGGCTAGCCAGGGAGTTTTTGGATATAAGGCAGACTACGGAGACTGTGGCGGAGAACACCGCCAAGTTCCAGGAGAGGGAATTGCTGGTGCCCCAGTATGCGGGTGATGAGGATATGAGGAGGACCCGCTACCATGACATGCTACGAGCTGACATTCGGGAGCATGTTAGTTTTTCAGCTTGCCCTACCTTGGATTCCATGATTGCCAGGGCTAGGGAGAGGGAGATTGATCTAGAGCACGTCCAGAAGAGGAAGGCAGTGGAGGGGCTGACGATCGGGGCTTCGGGGAAGAAGCCCAAGGGATCTGATGGTAGGCCGAAAGGCCAGGCAGGACGGCACCGCTGTGGGAAATGCGGTCGGTCACACGAGGTACTTTGTCGCACTGGGTCGGGTTCGGGCTGCTATAAGTGCGGCAAGGTGGGGCATTTCGGCATGGATTGTATTGCCCCTGCCCCTGCGCTACAGATGACAGACCTGATTTGCTTCCATTGCAATCAGAGGGGCCACAAAAGGGCCAATTGCCCGAGATTGACAGCAGCGCCAGCAGCAGCACCGGTCTCAGCGACGGCGCGGGTTATAGATGGCCGGAAGGTCAAGACAGAGGCTTCAGTGGTGCGGAGCCGAGCATTTCAGCTGACAGCCGAGGAGGCACGCGCTGCACCCGACGTGGTGACGGGTATGATTCTTGCCCTCTGATTTATATATATGATGTTTGTGATATTAATATGTGCCTTGTTTAGGATCGTTCCATGTGAACGGCATCCCAGTTCTGGTATTGTTTGACTCGGGCGCTACCCGAATGTTTGTGTCTCTTACACTTAGCAAGAGATTTTCCGAGTCTTCGGGCATGTTGGGTTGCCCTCTAGAGGTAGAGATTGCAGACGACCGTTCGGTGCGGGCATCGAAGGTATTTCGAGATTGTGTGCTGAGGTTATTTGAGGAGCGCTACTTAGTAGACTTGGTTCCCATTCCATTGCGTGGGAACAAGGTGATTATAGGCATGGATTGGCTCAGCCCTAATGGGGCAGTGATCGACTGCGCGCATCAGTTGGTGCGGGTCAAGACCCTAACTGGGGGAGATTTGGTGATTCAGGGCGAAAGGCCACAGTGAGGACCGGCTTTATGTTCAGCAGTGAGACCTAGACGTTACCTCCAGTAGGGTTGCGCAGGTTATGTCGCGTATGTTATGGATACCCGAGAGACAGGTAGGGCGACGGTGGACGATGTACCTGTGGTGCGAGAGTTTGTGGACGTATTCCCTGAGGAGTTGCCTGGGATACCTCTGGAGGGACAGGTGGAGTTCAGGATCGACCTAGTCTCTGGTGTGGCTCCGATAGCCAAGGCACCATACTGGTTGGCTCCTCTTGAGATGCAGGAGTTGTCTACACAGCTGCAGGAGCTATTAGACAAGGGTTTCATTAGACCGAGCATTTCACCCTGGGGAGCCCCGATTCTGTTTGTGAGGAAGAAGGACGGGTAGCATCGGATGTGCATAGATCATCGGGAGCTGAACAAGGTAACAGTGAAGAACGGCTACCCACTCCCGAGTATTGATGACCTCATTGACCAGCTTCAGGGAGCATCTTGGTTCTCCAAGATTGACTTACGTTCGGGGTATCATCAGGTGAGGGTCAGAGAAGACGATGTGCAGAAAACTGCGTTTCGGACGCGCTATGGCCACTATAAGTTTGTGGTGATGCCATTCGGGCTCACCAATGCTCCTGTCACGTTCATGGACCTCATGAACCGCGTATGTAGACCGATGTTAGACCGGTCTGTGATAGTGTTTATCGACGATATCTTGGTTTACTCCAAGACACGAGAGCAGCATGAGGAGCATCTGCGGGAGGTTTTGGAGACTTTGAGGAGGGAGAACTTGTATGCTAAGTTCTCCAAGTGTGAGTTCTGGTTGCGCGAGGTGCAGTTTCTTGGGCACCTTGTCAACTAGAACGGGATTTCGGTAGATCCAGCCAAAGTGGAAGCCGTGATGAGTTGCGAGATTCCGAGGTCTCCATCTGAGATTTGGAGCTTTCTAGGATTGGCAGGCTACTCTCGGATATTCATTCATGACTTCTCCAAGATAGCAGTTCCGCTCACCCGACTGACTAAGAAGTCGGTGGTGTATCGCTGGGGGCCTGAGCAATAGTCCGCATTCGAGGCATTAAGACAGAGATTGTGCGAGGTACCAATTTTAGCCCTGCCAGAAGGCATGGAGGATTTTGTTGTGTACTGCGATGCATTCATCGTAGGTTTGGGTGCGGTATTGATGCAGAGGGGGCATGTTATCCCCTATGCGTCGAGGCAACTGAAGCCTCATAAGGCGAACTACCCGACACATGATTTGGAGCTAGGGGCAGTTGTTTTTTCCCTCAAGATTTTGCGTCATTACCTCTATGGGGTTCGTTGTACGATTTACACGAACCACAAGAGTTTGAGTTATCTCATGGACCAGCCAAATCTGAATATGAGACAACATCGGTGGCTTGATGTGGTAAAGGATTATGACTATGAGATCCTTTACCATCCGAGGAAAGCCAATGTTGTGGCCGATGCGCTTAGCCGCAAGGCAGCACCGATTAGGGATATCTGTATGAGAATGACAGTGGTGACTCCGCTTCTGGAGCGGATCCGGGAGGCTCAGCAAGAGGCTATGAAGGAGGAACATCGGAAGAGTGAGCGGATTGTTGGGCAAGTTTCCTCTTTCGACTTTGATAACCAAGGGTTATTCACTCTTCACCGAAGGGTGTGGGTCCCTTATCATGGAGGCGTGCGCCAGGTCCTGATGGAGGAGGCGCACAAATCCCGATTCTCCATTCATCCTGGGGCGACGAAAATGTATAGGGATCTTCGTCTGGACTATTGGTGGCCCTGCATGAAGCAGGATGTGGCATGGTACGTGAAGCGGTGCTTGACCTGCAGGAAGGTCAAGGCCGAGCATCAGAGACCACACGGCAAGATGCAGCCGTTGGATATTCCACTGTGGAAATGGGAAGACATCACGATGGATTTTATCACCAAGCTTCCCAGGTCCGCGCGGGGAGTGGATTCGATCTGGGTCATTGTCGATCGATTGACCAAGAGCGCCCACTTTATCCCGATTCAGGAGAGCATCTCGGCCGAGAAATTGGCCGATATCTATATCAGGGAGGTGGCGGCGCGGCACGGAGTGCCAGTTTCGGTGATTTCAGACAGAGATGTCCGGTTTACTTCCAGGTTTTGGAAGAAGTTTCATGACGAGCTGGGTACTCGTCTGCATTTTAGCACCGCTTTTCACACACAGACGGATGGCCAGAGCGAGCGGACCATCCAGACTCTGGAGGATATGCTGCGGGGGTGTGTTTTAGATTTCGGAGGTAGTTGGGATACCTACCTCCCGTTGGCGGAGTTCTCGTATAATAATAGCTATCATGCGAGTATCGACCGTCCTCCCTTCGAGATGTTGTATGGGAGAAGGTGCAGGACCCCGATATGCAGGGGCGAGGTTGGCCAGAGGGTCATGGGGAGCACCGAAGTGGTGATCAAGACGACCGAGAAGATTCAACAAGTTTGGAGCAGGCTTCAGACTGCACAGAGTCGACAGAAAAGTTATGTCGACAAGCGTCGTTCAGACTTGGAGTTCCAAGTAGGGGATATGGTTCTTCTGAAGGTATCGCCATGGAAAGGCGTCATCCGATTCAGAAAACGAGGCAAGTTGGGCCCAAGGTACATCGGGCCATTCAGGGTTGTAGCCCCAGTGGGCAAGGTGGCATATAGGTTGGATCTGTCATCCGAACTCAACCAGATCCACAACACTTTCCACGTGTCTCAGTTGCGTAAGTGTTTGGTGGACGACTCGGCAGTGGTGCCTTTGGAGGATATTCAGGTCGATGACAGCCTGAATTACATCGAGCGGCTTGTGGCAATCCTCGACAGGAAGTCGAAGGATCTGACGAACAAGAGGGTGGTACTCGTAAAGGTGAAATGGCAGCACTGGAAAGGATCGGAGTGGACTTGGGAGCTGGTGGAAGAGCTGATGGAGCACTACCCCGAGCTATTTCAGGATCGAGCAGCAGACTTCAAGGACGAAGTCTAATATAAGCGGGGGAGATTCGTAGCACCTGGTTCCCGGTACGTATTTCTTGTAAATAATAATTCTAAATTCATGCATTTTGCCTTGGACTCGGCGAGTTGAAGGACCGACTCGCCGAGTAGGAGCGGGATGAGACGCGAAGTCTGAGCCTTGGACTCGGCGAGTCGGTTTCCCGACTCGGCGAGTAGGCCCTGTTGGGCGAAAACCCTAACCCGGGTGTTTGCACCCTATTTAAGCACACTAACTCGGCCTCCCTTGTCCCTAACACTTCCAGAGAGCTGTAGTGAGAAACCCTAGCCCCATATTGTTCTTGTGAGTGATTTCTACTTGGTGAAGGATGTTTGGAGCTTAGAGGAAGAAGGAGGAGGTTGAAGAGTGCAAGGAAGGAAGTAGATCTGAAATCTACACTGTAAGAAGCTTCCATTCAGGTAGAAAATTTCATACCTTGATCACTAGTTCATTAGATACCATTTTTGTCCCAAATTGGTGGTTTTCAAGCCCTAAAACACCAAACTCCATGTGTTTGTGCTTAATGATCCGAAAGGACTTCAGATCTAGACCTTGGGGACGTATTAGAAGCATAAAGTTTTTGTGGATGAAGTGATTGAGGTCCCCATTGAGTGTATGACCTCATAAAGAGCTTGGATTTGCCTTTTAGAGCTTATAGGGCCATGCATGCACGTAAAGTATGCAACTTTACGTGATAAGCATGCCCTAGGAACATAGATCTATGGTTTTGAAGCGTTGCATGTCTCAGATTTGGTCTATATGGGAAATGGGTCAAGGGACTCGGCGAGTCCCAAAGAGGAACTCGGCGAGTTCTTTGAAGACGGCCTTAGACTCGGCGAGTTGGATGAACAACTCGGCGAGTCCTATGAAGATTACCTGGAACTCGTTGAGTCATATGAACAGTTACTGAGTTGTGAGGGGTTTAAGTTTAGAAGGTCCAACCCTTCGTCACTGCTCGTGGAATTAGCAACTTAGCGCGTAGCAATAGTCCCAGAAACCCAAATCCTCATAAAGAATGCCCTGGTGAGGATTTGGAATCGAGTAGGAGATCTGCTCATGGGACTCAACGAGTTGCTCTTCAAACTCAGCGAGTCGGATGAGTTTCCTTGTGGCTTTGAATGGAAGAAGAACTCGTCGAGTTGTCGGCCCAACTCAACGAGTAGAGTCGCGGATGGGGACGGGTAGAGAGTGAGGGACTCGGCGAGTTGATGGCCCAACTCGGCGAGTCGGGTCAACTGGAAGTTGACTTTGACTTTGACTTGACTTGGTTGAGGGTAAAATCGTCATTTTACCCTAAGTATAGAGATCCGTTTCTAACTGAGTGTTTGTGGGGTTTGTAGTTGGAGGATTTCTGGGGCAGCAGCGGACGGAGGTTTCCCGCACTGATTATCAGCAGCTACTTGTTTGAGGTGAGTTACCTTCCAGTAGGGGTGGGTCTAAGGCCACAATGTCGGCCCACCAATGAGGAGTATTCAGAAGATAATTGTCTTTGTGATAATTTATCTTGGTCTGGTATGCGTTTGGTTATGAGTTATATATGTATGGTATGTTACGTGATAGGGGTAGTTTCTCTGATAGTGGTCATTAAGACCAAGGGGTAGGTCAGTACCCTGATATGCCTGACTGTGTGCTTATATCTTGCTATTGTATGCTAGTGGTAGGGGTGGAATAGTCCCCAGTTACTGGTTGAAAGATACTGATGACGATTACCCACTGAAAGATACCGATGACGATTACTGGTTGAAAGATACCGATGACGAATACCGGTTGAAAGATACCGATGATGATTACCGGTTGAAAGATACTGATGGTATTGTATGGTATGTGGTATGATGGGGGAACTCACTAAGCTTTGTGCTTAAGTTTTCAGTTTTTGGTTTCAGGTACCTCTTCATCTAAGGGGAAGGAGTCGTCGGCATAGCATGGCATCACACACACACATTTGATTTTCTGCACAATGTTTTCTGGGATTGTACTCTGATATGTTATTTGCTTATGTCGTGGTTTGAAACATGATACTTGATTTTATGGGATGACGTGTTGATTCAATATTTTCTAGTGAATGTTTTATGAACAACTTAATTAAAAATGAAATTTTTGGACTTGAATTTTGGGACGTTTCAACAACTCTTCAAATAGTATTCTTTGGTGAAACCGGGATCACTTCACACACCGGACTTCTCGCGGGCAGAGCTTCGGCTTGGAAACTCTTTTCTTCTCGGGATCTTCGAGGCTTCGGCACTTGATTCGGGTCTCGTGATGATACCGGGGCTTCGGGGGTACTACTTTGCATGAAAATCGAGGTAATATGGGTGAGAGAATGGTGAATTAGCAACCTTGGCCGGCTGCCCCTTCAAATCTATTTATAGGGCTAATTTCTCATTTTCCACGTCGTGGGCACTTTTTCCACGTCGTGGGCTTGGTCGTCACTGCATGAGTCATCGCAAGTTGGGTCTGGCAGACTCCAGGAGGTGTCAGAAAACATGCCACGTCGTGGGCACTGTTTCCACGTCGTGGCCACTGACACAACTTTGGGGTTCGTGCCCCGAACTTCAGAAAGTCATAACATTCGCATACGAACTCCGTTTTCGACGTTCTTTATATGGACGCGTAGGTAAAAACAGGATCTACAACTATCATTTAGACTCCGTTGGCTAATTTTGAATTTATTTTTAATATATTATAAATATATTACTTTTATATTATTTTTAGTAGTTACAAAACACATATACAGTTTGACTCATTAAAACCTATATAGTTCATCCATTCCACCAACATCTCAAATAAACAACAATATATAAACACATAGTACGTATTTCATAGCAAATACTTAATACTTATGTGTTAGAAGAAAGTAACTATACACTCACTAATAACATGGATATAATACGCTCAACCAATACTTGTATTAAAATCATGTTTATGAAAGGGACTATACACTCACTTGATCAGAAGATGTTCAGACAGCACTACGGCTCTTCAAATAGTATTCTTCTGGGAAACCGGGATTACTTCACACACCGAACTTCTCCCCGGCAGAGCTTCGGCTCGGAAACTCTTTTCTTCTCGGTATCTTCGAGGCTTCGGGACTTGCTTCGGGTCTCGGGATGATACCGGGGCTTCGGGGGTATTTCTTTGCATGAAAATCGAGGTAATATGGGTGAGAGAATGGTGAATTAGAAACCTTGGCCGGCTGCCCCTTCAAATCTATTTATATGGCTAATTTCTCATTTTCCATATCGTGGGCACTTTTTCCATGTCGTGGGCTTGGTCGTCACCGCATGCATCATCGCAAGTTAGGTCTAGCGGACTGCAGGAGGTGTCAGAAAACATGCCACATCGTGGGCACTGTTTCCACGTCGTGGCCACTGACACAGCTTTAAGGTTCGCGCCCGAACTTCAGAAAGTCATAACTTTTGCATACGAACTCCGTTTTCGACGTTCTTTATATCGTCGCTTAGGTAAAAACAAGATCTACAACCTTCATTTGGACTCTGTCGGCTATTTTTGACTTTATGTTTAATATATTATAAATATATTACTTTTATATTATTTGTCACACCCCCAAACCAAGGATGGCGGAAACGTCCGGGGGTGGAGGACTTCATGTACAGTATCACAACAACGTGTATAATAGTGCTCAAAGTAAATACAACCATCATAAATATAATTGAAAAAGTTACACCAAAGTATATATTTACATGTTCCAAAATCAATTACATTATGATGACAAAAATAAATTGTTGACGGTTTAACGTCCCATCCTCAAAGCGCTGAAGTTTTCCTGTTTCACTGATTTCCTGAGAATACAAGTAGTTTTGAAAAAGTGTCAACAATTAAGTTGGTGAGTTCATAAGAGTTTTGTTTGAAGTAGAAACCGTTTTCCTTGTAAAATCGATAGAGTTTGATTTCCAGAAAATTCAATATTTTCTTAGTTAAGTGTGAACAGAATATTCCTATATGATGCGTTAATGAACCCTAGAATGACCCGTAGATTTCCCCTATAATCGTCCAACGTATATAAGTTATCTAAGATTTAAGTTAGATAAAACGTTGAATATAGTGGGTCTGCCCTAGGTCCACAACCCAACGAGGAACAGGAGATGAGGTGGGCACCACCAATTCTAAGCCAATCAAGACTAATTTCTTATATGACTCAAGCATATACGCTCAACGATTATAGTTGAAGTCTAACAATTCTAGATGAAATATAGTTTTAAAATCATAATAACTATTTTATGTGAACCTGGTACTTTGTATCTGTACCCCTTTTTGTAATAAAAACCCGGTACTTTGTATCTGTACCCCTTTTTGTATAAAAACCCGGTACTTTGTATCTGTACCCCTTTTTGTATAAAAACCCGGTACTTTGTATCTGTACCCCCTTTTTGTATAAAAACCCGGTACTTTGGAATGTACCCCATTTATATAAAAATCCGGTACTTTGGAATGTACCCCATTTATATGATAACTCGGTACTTTGGAATGTACCCCATTCATGTGAAAACCTTTTGTAATGTAAATGATCATAAACTATACCTATTATAGTTTATCAAAATGTTTGAAATGTATATGCAACCTAACTATACGTATTATAGTTTAGTATGTTTATTTGTGGTGTATAAGAACCCCTTCTATGTAAGTCAAATGTATAGTACAATATAGCAATGTTTATCTTGCTTTGTTGTGTACTAACGGTTATGATGGAGGATTCTTATAAATTCAGTAAGTAATTTCCTATAATATAAATATATCATTACAAGAAATACATGTAATATATGAAGTCATCAAAGATTTAACACTTTGCTCAACATGTTACAAAGTGTTTTGAAAGTTATAAGTTGTTAACTAAATTTAACCTTTCTGCACTGTTTTAGAAAAATCATAGAAAAATCATACGAAGTTCAAAACTAGATCTGTAAATTTTGAGAGTTCCTAAATTGTTTCTAGTTTACTCATAATTTTTATCATGATTTTTGGAAGCCTTTAACTTGTATTAAAATGCTCATATTCACAGACTGGTCCGGACTTGTGTTTGAAAAGACAAGTTGTTTTGTAAAAATCACCATAAATTGTAGAAAAATCTTGTGGAGATGTGCAAGTAGTCATTTTAAAGCTAAGAAGTGGAACTACTTTCACGTAAAACAGTTTTGAAAACTAAAATGTTTAAGTTGTCCAAAAACAGTCCGTGAATGGAGTTGAACTTTTCTGATGAAGGCTGTTAGAAAAGTTTAGTTATGTTCTTGGTGTTTTAACTTGTATTCCCCCCCTAAAAACTTGAGAAAACATGAAAATGTAGGGGTATGAACTCACCTTAAGTAGTTTCAGTAGATGAGTGTTGAACAAGAGAAGTGTCCAACTCAAGAACACTTGAAGAATCACTTGAAGATTCGAAGATCTAACAAGAATGTGATGATGTTTGTGTAAGGAATCATTGATTTGAGAATGAGGAAAAGTGTAATAATCATGGAGATGATGAATTATACTTACCAAGAGTGTGAGAAAGCTTTATAATCAGCCTTGAATCTCGAATTTGATAGAGAAAGTTTGAGAGAAAACTGGAGTTGGATCCTTGGTGAAATGAGAGCAAATGAGAGAAGTGAGGAGAGAGAATGGGTTGTTCTAGCTCTAAGAACGTGGGGAAAGATGATAATTGAGTGGAAAGGACATTGAAGTGACCTAGGAAAGTTGGGGAGGTGTGGTTGGTCATAGAGTGGGTGTGGGGGTGGTTGCTTGTGTCATAAGGTAAAGCAAAGTCAACACTCCACCTTAATTATTCACCCACTAGATTTTATTATTTAAATAATGATTTTCATGAAAATATGATTAAATTATGAATATTTAGGCCTCATTATGTTAAAATATGATTTTGGGTGAAAATCCCGCGCTAAAATCTCGAAAAACGAGCTTAAAATGTTAAAAATATTGAAAATGGGTGAAAAACGTC
The DNA here is from genome assembly GCF_002870075.4 of Lactuca sativa. Lineage (NCBI taxonomy): Eukaryota > Viridiplantae > Streptophyta > Magnoliopsida > Asterales > Asteraceae > Lactuca > Lactuca sativa. The sequence continues at coordinate 77,849,900 of NC_056624.2, read as the reverse complement.
AAAAATCCGAAGTCTGGCCGGAGGTTCGGCCTCTGATGCTTGAAACCGAGACTAGTGGAGAAGACCGAGAGGAGGAGAGAAGAGACCGAGAGTGCGAGGAGAAGAACAGAAGGCGAGGCTCGGTTGGAAGAGGGGAACCCAGAGCGAGGTTTCGTCCCGAGACTTCGCCCCTTCCAGATTCGGTCCGAGAGGCTTCCAGGTCTCGGTTTCGGTTCCTCTTGGTTTCGGCTTCCAGGTTTCGGTCTCTAAGAGGTTTCAGCCTCTAAGAGGAGTTTCGGCTCCTCAAGGCTGTTTTTCGCGTTTTTACCCCGTTTCAAGCCGTTTTTGACCCAGTTAAGGGTCGGAATGACCCAAATGACTTCAAAAAGTTACAGAAACTTTTGAGAGAGATTTGGGAGAGATTTCACATTCTTGGAGAGATTTCTCATACAAAGAGAGATTTGGGAGAGATTTCACATACTTAGAGAGATTTCTCATACAAAGAGAGATTTGGGAGATTTCACATACTTGGAAAGATTTGGGAGAGATTTGACATTCTTAGAGAGATTTCTCATATAAAGAGAGATTTGGGAGAGATTTTGCATACTTGGAGAGATTTCTCATTCAAAGAGATATTTGGGAGAGATTTTAAATAGAGAGAGATAGAATAAAAGAGATTTGGAGAGGTTTCGTTTGTGGCCTTTTTGAGTGTCCGGCTTCGCAACGCAAGGTCCGTAAACCCCGTTAAGCCATGTTTAAGGGTCTTACATACTCCCGATGAGTATGAAACATTTGTTTATCGGTTTGGTTCATTACTTAACATCGTTTTAGGTTAATGAAATCTACATATACCAAATTTTCAATTGATGATTTCTCCTTAGAATAACGAGTTGTACGGAAATAACATAGCGTAAACCCTAGTACACAAGGGTTAATTGGGTTGACCGGTTTGACTTGTTGACTTTGACTTGACTCGAAATTGACGATTGTCACATCATCCCCCCGTTAGAGGGAATTTCGTCCCGAAATTTGCACTTTGAATGGGGATCCATGAATTCGGAGGAAAGATGGGGGAAACTTTTCGCAATACAAGAAATTGATTATGGTGAGGAATAACCCGCCTGATGTCACATGTCGGCCTTGGAATTTCTTATTGTTTATGCTCTCAGTTTAATCCATGGCATTACTACTATGCATGCTTTAATCGATGCTAGATTTAACATATAAAGAAGTTTAGAATTTAAACGTCGATGTTAGAAACACGTACTGATATTTGCGGGTTCCGGGGTGGTCTCTCCTTCGGTGATCACAAGCACCCTTCCACCACCACTGGCATCTCTTGTTCTTGAGCAGTCCCTTTTAAAGTGTCCCATTTCACCACACCTGTAACAGGCGGGGCTTACTCCAAAGCCAGGGACCTGGTTGATGGGTCGTGCTGGTGCCTTACTGAAACGAACAGTATGCCCCTCTCTGTCGTAGTTTTTGCAATGCATCTTTCGGCAAGCCCCAGTGTGATGGAAGTTACACTTGTTGCATTTCAGAAGGGTTCCAGCGTATTGTTTCATGGGAGTTGGCGTGGTGAGGGTTGTGGCAGCATGAACAGCAAAAATTGGCATGGTTGTCGTAGTGTCATGGCTGGCACGATGGTCGATGAGTTGTTGTGCCAACTCCTTGGCGCTATCGAAGGTAGTTGGTCTTGAGGCCAATACACTATCATGAATCTGGGATGATAGCCCCCAAAGGTATCGTTCTACCTTTTTCTCCTCTGGGGTGACCATTGCAGGACAGAGGAGTGATAGGTCATTGAATCGGGCGGTATAAGCTTCGAGATCCGTCCCCGACATTTTGAGGTTCCAAAGTTCTTCTTCCAGTTTTTGCACTTCGCCTCTTGGGCAATATTCTTTCAGCATTAAAGCTTTTAAATCCTCCTAGCTTATAGAGTTAGCCACTATAGGAGTAAGCAACTTAACTCTGCCGTTCCACCAAGTAAGAGCTTTTCTTGTCAAGGTGAATGGCGCATACTTGACCTTGCTCGCTTCGGGACAAGCATAGATTTCGAAGACTGCTTCGGTCCTTTCGAACCATTGCATCAGCGCGATGACGCCCCCGCTTCCGTCGAAAGGATCGGGTTTGCCATTCGTGAAGTCTTTGTAAGAACACTCCTTAGTACGCCCCGTGTTGTCCCCCTGATTCGAGTTAGTATTCCCGGATCCGGAACCGCCGGAACCATTTGTACCCATTTGCGACATTGCTGCCGCCACGGCTGTTGTTACTGCAGTCTGAAACATCACAGGATCAAACTCCGGAGGTGGTGGCAGAGGGGGCGGTGCTATGCTGCCGGAAGGTCTTGGTCTTTTCCTTGGTGGCATGGTTCTATCATAAAATTTGCAAGAGAATGGTCAGATGGTAAGTTCCTACTAGCAAAGACAAGTCAGTTGTTATTGAATTAGATTTTTCTGCATTGTGCTCCGATTTAAGAATGCCTTATATGTAATTCATAAAGGAAGTCCATATGAATGAATTTCATGAGTTTAGTAGGTTTTGTATCCAAGTGAAACCTTGAAATTTGATCCAACCTTTGAAAGAGAATTGGGAATGATCCCGGAGCTAAGTTACTCTTAGTCCAACAACTTGACTAGAGTGGGTTTCAGATAGACTCATATGGTAGCATGATGGAAGTATTTGGACAAGGGATGACACAGAATTTAGCTGACTGACAATGTCTTTTATGTTTGAGATGTAACAGGATTGGGAAAATTGACCTTGTAGAGGGTCTTACATCACATCCGGAGCAGTAGGGTTTTGGCCGCCTAAAGGCCTAATCAAAGTACCTATAGTGCAAGATAGTTCCATAGAGAATGCCACATAGGACATAGGTAGGAAAAAAATAAACGACTCCTTTTTAACAGGGAAAGAAGGTAAGGCATCTACTACTGGCGACGGTCATCCCTCTGGTGAACCCCCAGTTCAGCTAGTTGCCGCTCCATATTAAGCATGTGCCTTTCGTACACCCTCTGGCGTACTCGGAGTTCTATGACTTCGGTTCGTGTTCCAGCCAGTTCTTGCAGCAGGGTTTCATGGTCTCTCTCAGATTTTTCACGAGTGTGTTCAAGGCGATTGGTGCGAATTGTATGCATTCTTGCATTTGCATCGACCTTTGCGATATGATGGAGAGTTGTTCTGCCCTGAATCTCGTTTCGGGCAACTCTACGGACCAGGATTGGAAGAATTCAATCTGCTGAGCTTCCTTCGCTTATATCGTAGAAGCTTCGGTCTCCACTGAACGGCATAGGTTGGTCTTGCTCTTCGCTCCAGGTTTCCAAGCACTCTACCCAAGTAGGCGTCGGGTCTTGAAAAACCGGACGAGGGTTAGGATTCGAAACAAGAGCCATCGGGGTAGGTTCTCTACTACAGGGTCGGAGTCAGAACCATCAGCAAAGCCTTCAGCTTGATGACCATCCGCAGGGATTGGGTACTCATTCTCTAGCTCCTCTCCGAGCCATTCAGTATTGCTGTGGTTAGGGTAGTACGGGTCGTCGTGGGGATGGAATCCAGCCACGATATCTTCGCAAGAAAAAGGGAATATAAGAAATAACTAAGTAGACGTACTAATTAGATAATTATAAGATGATCTTTATCAAGTACTTCAATACAATGTTTAGTGCGTACTAGTCATATGTATTTGGGACAGGATAGACCTTCGAATAAGCGACCCTAACTCTAAATCCCCAATCCAACGAGAACAAGAAGTAAAGCAAAGATTCACAGATTCTAAGTCTATGACGTCCTGGATACATACAATTTTAATGTATCCACTAAGCAATTATTGACCTATTGATAAAAATCTATTTAGTTCTCAAATAAGTAATTATAATAACACCAAATACCCCTATGGTATTTCATTGTGGTAATGTTGGTAAGTTTTTAGACGTGTTGCCACATCACAACCATTCTTGGGCATATGCTAATCACTCCTCGGACCAGCATAGTTGATCAGGCTATGCCACTCCCAAGACTTACCATACATCCCTGAGCTTACCTATGATATCCAACTATCATTACTTTTGTTTTGTTCTAGAATGATGTTGACCTCAGTATGTATGCATGCATGTATACTTTTAATAAGAAACTATTTATTTCTAAAAGTATAGTTGTTTTGAAAACTTTAAATCGGAGACTTTAGTCCCAATGCATTTATAGTTTGTATATCTTATGTGGTTCGATATACTGAGTTCACTATAAACAATGCTCTGATACCAATCTATCACACCCCCAAACCAAGGATGGCGGAAACGTCCGGGGGTGGAGGACTTCATGTATAGTGTCACAACAACGTGTATAATAGTGCTCAAAGTAAATACAACCATCATAAATATAATTGAAAAAGTTACACCAAAGTATATGTTTACATGTTCCAAAATCAATTACATTATGATGACAAAAATAAATTGTTGACGGTTTAACGTCCCATCCTCAAAGCGCTGAAGTTTTCCTGTTTCACTGATTTCCTGAGAATACAAGTAGTTTTGAAAAAGTGTCAACAATTAAGTTGGTGAGTTCATAAGAGTTTCGTTTGAAGTAGAAACCATTTTCCTTGTAAAATCGATAGAGTTTGATTTCCAGAAAATCCAATATTTTCTAAGTTAAATGTGAACAGAATATTCCTATATGATACGTTAATGAACCCTAGAATGACCCGTAGATTTCCCCTACAATCTTCCAGCGTATATAATTTATATAAGATTTAAGTTAGATAAAACGTTGAATATAGTGGGTCTGCCCTAGGTCCACAACCCAACGAGGAACAGGAGATGAGGCGGGCACCACCAATTCTAAGCCAATCAAGACTAATTTCTTATATGACTCAAGCATATACGCTCAACGATTATAGTTGAAGTCTAATAATTCTAGATGAAATATAGTTTTAAAATTATAATAACTATTTTATGTGAACCTGGTACTTTGTATCTGTACCCCTTTTTGTAATAAAAACCCGGTACTTTGTATATGTACCCCTTTTTGTATAAAAACCCGGTATTTTGTATTTGTACCCCTTTTTGTATAAAAACCCGGTACTTTGTATCTATACCCCCTTTTTGTATAAAAACCCGGTACTTTGGAATGTACCCCATTTATATAAAAATCTGGTACTTTGGAATGTACCCCATTTATATGATAACCCGGTACTTTGGAATGTACCCCATTCATGTGAAAACCTTTTGTAATGTAAATGATCATAAACTATACCTATTATAGTTTATCAAAATGTTTGAAATGTATATGCAACCTAACTATACGTATTATAGTTTAGTATGTTTATTTGTGGTATATAAGAACCCCTTCTATGTAAGTCAAATGTATAGTACAATATAGCTATGTTTATCTTGCTTTGTTTTGTACTAACGGTTATGATGGAAGATTCTTATAAATTCAGTAAGTAATTTCCTATTATATAAATATATCATTACAAGAAATACATGTAATATATGAAGTCATCAAAGATTTAACACTTTGCTCAACATGTTACAAAGTGTTTTGAAAGTTATAAGTTGTTAACTACATTTAACCTTTCTGCATTGTTTTAGAAAAATCATAGAAAAATCATACGAAGTTGAAAACTAGATCCGTAAATTCTGAGAGTTCCTAAATTGTGTCTAGTTTACTCATAAATTTTATCATGATTTTTGGAAGCCTTTAACTTGTATTAAAATGCTCATATTCACAGACTGGTCCGGACTTGTGTTTGAAAAGACGGGCTGTTTTGTAAAAATCACCATAAATTGTAGAGACATCGTGTGGATATGTGCAAGTAGTCATTTTAAAGATAAGAAGTGAACTACTTGCACCTAAAACATTTTTGAAAACTAAAATGTTTAAGTTGTCCAAAACAGTCCGTGAATGGAGTTGAACTTTTCTGATGAAGGCTGTTAGAAAAGTTTAGTTATGTTCTTGGTGTTTTAACTTGTATTCCCCCCCTAAAAACTTGAGAAAACATGAAAATGTAGGGGTATGAACTCACCTTAAGTAGTTTCAGTAGATGAGTGTTGAACAAGAGAAGTGTCCAACTCAAGAACACTTGAAGAATCACTTGAAGATTCGAAGATCTAACAAGAATGTGATGATGTTTGTGTAAGGAATCATTGATTTGAGAATGAGGAAAAGTGTAATAATCATGGAGATGATGAATTATACTTACCAAGAGTGTGAGAAAGCTTTATAATCAGACTTGAATCTCGAATTTGATAGAGAAAGTTTGAGAGAAAACTGGAGTTGGATCCTTGGTGAAATGAGAGCAAATGAGAGAAGTGAGGAGAGAGGATGGGTTGTTCCAGCTCTAAGAACGTGGGGAAAGATGATAATTGAGTGGAAAGGACATTGAAGTGACCTAGTTAAGGTGGGGAGGTGTGGTTGGTCATAGAGTGGGTGTGGGGGTGGTTGCTTGTGTCATAAGGTAAAGCGAAGTCAACACTCCACCTTAATTATTCACCCACTAGATTTTATTATTTAAATAATGATTTTCATGAAAATATGATTAAATTATGAATATTTAGAGTTCATTATGTTAAAATATGATTTTGGGTGAAAATCTCGCGTTAAAATCTCGAAAAACGAGCTTAAAATGTTAAAAATATTGAAAATGGGTGAAAAACGTCAAAAATCTGAAATCTGGCCGGAGGTTCGGCCTCTGATGCTTGGAACCGAGACTAGTGGAGAAGACCGAGAGGAGGAGAGAAGAGACCGAGAGTTCGAGGAGAAGAACAGAAGGCGAGGCTCGGTTGGAAGAGGGGAACCGAGAGCGAGGTTTCGGCCCGAGACTTTGCCCCTTCCAGATTCGGTCTGAGAGGCTTCCAGGTCTCGGTTTCGGTTCTTCTTGGTTTCGGCTTCCAGGTTTCGGTCTCTAAGAGGTTTCGGCCTCTAAGAGGAGTTTCGGCTCCTCAAGGCTGTTTTTTGCGTTTTTACCCCGTTTCAAGCCGTTTTTTACCCAGTTAAGGGTCAGAATGATCCGAATGACTTCTAAAAGTTACTAAAACTTTTGAGAGAGATTTGGGAAAGATTTCACATTCTTGGAGAGATTTCTCATACAAAGAGAGATTTGGGAGAGATTTCACATACTTGGAGAGATTTGTCATACAAAGAGAGATTTGTGAGAGATTTCCATACTTGGAGAGATTTGGGAGAGATCTGACATTCTTAGAGAGATTTCTCATATAAAGAGAGATTTAGGAGAGATTCCGCATACTTGGAGAGATTTCTCATTCAGAGAGATATTTGGGAGAGATTTTAAATAGAGAGAAATAGAATAAAAGAGATTGGGAGAGGTTTCGTTTGTGACCTTTTTGAGTGTCCGGCTTCGCAACGCAAGGTCCGTAAACCCCGTCAAGCCATGTTTAAGGGTCTTACATACTCCCGATGAGTATGAAAAATTTGTTTATCGGTTTGGTTCATTACTTAACATCGTTTTAGGTTAATGAAATCTACATATACCAACTTTTCAATTGATGATTTCTCCTTAGAATAACGAGTTGTACGGAAATAACATAGCGTAAAACCTAGTACACAAGGGTTAATTGGGTTGACCGGTTTGACTTGTTGACTTTGACTTGACTCGAAATTGACGATTGTCACATTATTTTTAGTAGGCCGGGACAGGAAAACTCCATTAGAAATTCATAACTTCTTCATCCGACGTCCGTTTTCGTCTGTCTTTCTTCTGTTGGACTACTATCGATGAGATCTTCAATTCTCGTTTAGATTGTTTCAGCTAAATATCGCTCGATCTCATATTCGAACTTCGGCTTGTACATTGCTAAGCCGAAACTTCGAAAAATCATAACTTCCTCATACAAAGTCAGATTTTGGCGTTCTTTTGATGCACGTTCTCGGTTTAATGAACTCTACAACATTCGTTTAGATCACTAAGGCTAAATATCGCTCTATCGTAAATTAACTTTTTACGTCACACAGCGTTGTGCTGGTTCTGTCGCGAAACTTTGACAGGTCCTAACTTCTTCGTTATAACTCGGATTTCAACATTCTTTATATGTACGGAATCCTTGTAACATATACTACAACTTAGTTAAGACTAATCCTCCTAAATAATCTTCTATCAAAAAGTCTTTTTCAACACTTATTGTGTCTTAATTGACTAGCCCGGATCAGCGGGCGTCACACTCGGCGTGTTTCTTCCATGACAATCACCAAATCGACCTTCTGAGGACAGATCTGCTTCTCTAACCTATAGATCTGACTTCCCCATGTCCAATAATCACGTAAAGGTCAAATCTTGACACTCATGAAATGCATACAATGCTTCTTTTGGTGAAATGGCTTCTAAAATGGCATCCTAGGTTCATTTCCTCCATGGGACAACATAAAGTTGGATAGATAATGCTCTCTGGACCTCTAAAGGTCCAGATCCAGAGTCTAACACTAAGAGGGACAACATATGCATAAATACAAGCCAACAAAGGGGTATAGAAAACCCTAGATTCAAGGATTTGCACAAAACAGAAGAAGGGATCGGTTTTATACCTCAATAATGAAGACCTAAGCTTGAAAACCGCAGAATCACAATCCCCTTAACATCCTCTTGCTGGAAACACCTTCTTCTTTGCAAAACCACAACAAAAAGGGATTAAATAGCTCTCTCTCTCTCTCTCTCTCTCTCTCACACACACACACAACTCACTGAAGCTCTCTAGGGGTTCTCTCTCTGGACTGGTAGCCACAGATGAGGGATATAAGGTCCCTTAGATAGGGCACAGGCCCGAAGATTTAGGGTTTCTAACATCAGCGTGGACTCGTCGAGTCCACCCATCGACTCGTCGAGTCCGTTCATTAATCCAGTCAACAATCGCGACCCTACCCCGCGAGTCTAAGCGTCAACTCACCGAGTCCCTCCTCATAAGTCAAATTAAAAAATTAAAATATGATACTTGGAAATCCAGATTTTAAAATTCTCCCCCACTAGAATTAGACTTCGCCCTCGAAGTCTCATTCTGCAAACAACTCTGGGTGCTGCTCCCGCATCTATGCCTCCGGCTCCCAAGTCAGCTTAGACACTTTCCGATGTTGCCACTGGACCTGAACCAGGGACACCTCCTTGTTCCTCAGAAACTTGATCTTCCGATACACCACTGCGATTGGCCTCTCAACATAAATCAGGCTCGCATCCACCTGAATATCCTCCAATGGTACCACTGCCGACTTGTCGGATATACACTTCCTCAACTGAGGCACGTGGAAGGTATCATGTATCCGGCCCATCTCTGCAGGTAGCTCTAAGCGATATGCTACCCTGCCCACCCTCACGGTCACCCTGAAAGGGCCAATGTACTGGGGCTCTAGCTTGCCCCTATTCCTGAATCGGATCACTCCTTTTCAAGGAGACACCTTCAGGAGTACGAAGTCTCCAACCTAAAACTCAAGCTCGGATTGTCGCCTATCCGCATAACTCTTCTGGAAACTCTGGGCTGTTAGCAATCTCTGCCTGACCTGCTGAATTTGCTCAGTAGTCTAAAATACTATCTCAGTGCTACCCATCACTCGCTGCCCTACCTCTCCCCAGCAGATGGGAGTCCGACACCTCCTTCCATACAACAACTCGAAGGGAGGCATACCAATGATCGAATGGTGGCTGTTGTAATAGGAAAACTCAACCAATTGTAAGTACGTGTCCCAACTTCCTTCGAAGTCCAACACACATGCCCGAAGCATGTCCTCGATCGTTTGAATCGTCCGCTCACTCTGTCCGTCTGTCTGTGGGTGGTATTGATGGGTTTTGAGCATTCTAACACTTCCTAAGTGTACATGCAACCCTAATAACCTTGGATCTATGTTTGTCTAATTATCATGCAAAGTTGAATTCCAAGGTTATATTCCTATCTAGCATACATGGGGAACAATTTTAACTTGAATCATAGATAGAATAACTTACCTTGTTGTTGCTTGTGTTCCTTGAAACCTTGTGAGCCTAGCACCCCAAGTGTGATGCCTCAAATGCTTCACACAACACCAAATGCTCTTGGAAAGACTCTTGAGATAACACACACTTGTCAAAATCGGCCAAGCCCTCTAGTTTCTTTTTCTTCGCCGATTTTGTGGAGAATGGGATCCTTATATAGTGTTGACACATCTAGGGTTACACCATGTAAACCCTAATGTGTCATGACTCTTCATTTCCATGACCCATGGGTTTGTAACTCCCATGGAGCATCCATGGAGCATCCTATGGGTAGACCCAACTTGATAATCCATGGAGCCTCTTAGCCCACTATACAAGATATGGATGATTTACATAATCAACCCATATATTTAATTAGTTATCCTTTGATCACTTAATTAATTCCAAATTAATTCTTGATCAAACTAATCAAATAATATTATTAATATATTAGAACTTATAATATATTAATAATCTCCAAGTGTTATTTCTCTCATTTAGTCTAACCAATTGCATGGTGCCATGCAACCCAAATGGACCATGCCGGGTCGGCTCAAGTACAAGCCCGAAATAGTTATGGACTTAGACACCTTATCCAACAGTCTCCCACTTGGATAAGTCTAATAACTATATCTCTAGTACTTCAGGAACCGACCGGCAATCGTAGCTCTTTCAAGGTCTCTCGGAACTGAGAAGATGATGATATGCCATTTAAGATAAGTGATCATATAATCCTCTCTTCTAGATATCAGCCGGACAAATACATGGAACATTGTCTTGCTTATTGTCCAGCATTTGTTTCCCGATTTCCGATTTGTTTGACATAGAACTTAATTGAACACATCAACTTAGTTCTGACCGGGCCCGGTACATGGGTCAAAACAAAATCATCGAGGGGCCCAGATGCCAGCTTCTAATCCAAGAAGGAACAGATAAACTTCGACTCATATGTTTGTTCTACCACTTATTGAATTACACACAAAAGTACGTTTTATAACATCGAGTTACCAATGCGGTTTCGTACAGTCAATGCATAACCAACTTGTAAGTAACAAATCATATCTCTAGGTTTGAAGACTTATATGATATTACCGTCTCACGATCACTCGAGATAAAATTCCATGAAGTGATTCCAGTGAGCGTGGGTTGTGTCCAATGCTCAGAACTTATGAGCACTCATGATTGTTGTAGCCTTGTCCAAGACCTCTACAACCAAACATGACAGTCTTGATTCATATCTACTTCCAACATATGACCGACTGTGGAGATTTGAATAATATGTTATACCAAACAAAATTATTCTGGAAGTCAAAACATGCAAAAGAAATATAGTAAACGATTGACAAGAGATAGCAACACTTTACTCATAAATAAAACACCTTTTATTCATCATCAAATGTCAATTACACTTTACAAATTTCCGGGTTATCTAACTACTAAAACTTATATCATCCTTCAGCCCTATGCTCCGAGCATGTTGGAGATGCTTAACCCTACTCAGTCCCTTCGTGAGGGGATCTGCTGGGTTCTCATCCGATGATACCCTCTTTGCCACGAGGAGTCCTTCTTCGATCCGATGTCTGATGAAATGGTATTTTCTGTCGATGTGTCTGGATCTCCCGTGATCCCTTGGTTCCTTGGCTAAGGCAACAGCACTTTCACTATCACAGAAAATTTCCATTGGCTCTTTAATAGCTGGTACAACTCCAAGGTCTCCAATGAAGTTCTTCAGCCATATCGCCTCCTTTGCTGCTTCACTAGCTGCAATATACTCTGATTCACAAGTAGAATCTGCCACTGTCTCTTGCTTGGAACTCTTCCAAGAAATTGCTCCTCCGTTTAGGGTAAAGACCCAGCCCGACTGAGAGCGGAAATTATCCCTATCAGTCTGGAAGCTAGCATCACTATACCCAACAACTCTCAAGTCATCACTCCCACCGAGGGTAAGAACCCAGTCCTTAGTCCTCCGCAGGTACTTGAGGATATTCTTTACCGCAGTCCAGTGTGCCTTGCCAGGGTTTGCCTGATACCTGCTAACCATGCTCAAGGCAAAAGCTACATCGGGTCGAGTACACGTCATAGCATACATGATCGATCCTACAGCCGAAGCGTAAGGTGTTCGACTCATTTCTGCTATCTCGGCCTCAGTGCTAGGGCTTTGTGTCTTACTCAATCTGGTGTTACTCTGGATGGGTAACTCTCCTTTCTTGGAATCCTGCATGCTGAATCTCTTCAGCACCTTATCCAAGTAGGTACTCTGACTAAGTCCAATTAGTCTTTTACTCCGATCTCTCAAGATTCTTATCCCTAGAATATAGGCAGCTTCACCAAGGTCCTTCATAGCGAAACACTTCCCAAGCCAGGACTTAACTTCCTGCAGGGTTGGAATGTCGTTTCCTATGAGTAGTATGTCATCCACATACAGTACCAAAAAGCTAACTATACTCCCACTAGCCTTGACATACACACAAGATTCATCTTCACTCCTAGAAAAGCCAAATTCCTTGACCTTTTCATCAAAGCAAAGATTCCATCTGCGAGGTGCTTGCTTCAATCCATAAATGGATTTCTCAAGCTTACACACTCTATTAAGGTACTCGTTACTGACAAAACCCTCTGGCTGACTCATGTAAACATCTTCAGCCAACTTTCCATTAAGGAAAGCGGTTTTGACATCCATCTGCCATATTTCATAGTCATGAAATGCAGCTATGGCTAACAGAACCCGAATAAACTTAATCTTGGCTACCGGAGAAAAGGTCTCATCATAATCCACTCCAGGAATTTGAGAGAAGCCCTTTGCAACCAGTCTAGCCTTATAAGTGTGTACTTTACCATCCATGTCGGTCTTCTTCTTGAAGACCCATTTGCACCCTACTGTCTTACGACCTGGTACATTTTCAACCAAGTTCCAAACTTGATTGTCATACATGGATTGTATCTCGCTATCCATAGCCTCTTTCCATTTAGCAGACTCGGGGCCTGCCATGGCTTCCTCGTAGCTGTTAGGGTCATCTTGACTTACTAGTGTTTCATCACTAATAAGTGTCTCACCTTCTGCAGTAATATGGAATCCATAGTAATGCTCAGGTGCACTCCTAACTCTCGTGGAACGTCTCAGAGGTACAGATTTGTCAATTGGCTCAACAGGAGTTTCCTCCTCAAGTTGAGGGCTAGAGTTTGAAGTTCCTTCACCGCTTGATTCTTGAATTTCTTCAAGATCAATTTGCCTCCTACTGTCTCCTTGGCTTATAAATTCTCTCTCTCGAAAGACTCCTCTTCTTGCTACAAAGACCACATTGTCACTAGGTCTGTAGAAGAGGTAACCAAAGGATCGCTGTGGGTAACCGATGAAAATACACCTCTCGCTTCGAGGTTCGAGCTTATCATGAGTCTCGCGTCTCACGAAAGCCTCGCAACCCCAAATCTTGATGTGGTCTAGTTTAGGTACTTTACCAGTCCACATCTCGTGAGGAGTTTTGGCAACTTTCTTTGTAGGGACTAGATTAAGAATATGGGCAGCAGTCTCTAAGGCATACCCCCAGAATGAGATTGGTAGCGTAGCTCGACTCATCATGGAACGAACCATATCTAACAAGGTTCGATTACGCCTCTCAGCCACACCATTCAACTGTGGTGTCCTGGGAGGTGTCAATTGTGAGACTATCCCACATTCCCTTAGATAGTCGAGGAACTCTGAACTAAGATACTCACCACCACGATCGGATCGAAGCATCTTAATGTTCCTGCCCAATTGATTCTCGACTTCCTGTTTAAATTCCTTAAACCTCTCGAAAGTCTCTGACTTATGCTTGATCAAGTAGACATATCCATATCTACTATAATCATCAGTAAAAGTCAAATAATAACGATTAGCATCCCTTGTGGCATGTTTGAATGGTCCACACACATCCGTGTGTATAAGGTCCAACAAACCTTCACCCCTCTCACACGAACCTGTGAAGGGTGACTTTGTCATTTTTCCAAGTAAGCATGATTCGCAACTATCATCTGACTTTAGGTCAAACGACTCCAAGACTCCATCTTTTTGGAGTTGGCCTATGCGCTTCTTGCTTATATGTCCAAGACGACAATGCCATAATGATGCTTTATCCAAGTTATTATTAGTAGAATCAATTCACAAAACATTATTTCCTAAGTTATCAACAACAGATACAGCTTCATACACACCATCACAAGGTAATGCTTTAAAATAAAGAATATTATTAAAGAAAGCATCAATAGAACCAACTTCATTATTAAATGAAAAGGTAAACCCTTATTTGTACAAAGCATGGAAGGAAATAATATTTCTTGCCATTCCTGGCGAATAACAACACTTATTCAGATCTAAACTAAACCCACTACTTAGCGATAAAGTATAAACTCCAATCTTGGTAACAGGTATAGCTTTCCTATTCCCCATGATCAAGTTTATCCTTCCTTGCTCCACATCCTCACTTCTTCTTAGTCCCTGCAAGTCACAACAAATGTGAATACCACACCCGGTATCAAGGACCCAAGAATTAGAATGGGGTGAGTTATTAGAAATGATAGTGTAAATACCTGCATGGTTGGGTTTAACTTTCCCATCCTTCACATCTTGCTGGTATTTTGGGCAGTTCCGCTTCCAATGAGCTTTTTCATGGCAATAGAAGCATTCAGCCTCTTTTGGGTCAGAAGAAGGAGTAATGAAACCTTTCTTGGTTCCACTTGAAGAAGAGCCATCAAGGGTCCGAGCCTTGCTACCCTTCGAAGATCTCTTTCTCTTCCTCCATCGATTCTTCCCGATTGCCAAAACCGGAGTAGAGTTTTGAGTAGGAGTGATAGCAACCGACTTCCCCTTAAGACCTGATTCTGCAGTCTTGAGAAGTCCCTGAAGTTTGCTGAGGGTGACTTCTTCCTTGTTCATGTGATACGTCATGCGGAATTGATCATAGCACGATGGTAAGGAATGCAAAATAATATCTATTGCAAGATCCTCCGGGAAGTTCACATTAAGCTTCAGCAAACGATCCACATACCTTTGCATTTTCTGCATGTGGCTCGTGACGGATTCCCCGTCCTTCATCATGGTTGTTATCATGGAGCAGATGATCTCATACCTCTCTTGTCTTGCACTTTGATGGTATCTTTCCATCAAATCTTGGTGCATGTCATAAGGGTAGAAATCTTCATAAGACTTTTGGAGTTCCGCTGTCATCGTGGCCGTCATGATGCAAGCCACTTTTGTAGCATCCCTTTCATGTGCCCGAAATTTAGCGATCTCCTGAGGAGTTGCAGTGGACTCATTAATCTCCTTAAGCTCCTTGTCAAGGACATATTCTTTGTCCTCGTAGCGGGTAATCATCCTGATGTTTCTGATCCACTCATTGAAGTTGGATCCATCAAAGGTGACTTTCCCACACAAGTTCATAAGGGTAAAGGAGCCATTAGGATTAGAGCCAGAAGCATTGTTGAAAGACATCTGAAGGAAAGAGGACAAGATTAGTTTAGATATAAAAGAGTCCTTAATAAAACACCCAAATGTAGTATTAAAGCTAGGATCCAATCACAATATAATATAACTTAGAAGAGGTATGCCGTAATCTAAGCTATATCATATTTGAAAGGTAGGTGAATGACGATTCACCAATTTCCACCACGAAAACCGCAATATTTTAGTATTAGGTTTTTGAATGGTTCTTAGAAATTCCTAGATTCTTTGAGATTCAATGAACTTTTCAAAGGCATGTTTCAATCTCGAGTGTGCCCTCCAAGTTTTGTGACTGGGATACCGAGGATCACAAAACGAGGTGTGAAGTAACCATGCAAATCACTTGGTACCCTTAAGGTTTATCACTCAATCGATGTGCCGGTTAACCACACACGCTCCATCGATACTATAATAAACTCTAAGTCGCCTTTACCTACCTTGTTAAGTCCAAGTTAGTGTGCCGGTTAACCACACACGCTCCACCAACGACTTAATCAAAGTGTAAAGTGTAATTTCATGGAATAGCACCTTATTCACATTTTTCCTAAAGTAACTAAGATTGGGAATTTAATAAAACATTTAGTTACTTTATAATATTCATCATACTTTGAATGAGAATTAATAAGTCCTTGTCTTACCCGTTCGGCTAACGACCCTCCACCGATCAAGCAAGCGGTGAGTGAGAGTGGACACCCATTAAGTCACCATTTTATAGGCAACAACCTTATACCCACCTTATAGACCGGCTTCGTGAATGAGGCGTACTAGCGGTAAGACGACTTTGTTCTTATACATATATATATATATATATATATATATAATTATTAAATCATAATAATATAAGTATAAGGGTTGAATTTTAACTTTTAAAATTCTAGGGGTTGGAACTAAAGTTTTAACTTAACTTTACTTGTTCCAAAACTTGAGGGCAAGTTTTGTAAACTTTCAAAACTTTTCATTTCTTGTAACTTATGAGTTTAATAGAGTAATAAAATGAGGACTTTTCATTTTTCCTAACTCTTGTGTTCTTTTAATGGTTTTTAATCCAAGAGACTTTTGGTTTTCCATAACTTGAGGACAAGTTATGGACTCCATTAAAACACATTATGATCATGAATTAATCTACCACATAGGTTACAAATAATTCCTATGATCATCTAAACATCATAAGAACAAGAATATGAATATGAACACTTTCAAGAATCAAAATCACATTTAGTCTTTGTAATTTTGATAACTAGTTGTTGTAAATGAGTTAGAAAAGACATTACACCTTCTAAAATAAGTTTTCAAGTACCAAAACATTTTAGGGTAATGATTCTAATCCATTTCCAACAACTCAAGTCGAAATTCTGCACTTTGTCGACCCTACTCGTCGAGTGCATAAACCTACTCGCCGAGTAGGTTGAAGATACACATGAACTCGACGAGTCCTCCCCATGGACTCGCCGAGTCCATCAGTCAGACAGCAAGATTTTCGACTTTCTTCAACTTTTAAGCACAAATAACAAACAAACAAGCCTAGGCTCTGATACCACTGATGGGTTTTGAGCATTCTAACACTTCCTAAGTGTACATGCAACCCTAATAACCTTGGATCTATGTTTGTCTAATTATCATGCAAAGTTGAATTCCAAGGTTATATTCCTATCTAGCATACATGGGGAACAATTTTAACTTGAATCATAGATAGAATAACTTACCTTGTTGTTGCTTGTGTTCCTTGAAACCTTGTGAGCCTAGCACCCCAAGTGTGATGCCTCAAATGCTTCACACAACACCAAATGCTCTTGGAAAGACTCTTGAGATAACACACACTTGTCAAAATCGGCCAAGCCCTCTAGTTTCTTTTTCTTCGCCGATTTTGTGGAGAATGGGATCCTTATATAGTGTTGACACATCTAGGGTTACACCATGTAAACCCTAATGTGTCATGACTCTTCATTTCCATGACCCATGGGTTTGTAACTCCCATGGAGCATCCATGGAGCATCCTATGGGTAGACCCAACTTGATAATCCATGGAGCCTCTTAGCCCACTATACAAGATATGGATGATTTACATAATCAACCCATATATTTAATTAGTTATCCTTTGATCACTTAATTAATTCCAAATTAATTCTTGATCAAACTAATCAAATAATATTATTAATATATTAGAACTTATAATATATTAATAATCTCCAAGTGTTATTTCTCTCATTTAGTCTAACCAATTGCATGGTGCCATGCAACCCAAATGGACCATGCCGGGTCGGCTCAAGTACAAGCCCGAAATAGTTATGGACTTAGACACCTTATCCAACAGGTATACGGTACTGAAATGCAATCTCGTACCCAACTCCTCATGGAACTTCTTCCAGAAGCTGGAAGTGAAACGTACATCTCAATCTGACAAAATCGAGATCGGTACACCATGTCGCGATACCACCTCTCTCACATACATCTCTGCCAGCCTCTCTACGGAAGATCTCTCACTGATAGCAAGGAAGTGAGCGCTATTCGTCAGCTGATCAACAATCACTCAAATTGCATCAACGCCCATCGTAGTTCTCAGTAATTTGGTGATGAAATCCGTAGAAATCTGTTCCCACTTCCACTGGGGAACATCAAGTGGCTGCAACTTGCCATGCAGATGCTAGTGCTCGGCCTTAACCCTACGACAGGTCAAGCACCTCTCGACGAACCATGTAACATCCCTCTTCATACATGGCCACCAATAGCCTCTCTTCAGGTCCAAATACATCTCAGTGGCCCCCGGATGGATCGAGAACCTCGATCTGTGCGCCTCCTCCATCAAGGTGGTACCTGCCCCACCTGGAAATGGCACCCAAATCGGACCTTGAAAGGTCATAAGCCCTCGGCTATCGGTAACGAACTCCAATACCTGCCCAATCACTCGCTCTCTCTTGTGGTTCTCTGGTCTCACAGCCTCTGCCTGGGCCTCTCGAATGGTATCCAACACTGGATTCATCACCGTCATCCTCATACAAATAATGACGCCATATCTTGAGGGCGAACACCACGATCCCCAACTCCAAATCGCGGGTGGGATACCTCGTCTCATGAGGCTTCAGTTGCCTTGATGCATATGCTATCACGTTCCCTCTCCGCATCAGCACCGCACCCAACCCTGATATCGATGCGTCACCCTACACCACAAAATCTTCCATCCCCTCCGAAAGGGCTAACACCGGGGCTTCGCATAATCTCTGGCGAAGTGTCTTGAATGAGACCTACTGGTCAGGACCCCAACTAAAAGCCACGCCCTTCCGGGTTAACCTGGTGAGAGGAACGACAATCTTGGAGAAATCTCTGATAAATCTCCGATAGTAGCCAGCCAACCCCAGAAAACTTCTGATCTCGATGGGGGATTTCGGCACTTCCCATCTCATAACCGCCTCAATCTTGGCCAGATCGACCAATATCCTGTACTGGTTAACGAGGTGCTCCAGGAACTAGACCTCTCGTAACCAGAAATCGCACTTGGAGAATTTGGCGTAAAGCCTCTCCGATCTCAGAATTCCGAGGATCTCCCTCAAATGCTCATCATATTGCTCTCTGGATCTCGAATACACCAATATATCATCGATGAACATGATCACCGAATGATCCAACATCTGCTGCACACCCTGTTCATGAGATCTATGAACGCTGCCGGTGCATTGGTGAGCCCAAAAGGCATCACCACGAACTCGTAATGCCCATAACGAGTCCTGAACGCCGTCTTCTAGATATCCTCATTACGCACTCCCATCTGATGATATCCAGACCTCAAATCAATCTTAGAGAACCAAGACGCTCCCTGCAACTGATCGAACAGATCATCAATCCTCGGTAAGGGGTAACGGTTCTTGACCATTAACT
This sequence comes from Lactuca sativa, assembly GCF_002870075.4. Classification (NCBI taxonomy): domain Eukaryota; kingdom Viridiplantae; phylum Streptophyta; class Magnoliopsida; order Asterales; family Asteraceae; genus Lactuca; species Lactuca sativa. The sequence goes on along the minus strand of NC_056624.2, from coordinate 77,830,632 downwards.
TGTTCAACTCCCAGTAATCAATGCACATCCAGCGTGAACCATCCTTCTTCTTGACAAAAAGGATTGGTGCTCCCCACGGTGAGCTACTCGGTCTAATAAACCCCTTTCCCAGCAGCTCCTGAAGCTGCGAGGATAACTCCTGCATCTCTGGCGGCGCAAGGCGATAAGGCGCTTTGGCGATAAGCGCCGCTCCCGGGACTAAATCGATACGAAACTCCACGTGCCTCGTGGGAGGCACACCCGGAAACTCCTCGGGGAACACGTCCGGGAACTCTCGCACTACTGGTACGTCACCAACCAAACTCGGCCTCTCCGCGGTCACTCGTGTATCCATCACATAGGCCACAAACCCACTACAGCCCTGCTGTAGACTCTGTCTCGCTCTAGCAGCCGAACAATTTGCTGACCCAGATCAGGTACCCTCTCCGTACACCGTAAGTACTCCCCCATTAGGGTATTGTATGGTCACCAACTGCCGCTCGCCATTGATAACCGCTCTGAATCTGCTCAACCAGTCCATGCCTACGATGACACAGACATCCCCCATCGTAATCGGGACCAGATCTATCGGGAACTCAACACCGAAGATCTCGAGTACACATCCCCGAATCACCTCAGCAGCATATATCGCTCGCTCGTCAGCTATGGAAACCCGAAGAGGCCGACTCAACGCCTCTCGACAGATACTGATGTGCTGATTAAATGCTAAAGACACGAAAGATCGACACGCACCCCGAGTTAAATAACACCAAAGCAGGTACAGAACTCACAAGAAAAGTACCTACGTATACCATAATATAAGCACAATATCACAAACTCAAAATAAATAGATGAAAGAATACATACCAGCCACGATGTCGGGCGCTGCACGGACCTCCTCCGCTATTAACTGGAAAGCTTTCCCGCGAGCCTTCGGTGCCTCAGCCTTTGCTGGCCGGATCTCAATAGCTCGGGCAGCAGGTGCAGATCCCTGTGCCGATTTCTGCAGCAGTTGTGGGCACTCGGCCTTCCGATGGCCGGTCTGGTTGCAATGAAAGAAAACCGAGTATCCCTTGGGACGATCCCTCGCATAATTCCCCTCCTTCCCACACTTGTAACACACCCCAGCTCTGCACACCCCCTCGTGACTCTTGTCGTACTTCCAATAAGTGCGGCCTTTTGGACCTCCAGATCTCGAATCAGAGGGATTTGCCCGCTAAGCGGCCGGCTGAGCCTGTGCCGGTCATCTGTCCCTCCTCTGAGACTCGGCCTCCTCCCTGACATGTGTCTCCATCTCGATCTCCCTCTTCCGGGTATTTGCCTGGAGCTCAGCAAATGTCCGGTATGACGAGTTCGCCACGAACTCACAAATATCCCTCCTCATAATGCTCAAGCACCGGCTCATACGTTCCTGCTTAGAAGACACGTGCTCAAGACAAAACAACGCCATCTCGTGAAAACATCCTTGTAATTGATGTCATAGACTCAGTTACCTGTTTGAGGGACAAGAACTCATTGGATAAATGTTCCCTCTCCACAGGGGGAACATACTCATCTCGAAACATCGCGTTGAACCTCTCCCAGGTCACCGCGGTAACAAACTTCCACCAGTCCTTTGCCCCCGAGCGAAACTAGTTTAGTGCAAACTGAACCCTCAGATGCTCCAGACACGAGCAGGCATAGAAGCATCCCTCGATAGCAGAAATCTACCTCATCGCAGCATTCGGATCCTATGTCCCATCAAACTCCGGTGGCTTCGTGTTACTGAACTCCCGGTACAGCAACGAGTCACCCCCTTGAGGTCTAGCAGCAGCCACAGCCGTAGTAGCTACAGCAGCCGCAACCTCAGTAACTGATGCGTATCTCTCGTCGAACGTCTCAATTAGGGTGGTCTTGATAGACTCAAACATCTCTGGTATCTCTGCGCCGATAGCCGCAACCACCTCATCGCGGATCATCTAGCGAAGCTCCTCGTCACTCATGTGGCTGGTCTCTGGTCTGTGGCGTGTCGCAACCATGATATCTCTGAAATACAACATAAAAATATCAGAGACTCGCTCGAGTATACTCACACTCGATAACTCAACCTTACTTGCTCCTTAGTACCCTAAGGATTCTTACTTCGACTGCGCACTGATCCGGTGTCTTCAGTAGTACAGGCCCTATACTACCGTCACACCGCATCAGTATTCACCCCAAGCCCTCCTCCTAGGATCCCAGATCACAAGTACTCTAATCTTTCTATGCGTAGGTTACTCTCCAACAGACCTCTCGTAAGCTCCTCACTGCTACCTACTCACTCTCAAGCATCTCATAGCAGCAGTAATCTCCTAGGCTAATGCATCACAGATCAGGCCACTCTAGTCCTAATATGAATACCTAGCCTACTCTAGCATGCATAGCATATCATATCATATCTCATAACACATAACGTAAGGGTATTTCGGGAAATCACCGTTCGGGCGCTGGCTGATCGTACACACTTACTCTGTTCTACTTGTTTCAAAACCCTTTACTCTTTTAGAAAATTTGTTTTATTGTGAAATATTTCTCAAATCCTCAGTTTGAGTTTAGATACACCCGAAGGTGCATCCGAATCCCTCAAACCAAGGCTCTGATACCAACTTGTAACAATGTGAATTTTCAAAACAATTTTTCATTTTAAACACATAATTCATTCATAAAGAAATCCCAAAAATTCAATGTTTACATATCATCCAATAAAAACAAATCCCAAGATCTCAATACACAAAATCCCTCAGTGTGTACGACTCATGTTGGCACCTTCCCGCGATCCTCGCTGGTAACTGAAACACATATCACATAACACGGTAAGCATAAATGCTTAGTGAGTTCCCCAAAATGCCACATGTAACACATACGCCACTCGAGGCTACAATATGACCCTTCGGTCGATGTGTCTCAGCGGGACCCTCCAGTCCCGTAGCTCGTTGGACCCTCTAGTCCGATATGTATCGTTGGACCCTTCGGTCCGGTCTATATCGTTGGACCCTCCGGTCCGGTCTATACAAAACATGGCATACATATAGTACAATGCACATAATCTCATACATACACATAACACACAAGACCCTTCGGTCTACATATAGTTACGACTCTAGGTAATGTATACTGAGAAGACTCACATCGTATGCTGTCAAGTAACTCACGTGCTCGGTATCCCTGAACCTCGTAACAATGACCTAGCCCCGCCTAAACATATAAGAAATCATCTCAAATCAATAACGACTCTCCAGGCTAGACTTTTTTGTTCCAATGTTCACTTAGAAATCTAAAAGACCATTTTACCCTTCTAATGGTCCAAAAGTCCAAGTGTTGACCCAACCCTAAAAGTCAACGAAAGTCAATGATCAACTTTGACCAGACTCGTCGAGTGCACATAGGTGACTCGGCGAGTCCAAGCGTGTACTCTGGATCTTTCTAAACCTCACTCGACTCGTCGAGTGAACCTTCCACTCGACGGGCTACATTCGGTCACGAGTCACGGGGCAACCCGACTCGACTCGTCGAGTCCCCTTATGGACTCGGCGAGTTTCTTCCATGACAATCAGCAAATCAACCTTCTGAGGCTAGATCTGCTTCTCTAACCTATAGATCTGACTTCCCCATGTCCAATAATCATGTAAAGGTCAAATCTTGACACTCATGCAACACATACAAAGCTTCTTTTGGTGAAATGGCTTCTAAAATGGCATCCTAGGTTCATTTCCTCCATGGAACAACATAAAGTTGGATAGATAATGCTCTCTGGACCTCTAAAGGTCCAGATCCAGAGTCTAACACTAAGAGGGACAACATATACATCAATACAAGCCAATAAAGGGGTATATAAAACCCTAGATTCAAGGATTTGCACAAAACAAAAGAAGGGATCGGTTTTATACCTCAATAATGAAGACCCAAGATTGAAAACCACAGAATCACAATCCCCTTGACCTCCTCTTGCTGGAAACACCTTCTTCTTTGCAAAACCACAACAAAAATGGATCAAAATAGCTCTCTCTCTCTCTCACACACACAACTCGCTCAAGCTCTCTAGGGGTTCTCTCTCTGGACTGGTAGCCGCAAATGAGGGCTATAAGTTCCCTTAAATAGGGCACAGGCCCAGGGATTTAGGGTTTCTGACATCAACGCGGACTCGTCGAGTCCGTTCATTAATCCAGTAAGCAATCGCGATCCTACTCGACGAGTCTAAGCGTCAACTCGCCAAGTCCCTCCTCATAACTCAAATTAAACAATTAAAATATGATACCTGGAAATCCGGATGTTACAATCCCCCCCCCCCCCCACTTGAATCAGACTTCACCCTCGAAGTCTCATTCTGCAAACAACTCTGGGTGCTGCTCCCGCATCTATGCCTCCGGCTCCGAAGTCAGCTCAGACCCTTTCCGATGTTGCCATTGGACCTGAACCAAGGACACCTCCTTGTTCCTCAGAAACTTGATCTTCCGATACACCACTGCGATTGGCCTCTCAACATAAATCAGGCTCGCATCCACCTGAATATCCTCCAATGGTACCTTTGCCGACTCGTCAGCTATACACTTCCTCAACTGAGACATGTGGAAGGTATCATGTATCTGGCCCAACTGTGTAGGTAGCTCTAAGCAATATGCTGCCCTGCCCACCCTCACGGTCACCCTGAAAGGGCTAATGTACCGAGGCCCCAACTTGCCCCTCGTGGGAAGGCAAAGGCTTGATCGTGCACTTCCTCATGTTTTGTTTGTGATTTTAAGAAACTCTGATAATTGACATGTTTTGGAAAACTATTTTTGTAAACAATTGATGATTTGATATTGTTTTAAAAGTTTAACATTTTTGTGAAAATTTTGGATGTTAAATGGTCCCAAGAAGAGCATCAACTAATATGGGTATTACTTAATCACACATGCATATTCATAGCTATAACAACAATATTTTAACTTAACCTACATTTCATTCCTGGATTTGTGTTACATCTATACATCTATTACACAAGTGAAAACAAGATTTGTACCTGCATCTTACTACATGCATCTTACTACATATGACTACAATCACCTATGATTATCATCAAAAAACTGATAGTCACAACAACATGATCACAAAAATACCAACCACGACCACCAACTACTACCACGAGAAACACAACACAAAGAACAAAATGCCTTACTAATAAGGACAATAAACCAGATGCACATAAAAAGAAAATACAAACCCACGATAGAAATGTTGTAACCTAAAGTTCTTCAGTCATTTTAAGAATTTTTAGGTTAACGCCCCCACAATAGCGACAACAAAAACCTCAACAACCCACTTGACTTTGTTGCACTTGTTTTTACCCAAGACGATGTTGAGATATGATGCTTGTAGTAAACCCAAAAGTTTCTTCAAATCAACAACCATGTTAGACAGATCAAGCTGACCTACCCTAACATCATCGACTTCATGGTTTAGGGCTTCCAAGTCTCTAGTGACACTGTGTCGTAGTTCACGAAGGTCGTTTGCAATCTTTTCCCTCACAAGCAACACCTCCAACTATGTCTAGAGCAGATTGGTTGCCATGTCTTCATTGGTTACTCCGTTGGAGATATTCTCAGCCATATGCCGACTGTAGTTGGGTGACCAACTGTGATTTGGAGATGATTGTGAAGGCATGGTTTTGGAAATTGCTATTGAAGTTAAGGGTGCAATAAGGTAACCACATTTTGAATTGTGCCATTTTAGGGCACAATATTCTAGTTTTATACGGAGGCGCGGGGGGGGGGGGGGGGGGGGGGGAGGGGGGATACTGCGAACGTGCCCTCTACGTTTCACATTCCAAAACGACATCGTTTGGATCATCGGACATAATTACCATTTTGCCATGTCATTGATGATGTGTCAAATAGGGACGATGTGGCAGGGTTACCGGGTATAATAAGTAATAGAGACTAAATTGCTAGGTTTTAACATACTTCGTTCCCTCATAAAACCACTTAAAAAGTTAAGTGACTAAAAAGGTAAACCCTAGAAGGTTTATAGGGCGTATGTGTCATTTTCCCATTAAATTTCAGTGTTGAAAACTTTTAAGTTTTTTAACATACAGAAGTTAAAATAAAAAATTTCTTCTCGAAGCATACAATTCACCTTTTGTTTTGCAGATGTTGCATATATGGTTCTCACACTAGAAAAAATTCTTCTTAAAGCATACAATTCCCCTTTTGTTTTGTAGATGTTGCAGATATGGTTCTCACATTATAGATATTTAACGTCTTAAAAAACAACCGATCACTAAGTAAATGATGTCATACACATGGCTCATTTAGAGGCGAGAAGTATTGATGTGGAATCGTAATTTGCACGCTTTGTAAAGTGGATATTGAAGGTATTTTCCATGTTTTTGTGACTTGTGGAGGTTTTGTGGGAGTTTATAGGGAAGTTGTATGACTTGCTTATTCCTCACTTTAATGAATTGGGAGACGTGTCGGTATTGATCGATTCTATTAGGATTTTCAAAATGAAGCATATAGTCTTTGAAGCTATTATTATGAGGTTGTGGTGGATGGTATGGAATTTTAGAAATAATATTATTTTTCGTTATAAAAAAATATAAAAAGGATGTGCTTGTGGATAGATCGATTGAATCTTCCTATTCCTAGATTGTTCATAGGAATAAAAGATTTAGTCTTAGTTGGTCGGGTGGTCAAAAAACCTGTTGTCATTGTAATTCTTTTTTATTAGCTTTTTGCTAACTTTTCAATATAATCATTCAATTATCTTTAAAAAAAAAAATCCGCTTCTCATGTATTGCCTCTTCCAAACGTGATGTATTTATTAACTGTTCTTTTCTTTTTTATTTGTATTGTATCTAACATTGTTTCCCAACACATTTATAAGTTTCTTTTGACAAAAAGATCAGTATTTACAAACAGACCATTCGGGAACATGGGTATGTTAGTAAGGGACCTTTTTGGGTGGAAGCAAGCACACTCAATGATATAACATCACATTATGTGTGTATTATTGTCGCCTCCTTTCACATGCTTCTAAACGGCATCTCTCTCATCTTCCAACATTACGTGTAAACAATTAAGTAGTTTAAATATTTGTTTATTTAACAAATAAAACCATGGTTATACATTATTACATATAGTAATTGCAAATTGGAAATAAACAGTGCACTTTTATATTTTAGATTTTTACCTCAAAGGTTTTGGATATTGAGATATTTAGTTCCTATAAAATTTTAATTTAACAAAATGTCCTTATAAAGTTTTTATTTTACAAAAATAGTTTATATGTTTAGGATTTTCATATATTGGAACCAAACCGAAACTGGACCGAAATTGGAACCGGAAGTAATAAGGTCCGGTTATTGATTCTCCATTTTTATGAAAACCGGTTCCGATTCTAAAAATCGGAAGCGGTTTGACATTTTTTCCGTCTTTAAAATGTGTATAACTCATTCATATGAAGTCGAAATTACTTGATTTTTTTTCCCAATATGTTATTTGGAGTTTGTAATTCATTTTTGACTGTACAAAAATATATTTTGGTTAGATACTGAATCAAAAACATGCCCCAAAAGAAAGAATATATATGTTGCGTTTTCATATTTCAACATTTTTTTTGTTTTTCTAAATCTGTCCCGCTTTTTTAAATGTGCATTACTCATTTATATGACGTCGGAATTACTTCATTTTTTTCCAGCATGTAATATGGTGTTTGTTCTATCATTTTAGACTGTACAAACACATATTTTGGTTAGATATTGAATCAGTTATAGACCTCAGAAGACAGCATATCAATGCTGCGTATTTTCTGTTTTAGTATTTTGTTTTTATTTTTTTGAATCTATCCCACTTTTAAAATGAGCATAACTCACTCATATGACGTCGAAATTACTTGATTTTTTTTCACCGTGTAATTTAGTGTTTGTACTTCAATTTAGAATGTAAAAAGTCATAATTTGGTTAAATATGGAATCATTTACTGTTTCCGAAATATAACATATCATCTACAATATTTTAACCGGTTTTAGTTTGAAAAATAACCGAAAAACTAGGACCGGTACCGGAACCGGTGCTAGAACCGGTGGTCCGATTCCCGGTTCTTATAATATAGGGAAACCGGCTCCGTTTCCGAACCGGTCCAGATCTAAAGTCCATCTCTAACTCTACCAAATAGAAAATGTCTCCGTAATTTACAAAAAAGGTTCTTGTGCTTTTATTTCATGAAAACTGTATGTGTTTAAAAAATTACAAAAATAGTCCCTACTTAGTACATTTGCAGATTATGCCCCCCACACGCACCACAATATATTGCCATGTTTCGTCCCTATACTTTTTTGGTTTCAAACTTTGCCCACATGGATTTTGTATATTAGCATGTTTGCTCCATATACTTTCATAGTTACGTAAGTTTGGTTCTCCCGTGAAATGGGGGTAGTAACTTACTAGTTTGGTTTCACTGAACATCTTTTAATTTTCCTTATAGAAAAACTACATATTTAAACAAAAAGTTCCATGTTTACTTATTTGTACTTTTATAATTATATCATTTTTATGAGTTTTGTCAATTGTAATAAAATTAATTTGTATAAAAGGTTCAACTAATATAAAATAACAAGTAATATGTCAGCTATTTTAGTGTCAATCGACTATTATATATAACTGTAATTTATATGAGTGTCAAAAGGGATTTAGACTACGTTATAATACAAATAAGTGATGTGGAGTGAATACTTGTATAAGACTAGTTGACCCTAAATGCGACAAATGACAAGGGTCAATAGAGATACGTCCCTTTGCAGGTTCAAGGGATGACCCCTTATGCCTTCATGTTCATAGGTAGCGAGTTAATATTTTTTAAAGCAAATTAATTTTATTAAGAAAGGTCGCAAGAAGCTAAAAAAATTACAACATATAAATAATTTGGATTGGGTTTAATGTTTTTCTAGTAAATTATATTGGCTTAAGTTTTTTTTTTTATTAATCATTTTCCCTAAAACTACTCCTACAACATAATCACTTGCATCACACATTAATTCAAAGAGTAAATTCCAATTTGGAGCAACTATGGTTGGAGCGGTAGTTAATATTTCTTTCAATTTATCAAAAGTTGTTAGACACTCTTTGGAAAATTTGAATTTGGCGTCCTTTAGCAAGAGTTGTGTCAGAGGGCGTGTGATTATTTAAAAGTACTTTATGAATCTTCCATAGAATCATGCATCCCATAAGAAGCTTCATACTCCTTTTATGTTAGTTGTTGGTGGTAACTTAGCGATTGTTACTATCTTTGCCTTATTAACCTCAATTCCTTGACGTGAAACCTTTTGTCCGAGGACAATTCCCTCCGTTGCCATTAGAGGGCATTTCTCCCAAGACTCCCAGTTTAATACTAAAGTGTTCTTTTCACATCTAGCCAACATTTTATCTATATTTAATAGACAATAATCGGAAGAGTTTCCAAATATTAAAAAATCATCCATAAAGACTTTAATGGTATTTTCAACCATGTCATGAAAAATTGTTATCATACATCTTTGGAATGTAGCAAGTGAGTTGCAAAGTCTAAATGTCATTCTTCTGTATGCATACGTTCGAAATGGGTAATTAAAAGTTGTCTTTTCTTGATCTTTTGGGTAAATAAGTATTTGGAAATATCCAGAAAAGTAGGGCCGACTCAAGTTAATTTGAGGCCCCGTGCAAAATAAAAAAACAAGTCCCTTTTTTCCTCTACCTGCAATGACTTAATACCAAAAGCTTTTTTATTTCTAAAATAATATAAGTAAATACATAAAAATGGGCCCCAAAAATTTGGAGGCCCTAGGCCATCTCCCATGCTGCCCTAACCCTCTGATACGACCTGCAGAAAAACCATCTAGGAAATAGCAATATGTATTCCCGGAGAGACATTCTAGAATTTGATCAATAAATTGGAGAAGAAAGTGATATTTTTTAGTTTCTTTGTTTAATTTACGGTAATCTATGCAATATATCTAGCCAGTCACAGTTCTTTTTGGAATTAATTCATTTTTATCATTTGCGATAACTGTCATTCTTCCTTTTTTAGGACAACATGTATTGGACTAACCGATTGACGATCAGAAATCGGGTAGATCATTCTTTCGTTTAATAATTTAACTACTTCCTATCTAACCACCTCTTACATCTTTGGGTTTAATCATCGGTGTGGTTGCACAATTAGCGTAGAATCTTCTTCCATTAGGATGTTATCTGAACGTAATGACAAGTTTATTCCTTTTATATCTCCAAGCTTCCATGCGATTGCTTTTTTTTCTTTTCTTCAAGAGTTTAATCATCGTATTTATCTCCAAATGACATAATAACTTTCTTCCTTTCTATTACCATTTTTATCAAGTGGACAATATTAGATGAGGTGAGATCCACTGCAATTGTTACATCCTACTTTGATAGCATTGATTGTGACAACCCGAAATTTTCATTTGTACAAACCCTACAGTCAAGCACTTCAATTAAAAGTGAAACTCATTTCTGCTAATTTTTAGCCGTTTTAAAGTTCGTTTGAGTGTTTTAATATTAATTCGTCAAGTGAACAAATAAAAGGAAGCATTTTCTCGGATTATGGTGCAACAATAAAACGTTAAACACCTTAACATGGTGTTTACGGCCAAACTTGGAGAGTTTGGGCCGTAAACTCCACTTAGGTCGTGAACTCATGCTTAAGGCATGAGTTTACTCCTCATTTCCTCACTTCTCACTTCCAAGCTCAAGAACACCTACATTTCTCTCTCAAGTATCATAACATCTTCCTTCCAATCTTCCAAAAATGTAAGTGTTTATCCTTTTGATTTGTTGTTATAACACTTCATCTAGTAGTTATACATGATTTCATCCATGAAATCTTCTCTTTTTCATAGATCTTCAAGTGTTCTTCAAAACACCAAGAACACACACTAGTGTTCTTGGACCTTAAACACTCTTACAAGCTCCCTATAAGTAAGTACACTCCTCTTAACTAGTTATATGCGTAGATTACTTGTTAAACCATTGAAAAACACCAAGAATTCCCAAGAATATATGGGTTTACAGCCAAGGCAATCTCCTTGGGCCGTAAACACCATTAAGTGTTGCATATGTGCCACCATTACTTCCTAGGGCTTGGATATTGGACTAGAACCCTTCATACTTGAGCTATAGACCTTAAACTAAGATACGGTAGGAGTTACCATGGGTTTACGGCCGTAAACCCACTAGGGCTGTAAACTCTAAAGCAATGCCTTACACCCCCTTTGATGCAACCCTATGACCCTCTAACACTTAAATCAAAGTGTTTTCCACGTTTTAGGGTGTTTATACTGGCTTAATTGGTGTTTTAATCACTAATTAGATGCATATATATGTCTTTATATGTTAAATAGGATCATTGTGTGTGTTCAAGTCTTCACTTGACACCTAACACATTGTCCAACACTTCCATCCAAACCACTCACTACAGGTGAGTTCATACCCCTTTAATCAACCTTTTAACTATTTTTAAATGCTTTTATGGGGGGATACAAGTTGAATCAAACTAGTTATAATATCAATCACATGTGATTTGTAACTTGCAAACAAATGGATTTACTATGCTTTTAACTGCTTTGTCAACAAAACTACTTCAAAATGATTATCAAACACTTTTACATGTTAAACAATTTATAAAACTTAGTCTTAGTTACCGAATCTTTACTTTCAATTCTTTAAGCTTATATATTGCCAAATCATGTCTAACGCATATATATAGTTATATAAGTAAGGTTTGAAGGACTTAGGACTGATAAATCACTTTAATTCATGTTCCTTGTTTGATTGTGGATTTAGAGTACCCTGTTGTTTGTCCGAGTGTCGTTTGACCCTTAGTTATATATCATGTATATATGTGTAGATATAAAGCTTTTACTTCAGTTCCAACACTTTGGGTAGCAAATGTGTATATACTAAGTCATTTACACAACATTACTAGTAAACTATAATAGGTATAGTTTAGAAGTATATTACTTACTATTTCTAATACTATGAAACATACAAAGAGTCAGTTCGTACATGAGTCAATACATATTGTAAACAATACATACACTACACTAGACAACTGAACATACTATAATGAAAGTCAGAGAGAACATACTACACACTAGAAAGAGAGAACATACACTACTACATACTATTCATACACACTAAATATTATATTAAAGAACATACTATGATGAGGATCAGGGAGGAAAAACACTACACTAATACATACAATTCATACATACTATAATATAAATGTGAACCATTGTTATGGGGCATGGCATCACCTGCCATGGCTCGATTTGTATCCAGAATCTCTTGGAGGGAGAGCGTGAATTTGTGTATAGATCTATACTGGATTGACAATCCTACACCTTACTGCTAGCTACAGTGGGATCTGCAGATCTTCGGGTGACAAATGTCATTATTGTTCGACGTATTACAGCGACGTGATTTCCCTAGTCAATTAGTAAGGTTACAGTTATATCACATTATACCTTAATTAACAATTGGTTTAAGGTAGTTAGTACAACAGTAGTTATTATAACATAATACTACAGCACTTCGTTATTTTCCCATTACATCTACTTTGCGATCTCTTCACATAAACGGTAATGTAAAAACTATATTTTACTAAATGATAGTCACATTTTGGAGAAATACTCACTTTTACAATGAACAAACATACAGCATTTGATGCCTTGGTAGAAGGCTACTTTTAATAGAAAATATAGGATTTTCTAGGAGTTACAAACCATTACTACAAACATTTTACAAACTTACACACTCAAACACTTACAAACATTTTCATGCAATGACACTAAAATACTTATGAACTCACCAGCTTTAATGCTGATAAACTCTTTCAAAATAACTTGTATTCTCAGGTCATCAGTAGACAGGTATAGAGACCAGCTTTTGAGAAGATGGAGAATACTTCAAGACTCAACTTTTATTTTTGATTCATATTTTTGGTGTCTTATAAACTGTACAGAACACACTTGTATTAAAATACACTATTAATGCAATGGATGATGTTGTTTGCTTGTCTACTATATTTTTGTGTTGTGATACTATACATGACGTCCTCCGCCCCAAAACATTTCTGTTGTTCCGTTTTTGGGGTGTGACATTGATTTTTCTATTCATTATTGTTAAATGATATTCAAAATCTTTTAGTTTTGATAAAAATGTTGAAAGTTATTCTGATTTCTTATGTGATCGATCTGGGGGATGTCATTCTTGTGAATGTCGCACCATTTCTTCAATAATCTCATTTGCTTTGTAACATCCATACGTTGGGTACATTCAACTGTAACCCTTGGTATGAAAAAATATTACTTTTTGGTCCCTGAGCATAAGAGAGAGTACAAATTGGCCCATAGTGGTATTGTTGTAATTTTGGGTCGAACATGCGTATGTTGGGCATACTGCAAGGTACGTTAGGTATAATAAACATTAAAGAGAATGGCGTCATTTTAGGAGTACGATGGGCGTACTCTGTCTGGGCGAAAACCCTAATCTTGAGGGTTTGGACCCTATATATTGATCACTAAGTCCCATATCCCTACCCTATTTCTAGCCTTCATCCTTAGAAACGTCTTCTCTTGCAAACCCTATCTCCATTGTTGCATTTTGAAGCTTCAGTGTGTGTTTTGTGTGTTCCAAAGGAAGAAGAAGGTGGTGGTGAAGCTTGGAAGCTAGAAGCAAGCTTGGATTTGGAAGTTTTGCATCATTCTCCTTCTCTAGAAGGTAAAAAGTTCCCACCTCGATGAATAGGTTGCTAGATCTAGCTTGCATGATGAAAATATGAGCTTTGTCCCAAAATATGGCATTTCTTGTGTATGACATGCTAGAAACGTTTGGGTTGTCCTTTTGGACGTGTTTCCATGTCTTGAGTCATAAAAATATGATCTTGGCCCTGAGATTCCTTCATGCAAGCCATTAAGAGGTTTAGAGGTTAAGACAAGTTAGGGTTTTGTTGTTAGGGCTTGATCTAGACATGTAGAACCATAAAGTTGGAAACTTTATGGTTTGGGATGCCACTTGGGGCTAAGACTGAAAATTGGACATAGTGAATTAAAGAATTAAGCCCTCAAAAATGAAGATATTAAGTCATTGTGTACGTTGGGTGTAGCCTGTAGTACGTCACTCATACGCCTAAGGGAGCCCAATCTAGATCGCAATTACGTGGTAATCGGTCTGAGTTGAATTTTGACCATTGACTTCTTGACCGTTGAATTTTTGACCAAGTTTCACTTTAGGTCAAACTTGAGGGTTTTGATTGGTGATTAAGATTTTATATGGTTCTGATGTTAGTGGATCCGCGAGAGCAAGCACTATAGTAGGGAGTGTATTACAGTGTTCTCAGGTTTCTTCTTTTGAGTTTCGCCTTATTGTTCCATGGGTCGAAGGTACCAATGCCAACCCACTATTTTTCGGTTATCTGGTATAGTCATCTAGGATAGACTAAGGACTCTTGATCTAGACACTCTTACCTATTCCTTGTTTGGTTGTGGTTCTAAAAAAGGATCACGTGTGGTGTCTATCTCACCTCTAATTATATACGATCATGCATTTATTGGATTATTGCTTATTAGTATGTCGCTATGTTTTAGTGATATGTTAGATCTGTATTCTGGTATTGAATATGTTGCTACGCTATAGTGATCTGCTAGATCTGTATCCTGGTATCGAGTATGTTGTTATGTTGTAGTGATCTGTTAGATCGGTATCCTGGTATGTATGATGTTGCTATGCTATAGTGCACTGATGGATCTATATGTTATCTGTACTTACTGGTTTTCATCTGGTGGAGTGCCCTAGGGACTGTCTGTGGTCACGTAGGATAGCCTGAGAACTCTTGATTTAAGTTTTCTTGCATCAATCTGATGACTACTGAAATTACAAATAACTGAACTTGAATGGTTTCATGCCCAACACATAAATCCCAACACATACAATCTTCTTTAAATGGTTTCATGCCCAATACATACAAGAAATGATTTCATGCCTAACACATAAATCCCATCACATACAATATGATGAATACATACATAGATTTCAGATAACTACAGATACCATCACCATTTAACTGATCATCCTAGCATTTAACAAAAATTACAGATAACTATGTATATCATCACCAGTATCTTACACATACAATCTGATGTTCAGTTTAGCTGCAACGGTTGGATGTTTTGATGTCTAAGGGAATGAAACCAGGGTCATGGGAAGGATTGAAAAAGTCCTTCAGACCACAAAGCTTATTCAACAAATCAGGTAGAGACTACAGACAGCTCAGAGTCGGCAGAAGAGTTATGCCGATCGGCGTCGATCGGAGTTGGAATTTCAGGTCGGCGATATGGTATTACTAAAGGTCTCACCCAGGAAGGGTGTGATAGGCATCAGGAAGAGGGGGAAATTGGGTCCCCGGTATATTGGACCGTTTCATGTGATAGACAGGGTAGGCAAAGTGGCCTACCGCTTGGAGTTGCCGAGTAAGCTCAGTCAGACCCACAACACTTTCCGTGTTTTGCGGTTGTGAAAATGAGAGTTGGACGATGAGGTCATGGTCCCCTTGGATGATATTCAGGTCGATGAGCATCTGAATTATGTTGAGAGGCTGGTGGCTATATTGGAGAGAAACATGAAGGTTTTGTGCAATAAGGAGATACCTTTGGTAAAGATTCAGTGGCAACATAGGAAAGGCTCCGAGTGGACCTGGAAGGCAGAGGTGGAGATGCGGAAGCATTATCCTGAGTTGTTCGAGACGACCTACTTCGAGAACGAAGTCTAGTTTAAGTGGGGGAGAGTTATAACATCCTGATGTTGGGGTACATTTAATTGTAACCCTTTGTATTATTGAATATTTCTTTTTGGTCTATGAGCATAAGAGAGAGTACAAATTGGCCCATAGTGGGATTGTTGTAATTTTCGGCCGAACATCCATACGTTGGGCTTACTGCATAGTTCTCCTCTCCAATTTATATCTTTAGAATGGGTATTCCAGCCTGATGGCTGAGTGGACCCAATGCATGCTTGTATGTTTATCGTAAGAGGTATTTTGGGGGAAACTCACTAAGCTTTATGCTTACCCAGTTGTTTATGGTTTTAGGTATCATTGGTGATTGCGGGAAGGCGAAGGCGGGAGTGTACAAACTCATCAGCAACATTGAGGATTCCGCGGTTCTATGATACTCTGATTTTTAATAAATGTAATTTGGAATAAATGGTTTTTTTAATAATTGATTTATAGATTGGAAAGTTTTACCTTAATAAAAATGAAAAATTTTGGTTGTGAAAAATGAGACGTTGCATGCTTCTTCAGGTGTTTCCATAGGAATTGGTCCTCTGTTATCTATTATTTTTCTAGTATTCATTTCTTAATGTTGGTTCGAATCATTTTGGGGACATGCTATCAACATGCCCTTAAACCTATGCCAAACTTCAAAAAGTGAGTCTTCATCTTCTTGTTGAAAGTTGTAAATCTTTTTCTTCGTTCTCTCGATCCTTGGAAGTAGGCTATTTTTTTATGAATTCACCTTTTAGCATTTTCCATGTTGTGATGGTACCAGATGTTAAAGATTTTGGAGCATTATCGGCGACGGTGTTACAACCACTAACATCGTCGTTAATACGTTGAGTGAACTTTGTTTTCGGTTTCTTTCGATTAGGTCCAGATCAACGGATAATCTTAACCAATTTATTTTGACGCGGATCGTGGTTTTCCATATTTAGCGACGACATGTAACCCACAAATTACATGTTGCCGCTAATAACCAGTGGCGAGCTTAGGTATAAGGAAGGTGGGTCCTAAGACCCATTTATTTATTATTTTTAATTTATCTAAAATTTTCATAGAAAACTTTTAAGGATCCACCTTAAAAAAATTTATGACCTACCTTACATGTAAAAATCTTCGAATTTGTATAGAAAAAATGTATATAGAAAGATTTATAAACTATATGTTGTTCTATTCTAGACTCACCGCTGCTAATAACTTACGTCGCCGCTAATGTCGTTGCCGCTATTGGCTTTGTTTCTTGTAGTGCAACTCATGGAATGATTTCCCTCTACCTCTCACCTCTTATGCCATTTCCTAACCCAACAATTATCAACCCATCATCTGCTTATTAACGGATTTTTACCTCGATCGACATAAAAAAGAAGTCTAGGAAATCTTTATGTATGCAATGAGGTTCCAACCTAAGTATCAATCCAAAATATAGTAGACACTCAAACAATCAAGTTATCAATTTAGAAACATGAACAATATATTACGCGATCCATAAATAAGATTTCTAAGAGTTGTGGTATCACTTTGCCCATTTTCGTCGCCCTATTTTCTAAGAAGCAGTGCAATTTTTTATGAATATATAAACATAAAATTGGTAAACCAGGACAAAACCATAACAAAGATACTTAAACCGACAAATTTAAATTACCATAAAAAATAAGAGAAAATATATTATATATTATTGAAAAATAAAAGAGAAAACTCTCTCTCTCTCTCTCTCTCTCTCTCTCTCTCTCTCTCTCTCTCTCTCTCTCTCTCTCTCTCTCTCTCTCATATGTATATATAGATAGTAAATTTAATGAAGAGCAAAGTGGTTTGGTTGTGTATAGGCAAAGAAAGCGACCCTGAAAGCACCATCTTCTTGCACTTCTTTCACTCCATAATCAGATCCGATCAAATCAAATCATATAGAGAGAGAGAGAGAGAGAGAGAGAGAGAGAGAGAGAGTGATGGATCAATCAAAGGTATTGATGGTGGTGCTGTTTTTCATGGTAAGTTTAAACATCAATGGAAGAGGAGGTGTTGCAGGTTACAAGAACTACACTGTAGGAGACGATCTGGGTTGGTTTGATAAGCTTGAGAAGACGACTGTCAACTATCAGAAATGGGCTTCTTCTAAAACCTTCTCTCTTGGTGATTTCCTCGGTATGTGTCCTCACTCTCTTAAAATTTTGGATTTTTCTTTAACTTTGTGGGAATTATCTTTATAATTTGGGTGAAGATGATAAAAAGGCATGTGATCTGTAACATGGTATAAACGGAAACTTGTATATGAATCTAATGTAAAGTAAAAAATTACTATAAGCATATAGTGGTTGCCGACAAATTCAACATATTGCTTGTTTCTTAGTAACTAAAAGTACCTCCTACCCAAAGCCATTTATGAGTTCAACACTATTTTTGAAGTTAAAGTGTTCTAATCCAACTCCATTTCCATAACCAAATATAGATTACTTATCAGATTACTCTTAAAATAAAGTGATACTATTCAACTAATCCATTTTTTACATCGATTTTTTTTATTATAGTTGGTAATTGTATTTTTTTTTTTTTTCTAAAGTAGAGTTAAGTCGTGTCATGATCGTATATATAAATTGTTCTTTGAAATAAAGATCACATGCAGTGGGGAAAATAGGCAGGTTCGATTCAAGAACCGGTTTGACCCTTTCACCATTGCGAAATGACACATGGCATGTACCACTCCTAGAGGATCAGGTTCCCTTTTCATGACTTGACAAAAAAATAATAAAATAAAATTGATCCAAACACCTGTAATTTAGATAACATATTTATGTTATATATATCCTTCTTTTTTTTTTCTTTTTTTTTCTAGCTGAACGTATGAACTTGATTTAATAAAACGGTTTAATTAAACAAGAAGTATTATGTAGTTAAGAAAATCTTGATGATATTGTTAAAATGATCTTAATTAATTTTTAATATTATTGATTTTGATATTAATTTTAGTTTTATTGCGAAAAAAGTTATTATAATTTATTTTTAAACATACGTGCTTTAATCTACTAAATTTACATATTTGTAAGCGGTGGACTTAAACTCTCAACCATATAGAAAACACATTTTCCAATATTACTTGATGCCCCGGACCAAACGGCCGTTGGTTGAAACTTTTTGTATTAAAAAGTAGATTTCAGAAGGTACTTATTTGACAATTTTTTGTTACCTTCTTAAATTTATATATATAATTTTTGTAAACTGTGAAAAAAAAAATTTAATATTTTTGAAAAAGTTTCATTTTAATCTAAAAAAAGTTTTAAACATAAAATCTCAATTATTTCATTTTGGCTCAAATTAACAAAAAATCATTTTATTCTTTTAACAGAAAATGACACATTGTCGTCTAAAATCAAATAATCATAATCTTTTTGTTCAAAATTTTTTTTTGGACTAAATGGAATTTTTTTCAAAAATATTAAGATTTTTTTTTTACCAATCTCTATTATTTTTAACAATGGATTTTTACTGGTTGTTGGGCCAGAAGCCCATTAATAGAAGCTACTTTTGGTAGCTTTTGATGTAATAATATTATTATTAAGCACTCGTCCACAACTTACAAAGAATCAAAAAAAATATCAAACAAAGATGATTCATGATATTGTTGATTATTCATATATGTTTTCTTATGTTTTGTCAGCTAAATGTGACGGTTTTGGTTTTTAAAACAGTTTATCCCACGTTAAAACCCAACTCATTTAGCCCATAAGAAGGAAAACAAATGTTAAATCCACACAAACTTATTTCTCTCATATCCATCGAAATCATATTTCATACTGATGTGATACAGTCATTCATAAATCTCTAGAAATTACGAAAAGTCTAAACAATTTTCTGGTCTCAAAAAGATATTATGCATTATTAACATAACATATATTTTAAATATATATATATATATATATATATATATATATATATATATATATATATATATATATATATATATATATATATATATATATATATATATATATATATATATATATATATATATATATATATATATATATATGGCTGGTTAATGTCTTGCATGATTGACACAACTATTAAAAAAAATAATAGGTTGTACTGCAAGAAGTAATATTTGTACAGATTCTAATCATTAACAATGCATCAAAGTCGCTTCAATAGATTTGTTTTTACTAAAATAAATGTGTTTTCTCTGTGTCATATATTCACAGTTTTCAACACCGACAATAATCATACAGTCGTACAAACATACAATTCCACTATCTACAACCTCTGTGATGACAGCAATGCTCTTGATAACGACACTTTCCAGTACGCATCACCAGACCCATCGGCGTCCATCGTCCACCCTGTCTCCGTCGCCGTCCCCCTCCTCAAAGTCGGACCCACCTATTTCTTCTCAAGTGATTACGACGGTGAGCAGTGTGAGAATGGCCAGAGGTTCAGCATCAATGTCACATACGGCCAAGGTTTGCCACCAAGTTTGAGGACTCCGCCACCAGGAGCTCCAGGGCCGGTAGGCCAACAGTCCGGCGATGATACAGTGCCGGAGACAACGGTGCCAGCTAACTTTGATCACCCGAAAGACATTAGTGACGATGGTGATGATGAGAGTGATGATGGGAAGAAGAAGAAATCAATGGCGACGGTTATAGGAAGCTCGAGATGGGTGTTTAGTTGGAGTTTGATACTGGTAGGGTTACTTTATACTTGTTTGTAGATTAATGTTTTTCATATTTTGTTTAAATTATTATTTTATTGTTTGTGAGTTGTATGGGAGGGTTAACGATTAGATAGGGATTGTGTTACATTGTGTTCTTGTTGTTTTGGGAATAAGTCATCATAGAAAGGGTTGCTAAAGATTTCATAAGAATAATGATCCCATATGTTCATGAGTTATAGAATTCTTACGATATTGTTTTATATTTTTGACTTTCTTTCTTTGAAAAGTTATGAAAAATTTGGAGTTATTTGACATGTTTTTATGAATTTGATAAAAGATCCAGTCTAACTCGTTTATTTGTTACATGACGCAAGTCTTTGAAAATCAAATTTGGATAAGATGTGAGGAAGACCAAATTGAGAAATTAAGAAATTGAAATCTCTAATTGAATCGATATGAAAGTAATTGAATCGATATATAAATACACTAGACGCATGTAAAAATATTTTATATTTAGGTAAAATAGAAAAAAAAATATATGTTATATTAAATATAAAACATTGTTATTAACAATTACATAATAATTTTATAAAATAATTTTTAATATTATCATTATAAACTTTTTCGTAATAAAATATAAGGTTAGAACTTGGGTTGTGGATATACAAAGTTACATAGTTAATATATATAAATACAATCAACAAAACCAATATAAATAAAACAAACGAAATTCATATATATATATATATATATATATATATATATATATATATATATATATATATATATATATATATATATATATATATATATAAAATATAGAAGAATCAATTTACAAAAAACATACTTGTATGATGATTACACAGGAAATATAATCACGGAATTGTACAAATTGAGGTTTGATTTGCAGTGTCCTAAGACAGAAATTTCTCTGGTAGGGATCTGTCAAGAGGATACAACAATCAATCTAAGAAGTAATCTTGAATCTGACGAAATTTCTATGTTCCCTTCATCTTCAGGAAGAACAAATTTGAAAGAAATTTTGAGGTGTAAAAATGTTTTATGTAACCCCTCACAGATGAATGAAAGCATGTATTTATAGGTACTAGTTATGACAGTTGGAAACTGTGAAAACCGAAAATAAATGTCAAAACTTGTCATTTAGTAATTAAGAATTTAATAAAAATAAAGAATAAAAATTAATTTCGTAATTAAAAATTATTTAATTAATCAGAAAGACCCCAAGAGCCCAAGGCCCATCTTTTGACCATTAAATATTCTTTTGATATTAGCCTATTTTGAGTCTAATTAGGCTAGTCCGACACCACAACCCAAACCCAATATGCTTAACCCATTACTTGATCCATTTGATTAAATGAGTGGGACAAAACATATAAGGTGGGAGAAGGTTTTCTCTTGTAAAGCAAAGTTTCAACAATACCCCATATTTTCTATTCAAACTCCAACAATACCCCACATTTGAATAGAAAATAAGTGAACTTTGATATTCAAATAAGGGAAGTAAGATATGACACGCATCTGAATAGGTGTTGTAAAACTTGAACCTTTCTTAGTGAATACTACTTGGATCTACTTTGTGGGTAGTGAACTAGAGTCTTGAACTAACCACTTATTATAGTAGAATAAAAAACAAGAAGTATCACACATATCATATCTAAGCATAAATCATTTCTTACCATTGTGTTCATTTTGGTTGTGAAGAATCCTTTCTTCATGAGACTTTCAAAGAGCTTAGCCATATCAGCTCCCAAAGATGCGACCTCACATCCATCTCACATAGGTAATGCTAATCTGGAACAATCCATACTATTCCAATATAAAAGCTATCAACATTATTAAGAATAAAGAATTCATCCTTATATCATCAACGGAAAAACACAAAATAAATATCATAGGAGTGAGCATACCTTTGTGTTATTGCTTCTTTGAGTCTTCCCTAATTAGTTGTCCTATTGAACCTAGACCATGGGATCTCTAATGTTGCTAGGTTAGGTTTTCATCAGGTGGTGACTCATTCTGTTGGCTTTAAGCCCATTCCCCTTGATATGAAGAAAACTTGCTCTCTACTAAGGCCTTTTGTCAAGGGATCAGCTATATTTTCCTTTGACTTTATGTAACTAATGGAAATGATTCCATTCTTTAGCAAGTCTCTTATTGTAATATGTTTGCGCCTAATGTGTCTCGACTTGCCATTGTATATATGACTTTGTGCTATAGTAAGGGCAACCATACTATCACAATGTATGCCAATGGCAGTAACAGGTTGAGGCCATAGAGAAATACCTTCTAGGAAGCTTTTAAGCCATTCAACTTCTTCAACAGCTTTGTCTAAAGCAACAAACTATGCTTTCATTGGAGAACGGGTATTCACAGTTTGTTTATATGATTTCCAAGAGATAGCATCTCCACTAAGAGTGAACACATATCCACTTGTGGATTTTGCCTCTGAAGTATTGGAAATCCAATTTGCATCACAATACCCTTCAAGAACAGGAGGATGTCTCGTGTAATGCAATCCATAATTCATTGTATGCTTTAAATATCTAAGCACTCTCACTAATGCATACCAATGATCTTTCCCAGGATTGTAGGAGTAGCGGCTCAATCTACTTACACTATATGCTAAGTCCAGTCTTGTACAATTCATAATATACATTAAGCTACCAAGAACTTGAGTATATTCTAACTGAGCTATAATATCACCTTTATTCTTCTTTAGATGACTATAAGCATCAAATGGGGTGACAACCGGCTTGTCATCAAAGAGTCTAAACTTCTTGAGTACACTTTCAATATAATGGGACTGAGTAAGAGTATAACCATCTGGTCTTCTTTGAACTCTTACACCAAGGATCACATCTACTACTCCCAAGTCCTTCATGGAAAAGGAGGAGTGTAGCATTTTCTTGGTTTGATTGATCACATTCAAATTAGTACCCATTATAAGCATATCATCCACATATAAGCATATGATGACACAAGCATTCTTGTATTGTTTGACATAAACACATTTATCACATTCATTAATTCTAAATCCATTAAAGAGTAATGTGTTTTCAAACTTCTCATGCCATTGCTTTGGAGCCTGTTTTAGTCCATAAAGTGATCTAACTAACTTACAGACTTTGTTTTCTTGACCTTTTACCACAAACCCTTCAGGTTGATTCATATATATCTCTTCATCTAATTCAACATACAAGAAGGCAGTTTTCACATCCATTTGGTGTATTTCCAAATTGTGAATGGCTGCAATTGCTACTAATGTGTGAATTCATGTAATTCTTGTAACAAGTGAATATGTGTCAAAGAATTCTTGACCCTCTTTTTGACGATAAACTTTAGCTACTAAACGAGCTTTGTACTTCTCAATGGTACCATCAGGTCTAAACTTCTTCTTGAATATCCATTTGTGTCCAATTGGTTTTTGCCCAGGTGGAAAATCTACCAGTTTCCAAGTGTTATTTTGCACAATGGAGTCAATCTCACTTTTGATTACCTCTTTCTAATAAGGAGCTTCAAAAAAGTCCACAGCTTCCTTATATGTTTAGGGTTCATTATTCACTACAAAGGTCATGTAATCAGGTCCAAAATCTTTGGCAATTTTGCCCGTTTGCTTCTTCTGGGTTCTAAGTTCTCTTCTTGAACCTTAGAAGAACTCTCTTCATTTGATTGTAAACTTTTGTATGGAATGGTATCATTCAGTCCATCATCTAGAGCTCTTTTCCTAGAGCAGGTAACCTCTTTCCCTTTATTCTTAGAAGGAAAAATATTTTCAAAGAATTTAGCCTCTGCTGATTCCATGATAGTTTGGTTATGGATATCATCAACATGTGATTTATACACAACAAACCTATAGGTTGCACTATTCATGGCATGTCTAAGATAGATGCAATCTATGGTTTTTGGTCCAAGTTTAGTCCTCTTAGGAAGATGTACTTATACCTTAGCAAGGCAACCCCACACTTTCATCCTTTTATAAGAGCGTAACCTCCATTTCCACAGATGATAGGGTGATTTATCACTCTTTTTATGATGAATTCTATTAAGTATTGAATTTGCTACAAGACATGCTTCTCCCCACAGATTATGTGGTGCCCCAGAAGTAATTAACATTGAATTAATCATGTTTTTCAATGTTATATTCTTTCTTTTAGCCACTCCATTTTGTTGAGGAGTATATGGAACAATTGTTTGATGTATAATACCATTTAAAGAACAAAATTCAGCAAAGTCTTTGAATTCATATTCTCCTCCTCGATCAGACCTTAGAATTTTGATCTTTTTGTCAAGTTGATTTTCAACTTCAGCCTTGTAATTCTTAAAAGAATTCAAGGCTTCATCCTTGGTATTTAACAAATAAATATAACAATACTTGATGCAATCATCAATAAAAGAAATATAATAACTTTTTCCTCCTCTTGTAGGTGTTGCTCTAAAATCACATAAATCAGAGTGGATTAAGCCAAATGTTTCATTAGATTTTTCAACTGATTTATGAGGGTGTTGTGAAAATTTTGATTCTACACAAACCTCACATTTTATGTTTTTATCTAATGAACATTTTGGTAACATGCCAAGTTTTTTCATTCTTTGAATAGAGTGAAAATTGACATGTCCCAAACGAGAATGCCACAAAAATGAAGGATCATACATATACATAGAAGAGGGGCTAGTAGTGCCCATTATTGCATTAACATTAACATTGGTTACATCATTGTTTGGTGTTTCAACACCATAGTACAAAGGTAAGACATTGAATTTGAAGAGACCCTCACTAAGGTATCCCTTTCCAATATACATCCCACCCTTGGTGAGAACAAACTTATCAGACTCAAATACAAGTTTAAATCCCTTGTTACTAAGAATAGGACCAGAAATCAAATTCTTAGTAATTTCAGGAACATGCAAGACATTACTTAAAACAAGTTCTTTTTCAGAAGTCAGTTGTAGCTTCACTTTTCCCTTTCCTTCAACTTTTGCAGTAGAGTCATTCCTTGTCACACCCCCAAACCAAGGATGGTGGAAACGTCCGGGTGTGGAGGACTTCATGTATAGTATCATAACTACAATTGCAGTAGTAATTTAAGCAAACACAACCAACATATATATAATTGAAAGAGTTACATCATTGTATGAATTACATGTTTCAAAATCAATTACAATATGTTGACAAAATGCAAAATGTTTGACGCCTTAACGTCCCATCCTCAAAATGCACTTGATTACCTGTTTAGTGATTTCTTGAGAATACAAGTTGTTTAAAAAAATGTCAACACAAAGGTTGGTGAGTTCATAAGCTTTTGTTTTAACTTGATAAAAGCATTTCTCTTGTAAATGTAATGTTTGTTCCAGAAAAATCCGATATTTTCCTTAAAATGTGTAATGTAGTCTTATATCCAAAGACCGAAATGTATAAGTAACCTTTCTTACTTATAGAAAATAATGTAAGTTTAAATCAGCATAAACGCGATTGATTTCAATGAAATTCCCATAAATTCCTATATTTGTTAATACTTTCTGTGAGTTATTATAACCATGTTATGACCTAGTTGGCCTGAAATGACGTTCTTCAGGCGTTGGAAATGTTATGACATTTGTCACCCCAGACCTGCCGGTCTAACTGTTGTATGCAGTTGAGGTGTGAGTTTGTCAAACCCAATATATATCTATATACAACTATCACGCTCTCCTTCCAGGAGACTCTGCTTACAATATAGGACTTATTGGTAAATGTGAAGCGAATGTCTCACAAAGTCATTAACGAATTTACGTGTAATGTAATGAAAATCCCTTTTTGTATAAATGTACCCTTTTGTATGAGTGTGTTATGCAATGTATCATAAACCATACCTATTATAGTTTATCAAAACAAGGGTAGTAGTGGTAATATACGTAAACTATACTTAACATAGTTTATTCGAATGTTTGTATGTAATGGATGTACTTTGATTATAACAATTTGTTATCTTCTATATTCTATATATATCAAAATCCATTTATTAACTGATACATGTCTATATACTAAGACAAAATGTCATTTATTTGTAATAACATATGTTCACATAAAGATATACACCTTGCTCGACATGTTACAAGGTGAAATGAAATTGGTAGCATTTTTCTGTTATTAACATTTTCTGTCACTGTCCTTAGAAAATTTATAGAAAATTCATAACAGGTCCAAATAAGAATCCGTAAATTCTGGGTGTTTGGAAAATGAGTCTAGTTTGTTCATAAATTTTCCCATGATTTGTAGTGACCTCCAACTTAGGTGAAAACGTCCATAAACACAGACTGGTCCAGATTTGCTCTTGAAATGATAGGCAGTTTTGTAAAAATCACCATAAATTGTAGAAAAATCGTATGGAAATGTGCAAGTAGCCATTTTAAAGCTAAGATCTTGAACTACTAGCACCTTGTACAGTTTTGAAAACAAAAATGTTGTAGTTGACCAAAACAGTCCGTGAATGGAGTTCAACTTGTCTGATGAATGTTGTTAGAAACATTTAGTTGTGTTCTTGGTGATTTAACTTGTATTCCCCTCCTTAAAACTTAAGAAAATATGAAAATATAGGGGTATGAACTCACATTGTGTGATTTTTGGTGGATGGATGTTTGAAAAGGGAAGTGTTCAACTCAAGAACACTTAGAAGATTGCTTGAAGATTCGAAGATCTAACACAAATATGATGAAGTTTGTGTAAGTAACCTTTGATTTGAGTAGAAGGAGGTGAGGTAATCATATAAATTATAATATTACTTACCAAAAGTGGAAGAACACTTGATGATCAGCCTTGAAATCTCGAATTTTAGAGAGAGAAAGTGAGAGGAAAGTTGTGTTTGATCTTTGGTGAAATGAGAGAAAATGAGTGAAGTGAGGAGTGAGGAGTGATGTTTCAGCTCTAAAAACGTGGGAAAAGGTTGGAAATGATGAAAAAGTACATTAACATGACCTAGGCATGGTAGAAGGAGTGTGGCTGTCAAGGAATGGATGTGAGTAGTTGCTTGTGTCATAAGCTAAAGGAAAGTTAACACTCCACCTTAATTACTCCAACCACTAAATCTTGGATAAGATTTTGCATTAAAAACGTGATTAATTAAGACATATGGGTCTTAATATGTTAAAATAAAGTTTTGGGTGAAAATCTCGCTTTAAAATGATGAAAAACGGGCTTAAAATGCTAAAAATATTGAAAATCGGGCAAAAGTTGTAAATTTCTGAAATTCTGGCCGAGGATGCGAAGGTTCGGCTCCTTAGGAGCTTAGAACCGAAGGCGAGGCTCGGTTGTACATGGGGACCGAGAGTAGAAGAGGAACCGAGAGTATAGTCTCGGCTGCGCGGTTCGCCTCTTGGACCGAAAGTGGGAAGGAGAGAGCCGAAAGCAAGGTTCGGTCTCAGGCGGGTTTCGGTTCTCGGCTGCTTCTCGGTTCCAGAAGGGAGGTTTCGGTCCTAGGGGTTTCGGCTCCTAAGAGGTTCGGTTCCTAAGAGGAGTTTTGGCTCCTTAAAGCTGTTTTACTCATTTTTACTCCGTTTTAAGTGGTTTTTGACCCGGTTAAGCGGGATGACCCGAGTGATTATAAAAAGTTACGGGAACTTTTGAGAGAGATTTGGGAGAGATTTAAAATAGAGAGAGATAGAGCGAATATGATTGAGAGAGGTTTCGTTTGTGACATTTTTGAGTGTCCGGCTTCGCAATGCAAGGTCCGTAAACCCCACTAAGCCATATTTTAGTGTCCTACACACTCCCGATGAGTGTGTAATAGTGTTTTATAGCTTTGGTTCATTGTTTAGCATTATCACGGCTATGGAAATTTAAACACCCGAATTTTCCAAATGATGTTTTCTCATTAAAATAGCAAGTTGTTTAGTAATTACACAATGTAAACCCTAATATACAAGGGCTAATTGAGTCGTCCGGTTTGACTTGTTGACTTTGTTTGACTTTGACTTGACCCAAAATTGACTATTGTCACATTCCCCATAAACATTGGTTCAGAATCCGAGACTTTCTGGTATGTAGAAAACATGGTTCGGGAGTTGCAAATGTGCCTTGTGGCTCCAGTATCAATCCACCAATCCACACAATTGCTAACCATGTTGGTTTGAATCACAGCAACAAACTTATTTGGTGATTCAACCATGTTGGCTTGACCAAAATTTCCTCCACCTAAATGACCACCATTGTTTCCTCTTTGACCCCTCCTGAATCTGCAATCTTTGGCCTTGTGTCCAATTTTGCCACAAACATAACATGGACTAGAATTCTTCTTGAAATTCTTTTTGTTAGGGCCATGATTTTTGCCATCTTTGGAAGAGTTTTTAGAGCCTTGCTTCCCTTTCTTGTTGTTGTGCTTTGTCCATGAAGTATTTGCTTCTCCAACAAATTTTGCACTTGGTTCCAAGGAATTTGCATCTGCCTTCTCATTCAATCTATTATCTTCTTCCACACGAATTCTCAACACAAGTTGCTCAAAATTCATGTCATCAGTTAAGTGCTTAAGATATAGTTTGAAATTCTTCCAAGAAGGAGTAGGTTTTTCAATGATTGAACCAACAAGAAAGTTAGAGTTTATACCCATACCTTCAACTTCAAGATCATGTGCAATAACTTGAATTTCCTCCACTTGTTTGAGGACAGATTTTGTATCCACCATCTTGAAATTCATGAACTTTCCAATCACGAATTTCTTGGAACATGCCACTTCTATTTTGTATTTCTTTTCCAGTGATTCTCATATCTCTCTTGCAGTAGTTATAGTAGAGTAGATATCAAAGAGAGAATCATCCAAGGCATTTAAAATATAATTTCTGCAATTATATTCATTTGTGTTCCAAGTTTCCACAGCCCTTTGATGTTCTGCCAATTGGGCTTCAGTGGGTGGTGATGTTCCTTCTGCAGTGGTTACACCAATAGGAGGAGAGAGAGAATCATCAGTGAGAACATTAGAAACATGAAGAGTTATTAGATAGAACAGCATCTTCTGTTGCCATCTCCAAACATCTGAGCCTTTGAATTTCTCAAGCTTTTCCACATTTGTTTTGATGATGGAATTTTGATCCATTCTTCACTCTTTGATTTCTATCTTAGATTGTTATGACAGAAGTATACAATCAACAAAACCAATATAAATAAAACAAACGAAATTCAAATATATATAATATACACGAATCAATTTACAGAAAACATACTTGTATGATGATTACACAGGAAATATAATCATGAAATTGTACAGATTGAGGCCTGCTTTGCAGTGTCCTAAGACAGAAAATTTCCTGGTAGGGATCTGTCAAGAGGATACAACAATCAACCCAAGAAGTGATATTGAATCTGATGAAATTTCTATGTTTTATTCATCTTCAGGAATAACGAATTTGAAGGAGAATTTTGTGGTGTAAAAATGATTTCTGTAACCCCTCACAGATGAATGAAAACAAGTATTTATGGATATTAGTTATGACAGTTGGAAACTATCAAAACCGAAAATAACTGTCAGAACTTGTCATTCAGTAATTACGAATTTCATAAAAATAAAGAATAAAAATTAATTTCGTAATTAAAAATTATTTAATTAATCAGGAAGACCACAAGAGTCGAAGGCCATCTTTTGACCATTAAATATTCTCTTGATATTAGTCTATTTTGAGTCCAATTAGGCTAGTCCAACACCACAACCCAAACCCAATATGCTTAACCCATTACTTGATCCATTTGATTAAATGAGTGGGACAAAACATATAAGGTGGGAGAAAGTTTTCTCTTCCACCAATGTGGAATAAGTCCCACGTTATAAAGCAAAGTTCCAACAGCTAAAGATTTCATAAGAATAATGATCCCATATGTTCATGAGTTATAGAATTCTTACAATATTGTTTTATATTTTCACTTTCTTTCAATATGAAAAGTTATGAAAAGTTAGGAGTTGTTTGACATGTTTTTATGAATTTGATAAAAGATCGAGTGTAAATCGTTTATTTTTTACATGACACAAGTCTTTGAAAATCAAATTTGGATAAGATGTGAGGAAGACCAAATTGAGAAATTTAGAAATTGAAATCTCTAATTGAATCGATATAAAAGTATTACACGCTACCTATATATAAATACACTAGACGCATGTAAAAATATTTTACACTTAGTTAAAATAGAACAAAAAAATATGTTATATTAAATACAAAACAATGTTATTAACAATTACATAATAATTTTATAAAATATTTTTTAATATTATCATTAGAAACTTTTTCATAATAAAATAATAAAATATAACGTTAGAACTTGGGTTGTGCATATACAAAGTTATACAGTTAATATATATATATATATATATATATATATATATATATATATATATATATATATATATTGCTAAAACTAATTAAGTTGTTATTGTTATCTATTAGATAATAATTTCATTCAAATTAAAAAGTTTATCTTAAGTATTGTCATTACGTAGAACATACGATACTAGAGACATATTTTATAATGTTGGAACTTTAAATTGTATCAGTTATAGGATTGTAAAACTTTGCTAACTCAGCCAAATACTCAACAAGTTACTTGGACTCAGCTTCCAACCAATGCGAGTGTAACACCCGGAATCTAGAATACTAATTAAGGAAAGATAATATGCAAATTTAAGGTCAACTCGTCGAGTCCAAGGGGGATAACTCGACGAGTAGGATTAGATTGGACGCGGGTTGAGAAACCTACTCGACGAGTTGGGAAGGACCAACTCGGCGAGTTGGTCTGGGTTTGGGAAACCCTAAATTCAGGGCTTTGCACCCTATTTAATCATCTTAATCCCCACCTATCAGCCTCATTTCTAGCCTCCAAGTGCATCGACTGAAGATTTATCCATCACGGTAATAGGAAAGGCTCTTGCTGATTATGATTAGTTGCCTTTGGAAGGCCATCGGCTGCGAAGGGTAATGGTTGTACTCTTTGGAGGTCAAGTATAGCTACTTATTGATTACAGGATAGGTCATCGGCTGTTGATAGGAGTAGTGAGCTCAGGGTCTATAATAATTGAAGTGATCTCAAGATTTTACCTCCAAGGAGTGGCATTTCACTCCGGGAGCAAAATGGTAGGCCGACTATAGTGCTCCTTTCAAGGATTGGACCAAGAAGAAAAGGTTATGCATTATATAGGATTGTTGTGAGAATTCAGACTAATTCATAGTGTTTTATGTGTCCCAAGAGGAGCACCAGTTGATTCGAGGCAGATGGTAGGAGTCATAGACGAGGCGCATAAGAAGTATCTGGGGTAGGGAGTTGCAGAAAACTTCGAGGATGAAGTATAATTTAAGTGAGGGAGAGTTGTAACACCCGGAATCTGGAGTACTAATTAAGGAAAGATAATATGCAAATTTAAGGTCAACTCGTCGAGTCCAAGAGGGATAACTCGACGTGTAGGAATAAGATTAGACGCAGGTTGAGAAACCTACTCGACGAGTTGGGGAGGACTAACTCGACGAGTTGGTCTGGGTTTGGGAAACCCTAAATTCGGGGCTTTGCACCCTATTTAAGCATCTTAATCCCCACCTATCAGCCTCATTTCTAGCCTCCAAGTGCATCGACTGAAGATTTGTCCATCACGGTAATAGGAAAGGCTCTTGCTGATTATGATTATTTGCCTTTGGAAGGCCATCGGCTGCGAAGGGTAATGGTTGAACTCTTTGGAGGTCAAGTATAACTACTTACTACAAGACAGGGCGTCGGCTATCGATAAGAGCAGTAAGCTCAGGGTTTATGATAATTGAAGTGATCTCAAGATTTTACCTCCAAGGAGTGGAATTTCACTCCGGAATCAAGACGGTAGGTCGAGTATAGTGGTCCTTTCAAGGATTGGACCAAGCAGACAAGGTTATGCATTTTATAGGATTGCTGCGAGAATTCAGACTAATTCATAGTGTCTTCTGTGTTCCATGGGGAGCACCAATTGATTCGAGGCAGATGGCATGAACCGTAGACGAGGCGCGTAAGAAGTATATGGGGTAGGGAATTGCAGAAAACTTCGAGGATGAAGTCTAATTTAATTGGGGAAGATTTGTAACACCTGGAATCTAGAATACTAATTAAGGAAAGATAATATGCAAATTGAAGGTCAACTCATCGAGTCCAAAAGGGATAACTCGACGAGTAGGAATAAGATTAGGTGCGGATTGAGAAGCCTACTCGGCGAGTTGGGGAGGACCAAATCGACAAGTTGTTATGGGATTGGGAAACCCTAAATTTGTGGCTTTGTACCCTATTTAAGCATCTTAATCCCCACCTACAGCCTCATTTCCAGCCTCCAAGTTCCAAACCCTAATCCACGAAACCCTAATGCTTTGGATGAGCGTATGAGTTATTTTTGAGTGAATCTTGTGTATTTTGAAGATTGTGGAAGAAGAAGATTTGGAGATTCAAGAAGAAGCATTAGATCTGGGATCTTGTCCATCTTTGGCAGCTTTCTGAGGTAAGAAGTCCTTAACTTGGTGATTCATAGCTTATATCTCTTCTAGTTTTGATTTATGGGTCTTTTTGACCCCATTGTGGGAAAAATGATACCCTCCATGGATTGTATGTAAAGGATTCCCACTTTCCAGTAATATTTGGCCCTTAGAATCATAAAAAGGGTCTCAAACCCATTTTTGTCTAAGAAAAGGCCATGCTCATGGAAGTAGATTGCTATATCTCGAGTTTGGGTCCATTTGAGGTGTGCAAAGCTATCAAGTTGTCAACTTTATAGAAATAGGTTATGGAAACAATATGGATCTGTATTCTGGAACCTTAGATCTGAGGAAAAAGTTGTATAGTCTAGAAATGCAAGGGACTCAGCGAGTTCATAGAGGAACTCGACGAGTTCGGTTGAATATTCCCGATTTTGTTCATGGAACTCGGCTGTCACACCCCAAAACCAAGAACGACATAAACGTTTTGAGGCGGAGGACGTCATGTAAAGTATCACAACAGTGCAAAGTAGTAAACAAGCAACAACATCATCCATTGCATTAATAGTAAAATTTTAATACATGTGTGTTCTTTTATAGAATAAGACATGAAAATAAGTAATCAAAATAAAAGACGAGTCTTGACTGCTCTGTCTTCTCAAAACCTGGTCATCGTACCTGTCTACTGGTGACCTGAGAATACAAGTTATTTTGAAAGTGTAGATCAGCATTTAAGCTGGTGAATTCATAAGTATTTTAGTGTCATTGATTTGTAAAACTGTAAAGAAAAGACTTGTAAATGTTTGATGAAAAAGTTTGTATAAGTATGAAAACCCTAGAAAATCCCATATTTCCTACTAGTATAAAAAGTAGTCTTCTAACAAGACCCGACTGTTTTGAAGGTTTGCTTCTCTGTAAAATGAAGGTTTTTCCCATGTACAACTATTATTATCAAAATATAGTCTACCTCATTGTTTATGTGAATGTGTCACAAAATAAAGATAATGAGGAAAATTATATAGTCATGGAAATCGTATCCTTTTTGCCTAGTTTAAACACGACGCGGTAAATGGCTGAACAGTACAACCGAGAACATCCGTCGATAAAGAGGTCCCACTGTAGCTAGCAGCCATGTGTAGGATGGTCAGTCCCGTATAGTATATAGTAATTCTCCTTGTATAGTATATAGTATTTCTCTTCGTATAGTATGTAGTACTTCTCCTTGTTTAGTATATAATATTTCTCTTCGTATAGTATGTAGTAATTCTCTTTGTATAGTATGTTTGTATAGACTCATGAATGAACTGACTCTTGTGTGATTCCTTGTACTAGGAATAGTAAATAGTATCTCCTAAACTATACCTATTATAGTTACTAGTAACGTATGTATATGACTGAATGAAAGTATGCCTTTGCTACCCAAAGGTACTGAACTGACTGATAGAACTTTTATGTCTACATATGTATAAATAATATATAACTAATATTTAGACGAAATTCTGATAATTAACCAATACCCTAAGGCCACATCCAAACAAGGAAAAGGAATTAAAGCGAATTAGCAGTCCTAAGTCCTTTAAACATTACTTACATAACTATACATATATAGGCATGCATTTGACAATATAAAAGTTTAAAAGAAGTTTTGTAAAACATTTGAAGAGTTTAATAATAAAAATCGATGACTTGATGTCAATTTATAAAACGATTTAAAGGTAGTTTGTTTAATATAAACAGTTTAAAGTATAAGAAATCCTTTGTTTGAAACACAGTTGTAACATAATTTTAAAGGAAATATTTAGTATATAAAACAAGTTTGATAAAGAGTTTAACATGTAAAAACATTTGAGAAAATATTTTGAAGTAGTTTGCTTGGTAAAACAACTAAAAGTGTAGTAAATCCACAGTTTGATAGTTATTAATCACATGTGATTGATATAATAACTATAATGATTCAACTTGTATTCCCCCATAAAAGCATTTAAAAACATTTAAAATGTTGATTAAGGGGTATGAACTCACCTGTAGTGAGTGGATTGGATGGAAGCAATGTTTTAAAACCCGATTTTTTAGTTGACTCGGTGTGATGGCCGGTTCACGGGTCAACCGGTCCAATCGGTCCAACCGCCGGGTCAACCGGTTTAGGGTATTTTAATACATAAAAAAAATTATGCATATATATAGAAAAATCATGACTTTGATTTCCTAATTTCAAATACTAAAAAACATACCAACATGTCTACATTACGTCAATCCAAATACATTTAAAAGTCGCAAAGTATAATATCAAAACAAAAGATAATTTTAGACGAATCCAAATGTGTTTCAATCAAACCAAATCATTGATCTTGAGACATTGGAGCGTTAAAAGCATCGATCTCATGATCACTTAGTAGTTGAAATTCAGTGTCAACTTCATCATCACTAACACCAACACTTGTACCATCTGTTTTTACAATATAAAAATGTTATATACAATATTACATAACAGAGTAATAATATATATATATATATATATATATATATATATATAGAAATGAAAATGTCACCTTCTGTTTGAGAAGCTGGTTCATGCTCTAGCATATTTTCTAACTCATTGTAATCAAGTTCTCCTTCCGGCTCTTCTTCAACCACCCAAAAATCCGTCTTGTCAATATTTTCATAGTCAAGAGGATCGTAAACCCTCTTATCAATCTTGAATCTACAAATACATTCAAAAAATCCAAAATATAACTTGTAAAATGATAAACTAAAATATAACTTGTAAAATCTAAAATATACCGTACCTATTTTCCAAACGCAAGTTGTAATGCACAAATACAAGATCGTTTAGTCTTTGATGTTCCAACCTATTCCTTCTTTTCGTGTGAATCCTTTCAAAAACACTCCAATTACGTTCAGAACCGCAAGAAGATGTTGTTTCACTTAAGATTCTAATAGCAAATTTTTGCAATACTGGAAGATCTCCTCCAAACAACTTCCACCACTCATCTACAAAAGAAATTGTTAGAATATTTTTTAATATTTAATAACACATAATGCTGCTTTTAACTTAATAATAAACTGAATATTATGTTGTGAAGTTGTTAAATCTTACCTGGACGTGAAATGGAACGAGAAGCAACAGCACTAGGTCTACCGAATGTACCAGCAGCTTCACGAAAGTGACCTAAACTCATTGTAAGATCTACAAGTTCATCACCATTAAAATTCTTCTTAGCCATATCAAGAACTCCTTGAAACACCTCATTCATTTTACAAAGATTTTCACAATCATATTGAATTGCTGGATTCAACCAATAAGTCACACAATGAATGCTTTTTCTTAATATCCTATCCCACCGACTATCAATGATGTTAGTTTACGGTTTGTACAATTCCTTCTTCTTTTTAAACAATTCCTTAACCCCTTTCCTTGCTCGACGCATTCCCTCATAAACATAACTTATTGTCGGTTTTTCATCTGAATCACATAACCGTAAAAGCTTCAACAAAGGAGTCATCACTTTCACAATAATCAAACAGTTCTTCCAAAACTCTTTATTCATCACAATGTCTCTACAATCAGCTGCATTTCCCACATTTAGCATCTTCTTAAACTCGTTAGATGTAACCATTGCTTGTAAATCTGATTTATGGTCAAATAAACTTTGCAATGCAATGAACGCAATACCAAACCGAATAGCACCTGGACGGATGATCTCTTTCTAGCCGGGTCTTTTTCTCAACCAATTCAAGGGCCACTTATGATTATAAATGAAAACAGTAACTCTAGATGCAAGAGTGACCAAACTTTTCACATTATCTAATTCTGAAACATCTTTCAAGATAAGATTGAGGCAATGTGTTGCACATGGCGACCAAGTAATAGTGGGATACCTTTCGCTTAACTTAGTACCGACAAGTTTGTAATTGGCAACATTGTCAGTAACCACCAATTGAACCACATTATTTTTTCCCACCATTTCAACTATTTCAGCAAATAGATTACACAGATTTGTAGCATTGCTTTGTATATCAGACGCACCCGCAGATTTAAGAAATGATATACCTTTTGGACAATAAACCAAGAAATTGATCAAGTGGCGTTGCCTAATGTCCCTCCACCCGTCACTCATTATTGTGCATCCGGTATCAACCCATTGTTCTCTAAAAGAATCAATTAACAAGGAAACCGACTTCTTTGCATCTTTCAATAAGTTGACCCTCAAAGCATGATAATTAGGTGCTTTGTACTCATGACCAATACTTGCTATCTTATCTACCATATGTTGAAAATATGGCGAGTTGCACGCATTCATAGGTACACACGCATCATAAAACCACATCGCAATAGCTAAATCAACATCGTGTAACTTTGCCTTGCTTTGCATAGCGGATTTGATAGTTGTCACACCCCCAAACCAGAACGGCGGAAACGTTCGGGGGCGGATGACTTCATGTGGTAGCATAACAAATGAATACATAGTAAGGAAAGCAATACAACCATCATATATATAATTGAAAGTTTACATTGTTTAAAAAGTACATGTTCAAAACCAATTACAATATGATGCCAAAATATGAAGTTAAACTGACGACGCAGCGTCCCTTCTTCAAAGTTGTTTGATACCTGTAATTACTGAATCCCTGGGACATACAAGTAGTTTTGAAAGAGTAGATCAGCATTTAAGCTGGTGAGTTTCATAAGTATTAAATGACATTGTTTGTATGAAATGAAATGTTTTGTTTTTGTTTGTTTGTTCCTAGAAAATCCCATATTTTCTACTAGCATAAATGTAGCCTTCTCGTAAAACTATACCTATTATAGCTTTCTAAAAGTGTGTCTCGTTTCTTTAGAAATCCCTAGAAAATGAATCCCTTGTTATGAAAGTATAGATTTTTATAGTGTCTAAGTTGGAAACATATACATGCAATCTAAAACAGAGTGTTTAATTTATACCTATATAACAACATTTTTCGTTTCAAAAGATATAATGTTATCGTGATATATTTTACATACGAAAGTTCCCTATAAAGTTTATAAATCACATATGATTCTGTTGAATAAAAGTGTATAATAAAACTTTATATAACACACGATAATAATCGGGTGTTTTACTTGTACCCCCCCCCCCCCCCCCCTGAAAGCATATAAAAGCATTTATAGAATATTTAAAAGGGTTAATTAAGGGGTATGAACTCACTTGAAAGATCGAAGAAAGGCGAGATGAAAACCGGGCAGAATTTCTTCTCGAGAAAACGGATTTTCTCGGGATTCTCGGGAGTACAAACGACCTTCGGGACTTGAGCAAAGTGACCGGGGCTTCGGGTTAGCACGGGCACGGAAAACGAGGCAACAATGCAAGAGAAATGAGAGAGATTGGCCCTTTTCTTCGGAACCCTCGCATCCCTTTTATAGGGGGTGGGAACCGCCTCGGTACGCTGGGCGTACGCATGCGTCATGCATGACCGGATCCTCGACTGCCTCGGAGTTCGGATGGGACGGGCGTAGCTTCGCATAGGGCGAGACGTGGACGATCCAAGGCCTACTCCTTGAGTACGCTGGGCGTACGAGCTTACGCTGGGCGTAACTCGGCCCTATCTGATGACTCGCCTTCGAATAATATCAAGGTTAAATAATAAAATTTATATTTTATTTATTTAATAAACTTCTAAAATTCATATCTTCTTCATACGAACTCCGTTTTCGATGTTCTTTATATCCACGCGTAGGTGAGACTTGCTCTACAACTTTCGTTTAGATTCCGTCGGCAAATTTTGAAATTATTTTTTATTATTTATTTTTAAAATGTCGCGTTAAGAAAATTTCGTTAGAAATTCATAACTTCTTTATCTGACATCTGTTTTTGCCAGACTTTTTACCGTTGAAATACCATTGTCGAGACCTTCGATTCTCGTTTAGGTCATTCCGGTCAAAAGTCGCTCGATCTCCGATTCGAGTTTTTAGCTGTCTGTCGCTAAGCCGAACTTGTAAAAATCCTAACTTCAATATACGAAGTCGGATTTGGGCGTTCTTTTTACGTACGATCATGGTTTAATGACATCAAACATAGTAGGTAATTAAATAGAAACTTTTTGGACATTTTATTTTCGAAGCTAATTTCATTATCACAAAAGTGGTTACAATACTTGACTTTTTAAGTCATTACATAGAGTTGAAATATCGGGTTGTCACAATAGTGGGTTGGGAAGAATCATTTATATTTTTTGAAAAGAAAGGATGAACAGGTGGCGTAGCTTTCCTTTTTCCCTATTTAGTAGATCGTGCCTTGACATTCTGTATTTGTGCTTCTTCCATCTCTTCATCATCATCATCTGATATAGTATGAGTATTTGTGTGTTTATCTTTTTGGGCATGTTCTATCAAGTTCCCTTTAATCGTAAAACGCACTTCAGGAGGCACTTTTAGACTTGATACTACTTCACCCTTAATACCAGCAAGATGCTTCTTGAATCTATTTATTCCACCACCACCGATCAGTTTTTGACAAACGTTACATATGCATTCTTTTTTCCCCTCTCATCAATTACCATTGTTGCATAATCCCACCCTATATATGTCTTTGTCCGTACATTTGTATTAGCCGAAGAATTGGATGGAGTTTGTGATTGTTGTTGTGATCCAGAAGCCATATTTAACTGTTTGAAAATGAAAAAAGTCTGATGTCAATTTTTCCAATACTCAATTTCAAACATAATCAAGTTCAACTTCAAACAGAAGTTACAGATAGTCTGATGTCAAAAGTTTTCTAATGTCAACATTCATTTTTTCCAATATTCAAGTTCAAACATAATCAAGTTCAAACTTCAAACATAATTTCTTACCTTAAATTGAAATCAAGTTCAAAGTGGAAACTGTTTTTTTTTTTTTTAAAACAGAGCACAAACTATCAAATTTCTAGAGTTCAAAAAGAATTGAAATCAAAACATCTTAAAATTGGTGGTAATTTGTTTCAACTGTATTGGAATATACAAAAGGAATTGTAATATGTAAAATCCCTGTTTTTACATAATTTCTTACGTTAAATTGAAATCAAGTTCAAACATAATCAAGTTCAAACTTCAAACATAATTTCTTACCTTAAATTGAAATCAAGTTCAAACATCACTGGAAACCTTAAATTGTACAGTGAAAATTTCGAAATAAGCAAAGTCTAAATTTGTATTGTGAAGATTTCTTACCTTAAATTGAAACCAACAAAGTCGACTTCCACATGATACCGTCACTGGAAACCCATCAAGTCGGACAGGGACATTGGCGTCGGTTTATGAGAAAATGGTGGATGTTGGGAGCGTCTCTGCAACAGGGCAACCAGCACAAGTTCCGGTACAACGAAATTGGA
This sequence comes from Lactuca sativa, assembly GCF_002870075.4. Taxonomy (NCBI): domain Eukaryota; kingdom Viridiplantae; phylum Streptophyta; class Magnoliopsida; order Asterales; family Asteraceae; genus Lactuca; species Lactuca sativa. The sequence continues at coordinate 77,790,390 of NC_056624.2, read as the reverse complement.
GAAAGGGATGGAAGCCGATAAGGGGGTGTCGAATATTTGGTAGAGATTAGAAAATAGAGACTGTGAAGGAAAGAATTAGGTTTCTCGTCAATATGCTAAAAGAAAAGAAAGTATTTGGGCTAAAATAAAAGAAACATTTGGGCTTACCGGTTCAACAACGTTTTTTCCGTTTTATTATGACCGGTTCGACCGCGTATTAGTGAAAACCGGCCGGTTTGCTCCGGGTCAAAAAGTGGCAAAAACCCGGTGTATATTGACCCGCTCTAGTGTCCGGTTCCCGGTTTAACCGGTTGGACCGGTCGGGTTGACCCGGGTTTTAAAACGCTGGATGGAAGTGTTGGAAAAGGTGCTAGGTGTCAAGTGAAGACTTGAACACACACAATGATCCTATTAACATATAAAGACATATATATGTAACTAATTAGTGATTATAATACTAATTAAGCAAGTATAAACACCCTAGAACATGGAAAAACACTTGGATTTAAGTGTTATAAGAACTTAGGGTTGCATCTAAGGGTAGTAAGGCATTGCTATTGAGTTTACGGCCCAAGGACCACTCTCCATGGAGTTTGCGCCCAAGGGTTTACGGCTCTAGTGAGTTTACGGCCGTAAACCCATGGCAAACTCTCCAAATTCGTGTGTTAAGGTCCTTAGCTCAATTGTGAAGGGTTCTAGTTCAAGTCCCAAACCTTAGGAAGGAATTTAGGGCATCTATGCACCCTCTAATAGAGTTTATAGCCTTGGGAGATGCCCTGGCCGTAAACTCCTTCCATTCCAGATTTCTTGATGTTTCTAAAGATTAAACAAGTTCGTTCTAGTACACAACAAGCTAGGACAAGAGTACTTACAATATAGAAGCTTGTTTGGGTGTTTAAGGTCCAAGAACACTAGTGTGTGTTCTTGGTGCTTTGAAGAACACTTGAAGATCTATGTAAAAGTGAATATTTTATGGATGAAATGGTGTATAACAACTAGATGAAAGGTTATAACAACAAATCAAGTGAAGAAACACTTACATTTTTGGAAGATTGGAAGAAAGGGGTTATGATACTTGAGAGAGAATGGTGGGAGTTCTTGAGCTTGAAAGTTGGGAAATGAGGAAATGAAGGGTAAACTCATGCTATATGCATGAGTTTACGGCCATAAGGAGTTCACGGCCCAAACTCCAAATGTTTGGTCGTGAACACCAATCCAAGGGGTTGTTTGATTCATTGGTGCCCCATAATCCTAGAATATACCTCCTTTTATTCGTTCGTTTGAAGAATAAATATTAAAAACACCCAAACGGACTTTAATCCGAGCTAAAAGTTAGAAGAAATGAGCTTGAATTTTAATGAAGTGCTTGACTGTATAGGATAGAAAAATTCGGGTAGTCACATCATCCCCCCATTAGAGGGAATTTCGTCCCGAAATTAGAGTTTAAGCAATGAAGTAGTTACAAATAACCAAGTAAGGAGATGAGGATATTTCAGATTCATCTGATCCTCGCGCTCCCGAGTGAATTCAGGTCCTCGCTTGGCGTTCCAGTGAACCTTCACTACTGGGAAGCGGCTTTGCTTCGTCCGCTTGACCTCTCGGTCCATGGTCACTATGGTTCTTCCACGAAGTTGAGGCTCTCGTTGATCTCGATCTCGTCGAGTGGGATTACAAGAGTCCTGACGGAAAGGCACTTTTCCTAGTTCGAGGGGTGGGAAGTAGGATGTACGCTGTTAAGTTCGCTGGGTAGGTTGAGTATGTAAGTTACAGGGTTGATTCTAGCAAGAATCCCGAAAGGCCCTATGTACCTTGGATTTAGCTTTCCATGCTTTCCGAAGCGTATCAAGCCTTTCCAGGGTGAGACTTTCAAAAGAATATGGTCTCACACCTGGAATTCCAAAGGTTTCTTTCTCTTCCCTCTCTTCCTAGTTAAGGGCCACTCCCTTCTGGGTCAGAGTCGTAAGAGGCTTCGTAATTCGAGAGAAATTATGAATGAACCTACGATAGTAGTTAGCGAGACCTAGAAATTTGCAAATTTCCGTAGGCGTCTTTGGTGCTGACTAGCTCTCAATGGCCTTGATTTTTGGAAGGGTCTACATAAATTTCCTCCTCACTAACAATGTGGCCCAGGAATTCGAATCTTCGAATCCAAAACTCGCATTTAGAGAACTTCGCGTAGAGCTTCTCTAATCGAAATGTTTTCAAGGTCTGACATGGATGCTTACTATGATCTTCCTTACTACGAGGGTAGATAAGTATGTCATTGATGGACAACAATGACGAACTGATCCAAGTAAGGACGGCATACCCTATTCATTAAGTCCATGAATACTGCGGGCGCATTGGTCTTATCCGCGAGGTATCACTACGGACTCGTAGCGTCCGTATCAAGTTCGGAAGGCCGTCCTCGGGACATCCTCCTCTGGCACTTGTAACTGGCGATACTCGGATCTCAGATCCATCTTCGAAAGGTAATTCGTTCCTTACGGTTGGTCAAACAATCCATCCATGCGAGGCAGAGGGTAATGATCCCTAATGGAAATCTTGTCGGGGTCTCCACTAGTCAATGCACATACTAACTAATCAGTCTTTCTTCTTGACGAACCAGACTGGAGTTCCCCAGGGTAAGAAGCTCAGTCTTATAAAGCCATTGCTGAGCAGTTTGCTAAGTTGACCGGACAGTTCTTGCATCTCTGTAGGTGCTAGACTATAGGGCGATTTGGTTACAGGGGTAGCCCCTGCAACTAACTTGATTTCGAAGTTGACCTTGACGTTTTGGAGGTAATCTAGGGAGTTCTTCTGGAAAGATATCGGGAATATCCATAAGAAAGTATGATTACTCATGAAGTAGGGAATAGGGTAGGTATTTCTATTCTACCTGTATCTCTTCACCCCGCTCAGCGAGAATGCATTTGATTGGATTCTAAGTTTATTCTCATGGCAGCACGATGACTTGTAGTCTTGAGCAGTCTCCATCCTGAAGTACATATCAGAAGTCATATTTGTGAGCTTTGTGTATATGAGTCGTATATAATTAAGATTGAAAAGGCAGTCGAATAAATGATTCTTCTTTAAGATCACATCCAAACAAGGAAAAGAAGTTAAAGCAGAATCATCAATTCTAAGCCTATAAAACCTTGATTATATACCACCCTTACGCATACATTCTTCAACGATAGATTAACCGTATGGGTCTTTGGGTTGAACTTGACATACTGTACGAGTGGTATTCCGGGGAGGTTTGCTGAGGTTTCTTCGGAACAGACACGAAACATAAGGTACTCTATGCATGAGTACCTCGGAGTTCTGGAATGATGGCTTCGCTAGAAAGGCGATTACGGAGCAAAGAATTTACGCACGAAATTGGTATTGTGAGGATCGAATTGACTCAAGTTATATGATAATATCATACTCACTTGGAAATAAAGGCATTAGACTAGATCATAAAGGTGTTACAGACAAAACATGACAGTGCAACTTGTAACAGAGTTTCAGTACTTTGGTTTACTACAAGACTACTGTTGCGAATAAGGTATACTACAGAAAGCAAGTATACGCAGCACGAGAGTCCCTTGACTGGCGGGATCTCGCAAAAGACAAGACTCGAGTTGCACTAGTTTTTGAAAGTTCATAAGTCTACTATAACGAAACGCCCTAGTATTTCAACGTGAGTCCGGAGTAGTCTCTCCTGCGGCAGTGATCCTTAGTATCTTCCCGTCTGCACCAAAGTTCTTTGTTATTGGACAATCCTTCTTAAGATGTCCTATCTCACCGCATAGGTGACATATCTGGCTAGTACCAGCATCGGTGGTGGAAGTGATGTTTCGGATCGGAGTTATATGGACACGAGTGCTTTCGTTGTTCTTCCCTTTTGGACAATTCCTTTTATGGTGTCTGGTTTCACCGCAACCATAGCAAGCTTGGTTGACTCCGATGTCAGGGACTTGAGTGATGGGTCGTGCCGGTGCTCCATAGCTATGAGCATGGCGCCCTATTTTGTGGAAATTGTAGCATTGCATTTGTGACATCCCCAAAATCTCGGCCAGAAAAGACCGATTTTCATTTATGCTTTTAAATATTTTCAGAGTAAATCCTTTTGATTTGAAAGAGTTGCGGAATTTGTTCCCAAAAACAAAACATGATAAAACAATGTTTACCGAAGCATTTCATAAAAGAAATGTATTTTCATTATAATCAAAACTCGAGGTGTCATGTTCCGATACAGACCAATAAGCATAAACGAATACATTACAAGTCATATAACAAATATAAACATATGCAGACTTGTAAACAAAACAACTTGATGGTTCATCCATCTCATGCCCTTCCGCCACTTCCTGTACTACAATTTAAAACTGAGTGGGTCAGGCTTGGGAGCCTGGTGAGCATATAGGGTTTTCAACCCACAATAAATATCATATTTAATTTTCACCAACCAACAATAACCCAATTACCCATTCCCGTTATTCTCACTTTAATGTCCCTAAAACAACTAACATAAGGGACCTAGTCTAAGAATATTTCATCGGGGCGACAACACATGCTTCGGGGGTACCTCAGCAATATAAGTCAAATAAGGCAACCATGAGGGGGATGGAGTACAGCGAATGAACACCCAAGTTCATTAACACCTACAGGTGGCGAACCTGCTAATGTTTCCACAAGACTGTCTAGAATAGCCAGTGGTCATCATCTAAACTCCGCTAGATGACTCAATCAAACAACAACGAGGCCTCTCATTTGTTTATTACACACCAACTGTCTACCCATGTTCTACCCAACATATTAGTAGATAAAAATATACATTTGTATACATAGTTTAAAGAAAACCTGTATAGCATGCTTTAATCAACACATATATCACATAACAGATGAGGCACACACACACATAACACATATCTCATAAAGAAATAAGCAGATCTATAAGATAGAAGAGAGTGAATACTCATTCACACATAACACAACCAAATATATACACATAGCACGTATTTTATATATAATACTTCATATTATTGTATTTGGAAAGAAAATAACTACACACTCACTTGATCAGAAGATGATCCGACAGCACTACGGCTTATAGAAGTAGTATTCCTCAGCAGATCTGGAAGATCTCCTCGAAAATCGAACTTCTCGCGGGCAGAGCTTCGACTCGGGAACCACACTTCTCGGGATCTTCGGGGTCTCGGGACTTGCCTCGGGGCTAGAGTATGATACCGGGGCTTCGGGGTGGAATCAGCACGCAAAACGATGCAAAAGACTAGAGAGAAGAGAAGAAATGAACAAGAATTATGGCTGCCTTCGGATCCCCTTTTATAGAGGCTGGAGCCTCGGAGTACGCGGGGCGTACTGCCCAAAACGTCATTGCTTACGTATCCGAAGTGCTCGAGTGCGAGTGTCGACATCCCTCGGAGTACGCGGGGCGTACCTTGGATCAGATCGGTGACTCCTTCGGATAATGCTTCCGAATTTTGATTTAAATTTAATTACTAAATGATTAATAAACTTCGGAAATTCATAACTTCTTCATACGAACTCCGTTTTCGACGTTTTTTATATCCACGCGAAGGTGAGACTACGCTCTACAACTTTCGTTTAGACTCCGTCGGCTAATTTTGACTTTATTTTTATTAATTATTTTTAATAGGCCGGGACAGAAACTTTCGTTATAAATTCATAACTTCTTCGTTTGACGTCCGTTCTCGCCTAACTTTTTATCGCTTCGATACCAACAATGAGATCTTCGATTCTCATTTAGATTGCTTCGGCTAAAAACCCCTCGATCTCAAATCGAGTAAAACAGGCTACACACCGCTAAGCCGAAACTTCGATAAATCATAACTTCCTCATACGAAGTCAGATTTGGGCGTTCTATATATATTCAGAAACCTCGTTTCAACTACTACAACATTATTCAAAGATATTAAGTTTATTTTACACTTAAATTTTGACGCTTATTTTTATTCTTAATTATTCAAACCACATAATTAAGCAATTAAGCACAAAACACACAATACTCAAATAATACAATCTTATTACTTCAAAATGGGTTACAAAGGTTAACCTAGACTATTACATTGCTAAAAATGGCAAGCCCGGAAACACAGGCGTTACAGCATTTCATGGCAAGCTCCATTATTATGAAAGGTACACTTGTTACACTTCGGGTGTTTTCCCTCGTATTGTTTGATCGGTGCTGAAGTAGCAGGGGTTGCCACTTGTTGTTGTTGCATGGCAAGTCTTTGGGATCGCTTACGCTCCTTTTGGGCTTGACGCTTTTGTTTCCTATTCTCGGTTTTACGGCTTTGCAATTCTGTGACTGTTATCACTTGTTGGCTTCCCGGATCGATACAACGATCGAAATTGTCAACCCCCTTGCCAACCTTGTTTGCGTTATCAGCGTTGAGGTTTGTAAGGACAGCTGCCACGGCAGCTGTTACCGTAGCTTGGAATGTAGCGGCGTCGATATGAAGGATAGGGGTTTCGTTGCTCGGCTGACTATTTCTGGATGACGACATGATTCTGCTATATGATAAGAAAATGAGTTTGTGAGTGGTTTAGGGTTGAATCTAGATGTATCTTACTCTTTTATGTAATTGTAACTTTTTCGTTTCGTTTAAATTGTTCTCGGTGGTTTGACCTACATCCCTATGATGTGGTACTAGTAAAGAGTAGAAGTAAGTTCATAGAATGGTCACAAGACGTTTGTTGTCCAAACTAGGGTATCGTTGGTTGGTGGATAACATGATTTAAAATCCAACTTTTGAAAGAGAATTGGAAATGATCCCGGAGCTAAATTACCTGTGACAACCCGAAATTTCCATTCTGAACAAACCATATCAAGCCAATAGAAGTAGAACAGTTACAGTGAAAACTCAGATTTCGAGTATAAGTTTGGTAGTTTTCAGGATTTTACACTTAAGGAGATATTAGGAGAGTGGATGCACTAGGGTTTTGTGCAACACTGTTATTCCAATACTCTAGGATATTAGAGTTCATTCCGAGAATAGAAATATTTTCTGCCAAAAATCCCAGGACTATATATAGAAAACTGAACCAAATAGTTCATTAGTTGAATTCCAATTAGAGAAAAGTCAAAATTCTCTCTCACGGATCTTCGGGTTTTTATACCAAATTGTGAGTACTTCGATCTAGTTATGTTATATAGCTTAGATTGTGTTTAGAAACACCAATTACATATCAAACCTGTGAGACTCGGGAGTTTACCGCCCAAGAACGTTCTTGGGGAGTAAACTCCAATATGTGGCTTAAATGCTACTTAGTCCTTTCCCCGTGATTTGTAACTACCTTAGACTTGTATGCTAGTGTGTATATGACTAGAAAACATCAAAATCGGATTAATACCCCAAGATTTGGGAGTTTACCGCCCAAGAACACTTGGGGAGTAAACTCTATTTTAAGGTCCTAAAGGGTTCCAATGACCCTCAAAGCTTTAGAACTCGAACTAGAAGCCTTCATTTCATATTTAGGACACCAAAATCATTTCAAAACATGGATGAAAGAGAGTTCATGGCCAATGATGTTCCAGGGCCGTGAACTCCATGTTTAAGGGTCAAAATGCCTTGAAAAACCTTCCTTAAGCCAAGAGACAAATTAGGACAAGTACCCTAGTGTGTTTGGGGCTAGAAAACACCACTAAAACACCAAGAAAAGGGAGTTTACGGCCCAAGATATTTTAGGGCCGTGAACTCCAATATATGGTGCCAAATGGTGCCATAATTCCTCTTAAAGCCTTGAACAATTGCCTAGAACATATCCTATGTGAGTATAGGACTTGAAAGCATCATAAACACCCTCCCAAGGGAGTTTAAGGCCGTAAAATCCAAGGGAATATGGTCTCAAGGCCGTAAACTCCTCAAAGGAGTTATTAGGAAGCCCAAACACTTGTTTAAGCCTTGAAGCAATTCACCACATGAGTTGTATAATTGTTAGACTTCATTTAGGGACTTGGTTGAGAGTTTACGGCCAGGAGTTTACTCCCTTGGGCCATAAACTCCAAGACATATGGTCATTTGACCATAAACTCCCATTAGGGGCATTGCACTCCTTTGTTGCAACCCATTAGCCTCCTAGCACTTGACCAAAAGTGTTTTCCTCGCGTTTAAATGTTTATACTTGTATAGTTAGTGTTTTAATCACTAATTATTTATATACATATGTCTTCATATGTAATTAGGATCATTGTGTGTGTCTACAGTCTTCACTTGACACCGAGCACTTGCTCGATCCTTCCTTACGATAACAGTCCGTTCAATTCCAGTCACTTACTGCAGGTGAGTTCATACCCCTTAAATAATGTTTTAAACTATTTTAAAATGTTTTATGGGGGGGATACAAGTAGAATTATGCTAGTTATTATATCAATCACATGTGATTAATAAGTAGAATTATGCTAGTTATTATATCAATCACATGTGATTAATATGCAGCATTCAAATGATTTACTACACATTAGCCGTTTTACCAAACAGTTTCCTTCAAATGATTTTTATAAACATTTTATATGTTTTAAACTCCTTATTACACTGTACATTTTACTCTGTATATTACATTTCAAACTTATTTACAATTGTGTTTCAAACAAATGTTTCTTTATACTAAACTGTTTTATCAAACCCATGCCTTCAAATTGTTTTATAGATTGACATCAAGTCGATCTTTTCTTAAAATAATAATTATGTTTCAAATGTCTTACAAAACTTATTTATGCTTTTATATTATAAATTGCAGGCATCTATATGTATAATTATATAAGAAATGTTTAAAAGACTTAGGAAGGCTATCCACCCTATTTCCTTTTTGCGCTTGAGATGTGGTCTGGTGGGATATCGGGTATTCGTCCGAAAGTCGTTTAAATATTAGTTATATATCATGTGTACATATATAGTCATAAAAGGTCCTTCCAGTTCATCCCATGCCCTTGAGTAGCAATGGTATACATCCATGTCCATACGTATCAGATAGATTACTAGTAAACTACCATATGGGTAGTTTAGGGAGATACTAGAACTATTACTAGAACACAATATCATACAATGAGTCAGTTCATTCATGAGTCAATACTTTCTAGAACATTACAGTACATTACTACACTTGCTAGATAGAGAGAACACACACTACAACTAGCACACGTAGAACATTTCCGTACATTACACTTACATTAATACGTTAATTATTGTGATATAAATCGGAGCATGAATTAAATGTCATGGCCCGAGTTGTAGCCAGAGTCTCTTGAAGGGAGAGCGTGAGTTTGTGTATAGATCTATATTGGATTGACTATCCTACACCTTGCTGCTAGCTACAGCGGGACCTGCAGGTCTGCGGGTGCCAAACGTCATACCTTATTTTCGACTATACATTGTCGTTGTTACCAGTCTATAGTATGGTGCAATTTATCACATGATGCCTTAATATAAATCCGGTTTAAGGTAGTTAGTACAACAGTAGTTCTTATAGCGCTACGTTTTAGTACTACATTAATTTTCCCTGTACATATATTTAGTGATCCTTTCACTTAAACTATAGATGTAAAACCTATATTTTGTTAATAATAGTTACACTTGGGAAAATTACACACTTTTTCATGACACGAACATTGAGAACAGTTAGGTCTTGGTAGAAGACATCCTTATATAATAGTAGGAATCATAGGGATTTCTAGAGTTTTTCAAACGTTTACAGTTGTTTTACAAACATTTTCATACTTACAGTTCATATACATTTTCCATACTTACAATTCATTTACTTACAAATTCTTACATACAAATTAAGACACTAAATACTTATGATCTCACCAGCTTCAAAGCTGATACTCGCTTTCAAAATTACTTGTATCCTCAGGTCATCATAGACAGGTACCGATGCAAGGAGAAAGGAAGATGGAGCTTGTTCAAGACTCATCTTTCATTTTGATTTTTGCTTTAGTGTTTATCAAAATTTGATAGAACATACTTGTATAATAATTCTATTATTAATGCAATGGATGATGTTGTTGCTTGTTTACTACTTTTCATTGTTGTGATACTGTACATGACGTCCTCCGCCCCAGAACGTTTCCGCCGTTCTTGGTTTTGGGGTGTGACATTACCATAGTCCAATAGCTTGACTAGAGTGAGGTCCAGATAGAATTCTAATGATAGTATGATGAAAGTATTTGAACTAAGATTGACACAGCAATTAGCCGACTGTCAATGTCATTGCTATTTTATGATGTAATAAGTTTGGGAAAAATTTGACCTTGTAGTAGGTCTTACATCATATCCGGAGTAGAAAAGTTTTGACAGCATAAAGGCCTAACTAAAAGTACTTACGGTACTGGGGTAGTTACATAGAAAAGTGCTACATAGGGTATAGACAGGAAGACGATTCCTTATAACAAGGAAGGAAAAATAAAGCATCTCCTATTGGTGACGGTCATCCCTCTGACGAACCCTTAGTTCAGCCAGTTGACGTTCCATATCTAGCAGGTGTCTTTCGTACACCCTCTGGCGTACTCGGAGCTCTATGACTTCGGCTCGAGTTTCAGCTAGTGCTTGCAGTAGAGCCTCGTGGTCTCTCTCAGATCTCTCACGAGCATTTTCAAGGTGAATGGTGCGGATCGTATGCATTCCAGCATTGGCATCAACCTCTGCGATACGCTGGAGAGCTGTCCTGCCCTGAATTTTGTTTCGGGCAACTCTACGGACCAGGATTGGCAGAACTCTGTCTGTTGAGCCTCCTTCGCTTATGTTATAGAAGCTTCGGTCTCCATTAAACGGCATAGGTTGATCTTGCTCTTCGCTCCATGTCTCCAAACATTCTACCCAAGGAGGCGTCGGGCCATTCTCTTCATTTTATAATCCAATGTGAAGTAACGAAGAACAATAAGTAAGGATAATGCAACTGGAAAGTTTATTAACACTGAAGCGCGTGTCACTGAAATAAATTTAAAATCAATGTGTGTGATCAATGATCATGTCATTAATCAAAAGATACAAAAATTATCTAAGAGCTTCCAATTAAAAGTTTGATCGTGCTTCCCAGTTAGCTATCCTTCACTAGGAAAAATTCAACCACACTGACACCAGGTTTCAAGTGAATTAACGAAAGACAAACAAGAAGGGGATAATGATCTAAATTCGCATTCATACAACTAATAGCCCTAAATGTATCAATCAACAAGTGAAGAATTGTCAATTTTGTAACAAATTGGGTAAAGAGAAAGGCACAATCGTGAGAAGAATTCTAAAAGAGGGAACTTACAAGACATGAGATACGAGAGTCCAATAACGCACATGGACAGGAAAAGAATCCATTTCTTGGCCTCATCGATAAGGTCTCGAGCAGTCACCATTTGCCTGCCAGTGCTCATTTTTTGAGACTCTGATCAGATCAATCTTCAACGCTATAAATTCATTACATAAATTCAACAAAATCGCAACCCAATCTTGCAATCTGATAACTTTCTCGAAGCAATTGCAACGACGATTCTAGATCCACGAATTGATTGTGACGCGTTCGTTCCTATACGACCCACAGGACCCGTCATTGTTCAGAGCTTCGAATCTGTGAGCGCAATGCTACTGTGTATATATGATTATTCAACCATCAATGGGTTTTCCACCTATACCTGAGAACCTGCGGTGATTTTTCCCGTAGAATCCTGCATATGGATTCAAAGACTCACCAGAAGCCAAAATTAGGGTAGTAATGAACATATGAAGGTCAATGAGGAATATGAATGAATTTAACCGCATGAATACAATCAGCTTTAGAAGAGTAAAATCGATTAAAATAAGCATTTTTCATGTTTCTTCTCTTTTGTCTCTATCTCAGTGGGAGACTAGGGCTTGAAATTTCTTGATCTTCAGAGTAACACTAGAGCAGAGATCCAATGAGACGATTAACAAGTAACGTCAAGAGTAGCGGAGAAGCGGATTGGAGAGAAGGGAGAGGGGAGAATCGATTGCGAATATGAAAGATAGAAAGAAGGTAGAAAAGAATAAGGGGGTTTTCAAAATTTTGGGGATTTCATTTTCCCCCATATGTACGCGCGTTTCATTAAAATTATAAAGCGACACTTATAGAGGACGCGCATTTAAGATACAACGTCCTCCGTGTTTTTAATTTTTTTTCTTATGACACTAATTTAAGGGCACGCAATAATGCGTGACCTAAATCCTTAAATTTTTTAAACAGATGCCTCTTTTTTAATGTCACTCTCTTTTGCGTAACATAAATCAATGAGTTTCGTGGTTTGTGCGTCGTAAAAGGGTATTTTTCTTGTAGTGTCGGCCTCTAGTCAAGGCGAGTTTAGCCAACTCAGCCAAAAGACTCATATATTAATAAAAATCGGTCCAAACCAGTCAAACTTGAATCGGTTCAACTGAATATGCCCACCAACATAACTTTTTCTACTGAAGAACCAGAAAAATCCGGCACAAAACCATTTTCAAAATTATGAAACTTAATTGGACACTTGCCAAAAAAGAGAATCTCACCAAAGAATACCCTAAACATCCTACATAGATAGGCATAAAGAAGTTCTAATGACTTGGCTAATATTACTCAATTATCTCGACTCGACATGTAGTCCTCATTTAAGACGAATTAAAACATGTCTATTAATACTAGATTTACAAATTTCCGACTACTCTCATTTAAGCTTTTGCTCTCTTTTACATGGATTCTAAATGCGTTCTAAGGCTAATTTTTGCATTGGATATCTACTGATGGAGGTGAGATACGCAGCCAATAGAACATTTCCTTTCCAGATGGCTTTCATTTTGAATCAGATCTAAACCCAGAAACAATGATACACACACAGTTATAATTAAACCTAGAAAATAAATTATTTTCATGATTTCACAAACGATTGGGTTTGATTATGTGTTTGAGAGAGAGAGAGAGAGAGAGAGAGAGAGAGAGAGAGAGAGAGAGACCCTTTGTATATTTAATAATTATAAAATATTTAAAAAAATGAAAAATAAATATACTAAAAATATAATAGTCTTTTTAGTTTTCTAAGATACCAAAAACACGGTAAAACTAGTTTAAAAGGACAACGAAACCAAAAAACTCGAAATTTGGACTAAACCTCAGAAAAAATACATACCATATGACCATTTTTGTAGTTTTGTCTAATAATAATAAAAACAAAAGTACAACAAAATCTAATAATAATAATAATAATAATAATAATACAAAAAACAAAACAAAACAGTCTTAATAATCATAATATCAAATTAGAGGAGGTACGATAAGTAAAGGGGATACACATATTCACCGAACTAATATTATAAAAGCCTTAAACTTTTAACGCGTAATTGGAAAAAGCCCTAATATTTTTTTTATTATTGTTATGACCACAACTTTCTCGCAGAATTATCACTCTAGCCCACTTAACGAGTTTTATGGTTAACTTGGTTAATTTTTTTTACAAAATCAGTCCTAAAAAGTTCAAATTTGGTCCCTGAGGTTCGCAAAAAAATACACCACATGGTTTTTTAACTTTATTTTCGTTTTTTGTATACTTTATTTATTTTCGGTTTTTAATATATATATATATATATATATATATATATATATATATATATATATATATATATATATATATATATATATATATATATATATATATATTATTTTCTTTTTTTATATACTTTATTTGTTTTCATTTTTTAACTTTTTTTTCAACAATTTGATTTTTCTTTTTATCTTTTTACCTTTTGTTTTCTATTTTTTTTCCTATTTTAGTTATTTATGGTTTTTCTAATGTTTTTATTTACTTTGATTCAAGTAAACGAACTTGAATTCAATATAAATTACTATAACAAGTTTTTTTTTATAGAGAATGACTATTATTTTTTTTAATCTATTATCAAATTGAAAAATATTATCTTGCATTTAATCTATTGATATCACATATAGAAATATGATTTAATCTGCAAATTATATAACAAATTGAAACACTAATTCTCAGTAAACAAGCTAATTTTTTTTAATTTTCATTTTTCGTAACAGAAATATAATAGCACTAAAGAAAAAAAAATAAAAAGAAAATAAGTTGGATCGAAATTACAAATATAAACATTACTATTTTATTTATTTGAATAAAAATAAAAAAATTACAAAAACTATAAATTATCAAAATTGTTATATACTCTAATATATTAATACATTTTATATTTTTTGAAAAATGTTAATAAAAAGATAAAAATACAAAAAAACAAAAAAAAACAAAAACAAAAAAAAAACAAATAATTGGAAAACAAACAAGAAAAAAATAAAAAAATAAAAAGATGAAAAAAATAAAATATAATACGAAAAGAAATATTAAAATGATATCACATATAGAAATATACTCTATATCCTTCTTAATAAATGAATGTTTTTTTTGCCACATGTCAATCTCTCATTAGTTTTGACACTTGTCATTTTGTGGTATTTTTGAAATAAATATTATCCACTTGTCAATTTTTGGTTTGTTTCAATTTTTAAAATTAAAGTCATATACTATATATGTAAAGTATTAAATATCATATTTATGATATTAAATTGCAATAAATACATTTCTTCCTTTTTTATTTTAAAATTTCACATTAAAAAATATTTTATGTTTACAATTTAATGTTTAATTTTTTTTTTAAATCAACCTGTGTAATACACGGGTCTCACACCTAGTATAGTTATATACACTAAAAATAGAAAACAAAAGGTAAAAAAGTTTAAAAAAAATTGTTGAAAAATAAAGTTCAAAAATAAAAATAAATAAATATATACTTTATTTATTTTTATTTTTTAACTTTAATTTTCAACAATTTTTTTTAAACTTTTTTACCTTTTGTGGTGTATTTAATCAAAGTACCGAAATAAATAAAGTATACAAGAAACGAAAAATAAAATTAAAAAAGCATGTGGTGTATTTTTTTGCAAACCTCAGAGACTAAATTTGAACTTTTTAGGATTAATAAAAAAAAGTTAAAGTGGGTTAGAGTGATAATCATCAAACTTAACCATAAAACGCATTAAGTGGGTTAGAGTGATAATTATGCGAGAAAATTGTGACCATAACAATAATAATAATAAAATATTAGAGCTTTTTTCAATTACACGTTAAAAATTTAGGATTTTTATAATATTAGTCTCATATTCACCCTATTCAAATTGAATCAAAAAAGTTACTTGCACAACACAGACTAAATATATCAAATATCAATCCATATATATAAAAATTTAGACCATATTTCATGTATACTTACTTAATCATGTAGGTTAAATAACAAACTCAAGTCAAACGAGTAAAAAGTCATCCAAAATGTTGTTCATGTTTATGCGTTCCTAAATCATTCCAAAAAAAAAGTAACTTATCATTTTAATAATGTAGTTTACTCATCAAATTCAATACATGAACTACTTAGAATTTTTTCAAAAGATAGAAAAAAGGAAAAAGCAGATTATTTGCTTTAATCCGACACTATTCAATGTGACCTCTTTCTAAGAATTTGCTTTATTCTCAAAGTTTAATTCATATAAATTCTACACTCTTGATAATATAAATCCAAAATTCATACCCATAACATACCCTTTTTCAAAACCTATTACATTTCTTGGTTAGGAATTTCATGATTGTACATATCTTTGTCATCACCACCATCTGTAAAATTGTTATCAGTTTCAGTTTCAGTAACAGTGACATTAACCTCCTCTGATGGCTTGCCATCCATCATCCCTGACAAAGCCAACCGTGGGTCCCACTCGATGACATCATCAATGATGTTGTAAACCCTTTTCTGATACCTGTGATGGAACAAATACATACATAAGAGGAAGAGTTGAAAGTAGGATGTTGGTATTGTTATATAAAGACAGGAGTTTAGGATGAAGACCTGGCTCTAGCTGCCTCATCGGGTGCATGATGCCTTAAAAGTAAAATGACAAAAATAGCCACGACAGCAAAGAAAAGTCTTGCTGTAAGCTTAGGGTTTTCCTCTTCATCTTTCTTGGGCCAAAATCGGAACAGTTCTCCAAGCGTTGCTTCCTCCGCAAGAATATTGGGAAAAATCCAGATCCGCTTCCCGAGTAAAATCCATCCGGTACCAAATATTAAAGCTCTCACTAAAATTCATTAAAAAAAACAAAAACAAAAAAACAAAACAAAATATTAACTAGTCAAATCTCATAAGTCATAACATAACAGACTGGGACCGGGACTGATGTCAATGAGACAAAAAATAACAGTGTCTTGTTCCATCCAAAAAGGTAGTGTCAAAGATGAAAAAAATATAAGGTCTTTTTCATGAGAAAAATAAAGATGAGGTCATGAGGTTTAATCCTTAAAAGACATAAAAATATAAGGTCTATTATGAGATTAACCCATGTTTTTATTATCATTATTTGTAAATGGGTAAGTTACATTTTTGGTCCCTAAGTATATCTGATTTTTTGCAATTTTGGTCCTTGTTTGAGGGTTTTTTTAACGTTTTTGGTCCATGTTCCAAGTAAAATGACTATTGCCCTGATTTCTTTTATAAATACTTGTTGTTTACTTTAAATTTGAATGATTATGATATTATTTTGGGCCCACCATCCCCACTCCACCCCTCCCCTCAAAGTACAATAAGAATAACGTAAATGTTAAGTTAAATAAAAAAAATATTTGTGAAAAAATCATAAAAGGGTAATTTAGTCATTTTACTTGAAATAGGCACCAGAAATGTTACAAAAACCTCAAAGGACAAAAACTGAAAGGGAAAACATTTTAGGGACCAAAATTTTCAGAAATCAGCAGTACTCAAGGACCAAAAATGTAATTTTACTCTATAAATATTTGGTTTACATAGATTAAGATATGCAAGTTGTATGTTGAGTATATAACAAGGACACTTTTCAAATAAAAGACATTTTTTTTCAAAAAATCTAAATTTGTAATGGTAGGACAGAAAATCACTCTTGATCTCTTGTCAGTGCAAATGACGTAAATGCCCTTCTCATCCTCATAATCGAAAATAGCCCTCAAAAGCACGTTCAGTGTCCAGTCCTATATATCTTATGTAACAAACACAGCCATACTTTAACGGTTGATATTGCTGAAGCAGTGAAGCCCTAAATTATGTCACATAGAATGACAAAAATAACCCTATTGTTGTTATCAGGAATGATATCATATACTTACCCAAGAGAAGGCAAAGTATAAGGAGTAGTACACCAGCACATGAGTAGAGTATAAGCAGCTTTGCCTGATGAGGGTATATTGGGAATAAGCAGATTGCAAGGGTCAAAACAGGCCACGATAATGACAGAAGTGTTTGCCATAGTGGTCGCTTGTTTACAAATGTCCATGCAAAAAACGCATCATTATCTGAGAACTCCTGATCCTAAAAACAAACAAAACAAAAGATAAAACCTCAAGGGCAGATAAGTAATCTGGTTTATGTAGGATTAATGGTGTCAAGAGTTTAATATAAACTTTTTGAAAAAGTAATATGATCATTAACTTATCTATTTATATCCAAATATTCCTTGCAGATACATAAAAATATATTTATGGTATAGGACATAATCATATCAATTACCTTTCATCAAAAGTAATTTGATATTTTAATATGTTTGTAATCTATTAAACTTAACTTCATTTGCTTTTCTATTCTGTCTGATGTATACTTTGTGTGTCATGTCATTTTTAGTAGAAAGATAAAGAATAGAGATGAAAACTAGGTAGCTTTATTAATAGGAAGAAATGAAAGGAGAATGATGTAATAAACAAGTTAATGAAGTGCATTTCTGTCTTTTGCACATTCAAATCAAAAGAAAAAGTATGAACATGTGACATTAAAGTGATAAAAAGAACTTACAGGATATATCTCTAAATGAGCAGGCCATGTTGACAATTTTCTCTTTCCAGGGCGCACTGTTTTCACCACACGATCACAACGAACCAAAAGATTCTTGTTAAGCAATTCATCTGCAATATCTTCTACTTCTAAATGCCTATCAGAACCTAAAATGTCTTTGAGCTCTGAATGATTTCTCAAAAACCCAACAAAGTCTTTTCCCCTGAAGTATTCAACTCGGGTTTCCTGCAACACAGCCCACCTTGATACCAACTCCTTATGATCTCTCACTTTCTCAGCAAACAATTGAAAAGCATCCTTCTTGTTCGCTTGTTTCTGCATTTCAGTTACATAAATAGATCATAACAAGAATAAGAAAAAGTATATTGTGTATATGTTCATGTTCATGTCTCTCTTCTTATGCATAAAGGGTAAGAGGGTGAATCCATGTTTACAACTACATTTTAGGCATCTGTGAACTAGTATCTGTGAGTTGATTTCAGGTTCAGTAAAATTCATTCACCTATCAATTTGATTTGAGTTAAGTCGGATCTTATTGTTTGAACTTGGGTTTTCAAACTCTCGCCATCAAAGGTTTCTTATAATCCAGAGTACATGTTGAATTGGCGTTCGAATCTGTTAGTGTAATTGAATTTTCATAAATACGACGACGCAACGCCGTTTCAGACATCAAGAGCAATCATTCAATCAATAGAACACAGAATCAAAGCTTTATGGCATTGTTAATCTTCAATTAGGATCTCTTTGATATAAAACAAAAGAATTCGATTTTCAGCGAAAAAGAAACAAAGTACCAAAATGAAGAAAACAGAAGCGAATTTAGAAATGTAGAAGGTTACTTGAAGAAAAAAAAAATTGGTAAAATTACACCTACATATGCTGTATAAAATTCAAAACATCATCGCAATTGAGTATTGCTTCCTTCAAAAAACAAAATTACGAAATGCTGAAGAATTGACAAAGATGTGTTCCTTGTATATCCAATTCAACTGATCATATGACAACAATCGGTTACTGTGTTTGCATGTATGGTAGAAACGGAAAGAAGTGATAACTAACCCTAGGAGGAGTATCACTGCCGGAATATCGGTTGCCACCATTTTGTACGGCAGCGGAGGATCGCCGGACCCTCTTCTTATCGGCTCCGGCTTTCTTCATTCCCCTTTCCTTCGATCCGATTTGCTTTCTCCTGGGCCCGACCCTTAAATTGTCACCTACTGCGACTATTAAATATGTCAAGATACACAGCAACACAATATTTTCGTATATTTATAATAACCAAACGATAATGTAATATTTTCATATATAGGGTATAATCCGTGTAATATTTTCGAATAGTTATAATCTGTCAAAATTTTCATATAAGTTTGAATAAAAATTTAAAATCAGATCAAAAAGCAACTTACTTTTCTGATGAATCTTAGATTGCACGTTTGGTCCCTAACTTTTTTTTTTCACTCGGATTGTCTCTGTAGTTTTATTTTGTTACATTTTTCATCTCTAACATACATAAAGTTAGGGACCAAACGTGCAATTTTGACCAAACTATGGAGACGAAAAATGCAACAAAATCAAACCATAGGAATGATCCGAATGCAAAAAAAAATTTAGGGACCAAACGTGCAATTTTGACCAAACCATAGTGACGATTTCAGTAATTTACTCTTAAAATTATTAATCAGTTATTTTAAATAAATTATTAATTAAAAAAAATTGTTATATAAAATTATAATCGTTAATTAAAACAAATACGTGAAATTATATATAAAATTAATTAAAATTTTATAATAAAAGTTTAAAATTATTAGTCAACTATTTTAAATAAATTATTAATTGTATTTTTTAGTTCTATAAAATTATAATTATTGATTGAAATAAATACGTGAAATTATATCACCTTATAATATGTATTAATTTAATTTTAATTTTTATTTTAATGTTATTAATTTGATTTAATTAGAGTAAGAAATTTAAATTTTGAAATTTGAAATGAATAATCAATAGGTTAATAGCATGACATAAAATAAGACGACACATGATAAAAAAAAGAATAAAACTATTTTTTTATTAAAATAGAAAAAATGGAGATAAGGGATAATGATTTGAAAGGGTAATAGACTTTCAACTTTGTTCATATCTAATCATTGAATTTTTTTTTTCTTGCTTGATTTACCCCTTAATTATTTGAAATTGTTCATATTTTACCCTTATGACTGGTTACAACCGGTCATAAGGGTAAAATGTGTACAATTTCAAACAGTCATAAGGGTAAAATGTGAATAATTTCAAATAAGAGTAAATTACACGAATCGTACCTCGTCCATGTGCCACAACGCACACTTAACCCTTATTTTCAAAAATTAACTTGAACCATCTTTTGTTAGTTTAAAACTAACACGCTTCATCCCTCCGGTCATAAAAAATCACTTTGCCCTTATTTATTTCTTTTTTGATTTATTTATTAATTATTACCTATTAATCTATTACATAAAATTGTTTAATTAAATATATGGTTGCTTTACTGTTTCCATTAACCAAATCCACTGCCACTACCGTCGATCACCACCACCACCACTATTGGGTTCGTTTGTTTGGGCTTGCTGGAAAACATAACCACTACCTCATATGTATATTTGGAAGAGTCACTACTTCCCCCACCTCGTGTTGGCATGGTATACAACTCTCATGTCTGGCTCGCTGGTTTAAGCTTCTTCACCCTTACCAACTTTAGCTTTCATTTCCGGCGAATGAAATGGGTTAATCTAACCTCATCTATCTTAGACGCCTCTTTCCTTGAAACCTTTGTCTCCAAAAAAACTATTTTCCTCAGTCAACTGATTGTGAAGCTCTTCTCTTCGTTCATACCCTCCTCAGAAAGAAATGCAACCCATCATCGAGCATGAACAGACTGTGAAACACGTGTGTATACTTTATAGAGTAATAATTATATTGTATTAACCTATGTGTATACTTTATAGAGTAATAATTATACTTAAAAAATTATGTATTAAAGTATCCTTGTTACACGAGAATATCATAAACTAAGTCTGCCATAGTTTATATGTTTATCAATTTATGAATTCGACTGACCTACCCCGGGTTTAGAGCTTGACTCATAATAAAAGTTTGCATAATGATAGATAAAATTATGAATCTGAGTGGTAGTCAAAGAATTTACACACAAGGAATTTATTCATATATATTAACACATGCGGAGTTACATTTGAAGTTAGGAAAATTTCGACCCTTCTAAGGATCTCCGATACAGAAGTTAAAGAAAAGTAAGACTTTTAGCCGAGTTCCTATTCTATAACAAAATTTTGGGATTTGGAAAGTACTACTTGCGACATAGGTTGCGCTTGGAGCTTGACTCCGTGTCTGATTGCTTTGCTTCCATAAGACGCCTATCGAAGGCGGTTTGTTGTTCCCTTATCTCAAAGAGGGCTGCAATCAGTTGTGCTTGGAATGTGTCGGTTCGGAGTTGGGCTTTATCATGTGCCGTGTCCAGTCGACGGATGTTGGAAGTGTGAACTTGTACCTCCACGTTGACTTCACGAATCCGGTCAGCTTGAACCCCGGATTGATAGGACTGATTGGCTAGTTTGCCCACCATGACTGGGAGTGCTCGGTCGGCTGAACCTCCATCCCTGACGTCATAGAAGTCCCGGCACATACCATAGGGAGGACGTAACCCTTTTTGTTGGCTCCAATGGTGGAGGTGACTTCCCCAAACGGGAGTTGGTACCTGAAAGTTTCTCCTAACTGCGAGAGGTTGAGCGACTGGTGTGTTGATTACTTCTGGTTCTGATTCTGTCCCAGAGTCATCCCCTTCCTCCAACTCTATAGGTTCTTCATCCTCTTCGGGGTCCTCCTCTACCCATCCTCCATTGCCCTGATTCGGGTAGTAGGGATCCTCTGGTGGGTGGAATCCAGCCATTGTGTCTGTGCGAGAATAAAGATATGAGAATTGTCTAGAAATTAATACATGTAACTTTAGACACGTAAGTTAAACTATTGTATTTACCCAAATACTCCTATAGTATTTAAGTTTATATGTTTGATACCAGTGTTATTTTGGTAAGTTTTGACTTGTTGATCACTATAACCATTCCTCGACATACATTTGTCCGATCTCGGATAAATATAGTTGATCAGGCTATATTCGTCCCAAATCCGATTACATAGTCTGAGGCCTAGTCGTAGTGTTCAACTTGTCTTGATATTTCTTGTATAGTTCTAACTATGAAAATGACTCGTTGTATGCATTTATTTGTGCTTTTACGACCAAATAATTTAATCTAAATGAAACGCGGTTTAGGTGTAAAAACGTTTTGTCAGAGAATTTTAAATCCCTATGCATTTATAGTTTGTATATCTTATGTGGTTCGATATACTTAGTTCACTATAACAATGCTCTGATACCAATCTGTCACACCCACAAACCAGAACGGCGGAATCGTTCGAGGGTGGATGACTTCATGTAGTATCGTAACAGTTGAATACATAGTAAAGAAAGTAAACACAACCATCATATATATAATTTAAGAGTTACATTGTTGGATGATACTTGTTTCAAAAACAAATTACAATATGATGGCAAAATGAGTTTAAAACTGATGCCTTAGCATCACTTCTCCAAAAGCTGAAGTTTACCTGTATTACTGAATCCCTGAGAAATACAAGTAGATTTGAAAGAGTAGATCATCATTTAAGCTGGTGAGTTCATAAGTATTTAATGTCAGTGTTTGTATAAATTTGAATAAATTTGTTTGTAGATGTTTGAAAACTCCTAGAAAATCCCATATTTCCTACTAGTATAAAAGTAGTCTTCTACTAAGACCCGACTGTTTCTAACGTTGTTTCTAAAATTCCAATATTTTTCCAGAAGTGTATGGTAGTTAGAAAAAGTTCCAAAAACTATTATGCAATAGTGTTTTTCATGCCTAGAATAGTAGATTTATGTATGTACAAAAAAAAATCGCTAAGACATTGGTTAACCCCGTAAATCAACGTGTTTTTAATACTCCATGTGAGTTTTATAACCATACTATTGACCCAGACTGCCTGTAACAACGTTCTTCAGGCATTGGAATGTTATTACGTTTGTCACCCTAGACCTGCCGGTCTAAATGTAGCTAACAGTTTAGGTACGGGATTGTCAATCCAGTATAGATCTATACATAAGTATCACGCTCTCCCTACAAGAGATTATGGTATATAATACATGACTTTAACTGCATACTCGAAAGTACATGAAACTGAACGTCTCACAAAACTTAGTATCAAATAGATTTACGTATGAAAAGTTCATTTGTTCTTGTATATGAAAGTATTTCCTTGATGTAGTACTTATAGTATGTAAAATCTCTTGAATATCTAGTAAACTATACCTATTATAGTTTTTCTCAAATGCATGATTCGTTGTATGATAAACCCTAATGCGGTATCAACTTGGTATGTAGG
This sequence comes from Lactuca sativa, assembly GCF_002870075.4. Taxonomy (NCBI): domain Eukaryota; kingdom Viridiplantae; phylum Streptophyta; class Magnoliopsida; order Asterales; family Asteraceae; genus Lactuca; species Lactuca sativa. The sequence continues at coordinate 77,767,093 of NC_056624.2, read as the reverse complement.
TATAACATTTGTAATAACACTATTGAACATTTACACACCAAAATATAAATAATGATATTTGTATAACAAAATGTTTTTACTCTTAAAGGACAAAATGTTATTGAATAGGTGTTTCATGCGAATGTTTTCATATGATAGTTATGAATCACATATGATTTGTTATATAAAGATAAGTGTAGTAAAAGCTTAATGTTTTCCACACGAGAGTAACCGTGTGTTTACTTGTATTCTCCCCATTTGAAAGTGTATAAAAGCATTTATAAAGTATTTAAAAACGTAGTTGTAGGGGTATGAACTCACTTGATAGATAGAAGAAGGTGAAACGAAAACTGAGCAGAACTTCGACTAGGGAAAGTTGGATTTATCGAGATTCTCGGGAATCTCGGGAGTCTCGAGAGTGAAAAACCTTCCTTCGGAACTTGGGTATGAAAACCGGGGCTTCGGGATGGCTTCGGTGGGTTTAAACGCAGAGCTTCGGCACGAGAGAGAGAAGAAATGAGCAATGGAACCCAACACCTTCGACTGCTATTTATAGCCCTATATTGGGCGCCACGTCGTGGTGAGGGATTCTATCCTCTTCCGTTGACGAGACGTTTTCTGACGAACTTGGCACCCATCAGTCACAATACCACGTCGTGGCTTCTTCACCACGTCGTGACAGCCTCAGATTTTGTGTCGAAAACTTGTAAAATTCGTAACTTCCGCGTACGAGCTCCATTTTTAGCGTTCTTTATATCCACGCGTAGGTGAGATTATGCTCTACAACTCTTGTTTAGACTCCGTCGGCAAATTTTGACTTTATTTTATTTTTATTTATTTTTAATGGGCCGGGACACGAAAAGTACGTTAAAAATCCATAACTTCTTCATGTAAGGTCCGTTCTCGTCAGACTTTATACCGTTGTGCTACTATTGTTGAGATCTCCGATTCTCATTTAGGTTGTATCGGCTAAAAATCTCTCGATCTCTATTTCGAGTATTTTAGTTGTCTGCTGCTATATTCGGAACTTAGAAAAATCATAACTTTCTCATAAGAAGTCAGATTTGGACGTTCTTTTTATATACGCATATGGTTTAATGATATCTACAACTTTCATTTAGATACTTAAGGCTAAATATAATTGTATTGAAACTTCGCGTTTTACGTTTATCAGTATTGCCGGTTTTTACTGTGACTCTTAGATTGGTCATAACTTCTTCGTTATAACTCGGATTTTAGTGTTCTTTATATTTCTGAAACCCTTGATACGATGTTTATCATTTTATGTAACCCATTAGAGACTTTTGAACATTCAAAATTTTGATGGAAATTTCATTACATTAAAAGAGATTATAAATTCTTGACTTTTTAGGTCATTACACTGATTCGAAAATATCGGGTTGTCACATAAAATATCTAAGTATTCTATGAAAAGTGGAAACAGTATGACTATATTCATTGCATCAGTTTTAAGTGCTTAGAAATCCTTTTGTATAAATTCACAAATTATTTGTGTTCGGCTTGTATTCTCCCCCTGAAACATTAAAATCATAAAAGTATAGGGGTGTGAACTCACAGTTGGTTGCGTGAAATGTTGGACAACGAAACTAGAAATGAGGACCCTTGGATTGATGCACGCGGCGCTTAACGGGATCCTAATAACAATTAAATACACATGTGTATTTTATTAGCGAAAGCATTATTTATAGTGTTGGAAAAACACTTGCTTTTGGTTTAGGAATGTTACCGGGACTTGAATGAATCGGGGAAAGCGGGTTTTCAGTCGAGTTCACCACTTAGGGAGGGTTTGCGGCCGTGAAGGGGTTACGGCTATGAACTCTTTACGGCTGTGAACTGCCCCTTGAAGGGTTTACGGCCATGAACGGTGTTCTTAAAGGAAATATGAATTTTTAAAGGGTTCACGGCCGTGAACGGTTTGCGACCTTTGAAGGTTTGAAGATTTGGAGGGTGTACGGCCGTGAACTCAAAAACACGATGCTTGATCCGATGAAAACGCGTTTTAGATGCTCCACAATAACCCCTAAAGGTGATTCTTGATGATTTTTCGGAAGAGAATAGGGTATTTTGGTGTTTGCGGTCGAGAGGTTAGAGAGAGAATGTGGGAGTTTTCGTCAGAAAAGTTTAAATGAGGGTAGGAATCACGTATATATAGGGGGGGTAATGGTTGGTGGTGGGGTCCACCAGCCGTGAACTAGTTTACGGTCGTGATCGGGTTCACGGCCGTGAACACCAGTCTGGTCGGAAACTGTTTAATTTTCGAAGGAAACTTGGGTTTTTCCCCCGATTTTTGGTTCCGACTCGTATATAAATTTATTTATACAAAACTTAAATGATTTTCCAAACCATAGAAATTTAACGGAACAAATAAAAATGTGAAATTTATTTAACGGAAAAAGGTTCGGGTTTTCACATTCTAGCTTGTCCTTTTTAAAGGTTTTTATAATACTTAACTTTTAGTGGATATTTTTAAGAATCATTCAATTTGTGATTAGACCTAGTTTGTTTTATTGATCCTTAATGAATAATTACCTAATTACCAAATTATTTAAAACAAGGCTAGTATCCATATTTCACTCCATGATGTGAAGTGGATCAGCCAAAAATCACACCAAGAAGCTATTTAGGTAGACAAATAATTATCAATCTCATTCTTCATGAGATTCATAGATCTTTCGAGATTTATTGACACTATGTCAATAACATGTTAATATCTTATTATGCTTATTTAGCAATCATGACTAGATTAGCCAAGGCTCATGAATCATCATAGGTCAAGGATTAAGTTAATCGTTGACTATAAAGGTGGTGAAGTCATCATAGGTCAAGGTTTGAGTTAATCCTTAACTATAAATCTTTATGAAATATTTTTGGGGAATTCATCATAGGTTAATGATTGAGTTAATCCTTGATTATAAAGGTCGTGAAGTCCCGATATTTACTTACTAGGCATTCCCAATGCCCAACATACTACCTTTTAACATGCATTCAGATTCTAGTAGCGATTCAAGATTAGACGATGCTGGAAATTTTGAATGCCAATGTGATGTAGTATTTACTTACCTTATGGTTGATTGAGAAATCATAAATGGCGTGTTTGGCACCGATCTTTTGAAAAATTTGGAAGCTTTTAGTTTTTAAGAATAAGCACAAAAAAGAGGCTTTGTTTGGCAACATGAGCTTTTAACTTTTAATTTTAACAAAAAAAATTCAAATCTAAAAGCCACTTCAAGTAGCTTTTAGTTTTTTGCAACATTTAACTTTTTAGTTTTTAACTAATTTTACAAGCTACTGGTTACTTTTGTCAAACACTTCTACATAAAATAAAAACTACAACTTATAGCAATCAACTACCAATTACCAACTATCAGCTACCAGTTTCCATTTACCCACTACCAGCTTTCAACTGTCAGCTACCACTTATCAACTTCCAACTATCGGCTGGTTTTGTCAAACACGTCCAAAACTTATGGTTATTGGAGTGATAAAAAAAAGTGCTAGGTGGGGGTAAAATTATAAGTGAATATTAGTTTATTTGTTTAGTTAATTACAAGATGAAGTGGTGCTATCAACATAAACTTTCAAAAATATATGTTTGCTATTAGAATTGGATTCTGGTAAAGCTTCAATATTGATAAATGGAAGTCTTACAAAGGAATTCTCTACTTTAAAGGGAGTCTGACAGGAGGACCACCTCTCTCCCTTTCTCTTCATCACAACCATGGAAGGACTCAATGTTGCTATGAGGGAAGCGTGCGAAAAGAGTGTGTTTTAAGGTCTCTAATTTCCAAATGGTGGCCCATTGATCTCACATCTCTTATACATAGACGGTGTGCTGTTTGTCGAGAATGGTCCAAACATAACAAAAAGAACTTACCAAAAGTCATTCGTTGTTTTCATGTTGCATCGGGTCTCAAGGTTAATTTTAACAAATCTCAAGTCTTGGGGGTTGGGGCTAATATGCAGGAAATATAGAGGTGGGTAGCCCTTTGGGATGTCAACCAACTTCTCTTCTATTTACTTATCTAGGAGTTCCTATAGGTTTCAACACGCGGCTTAGTAAACATTAGCTGCCAATCATCGAAAAACTCTCTATATGGAAATCGAAAAACTTGTCATTCGGGGGAAGACTCAAATCAAGTTGGTTCTTGGAAACTTGCCAACATATTTTCTTTCCCTTTTTATGGCACCAACGTCGTTATCAAGAAGCTAGAAAAGATCATAATGAGATTTTTGTGGGGCGGATCTGAATAAAAATTAAAGATTCACTAGGTATCATGGAGAAAAGTCATCGCAGATAAAGAACACAGTGGTTTAGGAGTTGGCTCGATCAAAGCTTTTAACATGACTTTAATAGTAAAATGGTGGTGTCGTTTTAGATCAGATCCCCTATCTATCTGGGCCAAAGTAATTACAGGTTTGCACAAATTGAATGGTAAACCCGATCATGTCTATTCTATGAAAACTTTGGTTGGGGTTTGGAACAACATTGCTTGCATTTAGAATGACCTTGACAAGAAAGGTATCTCTCATAACATAGTTTTGGAAAAAAGAAAAACTTCATTGGGTGTCTCGTGGAATTGTGTTCTCACATCCGATGGAAAATATAAGGTAAATAAGAAATAGGTTAGATCATTGCAATATGGTAGACATTGGTAATTTTGTATGGATCAAAGAGGTTCCCATCAAAGTTACGTGCTTCGTTTGGAGGGAAAAAATGGGCAGAATCCTAACTGCATTGGCCATTTCTAGGTGTATAATCAACTTAAGTTCCACCGTTTGTTGCCAATGTGGTGAGACTGGGGAAACAACAGATCATGTACTGGTCAGGTGCCTATTTGCAAAAGAAGTACTGGAGTGGATATTTAGGTGGTGTTATATTCCTGTTGCAGATGCGAGATCAGTTCACAACGTCCTTGATTGTGCCTCACATTGGAGAAATTTCCATAAAAAGAAGAAGATGTTGTAATGAATTTGTTATGGTACTTTTTGGAGCATATGGAAGGCAAGAAATGAGAGATTATTTAATAATAATCGTCTGCTTCCCACCAAAGTTGATGACTTTATTAAGTCAACAACTTACATGTGGGTCAAACATAAGGGAAACAAATGTAGTCTCAATTAGGTAGATTGGAGTATTAATCCTTTTATAGGCATGTAATATATGTATCTATAATTGATTTCCATTCCATCTTGTATTCTCCCCAGTTTAGTACTTTGTTAGGCTTGGCTCTCTCTTTTTATATATATACATATATATATATATATATATATATATATATATATATATATCGCATTTGTAGATTCAAAAAGAAAAGTTAGAACATCTCTAATGGTTAGCTTATATCGATCATGACTTATTACTATTGTCACCTTATCATTCATTAATTTTAACCTCTATTTAAATGATCCCTCCAATGGTTAACTTTTTTCTATAGTTTTTTTCGGTAAATTTAACTAATCTATCATTATTTATTTAAAATGTTCTATATAAACCTTGCATTTAAATGTGTCATTTTTAAACACGCGTCATATTTAAGTACAAACCATTTTAAGGAACATTATAAATTTATATTTATGATTAAAATGTTATTAGTTATTTTATAGAATTAATTAACTAGTCAATAAATAAATAAATTTAAAACTTAAACATAATTAATGTAGCAAATAAATTTTGATTAGAATATAAGAGGGTTGCTTGTACAAATGGTTAAAATATATTGATATTGAGGGGTCAATAAAAATAATCAAAAAAACTATGCATTTCAATGACAATAAATGCTCAATATAGATATAGATAAGTTAATAATAATAAGCTATAAAAAAAGCTATCATTGGAGATACTATTAATGTGTAAAATATTTAAAGAAATTCACAAAAAATAGCTTAATTTTTTGTGACTTAGTAAAAAAATAGCAAAAAGCTAGGGTTTATCCAAAATTAACGAAAAAATAGCAAAAAGTTTGAGTTTATCCAAAATTAACCAAAAAAGCCGCAGATGAGGTAAATATGCGTATGGTTTCGTCAACTTGTTTGCGGTTGCGTCATCTCATCTACGATTTCAGGTTATCTATGTATAAAAAAATTTTACTTTGCCCATTTTCGAAGACACGAAATCGTAGATGACATATAGACATATGTGTTTTCCTCTCAAGTTGTCGACTATTTCCTGATGTCGTTGTGAATATACAAGTCATTGATGTATATTTTGTGCTTTAAAGAAGTGTATCATCAAACATGTCATGCCATCCACGGTTTCGTTATGATTTCCACAAAAAATTCATACGCATTACCTCTAAATTTTAGCATATATGATAAAAAAAACTATACATTTAGATTAGTTGAACCATTGTTTTGCGGAATGTCTTCTTTAGCAATCGATAAAAAATTCATGCATCTTTGAATGTGAAAAATGAGTTCGATTTTTTTAGGATTTAAATATGCTGGGATAATGGGATGTGAAACTGCAGGTTAGATACAAAAACCGGATCCCATTTGACGAAACCATAGACGAGTTACATATTAAACGACGAAACCGCAGACGTGTTAGCTCATCTTTCGTTTTGTTGGCCATTTTTGGATAAATAATAAATTATTACTGTTTTTTTGCTAAGTCATTAACAAATTAGGCTATTTTTATAAATTTGGTTTATTTTTGTAAATTTCTCAAAATTTTAAACCTTAATACGAAAGTCTACGACTCTTGTTGATCTGCAAATGCTCGCAGGGCACTTTTGTATCTTCCATGGGAACCAATGTCAAAACCTTAACCAACAAAATCTCCACCTATCTAAAACTCAACAACCTCTCCAAAGCAGTTTTCACCTTGTATGAATCTACAGTCCCCTTCGACTTCTCTTTATACGCATCCCTCTTCAGTCTATGTGGTTCGAGACGTGCCATCGTCGAAGCCCGTAAAGTCGAATCCCATCTAATTACCTACAATCCAACACCACCAATTTTCTTATTGAACAGGGCGATTGAGGTGTATGGGAAATGCGAGTGTTTGAGAGATGCAAGGGAGCTATTCGACGAAATGCCTCAGAGAGATGGTGGGTCCTGGAATGCTCTAATTTCAGCATATAAGCTTAATGGGTTAGCGCAGGAGGCATTGGGTTTGTTCTTGGATATGAAGGATGATGGGTTTCCATGGAATGAGGTTAGTTTTGCTAACGCTTTGGGGTGTTGCGGTTCACTTTTGGAAATTTCTTTTGCTAAGGGAATACACGGATTGGTTGTAAAGTATGGATTTTGTGCGAATGTGATTATCGCGAGTTCCATTATCGATGTTTATGGGAAATGCAGGTTTTTGAGCGATGCGAAGAGAATGTTTGATGAGCTTCGTAACCCAAATGAGGTTTCTTGGAATGTGATTATCAGGAGGTATTACGACATGAGCAAAGAGAGGGAGGCAATAATTATGTTTTTTGAAATGATCAGAAGGAATGAAGTTATGCCATTGGCTTATACAGTCTCGAATGCCCTTCTAGCTTGCTCAAAGATTTCTGCTTTCAATGAAGCTCTCCAAATCCATTCTTTTTCCATCAAAACAAACCTGGTAAACACGTTGGTAGTTTCAGGATCTCTCATTGACATATATGCAAAACATGGAGATCTGGATAGTGCTCACAAGATCTTTAACCAGCCAAATGCAAAAAACTTGATCACCTGGACTTCAATGGTGACAGCATACGCCACAAATGGTCAAACCAAACACGCACGGAAACTGTTTGATGAAATGCCTGAAAGAAACATCGTATCATGGAACGCTATGCTAAATGGCTACACCCGCCATTACAAATGGGAATCCGCCTTAGAAATCATCTATCTAACAACCAAATCAAACATCATTATCGATCATGTCACAATCATGTTAATCCTAACCACATGTTCCGGCCTCTTATCCCTTGAATTAGGGAAACAAGTTCACGGATACGTCTATAGGCATAATTTCAACTCTAATCTCTTCATCAGCAACGCCCTTCTTAACATGTATGGAAAATGTGGAGACTTGAGAAGTTGTAGATCATGGTTTTATCAAATGAGCCACTTTCGTGATAACATTTCTTGGAATTCAATCTTGACAAGTCATGCACGACATCAAAGAAGTGAAGAAGTGATGAAAGTCATTTGGAAGATGCTAGAAGAAACCCCACCAAATGAGCATACCCTTGCAACCATTTTAGCTGCGTGTGCGAATATTTTCGCCCTTCATCAAACCAAAGAAATCCACGGGTTTTTAGTTAGAAATGGTTACAATATGGACATTGTTACAAAAGGAGCCTTGATTGACGCGTACTCAAAATGTCGTTGTTTAAGTTACGCTCTTGTGGTCTTTAAAGAAACATGTTCACGGGATTTGTTTCTTTATAACTCTATGATATTGGGATGTTGTCATAATTCAAGGGGTGATTTAGCTCTTGATCTATTTGAGATGATGAAAGATGAAGGGTTGAAACCGGATAATACCACATTTCAAGGGGTTTTGCTTGGTTGTGTATGTGAGGGCAGGGTTGATTTGGGTAGGGAGTGTTTTGATGGAATGAGTAGTGAGTATTGTGTTATACCACGGTTGGAGCATTATGAGTTGGTGATTGAATTGTATGGGAGGTATGGATACATTGGTGAACTTGAGAAGTTTGTTAAAGAAATGCCGTTTGATCCGACTGTGTCTATGTTGATTAGGGTTTTTGATGCGTGTTATGAGTATGGATGTGAGAGGCTTGGGAAATGGGCTGCGGATCGGCTTAATGAAATGAACCCATTGGTCCCATACCGATTTGAGCTCACGAATCATGATAGGATAGCCACATGATGAGATGAGTTTTAGCAGTTGCAGTGTCAGAGTTTCAGTTCCAATATGGATTGACCTACATGTGGGTATTGAGCACTTTTGTCATACCTAATTTATATCATAGGCCCCATTGGTGGTATCTTTATAGAAAGACGTGAGATTTGAGTCTTGCTAGTTGCAGCGTGGGAGTTTTAGTTTTAATGCGAATATTGAACACTTACGCCAACAAGCTAGATGATCACATAACTATGTGTGTTGCATAACCATTTTGCAGATACATCAACTTGATGATAGCTGAACTTTATACAAGATATACAATGTTCTTACTTTAGAATGACTGATTTATTTATTTATTTTTTGTAATGAGCTTAAGTCAGTTATGTAGAGTCTTGGGCAATTTCAAACTAGTATTTAAATAATGCATCAAAGTACTTCAATTTGTTTATTTTATAATTAAAATTTGGGTTAATAATCTTTTTACATGAAAAAAATATAAGATTATATAAAAAATTAGAACATAGTGGATTTGTTATCGGTTTATACAGCCATGTTTTAATTTGTTACTAAACCTTTACCAAAGAAATCAAATTTAGTGCATAAACAGACAAAAAAAAATTGACGACAAATGTAAATAAATAAGCTATGTTTTAATTTTTTTTCCTTAGCAATTGAAGGATTTGATCGAATCTTCTTTTTTTAAGATTTTGGAGGATTTTCATTGAATATGTAGTAATACATCTCACATGATGACCCTGTTTGGTCGCATCATCATCATATGAGATGTAAATCAGAAAAATAATGGCATAAAACCGTGTGTTTACGAAGAGCTCAATCTACACCAAAACTATAACTAAAAATCTCACATAGCAAAAGTTAAGACTAAACCTTTAACTGTTTTTGCAAGTATACCACACCATAACCAACTACAATTTCTTCACCAATAACCTTTGCAAGAACATGATCCGTTCTTAAAATGATGAAAGCGACTCGAATCCCTCAATATTATCTCATGATCAATAATCTTCGATATATACACCATTGCAACATGACAATCCCCACAAACCCTCAAATTTTTCGTGATCCTAATCGGTTGACCACAACTCGTGGTCAATATCCCATACGCAAGAGCCAATTTCTCACTATGTTCAACCAAAATATCACCTTTCTCTTCATCATCCACATCATGCAAAGCAAAACTCGTATCCGGAACATACCCAAGCTCTTTAATCCTATGAATCAAATCACCAAGAACATCATAAATCTCATCCGATCTCGCATGATCTTTGTCCCCAACATAAAACGTCACCAAACCCGTCTTCCCTTGAACACAACTCCACCCTGGTCTTTTCTTGATTCCAGAACCTTTCATTAAAGACCGAATCTTGGAAACATCTTTCCAACGTTTCATGTCCGCATATATATTCGAAAGTAATGTATATGTCCCATCGTTTTCACACCCTAATTCTAATAACTTATCACACGCGTATTCCGCTAGCTTCACATTCGTGTGGACCCTACACGACCCGAGTAAAGCAACCCACACTACCGGGCTGGGCTCCACGGGCATGGTTTCGATAACCTCCATGGCTTTCTCCAACTGCCCGGCCCGCCCGAAAAGATCAACCATACACGCGTAATGCTCCACCCCGGGCACAATCTTGAATTCCTTCGTCATGGCGTCGAAACACTCAATTCCTTCGTTTACGAGACCGGAATGGCTACACGCGTAGAGAATGACTAAAAATGTTACACCGTCGATCCGGAGACCGGAATCGGAATCTCTCATTCCGGCGAAGAGCCGGAGAGCTTCGTGGCCGTAACCGTGCATTCCGTACCCGGTCATTAACGATGTCCATGAGACGGTGTTTTTTTGTTCCATCGTGTTGAAAACTACACGAGCGTTGTCGAGGTCGCCGGATTTTACGTACATGTCGATGAGGCAATTATGGGTGAATAAAACATCGGAATGGAATTGGGTTCGCAGGATGTAACCATGTATTTGTTTTCCGTGTCTTAGATTGGCAAGGCGAGCACATGCCATTAACGCGCATGAGATTGTGAAGGCGTTTGGTGTTGTGGGGGTGTTTTCGTAATTAACCATTTGTGAGAAGAGTTTTAACGCGTCGTTGGCTTCACCGTGTTGTGCATACCCACCAATCATGGCTGTCCACGTGACCACATTTCGATTTAAAGGGAGGACAGGATCGAAAAGCTTATGTGCAAGATCGATGGATTTGCATTTGGCGTACATGTCGATTAAAGAATTGATCACCATTTGTTCATCTCCATTGTCGTTGTTTTTGATGTTCAGAATCTTTTTGATGATGTAACAATGAATCTCCTTACCTTGAAGTAATGAACCAACACTTGCACAGCCGGAAAGTAGGGAGACTAGAGTGACTACATTGGGTTCTGAACCCGAAAATACCATTTGTCGGAAAATATCAAGAGCTTCATTGCCATGGCCTCTCTGAGCATAACCGGAGATCACAGTACTCCATGTCACCACATTTAACTCAATCTTCTCTTCTCGCATCTTTTCAATTAAACCAAGAGCATCTTCAAATCTACCAATCTGGGAATGGCCTGTAACCATGGCGTTCCAAGAAACTACATCTTTCAATTCTATTTGCTCAAATACTCTGTTTGCGTCATCCATTAATCCACATTTGGCATACATGTCGACTATGGCATTACCCACGAACAGATCTTTAATGAGTTGGGTTTTCAATGCGTAAGCATGAGCCTCCTTCCCTTGAATCGATGCTTGAACAGAAGCTAAAGCAGGAAGGATGTTAACCAAGCTAACAGCATCGGCATGAAGCTGGTTTTCTCCTTTTGTCATTCGATAGAACATATGGAGTGCCTTTTTTGAATCACCACTCTGCATATAAGCTGCAACAATTGAGTTCCAGGAGATGACGTCTGTAATTTCGTTAAGAATCATTTCATCGAACACCTGGCGGGCGCTATCCAAATCACCGCACCGACCATACATCGCCACCAACGCGTTACCCACAAACACATTATTCTCGTACCCAAGGATACAAACAGCTCCGTGAAATGACGCGCCACGGCGGAAAGACGGGAGCTCTCCGCAGGCCTTGAGAACAAAAGGGAAAGTGTACCCATCAGGACGCCAACCAAGGGACTGCATACCGTGATAAAGCTCGAGAGCGTGGTCGAGTAAACGGAGACGAACTGCACGTCGAATAAGAGAGTTCCACCAGAACACAGACGACGGCGACGGCGGTATACGAGAGAGGGTAACAAGGGCGTGTGATGGGGCGTCGCAGGAGATGTACATACCCACGATTTTTGGTAATGCCGTAGGGTCTGAGGCTGCAAGGCCTTTCACTGTGAGTTGTTGGTGAAGAAGCTTCACTTTGGTTACGGAGCTGCATTTTTCGAATACGTGAGCAGCGGTTGAGAAGAAGGTTGACAGCTGGTGGTGGAGGCGTTTCAAATGTGGTGGGGTTGGGAAACGGTGGCGCATACTATGACCGGCGGCGGTTGTTTCATTATACAGAGAACACTTCAAATATTGGGGATTTGCAGTTCATAAATATTTAAAGAAGAAAAATAATATCTTTAAATTGTAAATGCACAAATAAAAAGAAATATGTAATTTTACTAGTGTTTTAGCCGTTTAGAAAATGACTTGTAAGGGTAACAAAGTATTAGATTTGTAAAAAAAATACCATTGAACTTTTTTTTGTACACATATCACCAATCAACTATAGCTTTTATACACATATGACCATTAAACTTCACATTTGTTCAAAAAATATCATTATATTATCGATAATAATAGGTCATTAGCCACGTAGCATGCCATGTGGCTGCTGACGTGGATTTTGTTGTTTATTATGTACACATTATACCATTAAACTATTTTTTGTACATATTATACCATTAAACATTTTTTTTATACATTTTACCATTAAACTTTTTTTTGTACACATTTTACCATTAATGTTATATAATTTATTGAAAAAAATATTATTTCAAAAAATACATATCATTACATAAAAGTAGGTTTCCCATCACCTGATGTAGATTTTACTGATTTTCTAAATTTTAGTAAACTTATCATTATAAGTCATTTTCTTATCGGTAAACAACGACATAATTTCAATGCTCTTTTTTAATCATCAACCATAATCAAGAAGAGGGGGGATTATAGTAAGGTAACATGTACAAAATGTTTCATGAGTTTATAAGTGTGCCTCAAACATAGTTTCCTAAGAAAATGAATTATAAGAATATGTTTACTAGACATTAGCTAAAATAATGAACAATTGAGTATTTCTTCGCCGCTCCAGATAAAAGTCTCAAGTTCAAACCTTGTGGGTTTCAATTGATGTATGACCAACATAAATTCACAATGTAGTTGTAAAAGAAAGTCCTTAGTATCATTGTAAAAAACAAACCGTTTCCCCCAAACCTTACAAAATCAGGGAGTCACAACAGGTGATGGAAAACTCATTTTATGTAAAAATATGTATTTTTTGAAATGATATTTTTTGAATAAATTATATAAGATTAATGGTAAAATGTGTACAAAAAGTTTAATGGTAAAATGTACACAAAAAAAAAGTTCAATGGTATAATGTGTACAAAAAATAGTTTAATGGTATAATGTGTACATAATATACAATAAAATTCACGTCAGAAGCCACATGGCATGCCACGTGGCATGTTACGTGGCTGGTGACCTACTATTATCGGTAACATAATGATATTTTTTGAACATATGTGAAGTTTAATGGTCGTATGTGTACAAAAGCTATAGTTGATTGGTGATATGTGTACAAAAAAAAGTTCAATGGTATTTTTTGTACAAGTCTAATACTTTATTACCCTTACAAGTCATTTTCCCTTTCATGTATGAGTTTGAAGTTTTTATCTTGTAAATATATCGTGTGTCCTTCAGTCCTTCTAGATTAAGACACCAAATAGATTGAAAAAGTAGAAGCTGGAAATGTGGGAAGAAAAGCTGAAAAACATGAATAAGTAATAGTTTGGAAGGCGATGAACGAAAATCAATAAAATTTTAGATGAGAAAAATCACATTGTTGGGAAAGTGGGTGATTAAGGATATAGAACTATAGAATATGTGATATTAATGAAAAATGAAAAAATAAAAATAAAAATAAGTATTGAATGGGACACTTAATTAGTGGTTTCCATGTGAACATTTTCTTTTATATTTGTTTTATTTGTAAGCATACACCCATAACATGAACACATAATAGCAACAAACATCATGAACATAAAACAAGTATGTATATTCCCTAAAATCAATAAAACATTAAATGAGGCCATAAAGACTCACCCTAGTTGTATGATTCGTTCTAGACTCGAAAAGTGGCTTAGATTCATGATTTCTCGATTTTTGATCTTGAAGTTCTTGAACCAACAACAAAACTCGAGCTTATGGATCTTTATTTGAGAAACTCGAAGATCAAGCCCCTTTAACCCAAAAGAAACTACAGGATTTGTTTTGATCAGGTTTTACAAATAAGTGGTGAATGGTGGCCTAGTAGTGACCGATCTGTCGAAAAAAGGAGGTGGCCACTAATTTTGGAGAGCCCTCTTTGTTGGATTAAGGTGTCCAATTTTATAACTAAATTGGTATAAACTTGAAAATATAAACAAAATCCTTGTTGGTTGCCCTCATAACCAGAAATAACTAGAAAAGATATTAGGAGAGATATAAATGTTTTGTTAATATATAATAATTGGGAATAGATAATTGATATCTTAATTTGTTATGTGATTAATAAATTAACATGAGATCAATAGCTAAATAATTGATTTGTTAATTTATATGGTTAATAATTAATAAGAAAGCACTTAGAATTAATTAATTATTAATCAGAATTAATCTGAAATTAATTGGAATTAATTAAATGTGCAAGATGTGAATTGTAATTGTTCAATAGTTGAACAAAAGAAGCAATTATAGAATTATCCAAGGGGTGAACGAAATTGGGAGTCTTTCTAGGGTTTTCAGAAGCCTCCTGGTTGCATAAAAGGAAATGATTTGAATTAGGATTAAATCTATTATTTAATCAATTCAAATTTTGCTTTTCTTGCAAGTTACCTAAACTATAAATAAGACCCCAAGGCCATCCGTTTACTGTTGGATTAGTGTCTAAGTCCATAACTATTTTGGTATGTACTTGACCCGATGGTGCATGGTCCTTTTGGGTTGCCTTCACCAAAGCAACTTGATTGGAGAAATAAATAGAAAGAGAGGATAATATGATTTATTAATATGTTATAAGGATAATATATTGAAGGAGAAATCATATTTGTTTAATTAATATTGGTCAATAATTAATTGGGAATTAATTTTGTGATCAAGTGTAATTAATTAAACTAGAGGGGCTGAATTGTAATTATGTGATAGTTACAAAATAAGGTAAGGATTATCTTATAAGTGTGGTGAACGAATTTAAGGTTGGAAAGCCTTAGAATTCGAGTATGATAAGGATTCAAGAATTATCTTATTGGTTGCTTAATGGATAATCAACTAGATAAGGATAATGACTGAAACCCTATCTCTACACCTATATAAACACCCCTAGGGTTATGAATTCGGGTATCCCTTCCCAAGAAGTCTTAGAAACGAATTCTAACCTCCCTCCTCTCTCTATATACCTTCTCCACTTGCTTATGGTGTTTGTAAGCCATTAGAGGAGTGACACTTGTGACTCTTTGCTTTCCAAGGTCAATTCAAGAAGGAATTGGATTGTTATTGCTACATAACAATCAAGGTATGTTCTTAAACCTATTTACATGTGAATTCTGATTTCCATATGCTAGTATTAGGGTTCAAAGTCTTGGATTCAAAGTATGTACAATAGAGAAACCTAGATCCGAGCTTTAGGGTTTGTATGAGCACATAGGATGTCTTATGACCAAAACCCATCAGTGGTATCAGAGCCATGATTGGTTTCTATTGTATTGATGCTTGATGTAACTGAAAATCGTGTTTTGGCCTCACTGTTCGACCTGACTCGGCGAGTCACTCTTGGACTCGGCGAGTCAGCCCTACTCGACGAGTTCCAGAGGGTGACTCGGCGAGTCGGTGCGTCAGACAGTGCTTATCTCGGGATTTCTTGCTGTTTTTGCATTGGGATAATTACCTTATCATGTTAGATTAATATTAATCCGATTATATGATATATTTGACTATAATTTTAATCTAATTGAAGATATTTATCAATTAATAAGATAATTGTTTCCTTATAAGATAATTGATTAATTATTTTAAGTAAATTGATAAATTGTTTTGCAAGAAATCATCAAATATGGATAATTATGTGATTAAATGTTAATTTGAATTATTTGTTATTTGATCCTTGTTGTTGTGAAAAGTTTCATATTTGGCCCTTTAGGTTTTATAGTTTAAATTTGAACCCCAAAAGTTTTGTTGTTTTGAAATTTAAATAGTTGAAACCCTAATGTTTTGAAAAAGGTTTCAAAACTTGCCCTCAAGTTTTGGAATTTAAATTTTGATTAAATAGTTTAATTTTGATGCATATTTAAATTCTAAACCCTAATGTGTTGAAATGTTTCAAAACTTGCCCTCAAGTTTTGGAATTTAAAAGTTGATTAAAAGTTTAATTAGGAATGTTAAATTCTAAAACTAGTATAGTTTTGAAAAAGTTCAAATCACACCCTTATGGTTTTATTAACTAATTAAGGTGTTTAATTAAAGAGGTTTAATAAATCCATAAAAGTTTAGGTTTACAATTTAAGTGAATTAAAAGTATAATTGTTAAATTGAACCACCTAATATTTTAAAATTGTAAAATACACCCTATACTATATATAACATTAAAAGTCTAACATTATATATATGTATAACTAAAAGTCAGTCTTACCGTTAGTAGGCCTCATTCACGAAGCTGGTCTATAAGGGGTGTTTAAGGAAATTGCCTATAAAATGGCGATTGAATGGGTATCCACTCTTACCCACCGCACTCTTGACTAGTGGAGGGTCGTTAGCCGAACGGGTAGGATAGGACGAAACCTTCCATTATAAGTATAATGAATTATCAAGTAACTAAATGTTTTATAAAATTCCCAATTTTAGTTACTTAGGCAAAAGTGAATTGATGCAATTCCATGAAATTACACTTTGTGCCCTTGCGAAGACGTTAATGGAGCGTGTGTGGTTAACCGGCACACTAAATGGGTCTAAGCAAAGGTAGCAAAGGGTGACTCAATGTTTGTCATAGTTCGGTGGAGCGTGTGTGGTTTACCGGCACATCGAATAGGTGATTGTAACATGTGAGGGCACCATGTAGTTTGCATGGTTATTCACACCCGCTTTGTGATCCTCGGCATCCCAGTCACAAACAAGAGGGGCATATCGAGATATAAACATGCCATTGAAAGTTCAATGTATCTCAAAGGATCTAGGAGTTTTCATAGATTTAAAACTTAAATTTCTTTTTCGTTTTTCATGGTGGAAATTAGTGAATCGTCATTCACTTACCTTCAAATATTCTGCAATTAGGGTTACGGCATCCCTCTCCCGAGTTGTAGAATATTGTATTGGGTCCTAGCCTTAGTATCTTATTTGGGTGATTTACTAAGGACTCAATCAATCAACTAACTTGAATTTGTTTTTGTTTTCTCCCGTTTTGTAGATGTCAAAGTTCGACAACTATGGTCTTCCCAAATCCCGTGGAACAAGTATTCCACATGAAGATGGTATTCCACGATTTAATCGAGGAACGAGAAATCATGCTTCACTTCCTCCTCCTCCTCCTATTGTTCTCCCCAACCCACAAGATCGAAGAATTGAAAGGTTCAATATCACTAAAGCCCTATTGGAAATGAAACATGAAGATGGTAAACCCGTGTGTGCCCACGTTCTAGGAATGAAATCACACATTGATAGGTTGATAATGTTGGGTGTGTCATTCCCAGATGAGTTGGCTGTGAATTGGGTTTTGCAGTCACTTCCTGAATCATATAATGAGTTCAAAAGAAAGTATTATATGATGAATCATGACGACAACCTCATTGACCTAACTTACATGCTCATTGCTGCTGAATCAGAAATGATTTGGCGAAGCAATGGAGCGTATTTGTTGGGAAAGTCAACCGACCATGCTTCCGAGGATGTTCTAGGAGAACCGACCTGCGTTTACTGCCAAAAGAAAGGGCGTTGGATACAAGTCTGCCCAAAGAGCCTAAAGAGTCCAGAAGATGGGAGAGTCAAAGAGTATGGCTGCGCTTCAGGTAAAATCCACTACCTAACTCCATTAAGTTCCTATTCATTAATTCTTAATACATAATGTAATAAGATTGCATTTGAATGTTTTACAGGATCGGTGAAAAGAAAGGAAGCTTGGTGAAAGAGCAAGATGAATCTAATCACAAGGAATGGATCTTGATCGCATGGACTTGAAGATTAGATTTTGATCTTAGATAGTTATGATAGAGTTGTTAGAAATTTTTTTTTTGAAATACATAGTTTTCAATGGATTTTGCATTGTAAGGACATATGTTTTCCGCTGCTTTTATAAATAAAACAAATTTTCGTTTGACTTACTTATTTATTTATTTCCTTGCAATGAAATCGTTATGAAAATTAGTGTTTGCATATTTCTACAACAAATGGATATGATTCTTATTTATGTTATTTATGGAAATGTCAAGAATTTACCAAATAGGGAGAGTTTTCTCATCGCCCAAAGTTTCAATTGGACAGAAATTTGGAATCACGCAACTTGGTTGCACGATGAATGAGAAATTTCATATTTGGAAATTAGACAAATTCATTGACAAAGTGTCAAGTGAAGGACTAAGAGATCGAGCACACAATGTTGCGTGTTGATCAAGACCACCATAAGAGTAACAATGATATTCGTCATGATTTACTAAAGGTTTAGTAAATATGATTATACTTACAAGATTAAGTGTAATTTTGAATTGATTAAAGGGTTTAGATCAATAGCAGAACGGATAAGAAGAATCAAATAGGCAGAAAGATAAAAGTTTCTCCATTCTAAGAAGATGGGAGAGTACCTTTTATGCTTTATGATAGGTCTTAATGATTAAGAACCATATCTCAATTGATCCTCTAACTGAGTCTTAGTACAATTGTATGTCTAAAAAGAGGAATCAAGAATTGAAGAAATGGTTAAATCAATAAGTCAATCATACTTCATTCCAATAACAAGTCTTAAAGTTAAGATTGTGACATTGAGTGAAAGGTATTAAGAAGGTTTGTAACTTTCATTAAATGTGGAAAGTTGTGATGTCTTGGATAAGACAAAGACCAACTAGGACCAATTTATGGTTTTTTTTTTTTTGATAAAAGCTACACTAACTCTTGAATATTTGTTTGTCAAGAAATGGTTTTTGACAAGAGAATCTTATATGTCAAGGAGTCAGTGGGAGTCTTAATGGTCTTGAAAGGTTTCAAGAACAAATCAAATAAACCTTATCGATCATCACTAGCACACGAGTTGAGGTTCACAACCTATCGTGTTGACATTATTTTGATTCTGTGCCAATCCAATCGAGTTAATTATGCATGTGAGTTCTATGAGTTCTCATTTTGAACGCATAAAAGGCAAAGCACCTTAATCAATGAAAGGTACATTGATAGGAAAGAGTGAGCTGCTTAACTACTTGGAAGACATGGTGGGCAGCTGTGCTACCATGAAGGCAAGAAATCAAGATTAAGAAAGTTCGGTCCATATGAGTTTGAATTTGTTGTAAACTTTAGTTTTAACAAATTCACATGGATAAGAACACATACACCGCTCAAATCTAAGTGTCATAAGATTTCCTCCTTCATGAAAATGATTGTGAGGAAATGCTTTCACTAAGACAGATTTTAAGAAGATAGTGATTGTAAAATTGAATTCTCGAATTCAATTATGGTTACGGCATCCCTTTCCATAATTTGAATTGTGAGGTTTGGCAATTAGTCTTAATTGTTTAGACACACATATGAACTGTCGAAGGCAAAGGTGTATAAATAATCCTTGATAAAAGATTATCAAAGCACTAAGTATTAGAAACATGAACTTAAGAAATTCAATAAGTATTGTTTTCTGAAAGTCAAGATGTTTATGAATACATGTCGAAGCTAGTGGGAGCATAAGTGTTATGTTTTATAATAATCATCATGATAGTGGGAGCATAAATGTTATGATTGTATGATTATTAAGGAAAGTATTGCAAGGTTAACAATATTAATTATAGAAAACAAGAGTCACACTTTGCAAAGTTGTAAGAGTTGAAAGGTTGTTTTACTATAATTAAGGGAGAGAATATTATGCTTCATTTCAAATCTAAAGGATTAGGTTGAGAAATGTTAATAATTTTAGTCAAAGGTACATAGTGTGTTCTTAAAATTTCGATTATGATTACGGCATCCCTTTTCACAATCCGAATTTTGAGAACATAGCAAATAAAACATTATGCGTCGTGTCCCATACGCTTCGGGTATAGGATCGATTGCAAATGCTTTAATGTTTGACCATTCTAAATTTTTTCCAAATGTCGAGCACATTTAGAGGGAAAAAGGACTAGAATCGGTTTTGACTAAAACAATTAAACAACTATCAAAGGACAATCCAAAGTTCGACGAGGATTGGTCGCTTGTGAGTAGTTGGAAGTATAGTATTGGAAAATATGGAAATGTTTCCATATTGGATGGACCATATCGACATCATTATGAATAGATAAGATTCTATTAAGAATGAGTTGTCATATGGAACATATGGAAGTGTGTCCATATTGGGAATTGAATATTGAGAAATCTATGACTAGATTAGAAACTTCTATGCAAAAGGATGTTCAAAGAAAGTACTTTGAGTGAGAGACATCACATCTATGGAATTGTCTTGTAACAATCTCCGATAGAAGACTTTGTAATATCATTGGCAATAGTCTTTGTGACTTTGGTGCAGTGACATTACAAAAGAGATCATTGCACAAAATGTTAGAATCTAGCATATTCTATAAGTAGCAAGAATTGATATTCTTACACTTGTGGAAAAAGGATTTGGAGTTGTAAAATGAGAAAGATTGGAAATGTGTTCAATTGATCTATTTCACAAAGTAAGAACCATAGGTAAACATTGTGTGCATGCTAGGAGCATGAGACAAGTGTTGGAATTCAAGTAAGAAGTTGATTACCCGAAACGACAAATAATGAGCAATCGATATGGTGATAAATAAAAGGAGTTTTATTTATACTCAAAGGTTTGAGGCCATATGGGATTAGTATTATTCTTGTTTCACATTTGCATGTTTTGACTTCCAGAATAATTGAGTTTATTAAGAATAATCGAATTATTCAAACGGGCCACAGTCGTTCATATGTTGGAAGTAGGTATGAATGAAGACTGTCGTGAATTGGTGTGTGGAATGTCTAGAAAAGTATTAGACATAAGCAAATGTTTGCTGCAACGTTCATGAGTGCTTATGAATGTGATTTTAGCATTGGATTAGACCCACGCTCACTTGGATCACTCCATGGATTGTATCACGAGTGATTGGTGAGACGATAACATCTTATATTCTTGAAACCGAGATGTGTGAGTTGTATCTTGCGAATCGGTTGCACATTGATAATATGTAAACGCACCAGTAACTTGGTGTTATAAAACATATTGTTGTGTGTGATTCGGTGCGTAAGTACAAGCAAGCATTGTATCAAAGTTTATCCGTTCCTTTTATTCAAAGTAGAATAAAAGCGATATCTTTGGGCCCCTCGATGGTTTAGTGATGACAAACGTAAATGCTCGGCCGGGCTAGGACTAATTTGATTTGTTCAATTAGTCAGTCGTCATAAATCAGAAATCGAGATATAGTACAAAGAGAATGATTTGAAATCATATCTCATATGATATCTAGAATGGAGGAATATATGATCCCTTATCTTAAGGACACGCGTATCTGATATGATCAGAGTTGACAGCGGCTTTGGAAAGCTACGATTGCAGATCGGGATCCGAAGTCATACGCAGAATAGTTATTAGACTTATCCAAGTGGGAGACTGTTGGATTAGTGTCTAAGTCCATAACTATTTTGGTATGTACTTGACCCGATGGTGCATGGTCCTTTTGGGTTGCCTTCACCAAAGCAACTTGATTGGAGAAATAAATAGAAAGAGAGGATAATATGATTTATTAATATGTTATAAGGATAATATATTGAAGGAGAAATCATATTTGTTTAATTAATATTGGTCAATAATTAATTGGGAATTAATTTTGTGATCAAGTGTAATTAATTAAACTAGAGGGGCTGAATTGTAATTATGTGATAGTTACAAAATAAGGTAAGGATTATCTTATAAGTGTGGTGAACGAATTTAAGGTTGGAAAGCCTTAGAATTCGAGTATGATAAGGATTCAAGAATTATCTTATTGGTTGCTTAATGGATAATCAACTAGATAAGGATAATGACTGAAACCCTATCTCTACACCTATATAAACACCCCTAGGGTTATGAATTCGGGTATCCCTTCCCAAGAAGTCTTAGAAACGAATTCTAACCTCCCTCCTCTCTCTATATACCTTCTCCACTTGCTTATGGTGTTTGTAAGCCATTAGAGGAGTGACACTTGTGACTCTTTGCTTTCCAAGGTCAATTCAAGAAGGAATTGGATTGTTATTGCTACATAACAATCAAGGTATGTTCTTAAACCTATTTACATGTGAATTCTGATTTCCATATGCTAGTATTAGGGTTCAAAGTCTTGGATTCAAAGTATGTACAATAGAGAAACCTAGATCCGAGCTTTAGGGTTTGTATGAGCACATAGGATGTCTTATGACCAAAACCCATCATTTACGTTCATGACATTCCTAAGATTATCAGGAATGGAATTTCCTTCTTCTTCCTCTATCTCTTCTTCATTCTAGGTTTTTTAGGGTTTTAGGTGTGACCATCTGAGGCACGAGATTTCTGGTGCTTGCTTTCTGAAGCTTGTTCAACAAGGAAGTGTTTGATTATTTACTACAATAATCAAGAGGTATGTAAACCCTAAAACCCTTTGTGCTTTTCGAAATTAGTAGGGCACTCCTAAGATTCTTGATGTTCAATTGTTTGTTGCAATATAGAGAAAACTTAGATCTAATAGGTTTCATTTGAACTTAGGGTTAAGTTTTTCTGCCATATATTTTTTAACTTATAAAACCTATCAGTGGTACTAGAGCCATAGGTTTTTGGGATTCGATTCATTATGTATCACATAAGGATTTCATATTTCTTCAGTCTCTTGCTATAATATTTTCATATATGGAATTTCCTATATTGAAACCAGGAAATATGGTAGGTGAAACCGTAAGAGGGATGGATAAGAACTTAGAAGTCAAGGGTGACAGAGTCTTATACCTCATGGATCAGATATGGACACCGAAACTCAGTGGTTTCAGAGACATTGTCATAAACAAAGCACACAATACTCGATACTCCGTTCATCCAGGTTCAGACAAGATGTATCTGGATCTTAAAAAGTTATATTGGTGGCCTAACATGAATGCAAATATTGCTACCTTTGTAGGCAAGTGTCTTACTTGCACCAAAGTTAAAGTAGAATATCAAAAGCCCTCAGGTTTACTACAACAATCGGAGATACCTGAGTAGAAGTGGGAGCGGATTACAATGGATTTCATAACCAAGTTTCCCAAGAAAATGGGTGGACTTGATACCATTTGGGTGATCGGCGACAGATTAACCAAGTCCGCACACTTCTTACTAATCAAAGAAACCGACAAGATGGAGAAACTGACAAGAACATACATTAGGGAGATCATACGACTGCATGGTGTTCCCATATCTATTATCTCTGATAGAGACAGTAGATTCACCTCAAGGTTCTGACAGTCACTAGAAAAATCCCTGGGAACTAGGCTGGACATGAGTACAGCCTACCACTCACAAACTGATGAACAGAGTGAGAGGACTATACAAACGTTGGATGACATGCTGAGAGCTTGTGTGATCGAATTTAATAAAACATGGGATATCCATTTACCATTTGTCGAGTTTTCATACAACAACAACTACCATATACTAGTATCAAAGTTGCTCCATTTAAAGCCTTCTATGGTCGTAAGTGCATATCCCTTCTGTGATGGGCTGAGGTGGGTGACATGCAACTAGCTAAAGGACAAGTTCCTGACAACACTTTCACCGATCCGGAAATCATCAAGGAGACGACCGAAAAGATTGTACAAATTTGTGAACGATTGAAAGCCTCTAGAGACAGACAGAAAAGCTACGCTGATAAAAGACGGAAACCCTTGGAATTTCAGGTTGGTGACCTTGTTCTATTGAAGGTCTCACCAGGGAAGGGCATGATATGCTTCGGAAAGCATGACAAACTAAATCCAAGGTACATTGGGCCTTTTGAGATTCTCGCTAGAATCGGCCCTGTAGCTTACAAACTCCGACTACCTCAAGAACTTAGTAATGTACACCCTACTTTCCACATATCAAACTTAAAGAAGTGCCTATCTGATGAAACTCTTGTTATCCCACTCGATGAAATCGAGATCAATGAGAGCCTCAACTTCGGGGAAGAACCAGTAGAAATCATGGATAAGGAAGTCAAGCAAACCAAACAAAGTCGTATCCCGATAGTGAAGGTTCGCTGAAATGCAAAGTGGGGACCTAAATTCACTTGGGAGCGAGAGGATCAAATGAAACATAAGTATCCACATCTTTTCCCTTAGTTCATGAGTATCTCTTAGACTTAATTTCGGGACGGAATTCCCTTTAACGAGGGGATGATGTGACAACCCATAATTTCAAATCTTGTAAAAGTCAATCTTGGTCAACGAAAGTCAAACATATCAAATAAAGGTCAAACTTGTTTCTTTAATTATCTTAATATGGTTAGATTAATGAGTTATAAGTGTATCAACCTTGTATTCAAAAGTGTTGTGTGTTTTGGAGGGAAAACACTTGGCACGAGAACCTGCATCCGAGCCACAAACCCTCGCGTGGTGAGACTTCGGACCGAAAACGAGGTTCACAGCTGAGAATCGCAAACCTCGGTCTTATCCCTTCGGTGTGGAAACCAATGAAGGCGTCCCATCAGTTTTAACCCCATATAGGGACCGAACCGTAAACCCTTCCTCACTTCTTCTTGTTCCAGCTGAAAACTCACCCTTTCACTCTCAAGAACACCAACCAAAAACCCTCATTCTCTCTCAACTATCATCCTTCTTCCTTTGAATCTTCTTAGGATCTTTTTTGGATATTCAAGTGTTCTTCATTTCACCAAGATCCTTGGGTCGTAAACCCTTGAATCTCCTTCTTTTCATCAAGAACACTCAGCCAAAAACCATTGAATCTTCTTAGTTTCACCAAGAACACCAAGAACACACCCTTTGAATCTTCAAGTGTTTACAGCCGAAAACCACTTTGGGCCGTGAACAGTTTGCGGCCGTAAACTCCAAACAACCCCTTACATCCCTGGGTGTTTCCTTAACATACTTGCTTATATATTCACTAACTGTACACATACATGCTACATGAAATGCATTTTAGGACTTGTTTTGTCTCGGGATCTAACTTGTGGAAACAATCATCCTATATCGAACATCCAAACGAATCACTCACTTAAGGTGAGTTCATACACCTACAACTTACCTTTTTAAATGCTTTTAGGGGGGGGGGGGGATACAAATAGAACACAATTGAATTGTGATAACTCTTACATGTGAAAACAAACAAACAAATAATTTTTTATGCTTATAATTGTTGTTAAAATAATTTCAAAAACTCTTTTAAACTATTTTAGATTGTTGTTTATTATCAAAAGTGTATTCATTTATATATTATTTATAAGTATGCTTTGACGGACTTAGGACTGTTGCTAAATACCTTGACTCATGTTCCTTGTTTGGTTGTGGGCTTAGGGTAGGATCACTAGTCCGACTGTCGGTTAAATCATAATTATACATGCTAAATATGTACATGAATATTAAATCTCATTTTTAAATAACATACTTAACTCAGTTGCATATATTAGGCAATTGAGTCTGTTCTCCAAATCATTTTCAGTTCAAACAAACATACTGATAAACTATAATAGGTATAGTTTAGAGGATCAATACATACTATTTTCTAGAACAGAGGAACAATACATGAATCAATACATACATACTATTACTATTCATTACAAAGTATGCTATTCATTTACAAGAACAAAAAGGAACTTACATACTATACGTGAACAAAATAACTAAAATGTGAGATACTATTTCATGGCATAGCAATATTCTTGCTATGTCACGTTTTGTAACCAGAGTCTCCTGGAGGGAGAGCGTGAGTTTGTGTATAGATCTATATGGGATTGACCATCCTGCACCTTGTTACTAGCTATAGTGGGACTTGCAGGTCCACGGGTGACAAATGTCATATCATTTTCGACGCCTGAAGAACGTCGTGTTTTATACTAGTCAATCAAGCATGGTTATAACCTAATCACATTTAAACCTTAATTAAGTAGTTTGGTTACAAGGCAGTTAATGCATCAATAGTGTATTTTACACAATTCTGTTGTAAACCTTCATTTTCCATTACATTCATACAGAGATATTCTCACATGAGAAATGCATACTATTTTTCTAGTAAAGATGGTTTACAAATATGGAAAAAATACATTTGATGCTATTTCAAGTACAAACATACATTTTATATTATTTCAAGTACAAGCATACATTTTATACTATTTCAAGTACAAACATACATTTTTACTCTATTACAAGAGAACAAACATTCAAAACAGTCGGGTCTAGGGTAGAAGACTACTTTTCATTTTTAGAAGAAAATATAGGATTTTCTGGGAAGTATACAAACATTTCACTAAACAAATACAAAAATTTTGATGATACAAATACAAACATTAGACACTAAATACTTATGAAATCACCAACTTAAATGATGATACTCTCTTTCAAAATAACTTGTATTCTCAGGGAACCAGTAGGCAGGTACACTGGCACAGGTTTTGGAGAAGACGGAGCATGTTTAGATTCGTCTTTTATTTTGATATATTTTTGGTGTCTTACAATTATACAAAGAACACACATGTATTAACTATTCAATTAATGCAATGGATGTTGTTGCTTGTTTTACTATTGTGCATTGTTATGATACTATACATGACGTCCTCCACCCCGAATGTTTCCGCCATCTCGGTTTGGGGTCTGACATTGTGTCACCTTGTATACCATTTCATACTTGTTTTACTTCGAACATCACAACCTCTCATACAATTTGGTTGATTATTGATTGTTCATTTTTTACTAAAACAAATATTATGATCCAACTATATTATTATAGTCACTTTCGATGCTACAGCTCATATGTAATCTTTCCTGCCATGATCCAACCATGGTCTTTCATGCAAGTCATAAAGACAAACAAACATACAATGACACCTAGTATCCTACATAGTATAGTGAGAAGACTCACCTCTCTATCAAAGTAGACTACACCACAACTCGTAAGATTGGAAGGCTGGTGTTACACACCACCTAAAGAAACACAAAAGTTGAACCTTAGTCTACCATCTAAAACTAACAAATTGACCAAAAGTTAACTTGGTTAAAAAGTCAACGGTCAATGGTCAAAGTGAACAGTCAGCCACCGCACCATGGCAACCACACGACAAAACAGGCGCGGATGAAACTTGCCACCACGTCATGGATTCTAGCCAAAACAGCTCAATGGATTAAACTCCTAATCCGTTAAACCCAACACCCATACTTTCCAGAAATCTTCTTAGCACTCAGAAGGTCCATGAAGATCATTGTTTTATAGAAATGCATGTCACACTCCAAGTTAGGTCAAAATGATGAGAAATAGGATTAAAACTCCATGCATGCCATCAACTCAGACTATAAGTCGTGAAACATATGTTGCTCTTGGGACCTTAAGTATTGATAAAGTTGCAAAACTTTATCAACACTAACCATTCATATAAGCACAACATGGAGAAATAAATAGACTTAACTGGTGAAATAAATAGACATGCAATTTCATAGGAGATGGACACGATAAAAGACAAAATTGCCTTCGCATGGGATGCATGCTGTACACTTAACTGTCAATTTTAAAATTGTTACATCTATGGTCCAAAACCACAAACAAAACCCAAATTTGAACCACCGGTACAAGTTAAAACTCTTTTAGACCGAACCCAAAGAAAATTATAAACCACATGTCTATAAAGCAATGATCTTCATGGACATATTCTTTAGACATCAAGGCAAACATTTTGAAACTTAAAAAGTTTACTGAATTATCGTCTGTGACAACCCGAAATTTCCATTCTGTACAAACCATTTGAAGCCAATAGAAGTAGAACAGTTACAGTGAAAATTCAGACTTCGGGTATAAGTTTGGCAGTTTTTCAGGATTTACACTTAAGGAGATATCAGGAGAGTGGATGCACTAGGGTTTTGTGCAACACTGTTATTCCAATACTCTAGGATATTAGAGTTCATTCCGAGAATAAAAATATTTTCTGCCAAAAATCCCAAGACTATATATAGAAATCTGAACCAAAATAGTTCATTAGTTACATTTCCAATTAGAGAAAAACCGAATTCTCTCTCACGGATCTTCGGGTTTTTATCCCAAATTGTGAGTACTTCGATCTAGTTATATTATATAGCTTAGATTGTGTATAGAAACATCAAAATCGGACCAAAACCCCAAGATTTGGGAGTTTACCGCCCAAGAACACTTGGGGAGTAAACTCCATTTTAAGGGCCAAAAGTGTCCCAATGACCCTCAAAGCCTTAGAACTCAAATTAGAAGCCTCCATTACATGTTTAGGACACCAAAATCAATTAGAAACAAGGATGAAAGTGAGTTCACGGCCAAGGAGGTTCTTGGGCCGTGAACTCCATGTTTAAGTGCCAAAATGCCCTAAATGCCTTCATTTAGCCAAGAGACTAGCATAGCACATTACCTTGATGTGTCTAAGACCCAAAACAATCAAAATACCAACACCTAGGGGTGTTCATGGCCGCAAACACATTGCCAAATGGTTCATGGGCCGAAAACTCTAGTTAGGGGTGTTTTGATGCCACAAACACTTCCTAAGGCTTAGGCTTGAATTTAGACATGTACCCAAATGAGTTTAGGACTAGCTAACACACTTAGAACACCAAGAGTAAGGTGTTCACTGCCCAAAAGGTTCTAGGGCCGTGAACTCCATAAAATGGTGCCAAATGGTGCCATAAACTCTTCTAAAGCCAAGTACAAAAGCCTAGTTTAGTTCCTAGTTAATTTAGGGACTTGAAAACCTCAAAAACATCAAATGGTAC
Organism: Lactuca sativa; assembly: GCF_002870075.4. Classification (NCBI taxonomy): domain Eukaryota; kingdom Viridiplantae; phylum Streptophyta; class Magnoliopsida; order Asterales; family Asteraceae; genus Lactuca; species Lactuca sativa. The sequence continues at coordinate 77,737,955 of NC_056624.2, read as the reverse complement.
TCCTTACCATGAGTTTACGGCCGTAAACTCATGGGGGAGTGGTCCCAAGGCCGTGAACTCCAAAATGGAGTTAAAAGGAAGCGCAAGCACTTTTTTAAGCCTTGAAGCAATTCACCACTTGAGTTGTAATAAAGTTAAGCCTCATTTAGTGACCCAAGATAGAGTTTACGGCCAGGAGTTTACTCTCCAGGGCCGTGAACTCCAAAACATGTGGTCATTTGACCATAAACTCCCATTAGAGGTCTTGCACTCCTTTGTTGCAACCCATTAGCCTCCTAGCACTTGACCAAAAGTGTTTTCCTCGCATTAGGATATTTATACATGTTTAATTAGTGTTATAATCACTAATTGTTTATATACATATGTCTTCATATGTAAATAGGATCATTGTGTGTGTCTAAAGTTTCCACTTGACACCTAGCAGTCCTACCTCTTCAGTTCATCCGTATCACCCACAACAGGTGAGTTCATACCCCTTAATCAATGTTTTAACTATTTTAAATGTTTTAGGGGGGGGGGGATACAAGTAGAATAATGCTACTTATTATATCAATCACATGTGATTAATACACCACATTTAAATGATTTACTACTCATTAGCCATTTTACCAAACAGTTTCCTTCAAATGATTTTCATAAACATTTTATATGTTTTAAAACTCCTTATTACACCGTACATTTTACTCTGTATGTTTTATTTCAAACTTGTTTACAATTGTGTTTCAAACAAATGTTTCTTTATACTAAATTGTTTTATCAAACCCATGCCTTCAAACCGTTTTATAGATCGACATCAAGTCGATCTTTTCTTAGATAATAATTATGTTCAAAGGTTTTACCAAACTTATTTTATGCTTTTATATTATAAATTGCATGTCTCTATATGTATAGTTATATAAGTAATGTTTAAAAGACTTAGGAAGGCTATCCACCTTGTTTCCTTATCCTCAATTTGGATGTGGTCTGATAGGATATCGGGTACTTGTCCGAAGGTCGTTTAAATATTAGTTATATATTATGTGTACATATATAGTCATAAAAGGTCCTTCCAGTTCATCCAATGCCCTTGGGTAGCAAGGGTATACATCCATGTTCATATGTCCGAGTTAGATTACTAGTAAACTACCATATGGGTAGTTTAGGAAGATACTAGAACCATTACTAGAATGCGATATCATACAATGAGTCAGTTCATTCATGAGTCTATACTTGCTAGGTAGAGAGCACGTACATTACAGCTAGAACATTTCAGTACATTACTATACTTGCTAGGTATAGAGCACGTACATTACAGCTAGAACATTTCAGTACATTACTATACTTGCTAGGTAGAGAGCACGTACATTACAGCTAGAACATTACAGCACATTACTATACTTGCTAGGTAGAGAGCACGTACATTACAGCTAGAACAGTTCATTACATTACATATACATGAATACGTTAATTATTGTGATATGAATCGGAGCATGACTTAAATGTCATGGCCCGTGTTGTAGCCAGAGTCTCTTGAAGGGAGAGCGTGAGTTTGCATAAAGATCTATACTGGATTGACTATCCTACACCTTGCTGCTAGCTACAGCCGGACCTGCAGGTCTGCGGGTGCCAAACGTCATTTCTTTTTTACGACCATACTTATGTCGTTGTTACCAGTCAATAGTATGGTGCAATTAATCACATGATGCCTTAATATAAATCCGGTTTAAGGTAGTTAGTACAACAGTAGTTCTTATAACGCTACATTTTAGTACTACATTAATTTTCCCTGTACATATATTTAGTGATCCTTTCACTTAAACTTTAAATGTAAAAACTATATTTTGTTAATGATAGTTACACTTGGGAAAATTATACACTTTTACAATAAACGAACATTTAGAACAGTTAAGTCTTGGTAGAAGACTACATTGAGAGCAGTTAGGTCTTGGTAGAAGACACCCTTATATAATAGTAGGAATCATAGGGATTTCTAGAGTTTTTCAAACGTTTACAGTTGTTTTACAAACATTTTTATACTTACAGTTCATTTACATTTTCCATACTTACAGTTCATAAACTTACAAATTCTTACATACAAATTAAGCCACTAAAATACTTATGATCTCACCAGCTTTAAAGCTGATACTCGCTTTCAAAATTACTTGTATCCTTAGGTCATCATAGACAGGTACCGATGCAAGGATTAGGGAAGATGGAGCTCGTTCAAGACTCATCTTTCATTTTGATTTATGCTTTAGTGTTTATCAAAATTTGACAGAACACTTGTATAATAATTACATTATTAATGCAATGGATGATGTTGTTGCTTGTTTACTATTTTTCATTGTTGTGATACTGTACATGACGTCCTCCGCCCCAGAACGTTTCCGCCGTTCTTGGTTTTGGGGTGTGACATCGTCGTAATACTGATTTACGATGAACTATCTTCTCTTTGCTTGATTATTTTGAAACATTCTTTAGTGAGGCTTTTGGTGCACTTTTCCGATCCTTATTTGTTTCACCACCTTGAGTGTTTATCTTTTTTTTAGAACAATTGAATATATTAGAGCTAGCAAGAAGCTAAAAAGAAAAAATAATTACTAAGGTAAAGTCATTAAGGGTTTTTTGGAGCCAATTGTTCCAAACAGGGCCGGTCCAAACGTATATGGGGTCCGAGGCGAAAAGAAAAAAATGGCCTCTTAAAGAAAAATATAATAAAGATTCAAAAAAAATCATTTATTCTTCACTATAATCACGTTCAATTAGCAATAACAAGCAAGTCAAATTGTTTATCTTTTGAGTTAGTTTGAGTTTGAACCAAATTTAGGCCCTAAAAATCATTTTGGTAATAATTGGTTTATATATATACACTATATAATCTAAAATTTTGGGCCCCGTTGAGTCGTGGGCCCTGGGCGGTCGCCCGGGTTGCCCACCGCCTGGACCAGCCATGCATTTGATTTAGAAGAACATTCTTTATATTTTTATCGAGAAAATTTCCACACACTTTAACAATTATTATATTTTGCCGGTAATCGGCGAATTTTTTGCGACAAATTAGCCTATGTCACAACTTCTATAAAAAATGTGTATTAAAATTTATGGGTGACTCGCCGATAAATTATGTGTGTTAATGTGTTATACTCATATACATTGGAGTAATAAAATATATTGTATTAATAGCTTAATCATTTGTTCTCTTTATTTGGTTTTATTACCGTTATCTAACGGTCACTTTTCAAATAGCACAAGAATATGACCGTTTGTGTAACGATCTAATAACCCAAATATTTATAGTAACATATTCTATATCAAACACTCACTTTTCTATTTCATTCTCATACACCCCCCCCCCCTTCTTCTTCTTCTTCTTCTTCTTCTTCTTCTTCTTCTTCTTCTTCTTCTTCTAATTCTCTTTCTCTATTATGTCGTTGTCTTCAATACATACTCCCATCACCTTGTATTCCTTTATAGTTCTTAACAATCTTCTAGTATGTTCTAGTAGTTTCGGTTCTCATAGATGTTCCTTTATTGATGTTTATGTTATTTAAAACAACTTGTTTAGCAACCATATTTTATGGTTTCATCCAACTCCATATCTATATGCGTATCTATGCTTTTCTCAGTTTATTTGAATTCCGTTTCTCAAAAGAAAAAAAAAATCATGTGTTTGATCGCCTTAAGTTTAGATATTTGTAAAGTTTTTTTAATTGAACGACAAAATCTTACTTGGACTTGGGCTCAGAAAGTCTCTAAAGAAATTAGTGAGTATGACATTCACCGTAAAACAATTCCAGAACTTGAAAACTGTATGACTTCGGTCTTCATGTATATACTCCTTAGTTGTTGCCTTTCTGCTTACAAAAGAAGTGGGAAATCTGACCTTAGATTCACGAGATTTGGCTAGATGGGCAGTTAGAAATTCGAGATTTATCCAATAGAAACTCTCGAAAGTTCTGAAGTGACTTCTTTATATTTTAACTAAAGCGCTTGGTCATAGGCGTGTATGACCCATTTGGCAGGGTTGCTTGGGATTGATGCTTGGGATTAGAGAAAAGGATTGAAAGCATTTTGTAGATCCTTATTGATGGTAAACCCTCGATTGAGTTTCTCCTCAATTGCTTCCATGTTAAACTGATGTTTCAACTTGGTAAACTTTGACATTACTCGTCAGTCATCAACAAACATGTCGTTGTCGGATGGCCTAAAGTGAAGTGGAGATGAGGATGTGGAAGGAATTAGTTTCAGAAGATTCTTGGATAACCTATGTTTACACATAATATAAAATTGTATTGTTATAAAATGCTATTACAACATTGTACTTTCCACATCTTTATTCGGACGTTAAAAATATGTATGGTTATAGAATGATATACTTGAAAATTCAATTACGAAAAAGTAATGACTAGATGTTAAAAATGTTACAAATAATTAATATACAAAAAACAATTATAAAAATTGAAAAAAAATAAATGTAAAGGCACAAATGTCATTTTAAGTATGCAAGGACCAAAACCACTAAAAAGATTCGAAACCGGACCACTTTTGCATCACAAAACATTTTTGGACCAAAACCACATAATTCAATAAGCGCATGGACCATTTTTGCAATTTTGTCTTAAATCTTACATTCATTTTTACTGGTTAAAAATAATACTTTTAATTCGAAGTTATAACGTTAGGAACCGGTTTTTAACATTTCAATAAAACTTATTTTTATTATAGATTGATGGAGTTAAAATTAAGTTTAAAAAATATTTTAAACCTTTTTTTCATATTTAAAATTTTGTTTATTGAAGAGTTCTAAAATTAAAACTCTTTGTAAAAAACTCAATTTTTTACATCTTATGTTGGAAACTTTTTATTTAAAATTCTAAATCCTAACTTGATGTTATTTTTGTCAAAATGTTTATTAGCATGGAAAACATATTTTCGTATATACAATATTTTATAGTAACTAAAAATAAACATCACAAACATGTATTATAAATGTATAAACAAAACCATGTTCTAGTAATAATTATTGTAAGCCATCAAAAAAATTATTAGCTGATTTTTTGAAAAACTTATTAGGACACTTCAAGATCTTCAAGAGTTAATTTTCTTAATAAATTCTTCATTGCTCCATATTGTTACATTATATATATATATATATATATATATATATATATATATATATATATATATATATATATATATATATATATATATATATATATATATGTTTAGGTTCTATGGAAAACAAAAACCCCTAAAAAAATCCTAAAAATCATAAAAGTGCATAGAAAAAATACTAAGAGATCACACACACACACACAAACTAGTCTAAACTAATTTATTACACATAAAATGAACATATGAAAAATACTAATCTATCTATTACATCATCATATGAATAAATAAATAACAATCACAAATGTCCTAATGACGTGTTTATACACAACATTAAGCATATATATTAACAAACAATTCTTTGTTTTTTCCAAGACAACTTTTATATAACCAAAATACATGGAAAAATGGTTATATAAAAAATAAAACACATTTAAACTACAATTTACCAAAGAAAACAAATATACCAGTGATGAGTTTTGATATATAAAATAGAGCGTTTTAACTTTTTTTTTTGCAAAAACGAGCAACGAAAGCTTTTAAAAATAACTAGTTTGTTTTAGAGAATTTTACAACAAACCTATCAAGGATCCTTTTACATAGATTAGAATGATATAAACATAACCATAAGATGTTTTAGAATGACAACCTTTAGAACCTTTGAGGTCACTAGGTTTTGGGGTGTTGAAGTAGATGACAAGATCAAAGAGTATGATCTTCTCTAGAAGTATCCACCACCAAGAGCAAGACACTTTGAATACTAGTTCCTTATTGTATTCTTGAGTATCTTAAGTCTTTAAGCACTTAATATCATTAAGCACTGAAAGAGATAAGTCAAGGAGGCTTTAAATACCAAAAACCACTTCAAAAGAGAGAAAGTATTTTGTGTAGAAAAACCTATTAGAGAGATGGAATGGCCAAAAAAAACTAGTTTTTATCATGCATAAGACTCTCTTATGTATCCTCATGCATAAATATTAATAAGTACCAACTTGATTAAGGTATGACTCTATAGGACCGTATGTTATTTGTAATATCATTCGATAATGATTATTGATCATATAAACCCAACACCTTCAACATATTATTAATTTTTTTTCTTATAATATATTACTATCCATAGCTAATTACACATAGATAAACCACATACCATTTGATTAGGGCCGGTCCAAACATATATGGGGCTCGTGGCGAAAAGAAAAAAATGACCCCTTAAAGAAAAATATAATAAAGATTAAAAAAAATCATTTATTTTTCACTATAATCGCGTTCAATTAGCAATAACAAGCAAGTCAAATTGTTTATCTTTTGAATTAGTTTGAGTTTGAACCAAATTTAGGCCCTAAAAATCATTTTGGTAATAATTGGTTTATATATATACACTATATAATCCAGAAATTTTGGGCCCCGTTGAGTCGTGGGCCCTGGACGGTCACCCGGGTTGCCCACCGTCTAGACCGACTCTGGTTCTAAAAAGCCTTAACCTTTATATTTTTATTGACAAACCATAAAAAAATCAACTATACTTTGGGACAAAACCTCGCGAGAAGGACGTTTATCACCGGATACCATTTCGTTTCTAAATCTCCATAGCACCTAAAGCAACACTCCTAAGATAACCTCAGGAGCCAAGAGATCATCAAACCAACCGTAAGCATCACACAACTCGGGATTGTAATACATCTATATAGTTCTTTGTTATGAAGCCTCACATGCAACTAGGGATCCTAATTATCTATGTAGAAATGTGTCTTAAAACTAATAAGTCTAGGGTCAAATATGTAAACAATGGAAGAGTTTAGGGATTGTACTTGTAAATATAGGAAAAGTCAAAGTGACTTTTTGACCATTAAGTTAGACGTACAGGAGAGTTAAAATTCAGTTTTACGTGTACTGCTCTGTATACCGCATAAACACATACACATTCGATACAAGAATCATTCTTGGGTCTTTATTTGTTAATTCTTCTACATTCCTTCGTAATTATTGGGTTATCCTTCTACATTGGCACAACAATCTTGATGCTCGATCCTTCTGTTATTTCTGTATCCTTTGTTCATCCAAATATCATCCGAACAAATTAAAATAAGTTATAGCGATGTACGCTAGGTTTTACAGTGATGATGATAAACCACAAACTTAGTATGCTATCTTATTATATGATTACAATTATGTTTCTCTGTTCTTCAGCATTACTAACTTCTTTTCAGCTCTTCTTTCCTCAAATTCAATTACTTTTTGGCTAACACCCCCCCCCCCCCCCCCCCCCCAAAAAAAAAAAAGAAAAAATAATAATAATAATAATAATAACAACAACAAATAAATAAATAAATAAAGCCACTATCCCTTGAAGTCCGTGAACCTTTTTGTTTTGAACACGTACATTCATTTGGTTTCTTCATTCCTTTTGTGTTTTAACTTTGAAGAAATGCACTTTGCTTTAGTGTTCTACAAGAAATTTCAACATCATAATAACTCAAAATATTATCATAAATAAGAGCCGACTTTTGTTTAACCAACAAAGAAAATAAGAGACCTATAATACAATACACGATCTTATTTCTATGATCCTAAGAGTCTATTGATGGCTTGAAGGAATCTTCAGAACTCTGATATGAACTCCTCAACTGCCCTAGAATCATAGTCACATGACATTCGTATGATTTTGTATAATCTTAATCATATATCATCCATGGTGGCACATATTCTTTTGGTATAGGGAGGTTGATGGATGAACTGTTAGTCAGCATGCCAACAACTTCTTCCATTGTTGGTCTGTTATCTGCATCTTCTTGAACACACAGCAACCCGATGTGGATGAATCTTGTTATGGAACTTGGATTGCCATGAATTCTAGGATCAAGTATATTTGAAGATGTTCCTTCCATCCAATTTTTCCAAACCTACAACAATTTCACATACCTTTATACTTCACTTATTACATGTAGTCCGTTTGAATTTCTCAAAAAACGTAACACCATCATATAACATTTCTCTCTCACGCCACAAAATTAAGACATTATACAAAACTTAAAAGGAAAAAGAACAACCAAAATGCTTTTCCATGATTTAAATCAGAAATCCATAATCACATTGAAGGGCATGTTACAAGTGGAAAAAGGTTGATAAATTTGTATGAAAATTCCTTTTAAAGCTTGGGTCAATTTCAAAAAGCAGTATATGTTTTTTTTTTTTTTTTTTTAATATATAGGATGTGAATGATATTATAGATGCACAATACTAACATCATAGAATCTGGTCATCGATAATAATACTTACATTTCGTTTTAAGCAGTTGTACATACGACACCCAATTGTGGTTTCCAAAACCAAGACACCAAAACTATACACATCAGCCTTAGCTGACAGACGATTAGCCTGATGCAGTTCTGGTGCGATATATTCCCTGTCACATATGCATATATTATTAGCTTCGACCATTACTACAAATCATTCAAATTTTGTGAAGGAAAAAGATAACACAAACACACACGTATCTGGGTATGTTCTATATCAAATGCAGTTTTCCATGAAAGATAACTTAGACCCTACAAAGTTGAAGGTACGTCGCTTAAATTACTACTGTAAAGACTTCTTCCTAAATGAACTCAATTTTTATATCTATTCGAGGAAATTAAATTGGAGAATGGAGATTACCTTCTTGCTCACTAATACCTATAGCAACATCTTTATCAATCAAAAATGTCGAATTGGTAATGGGGTACAAGATTTTACAATGGTTATCACTATTAAGGGAATAATTCAAGAACATCTGAAAATTCAAGAAACCGTGACATGTGAGGTGTAAATTAAACACTAATGATTTTGAATCATCTAACTTTAGAAAATTCAAGAACATCTGAAGGGTTCATTCCCGAAGATTGACAATTTCTAAATGAATGGTTGTGTACTTACAAGGTCTCCCACATTGTACCCATTTCGACAAAAACAGCCTCGTTTATTGTTGTTAAACACCTTGAGAATTCAAGATTTGACAGTTTGGGGTGGAAACTTTCATCTAAAAGAATGTTTCCAGGTATAACATTAGCATGTATTACATCATGCTGGTGAAGGTAAAGAAGTGCCCTAGCAACACCCAGTATTACTTTCTTGCGCTTATTCCAGTCCAAAAGTCCTACAAAGACATATCATCGAGAAAAATGTTAGCCAAGTTTAATCTTTCATTTCAGCTTAAACTTTACATATAATATGAAATCCATATTTTAAAAAAAGAAGTCATACCAATTATCGAGAGATGTAGATTGGAACAGAATGCAAAGTCATAGACAAGGTATACTTTTTTTCCTTCAATGGAATACCCAATCAATGGAAGCAAATTCTCATGCTCAAGTTTTACCATTAATGACACTTCATTTTTATAATCTTGACAACCTATTCTAGCAATTGATATTCCTCGTCCGTTTTGTAACTTTCCCTGAGAAGAAAAATTAACTAACTTTCAGCTTTAAGCATCCTTTCGAAACCCAAAAATAATGTAATTATATAAGATACCTTGTACATGAATGGAGCCAAGCTACATCTTAACATTCTATTATCCTTAGCGAAATTCTCAGTTGCAACATTAATAGTTTTAAACTCAAACCTTCGTAAGATTCTATTTTCACCTCCAACAGTATCAAAGTAGAACTCCAAAGAGTTTAACCTTCTACCCCAAAAAGTTCTCATGGACATGGCTATGGCTTTCTCATGTAAGACTAGTATAGACTCAAGGCATGCCACAACCTCAGCCATTGTAGGCCGTTGCTTTGGATTATCATGCACACACCGATTTGCAAGATGTGCAAACTGCTTCAAACATTTAGGCATCACTCCCACTCTTATAGTATAATCAACAATTTGCTTTAACCTACCTTCTTTCATAGATTCTTGAGCCCAATTTACTAAACCCCAATGCTCATCATCAAGACTTGTATCCACTGCTCGTTTTCCACTGAGAACTTCAAGTAATACTACCCCAAACGCATACACATCAGACTTTCTTGTCAACCTACCCGTTGCGTAATAGTCTGGATCTAGGTATCCAAAAGTGCCTTTCACAAAAGTGTTGACATAAGTCAAAGGTTGATTTATAGGAGCTAGTTTCGACAATCCAAAATCAGAAATCTTTGCAGCCCAATTATCATCTAACAATATGTTTGAAGTTTTCACATCGCGATGTATAACACCATGCTTAATACCTGTGCCAGTGTGAAGATAATCTAAGCCACGAGCAACCCCTATGCATATCTTGAGTCGTCGAATCCAGGATAAAGGAGTTTGAAATTTGTGCAGATGATCTTCAAGGCTTCCATGGGGGATATACTCGTAAACAAGGATCATCTCTTCACCATGATTGCAATAACCGATCAAAGACACTAAGTGGCAGTGTCTTAACTTAGAAAGCATCTGAACTTCATTCCAGAACTCTGCTGCTCCTTGATTAGAGGTTGAATCCATGCGCTTAATGGCCACAACCAAATGAGTTGACCCATTAGTGATGGTTCCTTTGTAAACCATGCCAAACCCCCCATGACCGATTATCAATGACTCGTTGAAGTTATGGGTTGCTAAGTTAATCTCCGAAATTGTGAACTGATGGCACTGTTGTGGAAAGAAGAATGAAGAGAAGTCAACATCCATAGCATTAATCAAGGAATTGAAAGAAGATGGATTCAGATATGAATTAGGATTTGTAGGGAACGTATTTCCTATATCACATATATGCACATGACTGATCATGGTGTGAAAGCATTTTAACTTCTTCTTTTTTTATAATTAAACATACTTACATACAGATTGTTGTTTGATATTGCTTTTGCTTCTCATCCGGTTTCTACAAAATTACAACGTAGTTTCGCAGAAATTGTTATACCTTCCAGAAATGGAAGTGGTATGGTTTTGTGACTCGGTGGCTTTGCTTCAGCGCTCCTGCGTTGACTTGCATTTTATCTTTAGCAAATGGAATTTCAGGAATCAGTGTCGCCGCTGGTGGTCGAAATACATCTATGATACTGACAGAAGGCACTCGAAGTGAAGTTCCGATACCGAATGATTAAAAGAATTTATAAAATAATTAATACATTTCTTAATGTAAAACATGTAAAATGAAGAAACTATCCATTTTCTTCTTTTATAGTTTTTAATATATATATATATATATATATATATATATATATATATATATATATATATATATATATATATACTAGCAGTGTACCCACGCAAAGCGGCAGGGCGTGTAAATTATTTCGGTGATATGTTTCATTTACAAAAGTGTTATGTTCCAAAAGAAAGTACATGTTGAAGACAAAATAATCAAACTATGTTGTTATTTGTTAGATGATACACTAAATAACCGATAAAAAGAAACAAATCACGACGACATAAAATATGAAATGTTTACGCTGTTCAAAAATAATAGGATTATATAAGAATCACAAAATATGAAAATGTGTAATAACACATGACTGATTATACATTATTAATCGTGCAACACTTCCTTACATACCACATATACTAGATTGTGATACCATCATCAAGATGGTGCAGCTCAGTTCAATTTCTAGGAAATCCAGCATGGCCTTCAAATGAATTCCAAAGTGACATTCAAAAGTTGAGGCTACTTAAACAACCGAAAAACATTTTGAAAAAACTTGAGGCTATAAAAACATTCAAAAATCGAAATTATGAGTAAGCATTTGTTTACCCTTCTCCTTCCTTTAACATCTCGTCTACATGTATCTTCAAAAATATTAAAAGTAAACTTTGAGTTAAAAAAAACATTTTGAAATCATTAACATTTCAATATTACCATTTATTTGTGTATAAAGATAAGGATGGACAAAATTGTCATTTACCTATTGCTTGCATGGGATCCATAGCAAAAGCTTGAAAACAATCAGAAGCCATGGAAGGGTAGGGCACCCAAGGTTTATCGATAACCTACAATAAAACAAAAAAGAAATATTAAAATTCATGAACCTGCCTGGGGTTACCAATAAAACCAAAACTACCATTCAAAATTGCAAAATGAAATAAAGAAATTAGCAATTTGTCCAACACTTCAGATAATAAACAGAAATGCATACCCAACCAATAACATTCTAGCCCCATTTCATGAAAGCTGGATATGTTGGTGTCACAACTAGAAATTTTGTGTCATGTAATCTCTACACTCAAGTATAATGAAGAATCAAAAACTTAAAGAGCAGGTATGATGCTTACTCTATGACATCTAATTTTCAAACAAATACACCATACAAGTGCTACAAATGGTCAATAAGCAATTGGAAACCCTAGAAGTTCTGGTTAGGTTCATTTTGGACTAGGACTTCCTTATTGGACTCATTGGGCCAATAAGCCTCCAATTTGACTATCATGGGATTAGAACCTTCAAATGGGCTCTAATTGGACCCATATCCATTTATTTCAACATTTTGGGCCATATTGGGCCTAGAATGAAATAAATTAAAAATTATGAACCATGATTAACCTAAACTAGCCCAACAAAGTGTAAAAATCATATTATATTTATTTTGGGACTAAAAATCATCCAACTTAACTTCTATATGGGCTTAGGGGAAATAAAGCCCAAAAACCTTTTTCCTTTCCAAATTCTCGGCCCAAGGCCCAAATCCAAGAAGAAAGGGGGTTGACTTCTTCATGCCACCTCACTTATGTCCCACATATTTCCATGCATGGACCAACATGCATCTATGTATCTCAACTCAACTATTTCTCTCCTCTTTCTTCTTGTCTCGGCCGATTCCAACACACACACACACATTTTCATCACCTTTCACATATCAACACTCTCCAAAAACACCTCCACTCTCTTCACTAAATTTTGAAGATTCAAGGGCATTCAAGGAGGTTTTCCACAAAAAAAATCACCATCCAAGGTAAGGTTATACTTAAAACTATGACCTAGATTCTTTGATCTATCAAACATCTCCTCTTAACTCATAAGAAATCACGATCTTGCATCCTAGAACCACCTCAAGGCCGAGATCTTCATCAAAGTGTGCTAAGGCCGAAAATCACCTCATTTTTCTTCCATCTTTTCTCCAAAACCGAAACCACACCCAAGGTGAGCTTCATACCCCCTTATTTTCGGTTTTTATAAGTTTTGTGGGGGGAATACAAGCAAATGTGTAGATCTTTCATTATGTGTATGCCTTGTATGATTTCTATGTTTATTTACATACTTTTATGTGTTTATGGTGTTGAAACTAGTCAAAAGGACCTAAAAATCGAGATTTGCATTATGATGCATGAAACAAGTGCTAAAACATATCATTATACATAAGTCACTACTAGAAAAATAACCAAGTAGTTTAGATGAACATCTTGGGCTAAAAATCACATTTTTGGACTAAAAATGCTAAAAATATGAAATTTAAGGGCTCAAAATGTAAAAATACAAATTCTGAAGGTTGATATGTGTCAAAACAAATTCATGAAGGGATTTTCCAAAAATTTACACTTTGGAATGATTAAAATGTAAATTTTTAAGCTTAATGGGCTAAAAATGAACTTTTCGGCCCAATAAGGCCCAATATGCGAAATTTCAAAGTTGAGGGGCTGAAAATGCATTTTTCTGTAAAACAGGGGACTACTAGTGCCCCAAGTCCATTTCAAAGGTTAAAAATGCTTTTCATATTCAAAAGGAACCAAGGATGCAAAGATTTTCTATTTTGGGCCAAAAGTGTAAAATTTGCGAAATTGAGGGTTCCAGCCGAAAAAGTTTCATTTTGAGGGACTAAAACTGTTTTTCAATAAGCTTTGAGCTGAAAAATACTTTTCTACAAGTTTTGATACTAAATTGTCAAGAAAAATGGCTTAAGGACTAAAATATAAATTATTATATATAAGGGGTCCAAAAGTGTAAATTCATCCAAAAAGAAGGGTCTGAAAAATGTAAAAGACTAATTTCTTAAACAATGAACCCGACACGATGAAATACTAGTACCTCGACTATCGGCGAATCACAATTCACCATCAACACCAAGAAAATCGTTATCAAACGAATTGATTCGGTCTCGAATCAATAACAAACCTGAAACTACTATCGCGATGATACTTCAATACACACATGGAAATCTCGGAAACTCAATACACACGCCGGAATACACCAGACGTCGATACACCGTCCTTGGACCCAAAAGTTTCAAATCATGCTTGTTGGGCCTAGCTAGCCCAATGACATGATCTTTAGGCCCGAAGGAAATTTGCTTACATGTAGTTGGGTCTAATACGACTTAATTCCGTGTAAAAGGACTTTCAATGGCAAACGTGCTGCTGGTCCCCAAGGGTCCTTCGGTATTGCTAGCGAAGTCGAGAATTCACAAATGCGAGTCGGGCTAAGGGCCCTTCACATTCAAGATAGTCTTGAACGACGTAGGGAAATATCGGGGCTTCGCACCCTCTTTTTCCCCTCGGTTATGGGGCTACATGAGTCCGGGTGGTTAGGTTAAGTGAATAGTGCGAGCGATGCCTAAGGGATCGTTTGTACGGTTGTCAACTGGTCGTTTTCATTAATGTACGTTTACAACAATTCACAATCCACAATTAATCCAACGTCTCCGGAGCTCAACGAATACACCTGTCGCAACGATATTACAAAACATAAACTAATTAAAGCAAAGTGATAGGAAAACGTCAGGTTTTCCTAGGTTTTTCAATTAATACACCTACAAACTACATACCGATTTTTACAAATCGTACTCTTACATTTATGGAAACAAACAAGCATACTTATGGATCTTCACACCTTTTACACTATACTATTTTCAGAAAATATCGGATTTTCTGGTGGTTTTCAAAGCAATACAAAACATTGGATTTCAAACATTACTTATGAACTCACCAACATTTCATATGTTGACGTTTTTCAAAATACTTGTATTCTCAGGTAACAGATAAAGTGAAGGAAGAATTGTACTCTATGATGTTTTGCTGTTATTTAATTAGTATCGAACAATTTACTTTTGGACATGTAATATTATGGAACAATGTAATGAATGTAAACACCATCAGTTGTAATATTCCAATGTTTGGTGATGAATGATGTTATGTTTCATGTATATTCATTGTGATGGTATTCAATTGAGTCACAACAGCCCCCGGACGTTACCGCCGTCTGGTTCGGGGGTGTGACAGTTGGTCTCTTTCCCATTACACATTTAACAACAAAACCCCAAAGCTATACACACGATATCACATTGTTAATGATGCTTTGCAATCACTCAATTTCATATATTCAACAACTCAAAAGTGTTAACAACATCATATTTTTTTATTATAACATCTTACTCTAAGTATAGAAAGAAAGAAACATGGTGCCAGGAAGCCAAAAGTTCCAATAGCAATAGTAGTCACACTGACTTCATCATCTACGATAGCTTGGGAAGACCGCAACCTTCTCGACTTCGACCGATTCTTTTAACAACAACAATTGATACAACAATGTCATCCATTAAGAGCAAAAACGTCATATCATTAACAAAAGAATAAGAAATAAACAACATAATGCATATTCAGCCACATTGGAGATACGATATTGGATCTTAATTCATAAATCATGGAATATGAGTTATCTTAAAAGTCAAAATGGAGCAGATCGAAAATGGTCAAATAATAAATGCTTAGATTTAATTTAATTTAAATTATTTTATTTATTTATTTATTTTGTAAATATACATAGTAAACAATTCAAAATGCCCTTTCAACTGAAAACACAAAGCATTTTAGTAAAAAAAATAACATATTTTTTGCTTCTTCCAAGTTAGATGCCCATTGAGTAATTTCATTGAGCACTTGGCGTTCCTATAAATGCCTTTAAAAAACACAAGAACTTTAAAGGTAAGAACCAAACTCGTATTGAAATGTGTTGTGTGCATCAATTAAAAAAACAATTAGAAAAAGCACAATCAATAGTTAGAAACCTCAATTCCAAATATGTTTTACTTCTTCAGACAGTGGATCAGTAAAACTGGTATGGATCACTATATTGAGTTCCTGGATAAATGAAAATGCAGCCCTTTTTTGGATGACTAACTTGAGTTCTTGGATAACAAAAGCTCACTAAAACAAATAAAAAATATAATAAAACATTAGTCTCTAGTTGTTGAAGAAATTTATTCTCTAACCTCGCTTCATGGGTGGAATGGTACATCAAGGCCTCTTACTTCAACAACATCACCAGCCAACTAAATCAAGGTCAAATGGTTATAAATCTTATACATGAAAATTCAAAAGCAAAGAGAAAGATATCAAAGTCAAATGATGACATTTTTTACTTTTAAGACAAAACAGAAACAATACCTGAAGTTAGAGCTACGAAATAAAGGATAAATGGTGGGGTTTTCCGGTATGTTGCTTTTTGTGGCATCCCATACTATAGACCCTGCAATAACAAAAATTTGGGAAATAAACATGGTAATTGAATTTTACTTTGTATCTCGATCTAGATCTAGATCCATTATCCATATCCATGGAATCATCATCACAAGAAGGTTGACAACTACGTTAAAGAAGTTTGGAGAGAAACAGAGGAGGATATGAAATCAGATTTCAAAATATGAAAGTTGAAACTGTGTTTGAAAGCATGAATATATTCAGTTTTGGGAATTTAAGGGCCGCAACCATTCTTCGGTGTTTGATGTGTTTTAAACTACAAATTAACCGGATAGAATGAGAATTCAAATGGAAAAAGTCATGAATTAAAAATCGATCAAAGATCAAATGGTTAAAAATCGAGAAAGATATGCACCCGGTGATTGTGCACGATTTCAAATTTAATATTATTTTATTGGTGGTTGTTGTACTATCAGCTTAATGGTTTGGACGTCTTAAAAAATTATTATTATATTCAATCTATTTATAAAAATAGTAGGATTTCTTTTATAAGATAGTATATATATATATATATATATATATATATATATATATATATATATATATATATATATATAAATATATATATATATATATATATATATATATATATATATATATATATATAATGAAGATAATTTTGACACATGTCAATCTCTAATGAGTTTTACTTGTCATTTTGTGATATTTTTGAAATAAATAATATCAACATGTCAATTTATGGTTTTTTAAAAAATACTTATTATTTACATTTTAATATTTTGTTTTCTTTAATCAACCATTTTCTTTAATTGACCCGTGTAATACACGGGTTTTACACTTAGTACTCTAATAAATGAAGGTTTTTTTATGTCAAATGTGATTCTCTCGTTAACTTGGACACATGTCATTTTCTGATATTTTTTAATAAATATTTTTTCCATGTGTCATTTTCTCATTTTTTATATTTTCTTAATGTACACATCATATTTACATCTCAATTAATAATTGTCTTAATTGAAAATAGTCAATAAATTACAATATTACTATCATATATTGTATTTAATATGTTTCCTTTTAAATTTCAATTTTCAATTTTAAATAAATTTTTGTTTAACCTTCATATTTAATTTTTTGTTTTATCCGACCCGTATAACATACGGGTCTCACAACTAGTATATATATATATATATATATATATATATATATATATATATATATATATATATATATATATATATATATATATATATATAAAGAGAGAGAGAGAGAGAGAGAGAGAGATGAGGTTTCAATTGAGAAAAAAAAAGGTTTAGAATGAGAGAATCATTCTCAGCCATACATTTATTTTACCGCAAAACACTTAGGCGTACCGGTGTAATTTGTAACGGATAAACATGTGTTTTTCCAACCAAACATGCTTACTTAAAGTATGTTAATCATTAACTTAATAAAAACAAAAACATATTTTTTTTTTGTTTTTTTTTTTAATTTTAGAATGCTATTTTCATCGAAAATTTATTTTAAATATATCAAAATTCATAATTTTTTATTCTCTATAAAGATACATCCATATTGATATAGTTTTAAGATAAAATAAAATAAAAAAAGTTAGAGTACATTCGTTAAATATATCAAAATTCATAATTTTTTATTTTCTATCGTTATTCATAAATGAATAAAAAGAAATCAGATTTTATTAAAGTACATTCGTTATTCACTAATGAATAAAACGCATGCTTAACTTTTTTAACGTTTAAGTATCGTTTATATATTAATATAACACATTACAAAGTTTCTTACATAATATATATTTTTTACATCATCTTTCGTCACATGTTATACTTATATATGAATAAAACATGTATTAATTGTCGTAATATGTTATATTAATAGAATATTTTTAAGATTTTTGTTATAGTTCATTTGTTATTCATATATAAATAAGTAGTATGTTAAAAAAAGATGAAGTGTTTTGAAATTTTGAACTACTTATTCATATAGGAATACCAATTGAACTGTAATAAAATTATGATAAATGTGTTCTTCGTATCTAAATATAACTTGTGAGGAAAGTCAATACAGGTTTTATTTATGTAACATGTAACGAGAGTTGATATAAGCTCAAAAAAGTTTATTATATGTTATATTTATATATGAATGATACTTTATCTGTAAAAAAAATTAATTATATTTTTTATTTATAAGTGAATAACGAATGTGTTGTACTAAAAATCTAATGCATTTTTATTCATTTATGAATAACGATAGCTGAAAATATAAAAAATATATATATTTTATCTTAAAAGTATATTAATATAGATGTCTATTTGTAGAGAATAAAAAATCATGAATTTTGGTATACTTAAAATCATTTTTCGATAAAAATAGTTTCTTAAAAATAAAAATAAAAAAACGAAAAAACTATGTTTTTGTATATATTAAGGTAATGATTAGCATAGTTTTAGTTTAAGAAAACATGTTTTGTTGGAAAACACATGTGTATTCATTTCCTATTTCCGCTGGTACGACGGAGGCTTTTGCGGCAAAAATAAATGAGTGGCTGAGAATGATTCCCCAATTCTCAATCTTTTTTATTTTCTTAATTGAACTTAGCTCTCTCTCTCTCTCTCTCTCTCTCTCTATATATATATATATATATATATATATATATATATATATATATATATATATATATATATATATTGAAAAATTCAAAAGAAAACCATTATTGATTAACCAACCAAGGAACTAATCTAAAACGTCGAAATTTAAAATGATCAACGACAAAAAAAATTAGAGTTTTACAATGGACATGCATGTACCTGATTACACAAAAATCGAAGTCCATTTTTTAGTATTTTTTTTATGGGTCATGTTTTTCATATATCATTGTTCATGATTTTTCATCATCTTTCATATAGATCTATATTGATATATAAAAAATGAACTTTTTTATTTTCTTAAAAACTTATTTCATTTTCTTTGTTTTTTTGAAAAGATAAGTTCTAATGTTTATTGAAAAAAATTAATAAATATATCAAAAGTCATATTTGTTTTTTGTACTCTTTAAACATAGATTAATATTGATGTAAAAAGATATTCAAAATTTTAGCTCAGATTCACATTTTGAATTTGCTCAGATTAACATTGTGAATGTGCTGATAACAGAATTATATTCAGCTCAGATTCACAGTATGAATAATAGTAAGTCGGATTCACATTGTAAATTCTGAAAACTAAATTATATATAATTCAGATTCATAATGTGAATAAATTCATTTGTTGCTTTTATAAAACTAATTTATAAGTAACTAAAATGTTAAAATATTATAAAATTAAATGGAAATATATTTCGATTCATATGTAAATTTCATTAAATTTATTTGTAAATGGTTAAAGAGTTGAAAGAATAATTCAGATTCATATTGTGAATGTTAAAACTAAAATCTTTACGGTTCAGATTCAAAATGTAAATCTCAACAGATCAAGGTGTTTTATTTTTTATTTATTTTTAATTTTTTAAATCAATGTTGAAGTTTATTAAAAAAGGACAAAAAAATTCAGATTTTTTGTATATTAAGTTTTTTTAGGATAAAAATAAATCTAACAATTGAAAAAAAAATAGTACATGACAAAGTGGGTTTTTTTCCGAAAAATATAAGTTTTTTATATATGAATATCAATCTCTATGGAGAGATGACGAAAAATCTTGAGCAATAGTATATCCTTTTTTTTTTTGATAAAAAACATAATCTAAAAAAATTAAACAAAAAAAGTGAGTTTTGTAGTATAATTCGATAAATATGCGTCAAATATACAAATGTACAATCATTCCCTTGCATGTTGATTATGATAATTTTCGATGCTAATGATTGGTACATTGTTAATAATGATTCTCCATTTAATTTCATCATATATATATATATATATATATATATATATATAGAGAGAGAGAGAGAGAGATAGGTTCAAATGTTTTCACTATCTATTGTGTGCCTGTATGATTGATTCTGGACCAATCATTTTAGTTATTTTAAGAAAGTAATTAATGCTTATTAAATGCTGAAGATGTAATTAATACCTATTATATCTTCAACATGTAATATGCATTAATTAATTTCTTAAAATAACTAAAATGATTAGTCCAGAATCAGTCATACAGGCACACAATAGATAGTGAAAACAAAATAACCTAACCCTATATATATATATATATATATATATATATATATATATATATATATATATATAGAGAGAGAGAGAGAGAGAGATAGGTTCAAATGTTTTTGACAACTATTGTGTGCCTGTGTGCACCAATAGGAATTTAGGAATAATTAAATAATTAAAAATTGTAATAAGGGTAATTATGTAACTTTAGCATGCTAATTAAAATAAAATCCCTTAATTCATGGAAATTGCCATAAAAATCTGTTTGACCAACTATTTAACCCTAGCCTTCTATATCATACGTAATATTCCTCCTCCAATTTTCTTATGCACGAATGAACATCGTCTGATCAAAAGAGGTAGTCAAACCTCTTGCTGCAAATTTGTTTCCCCATTCCATTGATTAAGAAGATGTTATTCTTGGTGGCTCCATCTCCAATCGAAGCTAGCTTCAACATCAAGGCAATTTTGGAGTCACAAGAAGTCGGTGTATGTTTCTGCATCATTGTTACAGTTCCTTCGATGGTCGGTTCTTTAGAGCTTTTCCAAATCAAGCAAACTTCGTATGCCCTTATTTATCCGGTAACAACTCTTCAATTCTCATTAATTATGGATCGTTAACTTGTGATTCAAATTATCTATTTCTATTGTTCGCTGAATTGGATGGTTAAGTAAGGGAAAACCTAACGTGTTCAAGAAGAACGAGCTATGCACATAAGG
This sequence comes from Lactuca sativa, assembly GCF_002870075.4. Taxonomy (NCBI): domain Eukaryota; kingdom Viridiplantae; phylum Streptophyta; class Magnoliopsida; order Asterales; family Asteraceae; genus Lactuca; species Lactuca sativa. Next base: position 77,716,598 of record NC_056624.2, on the reverse strand, counting down.
TGCTCGACTAAATTCTTGAAAGAAGGACCAACTTGCTGTCTTAGTGAACTGTTGGTGGAATTGAAAATATTCCGATTTGCACACCAACTGTTTATTAAAATGTCTCAGTGAACTTCAGTTACTTATTCCAAAATTTGTTCTTTCTTGCTTAATGAGTCACTTTCAGTTAGTAGGAAGCATAGAAAAGGATGTTAGTTTGTATGGTTCCAGCTCTTGTATCAGGGCCTTATAATGTAAGTAACATTCTTTATTCATGTGTTCAAGTTGATGAGTTTCAATTTCTTTTATGTGGATGCTCTTCTTTCTTACAAAATAATGTTTTCAAATCTTATATGAAAACCACCTTTCTATGCTTTAATGGGTCTGAAAGAGCATCATTCTAGCAAATAATATTTTGACAGAATAAAATCGGTAAAAAATTGAAATTGAATTAATTAAAAAATTCATATTTTTTTTTTAAATTAGGAGAATTAATCATCCCTAAAAATCCAAAAATTTCCTTTTATAAATGTAGTTAATTGTCCAAAATACCCTTTTACTTAAAACTGTGTGATTATATGTTACATGTTACCCCATTGTAATATTATACACCCTCAAATCATGTCCATTGATTAATTTCATCCATTGGTCCAGATTTGTGCATTCTGGCACACAATACTTAGTAAAAACAAAATAACCTAAGCATATATATATATATATATATATATATATATATATATATATATATATATATATATATATATATATCAAGGTTGTAAAAAACGTTCGACGTTAACTAATCGGTGGACTAGGGTCAAGGGATTAATCGGCTAGGCGGAGATTTATCGGAGGATTAATCGGAGACCATTAATTGCTAATTTGTTGAATTTTAAAAAATTAAATATGACTAATATCATATCAAAGTTCGTAAATACCACTAATATGATAACAAAATAGGTTAATATGATTAATATAACACTAATCATGCCTCAAATAGTTTCCATTGAAATAAAACTTCTTCAAAATGTTAAAATTTCATTATTTTATAATGTTTCACTCATTATGTATGTAGGGATTAATCGTTAGACGCCCTCTAATCGGTCAAGTAACGCCTAAGGATTAATCTGAGATTAATCGGGACCTAGTCGGGATTTTTACAACAGTGATATATATATGCATCTGTCGTATATGTATATTTTTTTCGAATTTTTTTTTCAAATATGCTTTTATATGACCGATTTGGTGCTTTATGTCACTTTTTTTGAAGAAAAAAGTTATCACACAAAAATGTTCGCATTTTAAAAGTGGTTCACGGAAAATATGGGTTAGCAAAAGATCATGAACATATATATATATATATATATATATATATATATATATATATATATATATATATATATATATATATATATATATATACTGAAATCGTCTCTATGGTTTGGGTAAAATTGCATGTTTGGTCCCTAACTTTTTTTTGCACTCGGACCATCCCTATTGTTTATATTTGTTGCACGTTCAGTCCCTACCACACCTGAAATGACTAAAATACCCTTTCTTTTATTTTTTATTTGTTTTTCTATTTTTTTATTATTGATTTGAAATTCTAATAATATTATCTTTTTAAGAAAGAAGTTTAACAAAAATCTTCTCCCCTCCATTGCGTCCCCTCAGTTGATGTTCCAGATTTGTACCCTAAATCAGCCATCGTGGGTTCATCTTCTTCGACTGCCACGTTCTTCGGGGGCCTTCCTTCTCTTATACCGTCGACAACCATTGAACCCCTCACCATCAAAAGTCTTCCTCGCCCTAGATCCACCCTCCACCCCGTCATTTCTTTCTACCTCCTTCTACACCTGCTGAAATCAAATCAAAATCAACTAAAATCAAATCAAAACCAAATCAAGAAACGAAATTTGCAAAAAAAACCAACTGAAATCCAAATCAACACCAAAAAGCAACAATGGAATGTAGATTAAAGAAGAATTTATTCAACGCATATGGGTGGAGACAGATGACAACCCCGAGATCCTTTTCACGGAAACCCAAAATTCGAACCAGAAGAAGAATGTGGAAGTATGTTTCTCCTGGTTGATCAACAGATAGTCGAGAAAGAAGACAATCGAGAGATACAGTCGAGAAAGAAGACAATCAAGAGATACAACGTAAGTGTTCTATTCTTTTACCAATTTGGGAGGGGAATGAGATAATCGAGCAGAAAAAACCATTGGAAAGGGTTTTATTAGATATTTAGTCGTGGGTTGGGTGGGGTGGTGGGAGCTCAAGCCAACTATAGATGGTGAGGAAGCAGTGATGTAAGGTAGAAGAGATGGTCTTCGTTTGGAGGTTGGATGGTCAGAATCACAACAATCTCAATATGTGACAACCCGAAATTTTCCACTGCCTTGAAAACTCAGCCATTTAACCCAAATAAATTCCAGACTTATTCCTGCTATCATTTAGCACAAATTCAAGTCTGTTTGAGCGTTCTGAGTCCAGTACACTTGAGGAAAAAGTGTTGGGGTTTATCTGCTAAAACAATAGTACGTTAAACGAGCCTGAACCACCTTAACCTGGAGTTCACGACCAACACATGGGAGTTTACGTCCGTAAACTACATGTGGGCCGTAAACTCCATCTTAAATGGTGAAAGGTTGGCCATTTGTTCATTCCATCCTCTTCTTTTGGCTGAAATCCTCTCAACTATCATCCCGTTCTTCATCCCTGATCTTCAAAACTCGTAAGCTTCTTGTCCCAACTAGTTGATATACTACTTAAACTAGTGATCTTACATGTTTTCATCCATGAAATTCATGTTTTCATAGATCTTCAAGTTTCACCAAGAACACACACTAGTGTTCTTGGCTAAAAACGACCATTCGAGCTCCTAGATCGTAAGTACTCTTATCCTAACTCAATGTACACTAGGTTTAACATGTTTAGGGCTTAGAAACAACAAGAAATCAAGGATGAATGAGATTTTACGGCCAAGGGATGTTCTTGGGTCGTAAACTCCCTTTAAGGGTGCAAAGTTGCCCTTTCTTCCTTCCTTATGCCCAAAACTTAACCTAGAACCAACCACCATTGAAGTAGGGACCTTAAACACCAAAGAAACTATGTCCTCATCAGGTTTACGGCCGTAAACCCCTAAGGAAATGGTCCTTGGGCCGTAAACTCCATAAAATGGTCATATGATGCCTCTAACACCCCCTATGACTTGTATAATTGACTAGAACCTTGCATGCTTAATCGAGGAACAACAAAACATGAAATGAATGGGCAAACATGAGTTTACGGCCATAAAATCATGTGTTTACGACCATGAACTCCTCCAAAGGTCCATTTGGAGCCCCAAATCACTTCCTATGCCCTAGATTCGAATCTAGCTTAATCCCTTGAGTGGTATTAGACTTTTGAACACCCAATGGCACCACTTCCATGAGTTTACGGCCGTACACTCATGGGGGAAGTGGTATTGAAACCATAAACACCCCTAGGTACTACCATTTGAGGAGTAAACTCCAAAGTGAGACTATACTCTCCTTAGATGCGACCCTTAACACTCCTAGCACTTGAAATAAGGTGTTTTCATGCATTAGAGGGTCTTTGCTTGCTTAATTAGTTATTTAATGACTAATTGGATACTTAAATGTATCATTACTTTCTAACTAGGATCCAAGTGTGTGTTCAAGACCCCAATTGACACATAACATCCTATATCGTCCGTCCATCAGAATCACCCACAACAGGTGAGTTCATACCCCTAAATTAACCTTTTAAATGTTTTAAATGCTTTTATGGGGGGGAATACAAGTTGAACCATGCTAGTTATCATATTAATCATATGTGATTAGTAACCCGCATGCAAAAGTATTTATTACACTTTTATCTGTTTTACCAAGTATGTTACTTCATATGGTTTTCCAAAATGTTTTTACTTGTTTAGATCGTTTCTCAAACTGTCTTTCGTGCTGTATGTTTTCCTTTAAAACCTATTACATCAGTGTTTCAAACAAAGGTTTTCTTCACTTAAACTGCTTTATCAAACCATTTTCAAAGCTTGTATATTAAAAGGACATCAAGTCATAATTTCCTATTAAAGGTTTTCCAAAGGTTTTCAAAGGTTTTTACCAAATTTCCTTTTATGCTTTTATATTATTATTGTTATATGCATGACTACATATGTATAGTTATATAAGTAATGTTTAAAGGACTTAGGAAGGCTAACCCGCTGAAATTCCTTTTCCTCGTTTGGATGTGGCTTAAGGTTTCGGTTATCCGTCCGAAGGACGTTTAAATATTAGTTATATATCATGTATACATATATGGCCATAAAAGCCCTCTCAGCCAGTTCATTTCCTTTCGGTAGCAAAGGCATCTTTCTATTATTCATATTTCTAGAACCCTAGTAACTATTATAGGAATAGTTAGGAGATTCTATTTACTCCCTCTATCTCTCGCTAGTACAAAGAATTACTCAGGAGTCAGTTCATTTGTGAGTCTATACTATTATTATAATACTTTAAATAGAATGTGACACACTATTTCCCGATACGACGCTTCATAGCGTCATCACCGTGTATCCAGAGTCTCCTGGAGGGAGAGCGAACATCATGTGTATAGATCTATACGGGACCAACACTCCCGCACCCTAACTGCTAGCTATAGTCCGCACCGGTAAGGCCCATGGGTGACATAATGCCACTAACTTTACCCGTGACCTGGAGGGTCATCGGATAATCTATCATCGATCAGCATGGTTACATATGAGCTCACATTCAACCCTTTTATTCACCTTTAGACTGAACCAGGCATATCGTTCATTCAATACACGCATGGAGTCTATGTTTTATTTACTTTTAGACTTTGTGAGGCGTCCCGCCTGGAGTCTATGTTTTATTCACTTTTAGACTTTGCGAGGCGTCCCGCCTGGAGTCTATGTTTTATTTACTTTTAGCCAGCAATATTACTGTTGAGGTATATGTCACACCCCAAACCGAGAACAACGGAATACGCTCTGAGGTGGAGGACTTCATGTTCAGTATCATAACAATGCATAATAGTAAAAACAAGCAACCACATCCATTGCATTAATATAATAATTGTAATACAAGCGTGTTCTGTACATTTATGTAGACACCAAAAGTATAAACAAAATAAAAGATGAGTCTTATATGCTCCATCTTCCCAAAAGCTGCATCAGTACCTGTTTATTTTTGACCTGAGAATACAAGTTATTTTGAAAACGAGTATCAGCATAAAGCTGGTGAGTTCATAAGTTTTTAGTGTCGTTGCTTGTATGAAAGTGTTTACAATCTTGTAGTGAAATGACTGTTATCAAAATTTGAAAGTAGCTTGATTCATAGAAAATCCTATATTTTCCAGCAAAAGTAGTATTTCACCAAAACTAGGTTATTTGTAAGTTCGTTTCTTTGTAAAGGTAATAGTCTTCTCGTGAGAGTGTCAATAATGAAAATACAGTTTTAAACTCGTTCATTATAGAGAAGGAATAGGGTTTCACTCCAGCAGCGCCCCTGCCGGTTAAATATAATAGTGAATGTAAACTCCGGTTAGTGTTAATTTTGTATGCACCTCGGGATATGTTTTTAATTAAAGTTTAAATGTGAACTCGTATGAGATCATACTGAGTGATAGTAGTACAGTGGCCGACACTCCAGGTCACCAATAGTGTAGTAGTATTTGTCATCCCTGAGCCAAAAGGCTCGGACTGTAGCTAGCAGTCGGGATGGGGGAAAATCCGTCCCATATAGATCTATACACGTAGTGGTCGCTCTCCCTCCAGGAGACGATGGTTATCCGATGATCGCATAGCGATAGGTCATATAGAGAGATCGTGCATCACATTTTGTTATAGTATTTTCTTACATATGGTATATAGTATTTCTCTTAGTAAACTATGTACTGTCCTCTTGATGTAGTTTATATTTTTTCTTCTTATAGAGGGTAGTGTTCCCTTAGTATAGTGTATAGTGTATAATATTCTCTTCACCTCGTATATTGTACATATAGTCTTGTATTTGTACTGACCATAATGTGTATCGTAGTGAAATCAAATAAATAGTAATCCTTAACTATACCTATTATAGTTAAAGTGAGTACTTGATTTAGTGTCATCGGTATGCAGAAGTATCGTTCTAGAATGAGGACTTTTATATCTAACACGAATATACAAGATATATAACTAAATATTAAACGACAGTCGAATAGATAACCTAATACCCTAAGCCCACAATCAAACAAGAACAGGAAATAAGGTCAGTCATCAGTTCTAAGTCCTTTAATACCTATTTATATAATTATATAAGTGTAGATATAATTTGGAAAATAAATTTTAGGTTTTGAAAATATTAAAATGGTTTAAAGACAATTGATTTGTGAAAATGAGTTTGATAAACAGTTACAATAATTTCTGATAAAACACTTTAAAATGTAAAAATCCTTATGACAGTAAGCCATCAATCATGTGTGAATAGTTTTGGAATGTATTGGATTCAACTTGTATCCCCCCTATAAATCAATTAAAAACATTTGAAAGGTCAATTAAGGGGGTATGAACTCACTGTTTGACGTAGGGTTCAAGTGTGCTATCATTATGAGTGTTGAGTGTCAACGGATGCTCTGAACGCAAGTAGCCCTATTAATCATATGGTGACACATATATAAGTTAGAGCTAGGGTGTTTCATGACTAAAATGATGAGAAATTACCCTAAGGACTTGGAATCACTAGGACTAAGTGTCCCGTATTCTATACTCAATGATTTATGCAAGTTTAAGACTAAATATGAGTATTAGGGTGGGTGTATATCCATAACAATGAGTGTGCGGCTGGGGAATGCGACCAGACTTGTGTGTGAGGTTGCACACTAGAGTGTGCGGCCGTACACAGGGGTGTGCGGCCGTACACAGGGATGTGTGGCCGTACACTCCTTGTTTGAGTCCTATGTGTCGATTATGTGACCATACTCTCACTTTAGAGGGTGCTTTAGATATGTGCGGCCACCTGATGAAGGTGTGCGGCCGCACTCCTTCAAGGAGTGAAGAAAACGAAGAACATTTGGAGTTTTGGGCTTGGATTCAAGTGTTTTACCTCTATAACAAGTTGAAAGATGATGTTCTTCCTGTTTTGGAGGCCTTCTAGGTGTTTTTAGGTGATGTTTTTAGAGAGAGAAAGTAGAGAGAGGAAGAGAGTGCAGCCAGAAGTGAATGGAAGGGGTTCTCTACTATATATAGGGTCGGGTGTGAGGCTGAAGAAGTTTGCGGTTGGGTGTGCGGCTGGCTGGCCACACAAACCCCTCTTGGTGTGTTTGGCTGGATTTTACGATGTAACACCCTTCCTGACCCCTCCTATGGCCCATATTTATGATATACTAAGCCTAAGACACTCGTGCAGACCCAACCTATTGCTAAAAGATGTTAATTTCACATGAATTATGGATATATGGATCGATTTTACAATGTAAAAGTGTCGGGTTGTCACATTCTTCCCCCGTTAAAGAAATTTCATCCCAAAATTTAGAGTTCAAGCAGTTAAGTTATTATAAATAACTAAGTAAAAAGATGGGGGTATTTACTTTTCATTTGATCTTCGCGCTCCCAAGTGAACTCCGGTCCTCGTTTGGCATTCCAACGAACTTTCACTATAGGGATGCGGCTTTGTTTCATTCGCTTGACCTCTCGATCCATAATCTCCACCGGTTCTTCCACAAAATTGAGGTTATCGTTTATCTCGATCTCACCGAGTGAGAGTACAAGAGTCTCGTCGGATAGACACTTTTTCAAGTTTGAGACATGGAATGTAGGATGTATGTTACTAAGTTCGCGAGGTAGGTTGAGTTTGTAGGCCACGGGGCCGATTCTAGCTAGAATCTCGAAAGGCCCTATGTATCTTGGATTTAGCTTTCCACGCTTTCCAAAACATATCGTGCCTTTCCAGGGTGAGACTTTCAGAAGGACTCGGTCTCCCACCTGGAACTCCAAGGGTTTTCTTCTTTTGTCTGCGTAGCTTTTCTGTCGATCTCTAGCGGCCTTTAATCTTTCACGAATCTGAACGATCTTCTCGGTCGTTTCTCGAATGATCTCCGGACCTGTGAGAGTACTGTCAGGTATTCGTCCTTTAGCTAACTGGGTGTCACCCACCTCAGCCCAGCACAGAAGGGATCTGCACTTTCGGCCGTAGAGGGCTTCAAATGGGGCTGCCTTGATGCTCGTGTAGTAACTGTTGTTGTAGGAAAACTCGACCAGAGGTAAGTGGGTATCCCACGCCTTACCAAAGTCGATCACACAGGCTCGCAGCATGTCTTCCAGAGTTTGGATTGTCCTTTCACTTTGTCCGTCGGTCTGCGGATGGTAAGTTGTACTCATGTCGAACCTCGTTCCTAGGGCGCTTTGCAGCGATTGCCAAAATCTTGAAGTGAATCTACTCTCTCTATCGGAGATAATAGATATAGGAACACCATGTAGTCGAACAATTTCTTGGATGTAGAGTCGTGTAAGCTTTTCCATCTTGAAAGTTTCTTTGATTGGCTGGAAATGGGCGGATTTCGTCAGTCGATCGACAATTAACCAAATGGTGTCGTACCCACTCGAAGATTTGGGTAATTTGGTAATGAAATCCATAGAAATCATCTCCCATTTCCACTCAGGTATCTCGGGTTGTTGGAGCAGACCTGAGGGTTTCTGATATTCGATTTTTACCTTGGCACACGTCAGACACTTACCCACGAAGGTAGCGATCTCGGCTTTCATGTTTGGCCACCAATATAACTTTTTGAGATCAAGGTACATCTTGTCCGAACCTGGGTGAACGGAGTACTTGGTTTTGTGAGCTTCGTTCATGACCACCTCTCTGTAACCACCGAACTTTGGGGTCCAGATCCGGTCCATGAAACAATAAACTCCGTATTCTCGAGTCTCAAGATTTTTATCCATTCCTTTCAAAGTTTCGTTTATAACGTTTTCTGCTTTTAGGGCTTCCATCTGGGTTTCGTGGATTTGCACGGATAAGTGAGAATGGATAGTCATTGTCAGTGATTTAACCTTTCGGTTATAATATTCTTTCCGACTCAGGGCGTTTGCTACTACATTGGCTTTACCCGGGTGATATCGAATTTCGCATTCGTAATCGTTGAGTAGTTCGACCCACCGTCGTTGTCTCATATTGAGCTCTTTCTGGTTAAGTATGTGTTGGAGGCTCTTGTGATCGGTGTATATCGTGCTCTTCGTACCGTACAGATAGTGTCTCCAGATCTTTAGAGCGAATACAAACGCTCCTAATTCAAGATCGTGTGTGGTGTAGTTGACTTCATGTGTCTTCAGCTGTCTTGAAGTGTAGGCGATGACCTTACCTCGTTGCATCAGAACACAACCGAGCCCCTGATTGGACACATCGCAGTAAATCACAAAATCATCTGTTCCCTTAGGAAGGGATAGTATCGGCGCGGTGCATAAGGCTCGTTTCAGAGTTTAGATTGCCTTCTCCTGTTTCTCTCCCCAGTCAAAAGTCACACCCTTCTGGGTTAATGTTGTGAGAGGTTTTGCGATCCGGGAGAAATTCTGAATGAACCTGCGATAGTAGCCTGTGAGACCTAGAAATTAACGAATTTCTGTAGGCGTCTTCGGTTCTGACCAGTTCTCAATAGCTTTAATCTTGGATGGGTCCACGTGGATTCCTTCTTCACTAACCACGTGTCCTAAGAACTCGACCTTTCGGATCCAAAATTCACACATAGAGAATTTCGCATATAGCTTCTCTGATCGTAGGGTTTCCAGGACGTGTCGTAGATGCTCGCTATGCTCCTCCTCACTTCAATAGTAAACCAGTATGTCATCAATGAAGACGATGACAAACTGATCCAGATAAGGATGGCACACTCTATTCATTAAGTCCATGAATACTGCAGGCGCGTTGGTCAGTCCGAATGGCATCACTACGAACTCGTAATGCCCGTAACGAGTTCGGAAGGCGGTTTTTGGAACATCCTCCTCAAGCACTCGCAACTGATGGTATCCGGACCTTAAATCAATCTTGGAGAAGTAACTCGCCCCTTGCAGTTGGTCAAAGAGGTCGTCTATACGAGGAAGAGGGTAACGATTTTTAATCGTCAGTTTGTTGAGTTCTCTGTAATCGATGTACATATGGAACGATCCGTCTTTCTTCTTTACGAACAATATCGGCACTCCCCAAGGTGAGAAACTCGGTCTTATAAAGCCCTTGCTAAGTAGTTCGTTAAGTTGACCGGATAGTTCTTGCATCTCAGCAGGTGCTAGGCGATAGGGTGATTTGGCTACAGGGGTAGCTCTTGGAATTAAGTCGATCCTGAATTCGACTTGACGTTGTGGAGGTAAACCTGGTAACTCCTTTGGAAAGACATCAGGAAAGTCGCACACTACGGGAAAGTCTTTGAGATCTTTCGTATTCCGGCTCGTATCAACAACGTGAACAAGGAATGCACGATATTCCTTACGCAAGTACTTCTGGGCTTGAATACTCGAGATGATGCGAAGGCTCATAATGGGTTTGTCTCCGTAGATTAACAGAGTTTCGTTATTCGGTAGATTTAGGTGGATGGCCTTGTCAAAGCATAGGATATCGGCGTGTTGGGGACTCAACCAATCCATGCCTACGATGACGTCGAAACTCTTGATCGATATTGGTATGAGGTCGATAGGAAATGAACGATCATCTAGTGTAAGGGTACAACCTACGTAGATCTCGTTAGAACTTTCTGTTTTTCTGTTAGCCGTCTCTACGACGAATGTTTCTTTTAGTGGTTGTGAGGATTTTTTAAGTAAGTGCTTAAAGTTTTGGTTTACGAAACTTCTTTCTGATCCATTATCGAAGAGGATAAAAGCATAAGAGTTATCAAGAAGGAACGTACCCGTGACTACTGTGGGGTCTGTCACCGCTTCATTGTGACCGATAGCAAGTAGTCTTCCTATTCCTCCCGCATTACCAGCTTTTGGGCAGTTTCTTTTGAAGTGCCCGACCTCTCCACAGCCATAGCAGGCTTGACTCACTCCGGTACTGGGAACTTGTCTGATGGGTTTAGGTTGAGACTTGCAAAATCGGATGGTATGCCCTTCCGATTGAAATTAGTGTAGTGCATTTCACGACAGGGGTCGTGATGATGGAAAGAGCACTTGGTGCATTTGGGTAGGTTTCCCGCATAGGTTTTGGCTAGTGTAGGGGCAGCAGGAGTGGTGGTAGCATGAATAGCCACCGTCTATTGGTTTTTGGAAGATGATTGAGTTGACTTGCCCTTCTTCCGGTCCCACCGTTTCCTCTTGTTGTCGGACGACGTGGTTGGCGCAGTGGTAATTGGTGTGGTTGCTGTTGCTGGAGTGGAAGGAGTTTCATGATCAATCAACCTGTGGGCTAACTCCTTGGCGCTGTCAAAGGTTACATGATGTGAAGATAGAACGTTTCCTTGATACAGGGGCACTAAACCCCAGATGTATCGTTCGATTTTCTTGCTCTCGGAAGGGATCGTGTTAGGGCACATAGCCACCAAGTCGTAGAACCTGGCCGTATAAGCCACTATATTTGTCCCCTTCATCTTGAGGTTCCAGAGTTCCTCCTCAAGCTTCTGAACCTCGCCTCTAGGGCAGTACTCCTTTCTCAGTAGGTTCTTTAGTGTGTCCCAGCCCATGGCATTGGCTGCTACTAAGGAGAGTGAATTGACATGGCCATTCCACCATGTCAGGGCCCTTTCAGTGAAGGTGGCAGCAGCGAACTTGATTTTGCTCTCTTCAGGGCATGAGCACATTTCGAAAACGGCTTCGGCTCTTTCGATCCATTGGGATAATGCAAGAATTCCTCCAGTCCCATTGAAGAAGGTTGGTTTGCAATTCATGAAATCCTTATAGGTGCATCCCTGTGCCCGTTGATGATCTTCACCATGTCTAGAATTTCCGCCCATCCCAGCGCCACTTGCATCCCCAGAATTTATTTGAGCCAGAGCTGCAGTCACCGCTGCGGTTACAGCTGCTTGAAACATCACTGGATCAAACTGTAGAGGCGGTGGTGGTGGAGTTTGAGCCGCTGGTCTGCCTTTGTTTGGGTGCTTACGGGGAGGCATCTTTTGCTGAAAATTTTATATGGATGATGATAATAGTGAGAAACAATGGTGAGTATGATGAGAGTGTTTTATGAATTAAACCACCATACACAAGTTGTCAGACATGGTCATATACCAAGTAGGGAGACATAAGAGTATAGTCTTTTCCCAATAGGTTATAGAACTGTCAATATTAATGATATTACTGATGTAAATGAGTTCCGGAAAAATGGCCTAACGGTAGACCTTACATCAAACCATGAGGAGAAAATGATTGACAGTCTAGATAACAACATAGCAGACGTTAGAGACTATTCCTAGGTCAAAAGAAAAGATGCACTAGTCATTTTCATCGGCGGCGATAGATGTTTCTCGGGCGGACTCGAAGATCAGCCAGTTGGCGCTCCATGTCAAGGAGGTGTCGCTCGTAGACCCTCTGGCGAACTCGGAGTTCTACGACTTCAGCCCGGGTCTCGGCCAATGCTTGCAGCAAGGCCTCGCGGCTTGCTGCAAACCTCTCCTTGGCATGTTCCAGGCAGCTGGTGCGAAGGGAGTGCAGTCCTCCATTTGTATCAACCTCCGCGATACGCTGGAGAGCAGCCCTGCCTAGAATTTCGTTGCGGGCAACTCTTCGGACCAGAATGTGTAAAACTCTGTCCGCCGTTCCTCCTTCACTTGTGTTGTAGAAGCTTCGGTCTCCATTGAAGGGCATTGGTTGATTTTGCTCTTCACCCCATGTTTCTATGCATTCCACCCATGCAGGCGTAGGGCCGTGGAAGGCCTGGCGGGGGTTAGGGTTCGGGACCGGGGCCGCAGGGGGTAGGTTGTTGACTTCGGGCTTGGAGTTTGACCCATCCGAGAAACCTTCTGCTTGGTGGTCATCCAAAGGGATCTGATGTTCCTCATCAGGGTCTTCGTCGAGCCACCCCGCATTGCCGTGATTTGGGAAGTATGGGTCACCATGATGAAATCCGGCCATGATATCTATGTGAGAAAAGGGGAAGAATAGTTAATAGACGTACTAATCTAAGATACTTATAAGAGAATCATTATTAGCCAAACCAATACTTTCATAGTGCATACTAATTATATGCGACCGAAACAAGATAGACCTTCGAATAAGCGACCCTAACTCTAAATCCACAACCAAACAAGGAACAGGAAGTAAAGCAAAGATCACAGATTCTAAGTCTATATCATCTTAGTTACATGTAACCGTAGTGTATCCACTTAGCAACTATTGCTCTCCTAATAATGACATTTTTAGTTCTCATTTATGTAAATTATAGTAATGCAGAATACTCCTATAGTATTCTCGTGTTAGAGTTATTGGGATAGTGTTGGTAAGTTTTTAGACTTGTTGCAGCACCACAACCATCCTTAGGCACATGCTAGTCACTCCTAGAAAAATGTAGTTGATCAGGCTACATCCACCCAGATGTGACTATATTTCTCTAAGACTAACTGTGCTACTCAACAATCTTAATACTTTTGTTCTGTTCTAGTATGATACTAACCCTTTATATTCGTGAATGTATATACATATACTTAGTTAAATATTTTAGTATTTAAAAGTATATATTCTTGGTCAGAGTGTTTTAGTCCCGAAGTATTTATAGTTCGTATATCTTTTATGGGTTGATATACTTGATTCACTATAAAGAAAGCTCTGATACCAATCTGTCACACCCCAAAACCGAGAACAGCGGAATACGCTCTGGGGTGGAGGACTTCATGTTCAGTATCATAACAATGCATAATAGTAAAAACAAGCAACCACATCCATTGCATTAATATAATAATTGTAATACAAGCGTGTTTTGTACATTTATGTAGACACCAAAAGTATAAACAAAATAAAAGATGAGTCTTATATGCTCCATCTTCCCAAAAACTGCATCAGTACCTGTTTATTTTTGACCTGAGAATACAAGTTATTTTGAAAACGAGTATCAGCATAAAGTTGGTGAGTTCATAAGTTTTTAGTGTCGTTGCTTGTATAAAAGTGTTTACAATCTTGTAGTGAAATGACTGTTATCAAAATTTGAAAGTAGCTTGATTCATAGAAAATCCTATATTTTCCAGCAAAAGTAGTATTTCACCAAAACTAGGTTAATTGTAAGTTCATTTCTTTGTAAAGGTAATAGTCTTCTCGTGAGAGTGTCAATAATGAAAATACAATTTTAAACTCGTTCATTATAGAGAAGGAATAGGGTTTCACTCTAGCAGCGCCCCTGCCGGTTAAATATAATAGTGAATGTAAACTCCGGTTAGTGTTAATTTTGTATGCACCTCGGGATATTTTTTTAATTAAAGCTTAAATGTCAACTCGTATGAGATCATACTGAGTGATAGTAGTACAGTGGACGACCCTCCAGGTCACCAATAGTGTAGTACTATTTGTCATCCCTGGGCCAAAAGGCTCGGACTGTAGCTAGCAGTCGGGATGGGGAAAAAATCCATCCCGTATAGATCTATACACGTAGTGGTCGCTCTCCCTCCAGGAGACGATGGTTATCCGACGATCGCATAGCAATAGGTCGTATAGAGAGATCGTGCATCACATTTTGTTATAGTATTTTCTTACATATGGTATATAGTATTTCTCTTAGTAAACTATGTATTGTTCTCTTGATGTAGTTTACAGTTTTTCTTCTTATAGAGGGTAGTGTTCCTTTAGTATAGTGTATAGTGTATAATATTCTCTTCACCTTGTATATTGTACATATAGTCTTGTATTTGTACTGACCATAATGTGTATCGTAGTGAAATCAAATAAATAGTAATCCTTAACTATACCTATTATAGTTAAAGTGAGTACTTGATTTAGTGTCATCGGTATGCAGAAGTATCGTTCTAGAATGAGGACTTTTAAATCTAACACGAATATACAAGATATATAACTAAATATTAAACGACAGTCGAACAGATAACCTAATACCCTAAGCCCACAATCAAACAAGAACAGGAAATAAGGTCAGTCATCAGTTCTAAGTCCTTTAATACCTATTTATATAATTATATAAGTGTAGATATAATTTGGAAAATAAATTTTAGGTTTTGAAAATATTAAAATGGTTTTAAGACAATTGATTTGTGAAAATGAGTTTGATAAACAGTTACAATAATTTCTGATAAAACACTTTAAAATGTAAAAATCCTTATGACAGTAAGCCATCAATCATGTGTGAATAGTTTTGGAATGTATTGGATTCAACTTGTATCCCCCCTATAAATCAATTAAAAACATTTGAAAGGTCAATTAAGGGGGTATGAACTCACTGTTTGACGTAGGGTTCAAGTGTGCTATCATTATGAGTGTTGAGTGTCAACGGATGCTCTGAACGCAAGTAGCCCCTATTAATCATATGGTGACACATATATAAGTTAGAGCTAGGGTGTTTCATGACTAAAATGATGAGAAATTACCCTAAGGACTTGGAATCACTAGGACTAAGTGTCCCGTATTCTATACTCAATGATTTATGCAAGTTTAAGACTAAATATGAGTATTAGGGTGGGTGTATATCCATAACAATGAGTGTGTGGCTGGGGAATGCGGCCAGACTTGTGTGTGAGGCTACACACTAGAGTGTGCGGCCGTACACAGGGGTGTGCAGACGTACACAGGGATGTGCGGCCGTACACTCCTTGTTTGTGTCCTATGTGTCGATTATGTAACCGTACTCTCACTTTGGAGGGTGCTTTGGATATGTGCGGCCACCTGATGAAGGTGTGCGGCCACACTCCTTCAAGGATTGAAGAACACGAAGAACATTTTGAGCTTTGGGCTTGGATTCAAGTGTTTTACCTCTATAACAAGTTGAAAGATGATGTTCTTCCCGTTTTGGAGGCCTTCTAGGTGTTTTTAGGTGATGTTTTTAGAGAGAGAAAGTAGAGAGAGGAAGAGAGTGCAGCCAGAAGTGAATGGAAGGGGTTCTCTACTATATATAGGGTCGGGTGTGAGGCTGAAGGGGTTTGCGGTTGGGTGTGCGGCTAGCTGGCCGCGCACACCCCTCTTGGTGTGTTTGGCTGGATTTTACGATGTAACACCCTTCCTGACCCTTCCTATGGCCCATATTTATGATATACTAAGCCTAAGACACTCGTGCGGACCCAACCTATTGCTAAAAGATGCTAATTTCACGTGAATTATGGATATATGGATCGATTTCACAATGTAAAAGTGTCGGGTTGTCACAGTATAATATTATTTTCCCCTATTATTTTTACTTTTGATTTTCTCACAATCCCTTTAAAGTAAAAACTATATTTTGGTAATGACAATATTTTGGGGAAATTACTCCTTAAACATAAATCAGTTAGGTCTTGGTTGAAGACTGCTTTCGATAAAGATACTTCTCGGTTTAAACTTAGAACGATTAAGTCTTGGTAGAAGATTGCTTTTATTTAGAAAATATAGGATTTTCTGAAAGAATTCTAATACACTGTAGATTCCAAACTACTATCTTTCATGAATTTATTTTGAAGAAAAATGTGTATTTATACTAATGTCACTAAATACTTATGAACTCACCAGCATTATAAAAATGCTGACACTCGCTTTCAAAATAACTTGTATTCTCAGGTCATCGATAGACAGGTACATTCCCGGGAGCTTTTGCGAAGTCAGCCTAGAACCAAGCTGCACTCTATGTTATTCTCCATATTTACCTTGATGTTATTGTATAATGCAACCTATGTAAAATTATTACTATCAATGCAATGGTTGTTGTACTTTGCTTACTATACTGTATATGTTGTGATACTGGACATGACGTCTTCCACCCCAGAACGTTTCCGTTGTTCCGGTTTTGGGGTGTGACACAACGGGAATCACAACAAGAAAACGACCTCCTCCCCTCCATTGCCCCCCCCCCTTCAGTTGATGTTCCAAATTTGTAGTTGATTGATCATTGATCATTTTTTGTAGGATTTGATTTTGATTTGTGGTTTGGCTTAATAATGATTGAAGGTTTTGATTTTATAAAGAGTAGTGGGGGTAGTTGCAGGTTTTCATTTTATAAACCAAGGTTACCAGAGGTAGATGGTGGAGGTGGAAGGTGGAGGGGAAGGGGAAAATGGTAGTTAGACCCACTTATTATAAATTACTTATAATTTATTTTCTTTAATTAATAAATAATTTATAAATATAGAAAAACTGAAAAAGAAAATGTCAAGGGTAATATAGTCTTTTTATCTCTACAAGGGACTGTAGGCACAACAAAATGATATGTTAGGGACTGTCCGAGTGCAAAAAAAAAAAAGTTAGGTCCCAACGTGCAATTTTACCCAAACCACAGGGACGATTTCAGTAATTTGTTCATATATATATATATATATATATATATATATATATATATATATATATATATATATATATATATATGCTTAGTTCTATAGAAAACAAAACCCTAAAAATAAAAAAAATGCATAAAAAAATACTTAGAGATCACAAAACGTTTTTTTGAATTTTTTTTAAAAAAAAATCGTAGCTTTTTCTTAAAATTCACTGAAAAAAAATAAAAAATCAGCTCTTTTTTTATAAAAAAAAAATAAAAAATCTGTTCTTTTTTTATAAAAAAAAAAATTTCAAAATTTATTTCAGAGAATTTGTATAGAAAGCTGCGATTTTTTATTAAAAAAATTCAAAAAAAAATGTTTTGTGATCTCTAAGTATTTTTTTATGATTTTTTTTTTATTTTTAGCATTTTTTTAAGGTTTTTTGTTTTCCAAATAATCATTCCTTATATATATATATATATATATATATATATATATATATATATATATATATATATATATATATATATATATATATATATATATGCATATGTGCTTATCATGTATAAATATATATATTTTTATATGTTATTCACATGTGAATATTCATATGTCAATATATCACGTAATATTAATAAGTGAATAACATTCACATGTAAATATATATCATATAATATTCACGTATCAATATTGCATGACATATGCGGAAAAGTCTCATTATTTTGGGAAATTTTTTGATAAAGTTCTAAAATAAATTTAATAGAAAAGTTTTATAATATTGAGAAAATCACATAATCTGTCGTTTGTTGTTCAAATATTAAAAAAAATCATAATTTGGGCAAAATGTTAAATAATCGAGACTTTTCTGCTCAAAAAGAAAAGTTTTAGGACCTTATTAAAAATTTTCTCAAAATAATGGAACTTTTCTACATTAACCCTACATATGTAAATATACAATATATATGAATATACAATTTGAATATTAAATGGCATATTCATATGTGAATATTGTTATTCACATCTGAATGTTCATAATGTCAATGGAACATGTAATATTTACAAGTAAATATATCAAAAATATTCACACGTGAATATTCCATGTAATATTAGTAAGTGAATGTATCATGTAATATTTACATGTGAGTATATATCATATAATATTCACAAATGAATATTGTATGTCATATTCACATGTGAATATTGTTATTCATGTTAGATTAATGTCTAAGTCCATAACTATAATTGGTAAGACTTGACCCAACCCGGCATGGTCCATTTGGGTTGCATTGCATCCTGCATTTGGATAGACTATAATGAGAGAAATAACACTTAAGGTTCGTTAATATATTATAAGTTATAATATATTAATAATATTATTTAATTAGTATTGATCAAGAATTAATCTAGGATTAATTAAGTGATCAAAAGATGACTAATTAAATATATGGGTTGATTGTGTAAATCATCCATACTTGTATAGTGGGCTAATGCTTCATGGATTGTCAAGTTGGGCTAAAACCCATAAGATGCTCCATGGATGCTCCATGGTGTATTTGAACCCATGGATCCAAGTAAATGGAAAGCCATGACAATTAGGGTTTACCCTAATTGTCACTAACTATATAAGCATCTTATTGTTGACGAAATCGGCCACTACGCATTATAGAAAGGGCTAGCCGATTTTCATGAAGTGTGAAGTTCTCTCAAGTCATTCCATGTGTATTTAGAGTTGTGTGAACCATTTGAGGTGTCACACTTGGGGCACTAGGCACTCAAGCTTCATGAAGACATTCTACATCAAAGAGGTATGTAATTCTAACTTGATTTACTCATATGAATCAATGTTATTATGCTAGTTAGGATGAATCCATTGGAAAGTTCATATTTGCATGTATAAAAGAGAAAACATAGATCCAAGGTATTTAGGGTTGCATGTACACTTAGGAGTGTTAGAATGCTCAAAACCCAACAGTGGTATCAGAGACGAGGCTTGTTTTCTTGTTATACTTGATGCAAATACATTTTTCGAATCCAAGAAGCTGTCCAGACAGAAAACTCGATGGGTTTCTTCAATAAACTCGACGAGTTTCTTCAATAAACTCGACGAGTTCATGGTTTATTTCATGAACTCGACGAGTTCTCTATAGAACTCGACGAGTTTTGGCCCCTGACAGCTTGGTTTCTTGTTTCTTGGCTGGAATTGGACTAGGAACATTACCATAAGCTGTTTTTGAACTTATAAACTTGTTTTTGATGTGGTAATGTTCATGCTAATCCAATTTCAAAAATAATTGTCAATGGATTCATGTTTTGTATTAGTTTAAAAGTTATGCTAATTACATGAAAAAGTTTGATGTGAATTATCTTTGTTCATATGAGTTGCTTAGATTAAGAGATAAGTTAATTGATTATGTGTTTTCAATCCATTTTAATCTAAGAGATGATTCTAAAATGTGTTTGTGTAAGTCATGGTATACTTTTATTAAACTCTCATTTTATTGAAATGTTTCTTTTATAAAATCTAGTTATATACAATCAGCACGGTGAAATTTTAAATTTAGTATCTTGTATTAAATTTTGAAGTTTGAGCGCTAAAGAAACATTTACAAACCAATTAATAAAACTTCATTTTATTATATAAGGTTTGGAATTTGATAATTCTCTTAAATCTCAATTTTAAACTTATAAAATTTAGTTGTCAAAATTTATCGTTATTAAGGTTTTTATAAAAAAAACAATTTTATTTTAAAACAACTATTTGTTACGTATTATGTAAAAGACAAATTTTATTAAAACTAAACTCCATATGATCATTTTTATGTTTAAAATTTATCTACAATTTTAAAATCTAATTCTACAAACATGCATAATAATCATACTATACTTATAAAGTAGACATTTTTCCTATCACCTCATGCATTTGAAACCCCCACACAAATTTCCAAGAACCTCATGCATTTGAAACTCTCACACATTTTCACCATCAAAGTAATTAATCACACATCATGAAAGGTATTATAACTTATATAATATGTTTAATAAGAAATTAATGGATAGTCTACTATAAAAATGGCATTCTCTTTTAGTAGACACACAAATACAAATCACATACAAAATTCACAAAGAAAACAAATTTAAAGGTTTTGTGTTGGTTTGAGGGATTTGAACCATTTTTCGAACCATGTTATTTTGTTACAGTTTTTTATTTGTAAGTTTGTTTCTTTTTTATATTTTCTTGCCTTAAGTATTCTTTCAATACAATCATATATGTGGTGGTTGAAAGTTTAATGTAAATTAGATTAGATTCATGTTAACGATCATATGTTATGGAAAGTGATATAGATAATACTTAATTAAATATTGTATATATGTTTGTATCTTTGTGTTGCTTCAAAGTAAAAATTAATAAAAAAATCATTTATTTATCTTATCACTTTATATTTTAGTATATGTTTTTAACATTTTAATTATAATAAAAACTGTCTTTTAAAAGTTTTCTTTCGTTTATTAATAATAATAAGTGGTTTTAAAACTAATGAACCATAATTAAAAATTATAAAAAATCATGGATATGTCATATTATACATGTAAGTCTCTTTTGAAATGCAAATTGTCTGTCTTATCAGTTTATTATTTAGTGTATGTTTCACATTTTAATAGAAATATTAAGTGTTTGTTAAAAGTCTTCTTTAATTTATTAATAGTAATAAGTGGTTTAAAACTATAGAACAATAATTTTAAATGATAATAACATCAATTTATAAATTACATACCGTTAACAACAAATAAATTGTGTTTTAAAGGAACATCATTATTGAAATAAGAAAATAATCGCATAAGTAAAAAAATTTAATTAATTAATAATAACAATTGTTAAAAATAATATTAAATAGATAATTATATTTAATTTTATTAATGAGGAATGTGGGTTGATGTCAATGAATAATATTGTTCAACATATTATGTCAAAGTTAATGTCAATAACATAACCATTTTAAACATATATTTTCAACATTTTAACAATATATTTTTAACCTACGCTGCGCAACGCGTGGGAATTCGTCTAATCTATATCATATCATACATACTTATAAAGCTAGCATTTTCTCTTGAATCTCATGCATTTGAAACCCCATAAAAATTTGGCAACGCCTCATGCATTTGAAACCCCCACACCCTTTCACCTTCAAAGTAATTAATCACACATAATCCCATTCCAAGAAAATCACACACTCTATCAGTTCAACACCTCATGCATGTGAAATCCCCACACCCTTTCACCTTCATTATATATGTAGTTATATTAGTACATTATTCTTACAAAAAGTCGTCATTTGGTTGAAGATATTATGATTCAAAAGTTATCATATAGTTGAAGCATTCACGATCCAAATATGATGATTTGAAAAAATGGGTTATGTTGCATCGATGGTAATTGTAATATGATTTTTTATTTCAACCAAAACAAATGAAGCTTTTCTATTATTTATTTATATTCAATTTCTCATTTGATCTTTATATGTGATTTGTCTGTATCACTCAATCTTGAATGTGACTCTCCAAACATCAATGTTTTGCTTGGAATATCTTTCTCATTCTTCTTTTTCAAGAAAAATATTTTGATTGCAGGTTAGTGAAGAATTGTCATCAAGTTTCTATGGTTTTTTATCTTGTTATTTGATCATATTTTATAACACGTTATCAGCACGACTCTACCGTAGAGCTCTAACTCCTTATTGTTCTTGTCATTTTCAGGTATGTATTTTTTATAATTTTACATGTACAACGCTTACAACTTATTTTATGGAATTTCTTAAATAACAATTCCTTAACATACAAGTCTTTATTTTGATTTCTATTTTCATTATGGAAAACCATGCTAGAGAAAACTTTCTCTAGTTTTCATACTACTAACATGCTCCTGCAGTTGCAATATCATGAGAAAGGTTTAAAATAAATATAAATTAATCTCATGTCTTCGTGTGGCTAAACAAAACAATGAGTTATTGATGAAAAATCACCAATCAATCCTGACCGGTTCTAGTGCATTCCCTGAAGTGAATGCAACATCATATAATCATAATAGTCATGAGTCTAATCGAGGTTGTGGAGGTTATCATAATTATCATAAAAATAACAAGATTACAAGTAACTACCATAATTTGGAAAATAGCAAAAATCCGCATCCTAATGATAAAAGTGGTCAAAGAAAAAAAAAGTTGAAAATGTTTGTCAATAATGTGGAATGACCGATCATTGGTCTTCTACATGCCGCTTACCAAAGCATTTTGTTGATCTTTATCAAGATTCTCTAAAATATAAAGAAAAATATCGAAACAAATTTTATTCAAAGTGATATTCATGAAGATCAACCAGAAATGACATATTTGGATGTTGCCGATTTTCTTGTCTACCCAGAAGGGACAAGTGGGGATATGGATGGTGATTGAAGAATAATGTGTAGTTTTGTTTCATAACATTTGTTATGTTTTTATGTCATATTCGTTTCATGAGAAATGATGTCGTCACAATCTTCCCAAATTAATAAAATATGACTTTATTTCTCTAAGTCGAATTTTTCTTGTGTTTTATTTATTTATTGAAAAGAAATATGAATATTCACAAAAGAAATAAGGAAGATATATTTCTTGCAGACAATGCAATAACACATAACATTTTTAATAATGAAAAATATTTTGCTTACTTATCAGTTAGAGAAACAAATGTTAATATAATAACATGTATTGAAAAAATGATTGAAGGCTCCGGAAGAGCAAATATAATATTACAACAAGGACAATAATTACAATTGGTGATGCATTATTTTCATTAAAATCACCAAGAAATTTATTAAGTTTTAAGGATATTTGGTCTAAAGGATATCATATTGAAACAACTAATGATGGTAATAAAAATTATCTCAACATTACAAAAATGATATCGGGTAATAAAAGTTTTTTGGAAAAATTATATGTATTGTCCTCTAGATTGTACTATACAAATATTACAATGATTCATGCTATTGAAAATAAAAAAGGTATGATAATACCTTCAAAGTTTGACATGACCAGTTGGGCCATCCCAGATAAATTATGATGCGCAAAATAATTGAAACTTCAAGTGATCATTCCTTGAAAAACCAGAAGATTTTTCAAGCTAATGAATTCTCTTGTGTTGCATGCTCTCAGGGAAAATTAATTTCTCATCCATCATTGAACAAAGTTGGGTATGAAAGTCATAGTATTAAGAAAGATTTCATAGGGATATATGTGGACCAATTCAACCACCATGTGAACCATTTAGATATTTTATGGTTTTAATTGATGTCAACTACATGACACATTTTCCCGATTACCCAATTATAAAAATCTGACTTGACAATTAAAACCATAAAATAACTAGATGGTCACATGTGTACTTGTTGTCTAGTTGTAATTTGGTTTTTGCAGGATTACTTGCATAAATAATCAGCCTAATGGCACATTTTCCCGATTACCCAATTATGAAAATTTGACTTGACAATGTTGGAGAATTTACACCATAAGCTTTTAATGATTACTGCATGTCGATTAGGATAACTATTGAACATCATGTTGCATATGTTCATACACAAAATGGTTTAGCTGAGTAATTAATCAAACACCTTCAATTAATTACAAGACCATTACTAATGCATTATAAACTTCCTAATCAACATAAGGGCATGAAATTTTACATACAACATCACTTTATGCATAATGACAACTAGTTATCATGAGTTCTCCCCTATTCAACTGGTTTGCGGCCGGTAACCAATTATTTACCATCCAAGGATGTTTGGATGTATAATTTATGTACCAATTTCTCCACCTCATTTCACAAAAATGGGTCCTCAAGAAGAATGAGAATTTATGTTGGATATGAATCTCCATCTATAGTAAAATATTTAAAATTATCAATTAGAGATTTATTTACAGCTATATTTGATGATTATTATTTTGATGAATCATATTTTCCAACATTAGGGGGGAGAAATAAAGAAGCTAGAAAATAAAATCTCTTGAAAGGAATTGTCACTTTCAGTTTTAGATCCTCGTTTAAGTCAATGTGAACTTGAAATAAAAAAGATAATTCCGTTACAAAATGTAGCAAATCAATTTCCAGAAGCATTTACTGACCCTAAGTGGGTAGCAAAGTCTCATGTACCAGCTATACTTATTCAAGTTAGAATTGATATCCCAGAAGGAAAAAATACAACTGCAAATGAATCTTAGGCATGCCTGAAGCGTGGAAGATCAGCCGATTCCAAAGATAAAAATCCTCAAAAATGAAATGAAGCAAATACAATTGATGGTCTAAAAGAGAAAACAGAATCTCTTGAAAAGATTAATGAAGCTCTAGAAGAGCCCAATAACATAACAAAAGAAAATAAGGAACCTGGAAAAATGAAAATGATGAGATCTCAATAAATTATGTCATGACAGGAATAAGATGGAACCGAAATAAGATAGACGTCGACGATAATTTTTCATATCATGTTCCGTGCGCGATTATAAAGAAAATGAGGATCTTGAACCTAAATCTATTGAGTAATGTATGAATAGAAAATATTGGCCAAAATGGAAAGATGAAATAAATAAAGAGTTTAATTCTATTACTCAACGAAAACTTTTTGGACCTGTAGTTCGTACACCAAACAGAGTAAGAACAGTGGGACACGAATGGGTATTTGTGCGCAAAAGAAACGAGAAAAATGTAGTTGTGAGATATAAAGCAATACTTGATGCACAAGGTTTTACCCAAAGACCCGAAATTGATTATGAAGAAACGTATTCTACGGTAGTTGATGCAATTACATTCATTTATTTTATAAGTTTAACAACATATGCAAAACTGGAGACGTGTCTAATGGATGTATTTACCGCCTATTTATATGGTTAACTTGAAAATGATATTTATGTGAAAATCCCATAAGGGTTTAAGGTGCCAGAAGCACAAATTTCTAATTCTCGTGAAGTATATTTGGTAAAATTAAATAAATCTTTGTATAGATTGAAACAATTTGGCCGTATGTGCTTCAATTGTTTTAGTACATTTCTGTTGAAAGAGTGCAATAAAAATGATCCATTAATGTATTCATAAAAAGATCCAGATAAAAATTTATCATAATTGATGTTATTGTAGATGATTTGAACATAATTGGAATTCCTAGAGAATTGGAAAAGGTCACTTCTTGTTTGAAAGAAATTTTTGAAATGAATCATCTTGTTAAGATGAAATTCTATTTGGGTCTTCAGATTAAGCACACAAAAATGGATTTTTTGTATGTTAATATTTAGGAAATGTGCTAAAAAGGTTTTATATGAATAACTCATATCCATGAGTAACCCAAAGGTAGTAAGGCACTTACATGCCAAAAAGGACCCATTTCAACATCATAAAAAACATGAAAATCTTCTTGTTTCCGAAGAACTATATCTTAGTGCTATTGGTGCACTAATATATCTTACTGTTAATACAAGACCTGATAAATATTTTGTCGTAAACTTATTAGCAAGATATAGTTCTTGTCCAACAACAAGATACTGGAATACTGTCAAACACATTCTTTGATATCTTCGAGGTACAACGGATATGAATTTATACTAATCAAATTCATAAAATGTGAAGTTAATTAGTTATGCAGATGTTGGATATTTATCTGATCCACACAAAGCTCGATCCCAAACAGGTTATTTATTCACTTGTGGAGGTAACGTAATTTCTTGTCATTTTGTTAAACAAACTTTAGTTGCTACTTATTCTAACCATGCAGAGATTATAGCAATTTATAAGGCAAGTCATGAATGTATTTGGTTAAGAAATTTAACTCAATACATTTGCAAGAATTGTGGTCTAACTTCTAACAGGGATGTTCCAGCCATACTATATGAAGATAATACAACTTGTATAGCTCCATTCAAGGAAGGATTTATCAAAGGAGACAAAACCAAGCATATATCACCAAAGTTTTTTTCACTCATGATCTTCAAGAAGAGTGTGGCATCAACATCTAGAAAATTTAATCCAATAACAACTTTCCTGATTGGTTTACTAAAGCACTTCCTGCATTGAAATTTGAAAAGATGGTATGAAACATTGTTATGTGGTGCTTCAAGAAAATCAAGTGATGTGCTAATCAAGGGTAGTTGGAAACATATTGTACTCTTTTCCTTAGCTATGTTTTTCCCACTGGGTTTTCTTAGCAAGGTTTTTAATGAGGCAATTGTTTCCAATATCTATTATTAATCATGTACTCTTTTTCCTTAATAAAGGGGTTTTCCCATGAGGTTTTACCGATTAAGGTTTTAACGACGCATGATACAATCGTCATTCAAGGGGGAGTGTTATGAATTATTATTTAGTGAATGATTATTGGATTCTCCATATTCCCCCATTACTCTCCATAATTAGTGAACATTATAGCAAACATTATTATGAGTTTTATGAGTGTAATTATGCACCACTATAATGAGCATTCATATCATACATCACATTTCATCTTCTTTGTCTAGTATAAACAGTGAATATTATGTACTATAAAATTTGATGATTTTCATCACAAGTATTGGAATAAAAGTTCTCTCTACTCTCATGTCTTTCTTTATTCTATAATTTATCTTGTTATTTGATCCTATTTTATAACATTATTATTATTATTATTATTATTATTATTATTATTATTATTATTATTATTGTTATTATTATTATTATTATTATTGTCTAAATCATTGGTTTTGATTCATCATTTTAATCCCTTCAATTATTAAACAAAAAGATATTTAATTATAATTTTATAATATACATATGTCCATATATATGTTAAACAAATCACATAAAATATATATTTTCGTATATGTCATATGTAATTCTTGTCGTAGTAATATGGATAAATTAATTTCATATGAAGAACATATCATGATAAGTCATCATTATTACATATTAAATGTTAAAAATTATGTTATCATTTAAATATTGTCTTGTAAATAGGTTGTGGAAGATAACCCAACAAAAAAATAATAGAAAATAAACATAATCAAAATAGAAAAACTACAATCAAATAAATAAGAACATTGAATTGTTGAATATATAAATAAAAATGTTACATACATATACGTTTAAATCAAAAGAAAAAACTAACATTCGTCTACTTTGCTCAAAAAAAAACCTATATCCGTTTTCTGAATCTTCTTTATTTATTTAACACCATTCAACCATAGAAACTTGATGACAATTCTTCACTAACCTGCAATCAAAATATTTTTCTTGAAAAAGAAGAATGAGAAAGATATTCCAAGCAAAACATTGATGTTTGGAGAGTCACATTCAAGATTGAGTGATACAGACAAATCACATATAAAGATCAAATGAGAAATTGAATATAAATAAATAATAGAAAAGCTTCATTTGTTTTGGTTGAAATAAAAAATCATATTACAATTACCATCGATGCAACATAACCCATTTTTTCAAATCATCATATTTGGATCGTGAATGCTTCAACTATATGATAACTTTTGAATCATAATATCTTCAACCAAATGACGACTTTTTGTAAGAATAATGTACTAATATAACTACATATATAATGAAGGTGAAAGGGTGTGGGGATTTCACATGCATGAGGTGTTGAACTGATAGAGTGTGTGATTTTCTTGGAATGGGATTATGTGTGATTAATTACTTTGAAGGTGAAAGGGTGTGGGGGTTTCAAATGCATGAGGCGTTGCCAAATTTTTATGGGGTTTCAAATGCATGAGATTCAAGAGAAAATGCTAGCTTTATAAGTATGTATGATATGATATAGATTAGACGAATTCCCACGCGTTGCGCAGCGTAGGTTAAAAATATATTGTGATTCAAAAGTTATCATATAGTTGAAGCATTCACGATCCAAATATGATGATTTGAAAAAATGGGTTATGTTGCATCGTGCTGATAACGTGTTATAAAATATGATCAAATAACAAGATAAATTATAGAATAAAGAAAGACATGAGAGTAGAGAGAACTTTTATTCCAATACTTGTGATGAAAATCATCAAACTTTATAGTACATAATATTCACTATTTATACTAGACAAAGAAGATGAAAGGTGATGTATGATATGAATGCTCATTATAGTGGTGCATAATTACACTCATAAAACTCATAATAATGTTTGCTATAATGTTCACTAATTATGGAGAGTAATGGGGGAATATGGAGAATCCAATAGTCATTCACTAAATAATAATTCATAACAAATAATAATAATAATAATAATAATAATAATAATAATAATAATAATAATCATAATAATAATAATAATAAATACACATTTCAAAGTACCGTATTCATTTGAAACTCACACTACAACTCAAGAGCTTGCTAATTTATGTATATTTATTAGTTACAACACAAGAGTTTTAACTTATGATTATTAGTTAGTAATCACTAATAACTTTTTATTTTCCTTTCTTTTATAAGGTTGTAAAGTTTTTCTTATTAAAAACATTAATGTATTTGAAGAGATTTGTGATTTAAATATGAAAAGTTAATATAAATGTTATAATAAATTTTTTAGTGTTTTTATGTTATTAAAAGTTGTAGTGTTTATTTTTTATATTTTTTATTATTCGTTAAATATATATATATATATATATATATATATATATATATATATATATATATATATATATATATATTAATACAAATGTTATAATAGATGTTTTTGTATTTTTATGTTACTAAAAGTTGTAGTTCATATTTTTATTCATATATTTTGTTACCCGTTATATATAGATTATCATACGTTTGATATATAATTTACACAAATTTAAACGGTTTATAAAATTATCAAATAATTGTATATATATCACAATGATTTAAAAATTAAAACTATAATCATCATATGATATCATACTATATTATAAATGAAGCATTTTTTCTTTTACAACATTCATTTAAAACACCCAGCTTTTCATATTTCCATACAATATGCTTAATTTATTAACTTAAATATGTTTTTACTTGTAAACATTATCATAAATGGAAGAATTTGTGACTTATCAATATGATATACTTAATTTGTTAACTTCAATATACAGTTAAATAAATAACCTACATTAATATATCAAATAAGCTTAAAAATTTAGTGTAAAATTTAAAATCTAAAGTAAAATATCAAATAATGTTTAAAAAAATTCAATATATATTTTTTAACATAGTTAAAAGGAAAACATTAAATATAATAATAATAAAAGAACCTAAATTGATGAATCGAATTAACTAAAAGGTGTCTGAAAACTATATTCTAACAATATATTTTTAACCTGCGTCGCACAATGCGCGGGAATTTGTCTAGTATACTTATAAAGGAAACATTTTTCCTTTCACCACATTCATTTGAAACTCCCATGACTTTTCAATTTCTTTCTAATGATGATTATAAGTTGTTTAATAATGTTACATAAATATCAAACATAAAGTGTGATCATATATAAAATAAGTTTCAGTATTAAAATAATATCTTTACTTCTACTTATAAAGTTGTGTTTTTAACTTTTAACATATTATACTGAATTTATTAATTTTAATATGTTGTTGTATGTAAGCCATTATCATTTTAAAATTACAACTTCTGAATAGTTTGGATAAATTTTAATTTAAATATAACACTACAGGGTCAACTAAAATATAAATTTTAGTTTAACATAAACAACCCAAAGAATATTTTATAAATAGTTAAAAGTGATAAATTTGAGTGTCTTTCTAATAATTATTATAATTTAGTTAATAAGGTTAAATAAATATCAAACCTAAAGTGTAATCATAAATTAATTGTAACACCCCTTTTTGAAAAGTACTTCGATTGCAGGTTCAGAGGCCCAGGGTATAAGCGATTTGGTCTTTTATGGGTCTCGGATTTTATTCAAAAGGTTTGAAGGCATGGTATGTAGTTAGGAGCGTAGAGCTTCTCGCCGCCTTTTCGTGGGTATAAAGTTCGTTGGAAACGGGCTTAGAATGAAGGATTTATAGCACTTTGAAGTTATTGGCAATATTGGTCCTTAATGGAGAAAGATGGCACGAAAGGACCATGCATGCAAGGTGGCTAGCGTAAGAGTACGCCTAGTGTAGGCTGGGGTATGCTCAGCGTATAAAGGAAAATGATTGTGGGTGAGGAGGGGTGTACGCCCAGCGTACGCCTAGAGTTCCCAAACCCTAATTTTAGAAATGAGCCCTATATAAAGAACCTTATGTCTCGAAGGACAGCCTCCATTTCCACCCTAAAGGAGCTACTACAAAACCCTAATCCGTATTTGAGTGTTCTTGGAGCTTATAAGGTCAATAGAGAAGCATCTTGGTGTTGTGGATCCATTTTCCAAACAAGAAATGAACAAGGAAAGGTGGTGTTTCAAAGGAGAGGTTGCAGATCTTAGATTGTTGCTTCTTTTCTAGCAATTTCAAGGTATAAAGATCTAATCTTGATTATTATCTTCTTAGATCTCTTAAATTGAGTTTTTGGACCATTTTGGTCCAAAGGTTGAAGCTTTGTGCTTCAATCCGACTTCTAGGACTTAGAGTTGCTACTCTCTGTTCTATATGAGTCCCTAACGCAGAAAGTTGCCATCTTGAATGTCTTATTGGGTTCATTCATGAGTTAAGAGCATTTCTATATGAATGGAATATCATTTTTGGAGTTTAGTCTTGATTGGGGCATGCAAAGTCACCAAGTCAGTGACTTTATGGATTAATACATTGAAAAGGACATGGATCTGTGTTTGTAGCTTTTGGAGAAGAGTATTAAGCACTTAATGGGAAAGTGAATTAACAGGCGGAGTACGCTGAGCGTACACACCATTTGGTTAGTACTCTTAGTGTACATAAGAGTACGCCCAACGTACTCGTCAGATTTGGGTTTGGCTTGTTTTGGGCCTCGGTTTGGGCCACACAAGGGATTTTGGTTCTTTGGGCCTTAGTAGGCAATCAGAAGTCAGATAATGTGGGCCAAGAAGATGTTTGGGCTTAGGGTAAGGCTCATTAGATGGATTGGGTCCAATTTAGCAAATTGGGCCATTAATGGGCCACTAGTGGGCTTGGGAAGCCTACCTAGTGTTGGGCCTTTATATGTTATGGTTTAGGCCTTAGTTATGGACCAAGTTGGACTAGGGGTAAAATGGCCATTTTACCCTAAGGAGGAGTATTGTTTTGGACTAAGTGATATTTTGGTATTGATAGCTCGGAGAGCCGAAGGAGTAGCAGTTCAGGGAATTGCCAAATAGCAGCCGGAGGAGTATCGGCAGGGTTTCAGCAGTGCGAGGTGAATCTCCTCACTGTGTGCATGGGTCTACGGCCACAATGCCGACCTATTTAGTTTATGTGTGGTAGGAAGACCCGGGGGTTAGCCCTAGGCATTGTATGATAGTACGTTTCCGGACCACGGTCTGATGCCGGGCGAAGCCCAAGGGAAGTTTATATGTATATTATTCCGAACCAAGGTCCGATGTAGGGGTAAGCCCGAGGAATGTTAGTATGTTAGTTATACTTGTTGTCTATATGATACTTGTATGTGCCTGGTAGGGAGATGAGTGTGGGCGAGGTCCCGCATCCTATCACTAGCTGAGTATGGACGAGGTTCCATATCTCATTAGTAGCAAAGTAGGGGCGGTGCCCGAGATAGGAGAGAAGTGAGTATGGGTGGGGGCCCATATCTCACTATCAGCAGGAGTGTGGACGGGGTTCCATGACTCATCAGTAGCAGGACATGGGCGAGGCCCAAGTTAGGCAAGGCCTTAGGATAGGAATACAGTAGAGTATGTTTGCTTATGTGTTAGCATGTTTATACGATTGTATGTGTATAGCGGGTGAGGCCTAGACATATGCGGGGCCAAAGAGAAATAGATATGTATACCGAGCGGGGCTCGATGCCTGGCAGGGCCTGATGCCAGGCGGGGCTCGATGCCGGAGCGAGTCTGATGCCGGGCAAGTCCCGTTGCAGCGGGTGCGGGCCTAGTATGTGTTTATATGTGTAGTACGTGGTAGTATGGGGAACTCACTAAGCTTTGTGCTTACGGTTTTCAGTTTGGTTTCAGGTACTTTCAGTAGCGGAGGGTAGAGCTCGGGATAACGGCATCGCACACACCATGATGTTTTAGCCTGGGATAATCTACTCTGATATGATATGTTTAGACATGATACTCTGATTTAATATGTTTTGAATGAATGGTTTGATAACTATGGTTTTTAGTATAGTTTTAAAATGAAATTTTTAGACATGATTTTTGGGACGTTACAAGTTGGTATCGAAGCCTTAGTTTGAGGGTTTCGGGCATACTTTCGGGTGTGACCGAACTCAAACTGAGGGCATGGTATGAAAATTTTCAAAAGAAAATCATTTTTATAAAAACATGTTATGAGAAAAGGAAAAGAGTTTTGAAAAGAGAAAAGGGTGTGGTGCATGCAATCAGGCGAGCTCAAGTAAGTTATCCCAAATTACCCATACAAGTTTATGTGATGATATGATTATGTAATTAGCATGCTAGTTTAGGGCTAAGGATCTAAGAAGGATGCCTTGTATACTTGTTATATGCATTTCTTGAGTTGCATTCTAGTATCAGTTAGTCAGTGGTAGGATAGCCTGTTTAGGTTATACCTGATTATATGAGCTTAGAATCGTATGCTAGTGCAGATTCCTGATATGTGGAGAGAATTACTTGATTATGTTCTGGTTAGATTTTCCTTTTTGTCTGAATGTTGCTTGCTTTGTGCATTGTGGGGCTCTGATTGATGGGAGTTAGCCACTAGGTGAATACTTCAAGTCACATGTGACTAGGGTTGAATAATCTTAGAGTGTTGGATTTGGCCCTATTGCGCTGCTCTCATTCGAGTTTGAGGACTGGGATGGGTTATAGATTTCCCTAGGGTAAGCCTATGATGGGATTCGTGATGGGAGCAGTATTTGTAGAAGGGGCTTGGTGGAGTTGATGCAACTCTTGAGGAAAGTACGGATATATGTGGAAGGTAGTATGGCTCCGTACTACTGAAACTAGAGGATCCGTACTCGATTCAAGAAGGGTCGAGATGAGACCAGGGAACTTTTATTGTGTGTGTGATCCCTCTTGAACGAGGAGTATTCTGATGATGATGATGATTCGTTGCGAGCTTGGTGGCACTTTTGGATTGACTAGTCGGCGGTTCTGGCATTGGTGAGGGATCAGGCTCAGGTTCAGGAGCCATTCAGCTCGAGGAGCAGATTAGAGGGTTTTTATATCCTTGAGAATACAAGCAGCATGTTGTACCAGACTCCTTTGATCTTCGGTACGGTCAAGGAGGGCATCTTGGAGATTTTTGAAAAGAGGCAGGGAGCCTTTTGCACTGAGATGACAGTCATGTTAGAGGCGCGCGTTGATGTCTTAGGAAGTCCAGAGCTTGCGATTAGCGGGAAAAAGGTTGGTAGTGAGTTGAGTGGTGAGGCGGTCGATGCTATGTCAGTGGATGACTTTTCGACCAAATTATGGGCAGAATATTCCCAGGCGATTAAGGCGCAAAAAGTTGATGCAAGAGTTATTAGATTTTTTGCTAGACTACCGAGGATTGTTAGTGGGTAGCGAAAGGTCTTTTCCCTAATTGCAGGATAGGAGTGTACAGTGTCACTATGGTTTATGATCGAGACCGTGTCAGGAGTTTTATGTGAAAGATTTGCGGTCAGGGTTCCGCAGGATGGTTATCCAGCATTGTCAATATTCGGTGGTCCTAGTAACCGTTATGGTTTGACTGATAAAAGTGCCAAGGAAAAGTGACACGTTGCTAAGGCGTTGGTTAGAGCATATTTCTTTTGGTCTCAAAGATTCGAGTGTGGTATTGTTTCAGGCATCAGGGACTACTGGTTTCGCTGGAATTCAGGAAGTGTTCATATGGGTCTTAGAAGTTGTGTGAACCTTCGAGATTGATCATAGGATGGTAAGAAGGATTAGGAATCCTTCCATTTTTGTATACTGAAGGATGTTAGTGGAACCAAAGTAGGGAGGAGCGTTCAGGTATCATCGCAGATGTCTCAGCAGAGAAAGAGAGAGGGAGAGGGAGAGAGAGAGAGAGAGAGAGAGAGAGAGAGAGTTCCAACACCCATGGTTCCACAGGAAGTCAAGATCGAGTTGCAATAGATTGTTGGTATGTACTCCAAATTCAGGTTCTGCTATGATTTTTGTTATGGTATTGCATCGATATTGGTATGGTTATTTCATAATTTTGTGGTCTGCTTGTAATTGATTTATATGTCATCTGCATACCATGGATGTTAGGGTAGTAGTCGAAGATTTTTCCCTTTAGAGCAGGTTCTCAAGATGCAGTCACTGTA
The DNA here is from genome assembly GCF_002870075.4 of Lactuca sativa. Taxonomy (NCBI): domain Eukaryota; kingdom Viridiplantae; phylum Streptophyta; class Magnoliopsida; order Asterales; family Asteraceae; genus Lactuca; species Lactuca sativa. Next base: position 77,681,907 of record NC_056624.2, on the reverse strand, counting down.
GCAAGTGTGACCGGGGCTTGGGAGGTGTTCTGCTAGTCTTTAAAGGGTGGTTTAGATTTGGTATTGGTTAGTTTTGGAGCACTTGCAGTGGTAAGCATTGGTGGTCAGCAGATCGACCCTTTAGATGGGGAGAAGGATTGGGAATCCTTTCCAAGCTGGGAGTTGTAGGGATTTAGTGGAATCAAAGTAGGGGAGAATCACCCAGTAGTCAGGAGCTAAGGTAAGATCACAAATTGGATGTGTCCGAATCCTTGATGAGAAGAGAAGCAGTCTGGGTGGTTGCATGGGTAGAGCAGCATGGAAATCGGGAGTTTGGAAAACTTCCCGACGTTGAGTTCGTGTTTTCGCAATAGTTGATGACTAGTTGGGAACCAGGTTGGAGGTTTCCTCGGCAGGGCGCGAGTTGAGTCAGGATGTAAGAATGCGGGATAACTATAGCATTTATTAGCAGCTAGTTGAAGGAGTGTTGGCGAGGGCCCGTATCTCCTAGTCATCGGAGTGTGGGCGAGGCCCGTATCTCATAGTTAGCATGGTAGAGATCGAGGAAGGATAGTTGTTGAGTTTCAGGATGGAGTTGGTCCTACATAGCCCTAGATAGGTGATACCTGTGGGGGAGGCCACTCCGAGATATATTTTGGGTAAGACCCGTGGGCGAGGCCCGTGTGTTTGTAGCAGCGTAGTGGGACCTGGTAGAGACCTTAGGGTCAAGATAGGGGATCGAGGATCCTAGGAATTAGGGAGTAGGGCTGGCAATTCTCGACACAACCCGCGGCACTCCAAATAAATGGGTTTGGGTTGAGTTTTTCAACCCGCTAACCTGCCAACCCGTTTATTAAACGGGTCATATATGGGTTTCTTAAAAAATAAACGGGTTGACCTGCCAACCCGTTTATATTTTTAATAAAAAAATTATTTTATTTTTAAATGTATTTATGTATCAAGTATTAATATTTAATAAGTATTATATAATATATACCATTGATTCATAGACCATTTGACTGTTTTGACATTTTGACTCGTGGTGGATGACCTAAGGTCGTAAGTCGTAACTTGTAAGGCTAAGTGTGTAACCATTTTGCCCATTTACCCTAAATAATAATCTCAAAATCAAACCGTGTATGAGCGTATGTCCCTCTTCCAGACTTCCAGTCTCCCGGTCTCCCACAGCCCCACTCTCCCCTCTATTACTCTGTGATCGAAATGGTGTTGGAGAATTAACTTTGTTTTTTGGGATAAAAAAATGGTAATTGTGGCTATTACTTTAACACTTGAATTATTTATGTTTGTATTAATGTTTAGTTTGAACATGCTTCTATGAATGTTTTTAATTTTTCATTTGGATGTTTAAGACTTAAGTGTCTAAAATTCGGATATGTTTGCATCAACCATGAAGAATTTATTCATGTTTAATTGTCAATTTTATCTATGGAATCTGACCCACGAACCCAAATCTAACCCACGAACCCACCAACCTGTGAACCTGTATAAATAAATGGGTTGGCAGGTCATATATGGGTTTATGTTCCAAGCCCGCCAACCCGTGACCTGTATATTTAAATGGGTCGTGTTTGGGTTGGCATATTTTAACCGGCAAACCCGCGACACGCCAACCTAAACACGAAACGATTGCCAGGCCTATTATGGAGCCAGGGTGGCAGGGTAGATAGAGTAGTTTTAGATAGCCGAAGTTTCTTCGAAAGTTGTTGGGAGCGACTTAGAGTTTAAGAACTGGGTTTAGTAACCGGTTGGAGTCCGATAACCCAATTAATGACAGTTTAGTTGGGACCAGGGTGGTCTCAGTTCATCCAGAAAGTGGGCAGGAGATAGCAGGATCATCGGGCAGGGGTAGCGATAAGGGAATTCTGGTTTGGAGCAGTCATTTGTACGGGAGGTGATAAATCACTCACAGCAGGAATAAATAATCTCAAAGTAGATGATTTGACTCTATTTCGCAGCTCTCGTCTGAGTCTAACTGTCGTAGGGATGAATTTTCTACTCGAAGGATTATTTGATCCATTCGCTAGGTTGGGCGTTTAGCACTAAGGTGTGATAAGAGTAAGCATTCAGTAAGTAGCAGCGATGAGTCAGCACTGGGAGTGACTGGAAATTTGTTACAACGAGGGGTTGCCTCACACAAAGATAGAGAAGATTTTTGCTTATGGAAAATTGCCTTGGGAAGGCCAGTGGCCGCGCAAGGAAAAAGGGGTAAACCCCTTTGGGTAAGAGCGATGTACTCATGGTTTATAGTGATGGGATGGTTCTCAAGAGGATACCATCGAGGAATATCATTTCGCTCGGGAAGATTGGATAGAAAGCCATCAGAAGTGGTCCCTCGAGGATTGGACTAAGCAGTCAGAGTATGCATTGCATAAGAATGCCGTGAGAGGTTGCGGGATAGTTGGCCATAGCAGACTTCGAGGACGAAGTCCAATTTAAGTGGGGGAGAGTTGTAACACCTTGTTTTGAAAAGTACTTCGATTGCGGGTTCGGAGGCCCAGAGTATAAGCGATTCGGCCTTTTATGGGTCTCGGGTTTTATTCGAAAGGTTTTAAGGCTTGGGTATGTAGTCAAGAGCATAGGGCTTCTCTTCAACTTTTCATGGGTATAAAGTTCGTTGAAAACAAGCTTAGAATGAAGGATTTATAGCACTTTTAAGTTATTGGCAGTATTGGTCCTTAATGGAGAAAGATGGCAAGAAAGGACCATGCATGCAAGGTGGCCAATGCAAGAGTACGCCCAACATATAAAGGAAAATGATCCCGGGTGCTGAGGGGCCTACACCCAGCGTACACTTGGAGTTCCCAAACCCTAATATTAAGGTTGAGCCCTATATAAAGAACCTTATGTCTCGAATGCCAGCCTCCATTTCCACCTTAAAGGAGCTACTACAAAACCCTAATCCATATTTGAGTGTTCTTGGAGCTTAGAAGGTCACTACAAAAGCATCTTGGTGTTGTGGATCCATTTTTCCAAACAAAAAAGTAACAAGGAAAGGTGGTGGTTCAAAGGAGAGGTTGCAAATCTGGGATTGTTGCTTCATTTCTAGACATTTCAAGGTATAAAGATCAAAACTTGATGATTATCTTCTTAGATCTCTTACATTGAGTTTTTGGACCATTTTGGTCCAAAGGTTGAAGATTTGTGGTTCAATATGATTTTTAGGACTTGGAGTTGCTACTCTTTGTTCTATATGATTCCTTAAGGTAGAAAGTGTTGGAATAGTGTCTAAGGCTGCAACTATATTAGGCAAGTATTTGACCCGATTGTGCATGGTCCTTTTGGGTTGCCTTCACCATAGCAACTTGATAGGATGATTTATTAAGAGAGAGTAAATATTATTAATATATTATGAGAATAATATAATGAATAATATATTTGTTATTTGATTAATATAAGTCATAGAATTAATTAGAATTAATTTGGTGACTTAAAGAGATTAATTAAATAAAGGGGTATAAACTGTCAATTGTTTGATAGTTAAGCTTTAGACTGTAAATCCTTATGGATATGCTAGGGACGGATTCTAGAAGCTAGGATAGCTTTAAAATCGTCCAAGGCTTATCTATGGAAAGGATATGGATAGCCTTAAGAGAAGATTATCCAATTAGGGTTTAGGTTGTAACCCTTAAGGAGTCTACAAGTATAAATAGACCCCATGGCATAAGGAAATCGGCACCTCTCCTAAAGTAAGAGAACCCTGGCCGATTTCCTCCCCTCTCCTCTCTCCTAAATCATTCTTCCTTGCTATTGGTGTTTGTAAGCCATTAGAGGAGTGACATTTGTGACTCTAGAAGCTCCAAGACCTCAAGATCAACAAGGAACTCAAAGGTATGATTCTAAATCTGTTTCAATGTTGTTATTTAACCTAATTAGTCATTAGAAGACTTGGATTCAAAGCATGTTTATTAGAAAGCCTAGATCCGAGCATTAGGGTTTTGCATGCGCACATAGGAAAGTTCTTATGGCAAAAACCCATCAGTGGTATCAAAGACTAGCTTGGTTTTCTTTAAATTGTTACTTGATTAACTGAAACAAACCTGCAAATTTTGATTTTTAGGTTTCTGAGTCATGGACTCGGCGAGTTCCAAGGTGGACTCGGCGAATAGGCCTGACTCGGCGAGTCCCCTTGTGCACTCGGCGAGTCTAGGCGTCAGGAATGGCCAGATTCGGGATTTTTTCATAATTATCTTATGGAAACTTACCTTAATCATAATAGATCAATCTAAATCCGATTTTTTGATATATATGACTATTATCTTGATCTAGTTAAAGGTATTTATCAACTAATAAAATATTTAATTTCCTTATATGATAATTAATTAATTATTTTAATTATTTTGGTAATTATCTTTCAAAGAAATCTTGAATAAAATCAAATATAGATAATTAGGATATTAATTGTTAATTGGAATTATTTGTTATTTGATCCTCCATGTTTTAAATGTTTAAAACTTACCCACAAGTTTTGAAATTTATATTTGTGATTAAAAGTTTTAATTTAGACAACTTAAATTTCAAACCCTAGATTTTAAAAGTTTTAAAATATAGCCCTATACTAATATGATATTACTAGAATAATATATATATATATATATATATATATATATATATATATATATATATGTATAACTAAATGCTAGTCTTACCGTTAGTAGGCCTCATTCACGAAGCCGATCTATAAGGTGGGTATAAGGTTGCGGCCTATAAAATGGCGCTTAATGGGTGTACACTCACACCCACCGCTTGCTTGATTGGTGGAGGGTCGTTAGCCGAACGGGTAGGATAGGGCAACCTCATCCTCTTATTAAAAGTATAATAAGAAATATAAAGTAACTACACATATTTTAATAAATTTCCCAATCTTAGTTACTTTAGGAAAAGTGAATTGATGCAATCGCATGAAATTACACTTTGCACCTTGCTAAGAAGTTAGTGGAGCGTGTGTGGTTTACCGGCACACTAATTGGTTCTAAGCGAAGGTGGCAAAGGGTGATTCATTGTTTATCATAGTTCGATGGAGTGTGTGTGGTTTACCGGCACATCGAATAGGTGATCGTTACAATGAAGGCACCATGTGAATTTGCATGGTAATTCACACCCGCTTTGTGATCCTCGGTATCCCAGTCACAAACAAGAGGGGCATATCGAGATTTAAACATGCCATTGAATAGTTTCAATGAATCTCATCCGAACCTAGGAATTCTCAAAAACACTAAGGACTAATAGTTTAAGTTTTGTAATGGAGAATTAGTGAATCGTCATTCACTTACCTTCAATTTATTTGCATGTTAGATTACGGCATCCCTTTTCTAGTATGTAAATGTTATTGTTGGATCCTAGCCCTAATTTTTCTTATTGGGTGATAATTAGGGATTCTTATTCTAATCTATCTTTGTCCTTTTTCTAATCAAAGATGTCGAACGCAAACAACGCTGCTGCTAGTTCTTTCACGTTGATGAGCCTTTGCCAAAAGGTCACCTTCGATGGAACGAACTTTAGCGAATGGATAAGATACATTCGCACCATTGCTCGCTATGAGGATAAGGAGTATGTCCTCGATGAGAAGCTCGAGAAAATCAACCCCGAAGTTGCTACTCCTGCCGAAATCACCGCCTTTGAAACTCATGAGCGAGATGCAACGAAGGTACATTGCATCATGATCGCCACCATGAACTCCGAATTCCAAAAGTCCTACGAGGACATGTACCCGTACGAGATGCACCAAGACTTATTGGAGAGATACCATCAAAACGCAAGACAAGAGCGTTATGAGATTTTCACCAACATGATTTCTGCGAAGATGGGTCATGGAGAATCTCTTACCGTGCACCTGCAAAAGATGCAAAGGTATGTCGACCGCCTTCGCAAGTTAAATGTTGACTTCGGTGAGGACTTGGCGATCGACATGGTGCTTCACTCTTTGCCTCCGATGTACAACCAATTTAGGATGACCTACCACATGAACAAAGAAGAGGTCACCCTAAGCAAACTCCAAGGTCTCTTGAGGGTCGCTGAGAGCAACTTCAAGGACAAGTCTGTTGCACCTACTCCCAATCCGCCCGCTGCTCCTGTCTTGGCTATTGGTCAAGGAAAGGGAAAGAAGAGGAAAGCTTCATCGAAGAACTATCGCAAGGTGAAAGCCCGAGATGGTGCCTCTTCTAGTGGGACCAAAGTTGATCCCGCTAAGCCCTGCCCTAACCCAAAGGAGGCAGAGTGCCACCACTGCCACAAGATAGGACATTGGAAGAGAAGCTGCCCGGATTACCTGCAAGCAATCAAAGAGGGAAAGATCAAGCCATCTTTCGCAGGTATATACACAATCAAATCTAACGATTATAATCATGCTATTTCTTGGGTTCTTGATACCGGTTGTGATTATCATATTTGTTCTAATGTGCAGGGACTAAGAAGAAGTAGGGATGTGGAGCAAGGAAGGATCAATCTAATCATGGGGAACAGAAGATCGTCGCCTGTGACCAAGATTGGAGTGTATTCTTTAGTGCTTAGGAATAGTTTGGTTTTAGATTTGAACAATTGTTGCTATTCGCCAGAAATGGCTAGAAACATCATTTCATTTCATGGTTTATATAGACAAGGATTTAGATTTTCTTTTAATAATGAGAATGGTTCTATTTTGGCTTATCTAAATGGTGTCTTTTACCTTGAAGCTATACCATGTAATGGAATATATGAAACCGTTATGATTGTTGATAACTTAGGAAATGATGTTTTGAATATTGATTCTTCCACTAGTATGGATAAAGCATTCTTGTGGCATTGTCGTCTTGGACATGTCAACAAGAAACGCATAGCCCAACTCCAAAAGGATGGAGTGTTGGAGTCATTCGACCTTAGGGAAGATGACATATGCGAGTCTTGTTTGCTTGGAAAGATGACTAAGTCACCCTTCACGAGTACATGTGAAAGGGGCGAGGGTCTATTGGACCTAATACATACCGATGTATGTGGACCGTTTAGATCAACCACGAAGGATGGGAACCGCTTCTATGTGACTTTTACCGATGACTATAGTAGATATGGGTATATCTACTTAATCAAGCAAAAGTCAGACACCTTTGAAAAGTTCAAAGAGTTCAAGAATGAAGTGGAGAATCAATTGGGTAGGAAAATCAAGATGTTTCGATCCGATCGAGGAGGAGAGTACCTAAGTCTTGAATTCCACGATTATCTCAAGGAGTGTGGAATAGTTTCACAATTGACGCCTCCTAGGACACCGCAGTTGAATGGTGTGGCAGAAAGGCGTAATCGAACCTTATTGGATATGGTTCGCTCTATGATGAGTCATGCTTCACTACCTATCTCTTTTTGGGGGTATGCCTTAGAGACTGCCGCCCATATCCTTAACCGAGTCCCTACTAAGAAGGTTGCCAAAACACCTCACGAGATGTGGACAGGGAAAGCTCCCTCGTTGGCACATATCAAGGTTTGGGGTTGCGAGGCTTTCGTAAGACGAGATACTCACGACAAGCTTGAACCTCGAAGTGAGCGATGTATTTTCATCGGCTACCCGCAGACATCCTTTGGATATCTCTTCTATAGACCGAAGGACAATGTTGTCTTCGTTGCGAGGAGAGGAGTTTTCCGAGAGCGAGAACTCATGAGCCAAGGAGACAGTGGGAGGCAAATTGAACTTGAAGAGATTCAAGAATCGATAGATGAAGGAACCTCTACCGTTGGCACTCAACCCGAGGAGGAAACTCCGGTTGAACCGATTAACGAATCCTTACCTCTTAGACGTTCCGATAGAGTTAGAGTTCATCCCCAGTTTTATGGCTTTCATATTACTACCGAAGGGGACACGTATATTAGTGATGGTACACTAGTAAACCTTGATGAACCTAATAGCTATAAGGAAGCCATGGCAGGCCCGGAGTCTGCAAAGTGGAAAGAGGCAATGGATAGCGAGATCCAATCCATGTATGATAACCAAGTTTGGAATTTGGTTGATTACGTGCCCGGACGTAAGACCGTTGGGTGCAAATGGATCTTCAAGAAGAAGACCGACGTGGATGGAAACGTACACACATATAAAGCGCGATTGGTCGCGAAGGGCTTTACTCAAACTCCCGGAGTTGACTATGATGAGACCTTCTCACCAGTTGCAAAGATTAAATCTATTAGAGTGATGCTAGCAATTGCCGCATTTCATGATTATGAGATTTGGCAAATGGATGTCAAGACCGCTTTCCTTAACGGAAAGTTGGCTGAGGATGTTTACATGGCTCAGCCAGAGGGGTTTGTGGATCCGAAGCATCCGAATAGAGTGTGTAAGCTTGAGAAGTCCATTTATGGACTTAAGCAAGCATCTCGCAGATGGAATCTTTGCTTTGATGAGAAAGTCAAAGAGTTTGGTTTTGTACGAAGCGAAGACGAGTCTTGTGTATATGTCAAAGCCAGTGGGAGTATAGTAAGCTTCCTCGTTCTATATGTCGATGACATATTACTCATAGGAAACGACATCCCGACTCTGCAGGAGGTTAAGTCCTGGCTCGGGAAATGCTTCGCTATGAAGGACCTCGGAGAGGCTTCTTACATTTTGGGAATAAGGATAGTAAGAGAAAGAAGTAAGAGACTAATTGGACTTAGTCAGAATACTTACTTAGAGAAGGTACTAAAACGTTTTAGTATGGAAAACTCAAAGAAGGGAGAACTACCGATACAAAGTAATGCCAAATTGAGTAAGACTCAAAGTCCGAGTACCGAAGCTGAGATAGCAGAAATGAGCCGAGTACCATACGCTTCCGCAGTTGGCTCAATCATGTACGCTATGACTTGTACTCGCCCTGATGTAGCCTTCACTTTGAGCATGGTTAGCAGATATCAAGGGAATCCTGGCAAAGCACATTGGATTGCGGTGAAAAACATCCTTAAGTACCTTCGGAGGACGAAGGAATGGTTCTTAGTCCTCGGAGGGAGTGATGACTTGAAGGTGCGAGGGTATAGTGACGCCAGTTTTCAGACCGACAGGGACAACTACCGTTCGCAGTCGGGCTGGGTCTTTACCCTAAATCGAGGAGCAGTGACATGGAAGAGTTCCAAGCAGGAAACCGTAGCTGATTCAACGTGCGAATCAGAGTACATTGCAGCAAGCGAAGCGTCAAAGGAGGCAATATGGCTAAAGGACTTCATCGGTGATCTTGGAGTTGTACCTGCCATAAAGGAGCCAATGGAGATTTTCTGTGATAACGAAGGTGCGGTTGCCTTGACCAAGGAACCGAGGGATCATGGTAGATCAAGACATATCGATAGAAAGTATCACTTCATTAGACATCGTGTAGAAGAAGGACAACTCGTAGTAAAGAGGATATCATCAGAAGATAACCCAGCAGATCCGCTTACGAAGGGACTGAGTAGGGTTAAGCACTTGCAGCATGCTAGGAGTATTGGGCTGAAGGATGATATTAGCATAGATTAGATAGTATTAGAAACGTGTAATAGATAAATGTAATTAACATTTGATGATTAAATAAAGGAGTTTTATTTATGAGTAATGTTACTATCTTATGTTAATTGTTTAGCTATTGTTTCACTTTGCATGTTTTGACTTCCAGAATAATTGAGTTTATTAGGAATAATCGAATTGTTCAAATGGTCCACAATCGTTCATATGTTGGGAGTAGATATGAATGAAGATTGTCATGAATTGGCGTGTAGAATGTCTAAATGGTGTTAGACATAGCAAAGGATTGCTTCAACGTTCATGAGTGCTTATAAACTAGTTTTGAGCATTGGAATAAACCCGCGCTTGCTGGAATCACCTTATGGAATACGATATAAAAGGTGATCGCAAGACGATAATATCATATAGTCTTAAAACCTAGATATATGGTTTATTATTTGTTAATTGATTGGACATTGATAATGCGAAAACGCATCAGTAACTTGGTGTTATAAAACGTATTGTTGTGTATAGTTGGTTAATGAATAAGTAAATGCATATAAGTCGAAGTTTATCTGTAACTTTTCTCTAAGAAGGTAAAAGTGATATCTCGGTCGCTCGATGATTTGATTTGACTTATGTGTCGGGCCCAGTCAGAACTGAATTGATGTGTTCGATTAAGTTCTATGTCAAATAAATCAGAGATCGAGAAACCTAAATGCTTGACTAACCATTCCATAGGATTGTCAGCATGATATCTAACAGAGGACTGTACGTTCCCTTATCTAAAGAACAAGATTGATTAGATCAGAGTTGACAGCGTCTTTGAGAGCTACGATTGCAAACCGAATTGTACTTGTGCATATAGTTACTAGACTTATCCAAGTGGGAGACTGTTGGAATAGTGTCTAAGGCTGCAACTATATTAGGCAAGTATTTGACCCGGTTGTGCATGGTCCTTTTGGGTTGCCTTCACCATAGCAACTTGATAGGATGATTTATTAAGAGAGAGTAAATATTATTAATATATTATGAGAATAATATAATGAATAATATATTTGTTATTTGATTAATATAAGTCATAGAATTAATTTGGTGACTTAAAGAGATTAATTAAATAAAGGGGTATAAACTATCAATTGTTTGATAGTTAAGCTTTAGACTGTAAATCCTTATGGATATGCTAGGGACGGATTCTAGAAGCTAGGATAGCTTCAAAATCGTCCAAGGCTTATCTATGGAAAGGATATGGATAGCCTTAAGAGAAGATTATCCAATTAGGGTTTAGGTTGTAACCCTTAAGGAGTCTACAAGTATAAATAGACCCCATGGCATAGGGAATTGGATACCTCTCCTAAAGTAAGAGAACCCTGGCCGAATTCCTCCCCTCTCCTCTCTCCTAAATTATTCTTCTTGCTATTGGTGTTTGTAAGCCATTAGAGGAGTGACATTTGTGACTCTAGAAGCTCCAAGACCTCAAGATCAACAAGGAACTCAAATGTATGATTCTAAATCTGTTTCAATGTTGTTATTTAACCTAATTAGTCATTAGAAGACTTGGATTCAAAGCATGTTTATTAGAAAGCCTAGATCCGAGCATTAGGGTTTTGCATGCGCACATAGGAAAGTTCTTATGGCTAAAACCCATCAGAAAGTTGCCATCTTGAATGTCTTATTGGGCTCATTCATGAGTTAAGAGCATTTCTATGTGAATAGAATATCATTTTTGGAGTTTAGTCTTGATTGGGGCATGCAAAGTCACCAAGTCAGTGACTTTATGGATTAATACGTTGAAAAGCACTTGGATATGTGTTTGTAGATTTTGGAGTATAGTATTAAGCACTTAATGGGAAAGTGACTTAACAGGACGAGTACCCTGAGCGTACATGTAGGTACGTTGAGCGTACACACCATTTGGTTAGTACGCTTAGCGTACATAAGAGTACACCCAATGTACTCATCAGATTTGGGTTTGGCTTGTTTTGGGCCTCGGTTTGGGCCATACAAGGAATTTTGGTTCTTTGGGCCTTAGTGGGCCATCAGAAGTCAGATAATGTGGGCCAAGAAGATGTTTGGACTTAGGGTAAGGCCCATTAGAGCGACTGGGTCCAATTTAGTAAATTGGGCCATTAATGGGCCACTAGTAGGTTTGGGAAGCCTACCTAGTATTGGGCCTTTATATGGTATGGTTTGGGCCTTAGTTATGGACCAAGTTGGACTAGGGGGTAAAATGGTCATTTTACCCTAAGGAGGAGTATTCTTTTTGGACTAAATGATATTTTGGTATTGATAGCTCGGAGAGCCGAAGGAATAGCAGTTCGGGGAATTGCCAAATAGCAGTCGGAGGAGTATCAGCAGGGTTTCAGCAGTGCGAGGTGAGTCTCCTCACTGTGTGCATGGGTCTACGGCCACAATGCCGCCCCATGTAGTTTATGTATGGTAGGAAGACTCGAGGGTTAGCCCTTGGCATTGTATGAAATTTTTTGGACATGATTTTTGGGACGTTACATTAATTAAATTTAAATATTAAAATAATATATTTACTTCTACTTATAAAGTTATGTCTTTAACTTTTAACATATTATACTTAATTTATTAGATTTAATATACTGTGTATGTAAACTGTTATCAGTTTAAAGCTACAATTTTTGAATAATTTGGATAAAATACTTAAATTGTTAATTTAAATATAACATTATAGGGTCAACTTAAATATAAATTTCAATTCTACTTAAAAATCCCAAAGAATATTTTGTGAATAGTTAAAAGTGATAAATTGTAGTGCTAAATGCAAAACCTAAATTGTAATCTCAATTTAACTAAAATATTTGCTAAAGTATTTTTATAATCATTAAAAGTTTTCAAATAAGTAGCTTAAAACAATTTACAATAAAAATAGCTGAAAATAACATTGTATAAATAATTATATTGTAACCTTTACAAACAAAAAACAATGTTTGATGTTTTAAATAATTATAATGATAGAAATTAAAACGTTAAGCAAATAAATTTTAAAATATTAATTAACAATAACAACAATAGTAAATTACATTAAACCATGTATTGTAACACTCGTGTTTCGAGGCTAAGCATTGATGCGCTAATGTAATAGTTATGGTCAACAAATATAACTCATTTTGAAGTAATAAAAATGAATTATTTGAATATTATGTGAATTATGTGAATTTATGTGCTTTATACTTGTTTATTATGATATAATAAATCAAGAATGAAAATAATCACCAAAAATAAAAATATTCATAAACCCGATATCTATGAAGAAAGTTGTAGTGGTCGTGACATGGATTCCAGGGATATAAAAAACGTAGAAATTCGAGTTATAACGAAGAAGTTATGGCATGCTAAAGTTTCGCGACAAAATCGGCACGACACTGCGTGACGTAAATAGTAAATTTACGATAGAGTGCCTTTTAGCTTTAGCAATCTAAATCAAATTAGTAGCATACGTTAAACCGAGAGCATGCAAAAAAGAACGCCCAAATATGACTTCATATGAGGAAGTTATGATTTTTCTAAGTTTCGACTTAGCAGTATGCAGCCTGGAGTTCGAATAATAGATCGAACAATTTCTAGCCAACACAACCTAAACGAGAATCAAAGGTCTCGTTAATAGTTGCTCAACAGTAAAAAGACGGACAAAAACGGACGTCGGATGAGGAAGTTGTGAATTTTTAACGGACTTTCCTGTCCCGGCCTGTTAAAAATATAACTTTAATAAAATATTCAAAATTAACCGACGGAGTCTAAACGAAAGTTGTAGAGTACGGTCTCACCTACGCTTGGATATAGAGAACGTCAAAAACGGAGCTCGTATGCGAAAGTTATGAGTTTTAGAAGTCGAGATGAGAAAATGCAAGCTGATGCGAGGGCTACGCCCAACGTACCTTCGGACGCCCTGCTTACGAAGATGGGTACGTTGTGCAGTATTTTCTCTTCTGCGGTCCGAGATGAGCCACGATGCACCACCGAGAATCTGACACGTGTTGTACGAACCTAGTAGTACGCACCGCGTAAAACTGTTGTACGCCCAGCGTACCGAGGCCTCGCACCCTATAAAATGGTTGCAAGGGCAGCCTTCTATGAGAGAACAAAATAGATCTGATATGTAGGGACAAGGTTTGAGAACTCAAACTTTAAGTGAATGCTTAAGATCAATGTCTACTTGCTAATAAATGTTCTAGTCAAGACTGGAAAGATCAGTAAAGTCTTAGTTAATATATTTAACAAATGATCAAGTCATTAAATGAAGAATGAGAACAAATGATCATAGTAAAGCTAATAAGTGAAGAACAAGAAGAATTTTTGAAAGAAGTTTGAAATAACTTACTAAATACCAAAAGTTAAGTGAATGATCCATTTTATGACTTTGCATTGAAAGCTCCTATAAATAGGAGTGAAGGTTACAGTGAATGAACTAGAAAACTTACATAGGACCGGGCGATAGAAATGTTGCTGACATTCTGATTGTCTAATATTACAAAAGAGTAAGTCTTATGAGATGTCACATCAATACAAAGACAAACTTTAATAAATGCATAAAGACAAATACATTGACTCCGGATCAGCATCCATTATGGACATGAGGATCATTCCGGAATGCCTTCAGCTTCTCATCTTCTTCTCTTTCGGTCCGGACAGATTCCGGACCACTCTTCACATTTTACTCAGGACCATTTTTTTTCGGAACACAAGTACTTCGGAATGCAATCTTAGGATTGCTAGAGGTTCACTTTCAGGTTCCAACAATCTCCCCCTAAGTGAACTTAGCAATCCATTCAATTATATTATTTCTTCCTTGATGAAGGTGTAAGCTCGGAACAACCATTCTCTAACTTCAATGTACCAGGTCAGTTGATTTAAAAATTTGCTTTGACCTTTTCTAGAGCTTTAGACTTGGATGCGCGAGAGATGAACTTCCGAAGTGCTTTGGTTGGGACTAGGTGTTTGTCAAGGAAACGGAAAAAGTCCTTATTGTTTGTCTTCTTGGTAATGTAAACAAACCCTAGAACCGGGTCATCGATTGGACCATCTTCAATCAGTTCAGCTTCCGGAAGAACAAAGGTGATCTTCGCAACGAAGTCTTTAGTTCTGTAGAGATGAGCCAGCTCATAGTCGCATCTACAGAATTCTGCGATGTAATCTTTGAGGAAGCTTAGAGCAGCATGAAAGGCACCCATGCTGATATCGTTGTTTTGCATTCCTCTAAAGTGAGCAGCCAGAGTCGGAATGTCGTTCGGATTCATCGAAGGGAAGTTCGCATCTGTAATGGTTCGGTAGGTAGGCTTGTTCCGGAAGACGTGAAATCGAAATAGTGGGCAGTTGAGTTCGAATTTCACTAAGATTTTTCTTGCAAATCCATGGACTTTGGTGATTCTTTTTCTAGTCCATACTTCCTTAAACGATTGAGCCTTCTTGGAGTAGAAAGTTTCAAGCCTTTCTCTTTTCGTCCAGAGAATCACTTCCGGATCGTCATTAGGGTGAAGAGGAGCAAACTTGATGTAATATTTGCTGTAAGGAGAGAGAGGAAGATCGAGCTGTTTGGAATCGTTGATGGGAACATCGTAGTACAAGTACGGAACGATTTCATGATCACGGAGTATGCCTTCATGGCAAAGAGGAGATATCCCATGCATCGTATCAGGATTGTCCTTAAGAGCTTGGATCCAGATGCTGTCCTCTAATGCCTTGTTGATTTCCTCCTGAGACCATCCTTGTTTTTGCTTGAGAGGATGTCCGGAGTGGAAGGCTTGTTGTTGAGCAGTCATTGGCATTTTGCCTTTGTCTCTTTTCAGTGCGGTCGTGATGACTTGCATGTTTTCATCCACCAAATATTCCGGAGTGGGGTTCGGAAGAGGATCTTCCGGAATGTCATCTGGGATCCGGAGTGGAGAGCCCTAGTCTATGGCAACAATTTTCGGAGCCGGAATAGGTGGGAGCATAGAAGGAGTGGCTCGAAAGGCTTGAGCTATGAGGAAAAATTTAGCTTTGGCCATTTGAATAGCCCTTTGA
The DNA here is from genome assembly GCF_002870075.4 of Lactuca sativa. Classification (NCBI taxonomy): domain Eukaryota; kingdom Viridiplantae; phylum Streptophyta; class Magnoliopsida; order Asterales; family Asteraceae; genus Lactuca; species Lactuca sativa. Next base: position 77,666,477 of record NC_056624.2, on the reverse strand, counting down.
AGAACGTCTGGTAAAGAGGATGGCCAAGAGGTTGCAGACCATATCCTCTTCTCTTCCTCAGTCAATGCCTTTGGGAACAACTGCTTCGGAGCCTCGAGACCTAGAACTCCTTTGGTGACATACTTTTCTTCATCACTGTCTTCTTCATCATCAAAGGAATTTCCTAAAAGTCTGGACACAACTTGGATTTCATCGTCGGAATTCAAGTCTTCATCTCGGAGTGTGAACTCTGAGGCAGGTTTCCATGCTCGGCTTGGACCTTCTCCCCCTCTTGCATCGGGAAACCTCCGGACTGGTACAAGCATCAGTGACTCCTTTATGCCATTGAATTTTTCAAACACCTTCTGGAGACCAGTGTTGAGTTTTTTGTTGAGATCATCATAAGCTTTGGAGGTGGGTGCTTGAGCAACAAGGTGATCAAATAGATGCCCCAGGACGGCTAACATCTCATCAAACTTCCGATTCGGAACATCGACAATGTTCCAAGTGGATCGAATCAACTTGATGAGGACTTGTTGAATGATAAGATTCATCTCGTCCTTCTGCTTGATCTCCTTCTCCAATCTTTCGATTTGCTTCTTATGACGCACATGGGTCTGCTTAATGAGATCTGTTGGGTCAAAATATGGTTTATACTTTGCTTTTCTGGGCAATTGTATTTTTCTGTAATATTTTTGGAGTTTACGGTCATGTTTACGGTTGAGTTTACGGCCGTAAACCCATTTACGGCCCATGTCCACCAAGCCCATGTTCCTCTTGTATAAATATAGGTGTTAGGGTGTGAGGAACAGATGATGAACGAGAGAAGATAGAAACTCAGAGCATTTTGTGTGTGAATCTTTTGTATCTGGAACTTTAATTCTAGTCAATTCATACAGAGATTCATATTATTTTTCTTCTCTTTCTCTTCTATTTGATCTGACATCATCCGTTTGATTGAGATTCCGCACCATCAAACGGATTTCATTGATACACAAGCAAATTAGGGACTTACAATTGGTATCAAAGCCAAGTTGTATTAGTCAATTTTTTCAGATTTGGGGCATAATTTGATCTTATTTACGAAATATTCTTGCGTTTTTTGATAGATCTCTGAAAAATAAGGGGGGTTTGTTCTTCGTGTTTTTCATAAAAAAAGGGGTTTTGATCGAGTTTTGGAGCTTCAAAGTCGAAAACTCATTGTTTTTTGTCGTAAAAAGCGAGGAGTTTGCAGCCGGCGGCTAGGGTTTCGGTGTTCACGGCCGGAGTTAGTTCACGGCCGCCGGAGGTTTGCAGCCGTAGTTTGCGGCCTCGGCTCAGAATTCGGTTCGGCGGCTTGCGGATCGAACTTGTGCGGCTTGACGGCTCGGCTCAGCAGCAGCAAGCTTCAGCGCTTCAATAAAAAAAGAGGGGCGCGATTTTGAGGTTGCTGGGTTTCGAACCTGCGATGTCAAAGTCTTGAACCAAGCGTCTTACCATCCCAGCTAGCAAGCTCCTTGTTTCATTCCTCCGAAGTTTAAAACATAACCCGTCTTTTTCGCTTCAAGTTTCGCATTTTTTACACTTTCAGCCCAAACTTCATTTCTTTTTAATTGTAAATTCTTCCAAAATAAAATATATATATATATATATATATATATATATATATATATATATATATATATATATATATTATTAATTAAAATAAAATAATAAATAATAATAATAAAATAATAATAATAAATTTTTATTTTTGACTTTTATTTTTGATTTATTATTATTATTATTATTATTTTGATTTTGACTTTCAGGTTTGACCTTTGATTTTAAACTTTGACCTTTTTCGTTTAACTTTTAAATTTTCAAATTTAACTTTTCGGTTTGACTTTTCAAGTTTGACTTTTGAGTTTAACTTTTTAAATTTGACTCTTAAGGTTGACTTTTATAATCAAAGGGTTTGACTTTTAAGTTTGATTTTGGCTTCTAGTTGTGCTTTTTAATTGATTTTAAGGTCTTTGAGGGAGTTGAAAACATGAAAGAGAGTCGTCAGGATATGTTAAGACAAAATTTCAACATTTTCGATTATATCCCTGGAGAAACCCTCGAAACTCAGTTGCAGCGATTTACTACACTTTCTACTGAGATGAATATAGTTGGGATCTTCTTGTCCAAATCTGAGATAAACAAAAGGCTACTGAATTCACTTCCGAAATCGTGGGATATGAACATGGCCATCATCAAGAAGACAAAAGATCTCAATCATCTTTGTCTTGCTGATATAATTCAAGAACTTGATGCTTTGAAGTGTAGAGAAACAATGATTTCTGAAAACATTCCGGTCACTGAAGTTACATGTACTCCAGCTTGTGAAGCCACGATTAAATTTCTTCGAGAACAAATTGATTTATCTAAAAGAGAAGTTGAGGACCTGAGATATGAAGGATATCAACTCAGGAAAGGACAGAAACCCCTGAAGGCTGAATTAGAAGCAAAAACCAATGACTTTAGGAAACTTCAGGAAGAGTATAGCAACAAGTGTGAAAATTATTATTATATTAAGAGACAACTTGCTGTTGTAACTGAAGAACTTGACGCTTTAAAAATTAAGTGTGGAAAAACAGATGTCAGTTTCAAAAATTATACTGCGTCAAGTCAGACAGTCGAGTCCTTATATGAAACCCAATTAGAATTCAAAGAAAATCAAAACAAGGGTCTAGGGTATGATAGTGTACCTCCTCCTTATAATCATAACTACACATCCTATGACACAGGACGAAACTGACAGGGAGCCACATCTTCGATATGGCAAATGAGCTGGATTTGTGTCAGGAGGAGTTATTAATGTTGAAAATACTAATGTTTCTACTTCATGTGCAGGTAAAGTAGCAGAAGATGAGAACAAGGAAAGCACTACTGAACAAACCAATGACTCCTTGAACTCTGAATCTGTTGCTTCGAACTCAACTGCTTCTAATCAACCTACCGTTGAGAAATACAGGCCACCAATTCCAACGCAACCGAGTGCTTGTTGCAAGTGTGCATGTGGGAACAATAAGAGTCAAGGCAAGGATACGCCACCAGGGGCAGGAAGAAATAACTTCCCAGTGAAGAAAAAGACATGTTTTCACTGTGGAACACCTGGACACATTGCTAGAAATTGTCCTAATCGTGCATACGTTCCCTACTGCACACAAGGATGGCATAACGCGCCAAGAGGGAGATTTTTCAAAAGAAACCGCTCAAGGTCACGTTCAGATAACGCCAACTGGAATGCCATGAAGGCCAAGAATTCAACTCCCAAGGCCAAGCATCCGAATCCCAAGGGCAAGAAGGAAATGTCAGCCAACAAGCCCATTCCAAGAGATGATCCAGTAAAACAAAGACCAGTTAGGTCAAAGTCATCTCAACGGCCGACATCAAGATCAAAAGCAAACACTGAGCCTCCCATCAGATCGAAAAAGAAATGGGTTAAACCCAACTACAAATAGGTTTTGAAGGCTCAATCTCCCAAATCTTCTAACGATTCTAATATTTCTATATCTTCTGTTTGTGATAAACAGGACATGTCATGGGAGAAAGTACCTTGCGTTGATGACAAAGGTCGACCTAGTTTCAAAATGGACTGGGTTTCAAAGACCAACTGATCCCGCTCTGCGTCAGAGCAGCTATGGAGGCATATCATCAGACTTTAGTTTGTTGGTAGTAGCTGCTCCTGGCATATGATAGGGGACATCTCTCAAATATACAGCACTCATAACTTTGTTCGAGAGTTTGTGTCCTTTGCGAGAAAGGAAAGAAGGGAAGAAAATAAGGGATCACATGTGGTTAGTGCTTAATGACATGAAGAATTTTCGGATATGTTCTGAGATTATGCGTGTGTAACACCCGAAATCAGAAAGTTCAAGAAAGGAAAGGAAAACCCTAAGTTATAGAGGGTTGACTCGTCGAGTCCAAGGAGGAACTCGGCGAGTCGGAGCGGGATCCGGGTGTAAGGTAAGTAACTGACTCGGCGAGTCGGCAAGTGGACTCGGCGAGTCAGGTCTGGGTTGGGAAACCCTAATTTCGGGACTTGGTACCCTATTTAAGCGTCTTAATCTCTTTCCTAGGGGTCATTTGCGGCCCTATAGTCCAGAACCAGAAACCCTAAACCTCCATTGTTGGTCAACCAAGTTTTCTTGCCAATTTTGGGTGATTTGAAGGAAGAAGGAAGAAGGCACTCATTGGGGATTCAAGATTTGGCAGTAGATCCAGGGTTTGTGGGGTCTTCCAGAGCATTTGAGGTAATGAATCATTACCTTACCTCTTTTGTTTAATATATCAACCTTGGCTATGTGATTTGGGGATTTTATGCCATGCTTAAGAACTATTTCGAGTTAGAAGCCTAGATCTGAAGTTGCTACTTCAGATCTGAGTGTATCTTGGCCTAGAAAGTCATAAATCATCTGTTATTGGGTTGATAGTGAAGCCTCTTTGTCTTAAACCCTAGTTTGGATTGTTTTAAGCTTAGATATTTTGATCTACACGTAAAGTTGGCCACTTTACGTGGGGGATAGGCCTTAGAAGTGTGGATCTATGAGTTGGAAGCCCTATTTGGCTCGAAAAGCCACTGCATGGATTAAGGACTGAATAGACTCGGCGAGTCCTTTGAGTGGACTCGACGAGTAGTATGAAGATGGAGATGAACTCGACGAGTTGGATGAACAACTCGGCGAGTCTGTTGAAGATTGCCTTGGACTCGACGAGTCTGTTCATGGACTCAGCGAGTCAGGTCGCATGGTCCCAAACCCTTCGAGTTAAGACTCGAATCAGTGAGTCGGGTGGAGACTCAGCGGGTTGGACAGGTCAAGATTCGGGAATAGTTTACTCGGCGAGTCATGGACTGACTCGGCGAGTCGAGTCGCGAATAGAAAGACCCTGAGCATATGAACTCGGCGAGTCATTAGGGTGGACTCGGCGAGTAGGGTTGACCTGGAGGGTTGACTTTGACCGGAGTTGACTTAGTTGACTATTAGAGGACTGTCAGACTAAGTGTCATACTGATATTGGTAGCTCGGGGAGCTGAAGGAGCAGCGGCTCGGGGGATTGTCGATCAGCAGCCAGAGGATTATTAGCAGCAGCAGTTAAGCAGTATCAGGTGAGTTTCCTTTCCAGTAGGAACGGGTCTAAGGCCACAATGCCAGCCCGCTCAGTTAGCCGTAGTTTCTGGACTTCGGTCCAATGCAGTAGTTAGTATGTTTGACGCCTCCGTGGCTCAGACAGGATTTATGTGTTTATGCTAATTGATATGTTATGCTATGCTGTGTTCAGTCAGTCAGCTTTGGACTTCGGTCCGATGGAGGGGACAAGGTCCCAGTTAGTCAGCTTCGGACTTCGGTCCGATGTAGGGGACAAGGTCCCAGTTAGTCAGCTTCGGAATTCGGTCCGATGTAGGGGACAAGGTCCCAGTCAGTCAGCTTCGGACTTCGGTCCGATGTAGGGGACAAGGTCCCAGTCAGTCAGCTTCGGACTTCGGTCCGATGTAGGGGACAAGGTCCCAGTCAGTCAGCTTCGGACTTCGGTCCGATGGAAGGGGGAAAGGCCCCAGTTAGCCCGGATTCGGTCCGATGCAGTGGGCAAGGCCCAGTATGTGCTTTATATGTTATTGCATGGTATGTGTTAGATTGGGGGAGCTCACTAAGCTTCGTGCTTACGGTTTTTAGTTTTGGTTTCAGGTACTCAGTTTTCAAAAGAGGACCTCGGGAAGATTGCAGTGCACACACCATAGTCAGATAGCCTGGGAATGTTTGACTCTGATAATGATATTATGTTTTGAATTAATGCTCGAGAATTTATGTTATGACTTATTATACAGTTTTTATAAATATGTTTTTAGTAATGTTTTAAATATGATTATATTGTTATGGTTCTGCATCAATTGTGGTATAAGTGTTGTGTTATGGAGTGGCTTGCTTGTGATTATGTTATATGCCATTTGCATACCTCGGATAATTGGTTGGTAGTTAGGGGATGTGCCCTTATGGAGAAGGTTCCGGAGGATGCAGTAACTGTAGCATGGTTGGGAGAGATTTGGTACGTTTCGCTAGTTCGGAGTGGTTAATGATTGGGATGGATTGGTTAAATTCCTACCTGGCGGGCTTGGGTTCCCCAGTAGATGTTTTGGAATGGTAGTAAAGATCGGGATCTCTTTTGAGTGTGAAGCAGCAAGGGGTAAGCAGGATCGAAGTGGGGGAGAACCCTCCGGGTATACATGGATAAGAGTCACGTAGACCCAGAATGAGTGCGCGGCCTCTGAGAAGAAATGGTAGTAGTACAGTGATGGATGGATTGAGAAGTTCAGAATTGGGAGTTCGAGAACTTTTCCCAGCAGTTAATTCATGTAATCGAGATGGTTAGAAGCTGTTTGGGAATCCAGGATTGGAGGACCACCTGTCGGACTCAGTGAGTCGGAATGAGGATCCTGAGAACGGTTAACAAGAGATGTTTTCGTATTAGTAGCCAGTGTCTGAGGCAGCATGCAGGTTGCGTAGATTCAGGAGTTGGGAGGTTGGAAACTTCCCAACAATAGCTTCTTGTATCCGGATTAGTAGACGGTTGGTTTGGGAACCAAGCCGAAGAATTCCTCGACGAAGCGCTAAGAATATCAAGGATATAAGATGTTGAGGTTGATGCAGTATTCGAAGACTGAGGGCTGGTTTTGAGTAATCAGGATGAGGAATCACTAGCAGGTCTAGGGATAGTCAGGATGTCCTCGGGATTGTAGTAGAGTGTTGTAAGTCTGCGGGGGGTAGCCGTAGCATTCACTAGCAGTTAGATAGTAGTAGACTGTTGTAAGTCTACGGGGGGTAGGCATAGCATTCACTAGTAGTTAGATAGTAGTAGAGTGTTGTAAGTCTGCGGGGGGTAGCCGTAGCATTCACTAGCAGTTAGATAGTAGTAGAGTGTTGTAAGTCTGCGGGGGTAGTCGTAGCATTCACTAGCAGTCAGATAGTAGTAGTAGTGTTGTAAGTCTGTGGGGGTAGCCGTAGCATTCACTAGCAGTCAGATAGTAGTAGTAGTGTTGTAAGTCTGCGGGGGTAGCCGTAGCATTCACTAGTAGTTAGATAGTAGTAGAGTGTTGTAAGTTTGCGGGGGGTAGCCGTAGCATTCACTAGCAGTTAGATAGTAGTAGAGTGTTGTAAGTCTGCGGGGGGTAGCCGTAGCATTCACTAGCAGTCAGATAGTAGTAGTAGTGTTGTAAGTCTGCGGGGGTAGCCGTAGCATTCACTAGCAGTCAGATAGTAGTAGTAGTGTTGTAAGTCTGCGGGGGTAGCCGTAGCATTCACTAGCAGTTAGATAGTAGTAGTAGTGTTGTAAGTCCGCGGGGGTAGCCGTAGCATTCATTAGCAGCCAGATAGTGTTGGAGAGTTGTGAGTCAGCGGGTGTAGCCGTGGCTTTTATCAGATTGGTAGGCAGCATGAGCGCGTGGTTGGACGCGGGAAAGTAGTAATTCCCACCCATTCGGGTGCAGTAGTGAGGATATGGGAATCCACGGGTTAGAATTCAGATTCCCCAAATGGTTCAGTTATGGCTAAGTCAGCAATTTGGCTATAAGATCGTCACATCAGTCGTGAGATCAGAGTAGCAGTAGACCGATGGGGTTCGGGTACGTTAAGGGCTACCGTCAGTCTGGGAGTAGTCATGTTCTTAGTCGCGGAACTGATAATGCCAGGATGTGGCGTATGGGTTCGATCGGTGGATCGGAAGGTTGCAAGAGCCACAGTGACAGGATAACTAGTGGAAACTAGTTCCGGAGAAAGATTTCGTTCAGAAGTCGTGGGAGCGACTAAGTAAGGAATCCTTTGACTCCACAATCGGGTTGTAACTCAGTGTATCAGGTAAGTTCAGTGTTTCAGTCAGCTCAGTGTTTCAGGCAGTTTAGAGTTTCAGGCATGTTCAGTATTGCAGGCAATTCTGTGTTTGGATAATTTCAGAGTTTTGGACGGTATTAGTATTTGTGTTGGAATGCAAGTGCTGACGGTATAGTTGGTTGATTTGAATATGGCGAGTCCTCTCAGCAGGATTAGTTGAGCTGACTGCCAAGTATAAGTGATCTGTAAGGATAGCTAGGCAGGTAGCTTTTCTTTCAGGATGGAAGGCTCGAGTTAGTAGACATATGAGAGATAAGTAGGTTGGTTCCAGCAGGACCGATTCAGTATGGATGGCAGAATGGATAGAACAGTTATAGATAGTCGATGTATCTTCCGGATTCGCTGGGAGCGACTAGGAGATTGCGATGGAGTGTAGTGACCGGTGGGAGTCCGGTAACTCAGACATCGGCAGATTAGTTAGACCAGGGTAGTTTTAGTGCATTCGGTAGGCGGATGAGGGGCAACAGAATTTTCAGTCGGAGGAAGTAACGATGAAGAAATTATGGAAAAGAGAAGGATTCAGTGTGTACCAGCAGTAGTGACCAGCATTGTGAGTGGCTAGAGTGATGGACAAAAGGATGTTAGTTTTCCCAGACTGAGAGCTAGAGGCAGTTCGCAGGGCAGCTGGCCATAGCAAACTTCGAGGATGAAGTTTAGTTTAAGTGGGGGAGAGTTGTAACACCCGAAATCAGAAAGGTCAAGAAAGGAAAGGAAAAACCCTAAGTTATAGAGGGTTGACTCGTCGAGTCCAGGGAGGAACTCGGCGAGTCGGAGCGGGATCCGGGTGTAAGGCAAGTAACTGACTCGGCGAGTCGGCAAGTGGACTCGGCGAGTCAGGTCTGGGTTGGGAAACCCTAATTTCGGGACTTGGTACCCTATTTAAGCGTCTTAATCTCTTTCCTAGGGGTCATTTGCGGCCCTATAGTCCAGAAACAGAAACCCTAAACCTCCATTGTTGGTCAACCAAGTTTTCTTGCCAATTTTGGGTGATTTGAAGGAAGAAGGAAGAAGGTACTCATTGGGGATTCAAGATTTGGCAGTAGATCCAGGGTTTGTGGGGTCTTCCAGAGTATTTGAGGTAATGAATCGTTACCTTCCCTCTTTTGTTTGATAGATCAACCTTGGCTACGTGATTTGGGGATTTTATGCCATGCTTAAGAACTATTTCGAGTTAAAAGCCTAGATCTGAAGTTGCTACTTCAGATCTGAGTGTATCTTGGCCTAGAAAGTCATAAAGCATCTGTTATTGGGTTGATAGAGATGCCTCTTTGTCTTAAACCCTAGTTTGGATTGTTTTAAGCTTAGATCTTTTGATCTACACGTAAAGTTGGCCACTTTACGTGGGGGATAGGCCTTAGAAGTGTGGATCTATGAGTTGGAAGCCCTGTTTGGCTCGAAAAGCCACTGCATGGATTAAGGACTGAATAGACTCGGCGAGTCCTTTGAGTGGACTCGACGAGTAGTATGAAGATGGAGATGAACTCGACGAGTTGGATGAACAACTCGACGAGTCTGTTGAAGATTTCCTTGGACTCGACGAGTCTGTTCATGGACTCGGCGAGTTAGGTCGAATGGTTCCAAACCCTTCGAGTTAAGACTCGAATCAGTGAGTCGGGTGGAGACTCAGCGGGTTGGACAGGTCAGGATTCGGGAATAGTTGACTCGGCGAGTCATGGACTGACTCGGCGAGTCGAGTCGCGAATAGAAAGACCCTGAGCATATGAACTCGGCGAGTCATTAGGTGGACTCGGCGAGTAGGGTTGACCTGGAGGGTTGACTTTGACCGAAGTTGACTTAGTTGACTATTAGAGGACTGTCAGACTAAGTGTCATACTGATATTGGTAGCTTGGGGAGCTGAAGGAGCAGCGGCTCGGGGGATTGTCGATCAGCAGCCAGAGGACTATTAGCAACAGCAGTTCAGCAGTATCAGGTGACTTTCCTTTCCAGTAGGAACGGGTCTAACGCCACAATGTCGGCCCGCTCAGTTAGCCGTAGTTTCTGGACTTCGGTCCAATGTAGTAGTTAGAATGTTTGACGCCTCCGTGGCTCAGACAGGATTTATGTGTTTATGCTAATTGATATGTTATGCTATGCTGTGTTCAGTCAGTCAGCTTTGGACTTCGGTCCGATGGAGGGGACAAGGTCCCAGTTAGTCAGCTTCGGACTTCGGTCCGATGTAGGGGACAAGGTCCCAGTTAGTCAGCTTCGGACTTCGGTCCGATGTAGGGGACAAGGTCCCAGTCAGTCAGCTTCGGACTTAAGTCCGATGTAGGAGACAAGGTCCCAGTTAGTCAGCTTCGGACTTCGGTCCGATGTAGGGGACAAGGTCCCAGTCAGTCAGCTTCGGACTTCGGTCCGATGGAGGGGAGCAAGGCCCCAGTTAGCCCGGACTTCGGTCCGATGCAGTGGGCAAGGCCCAGTATGTGGTTTATATGTTATTGCATGGTATGTGTTAGATTACGGGAGCTCACTAAGCTTCGTGCTTACGGTTTTCAGTTTTGGTTTCAGGTACTCAGTTTTCAAAAGAGGAGCTCGGGAAGATTGCAGTGCACACACCATAGTCAGATAGCCTGGGAATGTTTGACTCTGATAATGATATATGTTTTGAATTAATGCTCGAGAAATTATGTTATGACTTATGATACAGTTTTTATAAATATGTTTTTAGTGATGTTTTAAAGAAATTTTTAGTCATGATTTTTGGGACGTTACAGCGTGCTGTTCTCAGACTTTCTGAATGCAGATTCAATCGGTGAATTACGGTTTGCGTTTTCTTCTCTATACTCTTGAGTTTTTCTTAAGCTGATTCACTTTAAAGACTAATTTTTGTTTTAGGATAGTTTAAATTTGCGCATTTATTTTCGTTTCTCTCCTATGCACAAATTTAGGGGGAGAAATAAAAAAAATCCAAAAACATTAGAAAATCAGAAAATAAAAAATATGGTGTTAATGGAATGTGTTTGAGGGAGATGTTTTTGGAAATGAAATTAGCAAGTGATAACGGGCAATCTGAATCGGCGTGACGTACCTAAGTTGAATCGTCTATGCTCTGTGTTCGATGAGCTGGTAGGCACGAAAGATTTTTTAAATGGACTTGACTAGGGAAAGTTGAACCTAATGAATTTAAGGACTTGACAAACTTTGACCTAGTTAGATCCGTTTAACCTAATGTCACGATGCTCGGATAGGTTGAGCAGGGAGATATACATGGGAATCTACTGGTCACATTAAATAACCCGTATCTAGAACTGTGGATTCACTTTTCCTCGATGTGCGGATTCTATCCTTAATTCCGGTTGGATGGGGAGACTGGTAAATTTTGATAAATTAGGTCTGTAGAAAATCGTTTTCTTTCTTTCTGTCTGTTAGTCATATGTTGTCTCCTTTGCGTGACTTCCAATCTGACCTAGTACACAACATATGCGACTCTATTTCTCTACATGTTATATATATATATATATATATATATATATATATATATATATATATATATATATATATATATGAAATTCCTCTTATCTGTTAGCCATATGTTTTCTCCTTTGCGTGACTTCCAATCCGACCTGGTACACAGCATATACAACCTTCTACTTCTCAACCCCTCTTAAACAATAAGTAATAGAATTCTGAATTTATCCTCTCTCTGAATGGTTGTCTGCTCAACCGGTGTAAGGAGTACTCTGGAAGTTCTTGATGGTTGGGGCATATCAGGAAGCGGGAAACATGTTCTAGTACACTTAAAATTGAACACATATAGATTGTCTGTAGATCTCGCTGCTCGATTTAGGTGGACAACAATATCCCTGGTTGTAGTCAGTTAAATGGTCATAAGAAAATTTTATTTAAGAATTAGGGCCAATCATGATGATAAAATTACAATTCAGTATATGCATATGTCATGTCATTGGTAAACTGTCCAAAACTGGTCACAATTTTTCATGTTTAAGTGGATCACAATACCGACGATCGACCAGACAAAGACGTGAATATGAAAGGTACCGACAAGTGGATAAAGATTGTCTAAAAACTTTGATCCCAAATCACTCTTAAAGTTAGATATCATTTTATTTTTGTTAAATTCGTCATAGTTTCTTCTAATTTAAATATTAGGGGAGAATTAAAAATTAAAAAATAATGAAAATATAAAAAAAATCATAAAAATTCAAAAATCAAAGAAAAATCAGAAAAATTAAAAATCCAAAAAATAGTGTTATTTCTGTTTTATTTCTTGTTCAGAAAAATCAAAAATCCAAAAATATTTTTGTTTCTGTTTTAATTTGTGTGCTAAGTTTTGTCTTGAAAAGTGATTTCAGGTATAGATAAGACTCATGGAGTTTGTGTTGAAGATTTCTGAGCCAAAGCCTCGCCCGTGAGCATCGAAGAATTCGCATTCGAAGGAGCACGAAATGAAGATTATTCTTTCAACATTCAATCCTTCAACCCCAGAAGCAAGGTGAAACTGCAATTGAAGATTATGTGACGGATTGCATTGAAGCCTCCTCAATCAGTCTGTTGCTATCTTTGTACCTGTGGAAGTGATCTAGAAGATTTGTTCTCTTTGATGTTCTCTCCTGAAGATTCTCAAGCTGAAAGCGCTATCTTTCAAGAATGAGTACATCAAGCCTCCTCACCCGACGTGTGTTCAAAGTCAAACACTGAAGAAAAGCCCAACCGCTCAATATGAAGTCATTCATTGAAGATTAATGTTGAAGCCAAGTCTCACAATGAAGATTAACAAGAAAAGTCAGCTACTTTTTAGGGGGAGCTTGTTGGGTCAATTAAGAAAAGAAAGCTATAAACCAAGGGGGAGATTGTTGGGTCAAAATATGGTTTATACTTTGCTTTTCTGGGCAATTGTATTTTTCTGTAATATTTTTGGAGTTTACGGTCATGTTTACGGTTGAGTTTACGGCCGTAAACACCTTACGGCCGTAAACCCATTTACGGCCCATGTCCACCAAGCCCATGTTCCCCTTGTATAAATATAGGTGTTAGGGTGTGAGGAACAGATGATGAACGAGAGAAGAGAGAAACTAGAGAGCATTTTGTGTGTGAATCTTTTGTATCTAGAACTTTAATTCTAATCAATTCATACAGAGATTCATATTATTTTTCTTCTCTTTCTCTTCTATTTGATCTTACATCATCCGTTTGATTGGGATTCCGCACCATCAAATGGATTTGATTGATACACAGGCAAATTAGGGGCTTACAAGATCGTTGGTAGCAGACACAAAGTCGTCATGGACTTTGAGCATAGAGGTGATTGTGTCAAGATAGTTTTCAACCGAAGCATCGTATTTAGCTTCAACTTCCTCAAGTGAATGCTTGAGCCGGATAGAGATCAGTTAATCTAGTTGGGCTTCACGTTCCGTGTCACACCCCCGAACCAGACGGCAGAAATGTCCCAGGGCTCGTGTGACTAACAATTGAATAATTATCACAATGAATATACATGAATCATAACACAATCATCACCAACATTACATAATACAACTAGCATTGTTCACATCAAGTACATTGTTAAAATACATAAGTTCAAATTGTTAAAAGTACGATAAGTGTTATTACATAAACGAAACCATACACACTTGCAAATCTCCCGTCTTAACGATTACCTGAGAATACAAGTTATTTTGAAAACTGACAACATATATGATGTTGGTGAGTTCATAAGTGTGTTTGAGTAAAAGTCTTTGTATTTTTCATAAAAGCCCAGAAAATCCGTTATGTTTTGTAAAATGTCTGAAAATGATGTGAAAATCAAGTATATATGCATGTGTGAATTTCATAGTTATAACTTATATGAGTGTAGTTTAGATTTGTTGTATTTTGAATAAATGATAAGTGTGTATGAACGATTTCCCAGAAAATCCGATATTTTATGTTTTATAACAACGTCTAAATTCTTGTATCGTTAAGTAAGTCGTTTTGCATTAACACAATTAAAGAGTTTATCTTCAAAAGGTTAACCTTTTTGGTATCGAATCCCTATATAAGCCGTTATAACCATGCATGATAATGACTAGGTCGCCCGTCTTGGTATTTTTCCAAATGCCGGTGTTGCTAAGGATTTTGTCGCCCTAGACTGGCCTAGTCTAGCTGTAGCGAACAACTAAGGCGTGGGGGGTCACCCTGTATAGATCTATACACAAACTCCCGCTTTCCTACCGGGAAACTCTGATTATAACTACAGGCTACGATTGTACACTCAGAGGTGCCAACCGACATGTCTCGCTAGATACTTAACCCCTTTTTATTATGTTTAATGTTTACGTATTTGTGGTATGTTTTTGTATTCAAATGGTACATATATATAAGTATACGACGTTTAATGATTTCGCAAAGGTGTAGTTACGGCCTATTAATATGTGAAATTTCCATTCCAAGCTCTATTAGCATGTAGTTAGACCACAAAGGCCCAATAACATGTAAAAGGGTAATTTAGGCCCAATAGCCATGTAAATGGGCCACAAAAGCCCAATAAAGATGTAATCCATAACTTAGGCCCCAATTAACATGTAAGTGGGTCACAAGACCCAATAAACACGTCATGGAAAACGCTGGGCTCAATATGCACTTAATTGGGCCATTAGGGTCCAATGGCCAAGTAACGTGTATATTAGGCCCAATAAATAGTTATTGTTGTATTCCGTTCGTTTTGTTTTATTCCGTTGTTTGTTTGGATCGAAGTTCTATAGATTGATGATAAAAATCCTCTTTTTGTAAAAACGACGTTTTTGGCCAATAATCCTCAAAATTTTAAATTATGCCCAAAGTTTTGTAAATATGACACTTTAGTCCATAATTTATAAAAGTTTGCAATTTTTGTCCCAAATGCTTATAAATTTACGGTATTAACCCAAAACGTTATATTTTCACATTTATAACCCTGTTTTGCAGAAAATACATTTTCAGCCCCTTGTTTGTAAAAGTTTACACTTTCGGCCCGATTTTGGAAAACTTTACATTTATGGTCCAATTTGAAATTAAATGTTATTTTTACCTCTAAATTTGGTTTATTTACATTTATGACTCAAACTTTGGCCAAATAACATTTTTAACCCCAAATCTTCATTTTTATCGCAAATTGGGCCCAAAACCGTGAGGCCCAAAAGTTTTGGTCCATTAAGCTAAAATTTGCATTTTTGGCCCTTTTAAAAGTATGTTTAGCATAAAAATACCTTTTTATACAAGTAGGAGCTGTTTGGCCCTTTTAAAAACATAATTTTCACTTTTTACCCTTATCTTTTGTTTTCTTGACAATTTTGACCTTTAACAAGGTTTTTGTTGAATTATTCTGCATCTTAAACATGTATTCACTTTTGGCTTGATAATGTAATGTATATAATGTCATAGTTCATAGAGCTTTGTTAGATAATACTTAAAATTTCGAGATTTGCTAAGATGTAACACATTATTACCAAACAAACGAAGAATTCACACAAAACATGCATATAACACATAGATCTACACATTTTACTTGCATTCTCCCCCAAAAATCATATGAAATCGAAAACAAGGGGGTATTAACTCACCTTTTGCTTGATGTTTCGGTTTTTGAAGAAGAAGAAAAGATGAAGTGATTTGCAGCCCTAGCAACTCCTTTGAGTAGATCTCGAACTTAAGAAGATTTCTAGAAGTATGATCACAAAAAACATTGTTTAAAAGAGTGATTTATCATGAAGATGGAGTTATCAAACTTGAATGTGTAAAGACTTACCAAGAATGATGATTATCTTGTGAAAATCCTCTTGAAACCTAAGCAAAATCTTGAGAATTTTTGGAGGAAGAAGATGGATTATTATTGAGAGAAATGGAGAGAATTTGGTGTAATGTGTGTATGTGTGATTGTTTGTCTTCGGTCGAGAGTAGAATAGGAGAGGGGAAACAGAGGGGTGAGGTGACTAGCCTGGTTGCATGGTGGTTTAAACTTTGATGCATGTTGGATATTATGGAGGTGGCACCTCCAAAGTCAACCCCCTTAATTCTCTCTCTTTTTATATACATGGGCCAAGATTTTTGGGCCAAGAAGAAAGGATGGAGTAGATTGATCTCATTAACTTTAGCTAGGATATTTGGATCCTAAACATAGAATGTTTCGGCCCATTAGGCTCTTGGAAGCATTCGCGGCCCAATTAAAATAAAGGAATGGGCTTATGGTTCACTAAGGTTAATTGGATTAGTTTTGGTCCATTAAGGCCCATTAGGGTTAGAATGAATCATTCTAGACCCAAATGGTCCAAAATGTTTTATATTTATGAATTGGGTCTAATTAGGATCCAATTAGGGCTTCTAAGTCCAATAAAGTTGAATTGGGTTCTTATTGGTCTATTAGGCCCAATAAGGAAATTCTAGTCCAATATGGACTTAAACCGGCATTTCTAGAGTTTTCAGACTCTTTGGGGAACATAATTTGATGAATCTATATGAGCATTGAGTGAGATTTACCTAGAGCATATGATTTAAAATAGTTGAATGGTTACACAGGAATAGAATTTCCTAGCTAAATTGCTAGTTGTGACATCATCCCCCGTTAGAGGGAATTTCGTCCTGAAATTCCTTTTGAAAACTAGGATTGTGAAGGGATGAATAGGTGAGGGTACTTTTACTTCATCTGGTCTTCATGTTCCCATGTGAATTTCGGTCCACGTTTTGCACTCCATCGAACCTTCACGATCGGGATGCGACTTTGCTTTGTACGCTTCACCTCCCTATCCATAATCTCGACTAGTTCTTCGACAAACAGGTGGTTCTCGTTTATCTCAATCTCTTCCAATGGGACGACAAGGGTTTCATTTGATAGACACTTTTTCAGATTCGATATGTGGAACACGGGGTGTACGTTGCTAAGCTCGGCGGGTAGCTGCAGCTTGTAAGCCATTGGACCAATCCAGGCAAGAATCTCGAATGGTCCAATGTACCGCAGGTTCAGTTTTCCTCTTTTCCCAAATCGAATCATTCCCTTCCATGGAGAGACCTTTAATAGCACACGATCCCCTACTTCAAATTCTAGTGGCTTTCGCCGCTTGTCAGCATAGCTCTTCTGTCGGTCTCGCGATGCCTGAAGTCGAGCTTTGATTTGGACTATCTTCTCGGTTGTTTCACGAATGATTTCAGGTCCTATAAGAGCGCTGGCTGGCGATTTCCCTTTTGCTAGTTGCATGTCACCCACCTTGGCCCAACATAGGGGCGATCTACATTTACGACCATAGAGAGCCTCGAATGGGAGCAACCTTGATGCTCGTATGGTAACTGTTGTTATAAGAGAATTCGATCAGTGGCAAGTGGGCATCCCTTGATTTGCTGAAGTCAATCACACAAGCTCGGTGCATATCCTCGAGTGTCTGGATGGTACACTCACACTGACCATCCGTCTGTGGGTGATAGGCAGTGCTCATATCTATCTGTGTTCCCATTTCTCTCTGAAGAGATTGCCTAGCTTTCGATTGCTTTGATCTTGGAAGGGTCTACATGTATTCCTTCTTGACTGACTACATGGCCCAAAAAGTTTACGCTGCGGAGCCAGAATTTGCACTTGGAGAGTTTTGCATACAAATTTTCGGCCCACATGGTCTCTAATATCTGTTAGAGGTGTTGGCTATGATCTTCTTCACTTCGAGAGTATACGAGAATATCATCAATGAAGACGATTACGAATTTATCAAGGAACGGGCGGCAGACTCGATTCATGAGGTCCATGAATGCAGCGAGGGCATTCATCGGACAAAAGGGCATCACGACAAATTTGTAATGACCGTAACGAGTTCGGAAATCAGTCTTAGGAATGTCCTCATCTCGGACTTTGAGTTGATGACAACCGGATCTCAGATCTGTGACAACCCAATATTTCGAATCAATGTAATGACCTAAAAAGTCAAGAATTGTAATCTCTTTTGATATAATGAAATTATCATCAAAAATAAAATGTTCAAAAGTCTCTACTGGATTTCATAAATGATAGATATCGTTTCAAGGGTTTCAGAAATATACAGAACACTAAAATCCGAGTTATAACGTAGAAGTTATCACCAATCTAAGATTCACGGAAAAACCGGCAATACTGTTAAATGTAAAACGCGAAGTTTCAGTGCAATAATTTTTAGCCTTAGGTATCTAAATGAAAGTTATAGATATCATTAAACCGTAAACGTATGTGAAAAGAACGTCCAAATCTGACTTCGTATGAGGAGGTTATGATTTTTCTAAGTTCCGGATATAGAAGTAGACAACTAAAAACTCGAAATAGAGATCGAGAGATTTGTGGCCAAAACAACCTAAATGAGAATCGAGGATCTCAACAATAGTAGCGCAACAGTAAAAAGTCTAACGAAAATGGACGTCGGATAAAGAAGTTATCGATTTATGATAGAGTTTTCGTGTCCCGGCCTGTTAAAAATAATTAAATAAAAATAAAGTCAAAATTAACCGACGAAATATAAATGAGAGTTGTAGAATATATTCTCACCTACTCGTGCATATATAGAACGTCGAAAACGGAGCTCGGACGCGGAAGTTATGGATTTTACAAGTTTACGACTCAAAATCCGAGGATGTCAGGCAGACCACGACGTGGTGCTGTGACTGATGGGTGCCAGGGTTGTCAGCAAACGTCTCATCCATGGAAGAAGATAAGATCATCACCACGATGTGGTGAATAAGACCACGACGTGGCGCCAAAAACAAGGCTATAAATCGGAGCCGATGGTTTCAAGTTTAGGTGCTCATTTCTTATCTTTCTCGTGCCGAAGCTCTGCGTTTAAACCCCCGAAGTCATCTCGAAGCCCCAGTCTTCACATCCAAGTTCTGAAGGAAGGTTTTACTCTCCCGAGATTCCCAAGAATCCCGAGAAATCAGCTTTCTCAAGTCGAAGTTCTGCTCGGTTTTCGTCTCACCTTCTTCAATCTATCAAGTGAGTTCATACCCCTACAACTATGTTTTCAAATGCTTTGTAAATACTTTTATACACTTTTATGGGGGGGGATACAAGTAAACACACGATTGTCCTCATGTGAAAAACATCAATCTTTTGCTATGCTTTTTGTTATAATCAATCATATGGGGTTTATAACTATCATACGAAAACGTTCTCATACAACATATCATGATAACACTTTGTCCTTTTGGAATGAAACTTGTTGTTACATAAATATCAAACACCTTATTCATATTTTGAGTATAAATCTTCAATAACGTTATTACAAATGTTAAACTTTACATACAAAGTCGACACTACACTGGGGTTTATCATACAAACGAATCACACATTTGGAAAAACTATAATAGGTATAGTTTACTAGATATTCATGAGATTTTACATACTATAAGTACTATATCAAGGAAATACTTTCATATACAAGAACAAACGAACTTTTCATACGTAAATCTATTTGATACTAAGTTTTGTGAGACAGTCAACTTCATGTACTTTCAAGTATGTAGTTAAAGTCATGTATTATATACCATAATCTCTTGTAGGAAGAGCATGATACTTGTGTATAGATCTATACGGGATTGACAATCCCACACCAAAACTGTTAGCTACAGTTAGACCGGAAGGTCTGGGGTGACAAACGTCATAACATTTCAACGCCTAAAGAACGTTGTTACAGGCAGTCTGGGTCAATATCATGGTTATAAAACTCACATAGAGTATTAAAAACACGTTGATTTACGGGGTTATCAAATGCCTTAGGGATTTTATACATACATAAATTTACTATTCTAGGCATGAAAAACACTATTGCATTACAGTTTTGGAACTTTTAAACCACCTCACACTTATGGAAAAATATTGGACTTCAAAGAAACACACATACAAAACAGTCGGGTCTTGGTAGAAGACTACTTTTTATACTAGTAGAAAATATAGGACTTTCTAGGACTTTTCAAACATATACAAACATTGACACTAAATACTTATGAACTCACCAACTTAAATGTTGATCTACTCTTTCAAATCTACTTGTATTTCTCAGGGATTTAGTAATACAGGTAAACTTCAGCTTTTGGAGAAGTGATGCTAAGGCGTCGGTTTTTAAAACTCATTTTGTCATCATATTGTAATTTGTTTTGTAATAAGTATCATTCAACAATGTAACCTTTAACTTATATATATATATACATATATATATATATATATATATATATATATATGTGTATATATATATATGATGGTTGTTTTACTTTTTTTACTATGTATTCAACTGTTATGATACTACATGAAGTCATCCGCCCTCAAACGATTTCGTCGTTCTGGTTTGAGGGTGTGACAGATTGGTATCAAAGCATTGTTTCTAGTGAATCGAGTGTATCAACCCATAAAAGATGTACAAACTATAAACACAGCGGGATTTAAAATACTCTGATCAAGACTTTATACTTTAAATACTAAAATATTTAACCAAGTATACATACCTGCATTCATACTATAATCAGTGTCACAAGAACAGAATAAAAGTATTTAATGGTTGGACACAACAGTCAAACCTTGGCAGTTATGTAATCGTATCTGGGATAAATATAGCCTGATCAACTATATTTATTTGAGATACGGTGAACATGTGTCAGGGAGCGATTGGGGTGTTGCAACAAACCTAAAACTTACCAAATTATACATCTTCTTATACAGAAGAACATGAGAATAAAACATAAATTAAAATACCATAGGAGTGTTTTAGACACTATTCATTCAAACAACAAACTTCTTAGGAGTAGCAGTAAGTTTCCCTTATAGAAACTTTTTATTTGTTTATCGCTGCATTTAGGAATTGTTAAATAAATTTCTTAACCTCATTTCTTGTCAAGATAAATGACTGAATTCCACCTCCCCGACGACCCTTACTTTCCCAGCCAAGAAATGGAGGAGGGCTAAAGGCAGAACCAGAAGTAGAGCCTGAACTTCCCTTATATGATGATCTAGCATAAGACCTTCCAGAGGATCTTGATCTCGAGCCAGAAGTTGAGAATCTACCCCCAGTGACTCCAATCCCAAATCCTAACCCTCGCCCGTCTTTTCAAGGCCCGACGCCTTCTTGGGTGGAAAGCTTGGAAACATGGAGCCAAGAGCAAAATCAGCCCACGCCATTCAATGGAGACCGAAGCTTTTATGACCAGAGCGAAGGAGGCTCAGCAGACAGAGTCTTGCCAATCCTAGTCCGCAGAGTTGCCCGAAACAAAATTCAGGTCAGGACAACTCTCCATCGAATCACGGAAGCTAACGCCAATGCGAGAATGCATACCATCTGCACCATTCATCTTGAAGATGCTTGCGAGAGACCTAGGGAAGACCAAGAGGCCCTACAGCGAGAGCTAGCTGAAACTCGAGCTAAAGTCATAGAGCTCCGAGTACGCCAAAGGGTGTACGAGAGGCACCTGCTCGATGTGGAGCGTCGACTGGCTGAACTGAGTGTTCACCCGAGGGATAAACGTCACCAGTAGGAGATATTCTACCTTTCTTTCCTTGGTTTAAGGAATAGTCTTCCTATCAATGCTCCAAGTAGCACTTTTCTATGTAACTATCCCTATACTATAAGTACTTTTTAGTTAGGCCTTTATGTTGTCATAACTTTTCTACTTCGGATACGATGTAAGACCTACTCCAAGGTCATTTTTCCCTAACTTATTACGTCTTAAATATCAATGATAGTGACAGTCGGCTAATTTTGTGATAACCCTTGTTCAAATACTTTCATTCTGCTATCGTTAGATGTGACATCCCCATTTTCCCGGCCAGAAAAGTCCGATTTTGTTTATGCTTTATAAAAATCAAAGTACCTCTTTTAATAAAAATGTTGCGGAATTTGTTCCCAGTAAAACATGATAAATACGTTATCAAAGCATTTCCGAAGAAAAGTATTTTTATTCATTTTAAAACATTTGGGATGTCATCGTCAATACAGAAACATAAGCATAACCAGAACTTACATTCATTATCACTAGTGATTTATATCTCCTTAATCTCTCAGTGTAATGTGACTTCATAACAACACCTGTGATATAAATAAACTGAGTGGGTCAGGTTGGGAAACCTGGTGGGTACATAGGGTTTTCAACCCACAATAATATAATTATTATGTTTAAACAATTAAGCAATCAACCCAATTACCCATCCCCATTATCTTCTTTATTCTTAAGGATCTACCCTAAGAATCAGCGATTTCTCGTTCACTCATTCCTAAGGAATCCACACAAAGTCCATCGTTGTCACGGTTTACACAACGGGCACTAAGTCTGCATATTAGCCAGGGTTTAGGCATCAAGTTTGCATGATCACCAAGGTTTAGGTATCAAGTCTGCATGATCACCAGGTTTAGGCATCAAGTCTGCATGATCACCAGGGTTTAGGCATCAAGTATGCATGATCACCAGGGTTTAGGCATCAAGCCTGCATGATCACCTAGGTTTAGAGTACACCGGGTTAACACATCATTCACAACACCTACAGGTTGCAGGCCTGCTAGTGTTCCACTGTACTGTCTAGAATAGTGTATGGTTGTCATCCATACTCTGCTGAATGACGGAGCCATCGTTTGGGAAAAGGCTTCTCACATCGTCCACCTCGCACCCTCACCTCGTGGTCTATAACACCTCTCAACTCATCATCCAAGTCATATTCCATCTATTACATCTACCCATGTTTTACCCCAACATTATCGTAGATATAAAATACATATACAATTTAAATCATTTAAAACTTGTATAAAATTGGTCATCCAATATAGATAGCAATTATACAGATAATATCCACACATAGCACGTAGTTTATATAAAACACTTCATATCTATGTGTAAGATTAAAGGGACCATGCACTCACCTGATAAGGTGATGACTCGGTACTCGGACAGCACTTTGTTACTGTTAAAACAATTTCCCTCGGACAAAACCTAGTATCATTACCATTAGAGTTTAGTCTAGCGTGAACCGCGACTAATTAATAGTCTAGCTATTATTATTATTATATAAGTGTTAAGAAACACTCTTATCTAACTCATAATAATAGCCCAAATGCTCATTATAAGTTCCTAATAACGTTACTATATTAAAACATAAGCTATACTAAAGATAGGATAGCCATAGCTCACTTACAGCGGGTTTTTCTCGAAAACCGGGCTTCGTTGTAGCAGCATTCCTAAGCCGAAAGGCTCTTTTCTCGGGACTCCGGGAGTCTCGGGGCTTCCTTCGGGTGCTAGCGGGTTTACTTAGGCTTTTAGGGGGTTAGGGGCTAGAGAGAGAGAGTCTAGAGAGAGAAAGAATAGTTTGGGAAGGTGTGAAGAATGAGGGAACCCGACACCTCTATTTATAGGCTGGAAAACAGCTCTATTCGTCGAGTAGGTCCTCCTACTCTTCTGTAACGCCCGTAGATCAGGGCTAATCAATTTAAAGACGATAGGCGTCAAAAATGACTTTTTGATGGAAGATTATCTAGAAGGATTAATCTTAACCAAGTTGTAGTATATGTTACAAGGTTTCCGTACATATAAAGAACGCTTAAATCCGAGTTATAACGAAGAAGTTATGACCAGTAGAAGTTTCGCGACAGAACCGGAACGACACAGCGTGACGTAAAAAGTGAATTTACATTAGAGCGATATTTAGCCTTAGCAATCTAAATGAAAGTCATAGAATACGTTAAACCATGAGCGTGCATAAAAAGAACGCCCAAATCTGACTTCGTATGAGGAAGTTATTATTTTTCGAAGTTTCGACTTAGCAGTATGCAGCCCGAATGCTCGATTTGAGACCGAGCGGTTTTTAACCGAAACAATCTAAATGAGAATTGAAGATCTCATTAATTGTAGTAAAACGATAAAAAGATAGGCGAAAACGGACATCGGATGAAGAAGTTATGATTTTATAACGGAGTTTTCCTGTCCCAGCCTACTAAAAATAAATAATAAAAATAAAGTCAAAATTAGCCGATGGAGTCTAAACGAAAGTTGTAGATCATAGTCTCACCTACGCGTGGATATAAAGAACGTCGAAAACGGAGTTCGTATAAGGAAGATATGAATTTTTGAAGTTTATTAAATATTTTCGATATTTTATTTAAATATAAATTTTCGATATTATCCAAGGGGGGAGTCACCGGGCTTATCCAGGTTAGCCCCGCGTAACCTAAGATTACGCCCCATGTAAATCGGCCTTCCATCCCCTATAAAAGGGTGTCGAGGGCAGCCGAGTAGTTTGCTCATTTCTTCCCTTTTTTTCGCGTTTTTGCATCGTTTTTCGTGCAAGAATTATCCCGAAGCCCCGGTATCATTCCCGAGCCCCGAAGCAAGTCCCGAGGCCCCGAAGATCCTGAGAAGTGCGATTCCCGAGCCGAAGCTCTGCCCGCCAGAAGTTCGATTTTTGTGGAGATCTTCCAGATCTGCTGAGGATTACTACTTCTGTAAGCCGTAGAGCTATCAGATCATCTTCTGATCAAGTGAGTGTGTAGTTACTTTCTTCTAACGCATAATTATGAAGTATTTGCTATGAAATACGTGCTATGTGTTATATATTAATTGTCTATATGAGATGGGCTTGGAAATGATGTTTTTATATGGGTGTTAAATGATTTACACTATATATATGTAATTTATATCTACAAATATGTTGGGTAGAACATGGGTAAATGAAATAGTTGATGTGTGTTGAAAGAATGTGATAAGAGAAAGGTGAGGATATAATGGTGATGATAATTAGGTGATGATAGATAGGTGATGAATTTACGAGTCCATGCGATGTTGTGGCTACGTATTCATGCGATGATAGTCTATCCCTTATTATGAATTACGAGTCCAGGCGATGTTGTGGCTGCATATTCATGCGATGATAGTCTAACCCTTATTATGAATTACGAGTCCAGGCGATGTTGTGGCTACGTATTCATGCGATGATTGTCTATCCCTTATTATGAATTACGAGTGTAGGCGATGTTGTGGCTGCGTATTCATGCGATGATAGTCTAACCCTTATTATGATTTACGAGTCCAGGCGATATTGTGGCTGTGTAATCATGCGATGATACCCTAACCCTTACTAGTCACATATTGAGGGAGTGATCCCCGAATTAGTATTGTCTATATGATACCGGCGATGATCCTTAGGAAAAGTTCTTAGGAACAAACATATAAGGAAATAAGATGTAAGGAGATGAGAGGTAAAGAGATAAAACTTGTTATTAGTCCGGGAGTATGGATTAAGACTTAGTTAATTGTCCCTAGTCCGGGAGTATGGATTGGGCACAGTTATTGATCCGGGAGTATGGATCAGATCAGGATTAAGGTATAGTTAATTGTCCCTAGTCCGGGAGTATGGATTGGGCACAGTTATTAATCTGGGAGTATGGATCAGATCAGGATTTAGGTATAGTTAATTGTCCCTAGTCTGGGAGTATAGATTGGGCACAATTATTGATCCGGGAGTATGGATCAGATCAGGATTTAGGTATAGTTAATTGTCCTTATTCCGGGAGTATGAATTGGGTATAATTATTGATCCGGGAGTATGGATCAGATCAGGAGGTTAGTTTTAGATCCGTGAGTATGGATCAGGTAGTTTTAGATCCGTGAGTATGGATCAGGTGAAGAGGATAGTTTTAGATCCATGAGTAGGGATCAGGTAAAGAGGAAAATTTTAGATACGAGAGTTTAGATCATGTCATTGTGAGTATCGATGGGGTGGGTTAAGAGTTGCCTTTATATGGTGAAATTATGCAAGTTTGAATGTTCTATATTTATAGTTAGACCGGCAGGTCTGGGGTGACAAATGTCATAACATATCAACGCCTGAAGAACGTTGTTACAGGCAGGCTGGGTCAATAACATGGTTATAAAACTCACATGGAGTATTAAAAACAAGTTGATTTACGGGGTTATCAAATGCCTTAGGGATTTTATACATACATAAATTTACTATTCTAGGCATGAAAAACACTATTGCATTATAGTTTTGGAACTTTTAAACCACCTCACACTTATGGAAAAATATTGGACTTCAAAGAAACAAGCATACAAAACAGTCGGGGCTTGGTAGAAGACTACTTTTTATACTAGTAGAAAATATAGGACTTTCTAGGACTTTTCAAACATATACAAACATTGACACTAAATACTTATGAACTCACCAGCTTAAATGTTGATCTACTCTTTCAAATATACTTGTGTTTATCTGGGATTCAGTAATACAGGTAAACTTCAGCTTTAGAAGAAGTGATGCTAAGGCGTCGGTTTTTAAAACTCATTTTGTCATCATGTTGTAATTTGTTTTGAAATAAGTATCATTCAACAATGTAACTTTTAACTTATATATATATATATATATATATATATATATATATATGATGGTTGTTTTAATTTCTTTACTATGTATTCAACTATTACGATACTACATGAAGTTATCCACCCTCGAATGATTCCGCCGTTCTGGTTTGCGGGTGTGACAAGATCTATCTTCGAAAAGTAACTAGCCCCTTGGAGCTGGTCAAATAGATTGTCGATTCATGGCAGTGGATACCGGTTTTTGATGGTGAGTTTATTTAATTCCCTATAGTCGATGCACGTCCTGAAGGATCCGTCTTTCTTTTTAACGAAGAGAACCGGAGCTCCCCACGGCGAGAAGTTGGGTCTGATAAATCCTTTATTCAGGAGTTCGCTCAGTTGGCTTGACAATTCTTACATTTTTGTAGGAGACAACTTATAGGGTGATTTGGCATTTGCAGTGGCTCCAGGCACCAGGTCGATTCAGAATTCAATTTTTCGCTCTGGAGGTATTCCCGAAAGATCTTCTAGAAACACATCCAGGAAATCACACGCCACTGGGATGTTGTAAATGCTCACTTCCTCTTTGGTTTTATCCACCACGTGAGCAAGGAATGCATAGTTCTTCTTTTGTGGACACCTTTTCGCCTTGATACTCGAGATAAGACGAAGGTTTGCATCGGGTTTATCTCCATAGATTATTAGGGTTTCGTGGTTAGGAAGATGAAGGCGAACAGCCTTCTCGTGACACATAATATCGGCATGATGGGGGCTTAACCAATCCATGCCGATGATTACATCAAAACTCCTAATATTTACAGGCATTAAGTCTATTTGGAAGGTGTGATTGTTTAGATTTAGTGTACACCCCACATAGATATCCTTAGTTGATTCAGTCTTCCCATTATCCATTTCCACCGTGAAGGCTTCATTAAGCTTTTAGGGTTGTTGTTTTAGTAAGTATTTGAACTTCTTACTCACCAAACTTCGCTCCGCTCCGCTATCGAATAAGATGCATGCATATGAGTCTTTAAGTAAGAACGTACCAGTGACAACGGCTGGGTATTGTACTGCTTCACCCTGACCCAGTGTTAGTACTCTCCCTGCTGCTCCTGTCCCTTGATTGTTTGCGTTGGGGCAGTTTCACCTGATATGCCTAGTTTTCCCACATCGTAACAGGTATAGCTAGCTCCAATATTGGTGGTGTTGTTATTGTTGTTTGTCATCTAATTCTATTGAAGCTGAGTCCTACACTACTTCGTTGTATGGCCTTCCTGATTGCACCTTGTGCAACTCATCTCTCTGCACTCCCCGTGATGGTGGAAGTAACATTTGTTACACCTGGGGAGATTTCCCGAGTAATTCTTGGAAACATTCGGTGTGGATGAGGCTGGAGCATGTGGTGTGGCAGTAGCTTGTGTTGCAGCATGGACAGACATTGTTTATTGCTTCTTAGACGATTCCGAGTTTTGCTTTCCTTTTCACTTGTTGTTCTTCCCCTTCTTGTTCTCTTCTTCCTTCTTAACCTCTGCTACCACTATCTTGGCACCCTTTTTATTGCCGTGATCATACAGTTTATTGGCCAGTCTCTTGGCACTATCAAATGTCTTAGGGTTTGCCGTAATGACATTCCCCTGGATAGGTTCAGTCAGTCCCCAGATAAACCTTTCAATCTTCTTCTCTTCTGAGGTGATCATTCCGGGACACAGAAGAGATAGCTCACTAAACGTGGATATGTATGCGTCGATATTGGATTTTTGGACTGTGAGGTTCCACAACTCTTGTTCTATCTTTTGAATCTCACCTCTAGGACAATATTCTACTAGCATCATCTCCTTCAGCTCTTCCCAGGGCATCGCGTTCGCCACCAGGAGTGTCATGGCCTCTATGTGGCCATTCCACCAGGAGAGAGCTTGGTCCACGGACGTGCAGGCTGTGAACTTGCCCTTACACGCATCCGGACACCCATAGATTTCAAAAACAGACTCTACTTTCTCAATCCATCTCTTTAGAGCTATGATGCCTACTGTCCCATTAAAGGTCCGAGGTTTGGCGTTGGTGAAATCCTTGTAGGTTCATGGTCGTGCGGCTCCGTGTTTTGTCCCTTGATTTGTCCTTCTGACTCCCTGCCCGTTTCCTTCTCCATTGTTTCCATTTCGAATCTGTGCAAGTGTTGCAGTGACCGCAGCGGACACTGCTGCCTGGAATGCAACCGAGTTTATTTCCGGCGGGGTTAGTGTTGCGTCCTTCCTACGATTGGGTCTTTGAGGCATCTTTCTATCATGGAATGGAAAGATGTTGAGTGCCTATGGTTTTTGCGAGTTTGGGGATTCCATAGACTAGGCATATAGTATGTGTATATAAATAATTTCATGCATTAACATAAAACAAGAAGGTAAAACACATAGCAGATAACAATGTCATGATAAAACATAAAGCATTTTCATTAATACTAATAGTTTTGATACATGAAAATTTGCCAAAAGGCATACAGTACATAGAACTATAAAATATGGCAGCATAACGACCTTATGAGTAGTGTAATCACTTAAACATAGAGTCGGTAGTACATAGTATATATCACATAACATAATATTGACGAAAGATACAGCTGGTCCTAGTCATGGTGGGATGTATCGGGGGGTGGTGCTGAGGAAGTGGATGCTCCCTAAAGGCGAGCCGCCTGTCGCTCTGCATCTCGGAGTCGAGTCTCCCACCTCACCTGCCTCATGTGGAACTCTCGGATAACCCCTCGCATTTCCTGCTCTGGCCGCTCAACCCTAGTCCGCATATGGTGCATCTGATCGGCGGTGCTCTGAGCCAGATCGCCAGTATCCCTCAATCGTATCACCACGAATAGAAGATCTTGATCAGCCGGTCCTCCCTCCCTCGGGTCATAGAACTCACATGACACGCAGAACAGGGGTCGCTGTCCATGTTGCCTGCTCCATCTCCAAACGTCGATACCCCAGGGGGGTGTAGGGCCACTCAGGCCCATTCGATGAGCTGACACCCTTACTGGGTATGGTGGGTTGATGACTTCAGACTCTGTGTCTGAAGCATCATCATTGTCATCACCAAACTCTTCTTCACCATCATCCGCAACGGGTTCCGCAGGTCCCTCTTCAGGCTCCTCTTCAGGTTCCTTGTTGGATTCCTCTAGCCATCCGTTATTTCCCTGATTGGGAAAGTAGGGATATCCCGGGAGGTGGAAACCAATCATACTGACTAAACGAGAGTGCATATATATATATATATATATATATATATATATATATATATATAAGTCATATTTTAATTACTCTCATAGTATTTTTAATTATTTGTGTTTTGGTCCCTAGAGTTATTGGAGGGTGGGGTAGGCTTATGGATTCATTTCCCACTGTGATTACTCCCGAACACATGTTGGTTATATTCTGAATAAATATAGTTGATCAGGCTATACTTATCCCTAATATAACTACATAACTGCCCAGGTTTAATCATAGTGTTCCATTTCCTCCAAAAGCTTTTATTAACAATTGTTACGTTATTATCCTACTATGTGCACATAAGTGAGAAATTTTGTTTTGTTCAGAGTTATTTAGTCCCATTGTGTTTATAGTTGCATATCATGTATGGTTAGATATGCTAGTTCACTATAAACATTGCTCTGATACCAACCTGTCACACCCACGAACCAGACGACGGAAACGTGCGGGGGCTCGTGTGACTAACAATTGAATAATATCACAATGAATATGCATGAATCATAACACAATCATCACCAACATTACATAATACAACTACCATTGTTCACATCAAGTACATTGTTAAAATACATAAGTTCAAATTGTTAAAAGTACGATAAGTGTTATTACATAAACGAAACCATACACACTTGCAAATCTCCCGGCTTAACGATTACATGAGAATACAAGTTATTTTAAAAACGGTCAACATATATAATGTTGGTGAGTTCATAAGTGTGTTTGAGTAAAAGTTTTTGTATTTTTCATAAAAACCCAGAAAATCCAATATTTTTTGTAAAATGTCTGAAAATAATGTGAAAATCAAGTATATATGCATGTGTGAATTTCATAGTTATAACTTATATGAGTGTAGTTTAGATTTGTTGTATTTTGAATAAATGATAAGTGTGTATGAACGATTTCCCAGAAAATCCGATATTTTATGTTTTATAACAACGTCTAAATTCTTGTATTGTTAAGTAAATCGTTTTGCATTAACACAATTAAAGAGTTTATCTTCAAAAGGTTAAACTTTTTGGTATCGAATCCCTATATAAGTCGTTATAACCATGCATGATAATGACTAGGTCGCCCGTCTTGGTATTTTTCCAAATGCCGGTGTTGCTAAGGATTTTGTCGTCCTAGACTGGCCTAGTCTAGCTGTAGCGAACAACTAAGGCGTGGGGGGTCACCCTGTATAGATCTATACACACACTCCCGCTTTCCTACCAGGAAACTCTGATTATAACTACAGGCTACGATTGTACACTCAGAGGTGCCAACCGACATGTCTCGCTAGATACTTAACCCCTTTTTATTATGTTTAATGTTTACGTATTTGTGGTATGTTTTTGTATTCAAATGGTACATATATATAAGCATACGACGTTTAATGATTTCGCAAAGGTGTAGTTACGGCCTATTAATATGTGAAATTTCCATTCTAAGCTCTATTAGCATGTAGTTAGACCACAAAGGCCCAATAACATGTAAAAGGGTAATTTAGGCCCAATAGCCATGTAAATGGGCCACAAAAGCCCAATAAACATGTAATCCATAACTTAGGCCCAAATTAACATGTAAGTGGGTCACAAGACCTAATAAACACGTCATCAATATGCACTTAATTGGGCCCTTAGGGTCCAATGGTCAAGTAACGTGTATATTAGGCCCAAAATAGTTATTGTTGTATTTCATTCGTTTTGTTTTATTCCGTTGTTTGTTTGGCTCGAAGTTCTATAGATTGATGATAAAAATCCTTTTTTTTGTAAAAACGACGTTTTTGGTCAATAATCCTCAAAATTTTAAATTAGGCACAAAGTTTTGTAAAAATGACACTTTAGTCCATAATTTATAAAAGTTTTCAATTTTTGTCCCAAATGCTTATAAACTTACGGTTTTAACCCAAAATGTTATATTTTTCACATTTAGAACCCTGTTTTGTAGAAAAATACATTTTCAACCCCTTGTTTGTAAAAGTTTACACTTTCGGCCTGATTTGTTAAGATCTAACACATTATTACTAAACAAACTAAGAATTCACACAAAACATGCATATAACACATAGATCTACACATTTTACTTGCATTCTCCCCCAAAAATCATATGAAAACCGAAAACAAGGGGGTATGAACTCACATTTTGCTTGATGTTTCGGTTTTTGAAGAAGAAGAAGAAAAGATGAAGTGATTTTTGGCCCTAGCAATTCCCTTGAGTAGATCTTGAACTTAAGAAGATTTCTAGGAGTATGATCACAAAAGACTTTGTTTAAAAGAGCGCTCTATCATGAAGATGGAGTTATCAAACTTGAATGTGTAAAGACTTACCAAGAATGATGATTTTGAAACCTAAGCAAAATCTTGATAATATTGGCGGAAGAAGATGGATGATTATTGAGAGAAATGGAGAGAATTTGGTGTAATGTGTGTGTGTGTGTGATTTTGTTTGTATGTGGCCGAGAGTAGAAGAGGAGAGGGGAGAGAGAGGGGTGAGGTGACTAGCCAAATTGTTAGTTGTGACATTCTGCAATTGTAAGTTGTGACATTCTGCAATTGAAGGTCTGGACTATTATGAGAGAGACTAAAGGATGGCATTGAGTTTGGAATCAAGTCCGGAAACCTTTTGATACATTTTTGTGTTGAGCTTTGTTACAGATGTTTCGATTGAGGAGACCTTCTTCATAGTGTCCGAGACATTGGTTTGAATTTCGAGGAGAGCGAAAGGATCAATGTAATCTCTAACTGAGGATTCAGAGTCAGAGTCTGAGTGTTGCGGCGGAGCTTGTCGTGATTAAGTATATGTAGATGGACCAGGCTTAGTGGTGGAATCATCTTCATGTAGCTTGGAGTTGGAACCACCATCTGGAGTGGTTGAAGAAGATGATCTGAAGTCAAAAGCAGACTTGGAGGTTGATGGCTTGGATTGAAGGCGGATGGACGACATTAAGTTAGGGTCCGGAACAGATTTGTCTTCATCTGTGAGCATTATTTCTTCGGAGAATTCTTCATCTGGATCAGTTTGGAATACATTGGTATGAGTGGTGATTGGTGGTTATTCCGAAGCCAACTCTCTATCAGCATCATCATTTGTAGGAGGAACATACGAA
Organism: Lactuca sativa; assembly: GCF_002870075.4. NCBI lineage: Eukaryota > Viridiplantae > Streptophyta > Magnoliopsida > Asterales > Asteraceae > Lactuca > Lactuca sativa. The sequence continues at coordinate 77,634,032 of NC_056624.2, read as the reverse complement.
AGATTGCTTTGAAGAGCTCTGTTGTACATTGAAGTAAGAGTGGCCTTCACTTGAGCTCTTGTCAGATCCGAATGTCTGGAAACAACCCTGTTTACATAATCTTACCATTTTAGATTGTTAGCACCTGGTCGTCTTGTACACCTTTCGGGTATCAGACCAGTTGAGGCATCCAGGGGTGGAGGGACTGATCCAGCTCCATAATGCTTAAGGTCCGGAATAAGGGTTCCGGAATGTGTGCGTGTGTGAGAAATGAGAGGGATATCAAATGAGACTCGTGGGTGTGTTCCAGGGGGTGCAAGGAACTATGGTCAACACCGACATCACCTTTTTGGGAAGGTGAGGGTGGATTATGTGGAGACTCCCGGTGAGTGTGTGCATGTGATGTTGAAACATTGAAGGGTACCTCAGATGAGTGGGTTGGAAGGTTTTCGGACGGCCAGAGTCAGCCTGAATGTCATGAGCATCTTCCTTTGGAGAGGAAGAACCGGCTTTGGCTCTCTTTTGAGGCTTTGGCTTTGTAGGGGAATTCCTCCGTTTGGCAGATTTCTTAATCTTGGATCCAGACACGGAAGGTTTGGCCTTTTCTGAAACAGGCTCAACGGAGACTGGGGCAGGTTGTGTTGGGTCAAACACAACTGAAGTCTCCAGAAGATGTTTCAAATAAATGGATTGAGAAGGTATTGAGGCCGACATATGGTCCAGAAGTCGTCTAACCAGACCAAATGAGGATTGGTCCTAAATTCTGTAAGCCTTGACAACTTTAAAGGAGACACATACCTCCGAAGGAATCACGGAAATAGGAAGTGGTTCGGAAAGCTCATTGAAGAGTTGTTGGATCGTCGGTACCCAGAACCTAGGGCTTGAAATTTTGTTATCCTTCCTCTTGATGGTAAACTTGTAGAAGTCTTGCCATAGAAACTCCGGAAGATCAACTGCATTTGTACGTACGAAAAAGATGTTATATACCACATGTAGCCAGTCCTTGCTGACAGTGTCCGTACCGTCGTGCTTGTCGGACAACCCTTGAATTATGAAATGGATCAACACCATCCATAGTCTAGAGATGGCTGATTTCATGAAGTCTTTGGCCCTGTAATCTTGATTATAGCCAATGTGATTCAAGAATGTCTGAAACTCTTCAGTGGTAGGCTCTTGAACTCTGAAACCCTGGGGGTTTTATTTCACACCGATTACTTTAAGAAAAATGGACTTGAAGATAGGCACAATCCTGTCACCGATGATCTTTCTCTGCAACACACCATCTTCAAGTTTAATGCTTGTGAATGCTCTGTGAAGATGACGAAGTGGAAGAGGTGGTTCGGGAACTTTAGTGAGAGGAACAGAGATTGGATGATTTGCGATAAACTCGATCATAACATGAACAGATTCATCATAATCTTCAGGATTTAGGGAAAATAGTTGTGCCGTGTCCCTTAGAAATTGTTCAGGGGTGTTGATGATGAAGAACCTTTTGAGTGTTTATTCTTTGCAATGGACTTCTTAGGAGTTGATGCGGTTGAAGCAGATTTTTGTGGTGAATATTGGGAAGCCATTGTTGTAGAGATATGAATGCTTGATGAACACGAAGAACACAGAGAGAATTTAAGGGTTTTGGAAGGATTGGGAACGTAAAGAGGTAAAAGGGGGTTTTAATTGGTATTTATAGGTAAGGGAAGTGGGGAAGGTCAGTGGGGGTAATGATGAGGGTCCGAAAGTGAAACTGGTTGCATTAAATGAATAACTGCTTTTGGGGGTTGAGTTGACCTGGGAGGGGAAAGGTTAGGTTGTTTGTAGCTTGAAATGGAAAACTCTAAAGGACGATTTGTTGGTTGCTTTATGGAGGCGTGCAATCGTGGCACGAAAATCAAGGAAGATAGGACAAGGATCCTCTTAAAAGTAATTGTTGCAAAAAAAATGTTTCACCTTTGAAACTTTGGAATTCTGGATGAGTGGTTCCGAACAGAGTATGATCCGGAGGATAAAGAATTGTGCTCCAGAACATGGTTGTTTTGAAAAATGGTCTGGAATGGGAAATAATCCAGAGAGATTTTTTATTCCGGAGTCAAAAATTCAGTGCGATTCCGGAAAAGGTTTGTGATTCCGGAGCAAAAATTCCGAAATAATGATTTTCAAGAATTTCCAAAGTGAATTTCAAAAAGTTTCCAGAACATGATTCGGTAAGCATTCCGGAGTGAGATTTGAGAAAACCTCTGGAGTAAATTTTGAAATTCCGAAGTGCGGAATGCAATACCTTTTCGGGGTGGAATTTCGGGAGGCCATTATGAAGTATATTCTGAGATGAAAATTTGAGCACTACGACAATGTGGACTTTGAATAACAAATAATCAGGATGAATTGTACAGCTTTAAAACTCAAGTGATGGTCAGAAATAAATACAAGTAAAATGATCATATGTATTCCGAGAGAAAGTAGTTCCGAGATGAAAAAAAGTTTTTGAGATCGGAACTAATTTTCTTTCTAATACGTCTATCAAAGAGAACAAGTCTCTTGAAAGAACTGAGGATCTGGTATCATCATACCCATATTGTTCAGAAAACCATTCAATTTGGTTTCGTCTAATGCCTTAGTAAATACATCAGCAATCTTATCGTCAGATGGAACAAAAATGAGTTCAATGTTACCATTTAGAACATGATAATTTATGAAATGGTACCTTATATCAATGTGCTTAGTCATTGAGTGTTGAATTGAATTATGGGAAATTGCAATGACACTTTGAGAATCACAATAGATAGGAATGAGTTGAAAGCGGTAACCATAATCCACGAGATGAGATTTCATCCACAAAACCTGAGATGTACAGCTGGCAACAACGATGTATTCGGCTTCGGCTGTAGAAAGTGAAATGCAGTTCTGTTTCTTGGATGACCAACTGACCAAACGACCACCTAAGATTTGACAGCTACCTGAAGTAGTTTTTCTATCAAGTTAAAGACCACCATAGTTTGAATCTGAGTAGGCTTGAAGTAGGAAGCTCTCGTGCTGGGTACCAGATTCCAAGACTCTTTGTACCTTTGAGGTATCAGAAAATTTGTTTCCCAGCCAAAAGATGAGACATCTTTGGGTTGAATTGAAATTTGGCACACAAACATGTAGAAAACATGATATTCAGACGACTTGCTGTGACATAAAGAAAATATCCAATCATTCTACGGTACTTCTTTTCATCAACTGAAATACCTGAAGGGTCGGCAAAGAGCTTGTGTCTGAAGCCTATTGGTACCTTGGCTGAGGCACAGGTGTCCATTGACTATTTCTTGAGGAGTTCCAAAATGTACTTCCCTTGGTGAATGAATATTCCTCTATTAGTCTGTTTGACTTGGAGGCCAAGAAAGAAGCTTAACTCCCGATTCATGCTCATTTGGAATCGATCGATCATTAGTTTAGCAAAGTCAGCAACCATAGATGAATCCGTAGATCCAAAAATAATGTCGTCCACATAAATTTGAACCAGCATGAGATGCTTTCCATTTGATCTTCGGAACAGGGTAGGATCTAGAATTCCTCTTTGGAAACCAGAGCGCTTGAAAAAATCAGTAAGAGTCTCGTACCATGCCCCAGGAGCCTGCTTGAGTCCGTAGACCGCCTTATGGAGTTTGTAACAGTAGTTTGGAAAGGAGAGATTAACAAAACCGGGGGGCTATTGAAGGTATACTTTAGTGTTGAGTTCACCATTAAGAAAAGCACTCTTAACATCCATTTGGTAAACTTTGAAGCCTTTGTGAGTGACATAAGCAAGAAAGATTCTGATGGCTTCAAGATGTGCAACAGGAGCAAAGGTCTCATCGTAGTCGAGCCCTTCAATCTGTGTAAATCCTTTTGCCACCAATCTTGCTTTATTTCGAATAATAACTCTTGCGTCATCTAGCTTGTTGCGAAATACCTATCTCATACCGACAATGGGATGATTCGGAGGAGGAGGCACGAGAGTCCAAACTTCATTCTGGTCAAATTCTACCAGTTCTTCTTGCATGGCTATAATCCAGTCAGCATGCTCTAATGCTTCCTTGATGGATTTGGGCTCAACCATGGATACAAATGCTGAGAAATGACATTCATTTTGGATACTTGTAGCAGAACGAGTCTGTACACTAGCATTAGGGTTTCTGATTACTTGGTTCGGAGGATGATCCTTTGTCCAGACGTGCAACCTTGGGAGTTCTTGTGCAGTCGTCGACCCGATATCATTAGTGGAATTGATTTGCTCCCCCTGAATGGTTTGAATGTGAGGATGATGCTCCCCCTAAACTTCTGAACCAAAGAGATTGACATTATCATCAGAAGGGAACTCAAAGAAATTTTCATTTTCATCAATGTTGAGAGGCTTGGAGTCATCAAAATCAGCAGCTGCATCTTGGAATCCATCCACATTTGATTCAAGAGAGGGGTGATCATTCTCCTCCTCAACTTGAGAAGGTTTAAATGGTTCAGAATAATATGGAGGGAGGTTGGGGATCGAACCACAGACGGTTTGCGAAAAAGGGGCTTCCGAATGAGAGATTGCATTGGGAGTTAGCCTTATTCGAGATTCCGAATCAAGGGCCGTTTCGGAAGGACCAAAGAGAGTTTCAAAGTCAACTTCAAGAATTGTTTGCGGGTTCGGACATCCTGGCGGAGGATCATCAGACTCCATAATGTGAGTAGTAATATGGGTTGGGCCAGAATTTCAAATGAAATTGTCATCGAAAGTAACGTCAAAGCTTTCTTCCAGAACACAAGTTCTCCAGTTAAGAACTCTGTAAGCTTTTGATTTTAAGGAGTACCCAAGGAAGATGGCTTCATCAGCTTTAGGTTGGAACTTGGTAAGCTGATCACGATTGTTCTTGATGAAGCACCCGCATCCGAAAACATGCAGAAACAAGATAGTTCGCTTCCGGCCATTCATTGCTTCGTACGGTGTCATGTTAGGGCATCATTTGATGCTACTCCGATTTTGAGTGAAACAGGCAGTAGATACGGCTTCAGCCCAAAGGTAGAGTGGTAGATTTGCAAAGTTCAGCGTGGATCGAGCAGCTTCAACGAGAGTTCTATTGCGTCTTTCGACTACACAGTTCTGTTGTGGAGTACACAGAGCTAAGAAGTTGTGGTCAATTCCTTTTTCGGTGAAGAATTTCTCAATGGTGGAATTAGTGAATTCCAATCCATTGTCACTTCGGACTCTCCTAACTGGGAGTTTGATAAGAATTTCTATTCCTTTGATAAAATTGATGAGCTTGGAGGCTGTTTCGGATTTCAGCCATAGGAAGAAGACCCAAGTGAACCTTGTAAAATCATCAACAATCAAAAGAATGTATTTCTTATGATGAAGACTTTCTACAGTGGATGGTCCATAAAGATCAATGTGTAGAAGCTCCAATGGTTCCGAAATGGATTTTTCTATGATAATAGGATGACCCTTCTTCGATTGCTTACCACACTCACAAGCAGCACACAAATGATCATTTTCGAATTTGAGAAGAGGTAAACCTCACACCATTTTGCCATATACGAGATCATTCATGTACCAAAAGTTTAGATGAGCGAGCCTTCGGTGCCATAACCAGCTGACGTCAGGAACAAATTTGGTGATAAGGCAGAGTTGCGATTTTCCAATAATCATGTTGATGTCGAGCGGGTACATGTTCTATTTGTGAAGCGACTTGATTAAACACTCTTTCCGGTCTTCAGTCATTACACAACTATACTTTTTGCAAAATTCCATACGTCGATTTGAATCAGTGAGCTGGGCAACACTTATCAAATTATGTTTCAGATCAGCTGCATAAGCCACATTTGTGATAGAGAAGTTTCCATTGGTGAGAATTCCATAACCACGAATTTGGGAGTTGGAGTTGTTGTCATATGGCACGTAACCAGCATTTGGAGAAAGCTTTAGATCTCGCAGAAAGTCTTTCTACCCCGTCATGTGCATGGAGAAAGCACTATAAAAATACGATATTGTTTCTTGCTCCGAAGCACAAAGTACCTACAAAACTAGTGAGTAATCGAGTTTTTAGGCTCCGAATTAGACTTTGGGACGTAGGCACAGGCTTTGGACTTTGATTGTGACTTAGGAACAACTTTGGGTTTCTGGGTGATATTTTTTGAACTCTTCGGAAACAGACAGAAGGCTAATGTCTTTTCATCTATCCAGTAGTCATATTCAATGACTTGAGGGTTGCGAACAGTCTTCTTCGGACCTTTGACTTCCAGAGCGTTGAAAACAGTTGTAACCTCCGGAATTGTTGTTTCATCAATGAGAGATTTGACTTTCCACACAAGATTTTTCTTTGAAGATTTTGAAAATTTGGTTTTCTTTGTATTTGTGGATTTGCTTGATGACACACTGGTTTTTGAAAAATTGGATTTAAAAATTGTGCCATTAGGTTTAGCAATAAAAACAGATGAAACGGTCTGAGGAGAGGTGTTTTGGAAAGTCATGGCATTCACACGAGATTTAGGCTGAGTAGAACTGACTACTTTCTTGGGTTCTACATGACTGAGAAATTCAGAAGGTCTTTTTAGGATCTTAGTGGGGGTAAAGGAGTTTTGACTACGGGTTGATGCATGTGAATTCCAGGATACATTCTTTTTGGAGTTCTCAATGAACCTGGAATTTTGTCTATTCTTAATGTGACAACCCGAAAATCTCTATCTCTATATTACCTCGATTATTGAAAGTCTGACTCATTTCTGCTATCTTTTGGCATTGTTTAGAGTCCGTGATAATATTCTAAGCCTAGTACATTCAAGGTTTGGGTATAGGGATGAGTTATCTTAAGTTCATCGGGTTGCATTCAAGCCAAACACTCCTTCAAGAGGTGTGTACAACCATACACCTCCCTATATATATATATATATATATATATATATATATATATATATATATATATATATGTGTGTGTGTGTGTGTGTGTGTGTGTGTAGAGCCCATTTTCTCCTCCTCCCAACCATGATCTCTCCCATTCTCTCTCAACTATCATCGGCCGTGAACACCCCAAGGCTCCAAAAACGTGAGTATTCCTCTAATTTTTTAGTTGATACATTGATATATATAGTAAGGATCCATGACTTCATCCATGAAACATCTTCAAAACCCAAGAACATCAAGAGTGTACAGCCGTACACTCTATATACGGTTGTATACCCTTGTTAAGTCCATAATATAAGGCTTTAAACACTTGCTAGGTGCTAGTTATCCATTAGAACTCTTGAAGCCTTGAACCCCTTTGAATCTAGACCTAAAAATACATCCATCTTGGAGTGTGTACGGCCGTACACACTTGGTGTGACCGTACACACCTCAAAACTCTCCAAAATGAAATCCTTGTTCACCCTTTGTTACATTTGTCACACTAGCTTCCCCATGGATCAAACAGCCTTCTTGTCGCATGTTTTCCATGAGTGTACGACCGTACACTCATTGGGCCGTACACCCTTGGCCGTACATTCCATGTTGTGGCCTTAAACCCCCTTTGATCAATCACATGTGATTATAACACCAAGTCCAAGTGATTCCTAGTCCCTAAGAGTGTTTCCTTACATGTTAGTTGTCAAAAACACTAATTACATGCCTATATATGCCATTATATGTCATTTAGGACTCGTTTGTGTCTCGGGAATTTATTCGTGGAACTTCTCATCCTTACGCGAACCTTCATTCGAAACACTTACTACAGGTGAGTTCATACCCCCTACATTTTGTGAGTTTTTAATGTTTTTAGGGGGAGAATACATGTAAAAGCACAAGAAATCTTGGGTTTAAAAATATAATTTGGTTTATTATATTTTCCTATCATTAGTATATATCGAACATAGAACTTACTAAACATGGTAAACATTGTTCCTATTAGACTTGAAATCAGTTTACATCTTATAAACATTGGAAAAACAAGTTTTCATAACAAAGGAAACAAACTTATGAATTATAAAATAAAATATATTATTTTATAAGATTTCATGTTAATAACAAAATGGATTTTCATAGTATTATTAGTGAATTCGTTAAGAGAACCACAGTGTGAGACGCCTTGTAACCAGAGTCTCCTAAGAGGGAGAACATGAGTTTGTCTATAATTCTATACGGGAGTGACAATCCCGCACCCTGACTATTAGCTACAGTCAACCTAGGGTGGCAAACGTCATTTTTCGCGACGTCAGAGTACGTCGTAATATTGATCGTCCATAGTATGGTTATAAGAATCCGCAGGTGAAACAACGGCTGTTCACGTAATAATATACCTAACAAACAGTCAACAAGGTTAGTAACTATGTGATGACTTAGAATGTACATTAGGGTAATATGACATTGACATCTGACATGCAGTGGGATGTGTGATCTCCGCCTCATTTCCTGTTCCTTGTTTGGTTGTGGGCTTAGGGCGGAATCACCCAATCGACTGTTTGTTCGATCTAGATTTCTATAACTCGTATGTACTAGGTGATCACAGGAGGGTATTAACAACACTTTCAGTATACCGTACAACATGCATTCAACTAGTTTTATTTATGTAATACGACTACTATACAATGGTTTTCATACAAAGGTTTTCATGCATAGGTCTTCACACAAAGGTTTTTCAAACAGAACAATACTTAAACAACATAAGTATGGTAGATACTTATATTCTACGAATGGGAACAAATGATTCAATAATGTACACGTAGGGAAAATATAGGATTTTCTAGGGTAAACATCAGTACTTACAAGAACTGGTTAATTATTCAATTAACGAATATTCATTATTAATTCTATAATTCCTTAGTTTATGCATCCGAATTACGTATGAAGAATATTCGATAGACTGTGAAATGTGTGATTTCCGCCTCATTCCCTGTTCCTTGTTTGGTTGTGGGCTTAGGGCAGATCCACACAATTAATCATCTATTTGATATTGGTTTATGCGTAAATAGTATGAACCAATAAGTTATAGAAAGAATCGGTTTAATCGTACTTTTCATAAGAATATAACGTACTTTTTCGAAAGAACAAAGAACAGTTTTTCCAAAACAAAATGCTTATGAAATCACCAGCTTTATACTGATACTCTTTCAAAACCTACTTGTATTCTCAGGACATTAGTAGACGGGTACACACACTAGATTCAAGAAGAGGGGAATAATAGTTTTGAGTCTTTACTTGTATTTACTTTTGGAGTCAATCATGTATGATTCAAATGTAATGTAAACATTATACTATTACTACAATGGTTGTTGTTGCTTTGATTACTATTATTCAATTGTTTTGATACGGTACATGACGTCCTCCACCCCCGAACGTTTCCGCCGTTTTGGTTTGGGGGTGTGACACTTAACTTCCTTTTTATGTGCATTTCGAGATTCCAATATCCTTCCTATTCAGCATTGGTTTTCTATTAGGTTGAGATGAGGATTTTGAAGTTTTTCCTTCGGATGGATTACTAAACTCAGGATTAATGGGAACCAATTTTGTTTTTGAGACAGCTAAGGAATCCGATTTGCAAGAATCAGAGGAGACACAACTTGAATTTTCAACTTTATCATCTAAGAACGCCCATATAAACTCAGAGGTAACAGTTTCAGTTGTCACCAGAATGATTTCTTCAACTACACAGTTGTTCGTATGATTACTCCCAGGAACATAATCTGCGCAATTTGAGAGACTGTGATGAAATTCCGTGGTCCGATTCAAGTCCAGGTTTATCAGAGGCGGAAGAGGTGTAGAATCAGGACACTTGACAACAATTGGTTGGAACTCAGGAATTAGGGACTCAAAATGGTATGTGGTCTCAAGAAGTGGTGACAAAGGAGAGACAGGGGTGTCCGAATGTTTGATGTTCGGAACCTCTCCCATGAATGTCAACTTTTGCAATTCCTTCAAGGGACTAGCAATTGGTTTCAAAAACTCGCTTCCGAGACCAGGTGCTTTAGACCATGGATAACAAAAATTATGAGTCATCCAAATGTCCGCTTCAAGCATGTTTATGGAATTATGCAAAGCATCTATCTTAGCATTGAGACGTTTGTTATCAGAAATCAAAACATTTCGTTTAGAATAGGTGATTTCACATTTGTCTTTTAAAATGATACATTCATCGTTTGACATTACAAGTTCACGCTCCAAAGAATCGATTTTCAACTTTTTATCCTCGAAACGTAACCTAAGACGGTTTAATTCACACTACTTCTTCTCACTCGCGTCTATGGCAGACTCATAGGCTTTATAGATGGTGTTAATATCTGTTTGAATCTGGGTTAAATAAGGTTCATAGAGAGACAAGTCAAAATTATTAACAGAGATCATAGATTTTATCTGCTGAACGATGCTTCGACCAGGTGGATCGTTGGTGGCCATGTAGCAATAGTGAGGTTCAACAACATCATTTACATCTTCTGACCCAGATGACCAATACCCTTCATCACATTTAACAGTTTGTCTTGCCATCAAGCACATATTCCTTCCGGTTACCATGTCATCATCATCCCCAGATGACCTACCATGTCAACATCATCCCCGGATGACCAATATCCTTCAACATCTCTCGAAACCATTGTTACAAAGGCTTTTTCGCTTTCAGCCATCTCTTGGGCTTTTCAGACATAGTAAGCAGAATCCTTGATTTTTGGGTTCTGCGGAGCATCAGCCAGACAATCTTTAGCAAAATGATTTGCATGTCCACACTTATGACACATAATTTTTGGTTTGTCCGAGTTGGAACACTGAGAAGGTTCCAGAGTAGAATTTGGCTTAGAGAGGTTCGGTTTGTATGCGGGAGGATTTTTGGAAGTTGGTTTAGGTTACGGAGCTGAGTATGGTTGAGGATTGTTGTGGCGAGGAGCATGGAATCGGTTTTGGTATGGTTTGTAAGAGGGATTGAAAGGACGTTTGTATTTCATTAAGAGTAAAGCAAAATCCAGCTGGAAACGGAGTTCAGATTCCGTGGCTTTAGAATCATCGACATGATAGATTTGTGTGGGTAAGATGGGTGCGGATGATTGAACAGATGGAACAATGGGTTTGAAGGGATCCGAAGTAGACAAGTTCGGAATGGTTGGTTCGAAAGAACTGACAAGGGCAAGAGGGCCTCCGGAGAGTTCCCTTTATGGTTTAAGCAACATTAGACTCGTGTCCTTGAAGTTCATCAAAAAGTTGATAGAGCTTTAACTTTTTCAAGGAACCATTGCTTTGGAGACAAGATTTCACATTTCCTCATCCTTTACCGAGACTGTTTATGAATTTGAGATTGTACTCCAAAGGAGTTCGGACAATCCCATGAGCAGTCATATTATTGACCACGATTCAGTAATGGTTGGAGGCTGAGGCCACTGATTCGCCAGGAGTGGTAGTGAAGGTATCAAAGTCATTGACAACTGAGGTGAGGCGCTTGTCTTTCATATTTTCCGAACCTTCAATCAGGTCCTGGAGGGTGTCCCAAATCTCTTTCGCTGATTTGCACAACTTGATGTGCTCAAAGAGTGAAGGAGGAACACCAAACACCATTTATGAGAAAGCAACTTGATCAGCATGCAGCTTCTCAATATCATCTGTAGTTAGAGGATCTAGACGAGTATCATCTTGACCCATAAGTTGAGCAACAACATCTCTCACAACTATTCTCACAGGAACATGAGGACCTTCTTTGACAGATCTCCAAATTTCTTCACCTTTATCTTTGGCCAGTAAAAATCTTTCCATTCTAACTTTCCAGTGATCATATTCTTCCACAACTAGTAATGGGGAACGTGTAGGGCCACCCACAGTATTTGCAATTTGCATTGAAATCATTTGTTGAGGATTAGAAGCAGTCATTGAAGTTAAGATATCTTCAAGCTAAAGTGGTATATAGAAGAACTTTTATACTTATCACATAAATGGTTGAAATACTAAGGTAATTTCAAACCAACTATAACCTGCTCTTATGAATTCAAAGGACAACAACTCAAGCTCTAATACCAATTGAGAGAACAAAATAGATCTGATGCGCAGGGACAAGGTTTGAGAACTCAAACCTTGAGTGAATGCTTAAGATCAATGTCTTCTTGCTAATAAATGTTCTAGTCAAGACGGGAAATTCCAGTCAAGTCTTAGTTAATATATTCAACAAATGATCAAGTCATTAAATGAATAATGAGAACAAATGATCAAGGTAAAGCTACAACATGAAGAACAAGAAGAATGTTTGAAAGAAGTTTGAAATAACTAAGTAAATACCAAAAGTTGAGTGAATGATCCGTTATCACAACTAGAAATTTTGAGGCCTTGTAACTACAACACTTATAATAACTATGAATCAATAACATGAAAGCATGCATGATGCTTATTCTATAACAACAAAACTTCATCAAATACTTCATTCTAACACTAAAAATGGTCAACAAAGAATTGGAAACCTTTGAAATCATGATTTAAGTCCATTTTGGACTAGGATTTCCTTATTGGGCCTAATGGACTAATAAATTTCCAATTTGTCTATCTTGAACCTAGAACTCTCCAATGGGCCCTAGTTGGACCCATATACATGAAACTTAATACTTTTGGACCTTATGAGCCTAAAATATACTAGGTTAACTTTAATTGGCCTTAATGGGTCACAACCAACTTAACTTAGCCCTAATAGGTCATAAAAACTACACTTTGATTTATTTGGGCCCAAACATCATCTAAATTGAGTCATAATATGGGCTAAGCACTCAAGACCCAATTCTTTCTCTCTTCCCTCACCATTCTCGGCCCAAGCCCACAAAGAAGGAGGAGTTGACTTTGTGTGTGCCAACTCATTTTTACTTAATGGTCTTCCATGCATTCTCCCATATTTCCATGCAACCATCTCATCAACCTTCTCGCTTCTCTCCTCTCTTTTTCTCTCGGCCGAACACAACACACACACTCACAAAATTCATTCCATTCTCTCAAACTCTCACTAGAACATCCTTACACTCATTCATCAAATTTTCGAGATTAAGGGAGCTTTCAAGGAGATTTTTCCCACAAACACATCATCTAAGGTAAGTTAATGTCAAATCCATGATCTAGCCACTTCATTTCATCAAAAATCTCTTCTAAATCTATTCCAACTTGTGATCTTGCACCTTAGAAGTCACTAAACTCGAGATCTACCAAGAGGACTTGCTAGGATCGAAATTTTCTTCTTTTCTCTCTTCAAAACCGAAACTACAACTCAAGGTGAGCTTCATATCCCTCTATTTTCGGTTTTCATATGTTTTATGGGGAAAAATACAAGAAAATGTGTAGATCTATGTGTATGTGTATGTTATGTGTGATTTTATGCATGTATGTGTGCGATTTTATGTGTTTTTGTGATAAAAATGTAACCAAAAGGGGTATTAACTCAAGATCTATGACATGAGAAAGGAAACAAACATAATCTAAGTTATTTTACACTAAAGAAATCAAGAAAAATAGCTTATAAGGTTATGAGGAACATATTTTAACATAAAACCCATTTTAGGGCCTAAATTGTCAAAAATACAAAACTTGGGTTAAAAACTGTAAATTCACTGTTTGTTGAGGGTCAAAAGGGTCAAAACAGTTTCTATAATCATTTTTCTGAATATTAGAATTTTCAAAGGACTTGAAATGCAAATTTTTAGCTTAATGGGCTAAATATGGGCTTTTTGGCCCAATAAGCCCATATTTGTGAAAAATGGAGTTTTAAAGGGGCTGAAACGTAAAATTTTGCAAAACAGGGGATATGAAGTGAAATAAAACTATTTCAAAGGTCAAAAATACTTTTCAATTCCAAAAAGGATAAAAAATGTAAACTTTTTATATTTTGGGCCAAAACTGTAAAAGTTGCGAAATATGGGGTTCTAACCGAGAAACTCCATTCTGGAAGGGCTAAAGTTGTTTGCAAAATAAATTTTGGGTTAGAACTATCTATTCAACAAGTTCGTGATACAAAAGTGTCAAGAAAATGTTTTAAGGACTAAAATGAAATTCTTTTATATAAAGGACTAAAAGTGTTATTTTTATAAAAGAAAGGTAGTGAAAAGGTCAAATTCTATTTTTAAACAAATTAATTCATTAAGACAAAATACAAGATCCACGACTACCAACAAAACGGAAAAGAATACACATTCAATACCAAATATCGTTATAAACGAATTGATTCGTTCTCAAATCAATACATAACAACAATCGTTAAATCAAAACAATTCAATAGATACGTGATGATTACAATGAATAAATCTACAAACTTTGGGCTTATGAGCTTCAAATCATGCTTGCTGGATCTTGCAAGCCCACCAACATGATCTTTGGGCCCAAAGGGATAACGCTTATATGTTATTGGGCCTTCAATGACCCAATATTTTATAAAAGGACTTTCAATAGCTTTTATGTGCTAGTGGGCCAAAGTGTCCCGTTAGAAAAGCTAGTAAGGTCACAGTAAACAAGTGCGAGTTGGACCATCGTGTCTTTCGCATCCACGACAACCTAAGGTACTTACGATAGTAGTGGGACATAATGCTCCCCTTCTCTTCGTTCACTAAGGCTTACGAGAAATCAAAGTAGATAAAATTAGGATGATATACAATGTGGATTAATCAATATTCATTCGTTAAGACAATACAAAAATCAGTAATCACGAATACATTTCAACATCGGAAAACATCGGGTTTTCTGGGGAATTCAATACTACTCATTCGAAATTTTATAACTATAATACAAAATACCCTTCATATATATATATATATATATATATATATATATATATGTGTGTGTGTGTGTGTGTGTGTGTGTGTTTTAAATCATTCATGCATCAACTTATGGATCTTCACACTTTGATACACAAAAGTCTTTTCAGAAAATATTGGATTTTTTGGGTTTTACAAACTACACAAATCATTTTATCACAATATTGCTTATGAACTCACTAACATTTCATATGTTAACGTTTTTCCAAAATAACTTGTATTCTCAGGTAACAGGTAAGCGGAAGAGTAATATGAAGTAATGTTAGATGTTATGTTGTTAAAAGCACTCAAACTATTTAGGTTATGAATGTGTAATGTTAAAATAATGTACTTGATGTGAACAATTCCAGTTGTAATATATTGATGCATGGTGACGTTTATGTTATGATTCATGTATATTCATTGTGATGATATTCGATTAAAGTCATGCGAGCCCTCGGACGTTTCCGCAGTCTGGTTCGGGGGTGTGACATCCGTTTTATGACTTTGCATTGAAAGCTCTTATAAATAGGAGTGAAGGTTATAGTGAATGAACTAGAAAACTTACATAGGACCGAACAATAGAAATGTTTATGACATTCTGATTGTCTAATATTACAAAAGACTAAGTCCTATGAGATATCACATCAATACAAAGACAAACTTTAATAAATGCATAAATATAAAATACATTGTCTCCGGATCAGCATCCATTCAGGACATGAGGATAATTCCAGAATGCCTTCAGCTTTTCATCTTCATCTTTTCCGGTCCGGACAGAGTCCAAAACACTCTTCACATTTGACTCCGGACCATTTTTGTTTTGGAACACAAGTACTTCGGAATGCAATCTTAGGATTGCTAGAGGTTCACTTTCAGGTTCCAACAATAATGGTTTTGAGGAATTAGTAGAAGAGTAGTAGTGTAGGGATAACACTATGTAATTGTTCTAACCTTTCAATTTATATTTTAGAATAATGGTTACTAAGAATGAAGGAGGGGACTCTAGGGTTGGTTCTAGTGATGCATACATGCGTGGTTTGGTTGTTGCCAAGGTTTCATGAGTCATACTCAAGGAGTTTTCAAGTATGTTCGGTAGGGTAAAAGATGAGTTGGCCGCTATGATTCATGAGATTATTGTGATTGTTGTGGCAACTGGTGGGATCAGGCGACCGAGAGTTAGAGATGTCCCTTATCAAGATTTTTCTGCATGTGAGCCTTTCATGTTCGAAGGAAGGAAGGACCCAATAGTAAGTTTATGTTGGATTATATATATATATATATATATGATGTGGAGAGTGCCTTCTGCATGAACTTTTTCCCTAAGGAGGCAAATGTAAGGTTCACTGTGAACCTTTTAAGAGGTTGAGCAAGAGATTGGTAGGGCTTGTGTAACATCCCAAAAATTTAGAAACAATTTACATTTTTAAATTCATTCTATTCATACGGTAATAATATCAAAACATTCAATAGTATATCATAGTAAAATATTATCAGAGTACAAAATCCCAAAATCAGTGATACAGAAAAAATATAGGTGGATGCAGTGCGATCAGGCCGAGCCCTTCCCTTTCGAGCTGGAAGTACCTGAAACATAAACTGAAACCGTAAGCACAAAGCTTAGTGAGTTCCCCCAAAATACCCCATAACATACATATATATAACAATAAAAAACATATTGGGTCTATTTCACCCCCTTTGATATCTTTCAATTGGCACTAGGTCTATTTCACCCCCTTCGGTATCTTTCAACCGATATCGAGTCTATTTCACCCCTACTACTACACATATAATCATAACAATAAGAGTCACAAAGACATCAAGAAGGTACTAGCATATCAAGTAATTGTCATGAAGACAATCATCATACTACAAACATAATCTAGTGGGTCGGCATTGGTGCCTTCGACCCACGTCTACAGTGAAGGAAACTCACCTCAGACTAAAGGTAGCAAATCACACTCAAGCTGTTGACTCACGAAATCCTCTCACTAAATCACAAGTATAGAACCCTAATTAGAAATTAGGTCAATAATCCAACTGTAACATCCCAAAGTGAGACCCATTTTTTTTAGAGCACAATACTTGTAAAAACAGTTAGCGGAAAACAACATTGATATCATTTCAAACATAAGGTCACAAATCAAAAGTCTCAAAACCATATGATCAAATTGTATAATATCATAGTACAATCCCAGGTTTCTCAAATGCGGAATATCATGTGTGAATGTGTGATGCGTTGCTACCCCGTCGACTCCTTCCACTTAGATGAAGAGGTACCTGAAACCCAAAACTAAAACCGTAAGCACAAAGCTTAGTGAGTTCCTCCATCATACCCATACCAAACAATACATAATCTTTGGTACGTTCAACCGATAACTATCGGGCATAGCCAGGAGCTGGGCTCCACCTCGGTATCTTTCAACCGGTAACCGGGAACTAACCTCCCCTTCGGTATCTTTCAATCGGTAACTGGGCGCTACCCTCCCCTTCGGTATCTTTCAACCGACAATCGGGGACAATTTCACCTCCTACTACTGCTAACACATATTAAGCACAGTAAACATATCAAGCACAATAATCATATTAGGCATCAAGACAATCATCTATACAACACTCCTACTTGTGGGCCGACATTGTGGCCGTAGACCCACTCCTACCAGGAGAAAACTCACCTCAAAGTCGTGTAGTGTCTGCACTGATCTTGGTATGAAAACCAACTCTCCTCAAATCCTCAATCCCTACACAACAACTTTTCTAACTTATCAATTTATACTTGTAACCCTTACAAGGGACAACTCAAGTCCAAGACAAGGTCAATGTCAACACCTTGATCAATGGTCAATCCTCCGGTCAAAGTCAACATCTGGTTGACTCGACTCGCCGAGTTGGTCTGCCAACTCACCGAGTCCACATGTTCACCTACCGCCATAATCTTGTCCTTACTCATCGAGTTTACCAAGAGCTCGACGAGTCCGCCTTCAACAACACATCTGACAATCTTCAACCGACTCGCCGAGTTCGTCCTTGAACTCATCAAGTTCATCTTCATCCATATGAAGATGTTCAGTCTACGACTCGTCGAGTTCTCCTTGAACTCGTCAAGTCCATCTTCAAGTGGCTGGGACATTTCCTTGAACTCACCGAGTCTGTTCATCCACTCGCCGAGTCCTATGATATCCAGGTCCAAAACAAACCCCCTAGCAGGTTGAGT
This sequence comes from Lactuca sativa, assembly GCF_002870075.4. Classification (NCBI taxonomy): domain Eukaryota; kingdom Viridiplantae; phylum Streptophyta; class Magnoliopsida; order Asterales; family Asteraceae; genus Lactuca; species Lactuca sativa. The sequence continues at coordinate 77,616,145 of NC_056624.2, read as the reverse complement.
GTTCCTTCCACTCAACCAAAACCATTTCTAGAAGATGTTTGGGGAAAAATGCATCTCAACTCGCCGAGTCACCCAAGCGACTCGCCGAGTCCCTCCTAGTCCAAAACTATACAGTCGATTATAATGGGCCTTAATGCATCAAAAGCATAGATCTGACTTCCTAGGGTCCATTTCATACGTAAAGCTACAAACTTGATGTCCATGCATGGGGTTTTTGGCTCTAAAATTCATAAAAGAAGGTCTACAAGATGCATGGGGTGTTTATGGCAACAAAGTTGGCACCTTTATGCCATAAAGACCCCCAATAGCCCCAGATCCGAAGTGCAACTCCAAGTTGTAGTGACAAAGAACATGGTTTGGCATGCGTAATTAAATCTTGCACAATTGAACATGGTGATTTGGGTGTTTAAGAGATATATTGAATGTATATGGTGTTACACAAAAAGGATCTAGATCTAGACTACATAATTAACACACACTTACACACTCACTTTTACATCTCTCAAGCACACCTCTACAAGTGGACAAACCCACTATTTATAGAGGTGTTTACATGTCTCTCTCTCACTCTCTATCTCTCATGAGTCTAAAGGCTAATGCACCACATGCAAGTGGGTTTTACAAAAGTCACACATTTACAAAGTCATGAATGAAGAACTTTGCACCCCAACATTCTCCCCCTCAAAGTTAGGAATGAATGACCCACTTCAAATCTTCCAAAATCAAGCACTACGCGGTTCGAGCCTCAAAGGTGACACATGTCGAAATGAACTTCAATCTTCAATTCTTCCATGACTCTTCAATTTGGGCTCTAGGACGTGAGACCATACAATCCGAGCAGCAACGAATGATAAAGAGTATTCCAAACTCCAAATAATCACCCAAAAGTTGCGCATAAAAACACACCCCAAAAATCTTCAATAAAAGCAAACCCATTTCGAATACATCACTTCCGAACTTCCAATTGCATAATCTCGTGGCTTCAAAACTTCAAGATCACTTCGGTCTTCAAATCCGCGTAATATGAAAAATTCAAGTTCGAATTTCCATATAAAACTTCTCCCCCTTTTTATAATCGAAATTTGATTATAAAACTCCAAAGGAAAAAGAACGTGCCCTATTCGGAATTTTTCATGCCAAAACTCTCCCTTAACATGTGGCATAAACTTTGTGCTTTAATCCGGAAAATCCAAAAAATTATCAATTTTTAGCTTCGTTCACGGATCGCCTTTGACAAAATATCTCAAAAATGGGTAGAAAGCGTCAATTTGCACAAACTGCAAGGGCCTGAAATGCACAATCTTCAATTTTCAGCAAAAATTAGTCCTTTTTCGAATTTGGGTGAAAACTGCCAAAAATTCGAAGTCTCAGGGACCATCTTCGTAAATTCTGCCCTTTTTCTCAAACATACGAAGCATGCCCACGAAATTCGAAGCACCAAAAAAATTTCGAAGTTGGGTGAAAAGTGTTAAACATACGAAACTTGTTTTAATTTTCGAAGTGTCAATAATTCGAAGGTTCAGGGGCTGTTTTTGAAACTTTTTCCTTTTCCATGCCAAAACACACGAAGACTTTGGCAAATTGCAAAACATACGAAGCTTTTTGATGAACCATACGAAGGGTTTAATTCTTTGTCAAACAGTTGAAACTTCAAGGGCCATAACTGAAACTTTTCTTTTCCTTCTTTCGTTCATTCTCACAATTTCTTCCTTTTAGTTCTTACGAAGCATACGAAGACTATATTATGAACAGTAATATCCTTCGTTTTTTTTTTCGTTGACCCTTCGCATTTTGCAATCTAGATCTCCAAAATCAAATTTACGTTCTTAGGGTCTTCGTTTCTTAGTGTTCTTCCCAAACCCAACACAAGTACCCTTCGAATCTGGAACCCAAACTCTTCGTTTTTTTCAATTCAGCGAGATCAAAATTTCAAGACTCCAAAATCAAAACTAACACCAACTCAGCCTTTGCTTTAATCATTCAAACCAAAATCGATCTCACATCACCAACCCTTCGAAAATTAACAATCAAAATCCTTCGTTCAAACTCCAAATACAATCCTTCGACTTAACTGCTTCGATCAAAACCCATCAACCCAGTCGATCATTTATTCTAACTCAAAACAATCACAAACATCGATTCTAAATTCGTCTTTAGCCCCCAAAAAAATTTCGAATCCAAATTTCTTCAAAATCGAAATCAAACCATATACATACTTCGATTTTGATTTAAACCACCTGAACATCAAATTGTCGAATTCCAGTAAATCATTCTTCGAAAAACGACATCAACCAGCAATCCATTGAGTTCAAAAGCAATCATCTAGTCATCGATATTAAACAACTAGAGTCCGTCATCAAGAACATCGACACAGAATCAAATTCTTCAATATTGATTCTCAACGTGTAACCATTTGATTTCCAAGCCGATTTTGATTCACGAATGTGAATTTGACTTCAATCAATTCATTAGACAATCGATATTTACTGATCATGAATCAAAAATCAATTTTGACTTTCCTTCCATTGACTTTAACATCGACCAGATATGATCTATAACCAAGCGATTGTGTATGATTTGGAAGAAAAGTTAAACATAAACAACAACTTCAACCATGATCTTCGTGTTCGTTATCATTGTTTTCTTCTTGTTCTTGATCAATTTCTTCAATCATTCATCAATTAATACTAAAATCGAACAAATAGAAAATAGATGAAAGACTTCAAGATATACAACAGATACGAACAAATTGAACATATCAAGACTCAAATCGATATGAATCTAGGATGAAAAACTCAATCGGTGTAATACGAACCGAATCAATCAAAAAAAACTCAAACATATGATATGTCGGCAACGAATGAAGACTGATCAAATGACGTAGACGGAAAGAATTTTATCTAATTAATGGCTTCGAAAGTATTTGAACAGTAGCAAATCAAACCAATTGGGCTTGTATATTGATTCAATGAACAGTGATATTCGAATTTTGGGCTCAATTAAATCAAAGATGAACATTAAAAGAATTTGGATATTGGGCTCAATAAAGTGAACAGTATCGGATTTTTAAAAAAATTGGAATACGATTTTGCTATTTATTTGAATTTGATCTTCGAATGAAAATAAATTGGATCTGCAATTGGGCTTGAAACAAATTCGATCCAATCTGAGACAAAACGATCAAAAATCATAAACGCAACGCACGAATTCAATGAAATTAAGAGAGATCATAGAGAGTGACTCACCAAAATTGATCAAATTGCGACAAAATTTGCCAAACCGAGAATCGTTCTTCAAATATCACCTTGATCTTGAAGACCCGCTCTGATACCAATTGTAGTGACAAAGAACATGGTTTGGCATGCGGAATTAAAGCTTGCACAATTGAACATGGTGATTTGGGTGTTTAAGAGATATATTGAATGTATATGGTGTTACACAAAAAGGATCTAGATCTAGACTACATAATTAACAAACACTTACACACTCACTTTTACATCTCTCAAGCACACCTCTACAAGTGGACAAACCCACTATTTATAGAGGTGTTTACATGTCTCTCTCTCACTCTCTATCTCTCATGAGTCTAAAGGCTAATGCACCACATGCAAGTGGGTTTTACAAAAGTCAAACATTTACAAAGTCATGAATGAAGAACTTTGCACCCCAACACAAGTACACCCACAAAATCCAATTTTTGCTTCTCTATACTCATAAAAGAGGTAGAAATAGCCCCAAATCAAAAATATAAGAAAGATGGTCAAGGTTCCAACTTTTTACCTTGAATGAGCTGAGAACGAAGTAAAACTTCTGGATCTCCTTGCTTCTACTTGAACTTCCAAGCTTCCTTCTTCTTTTCCAACTTCAAACACACACAAAAAGCACCAAAAGGCTCAAGAACACTCAATAAGGGTTTAGGGTTTCAATCTAGGGTTTCTCTGAGTTGGGAGGGTGATGGAGGCTGGTTTGGGACGAGATAAAGTGTTTAAATAGGGTGCAAATCCTAAACATTAGGGTTTTGTCCAGACAGCTCCTATTCGCCGAGTCGGTCTCCCGACTCGTCGAGTAGATCATTAAAACTCTCGCATAAGGTCGAGTCTACTCGACGAGTTGGGCCTCCAACTCGTCGAGTCCCAGAGTAAATTAAAACATTACTTGAATTTATATACATACCAGGAACCAAATGTTACACCAACCTGAGAGTCCAAACCCTGAAAAGGTTGCTTAACCCTTGCCTTATCGAGCCTAACCCACCAAGGCCCAAATACCATTAGCCCCAAGCCCAGAAGATAGTCCATATCCAAAATGGGCCCAAGATCAAGAAGGCTCATTACCGAAAAGCTTGCAACCCATAAAGTCTCAAGTCCCTAAGTCCGAAATGGCCCGAGGCTTAAAAAGCCCAAATCCTCTCTGGTGACTACGATCAGCATACCACTAGTACACCTGATGTACTCACGGCCCTCGCACCATCGGGACTTCAGGAGCGTACGTGCAACTTACATCTAATTACGCCCGACGTATGCTAAAAATCTCCTTTCAAGGTCTTAATCAGTTAAAACCTAACATCCAATTTTAGATCTATGCTTATTTGAGCATATTAAGCCATAAAGTTGCAAAATTTATGCTTTTGCATGTCTTAAAAGGGTCAAATCTTGAACTTTATTACACTAACTTCATGGAAGCACCTTCAATTCTTGCATGGTTGAACTTAGCCATCAAGACTCCATTTTTATGCTCAAAGGAAACTAGAAACCCTATGATCTATCATTATAACCTCCTGGAGTAGCTCATAATCTCAAGAAACACTTTAAGGACCATTTTAAGAAGAAATAAGACCTAAACTAGAACTAACTGTTGGGTTTTGAGCATTCTAACACTCCTGTGGTGTACATGCAAACCTATAAACCTTGGATCTATGTTTTCTCTAATACACATGCAAATTTGATTTTTCCAAGGTTTACTTCCTAACTAGCATGGCATGGGAACATGTAATATAAAACTAGTAGAAGTACATACCTTTGTTGTTGCTTGAATTCCTTGATGACTTTGTGAGCCTAGCACCCCAAATGTTGTGCCTCAAATGTTTCACACAACACCACAAGACTTGGAATAACTTGAGAGAATGTCACTATCACTAAAAATCAGTTATGCCCTCTTAGAACCAATTAGTGTCCGATTTTGCTAGCCATAGGGTCCCTTTTATAGTGTTGTCACAATTAGGGTTTACACATGAATGCCCTTAATTGTCATGACTCTTCATTTCTAATGATCCATGGGTTTATAACCCCCATGGACTATCCATGGAGCTCCTAATGGGTTATATCCCAACTCCATAAACCATGGATCATTAGCCCACTATAAAAGAATAGATGATTGACATAATCAACTCTATCTATTTAATTAGTCTCATATTGGTCACCAAATTAATTCTAAATTAATTCTTGATCAACACTAATTAAATAATAATATTATTAATATATTATAACTTATAATATATTAATAACCATAAGTGTCCTCTCTCTCATTTTGTCTATCCAAGTATTGCAATGCCATGCAACCCAAATGGACCATGCTGGGTCGGGTCAAGTACATACCAAATATAGTTATGGACTTAGACACTTTATCCAACACTAACACATGGAGTCATCAAGGTAGAAGCGTTTTACCTCCAATAAGCTTGAAATGGTGAGTAACCTATGGACCTACAGGCTCTTTCTTATCCAATGCTTCTCCACAAATCTTCTTCTTCACTAAGCACCACACACACACAAGCTCAATCTCTTTGGAAAATGGATTAGGGTTTGGATATATGGCTCAAAAGGCAAAGAAGGTTGATAAGATGAAAGAGGTGAAGGAATTAATGTGTTTAATATAGGGTACAAACCTTAAAAATTAGGTTTTGCCCCTGGATCGCGTACACCCTGCGTATGCATGGGTACGTCCAACGTACGTAGGAGACACCCCGCCTCATGCAACCACTAGAGTACGCCCGATGTACCATGTGTACGCCCCACGTACTCGAGCCCAAGGGTCAAAATATAGGAAAATAATGGCTAAGGGCTTTACTTGACGAATTAAGTGTTACAACTTGATTATTCAGTCCCTTTCTTCGGTCGAGCTTGAGGCCATGCCGTTAGATGATTTTATAAGATACTTTAGGAAGGAGCATGTGCCTCCAATAGAGATGGAGCGAGTGACTCGAGAGTATCTAACTCTCTAATATACAACAAAGATCACCAACAAGTTCATGGAGAAGGCATTGTTTTGCCCAGAATATGCATCGACAGAAAGGATGAAGACGACTCATTATTTTGACATGATAAAGACTGGGATATGTAAGTTTGTGAGTGTTTCAAGGTGTCATACTCCATCTGAGACGGTGAATGCAACCAAGAGTAGGGAGCTAGAGTTGGAGACCCAACAATGAAAAAGAAAGTAGGTGAAGTTATATGGATCGTTGTAGCGGCTAAGAAGTCCAAAGCTATCGATACTCACTTAGGAGGTTAGAGGAGCTACAATCGTTGTGACAGGTGTGTGAAGGCGTATGAGGGTGCTCGTCATACGTTTGCATTTATGTGTTACAAATAGGGATGAAAGTGGGTCCAAAACCAGCCCGGAAAACGCGTAACCGGTTAACGAGATTTTGTAGGACCGGTATAGAAGAATCAGTTCTTGTTCGGTCCCGAGTATGGTACTGAGTAAAGTGGGTCTAGGTGGAACCGGAAAACTCGGAAAAACCAAAGATTTGGTAATCACTTAGTGGGTTAAACTTTGAAAATTTCAAGCTTTGATATCTTGACTTCGGAGGACTGTAAGTCATTGAATGTAAACCATAAATATCAAAAATATAGTTTAAAATCATGTACAAACTCTAAACAACACGTTGGAGAAAACCGTATGCTAACCCGACTTGAAACAAATTAGATATGTATGTTCTAAAATTTTCACAAAATACAAAAAAAACTAAAAAACTAAAAATTTTCAACTTTGGGGGATTGTAGGTTAATGAATATGAGACCCAAAATGATAAAATTATAGTCTAAAATCATATAAAAACTCTAAAGTACATGTTGGAAAAAACGGCATGGTAATCCAACTTCAAACAAATTAGATATGCATGTTTTAAAATTTTCATAAATACAAAAAAAACTGATAAACAAAAAATTTTCAGCTTTGATAGACTGACTTTGAGAGATTTGAAGTCAATGAATAGAAAACAAAAAATGACACAATTATAGTCTAAAATCATGAACAAACTCTAAACTACATGTTGAAAAAACCGCATCTCAATCCGAATTCAAACGAATGAGATATGCATGTTTTAAACTTTTCACAGAAACCGATTTCGGTTCCTAACACCGGTTTAGGTTCTTAAACTCGGTTTACTCGTACCCGAAGGACCCAAACCTGGATTACCCAAAACCCGAATAAATCATTTTTTAAACCCAGACTAGAACTGATTCAATATATTCTGGTTCTAACGTTTCCGGTTTCGATCCGATTTTCGGTTTTAAATCTCACCCTAGCTTCAAGTGTGGACAGGAAAGTCACTATAGTCGAGACTGTAGGCAAGGGGAGATGATTATATGCTTTCTTTGCAACTAGGTCACGTTAAGGCTGATTGTCCCAGTTTGGCAGGAGGGACGGTGTTGGCTCCAGCACTCGTAGCTTGACAACTGCATGTGAGCACCAGGGGAAGACAAAGGCTACACATATCATCACTGGGAGTTTTAAGTAGCATAATGACAAAATCGACACTTCACTTTATAAATTTGGGTGGAAAAAAAGCTGAGGTGGAGCTGAGGAGATGCCGTTAGACACCAAAATGTTTTTTTATTAGGTAGAAAAATATCACTTATGTTCGATGACTAGTTAATATATTACAGATGAAGTCGTCGATGAAAATGTCAAAGATTCATATGAAACAAAATTATAAACTTTAATAACGTGAAATGTACAATTAAAAGTTCAATTAATTGAGATGATACAAATAAAATATTCATCCAAATAAAATACTTCTTTCACCATTTTTTTATAACTATAACACAAACGACAAAACAACATGTTATGAATATTTTCGTTTTAAATGGTCATTAAAAATAATATTATTAATTGTATTTGTATATTATTCTGTCTAGTAATAATTCATTCCCCAAAACAAGCCGCTTCATTCCAATATCTCTCTTCTCTCTTCGTCCTTCGTCCGTGTTGCCTTATTGGTGTGTAAATAAGTAAAAAAGGTTTTTACTCCTTATTTAAAAAACCCTACCTCTTCCTTCTTTCTTCCCCCGTCTTTCTCTCTCAAATAATCAAACCTTTTTTTTCTTCTGGAGAGAGAAAGTTGAAGAGAACAACCCCTTTTCAAAGGGCAGTTCAGTAGTGAGTGACCTCCATGGATACAATCGAAGCTACTAAAATGGTGATGTCTAGAATCCAAAACATAGATCCAGAAAACGCTTCCAAAATCATGGGTTATATACTCATACAAGACCAAGGCGAAAACGAGATGATAAGGTTAGCTTTTGGCCCTGAAAACCTTCTTGCTTCTGTCATAAAACAAGCCAAAGCTTTCTTAGACATTTCGTCAAACACTTCGTCTACACCTTCGTCTCCGTCGCCTTTTAGTAACCAAAGATCTCCAAGAATCATCATCCCGAACAATGGGTTTCATCACATGAACCCTTCTCCCCTTTCACCTCATTCGCCTTGGTCGTCATCTGGGTCTTTCCATGATCGTCGTAGCAGCCCTCGCGCAGCTTCATACGCTTCTGTTGTTAACGGCGGCGGCGGCGGTTCTTCTGCTTCTTTTTACAACAGTTATAATGACGGCACAGAAGAGTATAATAATAATAATAACAGCGGGCTGCAAGTTGTCACGGATCAGCTTTCGTTCCTTGACAACGCTAAGAATGGCGACTTCATGGACCCGATTGTGAGTCCCGGTGGCCGGAGCGACTCGATTCTGTTCCCTTACCCGAATAGCACCACTGATTGGTCAGCAGATGGAGGTAGTTGCGGCGATGCACAACACCATTTCCACAGAAGAAGTTGCTCGGTAAATGATATGTTTTTCGGCGGCGGTGGTGGAAATGACGATTTGGGTAATGGATTAGGCGGGTGGAGGCCTTGCATGTATTACGCTCGAGGGTTTTGCAAAAATGGCACTTCTTGCAAGTTCATTCATGGCAATGGAGGTCTTGGAGATGAAATGTGTCTGGGTTCATCTTCACCTACCGCAATTGTTGGGTCTCCTACTGGAAACATCGATGGAATTGAAGATTTTTTGAGAATCAAAGCAATTCAGCAGCAACATAGAGCTGCTGCCATGGCTGCTGGAGGACCTCATCCTTTCCCCTTCAACAGATGCATGAACTTTCTCAATGACAGTCCTAGGTATGGTTATCTTGTTAAATTTCGCTACTTTATTTGTAAACCCTCAAGTAATTTTTTTTTTTTTTTTGCTTAAAAGAAGAAAAAGTTTCCTTTCGATTTTCTATTAGATTCCTTCTCGACAACCATTCTGCCAACACTTTGTTTGTTACTTTGTTAATCTTTTAAGGGTTGTTTTCTTTTTTTGTATGTTCTTGAAATGGAATAGATAAATTAGACTAGATGACATGTTTTCTTGTGTTTATTGGTAAAACGAGTTATGTTACAGTCTTACAGATTCTTTATTATTCTGGGCAACTAATAATTTCAATATCCTCTTTAATTTTGTGATGATGCTGCATTTAAGATCACCATCATCAGCAGCAGCAGCAGCATTGATGATGGGGGAAGATTTTCACAAATTCGGACGATTTCGCCCCCATAGCCATGATTTTACAGCAATGGGGTTAGGAAATTCAAGTTCAAGTTCTCGACAAATTTACTTAACATTTCCAGCTGATAGCACTTTTAAAGAAGAAGATGTTTCAAATTACTTCAGGTAATTGTAAATTTTGTAATTCATCCCTTTTAAGCCCCATATTTTCTTGTTATCAACTTTGAACATAAAAATAAAAGATTTCTTTTTATGTTGTGAAGTATCTTTGGACCAGTTCAAGATGTAAGGATTCCATATCAACAAAAACGGATGTTTGGATTTGTTACATTTGTTCTCCCTGAAACTGTGAAGGCGATTTTGGCAAAAGGAAACCCTCATTTTGTCTGTGATTCACGTGTTCTTGTTAAACCATATAAAGAGAAGGGAAAAATACCCGATAAGTATGTTTTCACTCTTTTATTTCCATATTTTTTATCTCTTATCTTTTTGAATTTTTGTCACATTTTCTTGAATTGCATTTGTAGGAAGCATCAACAGCATGAGAGAGGTGACTTTTCTAATTGTTTGAGTCCAACTGCCCTTGAAGCTGCTGAGCCTTTTGATCATATACCCTTTGGTGAGCACATTAACAAAACTCTATTTGTTTATTAGAAAATTTGTTTTTTACTATAATAAGAAGAAATGAAAGTAGGTGACTATAATAAACAATAAGTGAAAGTATGTTGTTATTTCTTTCATTTAAACAATTTTGGAGTTCTAAAGTTTTAATGTTTTCTTTATTTAGGTGCAAGAATGTTCAATCATGAGATGATGTTGAGAAGAAAGTTAGAGAATCGAGCTGAATTGCAACAAGCAATTGATCTTCAAGATAGGAAATTAATGAACATGCATTTAAATGATCTCAATAATCATCATCACCTTCATCACAACGTATCTCATTCTCAAAGTCTCCTTTCATCCAATGGCAATGATGATAATAAAGTTTCCAAAGGTAAACATATTATTCTCTTTTGCTAAAACCCTAGACACTCTGTTTGACTTGCATTGGACCGAGACTGATGTTAACGAGACAGACATTGTAATATTTTGTCCAAACCCAAAAAATGCGAGACATCGGTCGATATCTCGTTCTCTGTGCAAAAAGACGTAAATGCCCTTCGGAACCTGATCATTGTTAGACCAGACACTGTGTGTTTGGCTTGCATTGGACTGAAACTGATATTAACGAGACAGACATTGTAATATTTTGTCCAAACCCAAAAAGACGCAACATCCGTCGATATCTCGTTCTTTGTGCAAAAAGACGTAAATGCCCTTCGGATCCTGATCATTGCCAGACTGGATACTGTGTTTGGCTTGCATTGGACCGATACTGATATCAACGAGACGGACATTGTGATATTTTGGCGGAACCCAAAAGGATGGGAAATGGGTAGATATGTCGTTTTTTATCTTATGTGTGCAAAAAGACGTAAATGCCCTTCAGTTCAGATACTGATGTTGTATGAGGTGCAGGGGTTAATGGCAGTGGCATCCAAGGTACTGATGGCTCTGAAATGAAAGTACTGTCAGAAGTAAATGATGAAAATGGGGACAATAATGACAATAGCAATGAGAAGCAGGACAAGTCTAATCTTACTGAAACTTATAGCAATGAAAGGTTTGATTTTTTTTTTTTCTTTTTTTTTTTTTGTATAAAATATTAGACTTTTGTTATCGTATTTTAAAATTATTCATTTTTTTTTTCTGTGTATATACAGCTTCGACCACATCCTTCCAGATAACCTCTTCGCCTCCCCTACAAAAACCGCCGCCACTAACCACCACTCTGTGTTCTCAACTAACTTACCAGAATCTGATGCACCGCCATCTGCCGCCAGTTCAGCCGCCCTGAACATGGCGTCTCTCAAATCATGTTACTTTCAAATGCCAAGGTTAGACAACCCCACAAACTTTATATATATTTTTAGCCAAATTCCATAAAAATTAAAAACCACTATATGTTTTTTGTTTAACCATATTGAATTATTTTTTTTAAAGTTCAAAATTTTAATGCTTAAACCAAAAAAAAAGACAGAAATCCAAACTACATTTAATTTTTATGAAATTTGGTGTATATTTTGCATGATGAAGGTAAGAGAACACCAAAAAAGTTTTTACATTTATTTATTGTTGAAGCTTTTTGGTATATTTTTCAATGTCAAATTGGGATTTTGTTAATATTTACCAGGTCTTTTTGTGGGCAAGAAGCCATTGAAATGTAGGTGAAGGAGGAATTTTGGTGCAGAAAGTTGAAGAGAAAAAAAGATCCTCTACTTCTTCTAGCTGTATAGCGCTCAAGATTAATGTCATCTTCAATACTTACAACCCATACATATAATATCAATATGCAATACATAAAAGAAAAAGAAAAAATCTCCCAAAAAACAAGAAACAAAAAAAACTACTGATTTTATGGCATAGTGGAAGAAGAAGCTAATGGTTAGTTGTAGTAGTAGTGATTAGGTACTTTTTTTATTTTTATTATCTTTTTTTACTTCTATATACTAGTAGTGGAAACTAATGACAAATTTACCCTCTATTTCCTTTTGAGGTGTTAAAAAGGATGTGAATGGTGGATGTACTTGTGTGTACATATTTTTGTTGATTGAGGGTAGGGGAAAGCATATGACTATTAAAAAGATATATAGACCCCAAAAGGGTAAAGCTGTCATTTCTGTTATCTCTTTTTGTGTGTTAGTGCTCTGAGGAAACAGCCTTTGCTTGTTTAGTCATCTTTTTGACATCATAAAGATAAGTATCTGAGACAGATCGTGGTAGATTACTATAATACCCATTGGATTGGGAAATACGAAATAGTCATCTTTTTTCCATCAATAAAGATGGGACTTTCAAAAAAAAAAAAGATTCTCGTAAATGTCCTAAATGCCCTTTACATGGCTAAATAGTAAACACTCATCTTTTTAATAATAATGATAATCCCCTTTGAATGATGAAATTATCATCTTTATGAGACCAAAGAAAGATATGCATTTCTGAGACAGATCGTGGTAGATTACCAAAATACCCTTTGGATGGGGAAATATGAAAATAGTAAAAAGATTCTTGTAAATGTCTTAGATAATGCCCTTGGAATGATGAAATAACCAAAATGTTCTTTTTTGAAATGGTAAAATTTTGAAAATGGGAAAATGACGAAAATACCCTTTTGGATGGTGAAAAGAATGGTAGGTGGCGGAAAAGGGTGTTTCTTTATGTGAATAAAGGATAGGCTAGGGGGACTCTTTTGTCTCATTCTTGGTTTCTTTAAGGGTGGACATGAGGGGAGAGGCCCACATAGTCACATGGGTACTGACACTACAGTTGAATGGTATCTCAGGGTACCCACACTGCTTTCACTCTCAGACTTCCTGGCTTCAATCACAATGTACAACTTTTAAAGCATAGGGTACAAGTCATTACATCACAATAAAGAAAAACTAAAAGTTATTTGTTATGTGTGTAGATACTATATAATATATTGAATTGTGTGTGCATGTGTGTGTGGGGACTTATGCTGTCATAGGTATTAGTGCGTTTCTGTTTTGGCATGTTTTCTTTCTCAATTATGGGTCAATGGTACAAATGCTTTGATATTTAGATATCAAGTTTGATTTTAAAAAGAAAACTATATTCTAAAGTATATTTGGATTAGAAGGTTGGGTTTGTTTTTTATTCTAATTAAGTCATATGTGCATGAATGTTTGAATGGATAATGGTTTTAATAAATGGATCGATGAAATTTTTTTAAGCATGTCAGGATATTTTATTGAATACTTTTGGGGATTTTTTTTTTCTTGAGAAAGATACTTCTATAAAAGTGAAACACTTAATTTGCATATGTAAGTGTATTAATTGTACATCAGAAAAATGGTATGTTTGTTAATACGAAGATTGTCGCCTAAAATTTTTAGGAGCCGTTTTTCACATGGTTTAACTGGAAAAACTTAGAATATTGTCGAAAGAATATTAGAAATAATAATAATAATAATAACAAAAAAATTACATACATTAATAAACAAACACAAGATACTGATAATGGAAATACAACAATAACATTAATTATTTGTCAAAAATGACCAACATGCTTCCATTCTGTCAAACTCACTACTTCAGCATTTGAACATGTCATTAAATAGGTATTTACGAGTTTCCAAATATATACTATTGACCTTTGATTTTTATTTCTCAGCTAATCTTTAATTATTTGCAAACAGTTACTTTTTTTTTCCTCTTACTGATTTTATGTTTTGGCAGACGATTCGCAAGAAATGACATCATTTTCTTTTCTTAAATATTAATATTTTAGTAATTTTTTATATTCTGTTTATATTAACATTTTGTAAATTAAGGCGATTCTACAAGTCCCAATCGCTTTTTCCGGTTACCTACATAAATTGACAAGTTTGATCATTATAGACGGCAGAGGTAGATATACTTGTCATTATGCCACTAACTCTAAGACTGGAATGTAAAACTTGTCACATCACATGGCAACACAATACTATTATACCGTAACTAAAAATAAGGTGGTGAAAATTAAGTCAACGTTCGTCAAACACAATCGCTACGGACACACAGTGGGGCCGTGGTGGCCCTGGGTGTGCAGATGGTGCGGTCGTACGGTGCTTCCGATTTTAGGGGGCCTCTGAATTTTGGGACAAATGTATGTATATGTATGATGTTGGTATTTTTATAAAATACATTTTTATGTGTTATTATTATTGAAAACTAGCCATGTGGGTTATTAATATACACAATATAACATTTGTTTGCAATCTTGAAGTAATTTTACCAATGAAAAATATAAAAGAAAATCAAAATCTATTCATAAATTCCAAAATTTATAGCAAATTTAAGTAAATTATCTATATTCAAAGAAATACACAAATTTGGTTCTAATATAAATTCTAGCTAACAATTTCATATTTTATAAAAGACATTTTACCCAAAAAATCTAATACAAAAAATCAAAATATAATCATAAATTCTATAATTTACTTTTCTCCAACCGACTCTCGTTTTAAAATTATTGTCAACTATAATGCGAGAAATTAGAATTGAAATGTGAAAACAATAGCGAGTGAAGCTCTTGCAATAATAGAAGCTTTTATAAAAACTTCTTGATGAAAAGACATATATATATATATATATATATATATATATATATATATATATATATATATATATATATATATATATATAAAATTAAAGATAAAAAATGAAGCTACTTGTGTAAAACAGTATGAACTTGACAAATTTGTCTTTATAGTTGGTATGGTTAGGGCTGTAAACGAACTGAACGTTCGGCGAACCGTTCGTGAACTGTTTGGCGGGAAGTTCGTTTGTGTTCGTTTATTTAATAAATGAACGAACATGAACACAAATTCTCGTTCGTTTAGTTAAACGAACGGACATGAACAATGGTCTCGTTCGTTCATTTACATTTGTGGATGTTCGTTTATGTTGTTCGTTTACGTTCATTTATGTTCGTTCGTTTAAGTTTTTTTATGTTCATATATTTTTAATTGTTTTTTTTAATTACATTACTATATTATAGTTCGTTTATGTTCGTATATGTGGAATTGTGTTTGTTTATCTTTGTTCGTTTATGTTCGTTTAGCATGTTCACGAACATAAACGAATGAACATGAACAAGGCAATTTGTTAAACGAATGAACATGAACAAAAAAACTCCGTTCGTTTATCTATTCGTGTTCGTTTGATTGTTCAGCTAACTTAAACGAACGAACATGAACAAGCCTTCGTGTTCGTTCGGTTCATTTACACCCCTAGGTATGGTTATATGGTATCATATATTGGTTAAAGTAAACAACCCGAGCAAACAAATGCAATATGAGACTATACAAAGAGTAGCGTGGGAGCAATTTTTGAGTTTTTTAACGATTATTGAGAGAATGAGTTTGACAAGGCTTTGGATTGTGCGAGAGCTATAACTTCTGATTTAGGAATTGCTATGGTGTTTGTTGACAAAGATAATAAAAGAACAATTAAAAAATCATTTTGACGAGAGAGTCATTCATAATTCAATATTTTGTGTGAATAGTTGATTAAACTATTGGTTCATTGGAGGAAACGTTTGAAAAAAAAAATGATACCAAGATATTTTTTGGTTGCTTATTTATATCAGAAAAGTTGAAGTCACTAAATACTAGCGAGTTAAAGAAAAGTTGCAAAAATCTTGAAAAGATGTTCCAAAATGGTCATATCTTTGACATCAATGTTGTTCCTTGTTTGGTTGTGGAGGTGGGGCAGGGCCGCACATCCGAACGTCTTACTAATCTTAATTATATACGACTTGTATACATGAGATAATGATAGATGGAGTAAGTATGAACCCTATCATGAGCATTAAGGCAAAGTAGCCCAGATCTACAAGTGAGTATTCTGCCATATAGTGGAGCACAACCCCAGTAGTGTTGTGAGAAAGCTAATTTCGGGACGAAATTCCATCTAACAGGGGGATGATGTGACAACCCGAATTTTTTTTTGCTTTATAAGTCCAGTCAAACGAGAGTCAGACTCGTTTCTGCTATCTTTTGGCCTTGTTAAGGGATTGTCCGAGTGTTCTAAGCCTCATACATTCAAGGAAGGAGTGTAAGGATATAGCTACTGAAGTTCAAAACCATCAAACAAAGCCATAAACTCCAACACAAGGAGTTTACGCCGCAAACTGGGAGTTTACGATCGTAAACTCTTGGCTGGCCGTAAACCCCTCCTATATATATGAGGGCACTTCATTTCTTCATTCTTTTCCTTCTTTGGCCGAAATATCCTCAAAATCTCTCAAGTAACATCAAGTTCTTCATCCAAATCCTCCAAAAACGTAAGTGTTCTTCCCTCTAGTTGTTGTTATCCTTCTTAAACATGTATCATTCTTTGATTCATCCATGAAAACACCCCTTTTTGTCTAGATCTTCAAATCTTCATCTTTCACGAAGAACACCAAGAACACACACTTGTTCTTGGTGGCCGAAAACACCTTCTAAGGCTTCTAAATTGTGAGTATTCCTTCCATACACTTGCTATCTAGTAGAATCATTAGCCTAAATACTTGGAACAAACAATTGGTGGACGATTTTGTTAAGGTGCAAAGTCATGCTTGGATGTAGTGTTTTAGGCTTTCCCCTTTGTATGTGTAAATGGGTTGAGTCTTTCCTATAAATAGGAAGTGAGTGACTCCCATTATGTAAGTGAATCCATTTGGAGTGTTAGACTAGAGAGAGAAAACTTTATACAAACCCATTTGTATATTCTTTCTAGATCTAATAAGAGCTTACAAACATTTATTTACTCCATGTGTTATTGATTTTACATGATGATTCACTAGATCTTTCTAATTCCGCACATGCCATCATAATCAACACCACTACAATTGGTATCAGAGCGAGTGTTCTTGATTTGATCAAGAATTGATCCTTGATAGCTATCTTGATTTGGTGATTCTTCATGTTCTTATTGATCTTCGTGTTTAGAGAGTGTTTTGTGTTCTAGAAATCGAATTTTTTCTTGATTTGATCCATAATTCGATTTTCTCTCTCTAGAATACTTGTTTGTACCACTTTCTCTCACTAAAATTTGGTTCATATTCACTTTCTCTCTCTAGAGATCTCCTTGATTTACACTTTCTCTCTCTAGAAAACTCAAGTTCATAACATTTGATTCAAAAGAAAAGAAGCAATTATGGAGCAATGGTTGGCTCGGAATGAAAGTTTTCTATACGTATACACTTCTTTTGAATGCATTCTTTATCGAATGACTTTTGGATTGCAAAGTGAAGATGCACTTATGTCAAATGGAGAAAGGGATGAAAAGGGAGATTTCATTGGTTATCCAATTTATCAAAACAAAGATTTGTTTGATCGATTGATTACAACATATCAAGAAAGACGAAGAAATAAGAGGAATGGTGAAGTCATAAAAGGAATTCTTCTTGCTAATTGTAAACCGGGAAGAAATAGACTTGAATATTATGCAAATTGTCGTGAAGCTCAAGAACATGTTCTTGATGATGTTCATCATGTTCATGATGTTCAAGGAAAAGAAGTTCAAAACAATGGATTTCAATGTGATGTTCTTGATGTTCAAGAAAAAGGAGTTCAAGTTGATTTTCAAGATGAAAAAGTTTATTGCTCAATTGGAGTTCAAACTGATGATATTTTGTGTTCTTGTGATTCGTTTGAAGGAATGATTCCTTATCGAAAGGCGCTGATCCAAGAAAATCACAAGTATCAAACTCCAAAAGATTTGATTCAAATTCACAAAGTTGATGTTGTGGAAAGTGGGTTTGTTCATGGAATCAAGTCTTCAAGATGCAAAAAGTTGAGAAAGAAAAAGAAGAAGAAGATTAATCGGAAAAACAAGCGGGTTTACTCACAAAAATCGTCAAATGTTGTGAAGCCGAAATCCGTGAAACAAATTTGGGTTCCGAAGCAACAATCTCCAAAAGTTGCATTGAATTTGAAGTCAAAACCCAAATGTGTTCGTGGTTCTTTTGAAGATGTTCTTGGATCGTTGAAGAACACGAAGAACATGAAGAACGAGTTGTACATCTCGCATGGTGGGTGGTACAATGTTCGATTTGGAGATTTTCTCATTCCGACAAAAGAACCAAGATCTTCCAAATTTGATTCGTTCGTTGCAAACGGAACTCGATTCATCAAAAAGGTATCTCAAATTCTCAAATGGATTCCAAAACGTCCATGATTTCGATTCGTGCGTTGCGTTCTTTATTTTTGATCGTTTGACTCTTTGGATCAAATTTTCTTTGAAAAGCCCACTTGTTGTGATCCAATAATTTTTTGTTGATCAAAGCCCGATCCAATCTCATATTCATTGTTCCATACTCAAAGCCCATTGAAATGATCATTTACTGTTCATCGAAATTTTCAAAACCAAATATTCAATCTGATCAATTGTCCGATTTGAGCCCAAAAGCATAATTTGTTTACTGTTCATATGATTTTAGCCCAAACTCATTTTATTCGATCAGAGTTTGATATCTCAATTGAAGTATATGGTTGTTCATCTTTTGACTTGTACACACGCATCGTGTACTTGTACCATCGGATAATGTTTCTTCATAATCAGTTGTTCTTCTGTTCTTAATCTCATTTTCTCATGGTCTCGTTCTGATCGATGTATAATGCTTATCTGAAAATGAGTTTCAATTTCATATTATTCAATAAAAGATAAAATCGACTTTCTTCAAGTCATAGCGTGAAGTCGATGATTGAGTCTTTTATTTTGATGAAATTGATCAACAACTTTGATATTTTCATGAAGAACAAGTGAAGAATTGATGGTTTATCAAGTTTTTGATCCAAAATTTGCTATTTGAATCATTAATTTGAAGTTTGTTGATTGTTGACTTCGAAAAAGTCAATATCAGAAAAAGTCAAAGATGATTTCTAAGGGCTGATTCATGGAATTGTTAGAAGAAATCAATAGATACAAGCTGTTTTAAAGATTTGGATGTTGAAATCATATTCAATTTGGAGGTTAATTTCAAATTTGGAAGTAAATGGGTGTATGTTCATCATGAACGAACACTGTGTTCGTTCATATTTGTTTCTTGAACGAAATGTGTTGGGATTTGATTTCAATGTTCAAAGGATGAAGTGATTGAAGATGAAGGCAGTCGAAATTGAAGAATTTGATGAATGAAAAGCAAAGTCGGCAACCTGGATGGTTAGTCTGGGTCTCATGTGCGAATGGTCGATGACTTGGATTTTGTTAATAGAATTGATTTTGGTATCGGTGGTATGGATTTCGCAAATAAGAAGTGATGTCAATTTTTGATTTTGCATCGAGTTCTTCATTAGCATCTGTAATTGTGGTATGAAGACCTGTGAAGATTTGGAGTTCTGTTGGAATCGCATTTGGGTCTCAAGTAATTTCGCATATGAGGTTAAAATTGTTTGTTCACATCAATGGATAAACAATTACGTTTGAAACAATCTTATTCGCATCTGCAATGTTTTTTCACTTCGCATCTATGGATCGATTATGTTGTTCACTTGGATTTCGCATTTGGTGAGACAAGTGTGTGGTTGATGATTTTTTTTGGTTTGCATATAAAATCAACTGAGTTCGCATATGGGTGAATCAATATTAAGTTCGCATCTGGGTATCAAGAATAATGTTCGCATTAGATGACAAAATGAAAATGCAAATGGTTGAAGAAGATCATTGTGTTGTGTTCGCATATTTTGTTATAGTAGATGAAAGATGCGAAAGGTGTGAGAATGAAAATGCGAAGTAATTGACTGTATAAGTGAATCCGGGAAGAAGAAAGCAAATAGTTTCAAAATTGGTCCCTGATCTTTTCACGAAATGACAAAATTGACCCAACTTCGCAAAATGGGTAATAAAAGCTAAGAAATTACAGAATTTTCAGTTCTGGTCCCTGCAGTTTGTGCGAATTTACGCTTTATGCCCGGTTTCACAAATGGGCTAGAGTTTCGCATATTTGACTTTTTTGGCGCAATGGGTCCCTGCAAGTTTCAGAAAGTGACAATATCTACCCGGTTTTTGAAAAATCTTGCAACTTTCACCCAAAAAGTCAAATTTTTTCATAAATTGAAATTTTTTGTGGCTTTTTCGTGATTGTTTTTCCGTGCAAGATTTTTGGTGATTCATTTTTGGTACACATCAAGGGGGAGTATCGTGAAGATTATTCCTCGGGCGCTTCTCATCCTTAGTGGGTTTTATAATCATTTTTTGATTATAAAAAGGGGGAGAATGATGGGTATTCGAAGCTTCTCGGGTTTGTCGAATATTCATTTGCGGATTTGAAGACCGGTGTTACTTCGAGGGGGAGTTCGGTCATGATTGCGCTAGCTCGTTGGAGATTAAAGCCGGACATCCAATCCTAACTTTGAGGGGGAGAATGTTAGGGTGCAACGTCATGCTTGGATGTAGTGTTTTAGGCTTTCCCCTTTGTATGTGTAAATGGGTTGAGTCTTTCCTATAAATAGGAAGTGAGTGACTCCCATTATGTAAGTGAATCCATTTGGAGTGTTAGACTAAAGAGAGAAAACTTTATACAAACCCATTTGTATATTCTTTCTAGATCTAATAAGAGCTTACAAAGATTTATTTACTCCATGTGTTCTTGATTTTACATGATGATTCACTAGATCTTTCTAATTCCGCACATGCCATCATAATCAACACCACTACAGATTTCTAGGAGTTTACGACCGTAAACTCCCTGGCCGTGAACTCCCTGGCCTTGAACTCCCTGACCGTAAACTCCCTTGGCCGTAAACTCTAGGGCCGTGAACACCCTTGTGTGGCCGTAAACTCCTTTTTGTGGCCGTACACTCCCTTAGATGAATCACATGTGATTCTAACACTTGGTCCAAGTGTTTCCTAGTCCCTAAAGGTGTTTCCTTGCTTGTGGTTGCTTCTAAACACTAAATTCATGTCATTATATGTCATTAGGACTCATTTGTGTCTCGGGAATACATTCGTGGAACTTCTCATCCTTACGCAAACCTTCGATTGAATCACCTACATAAGGTGAGTTCATACCCCTATAATCAATCTTTTAAACTGTTTTAAATGCTTTTAAGGGAGTGGGGAGGGGGGGGGGGGGAAACAAGTTGAACACAATGATAATTGTGTAAATGTTTGTTATAAACATCTTTCAAAGTATTGCTTATGTATTTATATGTGATCAAAACATTTCAAAAACTCTATTAAAGTTATGTTACTTTATAGTTTACAAAACTTCGTTTTTAAAGTACAAACTTAGTAGATAAACGAGTCTTTTCAGTAACAGTTCAAGTAAACATACTAGTAAACTATAATAGGTATAGTTTAGGGGTTCAGTTCATACTAGATACTAAAACATACTATAAAGAGAAACCGGGAGGTAGATACAATACATGATAACAGAAAGAACATAATAAGATACTATAATAGAAGGAACATACTAAGATGCTATAACAGAAAGAACACTCTACACTATCACAGACGAAAAAATCATGATTAACAAAATATACCAATGATTACTAACTCACTGTTCTTAACAAAAGGTGATAATAAATTGGGTATACAAGACTACTATAACTTTAATGTGAGACTACATCAAGACTTAGCAATTTGTTTGTTGAAGTTGCGTTTTGTAACCCGAATCTCTTGTAGGGAGAGCGTATAGTATGGGTACAACCACATCACATTATGACCTTAATAAAACAAACTTGTTTTAAGGTAATCAGTACTTCAAGTTGTCAATTCAAAAGACAATTGTGTACTTAGTTTTTCCCATCACTTTCACATTGTGACAGTTCCACTTGAAAGTCAATGCAAACTATTTTCGAGTTAAGATAGTTATAAACTAGGGAAAACTTATATATTTTCAAGTGACAAACATAACAGTCGGGTCTAGTACATTCAGTAGAAAGGGACCTATAATGCTAACTTTATGATTCCTTAGTCTATACATTAGGGATATATATTAAGCGGATCCGACAGGTAGTAGGATGTGTGCTTTCCGCTTCATTTCTTGTTCCTTGTTTGGTTGTGGACTTAGAGCAGATGCACCCAGTCTACTATCTACTCGATCTTAGCTATATATATATATATATATATATATATATATATATATATATTCCGTATACACCCGATAATCATAAGGAGTACCAGGATATGTCAGGTCATAGTATACAAATTCAATACACCGTTTTCTAGTACAAAACATACTTTTCAATTAGAACATTTGGTATTCAAAACTAGAAACTTAACCAGAAAGAAAAGGTTTTACTCCATTTTATTAAACCAATATAACTTAAAGGACCTTAGGTGGTTAACTCTATAATACCTTAGTTTATACATCAAGGTTATATATAATTAATACCCGATGGGTAGTTGGATGTGTGCTTTCCGCTTCATTTCCTGTTCCTTGTTTGGTTGTGGGCTTAGGGCAGATTCACACAATTAACTATCTATTAAATATTAGTTTATATATAGCTAATATAAACTAAGTGACTATAGAAGGAACCACTAAGGTTACCATTTTTACTAAAAGAAAT
Source organism: Lactuca sativa (assembly GCF_002870075.4). Lineage (NCBI taxonomy): Eukaryota > Viridiplantae > Streptophyta > Magnoliopsida > Asterales > Asteraceae > Lactuca > Lactuca sativa. The sequence continues at coordinate 77,593,279 of NC_056624.2, read as the reverse complement.
AAGGGTTTTCTTAAAGAGTCTTTCCATCAAATATAAAGGAACTATTACAGTTAACTCCGTGAGTACCAAGTGAATACGCAAGGGTTATATACAACGATGATCTAACAAACAATGGGATGTGTGCCTTCCGCCTCATTTCCTGTTCCTTGTTTGGTTGGGGGCTTAGGGCAGATACACACAATCGATTGTTTGTTTACTCTGCGTTTTAGATAACTTGTATCCATTTAGTACTCATAGAAAGGATTGTAGAGTCATTTTTACTTATCTTTCATCAAAGCAGGAAATATAGGATTTTCTGGAGGAACAGGCGAACTTTTCTAAAAAGAACTTACAACTTACTCATAACTTTCTTACAAACTTTCTTACATTACATCACTAAAACCTTATGAACTCACCAGCTTAAATGCTGATTTACTCTTTCAAAATAACTTGTATTCTTAGGATACCAGTAGACAGGTACGCACAATGGGATTTAGAAGATGGACCAGTATAGCTTCATGTCTTTTTCTAATTTACTTTGTAGTCTAGGTTATGTGAACCACATACTTTGTAAACACTTTCTTTCTAATGAAATAGTTGTTTATTACTTTGATTACTATGATGCATGTCTTGTGATACTAAACATGACGTCCTCCACCCCCGAACGTTTCCGCCGTTCCGGTTTTGGGGTGTGACAGAACACTTGAAGTTCGGATACACCACTTGATTAGTTTCGAGATAATGAACACCTTTTTCAGTCATTACTGTAGTGACAAAGAACATGGTTTGGCATGCGGAATTAAAGCTTTCACAATTGAACATGGTGATTTGGGTGTTTAAGAGATATATTTAATGTATATGGTGTTACAAAAAAGATCTAGATCTAGACTACATAATTAACACACACTTACACACTCACTTCTATATCTCTCAAGCACACCTCTACAAGTGGTATGAACCCACTATTTATAGAGGTGTTTACATGTCTCTCTCTCACTCTCTAACAAATGGGTCTAAAGGCTAAAGCACCACATGCAAGTGGGTTTTACAAAAGTCAAACATTTACAAAGTCATGAATGAATAACTTTGCACCCCAACAATTACCTTATCGAACTTTTCAGTGTCACCATACACCTGATGAACAACAATTCGCAGACTTGCTGTTTCTTTCGAATCGTTACTTGTTGATGGTGATTTGTTCGAAACTTCATCATCATTTTCATCATCACTACTATCAGTTTGACTGTCTTTGAGACTCACATGATCGAAATCAAAGACTTTCGAAGTTGAGGGTTTGTTAGTGATAATCTTAACCAACGAATCATTACACTTTTCTTTTCCTTTAGACTTAGATGCAACATTAATGACAGATAACTGAGAACAATCAACATCCTCAAAATCACTAGTTTCGCTAATATTATCAAAATTATCTTCAATATCAGCAAAATTAAATTCAGAATCGGATTTTGAATTCTTAGTTCTTTTCAAAATTTTAATTTGTTCAGTTTTGGTCAAGGTATCATTCACAATATCAACTAATTCATCTGCATCAAGATATTCATCAATTTTCACAATTCCATAAGCATATCTATCATCATGTATTTTATCAAATTCAACAATTGTTTTCTCACAATCATAAGAAATCTTATCAACCTTCTCTCTCTCTCGTAAGCTAAAAAAGGTAATAAGTTCCTATGTTGTTCCTTGCTTATATCTGATGAATGATGCAAAGCAGTTAATTTCGCGTAGAGTCTTTTTTCAGAATTACAATAAATGTTTCTTTGAGCTAATAATAATTTTACTTCACTACTCAATGAATCTCTATAACACATTATATTTGTAATCTATAACTCTAGATTTTCTATTTTTATTTTCTTGAAATCTAACTGCTTCTGAACCTCTAGCAACAGAGAAGTTGATTTCTTAGCCTCGTTACTAGCAGAGATAACCAAAGTATCGAAATAAGCAACAATATCATCAAAAGCAATTAGTTCCGAATCATATGCACTTAAAGGAATATTAAAAGATTAAAGAATAGAACGTACCTTTGTGGTCATGGGTGATTTATCTCCTGATTTGGCCATGAAGCAATTACCAGTCACCAATTCTTCTTCTTCCTCTTCACAGAATTACAATTAATGTTTCTTTGAGCTAATAATAATCTTACTTCACTACTCAATGAATCTTTATCACACATTATATTTGTAATATGTAACTCTAGATTTTTTATTTTTATTTTTTTGAAATCTAACTTCTTCTGAACCTCTAGCAACAGAGAAGTTGATTTCTTAGCGTCGTTACTAGCAGAGATAACCAAAGTATCAAAATAAGCAACAATATCATCAAAAGCAATTAGTTCAGAATCATATGCACTTAAAGGAATATTAAAAGATTAAAGAATAGAACGTACCTTTGTGGTCATGGGTGACTTATCTCTTGATTTGGTCATGAAGCAATGACTAGTCACCAATTCTTCTTCTTGCTCTTCAAATTGTGCGAACATGGCCCCATGCGTCAGATTACACATCTCTTCATCATCAGATCCTAAAGACCATATCTAATAAGTGCCATCATCCTCACCTTCACCTCTCGCTACCAATGACATTCCTTTCACTTTTGCACGAACCTCTTCTAAACGCTCCACATAGTATGCTTCATCCTTGACCTTATTCTTCTTTTCATCTTTCCTACGAAGCATACAATCACTCGCCATATGATTAGCTCCGTGGCAGTAGTGGCAATCAATTCCCGAATCTCCTTTAAGTTTCTTTTCAACTTTCTACTCTTCCTCTTTTACATTACTTTTGTCACTTTTATTTTTCTCTTCTCCTCCTACTTTTGTCACGAACTTTCCTTTTCCTTCACCAATTTTTGACTTTGTATTAAATGGTTTCTTGAAAAATTTCTTTGCCCTATTATTCGAGTAAAATGCAACAGCTTCATCGTCTGAATTAACCAAAAATCCTTCACTATCAGAATCTTGCTTTTCGACTGACTCTTTCGCTTTAACTTTCGACATCAAAGCTAATGGTCCTCCAAGACTCATTTTTGATTCCTCATCAATTTCATTTACTTCTCCTTCATGAGTTTTTAGCAAATTGTACAAGTCATTAAGCATCAAAGTATCGAAACTCTGCTGAGTTTTCACCATCAATGTCACATTCCTCCATTCTTTTCATAAACCCATGATGAATGTCAAATTGAACTCCATGGTTGTTCGAGTGATTCCATGGCGATTACACTTGTAGATTAACTCGTTCAACCGATCATAGTAATCTTCTATCGATTCAACATCTCTTTGTTTGAATTCTTTCAATTCAATCAAATAGTGTTTTACAGAATTGATCTTAGCCTTTTCACTTTCTTGAAAATTTTCTTTGAGATTGTTCTGGATGTCTTTTGCAGTTGTACAACTTCTGACATAGTTGTACACAATAGGAGGCAATTCACCACACAATTCTCTCATACATCTTGTCTCAAGCTTCTTCAGCCTATCCGATTGATCATTAACACTGGAAGTTCCAGATGAAGATCCAATTGCTTGAACATTTGGTGGAGGAGTACTATTTCCATAAATACATGACCAAAGCTCCTCATCCAGCCCATTTAATTTGTCTTGCATGCGATCAAACCACTGATCATAGTATTAAAGGATGCGTATAGGAATCTTAGTTGAAGATCCTAGCAGATGAGAATATGATTTCATTGAGTTAAGGTTGAAATTAGCCATGAACGTACGGATGAATTTTTCAGAAAAACTTAAGAGTTTTTGAAAACAAATAGCTGAAACGATTGGAGATTTCAAATAGAACACTTGATTCAACATATCAGTTGCAGAATCGAATCACAACTGTAGATCAATAACGATTTTCAAAACAAAAGTTGCTGAAATTTTTGAATCCAAAAATCGATTCAAAATCTTTTGATTCAGAATGAAAATCAGATCGCAGAGATATGATTCCTGCTATGATACCATTTGATGAAGTTTTAAATCGAGTAATTAATGGAGAATTAGAGTAACGAGAAATAAGAACACCGAGAGTAAATAAGATCTAGTTTCAGCTCAGTTATGCTTTAAGATTACAAAGAGTGAATAGACAAGACAGACTCCCAAAATTCTTATCTAACTCTAAGTATCTTCCCTATTTATAGGAGAACAATAAAGCATACAAAAAATTACAAAGGACTAGACATTCAGTTTCCGACATATAATGCCTTTGTAAAATAACATTACAATTTCGACACCTTACAACCTAACTTCGACCTTAACACACTCCACAACAGAACGATGTAGTTGAAAGAAGCAGTAGAACTCTTGTTGAAGCTGCTCGATCCAGGATTAACTTCGCAAATCTACCACTCTACCTCTGGGCTGAAGCCATATCAACTGCATGCTTCACTTAAAATCGGAGTATCATCAATCGATGCCTCAACATGGCATTGTACGAAGCAATGAATGGTCGGAAGCCAACAATCTCATTTCTTCATGTTTTCGGATGCAGATGCTTCATCAAGAACAACCGTGATCAGCTTACCAAGTTCCATCCTAAAGATGATGAAGCCATCTTCCTTGGGTACTCTTCTAAATCAAAAGCTCACAAACTTCTTAATCGAAGAACTCGTGTTCTGGAAGAAAGCTTTGATGTTACATTCGATGACAATTTCGTTCGAATTCTGGCGCAACCCATGTTATAACTCACATTATGGAGTCGGATGCTCCACCGCCAGGATGTCCGAACCAACAAACTGATGGGTTATGGGTAAAACAAATAAACTAGAAAACAATTCCTAAGTTCACATGCAACCTACTTTGGATCTATGTTTTAACTATTGAACATATAACTTTGAATTTCAAACAAGAACCCTAGAGGAGAGAGGCTATATTTCGAAAATAACTAACTAGGGTTTAAGAGTTACATACCTTTCAATTGTTATAGCAAACAATTGATAATCCTCTTGAACTTGATCTTGATATTCTTGGAAGGTTAGCAACACAAATGTAATGCCTCTAATGGAATCACACCCAAGAACTAGCAAGAAGGAAACTAAAAGGAGAGAGAGAGAATAAGTGAACGACCCAAAGATCAAACAACTTATCAAACAATGACTGAAAATAAGAACAATAAATATTCACGAAGAAAAACTTTTCACTAAGAATGATAATCTCACAAAGAGATTATCGTATGCACAAAGCGGCTATTAGGGTTTTTGAAAACGCGTGACATATTACAAACCGATACAAAAGATTATATACTACTATTCTAGACAATCCCTATAAATCAGGGATATGCCAGCTAACTAATTTACGCTAACTATGGAAACAAGATAAATACAAAAAACTGTTACAACGTGTTGAATAAAGATATATACTTATCAACTGAGATGCTGATGTTGATGCTGACGCTGAGTCATGCGCTGACCCTGATAGACTAATTTCAAACATCATCATATTTCAAGGTTTGACCTTACAATCTCCCCCAATATGATGATGTTCAAAACCAACTAGATTAGAACACCTCTGGACAAGAATTCTTCATACTCAGCTTTAGCTTCTACTTGTTTCTCAGACACGTGCACAGGCTGTGGTGGCTCGGTCTGTTTCAGCACGTTCCCCTCAGATACATTCTTAACAGAATCAATTTCTCCCTCTTTTTGAGCATCATCATCATTTAGGTCAGAGGTAGGAGTTGACAGAATAACTCCTTTCAGTTGTTGAACATCAGCTTCAATACGAAGGAGACGCTGACTCATGTCTCGAGTCAGTGTAAGAAGCTCATTAAAGGCTGAGGATGGGATTTGGATGAACTGAGTACCTGAAAGCTTTTGTGATTGATGCTGCTCCCCCTGAGATGGTTGCTCCCCCTGAGCAGATGGCTCCCCATGAGCAGATTGTTCTCCATGAGCAGATGGTTCCCCATGAACCGAGTGAAGTTTTTCAGTGACAGAGATGGTATGGTGAGAAAGCTGAGGAGAGATTTGAACATCTCTTGGACTAGGATCATCTGGAATGTCAGCATTAGTGTCGTTTATATCATCAGCTCCTTCGTCAGTGTCAGCGTTCAATGATGGAACTGTATAAGCATGTGCGATCCACTCTTGCATTCGATCAGAAATGCCGATGTCATTGGCTAGAGGATCATCTTGGTACATTCGAACTGACATTCGTGGACATGGGATGGGGTTTCTAGAGTGTGAGTAATAGGCCTCAGCAAAAAATTTGTCCAGAACAAGAGCAATCCAACGAGGAAATGGAACATGATCAGCTCTTACATTGGCACGAAGAAGTTGAACAAGCTGATCAAAGAAGAAGGCCCCATAATCAAGACATTTGTTGAGAAGAAGAGAACATACCACTTGTTGCTCAAAAGCACTCAGTTGATCACCACTACGAGATTTGTGGCCCACGCACTTGCAAAGTGCTCCGGTGAAGAACTTCCATCCCAGAGTCATACACTGACGCATAATGAGATTTGATTGAGTACCAGCTTTGGAGTGATCGTATCCCAATTGATTGAAAAGGCGTCGACAACGTTCAATGGACGGGAGCTCAGAGAAAGGTTCAAAGATTGGCAACTTGAGAGCAGCACTGAGAAGATCAACAGTGATGAATACTGAGTGACGGCCACGCCCAACGGTGCCGAAGATAGCGTTGTTGTCGTTATTGATTGATGCAGAGTAGTAGAACTCGCATATTTGTTCTGGAAAGAACTCTGATGGAACCTCACTGATAGCGTATCGAAGTCTGCAAGAAACTAGAAAGTTAACGAAATCTTCAAGTCCAAGACCTCGATGAACATCTGGTATATCAGGGTTGAAAACGACATTAGTGGCTTTGATGTATATGGGAAGAGGAGGAGAGTTTGGAGCAGGGATTACTCTTCGTGAAGTGGATGAGAAGGTAAATAGGGTTGCCGCCATTGAAGAAGGTTTGGATTCTAGGGTTTTGAAAAGAAACGAAGGAAATTTGGATAATGGAAGGAAGGTTTGAAAGAGAAGGGAAAGAGGTTTAAATATGGGACAAAACGGGTTTTAAAAGGTAATGATTATCTTCTTTAAAAATAACTGCGTATCGTAACAAACTGTCAAATCAGAAAAATAGCCGTTGGGTAAAAAGAGCCGTTGAACTGAAGATGAAACGACAATCAGTGTCTGCGGAAGCGCTGAGATCAGTGTTACGAAAGTTTCATGCTGAAAGATGGTTTACCGTCAATTCAAGGTACAAATTGCTTGTTTAAGGTTAGCAAGGTGGTTGGTGCGTGTGATAGATACTAGTTTGATTATCTAACCATCGGCACAGAGTTTTGTGTCTTTATCAGTGAGTGGTTCGTCTTATTGAATCATTAGACACTGAGTGAGAAGAAGGTGAAGAGAGGATTGTTGCGTGTGATAGACCTTGGTGTTTTGGTCTAACCATCGGCAAAGACTGTTAGAGTCTCATCAGCGTGTGTTTTGTCACACTGAATCACATAATCAGTGTGAGATTGGTAAGAAAGGATAGTTGCGTGTGATAGACCTTGGTGCTTTAGTCTAACCATCGGCAAAGAGTTTCAAGTTGTTATCAGTGTATGGTTTAATACAATGAATCATTCAACTTTAGTTTAGAAGATTTGTAGAAGAGATAGAGATAAGAGATCAAACCAAGTACTCAGCATGAGAATATCATCAGAATATCATCATCAGCAAAATATACTGATGGGTTTTGAGCATTCTAACACTTCCTAAGTGTACATGCAACCCTAATAACCTTGAATCTATGTTTTCTCTATATACATGCAAATTTATTTTTCAAGGTTATATCCTAACTAGCATGGCATGGGGATTACATAAAATATAAAACTAGTAGAAATACATACCTTGTTGTTGCTTGGATTCCTTCAAGACTTTGTGAGCCTAGCACCCCAAATGTTGTGCCTCAAATGCTTCACACAACACCTCAAGACTTGGAATAACTTGAGAGAATACTTCTAGCACTCAAAATCGGTTATGGCCTCTCTAGTAACCTTACTAGCACCGATTTCACTAGCCAAAGGGTCCCTTTTATAGTGGTGTCACAATTAGGGTTTTCACATGAATACTCTTAATTGTCACGACTCTTCATTTCTCATGACCCATGGGTTTGTAACTCCCATGGACTATCCATGGAGCTCCAAATGGTTACATCCATAACCCATAAACCATGGATCATTAATCCACCATAAAAGAATTGATGATTGTCATAATCAACCCTTATATATTTAATTAGTCTCACTTTGATCACCAAATTAATACTAGATTAACACTTGATCAAATACTAATTAAATAATACTATTATTAATATATTAGAACTTATAATATATTAATAATCATAAGTGCCATATTATCTCATTTAGTCTATCCAAGTATTGCAATGCCATGCAACCCAAATGGACCATGCCGGGTCAGATCAAGTACATACCAAATAAAGTTATGGACTTAGACACTATATCCAACATATACATCAGCTTATAAGACAATAACAAACATTAGCAAAATTAATTACAAAGTAATCATTCCAAGTTCTCCAATAATGTGAGCAGTTGTTTGAGTGTCCAGGGCCTTGGTGAAAATATCAGCTAGTTGATCTGAAGTCTTGACATGTTCAAGAACAACCTTGCCCTTCTCAACATTATCCCTGATGAAGTGATGTCTGATCTCGATATGCTTTGTCTTTGAGTGCTGAACAGGGTTCTGTGTGATTTGAATGGCACTGGTGTTATCACAGTATATAGGAGTCTTAGTGAATTTGAGCCCATAGTCCAGAAGCTGATTCTGAATCGATAAGAGTTGAGCACAGCATCTTCCAGCTGCAACATACTCAGCTTCTGCAGTTGAAATAGCTACTGATGTTTGCTTCTTGCTAGACCAGCTGATAAGACGATTTCCAAGGAAATGACATCCACCTGATGTACTCTTCTTGTCTAAGTTGCATCCTGCATAGTCTGAATCAGTGTATCCAAAAAGTTCAAATGCTGAGTCACGAGGATACCATAGTGCCAAGTTCTGAGTGCCCTTCAAGTATTAGAAAATGCGCTTGACTGCCATGAGATGAGACTCCTTGGGATTAGCTTGGAATCAAGCACAGAGAATAGTTCCAAACATGATATCAGGACGACTTGCAGTGAGATACAGAAGAGATCCATTCATTCCTCAATAAAGAGAGTGATTGACATCAGCGCAAGTGGGGTCAGCGTGTAGCTTATCAGTCTTGGACACCGGAGTGGAGGCCGATTTGCAGTCACTGAGAGAGTACTTAACAAGCAGGTCAGTAATATATTTACTTTGACAAATTGAAATACCTGATTTTTGTTGCTGAACTTCAAGACCTAAGAAAAAGGTCATCTTCCCCATCATGCTGATTTCGAACCTTTGAGACATGATCTCAGCGAATTCCTTGCTCAGTTTCTCATTTGGAGAGCCAAAGATGATGTCATCAACATAGATTTGAACAAGTATCATGTCTGAGCCTTTGTTTTTGATGAAAAGAGTGTTATCAATTGCTCCTCGTCTGAATCCATTTTCAAGAAGATATGAAGTCAGCGTCTCATACCAAGCCCTGGGAGCTTGCTTCAGTCCATAAACAGCTTTGTCTAGTCGGTACACATAATCCGGGTGATCTTTGTCTACAAATCCTGGGGGCTGACTGAGAAATACTTATTCTTCTAACACACCATGAAGAAATGCTGTTTTGACATCCATCTGATAGACAATGAAATTCATGTAGGATGCATATGCGAGAAACAGTCTGATTGCTTCAATACGGGCAACTGGAGCAAAAGTTTCCCCGTAGTCAATAGATTCAATTTGAGTGAACCCCTGAGCAACAAGTCATGCTTTGTTGCGAGTAATAATACCATCTTTATCAACCTTGTTGCGATAGACCCAGCGTGTTCCGGTGATGGTCTTTCCTGATGGTCTGGGAATAAGAGTCCAAACCTTGTGCCTTTCGAACTCATTCAGCTCGTCTTGCATGGCTTTAATCCAGTCAGCGTCTTGAAGAGCTGAGTGTATCTTGTGAGGTAAGATCATTGAAACGAAATTAACATACATGCAAAAATTATTAGATAAACGAGATCTGGTTCGGAGACCATCATGAAGATTCCTAATAATTTGATCAACAAAGTGATCTCGATGTTCAGGAGCTGATACTGATTCCAATGGATTTGACGCTGAAGTGTTGTTACTGAGAGGGTCATCAGTTGCAGTAGACCCTTCAGCTTCAAGGGTTTCATCAGCATCAGACAAATGAGTTGTCGAGCTGACCATAGTACCTTGATTTAAAAAACTTTGGACTGGAACAATGGGATCAGGAATAATAGCTTCTTCTTCAGGGTGAGAAACTTCATCATATGGGCAAGAGAGCAGCTCATGAAAGATAGAAGAGGAATAAGTTACCTTTTCATCAGTGAATGATTCTTCATCAAACTTTACATGAATGGATTCCTCAATGCACTGCCTGTTCACATGAAAAACACGAAAAGCCTTTGAAATAGATGAGTATCCAACAAAAATACCTTTGTCAGCCTTAGGCTCAAATTTAGATCTAGAATCGCGCTGATTGGGAATATAGCAAACACATCCAAACACGTGAAAGAAGGATACGTCTGACTTTCGACCTTTCAGCATCTCATATGGTGTCTTCTTGTGAACTCTATGAATTAGAGAGCGATTCTGAGTATAACATGCTGTATTAACAGCTTCAGCCCAAAAAGACATAGGAAGACCAGCATGTATCATCAATGTTCTTCCTGCTTCAATCAGAGTTCGATTTCTTCGTTCAGCAACTCCGTTTTGTTGAGGAGTGTGAGGAGCTGAGAAGTTCTGCCCAATGCCTTTAAAATCACAAAAGTCTTCAAGAATTGAATTTTGGAACTCAGTACCATGATCACTCCTTAGCTGCTTAACTTTGAGACCAGTCAGTGTCTCATTTTGACGAATCAGTGAGATAATTTCCTGTGCAACACGACCTTTCTTTTTCAAGAAAACCACCCATGTAAATCGAGTAAACTCATCTACAACCACTAGAGTATACTTATTTCCTCCTAGGGAACGAACAGGAATAGGACCAAACAAGTCCATGTGAAGTAAATGAAGAGGAACGGATATGCTTGAACATGACTTGGGCTTGAACAAAGACTTTGTTTGCTTTCCTTGTTCACATGCTGAACAAACTTTATCTTTGACAAAACTGAATTTTGGAAGACCTCGGACCAGATCTTGATTGGATATCTTAGATAGATTTTTAAAATTCAAATGTGAGAACCTTTTGTGCCAAATCCAGCTGAGATTGGTTTGAGATTTGGTAAAGAAGCATTGCATCAGTGCCTTGTCACTTGAGAACATGTCGAGAACATATATATCATCCTTTCTGTTTGCTGAGAGTACGATGTTCTTGTCAGTGTTGATGACTCTACCTTCCTTCTTTGTAAAATGAACTTCATAATCAGCATCACACAATTGATTGATTGAGATAAGGTTATGTTTGAGCCCCTTTACATATGAAACATTCTGAAACACCACATTGTTGCATTTGATGTGCCCATATCCTTTAGTGAACCCCCTTCCATTGTCTCCGTATGTAACTGCAGGACCACTTTTCTTGACATAGTCTTCCAGGAGAGACTTGGATCCTGTCATATGTCTTGAGCAACCACTGTCTAAGAACCAAAGATGTTCTTGACCCTGCAGTGCTGAGAAACTAGTTAGAACACACTGACCCATTATAAAATGGGTCATTCACAAAGTTATTCGATAATAAATTATAACACTCTTTAGGAAGACAGTTTAAAGAATTTGACTTAAGAGTCCATTTTTCATTTCTAACTTTGATGTTATCAGCTCTTAAAGATGTTTTATCAAATGAGCATTCACTGATCTTATGAGAAGTATCACCACATCTGTAACAAACTCTAGTACCAAAGTTCTTCTTGGTGAGCATATTTCTAGACTTAACACATTTAGATTTGTAAGATCCACCAAGTGAACTTTGAGTCCTTTTGTTTGTCATTGAATTATGACTGAATTCAGTGTCAGATAAATTATGATCAGTGATAGATGAGGAGCTGACATCAGTATTTGATTTGGACTTATTCACAAAAGCATTACAATCAGAAAAATACTTAAGTTGTTCATGAACAGTGTGAAACACTCCATTTGAGATAGGGAAGGAAATAATATTCTCAGTGAGAGGAGTTGGTCTCACAAGATGTGCAGGGTAAGAAGTAGGATCAATTCCGGTAATTTCAATATCACACTTAGTGACACCATTAGAATCAGTAACACAATATTCATCAATTAGACTCTGATTAATAAAAGTGTTACTAATAAACTTGTTTTTGAAATTATTTTTCAACTCATTCATGGAATAAAATTCAGATTCTTTTTCTTGAGATTTAAACCTTTTCAGCTTCTGCAAAATTACTCCCAAGAATTTTCTCACAAGAGTGTGGTATTTGAGCAGAAATAATATAATTAGCATTTTTGTGAGATTTAGCCCAAATTTGTAGCACAGTTTGTTCTTTGTTCAAGAGATCTTTAACATTATCAATTTCAGCAGACAAAGATGAGTTTGACAAACTAGTGATTCTAAGATTTTCCTGAGTAGAATCAATAATGTTATTTTTCATGGATAATTCAGTTTTAAGAAGATCAATTTGATTTTGCAAATCCCTTATTGTTTGATTCTTCTTAGAATTAAGAACACCCAAATACTCAAACATTTTGATTTTTTCATTCATTGAATAGGAAACAAAGTTTTTAACCTGATACATTGAAGGAGAATCAGTGTTGTGCTTCCTGGAATTTTCAACCGCATCAGACATATCAACATCAAATGAACTTGTGCTGTCTTCACATTCATCAACATCTTCTGTTTTAGCCATCATACATTTAACTTCATCATCTGATGACTCCTCATCAGTCTTCCATTTTTCTTCTTCAGCAACAAGAACTTTATGTTCCAAGTTCTCTGCTTTCAGCTTTTCAACCAATTTGTTGTACTTCTGCTTCCAGTATTCGTCCGAGCTTTGGGTTCTTTGCTTGCATTCTTTTGCAAAATGGTCAGTGCTACCACAGTTAAGGCACTGAGCTTTCCCTTTCTTTTCAGTAGCAAGTTTCTTGTCAGCATCTGACCTTTTGAAGGATTTCCCTTTCATCTTCTTCTGAAACTTTGAGAAATTACGGCCTAATTTATCAAAAGTCTTCACAATGAACGCCGCACTAGCAACAACCTTTTCCAGACTATCAGTATCACTTTTAGTAGAATCAGTGTCTGAAAAGGATTCAGTGTCTGACTCGGATTCTTGCCTTTTGGTTGAAAACAGTGCCACTGATGACTCACACTGAGCATCCTTCAGCAACTCCTTTCTTTGGAGCTTTGATTCCTCATAGTATCGAAGATTTCCATAAAGACTTTGTAAATCCATTGTGCTGATTTTCTCACTATTTTTCAGCACATCAACATGATTTTCCCAACCTACACCCAAAGAATCCAAAAACTTCTGCACTAGAACAGTTCGATGCTTTAACTGATCTAGTCTTCGCAAATCATTAACAAGAGTATTAAATCTGTTAAAGGTTTGAGTCAGGGTTTCACCTTTCTTAGCAAAAAAATGTCCATATCTTCTGTTTAGATCATTTATCTGGGTAGCCTTGACTTCCTCAGTACCATCAAAAGACATAGTCAGTGTGTCCATCATTTCTTTTGCTGATATGCAGTTTTGAACCAGCCCAAAGATATTGTATGGCAAACCATAGCTGATTGCTACCCGAGCACGAACATCAAGCCCATTCTTTCTTTTGTCATCAGATGTCCAGTTTTCTTTAGGTGTTTTCTTCATGACACCATCAGGAGCATTGTTTTTCAGAGGCTGATACATCGGAACATATGGACCATTATTGACAATGTCCAACATGTCTTCATCTACAGATTCTAAAGCATACAAAGCTTTGATTTTCCACATAGCAAAATTGTTTTCATCAAATGGAGGAATTTTAGTAGAAGAATGATTTGAAGAGTTTATAGAAGATGATGATGAAGCCATTTGTTTGATAAGAGAACACTGCTCTGATACCAATTGATCAACCCAAAGATCAAACAACTTATTAAACAATGATAGAAAATAAGAACAATAAAGATTCACAATGAAAAACTTTTCACTAAGAATAATAATCTCACAAAGAGATTATCGTATGCACAAAGCGGCTATTAGGGTTTTTGAAAACGCGTGACATATTACAAACTGATACAAAAGATTATATACTACTATTCTAGACAATCCCTATAAATCAGGGATATGCCAGCTAACTAATTTACGCTAACTATGGAAACAAGATAAATACAAAAACTGTTACAACGTGTTGAATAAAGATATATACTGATCAACTGAGTTGCTGATGTTGATGCTGACGCTGAGTCATGCGCTGACGCTGATAGACTAATTTCAAACATCATCATATTTCAAGGTTTGACCTTACAATAAGGTATGCAATTTCGGCCCTAGGATTTCTTCAAAAGCAAGAGTGGCCGAATTTAGGAGCTGGGAGGCTCCTTATATAGTTGAGGGATCTAGGGTTTTGGGAAAAACCTAATACTCCTTTGCTTGGGGCCTAAGCTAATCCAAAGGCCTTATCCAAGCCCCCTTGGATGAAATCATTAGGGTTTCCCCTATAGATTTCGTCCACCCCCTTCCAAGGAGGTTCTGGAGCCTTCCACTCAACTATTAGATAATTGCAAACTAGTCCCTGCACTTTATAATTAATACTTTTAACCCCAAAATTAATTATGATTAATTTCTGGCTAACTATTAATTAAACCTAATGATTTCTAATTAATATATTAATCTTTTAACATATTAATAAACCATTTATATTAATCTTATAAACTAATATCTCTCCTTTCATAATTTCCTTGTCTAGTTGCTAGTTTTGAGGACAACCCAAAAGGACTGTGCTGCTATCAATTCAAGTACACACCAATTATAGTAATGGGCTTAGACACCTAATCCAACATTCTCCCACTTGGATAAGTCTGTAACTATAATTGCTAGTATGACTTCTAAATTTGACCAGAAAATTGTAGCTTCCAAAAGCTGCTGCCGAACTCTGACCCAGTCAGTTACGTGTCCTAAGATAAGTGATCACATGACCCTTCGTTCTACTAGATATCCCTAGACATAAGACATGGAATACAATCAATCTCTTTGTCCAAAATCTATGTTTCCCGATTTCTGATTTGTGATGATATAGGACTTCTAATCGAACACATTAATTTAGTCCTGGCTGGGCCCATCACATAAGTCAACAACCAAATCATCGAGGGGCCCACAGATATCGCTTTTCCGGTTAGGGCAAAAGGAATGAATAAACATTGACTCATATGCTTCTATCTTTTACTCATCAAACCATACATGACAATACGTTTTATAACACCAAGTTACTGATGCGTTTTCGTATCACCAATGTATAGCCGACTTGCAAATTACAAGTCATATATCTCTGTTTCAAGATCATAGATATTATCGTCTCAGTATTACTCGTGATGAATTCCATGAAGTAATACTCTGAGTGGGGGTTTATCCAATACTCAAATTTCAATTTCTGAGTACTCATGAACATTGCAACAATTCTATTGCCATGTCTATCCTTAGACAATCTGCAATCTAATTCATGACGGTCTTAATTCACTACTTACTTCCAAAAGTACGAGCGACTGTGGAGTTTGAATAATCTTATTATTTAGGAAGTCAAAACATGCAAAGTGAAACACAATAGTAATCGAATCCAATATGGCCCCAAACTTTTGAGTATAAATAAAACTCCTTTTATTTAGTCACCATATTAATTACCCATTAGTCATTGTATAATGTTTCGAGTAATCAACTTATTACTTGAATTACAACAACAATTGTCCCATGCTCCAAGCATGCACACTTTGTTTCCTATGGTCCTTACTTTTTGAAATAGATCAATTGAAAAACCTTTCCAGTGATGCTTATTTCACAAGTCCCAATCCTTATCATTAGTGTTAGAACACAAGGTTCTTGGCACTACCAGAATATGCTAGATTCTAACATCTTATGCAACGATCCTTTCGCAAAGTCATAGCACAAAAGTCACCAAGACTTGGCCAATGAAATTACAAACTACTCTTATCAAAATTGTTACAAGACAATTTCCATAGACACGAAGTCTCACATTCAAAGTACATTCCTTTGAACATCCTTCTTGCATAAACGTTTCTAACCTAGACATAGACTCTCAATATCCAAATCCTAATATGGAAACATTTCCATATTTTCCATATGAAAACTCATTCTTAATAGAATCTTATCTATTCATAATAATGTCGATATGGTCCATCCAATATCATACTTCCAACTACTCACAAGCAACCAATCCTCAACGAACTTTGGATCGTTCTTTGATAGTTGTTTAATTATTTTAGTCAAAACCGATTCTAGTTCTTTTTCCCTCTTAATGCGCTAGACATTTGGAAAATTTTAGAACAGTCGAATATTACAACATATGCAATCGATCCTACACCTGAAGCGTATGGGATACAATTCGTAAAGGAAAACGTGATACTTTACCCGTTTCATGCTATAATATTGTCATAATATTTCTATTTGCCGTTTTCTCAAAATTCGAACTATGAAGAGGGATGCCGTAATCATAATTGAACTTTGAGAATGCAATATATATATATATATATATATATATATATATATATATATATATATATATATATATATATCCTTGACTAAGTTCAATTAAAATATCTCGATCTAAGCTTTTAGATTAGAAACGAAATATAACATTCTCTCCCTTAATTATAGAAAAAACAACTTCTCTACTTTTGCGACTTTGCAAAGTGAAACTTTTTTTTTTCTATAATTAATATTGCCAACTTGCAATACTTAAAATAATAATAATCATGCTCCCATTAACATGATGACTATATCTATCCTAGCATAACATTTATGCTCCCACTAGCTTTGACACGTATTCAGAAATTAGTTGGACTTCTAGAAACCAATTACTTATTGACTTTCTTTACCAAAGTTCAGATTTCTGAAACCGAGACGCTTTGATAAGCCTTTATTTAGGCTTCTTGAACTCATACACCTTTCCTTAGATAACCCATATGTGTGTTTAAACATTTCTAGAATAAGTTTAAAATGTTCAGACCCATTTGCCATTTCCCACAATTCGAACTATGAAGAGGGATGCCGTAATCACAATCGAATTTGAGAAATACAAATTACATAATGCTATCTTCTAAATCTCTTTTAGTGAAAGCGTTTCCTCACAATTATTTTCATGAAGGAGAGAAACCTTATAACACTCAGATTTTGTGGTGTATGTGTTCCTATCCATGTGAATTTATCATAACCATAATCATAAGACAACAATTGTGACAAATCCAAACTCATATGGATTGAACTTTCTTGATTTCTAGCCTTATGGTAACACGAGTGCCCACCATGTCTTCCAAGTAGTTTAGCAACTTATCCTTACATATCAATGTACTTTCCATCGATTAAGGTACTTTGTCTTTATGCATTCAAATGAGATCTCATAGAACTCACATGCATAATTAACTCAATTGGAATGGCACAGAAGCAAAATAATGTCAACGCGATAGGTTGTAAACCTCAAGTCGTGTGCTAGTGATGATCGATAAGGTTTATTCTTGATTTGTTCTTGAAACTTTTTTATAAGATCATTAAAACTCCCACTGGCCTCTTGACATATATGATTCTTTTGTTAGAAAACTTTTCTAGACAAAACAAATATTCAAGAGTTAGTGTAGTTCTGTCACACCCCAAAACCGAGAACGGCGGAAACGTTCTGGGGCGGAGGACGTCATGTAATGTATCACAACAATGCAAAGTAGTAAACAAGCAACAACATCATCCATTGCATTTTAATTACATTTGAGTTCTTTCATAGTAAAATTCTACAAAATGAATATTCAAAAATAAAAGAGGAGTCTTGATCGCTCCGTCTTCATAGAACCTGGTAGTCGTACCTGTCTATCCGTGTCCTGGGAATACAAGTTATTTTGAAAGCGAGTATCAACAATAATGCTGGTGAATTCATAAGTATTTAAGTGACTTTGATTTGTAAAGTTGTAAAGAATGACCTGTAAATGTTTGAAAGAAAGTTTGTACCAACGAATATGTTTGTAAGTAATTGTAAACGTTTGAAACTCCTAGAAAATCCCACATTTTCTACTAGTATAAAGTGTAGCCTTCTTCCAAGGCTCGACTGTTTTGAATGTTTGTTTCAGAAATCCAATATTTGTTCGTAAGTAGATGGTAGATTAAAAGTTCCAAAATGAAACTACCATGATGTTTTTCATGTCTAAAATAGTAGATTTGTGTATAGTTATAATCACTAAGGTATATGATAATCCCATAAATCAAAGTGTTTTTAATACTCCATATGAGTTTTATAACGATGCTATTGACACTGACGGCCTGTAACAACGTTCTTCAGGCGTTGGAATGTTATGACATTTGTCACCCCAGACCTGCCGGTCTAACTGTAGCTAACATTTTAGGTGCGGGATTGTCAATCCCGTATAGATCTATACACAAGTATCACGCTCCCCCTACAAGGGATTATGGTATATAATACAGGACTTAATAATGCATACTCAAAAGTACGTGAATCGTCTCACAACCTAGTATAAAACAAATTTACGTATGAAAATGTCCATTTGTTTTTATATGAAAATACCTTCTTGATATGGTACTTGTAGTATATGAATATTTAGTATACTATCTCATGTAATTGTATTCCTTGAAATGGTACTTCTTGAAGTTGTATGCTTTTGTAATTGTATGCCTTAAGATTGTATGCCTTTTAATTGTATATAATTGTATCTCTTCGCATAGTATGTAATGTATTTGTATGGACTCATGAATAGACTGAATCTTGTATGATTCTTGGTACTTGGAATGGTAAATAGTATATCTTAACTATACCTATTATAGTTACTAGTAGTGTGTGTGTATAATCGAAATATGCCTTTGCTACCCAAAGGTACTGAACCAACTGAATAGAAAACTTTTATGTCTATATCTGTATACATGATATATATATATATATATATATATATATATATATATAACCATATGTGTTTAGGCGTGCATTTGACAAATAAAATATAGAAGAAGTTTTGTATAACCTTTGAGAAGTTTAATAAATAATAAGAAGTGATGACTTGATGTCAGTTTATAAAACGGTTGGAAAGTAGTTTGTTTGATAAAAAACAATTTTAAGTATAAGAAGACCTTTGTTTGAAATACGATTCTAACGGTGTTTGAAAGGAAACATAAAGTATGTAAGACAGTTTGATAAAGAGTTTTTAACATGTAAAAATGTTTGTCGTAAACTATTATAGTTTTTCCAAAAGTTCGTTTCGTTTGTATAGTAACCCTAGTGTAATGCTCACTTGTTATGAAATGTGTAACTTTTTGTGGTGACATAAATGAACACATGTACTCAAGGTATAAATAAACTGTTTGATTCGTATACGAATAACTACATATTTAATTTCAACAGATAAGATGATATCGTGTTATATTTTCCGTACGAAGGATTCCATATAATGGTTGTGAACCATATATGATTTACTTGATAAAAATGAGTATTTAGTGAAATCTTTGAGTTACACACGATAATAATCGTGTGTTTACTTGTATCCCCCCCTTAAAAGTGTATATAAAAAGTATTGATAACACATTTAAAAATGTAGATTATAGGGGTATGAACTCACCGAAGAAAGTGTGTGATTTGAAGAAAACGAGATTTTCCCGTGCGGCACCTCAACCGGAAAGTGACGAGATTTTCGGGAATCTCGGGGCTTCGGACTTTCGTCGGGGCTTGGATATGAAACCGGGAAGTCGGGATGTTGTCGGCACGAAAAACGAGGCGAAAATGTGAGAGAAATGAAGGAATTTAGTGAAAACAGCCGGCACCCTCGCAATCTATTTATAGAAGCTGGAGGTCCTCGGTACGCTGGGCGTACTTCGGACTTACACGGGGCGTTCCTCGTACGCGGGGCGTACTCCGAAGGTACGCAGGGCGTTCGCTTGCGTCACTGCTTACCGCATCCTCGGGCGAAGTGTCTGGTCGACGTGGACTATCCGGAGCCTAGTATCCGAGTACGCGGGGCGTACGAGGGTACGCAGGGCGTACTCCTTCGGATAAGGCTTTGAAGTGCGTGCCAAGAACTTCTAAAATGCGTAACTTTCGCATACGAGCTCCGTTTTTGACGTTTCTTTATATCCACGCGAAGGTGAGAAAATACTCTACAACTTTCATTTAGACTCCGTCGGCTAATTTTGACTTTATTTTTAATTATATTTTAATTAATAGGTCGGGACACGATATCCTCGTTAAAAATCCATAATTTCTTCATCCGTCGTCCGATTTCGTCAGACTTTTAATCGTTATACTCCTATTGTCGGGCTCTCCGACTTTTGTTTAGGTTGTGTCGGATAAAGATCGCTCGATCTCTATTTCGAGTTTTTTTAGCTGTCTACTACTAGGTTAGAAACTTCGAAAAATCATAACTTCCTCATACGAAGTCAGATTTGGGAGTTCTTTTTATGCATGATCACGGTTTAACGTAATCTATGACTTTCGTTTAGATACCTAAGGCTAAAAATTATTGTATCGAAATTTCGCGTTTTTCGCTTTAATCGGTGTTGCCTGGTTTTGCCGAGAATCTTCGGTTGGTCATAACTTCTCCGTTATAACTCGGATTTTAGTGTTCTTTATATGTACGAAAACCTTGATACGATTCCTACCACTTTATTTAACCCTAATAAGATTTTTAGGAAAGTTAAATTTTGGCTTAAGTTTGACTAGTGTTTCATTATATTGACTCAAAATGTCGGGTTGTCACAAGTTCTTATCAAGACAAAACACTTCACATAATTGGTCCTAGTTGTTCTTTGTCTTATCCAAGACAACACAACTTTACTAATTTCAAATGTGCAAGAATAAGAAATGTTTTTCCAACTTCCACTTTTGTTGAGTGTTATAAACCTACTAAAGACTTGTTACTCAATTCACAATCTTGGAGTATAACTCTAAGAGTTGATATTGGAATGAAGTATGATTGACTTCTTGATTTAACCATTTCCATAATTCTTGATTCCTCTTTTTAGACATACAAATGCACTAAGACTCACTTAGAGGGTCAATTGAGATATGGTTCCTAATCATTAAGACTTATCATAAAACACAATAAAAATTACTCTCCCTTCTCCTTCGAATAGAGAAACTTTTATCTTTCTGCCTACTTGGTTCTTCTTTATTCGTTCTGCTATTCATTGAAACTCTTTCAATCAACTCAGAGTTACACTTAATCTTTTAAGTATAATCATATTTACCAAACTTTAGTAAATCATGATGAATATCTTATCTATTTTGTGGTGGACTTGATCAACGCACAACCTAATGTACTCGATCTCCTAGTCCTTCACTTGACACTTTGTCAAAGAATTAGTCTAATTTCCTAATATGAAAGTTTTTCATTCATCACGCAACCAAGTTACAGAATTCCAAGTTTCTGTCCAATTGAAACTTGGGCGATGAGAAACTCTCCTTGTTTGGTAAATTCTCGACATTTCCACAAATAACATAATTAAGAATCAAATAAATTATTGCTAATAATAGGAACTTTCAAACATCATTTTTTTTATACACGCCATTGCAAGGATAGATAAATAAGATAAAAAACAAAAAATTATTTTATTGCGGAAAAATTTGTCCTTACAATGCAATTCAATTGAAAAACTATGTTATTAGCAATCTATTCTAAGTCCAAGTAGTAGCTCAAGAATCCAATCTTCAAGCAATGCGATCGAAATCCATTTCTTCAAGATTAGATTCAGCTCACTTCTTCCCTTAAGCTTCCTCTCTTTTCTTCGATCCTACAAAACATCAAAATGTAATCTTATCACATCATAAATTAAGAATCTGGAATAGGAACTTAAAAGAGCTAGATAGTGGATTTCATACCTGAAGAGGAGTCATAACACTAGACTCTCCCATCTCTTAGATCTCTCAGGTAGATAGGGCAACTTCGTCTCCAATGCCACTTCTCTTGGCAATAAAAGCAAATGGACTCTTTTGGAATGACATAAGGAACTATGTCATCATTTTCAATGTCCATTGAAGTTTGGGAGTTTGATTCACCAGACAAATTTGCTTGACCAGCACGCCAAATCATTGATGATTCAGTAGCTATAAGCAAATAGGTGAGATCAATGAAGGGTCACGTCATGATCTATCATATAGTATTCTCTAACGAACTCACTATATGATTCAGGAAGTGACTGAAGAACCTAGTCAACAGCCAACTCACTTGAAATCTCGACACCAAACATGCTTAACCTATCAATGTGTGACTTCATCTCTAAGACGTGTGCACACACAAGTTTCCCATCTTCGTGTTTACTTGCCAAAAGGGCTTGAGTGAGCCTGAACTTTTCAAGTCTTAGAACTTGTAGGTTAGGGAGAACAATTGGAGGAGGTGGAGGAAGTGAAGCATGATCTCTTGTTCCTCGATCATATCATGGAACATCATCTTCATTTGGAAAACTTGTTCCATGGAATTTGGGAAGACATGATTGTCAGAACTAGACATCTACAAAAACGGGAGAAAATTCAAGTTAGTTGATAAGAATCCTTGATGTAACACCCAAATGAAACATCGATGCTTGGATCCAACACAATATTCTACAACCTAGAAGAGGGATGCCGTAATCTAGTTGCATAATATTTGAAGGTAGGTAAATGACGATTTACTAATTTCCACCATGAAAAACGAAAAAGAAGGTTAAGTTTTAAATGTATTGGAAACTCCTAGATCTTTTGAGATACATTGAAACTATTCAATGGCATGTTTTAATCTCGGATTATGCTCTTCTATTTGTGACTGGGATGCCTAGGATCACAAACAAGATGTGAATAACCATGCAAATGTGCTTGGTAACCTCATTGTCTTTATCATTAACTATTGATGTGCCGGTAAACCACACACGCTCCATCAAAATGACAATTATGAGATACCCATTACTGCTCTTTATTAGTGCCTTTTAGCATGCTGGTTAACCACACCCGCTCCACTAATGACTAATAAAGCATAATGTGCAATTTCATGGATTAGCATACTTTTCACATTTTTTCCTAAAGTAACTAGAGTTGGGATTTTGTAAAATAGTGTTCTAGTACTTTATTTAACAACATTATACTTTTAATGAGATGTAGTTGTCCTATCAAATCCGTTCTGCTAACGACCCTCCACTAATCAAGGAAGCGGTGGGTGAGAGTGGACACCCATTCAACTACCATTTTATAGGAAGTTTCCTTATACCCCCTTTATAGATTAGCTTCGTGAATGAGGCATACTAGCGATTTAACTGACCATAGTCTTATACATATATAATATTTAACTTTTAATTATAATATATATAAGGTGCGTTTTAAACTTGTAAAACTTTAGGGTTTATATATAAATTTCGAAAATTAAGACATTAATTTTAAATTTAAAATAAACCAAATAACTAGATTTAATATTTATCTATTAATTAAATTTTAATTAATTAATTAAATCTTGTATGGATTATCTAATTAAATTAAACAATTAATTTAATCCTAATCCATATCCCTTGTAGATTTCGAAAATATGGGGATATGATAATTTCCTTATTTTTCTCAATTATCCAATAAGGCAACTATTATTCAAAACAAAGAAACCCTAATTCTTCTAGCATATTTAGAAAATCAAGGGAGGAGGCTAGGGTTTCCAAAACCCTAACCCTATTTTCAATTAGGGTTCATGGAGGCTAGGGTTTTTCGAAAACCCTTTGAACCAAAAATCCTAGAAATCGAAAATTTGGCCTTTTAGGGTTTAATAGGTATAAACCCTAATTTGCAATTCAACTATTACAACAATTCAATTTAAAACAACAATGGCTCTGATACCACTGATGGGTTATGGGTAAAACAAATAAACTAGAAAACAATTCCTAAGTTCACATGGAACCTACTTTGGATCTATGTTTTAACTATTGAACATATAACTTTGAATTGCAAACAAGAACCCTAGAGGAGAGAGGCTGTATTTCGAAAATAACTAACTAGGGTTTAAGAGTTACATAACTTTCAATTGTTATAGCAAACAATTGATAATCCTCTTGAACTTGATCTTGATCTTCTTGGAAGCTTAGCACCACAAATGTAATGCCTCTAATGGAATCACACCCAAGAGCTAGCAAGAAGGAAACTAAAAGGAGAGAGAGAGAGAATAGGGTATGCAATTTCAGCCCTAGGGTTTCTTCAAAAGCAAGAGTGGCCGAATTTAGGAGCTGGGAGGCTCCTTATATAGCTGAGGGATCTAGGGTTTTGGGAAAACCCTAATACTCCTTTGCTTAGGGCCTAAGCTAATCCAAAGGCCTTATCCAAGCCCCCTTGGACGAAATCATTAGGGTTTCCCCTATAGATTTCGTCCACCCGCTTCCAAGGAGGTTCTGGAGCCTTCGACTCAACTATTAGATAATTGCAAACTAGTCCCTACACTTTATAATTAATACTTTTAACCCCAAAATTAATTCTGATTAATTTCTAGCTAACTATTAATTAAACCTATGATTTCTAATTAATATATTAATATTTTAACATATTAATAAACCACTTATATTAATCTTATAAATTAATATATCTCCTTGCATAATTTCCTTGTCTAGTTGCTAGTTTTGAGGGCAATCCAAAAGGACTGTGCTGCTATCAATTCAAGTACATACCAATTATAGTTATGGGCTTAGACACCTAATCCAACACAAACAATCTTTGAAGTCGACTTTGAAACTCTCTGTGGACCCTCTGAAACCGCCCTTGATTTGGAATCTCGAACTAGGAAAATCTCTCCTTCGGAAGCTCCTGTTTCTCAAAATGTCTCCAGTCCAATCCCAAGTCTCTCTCCATTTGATTCGGAACCATTTCAACCTTCTCAGGTTGAGGGGGTGAATGGTCATCCCTCTCTTAAATCAGATGTGGATGGTTTTATAGATGTAATTGCTGATTTCGACGACTCCAATCCTATCAACATTGATGACAATGAAACTTTCTTTAAATTCCCTTCTAATGATGACGTCAACCTCTCCGGTTCAGAAGTTCAAGGGGAGCATCACCCTCAAATTCAAACCATTCAGGGGGAGCAACTCAACCCTACTAATTATATTGGATCGACTGTTGCACAAGAACTCCCAAGGTTACACGTCTAGACTAAGGATCATCCTCCAAACCAAGTAATCGGAAACCCACACGCTGGTGTACAAACTCGATCTGCTGCAAGTCTTCAAAATGAATATCATTTTTCTGCATTTATCTCTATGGTTGAACCTAAATCCATCGAAGAAGCACTTGAACACGATAATTGGATTACAACCATGCATGAAGAACTGGCTAAGTTTGATAGAAATGAAGTTTGGTCTCTCGTCCATCCTCAGAATCATCCCATTGTTGATACTAGATGGATGTTTCGCAAAACGTTAGGTGACACAAGAGTTATTATTCGAAATAAAGCAAGATCGGTGGCTAAAGGATTTACACAGATTGAAGGGCTCGACTATGATGAGACCTTTTCTCATGTGGTATGTCTTGAAGCCATCAGAATCTTTCTTGCTTATGCTGCTCACAAAGGCTTCAAAGTTTACCAAATGGATATTAAGAGTGCCTTTTTTAATGGTGAACTTGACACTGAAGTATATCTTCAACAGCCCCCCGGTTTTGTTAATCTCTCATTTCCGAACTACTGTTACAAACTCTGGAAGAGAGTCTATGACCTCAAGCATGCTCCTCGCACATGGTAGGAGACCGTCACTGACTTCCTCAAGTGCTCTGGTTGCTGACTTTGCTAAACTTATGATCAATCGATTCTAAATGAGCATGAATCGGGAGTTAAGCTTCTTTCTTGGTCTCCAAGTCAAACAGACTAACATAGGAATTTTCATTCACCAAGAGAAGGACATTTCAGAATTCCTTAAAAAGTACTCAATGGACACCTGTGCCTCGGTGAAGGTACCAATGGGCTTCAGACACAAGATCTTTGTCGATCCTTCAGGTGTAGCAGTTGATGAAGTGAAGTACAGAGGAATGATCAGATCTATGCTCTATCTCACAGCAAGTCGTCCGGATATCAAGTTTTCCACATGTTTGTGTTCCAAATTTCAAGTCAACCCTAAGATGTCTCATCTCCTGGTTGTGAAACAAATTTTCCGATATCTCAAAGGTACAAAGTGTCTTGGAATCTGGTACCCAACAAATGAGAGCTTCCTTTTTCAAGCATATTCAGATTCAAACTATGGTGGTCGTCAACTTGATAGAAAAAGCACATTAGGTGGCTGTCAATTCTTAGGTGGTCGTTTGGTTAGTTGGTCATCCAAGAAACAGAATCACATTGCACTCTCTACAGCCGAAGCAGAATACATTGCTGCTGCCAGCTGTACCTCTCAAGTTCTATGGATGAAGTCTCAACGTTTGGATTATGGTTTCTGCTTTCAACGCATTCCTATTTATTATGATTCTCAAAGTGCCATTGCGATTTCACACAATCCAATTCAGCACTTCATGACTAAGCATATTGAACTCATTTTTGTTCCATCTGACGATGAGATTGCTGATGTCTTTACTAAGGCATTAGACAAAACCAAATTTAATGGTTATCTAAACAAGATGGGTATGATGATGCCAGATCCGCTGTTCTTTCAATAGACTTGTTCTCTTTGATGGAAGTATTCCGAAGAGAATTGGTTCCGATCTCAAAATAATTTTTCATCTCGAAACTATTCTCTTTCAGAATACATAGGATCATTTTACTTGTATTTATTTCTAATCATCACTTAAGTTTAAGCTGTACAGTTCATCCTAATTGTCTGTTGTTCAAAATCCACATAGTTACCATTATCACATTTTGTATCTCAGAATTTACTTCATAAGGTCGTCCCGGAATTCAAATCCGGTAAGGTATTGTACTCCTTCTGAAAGTTTTTCAAAACCATCTTCCGGAATTTCCTCAATTGACTCCGGAACATTCAAAATCATTTCAAAACTCTCACTCCAGATTTTTCAAATTTTTTACTCTGGAATCACAAATAATTTTTGACTCTGGAATTTCAAAGTTTTACTCCGGACTGATCACATTCCATACCACTTCTTAAATTTTTCCAATCTGGAAGTTAACTTTTTACCCTCCGGATCTCAAACTGTCCGGAATCGATCATTCAGAAACCCAAGAGTCCATAAGATGAAACATTTTTCTTGTAACGATAACTTTAAGGATCCTTATCTTCCTAGAAACTTGTGCCATGATTGTACGTCTCCAAAAGCAACCATCGAATCGCCGTTTAGGGTTTCCTTTCTAAGCTATAAGCTATCCCTACCTTTCCCTTCCCAAGTCAACTCACCCCCAAAAATGGTTATTCATTAAATGCTACCCGGTTGCGTTTCGGATCCTCATCATTACTTTTCTCAACCTGACCCATTTCACTTACCTATATATACTCTCCAAAACCCTCTTTTACCTCTTTACACGCTCAAATACTCTAAAAAATCCTAATCCTTCTGTGTTCAATCTCATAACAATTCATCAATGGCGTCTCAATCTTCAACTCAACAACCACCTGCTACTAATGCATCACCAAAGAAGTCTGCCACCAAGAATAAATCATCCAAAGGTTCATCCTCTTCTCAATCTCGTGAAATGTTTCTTAGGGATACGATTCAACTGTTCTCGATTAATCCCATGGATTTCAACGAGCCAATTCCAGTGATGATCGAGTTCATCGCTCATCATCCCATTGCCATCCCACTGACGAAAGTTCCAGAACTACCACTTCCACTTCATCTGTTGCATACTGGCTTTTCGAGGATCAAGATTGAAAATGGCATTCTAGAAACAAAGTTAACTGGTGATAGGATTGTGCCCATTCAAAAATCAACTTTTCTTAGGGCCATTGGTGTGAAAGAAAACCCTAAGGGTTTTAAGGTACTGGATCCCACTGCAGAAGAATTTCAACTGTCCTTGAACCATATTGGGTACAATCAGGATTACAAGGCAAAGGACATCTAGATAATCAGCCGTTTCCGGACTGTGGACCGTGCTGATGCACTTCATAATTCATGGGTTGTCCAGAAAGCATGGAGGAATGGACACCCTTAGCAAAGGTTGGCTTTACGTGATGTACAACATTTACTCTAGACGAAGAAATGCCGTTGATCTTCCGAAGGTGTTATGGCAAGACTTTCAGAAGTTTGCTATCAAGAGAAAAGTCAACGAGATTTCAAGCCCTCGGTTTTGGGCTTTGACGATTCAGAAACTATACAAAGAAAGATCTGAACCCATTCCTGTTTCAACGATTCTGAAAGAGGTGTGTGTTCCTTTCCAAGCAATTAAGCACTATCGCATTCCGAACCAATCATCTTTTGCTCCTGTTGGAAGACTTCCATACCATATTTTGGCCGTCATTCCTTCCTGATCCATTCATTTAAAAAATCACTTAAAGACTTCGGTTGTGTTTGACCCAACACAACTTGCTCCAGTCTCAGTTGAGCTCACTTCGAAAGAGGCCAATCCTTTCGTGTCCGGAGCAAAAGTTTAGTAGTATGCCAAAAGGAAGACTTCTCCTTCAAAGCCAAAGCCTAAAAAGAAAACCAAAGTCAGTTCCTCATCTCAACAGGAAGGAGATCATGACATTCAGGCTGATTCTGGCCTTCCGAACACCCCTCCTGCCACCCACTCATCCGAGGTACACCTCGATGCTTCAAAAACACATGCACACACTCATGGGGAGTCTGCACATAATCCACCGTCACCTTCTTAAAAAGGTGATGCCGTTGTTGAACAAAGTTCCTTGCCCCTGGAACAAACCCACGTGTCAAATTTGATATCCCACTTTTTTCGTCACACACACACTCCGGAACCCCTGTTACGGACCCTAAGCACTTCGAGGCTAGAGTTGTCCCTCCAACTTCGGTGCGTCAACTGGTCTGATACCCGATAAGGGTACAAGATGACCAGGTGGAAATGATCCATTATGGGAAGATTTTGTCAACAGGGCACACTCTCGGCGTCCAGAGCTCACCAGATCTCAAGTGGAGTCCACTCTCATTGCCATGAAGAAGAGAGCCATCCAAAGCACTCTACGCCATGTCTCTCCTTCAGATGAAATAGTTGATCTAGAGTTTAACTACGGAGAAACTCCATAGACTCCTCCACATGGTTCAAATCCTTCAGCTTCGGATGATGAAATTTTCGAAGAGGTGCTGCTGACCATCGATGCTGCACATGTTGCTAATGCCAACGTGTCTTCCTCAGTTCAACTTCACTCAAAGCCATCTTCATCCAAGCCAGCATTTGATTTCGGATCTTCATCCTTTACTCAGCATGAATCAGAATCAACATAGAAACTTCATGATGATGCACCCACCAATAAACCCGATCCTTCTGTCACTCCAATCAATCCAAAATCTCTGAAACACAATCCTCAACCTTCCAGCTCAGACAACAGATCCTCAACAGGAAATCATATTGATCCATTTGCTCTTTTGGATATCCAATCCAATGTTTCAGATACAATGAAGAAGGTCACCACTCTCGAGACTTCTGTGGCTGAGATCAACACCAAGATTGATACAAAGGTGTCCGAAGTGGACTCCAAGCTAGATGCCATTCTCCATTCCTTGTCTAATTAGTCTGGACCTTCCGTGGATGAAAGAGAAGCTCAATTAGATCAATTGATCTCCATCCGGCTCAAACACTCAATCGAAGAAGTTGAAGTGAAATACGATGCTTTAGTTGAGCACTATCTCGACACCATCACCACAATGCTCAAGGTTCATGATGACTTGGTTGCTGCTACCAATGATCTTATCAAGCAGACCCATGTTCACCATGAGAAGCAGATTCAAAAGCTGGAGAAGGAAATTATGAAGAAGGACGAAATGAACTTAATCGTCCAACAAGTCCTCATCAAATTTCTCCGATCCACCTGGAACATTGTTGATGTTCCGAACCGCAAGTTTGATGAGATGCTTGCTATCCTTGGACACTTGTTTGATCATCTCTCCTACCAAGCGCCCACTTCCGAAGCTTATGATGCGCTCACTCGTCAACTCAACACCGGTCTTCAAAATGTGTTAACAAATTTGATGATCTGCAGGACTCTATGATGCTTGCACCAGTTCATAAGGCCACCGATGCAAGAGGGGGAGAAGGCTCAAGTCAACCTTGGACGCCTGCCTTGGTTTTTCAACTCCGAGATGAAGATATTAATTCCGATTATGAAGCTCAAATTCTTTCTGGAATTCTAGGGAACAATGATGGTGATGATCAAAGTGAGGAAGAAAAGTTTGTTACACAAGCTGTTCTTGGGATTCCTGCTCCTAGGAGTGCTTATAGAGGAAGAACAAAGAATTTGGTCCACAATTTCTCGACTATCTTCTTTTCCTGATGTCCTTAAAAGAGGTATTCAAATGGCTAAGGCCAAATCCTTCCTCACCACTCAAGCCTTCCTCACCACACCTTCCATGTTACCACGAATTCTGGAGCCCAAAATTGCCCAAATAGATGAAGGTTCTCCTCTCCGGACCACAGATGACATTCTGAAAGAACCTCTTCCATCTTCCTCTCCCAAGATCACTGTGGACGAGAACATGTTGCATGTAATATGCATCCTAAACAAAGGTAAAGACAAAGTCAAGAAGCCTATCACGGAATCCATACCTCCACCAAAGGAAAAACATGGATGGTCTAAGGACGAAATTAACAAAGCTCTAGAGGACAACATCCGGATCCAAGTGCTCAAAGACAATCCTGATCCGATGTGTGGCATTTATCCTCTCTACCATGAAGGAATTCTTAAGGATGTCGATGTAGTACCTGTTATGTACTATGACATTCCTTCCGACGACTCTGAACAACTCGATCTTCCTCTCTCTCCCTTCAGCAAATTTTACATTAAATTTGCTCCTCTCCATCCCAATGACAATCCAGAGGTCACCATCCGGACAGAGCGAGAAAGGTTAAAAACCTTCTATGACAAGAATGCACTTCCCCTAAAGTAAGTATGGACGAGGAAGAAGATTACAAAGATTTATGGGTATGGAAGGAAGGTTCTCACCAAGTTCGAACTCAGCTGTCCTCTATTCCGGTACCATGTTAGAAATAAACCAACTTCCAAAACCATTACCGATGTTGACTTTCCGGCAATGAACCTGAATGACATTCTCACCTTAGCTGCTCACTTTCGAGGATTCCAAAAAGATGATATCAGTATGGCTGCTTACCATGCTGCTCTGAGCTTCCTCAAAGATTATGTCACGAAATTTCGTTGACGCGATTATGAGTTGGATCATCTCTTCGGAACTGAAGATTTTGTTGCCAAACCTGAGTATGTGGTTCTGAAAGCTGAACTTCTAGCAGAAGGCCCTATTGATGATCCAGTTATATGGTTTGTGTACAAGACGAAGAAAACAAACAAAAAGGACTTTTTCTGAGTCCTTGACAAACACCTGGTTCCAACTAAAGCGCTCAAGAAATTCATCAGTGGAACTTCCAAATCTGAAGCTACGGAACAAGTAAAAGCAAAGTTTGTGAGTCAAGTGGTGTGGTACATTAAAGTCTGAGAATGGTTGTTTCGAACCTACACATTCATCAAGGAAGAAGCGATCTAAGATGACTTGATTACTAAGTTCACTTAGGGGGAGATTGTTGGAACCTGAAAGTGAACCTTAGCAATCCTAAAGTCTATTGTCAAATCTGAAGTCGGCTCTAGTTCCGAAGTGAAGAGTGCTCCAAAATCTGTTAGTATTCGGACCTGATGACGAGTTGGTGATGCGAAGAAAGAAAGTGAAGGCATTCCGGAATGCACTTTGTGTCCTGAATGTGTGCTATTCCGGAATCAGTATTTTGTCCATACTCATTAAATATATTTTTCTTTTGCTTGATATAACTAGTCATAGGACTTAGCTTTATTTGTCAACGCGGATATTTAGAGTGTCAGATGTAACTCTTTTATCCATTCCTATGTTTGTAATTGGTTAGTACCATGTTTCATGCACTCCTATTTATAGGAGCATTCAATGTT
Source organism: Lactuca sativa (assembly GCF_002870075.4). Taxonomy (NCBI): domain Eukaryota; kingdom Viridiplantae; phylum Streptophyta; class Magnoliopsida; order Asterales; family Asteraceae; genus Lactuca; species Lactuca sativa. The sequence continues at coordinate 77,561,117 of NC_056624.2, read as the reverse complement.
AAATCAATAGACGGATTGTTCAAACCTTTTTAGCAATATCTCTTTCACTTCTCTCACTTTACAGCATTCTGTTTGTTTTTCATTTATTAACCTTAGTTTGATCATTATTCTCATTCTTCATTTATGGCACGCATATTTGTTAAATGCATTAACTCAAACTTGACTGGAATATTCATTAGTAAGCAGACATTGATCTTAAAGTATTAACTCATGGTTTGAGTTTTCAAACCTTGTCCGTGCGCATTAGATCTATTTGTTCTCTCAACAGGAAGCGTTGAAACCTGAAAATGTGGCAGGTGAAACCCTAAGAGGGTTATATAAGAACATAGAAGTCAAGGGTGACGGAGTATTATAACTCATGGATCGGATCTGGACACCGAAGCTCGGTGGTTTTAGAGACATTGTCATGAACGAAGCACACAATACTCGATACTCTGTTCATCCAGGTTCAAAAAAGATGTATCTGGATCTTAAAAAGTTATATTGGTGGCCTAACATGAAATCAGATATTGCTACATTTTAAGGAAAGTGTCTTACTTGTGCCAAAGTTTAAGTAGAATAACAAAAGCCGTCACGTTTACTAGAACAACCAGAGATAATTGAGTGGAAGTGGGAGTGGATTACAATGGACTTCATAACCAAGTTGCCCAAGACAACGTGTGGTCTCGATATCATTTGGGTGATCGTTGATAGGTTAACTAAGTTCGCACACTTCCTGCCAATCAAAGAAACCGACAAGATGGAGAAACCGACAAGAACATGCATTAGGGAGATCATACGACTGTATGGTGTGCCCATATCTATTATATCCGATAGAGACAGTAAATTCACCTCAAGATTTTGGTAGTCGCTACAAAAATCCTTGGGAACTAGGTTGGACATGAGTACAGCCTACCACCCACAAAATGATGGACAAAGTGAGAGGACTATACAAACTTTGGAAGACATGCTGAGAGTTTTTGTGATGAACTTTCGAAAAGCATGAGATATCCATTTACCATTGGTCGAGTTTTCATACAACAACAGTGTCACACCCCAAAACCACGAACGGCGGAAACGTTCAGGGGTGTAGGACGTCATGTACAGTATCACAACAGTGTAATATAATAAACAAGCAACAACATCATCCATTGCATTATAAGTAAAGTTTTATACATGTGTGTTCTTTCATGGTGGTAAGACACCAAAAATATACAATCAAAAATAAAAGACGAGACTTGTCAGCTCCGTCTTCTCAAAACCTGGCCTCCGTACCTGTCTACTGGCGACCTGAGAATACAAGTTATTTTGAAAGAGAGTATCAGCTTTAAAGCTGGTGAGTTCATAAGTATATAAGTGTCATTGCTTTGTTTGTGAAAACCTACTATGAATGCCATGAAAAACCTTTAAGTGAAAATGTTGAGGTAAGTATGAAATCCCTAGAAAAACCCTTATTTTCTATAAGTAGGAAGTGTAGTCTTCTACCAAGACCCAGTGTTTTGTATGTATGAAATGCAGTCTTCTACCAAGACCCGAATGTTTTGTATGTATGAAGTAGTGTAGTCTTCTACCAAGACTCGAATGTTTTGTATGTATGAAGTGCAGTCTTCTACCAAGACTCGAATGTTTTGTATGTATGAAGTAGTGTAGTCTTCTACCAAGACTCGAATGTTTTGTATGCATGTAGTACAGTCTTCTACCAAGACTCGAATGTTTTGTATGTATGTAGTGCAGTCTTCTACCAAGACTTGAATGTTATGTATGTACGTAATGCAGTCTTCTACCAAGACTCAAATGTTTTGTATGTATGTAGTGTTTTTCCTTTGTGTAGACTAGTACTAAAAGTGCTTAGTCTAACTCATCGTTTATGTGAATGTGTCACAAAATAAATTAAATAGGAAAATATGATATGGTAAGTGTTGTCACTGGGTACTAGGACCAAGACTACATCGCACAAAGCGAAAGTTAGACCCTGAGGAACATCCGAAGAGTGTCCCCTCATCCCCTGTAGCAGCAGCAGGATGGAAGGAGGGTTAGTCCATGCATCGATCTCTTGACGTAGATCGTCAACTTAATGATCCTCCGAAGATTCACATCTCGTCCACTGTTGCAACAGCGGGCGGAGGGATAGTTAGTCCCGTCACTGACCACAAATCAAGTGACTACCTTAGACATCCGTAGACGCCATCTCTCGCTGGCGCTAATCAGTGAGATCCGGAATCGTAAGTCCCGCTGAAAACATCCCCTCGAACGGGAATAGGAAAGACAATTTATACAGTAAATACTAATAAATCATCCTCTTAGATCTAGTTCAAGTATCCAAGGTAAGTAAGTACAGAATAATGTACTTATTAAGAAGTGTTCCTGTCTAGAATTTATGTAAGTGTGTTCCTGTAACAGGTAAGTATATGTAAACATATTCATGTATCATAGAATCCTAAGTACAGGTAATCATGTATCATGTAAGGCATTAGTATAGACCCATGAATGAACTGACTCTTGTTTGATATTCTCTGACTATCCCTATGATAGTTAACTGGAAAGTATGTTGTTGTTCAAGTAGGTTTATGCAAGGTATCTAGGAGCTTTGAACAATAATATAAAGTGACTTGAAGTCATTATACAATTCAAAACTAATACTTCTGTTGTCTAAGTATTTTAAGATAGAAAACCATTTCACGTGACTTCCTTTGAAATATGTGAAATCTACTGAGTGAAAACATAGTTATAAAATACATGAAACTGATTTAATAACATGTTTGTTTCTACTTGTAATCCCCCCCATTAAAGCATTTAAAATTCTTTAAAACATTGATTACGGGGTATGAACTCACCTGTAGTTGGTGATTGGAATGAACTGAACGGTATCGGATGGCTAGGTGTCAAGCAAGGACTTGTGCACACACTACGATCCTAATGAACATATAAATCACACATATATGCACTCAATTAGACACCAAAGACTAATTGGTAATGTTTAAGACATCTTAGATATAGATAACACTTTATGTAAGTGTTTTAAGCCGTAAGGACTTCATCTAAGCTATTGTGGGACTGGGTACTTGAGTTTAGGGTTTCCAAAGGACCCCATATGAGAGTTTACTCTCCATAAACCATCACACATGGAGTTTACGGTTGTAAACGCTTGAGTTTACGGCCGTAAACTCCCAAACATGTGTGTTTGGTGTGTTTTGAAGTCCAACATGCTTTCTAGAATTATTCTAACCTAGTGGCTATGTTCTTGGAAGGGTTTAAGGCCTAGAAGTGCTCCAAATAGGAGTTTACGGCCTATAGGACAATTCCCCTTGGAGTTTACGGCCGTAAACTCCCTTGGGGTGGTTCCTTGGTTGTTTTCAAGCCTCTTGCACTAGTGGGATGTGTTCTAGACTTTTAATCCTAGCATATGAAGGCATTAGGCACCACTTAGTGCCCTTTATAGGAGTTTACGGCCCAAGAACCATGTCTTGGCCGTAAACTCACTTGTTTAAGTGATTTTGGTGTTGTTTGGTCCTTCCATTTAGTGTGTACAATTTCTTGTAAAGGGCTAGGACCTTAGGTGTCAAGAAAACACCCTTTGTGACCATTTTCATGGAGTTTACGGCCTAGGAGAGTTCTGGGCCGTAAACTCACTTTCTTTTGTGTCATTTGAAGTGTTTAAGACCTTAAGCTACTTGGGGGAATTAACCTAGATGCAAGCCTTAAAGTCCTTTAGTCCAAAAACCACCATTTAGCCCTTTGAAATGGAGTTTACGGCCTAAGAGAGTTCTGGACCGTAAACTCTCAATCTTGGGTGGTTTTGTGTGTGATTTCATGTCCCTCATGTGTTTACCTAATGTCCTAAGGCCTTATTCTAGCATCAATGTCGGTTTTGGCCTTGTTTCGGGAGTTTACCGCCCAAGAACACCTTGGGGAGTAAACTCCTAGATCTCATGATTTAGCTCACTAAATCATGTTATAAGCATCAATTATGTAATATAACACTACAAGAAAGAGTTACTCACAATCTGGGATAAAAACCCGAAGATCTGTCAGAGAGAAAATGGCTTTTCTCTAGTTGGAATTGTGAATAATGAATTAAATAAATTCAGAAAACTATTTATAGTCCTGAAATATTTTGACATAAAATATTTTTATTCTGGAACTTAGACTGTAACAATATGAAACTTGAAATGCCCAAATTTCACAATCTCAGGAGTATCCACTCTCCTGATATCTCCTAAAGTGTAAACCCTAAGGTACACTAACTTGTTCGGAAAAGTCTGAAAATCACTGAAATTGAACTGACTTCTATTGAATAGATATTGTTCGTACAAATGGAAATTTCGGGTTGTCACAAACAGCTAGCATAATAGTATCTAAGTTGCTCCATTTGAAGCCTTCTATGGCCGGAAGTGCAAATCTCCTCTGTGCTGGGATGAGGTGGGTATACGCAACTAGCTAAAGGACAGGTTCCTGATAGCACTCTCACTGGTCCAGAAATAATCTGAGAAACAACAGAAAAGATTGTTCAGATTCGTGAATGATTGAAAGTCTCTAGAGACAGACAGAAAAGCTACGCTGACAAAAGACGGAAATGATGGGTTTGAGCCACAAGAACTTTCCTATGTGCACATACAAACCCCAATTGCTCGGATCTAGGTTTCTCTAATTGACTTGCATTGTATCCAAGACTTTCAATACTAGATCTAATGTAAACAATTGATTCTAATCATATGAATTAAGATCTAGAACAATACCTTGGATTACTTGCTTGATACTTCTTCTTCTTCTTGGAGCTTAGAGTCACAATTGTCACTCCTCTAATGGCTTACAAACACCAACTAGCAAGAAGATAATTTGAGAGAAGGAGAGAGGTGAGAAATCGGCTCCAGGATTTCCACAAAGATTCAATGGCCGATTTCTCCAACCCTAAGGGTCTATATATACTATGAGCTCCTAGGGTTTCACCTTAAACCCTAATTGGATAACTTAGCCTCAAAGCAATCCAAAGAGCCTTCTAGATAAGGCCTTGGACGATTTTTAAGATATCCATATCCTTAAAATCTTCCCTTCCCATATCCATAAGGATTCATAGCCCTAAACACAACTATCACACATTTGACAGTTTATGCCCCTTTATTCAATTAATCTCTTTAAGTCACCAAATTAATTCCTAATTAATTTATGACTTATATCAATAAATAATATTATTATTCCTATAACATATTGTTCTTATAATACATTAATAATAATATCTCCTCTCTCTATATAAATCACCTTGTCAAGTTGCTATGGTGAAGGCAACCCAAAAGGACCATGCACAACCGGGTCAAGTACTTACTAAATATAGTTACAGCCTTAGACACTAATCCAACAGTCTCCCACTTGGATAAGTCTAGTAACTATATGTGCAAACACAATCCGAGTAGCAATCGTAGCTCTCAAAGATCCTGTCAAACTCTGATCTTATCAGTATCCTGTCCTTTAGATAAGGGATCACACAGTCCTCTGTTTAGATATTATGCGGAGAATCTTATGGAACTTATTGTCTATCAATTGGTTTCTCGATCTCAGATTCATTCAACATAGAACTTAAATGAGCACATCAATTCAGTCCTGACCGGGCCCGACTCATAAGTCAAATCAAATCATCGAGGGGCCCTGATATCGCTTTTACCCTCTTAGGATAAAAGTAACAGATAAACTTTGACTTCTATGCATTTACTATTTACTAATCAATCATACACAAACAATGCGTTTTATGACATCAATTTACTGATGCGGTTTCGCATTATCAATGCACAACCAATTAATAAACAATAAACCATATATCTTGGTTTTAATACCATATGATATTATCGTCTTGCGATCACTTGTGTCTCATTCCAAAAAGTGATTCCAGCAAGCGTGGGTTTATTCAAATGCTTAAAACTTATTCATAAGCACTTATGAACGTTGCAGCAAACTTTTGCTATGTCTAATACCTTTTAGACAATCTACACACCGATTCACAACAATCTTCATTCATACCTACTTCCAACATATGAACGATTGTGGACCATTCGAATAATTCGATTATTCTTAATAACTCAATTATTCAAGAAGTTAAAATGTGCAAAATGAAACAATAGTTAAACAATTAACATAAGACAGTAGCTTTACTCATAAATATTACTCCTTTATTTTATCATCAAATGTCAATTACATTTATCTATTACATGTTTCCAAAACTATCTAATCTAAACTAATATCGTCTTTCAGCCCAATGCTCCTAGCGTGCTGCAAATGCTTAACCCTGCTCAATCCCTTCGCAAGCGGATCTGTTGGGTTATCCTCCGACGATACCCTCTTTACTACAAGGTGTCCTTCTTCTACTCGATGTCTAATAATGTGATATTTTCTGTCGATATGTTGAGATCTACCATGATCCCTCGGTTCCTTGGTCAAGGCAACCACTCCTTCATTATCACATAAAATTTCCATAGGCTCCTTTATGGCAGGCACAACTCCAAGATCACCGATGAAGTTCTTCAACTACATCGCCTCCTTTGATGCTTCGCTCGCTGCAATGTACTCTGATTCGCACGTTGAATCAGCTACGGTTTCTTGTTTGGAACTTTTCCAAGTCACTGCTCCTCCATTAAGGGTAACACCTAGCCCGACTGCGAACGGTAGTTGTCCCTGTCGGTTTGGAAGCTGGCGTTACTATACCCTCGCACCTTAAAGTCATCACTCCCTCCGAGGACTAAGAACCATTCTTTGGTCCTCCGAAGGTACTTAAGTATATTCTTGACCGCAATCTAATGAGCTTTTCCCGGGTTCCCTTGATATCTACTGACCATGCTCAAAGCAAATGCCACATCAGGGAAAGTACAAGTCATAGCGTACATGATTGAGCCAACTATGAAAGCGTAGGGTACTCGGCTCATCTCAGCTATCTCGGCTTTTGTACTCGGACTTTGAGTCTTACTCAATTTGGCATTACTTTGTATCGGTAGTTCTCCCTTCTTCGAGTTTTGCATAAAAAACCGTTGTAGTACTTTATCTAAGTAAGTATTCTGACTAAGTCCTATTAGTCTCTTACTTCGTTCTCTCACTATCCTTATTCCCAAAATATAGGAAGCCTCTCCGAGGTCCTTCATAGCGCAACACTTCCCGAGCCAGGACTTAACCTCCTGCAAAGTCGGGATGTCGTTTCCTATGAGCAGTATGTCATCGACATACAAGACGAGGAAGCTAACTATACTCCCACTGGCCTTGACATATACACATGATTCATCTTCACTTCGTACAAATCCAAACTCTTTGACTTTCTCATCGAGGCAAAGTTTCCATCTGCGAGACGCTTGCTTAAGTCCATAAATGGACTTTTCAAGCTTGCACACTCTATTAGGATGCTTCGGATCGAAGAAACCCTGTGGCTGAGCCATGTAAACATCCTCAGCCAACTTCCCATTAAGGAAAGTGGTCTTGACATCCATCTACCATATCTCATAATCATGAAATGCAGCAATGGCTAGCATCACCCTAATAGATTTTATCTTAGCAACTGGTGAGAAGGTCTCATCATAGTCAACTCCGGGAGTTTGAGTAAAGCCCTTCACCACCAATCGTGCCTTATACGTGTGCACATTCCCATCCATGTCGGTCTTCTTCTTGAAGATCCATTTGCACCCAACCGTCTTACGTCCGGGCACATTGTCAACCAAATTCCAAACTTGGTTGTCATGCATGGACTGAATCTCACTGTCCATTGCTTCTTTCCATTTTGCAGACTCTGGGCCTGCCATGGCTTCCTAGCTATTAGGTTCATCTAGATTTATTAGTGTACCATCACTAATATACGTATCCCCTTCGGTAGTAATATGAAAACCATAAAACTGGGGTTGAACTCTAACTCTTTCGGAACGTCTAAGAGGTAAGGACTCGTCAATTGGTTCAACCGGAGTTTACTCCTCGGGTTGAGCGCCAGCGTTAGAGGTTCCGTCATCGTTTGACTCTTGAATCTCTTCAAGATCGATTTGGCTCTCACTGTCTCCTTGGCTTATGAGTTCTCGCTCTCGGAAAACCCCTCTCCTCGCAACGAAGACGACATTGTCACTCGGTCTATAGAAGAGATATCCAAAGGATTTCTGCGGGTAGCCGATGAAAATACATCACTCACTATGAGGTTCGAGCTTGTCGTGAGTCTCTCGTCTTACGAAAACCTCACAGCCCCAAACCTTGATATGTGCCAACGAGGGAGCTTTCCCTGTCCACATCTCGTGAGGTGTTTTGGCAACCTTCTTTGTAGGGACTTGGTTAAGGATATGGGCGGCAGTCTCTAAGGCATACCCCTAGAATGAGATAGGTAGTGAAGCACGACTCATCATAGAACGAACCATATCTAACAGGGTTCGATTACACCTTTCTGCCACACCATTCAACTGCGGTGTCCTAGGTGGCGTTAATTGTGAAACTATTCCGCATTCCTTGAGATAGTCGTGGAATTCAAGACTTAGGTACTCTCCTCCTCGATCGGATGGAAGCATCTTGATGTTCCTGCCCAATTGATTCTCCACTTCATGTTTGAATTCTTTGAACTTTTCAAACGTTTCTGACTTGTGCTTGATTAAGTAGATATACCCATATCTACTATAATCATCGGTGAAAGTCACGTAGAAGCAGTTCCCATCCTTTGTGGTGGATCTAAAGGGCCCACACACGTCGATGTGTATGAGATCCAATAAACCCTCACCCCTCTCACAAGTTCTAGTGAAGGGTGACTTGGTCATCTTTCCAAGTAAACAAGATTCGCACGTGCCTTCTTCCCTAAGGTCGAATGACTCCAACACTCCATCCTTTTGGAGTTGGGCTATGCGCTTCTTGTTGACATGTCCAAGAAGACAATGCCACAAGGATGCTCTATCCATACTATTGGAAGAATCCATAAACAACACATCATTTCCTAGGTTATCTACAACCATAACAGTTTTATAAATTCCATTACAAGGCATTGCTTCAAAATATAAAACACCATTTAGATAAGCATAAATTGAACCATTCTCATTATTAAACGAATATCTAAATCCTTGTCTAAACAAACCATGAAAAGAAATGATGTTTCTTGCCATATCTGGCGAGTAACAACAATTATTTAAATCTAAATTCAATCCATTACTAAGCACTAAAGAATACACTCCAATCTTGGTAACAAGCGATGATCTTCTGTTCCCCATGATTAGATTTATTCTTCCAAGCTCCACATCCCTATTTCTTCTTAGTCCCTGCAAATCAGAACAAATGTGGTAACCACACCCTGTGTCAAGAACCCAAGAAATAGCATGGAATGAATCATTAGATTTAATTGTGTATATACCTACAAAAGATGGCTTGATCTTTCCATCCTTGATGGCTTGCAGATATTCCGGGCAACTTCTCTTCCAATGCCCTATTTTGTGGCAATGATGGCACTCTGCCTCTTTTGGGTTAGGGTAGGTTTAGCAGGATCAACCTTGGTCCCACTAGAAGAGGAACCATCTTGGGACTTTCCCTAGTGGTGGTTCTTCGAAGAAGCCTTCCTCTTCTTGCCCCTTCCCTGCCCAATGGCCAAAACAGGAGCAGCAGACGGATTGGGAGTTGGTGCAACAGAATTTTCCTTTAGGTTGCTCTCAGCAGTCCTTAGGAGACCTTGGAGTTTGCTTAGGATGACCTCTTCCTTGTTCATGTGGTAGGTCATCCCAAATTGGTTGTAGCATGAGGGCAAGGAGTGAAGAACAATGTCGATAGCCAAATCTTCCCCAAAGTTGACATTCAACTTGCGAAGACGATCGACATACCTTTGCATCTTTTGCAAGTGCACGGTTAGAGACTCTCCACTTCCTATTTTAGCAGTGATCATATTCGTTATGATCTCATAGCGCTCTTGCCTCTCGCTTTGGTGATATCTCTCCATCAAGTGTAGATGCATCTCATAAGGATACATGTCCTCATAGGACTTTTGGAATTCGGAGTTCATTGTGGCTATCATGATGCAATGACTTTCGTTGCATGACGCTCATGTGTCTCAAACACAGCCATTTCTTCGGGAGTGGCAGTTTCTGGATTGATCTTTTCGAGCTTCTCATCGAGAACATACTCCTTGTCCTTGTAATGAGCGAGCGTGCGAATGTATCTTATCCATTCGTTAAAGTTCGATCCATCGAAAGTCACTTTTTGACAAAGGCTCATTAGCGTGAATGAGCTAGCAACAGCGTTGTTTGCGTTAGATATCTACAAATAGAAGGAACAAAGTTGATTAGAGTTAAGTCCCTAATTAACACCCAAAATGGAAATTTAGGGCTAGGACCCAACAACATTATTTACACATTAGAAAAGGGATACCGTAATCCAACATGCAAATAATTTGGAGGTAAGTGAATGACGATTCACTAATTCTTCACCACGAAAAACATAAGCTTTAAGTTTTAAATGTATTGAGAATTCCTAGATTTCTTTGAGATTCATTGAACTTTTCAATGGCATGTTTAAATCTTGATATGCCCCTCTAGTTTGTGACCGGGATACCGAGGATCACAAAGCGGGTGTGAATAACCATGCAAATCTACATGGTGCCTTCATTGTTACAATCACCTATTCGATGTGCCGGTAAACCACACACGCTCCACCGAACTATGACAAACAATGAATCATCCTTTGCCACCTTTGCATTGAACCAATTAATGTGCCAGTTAACCACACACGCTCCACTAACATCTAAACAACGGTGCAAAGTGTAATTTCATGGAATTGCATCAATTCACTTTTCCTAAAGTAACTAAGATTGGGAATTTTATAAAATAGTTTAGTTACTTTAAATAGATTCATTATACTTATTAATGAGAAGAGGTTTGCCCTATCCTACCCGTTCGGCTAACGACCCTCCACCAGTCAAGCAAGCGGTGGGTGTGAGTGTACACCCATTAAGCGCCATTTTATAGGAAGCAACCTTATACCCACCTTATAGACTGGCTTCGTGAATGAGGCCTACTAACGGTAAGACTAGCATCTTTAATTGTACAGATAAATATATTAAACTTGTAATATTATATTAGTATAGGTTGAATTTTAAACTTGTAAAATTCTAGGGTTTGAAATTTAAATTATTTAAATTAAACTTTTAATCAGAAAACTTAAATTTCAAAACTTGAGGACAAGTTTTAAACTTTTCAAAACATAAGGATCAAATAGAAAATAATATAAATCAACTAATTAGATTATCTTAATTTGATCTTATTTAATATTACTTGTAAGACAATCCACCAATTCAATTCAAATAATCAATTGTTATCATATAAGGAAATTATTATTCAACTAATTGGTAATTATCTTTTGTTTGGTCAAGAATATACTCATATATATGTTTAAAATCGGATTTTAATGACCCAAAGCAGTTAAGGTAAGTTTCCTCAAGTAAAACAGCAAGAAATCCCGAAACTCCCTCTTTCTGACGCTCGAACTCGCCGAGTCCATAGTGGAACTCACCGAGTTCAGAAGGCAGAATCACAAAATTGAATTTTTCAAGCAAAAAGCAATCAACCAATGCATCAATTCAATAGAAATCAATCAAAGCATTGATACCACTGATGGGTTTGAGCCATAAGAACTTTCCTATGTGCACATGCAAACTCTAATTGCTTGGATATAGGTTTCTCTAATTGAACATGCATTGTATCCAAGACTTTAAATACTAGATCTAATGTAAACAATTGATTCTAATCATATGAATTAGGATTTAGAACAATACCTTGGATTACTTGCTTGATACTTCTTCTTCTTGGAGCTTAGAGTTGCAATTGTCACTCCTCTAATGGCTTACAAACACCAACTAGCAAGAAGATGATTAGAGAGAAGGAGATAGGTGAGAAATCGGCTCTAGGGTTTCCACAAAGATTCAGTGGCCGATTTCTCCAACCCTAAGGGTCTATATATACTATGAGCTCCTAGGGTTTCACCTTAAACCCTAATTGGATAACTTAGCCTCAAAGCAATCCAAAGATCCTTCTAGATAAGGCCTTGGACGATTGTTAAGATATCCATATCCTTAAAATCGTCCCTTCCCATATCCATAAGGATTCATAGCCCTAAACACAACTATCACACATTTGACAGTTTATGCCCCTTTATTCAATTAATCTCTTTAAGTCACCAAATTAATTCCTAATTAATTTATGACTTATATCAATTAAATAATATTATTATTCCTATAACATATTATTCTTATAATACATTAATAGTAATATTTATTCTCTCTATATAAATCACCTTGTCAAGTTGCTATGGTGAAGGCAACCCAAAAGGACCATGCACAACCGGGTCAAGTACTTACTAAATATAGTTACAGCCTTAGACACTAATCAAATAGGAAACCCTTGGAATTTCAGGTTGGTGAACTTGTTCTGTTGAAGTCCTCACCCTGGAAAGGCATGATACGCTTCGGAAAGCGAGGGAAACTAAATCCAAGGTACATTGGGCATTTTTATATTATCGCTAGAATCAGCCCCATAACTTACAATATCCGACTACCCCAAGAACTTAGTAACGTACACCCTACCTTCCACGTATCGAACCTAAAGAAGTGTCTATCTGATGAGACTCTTATTATCCCACTTGATGAAATCGAGATCAATAAAAGCCTCAACTTCGTGGAAGAACCAGTAGAAATCATGGATAGGGAAGTCAAGCAAACAAAACAAAGCCGTATGCCGATAGTGAAGGTTCGTTGGAATGCAAAGCAGGGAGTTGAATTCACTTGGGAGCGGGAGGATCAAATGAAACATAAGTATCCTCATCTTTTCCCTTAGTCCGTGTGTATCTCTTAGACTTAATTTCGGGACGAAATTCCCTCTAACGGGGGGATGATGTGACAACCTGTAATTTCGAATCTTGTAAAAGTCAACCTTGGTCAACTAAAGTCAAACTTATCCAATAAAAGTCAAACTTATGCTTTGATGTAATCGTAAGGTTAGATTAATAGCCTTTACTTGTTAAAACACTTAGTTAAAAGTGCTGTAGAAATTTGAAATTTAAAAGACTTAAAATTCGAGGAGCCTCGCAAGAACCAAAAACCCTTCGCAACCGTAAACGCCTCATAACCGAGAACCTCGTTCTTGGCTGTGAAATCGATTTCGACCGTAAACCTTTGGTTAGCGGTCGTGAACTCCTTCGGACCGCAAACTCTACCATATATATATATATATATATATACATACATACATATATATATATATATATATATATATATGTTTGACTGAAATATTCCTCACTTCTAAACTTCTAGCCGAAAACTGAAGATATTTGTTATAAGTCCCCAAACTGCTTGTGTATCAATCAGATCCGTTTGATGGTGCGGAATCCCAATCAAACTTTTGATGTCAGATCAAAAATAGAAGAGAAGGAGAAGAAGAAGAAGATGATGAATCTATGTATGATATGATTAGAATGAAGATCTGGATACAAAGATTCACACACACAAAACTTCTCTCTAGTTTCTCTCTCTAGAACACCTTCAAATGCACACACTTAAGCTCCTCTAGTGTTCATCCCACTTTCCTCACACCCCTCACCCCTATATATATACACACGGAAAACAAGGGCCGTAAACAGAGTTTACGGCCGGAAACGGGTTTACGGCCGTAAACTCACTCACTGACCGTAAACAGCTAAACAATACATAAAAATACAATTTCTCTGAAAAGCAAAGTATAAAGCATATTTTTGACCTAACAATCTCCCCCTTGGTTTATAGCTTTCTTTTCTTTTCTTAAATGACCCAACAAGCTCCCCCTAAAAAGTAGCTGGCTTTTCTTGTTAATCTTCATTGAGAGCTTGGATTCATCATTTATCTTCAATGAATGACTTCATCTTGAGCAGTTGGGCTTTTCTTCAGAGTTTGGCTTTGAACGCACGTCGGGTGAGGACGCTTGATGTACTGATTCTTGAAAGATAGCGCTTTCAGGTTGAGAATCTTCAGAGAGAACATCAGAGAGAACAAATCTTCTGGATCACTTCAGCAGGTTTAAGATATTAGCAGACTGATTGAGGAGGCTTCAATGCAATCCGTCGCATATTCTTCAATTTCAGTTTCACCTTGCTTCTGGGGTTGAAGGATGAAATGTTGAAAGAATAATCTTCATTTCTTGGTCCTTCGAATGTGAATTCTTCGATGCTCACAGATGAAGCCTTGGCTCAGAAATCGTCGACACAAACTTCATGAGTCTTATCTATACCTGAAATCACTTTTCAAGACAAAAGAAAACTAAAAGAAAACTTAGCACAGAAACAAAAATATTTTTGGATTTTTAATTTTTTTTTTATTTTCTTGAACAAGAAATAAAACATAAATAACACTATTTTTGGATTTTTTTAATTTTCTGATTTTTGTTTTTGTTTTTTTTTTAAATTTTTAATTCTCCCCTAATATTTAAATTAGAAGAAACTATGAGCATATTTAATAAAAATAATATCTAACTTTAAGAATGATTTGGGATCAAAGTTTTTAGACAACCTTAATCCACTTGTCGGTACCTTTCATATTCACATCTTTGTCTGGTCGATCGTCGGTATTGTGGTCCACTTAAACACAAAAAATCGTGACAATTTTAGGATATACTAATAATTGTAAGACAAAGTGATCCTAAGTTCCTAGATATTGTATCTGATCCTAAGTTCTTAGATACTTTATCTTAAGGACCATTCATCTGATGACGACCAGGGATATTGTTGTCCACCTAAATTGAGCAGCGAGATCTATAGACAATCTTTGAGTGTTCAGTTTTAATTGTACTGGAACATGTTTCCCGCTTCCTGATATGCCCCAATAATCAAGAACTTCCAGAGTACTCCTTACATCGGATGAGCAGACCATCATTAGGAGAGAAGATAGATTCAGAGTATTATCACTTATAGTTTCAGAGGGATTGAGAAGTAGGAGGTTGCATATGCTGTGTACCAGGTCGGATTGGAAGTCACGCAAAGGAGATAGCATATGGCTAACAGATAAGAGGAATTTCACACACACACACACACACACACACACATATATATATATATATATATATATATATATATATATATATATATATATATATAAATATATATATATAATATGCAGAGAAATAGAGTTGCATATGTTACAGTCCAGGTCGAAAGAAAGAAAGAAAGAAAATGATTTTCTACAAACCTAATTTATCGGAATTTACTAGTCGCCCCATCAATACCAGAATTAAGGACAAAATCCGCACATCGAGGAAAAGTTAAACCACGGTTCCAGATACGGGTTCATTTAATGTGACGAGTAGATTCCCATATATATCTCCTTGCTCAACCTATCCGAGCGTCGTATTGTCAGGCTGAACGAATCTAACTAGGTCAAAATTTGTCAAGACTAAGAATTTCTTAAGTTCAACTCTGCCTAGTCAAGTCCATTTAGAATCCTTCGTGCCTACCAACACATCAAACCACAACAAAGACCCTTTAACTTTGGTTGCGTTACGGAGACTCAGGTTGCCTGTTATCACATGATCATATCACTTCCTAAAAATCTCCCTCAAGCACACTTCATAACCAACATATTTTTGATTTTCTGATTTTCTAATGTTTTTTTATTTTTAATTTTTTTTTTAATTTTTGTTTTGTTTTTATTTCTCCCCCTAAATTTGTGCATAGGAGAGAAATGAAAGTAAATGCGCAAATTTAAACTATCCTAAAACAAAAATTAGTCTTTAAAGTGAATCAACTTAAGAAAAAACTCAAGAGTATAGAGAAGAAAACTCAAACCGTAAGTCACCGATTGAATTTGCATCCAGAAGGTCTGAGAACAGCACGTGTAATCTCAGAACAGATCCGAAAATTCTTCATGTCATTAAGCACTAACCCCATTTGTGATCTCTTCCTTTCTTCCTTTCTTCCTTTCCCGCAAAAGGACACATTCTCCCAAACAATGTTCTGAGTGTTGTAAGTTGAGAGATGCCTCATATCATATGCCTGGAACAGATACTACCAACAAACCGAAGTCTGATGATATGCCTCCATAGCTGCTCCGACACAGAGCGGGATCAGTTGATCTTTGGAACCCAATCCATTTTGAAACTGGGTCGGCCTTTGTCATCTTTGCACGATACTCTCTCCCATGACATATCCTGTTTATCACAAACAGAAGATGAAGAAATATTAGAGTCATTAATTGATTTGGGAGAGTGAGCCTTTGGAACCCATTTGTAGTTGGGTTTAACCCGTTTCATTTTTGATCTGATGGGTGGCTTAGTACTTGCTTTGGAACTTGAAGCCAATCTTCGAGATGACTTTGATTTTGACTTCACGGGATCATCTCTTTGATTTGGCTTCTTGGCTAGCATTACCTTCTTGCCCTTGGGATTCAAATTCTTGGCCTTGTGGGTTTGATTCTTAGCCTTCTGCGCGTTCCAGTCATCATGTTCTGAACGTGACCTTGAGGGGTTTCTTTTGGAGTATCTCCCTCTTGGTGCGTTCTGCCAGCCTTGTGCATAGTAAGGAACGTATGCGCGATTTGTACAATTTCGGGCAATGTGACCAGGTGTTCCACAGTGAAAACAAGCCTTTTTCTTCAGTGGGAAATTGTTTCTTCCTACCCCTGGTGGCGTATCGTTGCCTTATCTCTAATTTTTCCCACATGCACAATTGCAGGAGGCACTCTATTTCGCTGGAATTGGTGGCCTGTATTTCTCAACAGCAGGTTGATCAGAAGCAGTTGAGTTCGAAGCAACAGATTCAGAGTTCAAGGAGATGTTGGTTTGATCAATGGTGTTCTCCTTGTTCTCATCCTCTGCTACTTTACCTGCGCATAAAGTAGAAGCTTTAGTATTTTGAACTTGAATACCTCCTGACACAAATCCAGCTGGTTTGCCATATCGAAGATGTGCCTCCATGTCAATTTCGTTCTGTGTCATTGGGATGGATGTGTTGTTATGATTGAAAGGTGGAGGAACACTATCATACCCTAGACCCTTGTTTTGATTTTCTTTGAATTTTAATTGGGTTTCATATAATGACTCGACTGTCTGACTTGATGCAGTATAATTTTTAAAACTAACATCTTTTTTTCCACACTTAATTTTTAAAGCGTCAAGTTCTTCAGTTACAGCAGCAAGTTGTCTCTTAATATAGTTATAATTTTCACACTTGTTGTTATACTCTTCCTGAAGTTTCCTAAAGTCTTTGGTTTTTGCTTCTAATTCAGCCTTCAGGGGTTTCTGTCCTTTCCTGAGTTGATATCCTTTATATCTCAGGTCCTCAACTTCCCTTTTTAATAAATCAATTTGTTCCCGAAGAAATTTAATCGTAGCTTCACAATTGGAGTACATGTAACTTTAGTGACCGGAATGTTTTCAGAACTCATTTTTTCTCTACACTTCAAAGCATCAAGTTCTTGAATTACATCAACAAGACTAAGATGATTGAGATCTTTTGTCTTCTTGATGATAGCCACGTTCATATCCCACGATTTCGGAAGTGAATTCAGTAGCTTTTTGTTTATCTCAAACTTAGACAAGAAGATCCCAACTATATTCATCTCAGTAGTAAGTGTAGTAAATCGCTGCAACTGTGTTTCGAGGGTTTCTCCAGGGATATAATCAAACATGTTGAAGTTTTGTCTTAACATCTCCTGACGACTCTCTTTCACGTTTTCAATTCCCTCGTAAACTTCAAAAACTATTAAAAACACAACTAGAAGTCATACTTAAATTTAAAAATGTCCTTTGACTATAAACTTCAAAAGTCAACCTTAAAAGTCAAATTTAAAAGTCAAACTCAAAAGTCAAACTTAAAAGGTCAAACTAAAAAGTTAGACTTGAAAAGTCAAACCGAAAAGCTAAATTTTAAAATTTAAAAGTCAAACGAGAAAGTCAAAGTTCAAAGTCAAAGGTCAAGCTTTAAAGTCAAAGTCAAAATTTTAAGTAAAAAATCAAAAATTAAATTCAAAAATTAAAAACTTTAAAAATGAAAGAAATTGATTTTTGGGGTTAAAAGTGTTAAAATGCGAAATTTGGTGCGACTGGGAGTGGTTAAGTTTAGGATTTCGGGGGATTGCGACAGTGATTGGTTGGTCGAATTGGCTAAGCACGCTGACTGAAGAATGAAATGTCGAGGGTTCGATCCCCGCCTCTCCCAAGCTTCACGTCCCTTTTTTGTTAAAGTGGCGAACGAATAAGAAATGCTGCTGAATGAGACAAGGTGGCTGCTGAGCGCTGAATTCCCTAGTCGTCCAAGCCAAGCCGCACACAATCGATCCGCAAGCCGCCGAGCCGAACCATTCTCCAAGCCGCGATCCAAGCCAAGCCGAAATCCGAGCCGAGGCCGCAAACTCCGGTGACCAGTTTCCGGCCGTAAACTCCGGCAACTTGTTTCCGGCCGTAAACTCCAGACCGTAAACCTTTCAACGACCGTAAACTCTCCAGAAATTGCTGTTCTGGACGAAAAACAATGTTTTTTTTCACCCTTTTTTGCTCGAAAACTCGATCAAAAACTAGTTTTTAGGAAAAACGCGAAGAACAAACCCCTATTATTTTTGCGAGATCTATCCAGAAACGCAAAAAATCTCTTCAAAATAAGATCAAATAAGCTCCAGATCTGAAAAAAATAATTGATACGACCAAGCTCGGATACCAATTGTAAGTCCCCAAACTGCTTGTGTATCAATCAGATCCGTTTGATGGTGCGGAATCCCAATCAAACGGATGATGTCAGATCAAAAATAGAAGAGAAGGAGAAGAAGAAGAAGATGATGAATCTATGTATGATATGATTAGAATGAAGATCCGGATACAAAGATTCACACACACAAAACTTCTCTCTAGTTTCTCTCTCTAGAACACCTTCAAATGCACACACTTAAGCTCCTCTAGTGTTCATCTCGCTTTCCTCACACACGGAAAACATGTCCCGTAAACTCACTCACCGACCGTAAACAACTAAACAATACATAAAAATACAATTTCACAGAAAAGCAAAGTATAAACCATATTTTTGACCCAACATTTCTCTCAAGATCTTCAACCGAAAACCCCGAGTTTTCTCTCAACCATCATCCGAAGATCATTTATTTCACCTTCAGATCTTACTAAGAACATCTAATGTTCTTCTTTTCATCGATCAAGCACCCTTCATTTCTTGGTTTACAGCCATAAACCCTTGAATCTTCTTAGTTACACCAAGAACCCTAAGAGCACCAAGATCATACACTTGTGTTTACAGCTGAAAACACTTGAATCTTCAAGTGGTCGTGAACCGTTTATAGCCGTAAACACTGAAGTCAGTCGTGATCTCCAAGTAGTCACTCAATTTTGCTTCTAACACTTCTTTTGTAAGTAATTCTTACATCCTACGTTGTTTCCTTAACACCTTTGAGGTTATATTCGCTAATTTCAAGCCATTATATTGCGTAAATTGCAATTTAGGATATGGTTTTGTCCTGGAATCTAACTTGAGGAAAGAATCATCCTATATCGAACCTTCAATCAAATCACTCACACAAGGTGAGTTCATAACCCTACAACTTACCATTTTAAATGCTTTTAGGGGGGGGGATACAAGTAGAACACAATTTCTTTTTGTTAACATTTACATGTGAAAACAAACAAACAAAGGATTTCTTATGCTTTTTGTAAGTTGTTAAAATCATTTCAAAAGCTCTTTTAAGCTATTTTAGATTTTTGTTTATTATCAAAATCGTATTCATTTATATATTTATGTATCAATTTGCTTTCACGGACTTAGGACTATTGCTAAATACCTCGACTCCCGTTCCTTGTTTGATTGTGGGCTTAGGGTAGGATCACTAGTCCGACCGTCGACTAAATCATAATTATACTTGCTAAATATATACATGAATATTAAACCCCATTTTCAAAGTACATACTTAAATCAGTTGCAAATATCAGGCAATTGAGTTTTTTCTCTAAATCATTTACAGTTCAAACAAAATACTAGTAAACTATAATAGGTACAGTTTAGAGGATCAATGCATACTATTTTCTAGAACAGAGGAATAATACATGAATAATGTGACATCCCCAAAATCTCGGCCAGAAAAGACCGATTTCATTTATGCTTTTTAAAATAATTTCAGAGTAAATCCTTTTGATTTAAAAGAGTTGCGGAATTTGTTCCCAAAACAAAATATGATAAAATAATATTAATCAAAGCATTTCATCAAGAGATGCATTTTCATTATATAATCAAAACTCGGGATTTCATGTTCCGATACAGACCATAAAGCATAAACGATAACATTACAAGTCATTCAACAAATATATACATATACAGACTTGTAAACAAAACAACTCGATGATTCATCCATCTTATGAGGCACACCCACATAACACGTATTTCATAGAGAATAAAATCAGATCTATGAGATAGAAGAAAGTGAATATACATTCACACACATAACAACGAAATTATACGGATAACACGTATTTCGTATAAAATACTTCATAATTATGCGTTAGAAGAAAGTAACTACACACTCACTTGATCAGAAGATGATCGGACAACACTATGACTTGCAGAAGTAGTATTCTTCAGTAGATTTGGAAGATTTTCACAAAACCCGAGCTTCTCGCGAGCAGAGCTTCAGCTCGGGAATTGCACTTCTCGGGATCTTCGGGGCTTCAGAACTTACTTCGGGACTCAGGATTGATATCGGGGCTTCGGGAAACTTCTGGCACCCAAAACGATGCAAAATGGGAGAAAGAGAAGAGAATTTGGCAAATGGAGTTGGTTGCCCTCGCAACCCTTTTATAGGAGGCTGAGGCCTCGTAGTACGTTGGGCGTACAACTTTACACAGGGCGTACGCCTCGTTTCGTCATTGCATGCGTCATCGGAGCACTCGAGTCCGAGGCGGTGCATGCATCGGGGTACGCTGGGCGTACTCAACTACGCTGGACGTAGTTCGGATCGGATCGATGACTCCCCCCTTTCCTTCAGATAATATCGGAATTTAATAATTAAATTTTAATTTTAATTATTTAATAAACTTCAAAAATTCATATCTTCTTCATACGAACTCCGTTTTGGACGTTCTTTATATCAACGCGTAGGTGAGACTACGCTCTACAACTTTCGTTTAGACTCCGTCGGCTAATTTTGAATTTATTTTTATTATTTATTTTTAGTAGGCCTGGACAGGAAAACTCTGTTATAAATTCATAACTTCTTCATCCGACGTCCGTTTTCGTCTGTCTTTTCACCAATGCGCTACTATCAACGAGATCTTCGATTCTCGTTTAGATTGTTTCAACCAACAATCAATCGATCTCGAATCGAGTATTCGGGCTGCATACTGCTAAGTCGAAACTTCAGAATCATAACTTCCTCATACGAAGTCAGATTTGGGCGTTCTTTTTATACACGCTCTCGATTTAACGAACTCTACGACATTCGTTTAGATCACTAGGGCTAAATATTGCTCTAACGTAAATTTCACTTTTTACGTCATTTAGAGTTGCCGGTTGTGTCGCGAAACTTCGACAGGTCATAACTTATTCGTTATAACTCGGATTTCGGCATTCTCTATATATTCGGAAACCTCATTTCAACTACTACAACATTATCTATAGATATCGACTTTATCTAAAATTTCATTTTGATGCTTATTTTTATTCTTAATTCAATTAAGACACACAATTAAGCACATAACATATAATACTCAAATAATACACTTCTATTTTTTCAAAACGGGTCACAAAGGTTAACATAGACTATTACATCCACATTAATGACAAGCCCAGAAACACAAGCGTTACAATTCTCTCCACCTTGGAATGATTCCGTCAACCGGAATCAAGCATCAACAAATAAATGCGGATAGCGACCCATCATGTCACTCTCCGTTTCCCAGGTGATATTTGGCCCATTCATGTGTTTCCATGGGACAAGCTCTAACTCGACTATTTTGCGTCGCAACTTCTTAGTCTTTCGGTCAACGATTGCCTCTGTTTCTTCAATCAACCTTTTGTTCTCATCGATTCTCAACTGCGAAAGTGGAATCATGTCGGGAACTTCTCCCGTGAACTTCCTTAAATAACACACATGGAAAGTGTTATGAATTCCATTCAGTTCTTCTAGTAGTTTGAGCTTGTAAGCTTGGTTCCCAATCCTCTGAAGAACTTTAAACGATCCAATAAACCTTGGACTTAATTTTCCCCATTTACCAAATCTTATAAGTCCCTTCCACAGAGAGACTTTAAGCAAAACCGAATCTCCAACTTCAAAAGTCATCGGTCTTCGCTTGTTGTCAGCATAACTCTTTTGACGATCCCGAGCTGCTAACATTCTTTCCCTAATTATTTTCAACTTTTCAGTAGTTTGATGGACTATCTCCGGTCCCATAAATTGCTTTTCCCCAGCCTTAAGCCAACAAGACGGCGTACGACACTTCTGTCCATACAAAGCTTGGTAAGGTGCCATCTTAATGCTCGAGTGGAAACTATTGTTGTAGGAAAATTCTACCAAAGGTAAATGTTCATCCCAGTTACCTTGGAATTCCAGGGTACATGCTCTCAGCATATCTTCAAGTGTTTGTATCGTCCGTTCGCTCTGACCATCAGTCTACGGATGGTAAGCTGTACTTAAACACAACTTGGTACCCAATTCCTCTTGTAGACTTTTCCAAAACCTCGAGGTGAAATGGCTATCACGATCTGATACAATCGTTAACGGAACACCGTGAAGCCTCACAATTTCCTTCACATAAGAATTTGCAAGATTTTCCATAGACTATTTCTCCTTGGCCGCTATGAAATACACACTCTTGGTGAATCGATCAACGACCACCCAAATCATGTCGTGACCATTCTTTGTTCTGGGCAGTTTAGTGAAAAAATTCATAGCAATGTCTTCCCACTTACCCATAGGCACATGCAATGGTTCTAAACTCCCGTACGGTTTCTGATGTTGTGTCTTTACTCTCGCACAAGTCACACACTCAGCCACATACTTTGCAACATCAAGCTTCATCGTCGGCCACCAGTAGTAGGGTTTCAGGTCCCTATACATTTTAGTGCTACCGGGATGAATCGAGTACATGGTTTTGTGAGCTTCTTCCATCAGAATATCTCTTACTCCTCCTGTCTTAGGTATCCAAATCCGATCTTGGAACACCTTCAGTCCATGACTGTTTATACCGAACACCAACGTTTTGCCCAAACGTTCCTCCTTTCGGTCATTCTTCTCGGAAGCGTCCTCTTGAGCTTTCTTTATAGTTTCCACAATGGTCGAGACAACTTAAATTCTCAACGCTCTTGGCCTTTTCCTTTCAAGATTGACTTTCCGACTGAGAGCATCAATAACAACATTAGCTTTACCAGGGTGGTAAATTATCTCACAGTCGTAGTCCTTAAGTAACTCTAGCCAGCGTCGTTGCCTCATATTCAATTCCTTCTAATTAAAGAGATATTGGAGACTCTTATGATCAGTGAAAAGTTTGCACTTCGTGCCATAGAGGTAATGCCTCCATATCTTCACGCGAAAACTATCGTTGCCAACTCCAAATCATGAGTCGGGTAGTTCTTTTCATGCTCTTTCAATTGTCGAGACACGTATGCGATCACCTTATCCCTTTGGGTCAGAACACAACCCAATCCAACCCTAGACGCATCGCTATAAACAGCGAAGTCTTCAACTCCATCGGGTAGAGAAAGTATCGGTGCCTCACATAGTTTCTTCTTTAGCTTCTCGAATGCTTCTTTATGCTTATCACTCCAAGCATAAGTAGCTCCTTTGTGGTTCAAAGCTGTCAATGGAATAGCAATCGAAGAAAAGCCTTGGATAAACCTTCGGTAATATCCGGCTAATCGTAAAAAGCTTCGGATCTCCGTGGGACTTTTCGGTTATTCCCACTTCATCACAACTTTGATCTTCGCAGGATCAACCATTATCCTTTCTTGGTTGACCACGTGACCCAAGAATTAGACTTCTCGAATCCAAAAATCACATTTGGAGAACTTTGCATACAACTTCTCCTTCTTCAAAACTTCTAACACTTCTTGCAAGTGTCTGCTATGCTCTTCTTGGCTTTTTGAATAAATCAGAATGTCATCTATGAACACTATCACTGATTTATCGAGGAACGGATTACACACTCTATTCATCAAATCCATGAATTCTGCTGGAGCATTGGTTAGTCCAAACGACATAACCAAAAAGTCGTAGTGTCCATATCATGTTCTGAATGCAGTCTTCTCTATATCCTGCTCTCTTACTTTCAGCTGATGATATCCTGACCTAAGATCGATCTTCGAGAAATAGTTCAAACCTTGAAGTTGATCGAATAGGTCATCAATCCTCGGCAACGGATATCTATTCTTTATTGTTGTTTTATTCAGCTCTCTGTAATCAATGCACATCCTCATGCTCCCGTCTTTCTTCTTTACGAATAACACCAGAGCTCCCCAGGGCGATGAACTAGGTCTAATGAAACCTTTGTCCAATAACTCCTGAAGTTGCATCATCAGCTCCTTCATCTCCTTCGGTGCTAATCGATAAGGTGCTTTTGCTATTGGCCTCGTCCCTGGTAACAAGTCTATTCTAAAATCCACTTGTCTATCAGGCGGTAATCTGGGAAGATCTTCGAGATATACTTCCGGATACTCACACACGACAAGAATGCTCTGCATCACCTTTTTCTCCTTTTTATCATCGATCACGAATGCTAGATACGATGTACATCCTTTGGCCAAACACTTTCTGGCTTTCATCAATGAAATGATTCCAGAATTTACTCTGCGTTTATCTCCATACACCATAAACGACTCTTGCCCTGGTGGGTTTACTTTGACAATCTTTTTCTTGCACAATATCTCGGCGTCATTGGCGCTAAGCCAATCCATTCCAAGCACGATGTCGAAACCGTTTAGTTCAATAGGCAATAATTCCTCGTGGAACTTATTCCCATTAAAGTCAATTAAGATGTTTTTCATACGATGGCTAACAGGTACAAACTTGCCACTAGCAACTTTGACTAATAAGGCATTATCTAATCTATCAACTGGCAAAGCTAGTTTCCTACCAAATTCATGCGAAATAAAGGAGTAGTTGGCTCCAAAATCAAATAAAATTTGGGCAGACAATGTGTTTACGAGAAAGGTACCTGAAGCGACATTATCTTCATCTTTAGCAGCTTCCAGTGTCATCTGGAATGCTCTCGCCTTCGGCTTTGGCGGAATGTTGGGTCTTGCTGCCTCCTTCTTCTTCGGGCAGTCCCTCGACATGTGTCCCTCCTCACCACAACCATAGCAAACTTTCTTAGATAGGGTGCATTCATTGGCATAGTGCCCTGGCTTTGCACACTTGTAGCATGTGGCCACTACCTCACATTTTCCATGATGCTTCTTCTTACATTTGTCGCACCACTTGGCTTCGCCTCCACCTCCCCTCGAACCAGACTTCGAGAACTTGTTTTTCTTCTTGGACCCTGAAGTTCCATCAAACTTCCTCTTTTCACCAACCTCTATCCTCTCCAGACCCTTTTCCTTCTGCTGGGCCTCCACATTATTAGCTGCTCGAACAGCTGTTTTCAGAGTAGTTGCCATCTTGACTGTCGGACCAAAGTCGGCAGGTAGTCCATTAGCAAACCTCTCAATCTTGGAGAGTTCCGTTGGCACTAGGTAAGGAAATAACTTCATTTTCTTAGTGAATGCAGTAGCATAGTTGTCTATGCTCATCCTCCCCTTCTTTAAGTTTTGGAACTCATTGTTCAGATCAATCAGATCTATCTCTAAGCATTACTGCACCCTTAATTGTTCCAAGAACTCTTCCCATGATATTTTCAGGGCTTCTCCTCGTGGCATAGTATCTGTCAGCAACTTCCACCAACTCAAGACTCCAGTATTCAGTTGTCTAACTGCAAAGACAGTCTTTTGTTTGTTGCTATAGTCGCAACTTTCAAATACAATCTCCATTTTGGAGATCCAATCCATAATCTCAACAGGCTTCGGGCTTCCAGAAAGACTTGGCGGCTTGGCGCCCAAGAAATTCTTGTACATTCGCCCATCCTTGTTGTTTCTCCTTTTTGGATCGTTCCTTCGTTCTCCTTGAGTCCCAACTTGACTCATAATGCGACTATTGTTCCCTTCCTCCGATTGCTCGGGAATCAATTCAGGTTCCTCAATAGGTATGATAGGTTCGTCCCTATTATTATGCAACATCTGTCGCATCTCATCCCTTTGTTCGGCTAAGATAGCCCGAATCATGGCTTGCACCCCAACCATTGTTATTGGTTCTGGTGCTGTTGCTACAAGAGGTGCTTGCTCAATCATTGGTGGTTGATTCCTGTTTTCATCCGCGTTTCCAACGCCACTCCTTGTTCTCACCATTTTTGATCTACACACCAAGTAAGGTGAAATTAGATTCTCATTCACGATAGACATTGAAATCGTCCTTATTACTCTGAAACATTTACATGTTAGTTCTAATACTGTAGACATATGCTTAGAATCCTACACACATAAGGTTTCCAGATCCGGTCGGCAACAGACCATAGATCCGAACAAATAATATCATATATAGCAACATATAACATTTAGCACATAAAAGCATTTTAGGCAGCTTCCTAAAATATACTAGTGCTCGGGTCTATAATATATCAGACACACATCTCACAATCTCCACTTAGCATTCTAAGTTTAAGTCTAGAAATCCTACAAATTCCTAGTTCGCTTAAACTAATGCTCTGATACCAATTGTGACATCCCCAAAATCATGGCCAGAAAAGACCGATTTCATTTATGCTTTTTAAAATAATTTTAGAGTAAATCCTTTTGATTTAAAAGAGTTGCGGAATTTGTTCCCAAAACAAAATATGATAAAATAATATTTATCAAATCATTTCATCAAGAGATGCATTTTCATTATATAATCAAAACTCGGGATGTCATGTTCCGATACAGACCATAAAGCATAAACGATAACATTACAAGTTATTCAACAAATATATACATATACAGACTTGTAAACAAAACAACTTGATGATTCATCCATCTTATCCCCTCGCGCCACTACCTGTAATACGAAATAACTGAGTGGGTCAGGCTTGGGAGCCTGGTGAGCATATAGGGTTTTCAACCCACAATAAATAAATTAAATTTTATTTCACCAACCAACAATAACCTGATTACCCGTTCCCGTTATCCTCACTTTACGTCCCTAAAACAACATCTATCTCAAGGGACCTAATCTAGGATTTTCATCGGGACGGACATTACTGCTAAGGGGTTTCCTCAACAAATAGATATCCTAAAGGCAACCATGAGGGGGATAAAGTACACCAGAGAACACATCGTTCACAACACCTACAGGTTATGAACCTGCTAGCGTTCCATAGGACTGTCTAGAAAGAGTCTGTGGTCATTATCCATACTCCGCTGAATAACTAGATCAACACCAACAACATCAGGGCCTCTGATCTGTTTATTACACACCAACTATCTACCCATGTTCTACCCAACATATTAGTAGATAGAAACATATATTTTTATACATAGTTTAAAAACTATATAGCATTCTCAGTCAATACATATTCCACATAACAGATGAGGCACACCCACAAAACATGTATTTCATAGAGAATAAAATCAGATCTATGAGATAGAAGAAAGTGAATATACATTCACACACATAACAACGAAATTATACGGATAACACGTATTTCGTATAAAATACTTCATAATTATGCGTTAGAAGAAAGTAACTACACACTCACTTGATCAGAAGATGATCGGACAACACTATGACTTGCAGAAGTAGTATTCTTCAGTAGATTTGGAAGATTTTCACAAAACCCGAGCTTCTCGCGAGCAGAGCTTCGGCTCGGGAATTGCACTTCTCGGGATCTTCGGGGTTTCGGAACTTGCTTCGGGGCTCAGGATTGATACCGGGGCTTCGGGATACTTCTGGCACGCAAAACGATGCAAAACGGGAGAAAGAGAAGAGAATTTGGCAAATGGAGTCGGCTGCCCTCGCAACCCTTTTATAGGAGGTTGAGGCCTCGCAGTACGCTGGGCGTACAACTTTACGCGGGGCGTATGACTCGTTTCGTCATTGCATGCGTCCTCGGAGCACTCGAGTCCGAGGCGGTGCATGCATCGGGGTACGCTGGGCGTACTCAACTACGTTGGGCGTAGTTCGGATCGGATCAATGACTCCCCCCTTCCTTCGGATAATATCGGAATTTAATAATTAAATTTTAATTTTAATTATTTAATAAACTTCGAAAATTCAAATATTCTTCATAAAAACTCCGTTTTCAACGTTCTTTATATCCACGCGTAGGTGAGACTAAGCTCTACAACTTTCGTTTAGACTCCGTCGGCTAATTTTGACTTTATTTTTATTATTTATTTTTAGTAGGCCGGGACAGGAAATCTCCGGTATAAGTTCATAACTTCTTCATCCGACGTCTGTTTTCGTCTGTCTTTTCACCAATGCGCTACTATCGACGATATCTGCGATTCTCGTTTAGATTGTTTCAACCAACAATCACTCGATCTCGAATCGAGTATTCGGGCTGCATACTGCTAAGTCGAAACTTCAGAAAATCATAACTTCCTCATACGAAGTCAGATTTGGGCGTTCTTTTTATGCACGCTCTCGGTTTAACGAACTCTACGACATTCGTTTGGATTACTAGGGCTAACTATCGCTCTAACGTAAATTTCGCTTTTTATGTCATTTATAGTTGACGGTTCTGTCGCGAAACTTCGACAGGTCATAACTTCTTCGTTATAACTCGGATTTCGGCATTCTCTATATATCCGGAAACCTCATTTCAACTACTAAAACATTATCTATAGATATCGGCTTTATCTAAAATTTCATTTTGATGCTTATTTTTATTCTTAATTCAATTAAGACACACAATTAAGCACATAACACATAATACTCAAATAATACACTTCTATTATTTCAAAACGGGTTACAAAGGTTAACCTAGACTATTACATCCACATTAATGACAAGCCCAGAAACATAGGCGTTACAAATAAATACATACATACTATTAATATTCATTACAAAGTATACTATTCATTTACAAGAACAAAAGGGAACTTACATACTATATATGTACAAGATAACTGAAATGTGAGATACTGTTTTATGGCATAGGAATATACTTGTTATGTCACGTTTTGTAACCAGAGTCTCCTGGAGGGAGAGCGTGAGCTTGTTTATAGATCTATACGGTATTGACCATCCTACACCTTGCTAGTAGCTACAGTGGGACCTGCAGGTCTACAGGTGACAAATGTCATTCCATTTTCGACGCCTGAAGAACGTCGTGTTTTATACTAGTCAATCAAGCATGGTTATAACCCTATCACATTTTAACCTTAATTAACCAGTTTGGTTTTCAAGGTAATTAATGCATCAGTAGTGTATTTTATACAATACTACTTTAAACCTTCATTTTCCATTACATTCATACAGTGATTTTCTCTCATGAGAAATGCATACTATTTTTCTAATAAAGATGGTTTACAAATTTGGAAAACATACATTTTTATACTATTTCAAGTACAAACATACATTTTACACTATTACAAGCGAACAAACATGCAAAACAGTCGGCTCTTGGGTGGAAGACTATATTTCACTTTTACAAGAAAATATAGGATTTTCTAGGAAGTATACAAACATTTCAATAGAAAAATACAAACATTTTCATTGAACAACTACAAACCTTTGACACTAAAACACTTATGAACTCACCAAGTTAAATATTGATACTCTCTTTCAAAATAACTTGTATTCTCAGGGAACCAGTAGGAAGGTACACTGGCACATGTTTTGGAGAAGTTGGAGCATGTTTAGACTCGTCTTTTTATTTTTGATATATTGTTTTGGTGTCTTACAACTTTACAAAGAACACACATGTATTAACTATTCTATTAATGCAATGGACGTTGTTGCTTGATTTACTATTGTGCATTGTTATGATATTGTACATGACGTCCATCGCCCCCGGTTTTGGGGTGTGACACTTTACAACGTCCAACCATGTGCGCTGCCTCATGTTTAGGTTTGGTTGGTCCATCAGATACCTCAAACTCTTGTGATCCATGTAGAAAGTACAACGGACCCCATATAGACAGTGCTTCCAAATTTTGAGGGTGAAAACCACTTCCCCAACTCCAGATCATATGTGGGATATTGTGACTAATGTTGCTTTAGTTGCCGTGAAGCATAAGTAATCACTCATCCTCTCTGTATGAGGACTGCCCCTAAACCGGTGATGGATGCATCATAAAATACTATAAAATCCTCCACTCCCTCCGGGAGGGTCAATACCGGGGCCTCACATAACATCTGCCGAAGAGTCTCAAATGCCGACTGCTGCTCAAGGCCCCATCGGAAATCCACCCCTTTCTTCGTCAGACGAGTGATGGGTATCACAATCTTGGAGAAGTCCTAAATGAATCTGCAATAGTACTCTACCAAACTCAAGAAACTCCTGACCTCCGAGAGATATTTCAGAACCTCCAACTACATCATGGCCTTGATTTTGGCCGGATCTACCAAAATCCCATCCTGCTTAACAAGGTGCCCCAGGAACTAGACTTCTCGTAAGCAAAACTCCCACTTCAAGAACATGGCATAAAGCCATACTCACCTCAAAACCCTCAGAACCTCTCGAATGTGCTCCTCAAGCTGCTCTCTGGTCTTGGAACACACCAAGATATCATCAATAAATACAATGATGAATCAGTTGAACATCAGACTGCATACCCAATTCATCAAATCCATATACACAACAGGTGCGTTGGTAAGCCCTAATGGCATCACCACGAACTCATAATGCCCATAACGAGTCCGAAACGCGGTATTCTCCATGTTCTTCTCTCTCACTCTCACCTGATGATACCCAGACCTCAAATCTATCTTGGAGAACCAAGATGCACCCTGAAACTAATGAAAAAGGCCATTAATCCGCAGAAGGGGATAATGGTTCTTCACCATTAACTTGTTCAAAACCCGGTAATCAATGCACATTAGGTGTGACCCATCCTTCTTCTTGACGAAAAATATTGGCGCTCCTGACGGAGAACTACTCGATCTAATGAACTGCTTGCCTAGTAGCTCCTGCAGCTGAGATGAGAACTCCTGTATCTCCGGCGGTGCCAAGCGGTACGAAGCCTTTCCAATCGGGGCCACACCTGACACAAGGTCAACCCTGAACTCGACCTTCTTCTTGGGATGCACACCAGGTAACTCCTCTGGGAATACATCAGCAAACTCACTGACCACTAGAACCTCTAAAACTAAAATTTGATCCCCAACTCGAGTGTCAACCACATAAGACAAATAACTTGTACACCTATGTTGAATATACTGTCGAGCCCTGGCTGCTGAACAAAATCCTAAACTGACCCTGGTTCGTTCTCCATAAATAACCAGTTCTCCCCCAACTGGTGTTCGAAATCCTACTTGCTGGACCTCAAAATCAATCATGGCACCAAACATGCTCAACCATTTCATACCCACTATCACACATACACCCCCTTGGAAATAGGGATCATAACAATCAGATAAGGTACCCTGAAGATCTCTAGCACACAACCATGATATACCGCAGATGCAGAAACCCCGCGTTCATTAGCAATAGAAACCCGCAACGGACACTCTAACTCCCGAATAGGAATATCAAATGTTAGAACACTGAAAGTGACCCTCTTGAACTTTCCTGGAACTGCAACCAACTTGCTACTGCAATGAAAGCAGCTACCGCAGTCATCCGAAGTCAGAAGACAACAAGCCTTTGTACTTAGTCTATTTTGTCTTTTCTTTATGCTTTCTATTTTCCAGTATGCCTTGCATGGCTACTTCTAGAAGTTATCCTTTGTAATATTTGTGTCTCTATAAATAGAGCTCACTTATTCTGAATCTAAAACACATCTTCAAGTATCTTTACTACTTATCTCAGAAATCTTCTCCTCTCTCATTTCTCACTATCTTATCTAATCATAATCTCTCTTCGGAGCAAGTCCTCGAGACTTCTTCACTAAGTTTGATCTCACTTACTAACATTGGTTTGAATGCATTCCAAGTTATGAATCAACTTACGTGTATTCTTGATATAACAATTGCTGTCATTTACATTACTTTACTTTCCACATCTAACTCACTAGCTTCTAACTATTAATATTATTGTTGAGCTAACAGATCCTTCGAGATTAACTATTCCGCTCTATACTTGTTCTAATCATTATTGTTCAAGTGTTTCTCAAATTTTTTCTCTCAACAATTGGTATTAGAGCCAGAGTGGTTGCTTTTTGAATATCGGAACTCTGATTTTTCAAAGAGCCCTCTATACCACTGAAGCTCATTTCTAAACAAAAATTTCTAATGGCACAATCGTTATCACTGAATGTTTCCAACAGTGTTGGTGGTTCCAATCGAGCCCCAATACTGGTTGAAAATGAGTATCACCACTAGTCTCAAAGGATGGAGAGATATCTCAGACGACTTGGTAGAGATGTCTGGAGATCTATAGAAGAAGGACCCCATGTTCCAGTCCTTACTCCTGTTTAAACTGATGGAGCCACAACAAGACTTGGAGGTGGTCAACCAGCCTTGAATCGTCCCACAAAAGATTATTTAGAAAAAATGGAAAGTGATGCTATTGCCTTTTATGAAATCTCTTGTGGAGTTGCTCCTGACAACTTCTACATTATCATAAATTGCAAATCAGTAAAGGAGATTTGGGATGTTCTCAAAAACATGTATGAAGGTTTAGAGCAGGCTCAAGACAAGAAACTCACTACAACACTCAACGAATTCAATAATTAGCCCACTCCGGTGAAAGTTTGGAAGATTCATTTAAAAGGTTCAACTTGATTGTCACAAAACTGTCCAATGTGGGTACCATCCGCATCAATCATGAAACAAATCTGCAATTTCTTAATGGCTTAGGAAGACACTGGACAACAGCCAAAATGATTGTATAAGGTAACATGAAGATTCACTCCTTATCTCTCTATAATATGGAGAATTGCAAGGTCAAGAGTCCACTGTACTCAAGGACTGCTCAGACTTCGGAGGACCACTCGCATTAGTAGCCCAATCACTTCACACTCAAACCTATCCCACCTCATATGACTCTCCACCGCAGTCATATGAAGCTGACTCTGAATATGACGACAAAAAAGAGTTTCAGAATGCCATTGCTCTTATTAGTCACAAATTCAATCGCTTACCACCTTCATTTCGCAAAAACCAACAATTCAATCAACCACCTTTCAACCGTAACTTTCATAACAATCACTTTCGTTACACTAAAAACCCTCTCCCTCCACCACAGTCTCAGCAGACTTAGTCAAAAGAAGTACCACCGCAATCTGAATCAACTTACTCCGGTACCTCTATAGAAGACAAGAGTAATGTCATAATATGTCACAAATGCAACAAGGAAAACCGTTTTGCCAAAGATTGCAAGGCAAATGTAGTAAAAGATAGAGCCTTCTATCTTCGAATGGCTCAAGAACTGGAAGATAAAGAAAAGGGAAAGGCCTACGTTGCTCAAGTGAAAAGGAATCATCGAGTGTGGTCATCAGGAGATGAAGATGAAGAGGTCCTTAGCAAAGGAAAAGGCAAGATCTGTATGGTAGCAACTGCTGATGAAGATGGCTCATCCAATCCAAAGTAGAACCATTGCTATATGGCTAAAAATGGAACTCTCAACATTGTGGAACAGGTAAAACTCATGTTTTAAACTTTTAATTACAACATGCATGATTGTCAACCTTTCATAGACACACTCAATGACAGTTGTGCTGCCGTCCTTACAGACTTCAATAAAGCCCTAGATGAGAAGAAATCACTTCGTAGGAGATGTTCCATGTTAGACGACGTTTGGACAATAAGAGACTCAAAATGGCAATGTTAGAGAAGGATTTAATGTTAGAAAAGGATGCTAGAATGCTTAGTGAAACTCAATTAGAAATAGCCTTAAATCAAAGAGATCTAGCACAAAATGAAATTATACGTTTAAATCTTTTAATTGAAAAGCTGTTTAATGAAACTGAGGCCATTGAGAATCTTGTCAATAATGGGAATGTTGATAACAATTTTAACTGGGGTTGGTCTAATGGTTACCCAACCGCAACGGACTCATCACCTCGGTTCACACCGGAATGTCCCTATGTCCCATCAGACCGCAACTTCTTATTTCCAGTCAATAACAAAACATTTCCTGAGGATATCCAAGAGCATTTTGGAAAACTTCAAGATTTGAGTAATAATTGTGTTATAGAAGAAATTCTTCCCGAATCTTCTACTCATGTCAACAACACAGATTCTCAGACATCATCCATAGTTGATGAGGAAATTGTTATTGAAAGTGCTGAAGTCTCTTTAGACTTCCCATCCTTACAGTCCGACCGCAGTATCTCTGACTGCAGTCATATACCGTAATCTGTCCCATTACCTTATATCAATTGTCCCAAACAAGTACGGTAGTCCAAAACACTACTCCACTGATCGAAGTCAAGAGTTCTGTGATCATTGAGCCAATTAATCATGAATTACCAATTGAAAATTTTGAATTTGGTCAATGTTTTCAAAGTCCTAATTTCTCAAGTTCGGATGAATTGAGTCACTATTTTTCAAAATCCTCTAAAGACTCTAGGAAACCGCAATTAAATATCACTAACTGCGGTTGTCCTAAGACTGAAACAAAAAGTGTTTTTAAAGAAGAATTTCGTTTCGTGGCAAGCAACGAGAAATTTGCTTAGAAGTCAAGAAATCTGTGAAATGTCGTAAATCAAAAAGTCTTGAGAAGTTTGTTTTTTCAAATTATCATTTTAAGAAAACTGTTTCCAAGAAAACAAAAAGAAGGGTAAATTACACCACCCGTCCCTCATGCTGGTGCCAAAAAGCACGTTTAGTCCCTATTTTCAAAAATTAACTCGGACCGTCCCTCATATATCTAAAATTTGCACGCTTCATCCCTCATTAGTTTGAATTTGCATGTTGTATCCTTTGGAAGACATAAAAAGACTATTTTGCCCTCACTATTTTAATTTTAATTAAACTATAATTAAATTTGTATTAAAATAAAAAGAAAATAAAATAAAATACCCCACCCCTTCCCTTTCCCTTTCCCCTTTTCCTTCTACATTCCCTTTAAATCACAATTCACCGGACCACCGCCACTCTTTTCACCTCCGAGATTCCCACCATCACCTCTATATTCACCTCCAACCACCACCGCTCTAAACGTCGCCGGAGAAGAAGATCGAGAACCCACATGTCCCAAAGAAGAAAAAAGATTCAAATCGGAACACCGAAACGCCACCAACACCCACAAACTTCATCTTCCTCCGGCGAACATCATCTCACTGACCTCATCTTCCTCCGGTGTGCATCAAGAAACTCTTCTCTCTTCTCTGAAAGATTGACACCGGCACATACACACAGACTCTCAATCTCCCTCAACTTCGTTGAACAACTCACATCGTCGTCACCTCCTAAACTCTCTCTGATCCACCATCCTATCTCCCAAAATCAAACCCCATAACTTAAAGCTACAGACAAACCCCACCACCCCATTGGTGGGTTTGGGTGGTTGTAGAAGCCGTTGGAAACAAACTCCATCTCCGTCAGAAACATCCTCCTCTCTCCCTTTCCGGAGATAACATCTTCATCACCACCAACATTTTGTCTCACCCCTTTTATTTATCCTTCTCTCTTTTGAACCAAATCTCCAAGGCCATAGCCTTAAGCTTTGTTATTCACAGTGACAATGATTGAAGCATTGTAAATTTCCAAACCACAAATCGAACTAAGAAGAGGAGAGATCCGAGAGACTGAGTTCCAAACCACAAAATATACCTAAGGGGATTGACACTAACTATTTGTCGCCTTCATGGGGGTGATTGTCGCCATCGACGACTCTATTTCTATCGCACCGGCATACACAAATTGAGCATCGATGTGGATGGTTTGTTCAAGGGGATTTAACCTGAAACTGGTTTCGTTAGGGTTTAATCC
This sequence comes from Lactuca sativa, assembly GCF_002870075.4. NCBI lineage: Eukaryota > Viridiplantae > Streptophyta > Magnoliopsida > Asterales > Asteraceae > Lactuca > Lactuca sativa. The sequence goes on along the minus strand of NC_056624.2, from coordinate 77,525,119 downwards.
AGGTGATGTCGCTGCAATTTAACGTTTGCTTTGGGTTTATTCCATACAATTTAGGTTTGTTCCAGTGGAGCAACAGAAGTTGAGAGAAAGGAAGAGGTGTTGCGATGGTGGAACCTCTGATATTAAGTCTAATTATTAAAAAAATCTAAAAACTGATAAAGAAATAAAAAAAATGAAAAAAGAAATTATTAAGGGTACAATAGTCATTTTATGTCAATAGGGACTAAGCATGCAAGCAAAAACAAACATAGGGACGGTCCGAGTTAATTTTTGAAAATAGGGACTAAACGTGCTTTTTGGCACCTGCACGAGGGATGAATGGTGTAATTTACCCCAAAAAGAAAGGAGTTCACTGTTTCTGACAATACTAAAAAAAATCCAAACATGAGGATAAGTCTTTTCGTTCAAATGGATTTCAAATCTATTCTATCAATGACCCAAAGTGGAAAGGTATCTTACCTATTCCAACCATTTTAGTATCAAAGTCCCAAAAATGGAAAGGAATTTTGCCAACTCTGGCACCCAAAAGGTCATTTCAAACGTTTAAGAAATGACATCACAAAAAGTTAGCACGTATCTTCACACCAGCCTGACCTACACAAAACACCTTTGCAAAACACACAAACAAAAAGGTCAAATCTGACAATCCTCGGAATGGACAAAAACGTACTTTATCTTCAAAACATCAGACCAGGTCAAATGCCAGAAAAAATGACAAAAAGTTCTCTTGTCAATGTTAATGTAAAAGAATTCAAAGAATTTCCAACACCTAGGATTTCAGGGTCAATCATAATAATTACTCACAATCTCACAAAACTCCAAAGATCCTCAAACACCCTAGACTAGGTTTGAAAGTTGATTTAAAACCTGTCCCTGCCACCTCGCATCATGCATCGTTTAACACATCGTATGTGACCTCGGGCTCCAAACTCACTTGGGTGCCCAAATTAACCACTTAACTTTTGTAGGCATTGTGCAAGGAGGATCAAGAAGAAGAATGGTTAATCGACAGTGCCTTCTCCTTGTACGAGGCTACAGTGTTCTCACCACGGGGAACTTTACCATTCAGAAGGTTGCTTATGTAGAAAGCCTTAAACACAATCTCATCAGTGTTGGCCAACTATGTAAAGAAGGTCATCAAGTGGAATTTGATGATCAATTCTGTTACATAATGACGGGTTACCGAAGCACTTGCTTAATCAAGTCTCGCTACGAAGGCACAATGTATCCTCTGGATATTTATCTCATCATTGGTAAACCGCAGCTGTGTTTTCTTTCTAAAGTTGTATCCGAAGTCAGCTGGCTATGCCACCGCAAGCTAGCTCATCTCAACTTCAGATACATCAACAATCTAGTCACTGGAGAACTAGTCCGTGGTCTCCCTATTCTCAAATTCAACAACGACACTCTCTGTCCAACTTGTGAATGTGGAAAACAAGTCAAAGCAAGTCACCCTCTGATAATGGATTCGTCTATTTCAGAGCCTCTGGAACTATTACACATTAATCTCTGCGGTCCTTCAACTGTAGCCAGTCTCCACCACAAAAAATACATACTGGTTATTGTTGATGATTTCACTCGCTTTACATGGGTCTTCTTCGTCAGACTCAAATCAGAGACACTGCATATCTTTATCAACTTCATCAAAGAAATAGAACTTCAGATCAAGATTCCAGTCAGACGCATCTGCAGTGATAATGGAATTGAGTTCACTAATCATCTTCTCAGCAGTTTCTTGGTGTCCAAGGGTATTTCTCACAACTTCTCAGCACCCTACACTCCGCAACAAAATGGTGTCGTCGAACGAAGAAACCGTACATTAGTAGAAGTAGCCAGATCCATGCTTAACTTCGCCCATCTTCCTCTCTACTTATGGGCTGAAGCTGTAGCAACTGCGTGCTTTGTCCAGAACCGAAGCATTGTGTGCAAACGTCTCAACAAAACACCATACGAAGGTCTTAACAACCGTAAGCCGAATGTTCGTTTCTTTCATATCTTTGGGTGTAGATGTTTCGTGATCAACAACACATATCAGCTTAATAAATTTGCACCAAAGTCTGATGAAGGCATCTTCCTTGGTAATTCCACTAACAAGGTTGCTTATCGAGTGCTTATCAGACGTACAAGGTTGATCATTGAAAGCTTCGATGTGAAATTCGATGATTCTCACATCCGCAATGCCCCTTCATCCACTGAAACCACCGCAATCATGGAATGTGACATTCCTGCATCTTCTGGCCCCTTAAATCTAGTAGAAGTCAATTCTGATGATCTTTTTGAACCGGTTGAAACGGTAAAACTAACAGAAGTTCTTATATCTCCCACCGCTCAACAACAACATGCTGACATCTCTAGACCATCTCCATCTAAAGAAGTTTCTCTCAATACTTCCACCTCTCCGGTTGAGGGGGAAAGCTCTACTCCAGATCTAGCCTCAACCATCAATGTTCCAGTACTTGATGTTGGTCAAGTTCCTGCCAGTAGAGAAGCATTTCCATCAAATGTATCCTCGGATTCGGATGATGAACTCATAGACAATATTGATACTAGAACCGATCCAAGAATTGTTACTCTCCCATCCGCAGTCCAGGGGGAACCCTCTTAGGTTCCAGATAGACTCCCTTCAACAATCCAGAGGGAACCTATCAAAGAAAATGTCTCTATCACTCCAACAAGTCAGGATGACTCAGCAAGCTGTTCTCAAATCCAGGGGAACTTCCTTCCTTACTCGAAGCAACCTCTGATATTGAAAACATCCCTTCTACCGCAGCTGCTGATCATCTGATGCCTCACCTACATGTATGGAAGAAGGATCACCCACCAAGTCAAAGTATTGGGAATCCATCCGTAGGTACACAAAATCGATCTGCCAAAGATTTATCTGATCATTGTCACTATGCAACATTTATGTCCGCAGTCAAGCCTCGATCTACCAATGAAGCCTTATTGGAACCAGATTGGATTTCTGCAATGCAAGAAGAACTGGAAGAATTTGAAAGAAACATAGTGTGGCAATTTGTTCCCATCCCAAAAGGACATACTATTGTTGTTACCAGATGGGTTTTCAAGAAAAAGCTAGATGAATCTGGTGCAGTCATCAGGAATAAGGAAAGGCTAGTTGCTAAAGGTTATAGCCAACTGGAAGGTGTTGACTATGATGAGACATACTCTCTGGTAGCTAGAATGGAAGCAATCATAATATTCTTAGCATATGCCTCTCACAAAAAAATCAAAGTACACCAAATGGATGTTAAGAGTGCTTTTCTCAATGGGGAATTAAAAGAAGAGGTTTATCTTCGACAACCTCCCGGATTTGAAAGTATCGAGTTCCCTGATCATTGTTACAAGCTTCAGAAAGCTGTCTACGGTCTGAAACAAGCCCTTAGAGCTTCGTATGAAACTCTTTCTGAATTCTTAGTCTCTTCAGGATACAAAAGAGGAGTGATTGATCCCATATTATTTAGAAAAGCAAACGAGACTCACCTTATGCTTGTACAAATATATGTGGATGATATCATCTTCGGGTCATCTGATCAAGGAATGGTGGATGAATTTGCTAAGCTCATGATAAACAAATTTCAAATGAGCATGAATAGAGAGATTAACTTCTTTCTAGGTCTCCAAGTCAAACAAATTCAGCAAGGAATATTCATTCATCAAGAGAAATACACTACTGAACTTCTAAAGAAATACTCAATGGACAACTGTTCTTCTGCTAAGGTCCCTATGGACTTCGGATATAAGATCTCTGCTGATCCCTCTGGTGTCATTGGTTCGCTAATGTACCTCACCGCAAGCAGAACTGACATTGTCTTCACAACCGGTGTGTGTGCAAGATACCAGGTTGATCAGAAAGTGTCACACATGACCGCAGCCAAACAAATTCTTCAGTATCTAAAAGGAAGCAAATCTATTGGTCTATGGTATCCTGTAGGCAATGACTTCAGTCTTTAAGCATTTACTGATGCAGATCATGCTGGATGCAAACTTGATCGAAAAAGTACATCTGGTGGTTGCCAGTTTTTAGGAGGAAAACTTGTCAGCTGGTCCTCGAGAAAATAAAGTTGTGTATCTTTATCTACCGCAGAAGCAGAATACGTGGCCGTAGCCAGCTGCTGTTCCCAAGTCCTTTGGATGAAGACACAATTACTAGACTACGAGTACAAAATGCTGCGGATACCAATTTACTGTGACTCTGAAAGTGCCATAGCCATCTCTCACAATCCTATTCAGCACTCCAAGACAAAACATATTGAGTTACGGTATCATTTCATCAAAGATCATATTTTGAAAGGTAATATTGAACTCATCTTTGTTCCTACTCATGAAGAGATTGCTGATGTTTTTACAAAAGCACTTGACTCTACAAAACTCATTGTATTCCTACAAATGTTGGGAATGATGAATCCAGACCCGCAATTCTTTTTGAATTGTTAGCTACCGCAGACCATCCTTGGTCTCTGTTGCGGTTCTAATTGAGAATTACATATGATGGATGGTTTTGGTACCGCAGTCTAGGTACCGCAACCATATGTCATACATATCGCTCAGGGGTCCTAATGGTCTGTTGTTACTAATTTTTGTTCAAAGTGTTTTCCTCTCAGTTCTTCACTACGGTCTTTCCTTTGTTCATCCGCAATGACATCTCCAACCGCAATGAAGTTTTTCATCCGTGATCTTCGTGATAATTTCTCAACTGCTGTTTTAATGATCCTTCATTAAATAAAATAAAACATTCTCATTCAAACTGTCATCCTCTCTTTTAAAAAAAACCTTTTATCAGACCTATTTTAGGGATGATGACAAAAAGAGCATATTTCCATCCAACTCATTCTTAATTTTTTCTTTCCTCTCCCAAACACGTCCCATCTCCCAAAGACGTCCCATCCATTACCACTTCCTCTCCCATTACCCCCACGATTACCTGACGTATAAACATGCGTCCATCTTTACATTAAATGAAAACCCTTTTTGGATATCTCCCAAAATCTTTTTCAACCCGTTTTTAATATCTGTGTCTGAGATTCAATCCATAATTCATCGCTTCCCCCCAATAAAACCCAATCGTCGTTTTATCCTTTTCTTACCCTTGACCTAGGGTAAAACCTTTTTCACCCCCCTTTATAAACCCATCTTCTTCTCCATCAATCCTTTACGCTTTCTGAATATCGATTGTCTCTCAACTTTCAAAAACCTCCATAACTCTCAAGAACTTTGTTTCTCTTTTCTCACAATAGTGAAATCCGGTGCATCCAAGAAGCAATCCGAGGCTTCAGGTTCTACAAATCCAACAGGTTCAGACTCTCCATCAATCGCCTCCAACGATTTCAGAGCTGTATTTGTAGATCATCCTTCATACAATGCTCCCATCAAGCTCATGATCAAGTACCTCAAAAATCACCCTCTGTTTGGACCCTTTGATGCATTTACGGAAATCATACCAATTTCCACCTTGTTCAAGTGTGCATTCTCGGCATATCGACCACTCCAAAACCCTCAAGAAGTGCATCTCCATATTGTGAATGACGCATTGGTCATTCTGACCAAGGAGAAGTTTATAAGATCCATCAGTCTACTGGTTCATCCGTCGATCAAGTTCTTCTCTCCATCAATGGCGGATATTACTGCTTCACTATACCAAATAGGATACCAGAAAAGAATCAAGGGTATCAGTGAATTCAAGAAAAATCAATTGCCCGCAGTGTGGCAATATGTGTGCCACTTCATCATCCGAAGCCTATCCGGCAGAACCGGAGGAACCGGCAATATGGGGCTTAAGCTCCTTGAGTTGGTTTGGAGCGTATTCACAGGGCATGATGTGAATTACAGGCAAATTCTATAGGATGACTTCCTTCAATATATCCCTAACACCGCAAGGAAAACCCAACAGAACTCACCTTTGCTAGGTTCTGGTCACTGTGCATCCTGGATCTTCATGCCGATGCAGCCATCCCCATGGACAACGACATCAGTCTTTTCGCTACAAAAGATCTCAAAAGGTACAATCCTTCATCCGATGAAGCTCTTTTTGGACCAATCCTCAGGCTTCCCACCTATATTCTCTCTACTCTTGGTCCTAAGACTGCTGATGTCTTAGACCATATTGAGGCTACAGAGGGTATTGTCCCATACCCTTCTACCCCGCCTCTTCCATCCGCAACCATTATCCCTGAGGGTACCGCAGTCCCCTCTGCCACTACTCTATCCAATCCTTCTCAAAGAAGAAAGACGTTGGCATCCAAAAGGAAACAAAAACACCACATAAGGATGCTCCCAAACCAACTACACCCACCAAGAAACGCAAAACCAAACCCACCACTATATCTGGCAGTGATTCTGAGGAAGATAGACAACCAATACCAATCCTCAAGAAAAGAAAAACCACCAATACCTCTAGCCAAATGCGTGACCGGACTGATACCTCAGCCTCTCCACAGGCAAAGGTAGTCCTTGGGATTGCCGCAGCTCCATTCAATACCACCATCGAATACCACTCAAGCTCATCATGTGAGCTTGTTTCATCATCATCATCATCTGAATGTGGAGACAGCCCCCAGTTCTATCTCAAGCAGATAAATCTGGACATCGCCCTAAGGTCTCCAGGGCTTCCCGACTGCATGTTTTTTTCTCCCGAGGAGTTAGACTCCATCCTCTTGAACATATCCCAAACACTTCAAACACCAATCCATCCACAAGGCACTTCTTTCGCTCATGCCAGAACGGAGCCGAGGCCAAACGTGACCACGGGTCACGGAGACCAAGGAAGCTCCGGAAATCCTACTCTGCTTCCATCATTTATAGGTGGTTTAGGCACGGTGAGCACACATGTGCAAGGATCCGTGAACCCAAGGGACACCTTGGTGCACACTCAAAGAATTGACGGAGATGATTCAAGTGATTCTTGGAGTCGGTATCAACCAACTACTGATGCCGAAATCAAGAAATATGCTGCCTTTCGAGGGGTATTCCAAACCCGAAAGGATCAATAAATCAAACAACAACAACAAAAGGAACGAGAACTTCAGGTGGTTGCTAAGTATTGGGCTGATGCAATCAACAATGCCTATACTGTAGCAGGAATTCTTCATATTCAAGACTGTATGTCTCAGATGGCCGATTCACTCCTCAAAGCTCAAGCAGCATCCGCAGTCCAACATACCACCCAAATTCCTCCCACTACGGTTCTTGAAACGTCACAAGACGAAGGTCCCAAAATAGAAATCAACTCAGCTCCTACCTTCGGTCTTGATGATGATGAGGTACAACAAGTAAACAAACCCTCTCCTTCTGACGACGACCTCATGATGTTCGATGAATGTGAAGAATCAAGTGGTTCTCACCACTCCACCTCAAAGCCAAAGAAGAAGAAGAAGAACGCAGTCACCAGAAAAGAGTTTCTATCTCTCCAGGAAAAAGTCGATCAAATCCTGGCTGCGGTCAAGCCAACTCAACCGCAAACAGAGGATGTTCCTGGACCTCAATCGCTGATTGAGAGGATAGAAAGACTAGAAGCAAGAGAATGACTGGCTGCGGAGCGCATATCTTTAAAGGTTGAAATGGGAATCTGATCCCTCGACAACAATCGCAAAGCAGACCACAAAGACTTCATGGAAGCCACTGAACGCCTTATCTCCGAAGTCACTGCAATAAAAAATGATCTTCAAATCGCTATCAAAGATCAAGCCTCTCAGTCTCAAAAAATAATAGATGAAACTCATACCGCTTATGAGTCTACCATCTCGGTTCTTCACTCCACCATCAACCGCCCTCAACAATCCTTAACAACCAACTTCCATGGCCCTGAAATCCTTCAACTCACTAAGGAGATTCATCGCCTGCTGTTCAAATCCTCCTCTCCAACTAATCAACAACTCACAGACGCTATCAAGGCTTAATTTCAGGAGGCCTTCTCCAAAATTGATGGCCTTCGGACATGGCTTGAGGAAGCTCTGGTTTGGACTTCCTCAAGAGGGGGAAGTGAAAAAGATCAAGCCCATCAATCTCATCAATCAGATCACGATCATCAATCTCAACAATCAATTTCACCACATCAAACTCCACCCATCATCACTGGAAAAATTCCCTCATTGCAACCATCATCTCACACTGCGCCTCACATTCCGGAGAAACCTAAAACTGCCCCACACTTCAAACATCTTGAGGAGCATATGTCATCTCCAAGATCAACAGATTATCCCATCACCGCCCAAAGGAAGAAAGACTGGAGGGCAGCCAAACTTGGTGAAGAGATCTGGAGGCTATGCAGATTTGACACAGTCATGGATGAAACTCTTATCAATTCTTGGGTTAATCCACACCGAGGACTGCTGGATGAAGACTACGTTCCTCATCTTACATATGCTGAGCCTCCTACTGATGGTTACTAGGATATCCCCATCTCACCCAATGCCAAATACTTCACTGTGTTTGATCCATTTGATCAAAGCCTTCCAGATGCCAAACGATTGCCTATGGAATTTGAGAGACTTTCTCGATTCTATGCAAAGGATTCTTCTCCCTTTGAGCACATTTCGTCAAATGATCGACCATCTACAGTGGTAAACTACAGAGCGATAAAATTTATGAAGGCAAAGTTTTTCCAGTACACTCTAACCCGAAGGGAACAAGATTATGTCCGGAACCAAGCTGATTTTCCTTGCATGAATCCGGAGGAGATTTTTCTCATTGCAAGTGTGTTCCAGGGCAAGGCAGAGAAATATCGGAAGAAGCAAATTGAACTTCATAGAGTCAACAACTTTTTGATGGATACTGTATGCGATTTTGCTAAAATCGATGCAGATATCTATCCTATCATTGTGAAGAAGCATGAGTTACCTCCACTTGATCCAGCACCGATGCCCTCCAAAGGCTTTGAAGAAAGACCCTTAGGGGCATCCAACTACCCTAAACTCGGTGTCATCTTCAAAAGAAAAGCCGATAATGTCAAATATTTCATCCCTACCCCTGCTATTCATCGTCTAACAAAGAAGTAGCTTGACATCTATCGGACCGCAATTGAAAAGTCAAAATATACCACTCTGGAAGTAATGTTTGAAATTCTAAGGAGGATCACTTGGTTAGAAAGTGTCAGGAAGTTTTGGTGGATCATAATCAAACATCTTCGTCTTGATAAGTGATAAAAGTTAAAGAGGTCACTTAGGGGGAAATTCTTAGAACACTGAAAGTGACCCTCTTGAACTTTCCTGGAACCGCAACCAACATGTTATGCAATGAAAGCATCTATCACAGTCATCCAAAGTCAGAAGACAACAAGTCTTTGTACTTAGTCTATTTTGTCTTTTCTTTATGGTTTTTATTTTCCAGTATGCCTTGCATGGCTACTTCTAGAAGTTATCCTTTTTAATGTTTGTGTCTCTTTAAATAGAGCTCACTTATTCTCAATCTAAAACACATCTTCAAGTATCTTTAGTACTTATCTCAGAAATCTTCTCTCATTTCTCACTATCATATCTGATCATAATCTCTCTTCGGAGCAAGTCCTTGAGGCTTCTTCACTAAGTTTGATCTCACTTACTAACGTTGGTTTGAATGCATTCCAAGTTATGAATCAACTTACGTGTATTCTTGATATAACAATTGATGTCATTTACATTACTTTACTTTCCACATCTTACTCACTAACTTCTAACTATTAATATTATTGTTGAGCTAACAGATCCTTCGAGATTAACTATTCCGCTATATAGTTGTTCTAATCATTTTTGTTCAAGTGTGTCTCAAAGTTTTTCTCTCAACATCAAACTCCCTCCTTAATGATCGAGATACAAAAGAACGGCTCACACCCGAATCAAACAACACAACAACATGCAAAGTGTTCATTAGGAACGTACCTATCAAAGGCATATATATATATATATATATATATATATATATATATATATATATATATATATATATATAGATAGATAGATAGATAGATATAAGCATAAGAATAAACATAATCAACAAAATAATGAATAGATAAATACCAGTCACAACATTTGGAGCTGCACTGGCCTCCTCGACAGTAAGATAAAAAGCACGACCTCGATCCCTCGGGGGCTCCACCCTTCCTTGACTCCCATCTGTGATTTTCAAGGTAGCCGACACTGGAGCCTGTTCCGGCTTGGTAGCAAGAAAAGGAAACTGGGCCTTCATATGGCCCACGTGATCACACTGATAACAAAGTATGATGCCAGAAGCTGAAGCTTGTTGCCGGCAGTCTCTCACAATGTGACCTTGCTTGCAACATTTGTGGCATCCCGAAGAAGATCGACAAGCTCTATCACGAACCTTGCTGCACTTCCCATAAGTGTGGCCCATCTGAATCCTAGATCTAGTATCAACGACCATGAACCATTTCAGCGCAGGCTGCGACTGTGTCGGGGTCGGTTTTTGATCCCTTGTCAATCTTACGCCACCTGGCGTCCTCCTTAGTCCATCTCAATCTTATGCCACCTGGCGTCCTCCTTAGTCCATCAATGAACCATAATGCTCTTTGGATATAAACGACCTGATAACCGTCTTGAGCATGCTCAAGTAATGGGTCATCTGAGCATACTCACAAGCAACGAACTCAAGACATAACATGGGCCTCTCAGTGAACATCTTGGTGATCTTCGTTACCGACTCCATCCCCTTTCTCAACTCCAAATACTCCTGGGCTAACCTCTCACGCTCCACCAGCGACACATATCTAGAATGGAACATCTCCGAGAACTACTCCCACCTCACTGCAGTCCTCTACTCAGGAGAATAGGAGCTGGTAACAAGTCTCCACTAATCCTTCCATGTCGGTCTTCTTCTTGAAGATCCATTTGCACCCGACTGTTTTACGGCCTGGTACATTGTCAACCAAGTTCCAAACTTGATTTTCATACATGGATTGAATCTCGCTGTCCATAGCCTCCTTCCATTTAGCAGACTCCGGGCCTGCCATGGCTTCCTTAACACTGCTAGGTTCATCCAAATTTACCAGTGTACTATCGCTGATAAACGTATCACCTTCCATAGTAATATGAAAGCCATAATAAAACGAAGGTGTGTTCCTAACCCGTGTGGAACGCCTCGGAGGTATAGACATGTCTGCTTGCTCAACAGGAGTTTCCTCCTCAGGTTGATTGCTAGTGTTTGAGGTTCCTTCACCAATTGCTTCTTGAATTTCTTCAAGATCAATTTGCCTCCCACTGTCTCCTTGGCTTATAAATTCTCTCTCACGAAAGACCCCTCTTCTTGCTACAAAGACCATATTCTCACTGGGTCTGTAGAAGAGGTAACCGAAGGATTTCTGTGGGTAGCCGATGAAAATACACCTTTCACTCCGGGGTTCGAGCTTATCATGAGTCTCACGCCTCACGAAAGCCTAGCAACCCCAAATCTTAATGTGGTTCAAATTGGGAACCTTCCCAGTCCACATCTCATGAGGTGTTTTGGTAACCTTCTTTGTAGGGACTAGATTAAGGATATGGGCGGCAATCTCTAAGGCATACCCCCAAAAAGAGATTGGTAGCGAAACTCGACTTATCATAGAGCGAACCATGTCCAACAGGGTTCGATTACGCCTCTCAGCTACACCATTCAGCTGTGGTGTCCTGGGAGGAGTCAATTGTGAGACAATCCCACACTCCTTAAGATAGTCAAGGAACTCGGTACTAAGATACTCACCACCTCGATCGGATGGAAGCATCTTAATGTTCCTGCCCAATTGATTTTCTACTTCCTGTTTGAATTCCTTAAACTTCTCAAAGGTTTCTGACTTATGTTTGATTAAGTAGACATACCCATATCTACTAAAATCATCAATAAAAGTCACATAATACCGATTAGCATCCCTTGTGGTGGTTTTGAATGGCCCACATACATCAGTATGTATTAGGTCCAACAAACCCTTACCCTTTTCACAAGTTCCAGTGAAGGGTGATTTTGTCATCTTTCCAAGTAGACAAGATTCACAACTATCATCCGATTTAAGGTCGAATGATTCCAAAACTCCACTCTTTTGGAGTTGGGCTATGCGTTTCTTTTTTACATGTCCAAGACGACAATGCCACAATGATGCTTTATCTAGGCTAGTAGAAGAATCAATATACAACACATTATTTCCTAAGTTGTCTACAATCGACACCGTTTCATACACACCATCACAAGGTAACGCTTTAAAATAAAACACATTTTTAAAGAAAGCATTAATACCACCACATTCATTATCAAACGAAAAGGTAAAACCTTGTTTGTACAAAGCATGAAAAGAAATAATATTCCTCGCCATTTCAGACGAGTACACACATTTATTCAAATCTAATTTTAACCCATTATTAAGCAACAAAGTATAAACTCCAATCTTGGAAATAGGTGAAGCCTTCCTATTCCCCATGATCAAGTTTATCTTCCCGTGCTCTACATCCTCACTTCTTCTTAGGCCCTGCATATCAGAACATATGTGAATACCACATCCTGTATCAAGCACCCAAGAGTTAGAATATAATGAGTAATTAGACAATATAGTGTAAATACCTGCATGGGTGGGTTTCACTTTCCCATCCTTTAGATCCTGCAAGTACTTAGGGCAGTTTCGCTTCCAGTGTGCCTTTTCATGGCAATAAAAGCATTCAGCATCCTTGGGAATGGCAGAAGGAGTGACAGAACCGCTCTTGGTCTTCGATGAGGAGCCTTCAAGAGACTTTCCCTTGGTACCCTTCGAAGGGTGCTTCCTCTTTTTCCCTTTGCCTTGCCCGATAGCCAAAACAGGGGTAGATGTTGGAGTAGGAGTAGGAGAGGTAACAACCGCCTTGCCCTTAAGACCGGTTTCCGCAGTCTTCAAGAGTCCTTGAAGCTTGCTGAGGGTAACTTCCTCCTTGTTCATATGATATGTCATACGAAAATGGTCATAACAAGAAGGTAAGGAGTGCAAAATGATGTCAATTGCCAACTCCTCAGGGATGTTCACATTTAGCTTCAGCAACCGGTCCACATACCTTTGCATCTTTTGCATGTGAGCCATGACGGAATCACCGTCCTTCATGCGGGTAGTTATTATGGAGGAGATTATTTCATACCACTCCTGACGAGCACTCTGATGGTACCTTTCCATCAGGTCTTGGTGCATCTCAAAAGGGTAGTAATCTTCATATGACTTTTGGAGCTCGGCTGTCATCGTGGCCATCATGATACATGCCACCTTAGTAGCATCTCTCTCATGTGTCCTGAATTCAGCGATCTCCTCAGGAGTAGCAGTAGACTCATCAAGCTCTTTTAACTCCTTATCGAGGACATATTCCTTGTCCTCATAACGAGTAACCATCCTGATGTTCCTAATCCAATCCATGAAGTTTGAACCATCAAAGATGACCCTCCCACAAAGATTCATGAGAGAGAAAGAACCATTTGGGTTAGAGTCTGAAGCATTAGTGTTGGAAGACATCTGAAGGAAGAAAGCAAGTTTAGATTAGATATATAGAATCCTTAATAAGACACCCAAATGTAATATTAAGGCTAGGACCCAATCACAATATATTATACTTAGAAGAGGGATGCCGTAATCTAAGTAATAATATATTTGAAAGGTAGGTGAATGACGATTCACCAATTTCCACCATGAAAAACAAAATGAATTATTAGGTTTTAATTGGATTTGAAATTCCTAGATTCTTTTGAGATTCATTGAACTTTTCAATGGCATGTTTCAATCTCGATTGTGCCCTTCAAGTTTTGTGACTGGGATGCCGAGGATCACAAAACAAGGTGTGAATAACCATGCTAATTCACTTGGTACCCTTAATATTATCACCTAATCAATGTGCCGGTAAACCACACACACTCCATTGATCCATGACAAACATTAAGTCACCCTTCGTGATCCTTACTAGTCCAAGTTAGTGTGCCGGTTAACCACACATGCTCCACCAACGACTTGGTAAGGTACAAAGTGTGAATTCCATGGACTAGCACCATGTTCAAATTTTTCCTAAAATAACTAAGATTGGGAATTAAAAAGGTTTATTTACTTTACAATAATCATTATACTTTTAATGAGGATTTAAAGTCATTGTCCTACCCGTTCGGCTAACGACCCTCCACCAGTCAAGCAAGCGGTGGGTGAGAATGGACACCCATTAAGTCACCATTTTATAGGCAACAACCTTATACCCACCTTATAGACCGGCTTCGTGAATGAGGCCTACTAACGGTAGAACGAATTATTCTTATACATATATATAATAATTAACCATTAATGTTATAAATAGTATAAGGGTTGAATTTTAACTATTAAAACTCTAAGGGTTGGAATTAAAGTTTATTAAAGTGTGTGAAACTTTACAAATTCCAAAACTTGAGGACAAGTTTTGTAACTATCGAAAACTTTTCATTTCATAACTTATGAATTAAAGGTTCATAAAAATGAAGACTCTTCATTTTCATGTAACTTATGTGTTTAAATGTGTGTGTTAAAGAAAGTGACCTTTGGATATCCATAACTTGAGGACAAATTATGGACTCCATTAAAAACACATAAATGATCAAGAATTAATTCTAAACAATTCAGCAAATAATTCCTATCATCTTCTAAATTCATAAGAACATGAACATGATCATCAAAATTTCAAGAATTATATGAACACATAAAATCATGGAATTTTGATATATGCTATTGTAAATGGATTAGAACAACCATTACACCAACTAAAACAAGTTTTAAAACACCAAAACAGTTTAGGGTAATGTTTCTAGTCCATTTCCAACAGAAAAAGTCGAAAATCTGCACTCTGTTGCACCTACTCGTCGAGTGCATGAACCTACTCGGAAAGTAGGTTGAAGATACACATGGACTCGGTGAGTCCCCCATGGACTCGACGAGTTCATCAGTCAGACAACAAGTTTTTCGACTTCTTCAACTATTTTGCATCAAGTATCAAACAAGCAAGCCTAGGCTCTGATACCACTGTTGGGTTTTGAGCAATCTAACACTTCCTAAGTGTGCATGCAACCCTAATAAACCTTGGATTTATGTTTGTCTAAATACATGCAAAATAATAATTTTCCAAGGTTTATAACCTATCTAACATGGCATGGGGAACATTTCAACATAAAAAGTTAGAAGAGATTACATACCTTTTTGATGAGTTTGGTTCTTGAGGAGTTTGAGGGCCAAGCACCAATAGTGTGAATGCCTCAAATGGAATCACAAAACACCACAAACTCTTGGAAAACTTTGAGAGAGTCTACACACTTTGTATTTTCGGCCACACACAAGCACACACACACACACTAGTTCACTAGTTGCCATTTCATGCACCATAAGCTTGCTTATATAGTGTACATGGTTAGGGTGAAACCCTAATAACCCATGACCTTTCCTTTTCCAAGGACCCATGGGTTAAAACCTCCATGGATCATCCATGGACTTCCATCCAAGCCTAGCCCATTAACAAATGAGTGTTAGCCCACACCATATAAAACCAATAGCCCATAATCTAATTAGTCTTTCTTTTAATCTCTAAATTAATTCATAATTAATTTAAGACTAAGACTAATTAGATAACATAACCTCATATTAATATATTATAACTTATAATATATTAATAAACATATGTGTATAACTCTCATAAAATTATCCATAAATAGTTTGGATGAGATGTAACCCAAATGGACCATGCCGGTCGGGTCAAGTATATATCCAACAAAACATACAAGAAACTCCAAGGAATGCTTAGCCACGTTTTTATGTGCCCTAGGGGTATTTATATAGTGAGGCTATTAGGGTTTTGATATAGAAAACCCTAATTTGACTGCTTAGGCCCTAGGAAGCCCATGAACTCCCTCCTTAGAGGCCTTGGACGAATTCTCATGGGTTTCCTCATAGATTGCGCCCACTCCAACCTCTATGGAGTCCATTAGCCCAATATCCAACTATCATACAATTGACAATTCAAACCCCCTTTATTTAATTAATTTCTTCTAGCCATAAAATTAATTCTTGACTAATATTATTTAAACAATATGATTTCTCTTTTAATATATTATTCATATAATATTGTCACACCCTGAAAACCATAGGCGGAAACGTTTCCGGGGTTGACTCCAAGTTGTGTATCAAATCCAATGTATATAGTAATCACAGTAAACAACCATTACATTACATATATATGAAAGTTTACATTTGGTTCAAAAGTAAATTTTTCAAAAGTTATACATATATCATATAATCAAAAGTAGAGACGAGTCTTCTGAGCACTGCATCTTCATCAAAAGATAACGCCGGGTACCTGTCTAATGAGGACCTGAGAATACAAGCAGTTTGAAAATCAGCATAAAGCTGGTGAGTTCATAAGCGGTTTTGTTTTATGAAAATGTATCGGTTTCCTTTAGTTTTCCAAAAAGATTCGTTTTCCAAGAAAATCCCATATTTTCTTATATTAGATAGTTAGTTTGGTTATCTTTCGTTACAGTTCAATTATGCGACATACATTACCCCAGGAAAATCCCATATATTCCTAATTTCAAGACCGATTTAATAATACAGAGTATAGTTTAATACCCAAAACTATATATTGAAGATCATGGGATTACTATCCCGAAATAAATATGAATTACTTTAATATTCACAAATTGTAGATAGAAAATAGTTTGAAAACCTTGGGACTAACATCCCGAACCAGTTACAAGATAGTTTGATATACTAGAAAATATAGATTAAAAACCATGGGACTACTAACCCGAATAAGATTTTTTGATAAAACCATGGGATCATTATCCCGAATTTGATATAAGATAGTTGAATAAAGTCATGGGATTATCATCCTGTACAAGATATAGATTCAAAACCATGGGATTACCATCCCAAACAAGATATAGATACAAAACCATGGGATTATCATCCCGAACAAGATATAGATTCTAAACAAAATCCTAGCTGTGAATAAATTTATATTAATACGTATTGTGAACCGGGTAACCATGCTGATACAAGACCTCCTTGACGTTAGTCAGACGTCGGACGATATCCAGAATGTGTCACCCCAGGCGTGCCCGCCTAACTGTAGCTAGCAGTTAAGGTGTGGGATTGTCAGTCCCGAATAGATCTATTCACAAACTCCTTGCTCTCCCTCCAGGAGACTCTGGTTACACTTTCGGGGAGGATTTACTTATCATCCATAAAGGGTAGTGACTATCTCACAAGCTAGTATTAAACTATTCACAGAATTCTCATACGATACCAAACATACAAAGATTTTAAGACATGATACAGTGAAAATAGATACATATAAGAAACTATCTGGCTATACATTCAAATGATACGGAGATAAACTGAATCAAACATAGTTTATCTAATAACTTTATACGGATATCAGTACATGATATAAAGAGAAATATAGAACCCCAAATTATTCCCATAATAATTTGATTAGTTTGATTATTTTCTTAACTAAAATCCATTTAGTTGTAATTAATAAATCATTCCTTATGCTCAACATAATACATAAGGAGTAAAAGTATTTATAAATTTTCCAGATATTATTTGAAACATATTAGTGTTATGATTTGAAAACAGTTATGGTTTGCTTGTATTCCCCCCTGAAAACAGTTAAAAACAGTGAAAAAGGGTAGGGGTATGAACTCACCGGACGAGAAATGTGACAATTTGGATGCTAAGAGTTGATCCGGGTCTTGTAAATACACGAGGTTCCTAACTATAATGTAAAGATACACATTTGTATCTAATTAGGACTTAGTTTATTTATTTGATAGGGACAATTGTTTCTAGTCGCGAAAACACCACGATATAAGTGTTTGGAGGGACCCGGGTGGCGTTTAGGGACACATATAGTTAGGATAATGAATTGGGACATCAAAGGAATACTCCATAAGGAGTTTACGGCCACAAGACCCTCTACCCATGAGTTTACGGCCGTAAACTCATGGTGGGGTGAGTTAAGGGCAAAAATGGCTTCAAATCACTTAAGGGAATTTTCTAGGTTTGGATTTAAAGGCTTGGAATGGATTTAAATCATCAAAATGACTTATTTATGGGAGTTTATGTCCTAGGATAGGCTCCTGTCTGTAAACTCCTAAATACTCAAGAGAACTTGTGTTTTGGGTTTCCAAACAAATCACATGTGATTGCTAAAATTGTTTTAAGACCTTACATGCATTTATTTGGAGTTTTGAAAGGGTTTTTGGAGTTTACGGCCTATGAGACCCCTCTCATGGCCGTAAACTCTCTTAGAGAGCATATCCATGTGTTTTAAAGTCAAAAACTTGTTTGTAAGGACTTCTAAAATTCATTCCAAGGCTTTAGGGGTGTTATAGGGGCTAAACGACACTTAAAAATGAATTTACACCACATTTTAAGGAGTTTACGGCCCAAGCACTTGCCTTGGCCGTAAACCCAAAATAATCCTTCAAAAATCATGATTGAAGTGTCCAAATGCTAAAACCAATATTCTACAATTCATATCTAAGCCTTATTTGTGATTTGGAAGGGTTTAAGGTCAAGAAAACCCCATAAATATGAGTTTACGGCCCAAGATTGTGCCTTGGCCGTAAACTCCTTCAAATCCATCAAAATCTATGTTTTAAATGTTATAAGTCCATATCTTGAAGTCCTTTAGCCATATCTAAAGTCCAAATGAGTTTAGGAAGGGGTTTAAGGGCTAAAAACCCTTCAACTTGGTGTTTACGGCCTAGGTAGCTTCCTGGGCCGTAAACTCATATATTGAGTCCCATTTCATGTTTAAATCTCGAATTTGGAAGCCAAATATGCTATAGATTAAGGTTAGGAAGGTACCTTAGGGATTTGAGACCTTAAAATTGAGTTTTGGACCCTTAAACTTGGATTTTAGGAGAGAGGTTAGAGAGAGAGAGTAGAGAGAGAAGGAAAAAGCTTCAAATGAAAGGTTTACCATGATTATATAGTTCCCAAAACTTGGACACGGAGGAATTCTACCCGATACCGGCCTTAAACGAGGCTTTAGGTCGCACCTGATTAAGTTTCTGTCACCCGGCGGGGACGTTTCTAAAACTTATGAAATAAATGTTTTGAGCTAATTTCATGGGTTCCTAAAGGGTTGAACACTCATTGGATGATAATAAACATATAATTTTAATTAACTAAACCCAAAAACGATATCGGGACATTTCGATCTATGACGAGTTATACGGGTAGAACGGGGTTTTGGCGATGAACAACTTCGGGTTGTTACATTATCCCCCCATTAGAGGGAATTTCGTCCCGAAATTCAAAGAATAAGATACAGATCATGGATTGGAATGAGATACGAATGGATTTGTTGCCTCGGATTCTTCACTTTCTCAAGCGGAATCCGGTCTCTACTGGGCGTTCTAACGAATTCTCATTATCGAGATGTGTCTTGGTTTCGCACATTGACTCTCTCAATCTACGATATCAACCTATTTTCTCATGGAGGTTCCAACCCTGGACGACTTCGGTTTCCTCAAAGGAATCATTAGGGTTTTGTTGGGCAGACGCTTCTAAGGATTCGAGATGTGATGCACCGGATAAATGTTACCAAACTCTAAGGGCATCCGAACTCTGAAGATTGTAGAGTCGGTTTCTACGAATATCTCGGAAGACCTGATATGGGACTAAGCGATGAACAACTTCAGGTTGTTACAAATATATTAATAAATCATAATTAATCGGGTCAAGTACATACCAAAATAGTTATAAACTTAGAAATCATCCTATCAAGTTGCTTTGGTGAAGGCAACCTAAAAGGATCATGCTCACAATCGGGTCAAGTACATACCAAAATAGTTATAGACTTAGAAACTAATCCAACAGTCTCCCACTTGGATAAGTCTAACAATTATTCTGTGTATGACTTCAAACATGATCAACAATCGTAGCTTTCAAAATCCGCTGTCAACTCTGATCTTATCAGAAGCGTGTCCTTTAGATAAGGGATCATATATTCCTCCATTCTAGATATCGTATGAACTAAGACATGGATTTAAATCATACTCTCTGTTAATGTGTTGTTTCCCGATTTCCGATTTATGACGACTGACAACAGGCTACAATTGAACACATCAACTTAGTCCCTGGCTTGGCCAAGCGCTTAGGTGTCATCACTAAATCATCAGGGGCCTACATATATCGCTTTTATCCCATTTTGGGTAATAGGAACGAATAAACTTCGAATCAATTCTTGCTTGTACTCACTCACCGAGTTACACGCAACAATATGTTTTATAACACCAAGTTATTGGTGTGTTTACATATTATCAATGTATAATCGACTCGTAAGATACAACTCACACATCTCGGTTTCAAGAATATAAGATATTATCGTCTCACCAATCACTCGTGATAAAATCCATGAAGTGATCCAAGTGAGCATGGGTTTAATCCAATGCTCAAATCATATTCATAAGCGCTCATGAACATTGCAACAAACATTTTCTATGTCTAATACACTATAGGCAATCTACAAACCAATTCATGACAATCTTCTTTCATACCTACTCCCAAAGTATGAGTGACTGTGGGACGTTCGAATAATCCTATTATTCAGGAAGTCAAAACATGCAAAGTGAAACACAAGAACAATTGAACCCAATATGGCCCCAAACTTTTGAGTATAAATAAAAATCCTTTTATTTAATCACCATATTGATTACACATTATTAATTGTATAATGTTTCAGGTAATCAACTTATTACTTGAATTATAACAACAATTGTCCCATGCTCTTAGCATGCACACTATGTTTACCTATGGTCCTTACTTTGTGAAATACTATAATTGTATAATGTTTCAATCACACTCATTTCACAATTCCCAATCCTTACCACAAGTGTGAGAATACCAAATTCTTGCCACTTATAGAGTATGTTAGATTTTAACATTTTATGCAACGATTCTTTGGTAATGTCGTAGCGCCAAAGTCACAAAGACTTTGCCAATGAAATTACAAAGTCATCCATTAGAGATTGTTGCAAAACAATTCCATAGACATGAAGTCTCACATTCAAAGTACATTCCTTTGAACATCCTTCTTGCATAAAAGTTTCTAATCTACATAGAGATTCTTAAAGTCCAACTCCTAATATGGAAACAATTCCATATTTACCATATCAGAACTCATTATTAATAAAATCATATCTAATAATAATAATGTCAGTATGGTCCTTCCATTACTATACTTCCAACTGCTCATAAGAGACCAATCCTTAGCGAACCTTAGATTGTCCTCTTGACAGTTGATTAATCACCTATAGTCATATCTGGTTCCAATCCTTTTTTCCTCTTAATGCCCTAGGCATTTGGAAAATTTTAGAACACACAAATATTATAGTATATGCAATCGATCCAATCCCCGAAGCATATGGGAAACAATTCATAATGTCTTACATAAAGACGTGATACTTGACCAGTCTTTTGCTACAATATCTCTATTTGCCATGTTTTCACAATTCGAACTATGAAGAGGGATGTTGTAATCATAATCAAATTTGAGAACACAATCTTAATTTTATATGACTAAATTAGATACAAAATCAATCCAAGCTTTTAGAACTGAAATGAAGTATAAAATTCTCTCCCTTAATTATAGCAAAACAAATTTTCAACCCTTGCAACTTTGCAAATTGAACCTTTTGTTTTCTATAATTAATATTGCTATATCACAATACTTACCATAATTATCATGCTCCCACTCACATGATGATTATATCTTTTCCAAGCATAACACTTATGCTCCCACTAGATTTGACACGTATTAAGAAACTAGTTGGACTTCTAGAAACCAATACTTATTGACTTTATTTACAAAAGTTCAGATTTCTGAAACCGAGACGCTTCGATAAGCTTTTATCTAAGCTTCTCGAACTCATACACCTTTCCTTAGATAACCTATATGTGTGTTTAAACAATTTTAGAAATTATAATTATAAGTCTAAAATGTTTAGAGCCATTTGCCATTTTTTACAATTCGAGCTATAAAGAGGGATGCCGTAATCATAATCAATTTTGAGAAATGCAAATTACATAATGCTATCTTCAAAATCTCTCTTAGTGTAAGCATTTCCTCACAATCATTTTCATGAAGGAGAGAAACCTTATGACACTAAGATTTTGTGGTGTATGTGTTCCTATCCATGTGAATTTGTCATAACCATAGTCATAAAACAATAACTGTGACAAATCCAAACTCTTATGGATCGAACTTGTCTATTCTTTATTTCTTGCCATCAAGGGTCCTACCATTGATTCCGAGTTATTGAGCAGCTCACCCCTACCTTTCAATGTACTTTCCATTGATTAAGGTGCATTGCCCCTATGCAACCTATTGAGAACTCATAGAACTCACATGCATAGTCGACCAAACTGGAATGGAACAGAAACATGAATATGTCAACACGATAGGTTAGAAACCTCAAGTCGTGTGCTAGTAATTAACAACAAGTTTACTCTCGATTAGTTCTTGAAACTTTTCAAGATCTTTAGACTCCCACTGACCTCTTTACATATTAGATTCTCTTATTCAATACATCACAACTTACCAAAATGTGCAAGTATAAGAGCATACCTACTTAAGATTATGTCACTTAAGTCACAATCTGGGAGTATGACTCTAAGACTTGATTTTGGAATGAAGTACGATACATCTTATTTACTTAACCACTACAACAATTCTCGATTCCTCTTCTTAGCCAAACTAGTGCACTAAGGTGTGCTTAGAGGATGAATTGTAATATGGTTCCTACGATTACCAAGACGATCATAAAATATGATACAAAAGTACTTTCACTTCTTCTTAGATTGAAGAAACTTTTTATCTTTCTACCTTCATTGATTCTACTTATTCGTTCTGCCATTCATTAAAACTTTTCAGTGATTCAGAATTAAACTTAATCTTGTAAGTATAACCACATTTACTAGACTTTTAGTAAATCATGACGAATAATGTTATTGTTATTTATGGTGGACTTGACCATTGCACAACCTGGTGAACTCGATCTCCTAGTCCTTCAGTTGACTCTTTGTCAAGGAATTAGCCTTAAAATTTCTAAGTACCAAGACTTCCATATATCACATGATTCAAATCATATGATTCCAAGCTTCTGTCCAATTGAAACTTGGGCGATGAGAATCTTTCCTTACTTAGAAAATTACGACATTACCATAAATAACATAACTAAGAATCACATCCATTTAATATTGCTTATAATAGAAATACACAGACATCAATTTTCATAATTGCCATTGCAAGGAAATATAAATAAGACAAAATCAAAATTTATTTTATTGCGGAAAAATATATCCTTACAATGCAAATGAAAACTATGCTATTACATATTCCTAAGCAATTTATCGTAACTCTAAGCATCAGCTCAAAAATCGGATCATCGAATCCATGCGATCGTAATCCATTTCTTCGTGATCAGACTCAGCTCGCTCCTTCCTTTAAGCTTCATTTCTTTTCTTCGATCCTTCAAAACATCAAAATGTAATCTTATCACATCATGTATTAAGAATATCCAAATAGGAACTTAATGGTGCTAGATAATAGATTTTACAGGAAGCAGAGTCATACATCGTGACTCTCTCATCTCTTAGATATCTCAGGTAGTGTAACACCTGTCTTTATGGGCTTGCCATTTTTAGCAATGTAATAGTCTAGGTTAACCTTTGTAACCCGTTTTGAAATAATAGAGGTGTATTATTTGAGTATTATGTGTTTTGTGCTTAATTGCTTAACTATGTGATTTGATTAATTAAGAATAAAAATACGCGTCAAAATTTAAGTGTAAAATAAACTCGTTATCTTTGGATAATGTTGTAGTAGTTGAAACGAGGTTTCCGAATATATATAGAACGCCCAAATCTGACTTCGTATGAGGAAGTTATGATTTTCTGAAGTTTCGACTTAGCGATATGCAGCCCGAAATTCTCGATTTGAGATCGAGCGGTTTTTAGCCAAAACAATCTAAACGAGAATCGAAGATCTCGTTGTTGGTATCGAAGCGATGAAAAGTTAGGCGAGAACAGATGTCAAACGAAGAAGTTATGAATTTATAACGAAGTTTTTCTGTCCCGGCCTACTAAAAAAATATAATAAAAATAAAATCAAAATTAGCCGACAAAGTCTAAACGAAAGTTGTAGAGCGTAGTCTCATCTACACGTGGATATAAAGAACATCGAAAACGGAGTTCGTATGAAGAAGATATGAATTTTCAAAGTTTATTAAATAATTAATATTTAAATTTAATTATTAAACCCGATATTATTCGAAGGGAAGTCATCGGACTTATCCCAAGTACGCCCAGCGTACTGGAGTACACCCAACGTACAACGAAGCATGACGCGACTCGCACTCGAGTTCTTCGGATGACGCATGCAGTGACGATTTCGGACGCGTACGCCCCACGTACGGCTGTACGCCCAGCATACTGCAAGGCCTCGGCCTCCTATAAATAGGATGCGAGGGTTTTGGGCTTAATTGCTCATTTCTCCTCCTTTTTGAGTCGAAGCTCTGTGTATAAACCCCCGAAGCTATCCCGACACCCCGGATCTCATATCCAAGTTAAGAAGGATGTTTTACGCTCCCGAAGATCCCGAGAAGTGCGATTCCCGAGCCGAAGCTCTGCCCGCGAGAAGTTCGATTTTTGTGTAGATCTTCCAGATCTACTGAGGATTACTACTTCTGCAAGTCGTAGTGATGTCCGATCATCTTCTGATCAAGTAAGTGTGTAGTTACCTTCTTCTAACGCATAATTATGAAGTATTTTATACGAAATACGTGTTATGTGTATAATTTTGTTGTTATGTGTGTGGATGTATATTCACTCTCTTCTATCTCATAGATCTGATTTATTTTCTATGAAATACGTGTTATGTGGGTGTGCCTCATCTATTATGTGGAATATGTATTGAATGAAAATGCTATACAGGTTTTAAACTCTATATAAAATATATATTTTTATCTACTAATATGTTGGGTAGAACATGGGTAGATAGTTGGTGTGTAATAAACATATGAGAGGCCTCGATGTTGTTGTTGTTGATCTAGTTATTCAACGGAGTATGGATAACGACCACAGACTCTTTCTAGACAGTCCAGTGGAACGCTAGCAGGTTCATAACCTGTAGGTATTGTGAACGATGTGTTCACCGGTGTACTCTATCCCCCTCATGGTTGCCTTTAGGATATCTATTGTTGAGGAAACCCCTTAGCAGTCATGTCCGTCCCGATGAAAATCCTAGATTAGGTCCCGTGAGATAGATGTTGTTTTAGGGACTTAAAGTGAGGATAACGGGAATGGGTAATCGGGATAGTGATTGGTCGGTGAAATTAAATATAATTTATTTATTGTGGGTTGAAAACCCTATATGCTCACCAGGCTCCCAAGCCTGACCCACTCAGTTTTATTTGTATTACAGGTAGTGGCGCTAGGGCATAAGATGGATGAATCATCGAGTTGTTTTGTTTACAAGTCTGTATATGTATATATTTGTTGAATGACTTGTAATGTTATCGTTTATGCTTTATGGTCTGTATCGGAACATGACATCCCGAGTTTTGATTATATAATGAAAATACATTTCTGTTATGAAATGCTTTGGTAAATATTATTTTATCATGTTTTGTTTTTGGGAACAAATTCCGCAACTCTTTCAAATCAAAAGGATTTACTCTGAAATTATTTTAAAAGCATAAATGAAAATCGGTCTTTTCTGGCCATGATTTTGGGGATGTCACAGGTAGTCAAGGCAGCTTCGTAACCATTGCCCCTTCTTTTAGCAGTAGACACATATGGACTCTTCTGGAATGGTACACGGGACTATCTCAGACTCAACCTTTCTCTAACATAGAGGAATGTTTTCTGAACTTCCAATGTTGCCATTGCCCGTAGAAGGTTGGAATATTGATTTATCAGACCAATTTGCTTGACCGGTGCGCCAAATCATTTCTGATTCAACAGCAATAAGCAAATAAGTCAAATCAATAAGGGTCATGTCGTGGTCCATCATATAGTACTCTCTAACGAACTTACCATATGATTCGGGAAGTGATTAAAGAACCAAGTCAACAACCAACTTCCTTGAGACATCGACACCCAACATCCTTAACCTGTCAATGTGTGGCTTCATCTTTAAGACGTGTGCACACACAAACTTTCCATCTTTGTGTCTTATTGCCAATAGGGGTTTATTGGTCTTGAACTTTTCAAGTCTTTGAACACGTACTTCAGGGAGAATTATTGGAGGGGGTGGAGGAAGTGAAGCATAATTTCCATTTCCACAATACAATCGTGGAACATCATCTTCACGTTGAAACTTTTTTCGCAACAGATTCAGGAAGACCATAGTTGTCAGACTTTGACATCTACAAAACAGGAGAAAATTCAAGTTAGTTGATTTAGTCCTTAATATAACACCCAAATGAGATATTAAGGCTAGGACCCAACACAATATTCTACAAACTGGATGAGGGATGCCATAATCCAATTTGCAGAATATTTGAAGGTAGGTAAATGACGATTTACTAATTTCCACCATGAAAAATGAAAAAGAAGGTAAAGTTTTAAATTTATTGGAAACTCCTAGATCTTTTGAGGTTCATTGAACTTTTCAATGGCATGTTTAAATCTCGATATGCCCCTCGATTTGTGAATGGGATGCCGAGGATCACTAAACATGGTGTGAATAACCATGCAAACATACATGGTGCCCCCAATGTTACAATCACCTATTCGATGTGCCGGTTAACCACACACGCTCCACCGAACTATGAAAAACTTCGAGTCACCCTTCACCACCTTTTCTTAGAACCCAATTAGTGTGCCGGTTAACCACACACGCTCCACTGACGTCTTAGCAAAGATACAAAGTGTAATTTCATGGAATTGCATCAATTCACTTTTGCCTAAAGTAACTAAGATTCAGAATATTTTTTTAAAACATTCAGTTACTTCGTATTTTATAGTGCGGTGGGTAAGTGTGGATACCTAATGACGGTCATTTTACAGGCTGCTTCCTTAAACACCCTTTATAGACCAGCTTCGTGAATGAGACTTTACTAACGGTAAGACTGACAATTTACTTATACATATGTAATATTAAACTTTTAATTCTATATAGTATAAGGGTGTATTTTAGACTTTTAAAATACTAGGTGGTTTAGTTTTATAAATTACACTTTTAATTTAATTAAATATAAACCATATCATTATGGATTTATTAACTCTCATTTAATTATACTTTTAATTAACATAATAAAACCATAAGGGTGTAATTTGAACTTTTCAAAAACTAGGGTTTTAGAATTCAAAATTTCAAAAATTAAACTTTTAAACAAAAAATTTACATTCCAAAACTTGAGGGCAAGTTTTCAAACAATTCAAAACATTAGGGTTTAAAGTTTAAATATTTCAAAATTAAACATTTAATCAAAAATTTAAATTCCAAAACTTAAGGCTAAGTTTTGAAACTTTTCAAAACTATCTAGATCAAATTCCAAATAATTAAAATTAATCAAACAATTGGTAATTATCTAAATTTGACCTAATTCAGTTTCTTACTAGATAATAAAAAAAATTACAAATAATTAGTATTTATCTTCTAAAACAAGTAATTATCTTAATTTTGTCAATTATCTTTTATTTTGGTAATGATAATCACTAAATATTGATAAAATTCAGATTTTATTAATGAAAAACGCTTTTGGTAATTATCCCATAGCAAAATAGGTCAAAATCCCATAAAATTAGCCATCTGCGACTCTGACTCGTCGAGTCAACTCTGGACTCGTCGAGTCAGCTTTGGACTCGTCGAGTTCCTAGTGGACTCGACGAGTCCAGCCCCCAGAAAGCAGAATTTTGCGATTTTAAGCTTGAATGATTATGAAATACGTCAAATATATTATACAAACATCCTAGGCTCTAATACCACTGATGGGTTTTCAGCACTACATCATTCCTATGTTGTACATGCAAACCTAAAGCTTTGGATCTAGTTTGCCTAATGAACATGCAATAATCATCCAAATCCATAAACCCTAGATCTAGCATACAATAATCAATATTATCATAATATAGGATTTAGATCTTACCTTTGATTGTTATGTAGCAATAACAATCTATTCCTTCTTGTAATTGGCTTCTGAAAGCTTAATGTCACAAGTGTCACACCTCTAATGGCTCACAAACACCAAGAGCAAGAGGATGACATAGGAGAGGTGAAGGAGGCGCAAAAAACATCCAAGAAACTCCAAGGAATGCTTAGGCTCGTTTTTGGGTGCCCTAGGGGTCTTTATATAGTGAGGCTATTAGGGTTTTGAACTAAGAAACCCTAATCTGACTGCTTAGGCCCTAAGCAGCCCATGGACTTCCTCCTTAGAGGCCTTGGATGATTTCTTATGGGTTTCCCCAAAGATTCCGTCCACTCCAACCTCTATGGAGTCCATTAGCCCAATATCCAACTATCATACAATTGACAGTTCTAGCCCCCTTTATTCAATTAATGTCTTTTAGGCACAAAATTAATTCTTATTAATTCTTGACTAACATTAATTAAACAAAATGATTTCTCTTTTAATATATTATTCATATAATATATTAATAAATCATAACTAATCTCTTTCTCCACAAATCATCCTATCAATTTGCTTTGGTCAAGGCAACCCAAAAGGACCATGCTCACAATCGGGTCAAGCACATACCAAAATAGTTATGGACTTAGACACTAATCCAACATAAACATCATGAGACTGGCCGGCTGACCCCGCCCAACTTATCAATGAAACTACCACCAACCCTGCAACACTGGTGGTGCTAATCAAATAAAACATTGGACCATATCGACAGTCGAATATCTGATCCTACCCTAAGCCCTTCGTCAAACAAGAACATGAAATAAGGCCAAACATAACATTCTCAGGCTATAGAATCTTAGTTATGTATAACTATGATGCATACACTAGGAAACTACAGTAATGATGTCAAGTTCATGTAAGGAAGAATCATAGGCTATCAGATATCATATAATTAGGCAATTCTATCATGTAATTCCTGAACATACCTAGCCTATCACTAGCATGTTGTTCTTGTTGGATTAGATGTTTAAGCCCAAATTATTATTGGGATGTATTCAACTTGTCTTGGCATGGTCCATTTGGGTTGCATGGCATCAGAACAATTGGATAGACAAAATGATAAAAAGGATACTGGTGATTTATATTAATATATTATAAGTTCTAATATATTAATATGAAATCCTATTATTTAATTAGTATTGGTCAAGAATTAATTTAGAATTAATTTAGTGATCAAAAGGAACTAATGAAATATGGACTCTTTTATATATATGGTGGGCCAAGTTCATTTAGGTTGGGATAAGCTTTCATGGATAGTCCATGGAGTGTTCAATCCAAGGATCCTATGGAAATGAAAGGTCATGGGTATTAGGGTTTACATCAATGTAACCCTAATTCCCCACACTATATAAAGAGGACTATGGTTCATGAATTGGCATAAGTGCATATAATTGTGGGCAAGGCCGATTTCCAAGAGAGAACCTAAGTATCCTTATTCTCAAGGTTATTCCAAGTGTTCATGGTGTTGGGTTGAACCATTTGAGGTGTCACACTTGAGGCACTAGGCTCTTGAGCTCCATGGAATCAAGCACCAACAAAGAGGTATGTCATTCTACTAGATTTTATATTAGTTGTACTTCATAGTATGTTAGTTAGGATAATACCTTGGAAAATTGATATTTGCATGTATAATAGAGAAAACATAGATCCAATATATTTAGGGTTGCATGTACACCATAAGAGTGTTAGAATGCTCAAAACCCAACAATGGTATCAGAGCCATGAGTTGTTTTTTGTTATATTGATGCAAATGTTTTATTTTCAAAGTTGAAAAAAAAGGAAAAAAAAACATGTCGTTTGTCAAATTTTAAGATAATTACTTATTTTTGTGAAAAACTAATTATTTGTAAAATTTGAATCATTTGCTATATGAGTTGAATTAGGTCAAATTTAGTAAAAGATAAAATGATATGATTATTTTATTAGTTTAAAAAGTTTGATCTAAAGAGTTCTTTTTTTTGAAACCTGCATAAGTTATAGATATGAAAAAGTTTAAAAAAAACTGATTCAAAGTTTTTATGGAGTTACAAAAATTGGTGTTAATGTTTTAAAGAATTCCATTACTTATTCTTAAGTTATGGAACATGAAAAGTTTCATAATAAAACAATCATTTAACTCCATAAGTTATGGAATCCAAAAGTTTTTAAGAGTTACAAAACTTGACCTCAAGTTTTGGAATTTGAAAAAAGTTTTTTTTTTTGGAAAAAAAAATTGAATTCTAAAACTCTTGGGTTCAGAACTTAAACAATTAATTAAATGGTTTTAATTTTGAATTTAATAATTGGAATTATGATGTTTTGTTGAATAGTTCAAATTAACTCTTATGGACTTTATTAATAGTTTCAATTAAAAGAGTATTATTAAATCCATAAATATATGGTTTGAATTTAATTAAATTAAAAGTCTAGTTTAATTAATAGATTAAACCACAAAGTATTTAAATGTCTAAAATACAGCCTTATATTATTATAATATTAAAAGTTTAATATATTATATGTATAAGTTAAAAGTCAGTCTTACCGTTAGTAGGTCTCATTCACGAAGCCGGTCTATAAGGGGGGTATAAGGTTACTGCCTATAAAATGGCAGTTTAATGGGTGTCCACTCTCACGCACCGCTTCCTTGACTGGTGGAGAGTCGTTAGCCGAACGGGTAGGACAAGGACTAAAATTCCCCCTTCATTAAAAGTATTAATGATAAATATAAAGTAACTAAATGTTTCTATAATTCCCAATCTTAGTTACTTTAGGAAAAATGTGAATAAGGTGTTAACCCATGAAATTACACTTTGCACTTTGCTTAAGTCGTTAGTGGAGCGCATGTGGTTAATCGGCACACTAACTTGGACTTAACATGGTAGGAAAAGGGTAACTTAATGTTTATCATAGTATCGGTGGAGCGCGTGTGGTTAACCGGCACATCGATTAAGGGGTAAATTATTAAGGGTACCAAGTATATTTGCATGGTTATTCACACCATGTTTTGTGATCCTCGACATCCCAGTCACAAAACCTAAAGGGCACACTCGAGATTGAAACATGCCATTGAATAGTTCAATGAATCTCAAAAGATATAGGAGTTTCAAATCCAAGTAAAAACCTAATTAAATTATTCCATTTTCATGGTGGAAATTGGTGAATCGTCATCCGCCTACCTTCAAATATTTTGTAGGTTGGATTACGACATCCCTCTTCCAAGTTATAAAACTATTGTGTTGGGTTCTATCCTTAATATTTCATATTGGGTGGTATATTAAGGACTTTAGATCAACTATCTTGAAATTCTCCCAAAAGATGTCTAGTTCAGACATCTATGATCTTCCCAAATCTTTTGGAACTTCACTTGCTCCAATTATTCTCCCTAACCCACAAGTTCAAGG
Source organism: Lactuca sativa (assembly GCF_002870075.4). Classification (NCBI taxonomy): domain Eukaryota; kingdom Viridiplantae; phylum Streptophyta; class Magnoliopsida; order Asterales; family Asteraceae; genus Lactuca; species Lactuca sativa. Next base: position 77,493,620 of record NC_056624.2, on the reverse strand, counting down.
TCACTCAAGTCCTATTGGCAAGCAAGGTCTATGCGTGATTGCATCTTGGAGATGAAGTCACATATTGACAAGCCGGGAGAGTTAGGTGTCAAAGTCTTAAGAAGGTTGGATGTTCAATCACTTTCTAAGTCACATAGTGAGTTCCTTTGGGACTACTATGAAACAGACTATGCAATGACCCTTAATGATCTTATCTTTTTTCTTGGTCAACAATGATTAGAAGACTAGTAAAGCAAATTGATTAGGAGATCAACTTCCTAATGGACATTGAGAATGGTAACATTGGATGTCTAGAAAAGCCTTCTCATCCCAATGAAAGGGTTTGACCATAATCAACTAGGTTGATCAAATGGTAAAGAGAAAGGTTAAGTTTTCGATAGTCCCATGTACCATTCCCAGTGAATCCATATGTTTCTCTTGCCAAAGGAAGGGGCATAGATTGCGAAGCTGCCTATTTACCTGAAAGATCATAAGGTTGATCAAGTCAAGAAGTTTGACTCTACTTCAGGTAAAGTCCACTATCTAACTCTGTTAAGTTTCTATTATGAGATTCTTATTACATGATGTTACTGGGTCACATGTTGATGTTTTCAGAATCAAAGAAAAGTGAAGAAACTTAAAGTAAGTATATGTTGATTCTGGTCGGGAAGATGGTTTTCGATCGCATGGTTCGGTGATCAGAACTTTGAGCTATTACTTAGGAATTATGATATATTGCTTAGGAATAGATAACAACAAGTTTTTCATATGCTTTTGCACCGTAAAGGATAGGTTTTCTACAAAGTTTTAAAATAAAAGGAAAATTTTTATTTTATTTAATTTAAAATATCCTTACAATGGCAGTTGTGGAAAATTGTTGTTATGATTCCACTAATAGACAGAGTGGAAATATGAATTTGATTATGTCATTAGTGGTAGTGTCTAAATTTACCAAACAAGGAAAGATTCTTACCCAAGTTTTAGTTGGATAGAAACTTGGAATCATGCAAGTTGTCTAGTATGATGAATGAGAATTTCCATCTTTGGAAAATTAAGACTAATTCCTTGTTCACATGTATATGTGAGTCAAGTGAAGGACTAAGGGATCGAGTAGACATTCTTGTGTACTGATCAAGTTGACCACAAAAGATCTAAAAGACTATTCGTCATGATTTACTAAAGTTTAGTAAATATGGTTATACATACCTGTTTAAGTATAATTATGAAACATTGGAAAAGTTTCGATGTATGGCAGAACGAATAAGAAGATGTCACACCCCAAAACCAAGAATGGCGGAAACGTTCAGAGGTGGAGGACGTCATGTGAAGTATCATAACAATGTAAAGTAGTAAACAAGCAACAGCATCATCCATTGCATCAAAAGTAAAGTTTTAATACATGTGTGTTCTTTCATTGTAATAACACACCAAAATATGCAATAAAATAAAAGACGAGTCTTGTCTGTGACAACCCGATATTTCAACTCTTTGTAATGGCCTAATAAGTCAAGTATTGTAACCATTTTTGAGTTAAAGAAATTAACTTTGATAATATAATGTCAAAAAAGTTTCTATTTAACTGCCTACTATGTTTAATATCATTAAACCAGGATCGTGTGTAAAAAGATTGCCCAAATCCGGCTTCGTATATTGAAGTTAAGATTTTTCCAAGTTCGGCTTAGCAGCAGACAGCTAAAAACTCGAATCGGAGATCGAGCGAATTTTGGCCGGAATGACCTAAACGAGAATCGAAGGTCTCGACAATGGTATTTCAGCGGTGAAAAGTCTGGAAAAAACCTACGTTAGATAAAGAAGTTATGAATTTTTAAAGAAATTCCTTAATCACGTCATTTTTTAAATAAATAATATATAAATTTAATTCAAAACCCGGTAATATCCGAAGGAGGAGTCAGCGTCCTCATCCGAGTTACGCGTCGCATAACCTCGTACGCCCCGCGTACGCGAGGGCCTTGGTCTCGGTCCGTCCACGTCGCCCCTATGCGAAGCTATCCCCTTTCCGTCCCATCCGAAGCCGAGGCAGTCGAGGACTCGGTCATGCATGACGTACAAGTACGCGCTGCGTACGAGCTTATGCCCCGCGTACCGAGGCGGTTCAGCCCTCTATAAATAGAAATGCGAGGGTTCCTGGAAATTTTGCTCATTCTCTCTCTATTTTCTTGCCTTTTGCCTCATTTTCCGTGCCCGCACTACCCCGAAGCTCTGGTCTTTTTGCTCAAGTCCCGAGGGTCGATTTTACTCCCGAGATTCCTGAGAATCCCGAGAAAAATCCGTTTCCCAAGACAAAACTCTGCCCGGTTTTCCATCTCGCTATCTTCAAACTTTCAAGTGAGTTCATACCCCTTAATTAACCCTTTTTAAATATTCTAAATGCTTTTATATGCTTTCTAAGGGGGGGGGGGGGGAGGGGGGGAATTACAAGTAAAAACACACGACTACTATCGGGTGTTATATATAAAGATTTTATATACTTTTATTAAGTAGAATCATATGTGATTTATAAACTTTATAGGGAACTCTCGTATACAAAATATATTACAATAGAATCCTATCTTTAAAAATATAAATTGTTGTAATGCATGTATGAACTAAACATTTTCTTAGATTATATGTATATACTTGCCTACCTTAGGCTCTGCAAAACTCTATACAGTTATAAAATGTGATTCCTTTTCTAGGCATTTTTTCTAAACAAACAAGTCACACTTTTAGAAAACTATAATAGGTATAGTTTTACAAGGATATTGCTAACTTTTACATACTAGAAACATGATTTTCAAGAAGTCACTTTCATATACAAGAACAAACGAACATTTTAACACGTAAATCTGTTTTTATACCACGGTTTTGTGAGACATAAACTTCACGTACGTTCGAGTACACATTTCAAGTCCTGTATTATATACCAGAATCCCTTGGAGGGGGAGCATGGTGTTTGTGTATAGATCTATACGGGCTTGACAACCCGCGCCCTGACTGTTAGCTACAGTCCACCATTTGGGGTGACAAACGTCATAACATTCCAACGCCTGAAGAACGTTGTGTATAGGCATTCCGAGTCAATAGTATGGTTATAAAACTCACATGGGGTATTCAAAATGCATTGATTTACAAGGTTTTCAAACACATTGGTTATTTTACACTTACATACATTTTAGAAACCAACATTGGTCTTGAGAGAAGGCTACTTTTATACTAGTAGAAAATATAGGATTTTCTAAACACAACACAACCAAGGACCAAAACATTTCATTTCATACAAACATTGTCATTTAAATACTTATGAAACTCACCAGCTTAAATGCTGATCTACTCTTTCAAAATTACTTGTATGTCCCAGGGAATCAGTAATTTCAGGTATCATTATGCTTTTGATGAAGGGATGTTGCGGCGCCATTTTAATCTCGTATTTTGACATCATATTGTAATTGGTTTTGAACATGTAACTTTTTGATAAATGTAAACTTTCAATTATATATATGATGGTTGTATTGCTTTCTTTACTATGTATTCAATTGTTACGTTACCACATGAAGTCATCCGCCCCCGAACGTTTCTGCCGTTCAGGTTTGGGGGTGTGACAGATTGGTATCAGAGCAATGTTTATAGTGAACTAAGTATATCGAACCACATAAGATATACAAACTATAAATGCTTAGGGGACTAACACTCACTGACAAAACATTTTTTTTTCTTTTTATGCTGAAGCAGCGTTACGTTTAACTTAAATTAATAGTTCATTTAAGTACAATTACATGCATACAACAAATTATTTTCATGATATCTAACTATACAACAAGTATTTAGACAAGTTGACACTACGATTAAGCCTCGATATATGTAATCAGATTTTGGACAAATATAGCGTGATCAATTATATTTGCCCAAGATTGGACCAACGTATATCGAGGAATGATCGTAGTAAGCATCAAGTCAAAACTTACCAAGCCGTTACTAGAATCAAACACAAGAATTTAAATACTATAGGAGTATTTGCTACCTAAACTAGTTTAACTTACATGTTTTGCAAGTTTCAACTTTATTCAACTCTTATAACCCTATTTCTCGTACAGTCAAATGGCTGGATTTCACCACCCCGGTGACCCCTACTTTCCCAACCAAGGCAACGGAGGATGGGTCGAAGATGATCCCGAGGAGGACGAGGAACCCATAGAAGTGGATGATGACTCCGGTACCGACTCAGAACCGGAAGTGATCGATCCACCACCCGTTCAACCTCCCGTCTTCGTAAGGAACTTTCAAGGACCGAATCCCGTCTAGGGAAGTCACCTCCATCATTGGAGCCAACAACAGAACTTACGCCCTCCCTATGGCATGTGCCGGGACTTCTATGATGTCCGCGGCGGAGGTTCGACTGATCGGGCACTCCCGGTAATGGTGGGTACCGACATCGCAACTTATACCAACCGATTCTGCGATCTGGCAATCCTTTGCCTAGATATGATTGCTCCCGAGAGCAAGAAAATAGAAAGATACATCTGGGGACTGATGCCCCAAATACGATCAAGCGTGTTAGCTTCCAAACCTGACACCTTTGAAAGTGCTAAGGAACTGACACAATCTCTGATTGACTACGGAGGTCATCAGAACTCAACCGTTTCTGCACCAGAATCACAGAAAGGAAACAACAACAACAACAACAACAACAACAAGAACAACAGGAAGAGAGTATGGAATAAAGGAAAGGGTGGGTCTTCCCAAGAATCCGCAAAGAAACAACTGGTTTCAGTGAATGTTGCCACTGTACCTACTACAGTCCCTACAAATCCCTACCCCACAAAGCCTTATGTAGGTAACCTTCCAAAGTGCACCAAATGCACTTACCACCACCATGGACCTTGTCGGGAAATGCAGTGTGCCAACTGCAACAGAAAAGGACACACAGCCCGTTTCTGCAAGGACCCCGCCAAACCGATCACTCAAGTTCTTAGTGCGGGTGTAGGCCAGACTTGCTACGGTTGTGGCGAGGTGGGCCACTACAAGAGGAACTGCCCTAAGGCAGCAGGCACCGGCGGTGTGGGACGAGTTTTGGCGATAGGCCACGACGAAGCTGTAGCTGACCCAACTGTAGTTGCTGGTACGTTCCTTCTCGATAATTCATATGCATGCATATTATTCGATAGTGGAGCGGAGAGAAGCTTCGTGAGTCAAAACTTTATTCATTTACTTAAACCTAAACCTAGCAAGTTAGAAAAATCATTCACTGTAGAGATGGCCAATGGAAAAACCGAAAACACTAACTGCATATACATGGGCTGTACGTTAACTTTAGATGACCATTCTTTTCCAATCAATCTCATGCCGGTCCAAATTAAAAGTTTCGACGTCATAATCGGCATGGATTGGTTGAGTCTTCTTCGCGCTGACATCATGTGCTTTGAGAAAGCAGTCCGTCTTAATCTCCCTAACAATGAAACATTAGTTATCTACGACGACAAATCAAGTACAAACCTTCGCATCATTTCGTGCATCCAAGCTCGAAAGTGCTTGCGGAAGGATTGTCGAGCATTCCTAGCGCACATCGTTGATACAAGTCAAGAAATGAAGGACATCAAGAACATTTCAGTAGTACGCGACTTTCCCGATATCTTTCCAGAAGAACTACCAGGATTACCACCACAACGCCAAGTTGAATTCAGAATCGACTTAGTTCTAGGGGCTACCCCAGTAGCGAAGTCACCTTATCGTCTCGCACCAGCAGAAATGCAGGAAATTTCTAGTCAACTTAATGAACTCCTTCAAAAAGGATTCATAAGACCAAGTTTCTCACCTTGGGGAGCACCGGTCCTGTTTGTAAAGAAGAAGGACGGATGGTTCCGTATGTGCATCGACTACAGAGAGCTGAACAAACTTACTGTCAAGAACCGTTATCCTCTACCCCGTATTGACGACCTATTCGATCAACTTCAAGGAGCAAACTACTTCTCAAAGATAGATCTACGATCTGGATATCACCAATTACGAGTTCTAGAGGGGGATATTCCAAAGACAGCTTTCCGAACTCGTTATGGACACTACGAATTTGTAGTGATGCCGTTCGGATTAACCAATGCACCAGCAGTATTTATGGACCTAATGAATAGGGTATGCCGTCCTTACTTGGATCAGTTCTTCATCGTCTTTATCGATGATATACTTGTCTACTCCCGAAGTGAGGAAGAGCATAGTCAGCACCTACGAAAAGTCCTAGAAACACTGCAAACGGAGAAACTCTATGCGAAGTTCTCTAAATGCGAATTTTGGATTCGAAGAGTCGAATTTTTAGGCCACGTTGTTAGCGAGAAAGGTATACACGTGGACCCCTCCAAAATTAAGGCCATTGAGAACTGGTCGGCACCAAAGACACCTACAGAAATTCGTCAATTTCTAGGTCTCGCTGGCTACTATCGCAGATTCATAAAGAACTTCTCTAGCATTGCAAAACCTCTTACTACATTAACCCAGAAAGGCGTGGCCTTTGGCTGGGAAGCGAAACAAGAGAAGGCATTACAGACGCTAAAACAGGCCTTGTGCACCGCACCGATACTATCCCTCCCCGAAGGGATAGAAGACTTCGTAGTGTATTGAGATGCGTCAAATCAAGGACTTGGTTGTGTTCTTATGCAGAGAGGGAAGGTTATTGCTTATGCCTCCCGACAGCTTAAGACACACGAAGTGAACTATACAACACATGATGTTGAGTTAGGAGCAGTGGTATTTGCTCTGAAGATCTGGAGACACTACTTATACGGAACAAAGAGTACTATTTTCACCGATCACAAGAGCCTTTAACACATTTTCGATCAGAAGGAACTCAACATGCGACAACGACGATGGGTTGAGTTACTAAATGACTACGAATGCGAAATTCGTTATCATCCTGGCAAGGCCAACGTGGTAGCTGACGCCCTCAGTCGAAAGGAATACACTGGTCGGAGGGTTAAATCTCTGACTATGACTATCCATCCCCACTTATCCACACAAATTAAGGCGGCACAAATGGAAACTTTGCAACCTGAAAATGTGGCAGGTGAATCCCTGCGAGGAATGGAAAAGAATCTAGAAGTCAAGGGTGGCGGAGCCTACTATCTCATGGACCGAATCTGGACCCCGAAACATGGTGGTTTCAAAAACGTAGTCATGACCGAAGCACACAACTCAAGATATTTCGTTCACCCCAGTTCAGATAAAATGTATCTGGATCTTAAGAAACTATACTGGTGGCCTAACATGAAAGCAGAAATTGATACCTTCGTAAGTAAATGCCTTACTTGCGCTAAGGTTAAGGTCGAGTATCAGAAACCGTCAGGATTTCTACAACAACCGGAGATACCAGAATGGAAATGGGAGCGGATTACTATGGACTTCATAACCAAGTTACCCAAGACGACGAGTGGACTCGATAGCATATGGGTCATCGTCGACAAATTAACCAAATCCGCACATTTCCTACCCATCAAGGAGACTGACAAAATGGAAAAGCTTACAAGAACTTACTTAAGGGAAGTAGTGCGACTGCATGGTGTTCCGATATCCATTATCTCCGATAGAGATAGTAGATTCACTTCAAGATTCTGGCATTCACTACAAAGTTCCCTGGGGACTAGGCTGGACATGAGTACAACCTACCACCCACAAACAGACGGGCAAAGTGAGAGAATGATACAAACTTTAGAAGATATGCTAAGAGCCTGTGTGATTGACTTTGGAAAGGCATGGGATATCCATTTACCCCTTGTCGAATTTTCATACAACAATAGTTATCATACAAGCATAAAGGCTGATCCGTTTGAAGCCCTCTATGGTCGAAAGTGCAGATCCCCTCTGTGCTGGACTGAAGTTGGCGATACCCAGTTAACTAGTGGAAGAGTTCCTGAAAGCACTCTCACCGGTCCGGAAATCATACGAGAAACGACAGAGAAGATCGTTCAGATTCGTGAGCGATTGAAAGCCTCTAGAGACCGACAGAAAAGCTACACTGACCAAAGGAGGAAACCTTTGGAATTCTAGGTAGGAGACCACGTTTTATTAAAGGTCTCACCGTGGAAGGGTTTAATACGCTTTGGAAAGCGTGGGAAACTAAATCCAAGATACATAGGGCCTTTCGAGATTCTAGCCAGAATCGGCCCTGTGGCTTACAAGCTTAACCTACCGCGTGAACTTAGTAACATACATCTAACCTTCCACGTCTCGAACTTGAAAAAGTGTCTGTCCGATGAGACTCTTGTTATTCCACTTGACGAGATCGAGATAAATGAGAGCCTCAACTTTGTAGAAGAACCGTTAGAAATCATGGACCGAGAGGTCAAGCAAACAAAACAAAGTCGCATACCCATCATGAAGGTTCGCTGGAACGCCAAGCGGGGACCTAAATTCACATGGGAACGCGAAGATCAGATGAAACAAAAGTACCCTCATCTCTTTCAAGTTCACTAGTATGTTTACTACTTTAAATTTCGGGACGAAATTCCCTCTAACGGGGAGATGATGTGACAACCCGATATTTCAACTCTTTGTAATGGCCTAATAAGTCAAGTATTGTAACCACTTTTGAGTTAAAGAAATTAACTTTGATAATATAATGTCCAAAATGTTTCTATTTAATTGCCTACTATGTTTAGTATCATTAAACCGGGATCGTACGTAAAAAGAATGCCCAAATCCGGCTTCGTATATTGAAGTTAAGATTTTTCCAAGTTCGGCTTAGCAGCAGACAACTAAAAACTCGAATCGGAGATCGAGCAACTTTTGGCCGGAATGACCTAAACGAGAATCGAAGGTCTCGACTATGGTATTTCAGCGGTGAAAAGTCTGGCAAAAACCGACGTCAGATAAAGAAGTTATGAATTTTTAAAGAAATTACTTAATCACGTCGTTTTTTAAATAAATAATATATAAATTGAATTCAAAATCCGGTAATATCCGAAGGAGGAGTCAGCGTCCTCATCCGAGTTACGCGCCGCGTAACCTCGTACGCCCCGCGTACGCGAGGGCCTTGGTCTCGGTCCGTCCACGTCACCCCTATGCGAAGCTATCACCTTTCCGTCCCATCCGAAGCCGAGGCAGTCGAGCACTCGGTCATGCATGACGTACGAGTACGCGCTGCGTACGAGCGTACGCCCCGCGTACCGAGGCCGTTCAGCCCTCTATAAATAGAAATGCGAGGGTTCCTGGAAATTTTGCTCATTCTCTCTCTACTTTCTTGCGTTTGCCTCGTTTTCCGTGCCCGCACTACCCCGAAGCTCTGGTCTTTTTGCTCAAGTCCCGAGGGTTGATTTTACTCCCGAGATTCCCGAGAATCCCGAGAAAAATCCGTTTCCCAAGACAAAACTCTGCCCGGTTTTCCATCTCGCTATCTTCAAACTTTCAAGTGAGTTCATACCCCTTAATTAACCCTTTTTAAATATTCTAAATGCTTTTATATGCTTTCTAAGGGGGGGGGGGGGAATTACAAGTAAAACACACGACTACTATCGGGTGTTATATATAAAGATGTTTATACACTTTTATTAAGTAGAATCATATGTGATTTATAAACTTTATAGGGAACTCTCGTATACAAAATATATTACAATAGAATCCTATCTTTAAAAATATAAATTGTTGTAATGCATGTATAAACTAAACATTTTCTTAGATTATATGTATACTTGCCTACCTTAGGCTCAGCAAAAATCTATACAGTTATAAAATGTGATTCCTTTTCTAGGCATTTTTTCTAAACAAACAAGTCACACTTTTAGAAAACTATAATAGGTATAGTTTTACGAGGATATTGCTAACTTTTACATACTAGAAACATGATTATCAAGAACTCACTTTCATATACAAGAATAAACGAACATTTTAACACGTAAATCTGTTTTTATACCACGGTTTTGTGAGACATAAACTTCACGTACGTTCGAGTACACATTTCAAGTCCTGTATTATATACCAGAATCCCTTGGAGGGGGAGCATGGTGTTTGTGTATAGATCTATACGGGCTTGACAACCCGCGCCCTGACTGTTAGCTACAATCCACCATTTGGGGTGACAAACGTCATAACATTCCAACGCCTGAAGAACGTTGTGTATAGGCATTCCGAGTCAATAGTATGGTTATAAAACTCACATGGGGTATTCAAAATGCATTGATTTACAAGGTTTTCAAATACATTGGTTATTTTACACTTACATACATTTTAGAAACCAACATTGGTCTTGAGAGAAGGCTACTTTTATACTAGTAGAAAATATAGGATTTTCTAAACACAACACAACCAAGGACCAAAACATTTCATTTCATACAAACATTGTCATTTAAATACTTATGAAACTCACCAGCTTAAATGCTGATCTACTCTTTCAAAATTACTTGTATGTCCCAGGGAATCAGTAATTTCAGGTATCATTATGCTTTTGATGAAGGGATGTTGCGGCGCCATTTTAATATCGTATTTTGACATCATATTGTAATTGGTTTTGAACATGTAACTTTTTGATAAATGTAAACTTTCAATTATATATATGATGGTTGTATTGCTTTCTTTACTATGTATTCAATTGTTACGTTACCACATGAAGTCATCCGCCCCCGAACGTTTCTGCCGTTCAGGTTTGGGGGTGTGACATTGTCTGTGCTCCGTCTTCTCAAAACCTGGTCATCGTACCTGTCTACTGCTGACCTGAGAATACAATTTATTTTAAAAGAGTAGATCAACATAAAGCTGGTGAATTCATAAGTATTTAAGTGTCATTACTCTGTTTTGGAAAGCTGTTATGAATGCCATGTAAAGTTTTGACTGAAACATTTGATATAAGTGTGAAACCCCTAGAAAATCCCATATTTCCTACTAGTTTAAAAGTAGTCTTCTACCAAGACCCGAATGTTTTGAAAGTAGTCTTCTACCAAGACTTGAATGTTTTGCTGTAATAAAGATGGTTTTTCCCCTATATGACTATTATTAAAAATATATAGTCTACCTCGTCGTTTATGTGAACGTATCACAAAATAAAAGTAATAGGGAAAATATAGCCATATATAAGTATTATCCTTTTGTATTAGGATAAACATGACATCGCGACTGCTGAAAAGTATTAACCTTGAATACCCATATATGTTCATTTTCCTCTGTAGCTAACAGCAGGTTGAAGGAATGGTTAGTCCCGTAAAGGTACCCCTAGTATAAGTATTAATCGTAGGCATCCGTAGATGTTCATTACCTCTGTTGCTAACAGGTGGGTGCCAGAATGGTTAGTCCCGTATAGTATCCTTTTGTACTAGGATAGACAGAACTAAACTACACGTATGATATGTAATAATATCTCATCATATAGTAACTAGGTATAAGTATCCATGTAAGTGTATCCATGTAAATGTATCCATGTAAGTGTATCTCTTCATATAGCATTTAGTATAGACTCATGAATGAACTTCTTCTGGTGTAATTCCTTGTAATAGGAATAATGTTTTGTATCCCCTAAACTATCCTTATAATAGTTTACTAGAAGGTAATTGATGTCCAAGAAGGTTTATACACCCTTACTACATAAGAGTGTGGGAACTGAATGAAGGATGAAAGCTATCATATCAATATATATATATATATATATATATATATATATATATATATATATATATATATATATATATATATATAAGAACATAAGTGTATAGACATAGTTTTGATCAAGCAGATGAAAATGGTTTTGTAAGAACTTTAAGAGTTTTGAACAATAAATAACAATGACTTAATGTCATTTTAATAAATATTTCAAAAGTAATGCATTTGATAACAAATTATTTTTAAGATAGAAAACCATTTCATGCATCACACTTTGAAGTATGTGAAATCAGCTCGATGAAAACACAGTTATAAATCATATGTGATTGATTTAAATACATGTTATTTTTTTTACTTGTATTCCCCCATTAAAGAATTTAAAATCAATTAAAACATTGATTAAGGGGTATGAACTCACCTGTAGATGGTGGTTTGGATGAACTGAATGATATAGGATTGCTAGGTGTCAAGTGAAGACTTGTACACACACTATGATCCTAGTTACCATATAATCGCACATATATGTATCCAATTAGACTTTAAACCACTAATTGACAAATTTAAGACATCCCAAGACATGTAAAACACCTTGTACAAGTGCTACAAGTCATAAGGATTGCATCTAAGTGCTGTAGGACCATGCTATTGTGTTTGGGGTTCAAGGGTAAACTCCCTTAGAGTTTACGGTTTTTTGACCATAACCCCATGGGTTTATGGTTATAAACACATGGTTTTACGGCCGTAAATTCATGTTATTTTTGACCGTTTGTTGTTTTGAAGTTCTACAAGCCATTATAAGTGTTTCCTCTTGAAATATAAGTCTATAGAAGAAGTTAGGGCACCATTGCACTCTTTAAAGGAGTTTACGGTCCTAAGACCATTTCCCTTTCGGTTTACAGTTGTAAACCCCTAAGGAATATGGTATTTTGGCATTTTCAAGTCCGTAACATATCAATGAAGGGATCCATGATAGTTACTAAGGCATAGGAAGGGACTAGGGACATTTTGACACCCTAAATAGGGTTTACGGTCCAAGAACATCATGGACCGTAAACACCTTGATCTTGGTGTTTCATGGTGTTTTTCTTGATGTAATGAAGTGTAACAAGCTTTACAATACACTAGGGTAGGAGTACTTACTAGTTAGAAGCTTGAAATGAGCCAAAAGTCCAAGAACACTAGTGTGTGTTCTTGGTGAAACTTGAAGATTCACCCTTTTGGAAAGATCTAACGGATATAAGTGTGTTAAATCACTAGATTAAGTGATATACTAACTTGAAAGGGTTAGAAACACTTACTAGATGAAGATTTTGAAGAAATCTTTGGATGATACTTGAGAGAGTTTGAGATTTGGATCTTGAAAGTTGGAAAATTGATAAAAATAACTAAGTGTCACTTTTATACCACTCCCCATTAGGTTTTACGACCGTAAACTACTTGTTTAGGTCGTAAACTCTAAACTTTTGATGTTTTGAAGGTTTATTGATACACCATAAACCCTAGGGCATCCTCTCTCCTGATATCTCCTAAAGTGTTAATCTTGAAAAACTCAAACTTATACCAAAAAGTCTGAAAATTAACAGTAAATGTTCTGACTTCTATTGACTTGACATGTTGTACATAATAGAAATTTTGGGTTGTCACATCATTCCCCCGTTAGAAGGAATTTCATCCCGAAATTAGAATTTAAGCAAATAAGTAGTTATAAATAACTAAGGAAAAAGACTAGGATATCTCAGTTTCATCTGATCCTCTCCCTCCCAAGTGAATTCCGGTCCTCGCTTGGCGTTCCAGCGAACCTTCACTATCGGGATACGGATTTGATTCATTTGCTTGACCTCTCGGTCCTTGATCTCTACTGGTTCTTCCACGAAGTTGAGGCTCTCGTTGATCTCGATCTCGTCGAGTGGGATTACAAGAGTCTCGTCGGACAGACACTTTTTCAAGTTCGAGACGTAGAAGGTAGAATGTACGTTACTAAGTTCGTGCGGTAGATTGAGTTTGTAAGCTACGGGGCCAATTTGGGCAAGAATCTTGAAAGGCCATATGTATCTTGGATTGAGCTTCCCATGCTTTCCGAAGCGTATCAAGCCTTTCCAGGGTGAGACCTTCAGTAGAACGTGGTCGCCCACCTGGAATTCCAATGGTTTCCTTCGCTTGTCAACGTAGCTTTTCTGTCGGTCTCCAGAGGCTTTCAATCGTTCACGAATTTGAACGATCTTCTCTGTCATTTCCCGAATGATCTCCGAACCTGTGAGAGTGCTTTCAAAAACTCGTCCCTTAGCTAACTGGGTATGACCCACCTCAGCCGAGCACAGAAGGGTTCTGCACTTTCGGCCATAGATGGCTTGGAAACGAGTTGCCTTTATGCTCGTGTGATAACTGTTGTTGTACGAAAATTCGACTAGGGGTAAATGAGTATCCCAAGCTTTCCCAAAGTCAATTATGCTGGCTCGCAACATATCCTCTAAGGTTTGGATAGTTCTCTCATTTTGTCCGTCGGTCTGTGGATGGTAGGTTGTACTCATGTCCAGCCTAGTTCCTAGGGAACTTTGTAACGACTGCCAAAATCTAGAATTGAATCTAATATCTCTATCTGAGATAATGGATATGGGAACACTGTGCAGTCGTGCAATCTCCCTAATGTATGTTCTCGTAAGTTTCTCCACTTTGTCGGTTTCTTTGATGGGTAGGAAGCGTACAGACTTGGTCAATCTGTCAACGATGACCCATATGGAATCAAGTCCACCTGTTGTCTTGGGAAACTTGGTTATGAAGTCCATAGTGATCCGCTCCCACTTCCATTCTGGTATCTCTGGTTGCTGCAGAAGATCGGAGGGTTTATGGTATTCGACCTTTACCTTCGCGCAAGTAAGGCATTTACTTACGAAGGTAGCAATATCTGCTTTGATGTTAGGCCACCAGTATAACTTTTTAAGATCCAGATACATCTTATCTAGACCTGGGTGGACGGAATAACAAGTGTTGTGTGCCTCAGTCATGAACAAGTCTCTGAAGCCACCGTGTTTCGGTGTCTAGATCCGATCCATGAGGTATAAGGCTCCGCTACTCTTGACTTCCAAGTTCTTATCCATCCCTCTCAGGGATTGACCTGCTACATTTTCAGGTTTCAAAGCGTCGAGCTGAGCCTCCTTAATTTGCGTGGACAAGTGTGAATGGATAGTTAGAGTCAAAGATTTGACTCTATGACCAGAGGATTCTTTCCGACTTAGGGCGTCAGCTACTACGTTGGCTTTACCCGGATGATAACGAATTTCACATTCGTAATCACTGAGTAACTCGACCCACCTTCGATGTCTCATGTTGAGCTCTTTCTGGTCGAATATATGTTTTAGACTCTTGTAGTCTGTAAAGATCGTGCTTTTTGTACCATACAGGTAGTGCCTCCAAAATCTTCAGAGCAAATACAACTGCTCCAAGTTCCAGGTCTTGGGTGGTGTAGTTAACCTCATGTGTTTTCAGCTGTCTCGAGGCATAGGAGATAACCTTACCTCGCTGCATCAGAACACATCCGAGTCCTTGGTTTGATGCATCGCAATAGACAACGAAGTCTTCTATCCCTTTGGGGAGGGATAGTATTGGTGCAGTGCACAAGGCTCGCTTGAGCGTTTGGAATGCTCTTTCCTATTTCTCTTCCCAGTCAAAGGCCACGCCCTTCTGGGTCAAAGTTGTAAGAGGTTTCGCTATGCGGGAGAGGTTCTGAATGAACCTGAGATAATAGCTAGGGAGGCCTAGAAATTGACGAATATCTGTAGGTGTCTTCGGTGCTGACCAGTTCTCAATGGCCTTGATTTTGGAAGGCTCCATGTGTATTCCTTCTTTACTAACAATGTGGCCCAAGAATTCGACTCTTCCAATCCAAAATTCGCACTTAGAGAACGTCGCATAGAGCTTCTCTGATCGTAATGTTTCGAAGACTCTACGGAGATGTTGACTATGTTCCTCCTTACTTCAAGAGTAGATGAGTATGTCATCGATGAAGACGATGACGAACTGATCCAAGTAAGGACGACACACCCTATTCATCAAATCCATGAATATTGCGGGTACGTTAGTTAATCCGAATGGCATCACTACAAACTCCTAGTGCCCATAACGAGTTTGGAAGGCTGTCTTGGGAACATCTTCTTTTAACACTCGTAGTTGGTGATATACGGATCGTAGATCTATCTTCGAGAAGTAGTTGGCTCCTTGAAGTTGATCAAATAAATCGTCAATGCGGGGCAAGGGATAACGATTTTTAATGGTAAGCTTGTTGAGTTCTCTATAGTCGATGCACATACGAAACGATCCATCTTTCTTCTTGACGAACAAGACCGGTGCTCCCCATGGTGAGAAGCTTGGCCTAATGAATCCTTTTTTGAGAAGTTCGTTAAGTTGACTGGAAAGTTCCTGCATCTCTGTCGGTGCCAGACGATAAGGAGATTTGGCTACAGGAGTAGCCCCTGGCACTAAGTGAATTCTGAACTCAACTTGGCGTTGTGGTGGTAATCCGGGAAGTTCTTCTGGAAATATTTCGGGAAAATCGCGTACTTCTGGGATGTTTTGAATGTCTTTTACTTCTTGACTCGTATCGACGATGTGTGCGAGGAAAGCATGATATTCCTTTCGTAAGCACTTTTGGGCTTGGATGCACGAAATGATGCGAAGGCTCGTACTAGGTTTGTCGCCATAGATAACTAAGGTTTCGTTGTTAGGAAGGTTAAGACGAACTACTTTTTCAAAGCACATGATGTCGGCGCAAAGAAGACTCAACCAATCCATGCCGATGATAACGTCGAAACATTTAATTGGGACTAGCATAAGGTCTATCTTGAAAGTATGGCCATCTAAAGTTAAAGTACAACCTACGTATACGCAATTAGTACTTTCCATTTTCCCGTTTGCCATTTCTACCGTGAATGAATTATCTAATGCACATGGTTTTTGTTTAAGTAGGTGTGCAAATTTAGGACTTACGAAACTTTTCTCGGCTCCACTGTCGAAAAGTATGCAAGCATATGAGTTCTCGAGGAGACACGTACCAGTAACTATCGTAGGATCAGCTACTGCTTCCTCGTGGCCCATGGCCATAACTCTTCCTACTCCGCCAGCCATCCCTGCCTTGGGGCAGTTCCTCTTGTGGTGGCCCACCTCGCCACAACCGTAGCAAGCTTGGCCCACACCGGTGTTAGGAGCTTGGGCGGTCGGCCCTGCTGGAGTCTTGCAGAAACGGGCTGTATGCCCCTTCCTGTTGTAGTTAGTGTTGGATATAGTGTCTAAGTCCATAACTATATTTGGTATGTACTTGACCCGACCCGGCATGGTCCATTTGGGTTGCACTTCACCCGAACAATTTATGGACAATCTGTTGAGAATAGTACAAGTTATGATTTATCAATATTTTATAAGTTCTAATATATTAATATAAGATCATATTATTTAATTAGTATTGATCTATAATTAATCTAGGATTAATTTAGAGATCAAAGATATTACTAATTAAATATGGGCTTCTATATTTATATAGTGTGGGCTAAGGCTTATTTGGAATGGGCTAGGATTGCATGGAAAAGTCCATGGATACTCCATGGAGCTTTAACCCATGGATCTCAAGGAAATGAAGAGATATGGCTATTAGGGTTTACATGGATGTAACCCTAATCCACCACACTATATAATGAAGGCTTTGGTTCTTGAAATCACACTAGTTGACACTTGTTGAGGTGCGGGCCGATTTCAAGATAGTAGTGACTATTCTCTCAAAGTTCCAAGTTTGTGGTGATTTGTGATTTCCATTTGAGGCATCCACACTATTGGTGCTAGGCTCTAAAACTCCAAGGAATCAACTACAACTACTAGGTAAGTATTTCTACTAGCTTTATTTGATTCAAGTTACCCATGCCATGCTAGTTAGGATATGAACCTTGGAAAAATAATTATTTGCATGTATCTTAGACAAACATAGATCCAAGGTTTATTAGGGTTGCATGTACACTTAGGAAGTGTTAGAATGCTCAAAACCCATCAGTGGTATCAGCGCCTAGGCTTGTTTGTTTGATACTTGATGCAAACTAGTTGAAAAAGTCGAAAAACTTGTTGTCAGCCTGATGAACTCGCCGAGTTCATGTGTATCTTCAACCTACTCGCCGAGTAGGTTCATGCACTCGGCGAGTAGAAGCCACAGAGTGCAAATTTTCGACTTTAGTTGCTGGAAATGGACTAGAAACATTACCCTAAATTGTTTTGGTACTTGAAAACTTGTTTTAGATGCTGTAATGTCTTTGCTAATCCATTTACAACAACTTATTATCAAAATTACAAAGTTTTATGTGTAATTTTTGATTCATGAAAGTGTTCATATTCATGTTCTTGATCTTATGATATTTAGATGATCATATGAATTATTGTAACCTATGTGGTAGTTTAATTCTTGATCATAATGTGTTTTAATGGAGTCCATAACTTCTCCTCAAGTTATGGAAAACCAAGAGTCACTTGAATTAAAAAAACCATTAAAAGAACACAAGAGTTAGAAAAATGAAGAGTCTTCATTTTTATTACTCTATTAAACTCATAAGTTACAAGAAATGAAAAGTTTTGAAAGTTTACAAAACTTGCCCTCAAGTTTTGGAACAAGTAAAGTCATATTAAAAACTTTAGTTCCAACCCTTAGAATTTTAAAAGTTAAAATTCAACCCTTATACTTATAATATTATAAGTTAATAATATATATATATATATATATATATATATATATATATATATATATATATATATATATATATATATATATGTATAAGATTAAAGTCGTCTTACAGCTAGTACGCCTCATTCACGAAGCAGGTCTATAAGGTGGGCATAAGGTTGTTGCCTATAAATGGCAACTTAATGGGTGTCCACTCTCACCCACCGCTTGCTTGACTGGTGGAGGGTCGTTAGCCGAACGCGTAAGACAAGGACTTATAAATTCTCATTAAAAGTATGATGAATATTATAAAGTAACTAAATGTTTTATTAAATTCCCAATCTTAGTTGCTTTAGGAAAAATGTGAATAAGGTGCTAATCCATGAAATTACACTTTACACTTTGGCTAAGTCGTTAGTGGAGCGTGTGTGGTTAACCGACACACTAACTTGGACTTAACAAGGTAGGTAAAGGGTGACTTAATATTTATCATAGTATCGATGGAGCGTGTGTGGTTAACCGGCACATCGATTCAGGGGTAATTTATTAAGGGTACCAAGTAATTTGCATGGTTACTTCACACCTCATTTTGTGATCCTCGGCATCCCAGTCACAAAACTTGGAGGGCACACTCGAGATTGAAACATGCATTTGAAAAGTTCATTGAATCTCAAAAGAATCTAGGAGTTTCTAAGAACCAAATTAAATATTTTAATATTTCGACTTTGGTGGAAATTGGTGAATCGTCATTCACCTACCTTTCAAATATGTTATTACTTAGATTACGGCATACCTCTTCTAAGTATAATATATTGTGATTGGGTCCTAGCCTTAATATTACATTTGGGTGTTTTATTAAGGACTATCTCTATATCTAAACTAATTCTTTCTTTCTTCTCTTACTAGATGTCTGCAAACAACGCTGCTTCTGGCTCTAATCCTAGTGGCTCCTTTTCTCTTACGAACTTGTGTGGGAAAGTCACTTTTGATCGATCCAACTTTAATGAATGGATCAGAAACATCAGAATGATTACTCGTTACAAGGACACGGAATATGTCATCGATAAGGAGCTTAAGGAGATTGATGAGACAGTTGCTACTCCTCAAGGGATCACTGAGTTTAGGGCACATGAAAGGGATGCCACCAAAGTGGCTTGCATCATGATGGCCACTATGACCGCGGATCTCCAAAAATCCTATGAAGATTCTACCCCTATGAGATGCACCAAGACTTGATGGAAAGATACCATCAAAGTGCTCGTCAAGGTAGGTATGAAATCATCTCCTCCATGATAACAACTCGCATGAAGGATGGTGAACCCATCACGGGCCACATGCAGAAAATGCAAAGATTTGTGGACCGTTTGCTGAAGCTAAATGTGAACTTCCTTGAGGAGCTTGCAATAGATATCATTTTGCACTCCTTACCTTCATGTTATGATCAATTCCGCATGACATACCACATAAACAAGGAAGAGGTCACACTCAGCAAACTTCAAGGACTCTTAAAGACCGCGGAAAGTGGTCTTAAGGGTAAGGCGATTGTTACTCCTACTCCTACCAACTCCGCCCCTGTCTTGGCAATCGGGAAAGGACAAGGGAAGAAGAGAAAGAGTTCTTCGAAGGGTACCAAGGTTAGGACCCTTGATGGCTCTTCTTCAGGTGGAACCAAGAAAGGTTTCATCACTCCTTCTTATGACCCAAAAGAGGCTGAATGCTTCTATTGCCATGAGAAGGCACATTGGAAGCGGAACTGCCCAAAGTACCAGCATGATGTGAAGGATGGGAAAGTTAAACCCAACCATGCAGGTATTTACACTATCTTATCTAATAACTCACCCCATTCTAATTCTTGGGTCCTTGATACCGATTGTGGTATTCATATTTGTTCTGATTTACAGGGACTAAGAAGAAGTGAGAATGTGGAGCAAGGAAGAATAAACTTGATCATGGGAAACATGAAAGCTTCACCTGTCACCAAGATTGGAAATTATACTTTATCGCTAAGTAGTGGGTTTAGTATAGATTTGAATAAGTGTTGTTATTCGTCAGATCTGGCAAGAAATATTATTTCCTTTCATGCATTGTATAAACAAGGTTTCACCTTTTTCATTTGATAATGAAGTTGGTTCGATTAATGTTTTCTTTAATAATGTTCTTTATTTTAAAGCATTACCTTGTGATGGCATGTATGAAACAGTATCTGTGGTTGATAACTTAGGAAATAATGTATTGTGTATTGATTCTGTTAATAATAATAACTTGGATAAAGCATCATTATGGCATTGTCGTCTTGGACATATAAGCAAGAAACGCATAGGCCAACTCCAAAAGGATGGAGTCTTGGAGTCGTTTGACCTAATGTCAGATGATAGTTGCGAATCATGCTTACTTGGAAAAATGACAAAGTCACCCTTCATAGGTTCTTGTGAGAGGGGTGAAGGTTTGTTGGACCTTGTACACACGGATGTGTGTGGACCATTCAAACATGCCACAAGGGATGCTAATCGTTATTATTTGACTTTTACTGATGATTACAGTAGATATGGATGTGTCTACTTGATCAAGCATAAGTCAGAGACTTTCGAAAGGTTTAAGGAATTTAAACAGGAAGTCGAGAATCAATTGGGCAGGAACATTAAGATGCTTCGATCCGATCGAGGTGGTGAGTATCTTAGTTCAGAGTTCCTCGACTATCTTAGGGAATGTGGGATTGTCTCACAATTGACACCTCCCAGGACACCACAGTTGAATGGTGTAGCTGAGAGGCGTAATCGAACCTTGTTGGATATGGTTCGTTCCATGATGAGTCGAGCTTTACTACCAATCTCATTCTGGGGGTATGCCTTAGAGACTGCCGCCCATATTCTTAATCTAGTCCCTACAAAGAAAGTTTCCAAAACTCCTCACGAGATGTGGACTGGTAAATTACCCAACCTAGACCACATCAAGATTTGGGGTTGCGAGGATTTTGTGAGGCGAGAGACTCATGACAAGCTAGAACCCCGAAGCAAGAGGTGTATTTTCATCGGCTACCCACAAAGATCCTTTGGTTACCTCTTCTATATACCTAGTGATAATGTGGTCTTTGTAGCAAGAAGATGAGTCTTTCGAGAGAGAGAGTTTATAAGCCAAGGAGAAAGTGGGAGGCAAATTGATCTTGAAGAAATTCAAGAGTCAAGTGGTGCAGGAACTTCAAACACTAGCCCTCAACTTGAGGAGGAAACTCCTGTTGAGCCAACTGACGAATTTGTACCTCTGAGGCGTTCCACAAGAGTTAGGAATGCACCTGAGCATTACTATGGTTTCCATATTACTGCGGAAGGTGAGACACTTATTAGTGATGAGACACTAGTAGGTCTGGATGAGCCTAACAGCTACACGGAAGCCATGGCAGGCCTTGAGGCTGCTAAATGGAAAGAGGCTATGGATAGCGAGATACAGTCCATGTATGACAATCAAATTTGGAACTTGGTTGAGAATGTACCAGGTCGTAAGACTGTAGGGTGCAAATGGATCTTCAAGAAGAAGACCGACATGGATGGTAATGTACACACTTATAAGGCACGACTGGTTGCAAAAGGTTATTCTCAAACTCCGGGAGTTGATTATGATGAAACTTTTTCACCAGTGGCCAAGATAAAGTCTATTAGGGTTCTGTTAGCCATTGCTGCATTTCATGACTATGAAATATGACAAATGGATGTCAAAACCGCTTTTCTTAATGGAAAGTTGGCTGAAGATGTTTACATGGTTCAGTCAGAGGGTTTTGTCAGTACAGAGTACCCAAATAGAGTGTGTAAACTCGAGAAAACCATTTGTGGATTGAAACAGGCACCTCGCAAATGGAATCTTTGCTTTGATGAGAAAATCAAGGAATTGGGCTTTTCAAGGAGTGAAGATGAATCTTGTGTCTATGTCAAGGCTAGTGGGAGCATAGTCAGCTTTTTGCTAGTGTATGTGGATGACATACTACTCATAGGAAATGACATCCCAACCTTGCAGAAAGTAAAGTCCTGGCTTGGGAAGTGTTTCGCTATGAAGGACCTTGGTGAAGCTGCCTATATCTTAGGGATAAGGATTTTGAGAAACAGGAGTAAAAGACTAATTGGACTTAGTCAAAGCAACTATGTGGACAAAATGTTGAAAAGATTCAACATGCATAACTCCAAGAAAGGTGAGTTACCCATTCAGAGTAATGTCAGATTGAGTAAGACACAAAGCTCTAGTACTGAGGCTGAGATAGCAGAAATGAGTCGACTACCTTATGCTTCAGCTGTAGGATCGATCATCTATGCTATGACGTGTACTCGACCTGATGTAGCCTTTGCTTTGAGCATGGTTAACAGGTATCAGGGGAACCCTGGCAAGGCACACTGGATTGCAGTAAAGAATATCCTCAAGTACCTGCGGAGGTCTAAGGACTGGGTCCTTACCCTCGGTGGGAGTGATGAGAGTTTTAGGGTATAGTGATGCTAGCTTCCAGACTGATAGGGATAATTTCCGCTCTCAGTCGGGCTGGGTCTTTACCTTAAACGGAGGAGCAATCACTTGGAAGAGTTCCAAGCAGGAGACAGTGGCTGATTCCACTTGTGAATCAGAGTATATAGCAGCAAGCGAGGCAGCAAAGGAGGCTATATGGCTAAAGAACTTCATCGGAGACCTTGGAGTTGTACCAGCTATAAAAGAGCCAATGAAGATTTTCTGTGACAGCAATAGTGTGGTTGCCTTAGCCAAGGAACCAAGAGATCATGGGAGATCCAGGCACATTGACAGAAAATATCACTTCATCAGACATCGAATAGAAGAAGGAATCCTCGTGGCAAAGAGGGTATCATCGGATGAGAACCTAGCAGATCCCCTCACGAAGGGACTGAGTAGGGTTAAGCATCTCCAGCATGCTCGGAGCATAGGGCTGAAGGATGATATAAGTTTTAGTAGTTAGATAAATTATGAAATTTGTAAAGTGTAATTGACATTAGATGATGAATAAAAGGTGTTTTATTTTTGAGTAAAGTGTTGCTATCTCTTGTCGATCGTTTACTATATTTCTTTTGCATGTTTTGACTTCTAGAATAATTATGTTTGGTATATCATATTATTCAAACCTCCACAGCCGGTCATATGTCGGAAGTAGGTATGAATCAAGACTGTCATGATTGGTTGCAGAGGTCTAAGGTGTTGGACATGGCTACAACAGTCATGAGTGCTCATAAGTTCTAAGCATTGGACTCAACCCACGCTCACTGGAATCACTTCATGGAATTTTATCTCGAGTGATCGTGAGACGATAATATCATATAAGTCTTCAAACCTAGAGATATGATTTGTTACTTACGAGTTGGTTATGCATTGATTGTACGAAAACGCATTGGTAACTCGATGTTATAAAACGTGCCTTTGTGTATAATTCAATGAGTGGTAGAACAAACATATGAGTCGAAGTTTATCTGTTCCTTCTTGGATTGGAAGCTAATATCTTGGCCCCTCGATGATTTTGTTTTGACCTATGCACCGGGCCCGGTCAGAACTAAATTGATGTGTTCAATTAAGTTATATGTCAAACAAATCGGAAATCGGGAAACAAATGCTTGGCAATAAGTAAGACCATGTTCCATGTATTTCTCCGGATGATATCTAGAACAGAGGATTATATGATCACTTATCTAAAATGGTGGGTTCTAGTTCAACAGAGTTTAAAGAGCTACGATTGCTGATCGGTTCCTGAAGTCATACTTGTAGCTATAGTTATTAGACTTATCCAAGTGGGAGACTATTGGATATAGTGTCTAAGTCCATAACTATATTTGGTATGTACTTGATCCGACCCGGCATGGTCCATTTGGTTTGCACTTCACCCGAACAATTTATGGATAATCTGTTGAGAATAGTAAAAGTTATGATTTATTGATATATATTAAGTTCTAATATATTAATATAAGATCATATTATTTAATTAGTATTGATCTATATATAATCTAGGATTAATTTAGAGATCAAAGATATTACTAATTAAATATGGGCTTCTATATTTATATAGTGTGGGCTAAGGCTTATTTTGAATGGGCTAGGCTTGCATGGAAAAGTCCATGGATACTCCATGGAGATTTAACCCATGGATCTCATGGAAATGAAGAGATATGGGTATTAGGGTTTACATGGATGTAACCCTAATCCACCACACTATATAAAGATGGCTTTGGTTCTTGAAATCACACTAGTTGACACTTGTTGAGGTGAGGGCCAATTTCAAGATAGTAGTGACTATTCTCTCAAAGTTCCAAGTTTGTGGTGATTTGTGATTTCCATTTGAGGCATCCACACTATTGGTTATAGGCTCTAAAACTCCAAGGAATCAACTACAACTACAAGGTAAGTATTTCTACTAGCTTTATTTGATTCAAGTTCCCCATGCCATGCTAGTTAGGATATGAACCTTGGAAAAATAATTATTTGCATGTATCTTAGACAAACATAGATCCAAGGTTTATTAGGGTTGCATGTACACTTAGGAAGTGTTAGAATGCTCAAAACCCATCAGGTAGAGCACTGTATTTCCTTGCAAGGTCCGTAGTGGTGGAAGTTGCATTTGTTGCACTCGGAAGATTTCTAGCATAAGCTTTTGCTGGTAACGGATTTGCAGGGACAACAGGGGTTACCGTGGCAACATTGATTGCCACAAGTTGTTGTCTCTTGTAGGATTCTTGCGAAGGCCCGCTTTTCCTCTTGTTCCACACCTTTTTCTTCTTGTTGTTGTTGTTGTTGTCCTTTTGTGGCCCGGGTGTAGGGATTGTTGGGTTCTGGTGTTTCCCATGATCTATGAGAGATTGTGCCAGCTCCTTGGCACTGTCGAAAGTAACAGGCCTGGATGCTAACACACTTGACTGGATCTGGGGCGACAGTTCCCATATGTATCTCTTTATTCTTTTGCTCTCTAGAGCAACCATGTTAGGGCATAGAATTGCCAGATCGTAGAATTGATTCGTATAGGTTGATATGTCGGAACCAACAATTTGCAGACCCCAGAGTTCTTGTTCGAGTTTTTGTATTTCCCCTCGAGGACAGTACTCTCTCATCAGCATGGCTTTCAAGTTTTCCCATCTGATGAAATTTGCCACCACTATAGTCAGAGACTTAACATGGCCATTCCACCACGTTAGTGCTCTGTCAGAGAAGGTACAAGTAGCAAACTTGGCCTTGTTGCCCTTCGGGTAGGCGTAGATTTCAAAGACCGCTTCCGTCTTTTCAATTCATTGCCTTAAGACGATAACCCCACCAGTTCCATTGAAGTTCCAGGGTTTAGCATTCGTAAAGTCCTTGTAGGTGCATTCCCGGGGATGCCCATGACTCTCGCCGTGGTTGGAGGGATGTGCACCTGTTCCCGATCCACTAGGGACAGGAGTATTGATGGCTGATACAGCAACTGCTACGACTACTATTAAGGCTGCCTGGAACATAGTGTCATCGAAAGGAGGAGGTGGTTGAGGAGGTTGAGGTGGTGGAGGAGGTGGTGGTATCGGCGTTTTGTTATTTGGGTTACGCCTGGGATTCTTGCGTGGCGACATCTTTTAACTATACGTTTAAAAAGATGGCAACATTGATAACAATAGATGAATAATGAGAGCGACTCATGGACTAACTCTCCATAGTCCAACAACATAATGAATAGTATGTTGGAATGAAGATGATAGCATTTGGATAATAATTTCCGTATGATTAGATATCTGTCAATAATATTGGAATTACAGATGTATGAAGTTTGGGAAAAGTAGCCTAGAATTAGGCCTTACATCAACCAAGATACGAAAATTTTACAGAACTATGACTAGAACAAGACCTAACGGGTCTAAGATTTACAAAGATAGGAAATTAGACCAAAGTTTTTACATAAACTAGGTTATATCCAAAAGATGATTCAATGAGATTCTATCGGCAACGAGAACTGCTACCATGAGTTCTTGATCCCGACAGTAGGTGTTCTATGTCCCTTATATGACTGTCAGCTCTCACTTACTGAGCTCGAAGTTCCCTGACCTCAGCTTGGGTTTCAGCAAGTTCTCTCTGCAGAGCTGCATTGCTGAGCTCGAAGTTCCCTGACCTCAGCTTGGGTTTCAGCAAGTTCTCTCTGCAGAGCTACATTGCTGAGCTCGAAGTTCCCTGACCTCAGCTTGAGTAGACTCTAGTTGGCGAATGCAGACTGTGTTAACGCCAGAGTTGAGTAGGACCCTGTCAGCAGCACCTCCTTCAGCGAGGTTGTAGAAGCTTCTGTCCCCATTGTAGGGATAGGTTGACCTTGTTCCTGACTCGACCTATTCAAGTTTGTGGCCCACAGAGGCGTGGGTCCTCGAAATGCGGGACGGGGGTTCAGGTTTCCGTTTTGAGCAGCTGGAGGTAGGTTGTTGACTTCAGGATCCGAGTCAGAACTATCAGAAAAACCCTCAGCATGGTGATCATCCAAAGGGATTGGGTGATCATCTTCTAGTTCTTCCTCTAGCCATCCAGCGTTGCCTTGGTTTGGGAAGTATGGGTCACCGTGGTGAAATCCAGCCATGATATCTACGAGAGAAAAGGGATATAAGAAATAACTAAATAGAGGAACTAACTAAGATAATTATAAGATGATCTTTATCAGTTGCTTCAATACTTGTTTAGTGTATCCACTAAACAACTATTGACATATTAATAAAGATCTATTTAGTTCTCAAATAAGTAATTACAGTAAGACCAAATACCCCTATGGTATTTCTTTGTGGTTGTGTTCGTAAGTTTTTAGACTTGTTGCCACATCACAACCATTATTGGGCATATGTTAATCACTCCTAGGACCAGCATAGTTGATCAGGCTATGCCACTCCCAAGACTGACCATATATCCCTAGGCTTACTTGTGATATTCAACAATCGTAATACTTTTGTTCTTGTCGTTGTGACACCGATTTTAGTATGAATGCAGGCACGTATACTTACTTAAATATTTTATTATTTAAAAGTATAAACTCTTAGTCAGAGTGTTTGAATCCCAATGTATTTACAGTTAGTATATCTTTTATGGGTTGATATACTATATTCACTATAAAAATGCTCCGATACTAATCTGTCACCCCCCAAAACCAAGAACGGCGGAAACGTTCAGGGGTGGACGTCATGTGAAGTAACATAACAGTGTAAAGTAGTAAACAAGCAACAACATCATCCATTGCATTAAAAGTAAAGTTTTAATACATGTGAGTTCTTTCATTGTAATAAGACACCAAAATATGTAATCAAAATAAAAGACGAGTCTTGTCTGTGCTCCGTCTTCTCAAAACATGGTCATCGTACCTGTCTACTGGTGACCTGGGAATACAAGTTATTTTGAAAGAGTAGATCAGCATAAAGCTGGTGAATTCATAAGTATTTAAGTGTCATTACTCTGTTTTGGAAAGCTGTTATGAATGCCATGTAAGGTTTTGACTGAAACATTTGATATAAGTGTGAAAACCCTAGAAAATTCCATATTTCCTACTAGTTTAAAAGTAGTCTTCTACCAAGACCCGAATGTTTTGAAAGTAGTCTGCTACCAAGACCCGAATGTTTTGAAAGTAGTCTTCTACCAAGACTTGAATGTTTTGCTGTAATAAAGATGGTTTTTCCCTTGTATGACTATTATTAACAATATATAGTCTACCTCATCGTTTATGTGAACATATCACAAAATAAAAGTAATAGAGAAAATATAGCCATATATATAAGTATTATCCTTTTGTATTAGGATAAACACGACATCGCGACTGCCAAAAAGGATTAACGTTGAATATTCATGGATTAACGTTGAATATTGATAGTCCCGTAAAGGTACCCCTAGTATAAGTATTAACCGTAGGCATCCGTAGATGTTCATTACCTCTATTGTTAACAGGTGGGTGCCAAAATGGTTAGTCCTGTATAGTATCCTTTTGTACTAGGATAGACAGAACTAAACTACACGTATGATATGTAATAGTATCTCATCATATAGTAACTAGGTATAAGTATCCATGTAAGTGTATCCATGTAAATGTATCCATGTAAGTGTATCTCTTCATATAGCATTTAGTATAGACTCATGAATGAACTGACTCTGGTGTAATTCCTTGTAATAGGAATAAAGTTTTGTATCCGCTAAACTATCCCTATAATAGTTTACTGGAAGGTAATTGATGTCTAAGAAGGTTTATACACCCTTGCTACACAAGAGTGTGGGAACTGAATGAAGGATGAAAGCTATCATATCAATATATATATATATATATATATATATATATATATATATATATATATATATATATATATATATATATATATATAAGAACATAAGTGTATAGACATAGTTTTGATAAAGCATATGAAAATGGTTTTGTAAGAAATTTAAGAGTTTTGAACAATAAATAACAATGACTTGATGTCATTTTAATAAACATTTCCAAAGTAATACATTTGATAACAAAGTATTTTTAAGATAGAAAACCATTTCATACATCACACTTTGAAGTATGTGAAATCAGCTGGATAAAAAAACAGTTATAAATCATATGTGATTGATTTAAATACATGCTATTTTTCTACTTGTATTCCCCCCATTAAATCATTTAAAATCATTTAAAACATTGATTAAGGGGTATGAACTCACCTGTAGAAGGTGGTTTGGATGGATTGAATGATGTAGGATTGCTAGGTGTCAAGTGAAGACTTATACATGCACTATGATCCCGGTTAACATATAATCGCACATATATGTATCCAATTAGACTTTAAACCACTAATTGACAAAGTTAAGACATCCCAAGACATGTAAAACACCTTGTACAAGTGCTACAAGTCATAAGGATTGCATCTAAGTGCTGTAGGACCATGCTATTGTGTTTGGGGTTCAAGGGTAAACTCCCTTGGAGTTTACGGTATTGTGACCATAACCCCATGGGTTTACGGTCGTAAACACATGGGTTTACGGCCGTAAACTCATGTTCTTTATGACCATTTGTTGTTTTGAAGTTCTGTGACAACCCTATATTTTTCTAAAGCAGTGTAACACTCAAAAGTCAAATACAACGAAACTATTTGGGATCAACAAAATTAGCCTAAAAAATAAAGTGTTCAAAACTCTAAATTGGGATGCATCAAGTGTTAGATATCGTGCCACGGTTTCCAAAAACATAAAGATTATTCGAATACGGGTTACAATGAAGAGATTATGACCACTCAAAATATTCACGACACACCCGGTAAAACACTATCAAACGTAAAAAGTGAAATTCCAATAAAATGCATTTTAGCCTTAAGTATCTAAACAAAAGTCGTAGAGTTCGTTAAACCGTAAACGTACATAAAAAGATCGCTCAAATTGGACCTCGTATAAAAAAGTTATGAGTTTTCTAAGTTTCGTAACAGCGGTAGAGAGCTAAAAACTCAAATTAAAGATCGAACGATATTTAGCTAACGCAACCTAAACGAGAGTTGAAGGTCTCCACGATAGGAGTAAAATGATAAAAAGACATACGAAAACAGACGTCAGATAAAGAAGTTATGAATTTTTAACGGACTTTAGCAGTCCCGGATTATTAAAAACATAGTATTAAAAATAAATTAAAAACTAGCCGACGGGGTCTAAATAAAAGTTGTAGAGCATAGTCTCACCTATGCGTGGGTATAAAGAATGCGAAAAATGGAGCCCGTACACGAAAGTTACGGAATTTAGAAGATTGTAGCCGGAATTACGCCCAGCATACTCAGGTGCAGAGTCAAGTCCCATCTGCTGCAAGCTCTACTCCAAGCTAGACCCGAGTCGTAAGCCATGATGCAAAGTTACGCCCAGCATAACCGAAGTGCGCCCAGCGTAACACGTACGCCCAACGTACTCCGGTGGTATGCCCAGCATACTCACGCCTTCAACCCTATAAATAGAGGGCATGAACTCCGGATTTTGGCACACTTTTCTCAAACTCTCACTCACTCTCACACACTTGCAAGCACCAGAGGCCATCCCAACACCCTCGATTTCCACACCCGAGCCCCTGACGAAGGTTCTACGCTACCGAGATCCCCGAGAAGCTCGAAGACCCAACTTTCCATAGTTGAAGTTCTGCATGACTCTAGTCTCACTCTCTTCAAACCGAACAAGTGAGTTCATACCCCTAACTTTCAAGTCTTTTCATGTTTTAGGGGGGAAATACAAGTACAATACAATAAAACGTATCATTTTATATAAATATAAATACAACATCTATCTTATTATTATACGATACCAACATCTTAATTTATGTATAAAGTTTAGTATTTCACCAAGTTATTTTCAGCAAATGGAACATATTTTCTGAAAAACTATAATGGGTATAGTTTGCAAGTTATTCATACATTCTTACGTATGCATCTTGAAAAACGAAATACTTTCATCTAAAAGTGGAATAAAGACTATGTTATCGTAAATCTATTTATACTAAGTGATGTGAGATATTCAACTTCAACGTACTCTTAAGTATGCATTTCAAGTCCTGTATTATAAGCCATAATCTCTTGGAAGGAGAGCATGATACTTGTGTATAGATCTATACGGGATTGACAACCCCGCACCTAAACTGTTAGCTACAGCTAGACCGGTAGGTCTGGGGTGACAAATGTGATAACACTACAACACCTGAAGAATGTTGTTACAGGCAGTCTGTGTCAATAGTATGGTTATAAGACTCACATGAAAGTATAAAAACAAACTTGATTTACGAGACTCATGTATGCATTCAGTATTTTCATTATTCTGAATACAAAATTCATCTTTATCATTTAAGTACGAAAGATACTAACGCCCTCAAACTTTGGGAACTTTTCAAACTATATGTGGAAAATATTGGATTTTCTGGAAACTACGTTCATCTATTTTTCTCCCAAAAGACATACATTTTCAGTACAAAAACACTTATGAACTCACCAACTTTATTGTTGACACTTTTTCGAAACCACTTGTGACATATATATATATATATATATATATATATATATATATATATATATATATATATATATATATATATATATATGAAGTATTTCTTTAAATACCTCTCGAAACTTGTGGGATTATCTAAATTGCTATATCTACTTTGAAACCATTAACTAAAGTCAAAACAAATCACAAGATATAACTAACCCTCTAGTGCACGATTGTCAATTCGTTAGAAACTTATAGACTTTATTATTATTTCTCTACCAGAACATGCCTCCTCGTAGATCATCACGCAGAAACTCAGCTCCAACACCACCTCCACCACCCCCTCCTACTATGGATGCAACTATGTTCCAAGCTACTGTAACAGCCGCTGTAACCGCAACAATGGCACAAATGAGTAAAAACGGGTCAGGAGGAGGAATAAACAGCTTTACAAGTGGCCAAAGCCAAGGTCGTTCCGGGGAATGTATTTACAAAGACTTCACCAACAGCAAACCTATTCCCTTTAGTGGGACTGAGGGACTGATGGCTCTATCCCAATGGATAGAGAAAACGGAAGCTGTGTTCGAAATTGGCGCATGCCCTGAAGAAAGCAAAGTGAAATTCTCCGCCTATACTTTCTCCGAACGAGCCCTATTGTGGTGGAACGGCCACGTCAAGGCACTAACCCTAGTAGTGGCGAACTCCATGGGTTGGGAAAACCTGAAATGAATGCTCCTATGAGAGTACTACCCAAGGGGCGAGATTCCGAAGCTCGAACAGGAACTGTGGGGCCTTACGATGGTAGGCTCGGACATCGCAGGCTATACCAACAAATTCAGTGACTTGATAATACTTTGCCCGATAGTGATGATCCTGGAAAGCCAAAAAGTGGAAAGGTATATCTGGGGACTATCACCCCAACTTCGAGGGAGTGTGTTAGCCTCCAAACCCATGACGTTCGACAGCGTCAAGGAACTGGCGCAATTTCTCGTTGATCATGGTGTCTGTCAAAGTGTCACGATCGGCGTCGCTGAACCAACTAAAGGAAGCAACAACAACGACAACAATGCCAACAACAACAGCAAGAAGAAGTTCTGGAACAAGAGAAAAGGGAAAACTTCGCAAGAACCTTCAAAGAAACAAATGGCGGCGGTCCATGCCGCTAATGCCCCCACTACAACTCCTACTACCCCTGCGCCAACGAAACAATATGCTGGGAACCTACCAAGGTGCGACAAATGCAATTACCATCACCACGGTAATTGTCGCGAGATGCACTGTAAAAACTACGATAGGAAAGGGCACACTGCCCGTTTCTGTAAGGCACCGACGCGACCAATCACTCATGTTCCTGGTACTGGAATAAGCCAGGCATGTTATGGGTGTGGAGAAACTGGGCACTTCAAGAGCGATTGCCCTAAGGCAAAGAATGTTGGCGGTGTTAGAAGAGTGCTAGCGATAGGACAAAATGAAGCAATAGCTAGCCCCTCGGTGGTTACGGATACGTTTCTCCTCGACAACATTTATGCATGCATACTCTTTGACTGCGGTGCGGAGAGAAGTTTTGTGAGTCATAAATTCAAACACCTACTTAATCAAAAACCCGAACCACTCAATAAAATATTCACTTTAGAAATGGCAAACGTTAAAACGGAAAGCGCAAGCGATATTTACGTAGGGTGCACATTAAAGTTAAACGATAACTTGTTTCAAATCGATATTATGCCCATTTCAATAAGAAGTTTTGATGTCATCATCGGTATGGACTGGTTAAGCCTTCACCATACCGATATACTTTGTCACGAAAGGGCCGTTCGCCTCAATCTGCCAAACGGCGAAACTCTTGTCATTTATGGTGACAAACCTAGTACGAATTTACAAATCATCTCATGTGTTAAAGCACAAAAATATATTCGCAAGGAATGTCATGCGTTTCTAGCCAACGTAGTACACAATAAACAAGAATCAAGGAACATTAAGGACGTTCCGGAAGTCTGTGTGACAACCCTATATTTTTCCAAAAGCAGTGTAACGCTCAAATGTCAAATACAACGAAAACTATTTGGAATCAACTAAATTAACCTCAAAAATAAAGTGTTCAAATATCTAAGTAGGGATGCATCAAATATTAGATATCGTGCCAAGGTTTCCAAAAACATAAAGAACGTTCAAAACCGGGTTATACTGGAGAAATTATAACCACTCGTATATTTACGACACACCGTTAAAACGCTATTTAACGTAAAAAGTGAAATTTCAATAAAACGCATTTTTGCCTTAAGTATCTAAACAAAAGATATAGAGTTCGTTAAACTGTAAACGTACATAAAAAGATCGCCCAAATTGGACCTCGTATGAAGAAGTTACGAATTTCCAAATTTTCGTAATAGTAGTAGAGGGCTAAAAACTCGAATTGAAGATCGAGTGTTATTTAGCTATTGCCACCTAAACGAAAGTTGAAGATCTCCACAATAGGAGTAAAATGATAAAAAGACAAATGAAAACCGACGTCGAATAAAGAAACTACGAATTTTTAACGGACTTTAGGAGTCCCGGCCTATTAAAAGTATATCATTAAAAATAAAGTCAAAACTAGCCGACGGAGTCTAAATGAAAGTTGTAGAGCATAATCTCACCTACGTGTGGATATAAAGAACGCGAAAAATGGAGCCCGTAAGCGAAAGTTACGGAATTTAGAAGATGGGAGACTGGAGTACGCCCAGCGTAATCCCAGATTACGCCCAGCGTACTAGACCCAGAGTCGAGTCCCATCGGCTGCAACTCTACGCTTAGCTAGACCGGAGTCGTAAGCCGTGACGCATTTTTACACCCTGCGTAACCGAAGTACGCCCCGCGTACCGCCTACGCCCAGCGTACTCCGGAGGTACCCCCCGCGTACGCCATCCTCTAGCCCTATAAATAGAAGGTTTGAGCCTCGGGTTTTTGCACACTTTCTCAAACTCCCAGTCACTCTCCCTTACTTCCAAGCTCCAGAGACAATCCCGACACCCTCGGTTTCCGCACCGGAGCCCCCGACGTAAGATCTACGCTACCGAGACCCCCGAAGAGTCCGAAGGCGCAGCTTTCCGCAGTCGAAGTTCTGCTCAACTCTAGCCTCTCTCTCTTCAAAACAAATGAATGAGTTCATACCCCTACCTTTAAACTCTTTTCATGTTTTAGGGGGGAAATACAGGTGCATTACAAGTCAAAGTATCATTTTATAAACGTAAACATAATATCTATCTTATATAGTATCGATACAAACATCTTTATGTTTAAAGGGCTATTATATCACCAAGTTATTTTTACTAAATGGAAACATACTTTCTGAGAAACTATAATGAGTATAGTTAACAAGTTATTCATACATTTTACATATACATCTTGACAAACGAAATACTTTCAAATGAAGTAAAGTCTTTCTTATCGTAAATCTGTTTATACCAAGTAATGTGAGATATTCAAACTTCAACGTACTCATATGTATGCATTTCAAGTCCTGTATTATATACCATAATCTCTTGGAGGGAGAGCGTGATACTTGTGTATAGATCTATACAGGATTGACAACTTCGCACCTAAACTATTAGCTATAGTTAGACCGGCAGGTCTGGGGTGACAAATGTCATTACACTACAACACCTGAAGAATGTTGTTACAGGCAGTCAGTGTCAATAGCATGGTTATAAAACTCACATAAAAGTATAAAAACAAGTTTGATTTACGAGATTCATATATGCATTCAGTTTTCCACATTATTTTTAGCATAAAGTTTATCATTATTATTCAAGTATTGAACATACTAACGCACCCCAACTCTGGAAACTTTTCAAACAATTTATAGAAAATATTGGATTTTCTGAAAACCTCGTTCATCGATTTACTACTAAAAGGACATACTTTTCAATGCAAAACACTTAT
This sequence comes from Lactuca sativa, assembly GCF_002870075.4. Lineage (NCBI taxonomy): Eukaryota > Viridiplantae > Streptophyta > Magnoliopsida > Asterales > Asteraceae > Lactuca > Lactuca sativa. The sequence continues at coordinate 77,458,534 of NC_056624.2, read as the reverse complement.
GAACTCACTAACTTAATTGTTGACACTTTTTCGAAACCACTTGTATTTCTCAGGGAATCAGTAATACAGGTAACCACCAGCTTTTGAAGAAGGAATGCTAAGGACGTTTATCATTAAACATTTATATCATCATATTGTAATATTCTTTTGCAAATATGTATAACGCAACAAGATACATTTTTTTATTATATATATGATGGTTGTGTTACATTCTTTACAATATTCAATTGTTGTCATACTACGTTAAGTCATCCACCCCCGAATGTTTCCGCCATTCTAGTTTGGGGGTGTGACAGTCGGCAACTTCCCAGACATCTTCCCAGAAGATCTTCCAGGGATCCCACCAGAACGCCAAGTCGAGTTCAGAATCAACTTAATTCCCGAAGCTACTCAAGTAGCAAAATCGCCTTATCGTCTAGCCCCAGCCGAGATGTAGGAACTGTCCAGTCAATTGAATGAGCTGCTGAGCAAAGGCTTCATCAGACCGAGCTTCTCACCATGGGGAGCATCGGTCCTATTCGTGAAGAAGAAGAACAGATCTTTTCGCATGTGCATCGATTACCGGGAGCTGAAGAAACTCACGATCAAGAATCGATATCCCCTACCGCGCATAGACGATTTTTTTGACCAACTACAGGGAGCAAGATACTTCTCAAAGATCGACCTAAGATCTGGTTATCACCAACTGTGAGTGTTGAAAGGAGACATCCCCAAAACGGCATTCCGAACACGCTATGGTCACTACGAGTTTGTAGTGATGCACTTTGGATTGACAAATGCACCAGCGGTGTTCATGGACTTGATGAACCGAGTATGTCGTCCCTTCCTGGATAAATTTGTGATCGTGTTCATAGATGATATACTCATCTATTCAAGAAGCAATGAAGAACACAACCGACACCTCCGCCAATTCTTGGAAACATTGAGGGCAGAAAAGCTATACGCAAAATTTTCAAAGTGCGACTTTTGGATTCGGGAAGTAGATTTCCTAGGTCACGTAGTAGGCAAGGAGGGGATACACGTGGATCCTTCCATGATCAAAGCAATAGAGAATTGGACGACTCCAAGAACCCAACAGAAATCCAGCAATTTTTGGGACTCGCCGGGTATTACCGAAGGTTCATACAAAACTTTTCGAAGATTGCTAAGCCACTTACCACCTTAACTTAGAAGAGTGTGACATTCGACTGGGGAGAAAAACAAGACATCGCGTTTCAAACACTAAATCGAGCCTTATGTAGTGCGCCCATTCTAACCTTACCAGAAGGAACGGAGGACTTCGTAGTCTATTGTGATGCGTCAAACCAAGGACTTGGGTGTGTTTTGATGCAGCGAGGGAAGGTCATCGCCTACGCCTCAAGACAACTAAAGACGCACGAAATAAACTACACAACGGACGATCTCGAGCTAGGAGCAGTTATTTTCGCTCTAAAGATATGGAGACACTATCTCTACGACACAAAATGTACAATCTTCACCGATCATAAAAGCCTCTAGCATATCCTCAACCAGAAAGAACGCATCATGAGACAAAGACGGTGGGTAGAACTACTAAATGATTATGAATGCAAGATTCGATATCATCCCAGAAAGGCTAACGTAGTGGCTGATGCACTCAGCTGAAAGGAATACTCGGGCCGCCGAGTGAAGTCTCTAACTATGACAATCCATTCACACCTGTATACGCAAGTCAAGGAAGCCCAAATAGAAGCCTTAAAATCCGAAAATGTAACATGGGAAGCCTTAAGGGGAATGGATAAGAATCTTGAAGTCAAGAGCGATGGAGTTCGTTACTTCATGGATCGAATATGGACACTGAAGTTGGGCGGATTCAGAGGAGTCGTCATGAACTCCAGATTTTGGCACACTTTTCTCAAACTCTCACTCAATCTCACACACTTGCAAGCACCAGAGGCCATCCCGACACCCTCGATTTCCACACCCGAGCCCCCGACGAAGGTTCTACGCTACCGAGATCCCCGAGAAGCTCGAAGACCCAACTTTCCGCAGTTAAAGTTCTGCTTGACTCTAGTCTCACTCTCTTCAAACGAAACAAGTGAGTTCATACCCATACCTTTCAAGTCTTTTCATGTTTTAGGGGGGAAATACAAGTACAATACAATAAAAGGTATCGTTTTATATAAATATAAATACAACATCTATCTTATTATTATACGATACCAACATCTTAATTTATGTATAAAGTTTAGAATTTCACCCAAGTTATTTTCAGCAAATGGAACATATTTTCTGAAAAACTATAATGGGTATAGTTTGCAAGTTATTCATACATTCTTACGTATGCATCTTGAAAAACGAAATACTTTCATCTAAAAGTGGAATAAAAACTATCTTATCATAAATCTATTTATACTAAGTGATGTGAGATATTCAACTCCAACGTACTCTTAAGTATGCATTTCAAGTCCTGTATTATAAGCCATAATCTCTTGGAAGGAGAGCGTGATACTTGTGTATAGATCTATACGGGATTGACAATCCCGCACCTAAATTGTTAGCTACAGTTAGACCGGTAGGTCTGGGGTGACAAATGTTATAACACTACAACACCTGAAGAATGTTGTTACAGGCAGTCTGTGTCAATAGTATGGTTATAAGAGTCACAGGAAAGTATAAAAACAAACTTGATTTACGAGACTCATGTATGCATTCAGTATTTACATTATTCTGAATACAAAATTCATCTTTATCATTTAAGTACGAAAGATACTAATGCCCTCCAACTTTGGGAACTTTTCAAACTATATGTGGAAAATATTGGATTTTCTGGAAACTACATTCATCTATTTTTCTTCCAAAAAGACATACTTTTTCAGTACAAAAACACTTATGAACTCACCAAATTTATTGTTGACACTTTTTCGAAATGACTTGTATTTCTTAGGGAATCATTAATACAGGTAACTACCAGCTTTTGAAGAAGGAACGCTAAGGCAATTATTATCAAGCATTTTAAATCATCATATTGTAATATTCTTTTGGAAACATGTATAACGCAACAATGTACTTTTTTATTTTATATATATATATATATATATATATATATATGATGGTTGTGTTACTTTCCTTACGATATTCAATTGTTATGATACTACGTGAAGTCATCCAACCCCAAATGTTTCCGCCATTCTGGTTTGGGGGTGTGACAAGTTCTACAATCCATTAGAAGTGTTTCCTCTTTAAGTATAAGTCTATAGAAGAAGTTAGGGCACCATTTCACTCCTTAATGGAGTTTACGGCCTTAAGACCATTTCCCTTTGGGTTTACAGTCGTAAACCCATATGGAATATGGTATTTTGGCGTTTTCAAGTCCTTAACATATCAATGAAGGGATCCATTGTAGTTACTAAGGCATAGGAAGGGACTAGGGACATTTTGACACCCTAAATAGGGTTTACGGTCCAAGAACATCTTGGACCGTAAACACCTTGATCTTGGTGTTTCATGGTGTTTTTCTTGATGTAATGAAGTGTAACAAGCTTTACAATACACTAGTGTAGGAGTACTTACTAGTTAGAAGCTTGAAATGAGCCAAAAGTTTAAGAACACTAGTGTGTGTTCTTGGTGAAACTTGAAGATTCACCCTTTTGGAAAGATCTAACGGATAAAAGTGTGTTAAATCACTAGATTAAGTGATATACTAACTTGAAAGGGTTAGAAACACTTACTAGATGAAGATTTTGAAGAAATCTTTGGATGATACTTGAGAGAGTTTTAGATTTGGATCTTGAAAGTTGGAAAAGTGATAAAAATAACTAAGTGTCATTTTTATACCACTCCCCATTAGGGTTTACGACCGTAAAATCCTTGTTTAGGTCGTAAACTCTAAACTTTTGATGTTTTGAAGGTTTATTGATGCACAATAAACCCTAGGGAATCCTCTCTCCTGATATCTCCTAAAGTGTTAATCTTGAAAAACTCAAACTTATACCAAAAAGTCTGAAAATTAACAGTAACTGTTCTGACTTCTATTGACTTGACTTGTTGTACAGAATAGAAATTTCGGGTTGTCACAGAAGAAACAAATTAGGCAGAAAGATAAAAGTTTCTCAAATCTGAAAAGATAGGAGAGTAGTTTAGTATCAAGTTTTTGTGATCATCTCAATGATTAAGAAACCATATCACAATTGGTTCTCTAAGAAAATCTTAGTGCATTCCTATGGCTAGGAAGAGGAATCAAGAAATGAGGAAATGGTTAAATCAAGAAGATGTGTCATCCTCGTTCCAAAAACAAGTCTTAAAGTCATACTCCAAGATTGTAATTTGAGTGACATACCTTAAAAGAAAGTTTATAACACTTGTCAAATGTAAGAGTAAAAGCGTCCTACTCTTGTACATTTGAAATTGGTAAGTTGTGATTTTTTGGATAAAACAAAGACCAACTAAGGCCAATTGTGTGAAGTGTTTGTCTTGATAAAGAATCCACACTATCTCTTCAATATTTGACAATATATTCTTATATTTCAAGAGGATAGTGGGAGTCTTAAATATCCTGAAAGGATTTCAAGATCTAATTAAGAGTAAAAACCTGTAGTTTGACATTAGACACACATGTATGCTATCTGAGGAGCTGCCTGGCGGCAAGAAATTAAGATTGATTTTAGTCCATATGAGTTTGGATTTGTCATTATACTTGTCTTGTGATTATGGTTTTGACAAATTCACATGGATAGAAACACATGCACCATAAAATCTAAGTGTCACAAGGTTTCTCTCCGATTCATGAAAATGATGTTGAAGAAACACTTTCACTAAGTAGATTTTAAGTAGATAACAGTTGTGATATTTGCATTCTCAAAGTCGTTGGTGGAGCGTGTGTGGTTAACCGGTACACTAACATGGACTTGTGAGGAAAGGAAAAGGTCTAAACAATTGAGACTATGATTACGACATCCCTTTTCATAGTTTTGAAATTGTTTAGACACACATGTGAGCTATCTGAGGAAAGGTGTATGATTTTGATAAAGTTTTATCAAAGCATCTCGTATCAAAAGTCTGAGCTTTGGTAAGAAAGTCCATAAAGTATTGATTTCTAGAAGTCCAGCTGATTTCTGAGTACATCTCAAAGCTAGTGGGAGCATAAGTGTTATGCTGATAATCATCATGTTAGTGGGAGCAAGATAATTATAATAAGTGTTGCAAGTTAGCAATGTTAATTATAGAAAACAAAAAGTTTCAATTTGGAAAAAGTTGTTTTGCTATAATTAAGGGAGAGGAAATTATACTTCATTTCAATTCTAAAATCTTAGATTGAGGTTTTGATCATCTTTAGTCAAGGATATATATGAATTTTGTGTTGGAATGGCTCAACATAAGGAAATTCTATATATGGGTCCATTATTTGCATTCTAAAATTCGATTATGATTACGACATCCCTTTTCATAATCTAAATTATGAGAACTTGGCAAATAGAAATATTATAGCAAAATGACTGGTCTAGTATCATGTCTTTATGTGAGACATCATGCATTGTGTTACATATGCTTCAGATATAGGATCGATTGCATGTGCTATAATATTCATCATTTCTAAATTTTCCAAATGCTTGGGGCATTAAGAAGGGAAAAGGTCTAGAATTGGATATGACTAAAATGATTAAGCAATTTTTGAGGACAATCTAAGGTTTACCAAAGATTGGATGCTCAGGGACAGTTGGAAGTATACTGTTAATTTTGGAAGGACCATATTGACATATTATGAAAAGAGGTAACTCTTGTTCAGAAATGATAGTCAAAATGGGAATATAGAAATGTTCCCATAGGTGGATGTAATTCATTATATCTGTGTAAGATTGGGAAACTTAATGCAAGAAGAATGGTCAAAGGCAATGAACTTTGAATATGATACTTCGGTTCCATGGAGTTGATCTCCATTGGAATACTCTGTAATGTTTGTTGTCAAGACTTTGTGACGTTGTGTATTAATCACTACAAGAGGACCAATGCATATAAGTTTTGAATCTAATAGATTTTGGTAAATGACATGAATTTGGAATTCTTGCATTTGTGGTAAGGATTTTGGACTGTGAAATAAGAATCATTGGAATTATTTTCAATCGATCTATTTCACAAAGTAAAGATCATAGAAAAACTTAGTGTGCATACTTGGTGTATGGCATTACTAATGTTTAGACAAACATAGTGTGCATACTTGGTGTATGGCATGACTAGTGTTTATAAAAACATAGTGTACATGCTTGGAGCATGGGACAACTATTGTTTTTAATTCAAGTATAAAGTTGATAGTATGAAACAGTATGCAATGAATGATGGGTAAACAATATTGTTGAAAAATGTTCTTATGTAACCTTGTATGTGACCATCACTGAAATAAGATGAACTGTTTTTATACAATCTAACAAATATTATCAGTTATTTCAGGTTGCATGAATGCATGATCAAACGGAAAATACGAAAACACGCGAATGACCGAAAACGCATAGACGAGAAAATTAGTTGTGTGACTAAACAGTTTCAACAATATATATATATATATATATATATATATATATATATACACGTATATATATGTATTATATGTATATTTATGTATTATATATGTATATATGTATTATATATATGTTGTGTATGGAAAAGTCAAACAATTGGAAAAGTCAACAAAGAAGTGTCAATAAGTCAAGGAAATGAAGTTGCAAATGAATACCCCACGTTTTTGCCTCCTACTCTACATCAACTTGCAGCCAACTCTCCATATACTCAAGTGCACTAGAAGATATTTGTTTCATGCATATATGTATACATGAGTTTGTGTATGTAAGTGTGTGTGTTCATTTGTAATATTGTAACACTTCCTACAAACTACAAACACTCCCAAGAACATCACCAATCTTCATCTTCTTCAAGAACAAAGACAAATCCCTGGAACTAAATGAAGAACACCAAGATCAAACAAGAAGCTAAGTGAAGAACACCAAGATCATCAACAATGAAATGAAGAACACCATCAACCATCTTCATCTTCTTCATTGAAACTAAAGGTTTTTCATCTTCATTATCTTTGTTCATCACACCATTTACCACCAAAAACCTCTCTTATATTAACCTCCTTCCAACCTCAAAATAATCTCCAAACACCCTCCAAATACCATCCTTAAACCTCCTCCAAAAAACCCTTTCAAATAACCACAACCATCACCACCTTGCTGTTTTTCGACATCAGAATCTTCAAGTCAAAAACAAAGAAAACTGGGCTCGTTACAAGCACAAAAAGACTAGGGAGATTTTCACCATCAATTCTTCAGGACATTACCTACATCTAGAAATTTTCGTGGACGATTTTGACCACGGGAAACCCCAAAGAGACGCGAGAGAGAATTGGCTATCCAGAGAGATTTCTGTTTTTGAGTTCAGACTCTTCATGTTAGAAAACAAAAAAGCGAGAACAACACAACCAAAATACTACTAGGGAGATTTTCACCATCAATTCTTCAGGACATTACCTACATCTAGAAATTTTCGTGGACGATTTTGACCACGGGAAACCCCAAAGAGACGCGAGAGAGAATTGGCTATCCAGAGAGATTTACTCCGAAAATCTACATCCATCACCACCCAAAGCTCCTTCAACTTCACCATCTTTGCTGCCTTACACCACCAAAATTACAACCTTATTCCACCTCCTAACACCCTCCAAATACCCACTCCAACCTCATCAAATCTCCTCAAAACACCCGATACCCGTATACAAATACATGACTCGTGTACTTTGCACTGTTTTGTAAACAATCCATTTTACATGAAAATGAACTTTTTACTACTTATCAAATACCGGATTGATCTTTGAACAAATATCGACCAGTCGTTCCAAGAGTCCCAATATCGACCGGTCCTTCCAAGAGAACAAATATCGACCAGTCGTTCCACGAGTCCAGTTCAGTCAATTTATTGACGAACCTACTTGATATATATTTATATACTTATATATATTTTATTATAGCTTTATGTCATTTAAATACAGTCATTTATATTATTTATAGCTTTACGTCATTTAAATATAGTCATTTATATTATTATAGCTTTCAGTCATTTATAGCTTTCATATTTATACTTATTCCGCAATTATTATTCTTTATATATATTTACATCTTATATCTTAAACTTATATATCTATCACACAGTGACCGGTAACCGAGCCTTTTGTCGCAGTGATCAGATTTTTATATTTCCAACAATCGGTATCTGAGCTGTTATATAAAAGGAATAATATCCAACAATTGGTATCAGAGCTTGTGTGATTTACCTTGAAATTTTTGTCGAAAAACTTTTGGTTATAGCGTTTATAAACCTTCCATAAGCTTGTCTTTAAAAATTTCATTTCAATATCACTTGTTCAAAATCCTTTAAAAAAAAAAAAATGTCTTTGGCAAATTACTCCAACATGAACTCTGTGTCCATTGCAAATAGCTTAGGATCTGGTTCACGGGCACCCATACTTATTCCTGAAGAGTATAATTCGTGGGTTGGCCGTATGAATCTTCATCTTAACGCTATAAATGAAGATATCTGGAAGTGTGTAGAAGGAACATATGTTACTCCAGAAAATATGGCTACTCTTGCTACGAATCAAGCCACTCAAACCGATATCATAAGAAAGTTGGAACTCCAAGCCAAAAAGGAACTTGTGTCTGGAATACCTCACAGTATTCTAAGTCAAATGGATGACATTATGATGTTAACCGCAAATCAAATTTGGGAAAATTTGAAAAATCGTTTTTGTGGAAATAAAAGAATTATCGGAAACAAAAGAACATCTGTTTTGAATGAATTCGATAATTTCAAAATGCTTTCATCAGAAACTATCCATGATGCTCATGATAGGTTCAATTTGATTATGGTTAAAATGAACAATTTGGGTATCAAAAAGACACAACACGAGATAAATCTCAAGTTTTTAAACAATCTTTTCGAAAGCTGGAAAATGGTTAAACTCATTATTCAGGGAAATCCAGCTATTCATACCGAATCTTTGTACAATTTGTATGGAGAACTTCAATCGTATGAATCCTCGATTGACCCACCAACCATTGCAGCTTTTGGAGGACCACTTGCTCTTGTGTCCACAACTTCTCAAAACCAAACACCTTACAATGATCAAAACTTTAATCATTTTAATCAGACTACATCTTTTCAAAACCAATCCTTCCAGTCTGATTCAAATGATGAAGCAGATTATCAACAACTGTGTGCTTTGGTTGCAAACACAAATCTACAGAGATTTATCCCAAATCATGGTCAATCAAATTTTAAACCAAATTTTCAAACAAGACCATCTTTTGGACAAAATAACTCAAGTTTTCAACCAAGACCGTCTTTTGGACAAAATAACTCAGGTTTTCAACCAAGACCTTACTTTGGACAAAATTCTCAAAGACCGTCTTTCCAAAATAACTCAAACCAAGGTTTTCAAAACCAGGGATTTCAAAACGATCCCAACTCAGGTCATAATCACAATCCAAACAACAGTTTTCAAAATCAAAACAGAGGTTTCCAAAATCAAGGTTACAACAATCAAAATAATGGTTTTCAAAACAACCAAAATTTTGGATTCCAACAAAACCATTCTCAACCTTCCCAACAAACCCAAACTCAAGCACCTGAAAGACTTCCGATTAAAAGTCAAAAGGATGAAAGTGATGAAGAAGTGATCATTTGTCACAACTGCAAAGGAACAAATCACTATGCCAGAGAATGCCGAGCCAAAAACAAAACCAAAATCAAAGACTCAGCATACTATGCTCAAAGAGCCGATGAATTGAAGAAACTGGAAATCCAAGAAAAGCAAAAAGCATTGATGGCAATCCATGAACCAAGCGTGGAATACTGGCCAACATCTGATGACGAAGCTGATAATGAACAAGCACAATCAAACTTCTGCTTCGTAGCTGGTGTTGAAATACCTTCAAGAGCTCCAAACGTCATAGAACAGGTATGGTCTATGATCTCTGAACTTGGTTTTTCCAAAACAATTTTTGAGTCCCACATAACCAAAATTGAGACTAGTCTGGAAACTGATCTCAAAACATATCATGACACAATGGTCAATTATGATATTTGCAAATCTGAGTTACAAACCTTGCAACTCAAATTTGGAGAATCAAGAAGAACTAAAAGCAAATTGGAAAGAGACGTTGAAAGAAAATCAGAAGATTATAATCACGTCTTGGAACAATTAAATCAGTCCCTAATTCAAAAAAGGGATTTGGAACTAAAAGATCAGTCAATCATTTCTTCTGAAACAAAAGATGTTTTAGAAATGGAAATCCTTCAGTTGAAACAAGACTTTCAAGAATCAATTGATAAATACAATATTCTAAATGAAAAACTAACTGATTCTTTAAAACAAATCAATTCTCTTAAAACCGAGAATAAAAGACTGATATGGAATATGGATTCTATCAAAGTTGCTAGAAAACTAAGTGATGATATTTTCACAAAGGCAAACACCTTAGGAACTGGCAAAATTGATACGAATTATAGACCAGGAATTGGAAGAGAATCCTTTGAAATTGAACAAGCAGAACAGGAAAACATGACGAATTGTGAAAACTCTGAATCTACTCTACCAGATCTTTTCACATCTCTTAATGAGGAAGATTCAGATGACGAAACAGTTATCAAATGTAGTCCAGATGATACTGCTTTCAGTGTTTCTAAAAAGTCTTTCAAAAGAGTTGTAAATTCTGAAACAAACTCTGCAAGTTCTTTAACTCACCAAATCAAACATACCGATGGAACCACTAAACTCAAAAACTTTTTGAATGGAGAAAATTCCTCTTATGAGGATGGTAGTACTTCTATACCAACTGTTTTTCCTACAATGACTTCATCAATTGATGGAAAAACTAGTCTGGGACAAAAATACTCCAAGAAACAACAAACAAGCAAAAAATCCATTCAAGTCACCAAAACCCCACTTATCATGCCAAACATTTTTGAAAACCAACCAAAGAAACCAGTTAAACCCTACGTCATACCTCATAAACAGGTTTCCAAACAAAAACCAAAACCTTTTCCAAAACCTTTTGAAAACCGCTTTCAAGATATCACTTTTAATCATTCAAGGAACTTTCAAAAACCATCACATCAAAAAGTTTCAAACCATCATCATCAAAAAGCTTTTCAAAACCGCCCATCACATCCCAGATATGAAGAAAACTTTTCAAACAAACCTTCACATCTAGGATATCTTTCACCAAATCACAGATCTTATCAACCCACAGGCTTTCAAAAACAAATCACATTTTGGGTAAACTTAATAGATCAAATCAAACCTCAACCATTCCATTGTCATAAACCAAACCATTACAATAATGTGAAGTCAAATGATAAAAGAAATTCATCAAGCAAAGCACCCAAAATAACAACTGACAAACCAGGACCCATTCAGATTTGGGTACCTAAACTTTCTGTCTGATTGTAGGTACTTAATGCTGGAGAACCCAATGATGATACATGGTATATTGATAGTGGCTGCTCCAAGCATATGACAGGAAACCGGAACTACTTACGTGACTTCAAACCTATACAAACCAATCAAGATGTTACCTTTGGAAACAACATGAAAGTAAAAATCAAAGGTTATGGAAACATAACAAATGGTAATTTTACCATAAAGAAAGTTGCCTTCGTCGATGACCTGAAACACAACCTCATCAGTGTTTCTCAACTGTGTGATAACAATCTTGAAGTTCTTTTCACCAAACAACGAAGCTTGATCATGGACGCCAAAACAAAAGATGTTATAGTTGATTCTGACCGTGCCGGAAATATGTATCCACTTGACATGGATCTTATCTACGGTAAACCCGATATATGTCTGCTATCTAAAGCCCCAGCAGATATTAGTTGGTTATGGCACCGTCGCCTTTCCCATCTAAACTTTGGGTACATCAACAAATTAATCGGCGATGATCTTGTTCGAGGGCTACCACTTCTGAAGCTTGATAACGAAACTCTTTGTGCCGCATGTGAAAAAGGAAAACTTTCCAGATCCACTCACAAAAGCATCTCAGAATCTAGTGTATCCGAACCACTAGAATTGTTGCACGTAGACCTTTGTGGCCCTGCCAAAACCCAAACCATACAAGGAAAGAAGTACATTCTTGTTGTCGTTGATGGTTTCTCGCGCTTTACTTGGGTCTTTTTCTTAAGACTAAAATCAGAAGCACCTGAAGAGATGATCAACTTCATCAAACAAATCGAGCTGAAGCTGAAACGACCTGTTCGAAGAATCCGAAGTGATAATGGTTTAGAGTTCAAAAACAATACTCTAGATTCATTTCTCAAAGACAAAGGAATTGAACATAACTTCTCAGCCCCATACACTCCACAACAGAACGGTGTTGTCGAAAGAAGGAACCAAACTCTATGTGAAGCTGCAAGATCAATGCTTATCTTCGCTGATCTGCCACAATACTTCTGGGCAGAAGCAATAGCCACAACTTGCTATACTCAAAATCGTTCCTTAATCCATAAACATCTTCATAAAACACCATATGAAGTCATTAACAACCGAAAACCAAACATCAAATTTTTCCATATTTTTGGTTGTCGATGCTTCGTACAGAACAATAAAGATCACCTTTCAAAATTTGAATCAAGGTCGGACGAAGGAATTTTCCTTGGTTACTCATTTTCTTCAGCTGCTTATAGAGTACTAAACAAACATACCAGAGTAATTGAAGAAAGTACCGATGTTCATTTCGATGAATTTTATGTAAGGAAATTGGATCGTGAACATTTTGGTTCAAAAATGATTGAAAATATTTTTCAAAATCCAATTCAACAAACACCTTCTCCTGACATAGACATTGAAATCGATCTTGATTTACTTTTTGAACAACCAAAAATTGCTTACAATTCTGAACTTCTAACTACTTTAATTGATCCTACAGGAACACCCAGTGAAGTTATTCCACAAACAAACCAAAATGATGCAGATCAATTCGAGGGGGAACCACCAACACATACTTCCTCTTTGGAACAAACACCAAATCCTCCTTTAAATGCCCAATCCCCAAATAGCCAAAACAACCCCAATGCATCATTTATGGGGGAACCTTCAAACCTATTCCAAGATGAAACTCCTGGAGAAGAACAATGGGATACTGAAACTCCAATTATTATAGTGGAAGAGAATCGCTTAATAAAGTGGACCAGAAATCATCCAACTGACCAAATCATCAGAGATCCCAACTTAGCCATTCAGACTAGAGCCGCATCCACAAATGAATGTTTATTTGGAGCCTTTTTATCCACGAATGAACCCAAAACCATACATTCTGCTATAAAAGATCCAGACTGGGTAAAAGCTATGCAAGAAGAGCTAGCAGAATTTGAAAGAAACGACGTATGGAATCTTGTTCCTACTCCACCCGATGTTACTGTTATAGGTTCAAGATGGGTATACAGAAACAAGACTGACGATCAAGGAATCATTTGTTGAAACAAGGCACGTCTTGTAGTCAAAGGATATTCACAACAAGAAGGAATCGGCTACGATGAAACGTATGCCCCAGTTGCTCGAATTGAAGCAATTCGTATCTTTCTTGCATATGCTGCGCATAAGAACTTCAAAGTATTCCAAATGGACGTTAAATGTGCATTCCTACACGGAGAGATAGATCGCGAAGTATACATCCAACAACCACCAGGTTTTGAAGATCCCAAATTTCCAGATCACAACTTTAAATTACAGAAAGCTGTCTATGGCTTGAAACAAGCACCTCGAGCCTGGTATGCCACGTTGTCAACCTTTCTCGAAGAATCAGGTTTTAAAAGAGGTTCAATCGATCAAACCCTCTTTCGTAAAATATTTAATAAACATCTGTTAATCGTACAAATATATGTTGATGACATTATTTTCTGTTCTACTGATGAATCTTTAAGTGTTAAGTTTGCAGATCTAATGAAGAGCAAATTCGAAATGAGCATGATTGTTGAGATGACTACATTTCTCGGACTTCAAATCAAACAGTCAACTGATGGCATTTTCATCAACCAAGAGAATTATGTCAAAAACCTACTCACTCGCTTTTCAATGGACAAATCAAATACCGCAAAAACTCCAATGGCTTTTGGATACAAAATCGATGCAGACTTAAATGGGAAACCCGTTGACCAGAAAAGATATCGTGGAATGATTGGATCACTCTTATACCTCATTGCCAGCAGACCTGACATCATGTTTTCTACATGTGTGTGTGCTAGATACCAAGCAAATCCTATGGAATCCCATGTAGTTGCTGTGAAACGTATCTTCAAATACCTTAAAGGCACTCCCAAACTCGGCCTTTGGTATCCAGCTAAATCCGATTTTCAGCTAAACGCTTTCACCGACTCAGACTATGGAGGATGCAAGCTAGATAGAAAGAGTACATCTGGTAGCTGTCAATTCTTAGGAGGTAGACTAGTGAGTTGGACTTCAAAGAAATAGACTTGTGTATCCACATCAACAGCAGAAGCTGAATATGTCGCTGCCGCCAGCTGTTGCTCACAAGTCATATGGATGCAAACTCAACTGCATGACTATGGCTTCAAAATCTCACAAATTCCCATATTTTGTGACTCAACCAGTGCAATTGCCATTTCTCACAATCCCGTTCACCATTCCATGACAAAGCACATCGACATTCGATATCACTTTATCAAAGACAACATTCAAAAGGGTCATATCGAACTACACTTCATCAACTCCGAAGATCAAATTGCCGATGTCTTCACTAAGGCTCTCGATGAAACAAAGTTTCAATACTTCCTAGGCCGTCTAGGAATGTTAAATCCAGATAACATCCATCCTTAAACTTTTAACTTTTTTTTTGTACAAAAGTGTGTTTACTTTCATTCAAAAAGAAAATTCAAAAACATTTGAAAATTGCTTTCTTTTTCAAAAATACCAAAAAAAATTCAGATAACCAATATTTCCAAAAACATTCAGAAAAACAAATCTTCAAAAATAGAATAAAATACTTGCCATAATAAGCTTTTATAGAACCCTGTGATTAATCTTCTTTTGACTTAATTTTCACATGCTTATGCTCGATGAAGATTTTAAGTCATATTGATTCTCAATTGGAGTGAAGGTTCAAATCTCCTACTTTTCATAATGTATATAACTTTATTTCCTTCGATTTTATTTCATTATTGATGATTTTAAACAATCAAGGGACATAAGGTTAGGAGGTTCAGATGAAAACAAAAACCCATGTGAGAATTCGTGCCTCGTCAATCTATATCACTGTGGAATTCATTTCTTGTGAGATTAGGTGTGTCACTATTGCTTATAAGGTATATCCGATTATACCTTGTCACAGTCTCATTTTTTCTTAGATATCAAAATGACCAGGGACGATACATTCATTTCTTATATAATAGACAAACTGACTTTTATGCCACCAATCCCCACCTAGATATAAGCCAACCAAAAATGAACTCTTGAGATCCCGTGATCCATCAACAAGAAAAGACGAAACAAAAAGGATTTCAACAATCACTTATCAAAGATAAACAAAGATCTATCCACATCTAATCTTCAAAGATGAATCAAGATAAAGACGAATCAACAAGAAAGCCATATCATTCACTGAAGAAATACCAACCAAAACAAAAAAAACTCTACATTTGGTATTTTTAAACGAAGTTTCAACCAAATGGTTATTTCAAAACAATCATCAAAAGATCCATTGATCTGTTTTTAACCATTTTTCACAAAAAGGGATATCTTAATCCCGCAAGATAGATACTCTCAAAAATCCAAATTTTCTCAAAATGTAGCAAATTCTCGATGCTAAAACAAAATATCTTTTTACAAAAAATCGATATTGATCAACAAAAGGGATACCATCAAGGAAGAGCTGCAACAACAATGGACTTCCCGGGATACTGTAGCCTTCATCAATGAAAGTTCTTAGTTGCAAACTGCACTATGAAAATTGCTAAACCCCTCTACATGTATTTCCCGACGGAGAGAGAGTGAAAGTTAATGGCATGAATGAAGAAACCCACTGAGTAATGTCAAAACCAGTCTTATGTGATTGATTATCTAATAATGAGACTAAGTGAATTTCAGGAAAAGCATAGCTGAACACCTCCAATATGAGTGTGAGTCGTCAGAGAGAGATATCACTCATTTTTAGTGATCATTAACCTGTTCTGCTGCCAGAACAACCAGACACCCAAGTGAAGTGTGAGCTATACCTATGAGCGTTCATCTGAATCGACCTGTTAGACCACTTGTCGTCATTAATAATGCTATAAAATCTTAAGAAATTTCTTTAGATACATATATGGCTACCCTTTGATAACCGAACCCGAGACTTTGATTCGGAAACAAATTTCTGAAAATCTTTTACATAAGATATGTTAAACCAAGTCACAAACTTTCAAATCAATTGCTATGGTTTTATATATATCTTATCTATTGACAAATCTTTTATCTCAAATCTTCAAAAGTTAAACTGTCAATACGATTATATCATACCTGTCCTTATTTCAGCAATGATCACATAGGGGGAAATTGTTGAAAAATGTTCTTATGTAACCTTGTATGTGACCATCACTGAAATAAGATGAACTGTTTTTATACAATCTAACAAATATTATCAGTTATTTCAGGTTGCATGAATGCGTGATCAAACGGAAAATACGAAAACACGCGAATGACCGAAAACGCATAGACGAGAAAATTAGTTGTGTGACTAAACAGTTTCAACAATATATATATATATATATATATATATATATATACACGTATATATATGTATTATATGTATATTTATGTATTATATATGTATATATGTATTATATATATGTTGTGTATGGAAAAGTCAAACAATTGGAAAAGTCAACAAAGAAGTGTCAATAAGTCAAGGAAATGAAGTTGCAAATGAATACCCCACGTTTTTGCCTCCTACTCTACATCAACTTGCAGCCAACTCTCCATATACTCAAGTGCACTAGAAGATATTTGTTTCATGCATATATGTATACATGAGTTTGTGTATGTAAGTGTGTGTGTTCATTTGTAATATTGTAACACTTCCTACAAACTACAAACACTCCCAAGAACATCACCAATCTTCATCTTCTTCAAGAACAAAGACAAATCCCTGGAACTAAATGAAGAACACCAAGATCAAACAAGAAGCTAAGTGAAGAACACCAAGATCATCAACAATGAAATGAAGAACACCATCAACCATCTTCATCTTCTTCATTGAAACTAAAGGTTTTTCATCTTCATTATCTTTGTTCATCACACCATTTACCACCAAAAACCTCTCTTATATTAACCTCCTTCCAACCTCAAAATAATCTCCAAACACCCTCCAAATACCATCCTTAAACCTCCTCCAAAAAACCCTTTCAAATAACCACAACCATCACCACCTTGCTGTTTTTCGACATCAGAATCTTCAAGTCAAAAACAAAGAAAACTGGGCTCGTTACAAGCACAAAAAGACTAGAGAGATTTTCACCATCAATTCTTCAGGACATTACCTACATCTAGAAATTTTCGTGGACGATTTTGACCACGGGAAACCCCAAAGAGACGCGAGAGAGAATTGGCTATCCAGAGAGATTTACTCCGAAAATCTACATCCATCACCACCCAAAGCTCCTTCAACTTCACCATCTTTGCTGCCTTACACCACCAAAATTACAACCTTATTCCACCTCCTAACACCCTCCAAATACCCACTCCAACCTCATCAAATCTCCTCAAAACACCCGATACCCGTATACAAATACATGACTCGTGTACTTTGCACTGTTTTGTAAACAATCCATTTTACATGAAAATGAACTTTTTACTACTTATCAAATACCGGATTGATCTTTGAACAAATATCGACCAGTCGTTCCAAGAGTCCCAATATCGACCGGTCCTTCCAAGAGAACAAATATCGACCAGTCGTTCCACGAGTCCGGTTCAGTCAATTTATTGACGAACCTACTTGATATATATTTATATACTTATATATATTTTATTATAGCTTTATGTCATTTAAATACAGTCATTTATATTATTTATAGCTTTATGTCATTTAAATATAGTCATTTATATTATTATAGCTTTCAGTCATTTATAGCTTTCATATTTATACTTATTCCGCAATTATTATTCTTTATATATATTTACATCTTATATCTTAAACTTATATATCTATCACACAGTGACCGGTAACCGAGCCTTTGTCGCAGTGATCAGATTTTTATATTTCCAACAATCGGTATCTGAGCTGATATATAAAAGGAATAATATCCAACAAATATGGTGATAAATAAAACATGTGTTATTTATATTCATAAGTTCTGAGACCATATTGGATTTGATTATTCTTGTGTTTCACTTTGCATGTTTTGACTTCCAGAATAACTAATTCGCTCTTTCTAAATGACTAAGTTATTCAAACCATCCATAGTCGCTCATATTTTGGAAGTAGATATGAATCAAGACTGTCATGGGTTAGCTTGTAGAGGTCTAAGATGTTGGACAAAGTTGTGCTACAACACTCATGAGTGCTCATAAGTTTTGAGTATTGGATTCAACCCACGCTCATTGGAATCACTTCATGGATTTTATCACGAGTGATCATGAGACGATAATATCCTATATTCTTCAAACCTAGAGATATGACTTGTTACTATAAGTTGGTTATACATTGATTGCACGAAAACGCATTGGTAACTCGATGTTATAACACGTGATTTGGTGTATGATTTAACAAGTAGGAGAACAATCCATATGAGTCAAAGTTTATCCATTCCTTTTACCTTCGAGATATAAGCGTATCTATGGGCCCCTCGATGATTTAGTGATGAGACCCTGAAGTGCTTGGCCAAGTCAGGACTAATGTGATTTGTTGAATTAGTCGGTCGTCATAAATCGGAAATCGGGAAACAACAAATGGATAGAGATAATGATTAATATTCCATGTCTAAGTCCATATGATATCTAGAATGGAGGAATATATGATCCCTTATCTAATGGGCGCGTCATTGATTTGTTCATAGTTCGACAACAACTTTTAAGAGCTACGATTGCTAGTCGGGTTTTGGAATCATACGCAATAATAGTTTTAGACTTATCCAAGTGTGAGACTGTTGGATTAGATGTATAAGCCCAAATTATTATTGGTATGTATTCAACCTGACTTGGCATGGTCCATTTGGGTTGCATGGCATCGGAAAATTTGAGAGGGCACAATCGAGATTGAAACATGCCATTGAAAAAGTTCAATGAATCTCAAAATATTTAGGAGTTTCAAATCCAATTAAAACCTAATAAATTATTTTGTTTTTCATGGTGGAAATTGGTGAATCGTCATTCTCCTACCTTCAAATATTTTATAACTTGGATTACGGAATTCCTTTTCCAAGTTATAAAATATTATGTTGGGTCCTAGCCTTAATATTTCATATAGGGTGTTATATTAAGGACTTAAAAATCAACTAACTTGAATATCTCCCATTGTAGATGTCTGGTTTAGACATCTATGATCTTCCCAAATCTCTTGGATTTTCACTTCCTCTACCCCCTCCAATTGTTCTCCCTAACCCACAAGTTCAAGGTCACTCAAGCCCTATTGGCAAGAAATATCTATGTGTGAGCACACTTGGAGATGAAGTCACATATTGACAAACCGGGAGAGTTGGGTGTCAAAGTCTTGAGAAAATTGGATGTTCAATCACTTTCTAAGTCACATAGTGAATTCCTATGGGACTACTATGAAATAGAATATGACATGACCCTTTATGATTTTATCTATTTTCTTGGTGCTGCTGAATCAGAAATGATCTGAGGACTAGTAAAGCAAATTTGATTAGAATATCAACTTCCCATACATTCTATTGCCAGAGGAAGGGGCATTGGTTATGAAGCTGCCTAATTTACCTGAACAATCATAAGGTTGGTAAAGTCAAAAAGGTTTGACTCTACTTCGGGTAAAATTCATTGTCTAACTCTGTTAAGGTCCTATTCGGAGATTCTTATTACATGATGTGACTAAATCACATGTTAATGTTTTAAGAATCAAAGAAAGAGAGGAAGCTTAAAGGAAGTATATGCTAATTATGACATCCCCAATTTTCACGGCCAGAAAAGACCGATTTTGTTTATGCTTTATAAAAATCAGAGTACTTCTTTTCATAAAAATGTTGCGGAATTTGTTCCCAGAAAATATACGATAAATACATTATCAAAACATTTTCGAAGAAACGTATTTTATTCATTTTAAAACGTTTGGGATGTCATCGTCAATACAGGAACATAAGCATAATCGGAACTTACATTTATTTACACTAGTGATCTACACATCTTTAATCTATCTCAGTGTAATATCACTTCATATCGACACCTGTGACATAAATAAACTGAGTGGGTCAGGTTGGGAAACCTGGTGAGTACATAGGGTTTTCAACCCACAATAATATAATTATTATGTTTAAACAATCAAACAATCAACCCAATTACCCATCCCTGTTATCTTCTTTACTCTTAAGGATTTATCCTAAGAGTCATCTATCCTGCATTCGTTTATCCTGAAGTCCCTTACTTCCAGGGTTATAGGACTGACACTAAATCTATAGCTGCCAATGCGCTTTCGTAAAGCACTAATTCCATGGCTGCTATAGTTTATTCATCAGGTACTAAATCCATAGCTACCAGTGTTTATCTAATAGGTACTAAGTCCATAGCTACCAATTCCTAACAGGTACTAAATCCATAGCTACCAGCGCCTAACTAATAGGTACTAAGTCCATAGCTACCAATTCCTAACAGGTACTAAATCCATAGCTACCAGCGTCTAACAGGTACTAAGTCCATAGCTACCGGTGTTTGTCCCATAGGCACTAAGTCTATAGCTGCCAATGTATACTCACATCATCTTATATCTCTCATCATTCATCTACCCATGTCATACCCAACATATTCGTAGATATAAAATACGTATACAGTTTAAAACATTTAAAACATGTATAAAAACGTTCATCCAGCATAGACAGAAAGTATTAAGATAATATGCACCCATAGCACGTAGTTTATATAAAATACTTCATATCTATGTGTAAGATGAAAGTAACTATGCACTCACTTGGAAAGGTGGTGAGTCGGCACTCGGACAACACTTCGTTACTCTTAAAATAATTATCCCTTGACGAAACCTAGTATCATTATCACTAGAGTTTAGTCTAACATTTGACGAGACTAATTTAATAGTCTAGCTATTATTATTATTGTATAAGCATTAAACAATACTTATATAACCCATAATAATAGCCCAAACACTCCTTATAAGGTCCTAATAACATTACTATATTGTAACATAAGCTATACTAAAGATAGGATATGTACAACTCACTTACAGTGGGTTTTCTCGAAAACCGGGCTTCGCTGGAGCAGCGTTCCTGAGCCGAAAGGCTCTTTTCTCGGAGCCGTCGGGCACTCCGGGGCTTCTGCCTCGTGCTAGGGAGTTACCCTAGGCTTTGGGGGTTAGGGAGGCTTAGAGAGAGAGAGTTTAGAGAGAGAAAGAAGAGGGTTGAGGGGTGAGGAAATGAGAGAACCTGACACGTCTATTTATATGGTGAAATCCTGACGAACTCGCCGAGTTGGTTTACTGACTCGCCGAGTCAGTGCCATGTGTCATCACCTGATGGCTTTCCTTGGGGTGAAAGCCTTGGCCCATATTGAGCCACGTCACCCTTTTTGCAGCAGCACCCTGCTGACTTCTAAACCCCGTAACTTTTGCATACGAGCTCCGTTTTTGACGTTCTTTATATCCACGCGTAGGTACAAACAAGATCTACAACTTTTGTTTAGACTCCGTCGGCTAATTCCCGACCAGTCTTAAATTTAACAGTAGGAGGTGATTAGACTGCTAAATGACCGCGAAGAATTCATAACTCTTTCATACGGACTCCGTTTTCGTCAATCTTTTTACCGTTGGGTTCCTATTAATGATATCTTCAACTCTCATTTAGGTCGCGTAAGGCAAAACCGCTCGAACTAAAATTCGAATTTCGGGTCGTGCACTGCTGAGCCGAATCTTAGAAAAATCATAACTTCTTCATACGAAGTCAGATTTGGGCGTTCTTTTTATGGATTTTCTCGGTTTAATACATTATACAACTTTCGTTTAGATAAATAAGGCTAAAAAGTCCTCCATCGTAAATTCACTATTTGCGCCTCCCGCTGCCGTGCCGGTTTTGCCGTAAAACTTCGGCGGGTCATAACTTCTTCGTTATAACTCGAATTTCGGCGTTCTTTATATGTACGGAAACCTTGAGACATATTCTAAAACTTGGTTAAGACTATTTATTTTAAATAATCTTTTGCCGAAAAGTCATTTTCGACCCCTATTATCTCTAAATTGACTAGCCCGGATCTACGGGCGTTACACTGATTTTGATCGCGAAGATGGATTTCGATCGCATGGTCCGGTGCTCAGAATTTTAAGCTGTTGAGTTATAACAGATTGCTTAGGAATGCATAATAACATAATTTTAATATGTGTTTGCATTGTAAGGATAAGTTTTTCCGCAAGTTTTTAAAATAAAAGAGAATTTTAATTATTTTAAATATCCTTACAGTGACATTTGTGAAAAAATGGTTGTTTATATGATTCCATTGATAGCAATATTGGAAAGTGGATTTGATTCTTTCGGTTGTGGTAGTGTCATAATTTACCAAATAAGGAAAGATTCTCACCACCCAAGTTTCAATTGTACCGAAACTTGGAATCATACAAGTTGTATGATGAATGAGAATTTTTATCATTGGAAAATTAAGTCAAGTGAAAGGACTAGGCGATCGAGTACACATTCGTGTGCACTATTCAAGTCCACCACAAAGATCGATAAGACTATTCGTCATGATTTACTAAAGTTTAGTAAATATGAAGAATCAAATTAGGCAGAAAGATAAAAGTTTATCAAATCTAAAAACATGGGAGAGTACTTTAGTATCATGTTTTATGATCATCTTAATGATTAAGATACCATATCACAATTGATCCTCTAAAGGACATCATAGTGTATTCTTATGGCTAAGAAGAGGAGTCATGAACTTTTGGAATGGTTAAATCAAGAAGATGAGTCATACTTCGTTCCAAAAACAAAGTCTTAGAGTCATACTCTAAGATTGTAATTTTAGTGACAAAATCTTAAGAAGGTTTAAAACACTTGTCAAATGTAGAATGAGATGTTTCTTATTATTGTACATTTGAAATTGGCAAGTTGTGATGTTTTGGATAAAACAAAGATCAACTTAGGCCAATTGCGTGAAGTGTTAGTCTTGATAAGAATCCGCACTACCCCTTGAATATTTGTTTTGTCAAGCAGTGGTTCTTGACAAGATAATATTACATGTCAATAGGACAGTGGGAGTCTTAAAGGTCTTTGAAAGTCACAAGAACTAATCAAGGATAAAACCTATAGTTCTTCACTAGCATACGACTTGAGGTTTATAACCTATCGTGTTGACATTTCTGTGCCCATTCCAGTCAAAGTTGGCTTTTCATAGGAGTTCTGAGAGTTCTCAATTGATTGCATAACAACTTGGAAGCAATGGCAGGCCCTTGTGCTGCCAGGAGGCAAGAAGTTAAGACTACACAAGTTCAATCCATATGAATTTGGAAGTGTCACTAACCTTGTCTTGTGATTATGGTTTTGACAAAATTTATATGGATAGGAACTCATACACCATAAAATCTAAGTGTCATATAGTTTCTCTCCGATTCATGAAAATGTTGGTGAGGAAACATTTTCACTAAGTAGTTTTTTAGTAGATAACAATTGTGACATTTGCATTCTCAAAGTCGTTACTGGAGCGTGTGTGGGTAACCGACACACTAACATAGACTTGTGAGAAATGGCAAAGGTCTAAACAATTGAGACTATGATTACGGCAACCCTTTTCATAGTTCTAAAATTGCTTAGACTCACATGTGAGCTATCTAAGGAAATATGTATGATTTCGATAAAGTCTTATCAAAGCATCTTGTATCAGAAATCTAAAATTTAGTAAGAGAGTCAATAAAGTATGGATTTCTAGAAGTCCAGCTAATTTCTGAGTACATGTCAAAGCTAGTGGGAGCATAAGTCTTATGCTGATAATCATCATGTTAGTGGGAGCATGATTATTATGTTCAATGTTGCAAGTTATTATGTTAATTATAGAAAACAATATGATTTCAATTGGGAAAAGTTGTTTTGCTATAATTAAGGGAGAGAAAATTATACTTCACTTCAATTCTAAAAGCTTAGAATGAGATTTTAATCATCTTTAGTCAATATATATATATATATATATATATATATATATATATATATATATATATATATATATATATATATATATATATATATATATATATATATATATGAATTTTATGTTAGAATGGTTCAACCTAAGGAAATTCTATATATGTTGCGTTCTTAAAATTCGATTATGATTACGACATACCTCTTCATAGCTCGAATTTTGAGAACATGGCAAATAAAAACATTTATAGCATGAATTGTGTCCCATATGCTTCGGCTATAGGATCGATTGCATGTGCTATAATATTTATCCATTCTAAATTTTCCTAATGCTTAGGGCATTAAGAGGGGAAAAGGGATTAGAACTGGATATGACTGAAATGATTAAGCAATTGTCGAGGACAATCTGAGGCTTACCAAAGATTGGTTACTCATGGACATTTGGAAGTATAGAGTAAGGAACATATTGACATATTTTGAAAAGAGACAACTCTTGTTCAAAAGTGATGGTCAAAATGGGAATATGGAATTTTTTCCATTGGTGCAAGCTGTTCTTTCAAATCTTTGTAAGATTAGAAAGCTTAATGCAAGAAGGATGTTCAAAGTAATGTACTTTGAATTTGAGACTTCGTTTCCATGGAATTGATCTCCATTGGAATACTCTGTAATGTCTGTTGACAAATCTTTGTGACTTTGTGCATAGTCATTACGAGAGGATCAATGTTATAAGTTTAGAATCTAACAAATTTTGTTAAATGGTAGGAATTTGGAATTCTTACATTTACGATAAAGATTTGGGATTGTGAAATGAGCATCGTTGTGACCATGTTCAGTTGATCTATTTCATAAAGTAAGGATCATAGACAAACATAGTATGCATGCTTGGATCATTGCATGACTATTGTTTTACTTCAAGTATAAAGTTGATTATTTGAAACATTATACAATGAATAATTAGTAATCAATATGGTGTTTAATAAAAGGTGTTCTATTTACTCTCAAAGGTGTTTGGGACCATAGAGGATTAGTATTATTCTTGTGTTTCACTTTTCATGTTTTGACTTCCAGAATAACTAGGTTATTCTTTCCGAATGACTAAGTTATTCAAAGCATCTACAATCGAAAATACATTGGAAGTAGGTATTAAGGCAAGACTGTCATGAATCGCGTTTGTAGATGTCCAGGGTAGTGGACATAGTAAGAGTTACTACAACAATAATGAGTACTCCTGGAATAGGTATTCGGGTATTAGATTTAACCCACGCTCATTTGAATCACTTCATGGATTTTATCACGAGTGATCATGAGACGATAATATCTTATATTCTTCAAACCTAGAGATATGACTTGTTGCCTATGAGTTGGTTATACATTGATTGAACGTAAACGCATTTGGTAACTCGATGTTATAAAACGTTCCTTTGTGTATGATTCAACAAGTAGTAGAACAAGCATATGAGTTGAAGTTTATCCATTCCTTTTACCCTTGAAAGGGTAAAAGCGATATCTGTGGGGCCCTCAACGATTTGGTGATGACAAACGTAAAAGCTCGGCCGGGACTGGACTGATTTGATTTGTTCAATTAGTTAGTTGTCATCAATCGGAAATCGGGAAACAACAAATCGACAGAGAGAATGATTATAATCCATGTCTCAGTCCATATGATATCTAGAATGGAGGAATATATGATCCCTTATCTAATGGACATGTCATTGATTTGTTCAGAGTTCGATAACGACTTTAAGAGCTATGATTGCTAGTCAGGTTTTGGAGTCATAGCCAATAACAGTTTTAGACTTATCCAAGTCGGAGACTGTTGGATTAGGTATCTAAGCCCATAACTATTATTAGTATGTATTCGACCTGAGAGTAGCATGGTCCATTTGGGTTGCATATCATCAGGACAATTTGTTAGGATGGACTTTTGAGAGAAGAGGTTATATATGATTTATTAATATATTATAAGTTCTAATATATTAATATGAAATCATATGTTTTAATTAGTATTGATCAAGAATTAATTTAGTGATCAAAAGAGACTAATTAAAACTATGGGGACTAATTATGGTAATTAGTTATATTTATATGTGTTGGGATTATGATCCATGTTGGACCAAGTTTATGTATGGATACATAAAGAGTTGGGCCACATGAACCATGGATCATAAAATCCATGGATATGGGTTTGGGTTATACCCATGACTCTTAGAATTCAACACATATAAATACATATGTTATGACCTAAAAACCGCAACATTTTAGTGTGTGTGCATGTTCTTGGAGTTCATGAAGATTTTAGAGTGCATGGAGATTCTCTCTCAAGTCCTACCTTTGTCCTTGATATGTTGTCACTTCATTTGAGGCTTCCACACTATTGGGGCTAAGTTCTTATGGCCAAATACATCAAGACCTCCAGCCACATACGATGTTGTATTATACCAAAACCCAACAGCTAGTTGCTATGCCAGTTGGTAGATCTGTAGGACTACCTGTGTTACTATCTAATTATTTGTATATGCATTACTTATGTTATATGTCGACATGTTATGTGGGGTGGGTTGAGGTTGTACTGCTCCGTGCGGTAGCCAACAAACCCTAGAGTATTTTAGATATGAGCTGAGGGTTGGGCAAGGCATGCAAGACTCATACTGAGTACTCAGGAGCGTTCCAGATATGAGCTGAGGGCCGGGCAGGGCATGCCAGAATCATACTGTGGGCTCAATGGCAAGCGGATGTGGGTTGTGGGCCCGGAAGGCAAGCCACACTCACACAGTGGACCTAGGGGTAATCCAGTTTGTAAAGTTGTGGACCCATTACATGATTTTATTTGTATATGTGCTATTTGCTATGTATTGGTATTTTGGGGGAACTCATTAAGCTTTGGGCTTACAGTTTCAGTTTTGGTTTTAGGTACCTCAGATGATCGCGGGAAGGAAAAGACGTCATTGTACAGCTCCTCACATTTTATGACTATGTTTCTGGGATACTCTTAAATATAGAACTGTTTTGAAAACAAATTTGTAATAACTGTTGGTTTCTAAATGATTTTAAAAATTTAAATTTGGCCTGATTTTTATGGATGTTACAATAACAACGTGCTGGGTTCTAATCAACCATCGGGTTGGAATTGTAACACCCGAAATCAGAAAGGTCAAGAAAGGAAAGGAAAACCATAAGTTAAAGAGGGTCGACTCGTCAAGTCCAGGGAGGAACTCGGCGAGTCGGAGCGGGATCCGGGTGTAAAGTAAGTGACTGACTCGGCGAGTCCGCCCATGTGACTCGCCGAGTTGTTACGCGATTTAAGCCTGGTATCTAGCCCGACTCGCCGAGTCATCTCCCAGACCCACTGAGTCATTTGGTGTATTCTCATGATCTCGAGTCACGGAGCTACTCCTTTGCTCCAAACAATAGATCTGGGTTCCTATAGTCCATTAGCAACATAAAGTTGCTACCTTTACGCGCTTCTTGTCTCATAATACCAAAACCAAGCAAGAAAGGAACTTAACTCATGGGGAATGGCTTTTGCATAGCAACTAACAGGGCTTTCTACATCTTTGGTCCAAATAGAGCTCAGATCTGGAGTTTCAACTCCAGATCTAACTTGTGCACCCACTTCTCATCACATACTCTCAAAGAAACCCTAAAACTCCATGAAAGATGGATCTAGAAAGGAGAGAGCCAAGGATAATGATTCATTACCTCCAAATGCTCTAAAAAGTTCCACCAACTCTGGATCCAAGGCCTCCTCTTGCACCACTATGAATCTCTTCTCTTCCAAGCTCCAAATTACATCATCAAGGGTAGATCTTGCTCCAAAAACAGTTATGGTGGCTAGGGTTTGAGGTTCTGGACTATAGGGGCCACAAATGAGCCCTAAGGAAGAGAATAACATGCTTAAATAGGGTACCAAGTCCCGGAATTAGGGTTTCCCAAGCCAGACCAGACTCTCCGAGTCCACTTGCCGACTCGCCGAGTCGGTCACTTACTTTACACCCAGATCCCGCTCCGACTCGCCGAGTTCCTGCCTGGACTCGACGAGTCAACCCTCTTTAACTTATGGTTTTCCTTTCCTTTCTTGACCTTTCTGATTTCGGGTGTTACAACTCTCCCCCACTTAAACTAAACTTCTTCCTCGAAATTCTCTATGGTCAACTGACCTGCAATCCACCTCAAACACCTTGCTTGGTGACTTTAACCCTTTTGTCCTTCACTCCAGCCACTCTCAGTGTTGGTCACTAGTGATGGTACATACTGAATGCTTCTTATTTCCATAACTTGGTGCTGAGCACCCGCCCCAGCGAATGGATCAGATAATCCTTCGAGTGAAAGATTCATCCCTGCAACGGTTAAGACTCATATGAGAGCTGCGCAACAAGGTCAAACCCTCCCCTCTGAGATTATCCAACCCTGCCGTGAGAGGCGTAGCACCCTCTGTCTGCCTCTTAGCATACTTCCCTTGTCGTTACTGCCTCTGACTGAAATTTTTGTTGCCCCTCATCCGCCTACCGGATGCACTGAGACCACCCTGGTCCAACTAATCTGCCGATATCTGGGTTACCGGACTCCCACCGGTCACTACACCCCATCGCAATCTGCTAGTCGCTTCCAACGAATTCTGAAGATACTTCGACTATCTACAACTGTTCTATCCATTCTACCACTCATACTGAATCGATGTTGCTGGAACCAGCCTGCTTATCTCTCATCTGACTACTCAACTTCCAATAACTTGAGTCTTCTATCCTGAAAGAAAGGCTACCTGCCTAATTACCCTTGCAGATCACTTATACTTGGCAGAAGACTCGACTGATCCTGCTTAGAGGGACTTGCCATTTCCAAATGAACCAACTATACCGCCAGCACTTGCATTCCAACACAAATACTAATACTGTCTATAACTCTGAAACTATCCAAAACACTGAACTGCCTACAACACTGAACTGCCTGAAACACTGAACTGCCTGAAACACTGAACTGCATGAAACACTGAACTGCATGAAACACTGAACATGCCTGAAACACTGAACTGACTGAAGCACCGAACTGCCTATATGATTGCTTCCCAAAATATCTCAAGTCCTTCCTGGTCTCCAATCATTCATCAGTTGTCTGCAACATCGAGTTCCAACTCAACTGTGGAGTCCAAGGACTCCTCACTTAGTCGCTCCCACGACTTCTAAACAAAATATTTCTCTGGAACTAGTTTCCAATAGTTATCCTGTCACTGTGGCTCTAGCAACCTCCTGATCCACCGATCAGGTGCAAGCGTCACATCCTGACATCATCAATTCCACGACTAAAAACATGATGGCTCCCAGACTACCGGTAGCCCTTAACACACACGAACACAAACGGTCCACTGCCACCGTGATTTGATAACTGAACCATTTGGGAAATCCGAAATCTAACCCATGGATTCGCATATCTTCACTGCTGCACCCGAACTGGTGGGTACTACTGTTTCCCCCGTGTCCAAACAACGCGCTCATGCTATCTACTAACCTGACGAATGCTACGGCTACATCCGCAGACTTACAACACTCTACTACTATCTGACTGCTAGTGAATGTTACGGCTACCCCTGCAGACTTACAACACTACTACTATCTGACTGCTAGTGAATGCTACAGCTACCCCCTCAGACTTACAACACTACTACTATCTGACTGCTAGTGAATGCTACGGCTACCCCCGCAGACTTACAACACTACTACTATCTGACTGCTAGTGAATGCTACAACTACGCCCGCAGACTTACAACACTACTACTATCTGACTGCTAGTGAATGCTACGGCTACCCCCACAGACTTACAACACTACTACTATCTGACTGCTAGTGAATGCTACGGCTACCCCCGCAGACTTACAACACTAATACTATCTGACTGCTAGTGAATGCTACGGCTACCCCCGCAGACTTACAACACTCTACTAGTATCTGACTGCTTTACTAACTACTATTCCGAGGACATCCTGACTATCCCTAGTCCTGATAGTGATTCCTCATCCTGATTTCTCAAAACCAGCCCTCAGTCATCGAATGCTGCATCAACCTCGACATCTTATATCCTTGATACACTTAGCGTTCCGTCGAGGAATTCTTCGGCTTGGTTCCGAAACCAACCGTCTACTAATTTGGATACATGAAACTATCATTGGGAAGTTTCCAAACCCCCAACTCCTAAATCCACACAACCCTGCATGCCGTCTCTTCCACTGACTACTAACACGAAATCATCTCTTGCTAACCGTTCTCAAGATCCTCATTCCGACTCACTAGAGTCCTACAGGCGTTCCTCCAATCATGGATTCCCAACTAGCTACTACCCATCTCGATCACATGAACTAACTGTTGGGAAGTTCTTCGAACTCCCAATCCTAAACTCCTCAATCCATCAATCGCTGCACTAATATCTTTTCTTCTTCGAGGTCGTGTACTCATTCTGGGTCTGCGTGCTCTTACCCTTTTATACTCGGAGGGTTCTCCCCCAATTGGATTTGGCTAACTCCTTACTGCTCACTGGTTAAAAGGATTCCCCAACCTTCCTTCCATTAAAAGGGCGATCTGTTGTCCGCCAACGTTTACCTCTATCGGCGCTCCAACTAACTTTTACGAGATCCGAACCATTCTTGCTATCTAACTGAGCACCCTTCAATCCATAACTGCACTTGTTTTAATGACTGCATCCCGAGAGCCTACGTTTAGGGTGAACATCTCTAACCCACTTCCTTACGGACCACTAGCTACTCCACTAGAAGCTCTAAATTGTCACTGGTAAAGATTTAACTGATCAATCCTGAATGACACCTTTCGAAAGTAGTGAGGCTCTACTGAATCTTACACATACATGCTACAGTCACCGCATATGAAGTAACCTGAACTAGAGGGGACGACCTCCAATTTGCCATTCTAATTCCAAGGTATGCAGATGGCATAAAACTCCGTCACAAGCAGGTAATATAATACCCCAACACATATGCTTATTGATATCAATGCAGCAACATAACAATAATATCATGAATAATAATTTACAGGAAGGTAAAAGATACATACCCCTAACATCCAGTGATGCACGAATCCTTGTTGAAATCAACAGGAATACTCTGCTCCGAGCCGTGGGCGCCCTTGCCCGGCCCCGGCAACCGCTGGTGGTACTCGAAGTCATAGGGGCAGGAGCTATCACCTGCTCCGCTATATACAAACTTGGACAGTGGGCCTTCTTATGGCCCCTCCGACTGCAATGGAAACATATCGGCTCAAGTTCCTAGGCGTTGGTAGTAGTACAATCTCTACTAAAATGGCCAATCCGGCCGCACTTGAAACATCCAGCATCGCCACCACTTCTACGTCTGCACGCACCCTTGTGCGCCCTACCACACTTCCCGCATCGACTGTAGCTCTGATAGTCCCTCGATCTCAAATCCGACCCCTTGGGCCTCTTGACCGAACCTGTGGCTACCTGAGTCTCATCCGTTTTCCTCTTCCTTTCCGACTCTCTGCCCATCTCTCGCTACTGCGTTACCTCATCGACCCCATCCATCGTCTGAACAATAGCTATCTGATCCTGGAGCTTCGCGGTCAACCTATCAGTGATCCTCACGATCATGTCGGGCAGATCCTCGCGAATGGCTCGCGAAACCTCCTCAACTATCTAATCATGCAGAGGTCTCCCTGGGAGATAGGGTGCCCCACTCACTCCTGTCCCCTGATGGAAAAAACTAGAAATGGGATCTCCCTCCCTGATGGATCCCTGAACTACATAAAAATCGGGATCTAGACGAGCCCCAATCTGTCTTAAAATTATCCCGGCCCTAAAGGCCTCAAGATGACTGTCCATAAGCTCCACGATGGCCTCTGTAACCAAGCCGAAAATTACTAGAGTCTGATCAATGATTTTGCGCATAATCTCTGCGGAAATGAAATCCCTCATCTGATCATCAAGCTGCCTCGCTCCAAAGCCCGAGCCAGATCCCTCCCCGGTACCTGAATTGCTGACTGGTAACTCGCGCAATGTCACCATGCTGAAAATATAACACTTCCTGATCAATATACACACCGCTGCTGGGGGATCTCTCACACACTCTAAAAGTTCCCTAGTCTTGTCTCGGCCCCTCTTGATTCGAGTACGGATCCTCTGCTTTCAGTAGTACGGGCCCATACTACCTTCCACATCTATCCGTACTTTCCTCAAGAATTACCTCAACTCCACCAAGTCACTCTACTGCTACTGATCTCTACTACTACCTTCCTAGGCTTGCTCTAGGGAACCTCTGACTCCACCCATCAGTCCTCAACTGCTGAAGGTCTCTTCATAATGCCTATTAGCCACCACCTGAATACCATCACATGCAATGAAGCTCGGATAATCCTTCGAGTAAAAGACTCGTCCCTACAACGGTTAGACTCAAACGAGAGCTGCACAGTAGGGCCAAATCCAACACTCTGAGATTATTCAACCCTGATCGCATGTGATGTGAGTTATTCACCTAATGGCTAACTCCCATCACTCAGAGTCCCACAAGCACAAAGCAAACAACATTCGGCTAAAGGAAACATACTCATGCAAAACTATTCTCATAACAATAAATTGTACTAGCATACAATGCTAAGATCATACTATCAGGCATACCCTACACCGGCTATCCTACTACTGTCTACTCACTACTAGCATGCAATTCTCATAAGGCTGAAGCACATAAGCAGGAACATAAGGCGTCCTCCTAGATCCTTAGTCCTATACTAGCATGCTGTTCTATTGAAACTGAAACTGAACTGAAACGGGAACTAAAACTGAAATTGAAACTGATAATCATAAACTTGTGTGGGTAATTTAGGAGTACCTACTTGAGCTCGGCTGATTGCAAGCACCACACCCTTTTTCTCTTTTCAAGTTACTTTCTTTCTAAATATTCTTTTCGCTTTTTCTAAAACTCTTTTTCTTTTCTCAAACTCCTTTTTACCAAAAATTCCTTCCGAAAATGTTTTTCTTTTGAAAACCTTTTTACCGTTTACTTAGTTTGAGTACAGACACACTCTCAAGTATGTCCGAATCCCTCAAATCAAGACTCTGATTCCAACTTGTAACGACCCAAAATCACGACTAAAAAAAATTTCTTTTAAAACATTACTAAAACCATATTTATAAAAACCGTTTGATAAGTCATAACATAGTTTCCGAGTCTCAATTCAAAACATAATCTTATTATCAGAGTACAATATTCCCAGGCTAACTGACTATGGTGTGTGCACTGCAACCTCTCCGAGCTCCTCTTTTGAAAACTGAGTACCTGAAACCAAAAACTGAAAACCGTAAGCACGAAGCTTAGTGAGCTCCCCCAAACTACCACATACCATACAAACATATAAAGCACATACTGGGCCTTGCCCATTGCATCGGTCTGATGTCCGGACTAACTGGGGCCTTGCCCCCTGCATCGGACCGAAGTCTGGAAACTGACTGGGACCTTGTCCCCTGCATCGGACCGATGTCCGGACTAACTGGGGCCTTGCCCCCTACATCGGACCGAAGTCGGGAAACTAACTGGGACCTTGTCCCCTGCATCAGACTGAAGTCCGGACTAACTTGGGCCTTTCCCCTACATCAGAGCAAAATCCGGAAACTGACTGAACATAGCATATCATAAACATATCCACTAGCATGAACACATAAACTGCATATTGCATTGGGCCGTATCCCGGAACACATAACACATAAATCATGTATGAGCCACGAAGGCATCAAACATACTAACTACTGCATCAGACCGAAGTCCGGAAACTACTGCTAGCTACACTGGCCGGCATTGTGGCCTTAGACCCGTTCCTACTGGAAGGAAACTCACCTGAACTACTAAGCTCTGCTGATAACACTCTGGCTACTAACCGACAACCCTCTGAGTCACTGCTCCTCTAGCTCTTCGAGCTACCAATATCAATATGACACTTAGTCTGACAGTCCTCCAAAAGTCAACTAAGTCAACTCTGGTCAAAGTCAAAGTCTGGTGACAGTCAACCTTGTAGGTTGACCCTACTCGTCGAGTCAGCCTACTGAATCGCCGAGTTCATAAGCTCAGAAACCCCTTTCATTCGCGACTCGACTCGCCGACTCGCCGAGTCTACTGATTTCCGAGTTCGGTCCTGTCCAACTCACTGATCTGAGTCTTAACTTGAAGGGTTTGGGGTTTCGCGACTTGACTCGCCGAGTCCAAGAACATGCTCACCGACTCCAAGGCAATCTTCAACAGACTCGCCAAGTTGTTCTTCCAACTCGTCGAGTTCCTGCCTATCTTAATCCAACTCGCCGAGTCCGCCCATTTGACTCGCCGAGTTGCTACACGATTTAAGCCTGGTATCTAGCCCGACTCGCCGAGTCATATCCCAGACTCGCCGAATCCTTTCGTGTATTCTCATGATCTTTAGTCACAAAGCTACTCCTTTGCTCCAAACAATAGATCTGGGTTCCTATAGTCCATTGGCAACATAAATTTGCTACCTTTACGTGCTTCTTGTCTCATAATACCAAAACCAAGCTAGAAAGGAACTTAACTCACGGGGAATGGCTTTTGCATAGCAACTAACAGGGCTTTCTACATCTTTGGTCCAAATAGAGCTCAGATCTGGAGTTTCAACTCCAGATCTAACTTGTGCACCCACTTCTCATCACATACTCTCAAAGAAGCCCTAAAACTCCATGAAAGATGGATCTAGAAAGGAGAGAGCCAAGGATAATGATTCATTACCTCCAAATGCTCAAAAAAGTTCCACCAACTCTGGATCCAAGGCCTCCTCTTGCACCACTATGAATCTATTCTTTTCCAAGCTCCAAATTACTTCACCAAGGGTAGATCTTGCTCCAAAAACAGTTATGGAGGCTAGGGTTTGAGGTTCTGGACTATAGGGACCGCAAATGAGCCCTAGGGAAGAGAATAACATGCTTAAATAGGGTACCAAGTCCCGAAATTAGGGTTTCCCAAGCCAGACCAGACTCTCCGAGTCCACTTGCCGACTCGCCGAGTCGGTCACTTACTTTACACCCAGATCCCGCTCCGACTCGCTGAGTTCCTCCCTGGACTCGACAATTCGACCCTCTTTAACTAATGGTTTTCCTTTCCTTAGGCCTCTCAACCATCGGGTTGTAATTCCAATACACAATGGGTCTAATCAACCATCAGGTTGGAATACCCTAGGCCTCTCAACCATCGGGTTGGAATGCCAACACACAACGGGTCCTGTCATCCTCAGGATGGAATACCCTCGGGTCCACTCAACCATCGGGTTGGAATGCCCCCGGTCTGTTGGCTTACAAACAAAGCAGTAAAGCCTCAACCATCAACCAAATATGTGCACATATAGATAACAGATAAACATCTAGTCAGCCAACAGACAACAGACAGATCAATTGATCACTAAGCATAGCAACATCCTATATACAAGGATACAAATCTAACAGATCACTACAACACAATTGCATACATAACATGATCTCAAATAGAAAGGGCCGGCATTGGTTCCTTCGAACCGCATATACAGTGAAGAAAACTCACCCCGAAAACTAAATAGAAGCTGATAAGATCCTAACTCTGAATCTCAGCTCTCTAACCAACACCTATTCCCACCAAATGACCACTTTCCATCAAAATCACAAAATACCCTCACGGTCAAACTTTTTCAAACTTGTTCAAAGTCAAAGTCAACTGAGTCAACCGAGCCGAGTCAACATCCAAGCTGACCTAGTGTGAGTACGCGGGGCGTACTCCGGAGGTATGTACAGTGTACTTTAAACCCTCGCAGTTGACCACCATCGGGGTTGTTGACATTGTACGCACGGCGTACTCCGAGTACACGAGGCTTACTTTCTCATCCATCAAAACTCAATAAGTGCTTAAGGGCTTAAGAACTTATGTCCATATTTCAGATCCAAGGCTCAAATACACTCTAGAGTCATCAAGTTTCCAACTTTACGACTTTACATGCCCATTAAGTGCTTAACTCAAGGTCTTAAACCATTAAGACCTTCTACAAGATACATGAAGCAAAACGAACCATTCAAAGTTCCTTTTTAGGACTTTGGACCCCTCCTAGGGTCTGAAAGGACAACTCAAATTGTCCAGAACATGTCATGCTCAAGATAAGACATTTGGGACCAAAAAGTATCACCTAAAAACCCATTTCTAGATCTACATGATTGAAAAATCAAGTTGCAAGCTTTATACCTTTGAAGGTTTGCAAATGAAGAGTAAATCCCAGATCCAAAGTGCTTCACTCTCAAAACATGATCTTAGCTCCCTTCCTTCTTCTTGTAAGTACACAAACACACATTTTAGGCAAGAAATGGCTTCTCAAGGAGGTTATAGGGTTACACCACGAATGAGAGGGTGGAGGTTGATAAAGTGAAAGGAAACAAGGCCATAAGGATGCTTAAATACCACCCAAACCCTATGATCTGACCTGGTTCCTTCTCCTTGATGCTCTTCCTTCTTAGTAGTTCTGATGAACCTGTGAGGTCATAGAAAGAAAGGGCTGTCAGCCGTTCTCTGGCAAAACGCACTGACACTCAAGTTAGTGGATTGAATTTGGGTAGTATTGTAGGTAAGGTAGAGAGAGAATCAATTACTTCTAAAGGAACCTAGATTAGGCTTTTATACTAAATCCTTCTGCTAGTCTGTACAGAACAAGGGCTTCAGACCCGACAAGATCGAGGACGTTGATTGGTGGATCATGCTCCTTAATCTGTTAGAGCCAACAATTGGTTCAAGCAGTAATGCTCTGAGTATCTTCCTTGTCGCCTGACCGTTATCTTTGTCTCGAAGTGGGAGGTGCCCCGGGCGGGGCTGAGCCTTCCTCCATGGGCGCGCTGCTCTAAGGAACGCTGACGGGCGTGAGGTTCCGTCAGGCTTAGCCTGCCGGGTGTGTCATGCCTTGGGGCATTCTCTGGCGCGACCGGGCACGACTCCTTCGTGCGTGCTAGGGAACATCATCAAGTCCCCTAGTGCAGCAGTCGTAGCGTTGTTACACTAGCTATGACGGTGTGGACTTATCTGTTTGGTACACGCATCAAGCTTCGAATCAAATTGTCGCTTCGATATTTACAACGATGTGACAGCCATTTATGGCAGTCAGTTGCATCATTACATCAGGGATTTTGAATATCCTGCCTTTCCTTATTCTTTATAAGGTCAAGGATGTTCGGTGCTTACGCCACTTCTTTTTCTTTTCCTTTCCACCTTCTTCAAGGTTTTTCTTTTTCCTCTTTCATCTTATGGTCGCTCAATCCGCTGCTATTCCATCTAAGGTCAGCTTCAAGCTTCTTGGAGATGCTTATGGCCTCTCCTTGGCGGATGTAGCTGAGTTTACATCACAGAAGTCGATGGTCTGATCTCCTCCACTGGGTAAGGTGGGTATCTACTTGAAAACCCTTGACGCTGGTTTGGGTCTTCCTCTTTTTGACTTGCAGGAAGAGATTCTGCAGAAGAATGGGTACATCATCAAAAATGCTAACTTCGAATGATGTTAATAAGATGGTAGCATTCGAGATGATCTGCCGAGCCAACAGGTCGCTTCCTGATTACTTCATTTGCAAGTACGTCTTCAGGTTTTGCGCCACCGTAGACAAGTATACCTTTTCTGTCCGGTGAGGGGGCATCCTTTAGTTCCTGACGATAAAACCTCCAAGAACTGGCAGGATAAATGGTTGTGGGTTAATCGCGATCTGATTTGCAGTGGGCATTACTGGGAAAACAACTTTGCTGACGTCGCTCCTAAATTATTTCCTCACAACCAGGCCATCGCAATTTTGAATCCTCGCTATAGATGGACGAGGTTTTGCATAAGCGATACCCGGGGAAGTTGGAGCACTGGTAGTATGATCTGGTTGAGGTACTTCCCCCACCCTGACGGGCTGATCGACTTGCCCTGACTGTTACTCCAGTACCGTCGGTGTGGAGGGATCTTCGGCGTCCGCTGTTGGCTTCTCTGTTCATATGGAAGTGGTTAAGCACATCAAGGATGAAGTTATATCAGCGGTTCAGCGGGCCATTTCTAAAAGAAAAATACTTCTTAGCTATGGGAGAAACCTTTACTGATGCTTTTAACATCGGGAGGCGGGTCCAATCAAGACGCAATTTCACTCTTCTATTGAACTCGATAGCTTCTATGCCAAAAGTCGTTGTTGTGATCCCCGATGACGACATGCAGTAGTCTGATGGGGATCCAGGGGCAATTAAGCAGCCCATAGTTCCTGTTCAATCTGTTTCTGAGTCTCCTTCTGATCTTTCTTCCCCTGGAGGCTCCCGGGATGCTGAGATGCACCAGACCCCATCACACGAGGGAGTTCCCAAGGATAATGTTGCTTCAAATGTGTTTGTTCCTGGCTGGAATCTGCAAAATGAATATCAATTGTATGTTCGTACCAACGCCGTGGAGTTTGCTCGCCATGCGTTCCCACTTTTCGCTGTTGCTGTCACACCACAAAACCAAGAACGGCGGAAACGTTTTGGGGCGGAGGACGTCATGTAAAGTATCACAACAGTGTAAAGTAGTAAACAAGCAACAACATCATCCATTGCATTAATAGTATAATTTTAATACAAGTGTGTTCTTTCACAGAATAAGACATGAAAATAAGAAATCAAAATAAAAGACGAGTTTTGACCGCTCCATCTTCTCAAAACCTGGTCGTTGTACTTGTCTACTGGTGACCTGAGAATACAAGATATTTTGAAAGCGTAGATCAACATTTACGCTGATGAATTCATAAGTATTTTAGTGTCATTGATTAGTAAAATTGTAAAGAAAAGACTTGTAAATGTTTGATGAAAAAGTTTGTATAAGTATGAAAGCCCTAGAAAATCCCATATTTCGTACCAGTATAAAATGTAGTCTTCTACCATAACGCGACTGTTTTGATGGTTTGCTTCTCTGTATGAATGAAGGTTTTTCCCATGTACAACTATTATTATTAAAATATAGTCTACCTCATCGTTTATGTGAATGTGTCACAGGATAAAAGTGATAGGGAAAATTATATAATCATTGAAATCATATCCTTTTGTCTTAGGATAAACACGACGTGGAAACTCGCTGAATAGTACAACCGAGCACATCGTATCCCACTGTAGCTAATAGTCGAGTGTAGGATGGTCAGTTCCATACATTATGTAGTAACTCTCCTCATATAGTATTCAATATAGTATGTAGTAATTCTCCTTGTATAGTATCTAATAGTATCTCTTCATATAGTATGTAATAGTATCTCTTCATATAGTATGTAATAGTATCTCTTCATATAGTATGTAATATATTTGTATAGACTCATTAATGAACTGACTCTTGTGTGATTCCTTGTACTAGGAATAGTAATTAGTATCTCCTAAACTATACATGTTATAGTTACTAGTAATGTATGTATATGACTGAATGAAAGTATGCCCTTGCTACCCAAAGGTACTGAGTTGACTACTAGAACTTTTATGTCTACGTATGTATAAATAATATGTAACTAATATTTAGATGACATTCGGAAAAATAACCGATACCCTAAGGCCATATCCAAACAAGGAAATCGAATTAAAGCGAGTTAGCAGTCCTAAGTCCTTTAAACATTACTGACATAACTATACATATATAGGCATGCATTTGACAATATAAAAGTTTGAAAATAAGTTTTGTAAAACATTTGAGGAACGATTTAAAAGCAGTTTGTTTGATATAAATAGTTTAAAGTATAAGGAATTCTTTGTTTGAAACACAATTTTAACAAACTTTGAAAGGAAATATTTAGTATAAAAAACAAGTTTGGTAAAGAGTTTAACATGTAAAAACGTGTTTGCTTGGTAAAACAACTAAAAGTGTAGTAAATCCACAGTTTGATAGTTATTAATTACATGTGATTGATATAATAACTATAATGATTCAACTTTTATTCCCCCCCCCCCCCCCCCCTTAAAAGCATTGAAAAACATTTAAAACGTTGGTTAAGTTGTATGAACTCACCTGTAGTGAGTGAATTGGATGGAATTGTCGGACAAGGTGCTAGGTTTCAAGTGAAGACTTGAACACACACAATGATCCTAATAACATATAAAGACATATATATGTATATAATTAGTGATTATAACACTAATTAGACAAGTATAAACACCCTAGAACCAGGAAAACACATGGATTCAAGTGTTATAAGAACTTAGGGTTGCATCTAAGGGTTGTAAGGCATTGCTATTGAGTTTATGGCCCAAGGACAACTCTCCAAGGACTTTATTATCATGGTTTTATGGCCCCAAGGAGTTCACGGCCGTACACGCATGGTCATAGATGCATAAGTGTGGGTTTGAAAGGCTAAGGAAGCTTGAGGAAATTTTGCTTTACCCAAGGAAGTGAAAGACCCACTCAATGGAGAGTGTTGAGGAGTTTACGGCCCAGGGGAGTTAACTCATGGCCGTAAACTCTCTAAATGGTCATATTTAGGGTCCTAAAGGTAGGGAGTCTCAAGGATTTAGGTGTTCCAAGGTTAAACAAGAGTCTATATGAGTTTAAGGTCCAAGACTTGACCTTAATTGGAGTTTACGGCCTAAGGACCATTTCTCCATGAGTTTACGGCCGTAAACTCATGGTATTATGTACCAACTCAAAGTAAAAGGTCCCTAGTTCAATGGTGGTGGGTTCTAGTCCAAGTTCTAAGCATCAGGAAGGAAATTAGGGCAACATTGCACCCTTATATGGAGTTTATAGCCTTGGGAGATCCTTGGCCGTAAAATCTCTTCCAACTTGGATTCCTTGATGTTTCTTAAGTCTAAACAAGTTCATTCTAGTATATAACAAGCTAGGACAAGAGTACTTACGATATAGGAGTTTGAAATGGCCGATTATGGCCAAGAACACTAGTGTGTGTTCTTGGTGAAACTTGAAGGTCTATGAAAACATGATTTTCATGGATGAAATCATGAGAGAATGATAGTTTAATAGGTGTATCAACAAGTCAAGGAAGAATACTTACTAGTTTTGAAGATCTAAGGTGAAGATTGGGATGATAGTTGAGAGAGAATGAGGGAAAATCAGCCAAAGAAGGAAAGAACTGAAAGAAATGGCCAACACTTGAATATATAGGGTGAGTTTACGGCCCACATGGAGTTTATAGCCATAAATTCCAGTGTGGTAGCCATGAACTCATGGTCATGATGATTTAGGCT
This sequence comes from Lactuca sativa, assembly GCF_002870075.4. Taxonomy (NCBI): domain Eukaryota; kingdom Viridiplantae; phylum Streptophyta; class Magnoliopsida; order Asterales; family Asteraceae; genus Lactuca; species Lactuca sativa. Next base: position 77,417,046 of record NC_056624.2, on the reverse strand, counting down.
TGATCATTGTACTATCGGTTCAACAGATAAACCCCAACACTTATTCCTTGAGTGTACTAGGCTCAGAACGCTCAAACAAACTCTAAATTGTGCTAAATGATAGCAAGAATGAGTCTAACACTAAGTTGAGTTGACTGACTGAGCTTTCAAAACAATAGAAAATTTCGGGTTGTCATATCATCCCCCTGTTAGAGGGAATTTCTTCTCGAAATTAGAGTTTAGGCACAAGAGTGGGTATGGATAATCAAGTAAAGAGATGAGGATACTTCCTATTCGATTGATCCTGGCGCTCCTAAGTGAATTTAGGTCCTCGCTTGGCATTCCAGCGAACCTTCGCTAATGGGATGCGGCTTTGCTTTGTCCGCTTTCCCTTTTGGTCCATGGTCAATACGATTCTTCCACGAAGGTGAGGCTCTCGTTGAACTCAATCTTGTCGAGTGGGATTACAAGAGTCCTGACGGAAGGTACTTTTTCAAGTTTCAAGGAGTGGGAAGTAGAATGAACGTTACTGAGTTCGTGGGATAGGTTGAGTTTGTAAGTTATAGGGCCGATTCTAGCAAGAATCTAGAAAGGCTCTATGTACCTTGGATTTAGCTCTCCATGATTTTCGAAGCGTATCAAGCCTTTCCAGGGTGAGATTTCAAAAGAATATGGTCTCACACTTGGAATTCCCAAGGTTTCTTTCTCTTGTTTTTCTTCCCAGTCAAGGGCCACTTCCTTCTGGGTCGAAGTCGTAAGAGGCTTCTTCATTCGAGAGAAATTCTGAATGAACCTACGACGGTAGTCAACGAGACCTAGAAATTTGAGAATTTCCGTAGGTGTGTTTGGTGCTGACCAGCTCTCAATGGCCTTGATTTTTGGAAGGGTCCACATGAATTCCCACTTCACTAACAGTGTTCCTTAGGAATTCGGCTCTTCGAATCCAAAACTCACATCTAGAGGACTTCACGTATAGCTTCTCTGATTGAAATGTTTTCCAAGGTCTATTGTAGATGCTTTCTATGCTCTTTCTTACTACAATAGTAGATAAGTAGGTCATTTACATGGACAATGACGAACTGATCCAAGTAAGGACGGCATACCCTATTCATTAAGTCCATGAATATTGCGGTCGCATTGGTCTTATCTGAGAGGTATCACTCCGGACTTGTAGCATCCATATCGAGTTTGGAAGGCCGTCCTTGGAACATCCTTCTCTATCACTTGTAACTAGTGATACTCGGATCTCAGATCCATCTCCGAAAGGTAATTCATTCCTTGCGGTTGGTGAACCAGTTCATCTATGCAAGGCATAGGGTAATGATTCCTAATGGAGATCTTGTCAAGGTCTCCATAGTCGATGCATATACTAACCAATCCGTCTTTCTTCTTGATTAACTAGACTGGGGTTTCCCTAGGGTGAGAAGATCGGTCTTATAAAGCCATTGCTGAGCAGTTCGTTAAGTTGACCGGACAATTCTTGCATCTCTGTAGGTGCTAGACTATAGGGCGATTTGGTTACAGGGGTAGCCTTTGATTGGATTCTAAGTTTATTCGCATGTCAGCACGATCACTCGTAGTCTTGAGCAGTCTCCGTCCTGAAGTTCATATTAGAAGTCATATTTGGTTCCTCAATCGCAGCTTCGTGTATACGAGTCGTATATAATTAATATTGAAAAGGCAGTCGAATAAATGATTCTTCTTTAAGCTCACATCCAAACAAGGAAAAGAAATTAAAGCGGAATGATCAATTCTAAACCTGTAGAACCTTGATTATATAGCACTCTTGTGTATACGTTCCTCAACGATAGATCAACCGTATGGGTCTTCGGATTGAACTTGACGTACTGTATGAGTGGTATTTTGGGAAGGTTTGCTGAGGTTTCTTCGGGAAGGACATGAATAATAAGTTACTCTATGCGTGAGTACGTCGGAGTTCTGGAATAACGGCTTCGCTAGAAAGGCGATTACGGGGAAAGAGATGTACGCACGAGACTGGTATTGTGAGCATCGAATTGACTCAAGTTGTATGATAATATCGAACTACTCGGAATAAGAGGCATTAGACTTAGATCATAAACGATCTTACAAAAAACACAACAGTGCGACTTCTAATAGAGTTTCAGTACTTTAGATTAACTAGAAGACTACTGCTGCGAACAAGGTATACTACAAAAGCAAGTATACGTAGCACGAGGACCCCTTGACTGGCGGAATCTCGCAAAAGATAAGACTCTAGTTGCACTAGTGTTTAACAGTTTATAAGTCTATTAAAACGAAATGTCGTAGTATTTCGGAGTAGTCTCTCCTGCAGCAGTGATCCTTAGTATCTTCCCCTGTGTGCCAGAGTTCTTTGTTATTAGACAATCCTTCTCGAGGTGTGTTATCTCACTGCATTGGTGACATATTTGGCTTGCACCAGCATCGGTGGTGGAAGTGATGTGTAGGGTTAGAGTTATGTGGACACGAGTGTTTTCGTTGTTCTTCCCTTTTGGACAACTCCTTTTAAAGTGTCCGATTTCACTGCAACCATAACATCCCAGGCTGACCCTGATGTTAGTGGTCTGGAAGGTGGTTCATGTAGGCGCTCTACGTACACGAGTAATGTGCCCCATTCGGTTGCAATTTCCGCATTGCAATTCACGGCAAACTCCATTATGATGAAAGCTGCACTTGTCACCTTTCGGGAGCGCTCCCTGATATGATTTGATCGGTGCTGAAGTGGCAGAGGTTGCCACTTGTTGTTGTTGCATGGGAAGTCTTTGGGATCGCTTGCATTCCTTTTGGGCTTGACGCCTTCGTTTCCTATTCTTGGTTTTACGGCTTTGCAAGTCTGTGACCGTTATCATTTGTTGGCTTCCCGGATTAATACAACGATCGAAATTTTCAACTCCTTTTCCGGTCTTGTTTGCGTTGCCAAAGCAGAGGTTTGCAAGGACAGCTGTCACGGAAGCTGTTACCACGGCTTGGAATGTAGCGGCGTCGATATGAAGGATAGGGGTTTCGTTGCTCGGTTGACTATTTCTGAATGACGACATGATTCTGTTATACGAAAGAAAAGGAGTTTGTGAGTGATTATGGTTGAACCTAGATGTATTCCGAACGTTCATGCAAAGACTAGAAGTATGTTCTCGAGGGTTTGACCTACATCCATATGATGCAGTCCTAGTAAATAGTAGAAGTAAGTTCATAGAATGGTCACAATACATTTTTCGTCCAAACCGGGGTACCATTGGTTGGTGGATAACATGATCCAACCTTTGAAAGAGAATTGGAAATGATCCCGGTGCTAAATTACCATAGTCCAATAACATGACTAGAGTGAGTTGCAGATAGACTCCAACGATAGTATGATGAAAGTATTTGAACAAAGAGTGACACAGAAATTAGCCGACTGTCAATATCATCGATATTTATGATGTAATAAGTTTAGGAAAAATGACCTTGTAGAAGGTCTTACATCATATCCGGAGTAGAAAAATTTTGACAACATAAAGGCCTAACTAAAGTACTTACGGTACTGGGGTAGTTACATAGAAAAGTGCTACATAGGGCATAGACAGGAAAAACAATTCCTTATAACAAGGAAGGAAGGATAAAGCATATCCTACTGGTGACGGTCATCCCTCTGGTGAACCCTCAGTTCAGCCAGCTGGAGCTCAATATCAAGCATGTGTCTTTCGTACACCCTCTGGCGTACTTGGAGCTCTATGACTTCGGCTCGTGTTTCAGATAGTGGTTGTAGCAGGGCCTCGTGGTCTCTCCCAGATTTCTCACGAGCATCTTCAAGATGGGTGGTACGGATGGTATGCATTCTTGCATTGACATCAACCTCTGTGATGCTATGGAGAGCTGTCCTGCCCTGGATTTCGTTTTGGGCAACCCTGTGGACCAGGATTGGCAGAACCCGGTCTGCTGATCTTCCTCGCTAAGGATATAGAAGCTTTGGTATCCGTTAAATGGCATGGGCTGATCTTTCTCTTCGCTCCATGTCTCCAAGCATTCTACCCAAGGGGGCGTCGGGCCTTGAAAAGTCGGACGAGGGTTAGGATGTGGGTTAGGAGCTACTGGGGGTAGGTTCTCAACCTCGGGCTCGGAGTTAGCACCATCCGAAAAGCCTTCAGCATGGTGATCATTCAAAGAGATTGGATGATCATCCTCTGGCTCTTCTCCAAACCATCCAGCATTGCCTTCGTTCGGGAAATACAGGTCGCCTTGGGGATGGGGTCCAACCATGTTATCTATGCGAGAAATGGGGATCAAGAAATAATTACTAGACGTACTATCTAGATAATTATAAGATAATCTTCATTAGTTACGTCAATATTTGTAAAGTGCATACCAGTTATATGTAATCAAAATAGGATAGGCCTTCGAATAAGTGACCTTAACTCCAAATTCACAAGGAACAGGGGGTAAAGCAAAATTCATAGATTCTAAGTCTATGTCATCCCAGTTACATATAACCTTAGTCTATCAACTTAGCAACTATTGACCTACTAATGACGATCTTTAATTCTCAACTAAGTAATTATAGTAACACAAAATACTCCTAATGTCTTCATTGTGGTAGTGTTGGTAAGTTTTTAGACTTGTTTCCATATCACAACCATTCTTGGGCATATGCTAATCAATCCTCAGACCAGCATAATTTATTAGGCTATGCCACTCCCTGGACTGACCATACATCCCCGAGCTTAATTGTGATATTCAACAATCGTAATACTTTTGTTTTTGTCATTGTGACACTGATTTTAGTATTAATGTAGGCATGTATACTTAGTTAAATATTTTTTTATTTAAAAGTATAAACTCTTGGTCAGAGTATTTTAATCCCATTGTATTTATAGTCTGTATATCTTTTATGGGTTGATATACTCAATTCACTATAAACAATGCTATGATACCAATCTGTCACACCCCAAAACCAAGAACGACGGAAACGTTCTGGGGCAGAGGACGTCATGTAAAGTATCACAACTGTGTAAAGTAGTAAACAAGCAACAACATAATCCATTGCATTAATAGTATAATTTTAATACAAGTGTGTTCTTTCACAGAATAAGACATGAAAATAAGAAATTAAAATAAAAGACGAGTCTTGACCGCTCCGTCTTCTCAAAACCTAGTCGTTGTACCTGTCTACTGGTGACCTGAGAATACAAGATATTTTGAAAGCGTAGATCACCATTTAAGCTGGTGAATTCATAAGTATTTTAGTGTCATCGATTGGTAAAAATGTAATGAAAAGACTTGTAAATGTTTGATGAAAAAGTTTGTATAAGTATGCAAGCCGTAGAAAATCCCATATTTCCTACTAGTATAAAATGTAGTCTTCTACCAAGACCCGTCTGTTTTGATGGTCTGCTTCTCTGTATGAATGAAGGTTTTTCCCATGTACATCTATTATTATTAAAATATAGTCTACCTCATCGTTTATGTGAATGTGTCACAAGATAAAAGTGATAGGGAAAATTATATAATCATTGAAATCGTATCCTTTCGTCTTAGGATAAACACGACATGTAAACTCGCGAAACAGTACAACCGAGGACATCCATCGATGTGCAGTTTCCCAATAAAGCTAACAACCAGGTGTAGGATGGTCAGTCTCGTACAATATGTAGTTACTCTCCTCGTATAGTATACAATATAATATGTAGTACTTCTCCGTGTATAGTATGTAATAGTATCTATTCATATCGTATGTAATAGTATCTCTTCATATAGTATGTAATATATTTGTATAAACTCATGAATGAACTGACTCTTGTGTGATTCCATGTACTAGGAATAGTAATTAGTATCTCCTAAACTATACCTATTATAGTTACTAGTAATGTATGTATATGACTGAATGAAAGTATGCCCTTTCTACCCAAGGGTACTGAACTGACTACTAGAACTTTTATGTCTATGTATGTATAAATAATATGTAACTAATATTTAGACGACATTCAGAAAAATAACCAATACCCTAAGGTCACATCCAAACAAGGAAAACGAATTAAAGCGAGTTAGCAGTCCTAAGTCCTTTAAACATTACCCACATAACTATACATATATATATATATATATATATATATATATATATATATATATATATATATATATATATATATATATATATATATATGCATGCATTTGACAATATAAAAGTTTGAAAAGAAGTTTTGTAAAACATTTGAGGAACGATTTAAAAGCAGTTTGTTTGATATAAACAGTTTAAAGTATTAGGAATTCTTTGTTTGACACACAATTGTAACAAAATTTGAAAGGAAAGATTTAGTATAGAAAACAAGTTTGGTAAAGAGTTTAACATGTAAAAACGTGTTTGCTTGGTAAAACAACTAAAAGTGTAGTAAATCCACAGTTTGATAGTTATTAATCACATGTGATTGATATAATAACTATAATGATTCAACTTGTATTCCCCCCCATAAAAGCATTTAAAAACATTTAAAAGGTTGGTTAAGGAGTAAGAAGTCACCTATAGTGAGTGGATTAGATGGAAGTGTTGGACAAGGTACTAGGTGTCAAGTGAAGACTTGAACACACACAATGATCCTAATAACATATAAAGACATATATATATATATATATATATATATATATATATATATATATTTATGTATATAATTAGTGATTATAACACTAATTAGACAAGTATAAACACCCTTGAACCAGGAAAACACTTGGATTTAAGTGTTATAAGAACTTAGGGTTCCATCTAAGGGTTGTAAGGAATTGCTATTGAGTTTATGGCCTAAGGACCACTCTCCATGGAGTTTAATACCATGGGTTTACAGCCCCAAGGAGCTCACGGCTGTAAACTCATGGTCATAGATGCATAAGTATGGGTTTGAAAGGCTAGGGAAGCTTGAGGAAATTTTGCTTTACCCAAGGAAGTGAAAGACCCACTCAATGGAGAGTGTTGAGGAGTTTACGGCTCAGGGGAGTTTACTCCTGGCCGTAAACTCTCTAAATGGTCATATTTAGGGTCTTGAAGGTAGGGAGTCTCAAGGGTTTAAGTGTTCCAAGGTTAAACAAGAGTCTATATGAGTTTAAGGTCCAAGACTTGACCTTAATTGGAATTTACGGCCTAAGGACCATTTCTCCATCAGTTTACGGCTATAAACTCATGGTACTATGTACCAACTCAAAGTTTAAGGTTCGTAGTTCAATGATGGGGGGTTCTAGTCCAAGTTCTAAGCATAAGGAAGGAAATTAGGGCAACATTGCACCCTTATATGGAGTTTACGGCCATGGGAGATCCTTGGCCGTAAACTCTCTTCCAACTTGGAATCCTTGATGTTTCTTAAGTCTAAACAAGTTCATTCTAGTATATAACAAGCTTGAACAAGAGTACATACGATATAGGAGCTTGAAATGGCCGATTATGGCCAAGAACATTGGTGTGTTCTTGGTGAAACTTGAAGATCTATGAAAACATGATTTTCATGGATGAAATCATGAGAGAATGCTAGATCAAGAGGGGTATCAACAAGTCAAAGAAGAATACTTACTAGTTTTGAAGATCGGGATGATAGTTGAGAGAGAATGAGGGAAAATCGGCCAAAGAAGGAAAGAAATGAAAGAAATGGAAAACAGTTGAATATATTTGGTGAGTTTATGGCCCACATGGAGTTTACGAACGTAAAATCCAGTGTGGTGGCCGTGAAATCATGGTCCTGGTGATTTAGGCTTGATCATTGTACTATAGGTTCAGCAGATAAACCGTAACACTTATCCCTTAAGTGTACTTGGCTCAGAACGCTCAAACAGACTCTAAATTATGCAAAATGATAGTAGGAATGAGTTTGACACTAAGTTGAGTTGACTGACTGAGCTTTCGAAACAATAAAAAATTTCAGGTTGTCATAGTTGCTGACATGGAGGCTATGGGTAGCCCTACCTAATCCTATAATATTTCTTACGCTACTGCCCAAGCCATGTTCTACCTTGTTGCTGGTGCCGGCCGAGTTCAACTGCTCAGCGGGATGGAGGCTACCCATTCAGGTTGTGCTACCTAGGAATCCAACCTAAGGCATCAGATTATTGAGCTTGAAAATGATGTTCAAGGATTTGAGTAGAAGTGCACTCTTCTTGCTTCAGTGAAGGTTGCTGCAGAAGAGGTTCGATCCGCCCTAGAGGCGAAGGTGGATTACCTGACCTAGGCCAATGAAAGGCTCATGATTTAGAATGAGAGCTTGGAACGGGATGTCTATAACGGTGATAAGCTAATTGCGGATGCTCATGCTGAGGCGGATGCCGCCCACCGAGATCGAGATTGGCTTTTGTGTGTGGGGGTCGTACGCATTATAGACAAGTTGATTGAACATCCATAGTTTACTGGTACTGTGAGTCGGATTAGGCATGCGTCATTTGTTTCCAGGGAGGATTCTGTGCATAGTGGATTTAAAGATGAGGTGTAATCCGGTTCCTATGACCCTAATGTCAGCGATTCCCGATGAAGCCGTACTACGAGCCTTAATGATGCCCTTCTTGCATTTGCTACTATGGATCATTCATCTCTTCTAGGTTTGGGGAATTTGGACATGGAGGGAATGCGGCATCTTTGTGTTCTGAAGGAAGATGATGAGATTCCTGAGGGTGTGCTTATTGATGGAGTTGGTCGTGGTTGCAGGAGAATTGGTGGTGGTGGTATTGGTGATGATGTTGGTATTGTGGCGGGCAACGATGTTGGCGGTGCAATTAATGATGATTGTGTCGTGGTGAGGAGCGATGTTGGTGGTGTTGGCCCAGTTAGTTCTTTGGGTACTTTGTATTGTGGGCTACCCCTTAGAGGGTGTGAAAAAAATCTTGAAGCTTTTGTAACTCGATATGTGTCTTGGCAGTTTTTTGGTAGTGGTGGCCTTTCAGGCCTTGTCTGTAATAACTCTTTGCGATGTGACTGACGCTTGTTATGTTTTACTATTTTCTTTTGGGTGCATTTTCTCGCTTTTGATCTTAATTTCCCTTTGTTGGGTGCATGTTCTTGCATATGTTTGATTTTGAAAATATGCTATGTATTTTGATTTGATCACAGCTCTATGCCGTATAAACACACCGAGTTTTTGAGCTATTTCTAGCTTTTGTAAGTACACTAAGTATTTAAATGTGATGGTTTGTTCTAATCCTTCTAAATACACTAAGTATTTAGGTTCTATGGCTATTATGAGCCTTGTAAATACACTAAGTATTTAAGTGTTGCGGCTTGTTCTGAGCCTTTTGAATTCACTAAGTAGGTGAATTCCAAGGCTATTCTGAGCCTTGTAAATACACTAAGTATTTAAGTGTTGTGGCTTGTTCCGAGCCTTGTGAATACACTAAGTATTCAAGTTTAATACTCTGAGTATTATAATAGAAGAAACATTCAAATACACTAAATATTTTTAAGGAATATGGATGCTTAGCCCTGCGATACATTGACTACTTTGTGGAAAGGAAAAATAGAACCTAAGTTCGTTGAGTCTTTGGCGTCGGGTGTCCTTGGATTGGTCGGACCGGAAAATGTGTCAGAAATGGAATTTCCTTAGGTTCCTGGTATTCCTGGTTCTTGGAACTTGCATGCATTCCATCGTCTCTAGCATGTATGCGCCGCTGCAGTTGACTTCAAGGACCTTGTATGGTCATTCCCAAGCATCACCCAACATTCCTTGCGGCCGAGCTCGAATTTCCTCATTTCATCTCAAAACATAATCTCCTACCTTGAAGGCTTTCTTATTGACCCGTTGATTATAGTACCTTTCAACAACATGTTTGTAGGCTTCCTGACGAATGTTTGATCATTCATGTTTTTCTTTAATGAGATCTAAGTTTGCTCTCAAATCTTTATTTTTTTTTATTTCTTCACAATGGGCTATCCGTAACGATCCTATCGTCAACTCTACCGGCAGCCTTGCCTTCGTGTCGTAGGTCAGGCTGAAGGGAGTTTCTTTCGTGCTACTGTCGGTGTCGTCTTTTAAGACTAGAGCATGTTTGGTAACTCCTCGACCCAGTTGCCCTTTTCTTTTCCTAGCCGCTTCTTGATTTGATTTACTAGCGTCCTATTGGACACTTCTGTTTGGCCATTCGCCTGGGGGTATGCTACTAACGTGAACCGCTGCTTGATCCCATTGTCGGTGCACCAATCTCGGAATAGATTTTCAGCAAACTGCAATCTGTTGTCGCTGATGAGTATCTTTGGTATTCCAAACCTTGTCACGATATTCTTCCACATGAACTTTATCATCTGTCTCCATGAAAAACATGCCAACGGTGTCACACCCCAAAACCACGAACGGCGGAAACGTTCAGGGGTGGAGGATGTCATGTACAATATCACAACAGTGTAAAATAGTAAACAAGCAACAACATCATCCATTACATTATAAGTAAAGTTTTAATACATGTGTGTTCTTTCATTGTAATAAGACACCAAAATATATAAACAAAATAAAAGACGAGACTTATCTACTCCGTCTTCTCAAAACCTGGCCACCGTACCTATCTACTGATGACCTAAGAATACAAGTTATTTTGAAAGAGAGTACCAGCTTTAAAGCTGGTGAATTCATAAGTATTTAAGTGTCATTGTCTTGCTTTGAAAAGCTGTTTTAAAAGTCATTCAAACCTTTAAATGAAAATGTTGATATGAGTATGAAAAGCCCTAGAAAATCCCTTATTTTCTGTTATTATGAAATGTAGTCTTCAAACGAGACCCGAATGTTTTGTAAGTAAAATGATAGTTTTTCCTTCTATTGACTAGTACTAAAGTACTTAGTCTAACTCATCGTTTATGTGAAAGTATCACAATATAAAGTAAATAGGAAAAATGTACTAATGTAAGTGTTGTCACTAGGTACTAGGACTAACACAACTTCGCAATAAGCAAAATATGTAACCTAATGGACATCCAAAGATTGTCCAGAAAAAGTATTAATGTAAGAGTTATCACTGGGTACTAGGACTAACACAACATCGCAATAAGCGAAAAGTATAACCTAATGAACATCCGAAGATTGTCCACTTGTCCTCTGTAGCAGTAGCAGGTGGGTGGAGGGGTTAGCCCCGATATCGATCTACCTAATATAAACAGTAACCTTAGACCTCCGTAGATGGTCATCGACCACTGGTGCTAATCAACGGGGTTCGGAATGGTTAGTCCCGCCGAGATATCCCATTGAACCGGGATAAGAAAGATAATTTACACAAAAAGTACTAATAAATCATCGTCGTAGTTCTAAGTACAAGTATCCAGGTAAGTGAATACAGGATAATGCACCTATGTAACAGTCTTCATGTATGGTATTCATGTAAGTGTGTTCATGTATCAGGTAAGTATATGTAAACATGTTCATGTATCAGGTAAGCATATGTATATGTACTCATGTATTAGGTAATGTACAGGTGTGGACTCATGAATGAACTGACTCTTGTGTGATTCCTTGTAATAGGAATAATGTTTGATATCTTCAAATTATCCCTATGATAATTTACTGAAAGGTAATTGGTTGTTCAAGTAGGTTTATACACTCTTACTACTCAAGGGTGTGGGAAACTAAATGAAAGAAGTAAACTACAACAACAATACATATATAAGATTATAAGTGTATATGCATAGTTTAGTTCAAGAATGTAAAATGGTTTTGTAAGACATCTAAGGGTTTCGAACAAATATAAAATTGACTTGATGTCATTTTGATAACCATTTCAAAAGTAATACATTTGATAACAAAGTATTTTAAAGATAGAAAACCATTTCATGCATCACATTTTGTAGTATGTGAAGTCTGTTGAATGAAAACATAGTTATAAAATACATATAGATGATTTAATAACATGTTGTTTTCTACTTGTATTCCCCCCCCCCCCATTAAAGCATTTAAAAATCATTTAAAACATTGATTAGGGGTATGAACTCATCTGTTGATGGTGATTTGGATGAACTGGACAGTGTAGGATTGTTAGGTGTCAAGTGAGGAATTGTACACACACTACGATCCTAATGAACATATAATCACACATATATGCACTGAATTAGTTTTAAATTACTAATTGATAATGTTAAGACATCCTAGACATAATAAACACTTTATATAAGTGTTTTTAAGCCCTAAGGATTGCATCTAAGCTATTGTGGGACAAGGCACTTGGGTTTAGGGTTCCAAAGGACCCCATATATGAGTTTACTCTCCATATATCCTCACACATGGAGTTTACGGTTGTAAACTCTTGAGTTTACGGCCGTAAACTCCCAAACTTGGTGGTATTTTGTGTTTTGAAGTTCTAAATGATTCCTAGAATTATTCCAACTTGGTGGTTAAATCCTTGGAAGGGTTTAAGGCCTAGAAACACTCCTTAGAGGAGTTTACGGCCCCAAGGCCATTTCCTTTGGAGTTTATGGCCGTAAACTCCCTTGGAATGGTGTTTTTGTTGATTTCAAGTCCCTTATACATGTGCTACAGGTCTTAGACTTTTATCCTAAGCAATTGAAGGCCTTAGGCACACTTTGGTGCCTTTGTTTGATGTTCACGACCCAAGAACCTTATTAGGGCCGTGAACTCACTTTGGGGGGTGATTTTGATGTGTTTTGATCCTTCATTTAAGTGGAAACAATTCCTAGTAATTGTCTAAGGCTTTAGGTGCCTTAAAAGCACCCTTTTGTGCATGATTTTGGAGTTCACGGTCCAAGATCATCTTGGGCCGTGAACTCCTAAACTTGGGTGATTCTTTGATGTTTTCTTGTCCCTAATACACTTCTATACAAGTCCAAAGTAGTATCATATCACAAGGGAAGGTCTAGGCATTGTTTCGGGAGTTTACCGCCCAAGAACACCTTGGGGAGTAAACTCCTAAATCTAGTGATTTAGCAATCTAAATCATGTTATAAACACATATTAAGCTATCTACCACTAAGAGCAAGAGATACTCACATTTTGGGATAAAAACCCGAAGATCCGTGAGAGAGAAAATGGCTTTTCTCTAGTTGAAAATGCGAATAATGAATGAATTTGGTTCAGAATTCTATTTATAGTCCTGAGATATTTTTGGCAGAAAATATTTTTATTCCCAAAATGATCTCTAATATAATAGAGTGATGGAATAATAGAGTTGCACTAAACCCTAGTGCATCCACTCTTCTTATATTTCCTGAAGTGTAAACCCTGAATTACTCAAACTTACACGAAAATGTCTGAAAATTAACTGTGACTGCTATAACTTCTATTGAAGTGATATAGTTTGCACAGAATGGAAATTTCGGGTTGTCACAAACGGCTCCGCTTCTATCCATTTTGTGAAGTTGTCCACTACGAATACTAGGTATTTTACTTTTCCGAGGGCGTCTGGGAACGACCCTTCAATGTCTATTCCCTATTGATAGAAGAGCCATGGGATGGAAATACTTGTTAGGGCATTGTGGTGTTTTGTAGCTGAGGCGGTCATGGCATTCAGATATGCTTGTTTTGTCGGTTTGCCTTCTTCCTGTTAGGGGAATTGTGGCTTTTTTTGGAAAAAACCACATGTCAATCCGACTTCAAATGAATTAGATATGCATGTTTTGAAACTTTCACCGAATACAAAAAAACTGGAAAACTAAAAACTTCCAGCTTTGATACCTCGACTTTGGATGATTGTAAGTCAATGAATATAAAACTAAAAATGACAAATTTATAGTCTAAAATCGTGTGCAAACTCTAAACTACTTGTTGGAAAAACTCGTATGTCAATTTGAGTTGAAACAAATAAGATATGCATCTTTGAAACGTTTCACAAAAACCGGTTCTGGGCCTAAAAGTGGTTCCGGTTCCAAAAACCGGTTCCGGTTTTTAGACCCAGTTTACCCGGACCCAATTGACCCAAACCCGGATTACCCGGAACCCGGATAAAGCCAATTTTCAAACCCAGAACCAAACCCGGTTCTACATATTACGGTTCTAACGGTTTCAGTTCCAGTCCGATTCTGGTTCATGTCCGGTTTTCCGATTCTAAATCTCATCCCTACGTGTCAATGTGGCTACCAAGATATGTAGTTCCATTGTAGGTTTTTGGGTGTGGCAATTTTGCTGTGTTTGGGATTTCATAATCTAAGAGCTCCTTGGCGGACGGAGATGTCACGTTGCGTTATAAGCAGTCTAGGTTTGGGATGGGGAGAGCACCCTGTGATTTATACTGTTAGGCAGTAGCATGAGGGTTCATAAGCATGTTGTTATAAGGTGGGTCATGTCCAGGGATCGGCCCATAGAATGCTTGGTGCGGGAATGGTAAGGTTAACATGTGGGTGGACAGTAGGGTGTATTTTGTGTATGGTGATTAATAGGCACAACTTGTTGATAATTAGAAAATACGGAGGGAGAATGTTTGTTGCAAATGGAGATGTTGGGAAGGCCACCGCTTTGTTTTTGACCGTCTGGTCCAACAACGGCATCTGGATAGCCATTGGCATTTTCCCACCATCTGGGTTATTAGCAGTGTTTGGAGGAACATTGATCGTACCCCTACCGTTTGGCTTATCGATGGTGTCTGGAAAACCACCGATTGTGTGCTTGCCGTCTGATTTTGCGGCATTGCTGTTTGGAAAACTACCGGTTGTGCGCTTTCCATCTGATTTGGCGGTGGGGTGTCTGGAAGACCACCGATTGTGCACCTGCCATCTAACTTGGCGGTGGTGGTGTCTGGAGAACCACTAGTTGTGTGCTTGCCGTCTGATTTGGCGGTGGTGGTGTGTGGAGAACAACCAGCTGTGTGCTTGCTATCTGGTTTGGCGGTGGTGGTGTCTAGAAGATCACCGATTGTGCACATGCCATCTGACTTGGCGGTAGTGGTGTTTGGAGAACCACCGATTTTGCACTTGACGTCTGATTTGGAGGTGGTGGTGTCTTATAGAGTTTAAATTGTAAAAGTCGAATTGTCTGTTTGTTTACTTTCGCATTTTTAGTTATTTTACTAAGTCAGTTTTATGCGAAGCTTATTATTTAGACTTAGTATATTTTTTGTACACTCAGGTTCCCTATTAATAGGGACTGAGGATAGAAGTAGAGGATAACTTTTTGAAAACGCAAATATCCTTCTGCTTATTTCTGTAATCAGTCTTCATCAATATAAGATCTGATTAATATTTACTCTTTGTGTTCTTACTTTTCATTCACTAAAATCATAATTGCTTTCATAATCTCGATAACAATTTTCATCAATTGGTATCAGAGCAGGATTCAAACTGCATCGATCTGATTTTTCGTGTTAGAATCATTTGCTTTTTGAGTAGCAACTTTACTCAAAATTTTCCGCGCATTTTGGTTTTGAAAATCAAATTTGATCTTCAGATTTGAATTGATTCTGTCTTTGAATTGTTTAGTCAAGTAACTGATTAGTGATTTGTGATCAATTCAGTTGATCAATTCTCAAATTCATCAAGTTTTTCAAGCTTTCTGAAAATTTATGTGTTCATCAATGGCGAACTTCAACATGAATACAATGACTTCCTTCTCTCACTTGGTTGGTTCTTCAACCAACATTCCGATGTTAATTCATGAATACTATGATTAGTGGGCTGACAGAATGGAGGATTACTTAAATGGAGTTGATGAAGAACTTTGGAATTGTATCGATGGAACAGTGCAAGCTCCTACTAATGTTCAACCAATTGGACAATCTACTACATCTACTGAAGTGGCTGAACAACAAAAACCTTTGAAGAATAATGAAAAGAGGTGCATGAGGGAACTAAGAGGTGCTCTACCACTTGTGGTTTACAATTACATTCGTAGTTGTAAAACAGCCAAGGAGATTTGGAAGACTCTAAAAGAAAAGTATCAAGGTAGCGAAAAGACGAAGATCAACTCTGTGAAGCAATGTCTAGTTGAACTGAAGGAATTCAGACAAAAGGATGCTGAAACTCTTGAAAATTACTATGATCGTCTGAATGAGCTTGTGTTTCGCTGCAATCGGTATGGAATCACAAGGTCTCTCATGGAGTTCAATTTAACTTTCATTATGGGCCTTCGCAAGGAATGGCGAAGTGTGAGTATGATGATTAAGAATCAACAGAGTTTTGATACAACTCATTTGAATGATCTCTACAATCAGCTGAAAACACATGAAAGTGAAGTTGCAGAAATGTATGAAGAATCAAAACAGAGTATTGGAGGTCCTTTGGCTCTTGTTTTAAAGGTATAAGAAGTTGATGTTAATGAAAAAGATGGTTCAGATAATGAAGGATTTTTTATGAACTCTGATGATGAAGCTGTGGCATTCTACTCAAACAACAGAGTTAAGAATTTTTTTCAAAAAGCCTTTTAATCAAAAAGGAAAGGCTAGTGATGCGAAAAGTGGAGTCACAAAAACTGGAGGAGAGGAGAAGAAGAAAATGGAGAAAGCTGATGAGAAACAAAAAGATGCGAAAGTAGTGAAAAAGCTGAAAGGTGACTCAGGAATTTACTGTCACTACTGCAATGGTGCGAATCACTTCGCAGCCGATTGCATGTTGCAAAAGAAAGAAGAGAAGAAAGAAAAAGTTAAAGATGAAGCATACTATTCCGAAAAGATTGAAGAGTTGCGTGCTAAGACAAAAGGAGTGTCTCTAGTTGCAAAGGGTGAATCTGCTGATGAAGAGAGTGGAACGTATCAGATCTGGTCTTCAGGATCTGATGATGAAGAAATGAGGCATCCTACACATGGAGTCATGTTCGCAAGTTTTGAAGATTGCGAAGAGGATATTTCAGGGATATGCTTCGTATCCAAATCCACGGACAAATCGCCCATGACCACCAAGGTACGTGCTATACTTGAATCTTTTAATATTCCTTTATCTGCTTATGATGTTGAAATCACATCATTCGATGATACTATTGCTTATTTTTATTCTGTTATTGTGTCTGCTAGTACCGAAGCTCAAAATTTAAATATGCAACTAGGTGAGACACGAAGAGAATTAGAAATAAAAGGGAGCAGAGTAGAAAAACTTGAAATGCAGATCAAAAATGTAGATTGTGATAGGAATAATCTTACAAATGATGTTAGGTTGTTGCTAGCACAAAGGAACATATATTATAATTCTGCGAAACGATTGTATGCAAAATTAACTGCTTTACATCATTCTTCTGACATTAGCAAAGAACAACATAGGAAAGTTTTACCTTTTCTTGAATATGAACGTGAAAAAGTGGATGTTGTTTCTTATGATTGCGAAAATACAATTGCTCAATTTGACAAAATACCTGATGATAGATATACATATGGTGTTGTCAAAATTGATGAATTTCTGAATGCTGATGAGTTGGTTAACATTGTCAATGAAAGTTTGACAAACAGTGAACAAGTGAAAATCTTAAAGAAAACCGAAACTTCAACTCTTGATTCTCAATTCAATTATGTTGATATTAATGACAATTCATATAATGTAAGTGAAATCAGTGAGATAGAAGAGGAAGAAGAAGTTGATTGTTCTCAATTGTCAATCATTAATATCACATCTAAGATCAAAGGTAGAGAAATTATTGTTGATTCAATAGTAGAGGATGAAACTGAAAAACCCTCTACTTCGCAACATTGTAATTTTGATAAAGTGGAAGTTGAAAGCTGGAAATCTGATGCTACTGATGAAAACAAAGAAGATGTGAAAGATTCACATGAAATACCTCCACGAGTTGTGGTTGATCAAGTGTTTGATAATACAAAAGAATTTGACAAAATTTTAAATGACAAAGGCGCACATTATTTGGAAACCAACATTGTGGTATATCCAAATTTTGTATGCACTGATAAAACCATTTTTCCAAATCAAGTTTTTGTCACTACTGGGAATGCTGAGAAAATTCATCCTGAATTCTACAAAATTATTGAAAAAGATAATCAATGGTCAAGTACTGAAGGTTTTTTTTCGCAAATCGAAACATAGAAGAAAACAATTTAACTCAAAATCATTATGTATTTCAAAAACAAAAATCTTCACAAAAATGGGTGGTTAAAGATGAAAAAGCAAACAAAGTTTTTGAAAAAGTTGAAAAATCAAAGGCTGAAATTAAATTAAATTCTCATGAATTCAAATTGATGGTTGGAAATTATTCAACAGAAAATAATGTTTCAAAAAGAAAAGCAAGAAAAGCAATATTTTGGCAAGTTGTGTCTAATGATAAATTAAAAGTTGAAAAAGAACAAATTTCGAAAACAACATCATCAAAATTTCAAAGCAAAAATAAACAATCAGATACAAGTTTTCACAAACAAATAAATTATGTTGATAAAATTCCATGTGTTCGCAAATACGACAACAATCGAAAATTTGAGACTTCGCAAAAATTTGTAAATAATCAAAAGTTTCAAAATGTTGGCAAATTCACGAATACTTCATCAACTTTGAAAAATTCATCTCAACCAAAAGTGAAATTTTCACCAAAACAACCAACTTTTCCAAATCTTTCAGTCTCAAAACCGACCAAAGTTTCATATACAAAAGGAAAATCTGATGTAAGTATGATCAATCGTTGGTTTGAAGGGAAAGGAAGACAATATCAAAGTGGGAAGTTTTCAGAGCAACAAATAAAGAATGCATTTGACAAGTTCGCAAATAACTCTTCCACTGCTAGTTCATCATCTCATAATTTGCAAGTTTCGGTTCAAAAATGGAAACCAGTTATCAAAGATGCGAATGTTGTGAAGGATGAGATTACAATCAATGGAAATCCAAAACTATTGAACGACTATATTTCAATATCTAGATCTGATGATGTTGATATAATGGATTCTGTCACAAACAAAGTGAAAACATAGTTTTTAAATTCAAAGAATTTGTTTCATTCTACTAATGATGGACCCAAAAAGTCTTGGGTTCCTAAATTTTTTCTATAAATGTAGGTGATGTATGACGAGCAATATGATGCGAAATGGTATATTGATAGTGGTTTCTCTCATCATATGACTGGAAGAAAGGAAAACTTGCGAGATTATAGAAGCTTGGAAAATGCAGGAGTAGTAAAATTTGGGAATAATCACAAGTGTCAAGTGAAAGGCTATGGGAAAGTCACTAATGGACAATTCACTGTTAACAGGGTTGCTTATGTTGAAGGACTTCAACATAACTTGATTAGTGTGTCACAACTTGTTGTGGGTACTGGAAACCAGGTTGTATTTAATGAAGAAGGAAGTATCATTTCAAATGCGAAGACAAATGAAGTACTTCTCAAATCCAAAAGATATGGTGATATGTTTACACTGGACATCAAACCAATCGTGGGAAAACCTGTTGTATGTTTACTCTCAAAGTCATCTAATGATGTCAGCTGGCTTTGGCATAGAAGATTGTCACACTTGAACTTTCGCAATATTAACAAACTTGTCACTGAAGATTTAGTTCGAGGTTTACCTGTACTAAAATTTGACAATGATTCTCTATGTGCAGCTTGCGAACAAGGAAAACAACATAGAAAAGGTCATCCGATTGTGATAGATTCAAAAATCGTAGAACCATTGGAACTTCTTCACATTGACTTTTGTGGACCATCGACTGTTGCTACAATCAATAAAAAACGGTATATTTTAGTTATTGTTGATGATTTTTCTCGATTCACATGGGTATTTTTTCTCAGGTTAAAATCTGAAGTTGCTCAGACGATGATTGATTTTATCAAATTGATTGAGATTAGCCTTAAAAGTAATGTTCGCAAAATTAAAAGTGATAATGGTTCTGAGTTTAAAAATCAAACTCCTGATTCTTTTCTCACAAGCAAAGGCATTTCGCATAATTTCTCATCACCATATACTCCACAACAAAATGGTGTTGTTGAAAGAAGAAATCGATCTCTATGCGAAGCAGCCAGAACAATGTTAACATATGCGAATCTACCTCAATATCTTTGGGCTGAAGCCGTTTCAACTGCATGCTTTACTCATAATAGATCATTTATTCACCGTAGATTCAATATCACTCCATATGAAATCATCAACAATCGAAAACCTAATGTCAAATTTTTCCATGTTTTTGGTTGTAGGTGCTTTATAATGAATCTCAAAGATAATTTGACAAAGTTCCAAGCTAAAGCTGACGAAGGCATATTCTTAGGATATTCGCAAAATTCAGTAGCATACAGGGTGCTAAACAAGCGAACAAGAAAAGTTGAAGAAACTTTCAATTTAACTTTTGATGATTACTATCTTAAACAAACGGATAGTAAATTTGAAAATAAATCAATTCTTGTTGATTCACATACACAAATTGATAATTCTGAAATTAATGATTTTGATTATCACTTAATTTTTGGAATTCCTGACAGGGCAATTGATGCAAAACAAAATGCTCCTGATAATCAATCAACAGAATCCTCAAAACATACTGATGATTCAACAATTACTACAAGTTCAGAATCATACGAAAGTGTACATGAAGTTCATATGGAGGGGGAGCATACGATTAACAATGAATTCAGAACGCAAACTTTCGAGGGGGAGAATGAAAATATGAATCATCAAGTTGAGGGGGAGCATTCGCAAAATCAACAGGAACATCATTTTGAGGGGGAGCATCAAGATGAACATCATCTTGAGGGGGAGCATGATGAAACAGAGACAATAAATCTTGATGAAAATGATGAGTTTCATGAACTAAATGATAATTTTTCTGTTGCAGGATCTGAAAATGAAGATATGTATGAAGATGCACCAGTGGAATTAAATCCTGATTATCCACCACTTGAGAAATAGACAAGAAATCATCCAAAAGAACAGGTAATAGGAAATCCACAAGATGGTGTATTGACAAGAGCTCAAATTCGTGCTAAAAATGAGGTACTGAATGCAAACCAAGAACTGTGTATGTTTAATGTTTTTATTTCGAAAATAGAGCCAAAAACAGTAAAGGATGCTATGGAATACTCAGATTGGGTTGTTACTATGCAATCTGAACTGGCTGAATTTGAACGAAACAAGGTTTGGAGATTAATTCCTAAACCTTCTGATGTCTCAATTGTCGGATTAAAATGGATTTTTAAAAATAAAACCGACAAAGATGGCAATATTATTCGCAGTAAAGCTAGACTAGTGGTTAAAAGTTATTCGCAACAAGAAGGAATAGACTATGAAGAAACATTTGCTCCTGTTGCAAGACTCGAAGCAGTTCGCATATTTTTAGCTTATGCAGCTCACAAAGACTTTGATGTTTATCAAATGGATGTTAAGTGTGCATTCTTAAATGGAGAACTTGAAGAAACAATGTATGTTGAACAACCACTAGGATTCATAAATGAGGAACATTCTGATCATGTCTATATTCTTGACAAGGCAGTTTATGGGTTAAAACAAACACCAAGAGTTTGGTATGCAACACTTACAAATTTCTTGAAACAATCTAAATTTAAACAAGGATCAGTTGACCCCACATTATTTCGCAAGATAGTTGGGAATCATCTAATGCTTGTTCAAATTTATGTTGATGATATTATTTTTGGCTCAACTGACCCAACATTGTCAATTGAATTTGAAAATCTAATGAAAAGTCAATTTGAAATGAGTATGATGGGAAAAATTAATAGTTTTCTTGGATTGAATATAAGACAGAACAGGGATGGAATCTTAATCAATCAAGAAAAATATACGAAGAACTTTCTTAAAAAGTTTGGAATGACCAATAGCACGAAACTAAGAGTACCAATGGCAGTAGGAACAAGACTAACTCCTTCGTTAGATGCTCCTGCTGTTGATTTAACACTTTATCGAAGCATGATAGGTTCTTTATTATACTTAACTGCAAGTAGACCTGATATTATGTTTTCGGTTTGCAATTGTGCTAGATATCAAGCTAATCCCAGAGAACCTCATTTGACTACAGTGAAAAATATTTTTCACTATCTTAAAGGAACAGTTTCGTTAGGACTTTAGTATCCTTCGAAAACGGGATTTTTCATTCAAGCTTTTTCAGATTCTGATCTAGGAGGATGTACTTTGGATAGGAAAAGTATGAGTGGTGGATGTCAACTACTGGATGGGAAGTTAGTAAGTTGGCAATCGAAGAAACAAACTTGTGTGGCTATCTCAACTGCTGAGGTTGTATATATTGCTGCTGCTGCTTGCACTTCGCAAATTATTTGGATTCAGAGTCAACTTCATGACTATGCAATAAACATGAAAAAGATTCCCTTGTATTGTGATTCGCAAAGTGCAATTCGCATTTGTCAAAATCCAGTACAACATTCAAATACAAAACACATTGCTCTTCGATATCATTTTATCAACGATCATGTGGAAGATGGGAACATTGAGATTCATTTTGTTAAAACAACTGAACAACTTGCTGATATTTTTACCACTTGATGAAAAATCATTTGTAAGAATTTTAGCAGGATTGGGGATGATTATTGCAAACTCAATTCCAAAATATTAAGCCTGAAAGTTTCATTCAACAGTTATGAGTCAGAATTGTTCAGATGTTACTGTTCATCCAGAGGCTTCGCATGGCTTTGCATTCACATCTCTTCGCATTTGCGATCATAACAACAAAGGTTAGGTTTGCAATTCATTTTGTAGTTTTTGTTTTTTTTAAAAAATCAAAATTTCAAAAAGATTTTATGTTTATTCATTTTTATTTTTGAAAAATTAAATATCCAAAAAGATTTTATTTTGTTATGTTTTTTAATTCAGAAAAATTCAAAAATCACAAGAATAGTTTTATTTTCTTTGTTCTTTAAACATTGTGTGTTGTGAGGCTTAATGCGAAGAGGACATGCTTATATGTTTCTACAGGAAGGTATAATTTTTTTTTAAAACTAGTTAGGATGTCCCTAGAAGCATGTTGTTGTATGTAGACCAAAAGCCTCAACAAGACTCAATGTGTGAAAACTGAAAGACTTAATGAATCTTTCATCCGGAGGGTTTTTCCCAATCAGGCTTAAATTCACATTAGTCAACTGAGCTACCTTACTCTTCTCATTGTAGTTAAGAGTTTTCTGTTTTGTCCATTATAACAGAGGTACACTTCGATTCTTAACCAATCTTTTTATAGCAAACAATTCTTTCAATCTAAATTTTCGAAGAGATTTGTCCTTGAGGTCTTTGCTCAAACCAATCAAAACCTCATGACGGGGAACAAGTCTGTGTTTATGATCTAACATCATGAGACCGTGATGGTAGAGAAACCCAAAAATCCAACCAATTAAGGAATTGACGGGGAACTTTGTTCCAGAACTTACGAAACATTTGTTTCAGTATCAACCTTTTATACTCCAAATCATATTAATTCTTTTTGAGTGGTCTTGATTAAACATTCGAAGCCTACGATGTTTGTACCTAACAAGATCCAGCATAATATTTTTTCATGAATATGATTTTCGTGTGAGTATAGTTCGAAAATCCTTGTTACTTTGAATATTATTCTAAACCAATTTGTCACTGACTACACTGGTCAAACAAATAACTTCAGTTACACTTACTCACCTTATGTTTAGGATGATATGTAACGAAATTTTCGAAGCCACCCATTTGCGTTATAAAGGAAACCCTTCGAATAGTCTCTACAAGTTGTCGATTGTAATTCACGGGAAACCAAGCAAGTTGTTGATTATCTCTCTTGATAATTTTCGAAGTAATCTTTGCCCGGGATTTAACAGTTTTTATGTCAAATCAAAATTTTGACATCACTATAATCCAAAAAAAATTTTGTTTCTTATCTAAATTTTTTTTGGAACACATCACACACGAAATCCTTGAGGTTCTGAGTAATACCAACTCAGGCTGATGATTTCGCAAGTCTAGCATATGACTTCATTTTACATCCCAAAAGTGAAAGAGCCTTGCCTCCATGCGAAGGGTTTTAACGGTTCTAATTCTTTAACGGGAAAATTGACAGGCTGTGTACTCAAGATGGTTGGTATTCTGTCCGGTTTTCTAGGAGATGTGACAGTTACTTTTTGAAGCATGGTTATCTTTTACAGTCATGATCCAATTTTGAAGGTGCCACATCGGATAACATTAAATGTATCCCGCTTTAATTTCAAATCGATTTTGGTAACCTATAAAAGAGGAATCAAGATCATTGTATATGGTTACGCGAACAAAATTCTCACAATCCTAAAAAGCTTCAAACTTCTTCAACTTCATCTCTTTCAAACCCTAACAATGGCTGGCACTCAATCAAATACTGATGAAGTTCTTTCTCAATCTCTGATGAAAATCCAAAGCACCAATTATCAAGTTAATCTGAATGTATCTTCTTATCCTGAAGGATTGAAGATGCTCATAGTTACCCTGAAACGATCATCCCTGTCCACCGCCATGTTCAGTTCATTCTCAGTTCCGATGACATGGTTGTCATTGGGAGCTTCATCGGCATCACACAACTACACCACTGATGTGATAACCTTCAAGCTGATGAATAACAAACGGGTTAAACTTACCAAGAAGATGTTTGTTAAATTCTTGCAGATTCCTAACAACCCTCCATTTTTCAAACCCATTAATTCTCAAATCATCCATATGTTCAACGAAATGGGTCATCAACCAACTCTTGAGAAGATCAGTGACTTTAGAAAGTCAGGATTACCGTGTATGTGGAATTTTTTGTTCGGTATTTTTCTCAGATGCTTAACAAGACGCACAGTTGGTCTTGATAGGGAGCGTATGGAAGTTTATGCCATGGTAATGGGCTTGTACTATGACATTAGTGTGGACTATGCAACTCAGTTATGGAAGGTGTTTGTTAAGAGTCTGGAAAACACAAATTCAGACAAAGGAATTTCTTGTGCACGGTATTGGAGTCTGATTCTTGAAAAGGTATACGAAAAAGAAGGGATTCAAGTCCCAGAGGATGTTGAGGTTGCAGAATTTTCATTATATCAATTTCCTAAGGAGGTGGAGGATGATGAAAATATTTTCACTCATGTTGCTTGCATTCCGGATGCGATGCTTCGCAAAGTATCATCTACTCACAAGGTGTTGATACGCTATATGAAGACTTTCGATCCAGCTGTGGAGACTGGAATTTTATTACAAGTTGCTGCCAAAACCCCAAAGAAGAAGAAGGCTACCAAGAATGATGCAACTGCTCAGTCTTCGAAACAAGATCAAGAAGAGGAGGTTCAGATAGAGGAAACCTCACCAAAATCGAAGAAAGAAATAATACACTCAAAATCAGGGGCATTGAAAAAGATTCACAAGACTGAAGTGAGCAGGAAGTGGGTTACTGTTCGCAATATTCCAGCTCCTGTCTCTCTAGGATCTAAGAGACAATGTGCTCAAGATGTGTGAAACAAATGCAACAAACATTGTTGAAAAAGCGAAAGCTGATTATTCGCAATGAATCTTCTGATGAAGAGGTGATTGCAGACACTCCACTAGTTTCTACACCGGTAATCATTTTAGTTCAACCTGTCTCTACTATTCAAGTTTCGCAAGTTTCCTCACAACCACTCGAAATAGTCACTACCAAATCAGTTTCTAAGGAGGTACCTATTTTTGATACGGTTGTGAACATATCTGATACGGGGGCACCTATCACGAGTGTTGAAACCACTTTACCAGTCACCTTACCCATTTCTTTACCATATGTATCCTTTCCAACTACTAAACTATCGACAACTTCATCCATTTTTGATCACCCTCTTCAAAACCCATTTACAAACCTATTTCCCTCACAATCACCTGAAACTCCTCAACCTTCGCAACCCATGTCAGATAATGAAACCGAAGGAGGCACTTTTGGAGGAGTATTTCAAGATCTTCACTTTGATTCAGAGGAGGAGGATATTCCTGATCATATGCTTATGACAGGAAAGCAGTTCAAAGTCCTGAATCATAAGTTGGATGCCATTATTCAGTCACAAGCTGATTCTAGAAGACTATCATCTATCTTAGCAATGGAGGTTGATATTATGCTTAAGGCAGATGAGAAGCGAATATTGGACAAGGTTGATCAGACAGATAAAAACACTGAGCTTCGCATTCAAGCTCAAGGAAGCAATTTTTCTGGGGTAATCAAGGAGTTAAAAGTTGTAGCAAAAGAACGCCATGTTCTGTTTGTACAGGATGTGAAGAAAGTTCCGGAGGATGTCAACTTTAAGCTTGAAGAGTTGAAAACCAAATTTGCGAAGGAGCTTTGGGAAATTACTTCTCAACATATCAAAATCCAAAAGAAGGTTGATGTGGTTGCTACAGAAATGCACAAGGTTGTTGCTGCCCCTATCCTTGAAGCTAACCATAAAGAAACCCAGGAGAAGTTTGATCAGTTGATCAAGTTGGTGACTGAGCTGAAAACTGTGGTTTCGCAATCTTCATCTCAACAAATTCTCACTCTTGAGTTCTTGTCTCTAAAGGTTAATACTTTGGAACAAGCAATTCAGAAAGCTCTTGCACCAATCACCAATTTTACCTCTTTACTATCAAAGAGTGCCCCACCTGCTTTCACAGGGGTGCAAGGGGGAGAGAAAAATTTAAGTAAAGAGGAGGATGCGAAGACCGTGGGAAAAGTAATATCTACTCAGCTTAAATCTACTCTTCCTATACTTACGATGCCAATTTCCTCAACTACAATAACCACAAGACCAATTGCCAAAGGAATAACGATTGGGGCAAAAGAAGGAAGTTTAAGTACGAAACCTCAAACTGATACTGAGGGAAAAGGAAAAGGAATTTTATACGAAAAATCGAAGGAGGAGAAGAAAGCTGAGGCAGAGGCAGAATTGGAAAGAATGAGACAAGTCCAAAGTATTATGAGGCAAAGGACAAGTGATCCTCCCACGATCAACAAAGGAGATCCTACGAAGCTATACTCTTATGAAACCATAGAGTCAAAAGTTGTGGGAAGGGAAATGTATGAATTCGAGAAGAAGCCAAAGAAGAGTTATGATATTGTGAATTCAGACAATTGTCAACTAGATTTTACAATCAACGAAATGCTCTTCATTATAGCTCAATACAAGATTAGCGAGAAGTTTGATAATCCTGATGACTACATACACATGAAAATCAGATTTCATGCTGTTTTTGGGAAAAATCCAGATGAAGTATGGTCTTTAATGAAGATCAAAAAGGTGTTAACGATCAAGAAAGATTCGATGTTTGAAGACATGCTTTAGAATATTCGTTACTTTGTTATTCAAGCTGATAACAAGCAGTATGACTTCACAATTGCTGACTTCCCTCTGATGAATTGCAATGATTTGATTCAAGTAGCTCTTATTTTGAAACATATGGAAGAGAATAAGATCAAAGGATCTGTAACCGAAGTGTTTAAATCGGCTTCGCACATGTCAAGACGTATATCGACAATTACTTCGATTGTTTGGCTTTAACTGATGAAGAATTGGCAACCACTTTGGGAAGATAAGTTAACGTCCCTTGGGAAGAAACCTTAAACCAATCAGCATTATCAAAATATGTTGTTGGGGAAATATGCCTGAAACCTTTCGAAATGGTGTTTTCGGGAAGAGATACAAAGGGAAAGCCTAAGAAATTTTTGTTTAAAGTCTCAGAGGTTGAAAGATATACTTCTTCGCAATATACGCACTTTATTGTTCGTATGAACAACTGCAAGAAGAATAATGAAGGAGAAAAGAAGGAGCTCAAGAAGGTGATCTCCTGGTATGGAGAAGTGAGAAAGACAATTCACTCAGTTGTTCAAAAACTTATGGACTGAATAGCTTCGACTTTTTACAAAGGGGGAGATTGTAGAGTTTAAATTGTAAAAGTCGAATTGTGTGTTTGTTTATTTTCGCATTTTTAGTTATTTTACTAAGTCGGTTTTATGCGAAGCTTATTGTTTAGACTTAGTATATTTTTTGTGCACTCAAGTTCCCTATAAATAGGGACTGAGGATAGAAGTAGAGGATAACTTTTTGAAAACGCAAATATCCTTTTTGCTTATTTCTGTAATCAGTCTTCATCAATATAAGATCTGATTAATATTTACTCTTTGTGTTCTTACTTTTCATTCACTCAAATCATAATTGCTTTCATAATCTCGATAACAATTTTCATCATGTCTTGAGAACCACTGGTTGTGCGCTTGCCATTCGATTTGGTGGTGGTTTTCGAAAGAGATTCGGTGTGGTGCTAGCGTCTTCCATCATCGGCGACAACGTACTGCTTGGTACCACTACTAGATGAGATGCTTGTATTAGTGTACTGTGCGTTGACAAAACGGCGGAAGGAGGTTGTCGTCCGTCGACTGGTTGTTCTTGTCTGGCTGTTGGTGCAATAGATATCACTAAACCGCGTTCCTTTGAGGCTTCGTCGATGATTACTGTGGGATTCAGAGTAGTGGTTTGCTCCAGCAACATCGTGGATCTAATGAGGCTGGTTGGCGTTTCACCGGTCTCTCGTGTGTCGCCGGACGTTATTTTTTACCAATGAGTAGTGTGCTTTTGGTTTGTTTTTCATCACACTTCGGATGGCGCCAAATGATATGACCATGTTCCTTCTCCTTGACGTTCTTCGTTCATAGTAGTTCCAGTGAACCTGCGAGGTCACAACAAGAAAGGGGCGTTAGCCATTCTTTGGGAGGGGCTCCGAGAAAACGCTCCGGCGGTCAAGTCACTGGATTAACTTAGGGTAGTATTGTGGGGAAGGCAGAGAGAGAATCACTTACTTCCCAAGGCACCTGGAGTAGCGTTTTATACTAAACCATTCTGCTAGTCAATACGGGACAAGGGCGTCAAACCCAACAGGATTGGGGACGCTGATTGGTGGATAATGCTCCTTAATCTGTCAGATCCAATGATTGGTTCAGGCGGTAATGCTCTGAGCATCTACCTTGTCGCCTGACCCTTATGTTTTCCCCGGAGTGGGAGGCGCCTCGGGCGGGGCTGAGCCTTCTTCTGCAAGCTCCCTGCTCTCAGGGGCACTAACAGGCATGAGGTTCCTTCGGGCTTAGCCTGCCGGACGCGTCATGCCTTGGGGCATTCTCCTTCGTGCGTACTAGGGCACATCATCACCCAAAAATTTAGGGTTTCCCCTTTTAAGAAGTACGCCCAACGTACAATGATGTACGTCCAGCGTACTAGGGTGCGCCCTGGTACACTCAGCATAAACCACATACGCATGGCGTACTCTGAAGCCTTGAATTACCAAAATGCCATTAAGGCCATTCTTGCATAAAATTCTTGAACTTTGCGACCAAATGCAATATAAATGAATTAAAGGGTTGAAATTTGAAGTACCTTATCATCCGGACGTTACAATTCTCTAAAGCATATAATGATTAAAGAATAATTTCCATGACAGGAAGTCTAGGATCTAGAGCAGGAGCTTTGGAATCTCACCATGAAAGGATTGGAGGTGGCTGCTTACACCTCCGGATTAAATTTTCTAACCTTTTCCTGCGAATGATTACCCCGAAAGACAAAAAGACGGAAAGGTACATCTGGGGACTAGCTTCACCAGTCCAAGGTCTAGTAATTCCATCTAAAACCTTCACTTTCGATACTGCTAAACAATTTACCTATCATTTGAATAAGTAGTGTATCTGTCACACCCCAAAACCATGAACGGCGGAAACGTTATGTGGCGGAGTATGTCATGTATAGTATCACAACATTGAATAGTAGTAAACAAGAAACAACATCATCCATTGCATTAATAATATAAAATTGAATACAAGTGTTCTGATATGTCTAATATACACTAAAGTATAAATCAAAATGAAAGTTGAGTCTTGAACGAGCTTCGTCTTCTCTAAACCTTGCATCTGTACCTGTCTATCGTTGACCTGAGGATACAAGTTATTTTGAAAACGAGTATCAGCTTTAAAGCTGGTGAGATCATAAGTATTTTAGTGTCTTAATTTGTATGTAAGTATTTGTATGTATATGAAATGTAAGTATTTGTATGTACATGAATTGTAAGTATTTGTACATGAATGAAGTGTAAGTATGAAAACGTTATGAACATTCTAGAAAGCCCTATGCTTCCTACTGAGAGTAGCCTTCTACCAAGGCATCTAGTATCTGTGTGTGTCTCCTGTAAGAATGTGTATTTTCCCAAACCCGATTATCATTAACCAAAATACAGCTTCTACATTACCGTGCATCGTGTGAATGTTCACGAAGTGAATCTAATGGGAGAATGAAATACTACTTTGGTGCAGTATCAAATAACTACATCCGTACTAATTACTTTAAATCTATTGTAATTTAAAGTAACATGTGATTGACCTGTATCCTGCTACCGACTCTAGTAAAACGACGATGTAAGACACCGTAAGAAATGACATTTGGCACCCGTAGACTTGCACGTCCCACTGTAGCGAGCGGCAAGGTGTAGGATAGCCAATCCAGTATAGATCTATAAGCAAACTCATACGCTCCCCAACTAAGGAGATTCGGGATACAAAAACGGTCATGGCAGGAAGTGCCATGACCCGTCTAATGGTTCACATAACTGCATGAATGTACATGTAATGAATGTGCTAACTAAAAGTGTACTCTTTCTCTGTCTAGCCTGTATGTACTGTAATGTTCTGCGTGCACTAGTTGTAATGTATGTTCTCTCTCTATCTAGCATGTATAGTAATGTACTGACTCATGAATGAACCGACTCATTGTATTTTTCATTATGCTAGTAATAGTATTAGTATCCTCTTGTGCTACCCCTATGGTAACTTATTAGTGATGTAACTGTACGTATGAACATGGAACTATACCCTTGCTACCCAAGGGTATTGAACTGACTCGACGAACCTTTATGACTATATATATACACATGATATATAACTAATATTTAAACGACCTTCGAACGGATACCCGATACCTTACCAGAACACATCCCAACGGGGAAAAGGAAACAAAGCGAGCTGGCCTTCCTAAGCCTTTTAAACATTGCTTATATAACTATACATACATAGGCATGCATTTGATAATAAGTATAACAGAGCTTAAGTAAACGTATTTGATAAGTATAAGAATTTGTAAAACGGTTTGAAGCAAAACAGTTTGATAAACAGTTTGAACAATAAGAAAATCACTGGTTTGTTAGTTATTAATCACATGTGATTGATATAATAACCATAAGTATTCAACTTGTATCCCCCCATAAAATCATTTAAAAACATTTAAACCATTGATTAAGGGGGTATGAACTCACCTGTAGCAAGTGGTTGGGATGAACGGACTGAAATAGGATGCTAGGTGTCAAGTGAAGACTTGTACACACTCTATGATCCTATATAACATATAATATCACATATGTGTACCCAATTAGTCTCTAAACAACTAATAAACAAAGGTAAGACATCCTATGGCATGATAAACACGTTGTATAAGTGTTATAAGTGCTAAGGAGTGCATCTAAGTGTTGTAGGGCAAGGTTATTGGGTTTTAGGGTTGAAGGGAACCCCTAATATGAGTTTACTCCCTAAAGACCAACACCCCTTGAGTTTATGTTCATAAACTCTTGAGTTTACGGTCGTAAACTCTTGAGTTTACGGCCGTAAGCTCATAACCTTTTGACCATTTGTTGGTTTGAAGTCTTCTAAGCCATTCCAAGCATTCCTACTTCATGTTTAGGCCTTAGGAAACGTTTTGTGGCATCAATACACTCCTAAATGGAGTTTACTGTCCATGGACCATTTCTCAATGAGTTTACTACCATAAAATATTATGGACTATGGTATTTTGATGTTTTCAAGTCCCAAGCATAACAAGGAATAAATCTAGACTAGTTTCCTAGGCTTGTGAAGGGACTAGGGCCATTTTTACACCTCTTAGGGGTGTTTACGGTTTTGGGAGATCCCCAAACCGTAAACACATATAAATGAGGGATTTTGGTGGTTTTCATGTGCTAAACACATCAAGGAAGGATTTTAAGTTAATACCCAAGGCTAAAGATAAGATAAAGCACACTTTGGCACCCTAAATAGGGTTTACGGTCCAAGGTGTTCTTGGACCGTAAACACCTTTGATCTTGGTGTTCTTGGACTATTTCTAGATGTATAGAAGTGTAACAAAGCTTGTAGGACTCTAGGATAGAAGCACTTACAAGTTAGAAGCTCGAAAAGGGGCTAAGGGCCCAAGAACACTAGTGTGTGTTCTTGGTGTTTTGGAAATCTAGTCAAAACATATAAATGGATGGATGAAAATATGTACAATCACTAGATTAAGTGATATTCTAACTTGAAAGGGCTAGAAACACTTATTAGATTGAAGATATTGAATAAAAACTTGGATGATACTTGACAGAGTTTTGGAGTTTACTCTTGAGGTTGCAAATGAGAAATGAAGTGTTTTGGGGAGTAAACTCATGCTTAAGCATGAGTTTACGGTTTTTGGGGTAAATTAAGGCGCAAAAATAAAAGTTTGGCCGTAAACTTCTAAGCTACGTGGTATTCGCGGTTTTGAAATTTCAAGACTCGAGACGACACATCCTTTCACCCGATCATTTAAATAATAATTATTATAATAGTCAAACTAACTTTAAAATAGTTAAAAAACAATTAGAAATGAAATTGACTTATAATATGAAGTGATTGACTTTTAGGGTTTGACCGAATGAAAATTTCGGGTTGTCACAACAACCCCCCATTAGAAGGAATTTCGTCCCGAAATTAGAATTTAAGTAAGGAAGTAGGCATCAATTATCAAGCCAAGAAGTGGGGATACTTCCTAATCGATCGATTCTCGTGCTCCGAAGTGAATTCGGGTCCCTGGTTGGCATCACAACGAACCTTCACTTAAAGGGAAGCGACTATGAATCGTTTGCATGACCTCTCGGTCCATGATCACTACAGTTCTTCCACGTAGGTGAGGCTCCTGTGGGACTCGATCTCTTCGAGTGGGATTTCAAGAGTCTCGTCAAATCGATACTTTTTACAAGTTCGAGACATGAAGGATAGAATGTACGTTACTAAGCTCGCAGAGTACGTCTAGTCTGTGAGATACAAGACCGATTCCGGTAAGAATCT
This sequence comes from Lactuca sativa, assembly GCF_002870075.4. Lineage (NCBI taxonomy): Eukaryota > Viridiplantae > Streptophyta > Magnoliopsida > Asterales > Asteraceae > Lactuca > Lactuca sativa. The sequence continues at coordinate 77,384,213 of NC_056624.2, read as the reverse complement.
CGGAGGTTGATGTGTGTAAAACCAACTAGTTTTAATCTTACTAACTTAGACACAAAATAAACACACGAAAGGCAGTGTACCTATCGATTACTAATATAGTTCAAGCAAGTAGGGTATCGAACATAGGGAACGGTAAACAATTAAAATAAATGCTAATATTATCTAAGTAAAACAAATAACAAAAAGGGGGTTTTCTCTAGTTTTACAAGACTAGAAACTTAATTAGAATAACCAACACACAAATTAACTAACTAGCAACTAAAACAATTAATTACCAACTAAATTCAATAGTAAAGAGGACTTCTCTTTAGGTACGACTCATTTGTTCCCATGGATGATTTTAATGTATCGGATTAATTCTTCATTGGCTACCGATTAAGATAATTAGGTTCACGTTCGCTATTCCTAATTCTTAGAAAACAAATTAACTCAAGCAATGGCCAGTTGTCTAAATTAAACGGGTTTCCTAGATTATTGATTCGGGTTAAGTAAGACTTGTAGTGGTTAACTAAATCGGCCTTTCAATTAACCTCTTGTCGATGTTCATCCAACAAGCTTACACATTAACTTACTTATCTTCTAGTTAATTCTAGTTTCATGTTCGTTATTCCTAGACATACAACTATGTGGTCACAATAAATCATATGAAATTAATAACTAAGAGATGTTCATACAACTTAATTACTGATTTATTAACAAAAGAATAGTTATTGTCAACACATAAAGTTCTTTAACAAGCTTAACAAAAAATAATTACCAATTAAAATTAATCCTACCCAAATAATCAATCCATGTTCACAAAATCGCCTACCCTAACATAAGAATAAGTTTTTAGCTCATGATTGCAGTAAAAATAAACTCAAAAACAAAATCAAAGTATGTAAACATGATTCAAATAAAAAAGTTACTAAGAATAAACCAAAATTGTCTTGATTCTCTTCACAATTGAATGTAGGGTTGATTCTTCAGTTCCTCACGACCTAGCAGCACTTCCAATCGTTTCTCAGCCTCCTAGGGTTTCTCTCCATGCTAGGGTATCGATCTGAAAGTCCCTTTATATAGATTTTCACAAAACAGAGGCTACTCGTTGAGTCCAGTGACCTACTCGCCGAGTACATCACTTAAAACCCGTGTACGGCAAGTCAGCGCGTTTAGAATCCCGAAAGTTCAATACAACTCGCCGAGTAATCAACCCTACTCGCCGAGTACGTTTCGAATCAACATTTTCTCAAAACACAAAAGTCGTCCAAAATTGTGTCAAGTTTTCAGAACATTTTGAATCTCGTCAATCGGAGTTACGGTTCATGAGGTATGTCCAAAACACTAACGAGGGGTCAAGCTGTGCAGCAACGTCCTTCTTTCTTCAAATTCCATGATCCAAGCGTCCAATCGCCAATTCTGCTTCATTTTCCTTTCAAGCATGTCTTTGTTGCTGAAAATGAAATATTTAATCTAATTAAGCACCTTTTGTTCATTAAATGAGACAAAAACAACATAAAGTATTAAGATATTGCATGAATATTATAACTAAATATGCCCATATCAAAATACCCCACGCTTGACTTTTGCTTGCCCCCAAGCAAAACTGAATTTTAGTACACTAATATTACATAAGACAATCCCAATCGAACCTAGTCATTATGCCAAGACCTCAATGCATACATTTGTGTCTAAAATTTTCCTAATAACCCCCATACTCCAAATATTCACAATCCTCATAAACACTCGCCCACTTTTTCCGAACAATGCTCATTTTATGCATCCCTCCGAATCCATCCTCAGAAAACCTCTTAACCTCAAGGTATTTTTGGTAGAGCAACCCAAGCATACATAACCTAGTCAATTACAATTTATGATACCACATTGGAGCTCTTTGGAATTCTTCACTTCTTTGACATTTGATCTTTAATTTCTTTGAATTCACCACCTTGTTGTTTGATTTTTGGTATCTTTAACTTTTTGAAATTCTTCAGAATTTTGATCTTTGAACTTCATACTTTAACTTTGATGCTCCAAAAATTATTCAAACTTTTCTTGTAATTCTCTCTCTCTTTTTTTAACATGTAACTCACTTTTTTTTCACTCAAAACCCTACATGCTTAAGCAGGGGCGCTCAACTTCAACCTTTATTGGTTAGCGATAATAATTTTCCTGGATACATTTATGGTACACGATGCTAAACATATTGCATCCTTCAAACTAAGCGAGGTCATGTTTTTGTCCCATGATTTCACTAGAATAAGGAAGCCACAAATGCACTAGAACGTATATAGGCTCAACTAAACATTTGGGTCTTCATGCAATCATCAAATATAATACTAACATGGTTTCTAATTGCTTTTACCAAAATTTTCTAATTTAGCCCTAGTAGTTTTAATGCAAAATTTTCAAAAATTATCAAAAATTAACTAAAATTTTAACTAATTTAACCAACCCCTACCCCACACTTAATTTATGCAATGTCCCCATTGCATATTATGCATCATAAAGAACAATAAAATAAAGAGAGAATTGGAACAAACTCCCCTGGGATAGTAGTGATGAGGTTGATATCTCTTCTCTTCAGCTCCATCTTCAATTGACTTTAGACATGGGAACAACTCATCCATGTCTTGGGTGTCAAAATCTTGTGTGGTACAGCTCCAAAATATCAAGGAAAAAGCTCTTGGAAATGCTCGGAAATGATCTTCAAAAATACAAAATTTTCCGCCTTGAATTGAATCAAATCGTCGACTCAAATATAAAAGAATGAGCAACTCGTCGAGTTTTATGTGGAGACTCTTCGAGTTGAGTCGTCATATGGGCAGAAATCGTGAATTTTCGCTGGAACTTGTCGAGTTATACGGGTGCACTCGATGAGTTTTCGACTCTGATCGTGCAAATTCTTCTTTCTGCCTTGGGTCTGTTTTTGAGGTCAAAGAGGGTATTAAGGTAATACACCTCCTTATATTCTTCCGTGACAAAACTCCTTTTTAACCATTAAAACCATCGGGCTTATAAAATCACTCAAATCTTCTAATCTTCTCGTCTACGACTTGACCCCTCACTTAATTTTCTCACGCTTTATTCGTTCATTCTATCCTTCACCCTATATTCTGAAAAGATCAAAAACAAATACCAAGTAATAATAAAAATAAATCAAAATAAAAATCCTAAATTATCCCTAAATACTAGAAGTTTAGAAAGAAAAAGAAAAGCAAACTCTAATGACAGGTTGCCTCCCGCAAGCGCTTCTTTTTGTGCGAGTCTTTAGCTGGACTCCCAACTTAATAAACTTCCAATAAACTCAACGCCAATCCATCCATTGCATTGAATATCTTTTTTGGACCAATTTGTAAAATTTGGCTCTTTTCTTCTAAAATTGGCCAAACAAGCTTGAATACATAAAACCCAAGAATTCTGACAAGGGTTGGGACCGGTTGGATACTAATCAGAAATGGATCGCGGTTTGGAACTTTCTACAAAGTTGGAATCGTCACCCCATGCTTCGAAACACAAACTGAAAATACAAGGGGCCATGTCATGGTAATGGTCAAACCACAGCTTGGTTCCTGCAATTCAGCTTGTTCTTGTTCTTCATCCGACCTCTCTGCTAGCAATCTTTCCAGCTCCTCCAAGTCTCTTTCTGGATTAAATTCTTCATCTTGTAACTCAGATGTCCCTTCTGTGTTGGGCAAGATGTTATCTAACCATCTTCCAAATTTCTTCAAATCTTCATCTGAGTCATACTCCTCATCTTCTTGCTCAATTTCCTGTACTACATCCTCAAGAAAAGCATCAAAAGCATCGAGACTTGGAAAATACATAATAAATAAAAATTAAAATTAAAATTAAACTATATAAAAAAATTAATCAATAAAATAAAAATGATAACAATCAGCAAATAAAATTAAATATTTGAACCGTTCCCTGACAATGGCGCCAAAAACTTGATGTGTGTAAAACTAGTTTTAATCCTACTAACTTAGACACAAAATAAACACACGAAAGGCAGTGTACCTATCGATTACTAATATAGTTCAAGCAAATAGGGTATCGAATACAGGGAATGGTAAACAATTAAAATAAATGCTTATATTATCTAAATAAGACAAATAACAAAAAGGGGGTTTTCTCTAGTTTTACAAGACTAGAAACTTAATTAGAATAACCAACACACAAATTAACTAACTAGCAACTAAAACAATTAATTACCAACTAAATTCAATAGTAAAGAGGACTTCTCTTTAGGTACGACTCATTTGTTCCCATGGATGATTTTAATGTATCGGATTAATTCTTCATTGGCTACTGATTAAGATAATTAGGTTCACGTTCGCTATTCCTAATTCTTAGAAAACAAATTAACTCAAGCAATGGCCAGTTGTCTAAATTAACGGGTTTCCTAGATTATTGATTAGGGTTAAGTAACACTTGTAGTGGTTAACTGTATTGGCCCATCAATTAACCACTTGTCGATGTTCATCCAACAAGCTTACACATTAACTTACCTATCTTCTAGTTAATTCTAGTTTCACGTTCGTTATTCCTAGACATACAACTATGTGGTCACATTAAATCATATGAAATTAATAACTAAGAGATGTTCATACAACTTAATTACTGATTTATTAACAAAAGAATAGTTATTGTCAACACATAAGGTTCTTTAACAAGCTTAACAAAACCTAATTACCAATTAAAATTAATCCTACTCAAATCATCAATCCATGTTCACAAAATTGTCTACCCTAACAGAAGAATAAGTTTTTAGCTCATGATTGCAGTAAAAATAAACTCAAAAACGAAATCAAAGTATGTAAACATGATTCAAATAAAAAAGTTACTAAGAATAAACCAAAATTGTCTTGATTCTCTTCACAATTGAATGTAGGGTTGATTCTTCAGTTCCTCACGACCTAGCAGCACTTCCAATCGTTTCTCAGCCTCCTAGGGTTTCTCTCCATGCTAGGGTATCAATCTGAAAGTCCCTTTATATAGATTTTCACAAAACAGAGGCTACTTGGCGTGTCCAGTGACTTCCTCGCCGAGTACATCACTTAAAACCCGTGTACGGCAAGTCAGCGCGTCCAGAATCGCGAAAGTTCGATACAACTCGCTGAGTATGTTTCGAATCAGCATTTTCTCAAAACACGAAAGTCGTCTGAAATTGTGTCTAGTTTTCAGAACATTTTGAATCTCGTCAATCGGAGTTACGGTTCATGAGATATGGCCAAAACACTGACGAGGGGTCAAGCTGTCCAACAATGTCCTTCTTTCTTCAAATTCCAAGATCCAAGCGTCCAATCGCCAATTCATTTTCCTTTCGAGCATGTCTTTGTTGCTGAAAATGAAATATTTAAGCTAATTAAGCACCTTTTGTTCATTAAATGAGACAAAAACAACATAAAGTATTAAGATAATGCATGAATATTACAACTAAATATGCCCATATCAGAGGTCCTGGCTATCTTGGATTTAGCTTACCACATGGTACGAAGCGTATTAAGTGATTCCTAGAGTGTGTGACAACCCGATATTTCAACTCTTTGAAATGACCTAAATGGGTCAAGTATTGTAACCACTTTTGAGTAATAAAATTTACTTTCATAATAAAATGTACAAATAGTTCTATTTAAATTCCTTCTGTGTTTAAATGTCTTTAAACCATGATCGTACGTAAAAAGAACGCCCAAATCCGACTTCATATATCGAAGTTATGATTTTTCCAAGTTCAGCTTAGCAACAGACAGCTAAAAACTCGAATCGGAGATCGAGCGACTTTCGGCCGGAATGACCTAAACGAGAATCGAAGGTCTCGATAATGGTATTTCAGCGGTAAAAAGTCTGGCGAAAACCGACATCAGATAAAGAAGTTATGAATTTTCAAAGAAATTCCTTAAACATGATGAGTTATAATATAAATAATAAAAAAAAAATTTCGGAATTTGCCGATGGAGTCTAAACGAAAGTTGTAGAGCGTAGTGTCACCTACGCGTGGATACAAAGACCATCGAAAACGGAGTTCGTATGATGAAGATATGAATTTTTGAAGTTTATTAAATAAATTATATATTTATTTAATTCAAAATTCGGACCTTATCCGAAGAGGAGTCAGCGTCCTCATCCGAGGTACGCGGTGCGTACCCCTGTACGCCCTGCGTACCCGAGAGACTTGGCCTCTGATCGTCCACGTCGCCCTATCCGAGGCTTCCGACCCGTCCGACCCGCCCGTCCGACCGACCCGTCCGACCCGCTGTCCCATCCGACCCGCCTCCCCACCGATCCGTCCCATCCGAAGCCGAGGCAGTCGAGGCTTCGGTCATGCATGACGTACGCGTACGCGCTGCGTACGAGCGTACGCCCCGCGTACCGAGGCGGTTCAGCCTTCCTATAAATAAAATGCGAGGGCTTCCGAGAAAAATGCTCATTTCTCTCCTTTCTCTCACAATCTTGCCTCGTTTTCCGTGCCCATTCAAACCCGAAGCTCTGGTCTTTTTGCTCAAGTCCCGAGGGTCGATTTTACTCCCGAGATTCCCGAGAATCCCGAGAAAAATCCGTTTCCCGAGACGAAACTCTGCCCGGTTTTCCATCTCGCTATCTTCAAACTTTCAAGTGAGTTCATACCCCTTAATTTACCTTTTAAATATTCTATAAATTCTTTTAAATGCTTTCAAGGGGGGGATTACAAGTAAAACACACGAGTATTATCGTGTGTTACATAAAGAACTCTTTTATATGTTGTTATATATCCAAATCACATGCGATTTACAAACTTTTAAGGAACTTTCATATATATAACATATGTTAAAATAGCATTCTATATTTTGAAATATAAATTTGTTGTAATGCATGTATAAACTAAACTTTTCGTAGATTATACTTGTCTATCTTAGACTCTACACCAAAAATCTATGCTTTCATAAACAAATGATTCCTTTTCTAGGTATTTCTAAACAAACGAGACATACTTTTAGAAAACTATAATAGGTATAGTTTTACGAACAAATTTCTAACTCTTATGTACTAGAAACATGAATTTCAAGAAGTCACTTTCGTATACAAGAACAAACGTAACATTTTAACAAGTAGATCTGTTTTTATACCACGGTTTTGTGAGACACTAACTTCATGTACGCTCGAGTACACATTTCAAGTCCTGTATTATATACCAGAATCCCTTGGAGGGGGAGCATGGTGTTTGTGTATAGATCTATACGGGCTTGACAACCCGCGCCCTGACTGTTAGCTGCAGTCCACCGTTTGGGGTGACAAACGTCATAATATTCCAACGCCTGAAGAACGTTGTGTATAGGCATTCCGAGTCAATAGTATGGTTATAAAACTCACATGGGGTATTAAAAATGCATTGATTTACGAGGTTTTTCAAACACATTGATTATTTTACACTTACATACATTCTAGAAACAAACAATGGTCTTGAGTGAAGGCTACTTTTATACTAGTAGAAAATATAGGATTTTCTAAACACAAACAAACAAAGACAAAACATTTCATTTCATACAAACATTGTCACTTAAATACTTATGAAACTCACCAGCTTAAATACTGATCTACTCTTTCAAAATTACTTGTATGTCCCAGGAAATCAGTAATTTCAGGTATTCATTACGCTTTTGATGAAGGGATGCTGCGGTGCCAGTTTAATCTCGTATTTTTGACATCATATTGTAATTGGTTTTGAACATGTAACTTTTGACAAATGTAAACTTTCAATTATATATATGATGGTTGTATTGCTTTCTTTACTATGTATTCATTTGTTACGTTACCACATGAAGTCATCCGCCCCCGAACGTTTCCGCCGTTCAGGTTTGGGGGTGTGACAGAGTGAGATTTACAAAAGGATTTGGCCTCTCACTTGAAATTCCAAGGTTTTCTTCCTCTTTCTTGTCTTCCCAGTCAAGGGCCACTCCCTTCTGAGTCAAAGTCATAAGAGGTTTCGGTAATTTGCGAGGAGTTCTGAATGGACTACTATAGTAGGTCTGCAAGACCTAGAATTTGGCGAATTTCTATCGGCGTCTTTGGTGCCGACAAATTCCCAACGGTTTTGATAAATTTACAGAGTACTCAAGAATTTCCCATCACTAGTAGTGTGTCTTAGGAATTTGACTCTTAAATTCCAAAACTCGTGTTTAGAGAGCTTAGCGAAGGGTTTCTCTAAGGGTAATGCTCCCATGAGTTCCTTCTTACTACGAGGGTAGATAAGTAAATCATCACAAGGAGGATGACGAACTGATCCAAGTAAGAATGGCGTACCCTATTCATTAAGCTCATGAATATTATGGGCGTATTGGTCCTATCCGAGGGGTATTACCACGGACTCGAAGTGTTTGCATCGACTTTGGAAGGTAGTCTTCGGGACATCCTTCCCTAACACTCGAAACTGCTGGTATTTGGATCTTGGTCCATTTCTGAAAGGTAAATCGTTCCTTGCGTTTGCTCAACCAAATCATCTATGCGAGGCTGAGATAACGATTTCTACTAGAAATCTTGACGGAGTCCCCGATAGTCTAGGCACATATGATACAATTCCGTCTACTCCTGGAAGGATAAGGCCGGAGCTCTCCAAGGTGAGAAGCCTAGTCTTCCAATCCTATTGCTGAGTAGTTCGCTAAGTTGTCCGGATTGTTCTTGTATCTCCATGGGCGTTAGACCGTAGGGCGATCTGTTTATAGAAGTCGTATTGGTTTCTAAGTTTGTTCACATGCCGATGCGATTACTCGTAGTCTTGAGTAGTCTCCATCCTGACGTTCATATTAGATGTCATACATGGTTCATCAATTGCAGTCTCGTGTATATGAGTCGTATAAAATTAAGATTGAAAAGGTAGTCGAATAACTGATTCTTCTTTAAGCTTACATCCTAACTAGGAAAAGAAGTTAAAGTGGAATCATCAATTTTAAACCTGTAGAACGTTGATTATATATCACCCCTATGTATACATTCCTCAGCGACAGATCAACCATATGGATCTTTGGATTGAACTTGACGTACTGTACGAGTGGTACTTCGGGGATTTCTTCGGAAAGGAAAAGAACTATGAGGTACTCCATGCATGAGTACTTCGGTGTTCTGATATGACGGCTTCGCTAGAAAGGCGATTTCGAAGAAAGAGATGTACGTACGAGGCTGGTATTGTGTGGATCAATTTGAATCTAGTTGTATGATAATGTCAGAATCATAAGGAAACTAAAAGACATTAGATTTGAACATAAGGCGTTACAGACAAAACACAACCGTGCAACCTTTCACAGAGTTTCAGTATCGTAAGCTAATTACAGGACTACTGCTGTGAACAGGGTATACTACAAAAGACAAGTATACGCAGTACGAGGATCCCTCTACTGGCGGGATTTCACAAAAGATAAGACTCAAGTTGCACTAGTTTTAAACAGTTTGAAAGCATACTTAAATACTGCCAAAAGGAAGTGAACCTATGTTATAGCAAGGTTCGGGGTTCAAACTCCTCCTTTTCCCCCGTTGTTCTTCTCTGATGGACAGTCCCTCTTGAAGTGTCCCATTACACCACATAGATGGCATATCCGAGAAGTTCTGACATTTGTGGTTGAAGTAATGTGTTGGATCGGAGTATTGCAGTAACGGATGGTGTGTCCCTTTTTGTTGCAGTTTAAGCACTGCATTTCCCAACAAAGTCCATGGTGGTGATAATTGCATTTGATGCAACTTGGGAGTTTTCCAGCATAAGGTCTGACTGGGTTAACTGGGATACCAGAAGGAATAGCAGTGGGAGGTACAGATGTCGTGGCTATGAAGGCTGCCACTGGTTGTTGTCTTTTGCTCGTTCCTTGGGATGATTTTCCCTTGACTCCATCCCTGAACTTTCGTTTGCTATTCTTGGGCTTAAGATTCGGAGTGTTGTGGTAGTTCGTTGCTCCTGGGTGTACTTGGTTGTTACCTGGATTGGAATCGTTGATACCCATTCCGCTACCATTTGCATTGTTAGCGTTAAGGTGGGTCAGAACAGCTGTCACGGCAGCAAAGACTACGACTAGAAAGGTAGCTGCATCAATAGAAAGGGTAGGGGTTTCGTTGTTCGGGTGACTATTTCTGGATGGAGGCATGATTCTGAAATATGAAAGAAAAGGACTTTGTGAGCGACTTTTGTTGACCCTAGATGCACTTCGACTATTCAAGTAAAGAGCAAGAGTATGATCTCGAAAGTTTGACCTACGTCCCTATGATGCAGTCCTAGTACGGATTGGAAGTATGTTCGCGAAGGTTTGACCTACATCCCTATGATGCAGTCCTAATACTGAGTGGAAGTAAGTTCGTAGAATGGTCTCAAGACGTTTGTCGTTCAAGCCGAGGTGTCGTTGGTTGGTGAATATCATGATCCAACCACTAAAAGAGACTTGGAAATGTCTTCGGAGTTAAATTACTATAGTCCAATGTCTTGGCTAAAACATGTTTCAGATAGACTCTAATGAAAGTATGATGAGAGTATTTGAATAAAGAATGACACAGAAGTTATCCGACTGTCAATATCTTTGATATTCGTGACGTGAGAGTTCGGGAAAATGACCTTGTAACAGGTCTTACATCATATCCAGAGAAGATAGTTATTGACAGCATACATGCCTAACTAAAGTACTTACAGTACATGATAGTTTGATAGAAAATGCCACATCGGGCATAGACAAAAAACAATTTCTTTTAACAAGGAAAATAAAGTAAAGCATCTACTACTAGCGACGGTCATCCATCTGGTGAAGTCTCAGTTCAGCCAGTTGGCGTTCCACATCAAGTAGGTGTCTTTCATACACCCTTTGGCGTACTCGGAGCTCTATGACTTCGGCTCGTGATTCAACTAGTGCTTGCAGCAGGGTTTCATGGTCTCTCTCAGATCTCTCACGAGCATCTTCCAGGCGAATGGTGCGAAAGGTATGCATTCTCGCATCGGCGACAACTTCGGTGATCTGATGTAGGGTTGTCCTGCCTTGAATCTCATTTCGAGCTACTCTGCGGACCAGGATTGGCAAGATTCTGTCTGCTGAGCCCTCATTGCTCAGGTCATAAAAGTTTCGGTCACCGTTAAATGGCATGGGATGGTCTTGTCCTTGGCTCCATGTTTCCAAGCATTCCACCCACGAAGGCATCGGGCCATGAAAAGTCGGACGAGAGTTTGGATTTGGAATGGGAGCTGCCTGGGGTAGGTTCTCAACCTCGGGTTTGGAGTTAGCATCATCCGAAAGGTCTTCACCACGGTGATCATTCAAAGGGATCGGATGATCATTCTCTGGTTCTTCTCCAAACCATCCAGCAATGACTTCGTTCGGAAGGTACGGATTGCCGTGGGGATGGAGTCCAGCCTTGTTATCTACGCGAGAATTGGGGTAAGAAAATAATTATTAGAGGAACTATCTAGATAATTATTTAGAAAATCTTCATTAGTTACATCACTATTTGTGAAGTGTATACCAGTTATATGTAATCGAAACAGGATAGGCCTTCGAATCAGTGACCTTAACTCCAAATTCACGAAGAATAGGGGTAATGCAAAAAAATTCATAGATTCTAAGTCTATAACATCATAGTTACATATAGCCTTAGGGTATCCACTTAGCAACTATCAACTTGGTAATGAATATCCCGTTTAGTTCTCAAGTATGAAGTTCTTATAATAACACCAAATACCCCTATAGTATTTTAGGTTTTATGTTCTATTGTTCTCATTGTGGTATTGTTGGTAAGATTTTAGACTTGTTGCAACCTCACAGCTACACTTAGGCACATGCTAGTCAACCCTCGGATAATATAGTTGATCAGGCTATATCTTCCCAAATTTGACTATATGTCTCTAAGTTTACTTGTGCTGCCCAAAAATCATAATTCTTTTGTACTGTCCTAGTGACACTGATTTTAGTATGAATGAAGGCACGTATACTTAATTAAATATTTTATTATTTAAAGTATAACTCCTGGTCAGAGTATATTAATCCTATTGTATTTATAGTCTGTATATCTTTTATGGGTTGATATACTTAATTCACTATAAACAATGCTCTAATACCAATCTGTCACACCCCAAAACCATGAACGGCGGAAACGTTCTGGGGCGGAGGACGTCATGTACAGTATCACAACAATGAATAGTAGTAAAGAAGCAAAAACATCATCCATTGCATTAATAATATAAATTTTAATACAAGTGTTCTGATATGTCTAATAGACACTAAAGTATAAATCCAAATGACAGCTGAGTCTTGAACGAGCTCCGTCTTCTCTAAACCTTGCATCTGTACCTGTCTATCGTTGACCTGAGGATACAAGTTATTTTGAAAACAAGTATCAGCTTTAAAGCTGGTGAGATCATAATTATTTTAGTGCCTTAATTTTTATGTAAGTATTTGTATGTATATGAAATGTAAGTATTTGTATGTACATGAACTGTAAGTATTTGTACATGAATGAAGTGTAAGTATGAAAATGTTTTGAACATTCTAGAAAGCCCTATGCTTCCTACTGAGATTAGCCTTCTACCAAGGCATCTAGTATCTATATGTGTCTCCTGTAAGAGTGTGTATTTTCCCAAACCCGACTATCATTAACCAAAATATAGCTTCTACATTACCGTGCATTGTATGAATGTTCATGAAGTGAATGTAATGGGAAAATGAAATAGTACTATGGTGTAGTATCAAATAACTACAACCGTACTAACTACTTTAAATCTATTGTAATTTAAAGTAACATGTTATTGACTTGTATCCTACTACCGACTCTAGTAAAACGACGATGTAAGACGCCGTAAGAAATGACATTTGGCATCCGTAGACTTGCAAGTCCCACTGTAGCAAGCAACAAGGTGTAGGATAGTCAATCCAGTATAGATCTATACGCAAACTCATACGCTCCCTAATTAAGGAGATTCGGGATACAAAAACGGTCATGGCAGGAAGTGCCATGACCCGTCTAATGGTTCACATAACTGCATGAATGTACATGTAATGAGTGTACTAACTGAAAGTGTACTCTTTCTCTGTCTAGCTTGTATGTACTGTAATGTTCTGCGTGTACTAGTTGTAATGTATGTTCTCTCTCTATCTAGCATGTATAGTAATGTACTGACTCATGAATGAACCGACTCATTGTATTTTTCATTATGCTAGTAATAGTATTGTATCCTCTTGTGCTACCCCTATGGTAACTTATTAGTGATGTAACTGGTACGTATGAACATGGAAGTATACCCTTGCTACCCAAGGGTATTGAACTGACTCGACGAACCTTTATGACTATATATGTACACATGATATATAACTAATATTTAAACGACCTTCGAACGGATACCCGATACCTTACCAGAACACATCCCAACGGGGAAAAGGAAACAAAGCGAGCTGGCCTTCCTAAGCCTTTTAAACATTGCTTATATAACTATACATACATAGGCATGCATTTGATAATAAGTATAACAGAGCTTAAGTAAACGTATTTGATAAGAATAAGAGTTTGTAAAACGGTTTGAAGCAAAACAGTTTGATAAACCATTTGAACAATAAGAAAATCACTGGTTTTGTTAGTTATTAATCACATGTGATTGATATAATAACCATAAGTATTCAACTTGTATCCCCCCCCATAAAATCATTTAAAAACATTTAAACCATTGATTAAGGGGGTATGAACTCACCTGTAGCAAGTGGTTGGGATGAACGGACTGAAATAGGATGCTAGGTGTCAAGTGAAGACTTGTACACACTCTATGATCCTAGATAACATATAATATCACATATGTGTACCCAATTAGTCTCTAAACAACTAATAAAAAATTGTAAGACATCCTATGGCATGATAAACACGTTGTATAAGTGTTATAAGTGCTAAGGAGTGCATCTAAGTGTTGTAGGGCAAGGTTATTGGGTTTTAGTGTTCAAGGGAACCCCTAATATGAGTTTACTCCCTAAAGACCAACACCCCTTGAGTTTACGGTTGTAAACTCTTGAGTTTACGGCCGTAAGCTCATAACCTTTTGACCATTTTTTGGTTTGAAGTCTTCTAAGCCATTGCAAGCATTCCTACTTCATGTTTAGGCCTTAGGAAATGTATTGTGGCATCAATACACTCCTAAATGGATTTTACTGTCCATGGACCATTTCTCAATGAGTTTACTACCATAAAATATTATGGACTAAGGTATTTTGATGTTTTCAAGTCCCAAGCATAACAAGGAATAAATCTAGACTAGTTTCCTAGGCTTGTGAAGGGACTAGGGCCATTTTTACACCTCTTAGGGGTGTTTACGGTTTTGGGAGATCCCCAAACCGTAACCACATATAAATGAGGGATTTTGGTGGTTTTCATGTGCTAAACACATCAAGGAAGGATTTTAAGTTAATACCCAAGGCTAAAGATAAGATAAAGCACACTTTGGCACCCTAAATAGGGTATACGGTCCAAGGTGTTCTTGGACCGTAAACACATTTGATCTTGGTGTTCTTGGACTATTTCTAGATGTATAGAAGTGTAACAAAGCTTGTAAGACTCTAGGATAGAAGCACTTACAAGTTAGAAGCTCGAAAAGGTGCTAAGGGCCCAAGAACACTAGTGTGTGTTCTTGGTGTTTTGGAAATCTAGTCAAAACACATAAATGGATGGATGAAAAGATGTACAATCACTAGATTAAGTGATATTCTAACTTGAAAGGGCTAGAAACACTTACTAGATTGAAGATATTGAATAAAAACTTGGATGATACCTGAGAGAGTTTTGGAGTTTACTCTTGAGCTTGCAAATGAGAAATGAAGTGTTTTGGGGAGTAAACTCATGCTTAAGCATGAGTTTACATTTTTTGGGGTAAATTAAGGCCTAAAAATAAAAGTGTGGTCGTGAACTTCTAAGCTACATGGTATTCGCGGTTTTGAAATTTCAAGACTCAAGACGGCACATCCTTTCACCCGATCGTTTAAAGAATAATTATTATAATAGTCAAACTAACTTTAAAATTGTTAAAAACAATTGGAAATGAAATTGACTTATAATATGAAGTGATTGGCTTTTAGGGTTTGACCGAATGAAAATTTCGGGTTGTCACAGTATCTACCAGAGTACCATGACCCCACCAAAATAGAAGAACCAACCTGGGAGTACAAAAAGGAAGTTCCATGGGAACTCGAAAGGGAACTTCAAACATCGTAAGCCAAACCCAGAACCAATGACTATGTATGTCGCAATCACAAACACTCCCACTCCAAAAAAGCCCTATGTTGGAACTCTACCCCACTGTAATAAGTGCAACTTCCACCATGTTGGAAATTGCTTGATCTGCAACATCTATAATTTGAGGGGCCACACCTTTAAGTTATGCAGAAAGGCACCGAACAATTCAGCCTCAACCACTCCTATATGGGGAATCCGAAACGGCTTTGAATGCAACCAACCAGATCATTTCAAGAAGGATTGCCCTAAACTGAAGAACCAGGGTGGTAAAGTAAGGGCATTCATGATAGGTGCAGGAAATGAACGTCAGGAAGCAACTGTGGTTACTGGTACATTTCCTATCAATAATATTTATGCTTCCGTATTATTTGACACCGGTGTTGACATAAACCTTATTACCCATAAGTTTAGGAGAATGATAAACCATAAATCATGCAAATTAAATGATACTTACACGGTAGAAGTAGTAAATTGGCAAATTGAAATAACTTTAGAGATACTAACCAACTACCTTCTCACCCTGAATAATCACATCTTCCATGTCGACCTAATGCCAATGACCATTGGAAGTTTTGATATGAGCATCAGAATGGATTGGTTATCACTGCACCGAGTGGAAATCTTATGTTATGAAATGGTCGTTCAATTACCATTACTCAACAACAAAGACCTTGTGATTTACGAAGATAAATCAGGGAAGAACCTAGGAGTCATCACTTTCATGAAAGCGAGAAAGTGTTTGCAGAAGAGATGATTCGATTTCATGGTCCATGTGGTGGATATGCAAGGCAAGGGTAAGGAAATCAAAGACATACCAAAAGAATGCGATTACCCGAACGTATTTCCATACGATCTACTTGGAGTACCTGCAGTCAGACAAGTCGAATTTTGAATCGGCCTAATCTAGGGTGCAACACTAGTGGAAAGATCTCCTTATTGTCTGGCTCCATTAGAAATGCAAGAACTATCGAGTCAACTACAAGAGCTTCTTGACAAAGGCTTTATCCGGCCAAGCTTTTCTCCTCAGGGAGCTCCGATATTGTTTGTTAAAAAGAAGGATGGTTCGTCCAAAATATGCATTGACTATCGAGAATTGAACAAGCTCACCATCAAAAACCGAAATCCACTCCCAAGGATCGATCACCTGTTCGACCAGCTACAAGGATCCTGCTACTACTCAAAGATCGATCTAAGATTCGACCACCATCAACTCATATTTCAAGAAGCAAATATCCTAAATACGACATTCAGGACTTGGTACGATCACTAGTAGCTTCTGGTTTTGGCCTTTGGACTGACTAGCATACCAGCCGTATTCATGGACCTTATGAATCGGGTATGCAAACCATACTTAGATAAATTTGTGATCGTTTTCATCGATGAATATTAATATATTCACGAACCAAGGAAGGACACGACCAACACTTGCTTTTAATCCTAGAACTTTTAAGAAAAGAGAAACTTTATGGAAAGTTCACTAAATGTGAGTTCTAGATTAACGAAGTGCATTTCCTTGGCCATGTGGTTAGCGGTAAAGGTATTCAAGTCGATCCCAAAAAGATCAAAGCAGTTAAGGATTGGAAAGCACCAATGGCGCTAAAAAAATACGCCAATTCCAAGGGCTTGCAGGTTACTATCAGAGATTCGTCGAGAACTTCTCTAAAATACCCAAGCCTCTCACCGTTCTAAACCAGAAACACAAAATTTCAATTAGGGAGACATCCACGAGTCTGCCTTCCAGAATTTGAGGCAACTATTGTGCAGTGCACCAATTTTCTCTCCACCAGAAGGAACTGAAGACTTTGTAGTGTTCTAATATGTCTCACACCAAGGGTTATGATGCATTCTAATGTAAAGGCATAAGGTCATTGCATACGTATCCCGACAACTTAAACCAAACGAGACAAACAACATGACCCATGACATAGAGTTGGGAGTTGTAGTGTTTGCTTTGAAAATTTTTAGGCACTACCTATATGGAACAAAAGTGTGTCGTTGAAGGTTTGTATCGATCGGGTACACTTCAACAATAAAGAGCAAAAGAAAACTAATCTAAAAAAAATTACATAAAGTATAAAACAAAAGATATTCTACGAATTGTCTTTCGCCAAGAAAGAGTTTGTTTTCACCAAGAAAACGGGTTTGTCATAAGGACGGTCAAAAGATGATCAATGACACCAATCCGTAGATATATACATTACGGTTTCATCCTAATGTTGAATATATACTAGTCTATACAAGTATATCCCATTATTGAAGAGATTGTATCTTATCTATACTAAGAATCTGTTGGATTATATGTCTAAGCCCATAAGTATTATTGGTATGTATTCGACCCGACTTGGCACGGTACGTTTGGGTTGCACTTCACCGGAACTATTTATATGGATAGTCTTTTGAGAATCGTATGTTTATGGTTTATATTAATATATTATAAGTTCTAATATATTAATATGGAATCATGTTATTTAATTAGTATTGACACTAGTAAAAAAATTAGCTACGGGCACACTAAAAGTGTGACCATATGCGTATAGTGACATTTTATTTTTTCACTAAAAGTTTGACAGAAGGTGACTCATCGTATGGGTGTTATGGTCACTTTAAAATGTAGTGCCCGTATGATATGAAAAAATGTGACCATATTATAAAAGTGTGGCTAATGGGTAGGGAATTTTGTTACTAAAATTAATCATTTTATCCAATATTGTGACATTAAACCATCAGTGGACACATTTATTTAATAATTGTAGTGACTGTATATCACCAACTTGCGACATGCATATTGTTTTAGTATGTTGTTTTACTAATATATTGTCACACAGTTTAAAGTTTATTAAGACTATTCAGTATCTTTTGTAAACATGTAATTATGGTGAACATCACAATGTTCGCTAAATGGCCACATGTAATTAATTTCATAAGTGGCGATTTACTAATAATTAGTCACAAAAATAATCTTTCATTGTGACTATTGCCTATCGTATATAAACAATAGATGAACATGACTATTGTCTTCCATATTGTCACGTTATATGTATATTAACATGTCGTTTGGTTTATATTCTGACGCACAAATATTATCTAATCGTGATGATATAGGAATTATTAGTCACAGAGTATTGAATTTAGTGAAATGTGATTTATTTGACACATATTTTTTTTCAATGTTGTTATTGGTTAAGTTGTCGTCACAAAAACTCGACAAAACATGATCTTAAAAGACATGTAGACACATATTTAGTTTAGATCATGGTTATTATTAACCATTTAGCCACATGTCAAAAATAATGTAGAGCGACTATTGTATAATTTTAGAGACATTGAAAAACTTAAAAATATGGCCACATTTATATTATAGACACAAGAAAAATTTGAAGTGTTATTATTGTTTAACATTCGGTGACATTAATTCAATTTTTTTATTGTTACTTTAGCTTTATTTCATACACATCAAAACAATATAAATGAAAGTAACCATAAATCAACAATATGAAACAATAAAAATAAATCAATATTATTAATAATTGAAATACAAATTCATACATAAGATCCCTAATTAAAATAGCCAAAAGAACTTGTACTTATAACAAATCTAAAAATATGGTAAAGAAAACAAAAAAAAAACATAAGCCAAAAGTATTGAAATTTCTACATATAATAACCATTTATCCTTCTAAAAAATTTCATTAATGCAAATTGTGATATAGAATATCAAATGAGATCACTCCTTTTCGTAGATACTCATAATCTGCATTTCTTAACTCTAGGGCTTCATATATGCTAATATGCTTGTGAATAGAAAATAGATATAAACCATTTATAAGTCCAATCATACATGATCTTATAAAAAGAATCTATAAGGAAGCATGTTTTTGTATAAATTATTTATTAGTATACTACATCCATAACATATACTATCAAGAAACCAATCGAAACCACACTATACCAATAGAAACCACACTATAATACATGTTAAAGCAGCAGTAGGCGGTATGTCTCTAGCTCTGGCCAATGTTCCATTAGAGGGTGTAATATGAACCTAAAATTTGGAAATATTAAATATTAATATCAATTTCCACTTGTTTTAGTTTAACAACACCAACATCAACATCAATCTATCATCCAAGTTACATATAACACATACATATAGTTTCCAATTTACATAATCATACATCCAACCTATCAATCTACTACTGCATCAAGTTTTAACTCCATGGACCTAGACCTACAGTGGTTAATCCCTATTGAACTGGGTTTTATAGAAAAAAAAAAGAAAAGAAAAAAAAATGGGACCAATATTGTTTTGTTAGATCGTGTTTCAACTAGTTTTCAAAAAGAATCACCAGCAGTAAATAATAAAGTCCAATTCCATATAATAAACAACTCCAAATCCCTGTACAAACATCTCCAGGAAATCAAACGAAACTAGCGCTTGCTCTTTTAATTTCCTTTTACCAAATCACAAATTAAATAATTAAAATTTCATAAGGAATACTGACCTATGATTTTTAGTGGCAGAAATCAACATATAATAACACCTAAATCATATTAGATATATTAAGATTATGTGCGATATTATAAACCATGAAATCTAAGACTTGGTGAATCTTGCATCGTCGTCACAGGGTTAAAGCCAGGAGTACCCATACCAAATCAATGGTTTTAAAACCTTGGAAACAGCCATACGACAAATTCTTGGAGGTGTCGACCACGTTGATGTTAAGGAAGCAGAAGTTTCCGCAAGACAGAGGTTGCACCTAATTCCAAAATTAACTAAAGTCAGGAAAAAAGAAGAGTTAAATGATATTTCCCTATTAGTTGAACTTTGATTGTTAAAGAATCAGAGGATCTAGGGTTAAATTTGTGATGAAGGATTGAAAGGTATTATTGAATTCGTTCGAAATTATCGATAGAGCAAGTTCCTCTCAAATTTCTAGTGACGGACGACCCAATTCAGAAGTTTGGAAGACTATGTAAGAGAACATCAAGCATGCAAAACCACATAACTAGGAACAAATGCAAAGGAATCTGAATTATTACATGAAAAGGTACTCACAAGTTCTTTAGAAAGGCCATTAGATTTGAATGATTTATAATGATTCCTCCTTGTTTTACCCTTTCCTGAAACTCTAACAATGTCACCAATTGGTTTCGCATCTTCCACAGGTACTTCTTCTTCCTCTTCTTCTTCCGGGGCTAGGAAACTTCTTTCTCATCCTCTTCATCTTGGGTTTTTTCTTGTCTCGTTTAGAGGTCGAAATTGACTCATACAAAGATCGATCGACAATCAGATGTGTGAGAAGCGAGGTCACGGTGTGTGGACCGAAAATATGTGTTGTCAGCGTAGGTTATAGAGAAGATAAAGGGTAAGGAAGAGAGGGATGAGCGTATCAGGTGTGTTTAAAATGGAATTAGGTCTAGAAATAGGGAAAATTGAAACGGGGAAGGTGGAAATTAAAATGAGAGCGGCAACCTAAAATTATCAAGTTTAATTTTGAATATTTATAAAAACCTAAAATTTTCAAACTCTCAAACTTAAAGTTATGTTATTTAATTTTGAAAATTAATACAAAAAATAAAATTCTTAAACTCTCAAAGTGTATGTTGATATATATTATTAAATAAATTTCAAATAAATTAACCGATATATATACACATACACACACACACACACACACACATATATATATATATATATATATATATATATATATATACACACACACACGCACACACACAACAAACATAAATGGAGATTATACTTTTGTTGTGATTAAAAATAAATTTGAAATGTGTCTTGTTAGTCTTTAAAACTTCACATATAAAACTACACCTCACATTTAAGACCCAAGGTGTAAGGATTAGGTGGAGTGGGTGAGTCTAAATTCATGGGGTGATGTGTATGTGGTTTTGGATATTAGGATGGGTAGAATAGGGGTGAGGTGTGGTTATGGTTGGTGTAAGGGTGGGGTGGGAATGTAGGTGTTGTTATGGGCATGTGTGCGGAGGGTGGTAGGTAGTGGTTTGGGTTTCATCTATCTTATAGAAGTATGAGGTGAGTCAGAGGTGGGGCAGGTGGGTGGTGTATAGGTCACGCATGTGGATGGGTGGTGTAGGTAATATAAGGTGAGGGTGTGTGGGCATGGGAATATGGATATGGATGTAGATATGGGGTGATGTGGTGGTATGGGTGTGGGTGGGGGTAGAGTTGGGTTGATGAGTAGGTGTGTGTGGTGTGTGTGGTCTTGAGGTGGAGCGGGGTAGGCGTTAGTATGGGAATGTAGGAATGGGTTCTAGGCAATAAACTATAAACCAACACATATACCCTACCATATTCCAAATCCCTATATCCACCCACCTTACCCAAATCCACTCAAAATATATATACACTTAAACTTGAAAGGTCAAATATGAGTATAGGAAGGTGGCAAGAGGTTGGTGTGGGTATATGATATTTAGGGTGTATGGAATGGAGGTATAAGTGGGTTGGAGGTGAGGTGAGCCGATAGGATACAATGTGGGCTTGTGGGTGTGGGAGTGTGGTTACAGATGTAGGGTGAGGTAGGTGGTATGGGTGTAGGTGTGGGTGGGGATAGAGTTTGGTAGATGGTTGGGTGGGTATGGGGTGTGGGATGTGGAGGTGGTTGAGGTGGAAGTCAGCCTTTGTTTATAAGTTGATTCCCTAAGTATGCCTTATTCCTTATGTCATAAGCCATTCTCCTTAAGACCTAAGTTTTGACACCTAAGCCTTAAGACTTAAGCCAAAAGACATAAACCATTAGGCATAAGCTATAAGCAATAAACCATAAATCATAAGTTATAAACCATAAGTTGAACCCCATAAGCCCTAAGCTCTAAGTCATACTATAAAATCCTTATGACCTAATCCCTAAGTGCTAATCCATAAGACATAAGCCTTAATTCATATGACCTAATCATAATCCTCATGCCATAAGCCTTTAATCCTTAAGCCATAATTTCTAATATCCAAGCCATAAATCATAATACCCAAGGTGTATGCACTACCCTATACGTCATAAGCCTTAATCCATAAGCTATAGGTCATAAGGCCTAGGCCTAAGCCCTAATACATAAGCCATAAGCCGTAATACCTAAGCTATCAGCCTTAAGCCTTAATTCATAAGTCATAACTCATTATCCATTTGGGTTGCCCTAGGCTAACCTAAATCATAATTCATAATACATAAGTCATAATATATAATCCATAATCCCTAACTTATATGTATTAAACCATACATCATAAGTCATAAGTCAAAAGCCATAACCTATAATCCTTAAGCCATAAGTCATATGACACACACACACACACATACATATATACACCGCCACTTATTGGGAGGTTAATTTAAAAGACATTCAAACAAAAATTTAAGCATCAGGCATCAGCTAACCCCAAATTCATTTTCCCGCTATATTCAACAACATACACCGCCACTAATTGGGCGTGTGTGTTTGATAAATTCAGTAGGAAAAAGATAGGAGATATGAGATTAAGATAAGAGAGGGTGAGGAATCAATAGAAATCAAAAGAGAAAGATATAGATTTAAATGGAGAAAGAACAAGATTGGTGGGGGGAGGAGGCAACGCCCACCGACTCTACTGTGGAGGTCGACCCACAATGATAGAAGTGATCTCTGCTCCATTAATTTTACCCTTCTGCTTCCCCTTCTCTTCGTAAATCGGTAAGTTAAACATTAAACATTTCTTTTGTAGATCATTATCTATTATTGTTATTTTAATTGTCTGTTTATTTTGAAAATTGTGTGGATTTTAGCTAACATAATATACATATAATGATCAGGCTTCCTCTTTATCGTTTTCCTTTTTTTTGTTGTTTTAACAAATTAACGACTTTGCGTTTGAAATCTACACAAATCAATGATGAAATAGTATTATGATGTTCGATAATGATTAAGCTCCATGACATTAGTGTGAACTATGAACTAATGATCACTACATGAACCTTCAATTCGCTTTAGTTGTAATCAAGGGTTGATGATCAAGTTACCCTTAGGCAAAGGTTTAAGAACTTTAGGCCTTTAATTGAATATAATCAATGGATTGAAAAAATTCATCTTTGATAGCTTTTGATTTATTACTTATAAAAAAATTATGGATGCCACAGTTTTTCACAATCATATCTCGTGTTGCAACCATATTAAAGACAAGATACACCTCACCCGAATTTTGGAATGCTGGATTAGGGCTCTTTCTAGAAGTTGAACAAACGGTGGCTAAATCTTCTGAAAAGCAACATCTGAAGACTTACGTAGTTAACTGGTTCTTGATAAATTGTATATAGATTGGTCACTTCTAAGAAAGGGTAAAATGGTCATTTTTTGCAGGGTATTTTTTGAAGAACATTTAACTGTGGACCAAGAGCCTCCACAACCTCAGTGGTTGGTTCAATCAAATCTGATGATTGCCCTTGCTGCTACATTGTATCAAGCTAAAACATCTGAAAACAACACGTCAGATGGGCACACCAATATCCCACGAGAGCTCATGGATAGACTTCAAGAGTTTATGCCCAACAGATGAGATACCAGGAGCGAGTCCCTATCTCACCTTGTTCCACCTTTTTCAGTCAGACAAAAAGTTACAAATATTGTCCGGTTGATATCGGTCTTAGCCCCAGTCCAATGCATGACAAACGGAGTATACGACTCTCATGTTGTGTCTGGTCCAGGGGAAGGGCATAATAGTAATTTTTTATTGATGTTTATATACAATTTCCATAAGGGGATTCAATAGCGAGAGCACCACCAACAAGTAAAGAGGTGGTTGCAAAGCTTCTAGATATTGTTATTACAAATGAGATCTTGGCCAGTTTGGAGTTTATTAGATATATGTACGTATAATATTTTAGTAAATGTTTATATTCTTTTAATTGTACTATTTCAAGCACACATTGCTGTCAATTCATGTTTGATATTGTTATAAAAAATTATTTTGTACTCAAATGACAAAATACTTTCGTTAATCTCTTTTTACCATATTATACCATCAAAATTTTCTGTTGTAATGTTGTTATAACACGAAACTAGTTTTTTTTTTAGTTTTTTACTGTAATTCTGGATGACATTTTATAACATAAACTGCATATTATAGCAATGTACTTTCGTTATGCAATGTTAGAAAAAGTTGTATTCTTTTCATTTATTTGTCAAACTTTTCTGTTAAAGAAAGTTGTATTTTTTTTCATTTTTTAATGGTGTATGATCTGGTGCAATTAAAAGAGTACATGGCAAAAAAGGGCAATTCGGACCTTTATTATGGTTGTTACTGAAACTCCACCATTCAATATAACTTAACTAGGAAACAATTTCAGTTTTATAGCAACAAATTTTTAGTTTATGAGGACTATTCTTTAAACTTACAAATACAATAGTACACCCAAAATGAACATTTCATAATTATAGTAACATAATCAATGAACGACCCCTAATTATACTGATAATACGTTATTGTTTTTTTATAAATATATTTACATATAGACACATATAATAGTTGTAATCATAACTAAATGCTACCTATACTCACAATATTTGTTTCTTCTTAAAGCCAATTCAACATATTTTGACACTCATAATAAAAGGTACATGACCATAAACAACTAATACTAACTTGCTTTGTTTTCATGTGTTAACTAAGTAGAACTAGTACTAAACCGTCCTATGGACACACAAATATTTAGTGTGACCATATGTATCACATCTTAGCTACTTTGAATATTATGTGTCTAAAAAGGCACTAGGTTATAGACACACATACAACTGCCTCATGTCACAATACATTTATCTATTGTCTCTTATTAAAAAAGTATGACAATCTTAATCGATACTTGTGGCTAATTGTGACCTATGGCGTCAATGTTCGAGTGTGACTAATATTTGTCACTTTTGGTATAATTAAGTGTGGTTAAAGTTTTGATTATCTATACAATGGCCACACAAACTAATTTAATTGTATCCAAAAACAGTTTGTAAATTTTTTTAATGACCTTTGGGCACACTTTTAATAAAAATTGTGACAGGCCGTTTTTCGGAAAGTGTGACCGTAGGTCATTTTTGTACTAGTGTGATCAAGAATTAATTTAGCATTAATTTAGTGATCAAAAGAAACTAATTAAATATGGACTCTTATATATAGTATGGGCCAAGTTCATTTAGGTTGGGCTAAGCTTGCAAGGATAGTCCATGGAGTTTTTAACACATGGATCCTATGGAAATGAAAGGTCATGGGTATTAGGGTTTACATGGATGAAACCCTAATCCTCCATAATATATAAAGAGGTCTTTGGCATATGAAATGGGACTAGTGTGTGAGGATACAAGAGTGGGCCAATTTCTAGTGTGCTTACTATTCTCTCAAGTTTTTCCAAGGTGTTTTGGTGATTTATGATTCCACTTGAGGCTTCCACACTGTCACACCCCAAAACCAGAACGGCGGAAACGTTCTGGGGCAGGGACGTCATGTACAGTATCACAACACAGAATAATAGTAAACAAACAAACAAAATCATCCATTGCATTAATAATGTATTTTAATACAAGCGTGTTCTGTACAGTTTACAAGACACCAAAAATATGAATCAAAATAAAAAGATGAATCTTGAACTATGCTCCATCTTCTCAAAAGCTGATCTCGGTACCTGTCTACTGACGACCTGAGAATACAAGTTATTTTGAAAGAGTTTATTGGCATTAAAGCTGGTGAGTTCATAAGTATTTTAGTGTCGTTGATTGAATGAAAATGATTGTAAGTATTGAGTGTGTAATTTTGTAAAAATGTTTGTAGTAATTGCTTGTAACCCTTACAAAAACCTATATTTTCTATTAAAAGTAGCCTTCTACCAAGGCATCAAGTGATGTACGTTTGCTCATTGTAAAAGAGGTATTTCTCCCAATGTGACTATCATTTAATAAAATATAGTTCTATCATTACTATTTATGTGAGAAGGTCACAAAGTAGATGTAATGGAGAAATAACGAAGTATTTTAGTGTTATGATATAGTAATTGCTGTTGTACTTATTACCTTAAACCAAACGTTAATTAAGGTATAATGTTATATAATTGTAATCGTACTAAATGACTACGGGAAATCACGACGCTGTAATACATCAAACATTAATGACATTTGTCACCCGAAGATCTGCAGATCCCACTGTAGCTAGCAGTAAGGTGTAGGATTGTCAATCCAGTATAGATCTATACACAAATTCATGTTCTCCCTCCAGGAGATTCTAGATACATATCGAGCCATGGCAGGTGGTGCCATGCCATGAAACAGTGGTTCATATATATGTTATAGTATGTATGTATTGTTTGTATTAGTGTAGTGAATGTCCTCCCTGATTCTCATCATAGTATGTTCTTTAGTATAGTATTTAGTGTGTATGAATAGTGTGTAATAGTGTATGTTCTCTCTTTCTATGTTTAGTATGTTCAATTGTATTGTGTAGCGTATGTATTGTTTCCGGTATGTATTGACTCATGTATGAACTGACTCTTTGTATGTTCCATAGTATTAGAAATAGTAAGTAGAATACTTCTAAACTATACTTATTATAGTTTACTAGTAGTGTTGTATAAATGACTTTGTATATACATCTTTGCTACCCAAAGTGTTGGAACTAAGGTAAAAGCTTTATATCTATACATATATACATGATATGTAACTAAGGATCAAACGACACTCGGACAAGCAAAAAGGTACTCTAAGTCTGCAACCAAATAAGGAACATGAAGTAAAGTGAGTTATTAGTCCTAAGTCCTTCAAACCTTACTTATATAACTATATATGCATTAGATATGATTTAGCAATATATAAGTTTAAATAATTGAAAGTAAAGATTTGGTAACTAAAACTAAGTTTTATAAATCGTTTAACATGTAAAAGTGTTTGATAATCATTTTGAAATAGTTTTGTTGACAAAACAGTTAAAAGTATAGTAAATCCATTTGTTTGCAAATTATAAATCACATGTGATTGATATTATAACTAGTTTGATTCAACTTGTATTCCCCCCCCCCATAAAGCATTTAAAAACATTTCAAAGGCTGATTAAGGGGTATGAACTCACCTGTGGTGAGTAGATAGTATGGAAGTGTTGGACAAGGTGCTAGGTGTCAAGTGAAGACTTGAACACACACAATGATCCTAATAACATATAAAGACATATGTATGCATCTAATTACTCATTATAACACTAATTAAGTAAGTATAAACACCCTAAAGTGTGGAAAACACTTTGGTTTAAGGGTTAGAAGGCCAATGGGTTGCATCAAAAGAGGATGGAACGCATTGCTATTGAGTTCATGGCCCAAGGACCACTTCCCATGGAGTTTACGGCCCAAGGACCACTCCCCATGGAGTATACGGCCTAATGTTTATGGCCCTAGTGGCTTTACGGCCGTAAAACCATGGCAAAATCCACAAAATCGAAGTTTAAGGTCCCTAGTTCAATGGTGAAGGGTTCTATTCCAAGTTCTAAGCATTAGGAAGGAAGTTAGGGCAACATTGCACCCCTTCATGGAGTTTACGGCCTTGGGAGATGCCTTAGCCGTAAACTCTCATCCATTCCATTTTTTGTGATGTTTCTAAGGTGTAAACAAGTTCATTCAAGAACACAACAAGCTAGGAAAAGAGTACTTACAATAAAGAAGATTGTTTGGGTGTTTAAGGTCCAAGAACACTAATGTGTGTTCTTGGTGATTTGAAGAACACTTGAAGATCTATGTAAAAGTGTAGATTTCATGGATGAAATGGTGTATAACAACTAGATGAAAGCTTATAACAACAAATCAAAGAAAGAAAACACTTACATTTTGGAAGATTGGAAGAAAAGTGTTATGATACTTGAGAGAGAAGTTGATGTTCTTGAGTTTGAAAGTTGAGAAATGAGGAAATGAAGAGTAAAATCATGCTATATGCATGAGTTTACAGCCATAAGGGAGTTTATGACCCAAACTCCAAAAGTTTGGCCATGAACTCCTTTTTAAGGTGTTATGTGTCTGTTTACTACTCCAAGACCCTAGAAGGTACTTCCTTTTATTCATTCGTTTGAAGAAATATTAATAAAACACCCAAAACGGAGTTTAAACCGGCTAAAAATTAGCAGAAATGTGTTTGAATTTTATTTGAAGTGCTTGACTGTAGGGTTTGTACGAATGGAAATTTCGGGTTGTCACATCATCCCCCCGTTAGATGGAATTTTGTCTCGAAATTAGAGTTTAAGCAATAAAGTAGTTACAAATAACTAAGCCAAAAGATGAGGAAATTACAATTTCATTTGATCCTCCCGCTCCCAAGTGAATTCTGGTCCTCACTTGGTGTTCCAGTGAACCTTCACTATTGGGATGTGGCTTTGCTTCGTTCGCTTGACCTCACGGTCCATGATCTCTACCGGTTCTTCCACGAAGTTGAGGCTCTCGTTGATCTCAATCTTGTCGACTGGAATTACAAGAGTCTCGTCAGACATACACTTTTTCAAGTTTGAGACATGGAATGTAGAATGTATGTTACTGAGTTCGTGCGGTAGATTGAGTTTGTAAGCTACAGGCCCGATTCGGGCAAGAATCTCGAAAGGCCCTATGTATCTTGGATTTAGCTTTCCATGCTTTCTGAAGCGTATGAAGCCCTTCCAGGGTGAGACTCTCAAAAGAACGTGGTCTCCCATGTGGAATTCCAAAGGTTTCCTTCACTTGTCTGCGTAGCTTTTCTGTCGGTCTCTAGAGATTTTCAATCGTTCATGAATATGAACGATCTTTTTTTGTCGTTTCCCAAATCATCTCCGGACCTATGAGAGCGTTATCAGGAACTCGACCTTTATCTAACTGTGTGTCACCCACCTCAGCCTAGCATAGAGGGGATCTACATTTTCAGCCATAGAGAGCTTCAAATGGAGCAGCCTTTATGCTCGTGTGATAACTATTGTTATAGGAGAACTCGATAAGGGGCAAATGGGTATCACATGCTTTCCCAAATTTGATCACACATGCTCGCAACATATCCTCTAGTGTTTGGATAGTTCTCTCACTTTGTCCGTCGGTTTGTGGGTGGTAGGTTGTACTCATGTCCAGCCTTGTCCCTATGGAACTTTATAGCGACTGCCAGAACCTCGAAGTGAACCTACTATCTCTATCAGAGATAATGGATATAGGGACACCATGAAATCATACGATTTCCCTAATGTAAGTTCTTGTAAGCTTCTCCATCTTTTCAGTCTCCTTGATTGGTAGGAAATGCGCGGATTGGTCAATCTATCGATGATGAACCAAATGGTATCAAATCCACTTGTTTTCTTGGGTAACTTGGTTATGAAGTCCGTAGTAATCCGCTCCTATTTCCACTCAGGTATCTCTGGTTGTTGAAGTAAACCAGATGGTTTCTGGTATTTGACCTTAACCTTGGCGCAAGTAAGGCATTTACTCACGAAGGTAGCAATCTCTACTTTCATGTTAGGCCACCAGTAAAGCTCTTTAAGATCTAGATACATCTTGTTTGAACCCGGGTGGACAGAATATCTAGTGTTGTGCGCCTCGGTCACGACCAAGTCTCTGAAGCCACCATGTTTCAGTGTCCAGATCCGGTTCATGAGAAATAAGGCTCCGCCATCCTTGACTTCCAGATTCTTCTCCTTCCCTCGCAGGGATATACCCGGCACATTTTCAGGTTTCAAAGCTTCGAACTGAGCCTCCTTAATTTGTGTGGATAGATGCGAATGGATAGTCATAGTCAGTGATTTGACTCTTCGGCCAGAATATTCTTTCCGACTTAGGGCGTTTGCTACTACATTGGCTTTACCCGGATGATAACGAATTTCATAGTCATTGAGTAGCTCGACCCACCGTCGTTGCCTCATATTGAGTTCCTTCTGGTTGAATATGTGTTGCAGGATTTTGTGGTCTGTAAAGATAGTGCTTTTTGTACCGTACAGGAAGTGTCTCCAGATCTTTAGAGCAAACACAACTCCTCCTAGCTCAAGATCGTGTGTAGTGTAGTTCACTTCATGTGTCTTCAGCTGCCTTGAGGTATAGGCGATGACCTTACCTCATTGCATCAGAACACACCCGAGACCTTGATTTGACGCATCGCAGTAGACTACGAAGTCTTATATTCCTTTGGGGAGGGATAGTATCGGCGCGGTGCACAAGGCTCGTTTTAGCATTTGGAATGCCTTCTTACTTTTCTCTTCCCTGTCAAAGGCCACACCCTTCTGGTCAACGTTGTAAGAGGTTTCACAATTCGGGAGAAGTTCTGTATAAATCTGTGGTAGTAGCCAACGAGGCCTAGAAATTGACGAATTTTGGTAGGCTCCTTTGGTGCTGACCAATTCTCAATGGCCTTAATTTTGGAAGGGTGCACGTGGATTCCTTCTTCACTAACCACGTGTCCTAATAATTCGACCCTCCGGATCCAAAATTCACATTTAGAAAACTTGGCATAAAGCTTCTCTGTTCGCAGGGTTCCTAGGACTTGCCGCAGATGCTCACTATGTTCCTCCTTACTTCGAGAGTAAATAAGCATGTCATCGATGAAGACGATGACGAACTGATCCAAGTAAGGATGACATACTCGATTCATTAAGTCCATAAACACTTTTGGTGCATTTG
This sequence comes from Lactuca sativa, assembly GCF_002870075.4. Classification (NCBI taxonomy): domain Eukaryota; kingdom Viridiplantae; phylum Streptophyta; class Magnoliopsida; order Asterales; family Asteraceae; genus Lactuca; species Lactuca sativa. Next base: position 77,353,386 of record NC_056624.2, on the reverse strand, counting down.
TCAATCCGGATGGCATCACCACAAACTCGTAGTGTCCGTAACGAGTTTGGAATGCTGTCTTTTGAGCATCCTCCACTAACACTCGCAACTGGTGATATCCAGACCTCAGATCAATCTTTGAAAAGTACGACAACCCTTGTAGTTGGTCAAACAAATCGTCTACGCGAGGCAAAGAGTAGCGATTTTTAACCGTTAGCTTGTTGAGCTCCCTGTAGTCGATGCACATACGAAACGATCCGTCTTTCTTCTTGACGAACAAGATTGATATTCCCTAGGGTGAGAAGTTTGGTCTAATAAAGTCGTTGTTGAGTAGTTCGTTAAGTTGACCGGATAGCTCCTGCATCTCAGCTGGTGCTAGAAAATAGGGAGATTTGGCTACTAGGGTAGCTCCTGGAACTAGGTCGATTCTGAACTCGACTTGTCGCTGCGGGGGTAATCCTGGTAGTTCTTTTGGAAAGATGTCGAGAAAGTCGCATACTACGGGGATGTTTTTTAGGTCTTTGGGTTCTTGACTCGTATCAACAACGTGTGCAAGGAATGCACAATATTCCTTACGTAGGTCCTTTTGAGCTTGAATACTTGAGATGATGCTAAGGATTGTGTCGGGTTTGTCGTCGTAGATAATAAAAGTTTCGTTAGACGAGAGATTAAGGCGAACATCCTTTTTGTAACACATAATGTCAGCACGGTGTAGACTCAACCAATCCATGCTGATGATGACATTGAAACTTTTAATCGAGACGGGCATGAGGTCGATTGGAAATGAATGGCTATCTAGAGTTAGGGTACGTCCTATGTATATACTACTAGTGCTCCCAGTCTTCCCACTAGCCATTTCTACAGTGAATGGTTGTTTAAGTGTGCGTGGTTGTTGTTTAAGTAAGTGTGCAAATTTATGGTTCATGAAACTTGTCTCCGGTCCACTACCAAATAGTATGGATGCATAAGTGTTTTCAAGGAGAAACATACCAGTCACCATTGTTGGGTCAGCAACTGCTTCCTTGTGGCCTATAGCCAAAACTCTTCCCGCTCCACCGACATTTCCTGCCTTGGGGCAGTCACTTTTGTAGTGGCCCACTTCGCCACATCCATAACAAGACTGGGTCACACCAGATCCATAACAATTCCCGGCAAGGTCCATTGTGGTGGAAGCTACATTTGTTGCACTTCGGCAAATTCCCCGCACACTGCTTTATCAGAGTAGCAGCGACCGGTGTTATCGCGGCATTGATGAGATTAAAAACCTTTAATCTATGAAGATCGATTAGATCTCAAACAGGTAAGTAAATATAAAACTGTAAGAACACGAAAATAAGAACAAGACAAGAGTGAATCAAACGTGTCGAATGATTAAACAAAATCCTCAGAAGAGCTCGATTAAGAACATCAACTGTAGAGGATTAGTAGGTTACAAGAACGATCAAAGAAATCTATAATACTATCGTTACGCTATAGCATAATCGTTAACCTAATATGCATGCAAGCATATACTTATATATTAAACAAAATGGGCTCTCGGTTGGACAGGCCCAAACCGGAATACAAATAAAATAAATAAACATTCGAGCCCAAAGACGCAACACTTGAGCAAATCTTCAACCCAACAATCTCCCCCTTTGCGTCAATTGGAGCGAGACCTTCATTTGTTACTTGGGCCAGCAGCGGAGCCAGGTACCTTCTTCTTCACAGTGTTAAACAGACGAGAGATTAAAGCCAGAATCGTCTGCCTAAACCTGATGTACCACAGGATCATGTCATTGAAGTACTTGACATCATCTGCTGTATTCTCTTTACACCTTCGAATGATCGATAATACATGCTCTAGACAAGCAGTGGTGTAGAGATGTTTGTCAGCTAAAGCAAAGAGACATTTCTGTCCTTCTGCTCTAGTGAACATGATCGAATTGCGTCTCGGGTCGATCTTGCCCATCTTCATCTGATTGAGATCACTGGCCGATCCCACAAGAGCTATCTTCGGTTTCTTCTTGAAGACAGTAGCAACCTCCTGATCCATCAGGGCAACCTCCATGATATAATAGACAATCATCCTCTTGATATGGTCTATAATCGGACCATATTCAGCTTCATTCATCAAGAGGATGTTGTGCAGAACAATCCAATCATGAGGATTTAAGTTCGGTAGATCCGCCAGGGAGATATGATGTGCAGTTCTAGCAGATCCTCGAATCACCTTGAACCGAACGTTTATGAATCTACCTTCGGTGTAAGGCTTCAGTACCCGAACGCTTACTATCTTCTGGGCGCTCCAAGTTAGATATTGAGGACGAGCAGCCATCAGATAGAAGTCGATGAGCTCCCTATCAAGCTCAGCGTTCGGATGAGGGACTTCAAAGATATTTGAGAAGGCATGGAAGATGAATGCCTTTCGAGTCAACGACATGTCGAACTGCGAATCGACAGAATTAACGCAGTCGAACGAAATCACCGGCTCGAGCCATAATATGTTGGGAGTGTCTATGGCCTCTTTGATCATTCTCTCCCGAGTCCATGCAGGGAAGAGAGTCTTCCTGCTCTCGAGGAGATCGTGGGCTTCCTTCTGCTTTCGTTCGGCTTCTTCAGCCTCTCGCGCCACACGATTTACGTCTTCATCCACATTGCAACTGTTCTTTCGTTTCAACATGTCCGCAATGGTCTCGTTGTCTTCATCTTCATCTTCTTCCTCAGCTATATTTTTCCCTTTGTCCTTCACACCCGAACCCGAAGCTTGACCAGTCGGAGGTGGTTCGGTTGTGTGAGTAGCTTTGGAGGAAGGAGGTGGTTTCGATCCGGTCTTCTTCTCTTTTCCCCCTTGTTTCGGAATGGACACGAAACTAGGTAAGCCTTCTATTTTGCTGAGAAGGTCCATGGCCGGAGATAGCTTTTCAGCAAGGGTTCGCCTCACCGAATGGTTTAGAATCGGATCATGTGCTTCTAGGATGTTGGATAGGGCAGCGTGTACATCCGAAACACATGTCTTGATGACCTCCCTTTCGGATCGAAGAGCTTCCAGCTGTTGTTGAGAGTTGGATAGCTGAGTGCTCTTGACCTTTAGGGCGGTGGTTTTGCTTGCGAGAACATCCATCAAAGAGTTTTCAGCCGCAAGATCCTCTTGTAGCTTAGCAAGGCGTTCATCGATGGAGGCACGAAGGGCCGAGTTGTCGTCGCTTATGGTTTGGCGAAGGGCAGCGAACGAAGTCAACTCCGTTGAGACGAACTTTGCCAATTGCTGAACAATTGGTTCCAAAGTTGTCTTGGTGGAATCCGCACTCTCCTGCAATGACTTCAGCAGAGAAGAGGCGTCTGAGAATAGTTTATTGACTTTTGCGGTCGAAGCCTCACAGGCTTTGGTAGAGGCGTCGATGGCGGCAGTTGCTGAGGCTACCGAATCATGCTGAGCCCTGGAGAAGGCATCAACAATCTTCTGAAGAGCAGCTTCAGATAAGGAGGACTGTTGGTTGGAAGAGGAGGCGAGAAGTAAGTCAACCTTCTCGTTGAGCTCCTTAAGATGCTTCTTTGTCACTGAAGCATCATCCTCTTCATCACTTTGAACCTAAAACGGACTGAAATAGACCGAATCAAAGGTCATGTGATCACCGCCAAGAAAAGGGTTTTCTCCATCAGAGGCATTTTCTGGAGATGGAGGGGGTGGTGAAGCTGGGGGTGTTGTGGGTTTTGAGGATTCAGGTTGAGTATGGGGTGGGGTAGTTTCGGGTGGTGGTTGAGTGTGGGTATGTTCGGTTGTATGGGTTTCGTTTCGTGGTGGTTCGGTTGCGGGTGGGGTTTCGGTTGCACTGGTATGAACCCCCGTATCAAATACGTTGGTTGTAACCTTTGCAGTGGTTGTTGTTGTAGTAGTGAAAATGGGTGGTGGTATAGGGAAAGAGGTTAGGGGAATAGTGGTAGTGGGGTTTATGGTCAGAATGGAAGTAAGGATAGTTTGTGTGGGTGAAGGGATGGGTGAATGATGGATTTCCATGTCTGGAGTAGGGGATCGGGGTGGGGTATTGCCTCTTTGAGGGGTTTCGCCTCCTTGAGAGCCGTTCGAACCCGAACTCTCACCTTCCGATTCACTTGAAGAGGAAGGGATGACAAGCTTGCGCTTCGGTTGAGTCTTCCTCCTCTTCGGCTGTGGGGACTGAGCAGTCTTTGTCTGTTTCCTCTTCTTGGGAGAAGGACCCTTAGTAGCTTTGGTCGCTTGCTTCCCTTTGTCCGCCTTTTTGCCCCTTGGCACCGGTTTGTCCGCATCGTGGATGGACTTGAGCATTTCCGGTGTGAGTTCCCTTGGCCCTGACTGTTTGAACTCCTTGATCGTCCTGATGATCCTGCTATCAGAAGGAACATCGCCATACATTGTCTCCGGAATTGAGCCAATGAAGGAAAATTTGGACGCATCAGAGACGATTATCTTGGTGGTATGAAAAGTACCAACCGAAGACATCACTGCACCAGCAGCAGTAGGGATATCCAGCTTATCCATCGCCCACTTGGTGATGAGAATCCAGAACCGGGCCAGCGACACCTCAGAATGTCGAGATGAAGAAGAAAGGCTCTGGATGAGCTGTTGCCAGAGGTCCAACCCAAAGTCCAAGTTAATCCCGTTGTAGACCGCATACATGATCGACAAGAAAAGTCGACTGGCACTGTCGGATCCTGAGCTCCGTTCCGACAAGCCCTTGAAGAGGACTGTGAACATGCCATTCCACTGCGGCGGCAAGCATGACTTCTTGAATTTCGCAACGGAGACGGGCGCCTCCGTGTACCCCATGTTATAAAACATGTTGTAAAGATGGCCCACTGGAATCGATTCCGGATGGATTCTTGAAGAGTCAGCAGCAAACCCTAGCAGAGTGCAGAATCGCTACCTTGAAATCGAGGTCTTGTGATCGGCAACTTCAAAGAATACCCGCTCAACTGCTTTGTCGTAATACGCAGTTGCATACACCTGTGAGAGAGCCACCATTGGTACAGACTCAATCCTTGAGAGAGCTGGAGCTATTTGGGAGTACTTCAAGCACTCAATGATCGGCGACATGTAGGAGTCGTACGCCAGAGGGTTGGGATCAATCACCAAACATTGTTGTGGACGAATGGGAAGGATTTGTGAGGTAGCATGGACGGAAGAGGATTCTGCCATTGTTGAAGGTATGAAGAAGATGATGAACAGGAAAGCTTTTTGAGAGTGTTTGGTCGCTTGAAATTTCGGAGGCAGTAAAGAGGTAAATAGTGGTGAAGACGGCCTTTTATAGTGGATGATAGGAGAGAGAAAAATCGTTTCAAATCTTCTATGGAGATACGAAAAGGTTTCCTGAGTGACAGATGGATGACAGTTGAGGCGTGCGATGATCACGTAGGAGAGAGAGTGTCAGTTTCCTAGGATCACGCCACCCAACAAGCGCCGTTTCAGGAGAAAACCGTTTCAATTCCTCACGCGCCTTTAATGTTCAGAGAGATGACGCTTGGATTTTGCACACGCGTCCACGTTGTCAGTAAAAGTATGGCTGTTTCAAATTCAATCCTTGGATTTTGCACACGCGCCCATTTTTAATTACCGGTTGAAATTCAATCCTTGTAATTTCCCGCCTGAGTCAGCAACTCTTCGTCTTATCTATTTGAATCGCATCTTTTGAATTAACTGCCCACGTGGAGGATTGTTGATCACGTCTTAATTATTAACCACCAATTGAATAAATCATCCTGAAATTAATTAGTAACGGAATTTTGGAAAATCAATGATTTTCGTGCAAAGAGTGTAAAATGAAAAGAAATAAAGCAACTCTTTATAGGATTAACTGTGATGTCAATAATGACACGAAACTGATGATCCCGGGCACGAATCTCTTCCTTCAAGGTCAAGAGAGACCTTAAAGTGTTAATGTGGATTCCCGTTGAATTACGATCAAACACTTTTTAAGAAATGTTGAAAGGCTTCTTTTAATTAGGCTACTTTATGGTGGGTTTCGCTTTGATGCAACAATTCTAATCTTAAAATAAGAGAGAAAGTGATCAAAGTACTTGTGAGACCGGTTAGTCTGTTGAACAAGTAGGTAGGAATTTATTTGAAATTGGCTTGGAGAATATAAAATCTCAAAAAAAAAATTAAAAACTGGATCCCAAGGGAAGAAATGTTATGGTGTCTAACAATTTCATAGGAATCACACAAAATAAAATTTGAGATTTCATGAAAGGTTATCCGTCAATTCTTTGGTGAAACCTTGAGCAAATTAATTGATCACCGTCAATTCAGTTTCGGTGTTGAATTTTGGGTTTCACTCAGCTCGTAGTGACACAAAACTAAGATCATAAACACAGATGTTGTGTAACCATAAACCTCAGTGGTAATTTCTGAGAGTCTCAAGGGTTATGTTGATGAAACGAATGTAATGGAGAAGTGTAATGGAGATGGTGTAAGAAGCTAAAGTACCTCTGCTGCGAAAATAAGGACCAAGCAGAAAAACTCTTAACTCATGTGAGAAGAGAGCGAGGTAGCTCATGATTAGAATAAATGAGGTAGCCTTATGGGGATGACAAGGTTTGTGTATACCAGGTCATGAAGGCTGTTATTCAAAATCTTATGAGGCTTGGGACACATACAGCAGCATGCTTCTAGGGACACTTAAGTAATTCATCAATTATAACCCCATAAACGAACGAACACACATCAAAAAAATAAAAAATATTTTTGGAGTTTTTGAGATTTATTAAAGAAATAAGAAAGAAATAAAAGAAAAAAAATTGAATAAAATTAAACAAATAGTAAGAGAAAAAAATAAGTCTTAAAAAAAACTTTGGAAAAAAAATGAAAAACCGAACCCGAACGTTCGGTTGGTTTCGGTTGGGAAAAAGTTGAAAAACCGAACCCGAGCATTCGGTTGGTTTCGGTTCCAGAAAATTTTGAAAAACCGAACCCAAACGTTCGGTTGGTTTCGGTTCCAGAAAATTTTGAAAAACCGAACCCGAACGTTCGGTTGATTTCGGTTCAACAAAATTTTGAAAAACCGAACCCGAACCTTCGGTAGGTTTCGGTTCAACAAAATTTTGAAAAACCGAACCCGAACCTTCGGTAGGTTTCAGTTTTGGAAAATTTTAAGAAACCGAACCCGAACCTTCGGTAGGTTTCGGTTTTGGAAAATTTTGAGAAACCAAGGATTTTAGACATGCAATTGGAAAATATTTTCAACACTAAGAAAAACAATTTTGTACAAGTAATATAGAACCAAGAAAAACTACCTTTGAAGTGATGAGCGAGTCAGATGGTTTAACCGAACCCGAGCGTTCGGTTGGTTTCGCTTCTTATGTTTGAGGTTGAGAGGTAGTGTGAGGTACTGACTCTGATTCCATCATACCTAGCCCTTGCAATATTCTATTGAATGATGCTTCAGGAAGAGCTTTGGTAAAGACGTCAGCCAGTTGATCAGTGGTCCTTATGAAGTGAACTTCGACGTTTCCATCTTCCACGTGATCTTTGATGAAGTGATACCTCAGTGCTATGTGTTTGGTTTTAGAGTGTTGCACTGGGTTATGACAGATCCTAATTGCACTTTCAGAGTCACAATATAGTGGGATCTTCTTCATATTGAGTCCATAGTCTCGAAGTTGACTCTGGATCCAAATCACTTGTGAGGTGCAGGAAGCAGCAGCAATGTATTCCGCTTCGGCAGTAGACAACGACACACACGTTTGTTTCTTGGATTGCCAGCTGACCAACTTCCCGTCAAGGAATTGACAGCCACCAGTAGTGCTTTTTTGATCGAGTCCACATCCTACAAGGTCAGCATCAGAATAGGCTTGAACGAAGAAGCCTGAGTTGGATGGATACCATAGACCTAAGGAGGTGGTTCGCTTGAGATAGCGTAAAATGTTCTTCACTGCAAGCATGTGAGGTTCGCATGGGTTTGCCTGAAATCGAGCACAATAACACACAGAAAACATGATGTCAGGCCTGCTAGCAGTAAGATACATTAGTGAGCCTATCATTTGACGATAGAGCGTAATGTCGACAGCCGGTTTGTCTAGGGATGGAGTTAGCTTGGTGCCGAATGCCATTGGGACTTTGACTTTGGAGTCTCCCATCATACCAAACTTTTCTAGGAGAGTCTTCGTGTAAGCTTCCTGATTGATAAAGATGCCTTCGGGTCCCTGTCTAATATTTAAACCAAGGAAAAAGTTAATAGGACCCATTGAGCTCATTTCAAATTTAGTCTCCATCAACTTTCTGAATTCAGCTGTTAAGCTGGGATTCGTAGAGCCAAAGATGATGTCATCGACATAAATTTGAACTATCATAAGGTGGTTACCTTCCTTTTTGCGAAAGAAGGTTGGGTCAACCGAACCTTGTTTGAATTTAGACATCTTTAAGAATTTAGTCAGCGTTTCATATCAGGCTCTCGGAGCTTGTTTAAGGCCATATACAGCTTTATCCAGAATATAGCAATGGTTTGGATACTTTTCGTTCACGAACCCAGGAGGTTGCTCCACATACACGGTTTCTTCGAGTTCTCCATTAAGAAATGCACATTTGACGTCCATTTGGAAAACTTCAAAGTTTTTGTGGGCAGCATAAGCCAGAAATATTCTTACAGATTCCAGCCTAGCTACAGGAGCGAAGGTTTCTTCATAATCAATTCCTTCCTCCTGACAGTATCCCTTTACAACCAGACGAGCTTTGTTCCTTATAACATTCCCTTCCTTGTCCATTTTGTTCCTAAAGACCCATTTGAGACCAACAACCGAAGCATCTGGAGGAGTTGGAATAAGGCGCCAGACTTTGTTCCTTTCAAATTCGTTCAGTTCGTCTTGCATTGCTTGAACCCAATCAGAGTGGTCGAGGGCAGTGTTAACTGTCTTCGGTTCAACTTTTGATACAAATGAGTTAAACATACAAAACTCAACCTTTGAAAATAAGGATGTTTGTTTTGCCTTCAGTTGTGCTCGGGTCAGAACCTTCTCAGAGACATCACCAACCACTTGAGAGATAGGATGATCTCTGGTCCATTTGGTAAGAGGAGGATAGTTTGGATCAAAGGTAGGGTCTAGTTCAGCATTGATCATTTCTTCTGGCTCAGATTGGCTATCGTAATCAAGCATCATATCATCATGCTCCCCCTCGATTGATGAGCTTTGAGAAACTTGAGGTTCAGAGGTTTCTTGTGGTGCTGGACTTTCAGGCGTTGAAGCACCTTCGGTTGGAGAAGCACCTTCGGTTGGAGAAGCACCTTCGGTTGCGGTTGTAGAACTTGGCTCCCCCTCGACATGTGAGCTGGTCTCCCCCTCGACATGTGAGCTGGTCTCCCCCTCGACAGAAGCATTGTTGAATGGAGGTTCATTAGAAGTCGATCCTCCTTCATTCATTTTTCTTGCAGCTTCTTCGACAATCTGCTTCATGTGGTCAACCTTGTTGTCTGCTGCACCTGCTTCTGAGAGAGAAGCTTTCTCTGGTTCATCAAAGAGCTCCAGAAATTTCTCGTATAGATTAGCGATCGAGACTGTGACTTGGCCAGTTTGAGGAAAGATTTCCCCAGCGGTGTCTTCTTTGGCCTGTAGCTTTTTGACATAGCTATCGTCAAAGGTCACATAATATGTCTCTTCAATTTTTCTCGAAGGCTTGTTTAGGACCCTGTATGCCTTGGATGTGAGAGAATAGCCCAGAAAGATTCCCTCGTCGGCTTTGACATCGAACTTGTTGCGGTGTTCTTTAGAGTTAAAGATGAAACACCATGAGCCGAACACATGGAAAAATTTCACATTGGGCTATCTGTTGTTTAGTATCTCATAAGGTGTGAGCGTGAATCGCTTGTTGAGATAACACCTGTTCTGTGTAAAACAAGCAGCAGAAATAGCATCAGCCCAAAAATAAAGAGGTAAGGAAGCGAAACTTAGCATAGTTCGGGCAGCTTCACACAAAGGTCGGTTTCGTCTTTCGACTATTCCGTTCTGTTGAGGTGTGTAGGGAGCTGAGAAGTTGTGACTTATTCCCTTTTCTGCTAGAAACTCTTCAAACTCCTTGTTCTTGAATTCCAGACCATTGTCGCTCCTAATGTTGCAAACGACCTTCTTGAGTTGTACTTCAATCTGCTTGATAAACATTTTCAGCTTATGAGTCGCTTCAGATTTGAGCTTTAAAAAGAACACCCATGTAAATCGTGAAAAGTCATCAACAATAACAAGAATATACTTGCTACCACCGATGCTTTCGATAGATGAAGGACCACACAAATCGATATGAAGTAATTCGAGTGGTTCAACAACTTTTGTGTTAATTACAGATGGATGACTTTGACGACTCTGCTTCCCCATTTCGCATGCAACACACAAATGATCTCTATCAAACTTGAGCAATGGAAGACCCTAACATGACCTCCAGTGACAAGTCGGTTGATATCTTTAAAGTTGAGATGAGAGAGTCTTCGGTGCCACAACCATCTTTTGTCAGATTGAGCTTTTGATAACAGGCATATAGCTGGGTTTCCTTTGATGGGTTTAAGGTTTAGAGGAAACATTTCACCTTTTCGCTCCGACTTGAGAATTACTTTCTTTGTCTTTTTCTCAATAATTTCAGAACCTTCATCATCGAATGAGACTTTGAGACCTGTACCTCCAACAAGCTGAGATACACTGATGAGGTTGTATTGGAGTCCTTCCACATAAGCCACCTTCCTTATAGTAAAGTCACCATTTGTTATCATCCCGTATCCTTTTATGGTGCCGAAAGAGTTATTTCCAAACTTGACATTGCCACCATTTGCAAGAGATCTGTATTCTCTGAGCTCCTCTTTCCTCCCTGTCATGTGACGAGAGCAGCCACTATCGATGTACCATTCTTCGTCGAACTGCTCGTCACTTATAACCTGCAAAAATTAAGCAGATTTAGGAACCCAAAGTTTCTTGGGTCCACGTGAGCTTTTCATGGGAACAGGAACAATAAGAGAGACGTCAACAAGATATGTTCGTTTTATGAGTGTTGTTTCATCTTTATTTTTAATGGTAAAAACTTTTATCTTATTAGGATTGGGTGCGTTTGGTTTGGACTCTGGTTTGGATTCATTGACCTTCTGTTTGCCCTTTTGTTCAGCTGACGAATGAGATTTTTGAGAACGAACAGAATTAGCTTTAGAGCAAGATGGAGATGAATTGGTGGAAGTAGAAGAATTAGATGAACTGGAAGGAGTGGGTTTGGATTGAGAGGACTTCTTGGCTGGAGACTCTAGGTGACCCTTTTTCTTTTGATCATTGGAGGGACTGACTTTAGAGTTTTGTTCTCTTTTAACTTCAGAACCGAACCTTTGCATTCGGTTGGAATCATTCTTTGAACCGAACCTTTGCTTTCGGTTGAAGTCATTCTCAGAACCGAACCTTTGCTTTCGGTTGGTATTCTCTTGTGAACCGAACCTTGGCTTTCGGTTATTGTGGCTCTCAGGCTTTCCGACAGGATTGTTTTCACACTTCAGATTCTTGTCTTGATGTGAGAAGTATGTATTTTGGGATTGCCAGAATTGCCTCCTTTCAGAGAGATTCTTCCTGTATCTTTTGTTCCTTTCACGTTTCTTATTCCTCATCTGCTTTGGTTGATGATGAATATTTGCCTTCATTTTCGGTTTTTCCTTGGCTGGTTCCTTTTGAACTGAAGGAGTTTCACTTTGAGCTGAGGGAGTAGAGGGAATGTCTTCTTTTGCCGAACTTTCATCCTCCTTAGGAATGTCTTTCGTACCACTGGTGCTTGGCTCATCGAAATTATCTGGCTTATTCAAGGGTTCAGGTATGTATCTACATTTACTCATCCAGGAGGTCCTTTCATATAAGCCTACAGTTTCGTTTGCATTATCTATTGGAGCTGACCAGAAGTACTCATCACATCCATCAGCATTGTCTTCGTTTACAATAGCTGTGAGTTCAGCCGTCTGATGTTCGGTTACTCCAGTGACCTTGTATACTTGATTTGGAGTGGTCCTGACCTTTTGATACACAACTGCTTTCTCTGCTAAGATCGGGGACTTTTGTTGGGACAATCGAGCGAACTCCACTGAATTTTCAGAAATAAGATTCTTGTGGTTTTCAGGTTCGTTTTTAACAAATTCTGAGCAGTCAACCGTGTCCTCTACAGAAATTTCACTCATGTTGTCGTCCTCGTTAAGCTCAGATGCATTTTCAACATCAATTTTGTTTTCTGAGCTTACGTTGGCGTTTAAAGAGTCAAATTTTTGTATGGTTTCGGTTCTCAGTTTAAGTCTATCATTTTCATCCAAAAGGTTTTTAAGCATGTCCTTGTGGTCCTTGGATTTAATGAAGGACTCAATTTTGTCCAGTCCATACATGTAGGTCGGATTGATATCATCAGACGATATCACACTTTCACAATTATAGGCTTCAGCATCGATCTCATCCTCCTTAAACTCAAGGAAGGGCAAAATCATGCGATGGATCTTTTGGCCTATTTCACAGTCCAAGTGAAGCTGAATAATATTAGAATATAGACGTTTTGCAATTACACAAAAAACATTCCGCTGTTTTAACAACTTTAAATTGTCTCTTTGTAAATAAATGTTTTCGTCTTTTATTTTAACTAATTCAGACTCCTTCAACTCGATCCACATCCGCCGCTCCTCACTCTTCGAAGACACCCTGCTTAATTGATCAGTTAGGTTAGAATTGGTGACTCGAGTTTGAGTTAAGCTACTATCTAGATGAGAAATTCTTGTATTAACGTTTTTTAGTTCTTTCTCATATGAGGATTGTGGTACTATAAATATAATGAAAGCCGATTGTACCTTCTTTATCAGTTCATCAAGCTCATTGAACTGCTGGCTGAGTGGTTTGGCCGTAAAGCACATGTCCTCCTGCCCCTTCGGTTCATCGCTTCCACCATCAGTGTTGTATCCCCTCATCTGAGATACATCAGACACCATGAAGCATCTTCCTCCACTGCTCTCCTCCTTTGCCACATAAGCCTTTCCATGAGTAGGCTTCCTCACTTCATCGTCTTCTGAGTCGGTAGACCAAACTTCCGTGCTACCGAACTCGTCATCAGCAACCGAACCCTGCACAATAAGAGCATTAATAGAAGGGTTAGCGGTAGACTTCTTCTTTCTCAACTCATCCAGCCTTTTCTGCAACACAGCTTCCTCATCCTTTTCATCATCCTTTTCAGCCATCTTCTTAAGGACACAATCTTTAGCATAGTGGTTTTTCCCACCACAGTAGTAACAGCTTACTCCGGAATCGCCATCCACCTTCGGCTCCTTCTTGGGCTCCTCAACCTTCGGTTCATTGTTAACCTTTTCTGAACTGTAACTCCCCTGCCAGTTTCGGTTTTTATTGTTGGGGAATCTCTTCTTTATGAACCTCTTGGGATTGGACACCATCATAGCATAATCCTCAGACGTGAGGTCATACTCCTCCAAGTTGAGGTCTTCATCCTCCATCACAGCTTTACTTTTTGATAGGAGGGCCAATGAACCAAGGCTTGAAACAACGTTCTTCTCCTGCAGCACAATCTTCTCTTGGGATTTGAGAATACCCAGCAGTTTCGCCAAAGAATATGATTTAAACTGCTCATGGGCTTTGACTGTAGACACCACTGCTCTCGATTCAGACCTCAGACCATTTAAGAATGTAACCTTCTGCTCGATAAGCTTCCTTTCAATGTCATGTTTGATCATCTTGCTGAGAAGATGATTGAAGCGATCGAACGTCTGGGTCACCGTTTCTTCGGCTCCTTGCCTGAATTCTCCAAACTCAGATAAGAGCAAGGTTTGGATGGAATGTTCAAGATCCTCGTCTGTAGAATACAGTTCGCGAAGTCTATGCCAAACTTCCTTTGCCGTCGTGCATGAGCTGACCAACCTAAAGGTGTCAGACTGAAGAGCGAATCTTATCAACCTTAATGCCTTGATATTGCACTGGAATTTGTCCTTTTCATCTTGTGCAATATCCTTAACATCCTTCAGCAGATCATTGTACTCCTTTTGTGTCTTAATAATCCTGGACGTTGCAGAATGAGAAAACGGTCCATTAATGATGGCTTCCCATATGAGGTACCCATTATCCTCAGATCCTATCACGTAGTCTTCGAAGTGATGCGCCCATACTTCATAGTCATGGGTGTATAGGATTGGAATCTTCGTGGTTGAACCGATGCTGTTGGAAATATTGATAGGATTTGATTGCGACTCGTCCATTATGATCGAAAAAACCTGTTCAAAGATCAGACTTGTAATAAAGCAGATTAGGGCAAAACAATAAATATCAAGATACGTCAATAATGAGATGACGGCTCAATAAATATCGGTAGTTGTGGAAAAACCCTAATTGAAACCTTTTCACAGAAAAGATGTGTATCGATTACACAGCCTCCTGCTCTGATACCAATTGATGAGATTAAAAACCTTTAATCTATGAAGATCGATTAGATCTCAAACAGGTAAGTAAATATAAAACTGTAAGAACACGAAAATAAGAACAAGACAAGAGTGAATCAAACGTGTCGAATGATTAAACAAAATCCTCAGAAGAGCTCGATTAAGAACATCAACTGTAGAGGATTAGTAGGTTACAAGAACGATCAAAGAAATCTGTAATATTATCGTTACACTCTAGCATAATCGTTAACCTAATATGCATGCAAGCATATACTTATATATTAAACAAAATGGGCTCTCGGTTGGACAGGCCCAAACCGGAATACAAATAAAATAAATAAACATTCGAGCCCAAAGACGCAACACTTGAGCAAATCTTCAACCCAACAGGCATGAACCACCACAATCTGTTGCTTTTTGGCAGCCTTTTGTTTCTTATTGTCCTCCCAGAACTTCCGCTTGTTGTCAGCAGGTTTGGAAGGTTCAGGGATGGCTATGGTTGTTGTTGCAGATAGGGTACGGACCCCATGGTCAATGAGACGTTGTGCCAATCGCTTGGCACTATTGAAGGTAGTGGGGTTTGAAGCTAAAACATGCCCCTGAACTGGCAGCAACAGCCCCCAGATATACCTCTCTATTTTCTTTCCATTCGTGGGAACCATGTTGGGACAGAGGGCCGCCAGCTCACTGAATCTAGCGGTACAAGACACTATGTCAGAGCCCTTCATGGTTAGGCTCCACAGTTCGTGTTCCAACTTATGGATTTCGCCCCTTGGGCAGTATTCCTTGATCATGAGGTCTTTCAAGGTTTCCCAGCCCATGTCGTTAGCCACTACAAGAGTTAGTGACTTGACATGGCTATTCCACCATGTCAGGGCTTTTTCTTCGAAGGTACATGCAGCAAACTTGACTTTACTTGTTGCATGGCAGGAGTAGATCTCAAAGATCGACTCCTTCTTTTCGAACCATTGCGAGAGGGCAATGACTCCGTGAGTCCCTTTGAAGGGCTTTGCCTTAAAGTTAGTGAAGTCCTTGTAGGAGCACTCCCTCGAGCGCACTAGGAGCTCACCTTGAGTAGAGTTAACAAGGGTTCCACCTCCGCTGGCACCAGTAGATTGATACTGAGACATGGTTGTTGCCACAGCCGCAGCTACTACAACATTTAGAGCTACTGCATTGAATTGTGGAGGAGGTGGTGGTGTTGGAGTTGGAATAATCGGAGGATTACTCCTTGCCGACTTTCGAGGAGGCATCTTTCAACTATAAGCTTAAAAGATGAACATCATAGTTAGAATCAATTGTATGTACAGTGAGAGTGATCCATGGGCTAAATCGCCATAGTCCAATAGTTGAATGAGTGTATGTTTTGAAATAGAAGTATAGTAGAAAAGTAGAGAAACACAAGAGTACAAATTTTTCCAGCAGATTAGATAACTGTCATTATTACTAGTATTATTGATGTAACATGTGACAACCCAGAATTTTCATTTCGTCAAACCCTAAAAGTCAATCACTTCATATTATAAGTCAAGTTCACTTTTATTTGTTTTTAGGAAATCTAAGTTCGTTTGATTATCTTAATAATTAATCTTTAAATGAACGAGTGAACGGATGGGCCGTCTCGGGTCTTGAAATTTCAAAACCGCAAATACCACGTAGCTTAGAAGTTCACGGCCAAACTTTTATGTTTGGGCCGTAAACTACCCTAAAACCCGTAAACTCATGCCTTAAGCATGAGTTTACTCCCCAAAGTAGATCACTTTTCATTTTCACCCTAAAAGAGTAAACTCAAAACACTCTCAAGTATCATCCCGGTTTTCGCCCGATTTCCCAAAAACGTAAGTACTTGTTGGCTTGATTTGTTGTTATATCACAACATCTAGTGATTATACATCCTTTAATCCATCAAATTTCATGTTTTGATTAGATTTCCAAAACACCAAGAACATACACTAGTGTTCTTGGACTTTAAGTTCATTTCAAGCTTCCACAAAGTAAGTACTTCCATCCTAGAGTCATTTAAAGCTAGTTATACATATTAATATCAAGGAAAAGTCCCAAGAACACCAAGAACAAGGTGTTCACGATTTTGGGAGGCTCCCAAAACCGTAAACACCAAGTATAGTGCCAAAGGGTGCTTTAGGGTGTCTAGATGCTTCACAATGCCTTAGGGACTTGCCTAGATCATTCCTTGAAGTGTTTACCACATGAAAGAACAAGAAAACACTCATTTATATGTGTTTACGGTTTTGAGATCTCCCAAAACCGTAAACACCCCAAAAAGGGTATAAATGGCCCATATTCCTTCCTTTTGCCTTTAATCTAACCAAGGCTATTACCTTGAAGTGTTTAGAACTTGAAAACATCATAAAACCTAAGTCCATGAGAGTTTACGGTAGTAAACTCATGGATAAATGGTCCATAGACTGTAAACTCCATTTAGGAGTGTTTTGATGCCACACAACACTTCCTAAGGCTTAAACATGAAGTAGGAATTCTTGGATTGGATTAGAAAGCTTCAAACAACAAATGGTCAATAAGAGGGTGAGTTTACGACCATAAACCCAAGGGTTTACGGCTGTAAACCCTTTTCCTAGTGACCACAAAACCGTAAACTCCTTAAAGGAGTGTTCCTTGAACCCCAAGCACACTAGCCCTTCCCGACAACACTTAGATGCAATCCTTGAGACTTATAACACTTGTATAAAGAGTTTAACATGTCCTAGGGTGTCTTGAATTGTTTATTAGTTGTTTAAAGACTAATTGGATACATATATGTGATATTATATGTTAACTAGGATCATAGAGTGTGTTCAAGACTTCACTTGACACCTAGCATCCTACCTCTTCAGTTCATCCGTACCACTCACTATAGGTGATTTCATACCCCTTAATCAATGGAATAAATGTTTTTAAATGATTTTATGGGGGGGGGGGGATACAAGTTGAATACTTATAGTTATTACATCAATCACATGTGATTAATAACTATAAAACCAGTGATTTTATTACTGTTCAGACTGTTTTTCAAACTGTTTTACAAATTCTTATACTTATCAAATACATTTACTCAAGCTCGGTTATACTTATTATCAATTGCATGTCCATGTGTGTATAGTTATATAATCAATGTCTAAAAGGCTTAGGAAGGCCTGCCCGCCTTATTTCCTTTTCGACGTTGAGATGTGGTCTGGTGGGGTATCGGGTATGTGTCCGAAGGTCGTTTAAGTATTAGTTATATATCATGTGTACATATATAGTCATAAAGGTTCTTCCAGTTCATTCAATACCCTTGGGTAGCAAGGGTATACTTCCATGTTCATACGTACCAATTACATCACTAGTAAGTTACCATAGGGGTAGCACAGGAGGATACTAATACTATTACTAGAACAATAAAACATACAATGAGTCAGTTCATTCATGAGTCAGTACGAGTAATACATACATTACATTACTATACATGTTAGATAGAGAGAACATACATTACAGCTAGCACACACAGAACATTTCAGTACATACAGGCTAGACAGAGAAAGAGTACACTTTCAGTTAACACATTCATTACATACAAATTCATCCAGTTATGTGAACCATTAAGCGGGTCATGGCACTTCCTGCGATGACCGCTCTTGTATCCCGAATCTCCTTAATTGGGGAGCGTATGAGTTTGTGTATAGATCTAGACTGGATTGACTATCCTACACCTTGTTGCTCGCTACAGTGGGACTTGAAAGTCTACGGGTGCCAAATGTCATTTCTTACGGCGTCTTACATCGTCGTTTTACTAGAGTCGATAGCAGGATACAGGTCGATCACATGTTACTTTGAACACCTTTTGTTCTAAGGTAGTTAGTACCACGGTAGTCACTTATTACAAATACTACAGTACGATAATATTTTCCCATTACATTCACTTCTTGAATATTCACACGATGCACGGTAATGTAGAAACTATATTTTTGGTTAATGATAGTCAGAATTGGGAAAATACACACTCTAAAAAGAGACATACACACAGACACTAGATGCCTTGGTAGAAGGCTACAGTTAGTAGGAAACATAGGGTTTTCTAGGAGAATTCAAACATTATACAAAACAATGTACAAAACATCTTACAGAAACATATCACAAATGTTTTCATACAAACATAGACATTAATATACTTATGATCTCACCAACATTAAGCTGATACTCGCTTTAAAAATAACTTGTATTCTCAGGTCACCACTAGACAGGTACCGGTGCCATGCTTTTGAGAAGATGGAATTCATTCAAGACTCATCTTTTATTTTGATATGTGTATTTTTAGTGTCTATAACTTTGACAGAACACACATGTGTGAAATTATATTATTAATGCAATGGATGATGTTGTTGCTTGTTTACTACTATTCATTGTTGTGATATTGTACATGACATCCTCCGCCCCAAAATGTTTCCCCCATTCATGGTTTTGGGGTGTGACAGATTGGTATCAGAGCATTGTTTATAGTGAATTGAGTATATCAACCCATAAAAGATATACTAACTATAAATACATTGGGGATTAAAATACTCTGACCAAGAGTTTATACTTTAAATAATAAAATATTTAATTAAGTATACGTGCCTGCATTCATAGTAAAGTCAGTGTCACTAGGACAAGACAAAAGAATTATGATTGCTGGGCAACACAGGTGGACTTAGAGACATATAGTCAAAACTGGGAAGATATAGCCTGATCAACTATATTATCCGAGGGTTGACTAGCATGTGCCTAAGTGTAGTTGTGTGGTTGCAACAAGTCTAAAATCTTACCAACAATACCACAATGAGAACAGTAGAACATAACATTAAACTTAAAATACTAAAGGGGTATTTGGTGTTACTAGAAGTACTTTATACTTGAGAACTAAAATGGGATCTTCATTACTAAGTTGATAGTTGCTAAGTGGATAAACTAAGGCTATATGTAACTAGGATGTTATAGACTTAGAATCTGTGAATTTTTTTGCTTTACCCCTATTCTGTGTGAATTTGGAGTTAAGGTCACTTATTCGAAGGCCTATCCTGTTTCGATTACATATAACTGGTATGTACTTCACAAATAGTGATGTAACTAATGAAGATTTTCTATATAATTATCTAGATAGTTCGTCTAAAAATTATTTTCTTACCCCAATTCTCGCGTAGATAACATGGCCAGACTCCATCCCCACGACAACCAGTACCTTCCGAATGCGGTCATTGCTGGATGGTTTGAAGAAGAACTAGAGAATGATCATCCTATCCCTGTGAATGATCACCATGATGAAGACCTTTTAGACAGTGCTAACTCCGAACCCGAGGTTGAGAACCTACCCCAGGTTGCTCCTTTTCCAAATCCTAACCCTTGTCCGGCTTTTCATGGCCTGACGCCTTAGTGGGTGGAATGCTTGGAAGCATGGAGCCAAGGACAAGATCAGCCCATGCCATTTAAGGGTGACCGAAGCTTTTATGACCTGAGCAATGGGGGCTCAGCAGATAGAGTCTTTCCAATCTTGCTCCGTAGAGTGGCTCGAAATGAGATTCAAGGCAGGACCGCCCTACATCAGATCACAGAAGTTGTCGCCGATGCGAGAATGCATACCCTCCGCACCATTCTCCTGGAAGATGCTCGTGAGAGATCTGAGAGAGACCATGAAACCCTGTTTCAAGCACTGGCTGAATCACGAGCCGAAGTCATAGAACTCCGAGTACGCCAAAGGGTGTACGAAAGACACCTACTGGATGTGGAACGCCAGCTGGCTGAACTGAGAGTTCACTAGAGGGATGAACGTCGCCAATAGTAGATGCCTTACTTTATTTTCCTTGATAAAAGGAATCGTTTTCTGTCTATGCCCGATGTGGCATTTTCTATGAAACTATCTTGTACTGTAAGTACTTTAGTTAGGTCTTTATGCTGTCAAGGACTATCTACTCTAGATATGATGTAAGACCTGTTACAAGGTCATTTTTTCTCGAATTCTTACGTCATGAATATCAAAGATATTGACAGTCGGCTAACTTCTATGTCATTCTTTATTCAAGTACTCTCATCATACTTTCATTTGAGTATATCTGAAACATGCTTTAGTCAAGACATTGGACTATAACAATTTAGCTCCGGAGACATACCCAAGTCTCTTCTACTGGTTGGAGCATGTTATTCACCAACCAACAATACCTCGGCTTGAACGACAAGCGTCTTGAGACCATTCTACGAACTTACTTCCACTCATTACTAGGGCTTCATCATAGGGATGTAGGTCAAACTTTTGAGAACATACTCTTACTCTTTACTTGAACAGTCGAAGTATATCTGGGGTCAACCAGAATCACTCACAAAATCCTTATCTTTCGTGATACAGAATCATGTCGTCATCCGGAAACAATCAGTCGAGCAACGAAACCCTTATCCTCAATATCAACGCCACTACGTTACAAGCAGCAGTAGCAGTTGCAGTGACAACTTTCCTTACACACATAAACTCCAGCAACACAAGCACGGACCTACAAAGCCAAAAAACTGAGAGGAATAAACGTAAGCGCCAAGCCAAAAAGGATCGCAAGAGATCCCAAAGACTTGCCATGCCACAACACCAAGTGGCAACTCCTGTAGAACTCTTTAGGAGGCAATTTCCAAGGTGGAGTAATGAGGAAGGGATGCGTGTCCACGTAACTCTGGCTAAACACCTCACTCCCACCACCAATGCTAGTGCTAGCCAGTCATGCCACCAATGCGGTGAGATAGGGCACTTTAAGAAGGATTGTCCTATAACAACGAACTCCGGCGCAGACGGCAGAATTCTAAGGATCACTGCCGCAGGGGAGACTACTCCAAGCCCACATAAAACTAATTAAGGCGTTTCATTGTAACAGACTTATAAACCATTTTAATTTAGTGTGACTCGCGTGTTACCTTTTGAGGGAGCCCGTCAGTTAAGGGGCCCCTGTGCTGCGTATACTTGTCTTTAGTAGTATACCTTGTTCACAACAATAGTCTTATAGTAAGTCTAAGGTACTGTAACTCTGTTGATGGTTGCACGGTTGTGTTTGTCTGTAACGCCTTATGTTCAAATCTAATGTCTTTAAGTTTCCTTATGATTCTGACATTATCATACGACTAGATTCAAAATGAACCGCACAAAACCAGCTTCATACGTACACCTCTTTCTTCGAAATCGCCTTTCCAATGAAGTCGTCATATCAGAACACCGAAGTACTCATGCATGGAGTACCTCATTGTTCTTTTTCCTTTCCAAAGAAATCCCCGAAGTACCATTCGTATAGTATGTCAAGTTCAATCCAAAGATCCATACGGTTTATCTGTCGCTGAAGAATGTATACATAGGAGTGATATATAATCAAGGTTCCACAGGTTTAGAATTGATGATTCCACTTTAACTTCTTTTTCCGCGATGGGATGTGAGTTAAAAGAAGAATCAGTTATTCGACTATCTTTTCAATCTTAATTCTATACGACTCGTATACACGAGATTGTGATCGTTGAGCCATGTATGAATTCTAATATGAACTTCAGGACGGAGAACTTCCCAATGCTACGAGTAATCGCATCGTCATGTGAACAAACTTAGAACCCAATATGACTCATGTAACCAAATCGCCCTATCGTTTTAGCACCTACAGAGATGCAAGAACTGTCCGGTAAACTTAACGAACTGCTCAGCAAGGGCTTTATAAGACCAAGCTTCTCACCCTCGGGAGCTCCAGTCTTGTTCGTCAAGAAGAAAGACGGATCGTTTCTTATGTGCATCGACTACAGGGGGCTCAACAAGCTAACTGTCAAAAATCGTTATCCTTTGCCTCGGATCGACGATTTATTTGAACAACTTCAAAGGGCGAACTTCTTTTCAAAAATCAACTTAAGATCCGGATATCACCAATTACGAGTGCTAGGGGAGGATGTTCCAAAGACAGCCTTCCGAACTCATTATGGGCACTACGAATTCGTAGTGATGCCGTTCGGATTGACAAACGCGCCCGCAGTGTTCATGAACTTAATGAATAGGGTGTGTTGTCCTTACTTGGCTAAGCTCTTCATCGTCTTCATCGATGACATACTTATCTACTCTCTTAGTAAGGAGGAGCATAGTCAACATCTGCGACAAGTACTCGAAACATTACGTTCAGAGAAACTCTACGCGAAGTTCTCGAAATGCGAATTTTAGATTCGACGAGTCGAATTCTTAGGGCACGTGGTTAGCGAAGAGGGTATACACGTTGTGACATCCCCAAAATCACGGCCAAAAAAGACCAGTTTGTTTATGCTTTGTTTAAAATTCAGAGTAACATTTTAAATAAAAGTGTTGCGGAATATGTCCCAAAACAAAATATGATAAAGATTTATCAAAAGCATTTCCATAGAAATGTTTTCACACCCCGAAACCGGAACGGCGGAAACGTTCTGGGGTGGATGACGTCATGTCAAGTATCACAACACATGCATTATAGTAATCAAAGTACAACAAAACATTGCATTAATAGTAATAATTTTACATGGTTACATTACAATACATCAAAGTAATACAGACAAATGTAATAAGTACAGCAAGGTACTAAGCTATCTTCTTCAACGGCTCCTGGAATGTACCTGTCTAATGCTAACCTGAGAATACAAGTTATCTGAAAAGCGAGTATCAACATTTTTACAAATGCTGGTGAGTTCATAAGTATTTAGTGACATTTATCCAAATAACTTTATAAAGTAGTAGTTTAAGTGTTTAATGTGTATTAGAGTTCTTTCCAGAAAATCCTATATTTTCTTTAATAAAGCAGCCTTCTACCAAGACTGGTAAGTGTTATGTGGTAAAAAGTAGTTTTCCCTTAATTGCTATCATTATCAAAATACTGAATTTGATTATTAAAGAAAGCACGAGACGTTAGGGAAATACATATGCCTCAGCAGTGAGGACTGCTGACTAAGGCAAAGGAATCATAGACTCCAAGAGAGTATCGAACAAACGACATGTCTGGTTCAGTCTAACAAATAGAGACTCAGACCCCAGAAGGTACCAAATGAAAGGTACAGCTGGTAAGGTCTAAAACAGTGAACAACAGACCCCAGACAATATCAAATGAAAGATACGTCTTGTAAGGTCAAAACAGTGTGGCTCTGAAAATGAATTACCAACATACAGTGTAAATTGCTGGCGAAATACCGTTACCTTAAAGCCAATGAATTATAAGGTAACCCGGGATACTCGTAACCATACTGACTAGAGTACCAGACGCCCTACAAGCGTCTATAATGTGACATTTTTCACCCGTTGGCTTGGTAGGTCGGGACTGTAGCTAGCAGTCTGGGTGCGGGGTTGTCAATCCCGTATAGATCTATACACACAATGTCCGCTCTCCCTACGGGAGATTCTGGTTACCAACTAGATGATGGAGAAGGCCGTGTCCTGAAGATGCATCCCAAATAGTGGGTAGAGACTTCCAAATAGTGGGTAGTGTGTAAGTGTTGAACTAGAGGTAGAGACTTCCCAATAGTGGGTTTCTAATGTAAGTGTAGACTAGAGGTAGAGACTTTTAACTGAACTGACTAGAGAATTCCTATATGTCCATACTCATATACATAGTATATAACTAATGAATCAAACGACCTTCAGACGGCCATCCGATCCCACCAGACCACATCTCAACGAAGAAAAGGAAATAGGGCGGACGAGCCTTCCTAAGTCTGTCGATCATTACTTATATGTACCTATATAAGCACAGACATACATCTAACTACGACTGAGTGTGTATCAAGTAGAAGTGATTCTTGTGAAGTAGGAGTGTCTAACAAGTGAAGTAGGAGCGGTCGCAAGTGAAGTAGAAGTGTCGAACAAGTGAAGTAGGAGCGGTCGCAAGCGAAGTAGGAGTGTCGAATAAGTATAAGCGTATCACGAAGTAGAGACGACAATAAGCGAAGTAAGAGCGTATATCGGTATAAGCGACTACAAGTATAAGTGAAAACATTACCAAGTAGAAGTATAAAATAAGTATAAGCGAATCAGCAGTATCTAATAAGTAAAAGTATACGTCGTGAAAGGGAAACTTTGATGAAAAGCCTTTATACTAGGGGAAAATCACAATTTGTATTCTTTTGTAAAAACATGATTTAAAACCTTTGGAAATCTTTCATAAACCAGTTTATAATGAATTTAGATAAAATAGTATAAGTAAAAGTTTTGAAACAAATGAAAACCTTTTAGAAAAACCATTATAGTGTCCTACTCGGTAAAACAGTGTACAGTGTCGTAAAATCTTGTGCATGCGGGTTATCAATCACATGTGATTGATATGATAACTGGCATGTTTAGCTTGTATTCCCCCCTATAAAACATGTAAAAACATTTAAAAGGTTCATTCAGGGGTATGAACTCACCTGGTGTAAGTAGGTCCGACGAAGGTGTCATTTGGGCGTTCGGTGTCACGCAAGGACTCGAACACACACAATGACCTATTTAACATATGATAACATATGTTCACATACAATGAGTATATTTAATACTAATTAAACAAATATACGCGCTCAAAGGAGCGGAAAAAACTTTGGATAAGTGTTTGGGTGTCCCGGGTAGCGTCTAAAGGTGTGTATGGCTTAGGAATGGAGTTTACTCTCCAAGAGTAAACCCTTATTACATAGTTTACGGCCCATAGACTACTCACCATGAGTTTACGGCCGTAAACTCATGGTGAACGGTTCTAGGGTGTTTAAGGCTTCTAGCTTGTTCATGGGGTTTTTCTAAGTACTTTTCCAAAAAGGCATGAGTGGTTTTAAGGCTTCTAAGGGCACCTTATAGGAGTTTACGGCCTAGGGACAACTCCTAAGGGAGTTTACGGCCGTAAACTCTCATTCTTTGAGTTTTGTGAAGATTCAAGCCCCTAATGCCTTGCTGGTAATTTATAATGAAGTGTGATGCCATTTTGGGGGATTAAATCAACGTTTTGGGCATGTTTAAGGGTGTTTACGGCCTTGACACATGTCTGGGCTGTAAACTCCTTTTACTCCTTCAATTTGATGTGTTTAATTGATCCAAACCCCAAATACTAAGTCCCTAAATTATGTATGAAGCCTAAGGGTGGTTTAGGAGTGTTTTTGGGGCACTTTTGCAAGGTTTAGAGGTGTTTACGGCCTAAGCATGTGCTTGGGCTGTAAACTCTCTTTTATGCCTCATTTTGATTTTTTTAAATGAGCAAACACTCCTAGGCTAATTCCTCTATTTATTTCCAAGCTTTTAGGGACAAGTTTGGGTCTTTTTGGCCTCAAATAAGGGGTTTACGGCCTAAGCATGCTCTTAGGCCGTGAACTCCTTTCCAACAGCTTAAATGGTCGAATTTTAGGCTATAAACACGAATCATAATGTTTAGAATAAGCTAGGGTAAGCGGACTTACGATTTGGAAGCGTTTGGTTGCGGATTCGGGGCGAAAACAAGTCTAGAGAGAGAGTATAGAGAGAGAGGGTGGAAAAGCTCCAAATGGAGTTTACTCCCCTATATATATGTGTGGGAGTTGGAGCTCAGTGGAATTCTACCCAATATTGCCGTTAAACGGGGCTTTTGGTCGTGCCCGATTTAGTGGTCGTAATAATAAAAACTAACTTTTCCAATTAAATGGAAATGTGTGTTATGTGTTTTTATTTCTTTTTATCACGACTTAACGGCATATTAAATGTAAACAAATGGAATGTTTATTAAATTGACGACCTCTAATTAACGGAACTTTATAAACTGGAATATTCCGTTAACGGTAACGGGGAAATGTAATGGAACAACTTGGGTTGTCACAAATGTATTTAATTAAAAGAATTGGGATGTCATGTTCGTATAGATCAAAAGCATAAACAGTAAAATATAAGCCTCACTGCATTATTTCATATCTACATGCCTATATCCGTAATCCCTCGTCCAAACAACATATCTATGCTCAAGCGCCACTACCTATAATACATAAAACTGAGTGGGTCAGGCTTGGGAGCCTGGTGAGCACATAGGGTTTTCAACCCACAATAAATACGTTTATTAATTTCATCAATCAACAATAACCCGATTACTCGTTCCCGTTATCCTCACTTTACGTCCCTAAACACCTATCATAAGGGACCTAGCCTAAGGATCATCATCGGGACAAACACTACTGCTAAGGGGATTCCTCAGCAATAAATGTCCTAAAGGCAACCATGTGGGGGATGGAGTACACCGGTGAACACATCATTCACAAACACCCACAGGTTGCGAGCCTGCTAGTGTTCCACTGGACTGTCTAGAAGAGTCTGTGGTCGTCATCCATACTCCGCTAGATGACAGAATCAACAACATCAACATCGAGGCCTCTCATCATTTTATCACACATCACCTATTACATCTACCCAGGTTTTACCCCAACATTTTCATAGATATAAAATACATATACAGTTTAAATCATTGAAAACATGTATAACAATGTTCATCCAACATAGATAGCAAGTATTCAGATAATATGCACACATAGCACGTAATTTATATAAAATACTTCATATCTATGTGTAAGCTGAAAGTAACTATGCACTCACCTGAAAGGTGGTGACTCAGCACTCGGACAGCGCTTTGATACTCTCAAAACGATATTCCTTCGATAAAACCTAGTATCGATACCACTAGGGTTTAGTCTAACGATAACCGCGACAAATTAATAGTCTGACTATTATTATTATTACATAAGCGTTAATAACACTCAATATAACTCATAATAATAGCCCAAATATTTATTTTAAGGACCTAATAACATTCCTATAATTATTTGAAAGCTATATTAAAAATTGCGTAAGCATAGCTCACTTACAGCGAATTTTATCGAAAACCGAAACTTAATTGAAGCAGCGTTTCGAAACCGAAAGACTCCTTTTTCTCAGGACTCCGGGAGCCTTAGGGCTTCCTTAGGGTGGTAGGGGGTTTATCTAGGGTTTAGGGGGGCTTTGGGGTTGTAGAGAGAGAAAGTTTGTAGAGAGAGAAGTGAAAAAGGTGTGGAAAATGGAGCTGCCTTCGGTCCTATATATAGCCTGCGAGGCCTCGGTACGCTGGGCGTACCTCGGACCTACATTGGGCGTAATCGCTCGGATGAGGCCTCCAACTGTCTCGCACATGGCTCATTCTCGGAGTGGATAAGAGCGAAGGTACGCGGGGCATACAGACTTCGGACGCGGGGTGTAAAGCGAGGGAATGTGTCAAGATCCGAAGCGAGGACCGTGGGCCGCAAGCGACGGCTGGGATCGTGCCACGTCATCAATCTCGCACCAGGTTTCGCATTTTCGAGTCCCATCTTCAAAAATTCGTATCTTCCACATACGAGCTCTGTTTTTGACGTTCTTTATATCCACGCGAAGGTGGGAACATACTCTACAACTTTCTTTTAGACTCCGTCGGCTAATATAGAATCGATTTTAAACTTTATATTATTAACGGGCCGGGACAGGATTCGTCCGTTAAATCCTCATAACTTCTTCATCTGACATCCGTTTTCGCCCATCTTTTTCTCGTTACGCTACTTTTAACGAGAAATTTGATTCTCGTTTAGGTTGTGTTGGCTAAAATCCGCTCGATCTAATATTCGAATTTCGGGCTGTACACTGCTAACTCGAAACTTCGAAAAATCATAACTTCTTCATACGAAGTCAGATTTGGGTTTTTTTTATTGATGTTCTTAGTTTAAAATATTTTGCGGCTTTCGTTTAGATCGCTAAAGCTAAATCTTGCTCTATCGTAAATTCACTATTTACGCTTTCTGGTATCGTGTCGGTTCTGTCGCGAAACTTCGACGAGTCATAACTTCTTCGTTATAACTCTGATTTCGGCGTTCCTTATGTCCCCGTAATCCTTGTTTCGACAAATACAACTTTCTATAAAGATATCGGGCTTATCTCACACTTTAATTTTGACACTTATTTTTATTCTTTGTTAATTATACATTTATAATTAAATAATAAACACATATACACACATAATTCACATAATACTCAAATATTTCATCTTTATTACTTCAAAAAGAGTTACAATAGTTGACCTAGACTATTACATTGACAAAAATGCTTAGCCCTGAAACCCGGGCGTTACAATTCTCTCCCGCTTAGGATGATTCCGTCCCGGAATCATGCATCAGCAAACAAATGTGGATAGCGACTCATCATGTCATCCTCTGTTTCCCAAGTGAGATTCGGCTCATTCGAATGTTTCCATCAGACTAGCACTAAGTTGACCATCTTGCGGCGTAACTTCTTAGTCTTACGGTCAACAATTGCCTCAGGCTCTTCGATCAGTCTTTTGTTCTCATCCATCCTTAACTCTGAGATTGGAATTATATTAGGAACATCTCCTGTGAATTTCCTCAAATAACACACATGGAAGGTGTTATGAATACCATTGAGTTCTTCGGGCAATTCCAGCTTGTAAGCTTGGTTCCCAATCTTCTGAAGAACTTTGAACGGTCAAATAAACCTTGGAATCAACTTTCCTTGTTTCCCAAATCATATAAGTCCCTTCCACGGTGAGACTTTAAGCAAAATGGAATTCCAAACTTCAAAAGTTATCGGTCATCTTTTCTTGTCAGCATAGCTCTTCTGATGATCCTGGGCCGCTAACATTCTTTCCCTAATCACCTTCAACTTCTCAGCAGTCTCATGGACTATCTCGGGGCCCATAAACTGCTTCTCTCCGGCTTCAAGCCAACAAGATGGCGTACGACACTTTTGTCCATACAAGGCTTGGTAAGGTGCCATCTTGATGCTCGAGTGGAAACTGTTGTTGTAGGAGAATTCTACAAGAGGTAAGTGCTCGTCCCAATTCCCTTGGAATTTGAGGGTACATGCTCTCAGCATATCTTCCAATGTCTGAATTGTTCTTTCGCTTTGAACATCAGCTTGCGGATGGTAAGCCGTACTCAAACATAATTTCGTTGCAGACTCCTCCAAAACCTCGACGTGAAACGACTATCATGATCTGATACAATCGTAAGAGGGACACCATGAAGTCTCATAATTTCCTTCACGTAAGCATTTGCGAGCTTATCCATAGACCACTTCTCATTGGCTGCTATGAAGTGTGCACTCTTTGTGAAACGATCCACGACTACCCAAATCATGTCGTATCCGTTCTTCGTCCTGGGTAGTTTAGTCACAAAATCCATGGTGATGTCTTCCTATTTACCCATGGGTACAGGTAAAGGTTCTAAACTCCCATGTTATTTCTGATGTTGTGCCTTAACTCTCGCACACGTCACACACTCGACCACATACTTCGCTACATCGAGCTTCATCGTTGGCACCAGTAGTAGGGTTTTAGGTCCCTATACATTTTAGTGCTACCTGGATGAATTGAGTACATGGTTTTATGTGCTTCTTCCATCAGAAGGTCTCTTATTCCTCCCGTCTTAGGTACCCAAATTCAATCTTGGAATACCTTCAGTCCTCAACTGTTTGTACCGAACACTAACGTTCTTCCTTTTAGTCATTCTTCTCTAAAGCTTTTTCTTGAGCTTTCCAGATGCTTTCCACAATTGTCGAGACGACTTCAATTCTTAACGCTCTTGGCCTTTTCCTTTCAAGATTGACTTTCCGGCTGAGAGCATCAGCAACAATATTTGTTTTACCTGGGTGGTAAAGTATCTCACAGTCATAGTCCTTGAGAAGTTCTAGCCATCGTCGTTGCCTCATGTTCAACTCCTTCTGATTAAAGAGATACTGGAGACTCTTATGATCGGTGAAAAGCTTGCACTTCGTGCCGTAGAGGTAATGCCTCCATATTTTTAAGGCAAATACTACCGCTGCCAACTCCAGATCATGAGTGGGGTAGTTCTTTTCGTGCTCTTTCAATTGTCGAGATGCGTATGCAATCACCTTTTCTCTTTGGGTCAGAACACAACCCAACCCGACTCCAGAAGCGTCACTATAAACCACGAAATCTTCGACTCCATCGGGTAGAGAAAGTATCGGTGCTTCACATAACTTCTTCTTTAGCTTCTCGAATGCCTCATCGTGTTTCTCACTCCACGTATATGTAACTCCTTTATGAGTCAAAGCTGTTAATGGATCAGTTATCGAAGAAAAGCCTTGGATAAATCGTTGATAATATCCGGCTAATCCTAGAAAGCTTCGAATCTCCGTGGTTCTCTTTGGACGTTCCCACTTCATTACAGCCTCGATCTTTGCAGGGTCAACCATTATTCCCTACTGGTTAACAACATGACCAAAGAATTGGACTCCCCGTATCCAAAAGTCGCATTTGGAGAATTTTGCAAAAAAGCTTCTCCTTCTTCAACACTTCTAATACTTCCCGTAGATGCTTGCCATGCTCCTCTTGGCTTTTCGAGTAGATGAGAATGTCGTCGATGAACACTATCATGGATTTATCGAGGAATGGTTTACAAACCCTGTTCATCAAATCCATGAGTGTTGCAGGAGCATTGGTTAGCCCAAATGACATAACCAAGAACTCATAGTGTCCATATCTTGTTCTGAATGCAGTCTTCTAAATATCTTGCTCTCTCACCTTCAGCTGATGATATCCTGACCTAAGATCCATCTTTGAGAAGTAGCTCGAACCTTGCAGCTAATCGAATAAGTCATCAATCCTCGGCAATGGATACTTGTTCTTCACCGTTGCCTTATTCAACTCTCGGTAGTCTATACACATTCTCATACTTCCGTACTTCTTCTTCACGAATAACACCGGAGCTCCCCAGGGTGATGAATTAGGTCGAATGAAACCGTTGTCCAACAGCTCCTGAAGTTGCGTCATGAGCTCCTTCATCTCCGTCGGTGCTAATCGGTAAGGTGCTTTTGCTATCGGTGTTGTTCCTGGTAACAAGTCTATACGAAACTCCACTTGTCTATCAGGTGGTAATCCAGGAAGATCTTCGGGAAAGACTTCCTGATAATCACATACAACCGGTATATTCTGCACCTCTTTCTTTTCATTCTTAGCATTGATTACGAATGCCAAGTACGATGCACATCCTTTGGACAAACATTTCCTGGTTTTCATCAGGGAGATGATTCCAGAATTCACTCTGCGTTTGTCCCCGTACACCATAAATGATTCCTTTCCGGGTGGGTTTACCCTTACTATTTTCTTTCGGCATTGAATCTCAGCATCGTTGGCGCTAAGCCAATCCATACCCAAAACGCTGTCGAAACCGTTTAACTTTATGGGTAATAGCTCTTCGTGGAATTCTTTTCCGTTTAGGTCAATGACGATGTTCCTAATACGATTACTAACAGGTACGAATTTGCCACTAGGAACTTCTACAATCAGGACATTATCTAGTTTTTCTACAGGCAATGCTAATTTCCCACCAAATTTATCGACACAAAGGAGTAGTTGGCTCCAGAATCAAATAGTATATTTGCAGGCAAACCATTTACAAGAAAGGTACCTGAAGCGACGTCTACTGCCTCCTTCGCAGCCTCGAGCGTTATCTGGAAGCCTCTCGCCTTCAGTTTCGGTGGTATGTTGGGTTTTCCTGCCTCCTTCTTCTTCGGGCAATCCTTTGAAATGTGCCCCTCCTCGTTGCACTCATAACAGACCTTCTTAGTGAATGTGCATTCGTTGGCGTACTGCCCAGACTTTCCGCATTTGAAACAAGTGACCCCTCTGTCACACTTCCCAGAGTGCTTCTTCTTACACTTGTCACACCACTTCGCTTCTGATCCTCCTCCTCTCGAACCAGACTTCGAGAATCTATCCTTCTTACCGGACCTCGAGGATCCGTCAAATTTCCTTTTCTCTCCCACTTCTGCTCTCTCCAGACCCTTCTCTCTTATATGGGTCTCCACATTCTTAGCAGCCCAGATGGCGGCTTTCAGAGTGGTAGTTTGCTTGACCATTGGACCGAAGTCCGTTGGTAATCTGAGGGAAAATTTGTTAACCTAGGAGAGTTTAGTTAGGACGAGGTGAGGAACAAGCTTCATTTTCCAAGTAAATCTTGCAGCATATTCAGTAATGCTCATTCTTCCCTTCTTCAGATTCTGGAATTCGTTGTTGATTTCCAGAAGATCCTGCTCAGAGCAGTATTGCATCTTCAACTGTACACAAAAATCCTCCCACGACATCTTGCTTGCTTCACCTTTGGGCATTGAATCAGCTAGTAGCTTCCACCAGCTTAGTACTCCAGATTTCAACAGAGGAACCGCGAGAGCGGTCTTTTGCCTATTGCTACACTTGCAATTCTCGAAGATCGTCTCCATCTCAGAGATCCAGTTCATGACTTCCACCGGCGTCGGGCTTCCAGATAGACTCGGTGGCTTGGATACCATGAAATCCTTGTATTTTCATCCACATGCGTCATTTCCTCCTTCCTGGTGGTTTTGCCTAACTATCGGTGGGTTGGCTTGACCAACAGTCCCACTATAGTTTCCCTCCTCAGTCTGCCTTTCGTTCAACTCGGTCTGTTCGATCTGAATAGTCTCTTCCTCTCGATTTTGCTGGAGCAAACGTCTGCTTTCCTCCATTAGACGATCCAACATAGCCTGGATCATTGCTTGCACTCTGGCCATCGTGACTGGTTCAGGTGCAACTTCTTCTACAACAGGTATTTGTTGAAAAACTGGGGATTGGTTCCTATCTCCATTTGCGTTTACGTTTCCGCTACGGGTCCTTTCCATCTTGATCTATACACCGAATAAGGTGAATTTAGATCTTTATTTATGATAGACGTCTAAATCGTCCTTATCACTCCGAAACGTTTACATGCTAGTTCTAATATCATAGTCGTACGTTTAGAATCCTAAACACATAAGGTTTCCAGATCCGGTCAGCAACAGACCATAGATCCGAACAACATATTAAGCACAAAGCATTTAGCACATAAAAGCATTTTAGGCACAATTCCTAAAATAAGCTAGTGCTCACACTTCACAATCATCGCATAGCATTCTAAGTTTAAGTCTAGAAATCCTACAAATTCCTAGTTCGCTTAAACTAATGCTCTGATACCAACTGTGACATCCCCAAAATCACGGACAGAAAAGACCGGTTTGTTTATGATTTGTTTAAAAATCAGAGTAACATTTTAAATAATAGTGTTACGGAATTTGTCCCAAAACAAAATATGATAAAGATTTATCAAAAGCATTTCCATAGAAATGTATTTCATTAAAAGACTTGGGATGTCATGTTCGTACAGATCAAAAGCATAAACAGTACAATATAAGCCTTACTACATTATTTCATATCTATAGGCCTATATCTGTAATCCCTCGTCCAAACATCATATCTATGCTCAAGCGTCACTACCTGTAATACATAAAACTGAGTGGTTCAGGCTTGGGAGCCTGGTGAGCACATAGGGTTTTCAACCCACAATAAATAAGTTTATTAATTTCATCAATCAACAATAACCCGATTACCCATTCCCGTTATCCTCACTTTACATCTCTAAACACCTATTATAAGGGACCTAGCCTAAGGATCATCATCGGGACGAACATTACTGCTAAGGGGATTCCTCAGCAATAAATGTCCTAAAGGCAACCATATGGGGGATGGAGTACACCGGTGAACACATCGTTCACAAACACCTACAGGTTGCGAGCCTGCTAGTGTTCCACTGGACTGTCTAGAAGAGTCCGTGGTCATCATCCATACTCCGCTAGATGACAGAGTCGACAACATCAACATCGAGGCCTCTCATCATTTTATCACACATCACCTATTACATCTACCCATGCTTTACCCCAACAATTTCGTAGATATAAAATACATATACAGTTTAAATCATTGAAAACATGTATAACAATGTTCATCCAGCATAGATAGCAAGTATTCAGATAATATGCACACATACCACGTAATTATTATAAAATACTTCATATCTATGTGTAAGATGAAAGTATCTATGCACTCACCTGAAAGGTGGTGACTCAGCACTCGGACAGCGCTTCGATACTCTCAAAACGATATTCCTTCGATAAAACCTAGTATCGATACCACTAGGGTTTAGTCTAACGATAACCGCGATAAATTAATAGTCTGACTATTATTATTATTATATAGGCGTTAATAACACTCAATATAACTCATAATAATAGCCCAAATAATTATTTTATGGACCTAATAGTATTCCTATAATTATTTGAAAGCTATATTAAAAAATGCGTAAGCATAGCTCACTTACAGTGAATTTTATCGAAAACTGGAACTTAATTCAAGCAGCGTTTCGAAACCGAAAGACTCCATTTTCTCGGGACTCTGGGAGCCTCGGGGCTTCCTTAGGGTGCTAGGGGGTTTATCTAGGGTTTAGGGGGGTTTGGGGTTGTAAAGAGAGAAATTTTGTAGAGAGAGAAGTGAAAAAAGTTTGGAAAATGGAGCTGCCTTCGGCCCTTTATATAGCCTGCGAGGCCTCGGTACGCTGGGCGTACCTCGGACCTACGTTGGGCGTAATGGCTCGGATAAGGCCTCCAGCTGTCTCGCACATGGCTCGTTCTCGGAGTGGATAAGAGCGAAGGTACGCGGGGCGTACAGACTTCGAACGCACGGCGTAAAGCGAGGGCATGTGTCAAGAACCGAAGCGAGGACCGTGGGCCGCAAGCGACGGCTGGGATCGTGCCACGTCATCAATCTCGCACCAGGTTTCGCATTATCGAGTCCCAATTTCAAAAATTCGTATCTTCCACATACGACCTCCATTTTTTATGTTCTTTATATCCACGCGAAGGTGGGAACGTACTCTACAACTTTCGTTTAGACTCCCTCGGCTAATTTTGAATCGATTTTAATTTTTATATTATTAACGGGACGGGACAAGATTGGTCCGTTAAATCCTCATAACTTCTTCATCTGACATCCGTTTTTGCCCATCTTTTTCTCGTTACGCTACTTTTAACGAGATCTTCGATTCTCTTTTAGGTCGTGTCGGCTAAAAACCGCTCGATCTAATATTTGAATTTCGGGTTCTACACTGCTAACTCGAAACTTCAAAAAATCATAACATCTTCATGCGAAGTCAGATTTGGGCATTCTTATTATCGATGTTCTTAGTTTAACATATTCTATGACTTTTGTTTAGATCGCTAAGGCTAAATCTCGCTCTATTGTAAATTAACTATTTACGCTTTCCGGTATCGTGCTGGTTTTGTCGCGAAACTTCAACTGGTCATAACTTCTTCGTTATAACTCTGATTTCAGCGTTCCTTATATCCCCGGAATCCTTGTTTAGACCACTACAACTTTATATAAAGATATCGGGGGCTTATCTCACACTTTAATTTTGACGCATATTTTTATTCTTTATTAATTATACATTTATAATTAAATAATAAACACATAAACACACATAATTCACATAATACTCAAATATTTCATCTTTATTAATTCAAAAAGAGTTACAATAGTTGACCTAGACTATTACATTAACAAAAATGCTTAGCCCTGAAACCCGGGCGTTACACACGTGGACCCTTCCAAAATCAAGGCCATTGAGAACTGGTCAACACCGAAGACGCCTACAGAAATTCGTCAATTTCTAGGCCTCGCTGGCTATTATCGCAGGTTCATTCAGAACTTCTCCCACATAGCGAAACCTTTTTCAAGACAGACCCAGAAGGGCGTGGCCTTTGACTGGGAAGAGAAGCAGGAGAGAGCATTCCAAACGCTCAAACGAGCCTTGTGCACCGCACCAATACTATCCCTTCCCAAGGGAATAGAAGACTTCGTTGTCTATTGTGATGCATCGAACCAAGGGCTCGGATGTGTTCTGATGTAGCGAGGTAAGGTCATCGCCTATGCCTCGAGACAGCTGAAAACACATGAGGTCAACTACACGACCCACGATCTTGAACTAGGAGCAGTTGTGTTTGCTCTGAAGATCCGGAGACATTACTTGTACGGGACGAAAAGCACTATCTTTACAGACCACAAGAACTTACATGAGGGAGATTGTAAGACTGCACGGTGTTCCCTTATCCATTATCTCAGACAGATATAGTAGATTCATTTCGAGGTTCTGGCAGTCGTTACAAAGTTTCCTAGGAACTAGGCTGGACATGAGTACAGCCTACCATCCACAGACCGACGGGCAAAGTGAGAGAACTATCCAAAACTTGGAAGATATGTTGCGAGCCTGTGTGATAGACTCCGGGAAAGCATGGGATACTCATTTACCCCTTGTCGAATTTTCCTACAACAACAGTTATCACACGAGCATACAGGCTGCTCCATTCAAGGCCCTCTATGGCCGAAAGTGTAGATCCCCTCTATGTTGGGCTGAGGTGGGTGATACCTAGTTAGCTAAAGGATGAGTTCCTGAAAGAACTCTCACAGGTCCGGAAATCATACGGGAAATGATGGAGAAGATCGTTCAGATCCGTGAACGATTGAAAGCCTCCAGAGACCGAAAGAAAAGCTACGCTGATAAATGTAGGAAACCGTTGGAATTCCAGGTGGGTGACCGTGTTCTATTGAAGGTCTCACCCTGGAAGGGCTTGATACTCTTCAGAAAGCGTAGAAAGCTAAATCCAAGGTACATTGGGCCTTTTGAAATTCTCTCAAGAATCGGCCCTGTAGCTTACAAACTTAACTTACCGCGCGAACTCAGTAACGTACATTCTACCTTCCACGTATCGAACTTGAAAAAGTGTCTGTCTGACGAGACTCTTATTATTCCACTAGATGAGATCGAGATCAACGAGAGCCTCAACTTTGTGGAGGAACCAATAGAGATCATGGACCAAGAGGTCAAGCAAACCAAACAAAGCCGCATCCCGATTGTGAAGGTTCGCTGGAACGCCAAGCGGGGAACGGAATTCATTTGGGAGTGTGAGGATCAGATGAAACTGAAATATCCTCATCTTTTTGCTTAGTTATTTGTAACTACTTTATTTGCTTAGACTTTAATTTCGGGACGAAATTCCCTTTAACAGGGGGATGATGTGACAACCCGAAATTTTCATTCGGTCAAACCCTAAAAGTCAATCACTTCATATTATAAGTCAAGTTCACTTTTATTTGTTTTTAGGAAATTTAAGTTCTTTTTATTATTTTAATAATTTATCTTTAAATGAACGGGTGAACGGATGGGCCGTCTCGGGTCTTGAAACTTCAAAACCGCGAATACCACGTAACTTAGAAGTTCACGGCCAAACTTTTATATTTGGGCCGTAAACTACCCTAAAGACCGTAAACTCATCCCTTAAGCATGAGTTTACTCCCCAAAGTAGATCACTTTTCATTTTCACCCTAAAAGAGTAAACTCAAAACACTCTCAAGTATCATCCCGGTTTTCACCCGATTTCCCGAAAACGTAAGTACTTCTTGGCTTGATTTGTTGTTATATCACAACATCTAGTGATTATACATCCTTTAATCCATCAAATTTCATGTTTTGATTAGATTTCCAAAACACCAAGAACATACACTAGTGTTCTTCGACTTTAAGTTCATTTCAAGCTTCCACAAAGTAAGTACTTCCATCCTAGAGTCATTTAAAGCTAGTTATACATATTAATATCAAGGAAAAGTCCCAAGAACACCAAGAACAAGGTGTTCACGATTTTGGGAGGCTCCCAAAACCGTAAACACCAAGTATAGTTCCAAAGGGTGCTTTAGGGTGTCTAGATGCTTCACAATACCTTAGGGACTTGCCTAGATCATTCCTTGAAGTGTTTACCACATGAAAGAACAAGAAAACACTCATTTATATGTGTTTACGGTTTTGAGATCTCCCAAAACCGTAAACACCCCAAAGAGGGTATAAATGGCCCATATTCCTTCCTTTTGCCTTTAATCTAACCAAGGCTATTACCTTGAAGTGTTTAGAACTTGAAAACATCATAAAACCTAAGTCCATGAGAGTTTACGGTAGTAAACTCATGGATAAATGGTCCATAGACCGTAAACTCCATTTAGGAGTGTTTTGATGCCACACAACACTTCCTAAGGCTTAAACATGAAGTAGGAATGCTTGGATTGTCTTCGATTGCTTCAAACAACAAATGGTCAATAAGAGGGTGATTTTACAACCGTAAACCCAAGGGTTTACGACTGTAAACCCTTTTGCTAGTGACCACAAAACCGTAAACTCCTTAAAGGAGTGTTCCTTGAACCCCAAGCATACTCGCCCTTCCCTACAACACTTAGACGCAATCCTTGAGACTTATAACACTTGTATAAAGTGTTTAGCATGTCCTAGGGTGTCTTGAGTTGTTTATTAGTTGTTTCAAGACTAATTGGATACATATATGTGATATTATATGCTAACTAGGATCATAGAGTGTGTTCAGGACTTCACTTGACACCTAGCATCCTACCTCTTCAGTTCATCCGTACCACTCACTACAGGTGAGTTCATACCTCATAATCAATGGTTTAAATGTTTTTAAATGCTTTTTATGGGGGGAATACAAGTTGAATACTTATAGTTATTACATCAATCACATGTGATTAATAACTACAAAACCAGTGATTTTCTTACTGTTCAAACTGTTTATCAAACTGTTTTGCTTCAAACTGTTTTACAAATTCTTATACTTATCAAATACATTTACTTAAGCTCTGTTATATTTATTATCAATTGCATTTACATGTATTTATACTTATATAAGCAATGTTTAAAAGGCTTAGGAAGGCCTGCCCGCCTTATTTCCTTTTCGCCATTGAGATGTGGTCTGGTGGGGTATCGGGTATCCGTCCGAAGGTCGTTTAAATATTAGTTATATATCATGTGTACATATATAGTCATAAAGGCTCTTCCAGTTCATTCAATACGCTTGGGTAGCAAGGGTATACTTCCATGTTCATACGTACCAATTACATCACTAGTAAGTTACCATAGGGGTAGCACAGGAGGATACTATTACCATTACTAGAACAATGAAACATATAATGAGTCAGTTCATTCATGAGTCAGTATGAGTAATACATACATTACATTACTATACATGTTAGATAGAGAGAACATACATTACAGCTAGCACACGCAGAACATTTCAGTACATACAGGCTAGACAGAGAAAGAGTACACTTTCAGTTAGCACATTCATTACATATACATTCATGCAGTTATGTGAACCATTGAGCGGGTCATGGCACTTCCTGCCATGACCATTATTGTATCTTGAATCTCCTTAATTGGGGAGCATATGAGTTTGCATATAGATCTATACTGGATTCACTATCCTACACCTTGCTGCTCGCTACAGTGGGAGTTGCAAGTCTACGGGTGCCAAATGTCATTTCTTACGGCGTCTTACATCTTCGGTTTACTAAAGTCGGTAGTAGGATACAGGTCGATCACATGTTACTTTAAACACCTTTTGTTTTAAGGTAGTTAGTATCACGGTAGTCACTTATTACAAATACTACGGTACGATAATATTTTCCCATTACATTCACTTCGTGAATATTCTTACGATTCACGGTAATGTAGAAACTATATTTTTGGTTAATGATAGTCAGAATTGGGAAAATACACACTCTGACAAGAGACATACACACAGACACTAGATGCCTTGGTAGAAGGCTACAGTTAGTAGGAAACATAGGGTTTTCTAGGAGAATTCAAACATTATACAAAACATTCTACAAAACATCTTACAGAAACATATCACAAATGTTTTCATACAAACACATACATTAATATACTTATGATCTCACCAGCATTAAGCTGATACTCGATTTCAAAATAAATTGTATTCTCAGGTCACCACTTGACAGGTATAGGTGCTAGGCTTTTGAGAAGATGGAGTTTGTTCAAGACTCATCTTTTATTTTGATATGTATATTTTTAGTGTCTATAACTTTGACAGAACACACATGTATGAAATTATATTATTAATGCAATGGATGATGTTGTTGATTGTTTACTATTATTAATTGTTGTGATACTGTACATGACGTCCTCCGCCCCAGAATGTTTCCACCATTCATGGTTTTGGGGTGTGTCATAACAAGTGCGGGGAAAAATTACCTAACAATAGGTCTTACATCATACCATAAGGGAAAAAGGTTGACAATTTTTTAGAAGTCTAGTTAGAGTACTTGGGACGTAGGAATATTTACAGAAAAATGCATCATCGAGCATAGTTCAGAAAGGCTATTCCTTAAATCAAAAGAAAAGATGTACTAGAAATCTTTTACCGGCGACGGGAATTCCTCGGGCGAACCCTTAGATCAGCCAGTTGACGAACCACTTCTTGAAGGTGACGCTCATGAGCCCTTCGGCGAACTCGAAGTTCTATGACTTCGGCTCGGGAGGCAGCTAGCTATTTCCGTAGAGTCTCATTGGTTCTCCTGGTCTTTTCCATATCCTCTTCGATACGGCGAATGCGGACCATGTTGACACCAGAGTTGGCATCAATTTCCATGATCCGGTGATGGCTGCTTGACCTTGCCCGACATTCCGAGCAATCTTACGGACCATGATGGGCAAGACTCGGTCAGCTGATCCACCCTTGCTTATGTTGTAAAAGCTCTGGTCCCCGTTGTAGGGTAAAGATTAACCCTGCTCATCACTCCAGCGATTCAAGTTTGTTGCCCACAAGGGTGTGGGCCCTTGAAACGCGGGTCGGGGGTTGAGATTTAGAGCTTGGCCCTCTTGGGGTAGGTTGTTGACTTCTGGCTCAGAGTCGGAACCATCCGAAAAGCCTTATGTGAGGTGATCATCCAAAGGTATTGGATGGTCATCTTCCGGCTCATAGTTAAGCCATCCAACATTGCCTTGATTTGGGAAGTACGTGTCGCCAGGAGGATGGAATCCAACCATGATATCTACGCGAGTTATAATATGATCTTTATTAGTTACTTGTATACTTGCATAGCGCATACCAGTTATATGTATTCAAAACAGGATAGACCTTTAAATAAGTGACCCTAACTCTAAACCCTCAACCAAACAAGGAACAGGGAATAAAGCAAAGATCACATATTCTAAGTCTATAACATCCTAGATACATATAACCTTAGCGTATCCACTTCGCAACTATTGACCTACCAATAAAGACCATTTTAGTTCTCAATCAAATAACT
This sequence comes from Lactuca sativa, assembly GCF_002870075.4. Lineage (NCBI taxonomy): Eukaryota > Viridiplantae > Streptophyta > Magnoliopsida > Asterales > Asteraceae > Lactuca > Lactuca sativa. Next base: position 77,312,039 of record NC_056624.2, on the reverse strand, counting down.
ATAGTAACACAAAATACTCCTATAGTATTTTACGTTTATGTTTTGTTCAAATGTTATCAATGTAGTAGTGTTGGTAACTTTTTAAGCCTGCTTCCATATCACAACCATTCTCGGGCATATGCTAATCATTTCTCAGACCAGCATAGTGGATCAGGCCATGCCATTCGCAGAACTGACCATACATCCTTGAGCTTACTTGTGATATTCAACAATCGTAATACTTTTGTTCTGTCCTAGTGACACTGATTTTAGTGTTAATGCAGGTTTGTATACTTAGTTAAATATTTTATTATTTAAAAGTATAAACTCTTGGTCAGAGTATTTTAATCCCATTGTGTTTATAGTTAGTATATCTTTTATGGATTGATATACTCAATTCACTATAAACAACGCTCTGATACCAATCTGTCACACCCCAAAACCAGAACGGCGGAAACGTTTTGGGGCGGAGGACGTCATGTACAGTATCACAACATAGAATAATAGTAAACAAGAAAACAACATCATCCATTGCATTAATAATGTATTTTAATACAAGCGTGTTCTGTACAGTTTATAAGACACCAAAAATATGAGTTAAAATAAAAAGATGAATCTTGAACTATGCTCCATCTTCTCATAAGTATTTTAGTGTTGTTGATTGAAAGAAAATGATTGTAAGTATTGAGTGTGTAACTTTGTAAAAATGTTTTAAGTAATTGCTTGTAACCCTTAGAAAAACCTATATTTTCTATTAAAAGTAGCCTTATACCAAGGCATGAAGTGTTGTACATTTGCTCATTGTAAAAGAGGTATTTCTACCAATGTGACTATCATTTAATAAAGTTCTATCATTACTATTTATGTGAGAAGGTCACAAAGTAGATGTAATGGAGAAATAACGAAGTACTGTAGTATTATGATATAGTAATTACTGTTGTACTTATTACCTTAAACCAAATTTTAATTAAGGTATAATGTGATATAATTGTAACCGTACTAAATGACTAGGGGAAATCACAACGATGTAATACGTCGAACAGTAATGACATTTGTCACCCGAAGATCTATAGATCCCACTGTAGCTAGCAGTAAGGTGTAGGATTGTCAATCCAATATAGATCTATACACAAATTCACGTTCTCCATCCAGGAGATCCCGAACACATATCGATCCATGGCAGGTGGTTCCATGCCACGAAACAGTGGTTCACATAGATGTTATATTATGTATGTATTGTATGTATTAGTGTAGTGAATGTCCTCCCTGATTCTCATCATAATATGTTCTTTAGTATAGTATTTAGTGTGTATGGATAGTGTGTAATAGTTTATGTTCTCTTTCTAGTGTCTAGTATGTTCAATTGTATAGTGTAGAGTATGTATTGTTTATAGTATGTATTGTTTATAGTATGTATTGACTCATGTATGTACTGACTCTTTGTATGTTCCATAGTATTAGAAATAGTAAGTAGAATACTTCTAAACTATACCTATTATAGTTTACTAGTAATGTTGTATAAATGACTTTGTATATAAATCTTAGCTACCCAAAGTTTTGGAACTGAGGTAAATGCTTTATATCTATACATATGTACATGATATATAAGTAAGGATCAAACGACACTCGGACAAGAAACATGGTACTCTAAGTCCACAACTAAACAAGGAACAAGAAGTAAAGTGAGTTATCAGTCCTAAGTCCTTCAAACCTTACTTATATAACTATATATGCATTAGATATGATTTGGCAATATACAAGCTTAAAGAATTGAAAGTAAAGATTTGATAACTAAAACTAAGTTTTATAAATCGTTTAACATGTAAAAGTGTTTGATAATCATTTTGAAATAGTTTTGTTGACAAAACAGTTAAAAGTATAGTAAATCCATTTTTTTTTGCAAGTTATAAATCACATGTGATTGATATTATAACTAGTTTGATTCAACTTGTATCCCCCCCCCCATAAAAGCATTTAAAAACATTTAAAAGGTTGATTAAGGGGTATGAACTCACATGTAGTGAGTGGATAGTATGGAAGTGTTGGACAAGGTGCTAGGTGTCAAGTGAAGACTTGCACACACAATGATACTATTAACATATAAAGATATATGTACAAGGTTGTAGAACTCATTACTGGGTACCCGTTCGGCCGACTACCGAGTAGCGAGTACCCGGGAGTACTCGGGGTGTACTCGGATTCGGTAATTCATGTAGAAATATTTTTAGGGAAATTATATATGTCAAAATTATAAGTTAAAATCATAAGTTGATTGAAATATATAACAAAATTGCTGAAAATTTAAGATATATATGTAGTAATAATCACATGTGTGTGTTAAATAATAAATCATTAAGTATATATTATACATATTAATCACTGAGTTGACCGCGTTTTACAACACTACTCAGTTCAGTAAAGGGTTGATCACGGAGTACTCGGGATTCTGTAACTCGCCTCGGTAACGGACTGAATAGCGAGTACTCGGAGGAGTAATCGGCCAACTCGGCAAGTTTTACAACATTGCATATGTATGCATCTAACTAGTGATTATAACACTAATCAAGTAAGTATAAACACCCTAAAGTGTGGAAAACACTTTGGTTTAAGGGTTAGAAGGCCATTGGGTTGCATCAAAAGGGGATGGAAAGCATTTCTGTTGAGTTCACGGCCCAAGGACCACTTCCGATGGAGTTTACTGCCCAAGGACCACTCCCCATGGAGTTTATGGCCTAGTTTTTATGGCCCTAGTGGGTTTACGGCCGTGAACCCATGGAAAACTCCACAAACTCGAAGTTTAAGGTCCCTAGTTCAATGGTGAAGGGTTCTAGTCAAAGTTCTAAGCATTAGGAAGTTAGGGCAACTATAACGCCCCGTTCTTGAAATATCTATGTATGGGTTTCCGAGAGCAAGAGTAAGGGCGTTTCGGTCCTTGATGTGGATATAGAGTTTAGCGGGAACGGCTTGATGGAAGGGATGTTGTAAATTATGGATATTGGCAGCAATGGTCCCTAAGTGGGGGGGGGGGAATTAGCAAAGGGGTCCCATGCATGCCAAGCATGCGCGCTTGTGGTTGGCTGGGTACACCTAGCGTAAGTTGGATGTACGCCCAACATAGTGGAGGAAAGGAACGCGGAGGCCCCTCGGCGTACGCCCAACGTACGTCTATCATCGAGAAACCCTAAATTTAGGGTCAGCCACTATATAAAGAAGATAATGGTTCTTACCCTAGCCTCCATAAGCACTCTCTTAACCTCAGAAACCCTAGATAGCCGTCCCACATCCATTGTTGGGTGTGTTTGGCCTTGGAAAGCTTGTTTTGGCAAAAGAGAGTTTTAAAGAAGAAAGAGGAAGTTGTCAAAGAAGGAGTTGAGTGGCTGGAGCTTGTAGATCTGGAAAGACATCATATTCTGAGGCTCTTTTGAGGTAAAAAGTCTCTAGCTTGATAATCATATTGTGTAGATCTATGTGTTGTGAAGTTTTGACATCATTCTTGTCCCAAAAACCTCATCTTGATGCATGTATCGAGTTGGTTGGGATTAGTTGTCCTTTTAGACCTTAAGAGAGGTCTTGAGTAAGAAAAATGAGGTCCCAAAGGCTTTGGTTGTCTCACATGTGTTATAGATAGGTCTTAATGGATTAAGACCTTAGATTAAGAGCTTCATGGACGTCCCAAGTAATAAAGTTTGAGACTTTATGAATCCTAGGCATATGTGGTCTATGGATCTGAAGTTTGGACTTAAGAGCTAAAGCCATTAAGGCCTTATGAGAAGTTGTAGTCCAGCGGAGTTACGCCCGGCGTAACTGAGAGTACGCCCAACATAGTGGATTTGTGTCTCGTTTCCATTTCGCGATCAGCGTTGTAAGCCCATCGTACCAAGGAGGGTACGCCCAGCGTACTCCCTCTGTTGGGTTTTCATTTTGGGCCTTAGGAGATTGGGCTGTTATTGGGCTATTGGATTTTGGGTCGTGACTGGACATTATGGATGGAGTATTGTGGACTCACTAATTATTATGGACCTTGGATCTAGGCCCATTTGGTGAGGTGGGGCCAATTTACTAAATTGGGCCAATATTGGGCTTTGCTTCGGACTTTTGGTCTTTGGGCCATTAGTGGGCTTGAGAACTTATCTAGTGATGGGCCTTTCATATTTTGATTGTGGGCCTTAGTTGTGGACCAGATTGAGTTAAGGGTAAATTGGTCAATTTACCCTTGGAAGGATATTGTGTGGGTCTAATGGTTATTTTGCTATTTCGGATAGTTCGGGATTTTTGGTGAGGCGGTGGTTCGGGAATCTACTTCTTCAGTTCAGAGTTTCGACAGTTGCGAGGTGAGTTATCCTCACTATATCAACAGGGTCTAAGGCACCAAGGTCGGCCCTTTTATCGGATTGAGATCCGGGTATCGTTGTTATGTTATTGCTTTGTTATGTTTGCATCCTGATAGTTAGGATGGTATATGTTAGAGACCTGGTTAAGGTTGGTATCCTGCTATATAGGATGGTGCTATGCTAGTGACTGGTTAGGTCGGTATCCTGGTTAGGATGATGATATGTTATGTGATCTGCTAGATCGGCTTGGTTGAATGTGAATTATTATATGATTGAATGTTTATGTGCACATGGTTGTTGGACTGGGGTTGGGTTGAGGCGGGTCCTGCTTTGTGTTGTAGGCCAACATACCCAGGGCGGACCGGTTGTCCCGAAGGCCCAGCGAGCGGTTCGGATAGGCTGCAGGCCCCAAGAGGGCGGACCAGACGTGCCGAGGCTCGGAGAGTGGACCAGACCGACTAAAGGCCCAGTGCGGGTGGACCAGTCATACTGTAGACTCAGAGAGTGGACCAGGTGGATTGAAGGCCCAGTGCGGGCGAACCAATCACACTGTAGACTCGATGTATATGGCTAGACTCGGAGGGTGGACCAGGTGGACTGAAGGCCGGTGCGGCGGACCAGTCACACAGTAGACCCGAAGTGCATGGCTGTTCTGTGTTCTGTTATGATATGGCATGTTGTGCGTGTATGGTATATGTGGTTGGTATTTGGGGCTATCTCACTAAGCTTTCGGGCTTACAGTTGTGGTTTAATGTTTTTCAGGTTCTTCAGGAGACTGTGGCAAGGCAAAGGCGTGATCGTACCGCTCCTCATGATTATGTTTTATGATGTGGATCTAGGGAGACTCTGATAATAATTGTATTAAAAACCTTTTTGTAATAACACTATGAAAATGGGTTGTTTTTGAAAAGGTAAAGTTGCTTGAAATTTTATGGTTGTTACAACAACATTGCACCCCTTCATGGAGTTTACGACCTTGGGAGATGCCTTGGCCGTAAACTCTCATCCATTCCATTTTTGTTATGTTTCTAAGGTGTAAAAAAGTTCATTCAAGCACACAACAATCTAGGACAAGATTACTTACAATTAAGAAGCTTGTTGGGGTGTTTAAGGTCCAAGAACACTAGTGTGTGTTCTTGGTGTTTTGAAGAACACTGGAAGATCTATGTAAAAGTGAAGATTTCATGGACGAAATGGTGTATAAAAATTAGATGAAAGGTTATAACAACAAATCAAAGAAATAAAACACTTACATTTTGGAAGATTGGAAGAAAAGTGTTATGATACATGAGAGAGAAGTTGATGTTCTTGAGTTTGAAAGTTGAGAAATGAGGAAAGGAAGAGTAAACTCATGCTATATGCGAGAGTTTACGGCCCAAACTCCAAAAGTTTGGCTGTGAACTCCTTATTAAGGTGTTATATGTGTGTTTGCTACTCCAAGACCCTAGAAGGTACTTCCTTTTATTCATTCTTTTGAAGAATTATTAATAAAACTCCCAAAACGGACTTTCAACCGGCTAAAAATTAGCAGAAATGTGTTTGACTTTTATTTGAAGTGCTTGAATGTAGGGTTTGTACGATTGAAAATATTGGGTTGTCACACACACTATTTGGGCTAAGCTCTTAAAGTTTAAGACTTCAAGCTTCATTAAAAGGTATGTCATCTAACTAGGCTTTTGTAGTATAGTTGCTTCATATTATGCTAGTTAGGATGAAACCTTGGAATATTGAATATTTGCATGTATAATATAGAAAACAAAGATCCAAGGTTTATAAGGTTGCATGTACACCATAGGAGTGTTAGAATGCTAAAAACCCTTTAGCGGTATCAGAGCCTAGGCTTGTTTTCTATTATACTTGATGCAACTTATTTTTCAAAACCAAGAAACTGTCTAGACTTAAAACTCGATGAGTTCTGGCCAAAAACTCGACGAGTTCACGAGTTAAGGCTTGAACTCGACAAGTTCCTAATAGAACTCGACGAGTTGGTCTTCCAGTTTGCATATTTTTGAGTTTTTTGGCTGGAATTGGACTAGTAACGTTACCCTAAGTTGTTTTTGAGCTTGTAAACCTATTTTTCATGAGGTAATGTTCATGCTAATCCAATTTCATAGATAATTGTCAATAGATTCATGTTTTGTATTAGTTTGATGGTTAGGCTAATTACATGAAAATTGTTTGATTTGAATTATCATGTTCTTATGAGTTGATTTAGATTAATAGAAAAGTTATGTGATAATATGTTTTCAATCCAAATTGATCTAAAAGTTGTTCATAATATGTGTTTTTGTAACTTGTCCTCAAGTTATATGAAAATTCATATTTATCATTATTAAAACTCATAAGATTTCCATAAGTTATGAAAATGAAGAGTCTCATTTTTTTTAAATGTTTTAAAGTATTCCATAACTTGTCCTCAATGGAACTTGAAGAGTTTTTCATTAAAACTACTTTAAACTCATAAGTTATGGAATTGAATAGTTTTTGAATTGTTCAAAACTTGCCCTCAAGTTTTGGAATTTGTAAAGTTTCACACACACTTCAATTCCAAACCCTAGGGTTTTAAAAGTTCAAATTCAACCCATATACTTTATAGTATTATAAGTTAATAATATATATATATATATATATATATATATATATATATATATATATATATATATATATAAAAGATCAAGTCAGTCTTACCGTTAGTAGGCCTCATTCACGAAGTTGGTCTATAAGGGGGCTATAAGGTTACTAACTATAAAATGGCAGTTTAATGGGTGTCCACTCTCACCCACCGCTTCATTGACTGGTGGAGGGTCATTAGCCGAACGGGTAGGACAAGGACTATAATTCTCCCTTCATTATAAGTATAATGATAAATATAAAGTAACTAAACATTTTATAAATTCCCAATCTTAGTTACTTTAGGAAAATGTGAATTTGGTGCTAACCCATGAAATTACACTTTGCACTTTGCTTAAGTCGTTAGTGGAGCGTGTGTGGTTAACCGGCACACTAACTTGGATTTAACAAGGTAGGCAAAGGGTAACTTAATGTTTATCATAGGATTGGTGGAGCGCGTGTGATTAACCGACACATCGATTAAGTGAAAAATATTAAGGGTACCAAGTATATTTTCATGGTTATTAACACCTTATATTGTGATCCTCGGCATGCCAGTCTCAAAAATTGAGAGGGCACAATCGATATTGAAACATGATATTGAAAAGTTCAATGAATCTCAAAAGATCTAGGAGTTTCAAATCCAATTAAAACCTAATAAATTATTTAGTTTTTCATGGTGGAAATAGGTGAATCGTCATTCGCCTACCTTCAAATATTTTATAGCTTGGATTACGACATCCCTCTTCCAAGTTATAAAGTATTGTGTTGGGTCCTAGCCTTAATATCTCGTATTGGGTGTTATATTAACGATTTAAATCAAATAACTAGAAATCTCTCCCATTGTAAACGTCTGGTTCAAACAGCTATGATCTTCCCAAATCTCATGGAACAAGCTTTCCTAATGAAGATGATGTCCCGTGGTTGGCTTATGGAAATAATAGTTCACTTCCTCCACCTCCTCCAATTATTCTCCCTAACCTACAAGTTCTTGAATAGTTCAAGGTCACTCAAGCCCTATTGGCAAGCGAGTTCTATGTGTGCTCACATCTTGGAGATGAAGTCACATATTGACAAGCCGGAAGAGTTGGGTGTCAACGTCTTGAGAAAGTTGGTTGCTGAATCACTTTGTAAATCACATAGTGAGTTTCCTTTGGGACTACTATGTAAAAGACTATGACATGACCCTTAATGATCTGACCTATTTGCTTGGTTCTACTGAATCAGCAATGATTTCGAGCACTGGTAAAGCAAATTTGATTGGAAGATCAACTTCCAAAACTTCGATGGACATTGACAATGCTGACATTGGAAATCCAGAAAGCTTTTTCTTCCCAATGGAAAGGGATCGGCCATAGTCAACTCGGTTGAAAAAATGGTAAATAGAAAGGATAAATCTGAGATAGTTCCATGTACCATTTGTAACACCCTGAATTCAGACGGCTGGCACAGAGAAGAAACCCTCAAATGAGGAAGTGACTCGTAGAGTAGATGGGTGACTCGACGAGTAGGAGCGCGGTATTGTCGCGGGTTTAGTGACCTACTCGACGAGTCAAAAGACTGACTCGACAAGTTGGCCAGGTTTGTGGAGAACCCTAAATTCGGGCCTTGTACCCTATTTAAGGAACATTATAGCCTTCATCATCCCCCTTGATACTCTCTCAACTCCAGAATAAAAACCCTAGAGCCTCCCTTGAGTTGTGAGTCATTCTGAGAGTTATGGATCATTCTTGAAGCTTGGAGGAGCAAGAAGAAGGTTGGAGGTTCAAGGAGGAATGAGTAGATCTAGAAGATTCACTCCATTTTCTGTTCATTTTGGTAATCAAGTTCCTTCCTTGACTTCTTGTTTGTTAGATCTCTTTATGTCCCTTTTTATGAAGTTTATGGACCAATGGTGATTTCATGTGGGATTTGGACGTCCCCAAGCTAGATCTTTTCAGATCTAGGAGTGTCTTGAGTAGTAAAAGCATAAAGGTGGAAGCTTTATGCAATTAGAATTTCCCATGCAAAGTTTAAGGATTTGTTTTGGCCTTTTGAGCAAAAAGGGCCATGTATGGGTGCAAAGGTAGTGGCTTCGTGTGATATCCTGACCCTAGCAGGCTAGATCTGGGTCTTGGATGCCTTGAGCTTGTCTAAAATCGTCTAATTAGAGTTGGAAATAGAGGGACTTAGCAAGTCACTTGTGGGACTCGGCGAGTCAGGCCAGTTATTGCCCTAAAACCCTTCTGATAAGGGTATGAGTTGAGTTTGGTAAGGGACTCAGCGAGTCTGAGTCCATAATGGTCATGAAGTTCATCGTACTCGACAAGTTCAAGGAAGAACTTGGCGAGTCTAAGGCAAACTCCTTTGTTTATGAAGACGGACTCGACGAGTTGTTCATACAAATCGGTGAGTCACAGCCTGTGACAATTCGAAAGTTTTATCTCATGCATATTCAAATCAATCAAGGTCAAACTCGTTTTTGATATTTTGTAGCACTGTTTGGAGTCAAATAGAGTGATTAAAGCCTAGTATAAGTAGGGTAGGAGTCTTGGGATGAGTATTGTGGGTGTATCGCCATGCTTTTGAGCCAATCACACCAACACAAGGTGTTTGCGGCCACACACCCATCCTAACCGCACACTCTCCCTATATATAGAACACTTAGCCATTTGGAACACTTTCTAGACTTCTACAAAGCTAGGACCCGAAATCCTCTCAAGTATCATTCAAATCTCCTTGGGGATCTTCGTAAAAGGTAACCTCTTCACCAAGAGCACCAAGAACACTAGGTGTGTGTTTTGACCATACACTCCCTAGTATGGCTATATACCCCTTATATACAATTGTATATGGTTGTAACACTTCAATATAAGTGTTTAATAGTCCCTAAGGTGGTCCCAATTCAATAATTAGTTGTTTTAAAACACTAATTATATTCATATATGTATCTTTATATGTTAAATAGGATCCGCATGTGTGTACAAGTCTTCACTTGACACTTAGCATTCCCGCACAATCCGTTCATCCAAAGCACTCACTACAGGTGAGTTCATACCCCTTAATTAATCTTTTATATGTTTGTAAATGCTTTTATGATGGGGGGATACAAGTTGAACTGTTTACCAAACTGTTTTACTTCAAACTGTTTTACAAACTCTTTTACTTGTCAAATACTTTTACTTAAACTCTTATATATTGTCAAATGCCTGCCTATATATGTATAGTTATATAAGAAATGTTTAAAGGACTTAGGAAGCCTAGCTCATTTTAATTCCTTTTCCTTGTATGGATGTGGCTTTAAGGCATCGGTTATCCGTCCGAAGGTAGTTTAAATATTAATTGTATATCCTGTATACATATATAGTCATAAAAGTTCTTTCATTCAGATCCATACCTTTGGGTAGCAAAGGTATTGAAACATGTTCATACATTGCTAGTAAACTACTATAGGAGTAGTTTAGGAAGATACTAATACTATTACTATAACAATGAAACATACAATGAGTCAGTTCATACATTCGTAAATAGATATAGAGTGATGAGAAACAAACATAACACTATGATGAGAAACCACATATGATACTATAATGAGAAACAAACAATAGACACTATGATGAGAAAAAAACATACAGGCTAGACAGAGAAAGAACACACAATACAGCTAGCACTTCCATATACATATACATATACATTACATACAGTTATGTGAGCCACTAAACGGGGCATGGCACTACATGCCATGACCGTTTTTGTATCCAGAATCTCCTTAATTGGGGAGTGTATGAGTTTGCATATAGATCTATACTGGATTGACTATCCTACACCTTGTTGCTCGCTACAGTGGGACTTGCAAGTCTACGGGTGCCAAATGTCATTACCTATGACATCTTACATCATCGTTTTACAATTGAGTCGGTAGCAGGATACAGGCCGATCACATGCTACCTTAAATTAACAATTAGTTAAGGTAGTTAGTACAGTCATAGTTACTTAATACAACACTACAGTACTATAATATTTATCCCATTACATTCACTTCGTGATTATTCACATGATGCATGGTAATGTAAAAACTATATTTTTGGTCAATGATAGTAGGATTTGGGAAAATACACACTCTTACAAGTAACACACACATAGATACTAGATGCCTTGGTAGAAGGCTACTTTTAATAGGAAACATAGGGTTTTCTAGGAGAGTTCAAACAAACACAAAACTTATACATTACAAAGCATCATACAAACATCTTACTAATGCTTTCATACAACCGCAGACACTAATATACTTATGATCTCACCAGCTTTAAAGCTGATAAACTCTTTCAAAATAACTTGTATTCTTAGGTCACCAGTAGACAGGTACAGGTGCTAGGTTTTGAGAAGTTGGAGCTCGTTCAAGACTCATCTTTTATTTTTGATATATATTTTTGGTGTCTACATAACTTTACAGAACACACTAGTATGAATTATATTATTAATGCAATGGATGATGTTGTTGCTTGTTTACTACTGTGCATTGTTGTGATACTGCACATGACGTCCTCCACCCCGGAACGTTTCCGCCGTTCATTGGTTTTGGGGTGTGACACAGCCTAGACACATTCTTATGTGGATGATGAACTCGACGAGTTCAAGGTCGAACTCGGCGAGTCGGATGAAGATGGTCCCGGTTGTATGGTTGAAGGAGAACTCTTCGAGTTCTTGCTAGATTCGACGAGTGGAGTCGGGGTTGTATGGGGTTGGAGAAGTATGGACTCAATGAGTTGGTAGATCAAATCGGCGAGTCTTGTCTAGTGGAGGTTGAATTGGACCATTGATTTTGACCAATTTTGACATGGGTTAACTTTTGGGAATATTGTGGTCTAAATGCTATTTTGGGTATTGATAGTTCGGGAAGCCGAAGGGTCAGCGGTTCAAAAGTTGTCGGCTAGCAGTCCGAAGTGTTCAATGAGTTTTCAGCAGTGCGAGGTGAGTCTCCACACTGTGTGTATGAGTCTACGGCCACAATGCTTGCCAATTATGATTATGTTCATGTTTATGTTTATGTATAGAAGGAAGACCCGGGGGGTTAGTCCTAGGCACTTATTGATATATGTTTTGGGTTATGACCTGATGCCGGGTGAGGCCCGAGGAATGATAGGATGCTAGAGGTCTTTGTGATTCTTGCATGGTTCGGTACGATAGGTTCTGGACCGAGGGTCTGATGTCGGGGTAAGCCCGAGGTATGTTACATAATACTAGGTCTCCGGACTGGGGGTCCGATGCCGGGGTAATCTCGAGGAAGATTCTTATGTTGTATGTTCGATTATACTTGTGTCTCTGTGATACTAGTATGTGCCTGGTAGGGAGGTGAGTGTGGGCGAGGTCCCGTATCTCATCACTAGCTGAGTATGGATGGGGTTCCGTATCTCGAAAATAGTAGAGTAGGGGCGAGGCCTGTGACAGGAAGGATGTGAGTGTGGGTCGGGGCCTGTATCTCACTACTAGTAGGAGTATAGACGGGGTTCCACTACTCCAGTAGCAGACCAGGGGCGGGGCCCAAGTTAGGCGAATCCTTAGATTAGGTTACAGTTAGAGTATGTTTATGTATGTTATAGTATGCTATTCGATTGTATGTATGCATGTAGCGGGCAAGGCCCGAACAGGCGGGAACTAAGGGAGACAGATCTATATACCGAGCGGGGTCGATGCCAGGTGGGACCTGATGCCAGGCGGGGCCTGATGTCGGACGGGGTCCGATGCCGGGTAAGGCCCAATGCAGCGGGCGGCGGCGCAGTATGTGGTTATGTGTTTCTGGTTATGCGTATATGGTATGCGGTTGGTTGGGGAACTCACTAAGCTCCGTGCTTACGGTTTTCAGTTTTGGTTTCAGGTACTTCTGGTAGCGGAGGGAAGGGTTCGGATGATCGGATGGCACACACCATGAAGTTTAGCCTGGGATGCTTACTCTGATAAAATGAACAAGTGTTTTGAAAAGATACTCTGATTTGTTATAAAACCCTTTTAGTATGATTGAAATGTTTTAATATTTATGGGTTAGTAATGTTTTTAAAAGAAATTTTCGGTCGTGATTTTTGGAATGTTACACCATTACCAAAGATTCCCTATGGTTCTATTGCCAAAGGAAGGGGTATTGGTTGCGAAGCTGCCCTAACTACCTGAAAGATCTGAGAGAAGGTCAAGTCAAAAAGTTTGACTCTACTTCAGGTAAATCCACTATCTAACTCTGTTAAGTTCCTTATTCATGATTCTTAATACAAAATGTGACCTTGCTACATGTTGATGTTTGGCAAGATCAAGTAAAGGGAAGGAAACTTAAAGAAAGAGTATGCTGAATCTGATCGTGAAGATGGATTTCAATCGTATGGTTCGAAGACCGGATTCTTGAGCTACTACTTAGAGAGTTATGATAGATTGCTAGAAAATATATAATAGCATAGTTTTTCATTTAAAGTTGCATTGTAAGGAAAAAGTTTTTTCCCCATTTTTATAAATAAATAAAATTTTGTTTTATTTTATTATATCTCTTTGCAATGGCATTTATGAAAATTGATATTTGTATGTTTCTAGCGATATTGTAAATATGAATTTGATTGTTTCATTTGTGGAAGTGTCTAAATTTACCAAATAAGGAAAGATTCTCATCATCCAAGTTTCAGTTGGATAGAAACATGGAATCGTGCAAGTCGTATGATGAATGAGAATTTCATCTTTGGAAAATTAAGACTAATTCCTTGTTCACATGTATATGCGAGTCAAGTCAAGGACAAAGGGATCAAGTACACATTCTTGTGCACTGGTCAAAGTTCACCACAAAAGATTGATAAGACTATTCGTCATGATTTACTAAAGTTTAGTCAATATGGTTATACTTACAAAGTTTAAGTATAATTCTGAAACATCGGAAAAGTTTGATGTATGGCAGAACGAATGAGAAGAATCAAATTTGCCAAAAAGATAAAAGTTTCTCAAATCTGAAAAGATGGGAGAGTACTTTAGTATCATGTTTTTTGAGCATCTTAATGATTAAGAAATCATATCACAATTAGTCCTCTAAGGACATCTTAGTGCATTCTTTTGACTTAGAAGAGGAATCTTGAATTATTGAATTGGTTAAATAAAGAAGATGAGTCATACTTCGTTCCAAAACAAGTCTTAGAGTCATATTCCAAGATTGTAACTTGAGTGACATATCTTAAATAAAGGTTTATAACACTTGTTAAATGTAAGAGTAAAATGTGTCCTCTTCCCTGAACATTTGAAATTGGTATGTTGTGATGTTTTGGATAAAAGAGAGACCAACTTAGGCCAACTGTGTGAAGTGTTTGTCTTGATAAAGAATCCACACTATCCCTTCAATATTTGGCAAGGGCGTCTTATATGTCAAGAGGACAGTGGGAGTCTTAAAGATCTTGAAAGAGTTTCAAGAACTAATTAAGAATAAAACATGTAGTTTATCACTAGCACACGACTTGAGGTTTATAACCTATCGTGTTGACATATTCCATTTATGTGCCCATTCTAGTTAAATTTAGCTTTGCATATGAGTTCTGATAGTTCTCAATTGGTTGCATAATAACTTGGAAGCAATGGCAGGCCCTTGGGCTTCCAGGTGGAAAGAAGTTAAGACTGCACAAGTTCAGTCCATATGAATTTGGATTTGTCACTAACTGTGTCTTGTGGTTATGGTGTTGACAAATTCACATGGATAGGAACATATACACCATATAAATCTAAGTTTCATAAGGTTTCTCTCTTACTTATGAAAATGATGGTGAGGAAACGCTTTCACTAAGTAGATTTTAAGTAGATAGCAATTGTGATATTTCCATTGTCAAAGTCGTTAGTCGAGTGTGTGTGGTTAACCGGCACACTAACATGGACTTGTGAGGAATGACAAAGGTCTAAACAATTGAGACTATGATTATGACATCCCTTTTCATAGTTTTGAAATTGTTTAGACACACATGTGTGATATCTAAGGAAAGGTGTATGATTCTGATAAAGTTTTATCAATGCATCTCGTATCAGAAATTTGAACTTTTGTAAGAAATTCAATAAAATATTGATTTCTAGAAGTCCAGCTGATTTCTGAGTACATGTCAAAGCTAGTGGGAGCATAAGTGTTATGCTAATAATCATCATGTTAGCGGGAGCATGATAATTATTATAAGTGTTGCAAGTTAGCAATGTTAATTATAGAAAACAAAAGTTTCAATTGGGGAAAAGTTGTTTTGCTAAAACTAAGGGAGAGGAAATTATACTTCATTTCAATTCTAAAAGGTTAGATTGAGATTTTAATAAAAATTAGTCAAGTATATATATGAATGTTATGTTAGAATGGTTCAACATAAGTTCATTTCAATTCTAATAGCTTAGATTGAGTTTTAATCAAGTTTAATCAAGTATATATATGAATGTTATGTTGGAATGGTTCAACATAAGGAAATTCTATATATATGGGAGCATTATTTGCGTTCTATAATTCGATTATGATTACGACATCCCTTTCATAATCTGAATTATGAGAACATGACAAATAGAAATAGAAATATTATAGCAAAAGACTGGTCTAGTATCATGTATTTATGTGAGACATAATGAATCGTGTCCCATATGCTTCGGATATAGGGTCGATTGCATGTGCTATAATATTCATATGTTCTAAAATTTTCAAATACCTAGAGCATTAAAAGGGAAAAAGTATTAGAACTAGATATAAATAATTTGATTAAGCTATTGTCGAGGACAATCTATGGTTTACCAAAGATTGGTTTCTCAGGGACAGTTGGAAGTATGGTGTAAATTTTTGGAAAGGACCATATTGACATATTCTGAAAAGAGGCAACTCTTGTTCAGAAGTGATAGTCAAAAAGAATATGGAAATTTTCTCATAGGTGGAAGTTATTCATTAAATCTGTGTAAGATTAGGAAACTTAATGCTAGAAGGATGTTCAAAGCAATGTACATTGAATTTGAGACTTCATTTCCATGGAATGTTCTCCATTGGAAAACTCTATAATAACTATTGACAAGTCTTTGTGACTTTGTGCATAATCATTACAAGAGGATCAATGCATATAAGTATAAAATCTAACATATTTCGGTAAATGGCAGGAATTTGGAATTCTTGCATTTGCGGTAAGAATTTGGGACTGTGAAATGAGAATCATTGGAATTATGTTCAATCGATCTATTTCATAAAGTAAAGATCATAGACAAACTTAGTGTGCACACTTGGTGTATGGCATAACTAATGTTTGGATAAACATAGTGTGCAACTTGGTGTATGGCATGGCTAGTGTTTAGAAAACATAGTGTACATGCTTGGAGCATGGGACAACTATTGTTTTAATTCAAGTATAAAGTTGATAATTTGAAACAGTATGCAATGAATAATGTGTAATCAATATGGTGATAAATAAAAGGTGTTCTATTTATATTCACAAGTTCTGAGACCATATTGGATTCGATTTGTAACGACCCAATTTTCACGTCCAAAAATTTCATTTTTCATTAAGTGATTTGCAAAACATTTGTAACAAAATATCATCCGATCATATCATTTAATAAAAATGTCTCGTATCTGAAAATCGAATTGTAAAACATAATAATGTCAGAGTACAAATCCTAGAATATCTCATATTCGGAAAACAAAGATCGTGTGTATGATGTGCCGCTACCACGCCAGCTCCTTCCCCTTTGCTGAAGAGGTACCTGAAACCAAAACTGTAAACTATAAGCACGAAGCTTAGTGAGTTCCACCATCGTACCACATACCATACAATCACATAGCATACATACTGCCAGGCAATTCTAGGGTGCCCGACCTACTCGGTACGGCCATTCTGGGGTGCCGACCTACCCATGCGGCCATTCTGGGGTGCCGTCCTGCCCATGTCAAGCCATTCTGGGGTGCTGACCTGCCCGTCGGTCCTAACAACCGACCCTCAGGGACTATTCCACCCCTACTCCTACTATCACATATATCATAACATAAACATATTATCAGACATATATGGGGTGTCCGAACTACCCTTCGGTCCTAACAACCAAACTTAGGGACTATTCCCCTCCTACTACCACTATCACATATAACATATCATGCCAGCATATAAATATAGCATCACATACTGTCAGACATATATGGGGTGTCTGACCTACACTTCGGTCCTAACAACCGAACTCTACTACTATCACATATAACATATCATGCCAGCATATAACATATCAGGTAGTAGCAAACCTAGATGATATCACAAAGACAATCATCTAACATACGACTCCTACTGGTGGACCGACATTGTGGTCGTAGACCCACCGCTACTAGAAGGTAACTCACCTCGAACAAGTAGTTGCTGATAATCCGTGTGGGAAGTCTCTGCCTGCTGCTGCTCCGGAAATCCTCCGGCTACAATCCCCACAAACACTTAGTCAGAAACAGACATCTACTCTTAGGGAAAAATGACCATTTTACCCCTGACCAAGTCAAAGTCAAAGTCAACTTCTTGTTGACCTGACTCGCTGAGTTGGCTCGCCAACTCGCCGAGTCCCTATCCTTCCATTAGACCTCGTACCCGTCTCTACTCGTCGAGTTAGGCGATGACTCAATGAATTTTCCTTCTAAATGAACATCGACTGAATCCTCATCCGACTCGCCGAGTTGTATGAACAACTCGTCGAGTTCATCATCAACTGATACACAGGTCCTGTCCTTGACTCCCTGAGTTGTATCAACAACTCAGCGAGTTCGTCTTCATCCTTAAGAAGATTGCCTTGGACTCACCGAGTATGTTCATGCACTCGCTGAGTCCCATGAATTTCCAGAACAATGGCTTAGTCCAGAATGTTGGGTCACTCCCTGGGACCCCCTTAAAACCTTTCCACACTCAACTGGGTCCTTATGACCCTCAACTGATATGGGTCAGAACCTTGGACTCGCCGAGTCCAAGAACGGACTCGTCGAGTTGGTCACATCAGTCACACCCCCAAACCAGAATGGCGGAAACATTCGGGGGTGGATGACTTCATGTAGTATCACAAAAATTGAATATTGTAAAGAAAGTAACACAACCATCGTATATATATAATGAAAACGTATATTGTGACGTTATACATATTAGCAAAAGAATATTACAATACGATGATAAATGTTCAATAATAAAACATCCTTATTGTTCCTTCTCCAAAAGCTGGTGGTTACCTGTATTACTGATTCCCTGAGAAATACAAGTGGTTTTGAAAAAGTGTCAACAATTAAGTTGGTGAGTTCATAAGTGTTTTGCATTGAAAAGTATGTCCTTTTTTGTAGTAAATCGATGAACGAGGTTTTCAGAAAATCCAATATTTTCTATAAGTGGTTTGAAAAGTTCCAGAGTTGGAGTGCGTTAGTATGTTCCATACTTGAATAATAATGATAAACTTTGTGCTAAAAATAAAGTGGAACACTGAATGCATATATGAATCTCGTAAATCAAACTTGTTTTTATACTTTTATGTGAGTTTTATAACCATACTATTGACACTGACGGCCTGTAACAACATTCTTCAGGTGTTGTAGTATTATGACATTTGTCACCCCAGACCTGCCGGTCTAACTATAGCTAATAGTTTAGGTGCGGGGTTGTCAATCCCGTATAGATCTATACACAAGTATCACGCTCTCTCTCCAAGAGATTATGGTATATAATACAGGACTTGAAATGCATACATACGAGTACGTTGAAGTTTGAATATCTCACATTACTTGGTATAAACAGATTTACGATGATAAAGACTTTACTTCATTTGAAAGTATTTCATTTGTCAAGATGTATATGTAAAATGTATGAATAACTTGTTAACTATACTCATTATAGTTTCTCAAAAGTATGTTTCCATTTAGTAAGAATAACTTAGTGATATAATAGCCCTCTAAACATAAAGATGTTCGTATCAATACCCTATAAGATAGATATTATAATTATGTTTATAAAAACGATACTTTGACTTGTAATGTACTTGTATTCCCCCCCCCCCCCCCCCCCCTAAAACATGAAAAGAATTGAAAAGTAGGGGCATGAACTCACTTGTTTGGTTTGAAGAGAGAGAGAGAGAGAGAGGCTAGAGTTGAGCAGAACTTCGACCACGGAAAGTTGCGTCTTCGGGCTCTTCGGGGATCTCTGCAGTGTAGATCTTTCGTCGGGGGCTCGAGTGCGGAAACCAAGGTGATGGAATGGTCTCTGGAGTTTAGAAGTATGGGAGAATGACTGAGGAATTGAGAATGGTGTTCAAAAACTCGAAGCTCAACCTCTCTATTTATAGGCTGGACACTCCTCGTACGCGGCGCGTACCTCCGAAGTACGCTGGGCGTACACAGTACGCGGGGCGTACCTCGGTTACGCGGGGCGTAATCATGCGTCATGGCTTACGACTCGGGTCTAGCTAAGCGTAGAGGGGGCAGCCGATGGGACTCGACTCTGGGCCTAGTACGCGGGGCGTACTCCCATATTACGCGGGGCGTAATTCTGGCTTCTATCTTCTAAATTCCGTAACTTTCGCGTACGAGCTCCGTTTTTCGTGTTCTTTATATCCACGCGTAGGTGAGATTATGCTCTACAACTTTCATTTAGACTCCGTCGGCTAGTTTTGACTTTATTTTTAATGATATAATTTTAATAGGCCGGGCCTCCTAAAGTCCGTTAAAATTTCATAGTTTCTTTATTCGACGTCGGTTTTCGTTTGTCTTTTTATCGTTTTATTACTATTGTGGAGATCTTCAACTTCCGTTTAGGTGGTGATAGCTAATTAACACTTGATCTTCAATTCGAGTTTTTAGCCCTCTACTACTGTTACGAAACTTTGAAAATTCGTAACTTCTTCATACGAGGTCCAAATTGGGCGATCTTTTTATGTATGTTTACAGTTTAATGGACTCTACATCTTTTGTTTAGATACTTAAGGCAAAAATGCATTTTATTGAAATTTCACTTTTTACGTTAAATAGCGTTTTAACGGCGTGTCGTAAATATACGAGTGGTTATAATTTCTTCAATATAATCCGGTTTTGAACGTTCTTTATGTTTTTGGAAACCTTGACACGTTATCTAATATTTGATGCATCCCAACTTAGATATTTGAACACTTTATTTTCAAGGTTAATTTAGTTGGTTCCAAATAGTTTTTGTTATATTTGACATTGGAGCGTTACACTGCTTTGGAAAAATATAGGGTTGTCACAACATCCACTCACTGAATCTTCGATTTCTAACGTACAACCTTAGATAAAAAGATAGATCTATGCTTCTACAATCGATCTAGCACGTAAAGTTACAAATTTTATGTGCTTGCATGGAAATTTGAGCTTAAAAGGTCCTTAAACAAGCCCTCTCAAAGCATGGGCCCTTGTTTGAGAGCAAGAGTCACTCCTTTCTGCATTGTAACCCATCTAAGGGCCTAGATCTGAAACATCAACTCCAACCATGCTTGCAATCATGTTTGGTGACCAAAATGGCTTAGAAAAGCCCTAAAAATTCACAAAATGGGATCGAGTAAATGAAAGAGCAAGGTACAAACTTTTTACCTTCAATGAGCTGAAAATGGTGCACAAACTCGGATCCCTTTAACCTCCTCTTGCTCCTTCAAGCTTTTCCTTCCCTCCTTGGATCAAAAAAGCACCAAAGTCACTCCAAATGCCTTAGATTGCTTCAATAACGGCTAGGGTTTGCTATGGGGGTCTTCTGGGAGCAAATGGGACGAAGGAGGCCGAGTTAAAGTGTTTAAATAGGGTGCAAACCCTGGGATTAGGGTTTTTGTCCAAACAGGGTCTATTTGCCGAGTCCATCGCTTAAGTCCCGTGTCCCTTATCGCTTCTACTCAGTGAGTTGGTCCTTCAACTCATCGAGTCCAAGGACAAAATGCAAAGTATTTATCAAAAGAATATGTACCAAGAACCAGGTGCTACAAATCTCCCTCACTTATTTTAGACTTCGTCCGCGAAGTCTGTTGCTCGATCCTAAAACAGCTCGGGGTAATGTTCCATCATCTCATCCACCGGTTCCCAAGTCCACTCTGACCCCTTCCGGTGCTGCCATTGCACCTTCACGAGTTCCACTCTTTTGTTCCTCAGATCCTTCAACTTCCGGTCAAGGATCGCTACAGGCCGCTCGATGTAATTCAGGCTATCATCAACCTGAATGTCCTCCAAGGTGACCACTGCTGAGTCGTCCACCAGGCACTTTCGTAGCTGAGAAACATGGAAATTGTTGTGTATTTGACTGAGTTCGGCTGGCAAATCCAGCCTATATGCCACCTTGCCTACCCGAGGAACGGTCCAATGTACCTGGGCCCCAACTTTCCCCGCTTCCTGAATCGGATAACGCCTTTCCATAGCGGCACCTTCAGGAGAACCATATCCCTGACCTGGAACTCCAGGTCTGATCGGCGCTTATCGGCATAGCTTTTCTGCCGACTCTGAGCAGTCTGAAGCCTGCTCCGGACCTGATGGATCTTCTCTGTCATCTTGGGCACTACCTCAGTGCTCCCCATTACCCTCTGTCCAACCTCGCCCTAACATATCGGGGTCCTGCACTTCCTCCCATATAGCATCGCGAAAGGAGGACGATCAATGCTCGCATGATAACTATTGTTATAGGAGAACTCTTCTAATGGAAGGTAGTTATCCCAACTTCCTCCGAAGTCTAATACGCATGCTCGCAGCATATCCTCCAGGGTCTGGTTGGTCCGCTCGCTCTGACCATCCGTCTGCGGGTGAAAAGCAGTGCTAAAATGCAGACAAGTACCCAACTCGTCATGAAACTTCCTCCAAAACCTGGAACTGAACCGCACATCCCTATCCGAGATTACAGAAACTGGCACACCGTGTCGCGTCACCACCTCCCGGATATAGACATCGGCAACTTCTCAGCCGAGATGCTCTCCTGAATCGGCATAAAATGGGCGCTCTTGGTCAATCGATCAACGATGACCCAGATCGAATCCACTCCCCGCGCGGTCCTACGAAGCTTGGTGATAAAATCCATCGTGATGTCTTCCTATTTCCACAGCGGAATATCCAACGGCTGAATCTTGTCATGAGGTCTCTGATGCTCCGCATTGACCTTCCTGCAGGTCAAGCACTGCTCCACAAACCATACCACATCCCACTTCATGCAGGACCACTAATAGTCCAGGCGAAGATCCCTATACATCTTCGTCGCCCCGGGATGAATGAAAAACCGAGATTTGTGTGCCTCCTCCAACAGAACCTGGCGCACAACCCCGTGGTATGGCACCCACACCCTACGGTGTAGTGTCAGTAATCCTCGGCTGTCATAGTTGAAGGAGGAAACCTACCGCACGATCCGATCGCTCTTCCGATGTTCCTCCTTCATGGCCTCCTGCTGGGCCTCCCGAATCTGCTCCAACAGTGGAGTTACCACTGTCATCCTCAGACAGATATCCCTGATTGGCGCTGCCTTGCGGCTAAGCGCGTCGACCACCACATTGGCCTTACCCGGGTGATAAAGGATCTCGCAATCGTAATCCTTTACGACGTCCATCCACCGACACTGCCTAATGTTTAGATTCAGTTAATCCATGAGGTACCTCAAACTCTTATGGTCTGTGTAGATGGTACAGCGAACCCATAGAGGTAGTGACGCCAAATCTTGAGGGCGAATACAACAGCCCCTGATATGGGCATATTTAGTTATAAAATTCATGCATTATCTTAATACTTTATGTTGATTTTATCTCATTTAATGAACAAAAGGTGCTTAATTAGTTTATAATTTCAATTTTAAGCAACAATTACATGCTCGAAAAGAAAATGAAGTGGAACTAGCGATTGGAAGCTTGGATCTTGGATTTTGAAGAAAGAAGGATGTTGTTGGACAGCTTGACCCCTTGTCAGTGTTTTAGTCATATCTCATGAACCGTAACTCCGATTGACGAGATTCAAAATGTTCTGAAATGTAGACACAATTTCGGACGACTTTTGTGTTTTGAGAGAATGCTGATTCGAAACGTACTCGGCGAGTAGGGTCGATTACTCGGCGAGTTGTATCGAACTTTCGCGATTCTCGACGCGCTGACTTGCCGTATATGAGTTTTAAGTGATGTACTCGGCGAGTAGGTCACTGGACTCGCCGAGTAGCATCTGTTTTGTGAAAATCTATATAAAGGGACTTTCAGATCGATACCATGACATGGAAAGAACCCCTTGGAGGCCAATTGTCGACTAAAGGTGCTGCTGGAGCGTGGGAAGCAAGGGAATCAACCCTACATTCAATTTTAAGGAGAATCAAGGCAAAATCAAGTTTAATCTTTACCTAATCTCTTGTTTGAACTATGTTTTTACCAATTGATTTCGTTTTTGTGCTTGTTTCTGCTGTAATCATGAGCTAAAAACTCATAACTTCTGTTTATGTAGATGAATTTGTGAACATGGATTGATTATTTGATTAGGATTAATTTTAATTGGTGATTATGTTTTATTAAGCTTGTTAAAGAACCTTATGTGTTAACAATAACTATTCTTCTGTTAATAAATCAATAATTAAGTTGTATGAACATCTCTTAGTTGCTAATTTCATATGATTTACGTGATCACATAGTTGTATGTCTAGGAATAACGAATGTAAAACTAGAATTAACTTGAAGATAGGTAAGTTAATGTGTGAGCTTGTGTGATACACCATCAACAAGAGGTTAATTGAATCCCTAATTTTATTAGCTAAATACAAGTCTTTCTAAACCCGAATCAACAAACTAGGAAATTCATTAATTTAGACAACTGGCCATTGCTTGAATTAATCTGTTTTCTAAGGATTAGCTATAGCGAATGTGAATCTAATCACTTTAGTCGGTAACCAATGAAGAATTAATCCGATGTATTTACCATAAAATCATCCATGGGAACAAATGATTCGAACCTAAACAGAAGGCCTTTTTAATCATTGAATTCCGTTGATCTTTGTTTTCTTAGCTATTAGTTGCTTCGTTTGCGTGTTAGTAAAGTATTTAAGTTTCTAGTCTTGCAAAAATAGAGAAAACTTTTTTTTTACTTGTTTTATTTAGATAATATTAGCATTTATTTTAATTGTTTACCGTTCCCTGTGTTCGATACCCTACTTACCTGAACTAAACTGCTAATCGATAGGTACACTGCCTTTCGTGTGTTTGTCTTTGTGTTTAAGTTAGTAGGATTAAAACTAGTTGGTTTTACACACATCAAGTTTTTGGCGCCATTGCCGGGGAACGGTTCAAATATTTAATTTCATTTGCTAATTGTTATCGTTTTTTATTTTATTGATTAATTTTTTTATATAGTTTAATTTTAATTTTAATTTTTATTTTAATTTATTATGTATTTTCCAAATCTCGATGCTTTTGATGCTTTTCTTGAGGATGTAGTACAGGAAATTAAGCAAGAAGATGAGGAGTATGACTCAGATGAAGATTTGAAGAAATTTGGAAGGTGGTTAGATAACATCTTGCCCAACACAGAAGGGACATCTGAGTTACAAGATGAAGAATTTAATCCAGAAAGAGACTTGGAGGAGCTGGAAAGATTGCTAGCAGAGAGGTCAGATGAAGAACAAGAACAAGCTGAATTGCAGGAACCAAGATGTGGTTTGACCATTACCACGACATGGCCCCTTGTATTTTCAGTTTGTGTTTCGAACCATGGGGTGACGATTCCAACTTTGGAGAAAGTTCTGAGGCACGATCCGTTTTTGATTAGTATCCAACCGTTGTCAAGATTCTTGGGTTTTATGTATTCAAGCTTGTTTTGCCAATTTTAGAAGAAAAGAGCCAAATTTTACAAATTGGTCCAAAGAAAATATTCAATGCAACGGGTGGATTGGCATTGAGTATATTGGAAATTTATTAAGTTGAGAGTCCAGCTCAAGACTCGCACAAAAAGAAGCGCTTGCGGGAGGCAACCCGTCATTAGAGTTTGCTTTTCTTTTTCTTTTAAACTTCTAGTATTTAGGGATAATATAGGAATTTTTATTTTGATGTTTGTTTTCCTTTTTTTTTACTTGTGTGTTGTGTTGATCTTTTCAGTTTGAAGCTTAGGATTGCATGTCAGGGTGTAGAGTCAAGGCTGACAAAGTGAGAAATCGAGTCTAGGCGAGAGAGGAAACGAAGTTTTGAGTCAAGCTATGAGTCCAATTGATAGAACGGTTATAGAGTGTTTATTCCCTGATGAAAAATGAGAGAAATTATTGGGTTATATAACCCCCATACATCAGCAACGGACTTGGGCAGAATAAAATTTTTGTCACACAGCGGTTTACTCGCCGAGTGCATCTTATGGACTCGTCGAGTCCATGTGAAAATTCACGATTCTTTTGCCATTTACGCTTCAACTCGGCGAGTCTAGATACTTACTCGATGAGTCGCTCATTCTTCTTACTTTTGAGCTGAAGATTTGATGACATTTGATATGGGCATTGGTTCTATTCTTTGAAGATCATTTTCCGAGTGTTTCCAAGAGTTTTCCCTTATATTTGGAGCTTTTATAAAGACTGTACCACACAAGATTTTGACACCTAAGACATGGATGAGTTGTTCCCATGTCTAAAGTCAATTGAAGTTGGAGCTTCACATGAAGAAGATTAACCTTGCAACTACTATCCCAGGGGAGTTTGTTCCAATTCTCTCTTTATTTTATTGTTCTTTATCATGCATAATATGCAATGGGGACATTTCATAAATTAAGTGTGGGGTAGGGGGTTGGTTAAATTAGTTAAAATTTTAGTTAAAATTCGAAAATGTTGAAATTTTAGTTAAATTTTGAAAAATTTGAAATTTTTGCATTAAAATTTCTAGGGTTAATTTAGAAATTTTTGGTAAAGCAATTAGGGTTCATGCTAGTATTATGTTGATGATTGCATGAAAACCCAAATGTTTAGTTGAGCCTAAACACGTTCTAGTGCATTTGTTGCTTCCATGATGTTTTTGTCGCATGATGTTAGTCGAGCCTAAACACGTTATAATGCATTTGTGGCTTCCCTTATTCTAGTGAAATCATGGGACAAAAACACGACCTCACTTAGTTTGAAGGATGCAAGATGTTTACCATCGGGTACCAGAAATGTATCTAGGAAAATTATTATCGTTAACCAATAAAGGTTGAAGTTGAGCGCCCCTGCTTAAGCATGTAGGGTTTTGAGTGGAAAAAGTGAGTTACATGTAAAATAAAAAATAAATAAATATAAAAAAAAGAGTGAATTACAAGAAAAAGTTTGAAGAATTTTTGGAGCATCAAAGTTAAAGTATGAAGTTCAAAGATCAAAAATTCTGAAGAAATTCAAAAGTTGAAGATACCCAAAAATTAAAGATCAAATGTCAAAAAAGTGAAGAATTCCAAAGAGCTCCAATGTGGTATCATAAATTGTAAATGTCTAGATTATGTATGCTTGGGTTGCTCAACCAAAAATACCTTGAGGTTAAGAGGTTTTCTGAGGATGGATTCGGAGGGATGCATAAAATGAGCATTGTTTGGAAAAAGTGGGCGAATGTTTATGAGGATTGTGAGTATTTGGAGTATGGGAGGTTATTAGGAAAATTTTAGACACAAATGCATGCGTTGCGGTCTTGGCATAATGGATGGGTTCGATTGGGATTGTCTTATGTAATATTAGTGTACTAAAATTCAGTTTTGCTTAGGGGCAAGCAAAAGTCAAGTGTGGGGTATTTTGATATGGGCATATTTAGTTATAAAATTCATGCATTATCTTAATACTTTATGTTGATTTTATCTCTTTTAATGAACAAAAGGTGCTTAATTAGTTTATAATTTCAATTTTCAGCAACAAATTACATGCTCGAAAGGAAAATGAAGCGGAACTAGCGATTGGAGGCTTGGATCTTGGATTTTGAAGAAAGAAGGATGTTGCTGGACAGCTTGACCCCTTGTCAGTGTTTTGGCCATATCTCATGAAACGTAACTCCGATTGACAAGATTCAAAATGTTCTGAAAAGTAGACACAATTTCGGACGACTTTTGTGTTTTGAGAAAATGCTGATTCGAAACGTACTCGGCGAGTAGGGTCGATTACTCGGCGAGTCGTATCGAACTTTCGCGATTCTCGATGCGCTGACTTGCCGTACACGGGTTTTAAGTGATGTACTCGGCGAGTAGGTCACTGGACTCACCGAGTAGCATCTGTTTTGTGAAAATCTATATAAAGGGACTTTCAGATCGATACCATGACATGGAGAGAAACCCTTGGAGGCCAATTGTCGACTAAAGGTGCTGCTGGAGCGTGGGAAGCAAGGGAATTAACCCTACATTCAATTTTAAGGAGAATCAAGGCAAAATCAAGTTTACTCTTTACCTAATCTCTTGTTTGAACTATGATTTTACCAATTGATTTCGTTTTTGTGCTTGTTTCTGCTGTAATCATGAGCTAAAAACTCATAACTTCTGTTTAGGTAGATAAATTTGTGAACATGGATTGATTATTTGATTAGGATTAATTTTAATTGGTGATTATCTTTTATTAAGCTTGTTAAAGAACCTTATGTGTTAACAATAACTATTCTTCTATTAATAAATCAGTAATTAAGTTGTATGAACATCTCTTAGTTGCTAATTTCATATGATTTACGTGATCACATAGTTGTATGTCTAGGAATAACGAATGTAAAACTAGAATTAACTTGAAGATAGGTAAGTTAATGTGTGAGCTTGTGTGATACACCATCAACAAGAGGTTAATTGAATCGCCAATTTTATTAGCTAATTACATGTCTTTCTAAACCCGAATCAACAAACTAGGAAATTCATTAATTTAGACAATTGGCCATTACTTGAATTAATCTGTTTTCTAAGGATTAGCTATAGTGAATGTGAATCTAATCACTTTAGTCGGTAACCAATGAAGAATTAATCCGATATATTTACCATAAAATCATCCATGGGAACAAATGATTCGAACCTAAACAGAAGGCCTTTTTAATCATTGAATTTAGTTGATATTTGTTTTCTTAGCGATTAGTTGCTTAGTTTGCGTGTTAGTAAAGTATTTAAGTTTCTAGTCTTGCAAAACTAGAGAAAACTTTTTTTTTACTTGTTTTATTTAGATAATATTAGCATTTATTTTAATTGTTTACCGTTCCCTGTGTTCGATACCCTACTTACCTAAACTAAACTGCTAATCGATAGGTACACTGCCTTTCGTGTGTTTGTCTTTGTGTTTAAGTTAGTAGGATTAAAACTAGTTGGTTTTACACACATCAAGTTTTTGGCGCCATTGCCGGGGAACCGTTCAAATATTTAATTTCATTTGCTAATTGTTATCGTTTTTTATTTTATTGATTAATTTTTTTATATAGTTTAATTTTAATTTTAATTTTAATTTATTATGTATTTTCCAAATCTCGATGCTTTTGATGCTTTTCTTGAGGATGTAGTACAGGAAATTAAGAAAGAAGATGAGGAGTATGACTCAGATGAAGATTTGAAGAAATTTGGAAGGTGGTTAGATAACATCTTGCCCAACACAGAAGGGACATCTGAGTTACAAGATGAAGAATTTAATCCAGAAAGAGACTTGGAGGAGCTGGAAAGATTGCTAGCAGAGAGGTCAGATGAAGAACAAGAACAAGCTGAATTGCAGGAACCAAGATGTGGTTTGACCATTACCACGACATGGCCCCTTGTATTTTCAGTTTGTGTTTCGAAGCATGGGGTGACGATTCCAACTTTGGAGAAAGTTCTGAGGCACGATCCGTTTTTGATTAGTATCCAACCGTTGTCAAGATTCTTGGGTTTTATGTATTCAAGCTTGTTTTGCCAATTTTAGAAGAAAAGAGCCAAATTTTACAAATTGGTCCAAAGAAAATATTCAATGCAACGGGTGGATTGGCATTGAGTATATTGGAAGTTTATTAAGTTAAGAGTCCAGCTCAAGACTCGCACAAAAAGAAGCGCTTGCGGGAGGCAACTCGTCATTAGAGTTTGCTTTTCTTTTTATTTTAAACTTCTAGTATTTAGGGATAATATAGGAATTTTTATTTTGATGTCTGTTTTCCTTTTTTTTACTTGTGTGTTGTGTTGATCTTTTCAGTTTGAAGCTTAGGATTGCATGTCAGGGTGTAGAGTCAAGGCTGACAAAGTGAGAAATCGAGTCTAGGCGAGAGAGGAAACGAAGTTTTGAGTCAAGCTATGAGTCCAATTGATAGAACGGTTATAGAGTGTTTATTCCCTGATGAAAAATGAGAGAAATTATTGGTTTATATAACCCCCATACATCAGCAACGGACTTGGGCAGAATAAAATTTTTGTCACACAGCGGTTTACTCGCCGAGTGCATCTTATGGACTCGTCGAGTCCATGTGAAAATTCACAATTCTTTTGCCATTTACGCTTCAACTCGGCGAGTCTAGATACTTACACGACGAGTCGCTCATTCTTCTTACTTTTGAGCTGAAGATTTGATGACATTTGATATGGGCATTGGTTCTATTTTTTGAAGATCATTTTCCGAGCGTTTCCAAGAGTTTTCCCTTATATTTGGAGCTTTTATAAAGACTGTACCACACAAGATTTTGACACCTAAGACATGGATGAGTTGTTCCCATGTCTAAAGTCAATTGAAGTTGGAGCTTCACATGAAGAAGATTAACCTTGCAACTACTATCCCAGGGGAGTTTGTTCCAATTCTCTCTTTATTTTATTGTTCTTTATCATGCATAATATGCAATGGGGACATTGCATAAATTAAGTGTGGGGTAGGGGGTTGGTTAAATTAGTTAAAATTTTAGTTAAAATTCGAAAATGTTGAAATTTTAGTTAAATTTTGAAAAATTTGAAATTTTTGCATTAAAATTGCTAGGGTTAATTTAGAAATTTTTGGTAAAGCAATTAGGGTTCATGCTAGTATTATGTTGATGATTGCATGAAAACCCAAATGTTTAGTTGAGCCTAAACACGTTCTAGTGCATTTGTTGCTTCCATGATGTTTTTGTCGCATGATGTTAGTCGAGCCTAAACACGTTATAATGCATTTGTGGCTTCCCTTATTCTAGTGAAATCATGGGACAAAAACACGACCTCACTTAGTTTGAAGGATGCAATATGTTTAGCATCGTGTACCAGAAATGTATCTAGGAAAATTATTATCGTTAACCAATAAAGGTTGAAGTTGAGCACCCCTGCTTAAGCATGTAGGGTTTTGAGTGGAAAAAGTGAGTTACATGTAAAATAAAAAATAAATAAATATAAAAAAAAAAAAGAGAATTACAAGAAAAAGTTTGAAGAATTTTTGGAGCATCAAAGTTAAAGTATGAAGTTCAAAGATCAAAAATTCTGAAGAAATTCAAAAGTTGAAGATTCCCAAAAATTAAAGATCAAATGTTAAAAAAGTGAAGAATTCCAAAGAGCTCCAATGTGGTATCATAAATTGTAATTGTCTAGATTATGTATGCTTGGGTTGCTCAACCAAAAATACCTTGAGGTTAAGAGGTTTTCTGAGGATGGATTCGGAGGGATGCATAAAATGAGCATTGTTTGGAAAAAGTGGGCGAATGTTTATGAGGATTGTGAGTATTTGGAGTATGGGAGGTTATTAGGAAAATTTTAGACACAAATGCATGCGTTGCGGTCTTGGCATAATGGATGGGTTCGATTGGGATTGTCTTATGTAATATTAGTGTACTAAAATTCAATTTTGCTTAGGGGCAAGCAAAAGTCAAGTGTGGGGTATTTTGATATGGGCATATTTAGTTATAAAATTCATGCATTATCTTAATACTTTATGTTGATTTTATCTCATTTAATGAACAAAAGGTGCTTAATTAGTTTATAATTTCATTTTTCAGCAACAAATTACATGCTGGAAAGGAAAATGAAGCGGAACTAGCGATTGGAGGCTTGGATCTTGGATTTTGAAGAAAGAAGGATGTTGATGGACAGCTTGACCCCTTGTCAGTGTTTTAGCCATATCTCATGAACCGTAACTCCGATTGACAAGATTCAAAATGTTCTGAAAAATAGACACAATTTCGGACGACTTTCGTGTTTTGAGAAAATGCTGATTCGAAACGTACTCGGAGAGTAGGGTCGATTACTCGGCGAGTTGTATCGAACTTACACGATTCTCGATGCGCTGACTTGCCGTACACGGGTTTTAAGTGATGTACTCGGCGAGTAGGTCACTGGACTCACCGAGTAGCATCTGTTTTGTGAAAATCTATATAAAGGGACTTTCAGATCGATACCATGACATGGAGAGAAACCCTTGGAGGCCAATTGTCGACTAAAGGTGCTGTTGGAGCGTGGGAAGCAAGGGAATTAACCCTACATTCAATTTTAAGGAGAATCAAGGCAAAATCAAGTTTACTCTTTACCTAATCTCTTGTTTGAACTATGATTTTACCAATTGATTTCGTTTTTGTGCTTGTTTCTGCTGTAATCATGAGCTAAAAACTCATAACTTCTGTTTAGGTAGATGAATTTGTGAACATGGATTGATTATTTGATTAGGATTAATTTTAATTGGTGATTATCTTTTATTAAGCTTGTTAAAGAACCTTATGTGTTAACAATAACTATTCTTCTATTAATAAATCAGTAATTAAGTTGTATGAACATCTCTTAGTTGCTAATTTCATATGATTTACGTGATCACATAGTTGTATGTCTAGGAATAACGAATGTAAAACTAGAATTAACTTGAAGATAGGTAAGTTAATGTGTGAGCTTGTGTGATAGACCATCAACAAGAGGTTAATTGAATCGCCAATTTTATTAGCTAATTACATGTCTTTCTAAACCCGAATCAACAAACTAGGAAATTCATTAATTTAGACAACTGGCCATTACTTGAATTAATCTGTTTTTTAAGGATTAGCTATAGCGAATGTGAATCTAATCACTTTAGTCGGTAACCAATGAAGAATTAATCCGATATATTTACCATAAAATCATCCATGGGAACAAATGATTCGAACCTAAACAGAAGGCCTTTTTAATCATTGAATTTAGTTGATCTTTGTTTTCTTAGCTATTAGTTGCTTAGTTTGCGTGTTAGTAAAGTATTTAAGTTTCTAGTCTTGCAAAACTAGAGAAAACTTTTTTTTTTAACTTGTTTTATTTAGATAATATTAGCATTTATTTTAATTGTTTACCGTTCCCTGTGTTCGATACCCTACTTACCTGAACTAAACTGCTAATCGATAGGTACACTGCCTTTCGTGTGTTTGTCTTTGTGTTTAAGTTAGTAGGATTAAAACTAGTTGGTTTTACACACATCAAGTTTTTGGCGCCATTGCCGGGGAACGGTTCAAATATTTAATTTCATTTGCTAATTGTTATCGTTTTTTATTTTATTGATTAATTTTTTTATATAGTTTAATTTTAATTTTAATTTTAATTTATTATGTATTTTCCAAATCTCAATGCTTTTGATGTTTTTCTTGAGGATGTAGTACAGGAAATTAAGCAAGAAGATGAGGAGTATGACTCAGATGAAGATTTGAAGAAATTTGGAAGGTGGTTAAATAACATCTTGCCCAACACAGAGGGACATCTGAGTTACAAGATGAAGAATTTAATCCAGAAAGAGACTTGGAGGAGCTGGAAAGATTGCTAGCAGAGAGGTCAGATGAAGAACAAGAACAAGCTGAATTGCAGGAACCAAGATGTGGTTTGACCATTACCACGACATGGCCCCTTGTATTTTCAGTTTGTGTTTCGAAGCATGGGGTGACGATTCCAACTTTGGAGAAAGTTCTGAGGCACGATCCGTTTTTGATTAGTATCCAACCGTTGTCAAGATTCTTGGGTTTTATGTATTCAAGCTTGTTTTGCCAATTTTAGAAGAAAAGAGCCAAATTTTACAAATTGGTCCAAAGAAAATATTCAATGCAACGGGTGGATTGGCATTGAGTATATTGGAAGTTTATTAAGTTGAGAGCCTAGCTCAAGACTCGCACAAAAAGAAGCGCTTGCGGGAGGCAACCCGTCATTAGAGTTTGCTTTTCTTTTTCTTTCAAACTTCTAGTATTTAGGGATAATATAGGAATTTTTATTTTGATGTTTGTTTTCCTTTTTTTTTACTTGTGTGTTGTGTTGATCTTTTCAGTTTGAAGCTTAGGATTGCATGTCAGGGTGTAGAGTCAAGGCTGACAAAGTGAGAAATCGAGTCTAGGCGAGAGAGGAAACGAAGTTTTGAGTCAAGCTATGAGTCCAATTGATAGAACGGTTATGGAGTGTTTATTCTCTGATGAAAAATAAGAGAAATTATTGGTTTATATAACCCCCATACATCAGCAACGGACTTGGGCAGAATAAAATTTTTGTTACACAGCGGTTTACTCGCCGAGTGCATCTTATGGACTCGTCGAGTCCATGTGAAAATTCACGATTCTTTTGCCATTTACGCTTCAACTCGGCGAGTCTAGATACTTACTCGACGAGTCGCTCATTCTTCTTACTTTTGAGCTGAAGATTTGATGACATTTGATATGGGCATTGGTTCTATTCTTTGAAGATCATTTTCCGAGCGTTTCCAAGAGTTTTCCCTTATATTTGGAGCTTTTATAAAGACTGTACCACACAAGATTTTGACACCTAAGACATGGATGAGTTGTTCCCATGTCTAAAGTCAATTGAAGTTGGAGCTTCACATGAAGAAGATTAACCTTGCAACTACTATCCCAGGGGAGTTTGTTCCAATTCTCTCTTTATTTTATTGTTCTTTATCATGCATAATATGCAATGGGGACATTGCATAAATTAAGTGTGGGGTAGGGGTTGGTTAAATTAGTTAAAATTTTAGTTAAAATTCGAAAATGTTGAAATTTTAGTTAAATTTTGAAAAATTTGAAATTTTTGCATTAAAATTGCTAGGGTTAATTTAGAAATTTTTGGTAAAGCAATTAGGGTTCATGCTAGTATTATGTTGATGATTGCATGAAAACCCAAATGTTTAGTTGAGCCTAAACACGTTCTAGTGCATTTGTTGCTTCCATGATGTTTTTGTCGCATGATGTTAGTCGAGCCTAAACACGTTATAATGCATTTGTGGCTCCCCTTATTCTAGTGAAATCATGGGACAAAAACACGACCTCACTTAGTTTGAAGGATGCAATATGTTTAGCATCGTGTACCAGAAATGTATCTAGGAAAATTATTATCGTTAACCAATAAAGGTTGAAGTTGAGCGCCCCTGCTTAAGCATGTAGGGTTTTGAGTGGAAAAAGTGAGTTACATGTAAAATAAAAAATAAATAAATATAAAAAAAAAAGAGAATTACAAGAAAAAGTTTGAAGAATTTTTGGAGCATCAAAGTTAAAGTATGAAGTTCAAAGATCAAAAATTCTGAAGAAATTCAAAAGTTGAAGATTCCCAAAAATTAAAGATCAAATGTCAAAAAAGTGAAGAATTCCAAAGAGCTCCAATGTGGTATCATAAATTGTAATTGTCTAGATTATGTATGCTTGGGTTGCTCAACCAAAAATACCTTGAGGTTAAGAGGTTTTCTGAGGATGGATTCGGAGGGATGCATAAAATGAGCATTGTTTGGAAAAAGTGGGCGAATGTTTATGAGGATTGTGAGTATTTGGAGTATGGGAGGTTATTAGGAAAATTTTAGACACAAATGCATGCGTTGCGGTCTTGGCATAATGGATGGGTTCGATTGGGATTGTCTTATGTAATATTAGTGTACTAAAATTCAATTTTGCTTAGGGGCAAGCAAAAGTCAAGTGTGGGGTATTTTGATATGGGCATATTTAGTTATAAAATTCATGCATTATCTTAATACTTTATGTTGATTTTGTCTCATTTAATGAACAAAAGGTGCTTAATTAGTTTATAATTTCAATTTTCAGCAACAAATTACATGCTCGAAAGGAAAATGAAGCGGAACTAGCGATTGGAGGCTTGGATCTTGGATTTTGAAGAAAGAAGGATGTTGCTGGACAGCTTGACCCCTTGTCAGTGTTTTAGCCATATCTCATGAACCGTAACTCCGATTGACAAGATTCAAAATGTTCTGAAAAATAGACACAATTTCGGACGACTTTCGTGTTTTGAGAAAATGCTGATTCGAAACGTACTCGGCGAGTAGGGTCGATTACTCGGCGAGTTGTATTGAACTTTCGCGATTCTCCATATGCTGACTTGCCGTACACGGGTTTTAAGTGATGTACTCGGCGAGTAGGTCACTGGACTCACCGAGTAGCATCTGTTTTGTGAAAATCTATATAAAGGGACTTTCAGATCGATACCATGACATGGAGAGAAACCCTTGGAGGCCAATTGTCGACTAAAGGTGTTGCTGGAGCGTGGGAAGCAAGGGAATTAACCCTACATTCAATTTTAAGGAGAATCAAGGCAAAATCAAGTTTACTCTTTACCTAATCTCTTGTTTGAACTATGTTTTTACCAATTGATTTCGTTTTTGTGCTTGTTTCTGCTGTAATCATGAGCTAAAAACTCATAACTTCTGTTTAGGTAGATGAATTTGTGAACATGGATTGATTATTTGATTAGGATTAATTTTAATTGGTGATTATCTTTTATTAAGCTTGTTAAAGAACCTTATGTGTTAACAATAACTATTCTTCTATTAATAAATCAGTAATTAAGTTGTATGAACATCTCTTAGTTGCTAATTTCATATGATTTACGTGATCACATAGTTGTATGTCTAGGAATATCGAATGTAAAACTAGAATTAACTTGAAGATAGGTAAGTTAATGTGTGAGCCTGTGTGATACACCATCAACAAGAGGTTAATTGAATCGCCAATTTTATTAGCTAATTACATGTCTTTCTAAACCCGAATCAACAAACTAGGAAATTCATTAATTTAGACAACTGGCCATTACTTGAATTAATCTGTTTTCTAAGGATTAGCTATAGCGAATGTGAATCTAATCACTTTAGTCGGTAACCAATGAAGAATTAATCCGATATATTTACCATAAAATCATCCATGGGAACAAATGATTCGAACCTAAACAGAAGGCCTTTTTAATCATTGAATTTAGTTGATCTTTGTTTTCTTAGCTATTAGTTGCTTAGTTTGCGTGTTAGTAAAGTATTTAAGTTTCTAGTCTTGCAAAACTAGAGAAAACTTTTTTTTTTACTTGTTTTATTTAGATAATATTAGCATTTATTTTAATTGTTTACCGTTCCCTGTGTTCGATACCCTACATACCTGAACTAAACTGCTAATCGATAGGTACACTGCCTTTCGTGTGTTTGTCTTTGTGTTTAAGTTAGTAGGATTAAAACTAGTTGGTTTTACACACATCAAGTTTTTGGCGCCATTGCCGGGGAACGGTTCAAATATTTAATTTCATTTGCTAATTGTTATCGTTTTTTATTTTATTGATTAATTTTTTATATAGTTTAATTTTAATTTTAATTTTAATTTTAATTTATTATGTATTTTCCAAATCTCGATGCTTTTGATGCTTTTCTTGAGGATGTAGTACAGGAAATTAAGCAAGAAGATGAGGAGTATGACTCAGATGAAGATTTGAAGAAATTTGGAAGGTGGTTAGATAACATCTTGCCCAACATAGAAGGGACATCTGAGTTACACGATGAAGAATTTAATCCAGAAAGAGACTTGGAGGAGCTGGAAAGATTGCCAGTAGAGAGGTCAGATGAAGAACAAGAACAAGCTGAATTGCAGGAACCAAGATGTGGTTTGACCATTACCACGACATGGCCCCTTGTATTTTCAGTTTGTGTTTCGAAGCATGGGGTGACGATTCCAACTTTGGAGAAAGTTCTGAGGCACGATCCGTTTTTGATTAGTATCCAACCGTTGTCAAGATTCTTGGGTTTTATGTATTCAAGCTTGTTTTGCCAATTTTAGAAGAAAAGAGCCAAATTTTACAAATTGGTCCAAAGAAAATATTCAATGCAACGGGTGGATTGGCATTGAGTATATTGGAAGTTTATTAAGTTGAGAGTCCAGCTCAAGACTCGCACAAAAAGAAGCGCTTGCGGGAGGCAACCCGTCATTAGAGTTTGCTTTTCTTTTTCTTTTAAACTTCTAGTATTTAGGGATAATATAGGAATTTTTATTTTGATGTTTGTTTTCCTTTTTTTTTACTTGTGTGTTGTGTTGATCTTTTTCAGTTTGAAGCTTAGGATTGCATGTCAGGGTGTAGAGTCAAGGCTGACAAAGTGAGAAATCGAGTCTAGGTGAGAGAGGAAACGAAGTTTTGAGTCAAGCTATGAGTCCAATTGATAGAACGGTTATAGAGTGTTTATTCCCTGATGAAAAATGAGAGAAATTATTGGTTTATATAACCCCCATACATCAGCAACGGACTTGGGCAGAATAAAATTTTTGTCACACAGCGGTTTACTCGCCGAGTGCATCTTATGGACTCGTCGAGTCCATGTGAAAATTCACGATTCTTTTGCCATTTACGCTTCAACTCGGCGAGTCTAGATACTTACTCGACGAGTCGCTCATTCTTCTTACTTTTGAGCTGAACATTTGATGACATTTGATATGGGCATTGGTTCTATTCTTTGAAGATCATTTTCCGAGCGTTTCCAAGAGTTTTCCCTTATATTTGGAGCTTTTATAAAGACTGTACCACACAAGATTTTGACACCTAAGACATGGATGAGTTGTTCCCATGTCTAAAGTCAATTGAAGTTGGAGCTTCACATGAAGAAGATTAACCTTGCAACTACTATCCCAGGGGAGTTTGTTCCAATTCTCTCTTTATTTTATTGTTCTTTATCATGCATAATATGCAATGGGGACATTGCATAAATTAAGTGTGGGGTAGGGGGTTGGTTAAATTAGTTAAAATTTTAGTTAAAATTCGAAAATGTTGAAATTTTAGTTAAATTTTGAAAAATTTGAAATTTTTGCATTAAAATTGCTAGGGTTAATTTAGAAATTTTTGGTAAAGCAATTAGGGTTCATGCTAGTATTATGTTGATGATTGCATAAAAACCCAAATGTTTAGTTGAGCCTAAACACGTTCTAGTGCATTTGTTGCTTCCATGATGTTTTTGTCGCATGATGTTAGTCGAGCCTAAACACATTATAATACATTTGTGGCTTCCCTTATTCTAGTGAAATCATGGGACAAAAACACGACCTCACTTAGTTTGAAGGATGCAATATGTTTAGCATCGTGTACCAGAAATGTATCTAGGAAAATTATTATCGTTAACCAATAAAGGTTGAAGTTGAGCGCCTCTGCTTAAGCATGTAGGGTTTTGAGTGGAAAAAGTGAGTTACATGTAAAATAAAAAATAAATAAATATAAAAAAAGAGAGAATTACAAGAAAAAGTTTGAAGAATTTTTGGAGCATCAAAGTTAAAGTATGAAGTTCAAAGATCAAAAATTCTGAAGAAATTCAAAAGTTGAAGATTCCCAAAAATTAAAGATCAAATGTCAAAAAAGTGAAGAATTCCGAAGAGCTCCAATGTGGTATCATAAATTGTAATTGTCTAGATTATGTATGCTTGGGTTGCTCAACCAAAAATACCTTGAGGTTAAGAGGTTTTCTGAGGATGGATTCGGAGGGATGCATAAAATGAGCATTGTTTGGAAAAAGTGGGCGAATGTTTATGAGGATTGTGAGTATTTGGAGTATGGGAGGTTATTAGGAAAATTTTAGACACAAATGCATGCGTTGCGGTCATGGCATAATGGATGGGTTCGATTGGGATTGTCTTATGTAATATTAGTGTACTAAAATTCAGTTTTGCTTAGGGGCAAGCAAAAGTCAAGTGTGGGGTATTTTGATATGGGCATATTTAGTTATAAAATTCATGCATTATCTTAATACTTTATGTTGATTTTATCTCATTTAATGAACAAAAGGTGCTTAATTAGTTTATAATTTCAATTTTCAGCAACAAATTACATGCTCGAAAGGAAAATGAAGCGGAACTAGCGATTGGAGGCTTGGATCTTGGATTTTGAAGAAAGAAGGATGTTGCTGGACAGCTTGACCCCTTGTCAGTGTTTTGGCCATATCTCATGAACCGTAACTCCGATTGACAAGATTCAAAATGTTCTGAAAAGTAGACACAATTTTCGGACGACTTTCGTGTTTTGAGAAAATGCTGATTCGAAACGTACTCGGCGAGTAGGGTCGATTACTCGGCGAGTTGTATCGAACTTTCGCGATTCTCGATGCGCTGACTTGCCGTACACGGGTTTTAAGTGATGTACTTGGCGAGTAGGTCACTGGACTCACCGAGTAGCATCTGTTTTGTGAAAATCTATATAAAGGGACTTTCAGATCGATACCATGACATGGAGAGAAACCCTTGGAGGCCAATTGTCGACTAAAGGTGCTGCTGGAGCGTGGGAAGCAAGGGAATTAACCCTACATTCAATTTTAAGGAGAATCAAGGCAAAATCAAGTTTACTCTTTACCTAATCTCTTGTTTGAACTATGTTTTTACCAATTGATTTCGTTTTTGTGCTTGTTTCTGCTGTAATCATGAGCTAAAAACTCATAACTTCTGTTTCGGTAGATGAATTTGTGAACATGGATTGATTATTTGATTAGGATTAATTTTAATTGGTGATTATCTTTTATTAAGCTTGTTAAAGAACCTTATGTGTTAACAATAACTATTCTTCTATTAATAAATCAGTAATTAAGTTGTATGAACATCTCTTAGTTGCTAATTTCATATGATTTACGTGATCACATAGTTGTATGTCTAGGAATAACGAATGTAAAACTAGAATTAACTTGAAGATAGGTAAGTTAATGTGTGAGCTTGTGTGATACACCATCAACAAGAGGTTAATTGAATCGCCAATTTTATTAGCTAATTACATGTCTTTCTAAACCCGAATCAACAAACTAGGAAATTCATTAATTTAGACAACTGGCCATTACTTGAATTAATCTGTTTTCTAAGGATTAGCTATAGCGAATGTGAATCTAATCACTTTAGTCGGTAACCAATGAAGAATTAATCCGATATATTTACCATACAATCATCCATGGGAACAAATGATTCGAACCTAAACAGAAGGCCTTTTTAATCATTGAATTTAGTTGATCTTTGTTTTCTTAGCTATTAGTTGCTTAGTTTGCGTGTTAGTAAAGTATTTAAGTTTCTAGTCTTGCAAAACTAGGTACAACTTTTTTTTTACTTGTTTTATTTAGATAATATTAGCATTTATTTTAATTGTTTACCGTTCCCTGTGTTCGATACCCTACTTACCTGAACTAAACTGCTAATCGATAGGTACACTGCCTTTCGTGTGTTTGTCTTTGTGTTTAAGTTAGTAGGATTAAAACTAGTTGGTTTTACACACATCAAGTTTTTGGCGCCATTGCCGGGAACGGTTCAAATATTTAATTTCATTTGCTAATTGTTATCGTTTTTTATTTTATTGATTAATTTTTTATATAGTTTAATTTTAATTTTAATTTTAATTTATTATGTATTTTCCAAATCTCGATGCTTTTGATGTTTTTCTTGAGGATGTAGTATAGGAAATTAAGCAAGAAGATGAGGAGTATGACTCAGATGAAGATTTGAAGAAATTTGGAAGGTGGTTAGATAACATCTTGCCCAACACAGAAGGGACATCTGAGTTACAAGATGAAGAATTTAATCCAGAAAGAGACTTCGAGGAGCTGGAAAGATTGCTAGCAGAGAGGTCAGATGAAGAACAAGAACAAGCTGAATTGCAGGAACCAAGATGTGGTTTGACCATTACCACGACATGGCCCCTTGTATTTTCAGTTTGTGTTTCGAAGCATGGGGTGACGATTCCAACTTTGGAGAAAGTTCTGAGGCACGATCCGTTTTTGATTAGTATCAAACCGTTGTCAAGATTCTTGGGTTTTATGTATTCAAGCTTGTTTTGCCAATTTTAGAAGAAAAGAGCCAAATTTTACAAATTGGTCCAAAGAAAATATTCAATGCAACGGGTGGATTGGCATTGAGTATATTGGAAGTTTATTAAGTTGAGAGTCCAGCTCAAGACTCGCACAAAAAGAAGCGCTTGCGGGAGGCAACCCGTCATTAGAGTTTGCTTTTCTTTTTCTTTTAAACTTCTAGTATTTCGGGATAATATAGGAATTTTTATTTTGATGTTTGTTTTCCTTTTTTTTACTTGTGTGTTGTGTTGATCTTTTCAGTTTGAAGCTTAGGATTGCATGTCAAGGTGTAGAGTCAAGGCTGACAAAGTGAGAAATCGAGTCTAGGTGAGAGAGGAAACGAAGTTTTGAGTCAAGCTATGAGTCCAATTGATAGAACGGTTGTAGAGTGTTTATTCCCTGATGAAAAATGAGAGAAATTATTGGTTTATATAACCCCCATACATCAGCAACGGACTTGGGCAGAATAAAATTTTTGTCACACAGCGGTTTACTCGCCGAGTGCATCTTATGGACTCGTCGAGTCCATGTGAAAATTCACGATTCTTTTGCCATTTACGCTTCAACTCGGCGAGTCTAGATACTTACTCGACGAGTCGCTCATTCTTCTTACTTTTGAGCTGAAGATTTGATGACATTTGATATGGGCATTGGTTCTATTCTTTGAAGATCATTTTCCGAGCGTTTCCAAGAGTTTTCCCTTATATTTGGAGCTTTTATGAAGACTGTACCACACAAAATTTTGACACCTAAGACATGGATGAGTTGTTCCCATGTCTAAAGTCAATTGAAGTTGGAGCTTCACATGAAGAAGATTAACCTTGCAACTACTATCCCAGGGGAGTTTGTTCCAATTCTCTCTTTATTTTATTGTTCTTTATCATGCATAATATGCAATGGGGACATTGCATAAATTAAGTGTGAGGTAGGGGGTTGGTTAAATTAGTTAAAATTTTAGTTAAAATTCGAAAATGTTGAAATTTTAGTTAAATTTTGAAAAATTTGAAATTTTTGCATTAAAATTGCTAGGGTTAATTTAGAAATTTTTGGTAAAGCAATTAGGGTTCATGCGAGTATTATGTTGATGATTACATGAA
This sequence comes from Lactuca sativa, assembly GCF_002870075.4. NCBI lineage: Eukaryota > Viridiplantae > Streptophyta > Magnoliopsida > Asterales > Asteraceae > Lactuca > Lactuca sativa. Next base: position 77,270,189 of record NC_056624.2, on the reverse strand, counting down.
AACCCAAATGTTTAGTTGAGCCTAAACACGTTCTAGTGCATTTGTTGCTTCCATGATGTTTTTGTCGCATGATGTTAGTCGAGCCTAAACACGTTATAATGCATTTGTGGCTTCCCTTATTCTAGTGAAATCATGGGACAAAAACACGACCTCACTTAGTTTGAAGGATGCAATATGTTTAGCATCGTGTACCAGAAATGTATCTAGGAAAATTATTATCGTTAACCAATAAAGGTTGAAGTTGAGCGCCCCTGCTTAAGCATGTAGGGTTTTGAGTGGAAAAAGTGAGTTACATGTAAAATAAAAAATAAATAAATATAAAAAAAAGAGAGAATTACAAGAAAAAGTTTGAAGAATTTTTGGAGCATCAAAGTTAAAGTATGAAGTTCAAAGATCAAAAATTCTGAAGAAATTCAAAAGTTGAAGATACCCAAAAATTAAAGATCAAATGTCAAAAAAGTGAAGAATTCCAAAGAGCTCCAATGTGGTATCATAAATTGTAATTGTCTAGATTATGTATGCTTGGGTTGCTCAACCAAAAATACCTTGAGGTTAAGAGGTTTTCTGAGGATGGATTCGGAGGGATGCATAAAATGAGCATTGTTTGGAAAAAGTGGGCGAATGTTTATGAGGATTGTGAGTATTTGGAGTATGGGAGGTTATTAGGAAAATTTTAGACACAAATGCATGCGTTGCGGTCTTGGCATAATGGATGGGTTCGATTGGGATTGTCTTATGTAATATTAGTGTACTAAAATTCAGTTTTGCTTAGGGGCAAGCAAAAGTCAAGTGTGGGGTATTTTGATATGGGCATATTTAGTTATAAAATTCATGCATTATCTTAATACTTTATGTTGATTTTATCTCATTTAATGAACAAAAGGTGCTTAATTAGTTTATAATTTCAATTTTCAGCAACAAATTACATGCTCGAAAGGAAAATGAAGCGGAACTAGCGATTGGAGGCTTGGATCTTGGATTTTGAAGGAAGAAGGATGTTGCTGGACAGCTTGACCCCTTGTTAGTGTTTTGGCCATATCTCATGAACCGTAACTCCGATTGACAAGATTCAAAATGTTCTGAAAAGTAGACACAATTTCGGACGACTTTCGTGTTTTGAGAAAATGCTGATTCGAAACGTACTCGGCGAGTAGGGTCGATTACTCGGCGAGTTGTATCGAACTTTCGCGATTCTCGATGCGCTGACTTGCCGTACACGGGTTTTAAGTGATGTACTCGGCGAGTAGGTCACTGGACTCACCGAGTAGCATCTGTTTTGTGAAAATCTATATAAAGGGACTTTCAGATCGATACCATGACATGGAGAGAAACCCTTGGAGGCCAATTGTCGACTAAAGGTGCTGCTGGAGCGTGGGAAGCAAGGGAATTAACCCTACATTCAATTTTAAGGAGAATCAAGGCTAAATCAAGTTTACTCTTTACATAATCTCTTGTTTGAACTATGTTTTTACCAATTGATTTCGTTTTTGTGCTTGTTTCTGCTGTAATCATGAGCTAAAAACTCATAACTTCTGTTTAGGTAGATGAATTTGTGAACATGGATTGATTATTTGATTAGGATTAATTTTAATTGGTGATTATCTTTTATTAAGCTTGTTAAAGAACCTTATGTGTTAACAATAACTATTCTTCTATTAATAAATCAGTAATTAAGTTGTATGAACATCTCTTAGTTGCTAATTTCATATGATTTACGTGATCACATAGTTGTATGTCTAGGAATAACGAATGTAAAACTAGAATTAACTTGAAGATAGGTAAGTTAATGTGTGAGCTTGTGTGATACACCATCAACAAGAGGTTAATTGAATCCCCAATTTTATTAGCTAATTACATGTCTTTCTAAACCCGAATAAACAAACTAGGAAATTCATTAATTTAGACAACTGGCCATTACTTGAATTAATCTGTTTTCTAAGGATTAGCTATAGCGAATGTGAATCTAATCACTTTAGTCGGTAACCAATGAAGAATTAATCCGATATATTTACCATAAAATCATCCATGGGAACAAATGATTCGAACCTAAACAGAAGGCCTTTTTAATCATTGAATTTAGTTGATCTTTGTTTTCTTAGCTATTAGTTGCTTAGTTTGCGTGTTAGTAAAGTATTTAAGTTTCTAGTCTTGCAAAACTAGGTACAACTTTTTTTTTACTTGTTTTAGTTAGATAATATTAGCATTTATTTTAATTGTTTACCGTTCCCTGTGTTCGATACCCTACTTACCTGAACTAAACTGCTAATCAATAGGTACACTGCCTTTCGTGTGTTTGTCTTTGTGTTTAAGTTAGTAGGATTAAAACTAGTTGGTTTTACACATCAAGTTTTTGGCGCCATTGCCGGGGAACGGTTCAAATATTTAATTTCATTTGCTAATTGTTATCGTTTTTTATTTTATTGATTAATTTTTTATATAGTTTAATTTTAATTTTAATTTTAATTTATTATGTATTTTCCAAATCTCGATGCTTTTGATGTTTTTCTTGAGGATGTAGTATAGGAAATTAAGCAAGAAGATGAGGAGTATGACTCAGATGAAGATTTGAAGAAATTTGGAAGGTGGTTAGATAACATCTTGCCCAACACAGAAGGGACATCTGAGTTACAAGATGAAGAATTTAATCCAGAAAGAGACTTCGAGGAGCTGGAAAGATTGCTAGCAGAGAGGTCAGATGAAGAACAAGAACAAGCTGAATTGCAGGAACCAAGATGTGGTTTGACCATTACCACGACATGGCCCCTTGTATTTTCAGTTTGTGTTTCGAAGCATGGGGTGACGATTCCAACTTTGGAGAAAGTTCTGAGGCACGATCCGTTTTTGATTAGTATCAAACCGTTGTCAAGATTCTTGGGTTTTATGTATTCAAGCTTGTTTTGCCAATTTTAGAAGAAAAGAGCCAAATTTTACAAATTGGTCCAAAGAAAATATTCAATGCAACGGGTGGATTGGCATTGAGTATATTGGAAGTTTATTAAGTTGAGAGTCCAGCTCAAGACTCGCACAAAAAGAAGCGCTTGCGGGAGGCAACCCGTCATTAGAGTTTGCTTTTCTTTTTCTTTTAAACTTCTAGTATTTAGGGATAATATAGGAATTTTTATTTTGATGTTTGTTTTCCTTTTTTTTTTTTACTTGTGTGTTGTGTTGATCTTTTCAGTTTGAAGCTTAGGATTGCATGTCAGGGTGTAGAGTCAAGGCTGACAAAGTGAGAAATCGAGTCTAGGCGAGAGAGGAAACGAAGTTTTGAGTCAAGCTATGAGTCCAATTGATAGAACGGTTATAGAGTGTTTATTCCCTGATGAAAATGAGAGAAATTATTGGTTTATATAACCCCCATACATCAGCAACGGACTTGGGCAGAATAAAATTTTTGTCACACAGCGGTTTACTCGCCGAGTGCATCTTATGGACTCGTCGAGTCCATGTGAAAATTCACGATTCTTTTGCCATTTACGCTTCAACTCGGCGAGTCTAGATACTTACTCGACGAGTCGCTCATTCTTCTTACTTTTGAGCTGAAGATTTGATGACATTTGATATGGGCATTGGTTCTATTCTTTGAAGATCATTTTCCGAGCGTTTCCAAGAGTTTTCCCTTATATTTGGAGCTTTTATAAAGACTGTACCACACAAGATTTTGACACCTAAGACATGGATGAGTTGTTCCCATGTCTAAAGTCAATTGAAGTTGGAGCTTCACATGAAGAAGATTAACCTTGCAACTACTATCCCAGGGGAGTTTGTTCCAATTCTCTCTTTATTTTATTGTTCTTTATCATGCATAATATGCAATGGGGACATTGCATAAATTAAGTGTGGGGTAGGGGGTTGGTTAAATTAGTTAAAATTTTAGTTAAAATTCGAAAATATTGAAATTTTAGTTAAATTTTGAAAAATTTGAAATTTTTGCATTAAAATTGCTAGGGTTAATTTAGAAATTTTTGGTAAAGCAATTAGGGTTCATGCTAGTATTATGTTGATGATTGCATGAAAGCCCAAATGTTTAGTTGAGCCTAAACACGTTCTAGTGCATTTGTTGCTTCCATGATGTTTTTGTCGCATGATGTTAGTCGAGCCTAAACATATTATAATGCATTTGTGGATTCCCTTATTCTAGTGAAATCATGGGACAAACACACGACCTCACTTAGTTTGAAGGATGCAATATGTTTAGCATCGTGTACCAGAAATGTATCTAGGAAAATTATTATCGTTAACCAATAAAGGTTGAAGTTGAGCGCCCCTGCTTAAGCATGTAGGGTTTTGAGTGGAAAAAGTGAGTTACATGTAAAATAAAAAATAAATAAATATAAAAAAAAGAGAGAATTACAAGAAAAAGTTTGAAGAATTTTTGGAGCATCAAAGTTAAAGTATGAAGTTCAAAGATCAAAAATTCTGAAGAAATTCAAAAGTTGAAGATACCCAAAAATTAAAGATCAAATGTCGAAAAAGTGAAGAATTCCAAAGTGCTCCAATGTGGTATCATAAATTGTAATTGTCTAGATTATGTATGCTTGGGTTGCTCAACCAAAAATACCTTGAGGTTAAGAGGTTTTCTGAGGATGGATTCGGAGGGATGCATAAAATGAGCATTGTTTGGAAAAAGTGGGCGAATGTTTATGAGGATTGTGAGTATTTGGAGTATGGGAGGTTATTAGGAAAATTTTAGACACAAATGCATGCGTTGCGGTCATGGCATAATGGATGGGTTCGATTGGGATTGTCTTATGTAATATTAGTGTACTAAAATTCAGTTTTGCTTAGGGGCAAGCAAAAGTCAAGTGTGGGGTATTTTGATATGGGCATATTTAGTTATAAAATTCATGCATTATCTTAATACTTTATGTTGATTTTATCTCATTTAATGAACAAAAGGTGCTTAATTAGTTTATAATTTCAATTTTCAGCAACAAATTACATGCTCGAAAGGAAAATGAAGCGGAACTAGCGATTGGAGGCTTGGATCTTGGATTTTGAAGAAAGAAGGATGTTGCTGGACAGCTTGAACCCTTGTCAGTGTTTTGGCCATATCTCATGAACCGTAACTCCGATTGACAAGATTCAAAAGGTTCAGAAAAGTAGACACAATTTCAGACGACTTTCGTGTTTTGAGAAAATGCTGATTCGAAACGTACTTGGCGAGTAGGGTCGATTACTCGGCGAGTTGTATCGAACTTTCGCGATTCTCGATGCGCTGACTTGCCGTACACGGGTTTTAAGTGATGTACTCGGCGAGTAGGTCACTGGACTCACCAAGTAGCATCTGTTTTGTGAAAATCTATATAAAGGGACTTTCAGATCGATACCATGACATGGAGAGAAACCCTTGCAGGCCAATTGTCGACTAAAGGTGCTGCTGGAGCGTAGGAAGCAAGGGAATTAACCCTACATTCAATTTTAAGGAGAATCAAGGCAAAATCAAGTTTACTCTTTACCTAATCTCTTGTTTGAACTATGTTTTTACCAATTGATTTCGTTTTTGTGCTTGTTTCTGCTGTAATCATGAGCTAAAAACTCATAACTTCTGTTTAGGTAGATGAATTTGTGAACATGGATTGATTATTTGATTAGGATTAATTTTAATTGGTGGTTATCTTTTATTAAGCTTGTTAAAGAACCTTATGTGTTAACAATAACTATTCTTCTATTAATAAATCAGTAATTAAGTTGTATGAACATCTCTTAGTTGCTAATTTCATATGATTTACGTGATCACATAGTTGTATGTCTAGGAATAACGAATGTAAAACTAGAATTAACTTGAAGATAGGTAAATTAATGAGTGAGCTTGTGTGATACACCATCAACAAGAGGTTAATTGAATTGCCAATTTTATTAGCTAATTACATGTCTTTCTAAACCCGAATCAACAAACTAGGAAATTCATTAATTTAGACAACTGGCCATTACTTGAATTAATCTGTTTTCTAAGGATTAGCTATAGCGAATGTGAATCTAATCACTTTAGTCGGTAACCAATGAAGAATTAATCCGATATATTTACCATAAAATCATCCATGGGAACAAATGATTCGAACCTAAACAGAAGGCCTTTTTAATCATTGAATTTAGTTGATCTTTATTTTCTTAGCTATTAGTTGCTTAGTTTGCGTGTTAGTAAAGTATTTAAGTTTTAGTCTTGCAAAACTAGAGAAAACTTTTTTTTTACTTGTTTTATTTAGATAATATTAGCATTTATTTTAATTGTTTACCGTTCCCTGTGTTCGATACCCTACTTACCTGAACTAAACTGCTAATCGATAGGTACACTGCCTTTCGTGTATTTGTCTTTGTGTTTAAGTTAGTAGGATTAAAACTAGTTGGTTTTACACACATCAAGTTTTTGGCGCCATTGTCGGGGAACGGTTCAAATATTTAATTTCATTTGCTAATTGTTATCGTTTTTTATTTTATTGATTAATTTTTTTATATAGTTTAATTTTAATTTTAATTTTAATTTATTATGTATTTTCCAAATCTCGATGCTTTTGATGTTCTTCTTGAGGATGTAGTACAGGAAATTAAGCAAGAAGATGAGGAGTATGACTCAGATGAAGATTTGAAGAAATTTGGAAGGTGGTTAGATAACATCTTGCCCAACACAGAAGGGACATCTGAGTTACAAGATGATGAATTTAATCCAGAAAGAGACTTGGAGGAGCTGGAAAGATTGCTAGCAGAGAGATCAGATGAAGAACAAGAACAAGCTGAATTGCAGGAACCAAGATGTGGTTTGACCATTACCACGACATGGCAGCTTGTATTTTCAGTTTGTGTTTCGAAGCATGGGGTGACGATTCCAACTATGGAGAAAGTTCTGTGGCACGATCCGTTTTTGATTAGTATCCAACCGTTGTCAAGATTCTTGGGTTTTGTGTATTCAAGCTTGTTTTGCCAATTTTAGAAGAAAAGAGCCAAATTTTACAAATTGGTTCAAAGAAAATATTCAATGCAACGGGTGGATTGGCATTGAGTATATTGGAAGTTTATTAAGTTGAGAGTCCAGCTCAAGACTCGCACAAAAAGAAGCGCTTGCGGGAGGCAACCCATCATTAGAGTTTGCTTTTCTTTTTCTTTTAAACTTCTAGTATTTAGGGATAATATAGGAATTTTTATTTTGATGTTTGTTTTCCTTTTTTTTTACTTGTGTGTTGTGTTGATCTTTTCAGTTTGAAGCTTAGGATTGCATGTCAGGGTGTAGAGTCAAGGCTGACAAAGTGAGAAATCGAGTCTAGGCGAGAGAGGAAACGAAGTTTTGAGTCAAGCTATGAGTCCAATTGATAGAACGGTTATAGAGTGTTTATTCCCTGATGAAAAATAAGAGAAATTATTGGTTTATATAACCCCCATACATCAGCAACGGACTTGGGCAGAATAAAATTTTTGTCACACAGCGGTTTACTCGCCGAGTGCATCTTATGGACTCGTCGAGTCCATGTGAAAATTCACGATTCTTTTGCCATTTACGCTTCAACTCGGCGAGTCTAGATACTTACTCGACGAGTCGCTCATTCTTCTTACTTATGAGCTGAAGATTTGATGACATTTGATATGGGCATTGGTTCTATTCTTTGAAGATCATTTTCCGAGCGTTTCCAAGAGTTTTCCCTTATATTTGGAGCTTTTATAAAGACTGTACCACACAAGATTTTGACACCTAAGACATGGATGAGTTGTTCCCATGTCTAAAGTCAATTGAAGTTGGAGCTTCACATGAAGAAGATTAACCTTGCAACTTCTATCCCAGGGGAGTTTGTTATAATTCTCTCTTTATTTCATTGTTCTTTATCATGCATAATATGCAATGGGGACATTGCATAAATTAAGTGTGGGGTAGGGGGTTGGTTAAATTAGTTAAAATTTTAGTTAAAATTCGAAAATGTTGAAATTTTAGTTAAATTTTGAAAAATTTGAAATTTTTGCATTAAAATTGCTAGGGTTAATTTAGAAATTTTTGGTAAAGAAATTAGGGTTCATGCTAGTATTATGTTGATGATTGCATGAAAACCCAAATGTTTAGTTGAGCCTAAACACGTTCTAGTGCATTTGTTGCTTCCATGATGTTTTTGTCGCATGATGTTAGTCGAGCCTAAACATGTTATAATGCATTTGTGGCTTCCCTTATTCTAGTGAAATCATGGGACAAACACACGACCTCACTTAGTTTGAAGGATGCAATATGTTTAGCATCGGGTACCAGAAATGTATCTAGGAAAATTATTATCGTTAACCAATAAAGGTTGAAGTTGAGCGCCCCTGCTTAAGCTTGTAGGGTTTTGAGTGGAAAAAGTGAGTTACATGTAAAATAAAAAATAAATAAATATAAAAAAAAGAGAGAATTACAAGAAAAAGTTTGAAGAATTTTTGGAGCATCAAAGTTAAAGTATGAAGTTCAAAGATCAAAAATTCTGAAGAAATTCAAAAGTTGAAGATACCCAAAAATTAAAGATCAAATGTCAAAAAAGTGAAGAATTCCAAAGTGCTCCAATGTGGTATCATAAATTGTAATTGTCTAGATTATGTATGCTTGGGTTGCTCAACCAAAAATACCTTGAGGTTAAGAGGTTTTCTGAGGATGGATTCGGAGGGATGCATAAAATGAGCATTGTTTGGAAAAAGTGGGCGAATGTTTATGAGGATTGTGAGTATTTGGAGTATGGGAGGTTATTAGGAAAATTTTAGACACAAATGCATGCGTTGCGGTCTTGGCATAATGGATGGGTTCGATTGGGATTGTCTTATGTAATATTAGTGTACTAAAATTCAGTTTTGCTTAGGGGCAAGCAAAAGTCAAGTGTGGGGTATTTTGATATGGGCATATTTAGTTATAAAATTCATGCATTATCTTAATACTTTATGTTGATTTTATCTCATTTAATGAACAAAAGGTGCTTAATTAGTTTATAATTTCAATTTTCAGCAACAAATTACATGCTCGAAAGGAAAATGAAGCGGAACTAGCGATTGGAGGCTTGGATCTTGGATTTTGAAGAAAGAAGGATGTTGCTGGACAGCTTGACCCCTTGTCAGTGTTTTGGCCATATCTCATGAACCGTAACTCCGATTGACAAGATTCAAAATGTTCTGAAAAGTAGACACAATTTCGGACGACTTTCGTGTTTTGAGAAAATGCTGATTGGAAACGTACTCGGCGAGTAGGGTCGATTACTCGGCGAGTTGTATCGAACTTTCGCGATTCTCGATGCGCTGACTTGCCGTACACGGGTTTTAAGTGATGTACTCGGCGAGTTGGTCACTGGACTCACCGAGTAGCATCTGTTTTGTGAAAATCTATATAAAGGGACTTTCAGATCGATACCATGACATGGAGAGAAACCCTTGGAGGCCAATTGTCGACTAAAGGTGCTGCTGGAGCGTGGGAAGCAAGGGAATTAACCCTACATTCAATTTTAAGGAGAATCAAGGCTAAATCAAGTTTACTCTTTACCTAATCTCTTGTTTGAACTATGTTTTTACCAATTGATTTCGTTTTTGTGCTTGTTTCTGCTGTAATCATGAGCTAAAAACTCATAACTTCTGTTTAGGTAGATGAATTTGTGAACATGGATTGATTATTTGATTAGGATTAATTTTAATTGGTAATTATCTTTTATTAAGCTTGTTAAAGAACCTTATGTGTTAACAATAACTATTCTTCTATTAATAAATCAGTAATTAAGTTGTATGAACATCTCTTAGTTGCTAATTTCATATGATTTACGTGATCACATAGTTGTATGTCTAGGAATAACGAATGTAAAACTAGAATTAACTTGAAGATAGGTAAGTTAATGTGTGAGCTTGTGTGATACACCATCAACAAGAGGTTAATTGAATCGCCAATTTTATTAGCTAATTACATGTCTTTCTAAACCCGAATCAACAAACTAGGAAATTCATTAATTTAGACAACTGGTCATTACTTGAATTAATCTGTTTTCTAAGGATTAGCTATAGCGAATGTGAATCTAATCACTTTAGTCGGTAACCAATGAAGAATTAATCCGATATATTTACCATAAAATCATCCATGGGAACAAATGATTCGAACCTAAACAGAAGGCCTTTTTAATCATTGAATTTAGTTGATCTTTGTTTTCTTAGCTATTAGTTGCTTAGTTTGCGTGTTAGTAAAGTATTTAAGTTTCTAGTCTTGCAAAACTAGAGAAAACTTTTTTTTTACTTGTTTTATTTAGATAATATTAGCATTTATTTTAATTGTTTACCGTTCCCTGTGTTCGATACCCTACTTACCTGAACTAAACTGCTAATCGATAGGTACACTGCCTTTCGTGTGTTTGTCTTTGTGTTTAAGTTAGTAGGATTAAAACTAGTTGGTTTTACACACATCAAGTTTTTGGCGCCATTGCCGGGGAACGGTTCAAATATTTAATTTCATTTGCTAATTGTAATCGTGTTTTATTTTATTGATTAATTTTTTTATATAGTTTAATTTTAATTTTAATTTTAATTTATTATGTATTTTCCAAATCTCGATGCTTTTGATGTTTTTCTTGAGGATGTAGTACAGGAAATTAAGCAAGAAGAAGAGGAGTATGACTCAGATGAAGATTTGAAGAAATTTGGAAGGTGGTTAAATAACATCTTGCCCAACACAGAAGGGACATCTGAGTTACAAGATGAAGAATTTAATCCAGAAAGAGACTTGGAGGAGCTGGAAAGATTGCTAGCAGAGAGGTCAGATCAAGAACAAGAACAAGCTGAATTGCAGGAACCAAGATGTGGTTTGACCATTACCACGATATGGCCCCTTGTATTTTCAGTTTGTGTTTCGAAGCATGAGGTGACGATTCCAACTTTGGAGAAAGTTCTGAGGCACGATCCGTTTTTGATTAGTATCAAACCGTTGTCAAGATTCTTGGGTTTTATGTATTCAAGCTTGTTTTGCCAATTTTAGAAGAAAAGAGCCAAATTTTACAAATTGGTTCAAAGAAAATATTCAATGCAACGGGTGGATTGGCATTGAGTATATTGGAAGTTTATTAAGTTGAGAGCCCAGCTCAAGACTCGCACAAAAAGAAGCGCTTGCGGGAGGCAACCCGTCATTAGAGTTTGCTTTTCTTTTTCTTTCAAACTTCTAGTATTTAGGGATAATATAGGAATTTTTATTTTGATGTTTGTTTTCCTTTTTTTTTTACTTGTGTGTTGTGTTGTTCTTTTCAGTTTGAAGCTTAGGATTGCATGTCAGGGTGTAGAGTCAAGGCTGACAAAGTGAGAAATCGAGTCTAGGCGAGAGAGGAAACGAAGTTTGAGTCAAGCTATGAGTCCAATTGATAGAACGGTTATAGAGTGTTTATTCTCTGATGAAAAATAAGAGAAATTATTGGTTTATATAACCCCCATACATCAGCAATGGACTTGGGCAGAATAAAATTTTTGTTACACAGCGGTTTACTCGCCGAGTGCATCTTATGGACTCGTCGAGTCCATGTGAAAATTCACGATTCTTTTGCCATTTACGCTTCAACTCGGCGAGTCTAGATACTTACTCGACGAGTCGCTCATTCTTCTTACTTTTGAGCTGAAGATTTGATGACATTTGATATGGGCATTGGTTCTATTCTTTGAAGATCATTTTCCGAGCGTTTCCAAGAGTTTTCCCTTATATTTGGAGCTTTTATAAAGACTGTACCACACAAGATTTTGACACCTAAGACATGGATGAGTTGTTCCCATGTCTAAAGTCAATTGAAGTTGGAGCTTCACATGAAGAAGATTAACCTTGCAACTACTATCCCAGGGGAGTTTGTTCCAATTCTCTCTTTATTTTATTGTTCTTTATCATGCATAATATGCAATGGGGACATTGCATAAATTAAGTGTGGGGTAGGGGGTTGGTTAAATTAGTTAAAATTTTAGTTAAAATTCGAAAATGTTGAAATTTTAGTTAAATTTTGAAAAATTTGAAATTTTTGCATTAAAATTGCTAGGGTTAATTTAGAAATTTTTGGTAAAGCAATTAGGGTTCATGCTAGTATTATGTTGATGATTGCATGAAAACCCAAATGTTTAGTTGAGCCTAAACACGTTCTAGTGCATTTGTTGCTTCCATGATGTTTTTGTCGCATGATGTTAGTCGAGCCTAAACACGTTATAATGCATTTGTGGCTTCCCTTATTCTAGTGAAATCATGGGACAAATACACGACCTCACTTAGTTTGAAGGATGCAATATGTTTAGCATCGTGTACCAGAAATGTATCTAGGAAAATTATTATCGTTAACCAATAAAGGTTGAAGTTGAGCGCCCCTGCTTAAGCATGTAGGGTTTTGAGTGGAAAAAGTGAGTTACATGTAAAATAAAAAATAAATAAATATAAAAAAAGAGAGAATTACAAGAAAAAGTTTGAAGAATTTTTGGAGCGTCAAAGTTAAAGTATGAAGTTCAAAGATCAAAAATTCTGAAGAAATTCAAAAGTTGAAGATACCCAAAAATTAAAGATCAAATGTCAAAAAAGTGAAGAATTCCAAAGAGCTCCAATGTGGTATCATAAATTGTAATTGTCTAGATTATGTATGCTTGGGTTGCTCAACCAAAAATACCTTGAGGTTAAGAGGTTTTCTGAGGATGGATTCGGAGGGATGCATAAAATGAGCATTGTTTGGAAAAAGTGGGCGAATGTTTATGAGGATTGTGAGTATTTGGAGTATGGAAGGTTATTAGGAAAATTTTAGACACAAATGCATGCGTTGCGGTCTTGGCATAATGGATGGGTTCGATTGGGATTGTCTTATGTAATATTAGTGTACTAAAATTCAGTTTTGCTTAGGGGCAAGCAAAAGTCAAGTGTGGGGTATTTTGATATGGGCATATTTAGTTATAAAATTCATGCATTATCTTAATACTTTATGTTGATTTTATCTCATTTAATGAACAAAAGGTGCTTAATTAGTTTATAATTTATATTTTCAGCAACAAATTACATGCTCGAAAGGAAAATGAAGCGGAACTAGCGATTGGAGGCTTGGATCTTGGATTTTGAAGAAAGAAGGATGTTGCTAGACAGCTTGACCCCTTGTCATTGTTTTGGCCATATCTCATGAACCGTAACTCCGATTGACAAGATTCAAAATGTTCTGAAAAGTAGACACAATTTCGGACGACTTTCGTGTTTTGAGAAAATGCTGATTCGAAACGTACTCGGCGAGTAGGGTCGATTACTCGGCGAGTTGTATCGAACTTTCGCGATTCTCGATGCGCTGACTTGCCGTACACGGGTTTTAAGTGATGTACTCGGCGAGTAGGTCACTGGACTCACCGAGTAGCATCTGTTTTGTGAAAATCTATATAAAGGGACTTTCAGATCGATACCATGACATGGAGAGAAACCCTTGGAGGCCAATTGTCGACTAAAGGTGCTGCTGGAGCGTGGGAAGCAAGGGAATTAACCCTACATTCAATTTTAAGGAGAATCAAGGCAAAATCAAGTTTACTCTTTACCTAATCTCTTGTTTGAACTATGTTTTTACCAATTGATTTCGTTTTTGTGCTTGTTTCTGCTGTAATCATGAGCTAAAAACTCATAACTTCTGTTTAGGTAGATGAATTTGTGAACATGGATTGATTATTTGATTAGGATTAATTTTAATTGGTGATTATCTTTTATTAAGCTTGTTAAAGAACCTTATGTGTTAACAATAACTATTCTTCTATTAATAAATCAGTAATTAAGTTGTATGAACATCTCTTAGTTGCTAATTTCATATGATTTACGTGATCACATAGTTGTATGTCTAGGAATAACGAATGTAAAACTAGAATTAACTTGAAGATAGGTAAGTTAATGTGTGAGCTTGTGTGATACACCATCAACAAGAGGTTAATTGAATCGCCAATTTTATTAGCTAATTACATGTCTTTCTAAACCCGAATCAACAAACTAGGAAATTCATTAATTTAGACAATTGGCCATTACTTGAATTAATCTGTTTTCTAAGGATTAGCTATAGCGAATGTGAATCTAATCACTTTAGTCGGTAACCAATGAAGAATTAATCCGATATATTTACCATAAAATCATCCATGGGAACAAATGATTCGAACCTAAACAGAAGGCCTTTTTAATCATTGAATTTAGTTGATCTTTGTTTTCTTAGCTATTAGTTGCTTAGTTTGCGTGTTAGTAAAGTATTTAAGTTTCTAGTCTTGCAAAACTAGAGAAAACTTTTTTTTAACTTGTTTTATTTAGATAATATTAGCATTTATTTTAATTGTTTACCGTTCCCTGTGTTCGATACCGTACTTACCTGAACTAAACTGCTAATCGATAGGTACACTGCCTTTCGTGTGTTTGTCTTTGTGTTTAAGTTAGTAGGATTAAAACTAGTTGGTTTTACACACATCAAGTTTTTGGCGCCATTGCCGGGGAACGGTTCAAATATTTAATTTCATTTGCTAATTGTTATCGTTTTTTATTTTATTGATTAATTTTTTTATATAGTTTAATTTTAATTTTAATTTTAATTTATTATGTATTTTCCAAATCTCGATGCTTTTGATGCTTTTCTTGAGGATGTAGTACAGGAAATTAAGCAAGAAGATGAGGAGTATGACTCAGATGAAGATTTGAAGAAATTTGGAAGGTGGTTAGATAACATCTTGCCCAACATAGAAGGGACATCTGAGTTACAAGATGAAGAATTTAATCCAGAAAGAGACTTGGAGGAGCTGGAAAGATTGCTAGCAGAGAGGTCAGATGAAGAACAAGAACAAGCTGAATTGCAGGAACCAAGATGTGGTTTGACCATTACCACGACATGGCCCCTTGTATTTTCAATTTTTGTTTCGAAGCATGGGGTGACGATTCCAACTTTTGAGAAAGTTCTGAGGCACGATCCGTTTTTGATTAGTATCCAACCGTTGTCAAGATTCTTGGGTTTTATGTATTCAAGCTTGTTTTGCCAATGTTAGAAGAAAAGAGCCAAATTTTACAAATTGGTCCAAAGAAAATATTCAATGCAACGGGTGGATTGGCATTGAGTATATTGGAAGTTTATTAAGTTGAGAGTCCAGCTCAAGACTCGCACAAAAAGAAGCGCTTGCGGGAGGCAACCCGTCATTAGAGTTTGCTTTTCTTTTTCTTTTAAACTTCTAGTATTTGGGGATAATATAGGAATTTTTATTTTGATGTTTGTTTTCCTTTTTTTTACTTGTGTGTTGTGTTGATCTTTTCAATTTGAAGCTTAGGATTGCATGTCAGGGTGTAGAGTCAAGGCTGACAAAGTGAGAAATCGAGTCTAGGCGAGAGAGGAAACGAAGTTTTGAGTCAAGCTATGAGTCCAATTGATAGAACGGTTATAGAGGGTTTATTACCTGATGAAAAATGAGAGAAATTATTGGTTTATATAACCCCCATACATCAGCAACGGACTTGGGCAGAATAAAATTTTTGTCACACAGCGGTTTACTCGCCGAGTGCATCTTATGGACTCGTCGAGTCCATGTGAAAATTCACGATTCTTTTGCCATTTACGCTTCAACTCGGCGAGTCTAGATACTTACTCGACGAGTCGCTCATTCTTCTTACTTTTGAGCTGAAGATTTGATGACATTTGATATGGGCATTGGTTCTATACTTTGAAGATCATTTTCCGAGCGTTTCCAAGAGTTTTCCCTTATATTTGGAGCTTTTATAAAGAGTGTACCACACAAGATCTTGACACCTAAGACATGGATGAGTTGTTCCCATGTCTAAAGTCAATTGAAGTTGGAGCTTCACATGAAGAAGATTAACCTTGCAACTACTATCCCAGGGGAGTTTGTTCCAATTCTCTCTTTATTTTATTGTTCTTTATCATGCATAATATGCAATGGGGACATTTCATAAATTAAGTGTGGGGTAGGGGGTTGGTTATATTAGTTAAAATTTTAGTTAAAATTCGAAAATGTTGAAATTTTAGTTAAATTTTGAAAATTTTGAAATTTTTGCATTAAAATTGCTAGGGTTAATTTAGAAATTTTTGGTAAAGCAATTAGGGTTCATGCTAGTATTATGTTGATGATTGCATGAAAACCCAAATGTTTAGTTGAGCCTAAACACGTTCTAGTGCATTTGTTGCTTCCATGATGTTTTTGTCGCATGATGTTAGTCGAGCCTAAACACGTTATAATGCATTTGTGGCTTCCCTTATTCTAGTGAAATCATGGGACAAAAACACGACCTCACTTAGTTTCAAGGATGCAATATGTTTAGCATCATGTACCAGAAATGTATCTAGGAAAATTATTATCATTAACCAATAAAGGTTGAAGTTGAGCGCCCCTACTTAAGCATGTAGGGTTTTGAGTGGAAAAAGTGAGTTACATGTAAAATAAAAAATAAATAAATATAAAAAAAGAGAGAATTACAAGAAAAAGTTTGAAGAATTTTTGGAGCATCAAAGTTAAAGTATGAAGTTCAAAGATCAAAAATTCTGAAGAAATTCAAAAGTTGAAGATACCCAAAAATTAAAGATCAAATGTCAAAAAAGTGAAGAATTCCAAAGAGCTCCAATGTGGTATCATAAATTGTAATTGTCTAGATTATGTATGCTTGGGTTGCTCAACCAAAAATACCTTGAGGTTAAGAGGTTTTCTGAGGATGGATTCGGAGGGATGCATAAAATGAGCATTGTTTGGAAAAAGTGGGCGAATGTTTATGAGGATTGTGAGTATTTGGAGTATGGGAGGTTATTAGGAAAATTTTAGACACAAATGCATGCGTTGCGGTCTTGGCATAATGGATGGGTTCGATTGGGATTGTCTTATGTAATATTAGTGTACTAAAATTCAGTTTTGCTTAGGGGCAAGCAAAAGTCAAGTGTGGGGTATTTTGATATGGGCATATTTAGTTATAAAATTCATGCATTATCTTAATACTTTATGTTGATTTTATCTCATTTAATGAAAAAAAGGTGCTTAATTAGTTTATAATTTCAATTTTGAGCAACAAATTACATGCTCGAAAGGAAAATGAAGCGGAACTAGCGATTGGAGGCTTGGATCTTGGATTTTGAAGAAAGAAGGATGTTGCTGGACAGCTTGACCCCTTGTCAGTGTTTTGGCCATATCTCATGAACCGTAACTCCGATTGACAAGATTCAAAATTTTCTGAAAAGTAGACACAATTTCGGACGACTTTCGTGTTTTGAGAAAATGCTGATTCGAAACGTACTCGGCGAGTAGGGCCGATTACTCGGCGAGTTGTATCGAACTTTCGCGATTCTCGATGCGCTGACTTGCCGTACACGGGTTTTAAGTGATGTACTCGGCGAGTAGGTCACTGGACTCACCGAGTAGCATCTGTTTTGTGAAAATCTATATAAAGGGACTTTCAGATCGATACCATGACATGGAGAGAAACCCTTGGAGGCCAATTGTCGACTAAAGGTGCTGCTGGAGCGTGGGAAGCAAGGGAATTAACCCTACATTCAATTTTAAGGAGAATCAAGGCAAAATCAAGTTTACTCTTTACCTAATCTCTTGTTTGAACTATGTTTTTACCAATTGATTTCGTTTTTGTGCTTGTTTCTGCTGTAATCATGAGATAAAAACTCATAACTTCTGTTTAGGTAGATGAATTTGTGAACATGGATTGATTATTTGATTAGGATTAATTTTAATTGGTGATTATCTTTTATTAAGCTTGTTAAAGAACCTTATGTGTTAACAATAACTATTCTTCTATTAATAAATCAGTAATTAAGTTGTATGAACATCTCTTAGTTGCTAATTTCATATGATTTACGTGATCACATAGTTGTATGTCTAGGAATAACGAATGTAAAACTAGAATTAACTTGAAGATAGGTAAGTTAATGTGTGAGCTTGTGTGATACACCATCAACAAGAGGTTAATTGAATCGCCAATTTTATTAGCTAATTACATGTCTTTCTAAACCCGAATCAACAAACTAGGAAATTCATTAATTTAGACAACTGGCCATTACTTGAATTAATCTGTTTTCTAAGGATTAGCTATAGCGAATGTGAATCTAATCACTTTAGTCGGTAACCAATGAAGAATTAATCCGATATATTTACCATAAAATCATCCATGGGAACAAATGATTCGAACCTAAACAGAAGGCCTTTTTAATCATTGAATTTAGTTGATCTTTGTTTTCTTAGCTATTAGTTGCTTAGTTTGCGTGTTAGTAAAGTATTTAAGTTTCTAGTCTTGCAAAACTAGAGAAAACTTTTTTTTTACTTGTTTTATTTAGATAATATTAGCATTTATTTTAATTGTTTACCGTTCCCTGTGTTCGATACCCTACTTACCTGAACTAAACTGCTAATCGATAGGTACACTGCCTTTCGTGTGTTTGTCTTTGTGTTTAAGTTAGTAGGATTAAAACTAGTTGGTTTTACACACATCAAGTTTTTGGCGCCATTGCCGGGGAACGATTCAAATATTTAATTTCATTTGCTAATTGTTATCGTTTTTTATTTTATTGATTAATTTTTTTATATAGTTTAATTTTAATTTTAATTTTAATTTATTATGTATTTTCCAAATCTCGATGCTTTTGATGCTTTTCTTGAGGATGTAGTACAGGAAATTAAGCAAGAAGATGAGGAGTATGACTCAGATGAAGATTTGAAGAAATTTGGAAGGTGGTTAGATAACATCTTGCCCAACATAGAAGGGACATCTGAGTTACAAGATGAAGAATTTAATCCAGAAAGAGACTTGGAGGAGCTGGAAAGATTGCTAGCAGAGAGGTCAGATGAAGAACAAGAACAAGCTGAATTGCAGGAACCAAGATGTGGTTTGACCATTACCACGACATGGCCCCTTGTATTTTCAATTTTTGTTTCGAAGCATGGGGTGACGATTCCAACTTTGGAGAAAGTTCTGAGGCACGATTCGTTTTTGATTAGTATCCAACCGTTGTCAAGATTCTTGGGTTTTATGTATTCAAGCTTGTTTTGCCAATGTTAGAAGAAAAGAGCCAAATTTTACAAATTGGTCCAAAGAAAATATTCAATGCAACGGGTGGATTGGCATTGAGTATATTGGAAGTTTATTAAGTTGAGAGTCCAGCTCAAGACTCGCACAAAAAGAAGCGCTTGCGGGAGGCAACCCGTCATTAGAGTTTGCTTTTCTTTTTCTTTTAAACTTCTAGTATTTGGGGATAATATAGGAATTTTTATTTTGATGTTTGTTTTCCTTTTTTTTTACTTGTGTGTTGTGTTGATCTTTTCAATTTGAAGCTTAGGATTGCATGTCAGGGTGTAGAGTCAAGGCTGACAAAGTGAGAAATCGAGTCTAGGCGAGAGAGGAAACGAAGTTTTGAGTCAAGCTATGAGTCCAATTGATAGAACGGTTATAGAGGGTTTATTACCTGATGAAAAATGAGAGAAATTATTGGTTTATATAACCCCCATACATCAGCAACGGACTTGGGCAGAATAAAATTTTTGTCACACAGCGGTTTACTCGCCGAGTGCATCTTATGGACTCGTCGAGTCCATGTGAAAATTCACGATTCTTTTGCCATTTACGCTTCAACTCGGCGAGTCTAGATACTTACTCGACGAGTCGCTCATTCTTCTTACTTTTGAGCTGAAGATTTGATGACATTTGATATGGGCATTGGTTCTATTCTTTGAAGATCATTTTCCGAGCGTTTCCAAGAGTTTTCCCTTATATTTGGAGCTTTTATAAAGAGTGTACCACACAAGATTTTGACACCTAAGACATGGATGAGTTGTTCCCATGTCTAAAGTCAATTGAAGTTGGAGCTTCACATGAAGAAGATTAACCTTGCAACTACTATCCCAGGGGAGTTTGTTCCAATTCTCTCTTTATTTTATTGTTCTTTATCATGCATAATATGCAATGGGGACATTTCATAAATTAAGTGTGGGGTAGGGGGTTGGTTATATTAGTTAAAATTTTAGTTAAAATTCGAAAATGTTGAAATTTTAGTTAAATTTTGAAAAATTTGAAATTTTTGCATTAAAATTGCTAGGGTTAATTTAGAAATTTTTGGTAAAGCAATTAGGGTTCATGCTAGTATTATGTTGATGATTGCATGAAAACCCAAATGTTTAGTTGAGCCTAAACACGTTCTAGTGCATTTGTTGCTTCCATGATGTTTTTGTCGCATGATGTTAGTCGAGCCTAAACACGTTATAATGCATTTGTGGCTTCCCTTATTCTAGTGAAATCATGGGACAAAAACACGATCTCACTTAGTTTCAAGGATGCAATATGTTTAGCATCATGTACCAGAAATGTATCTAGGAAAATTATTATCATTAACCAATAAAGGTTGAAGTTGAGCGCCCCTACTTAAGCATGTAGGGTTTTGAGTGGAAAAAGTGAGTTACATGTAAAATAAAAAATAAATAAATATAAAAAAAGAGAGAATTACAAGAAAAAGTTTGAAGAATTTTTGGAGCATCAAAGTTAAAGTATGAAGTTCAAAGATCAAAAATTCTGAAGAAATTCAAAAGTTGAAGATACCCAAAAATTAAAGATCAAATGTCAAAAAAGTGAAGAATTCCAAAGAGCTCCAATGTGGTATCATAAATTGTAATTGTCTAGATTATGTATGCTTGGGTTGCTCAACCAAAAATACCTTGAGGTTAAGAGGTTTTCTGAGGATGGATTCGGAGGGATGCATAAAATGAGCATTGTTTGGAAAAAGTGGGCGAATGTTTATGGGGATTGTGAGTATTTGGAGTATGGGAGGTTATTAGGAAAATTTTAGACACAAATGCATGCGTTGCGGTCTTGGCATAATGGATGGGTTCGATTGGGATTGTCTTATGTAATATTAGTGTACTAAAATTCAGTTTTGCTTAGGGGCAAGCAAAAGTCAAGTGTGGGGTATTTTGATATGGGCATATTTAGTTATAAAATTCATGCATTATCTTAATACTTTATGTTGATTTTATCTCATTTAATGAACAAAAGGTGCTTAATTAGTTTATAATTTCAATTTTCAGCAACAAATTACATGCTCGAAAGGAAAATGAAGCGGAACTAGCGATTGGAGGCTTGCATCTTGGATTTTGAAGAAAGAAGGATGTTGCTGGACAGCTTGACCCTTATCAGTGTTTTGACCATATCTCATGAACCGTAACTCCGATTGACAAGATTCAAAATGTTCTGAAAAGTAGACACAATTTCGGACGACTTTCGTGTTTTGAGAAAATGCTGATTCGAAACGTACTCAGCGAGTAGGGTCGATTACTCGGCGAGTTGTATCGAACTTTCGCGATTCTCTATGCGCTGACTTGCCGTACACGGGTTTTAAGTGATGTACTCGGCGAGTAGGTCACTGGACTCACCGAGTAGCATCTGTTTTGTGAAAATCTATATAAAGGGACTTTCAGATCGATACCATGACATGGAGAGAAACCCTTGGAGGCCAATTGTCGACTAAAGGTGCTGCTGGAGCGTGGGAAGCAAGGGAATTAAACCTACATTCAATTTTAAGGAGAATCAAGGCAAAATCAAGTTTACTCTTTACCTAATCTCTTGTTTGAACTATGTTTTTACCAATTGATTTCGTTTTTATGCTTGTTTCTGCTGTAATCATGAGCTAAAAACTCATAACTTCTGTTTAGGTAGATGAATTTGTGAACATGGATTGATTATTTGATTAGGATTAATTTTAATTGGTGATTATCTTTTATTAAGCTTGTTAAAGAACCTTATGTGTTAACAATAACTATTCTTCTATTAATAAATCAGTAATTAAGTTGTATGAACATCTCTTAGTTGCTAATTTCATATGATTTACGTGATCACATAGTTGTATGTCTAGGAATAACGAATGTAAAACTAGAATTAACTTGAAGATAGGTAAGTTAATGTGTGAGCTTGTGTGATACACCATCAACAAGAGGTTAATTGAATCGCCAATTTTATTAGCTAATTACATGTCTTTCTAAACCCGAATCAACAAACTAGGAAATTCATTAATTTAGACAACTGGCCATTACTTGAATTAATTTGATTTCTAAGGATTAGCTATAGCGAATGTGAATCTAATCACTTTAGTCGGTAACCAATGAAGAATTAATCCGATATATTTACCATAAAATCATCCATGGGAACAAATGATTCGAACCTAAACAGAAGGCCTTTTTAATCATTGAATTTAGTTGATCTTTGTT
The DNA here is from genome assembly GCF_002870075.4 of Lactuca sativa. Taxonomy (NCBI): domain Eukaryota; kingdom Viridiplantae; phylum Streptophyta; class Magnoliopsida; order Asterales; family Asteraceae; genus Lactuca; species Lactuca sativa. Next base: position 77,248,034 of record NC_056624.2, on the reverse strand, counting down.
TTCTTAGCTATTAGTTGCTTAGTTTGCGTGTTAGTAAAGTATTTAAGTTTCTAGTCTTGCAAAACTAGAGAAAACTTTTTTTTTACTTGTTTTATTTAGATAATATTAGCATTTATTTTAATTGTTTACCGTTCCCTGTGTTCGATACCCTACTTACCTGAACTAAACTGCTAATCGATAGGTACACTGCCTTTCGTGTGTTTGTCTTTGTGTTTAAGTTAGTAGGATTAAAACTAGTTGGTTTTACACACATCAAGTTTTTGGCGCCATTGCCGGGGAACGGTTCAAATATTTAATTTCATTTGCTAATTGTTATCGTGTTTTATTTTATTGATTAATTTTTTTATATAGTTTAATTTTAATTTTAATTTTAATTTATTATGTATTTTCCAAATCTCGATGCTTTTGATGTTTTTCTTGAGGATGTAGTACAGGAAATTAAGCAAGAAGATGAGGAGTATGACTCAGATGAAGATTTGAAGAAATTTGGAAGGTGGTTAAATAACATCTTGCCCAACACAGAAGGGACATCTGAGTTACAAGATGAAGAATTTAATCCAGAAAGAGACTTGGAGGAGCTGGAAAGATTGCTAGCAGAGAGGTCAGATCAAGAACAAGAACAAGCTGAATTGCAGGAACCAAGATGTGGTTTGACCATTACCACGACATGGCCCCTTGTATATTCAGTTTGTGTCTCGAAGCATGAGGTGACGATTCCAACTTTGGAGAAAGTTCTGAGGCACGATCCGTTTTTGATTAGTATCAAACCGTTGTCAAGATTCTTGGGTTTTATGTATTCAAGCTTGTTTTGCCAATTTTAGAAGAAAAGAGCCAAATTTTACAAATTGGTCCAAAGAAAATATTCAATGCAACGGGTGGATTGGCATTGAGTATATTGGAAGTTTATTAAGTTGAGAGCCCAGCTCAAGACTCGCACAAAAAGAAGCGCTTGCGGGAGGCAACCCGTCATTAGAGTTTGCTTTTCTTTTTCTTTCAAACTTCTAGTATTTAGGGATAATATAGGAATTTTTATTTTGATGTTTGTTTTCCTTTTTTTTTTACTTGTGTGTTGTGTTGTTCTTTTCAGTTTGAAGCTTAGGATTGCATGTCAGGGTGTAGAGTCAAGGCTGACAAAGTGAGAAATCGAGTCTAGGCGAGAGAGGAAACGAAGTTTGAGTCAAGCTATGAGTCCAATTGATAGAACGGTTATAGAGTGTTTATTCTCTGATGAAAAATAAGAGAAATTATTGGTTTATATAACCCCCATACATCAGCAACGGACTTGGGCATAATAAAATTTTTGTCACACAGCGGTTTACTCGCCGAGTGCATCTTATGGACTCGTCGAGTCCATGTGAAAATTCACGATTCTTTTGCCATTTACGCTTCAACTCGGCGAGTCTAGATACTTACTCGACGAGTCGCTCATTCTTCTTACTTTTGAGCTGAAGATTTGATGACATTTGATATGGGCATTGGTTCTATTCTTTGAAGATCATTTTCCGAGCGTTTCCAAGAGTTTTCCCTTATATTTGGAGCTTTTATAAAGACTGTACCACACAAGATTTTGACACCTAAGACATGGATGAGTTGTTCCCATGTCTAAAGTCAATTGAAGTTGGAGCTTCACATGAAGAAGATTAACCTTGCAACTACTATCCCAGGGGAGTTTGTTCCAATTCTCTCTTTATTTTATTGTTCTTTATCATGCATAATACGCAATGGGGACATTGCATAAATTAAGTGTGGGGTAGGGGGTTGGTTAAATTAGTTAAAATTTTAGTTAAAATTCGAAAATGTTGAAATTTTAGTTAAATTTTGAAAAATTTGAAATTTTTGCATTAAAATTGCTAGGGTTAATTTAGAAATTTTTGGTAAAGCAATTACGGTTCGTGCTAGTATTATGTTGATGATTGCATGAAAACCCAAATGTTTAGTTGAGCCTAAACACGATCTAGTGCATTTGTTGCTTCCATGATGTTTTTGTCGCATGATGTTAGTCGAGCCTAAACACGTTATAATGCATTTGTGGCTTCCCTTATTCTAGTGAAATCATGGGACAAAACACGGCCTCACTTAGTTTGAAGGATGCAATATGTTTAGCATCATGTACCAGAAATGTATCTAGGAAAATTATTATCGTTAACCAATAAAGGTTGAAGTTGAACGCCCCTGCTTAAGCATGTAGGGTTTTGAGTGGAAAAAGTGAGTTACATGTAAAATAAAAAATAAATAAATATAAAAAAAGAGAGAATTACAAGAAAAAGTTTGAAGAATTTTTGGAGCATCAAAGTTAAAGTATGAAGTTCAAAGATCAAAAATTCTGAAGAAATTCAAAAGTTGAAGATACCCAAAAATTAAAGATCAAATGTCAAAAAAGTGAAGAATTCCAAAGAGCTCCAATGTGGTATCATAAATTGTAATTGTCTAGATTATGTATGCTTGGGTTGCTCAACCAAAAATACCTTGAGGTTAAGAGGTTTTCTGAGGATGGATTCGGAGGGATGCATAAAATGAGCATTGTTTGGAAAAAGTGGGCGAATGTTTATGAGGATTGTGAGTATTTGGAGTATGGGAGGTTATTAGGAAAATTTTAGACACAAATGCATGCGTTGCGGTCTTGGCATAATGGATGGGTTCGATTGGGATTGTCTTATGTAATATTAGTGTACTAAAATTCAGTTTTGCTTAGGGGCAAGCAAAAGTCAAGTGTGGGGTATTTTGATATGGGCATATTTAGTTATAAAATTCATGCATTATCTTAATACTTTATGTTGATTTTATCTCATTTAATGAACAAAAGGTGCTTAATTAGTTTATAATTTCAATTTTCAGCAACAAATTACATGCTCGAAAGGAAAATGAAGCGGAACTAGCGATTGGAGGCTTGGATCTTGGATTTTGAAGAAAGAAGGATGTTGCTGGACAGCTTGACCCCTTGTCAGTGTTTTCGCCATATCTCATGAACTGTAACTCCGATTGACAAGATTCAAAATGTACTGAAAAGTAGAGAAAATTTCGGACGACTTTCGTGTTTTGAGAAAATGTTGATTCGAAACGTACTCGGCGAGTAGGGTCGATTACTCGGCGAGTTGTATCGAACTTTCGCGATTCTCGATGCGCTGACTTGCCGTACACGGGTTTTAAGTGATGTACTCGGCGAGTAGGTCACTGGACTCACCGAGTAGCATCTGTTTTGTGAAAATCTATATAAAGGGACTTTCAGATCGATACCATGACATGGAGAGAAACCCTTGGAGGCCAATTGTCGACTAAAGGTGTTGCTGGAGCGTGGGAAGCAAGGGAATTAACCCTACATTCAATTTTAAGGAGAATCAAGGCAAAATCAAGTTTACTCTTTACCTAATCTCTTGTTTGAACTATGTTTTTACCAATTGATTTCGTTTTTGTGCTTGTTTCTGCTGTAATCATGAGCTAAAAACTCATAACTTCTGTTTAGGTAGATGAATTTGTGAACATGGATTGATTATTTGATTAGGATTAATTTTAATTGGTGATTATCTTTTATTAAGCTTGTTAAAGAACCTTATGTGTTAACAATAACTATTCTTCTATTAATAAATCAGTAATTAAGTTGTATGAACATCTCTTAGTTGCTAATTTCATATGATTTACGTGATCAAATAGTTGTATGTCTAGGAATAACGAATGTAAAACTAGAATTAACTTGAAGATAGGTAAGTTCATGTGTGAGCTTGTGTGATACACCATCAACAAGAGGTTAATTGAATCGCCAATTTTATTAGCTAATTACATGTCTTTCTAAACCCGAATCAACAAACTAGGAAATTCATTAATTTAGACAACTGGCCATTACTTGAATTAATCTGTTTTCTAAGGATTAGCTATAGCGAATGTGAATCTAATCACTTTAGTCGGTAACCAATGAAGAATTAATCCGATATATTTACCATAAAATCATCCATGGGAACAAATGATTCGAACCTAAACAGAAGGCCTTTTTAATCATTGAATTTAGTTGATCTTTGTTTTCTTAGCTATTAGTTGCTTAGTCTGCGTGTTAGTAAAGTATTTAAGTTTCTAGTCTTGCAAAACTAGAGAAAACTTTTTTTTTACTTGTTTTATTTAGATAATATTATCATTTATTTTAATTGTTTACCGTTCCCTGTGTTCGGTACCCTACTTACCTGAACTAAACTGCTAATCGATAGGTACACTGCCTTTCGTGTGTTTGTCTTTGTGTTTAAGTTAGTAGGATTAAAACTAGTTGGTTTTACACACATCAAGTTTTTGGCGCCATTGCCGGGGAACGGTTCAAATATTTAATTTCATTTGCTAATTGTTATCTTTTTTTATTTTATTGATTAATTTTTTTATATAGTTTAATTTTAATTTTAATTTTAATTTATTATGTATTTTCCAAATCTCGATGCTTTTGATGCTTTTCTTGAGGATGTAGTACAGGAAATTAAGCAAGAAGATGAGGAGTATGACTCAGATGAAGATTTGAAGAAATTTGGAAGGTGGTTAGATAACATCTTGCCCAACATAGAAGGGACATCTGAGTTACAAGATGAAGAATTTAATCCAGAAAGAGACTTGGAGGAGCTGGAAAGATTGCTAGCAGAGAGGTCAGATGAAGAACAAGAACCAGCTGAATTGCAGGAATCAAGATGTGGTTTGACCATTACCACGACATGGCCCCTTGTATTTTCAGTTTGTGTTTCGAAGCATGGGGTGACGATTCCAACTTTGGAGAAAGTTCTGAGGCACGATCCGTTTTTGATTAGTATCCAACCGTTGTCAAGATTCTTGGGTTTTATGTATTCAAGCTTGTTTTGCCAATTTTAGAAGAAAAGATCCAAATTTTATAAATTGGTCCAAAGAAAATATTCAATGCAACGGATGGATTGGCATTGAGTATATTGGAAGTTTATTAAGTTGAGAGTCCAGCTCAAGACTCGCACAAAAAGAAGCGCTTGCGGGAGGCAACCCCTCACTAGAGTTTGCTTTTCTTTTTCTTTTAAACTTCTAGTATTTAGGGATAATATAGGAATTTTTATTTTGATGTTTGTTTTCCTTTTTTTTTACTTGTGTGTTGTGTTGATCTTTTCAGTTTGAAGCTTAGGATTGCATGTCAGGGTGTAGAGTCAAGGCTGACAAAGTGAGAAATCGAGTCTAGGCGAGAGAGGAAACGAAGTTTTGAGTCAAGCTATGAGTCCAATTGATAGAACAGTTATAGAGTGTTTATTCCCTGATGAAAAATGAGAGAAATTATTGGTTTATATAACCCCCATACATCAGCAACGGACTTGGGCATAATAAAATTTTTGTCACACAGCGGTTTACTCGCCGAGTGCATCTTATGGACTCGTCGAGTCCATGTGAAAATTCACGATTCTTTTGCCATTTACGCTTCAACTCGGCGAGTCTAGATACTTACTCGACGAGTCGCTCATTCTTCTTACTTTTGAGCTGAAGATTTGATGACATTTGATATGGGCATTGGTTCTATTCTTTGAAGATCATTTTCCGAGCGTTTACAAGAGTTTTCCCTTATATTTGGAGCTTTTATAAAGACTGTACCACACAAGATTTTGACACCTAAGACATGGATGAGTTGTTCCCATGTCTAAAGTCAATTGAAGTTGGAGCTTCACATGAAGAAGATTAACCTTGCAACTACTATCCCAGGGGAGTTTGTTCCAATTCTCTCTTTATTTTATTGTTCTTTATCATGCATAATATGCAATGGGGACATTGCATAAATTAAGTGTGGGGTAGGGGGTTGGTTAAATTAGTTAAAATTTTAGTTAAAATTCGAAAATGTTGAAATTTTAGTTAAATTTTGAAAAATTTGAAAATTTTGTATTAAAATTGCTAGGGTTAATTTAGAAATTTTTGGTAAAGCAATTACGGTTCATGCTAGTATTATGTTGATGATTGCATGAAAACCCAAATGTTTAGTTGAGCCTAAACACGATCTAGTGCATTTGTTGCTTCCATGATGTTTTTGTCGCATGATGTTAGTCGAGCCTAAACACGTTATAATGCATTTGTGGCTTCCCTTATTCTAGTGAAATCATGGGAAAAAACACGGCCTCACTTAGTTTGAAGGATGCAATATGTTTAGCATCATGTACCAGAAATGTATCTAGGAAAATTATTATCGTTAACCAATAAAGGTTGAAGTTGAACGCCCCTGCTTAAGCATGTAGGGTTTTGAGTGGAAAAAGTGAGTTACATGTAAAATAAAAAATAAATAAATATAAAAAAAGAGAGAATTACAAGAAAAAGTTTGAAGAATTTTTGGAGCATCAAAGTTAAAGTATGAAGTTCAAAGATCAAAAATTCTGAAGAAATTCAAAAGTTGAAGATACCCAAAAATTAAAGATCAAATGTCAAAAAAGTGAAGAATTCCAAAGAGCTCCAATGTGGTATCATAAATTGTAATTGTCTAGATTATGTATGCTTGGGTTGCTCAACCAAAAATACCTTGAGGTTAAGAGGTTTTCTAAGGATGGATTCGGAGGGATGCATAAAATGAGCATTGTTTGGAAAAAGTGGGCGAATGTTTATGAGGATTGTGAGTATTTGGAGTATGGGAGGTTATTAGGAAAATTTTAGACACAAATGCATGCGTTGCGGTCTTGGCATAATGGATGGGTTCGATTGGGATTGTCTTATGTAATATTAGTGTACTAAAATTCAGTTTTGCTTAGGGGCAAGCAAAAGTCAAGTGTGGGGTATTTTGATATGGGCATATTTAGTTATAAAATTCATGCATTATCTTAATACTTTATGTTGATTTTATCTCATTTAATGAACAAAAGGTGCTTAATTAGTTTATAATTTCAATTTTCAGCAACAAATTACATGCTCGAAAGGAAAATGAAGCGGAACTAGCGATTGGAGGCTTGGATCTTGGATTTTGAAGAAAGAAGGATGTTGCTGGACAGCTTGACCCCTTCTCAGTGTTTTGGCCATATCTCATGAACCGTAACTCCGATTGACAAGATTCAAAATGTTCTGAAAAGTAGACACAATTTCGGACGACTTTCGTGTTTTGAGAAAATGCTGATTCGAAACGTACTCGGCGAGTAGGGTCGATTACTCTGCGAGTTGTATCGAACTTTCGCGATTCTCGATGCGCTGACTTGCCGTACACGGGTTTTAAGTGATGTACTCGGCGAGTAGGTCACTGGACTCACCGAGTAGCATCTGTTTTGTGAAAATCTATATAAAGGGACTTTCAGATCGATACCATGACATGGAGAGAAACCCTTGGAGGCCAATTGTCGACTAAAGGTGCTGCTGGAGCGTAGGAAGCAAGGGAATTAACCCTACATTCAATTTTAAGGAGAATCAAGGCAAAATCAAGTTTACTCATTACCTAATCGCTTTTTTGAACTATGTTTTTACCAATTGATTTCGTTTTTGTGCTTGTTTCTGCTGTAATCATGAGCTAAAAACTCATAACTTCTGTTTAGGTAGATGAATTTGTGAACATGGATTGATTATTTGATTAGGATTAATTTTAATTGGTGATTATCTTTTATTAAGCTTGTTAAAGAACCTTATGTGTTAACAATAACTATTCTTCTATTAATAAATCAGTAATTAAGTTGTATGAACATCTCTTAGTTGCTAATTTCATATGATTTACGTGATCACATAGTTGTATGTCTAGGAATAACGAACGTAAAACTAGAATTAACTTGAAGATAGGTAAGTTAATGTGTGAGCTTGTGTGATACACCATCAACAAGAGGTTAATTGAATCGCCAATTTTATTAGCTAATTACCTGTCTTTCTAAACCCGAATCAACAAACTAGGAAATTCATTAATTTAGACAACTGGCCATTACTTGAATTAATCTGTTTTCTAAGGATTAGCTATAGCGAATGAGAATCTAATCACTTTAGTCGGTAACCAATGAAGAATTAATCCGATATATTTACCATAAAATCATCCATGGGAACAAATGATTCGAACCTAAACAGAAGGCCTTTTTAATCATTGAATTTAGTTGATCTTTGTTTTCTTAGCTATTAGTTGCTTAGTTTGCGTGTTAGTAAAGTATTTAAGTTTCTAGTCTTGCAAAACTAGAGAAAACTTTTTTTTTTACTTGTTTTATTTAGATAATATTAGCATTTATTTTAAATGTTTACCGTTCCCTGTGTTCGATACCCTACTTACCTGAACTAAACTGCTAATCGATAGGTACACTGCCTTTCGTGTGTTTGTCTTTGTGTTTAAGTTAGTAGGATTAAAACTAGTTGGTTTTACACACATCAAATTTTTGGCGCCATTGCCGGGGAACGGTTCAAATATTTAATTTCATTTGCTAATTGTTATCGTTTTTTATTTTATTGATTAATTTTTTTATATAGTTTAATTTTAATTTTAATTTTAATTTATTATGTATTTTCCAAATCTCGATGCTTTTGATGCTTTTCTTGAGGATGTAGTACAGGAAATTAAGCAAGAAGATGAGGAGTATGACTCAGATGAAGATTTGAAGAAATTTGGAAGGTGGTTAGATAACATCTTGCCCAACATAGAAGGGACATCTGAGTTACAAGATGAAGAATTTAATCCAGAAAGAGACTTGGAGGAGCTGGAAAGATTGCTAGCAGAGAGGTCAGATGAAGAACAAGAACCAGCTGAATTGTAGGAACCAAGATGTGGTTTGACCATTACCACGACATGGCCCCTTGTATTTTCAGTTTGTGTTTCGAAGCATGGGGTGACGATTCCAACTTTGGAGAAAGTTCTGAGGCACGATCCGTTTTTGATTAGTATCCAACCGTTGTCAAGATTCTTGGGTTTTATGTATTCAAGCTTGTTTTGCCAATTTTAGAAGAAAAGAGTCAAATTTTACAAATTGGTCCAAAGAAAATATTCAATGCAACGGGTGGATTGGCATTGAGTATATTGGAAGTTTATTAAGTTGAGAGTCCAGCTCAAGACTCGCACAAAAAGAAGCGCTTGGGGGAGGCAACCCGTCATTAGAGTTTGCTTTTCTTTTTCTTTTAAACTTCTAGTATTTAGGGATAATATAGGAATTTTTATTTTGATGTTTGTTTTCCTTTTTTTTACTTGTGTGTTGTGTTGATCTTTTCAGTTTGAAGCTTAGGATTGCATGTCAGGGTGTAGAGTCAAGGCTGACAAAGTGAGAAATCGAGTCTAGGCGAGAGAGGAAACGAAGTTTTGAGTCAAGCTATGAGTCCAATTGATAGAACAGTTATAGAGTGTTTATTCCCTGATGAAAAATGAGAGAAATTATTGGTTTATATAACCCCCATACATCAGCAACGGACTTAGGCAGAATAAAATTTTTGTCACACAGCGGTTTACTCGCCGAGTGCATCTTATGGACTCGTCGAGTCCATGTGAAAATTCACGATTCTTTTGCCATTTACGCTTCAACTCGGCGAGTCTAGATACTTACTCGACGAGTCGCTCATTCTTCTTACTTTTGAGCTGAAGATTTGATGACATTTGATATGGGCATTGGTTCTATTCTTTGAAGATCATTTTCCGAGCGTTTCCAAGAGTTTTCCCTTATATTTGGAGCTTTTATAAAGAGTGTACCACACAAGATTTTGACACCTAAGACATGGATGAGTTGTTCCCATGTCTAAAGTCAATTGAAGTTGGAGCTTCACATGAAGAAGATTAACCTTGCAACTACTATCCCAGGGGAGTTTGTTCCAATTCTCTCTTTATTTTATTGTTCTTTATCATGCATAATATGCAATGGGGACATTTCATAAATTAAGTGTGGGGTAGGGGGTTGGTTATATTAGTTAAAATTCGAAAATGTTGAAATTTTAGTTAAATTTTGAAAAATTTGAAATTTTTGCATTAAAATTGCTAGGGTTAATTTAGAAATTTTTGGTAAAGCAATTAGGGTTCATGCTAGTATTATGTTGATGATTGCATGAAAACCCAAATGTTTAGTTGAGCCTAAACACGTTCTAGTGCATTTGTTGCTTCCATGATGTTTTTGTCGCATGATGTTAGTCGAGCCTAAACACGTTATAATGCATTTGTGGCTTCCCTTATTCTAGTGAAATCATGGGACAAAAACACGACCTCACTTAGTTTCAAGGATGCAATATGTTTAGCATCATGTACCAGAAATGTATCTAGGAAAATTATTATCGTTAACCAATAAAGCTTGAAGTTGAGCGCCCCTGCTTAAGCATGTAGGGTTTTGAGTGGAAAAAGTGAGTTACATGTAAAATAAAAAATAAATAAATATAAAAAAAGAGAGAATTACAAGAAAAAGTTTGAAGAATTTTTGGAGCATCAAAGTTAAAGTATGAAGTTCAAAGATCAAAAATTCTGAAGAAATTCAAAAGTTGAAGATACCCAAAAATTAAAGATCAAATGTCAAAAAAGTGAAGAATTCCAAAGAGCTACAATGTGGTATCATAAATTGTAATTGTCTAGATTATGTATGCTTGGGTTGCTCAACCAAAAATACCTTGAGGTTAAGAGGTTTTCTGAGGATGGATTCGGAGGGATGCATAAAATGAGCATTGTTTGGAAAAAGTGGGCGAATGTTTATGAGGATTGTGAGTATTTGGAGTATGGGAGGTTATTAGGAAAATTTTAGACACAAATGCATGCGTTGCGGTCTTGGCATAATGGATGGGTTCGATTGGGATTGTCTTATGTAATATTAGTGTACTAAAATTCAGTTTTGCTTAGGGGCAAGCAAAAGTCAAGTGTGGGGTATTTTGATATGGGCATATTTAGTTATAAAATTCATGCATTATCTTAATACTTTATGTTGATTTTATCTCATTTAATGAACAAAAGGTGCTTAATTAGTTTATAATTTCAATTTTCAGCAACAAATTACATGCTCGAAAGGAAAATGAAGCGGAACTAGCGATTGGAGGCTTGGATCTTGGATTTTGAAGAAAGAAGGATGTTGCTGGACAGCTTGACCCCTTGTCAGTGTTTTGGCCATATCTCATGAACCGTAACTCCGATTGACAAGATTCAAAATGTTCTGAAAAGTCGACACAATTTCAGACGACTTTCGTGTTTTAAGAAAATGCTGATTCGAAACGTACTCGGCGAGTAGGGTCGATTACTCGGCTAGTTGTATCGAACTTTCGCGATTCTCGATGCGCTGACTTGCCGTACACGGGTTTTAAGTGATGTACTCGGCGAGTAGGTCACTGGACTCACCGAGTAGCATCTGTTTTGTGAAAATCTATATAAAGGGACTTTCAGATCGATACCATGACATGGAGAGAAACCCTTGGAGGCCAATTGTCGACTAAAGGTGCTGCTGGAGCGTGGGAAGCAAGGGAATTAACCCTACATTCAATTTTAAGGAGAATCAAGGCAAAATCAAGTTTACTCTTTACCTAATCTCTTGTTTGAACTATGTTTTTACCAATTGATTTCGTTTTTGTGCTTGTTTCTGCTGTAATAATGAGCTAAAAACTCATAACTTCTGTTTAGGTAGATGAATTTGTGAACATGGATTGATTATTTGATTAGGATTAATTTTAATTGGCGATTATCTTTTATTAAGCTTGTTAAAGAACCTTATGTGTTAACAATAACTATTCTTCTATTAATAAATCAGTAATTAAGTTGTATGAACATCTCTTAGTTGCTAATTTCATATGATTTACGTGATCACATAGTTGTATGTCTAGGAATAACGAATGTAAAACTAGAATTAACTTGAAGATAGGTAAGTTCATGTGTGAGCTTGTGTGATACACCATCAACAAGAGGTTAATTGAATCGCCAATTTTATTAGCTAATTACATGTCTTTCTAAACCCGAATCAACAAACTAGGAAATTCATTAATTTAGACAACTGGCCATTACTTGAATTAATCTGTTTTCTAAGGTTTAGCTATAGCGAATGTGAATCTAATCACTTTAGTCGGTAACCAATGAAGAATTAATCCGATATATTTACCATAAAATCATCCATGGGAACAAATGATTCGAACCTAAACAGAAGGCCTTTTTAATCATTGAATTTAGTTGATCTTTGTTTTCTTAGCTATTAGTTGCTTAGTCTGCGTGTTAGTAAAGTATTTAAGTTTCTAGTCTTGCAAAACTAGAGAAAACTTTTTTTTTACTTGTTTTATTTAGATAATATTATCATTTATTTTAATTGTTTACCGTTCCCTGTGTTCGGTACCCTACTTACCTGAACTAAACTGCTAATCGATAGGTACACTGCCTTTCGTGTGTTTGTCTTTGTGTTTAAGTTAGTAGGATTAAAACTAGTTGGTTTTACACACATCAAGTTTTTGGCGCCATTGCCGGGGAACGGTTCAAATATTTAATTTCATTTGCTAATTGTTATCGTTTTTTATTTTATTGATTAATTTTTTTATATAGTTTAATTTTAATTTTAATTTTAATTTATTATGTATTTTCCAAATCTCGATGCTTTTGATGCTTTTCTTGAGGATGTAGTACAGGAAATTAAGCAAGAAGATGAGGAGTATGACTCAGATGAAGATTTGAAGAAATTTGGAAGGTGGTTAGATAACATCTTGCCCAACACAGAAGGGACATCTGAGTTACAAGATGAAGAATTTAATCCAGAAAGAGACTTGGAGGAGCTGGAAAGATTGCTAGCAGAGAGGTCAGATGAAAAACAAGAACAAGCTGAATTGCAGGAACCAAGATGTGGTTTGACCATTACCACGACATGGCCCCTTGTATTTTCAGTTTGTGTTTCGAAGTATGGGGTGACGATTCCAACTTTTGAGAAAGTTCTGAGGCACGATCCGTTTTTGATTAGTATCCAACCGTTGTCAAGATTCTTGGGTTTTATGTATTCAAGCTTGTTTTGCCAATTTTAGAAGAAAAGAGCCAAATTTTACAAATTGGTCCAAAGAAAATATTCACTGCAACGGGTGGATTGGCATTGAGTATATTGGAAGTTTATTAAGTTGAGAGTCCAGCTCAAGACTCGCACAAAAAGAAGCGCTTGCGGGAGGCAACCCGTCATTAGAGTTTGCTTTTCTTTTTCTTTTAAACTTCTAGTATTTAGGGATAATATAGGAATTTTTATTTTGATGTTTGTTTTCCTTTTTTTTTTACTTGTGTGTTGTGTTGATCTTTTCAGTTTGAAGCTTAGGATTGCATGTCAGGGTGTAGAGTCAAGGCTGACAAAGTGAGAAATCGAGTCTAGGCGAGAGAGGAAACGAAGTTTTGAGTCAAGCTATGAGTCCAATTGATAGAACGGTTATAGAGTGTTTATTCCCTGATGAAAAATGAGAGAAATTATTGGTTTATATAACCCCCATACATCAGCAACGGACTTGGGCAGAATAAAATTTTTGTCACACAGCGGTTTACTCGCCGAGTGCATCTTATGGACTCGTCGAGTCCATGTGAAAATTCACGATTCTTTTGCCATTTACGCTTCAACTCGGCGAGTCTAGATACTTACTCGACGAGTCGCTCATTCTTCTTACTTTTGAGCTGAAGATTTGATGACATTTGATATGGGCATTGGTTCTATTCTTTGAAGATCATTTTCCGAGCGTTTCCAAGAGTTTTCCCTTATATTTGGAGCTTTTATAAAGACTGTACCACACAAGATTTTGACACCTAAGACATGGATGAGTTGTTCCCATGTCTAAAGTCAATTGAAGTTGGAGCTTCACATGAAGAAGATTAACCTTGCAACTACTATCCCAGGGGAGTTTGTTCCAATTCTCTCTTTATTTTATTGTTCTTTATCATGCATAATATGCAATGGGGACATTGCATAAATTAAGTGTGGGGTAGGGGTTTGGTTAAATTAGTTAAAATTCGAAAATGTTGAAATTTTAGTTAAATTTTGAAAAATTTGAAATTTTTGCATTAAAATTGCTAGGGTTAATTTAGAAATTTTTGGTAAAGCAATTAGGGTTCATGCTAGTATTATGTTGATGATTGCATGAAAACCCAAATGTTTAGTTGAGCCTAAACACGTTCTAGTGCATTTGTTGCTTCCATGATGTTTTTGTCGCATGATGTTAGTCGAGCCTAAACACGTTATAATGCATTTGTGGCTTCCCTTATTCTAGTGAAATCATGGGACAAAAACACGACCTCACTTAGTTTGAAGGATGCAATATGTTTAGCATCATGTACCAGAAATGTATCTAGGAAAATTATTATCGTTAACCAATAAAGGTTGAAGTTGAGCGCCCCTGCTTAAGCATGTAGGGTTTTGAGTGGAAAAAGTGAGTTACATGTAAAATAAAAAATAAATAAATATAAAAAAAGAGAGAATTACAAGAAAAAGTTTGAAGAATTTTTGGAGCATCAAAGTTAAAGTATGAAGTTCAAAGATCAAAAATTCTGAAGAAATTCAAAAGTTGAAGATACCCAAAAATTAAAGATCAAATGTCAAAAAAGTGAAGAATTCCAAAGAGCTCCAATGTGGTATCATAAATTGTAATTGTCTAGATTATGTATGCTTGGGTTGCTCAACCAAAAATACCTTGAGGTTAAGAGGTTTTCTGAGGATGGATTCGGAGGGATGCATAAAATGAGCATTGTTTGGAAAAAGTGGGCGAATGTTTATGAGGATTGTGAGTATTTGGAGTATGGGAGGTTATTAGGAAAATTTTAGACACAAATGCATGCGTTGCGGTCTTGGCATAATGGATGGGTTCGATTGGGATTGTCTTATGTAATATTAGTGTACTAAAATTCAGTTTTGCTTAGGGGCAAGCAAAAGTCAAGTGTGGGGTATTTTGATATGGGCATATTTAGTTATAAAATTCATGCATTATCTTAATACTTTATGTTGATTTTATCTCATTTAATGAACAAAAGGTGCTTAATTAGTTTATAATTTCAATTTTCAGCAACAAATTACATGCTCGAAAGGAAAATGAAGCGGAACTAGCGATTGGAGGCTTGGATCTTGGATTTTGAAGAAAGAAGGATGTTGCTGGACAGCTTGACCCCTTGTCAGTGTTTTCGCCATATCTCATGAACTGTAACTCCGATTGACAAGATTCAAAATGTACTGAAAAGTAGAGAAAATTTCGGACGACTTTCGTCTTTTGAGAAAATGCTGATTCGAAACGTACTCGGCGAGTAGGGTTGATTACTCGGCGAGTTGTATCGAACTTTCGCGATTCTCGATGCGCTGACTTGCCGTACACGGGTTTTAAGTGATGTACTCGGCGAGTAGGTCACTGGACTCACCGAGTAGCATCTGTTTTGTGAAAATCTATATAAAGGGACTTTCATATCGATACCATGACATGGAGAGAAACCCTTAGAGGCCAATTGTCGACTAAAGGTGCTGCTGGAGCGTGGGAAGCAAGGGAATTAACCCTACATTCAATTTTAAGGAGAATCAAGGCAAAATCAAGTTTACTCTTTACCTAATCTCTTGTTTGAACTATGTTTTTACCAATTGATTTCGTTTTTGTGCTTGTTTCTGCTGTAATCATGAGCTAAAAACTCATAACTTCTGTTTAGGTAGATGAATTTGTGAACATGGATTGATTATTTGATTAGGATTAATTTTAATTGGTGATTATCTTTTATTAAGCTTGTTAAAAAACCTTATGTGTTAACAATAACTATTCTTCTATTAATAAATCAGTAATTAAGTTGTATGAACATCTCTTAGTTGCTAATTTCATATGATTTACGTGATCACATAGTTGTATGTCTAGGAATAACGAATGTAAAACTAGAATTAACTTGAAGATAGGTAAGTTAATGTGTGAGCTTGTGTGATACACCATCAACAAGAGGTTAATTGAATCGCCAATTTTATTAGCTAATTACATGTCTTTCTAAACCCGAATCAACAAACTAGGAAATTCATTAATTTAGACAACTGGCCATTACTTGAATTAATCTGTTTTCTAAGGATTAGCTATAGCGAATGTGAATCTAATCACTTTAGTCGGTAACCAATGAAGAATTAATCCGATATATTTACCATAAAATCATCCATGGGAACAAATGATTCGAACCTAAACAGAAGGCCTTTTTAATCATTGAATTTAGTTGATCTTTGTTTTCTTAGCTATTAGTTGCTTAGTTTGCGTGTTAGTAAAGTATTTAAGTTTCTAGTCTTGCAAAACTAGAGAAAACTTTTTTTTTTACTTGTTTTATTTAGATAATATTAGCATTTATTTTAATTGTTTACCGTTCCCTGTGTTCGATACCCTACTTACCTGAACTAAACTGCTAATCGATAGGTACACTGCCTTTCGTGTGTTTGTCTTTGTGTTTAAGTTAGTAGGATTAAAACTAGTTGGTTTTACACACATCAAGTTTTTGGCGCCATTGCCGGGGAACGGTTCAAATATTTAATTTCATTTGCTAATTGTTATCGTTTTTTTATTTTATTGATTAATTTTTTTATATAGTTTAATTTTAATTTATTATGTATTTTCCAAATCTCGATGCTTTTGATGCTTTTCTTGAGGATGTAGTACAGGAAATTAAGCAAGAAGATGAGGAGTATGACTCAGATGAAGATTTGAAGAAATTTGGAAGGTGGTTAGATAACATCTTGCCCAACATAGAAGGGACATCTGAGTTACAAGATGAAGAATTTAATCCAGAAAGAGACTTGGAGGAGCTGGAAAGATTGCTAGCAGAGAGGTCAGATGAAGAACAAGAACCAGCTGAATTGTAGGAACCAAGATGTGGTTTGACCATTACCACGACATGGCCCCTTGTATTTTCAGTTTGTGTTTCGAAGCATGGGGTGACGATTCCAACTTTGGAGAAAGTTCTGAGGCACGATCCGTTTTTGATTAGTATCCAACCGTTGTCAAGATTCTTGGGTTTTATGTATTCAAGCTTGTTTTGCCAATTTTAGAAGAAAAGAGTCAAATTTTACAAATTGGTCCAAAGAAAATATTCAATGCAACGGGTGGATTGGCATTGAGTATATTGGAAGTTTATTAAGTTGAGAGTCCAGCTCAAGACTCGCACAAAAAGAAGCGCTTGCGGGAGGCAACCCGTCATTAGAGTTTGCTTTTCTTTTTCTTTTAAACTTCTAGTATTTAGGGATAATATAGGAATTTTTATTTTGATGTTTGTTTTCCTTTTTTTTTTTACTTGTGTGTTGTGTTGATCTTTTCAGTTTGAAGCTTAGGATTGCATGTCAGGGTGTAGAGTCAAGGCTGACAAAGTGAGAAATCGAGTCTAGGCGAGAGAGGAAACGAAGTTTTGAGTCAAGCTATGAGTCCAATTGATAGAACGGTTATAGAGTGTTTATTCCCTGATGAAAAATGAGAGAAATTATTGGTTTATATAACCCCCATACATCAGCAACGGACTTGGGCAGAATAAAATTTTTGTCACACAGCGGTTTACTCGCCGAGTGCATCTTATGGACTCGTCGAGTCCATGTGAAAATTCACGATTCTTTTGCCATTTACGCTTCAACTCGGCGAGTCTAGATACTTACTCGACGAGTCGCTCATTCTTCTTACTTTTGAGCTGAAGATTTGATGACATTTGATATGGGCATTGGTTCTATTCTTTGAAGATCATTTTCCGAGCGTTTCCAAGAGTTTTCCCTTATATTTGGAGCTTTTATAAAGATTGTACCACACAAGATTTTGACACCTAAGACATGGATGAGTTGTTCCCATGTCTAAAGTCAATTGAAGTTGGAGCTTCACATGAAGAAGATTAACCTTGCAACTACTATCCCAGGGGAGTTTGTTCCAATTCTCTCTTTATTTTATTGTACTTTATCATGCATAATATGCAATGGGGACATTGCATAAATTAAGTGTGGGGTAGGGGGTTGGTTAAATTAGTTAAAATTTTAGTTAAAATTCGAAAATGTTGAAATTTTAGTTAAATTTTGAAAAATTTGAAATTTTTGCATTAAAATTGCTAGGGTTAATTTAGAAATTTTTGGTAAAGCAATTAGGGTTCATGCTAGTATTATGTTGATGATTGCATGAAAACCCAAATGTTTAGTTGAGCCTAAACACGTTCTAGTGCAATTGTTGCTTCCATGATGTTTTTGTCGCATGATGTTAGTCGAGCCTAAACACGTTATAATGCATTTGTGGCTTCCCTTATTCTAGTGAAATCATGGGACAAAAACACGACCTCACTTAGTTTGAAGGATGCAATATGTTTAGCATCGTGTACCAGAAATGTATCTAGGAAAATTATTATCGTTAACCAATAAAGGTTGAAGTTGAGCGCCCCTGCTTAAGCATGTAGGGTTTTGAGTGGAAAAAGTGAGTTACATGTAAAATAAAAAATAAATAAATATAAAAAAAGAGAGAATTACAAGAAAAAGTTTGAAGAATTTTTGGAGCATCAAAGTTAAAGTATGAAGTTCAAAGATCAAAAATTCTGAAGAAATTCAAAAGTTGAAGATACCCAAAAATTAAAGATCAAATGTCAAAAAAGTGAAGAATTCCAAAGAGCTCCAATGTGGTATCATAAATTGTAATTGTCTAGATTATGTATGCTTGGGTTGCTCCACCAAAAATACCTTGAGGTTAAGAGGTTTTCTGAGGATGGATTCGGAGGGATGCATAAAATGAGCATTGTTTGGAAAAAGTGGGCGAATGTTTATGAGGATTGTGAGTATTTGGAGTATGGGAGGTTATTAGGAAAATTTTAGACACAAATGCATGCATTGCGGTCTTGGCATAATGGATGGGTTCGATTGGGATTGTCTTATGTAATATTAGTGTACTAAAATTCAGTTTTGCTTAGGGGCAAGCAAAAGTCAAGTGTGGGGTATTTTGATATGGGCATATTTAGTTATAAAATTCATGCATTATCTTAATACTTTATGTTGATTTTATCTCATTTAATGAACAAAAGGTGCTTAATTAGTTTATAATTTCAATTTTCAGCAACAAATTACATGCTCGAAAGGAAAATGAAGCGGAACTAGCGATTGGAGGCTTGGATCTTGGATTTTGAAGAAAGAAGGATGTTGCTGGACAGCTTGACCCCTTGTCAGTGTTTTGGCCATATCTCATGAACCGTAACTCCGATTGACAAGATTCAAAATGTTCTGAAAAGTAGACACAATTTCGGACGACTTTCGTGTTTTGAGAAAATGCTGATTCGAAACATACTCGGCGAGTAGGGTCGATTACTCGGCGAGTTGTATCGAACTTTCGCGATTCTCGATGCGCTGACTTGCCGTACACGGGTTTTAAGTGATGTACTCGGCGAGTAGGTCACTGGACTCACCGAGTAGCATCTGTTTTGTGAAAATCTATATAAAGGGACTTTCAGATCGATACCATGACATGGAGAGAAACCCTTGGAGGCCAATTGTCGACTAAAGGTGCTGCTGGAGTGTGGGAAGCAAGGGAATTAACCCTACATTCAATTTTAAGGAGAATCAAGGCAAAATCAAGTTTACTCTTTACCTAATCTCTTGTTTGAACTATGTTTTTACCAATTGATTTCGTTTTTGTGCTTGTTTCTGCTGTAATCATGAGCTAAAAACTCATAACTTCTGTTTAGGTAGATGAATTTGTGAACATGGATTGATTATTTGATTAGGATTAATTTTAATTGGTGATTATCTTTTATTAAGCTTGTTAAAGAACCTTATGTGTTAACAATAACTATTCTTCTATTAATAAATCAGTAATTAAGTTGTATGAACATCTCTTAGTTGCTAATTTCATTTGATTTACGTGATCACATAGTTGTATGTCTAGGAATAACGAATGTAAAACTAGAATTAACTTGAAGATAGGTAATTTAATGTGTGAGCTTGTGTGATACACCATCAACAAGAGGTTAATTGAATCGCCAATTTTATTAGCTAATTACATGTCTTTCTAAACCCGAATCAACAAACTAGGAAATTCATTAATTTAGACAACTGGCCATTACTTGAATTAATCTGTTTTCTAAGGATTAGCTATAGCGAATGTGAATCTAATCACTTTAGTCGGTAACCAATGAAGAATTAATCCGATATATTTACCATAAAATCATCCATGGGAACAAATGATTCGAACCTAAACAAAAGGCCTTTTTAATCATTGAATTTAGTTGATCTTTGTTTTCTTAGCTATTAGTTGCTTAGTTTGCGTGTTAGTAAAGTATTTAAGTTTCTAGTCTTGCAAAACTAGAGAAAACTTTTTTTTTACTTGTTTTATTTAGATAATATTAGCATTTATTTTAATTGTTTACCGTTTCCTGTGTTCGATACCCTACTTACCTGAACTAAACTGCTAATCGATAGGTACACTGCCTTTCGTGTGTTTGTCTTTGTGTTTAAGTTAGTAGGATTAAAACTAGTTGGTTTTACACACATCAAGTTTTTGGCGCCATTGCCGGGGAACGGTTCAAATATTTAATTTCATTTGCTAATTGTTATCGTTTTTTATTTTATTGATTAATTTTTTTATATAGTTTAATTTTAATTTTAATTTTAATTTTAATTTTAATTTATTATGTATTTTCCAAATCTCGATGCTTTTGATGCTTTTCTTGAGGATGTAGTACAGGAAATTAAGCAAGAAGATGAGGAGTATGACTCAGATGAAGATTTGAAGAAATTTGGAAGGTGGTTAGATAACATCTTGCCCAACATAGAAGGGACATCTGAGTTACAAGATGAAGAATTTAATCCAGAAAGAGACTTGGAGGAGCTGGAAAGATTGCTAGTAGAGAGGTCAGATGAAGAACAAGAACAAGCTGAATTGCAGGAACCAAGATGTGGTTTGACCATTACCACGACATGGCCCCTTGTATTTTCAGTTTGTGTTTCGAACCATGGGGTGACGATTCCAACTTTGGAGAAAGTTCTGAGGCACGATCCGTTTTTGATTAGTATCCAACCGTTGTCAAGATTCTTGGGTTTTATGTATTCAAGCTTGTTTTGCCAATTTTAGAAGAAAAGAGCCAAATTTTACAAATTGGTCCAAAGAAAATATTCAATGCAACGGGTGGATTGGCATTGAGTATATTGGAAGTTTATTAAGTTGAGAGTCCAGCTCAAGACTCGCACAAAAAGAAGCGCTTGCGGGAGGCAACCCGTCATTAGAGTTTGCTTTTCTTTTTCTTTTAAACTTCTAGTATTTAGGGATAATATAGGAATTTTTATTTTGATGTTTGTTTTCCTTTTTTTTTACTTGTGTGTTGTGTTGATCTTTTCAGTTTGAAGCTTAGGATTGCATGTCAGGGTGTAGAGTCAAGGCTGACAAAGTGAGAAATCGAGTCTAGGCGAGAGAGGAAACGAAGTTTTGAGTCAAGCTATGAGTCCAATTGATAGAACGGTTATAGAGTGTTTATTCCCTGATGAAAAATGAGAGAAATTATTGGTTTATATAACCCCCATACATCAGCAACGAACTTGGGCAGAATAAAATTTTTGTCACACAGCGGTTTACTCGCCGAGTGCATCTTATGGACTCGTCGAGTCCATGTGAAAATTCACGATTCTTTTGCCATTTACGCTTCAACTCGGCGAGTCTAGATACTTACTCGACGAGTCGCTCATTCTTCTTACTTTTGAGCTGAAGATTTGATGACATTTGATATGGGCATTGGTTCTATTCTTTGAAGATCATTTTCCGAGCGTTTCCAAGAGTTTTCCTTTATATTTGGAGCTTTTATAAAGACTGTACCACACAAGATTTTGACACCTAAGACATGGATGAGTTGTTCCCATGTCTAAAGTCAATTGAAGTTGGAGCTTCACATGAAGAAGATTAACCTTGCAACTACTATCCCAGGGGAGTTTGTTCCAATTCTCTCTTTATTTTATTGTTCTTTATCATGCATAATATGCAATGGGGACATTGCATAAATTAAGTGTGGGGTAGGGGGTTGGTTAAATTAGTTAAAATTTTAGTTAAAATTCGAAAATGTTGAAATTTTAGTTAAATTTTGAAAAATTTGAAATTTTTGCATTAAAATTGCTAGGGTTAATTTAGAAATTCTTGGTAAAGCAATTAGGGTTCATGCTAGTATTATGTTGATGATTGCATGAAAACCCAAATGTTTAGTTGAGCCTAAACACGTTCTAGTGCATTTGTTGCTTCCATGATGTTTTTGTCGCATGATGTTAGTCGAGCCTAAACACGTTATAATGCATTTGTGGCTTCCCTTACTCTAGTGAAATCATGGGACAAAAACACGACCTCACTTAGTTTGAAGGATGCAATATGTTTAGCATCGTGTACCAGAAATGTATCTAGGAAAATTATTATCGTTAACCAATAAAGGTTGAAGTTGAGCGCCCCTACTTAAGCATGTAGGGTTTTGAGTGGAAAAAGTGAGTTACATGTAAAATCAAAAATAAATAAATATAAAAAAAGAGAGAATTACAAGAAAAAGTTTGAAGAATTTTTGGAGCATCAAAGTTAAAGTATGAAGTTCAAAGATCAAAAATTCTGAAGAAATTCAAAAGTTGAAGATACCCAAAAATTAAAGATCAAATGTCAAAAAAGTGAAGAATTCCAAAGAGCTCCAATGTGGTATCATAAATTGTAATTGTCTAGATTATGTATGCTTGGGTTGCTCAACCAAAAATACCTTGAGGTTAAGAGGTTTTCTGAGGATGGATTCGGAGGGATGCATAAAATGAGCATTGATTGGAAAAAGTGGGCGAATTTTTATGAGGATTGTGAGTATTTGGAGTATGGGAGGTTATTAGGAAAATTTTAGACACAAATGCATGCGTTGCGGTCTTGGCATAATGGATGGGTTCGATTGGGATAGTCTTATGTAATATTAGTGTACTAAAATTCAGTTTTGCTTAGGGGCAAGCAAAAGTCAAGTGTGGGGTATTTTGATATGGGCATATTTAGTTATAAAATTCATGCATTATCTTAATACTTTATGTTGATTTTATCTCATTTAATGAACAAAAGGTGCTTAATTAGTTTATAATTTCAATTTTCAGCAACAAATTACATGCTCGAAAGGAAAATGAAGCGGAACTAGCGATTGGAGGCTTGGATCTTGGATTTTGAAGAAAGAAGGATGTTGCTGGACAGCTTGACCCCTTGTCAGTGTTTTGGCCATATCTCATGAACCGTAACTCCGATTGACAAGATTCAAAATGTTCTGAAAAGTAGACACAATTTCGGACGACTTCCGTGTTTTGAGAAAATGCTGATTCGAAACGTACTCGGCGAGTAGGGTCGATTACTCGGCAAGTTGTATCGAACTTTCGTGATTCTCGATGCGCTGACTTGCCGTACACGGGTTTTAAGTGATGTACTCGGCGAGTAGGTCACTGGACTCACCGAGTAGCATCTGTTTTGTGAAAATCTATATAAAGGGACTTTCAGATCGATACCATGACATGGAGAGAAACCCTTGGAGGCCAATTGTCGACTAAAGGTGCTGCTGGAGCATAGGAAGCAAGGGAATTAACCCTACATTCAATTTTAAGGAGAATCAAGGCAAAATCAAGTTTACTCTTTACCTAATCTCTTGTTTGAACTATGTTTTTACCAATTGATTTCGTTTTTGTGCTTGTTTCTGCTGTAATCATGAGCTAAAAACTCATAACTTCTGTTTAGGTAGATGAATTTGTGAACATGGATTGATTATTTGATTAGGATTAATTTCAATTGGTGATTATCTTTTATTAAGCTTGTTAAAGAACCTTATGTGTTAACAATAACTATTCTTCTATTAATAAATCAGTAATTAAGTTGTATGAACATCTCTTAGTTGCTAATTTCATATGATTTACGTGATCACATAGTTGTATGTCTAGGAATAACGAATGTAAAACTAGAATTAACTTGAAGATAGGTAATTTAATGTGTGAGCTTGTGTGATACACCATCAACAAGAGGTTAATTGAATCGCCAATTTTATTAGCTAATTACATGTCTTTCTAAACCCGAATCAACAAACTAGGAAATTCATTAATTTAGACAACTGGCCATTACTTGAATTAATCTGTTTTCTAAGGATTAGCTATAGCGAATGTGAATCTAATCACTTTAGTCGGTAACCAATGAAGAATTAATCCGATATATTTACCATAAAATCATCCATGGGAACAAATGATTCGAACCTAAACAGAAGGCCTTTTTAATCATTGAATTTAGTTGATCTTTGTTTTCTTAGCTATTAGTTGCTTAGTTTGCGTGTTAGTAAAGTATTTAAGTTTCTAGTCTTGCAAAACTAGAGAAAACTTTTTTTTTACTTGTTTTATTTAGATAATATTAGCATTTATTTTAATTGTTTACCGTTCCCTGTGTTCGATACCCTACTTACCTGAACTAAACTGCTAATCGATAGGTACACTGCCTTTCGTGTGTTTGTCTTTGTGTTTAAGTTAGTAGGATTAAAACTAGTTGGTTTTACACACATCAAGTTTTTGGCGCCATTGCCGGGGAACGGTTCAAATATTTAATTTCATTTGCTAATTGTTATCGTTTTTTATTTTATTGATTAATTTTTTTATATAGTTTAATTTTAATTTTAATTTTAATTTATTATGTATTTTCCAAATCTCGATGCTTTTGATGCTTTTCTTGAGGATGTAGTACAGGAAATTAAGCAAGAAGATGAGGAGTATGACTCAGATGAAGATTTGAAGAAATTTGGAAGGTGGTTAGATAACATCTTGCCCAACATAGAAGGGACATCTGAGTTACAAGATGAAGAATTTAATCCAGAAAGAGACTTGGAGGAGCTGGAAAGATTGCTAGCAAAGAGGTCAGATGAAGAACAAGAACAAGCTGAATTGCAGGAACCAAGATGTGGTTTGACCATTACCACGACATGGCCCCTTGTATTTTCAGTTTGTGTTTCGAAGCATGGGGTGACGATTCCAACTTTGGAGAAAGTTCTGAGGCACGATCCGTTTTTGATTAGTATCCAACCGTTGTCAAGATTCTTGGGTTTTATGTATTCAAGCTTGTTTTGCCAATTTTAGAAGAAAAGAGCCAAATTTTACAAATTGGTCCAAAGAAAATATTCAATGCAACGGGTGGATTGGCATTGAGTATATTGGAAGTTTATTAAGTTGAGAGTCCAGCTCAAGACTCGCACAAAAAGAAGCGCTTGCGGGAGGCAACCCGTCATTAGAGTTTGCTTTTCTTTTTCTTTTAAACTTCTAGTATTTAGGGATAATATAGGAATTTTGATTTTGATGTTTGTTTTCCTTTTTTTTTTTTTACTTGTGTGTTGTGTTGATCTTTTCA
The DNA here is from genome assembly GCF_002870075.4 of Lactuca sativa. NCBI lineage: Eukaryota > Viridiplantae > Streptophyta > Magnoliopsida > Asterales > Asteraceae > Lactuca > Lactuca sativa. The sequence goes on along the minus strand of NC_056624.2, from coordinate 77,222,888 downwards.
GTTTGAAGCTTAGGATTGCATGTCAGGGTGTAGAGTCAAGGCTGACAAAGTGAGAAATCGAGTCTAGGCGAGAGAGGAAACGAAGTTTTGAGTCAAGCTATGAGTCCAATTGATAGAACGGTTATAGAGTGTTTATTCCCTGATGAAAAATGAGAGAAATTATTGGTTTATATAACCCCCATACATCAGCAACGGACTTGGGCAGAATAAAATTTTTGTCACACAGCGGTTTACTCGCCGAGTGCATCTTATGGACTCGTCGAGTCCATGTGAAAATTCACGATTCTTTTGCCATTTACGCTTCAACTCGGCGAGTCTAGATACTTACTCGACGAGTCGCTCATTCTTCTTACTTTTGAGCTGAAGATTTGATGACATTTGATATGGGCATTGGTTCTATTCTTTGAAGATCATTTTCCGAGCGTTTCCAAGAGTTTTCCCTTATATTTGGAGCTTTTATAAAGATTGTACCACACAAGATTTTGACACCTAAGACATGGATGAGTTGTTCCCATGTCTAAAGTCAATTGAAGTTGGAGCTTCACATGAAGAAGATTAACCTTGCAACTACTATCCCAGGGGAGTTTGTTCCAATTCTCTCTTTATTTTATTGTACTTTATCATGCATAATATGCAATGGGGACATTGCATAAATTAAGTGTGGGGTAGGGGGTTGGTTAAATTAGTTAAAATTTTAGTTAAAATTCGAAAATGTTGAAATTTTAGTTAAATTTTGAAAAATTTGAAATTTTTGCATTAAAATTGCTAGGGTTAATTTAGAAATTTTTGGTAAAGCAATTAGGGTTCATGCTAGTATTATGTTGATGATTGCATGAAAACCCAAATGTTTAGTTGAGCCTAAACACGTTCTAGTGCAATTGTTGCTTCCATGATGTTTTTGTCGCATGATGTTACTCGAGCCTAAACACGTTATAATGCATTTGTGGCTTCCCTTATTCTAGTGAAATCATGGGACAAAAACACGACCTCACTTAGTTTGAAGGATGCAATATGTTTAGCATCGTGTACCAGAAATGTATCTAGGAAAATTATTATCGTTAACCAATAAAGGTTGAAGTTGAGCGCCCCTACTTAAGCATGTAGGGTTTTGAGTGGAAAAAGTGAGTTACATGTAAAATAAAAAATAAATAAATATAAAAAAAGAGAGAATTACAAGAAAAAGTTTGAAGAATTTTTGGAGCATCAAAGTTAAAGTATGAAGTTCAAAGATCAAAAATTCTGAAGAAATTCAAAAGTTGAAGATACCCAAAAATTAAAGATCAAATGTCAAAAAAGTGAAGAATTCCAAAGAGCTCCAATGTGGTATCATAAATTGTAATTGTCTAGATTATGTATGCTTGGGTTGCTCAACCAAAAATACCTTGAGGTTAAGAGGTTTTCTGAGGATGGATTCGGAGGGATGCATAAAATGAGCATTGTTTGGAAAAAGTGGGCGAATGTTTATGAGGATTGTGAGTATTTGGAGTATGGGAGGTTATTAGGAAAATTTTAGACACAAATGCATGCGTTGCGGTCTTGGCATAATGGATGGGTTCGATTGGGATTGTCTTATGTAATATTAGTGTACTAAAATTCAGTTTTGCTTAGGGGCAAGCAAAAGTCAAGTGTGGGGTATTTTGATATGGGCATATTTAGTTATAAAATTCATGCATTATCTTAATACTTTATGTTGATTTTATCTCATTTAATGAACAAAAGGTGCTTAATTAGTTTATAATTTCAATTTTCAGCAACAAATTACATGCTCGAAAGGAAAATGAAGCGGAACTAGCGATTGGAGGCTTGGATCTTGGATTTTGAAGAAAGAAGGATGTTGCTGGACAGCTTGACCCCTTGTCAGTGTTTTGGCCATATCTCATGAACCGTAACTCCGATTGACAAGATTCAAAATGTTCTGAAAAGTAGACACAATTTTCGGACGACTTTCGTGTTTTGAGAAAATGCTGATTCGAAACGTACTCGGCGAGTTGTATCGAACTTTCGCGATTCTCGATGCGCTGACTTGCCGTACACGGGTTTTAAGTGATGTACTCGGCGAGTAGGTCACTGGACTCACCGAGTAGCATCTGTTTTGTGAAAATCTATATAAAGGGACTTTCAGATCGATACCATGACATGGAGAGAAACCCTTGGAGGCCAATTGTCGACTAAAGGTGCTGCTGGAGCGTGGGAAGCAAGGGAATTAACCCTACATTCAATTTTAAGGAGAATCAAGGCAAAATCAAGTTTACTCTTTACCTAATCTCTTGTTTGAACTATGTTTTTACCAATTGATTTCGTTTTTGTGCTTGTTTCTGCTGTAATCATGAGCTAAAAACTCATAACTTCTGTTTAGGTAGATGAATTTGTGAACATGGATTGATTATTTGATTAGGATTAATTTTAATTGGTGATTATCTTTTATTAAGCTTGTTAAAGAACCTTATGTGTTAACAATAACTATTCTTCTATTAATAAATCAGTAATTAAGTTGTATGAACATCTCTTAGTTGCTAATTTCATATGATTTACGTGATCACATAGTTGTATGTCTAGGAATAACGAATGTAAAACTAGAATTAACTTGAAGATAGGTAAGTTAATGTGTGAGCTTGTGTGATACACCATCAACAAGAGGTTAATTGAATCGCCAATTTTATTAGCTAATTACATGTCTTTCTAAACCCGAATCAACAAACTAGGAAATTCATTAATTTAGACAACTGGCCATTACTTGAATTAATCTGTTTTCTAAGGATTAGCTATAGCGAATGTGAATCTAATCACTTTAGTCGGTAACCAATGAAGAATTAATCCGATATATTTACCATAAAATCATCCATGGGAACAAATGATTCAAACCTAAACAGAAGGCCTTTTTAATCATTGAATTTAGTTGATCTTTGTTTTCTTAGCTATTAGTTGCTTAGTTTGCGTGTTAGTAAAGTATTTAAGTTTCTAGTCTTGCAAAACTAGAGAAATTTTTTTTTTTTACTTGTTTTATTTAGATAATATTAGCATTTATTTTAATTGTTTACCGTTCCCTGTGTTCGATACCCTACTTACCTGAACTAAACTGCTAATCGATAGGTACACTGCCTTTCGTGTGTTTGTCTTTGTGTTTAAGTTAGTAGGATTAAAACTAGTTGGTTTTACACACATCAAGTTTTTGGCGCCATTGCCGGGGAACGGTTCAAATATTTAATTTCATTTGCTAATTGTTATCGTTTTTTATTTTATTGATTAATTTTTTTATATAGTTTAATTTTAATTTTAATTTTAATTTATTATGTATTTTCCAAATGTCGATGCTTTTGATGCTTTTCTTGAGGATGTAGTACAGGAAATTAAGCAAGAAGATGAGGAGTATGACTCAGATGAAGATTTGAAGAAATTTGGAAGGTGGTTAGATAACATCTTGCCCAACATAGAAGAGACATCTGAGTTACAAGATGAAGAATTTAATCCAGAAAGAGACTTGGAGGAGCTGGAAAGATTGCTAGCAGAGAGGTCAGATGAAGAACAAGAACAAACTGAATTGCAGGAACCAAGATGTGGTTTGACCATTACCACGACATGGCCCCTTGTATTTTCAGTTTGTGTTTCGAAGCATGGGGTGACGATTCCAACTTTGGAGAAAGTTCTGAGGCACGATCCGTTTTTGATTAGTATCCAACCGTTGTCAAGATTCTTGGGTTTTATGTATTCAAGCTTGTTTTGCCAATTTTAGAAGAAAAGAGCCAAATTTTACGAATTGGTCCAAAGAAAATATTCAATGCAACGGGTGGATTGGCATTGAATATATTGGAAGTTTATTAAGTTGAGAGTCCAGCTCAAGACTCGCACAAAAAGAAGCGCTTGCGGGAGGCAACCCGTCATTAGAGTTTGCTTTTCTTTTTCTTTTAAACTTCTAGTATTTAGGGATAATATAGGAATTTTTATTTTGATGTTTGTTTTCCTTTTTTTTTACTTGTGTGTTGTGTTGATCTTTTCAGTTTGAAGCTTAGGATTGCATGTCAGGGTGTAGAGTCAAGGCTGACAAAGTGAGAAATCGAGTCTAGGTGAGAGAGGAAACGAAGTTTTGAGTCAAGCTATGAGTCCAATTGATAGAACGGTTATAGAGTGTTTATTCCCTGATGAAAAATGAGAGAAATTATTGGTTTATATAACCCCCATACATCAGCAACGGACTTGGGCAGAATAAAATTTTTGTCACACAGCGGTTTACTCGCCGAGTGCATCTTATGGACTCGTCGAGTCCATGTGAAAATTCACGATTCTTTTGCCATTTACGCTTCAACTCGGCGAGTCTAGATACTTACTCGACGAGTCGCTCATTCTTCTTACTTTTGAGCTGAAGATTTGATGACATTTGATATGGGCATTGGTTCTATTCTTTGAAGATCATTTTCCGAGCGTTTCCAAGAGTTTTCCCTTATATTTGGAGCTTTTATAAAGATTGTACCACACAAGATTTTGACACCTAAGACATGGATGAGTTGTTCCCATGTCTAAAGTCAATTGAAGTTGGAGCTTCACATGAAGAAGATTAACCTTGCAACTACTATCCCAGGGGAGTTTGTTCCAATTCTCTCTTTATTTTATTGTACTTTATCATGCATAATATGCAATGGGGACATTGCATAAATTAAGTGTGGGGTAGGGGGTTGGTTAAATTAGTTAAAATTTTAGTTAAAATTCGAAAATGTTGAAATTTTAGTTAAATTTTGAAAAATTTGAAATTTTTGCATTAAAATTGCTAGGGTTAATTTAGAAATTTTTGGTAAAGCAATTAGGGTTCATGCTAGTATTATGTTGATGATTGCATGAAAACCCAAATGTTTAGTTGAGCCTAAACACGTTCTAGTGCAATTGTTGCTTCCATGATGTTTTTGTCGCATGATGTTACTCGAGCCTAAACACGTTATAATGCATTTGTGGCTTCCCTTATTCTAGTGAAATCATGGGACAAAAACACGACCTCACTTAGTTTGAAGGATGCAATATGTTTAGCATCGTGTACCAGAAATGTATCTAGGAAAATTATTATCGTTAACCAATAAAGGTTGAAGTTGAGCGCCCCTGCTTAAGCATGTAGGGTTTTGAGTGGAAAAAGTGAGTTACATGTAAAATAAAAAATAAATAAATATAAAAAAAGAGAGAATTACAAGAAAAAGTTTGAAGAATTTTTGGAGCATCAAAGTTAAAGTATGAAGTTCAAAGATCAAAAATTCTGAAGAAATTCAAAAGTTGAAGATACCCAAAAATTAAAGATCAAATGTCAAAAAAGTGAAGAATTCCAAAGAGCTCCAATGTGGTATCATAAATTGTAATTGTCTAGATTATGTATGCTTGGGTTGCTCCACCAAAAATACCTTGAGGTTAAGAGGTTTTCTGAGGATGGATTCGGAGGGATGCATAAAATGAGCATTGTTTGGAAAAAGTGGGCGAATGTTTATGAGGATTGTGAGTATTTGGAGTATGGGAGGTTATTAGGAAAATTTTAGACACAAATGCATGCGTTGCGGTCTTGGCATAATGGATGGGTTCGATTGGGATTGTCTTATGTAATATTAGTGTACTAAAATTCAGTTTTGCTTAGGGGCAAGCAAAAGTCAAGTGTGGGGTATTTTGATATGGGCATATTTAGTTATAAAATTCATGCATTATCTTAATACTTTATGTTGATTTTATCTCATTTAATGAACAAAAGGTGCTTAATTAGTTTATAATTTCAATTTTCAGCAACAAATTACATGCTCGAAAGGAAAATGAAGCGGAACTAGCGATTGGAGGCTTGGATCTTGGATTTTGAAGAAAGAAGGATGTTGCTGGACAGCTTGACCCCTTGTCAGTGTTTTGGCCATATCTCATGAACCGTAACTCCGATTGACAAGATTCAAAATGTTCTGAAAAGTAGACACAATTTTCGGACGACTTTCGTGTTTTGAGAAAATGCTGATTCGAAACGTACTCGGCGAGTTGTATCGAACTTTCGCGATTCTCGATGCGCTGACTTGCCGTACACGGGTTTTAAGTGATGTACTCGGCGAGTAGGTCACTGGACTCACCGAGTAGCATCTGTTTTGTGAAAATCTATATAAAGGGACTTTCAGATCGATACCATGACATGGAGAGAAACCCTTGGAGGCCAATTGTCGACTAAAGGTGCTGCTGGAGCGTGGGAAGCAAGGGAATTAACCCTACATTCAATTTTAAGGAGAATCAAGGCAAAATCAAGTTTACTCTTTACCTAATCTCTTGTTTGAACTATGTTTTTACCAATTGATTTCGTTTTTGTGCTTGTTTCTGCTGTAATCATGAGCTAAAAACTCATAACTTCTGTTTAGGTAGATGAATTTGTGAACATGGATTGATTATTTGATTAGGATTAATTTTAATTGGTGATTATCTTTTATTAAGCTTGTTAAAGAACCTTATGTGTTAACAATAACTATTCTTCTATTAATAAATCAGTAATTAAGTTGTATGAACATCTCTTAGTTGCTAATTTCATATGATTTACGTGATCACATAGTTGTATGTCTAGGAATAACGAATGTAAAACTAGAATTAACTTGAAGATAGGTAAGTTAATGTGTGAGCTTGTGTGATACACCATCAACAAGAGGTTAATTGAATCGCCAATTTTATTAGCTAATTACATGTCTTTCTAAACCCGAATCAACAAACTAGGAAATTCATTAATTTAGACAACTGGCCATTACTTGAATTAATCTGTTTTCTAAGGATTAGCTATAGCGAATGTGAATCTAATCACTTTAGTCGGTAACCAATGAAGAATTAATCCGATATATTTACCATAAAATCATCCATGGGAACAAATGATTCAAACCTAAACAGAAGGCCTTTTTAATCATTGAATTTAGTTGATCTTTGTTTTCTTAGCTATTAGTTGCTTAGTTTGCGTGTTAGTAAAGTATTTAAGTTTCTAGTCTTGCAAAACTAGAGAAAACTTTTTTTTTTACTTGTTTTATTTAGATAATATTAGCATTTATTTTAATTGTTTACCGTTCCCTGTGTTCGATACCCTACTTACCTGAACTAAACTGCTAATCGATAGGTACACTGCCTTTCGTGTGTTTGTCTTTGTGTTTAAGTTAGTAGGATTAAAACTAGTTGGTTTTACACACATCAAGTTTTTGGCGCCATTGCCGGGGAACGGTTCAAATATTTAATTTCATTTGCTAATTGTTATCGTTTTTTATTTTATTGATTAATTTTTTTATATAGTTTAATTTTAATTTTAATTTTAATTTATTATGTATTTTCCAAATGTCGATGCTTTTGATGCTTTTCTTGAGGATGTAGTACAGGAAATTAAGCAAGAAGATGAGGAGTATGACTCAGATGAAGATTTGAAGAAATTTGGAAGGTGGTTAGATAACATCTTGCCCAACATAGAAGAGACATCTGAGTTACAAGATGAAGAATTTAATCCAGAAAGAGACTTGGAGGAGCTGGAAAGATTGCTAGCAGAGAGGTCAGATGAAGAACAAGAACAAACTGAATTGCAGGAACCAAGATGTGGTTTGACCATTACCACGACATGGCCCCTTGTATTTTCAGTTTGTGTTTCGAAGCATGGGGTGACGATTCCAACTTTGGAGAAAGTTCTGAGGCACGATCCGTTTTTGATTAGTATCCAACCGTTGTCAAGATTCTTGGGTTTTATGTATTCAAGCTTGTTTTGCCAATTTTAGAAGAAAAGAGCCAAATTTTACGAATTGGTCCAAAGAAAATATTCAATGCAACGGGTGGATTGGCATTGAATATATTGGAAGTTTATTAAGTTGAGAGTCCAGCTCAAGACTCGCACAAAAAGAAGCGCTTGCGGGAGGCAACCCGTCATTAGAGTTTGCTTTTCTTTTTCTTTTAAACTTCTAGTATTTAGGGATAATATAGGAATTTTTATTTTGATGTTTGTTTTCCTTTTTTTTTACTTGTGTGTTGTGTTGATCTTTTCAGTTTGAAGCTTAGGATTGCATGTCAGGGTGTAGAGTCAAGGCTGACAAAGTGAGAAATCGAGTCTAGGTGAGAGAGGAAACGAAGTTTTGAGTCAAGCTATGAGTCCAATTGATAGAATGGTTATAGAGTGTTTATTCCCTGATGAAAAATGAGAGAAATTATTGGTTTATATAACCCCCATACATCAGCAACGGACTTGGGCAGAATAAAATTTTTGTCACACAGCGGTTTACTCGCCGAGTGCATCTTATGGACTCGTCGAGTCCATGTGAAAATTCACGATTCTTTTGCCATTTACGCTTCAACTCGGCGAGTCTAGATACTTACTCGACGAGTCGCTCATTCTTCTTACTTTTGAGCTGAAGATTTGATGACATTTGATATGGGCATTGGTTCTATTCTTTGAAGATCATTTTCCGAGCGTTTCCAAGAGTTTTCCCTTATATTTGGAGCTTTTATAAAGATTGTACCACACAAGATTTTGACACCTAAGACATGGATGAGTTGTTCCCATGTCTAAAGTCAATTGAAGTTGGAGCTTCACATGAAGAAGATTAACCTTGCAACTACTATCCCAGGGGAGTTTGTTCCAATTCTCTCTTTATTTTATTGTTCTTTATCATGCATAATATGCAATGGGGACATTGCATAAATTAAGTGTGGGGTAGGGGGTTGGTTAAATTAGTTAAAATTTTAGTTAAAATTCGAAAATGTTGAAATTTTAGTTAAATTTTGAAAAATTTGAAATTTTTGCATTAAAATTGCTAGGGTTAATTTAGAAATTTTTGGTAAAGCAATTAGGGTTCATGCTAGTATTATGTTGATGATTGCATGAAAACCCAAATGTTTAGTTGAGCCTAAACACGTTCTAGTGCATTTGTTGCTTCCATGATGTTTTTGTCGCATGATGTTACTCGAGCCTAAACACGTTATAATGCATTTGTGGCTTCCCTTATTCTAGTGAAATCATGCGACAAAAACACGACCTCACTTAGTTTGAAGGATGCAATATGTTTAGCATCGTGTACCAAAAATGTATCTAGGAAAATTATTATCGTTAACCAATAAAGGTTGAAGTTGAGCGCCCCTGCTTAAGCATGTAGGGTTTTGAGTGGAAAAAGTGAGTTACATGTAAAATAAAAAATAAATAAATATAAAAAAAAAGAGAATTACAAGAAAAAGTTTGAAGAATTTTTGGAGCATCAAAGTTAAAGTATGAAGTTCAAAGATCAAAAATTCTGAAGAAATTCAAAAGTTGAAGATACCCAAAAATTAAAGATCAAATGTCAAAAAAGTGAAGAATTCCAAAGAGCTCCAATGTGGTATCATAAATTGTAATTGTCTAGATTATGTATGCTTGGGTTGCTCAACCAAAAATACCTTGAGGTTAAGAGGTTTTCTGAGGATGGATTCGGAGGGATGCATAAAATGAGCATTGTTTGGAAAAAGTGGGCGAATGTTTATGAGGATTGTGAGTATTTGGAGTATGGGAGGTTATTAGGAAAATTTTAGACACAAATGCATGCGTTGCGGTCTTGGCATAATGGATGGGTTCGATTGGGATTGTCTTATGTAATATTAGTGTACTAAACTTCAGTTTTGCTTAGGGGCAAGCAAAAGTCAAGTGTGGGGTATTTTGATATGGGCATATTTAGTTATAAAATTCATGCATTATCTTAATACTTTATGTTGATTTTTATCTCATTTAATGAACAAAAGGTGCTTAATTAGTTTATAATTTCAATTTTCAGCAACAAATTACATGCTCGAAAGGAAAATGAAGCGGAACTAGCGATTGGAGGCTTGGATCTTGGATTTTGAAGAAAGAAGGATGTTGCTGGACAGCTTGACCCCTTGTCAGTGTTTTGGCCATATCTCATGAACCGTAACTCCGATTGACAAGATTCAAAATGTTCTGAAAAGTAGACACAATTTCGGACGACTTTCGTGTTTTGAGAAAATGCTGATTCGAAACGTACTCGGCGAGTAGGGTCGATTACTCGGCGAGTTGTATCGAACTTTCGCGATTCTCGATGCGCTGACTTGCCGTACACGGGTTTTAAGTGATGTACTCGGCGAGTAGGTCACTGGACTCACCGAGTAGCATCTGTTTTGTGAAAATCTATATAAAGGGACTTTCAGATCGATACCATGACATGGAGAGAAACCCTTGGAGGCCAATTGTCGACTAAAGGTGCTGCTGGAGCGTGGGAAGCAAGGGAATTAACCCTACATTCAATTTTAAGGAGAATCAAGGAAAAATCAAGTTTACTCTTTACCTAATCTCTTGTTTGAACTATGTTTTTACCAATTGATTTCGTTTTTGTGCTTGTTTCTGCTGTAATCATGAGCTAAAAACTCATAACTTCTGTTTAGGTAGATGAATTTGTGAACATGGATTGATTATTTGATTAGGATTAATTTTAATTGGTGATTATCTTTTATTAAGCTTGTTAAAGAACCTTATGTGTTAACAATAACTATTCTTCTATTAATAAATCAGTAATTAAGTTGTATGAACATCTCTTAGTTGCTAATTTCATATGATTTACGTGATCACATAGTTGTATGTCTAGGAATAACGAATGTAAAACTAGAATTAACTTGAAGATAGGTAAGTTAATGTGTGAGCTTGTGTGATACACCATCAACAAGAGGTTAATTGAATCGCCAATTTTATTAGCTAATTACATGTCTTTCTAAACCCAAATCAACAAACTAGGAAATTCATTAATTTAGACAACTGGCCATTACTTGAATTAATCTGTTTTCTAAGGATTAGCTATAGCGAATGTGAATCTAATCACTTTAGTCGGTAACCAATGAAGAATTAATCCGATATATTTACCATAAAATCATCCATGGGAACAAATGATTCGAACCTAAACAGAAGGCCTTTTTAATCATTGAATTTAGTTGATCTTTGTTTTCTTAGCAATTAGTTGCTTAGTTTGCGTGTTAGTAAAGTATTTAAGTTTCTAGTCTTGCAAAACTAGAGAAAACTTTTTTTTTACTTGTTTTATTTAGATAATATTAGCATTTATTATTGTTTACCGTTCCCTGTGTTCGATACCCTACTTACCTGAACTAAACTGCTAATCGATAGGTACACTGCCTTTCGTGTGTTTGTCTTTGTGTTTAAGTTAGTAGGATGAAAACTAGTTGGTTTTACACACATCAAGTTTTTGGCGCCATTGCCGGGGAACGATTCAAATATTTAATTTCATTTGCTAATTGTTATCGTTTTTTATTTTATTGATTAATTTTTTTATATAGTTTAATTTTAATTTTAATTTTAATTTATTATGTATTTTCCAAATCTCGATGCTTTTGATGCTTTTCTTGAGGATGTAGTACAGGAAATTAAGCAAGAAGATGAGGAGTATGACTCAGATGAAGATTTGAAAAAATTTGGAAGGTGGTTAGATAACATCTTGCCCAACATAGAAGAGACATCCGAGTTACAAGATGAAGAATTTAATCCAGAAAGAGACTTGGAGGAGCTGGAAAGATTGCTAGCAGAGAGGTCAGATGAAGAACAAGAACAAGCTGAATTGCAGGAACCAAGATGTGGTTTGACCATTACCACGACATGGCCCCTTGTATTTTCAGTTTGTGTTTCGAAGCATGGGGTGACGATTCCAACTTTGGAGAAAGTTCTGAGGCACGATCCGTTTTTGATTAGTATCCAACCGTTGTCAAGATTCTTGGGTTTTATGTATTGAAGCTTGTTTTGCCAATTTTAGAAGAAAAGAGCCAAATTTTACAAATTGGTCCAAAGAAAATATTCAATGCAACGGGTGGATTGGCATTGAATATATTGGAAGTTTATTAAGTTGAGAGTCCAGCTCAAGACTCGCACAAAAAGAAGCGCTTGCGGGAGGCAACCCGTCATTAGAGTTTGCTTTTCTTTTTCTTTTAAACTTCTAGTATTTAGGGATAATATAGGAATTTTTATTTTGATGTTTGTTTTCCTTTTTTTTTACTTGTGTGTTGTGTTGATCTTTTCAGTTTGAAGCTTAGGATTGCATGTCAGGGTGTAGAGTCAAGGCTGACAAAGTGAGAAATCGAGTCTAGGCGAGAGAGGAAACGAAGTTTTGAGTCAAGCTATGAGTCCAATTGATAGAACGGTTATAGAGTGTTTATTCCCTGATGAAAAATGAGAGATATTATTGGTTTATATAACCCCCATACATCAGCAACGGACTTGGGCAGAATAAAATTTTTGTCACACAGCGGTTTACTCGCCGAGTGCATCTTATGGACTCGTCGAGTCCATGTGAAAATTCACGATTCTTTTGCCATTTACACGCTTCAACTCGGCGAGTCTAGATACTTACTCGACGAGTCGCTCATTCTTCTTACTTTTGAGCTGAAGATTTGATGACATTTGATATGGGCATTGGTTCTATTCTTTGAAGATCATTTTCCGAGCGTTTCCAAGAGTTTTCCCTTATATTTGGAGCTTTTATAAAGACTGTACCACACAAGATTTTGACACCTAAGACATGGATGAGTTGTTCCCATGTCTAAAGTCAATTGAAGTTGGAGCTTCACATGAAGAAGATTAACCTTGCAACTACTATCCCAGGGGAGTTTGTTCCAATTCTCTCTTTATTTTATTGTTCTTTATCATGCATAATATGCAATGGGGACATTGCATAAACTAAGTGTGGGGTAGGGGGTTGGTTAAATTAGTTAAAATTTTAGTTAAAATTCGAAAATGTTGAAATTTTAGTTAAATTTTGAAAAATTTGAAATTTTTGCATTAAAATTGCTAGGGTTAATTTAGAAATTTTTGGTAAAGCAATTAGGGTTCATGCTAGTATTATGTTGATGATTGCATGAAAACCCAAATGTTTAGTTGAGCCTAAACACGTTCTAGTGCATTTGTTGCTTCCATGATGTTTTTGTCGCATGATGTTACTCGAGCCTAAACACGTTATAATGCATTTGTGGCTTCCCTTATTCTAGTGAAATCATGCGACAAAAACACGACCTCACTTAGTTTGAAGGATGCAATATGTTTAGCATCGTGTAGCAGAAATGTATCTAGGAAAATTATTATCGTTAACCAATAAAGGTTGAAGTTGAGCGCCCCTGCTTAAGCATGTAGGGTTTTGAGTGGAAAAAGTGAGTTACATGTAAAATAAAAAATAAATAAATATAAAAAAAAAGAGAATTACAAGAAAAAGTTTGAAGAATTTTTGGAGCATCAAAGTTAAAGTATGAAGTTCAAAGATCAAAAATTCTGAAGAAATTCAAAAGTTGAAGATACCCAAAAATTAAAGATCAAATGTCAAAAAAGTGAAGAATTCCAAAGAGCTCCAATGTGGTATCATAAATTGTAATTGTCTAGATTATGTATGCTTGGGTTGCTCAACCAAAAATACCTTGAGGTTAAGAGGTTTTCTGAGGATGGATTCGGAGGGATGCATAAAATGAGCATTGTTTGGAAAAAGTGGGCGAATGTTTATGAGGATTGTGAGTATTTGGAGTATGGGAGGTTATTAGGAAAATTTTAGACACAAATGCATGCGTTGCGGTCTTGGCATAATGGATGGGTTCGATTGGGATTGTCTTATGTAATATTAGTGTACTAAAATTCAGTTTTGCTTAGGGGCAAGCAAAAGTCAAGTGTGGGGTATTTTGATATGGGCATATTTAGTTATAAAATTCATGCATTATCTTAATACTTTATGTTGATTTTATCTCATTTAATGAACAAAAGGTGCTTAATTAGTTTATAATTTCAATTTTCAGCAACAAATTACATGCTCGAAAGGAAAATGAAGCGGAACTAGCGATTGGAGGCTTGGATCTTGGATTTTGAAGAAAGAAGGATGTTGCTGGACAGCTTGACCCCTTGTCAGTGTTTTGGCCATATCTCATGAACCGTAACTCCGATTGACAAGATTCAAAATGTTCTGAAAAGTAGACACAATTTTCGGACGACTTTCGTGTTTTGAGAAAATGCTGATTCGAAACGTACTCGGCGAGTAGGGTCGATTACTCGGCGAGTTGTATCGAACTTTCGCGATTCTCGATGCGCTGACTTGCCGTACACGGGTTTTAAGTGATGTACTCGGCGAGTAGGTCACTGGACTCACCGAGTAGCATCTGTTTTGTGAAAATCTATATAAAGGGACTTTCAGATCGATACCATGACATGGAGAGAAACCCTTAGAGGCCAATTGTCGACTAAAGGTGCTGCTGGAGCGTGGGAAGCAAGGGAATTAACCCTACATTCAATTTTAAGGAGAATCAAGGCAAAATCAAGTTTACTCTTTACCTAATCTCTTGTTTGAACTATGTTTTTACCAATTGATTTCGTTTTTGTGCTTGTTTCTGCTGTAATCATGAGCTAAAAACTCATAACTTCTGTTTAGGTAGATGAATTTGTGAACATAGATTGATTATTTGATTTGGATTAATTTTAATTGGTGATTATCTTTTATTAAGCTTGTTAAAGAACCTTATGTGTTAACAATAACTATTCTTCTATTAATAAATCAGTAATTAAGTTGTATGAACATCTCTTAGTTGCTAATTTCATATGATTTACGTGATCACATAGTTGTATGTCTAGGAATAACGAATGTAAAACTAGAATTAACTTGAAGATAGGTAAGTTAATGTGTGAGCTTGTGTGATACACCATCAACAAGAGGTTAATTGAATCGCCAATTTTATTAGCTAATTACATGTCTTTCTAAACCCGAATCAACAAACTAGGAAATTCATTAATTTAGACAACTGGCCATTACTTGAATTAATCTGTTTTCTAAGGATTAGCTATAGCGAATGTGAATCTAATCACTTTAGTCGGTAACCAATGAAGAATTAATCCGATATATTTACCATAAAATCATCCATGGGAACAAATGATTCGACCCTAAACAGAAGGCCTTTTTAATCATTGAATTTAGTTGATCTTTGTTTTCTTAGCTATTAGTTGCTTAGTTTGCGTGTTAGTAAAGTATTTAAGTTTCTAGTCTTGCAAAACTAGAGAAAACCTTTTTTTTACTTGTTTTATTTAGATAATATTAGCATTTATTTTAATTGTTTACCGTTCCTTGTGTTCGATACCCTACTTACCTGAAGTAAACTGCTAATCGATAGGTACACTGCCTTTCGTGTGCTTGTCTTTGTGTTTAAGTTAGTAGGATTAAAACTAGTTGGTTTTACACACATCAAGTTTTTGGCGCCATTGCCGGGGAACGGTTCAAATATTTAATTTCATTTGCTAATTGTTATCGTTTTTTATTTTATTGATTAATTTTTTTATATAGTTTAATTTTAATTTTAATTTATTATGTATTTTCCAAATCTCGATGCTTTTGATGCTTTTCTTGAGGATGTAGTACAGGAAATTAAGCAAGAAGATGAGGAGTATGACTCAGATGAAGATTTGAAGAAATTTGGAAGGTGGTTAGATAACATCTTGCCCAACACAGAAGGGACATCTGAGTTACAAGATGAAGAATTTAATCCAGAAAGAGACTTGGAGGAGCTGGAAAGATTGCTAGCAGAGAGGTCAGATGAAGAACAAGAACAAGCTGAATTGCAGGAACCAAGATGTGGTTTGACCATTACCACGACATGGCCCCTTGTATTTTCAGTTTGTGTTTCGAAGCATGGGGTGACGATTCCAACTTTGGAGAAAGTTCTGAGGCACGATCCGTTTTTGATTAGTATCCAACCGTTGTCAAGATTCTTGGGTTTTATGTATTCAAGCTTGTTTTGCCAATTTTAGAAGAAAAGAGCCAAATTTTACAAATTGGTCCAAAGAAAATATTCAATGCAACGGGTGGATTGGCATTGAGTATATTGGAAGTTTATTAAGTTGAGAGTCCAGCTCAAGACTCGCACAAAAAGAAGCGCTTGCGGGAGGCAACCCGTCATTAGAGTTTGCTTTTCTTTTTCTTTTAAACTTCTAGTATTTAGGGATAATATAGGAATTTTTATTTTGATGTTTGTTTTCCTTTTTTTTTTACTTGTGTGTTGTGTTGATCTTTTCAGTTTGAAGCTTAGGATTGCATGTCAGGGTGTAGAGTCAAGGCTGACAAAGTGAGAAATCGAGTCTAGGCGAGAGAGGAAACGAAGTTTTGAGTCAAGCTATGAGTCCAATTGATAGAACGGTTATAGAGTGTTTATTCCCTGATGAAAAATGAGAGAAATTATTGGTTTATATAACCCCCATACATCAGCAACGGACTTGGGCAGAATAAAATTTTTGTCACACAGCGGTTTACTCGCCGAGTGCATCTTATGGACTCGTCGAGTCCATGTGAAAATTCATGATTCTTTTGCCATTTACGCTTCAACTCGGCGAGTCTAGATACTTACTCGACGAGTCGCTCATTCTTCTTACTTTTGAGCTGAAGATTTGATGACATTTGATATGGGCATTGGTTCTATTCTTTGAAGATCATTTTCCGAGCGTTTCCAAGAGTTTTCCCTTATATTTGGAGCTTTTATAAAGACTGTACCACACAAGATTTTGACACCTAAGACATGGATGAGTTGTTCCCATGTCTAAAGTCAATTGAAGTTGGAGCTTCACATGAAGAAGATTAACCTTGCAACTACTATCCCAGGGGAGTTTGTTCCAATTCTCTCTTTATTTTATTGTTCTTTATCATGCATAATATGCAATGGGGACATTGCATAAATTAAGTGTGGGGTAGGGGGTTGGTTAAATTAGTTAAAATTTTAGTTAAAATTCGAAAATGTTGAAATTTTAGTTAAATTTTGAAAAATTTGAAATTTTTGCATTAAAATTGCTAGGGTTAATTTAGAAATTTTTGGTAAAGCAATTAGGGTTCATGCTAGTATTATGTTGATGATTGCATGAAAACCCAAATGTTTAGTTGAGCCTAAACACGTTCTAGTGCATTTGTTGCTTCCATGATGTTTTTGTCGCATGATGTTACTCGAGCCTAAACACGTTATAATGCATTTGTGGCTTCCCTTATTCTAGTGAAATCATGGGACAAAAACACGACCTCACTTAGTTTGAAGGATGCAATATGTTTAGCATCGTGTACCAGAAATGTATCTAGGAAAATTATTATCGTTAACCAATAAAGGTTGAAGTTGAGCGCCCCTGCTTAACCATGTAGGGTTTTGAGTGGAAAAAGTGAGTTACATGTAAAATAAAAAATAAATAAATATAAAAAAAGAGAGAATTACAAGAAAAAGTTTGAAGAATTTTTGGAGCATCAAAGTTAAAGTATGAAGTTCAAAGATCAAAAATTCTGAAGAAATTCAAAAGTTGAAGATACCCAAAAATTAAAGATCAAATGTCAAAAAAGTGAAGAATTCCAAAGAGCTCCAATGTGGTATCATAAATTGTAATTGTCTAGATTATGTATGCTTGGGTTGCTCAACCAAAAATACCTTGAGGTTAAGAGGTTTTCTGAGGATGGATTCGGAGGGATGCATAAAATGAGCATTGTTTAGAAAAAGTGGGCGAATGTTTATGAGGATTGTGAGTATTTGGAGTATGGGAGGTTATTAGGAAAATTTTAGACACAAATGCATGCGTTGTGGTCTTGGCATAATGGATGGGTTCGATTGGGATTGTCTTATGTAATATTAGTGTACTAAAATTCAGTTTTGCTTAGGGGCAAGCAAAAGTCAAGTGTGGGGTATTTTGATATGGGCATATTTAGTTATAAAATTCATGCAATATCTTAATACTTTATGTTGATTTTATCTCATTTAATGAACAAAAGGTGCTTAATTAGTTTATAATTTCAATTTTCAGCAACAAATTACATGCTCGAAAGGAAAATGAAGCGGAACTAGCGATTGGAGGCTTGGATCTTGGATTTTGAAGAAAGAAGGATGTCGCTGGACAGCTTGACCCCTTGTCATTGTTTTGGCCATATCTCATGAACCGTAACTCCGATTGACAAGATTCAAAATGTTCTGAAAAGCAGACAGAATTTGGGACGACTTTCGTGTTTTGAGAAAATGCTGATTCGAAACGTACTCGGCGAGTAGGGTCAATTACTCGGCGAGTTGTATCGAACTTTCGCGATTCTTGATGCGCTGACTTGCCGTACACGGGTTTTAAGTGATGTACTCGGCGAGTAGGTCACTGGACTCACCGAGTAGCATCTGTTTTGTGAAAATCTATATAAAGGGACTTTCAGATCGATACCATGACATGGAGAGAAACCCTTGGAGGCCAATTGTCGACTAAAGGTGCTGCTGGAGCGTGGGAAGCAAGGGAATTAACCCTACATTCAATTTTAAGGAGAATCAAGGCAAAATCAAGTTTACTCTTTACCTAATCTCTTGTTTGAACTATGTTTTTACCAATTGATTTCGTTTTTGTGCTTGTTTTTGCTGTAATCATGAGCTAAAAACTCATAACTTCTGTTTAGGTAGATGAATTTGTGAACATGGATTGATTATTTGATTAGGATTAATTTTAATTGGTGATTATCTTTTATTAAGCTTGTTAAAGAACCTTATGTGTTAACAATAACTATTCTTCTATTAATAAATCAGTAATTAAGTTGTATGAACATCTCTTAGTTGCTAATTTCATATGATTTACGTGATCACATAGTTGTATGTCTAGGAATAACGAATGTAAAACTAGAATTAACTTGAAGATAGGTAAGTTAATGTGTGAGCTTGTGTGATACACCATCAACAAGAGGTTAATTGAATCACCAATTTTATTAGCTAATTACATGTCTTTCTAAACCCGAATCAACAAACTAGGAAATTCATTAATTTAGACAACTGGCCATTACTTGAATTAATCTGTTTTCTAAGGATTAGCTATAGCGAATGTGAATCTAATCACTTTAGTCGGTAACCAATGAAGAATTAATCCGATATATTTACCATAAAATCATCCATGGGAACAAATGATTCGACCCTAAACAGAAGGCCTTTTTAATCATTGAATTTAGTTGATCTTTGTTTTCTTAGCTATTAGTTGCTTAGTTTGCGTGTTAGTAAAGTATTTAAGTTTCTAGTTTTGCAAAACTAGAGAAAACTTTTTTTTTACTTGTTTTATTTAGATAATATTAGCATTTATTTTAATTGTTTACCGTTCCTTGTGTTCGATACCCTACTTACCTGAACTAAACTGCTAATCGATAGGTACACTGCCTTTCGTGTGTTTGTCTTTGTGTTTAAGTTAGTAGGATTAAAACTAGTTGGTTTTACACACATCAAGTTTTTGGCGCCATTGCCGGGGAACGGTTCAAATATTTAATTTCATTTGCTAATTGTTATCGTTTTTTATTTTATTGATTAATTTTTTTATATAGTTTAATTTTAATTTTAATTTTAATTTATTATGTATTTTCCAAATCTCGATGCTTTTGATGCTTTTCTTGAGGATGTAGTACAGGAAATTAAGCAAGAAGATGAGGAGTATGACTCAGATGAAGATTTGAAGAAATTTGGAAGGTGGTTAGATAACATCTTGCCCAACACAGAAGGGACATGTGAGTTACAAGATGAAGAATTTAATCCAGAAAGAGACTTGGAGGAGCTGGAAAGATTGCTAGCAGAGAGGTCAGATGAAGAACAAGAACAAACTGAATTGCAGGAATCAAGATGTGGTTTGACCATTACCACGACATGGCCCCTTGTATTTTCAGTTTGTGTTTCGAAGCATGGGGTGACGATTCCAACTTTGGAGAAAGTTCTGAGGCACGATCCGTTTTTGATTAGTATCCAACCGTTGTCAAGATTCTTGGGTTTTATGTATTCAAGCTTGTTTTGCCAATTTTAGAAGAAAAGAGCCAAATTTTACAAATTGGTCCAAAGAAAATATTCAATGCAACGGGTGGATTGGCATTGAGTATATTGGAAGTTTATTAAGTTGAGAGTCCAGCTCAAGACTCGCACAAAAAGAAGCGCTTGCGGGAGGCAACCCGTCATTAGAGTTTGCTTTTCTTTTTCTTTTAAACTTCTAGTATTTAGGGATAATATAGGAATTTTTATTTTGATGTTTGTTTTCCTTTTTTTTACTTGTGTGTTGTGTTGATCTTTTCAGTTTGAAGCTTAGGATTGCATGTCAGGGTGTAGAGTCAAGGCTAACAAAGTGAGAAATCGAGTCTAGGCGAGAGAGGAAACGAAGTTTTGAGACAAGCTATGAGTCCAATTGATAGAACGGTTATAGAGTGTTTGTTCCCTGATGAAAAATGAGAGAAATTATTGGTTTATATAACCCCCATACATCAGCAACGAACTTGGGCAGAATAAATTTTTTGTCACACAGCGGTTTACTCGCCGAGTGCATCTTATGGACTCGTCGAGTCCATGTGAAAATTCACGATTCTTTTGCCATTTACGCTTCAACTCGGCGAGTCTAGATACTTACTCGACGAGTCGCTCATTCTTCTTACTTTTGAGCTGAAGATTTGATGACATTTGATATGGGCATTGGTTCTATTCTTTGAAGATCATTTTCCGAGCGTTTCCAAGAGTTTTCCCTTATATTTGGAGCTTTTATAAAGACTGTACCACACAAGATTTTGACACCTAAGACATGGATGAGTTGTTCCCATGTCTAAAGTCAATTGAAGTTGGAGCTTCACATGAAGAAGATTAACCTTGCAACTACTATCCCAGGGGAGTTTGTTCCAATTCTCTCTTTATTTTATTGTTCTTTATCATGCATAATATGCAATGGGGACATTGAATAAATTAAGTGTGGGGTAGGGGGTTGGTTAAATTAGTTAAAATTTTAGTTAAAATTCGAAAATGTTGAAATTTTAGTTAAATTTTGAAAAATTTGAAATTTTTGCATTAAAATTGCTAGGGTTAATTTAGAAATTTTTGGTAAAGCAATTAGGGTTCATGCTAGTATTATGTTGATGATTGCATGAAAACCCAAATGTTTAGTTGAGCCTAAACACGTTCTAGTGCATTTGTTGCTTCCATGATGTTTTTGTCGCATGATGTTACTCGAGCCTAAACACGTTATAATGCATTTGTGGCTTCCCTTATTCTAGTGAAATCATGCGACAAAAACACGACCTCACTTAGTTTGAAGGATGCAATATGTTTAGCATCGTTTACCAGAAATGTATCTAGGAAAATTATTATCATTAACCAATAAAGGTTGAAGTTGAGCGCCCCTGCTTAAGCATGTAGGGTTTTGAGTGGAAAAAGTGAGTTACATGTAAAATAAAAAATAAATAAATATAAAAAAAGAGAGAATTACAAGAAAAAGTTTGAAGAATTTTTGGAGCATCAAAGTTAAAGTATGAAGTTCAAAGATCAAAAATTCTGAAGAAATTCAAAAGTTGAAGATACCCAAAAATTAAAGATCAAATGTCAAAAAAGTGAAGAATTCCAAAGAGCTCCAATGTGGTATCATAAATTGTAATTGTCTAGATTATGTATGCTTGGGTTGCTCAACCAAAAATACCTTGAGGTTAAGAGGTTTTCTTAGGATGGATTCGAAAGGATGCATAAAATGAGCATTGTTTGGAAAAAGTGGGCGAATGTTTATGAGGATTGTGAGTATTTGGAGTATGGGAGGTTATTAGGAAAATTTTAGACACAAATGCATGCGTTGCGGTCTTGGCATAATGGATGGGTTCGATTGGGATTGTCTTATGTAATATTAGTGTACTAAAATTCAGTTTTGCTTAGGGGCAAGCAAAAGTCAAGTGTGGGGTATTTTGATATGGGCATATTTAGTTATAAAATTCATGCATTATCTTAATACTTTATGTTGATTTTATCTCATTTAATGAACAAAAGGTGCTTAATTAGTTTATAATTTCAATTTTCAGCAACAAATTACATGCTCGAAAGGAAAATGAAGCGGAACTAGCGATTGGAGGCTTGGATCTTGGATTTTGAAGAAAAGAAAGATGTTGCTGGACAGCTTGACCCCTTGTCAGTGTTTTGGCCATATCTCATGAACCGTAACTCCGATTGACAAGATTCAAAATGTTCTGAAAAGTAGACACAATTTTGGACGACTTTCGTGTTTTAAGAAAATGCTGATTCGAAACGTACTCAGCGAGTAGGGTCGATTACTCGGCGGGTTGTATCGAACTTTCGCGATTCTCGATGCGCTGACTTGCCGTACACGGGTTTTAAGTGATGTACTTGGCGAGTAGGTCACTGGACTCACCGAGTAGCATCTGTTTTGTGAAAATCTATATAAAGGGACTTTCAGATCGATACCATGACATGGAGAGAAACCCTTGGAGGCCAATTGTCAACTAAAGGTGCTGCTGGAGCGTGGGAAGCAAGGGAATTAACCCTACATTCAATTTTAAGGAGAATCAAGGCAAAATCAAGTTTACTCTTTACCTAATCTCTTGTTTGAACTATGTTTTTACCAATTGATTTCGTTTTTGTGCTTGTTTCTGCTGTAATCATGAGCTAAAAACTCATAACTTCTGTTTAGGTAGATGAATTTGTGAACATGGATTGATTATTTGATTAGGATTAATTTTAATTGGTGATTATCTTTTATTAAGCTTGTTAAAGAACCTTATGTGTTAACAATAACTATTCTTCTATTAATAAATCAGTAATTAAGTTGTATGAACATCTCTTAGTTGCTAATTTCATATGATTTACGTGATCACATAGTTGTATGTCTAGGAATAACGAATGTAAAACTAGAATTAACTTGAAGATAGGTAAGTTAATGTGTGAGCTTGTGTGATACACCATCAACAAGAGGTTAATTGAATCGCCAATTTTATTAGCTAATTACATGTCTTTCTAAACCCGAATCAACAAACTAGGAAATTCATTAATTTAGACAACTGGCCATTACTTGAATTAATCTGTTTTCTAAGGATTAGCTATAGCGAATGTGAATCTAATCACTTTAGTCGGTAACCAATGAAGAATTAATCCGATATATTTACCATAAAATCATCCATGGGAACAAATGATTCGACCCTAAACAGAAGGCCTTTTTAATCATTGAATTTAGTTGATCTTTGTTTTCTTAGCTATTAGTTGCTTAGTTTGCGTGTTAGTAAAGTATTTAAGTTTCTAGTCTTGCAAAACTAGAGAAAATTTTTTTTTTACTTGTTTTATTTAGATAATATTAGCATTTATTTTAATTGTTTACCGTTCCTTGTGTTCGATACCCTACTTACCTGAAGTAAACTGCTAATCGATAGGTACACTGCCTTTCGTGTGTTTGTCTTTGTGTTTAAGTTAGTAGGATTAAAACTAGTTGGTTTTACACACATCAAGTTTTTGGCGCCATTGCCGGGGAACGGTTCAAATATTTAATTTCATTTGCTAATTGTTATCGTTTTTTATTTTATTGATTAATTTTTTTATATAGTTTAATTTTAATTTTAATTTTAATTTATTATGTATTTTCCAAATCTCGATGCTTTTGATGCTTTTCTTGAGGATGTAGTACAAGAAATTAAGCAAGAAGATGAGGAGTATGACTCAGATGAAGATTTGAAGAAATTTGGAAGGTGGTTAGATAACATCTTGCCCAACACAGAAGGGACATCTGAGTTACAAGATGAAGAATTTAATCCAGAAAGAGACTTGGAGGAGCTGGAAAGATTGCTAGCAGAGAGGTCAGATGAAGAACAAGAACAAGCTGAATTGCAGGAACCAAGATGTGGTTTGACCATTACCACGACATGGCCCCTTGTATTTTCAGTTTGTGTTTCGAAGCATGGGGTGACGATTCCAACTTTGGAGAAAGTTCTGAGGCACGATCCGTTTTTGATTAGTATCCAACCGTTGTCAAGATTCTTGGGTTTTATGTATTCAAGCTTGTTTTGCCAATTTTAGAAGAAAAGAGCCAAATTTTACAAATTGGTCCAAAGAAAATATTCAATGCAACGGGTGGATTGGCATTGAGTATATTGGAAGTTTATTAAGTTGAGAGTCCAGCTCAAGACTCGCACAAAAAGAAGCGCTTGCGGGAGGCAACCCGTCATTAGAGTTTGCTTTTCTTTTTCTTTTAAACTTCTAGTATTTAGGGATAATATAGGAATTTTGATTTTGATGTTTGTTTTCCTTTTTTTTTTTTTACTTGTGTGTTGTGTTGATCTTTTCAGTTTGAAGCTTAGGATTGCATGTCAGGGTGTAGAGTCAAGGCTGACAAAGTGAGAAATCGAGTCTAGGCGAGAGAGGAAACGAAGTTTTGAGTCAAGCTATGAGTCCAATTGATAGAACGGTTATAGAGTGTTTATTCCCTGATGAAAAATGAGAGAAATTATTGGTTTATATAACCCCCATACATCAGCAACGGACTTGGGCAGAATAAATTTTTTATCACACAGCGGTTTACTCGCCGAGCATCTTATGGACTCGTCGAGTCCATGTGAAAATTCACGATTCTTTTGCCATTTACGCTTCAACTCGGCGAGTCTAGATACTTACTCGACGAGTCGCTCATTCTTCTTACTTTTGAGCTGAAGATTTGATGACATTTGATATGGGCATTGGTTCTATTCTTTGAAGATCATTTTCCGAGCGTTTCCAAGAGTTTTCCCTTATATTTGGAGCTTTTATAAAGACTGTACCACACAAGATTTTGACACCTAAGACATGGATGAGTTGTTCCCATGTCTAAAGTCAATTGAAGTTGGAGCTTCACATGAAGAAGATTAACCTTGCAACTACTATCCCAGGGGAGTTTGTTCCAATTCTCTCTTTATTTTATTGTTCTTTATCATGCATAATATGCAATGGGGACATTGCATAAACTAAGTGTGGGGTAGGGGGTTGGTTAAATTAGTTAAAATTTTAGTTAAAATTCGAAAATGTTGAAATTTTAGTTAAATTTTGAAAAATTTGAAATTTTTGCATTAAAATTGCTAGGGTTAATTTAGAAATTTTTGGTAAAGCAATTAGGGTTCATGCTAGTATTATGTTGATGATTGCATGAAAACCCAAATGTTTAGTTGAGCCTAAACACGTTCTAGTGCATTTGTTGCTTCCATGATGTTTTTGTCGCATGATGTTACTCGAGCCTAAACACGTTATAATGCATTTGTGGCTTCCCTTATTCTAGTGAAATCATGCGACAAAAACACGACCTCACTTAGTTTGAAGGATGCAATATGTTTAGCATCGTGTACCAGAAATGTATCTAGGAAAATTATTATCGTTAACCAATAAAGGTTGAAGTTGAGCGCCCCTGCTTAAGCATGTAGGGTTTTGAGTGGAAAAAGTGAGTTACATGTAAAATAAAAAATAAATAAATATAAAAAAAGAGAGAATTACAAGAAAAAGTTTGAAGAATTTTTGGAGCATCAAAGTTAAAGTATGAAGTTCAAAGATCAAAAATTCTGAAGAAATTCAAAAGTTGAAGATACCCAAAAATTAAAGATCAAATGTCAAAAAAGTGAAGAATTCCAAAGAGCTCCAATGTGGTATCATAAATTGTAATTGTCTAGATTATGTATGCTTGGGTTGCTCAACCAAAAATACCTTGAGGTTAAGAGGTTTTCTGAGGATGGATTCGGAGGGATGCATAAAATGAGCATTGTTTGGAAAAAGTGGGCGAATGTTTATGAGGATTGTGAGTATTTGGAGTATGGGAGGTTATTAGGAAAATTTTAGACACAAATGCATGCGTTGCGGTCTTGGCATAATGGATGGGTTCGATTGGGATTGTCTTATGTAATATTAGTGTACTAAAATTCAGTTTTGCTTAGGGGCAAGCAAAAGTCAAGTGTGGGGTATTTTGATATGGGCATATTTAGTTATAAAATTCATGCATTATCTTAATACTTTATGTTGATTTTATCTCATTTAATGAACAAAAGGTGCTTAATTAGTTTATAATTTCAATTTTCAAAATGTTCTGAAAAGTAGACACAATTTTGGACGACTTTCATGTTTTGAGAAAATGCTGATTCGAAACGTACTCGGCGAGTAGGGTCGATTACTCGGCAAGTTGTATCGAACTTTCGCGATTCTCGATGCACTGACTTGCCGTACACGGGTTTTAAGTGATGTACTCGGCGAGTAGGTCACTGGACTCACCGAGTAGCATCTGTTTTGTGAAAATCTATATAAAGGGACTTTCAGATCGATACCATGACATGGAGAGAAACCCTTGGAGGCCAATTGTCGACTAAAGGTGCTGCTGGAGCGTGGGAAGCAAGGGAATTAACCCTACATTCAATTTTAAGGAGAATCAAGGCAAAATCAAGTTTACTCTTTACCAAATCTCTTGTTTGAACTATGTTTTTACCAATTGATTTCGTTTTTGTGCTTGTTTCTGCTGTAATCATGAGCTAAAAACTCATAACTTCTGTTTAGGTAGATGAATTTGTGAACATGGATTGATTATTTGATTAGGATTAATTTTAATTGGTGATTATCTTTTATTAAGCTTGTTAAAGAACCTTATGTGTTAACAATAACTATTCTTCTATTAATAAATCAGTAATTAAGTTGTATGAACATCTCTTAGTTGCTAATTTCATATGATTTACGTGATCACATAGTTGTATGTCTAGGAATAACGAATGTAAAACTAGAATTAACTTGAAGATAGGTAATTTAATGTGTGAGCTTGTGTGATACACCATCAACAAGAGGTTAATTGAATCGCCAATTTTATTAGCTAATTACATGTCTTTCTAAACCCGAATCAACAAACTAGGAAATTCATTAATTTAGACAACTGGCAATTACTTGAATTAATCTGTTTTCTAAGGATTAGCTATAGCGAATGCGAATCTAATTACTTTAGTCGGTAACCAATGAAGAATTAATCCGATATATTTACCATAAAATCATCCATGGGAACAAATGATTCGAACCTAAACAGAAGGCCTTTTTAATCATTGAATTTAGTTGATCTTTGTTTTCTTAGCTATTAGTTGCTTAGTTTGCGTGTTAGTAAAGTATTTAAGTTTCTAGTCTTGCAAAACTAGAGAAAACTTTTTTTTACTTGTTTTATTTAGGGAATATTAGCATTTATTTTAATTGTTTACCGTTCCCTGTGTTCGATACCCTACTTACCTGAACTAAACTGCTAATCGATAGGTACACTGCCTTTCGTGTGTTTGTCTTTGTGTTTAAGTTAGTAGGATTAAAACTAGTTGGTTTTACAC
Organism: Lactuca sativa; assembly: GCF_002870075.4. Taxonomy (NCBI): domain Eukaryota; kingdom Viridiplantae; phylum Streptophyta; class Magnoliopsida; order Asterales; family Asteraceae; genus Lactuca; species Lactuca sativa. Next base: position 77,195,832 of record NC_056624.2, on the reverse strand, counting down.
ACATCAGCCCCCAACTCCAAATCATGCGTCGGGTAGTTCGCCTCGCGAGGCTTCAGCTGCCTCGACGCGTAGGCGATGACATGCCCTCTCTGCATCAAAACTGCACCCAAACCTGAGATGGACACATCGTAATACACAACAAAATTCTCCATGCCCTCTGGCAGGGCTATGATTGGCGCCTCGCACAATCTCTGTCTCAGTGTCTCGAACGCGGCCTGCTGCTTAGGCCCCCAACGAAAGACCACGGTCTTCCTTGTTAGCCTGGTCAGAGGTACGACTATCTTGGAGAAATCCTGGATGAATCTCCGATAGTAGCCAGCTAATCCTAGGAAACTCTGAATCTCAGATGGAGATTTCGGAACCTCCCATCTCATCATGGCCTCCACTTTGGCCGGGTCCACTGAAATCCCGTTTTGGTTGACGAGATGCCCAAGGAACTGCACCTCGCGCAACCAGAATTCACACTTGGAGAACTTACCATACAAGTTCTCCCTCCTCAAAGTCTCTAGAACCTTTCGCAGATGCTCCTCGTGCTCCACCTGCGTCTTGGAGTAAACCAAGATATCATCAATAAACACTATCATAGACCGGTCTAACATCGGTCTACACACGCGGTTCATGAGGTCCATGAACACGGCAGGAGCATTGGTGAGCCCGAAGGGCATCACCACAAACTCGTAGTGGCCATAGCGCGTCCAAAAAGGAGTCTTCTGTACATCCTCCTCTCTGGCCCTCATCTGATGATAACCTGAACGTAAATCAGTCTTGGAGAACCAAGATTCTCCCTGCAGCTGGTCAAAGAGGTCATCAATCCTCGAGAGTGGGTAACGGTTCTTCACCGTTACCTGGTTCAGCTCCCGGTAATCTATACACAATCGATGCGACCCATCCTTCTTTCTAACAAACGGAATCGGGGCTCCCCAGGGAGAGCTAATCGGTCTAATGAATCCCTTGTCTAACAGCTCATGCAGCTGTGTAGACAACTCCTGCATCTCAGGAGGAGCCAACCGATACAGTGCCTTGGCTATCGGAGCCGCACCAGGGACTAGGTCGATCCTGAACTCCACCTGCCTCTCTGGAGGTATCCCTGGCAACTCCTCGGGGAATACATCTGTAAACTCTCGCACCACAGGCACATCATCCATTGTCGCCTTACCTGCCTCCCGGGTATCCATAGCATAAGCGACATATCCTACGCAACCCTGCTGAAGGTAACGCCTAGCTCCCGCTGCTGAACATACTGTTGGTCTTTGCTGTGGCCTCTCGCACTGAACTACCAACTCTCCCCCACTTGGGGTCCTGATCCAAACCAGCTGTTGTGCGCAATCTATCACTGCCCCATTGGGGCTCAACCAATCCATGCCTATAATCACCTTGTTCCCTCTCAACGGAATAGGAACCAGGTCCACCAGATAATGCTCCTCGAATAATCTCAGCACACAGTCTCGGAATACCGTCGATGCTTGCACCGATCAGTCATCAGCAATCTCTACCTCTAAAGGGCAATCCAATATGCCCGAAGACTTAGGAAACTTTTTGCTAAGCACAAGAGAGACAAATGATCGGGTAGCCTCTGAATCAAATAGTACCTGAACTGGGATACCGTTCACATGGAACGATCCTAAACAGAGCACATACATAACATATCAAAATCACAACAGCATATCATAACAATATAAATAAGAAGTCATACCCGTCACCACATTGGGTGCAGCGCGTGCCTCCTTGGTAGTCAACTGGAATGCCAGGCTCCTCACCACTGGAGCCTCTGCCTTGCCTTGCCAGCCATCAGTGGTCCGTAGGGTCGCTGGAGCTGGCACCTTCACTGGCGTTGATGCTGCTGTCAACTGGGGGCAATTGGCCTTCTTGTGGCCCCTCTAGTTGCAGTGGAAACACAACAACTCAGACGTCTAAATAACCGGTACAGGGGCAGCACAGTCCCTGCTGAAGTGCCCCGTCTTGCCGCACTTATAGTAACCCGACGATCCCAGTCTACACGCCCCCTCATGTGGCCTGCCGCATTTCCTGCAGCGGGCCGGTCCTGATTGGCCTTTCCACCTACCATCTGATCCCTTGGGCTTCTTCCCCGAAACCCCAGTCGCCTGACCCTCCTCAGTCTTGCTCTTCCGGACATGCTCCAGATCAATCTCCCTCTCCCAAGCCCTGGCAATCATGGAATCCAGGGTAGGGCAAGCTGAAAAACTAACATGCTCTCTAATGTCGGCTCGCAGCATGTCATGATAGCGGGTCCTCCTCATATCCTCATCTCCTACATACTGGGGCACCAGCAATGCCCTCTCCCGGAACTTGGCGGTGATCTCCGTCACAGTCTTCGTAGTCTGTCTCGTTTCCAAAAACACTCTGGCTAGCTGCTGAAGCTCTACCGCTGGCGCAAACTCTACTCGGAACCGGGTCACAAAATCCGACCATGTCACAGCCTCAACAGTCGAGGCTCCCAATGAGTCACCAACAGACTCCCACCAGTCTCTAACTCTGTCTCTCAAACACCCTGCTTCATATCTCACCTTCGACCCTTCGGGGCAGAAGCTGGTCAGCTGTGCAGACTCAATGTCCGCAATCCATCGTCTGGAAGCAATGGGGTCCTTCGCCCCATGGAAATCTGGCGCACCACTACCCCCGAAGTCCTTAAAGGACAGTGTGCAGGATCCTAACTGGCCAGATACCATGTCACTCCTGAACGCCCTGAGGCGGTCCTCCATCAGCTCGACTATCCCTTCCTTGATTGACCCGAAAATGATGGGGGTCGACTCAAGGATGCCTATGGTGATCTCTGACGCGATGAACTCACGTAGCCTCTCATCTATTGGCTCGGAAACTGATCCCGAACCCGATCCCTCTCCTGAATTGCCAACTACTGGCCTCAGACATAGTACCACCATTCTGCAATACATACAGACAACCATTAGTGATACTAATACCTCTAAAGGGATAACATCTACTACAAGTTCCCTGGTCTAGCCTTAGCCCTCCTTAATTCAGGTACGGATCCTTTGTTTTCAGTAGTACGGGCCCACACTACGTTCCACATCTATCCATACCTTCCTCAAGGACAACTTTGACTCCACCAGATCCCTTTCACCACTGCTGATCCTCTGCTATTCCCATTCTAGGCTTGCCCTAGGGAAAATCTCTGACTCCACCCAAACCGGTCCTCAACTTTTGAAGACCTCCTTGTAATTCCAATTAGACATTAACTAAATACCATCACATGTGATGAGGCTCAGATAATCCTTCGAGTAACATAATCGTCCCTACAACGGTTAGACTCAAACACGAGTTGCGCAATAGGGCCGAATCCAGCACTCTGAGATTATTCAACCCTGATCACACGTGACGTGATGTATTCACCTAATGACTAACTCCCATCACCCAGAGTCCCACAAAGCACAAAGCAAGTGACATTCGGACGCAGGAAAACTACTCAAGCAAATTTGTCCTATTAATGAGAAGTTGAACCAGCATATAATGCTAAGCTCATACTACCAGGCATAACCTAAATAGGCTATCCTACTACTATCTACTCAATACTAGCATGAAATTCTCATAAGCTGAAGCACATAAAGAAGGAACATAAGGCATCATTTCTAGATCCTTAGTCCTATTCTAGCATGTTGTTCTAGTGAATCTAATAAACATAGTGTAACATTGTATGGGTACCTTGGGGAATACTTACTTAAGCTCGGCCGGTCGCACACATCACACACTTGTTCTTTCTCAAAAACTCTTCTGTCTTATTCTTTATAAAACCACTGTCTTATAAAATCTTTTAATCCCTTGATTTGAGTCCAGACACCCCCAAAGGTGTGTCCGAATCTCTCAAATCAGGGCTCTGATACCAACTCGTAATGACCCAATTTTCACGTCCAAAAATTTCATTTTTGATTAATTGATTTGCAAAACATTTGTAACAAAATATCATCCAATCATATCATTTAATAAAAACATGTCTCGTATCTGAAAACCGAATCATAAAACATAATAATGTCAGAGTACAAATCCCAGAATATCTCATAGTGCGGAAAACAAAGAGCGTGTGTACCATGTGCCTCTACCACGCCAACTTCTTCCCCTTTGCTGAAGAGGTACCTGAAACCAAAACTGTAAACTGTAAGCACGAAGCTTAGTGAGTTCCCCCATCGTACCGCATACCATACAATCACATAGCATACATACTGTCAGGCAATTCTGGGGTGCCCGACCTACCCGGTATGGCCATTCTGGGGTGCCGACCTACCCATGCGGCCATTCTGGGGTGCCGTCCTACCCGTGTCAAGCCACTCTGGGGTGCTGACCTGCCCGTGTCAAGCCATTCTAGGGTGTTGACCTGCCCGTCGGTCCTAACAACCGACCCTCGGGGACTATTCCACCCCCTACTGCTACTATCACATATATCATAACATAAACATATTATCAGACATATATGGGGTGGCCGAACTACCCTTCCGTCCTAACAACCAAACTTGGGGACTATTCCCCTCCTACTACCACTATCACATATAACATATCATGCCAGCATATAAACATAACATCACATACTGTTAGACATATCTGGGGTGTCTGACCTACCCTTCGGTCCTTACAACCGAACTCTACTACTATCACATATAACATATCATGCCAGCATATAACATATCAGGTAGTTGCAAACCCAGATGATATCATAAAGACAATCATCTAGCATACGACTCCTACTGGTGGGCCGACATTGTGACCGTAGACCCACTGCTACTGCAAGGTAACTCACCTCGAACAAGTAGTTGCTGATAATCCATGTGGGGAGTCTCTGCCGGCTGCTGCTCCAGAAATCCTCCGGCTACAATCCCCACGAACACATAGTCAGAAACTGACATCTACTCTTAGGGTAAAATGACCATTTTGCCCCTGACCAAGTCAAAGTCAAAGTCAACTTCTAGTTGACCTGACACGCCGTGTTGGCTCGCCAACTTCCTGAGTCATTATCCTTCCATTAGACCTCATACCCGTCTCTACTCGTCGTTAGGCAATGACTCGACGAGTTTTCCTTCTAAATGAACATCGACTGAATCCTCATCCGACTCGCCGAGTTGTATGAAAAACTCGTCGAGTTCATCATCAACTGATACACAGGTCATGTCCTTGACTCGCCGAGTTGTATGAACAACTCGTCGAGTTCATCTTCATCCTTAAGAAGATTGCCTTGGACTCGCCGAGTCTGTTCATGCACTCGTCGAGTCCTATGAATTTCCAGAACAATGGCTTAGTCCAGAACGTTGGGTCACTCCCTAGGACCCCCTTAAAACCTTTCCACACTCAACTGGGTCCTTATGACCCTCAACTGATATGGGACAAAACCTTGGACTCGCCGAGTCCAAGAACGGACTCGTCGAGTTGGTAACATCCACTCACTGAATCTTCGATTTTTGACGTACAACCTTTGACCAAAAGGTAGATATATCCTTCTACAATCGATCTAGCACGTAAAGTTACAACCTTTACGTGCTTGCATGGGACTTTGAGCTTAAAAGGTCCTTAAACAAGCCCTCTCAAAGCATGGGGCCTTCTTTGAGTGCAAGAGCCACTCCTTTCTGCCTTGTAACCCCTCTAATGGCCTAGATCCGAAACATCAACTCCAAACCATGCTTGCAATCATGGTTGGTGACCAAAATGGCTTAGAAAATCCCTAAAACTTCAAAAAATGGGATCTAGCAAATGAAAGAGCTAGGTACAGACTTTTTACCTTCAATGAGCTGAAAATGGTGCACAAACTCGGATCCCTTTAACCTCCTCTTGTTCCTTCAAGCTTTTCCTTCCCTCCTTGGATCAAAAAAGCACCAAAGTCACTCTAAATGCCTTAGATTGCTTCAACAACGGCTAGGGTTTGCTATGGGGGTCTTCTTGGAGCAAATGGGACGAAGGAGGCCGAGTTAAAGTGTTTAAATAGGGTGCAAACCCTCATATTAGGGTTTTTGTCCAAACAGGGTCTACTTGCCGAGTCCGGGACCTGAGTCACCGAGACCATCGCTTAAGTCTCGTGTCCCTTCTCACTTCTACTCGGAGAGTTGGACCTTCAACTCGCCGAGTACAAGGCCAAAATGCAAAGTATTTATCAAAAGAATACGTACGAAGAACCAGGTGCTACACGATTATTCTTCTGTTTCACTTTGGATGTTTTGACTTCCAGAATAACTTGGTCGTTCTTCTTGAATGACTAAGTTATTCAAACCATCCACAGTCGATAATACGTTGGAAGCAGGTATTAAGGCAAGACTGTCATGAAGCTGGTTTGTAGATATCCAAGGTATTGGACATAGCAAGATTTGCTACAACATTCATGAGTGCTCATAAGCTCTGAGTTTTGGATTAAACCCATGCTCATTTGACTCACTTCATGAATATTATCACGAGTGATCATGAGACAATAATATCTTATATTCTTAGAACCTAGAGATATGAGTTGTTGCCTATGAGGTGGTTATACATTGATTGTACAAAAACACATTGGTAACTCGATGTTATAAAACGTACCTTTGTGTATGATTCAACAAGTAGTAGAACAAGCATATGAGTCGAATTTTATCCATTCCTTTTACCCTTAAAGGGATAAAAGCGATATATGTAGGCCCCTCGATGATTTAGTGATGACACCCCGAAGTGCTTGGCCAAGCCCGGACTGATTTGATTTGTTTAATTAATCGGTCATCATAAATCGGAAATCAGGAAACAACAAATGGACAGAGAGAATGATTATAATCCATGTTTCAGTCCATATAATATCTAGAATGGAGTAATATATGATCCCTTATCTAATGGCCGCGTCATTGATTTGTTTAGAGTACGACAACAACTTTAAGAGCTACGAATCGGGTTTTGGAGTCATATGCAATAATAGTTTCTGACTTATCCAAGTGGGAGACTATTGGATTATATGTCTAAGCCTATAACTATTGTTCGTATGTATTCGGACCGACTTAGCATGGTCCATTTGGGTTGCACTTCACCAGAACAATTTATATGGATAGTCTTTTGAGAATAGTATGTTTATGATTTATATTAATATATTATAAGTTCTAATATATTAATATGGAATCATATTATTTAATTAGTATTGATCAAGAATTAATTTATAATTAATTTGGTGATCAAAAGGAACTAATTAAATATGGACTCTTATATATAGTATGGGCCAAGTTCATCTAGGTTGGGCTAAGCTTGCATAGATAGTCCATGGAGTTTTTAACCCATGGATCCTATGGAAATGAGAGGTCATGGGTATTAGGGTTTACATGGATGAATCCCTAATCCTCCATACTATATAAAGAGGTCTTTGGCACATGAAATGGCACTAGTGTGTGTGGATACAAGAGTAGGCCAATTTCTAGTGTGCTTACCATTCTCTCAAGTTTTTCCAAGGTGTTTTGATGATTTGTGATTCCACTTGACGTTTCCACACTATTGGGGCTAAGCTCTTAAAGTTCAAGACTTCAAGCTTCATTAAAAGGTATGTCATCTAACTAGGATTTTGTAGTATAGTTGGTTCATATTATGCTAGTTAGGATGAAACCTTGGAATATTGAATATTTTCATGTATAATAGAGAAAACATAGATCTAAGGTTTATAGGGTTTCATGTACACCATAGGAGTGTTAGAATGCTCAAAACCCTTCAGAACCGATATTCATAAGAAAGATATCAGATCAGCTATCTATTCTATACTTATTTGTATCATTACCTATTATACAATAGATTACATAGAATAAACTACATTCATGCTAACGTTGATAGACTTTATACATTGGCGCTGACGGTGATATAAAAGCTAACGTTAACATATAGCGTGTAAAGTGTTTGACTCATGAGATCATAAGATGTAACCTGACAATCTCCCTATATCTAATGATGTCAAAACTAAAATTCAATGAATCCATCAACTCGTGCACCCACCTGAGAGTAAGATTAAGATTTTAAGTTCTTTAGCTTTAACAAATGCTCCCCCTAAGACGGTGAATGACTTCCCATTTTTGATTACCTAGTAGTTAAGTCAGCAAGTCGGTATATATGAATCGTAGCAGACAGAAGGATAAATGATGAACTGAGAATGTTGATGTCATTTTGATCCCCTCTTAGATTTTTCTTTTTTTTAGACCAAAGACATTTAATAGTTTCTTCATCTTTACAAAGATTCTCCTCCTTTTTTACATCAGCAGTAAAACAAAGCATCAAAGTTTCAGCGTGTAGTCTAGTAAGATTGTGATGTCTCCTGACAGTGTTGGTTTAAACTACCATTCATTTACATAGTATTTGGAGATCTTATCAGTGTATTGTTTCATACGCTGACTCATTAATCACTTTTATTATAATTAAAAAGGAAAGAGTGGGTAGATGAGTGGAATATATCACGAACAATGATATACCCATCGGCACAAATTTTTCGAATTCTCATCAGTGTCTGGTATCATATGCTGAATCTTGAAATTCGAATGAAGAATATACGGAGAGAATAGATTGATGCATGTTATAAGATGTGGTGTTTTAGCTTAACCATCAACATAGATTTTTCAAGCCCTGATCAGCGTATGGTACAATACAATGAATCATAAAGCTTTAAAGAAGAATTTAAGGACAAGAATGGATTGTTTCAGTCACGCTGAGGTGGAATCAGAGTGAATCATTAATCAAGTATAACTCATCAGCAAGAAATGGTTATAATCCTTGCATCAAAAAGTTTAGTTGCAGTCTAGAATCAAATATTCACTATCAGTTTATAATGGTACCATGTCATACCTCAGTCTAGGAGGCCAGGGACATGAAAAACCCTTTATCATTTAAGGATCAGACAAGTATTTCTTACACTGATGATTGTGTAGTCAATGTAAGCCATTAGGCTATGCTCAATGTTTCAGCAAAACACGAGACTTGATGCATACGGCAAGGATGCTGACAGGGATCGAGTCAGGTGGAATAGTTAACTAAAAATAAATATCCATGCCTTTCTATCATTTTTTTTACATTTGGACCAACCATTCTCACTTAGAAAGTTCAGATGGTGCTAAACAATTAGCTTGAGTGGGTGACTCGATGTTCTTAGTAGATGGTTCCCTTGATGAGAGACTTGAAGAGATTTAGTTACATACAACAACATGCGTCTAGGGACGATGATTTGTCAAAAGTTACATACTTGGCTTAGAATTTCCATCATTAGATCCTTTTTCTTTAAAAAAATGGTACAAAATAATATACAAACAAAAGAGTTAGTCAAACAAGGAAATACTCTAAAAGTCGATATTTTTGTAGCTTTTTCAAAAGCATGACAAAGACTCGATCCATCAAATCTTTTGAAATGAATGGCCATCAATGCACTTCCATTTTCTGAGATACATGCCCTTCAAGTATAACTATAAAAGAATGCATAATCAAAGATAAACACATATACAACTCATTACAAATTAAGATGTTGCAGATAGATTCTAAGCTTCATGTTCGTCAGGATCAAAAGAGGAGCAGAAGACAGTCTTTGTAATCAACAAGTTAACTGACTCAAATTCATGAAACCATCATGTTGTCAAGATCAACACGAGGGCATTTGAGGTTTTATCAGATTATGGGTCAGTAGATGAAAACAAGACTTACTGCATTGATGGTTGCTCCTTGCATACATAATAGTGAGTGGAGGAGAAAGAGGGTTTTGAGATGATTCCACTCCTTTTCTCAACACCAAGAGCATTCTGAGCATTCTGAATGATTATAGCTCTTTCTAACTCTGAAAGGAAGATGTTCAAATAAATTAAAGATAATCCTGAAAGATAAATGATAAAGAGAAAATACTTGTAAACATTAGAATAAAAAATTAAGCAAACTATGTAAAGTTCTATAGACACAATTGTTGGGTTTTGAGCATTCTAACACTCCTAAGTGTACATGCAACCCTAAATACCTTGGATCTATGTTTTCTCTATTATACATGCAAATAAGAACTTCCAAGGTATTATCCTAATCTAGCATACAAAACAATAACTATAGCAAGATAGAATACATACCTCTTTGGTGTAGAAAGTCTTCATGAAGCTTGAGTGCCTAGTGCCCCAAGTGTGACACCTCAAATGGAATCACAATCATCAAAACACTTAGAATAGCTTGAGAGAATTCTATAACTCATGAAATCGGCTAGCCCTCTCTAGAATAATACTAGTCTCTCTAGTGGCCGATTTTTTCTCAATAATAAGATGCTTATATAGTTATACAATTAGGGTAAATCCTAATTGTCATGACTTTCCATTTCCTTGGATCCATGGGTTCAAATACACCATGGAGCATCCATGGAGCATCATATGGGTTTTGGCCCAACTAGATAATCCATGGAGCATTAGCCCACTATACAAGTATGGATGATTTACACAATCAACCCATATATTTAATTAGTCTTCTTTTGATCACTCAATTAATCCTAGATTAATTCTTGATCAATACTAATTAAATAATCTCATTATTCTTATTATTAATATACTAGAACTTATAATATATTAATAACCATAAGTGTCTTATTTCTCTCATTATAGTCTATCCAAGTGCATGATGGTATGCAACCCAAATGGACCATGTCGGGTCGGGTCAAGTCTTACCAATTATAGTTATGGACTTAGACATTAATCTAACAGTCTCCCACTTGGATAAGTCTAAAACTATTATTGCGTATGACTTCAGGAACCAACTAGCAATCGTAGCTCTCAAAAGCTTCTGTCGAACTCTGACCTTGTAGATGAAATCTGACCTTTGTCAATGACTTGTCCATCAGATAAGGGATCATATATTCCTCCATTCTAGATATCATATGGACTGAGACATGGATTATAATCATTCTCTCTGTCCATTTGTTGTTTCCCGATTTTCGATTTATGACGACTGACTAATTGAACAAATCAAATCAGTCCTGGCCCGGCCGAGCACTTCCATTTGTCATCATCAAACCATCGAGGGGCCCACAGATATCGCTTTTATCCCAAAGGTAAAAGGAATGGATAAACTTCGACTCATATGGCTTGTTCTACTACTTGTTGAATCATACACAAAAACACGTTTTAGAACATCGAGTTACCAATGCGTTTTCGTGCAATCAATGTACTATCAACTCATAGTAACAACTCATATCTCTAGGTTTGAAGAATATAAGATATTATCGTCTCATGATCACTCGTGATAAAATCCATGAAGTGATTCTAATGAGCGCGGGTTGAATCCAATACTCAGAACTTATGAGCACTCATGAGTGTTGTAGCCCTTTGTCCAACACCTTAGACCTCTACAAGCCAACCCATGACAGTCTTAATTCATATCTACTTCCAACATATGACCGACTGTGGATGGTTTGAATAACTTAGTCATTCCGGAAGAATAACCCAGTTTATTCGGGAAGTCAAAAACATGCAAAAATGAAACACAATAATAATTGAATCCAATATGGTATCAAACCCTATGAACATAAATAAAGCACCTTTTATTTATCACAACATGATTACACATTATTCATTGTATACTGTTCCAGCTATCAACTTTATTCTTGAATTTAAAACAATAGTTGTCCCACGCTCCAAGCATGTACACTATGTTTTCTTAAATACTAGTCATGCCATACACCAAGTATGCATACTATGTTTGTCTATGATCTTTACTTTGTGAACTAGATCAATTGAACATTACTTCAATGATTCTCTTTTCACACTCCCAAATCCTTACCGTAATTGCAAGAATTCCAAATTCATGCCATTTACTGAAATTTGTTAGATTCTAAACTTATATGCATTGATACTCTTGTAATGATTATGCACAAAGTCATAAAGACTTGACAACAAACATTACAGAGCATTCCAAAGTAGATCAACTCCTTGGAAATATCCTTCTTGCATTAAGTTTCCTTAATCTTACACAGATTGAAAATTCTAACTTTGAAATATTTCCAGATTCCATTTTGACTATCACTTCTGAACAAGAGTTGCCTCCTTACAGATTATGTCAATATGGTCCTTCCAGAATTATCACTATACTTTCAATTGTCCTTGAGTAACCAATCTTTGGTAAACCTTAGATTGTCCTCGACAATTGTTTAATCCTTTTAGTCATATCCAGTTCTAAACCTTTTCCCTTCTTAATGCCCCAGGCATTTTGAAAATTTTAGAACGGATGATTATAGCACATGTAATCGATCCTATATCCGAAGCATATGGGACACGATTCATGATGTCTCACATAAAGACTAAACCAGTCTTTTGCTATAACATTTCCATTTCTATTTGCCAAGTTCTCATAATTCAGATTATGAAAAGGGATGCCGTAATCATAATCGAATTTTAGAACGCAAATAATGGACTCATATACAGAATTTACTTATGTTGAGCCATTCCAACATGAAATTCATATATATTTCCTTGACCAAATGATTAAAACCTCACGATCTAAGCTTATAGATTTGAGATGAAGTATAATTTCCTCTCCCTTAATTATAGCAAAACAACCTTTTCCCAATTGAAACCTTTTGTTTTCTATAATTAGCATTGCTAGCTTGCAATACTTATCATAATTATCATGCTCCCACTAACATGATGATTATTAGCATAACACTTATGCTCCCACTAGCTTTGACATGTACCCAGAAATCAGCTGGACTTCTAGAAATCAATACTTCATTGACTTTCTTACCAAAGTTCAGATTTCTGATACTAGATTGTTTTGATAAGACTTTATCAAAATCATACACCTTCCCTTAGATAGCACACTTGTGTATCTAAACAATTATGAAGAGGGATGCCGTAATCATAATGTTTAGACCTTTTTTCCACTTCTCACAAGTCCATGTTAGTGTGCCGGCTAACCACACGCGCTCCACTAACGACTTTAAGAATGCAAATATCACAATTGCTATCTAGCTAAAATCTACTTAGTGAAAGTGTTTCCTCACCATCATTTTCATGAATCGGAGAGAAACCTTATGACACTTAGATTTAATAGTGTATGTGTTCTTATCCATGTGAATTGTCAAAATCATAGTCACAAGACAAGGATAATGACAAATCCAAACTCATATGGACTGAACTCAATCTTAACTTCTTGCCACCTGGCACCTCAAGGGCCTGCCATTGCTTCCAAGTTGTTATGCAACCAATTGAGAACTCTAAGAACTCATATGTAAAGCCAACTTTAACTGGAATGGGCACAGAATATGTCAACACGATAGGTTATAAACCTCAAGTCGTGTGCTAGTGAAGAACTTTAGGTTCTATTCTTGATTAGTTCTTGAGACTTTCAAGACCTTTAAGACTCCCACTGTCCTCTTGACCTATAAGACTCCCTTGTCAAACATCCAAGAGACAGTGTGGATTCTAATCAAGACAAACACTTCACACAATTGGCCTAAGTTGGTCTTTGTTTTATCCAAAACATCACAACTTACCAATTTCAGATGTACAAGAGTAGGAAACTTTTACTCTTACATTTGACAAGTGTTTTTAAAATTTCTTTAAGGCATGTCACTCAAGTTACAATCTTGGAGTATGACTCTAAGACTTGTATTGGAACAAAGTATGACTCATCTTCTTGATTTAACCATTTCAACAATTCAAGATCCCTCTTCTTAGTCATAAGAATGCACTAAGACTTCCTTAGAGAACTAATTGTGCTATGGTTTCTTAATCATTAAGATGATCATGAAACTGATACTAAAGTACTCTCCCATCTTTTCAGATTTGAGAAACTTTTATCCTTCTGCCTTATTTGATTCTTCTTATTCGCTCTGCCATACATTGGAACCTTTTCCAATGTCTCAGAGTTACACTTAAGCTTGTAAGTATAATCATATTTACTGAGCTTTAGTAAACTATGATGAATAGTCTCATCAATCTATTGTGGTGGACTTGACCAGTGCACAAGACTATGTACTCGATCCCTTAGTCCATTACTTGACTCACACATCCATGTGACCGAGTAATTAGTCTTAATTTTCCAATACTTGAAAGTTCTCATTCATCAGGCTATACAACTTGCATGATTCCAAGTTCCGGTCCAAATGAAACTTGGGTGATGAGAATCTTTCCTTATTTGGTAAATATAGACATTACCACAAATGAAAGAATCAACTTCATATTTCCACTCTTGCTCTTAATGGAATTTTATAAGCAACAATTTTCATCAAATGCCATTGTAAGGATATTTTAAAATAAGTAAAATCAAAAATTTACTTTTATTTTAAAACTTTGCGGAAAAACTAATCCTTACAATCCATATGAAAACTTGTTGTTATCTATTCCTAAGCAAAATCTCATAACTCCTAAGAAGTAGCTCAAGAATCCGATCTTCAAACTATGCGATAGAAATCCATCCATGCGATCAGATTCAGCATATTCTTTCTTTAAGTTTCTTCACTTTTCTTTGATTCTTAAAACATCACCATGTGACCCAGTCACATCATGTATCAGGAATCTCAGAATAGAAACTTAACAGAGTTAGATAGTGGAATTTACCTGAAGTAGAGTCAAACTTATTGACTTTAACATCCTTAGGTAAATTTGGCAGCTTCGCAACCAATGCCCCTTCCTTTGGCAATATAAACATATGGACCCTTTGATAATGGTACACGAGACTATCATAGACTTAGCTTTTCTCTTTACCATTTGGTCAACCGAGTTGACTATGGCCGATCCCTTTCCATTGGGAAGAGAATGTTTTTCTGGATGTCCAATGTCATCATTGTCAATGTCCATAAAGTTTTAGGAAGTTGATCTTAGCAAATAGATAAGATCAGTAAGGGTCTTGTCATAGTCTGTTTCATAGGTGTCCCAAAGGAACTCACTATGTGACTTAGAAAGTGATTGAACCACCAACTTTCTCAAGACTTTGACACCCAACTCTTCCGACTTGTCAATATGTGAGTACATCTCCAAGATGTGACCACACCTAGACCTTGCATTGCCAATTGGGCTTGAGTGACCTTAAACTTTTTCAAGAACTTGTGGGTTAGGGAGAATAATTGGAGGAGGAGAAAGAAGTATGATATCCATGGGACATCATCTTCATTAGGAAACCTTGTTTCAAGAGATTTGGGAAGATCATAGGTGTCTAAACCAGACATCTTTTGGGTGATTATTCAAGATAGTTGATTTAAAGTCCTTAATATGACACCCAATATGAAATATTAAGGCTAGGACCCATCAAACTATTTTATAACTTAGAAGAGGTATGCCGTAATCCAAGCTATAAAATATTTGAAGGTAGGTGAATGACGATTCACCAATTTCCACCAAGATAAATCAAATGTATTATTAGGTTTTAATTGGTTTTGAAACTCCTAGATCTTTGAGATTCATTGAACTTTTCAAAGGCATGTTTCAATCTCGAGTGTGCCCTTCAGGTTTTGTGACTGGGATGCCGAGGATCACAAAACAAGGTGTGAAGTAACCATGCAAATCACTTGGTACCCTTAATAAATTACCCCTCAATCGATGTGCCGGTTAACCACACACGCTCCATCGATACTATGATAAATATTAAGTCACTCTTTACCTACCTTGTTAAGTCCAAGTTAGTGTGCCAGTTAACCACACACGCTCCACTAACGACTTAGACAAAGTGTAAAGTGTAATTTCATGGCTTAGCACCTTATTCACATTTTTCCTAAGTAACTAAGATTGGGTATTATTAAGAGTTTAGTTACTTAGTATTATCATTAATACTTTTAATGAAGGGAGAATTTATAAGTCCTTGTCTTACCCGTTCGGCTAACGACCCTCCACCGGTCAAGCAAGCGGTGGGTGAGAGTGGACACCCATTAAGTTGCCATTTTATAGGCAACAACCTTATACCCACCTTATAGACCGGCTTCGTGAATGAGGCGTACTAGCGGTAAGACTGACTTTACTCTTATACAAATATATATATATTATTAACTTATAATATTATAAAGTATAAGGGTTGAATTTTAACTTTTAAAATTCTAAGGGCTAACATGGAATGAAAGTATTCATAAGGAAAACTTTTCAAATTCCAAAACTTGAGGGAAAGTTTTGAAACTATTCAAAACTAATTAATTCCATAACTTATGTGTTTAAAGTAGTTTTAATCCAAAAACTCTTCAAGTTCCATAACTTGAGGACAAGTTATGGAAGACTTTAAACTAATAAAAGAACTAACTTTTTCTTTATTTTATAACTTATGGATTTAATTATGGTTACATATTTTTCTTTAATGAAGTGACTCTTGAACTTCCATAATTTGAGGACAAGTTATGGAGTCATAAAAAAAATTATTCAATGACACAAGACTCTTCATTTTGTAACCATTGCCAACTTTTATGAGTTTTATGAGTCTTAAATGTGACTTTTCATATAACTTGAGGACAAGTTACACAAACACATTTTAGAATCAACTCTTAGATTAAAATGGATTGAAAACAACTATTTCACTCAACATTTCTATTAATCTAAGAAACTCATAAGAACAAGATAATTCAAATCAAACTTTTTCATGTAATTAGTCTAAACCTTAAACTAATACAAAACATGAATCTATTGACAATTATCTTTGAAAATGGATTAGCATGAACATTACCACATCAAAAACAAGTTTATAAGTTCAAAAACAACTTAGGGTAATGTTCCTAGTCCATTTCTAGCCAAAAACCTCGAATATATGCTGTCTGGGGCTCCTACTCGGCGAGTGGCATCAACCAACTCGACGAGTTGGATGCATTTTGCCTTGGACTCGGCGAGTCCATTCATGGACTCGGCGAGTCTGCTGGGCAGACAGCAACAAAACTCGATTTTTTAGCTTCTATTGCAGGTATAACAAGAAAACAAGCCTAGGCTCTGATACCACTGTTGGGTTTTGAGCATTCTAACACTCCTAAGTGTACATGCAACCCTAAATACCTTGGATCTATGTTTTCTCTATTATACATGCAAATAAGAACTTCCACGGTATTATCCTAATCTAGCATACAAAACAATAATTATAGCAAGATAGAATACATACCTCTTTGGTGTAGAAAGTCTTCATGAAGCTTGAGTGCCTAGTGCCCCAAGTGTGACACCTCAAATGGAATCACAGTCATCAAAACACTTAGAATAGCTTGAGAGAATTCTATAACTCATGAAATCGGCTAGCCCTCTCTAGAATAATACTAGTCTCTCTAGTGGCCGATTTTTTCTCAATAATAAGATGCTTATATAGTTATACAATTAGGGTAAATCCTAATTGTCATGAGTTTCCATTTCCTTGGATCCATGGGTTCAAATACACCATGGAGCATCCATGGAGCATCATATGGGTTTTGGCCCAACTAGATAATCCATGGAGCATTAGCCCACTATACAAGTATGGATGATTTACACAATCAACCCATATATTTAATTAGTCTTCTTTTGATCACTCAATTAATCCTAGATTAATTCTTGATCAATACTAATTAAATAATCTCATTATTCTTATTATTAATATACTAGAACTTATAATATATTAGTAACCATAAGTGTCTTATTTCTCTCATTATAGTCTATCCAAGTGCATGATGGTATGCAACCCAAATGGACCATGCCGGGTCGGGTCAAGTCTTACCAATTATAGTTATGGACTTAGACATTAATCCAACAACAATAAAATCAACATTTGACTTTGGAAAAAAAATAGAAAAAAAAAGTTAAATCAAACAGGTTGGAAATGAAGTCATTGAAACATGCCAAGATCTGCAATCAATTTGTTTAGAGTATGCTTGTCCAATTCCTTGGTGAAAATGTTAACCAACTGATCGGTGGAAGGAATGTAGAACAACTCCACTTTTCCTTTGTGAATGATTTTCCTGATGAAGTGATGACGGATACCAATGTTCTTTGTTTTTTAATGTTGTACTAGATTCTATATCATCTAAATGGCACCGGTGTTTCTCAACATATGGGAGTCTTTGAGAAGTTAAGGCCATAATCTAAAAGTTGATTTTAAATCTGAGTACAACACCTTCCAACAACTACATATTTATCTTCAATAGTAGAACAAGCCACTGATGTTTTCTTCTTGCTGGACCAACTTACCGGTTTATTTGTAATGATTTAAGGTCCTTGTGTAGTACTTTTATAATCAATGCCACATCCACCATTGTCGGAGTTAGTGTATCCCACCAGCTTGAACTTAGAATCAATAGGATACCATAACCCAATATTAGGTGTATGCTTTAAGTAGCGAAAAATCCTTTTTACAGCGAGAAGATGGGAGTCCTTATGATTACCTTGATAACGAGAACACAATATAGTAGCAAACATGATATCAGGGTGACTGGCAGTAAGATAAAGAAGAGAGCCAATCTTCCTCGATAGAGAGATGCATTCACATCAGCACCATTTGGATCAATGCCAATAGATGTTGATGAGGACATTGGAGTCTTGTTTGGCATGCAATCAGAGAATCCAAACTTCTTCAACATATCTACAATGTATTTAGCTTGACAAACAAAAATGACATATATTAGTTGATTAACTCGCAGAGCTAAAAAGAAAGTTTGCTCACCCATCATGCTCATCTCAAACTTCTTAGCCATGGTTTCATAGAATTCCAAACTTAGTTTCTTATTAGTGGATCGAAGATGGTGTCATCAACATACACTTGAGTAAGAATGATATGAGATTATGAGTGTTTGATGAACAATTTGTTGTCAATCTTTCCTCTTTTGTATATGCTTTCAATAAGAAAGCTCGCCAATGTGTCATACCATGCTCTAGGTGCCTATTTTAAACCATAGAGAACTCTATCAAGACGATATACATGATTTGGAAATTCCTTATTTTCAAACCCTGGAGGGTTCTTTAGAAAAAACTTCTTCTTGAAGATCTCCATGTAAGAGGCAGTCTTGACATCCATTTGATAGACTTTGAGGTTCTTGAATGAAGTAAAGCAAAGAAACATATGAATTGCTTCAAGTGTAGCAACAGGAGCAAATGTTTCATCATAATCTAACACTTCTAGTAGAAAAAAACCTTGAGCCACAAGCCTTGATTTGTTTATAGTGATGATTCCATCTTCATCCATCTTGTTTCTGAAAACCCAACGAGTGCCAATAATAGTCTTTTCTTGAGGTTTGGGATCAAGAGTCCATACACGATGACGTCCAATTTCATTTAGCTCATCCTACATAGCCTTGATCATATCATAATATTTTAGGACATCAACTGTATTCTTTAGTTCAATCATTGAGAAAAAATTCACAAACATGCATAAGTTATTGTTGACTCTACTATGAGTGAGCATCCCAGAATTTACAGCTCCAATGATTTGAGATTCAAGATGATCTTGAAGTATTATTCTATCAGAACTTTCATTTGTATTACTTTGAGAAGAATCTTCCTGATTAGATGGCCCAACTTCTTCGGATAAGATAGGCTGATCTTAGAAGTCAGGTTGTGAGCTGATGATTTGATCAACGTTAGGAACAACATGATCAGTGTCATTTGGAAATAAGTTAGGAACAGGTTCTGAAGGACTGAAGGTAATTTCATTAATAATTGATGAGGGATGATCAATCCAGTCATGAATGAATGAGTCTTCATCAAAAGTGACATGAGTTGTTTCCTCAATAGTTTGCCTTGAAAGATTGAATACCCAGAAAGCCTTGGATGCAATGGAATAACCTAGAAATACTCATTCATCAGCTTTTGCTTCAAACTTCGAGCAATGATCTTTTTGATTTAAGATGTAACAAACACAACTAAAAACATGAAAATAAGAGACTTCTGGTTTTCTTCCCTTAAGTAGCTCATGGGCAGTTTTCCCAAGACGCTTTACAATGATTGACCAGTATTGGGTATAACATGTTGTATTGACAACTTCCACCAAAAAATATAGAGGAAGACCAACTTCAACTACCATAGTTCTTCCAGCTTCGATGAGTATTATGTTCCTTCTTTTAGCAATGCCATTCTGTTGAGGGGTTCTGACAATAGAGAAACTTGGGCAAATTCCTGAGTTTGAACATAAGTCTTCCAAAGAGGAGTTTCTAAATTCAGTTCCATGATCACTATGTAATTCCCTGAATTTATGATCATAGAGAAATTCCCATTGCTTAATAAGAGAAATGATTTCATCAATGACATGACTCTTCTTCCTTAAACATACTACCCAGGTAAATATTGAAAATTCATCCACAACAATGAGAGCATACTTCTTCCCAACTCTTGACTCTTTTAGAGGATATATATGATTATCTAACTACTAAAACTAATGTCATCTCTCAAACTAATGCTCCTAACATGTTGTCTGTGCTTAATCCTACTCGGAGCCTTTGTGAGAGGATCTGCATGATTCTCTTCTGATGAAACTCTCTTCACTAAGAGATGACCTTCTTTAACTCTATGCTTGATATAATTGTACTTTCTATCGATATATATCAACTTTCCATGGTCTCTCGGTTCTTTAGTCAAAGAAACCACATCTTCATTATCGCAGAAAAGTCCCATTGGTTCTTGAATGGTTGGAACTACTCCAAGATCTCTGATAAAGTGTAACACCCCACAACTTTCAACAAATTTAAACCTTTCAAAAGCGACCCATTTATTAATAAAAGTGTTTACAAACTATTATTTCCAGAACATTATTTAAAATCATAGTCTCCCAAGATTTAATCATTTGTAAAACCAAGGATATGTACGGTCATGCCTTCGCCCTGCCACTGTCCACTAAGGTACCTGAAACATAAAAACCAAACTATAAGCACGAAGCTTAGTGAGTTCCCCCAAAATACCACCACACAAACAGATAACCTAGATAACAACAACATGCATACAGAGCCTTTAGTTTGACTGGAATGCCCCACTGACCTACAGTTTATCTGGTACGCTCACAAAACCTTCAGCCTTACTAGAACGCCCCGATAGCCTACAGTGTATCTGGTATGCTCACAGAACCTTCATGATGATTGTTACACCTCATCGGGCCTTCAATATATCTGGAACGTTCTCCAAGCCTTCGGCCTAACTGGTACGCCCCTCAGGCCTGCAGTCTATTCAGGACGCCCTAGGTCTCTTGGCCTTCTATCTACACTGGTCCGCCTCAACCCAACTACACATAAACGATGTCGGCATATACATAATAGATAAGCATACATATAACATACTGATATAAACATTATTGGGTTTGTAACTGGTACCACAAAGCAATACAATCTCAACCCAACCACCATGTCAACATATGCAACCGGTAAACATATAGCCAGAAAAGATAACATGCAGATCTAACAGATCACTAAGCATAGCACCATCCTACATACCAGGATACAAATCAAACCAATCACTACATCTGTAACAACCCAAATTTTCACGTCCAAAAATTTCATTTTTAAATCGATACTTTGGAAAACATTTGTGAATAAACATCGTTTGATTATATCATTTCATAAACATATTTCGTGTCTGAAAACCAAAACATAAGAACAACTATAATTTCAGAGTACAAAATCCCAGATAAACTCATGGTGCGGAAAACCATGTGCGTGTATGATGTGCCGCTACAGCGCCAACTCCTTCCCCTTCGACGAAGAGGTACCTGAAAACAAAATTGTAAACTGTAAGCACAAAGCTTAGTGAGTTCCCCCATCGTACCACATACCATACAATCACATAACATATAACTACTGTCAGGCATATCTGGGTGCCCGACGTACCCCTTCGGTCCTTTCGACCGGATACTGCCTAGCATATCTGGATGTTGGCCTCCCATTCAGTCCTTTTGACCGGATGTTGCCTACCATATCTGGGTGTTGGCCTCCCCTTTGGTCCTTTCGACCAGATACTGCCTAGCATATATGGGTGCTGGCCTCCCCTTCGGTCCTTTTGACCGGATGCTGCCTACCACATCTGGGTGCTGGCCTCCCCTTCGGTCCTTTCGACCGGATACTGGGGAATATTTCACCCCTCTACTACTACCAAATAACATGTATCACTTAATCACATTCGATCTAACATAACTGGACATGACAACCCCTTCGGCCCTGTCGACCGATGATCTCGAGGACTATCTCCCCTACAGCTACTAGCATATAACATATCATACTAGCACGTAACATATTAGATAATAGCAAACCTAGATGATATCACAAAGACCATCATCTAACATACGTCTCCTACTGGTGGGCCGGCATTGTCGCCTTAGACCCACCGTTACTGGAAGGTAACTCACCTCGTAGTAGCTGCTGATCTGTGCGGGAAATCCTCTGACTGCAACTGATGCTGCTCCGGAAATCCTCCGGCTATAATTCCCACAGAACACTTAGTCATACACTGCCAACTGCTCACAGGGTAAAATGACCATTTTACCCCTGACCAAGTCAAAGTCAAAGTCAAGGTCAACTTCCAGTTGACCTGACTCGCCGAGTTGGTTCGCCAACTTGCCGAGTCCCTATCCTTCTATTTGTCCTTTTACTCGTCTCTACTCGTCGAGTTAGGCAATGACTCGACGAGTTTTCTTTCTAATTGAACATCGAGTGAATCTTCATCCGACTCTCCGAGTTGTATGAACAACTCGTCGAGTTCATCTTCAACTCATGAATGGGTCATGTCCTTGACTCGCCGAGTTGTATGAACAACTCGTCGAGTTCATCTTCAATCTTAAGAAGATTGCCTTGGACTCGCCGAGTCGTTCATGCACTCGCCGAGTCCCATGAATTCCAGAACCATGGCTTAGTCTAGAACGTTGGGTCACACCCCTTCCGTCCTTTCTGAAACCTTTCCACACTCGACTGGGCCCTTGATCCAGAACAGAAAAGGGAGTCAAGCCTCGGACTCGCCGAGTCCCAAGAACGACTCGCCGAGTCGAGTATGTCCAAGTCTCATTTTCTTGATTTCTAGTGTACAACACTTGACCAAAAGGTAGATCTAGGCTCTTAGGACCGTTCTAGCACGTAAAGTTACGAACTTTACGTGCATGCATGGGACTTTTGAGCCTAAAAGGCCTTAAAATGTCTCCTACAATGCATGGGGCCTTCCTTGAGTGCAAAAGCCACTCCTTTCTGCCTTGTAACCCCTCCAAGGAACTAGATCTGCAACTTCAACCCCCAACCATGCTTGCAATCAAGGTTGGTGACCAAAATGGCTTACAAAAAGCCCTAAAACTTCAAAAAATGGGATCTAGCAAATGAAAGAGCAAGGTACAGACTTTTTACCTTCAATGAGCTGAAAATGGTGCACAAACTCGGATCCCTTTAGCCTCCTCTTGCTCCTTCAAGTTTTTCCTTCCCTCCTTGGATCACAAAAGCACCAAATTCACTCCAAATGCCTTAGATTGCTTCAATAACGGATAGGGTTTGCTATGGGGGTCTCCTGGGAGCGAATGGGACGAAGGAGGCCGAGTTAAAGTGTTTAAATAGGGTGCAAACCATCAGATTAGGGTTTTTGTCCAAACAGGGTCTAGTCGCCGAGTCCACCGCTTATGTCCCGCGTCCCCTCTCTCTTCTACTCGGAGAGTTGGTCCTTCAACTCGCCGAGTCCAAGCCCAAAAATGCAAAATATTTAACGAATTAATAAGAAGAATATGTACCAAGAAGCAGGTGCTACAACATCATAGAACCATCCTACATACCAGGATACAGGTTTAACCGATCGCTACAACATACCAACATGAGACAAACCAGGATAACAATCCAATAGGCCGACCTCGGTGCCTTCGACCCAAAAGTACAGTGATGAAAACTCACCTTGCAATCCGGAAAAATGTTGATGAGGTCCGGACTCCGAATCCCAGCTCTCAAACCAACACCTACTGCAACCAAAAGACCAAACACAATTAAACACCCCAAAATACCCTCAAGGTCCAACTTAGTCAAACTTGGTCAAAGTTAAATTCAAATCCAATTGGTCAAGATCCAAAAATAAATATCTCTTCCCAGCGGAGTACACCATGCGTACCAAGAGAGTACGACTAATGTACTTAGATGTTGACCAAAAGCATGGCCCTGACCGCATATGTGCAACGTACCTCCAGGTACGTCCACCTCATGCAGTCCATTCCCAAAACTCCATTAAGAGCTTATTTCATTAAGTTCGTACATCCAAAACTCAGATCCAAGCTCAAAATGATGTCTTAAGTCATAAAGTTTCCAACTTTATGATTTTGCATGGCTATAAAGTGCTTAATGTCCAAAATCCTAAGTTCTTAACCCAAGAATACATCATAACTCTTGCATGAATGGGATAGAAGGGACAATATCACATTTTTATAGTTCATATTAGATTTATAATGGATAGAATTTCCAACATTATCCATTAGAATGGTCACAACAAACAAGATCTAGTCTTTAAGTCTCATAAGGACCCAAAAGTTCATCTTTTTCAACTTAATCTGTTAAGTACAAGTCTCCAACTTTCTGATCTGAATCAAAATGATTTTTAGACGGATAAAGTTTCCAACTTTATCCATAACAAGGTTACAAACTTTCAAGATCTAAACTTTATTCACTAAAATGACCAAAGGCCCATAACATCCAAAACTAGTTAGATCTAACAAATGCATCATCAAAACTAAAAGTTTATACCTCTAGAAGATAAATCAAGTTGAACAAAGTCCAGATCTACAAGCTCCAATGCAACCAACACTTCTACAAGAAGTTCCTTCTACTCCAAGGTGCACCATGTATACTTCAAAGCACTCAAAAACACCGTGTTTTTGCAAATAAGGCTCAACTATGGTTAGCGTTTCATGGAAGGGGTGTTGGAGGGGTGGATGCTGAGAATGGAGTGGGTTTGGGGGAGTTAAGGAACTTAAATAGGGCTCAAACCATGAAAATAGGGTTTGGGCACTAATTGCATACGCCCATCATACTTCTTGTATACTCAACGTACTCAGGGTGCCTTAGTACACCCAACGTACACCCCTCTGTACACCGATTGTACTCAACATAACCTAAAATTAATCAAACTTCAAATGGGTATAACTTCTTCGTTCTTACTCTGATTTTGACATTCTTTATATACACGAAAAGGTAACGAGAAGCACTACAGTTCTATCAATTCATCCTTTCCTAAAATTTTTCTGAATAAAAATTTAAAATTTATAAAAACCCTAACTTACACTTTACTAAAATACCCCTTGGCGCCAAAACACCGACTGAACTCCGGGATCATCCAAATTACATTACCCACACCCAAATGGATCTAAATCTCTTTTCCTCAAAGGCCCTAAGTTGGATGATACTCGGTCTTCATGTCACCACCCCCACATTTGAAACGATTCGGAACAGTGTGTTACACGAAGTCCCTCAACGAAGCTGCTTCCTTTGATGCTTTACTTGCCACTATGTACTCTGATTCACAAGTAGAATCAGCCACTGTATTTTTCTTGGAACTTTACCAAGTAACTGCTCCACCATTTAATATAAACACCCTGTCAGATTGAGAAATAAAGTTGTCTCTGTCTGTCTGAAAGAAGGCGTCACTATACCCAGTCACTCTCAACGTATCACTGCCTCCAAAGACTAGTATCATATCCTTTATCCTTCACTGATACTTGAGAATATTCTTCACTACTATCCAATGAGATCTACCAGGATTTCCCTGATTGTGACTGACCATGCTTTAAGGCCACATCAGGGTGTGTACATGTCATAGTGTATACGATCGATCATACAGGCGAAGCATAAGTGTAAGTCCCAAAACTATGAATCTTATGTAATATCAATCTTAATTGCTTAAAGAATGCGTAATGTTAATTACGTAACGATTCAAGAGCACATAAATTCACTTCAAATGCACACGATTCTATTAGGAATAAACTGTCTGGTACATATAAACTCAATGCAGCCAAATACTAAGAATGGAACAACAACTCCTATACAGCTGCATACAATTATATATATATATATATATATATATATATATATATGTGTGTGTGTGTGTGTGTGTATGTGTGTGTGTATGAGCCAAATACAATGCCATAAAAGGCTCAAGCCCATCATGACCGAAATCACCATAATGATTTCGATCCTTACAACCGAAAACATAATAAGCCTATCCATAAAGTACTATACTAAGCCCAAAAACAATTAACAATATAAGCCTAGCATAAACCACAAAAATATGACCCAACAATCTCCCCTTGGTTTATTGCTGGTTAGCTTTATGGTTTCTCTACAAGATGAACGTCAGATGCAGCTAAAGCTCCTGCCCACAACTTCTGATCAACAATATTCGCGATCATGCTGATAAATTCTTTCACAGCAGCCTCGAACATTTCATTTTGCACCATAAGATGACTCATGGATATAGTGTGAACGTCACGCTTACCACATCTCAGCAAATCCCTAGATACAACAAAACGGAGCTGATCCTTTTCAATCTTGATCACCATAGTTATTGTTGCTTCATCATATACCCAGAATTGAAGATCATTTAAAAAACCATTAGGTGTTGGCTGAGAGAGAGGAATATTTTTCATTTTCTTTGTAGGTGGCCACATAACATTTAACAGGGTTTTGTTGGTACACGTATCGATGACACCCTTGACCTTTCTAACAAAAGAGGACGTTGTTGACACGCCTGCAAAGTTATGCCTCGATTTATCTTCTCGAAAAGTTTTAAATGCCCAGGCATTTGGATCATTTGTAGGATTGTGAAATGGAGCATGGACTAGCTCTGCAAGATCGAATTTTTTCCAAGAAAAAAAATCAACCTTCGTCTCATAGTATTCAATGTTTCCGCTCCTTCGTTTCACAACCCACATATTCTTGTCAGCTTCAAATCCCTAAATACGAATACCCGAACGATCTTCGTATCTATCAACAAATTTTCTTTTCCTAAATTCTTTGATGAACATCTGAGGTTGATCACCAATTGCATTCTGATCATAATCCTGCATCAGAAGCATTTTATCTTTCCTCAATACACTTACTTTTTTTGTTTCTCCCTTCCTTCTTCAGCTGTAACAGGACCAGAAGATAAATATTGATCAATGTTGGAATCCAGAGAAGGTCTAATCTCCATCCTTTCAGATGTTTCAAGAGCTTTTCCGTGACAACCGTCATTTTCCGGTCAAGTCAAAGTCAAACAGAGTCAACAAGTCAAACCGGTCAATCTAGCTATTCCTCGTATATTAGGGTTTACGTTATGTTCAAAGGTTGTACAAGTCGCTACATTAATACAAAGTAACACTTAGAAGTGTCACGTGTTTAGAAACTCAAAACTCTAATAAGTGTAACTGATGGAACAACTCAATAAAACATTAATACATACCCTTCAGGGGTGTATAACGCTCATAATAAGGAAAAACGGGGCTTACAAACCTTGCATTTCAAAGTTAAACACTCATAAAAGTCGCAAATAAAGCCTCTCTAAATTTCTATCGCTCTACCTCTTTCTATCTAAAATCTCTCCTAAATCTCTCCAAGCATGTGAAATCTCTCCCAAATCTCTCTAAGTATGTGAAATCTCTCTAAGTATGTGAAATCTCTCCCAAATCTCTCTAAGTATGTGAAATCTCTCCAAGTATGTGAAATCTCTCCCAAATCTCTCTCAAAATCTCTCTCAACTTTTTATAATCACTCGGGGCATCCCGACCCTTGATTAATCAAAAACCGCGCAAAACGGGAAGTCTATTGAAAAACAACCATTTAGGGCCGAACCATCTTAGAGCCGAACCCTCTTAGAGCCGAACCTCTTAGAGGCGAAACCCTAAGAAGCGAAACCATAAGAAGTCTCCTGGACCAAAACTAGCTTAAGAACCGAACCTCCTCCTAGAACCAAAGCCTTTTAAGAACCGAAGTCACCTTCAGGTTCGGTCCTTCTTGCTCTCGGTTCCTACTCGCCCAACTTCGCTTCTGACAAGTTCACTCTTGACAACTTCGCCTTCGATCATCCTCTTACAACCGAACCACCCTTCGGTCACGGCCTTCTAGGACCGAACCTGCACTGCTGACCTCGGATCCTCGCAGACTTTGCCTCTTTGCCCGGTTTTCGACCACGACTCCATTTTAAGCCCGTTTTTCGTGATTTTAACATGAGATTTTCACCCAAACTCGTATTTTAACATAGGAGACCCTAAATATTAACTTTTTTATCATATTTTGGGGGAAATCCTTGTCAAAAAGTAAAACCTATTAAGTTAGATTGTGTGATAGAGTGTTGACTTTTCCATAAAGTTATGACACAAGCAACCTCCCATACCCACTCAATGTCACTATTCATGTTTTATGTCACTATTCCCATCAGCCATAGTCAACTATTTGTCCTTGAACCACCCGTCTCTAGCAATATTCAATACTCAAAGATGGAAAAATCCTTATCTCTCCTCCCACTTTATTCACTCTTTCCCAAGTAGAACAAACACATCTCTCTTACTTTCTCTCTCTAAAATTAAAGATTCAAAGGCTGATCTTGACTTTTTCCTCCACATTTGGTAAGTACCTTCCTCCTACACTTAAATATTCTACTATCCTTCATCCAAATTATGGATTGCTTACACAAATGTCATCATATTTGTTCATAGAACCTTCAAATCTTCAAGCATCTCCCAAGTGTCCCTGACTTGGAAACTCCTTTTCTCCATCATCCATCCTATGAGATCACTCAAGGTGAGTTCATACCCCTATCTTTTCATGTTTTTCTTAACTTTAAAGGGGGGATATAAGTTAAAACACCAAAAACAAAACTAAACTCGTCCATCAGCTTTCATCAGAAAAGTTTAACTCCATTCACGGACTGTTTTGGCCAACTTAAACATTTTAGTTTTTAAAACTGTTTTAGGTTCAAATATTTCAGGTTCGTAACTTTAAAATTCCTACTTGCACATCTCCTTCGATTTTTCTACAATTTATGGTGATTTTTACAAAACGGCCTGTCATTTCAAGAACAAATCCGGACCAGTCTGTGAATATGGACATTTTCACACAAGTTAGAGGTCACGAAAAATCATAATAAAATTTATGAACAAACTAGATACATTTTCTAAACTCCCAGCATTTACGGATTCTGATTTCGACTTTTCATGATTTTTCTATAATTTTTCTAAGAACGGGAACAGAAAAGCTAAAACTAGAAAAATACTTAACAAATTCATTTACACCTTGTATTTTCTGAGCAAGGTGTGTACTTTTATGTAAATATACTTTGTTATATTACATGTTATTTCACCTTAGTGAAAGGTCTAAATATTTGTAAACAAAAGGGTTTTTACCTTTACATATATAGTAGTTAACTATAATAAACAAAGTTATATCCATTACATTTAAACGTTTTGATAAACTATAATAAGTAAAGTTTATGTTCAACTACCACTACCACTATTTGATAAACTATAATAGGTATAGTTTATTTTTCTATTAACACAACAAACACATTTCGGAAGGTTTTATTCCTACAGTAAAAGGTTTTACACTCACGCACACTACACTTACACTTGTTAACGTAAATTGTGAGACATTCTTCTTACTACTCCTAGAGTACGGGTTAAAATTCCTGGTAGTTATAACTAGAGTTTGTTGTTGGGAGAACGTGATAGTCGTGTATAGATCTATATTGGGTCTGACAAACCCACACTTGAGCTGTATGCAACAGCTAGACCGGCAGGTCTGGGGTGACAAGTGTCATTTAACTTTTCAACGCCTAAGAAACGTCGTGGCTAGTTCATTCAGTCATAGTATGGTTATGGCGACTCACATGGGAGTTAACAACACATAAAGTTTACGGGGATTTTCACAAATCAAAAAGGGTTTTATGTCGATTTAAAATCACTTTTTATATCAATAAGTACAGATATTACTGTACACTTTCGGTCTTGGTATTTAAGACTACACATCACTCTTGTAAGGAAAATATTGGATTTTTCTTGGTAACACACAACTTAATTCTTGACACTTTTTCAAAACTACTTGTATTTTCAAGAACTCAATGAAACCAGGTAACCACAAGCTTTTGAGAATGGAACACTATGGCGTTGAACAACTATTTTTATATCATGCTGTAATCAATCATTGAAATATGTAACACTTGAAACCATGTAATTCTTTTTTGGGTATATTTATGATTGGTTGTATTTACTTTGAACATTATTATACTCGTTGTTGTGATACTATACATGAATTCTGCCACCCCCGGACGTTTCCACCATCCTTGGTTTGGGGGATTGATAGATTGGTATTAGAGCATTGTTTATAGTGAACTAAATATATCAAACCATATAAGATATACGAACTAAAAATGCATTTGGACTAATGCCTCTGATTTAAACGGTTTCAAATAACTATACTATTTAGAAATAAATAGTTTCTTGTTAAAAGTATAAGTACATACATGCATACCGGTATAGTGTCACGTCTAAGGAAAACACAAAAGTAAAAACGAGGAGTTGGACACTACGAGTAGACCTTGGGATGTGTAATCAGACTTGGGATGAATATAGCCTGATTAACTATATCTATCCAAGGTATGACTATTGTATGTCGGGGCATGGTTGTAATGAGCAACAAGCCTAAAAACTTCCCATACAAGAAAGTTACTAAGAAGCAAACATAACATTTAAAATACTATAGGAGTATTTTATAATATTATAACTTATGTGAAAACAAAACAGATCCTTAATAATAGGTCTATAGTCACTAAGTGGATACTCTAAAGTTATATATAACTTAGAGATCATAGACTTAATCTATGGTCATTGCGTTACTTCGTTTCCTTGTTTGGATGTTGACCTAGGGTAGGATCACTTATTCGAAGGTCTATCATATCTTTGTTAAATGTAATTAGTATAAACTATGTCATTATAAAAGTAACTAATGAGGATCAAACCCCTATAAGTATTTCTAGGAATACGACTAATATATGCTTCCTACCCCTCCTATTCTCGCACTAATAGCATGGAAACATTCTACTTACCAGGAGACCCCTACTTTCCGAACCCGAAGAGTTTGTGGGCAATTGGGAAAAGAGTCGTAAGTGGAGTCGGAGGCCGACAACTCTCCTTACGTAGCCAGGACTCTCGCGAACCGTTTCGACTACATCGAACATGTGCTCCGTTAGGCAGCTTTGATCGAGGGTTAGAATCGCCATCAGCAACAACAATCACAAGTCGGAGACCAAAGAAGTTGCAATGATTTCAACCTTTGGGGACCGGTTGACAGATCCCTCCTAGTGATGACCCAGCAGATCACGAACCTTGAGTTAGGGAACTGCACGTTGCTACAGACACTACCATCTCATGTACTAGATACTTGGAAAGAGACTGCTATTCCAGAAACCAACTTCTTAAGAACTTTATCGCCGCTCGGGCAGAGGCAAAAGAGTAACAGGGTAGACGCATGGCACTTATATGTGTAAGCTCAACCCTGTGATTTAAGTGGTTATACTAATCGAGGGATTTATTTGCTGTCAAAATTTTTCCTTATAATGATCTGGTGTAGACCTGCATCAAGGTTAGAATTTTCTCTGAAACCAAAATTTCTAGAATCATATTAACAAAATGGGCTTACAGCAGGCCCATTAGACTCGAAGGTCTATTAAGTCTTACTCATGCAACTAATGATACATCAAGTGGTCGTAAGAAGGAACTAACTTGGATCAAATTACAAGGTTTCACTTGGATACAGAACTACTAAAATACATGGGTTTATTATATATAGACTTTCATTAGGAATTGATTTTAGAACACCATAAAAATCGAAATACAATACACTTAGAACTAAGATAAACTTAGTTAGATAACTCACGATGCATAGCCCTTTCTAACGACCATTATTGTCTCACCTTTAAACATTTTGGTTGAAAAGTGCATTCTTCATAGACCTATAGGGTGAGATCATACCAACACTAATGCACCGGATCCCATCAGATTCCTCTGCTAAGAGTGTTTGGGCAAAAATAGTAACTAGGATGGGTAAAGTTAACATTCGTACAAAACCTACCTCTACCCATTTTCGTAACTCCATCTCAGGAGGTTTTAGCAAAAACACTAAAAATAGTACAGCAATGTGCAAAATTTATATATGTGAATATAAATTGTAAGAATGCACTTGAAGTAATCATCCCTACTCACGAAGTCGTTTTTCATCATGAAACATAATTATGTCATTACCAAGAGGTAACCAACCAACTAGCAAGGCACCAACCCTGTTGATAGACTCTGCTATCTTTCAAGTTGCAGTCACGGTAGTCGTGGCAGCCGTCATGGCGCAACTCAATGCTAACCATGCCAGCGGGCGCGGAGATGGTGCCGGAAATACTTACCGCAATAACAATCAAGAACACCAGCAGGCGTCTACCAACGAAAATACCTCAGTCCACAAACCTAAGAGAAAGAAATGGAAGTTTTAGGACAGAAAGATGTGCAACCCATCTCAAAGATTCGCTAAGAGACAGCAATCTGTGGCTGCCCCTACAATTACGATAGTAGTCACAACACATGCCTCGACATCAGCCACAACATTTGTCACTCAAGCACCAGACATACAATATATGGGAACACTTCCAAAGTGTAACAAGTGTAACTACCATCACACAGGAGCTTGCCGGATTCCACACTGTATCAAATGCAACAGGAAAGGGCATATCGTCCGCTTCTGCAGGACCCCAACCCAGCACATCGCTTCAACCACCAATATTGGTGTAAGTCCAGTATGCTTCCTATGTGGTGAAATGGGACACTTCAAGAGAGACTGTCCAACTGAGAGGAACGATGGGGGAGCAGGAGGAGCGTAACAAACAAACCAGCAGGAGCAACAAGGAACCTTATTAGGACTTTTGTAATTTTCCAGCAATAAAAACGTTTAAGTACCATATGTTTGTAATGAATTCAGTGTGTTTGATAAAAATTACTGTCTTTCAAAAAGTAGTTAAAATACTCTCTCGTTAAATCAGGTCAAAGACACTCATATATGACCTTAGGATCATTACCGGTGAGCTGTGATGAATTCATGTATACATCATGATTAATTATAATCAAAATGCTACAGACTTAAAGTGAATAATTCTATCCTAATTCTTGTTCCATGTCTAGTGGTGGGATTAGGTTAGATCCATTCACTCGTCGGTTTAATCAATATCAGATGACATACGACTTGCATATACCGATCGATCGTAGAATGATCGGCCGGGGATCACGATATAAAGTATAATAACTAGCTATCAGAACACTCTTACTACCAGCACTAGCTACTGTGGTATAAATTATTTGCAGTAACAAAAACATCGATCAAAACGGAAAACACTAAAAAGAAACACATGATGCACTACCACTCTAACGAATACCTCTTACAAATACGACTTAATACATGTATCATCGATAAAATCCGGTGTCGTCATTTGATATGGATTGGTTTGGATCATCACCTTATCAATTGCATATGTCACAAGAAGACCCTCCACCTAACCAGCTGAATATCGAAACCTCGCCTCTCATAACCCTAAATCTGAATCTGAATTTGTGGTCATGCTTCATTGCGAAACCCCAAAAGCACTCTCTGGAGGTGTGTTATAACTTCTATAACCTTTTTCAAATTGTTCCTAGTAAACCCTTCGAGAATATCACTCGTATAGCGGGTCAAGACCAAGCGTGGAAGATTGGGACGAATACGGTTAGTCTATCACTACTAAATGTATATACGAGGATAATATATAATTAGATTCCACAGACATTGGATGTGTGCTTCCTCCCTATTTCCTGTTCCTTGTCTATTTGTGGACTTGGGGCAGAGTCACCCGTCCAACTGTCTTACCAACCCTAATTACATACGACCTATATGCATGAGTTAATGATAGATGGACCAGGTACGAGTCCTACCAGGAACTTCGTGACAAGGCTGTCCAGAAGTACGAGTGGATGTTCTACCATTCGAATTAATCTAGTCGCGTAAACTAAACCCATATGCTCCCTACTAATCTAATCAAATGAGAAGCACTACAGTAGGCCCTATGCAGCGCTCCGAGGAGAAGTTATTACTTATGACTTAAGATAGCTAAAGATGTACGGAGTTGGCTAGGCCACGCATGACCTCGAACTAGGAGCGGTAGTAGTCGTCCTAGAGATCTAGAGGCACTATCTCTATGACACAAAATGTACAATCTTCACCGATCATAAGAACCTAGAAGACAAGAGCAGTAGGGCATGTTATCCCATGAACCAGATTTGGATACCAAAGTTAATGGAATCAGAAATGACGTCATGAGCTAAGCACATGAAAACTCGCCACTCCATTCATCCAGGCTCGGAAAAGAGGTATATGGACCTCAAAAATTAACATCAGTGGCCGAATATGAAAGCTAACATCGCTACACATGTGGGCAAGTATCGTACTTGTGCCAATGTCAAGGTAGAACAACAGAAGACTTCGAGTCTCCTACAACGACTAATGATAACCGAAAGGTAGTGGAAGCAGACAGCCACGAACTTCACCACCAAGTTACCCAAGCCAAAGGGTGGTCTCTATACCATTTGGGTAAATGTTGATAGGTTGACCAAATCCGCGTAATTCAAAGAGATTATACGACTGCATGGTGTGTTAATATCCATTATCTCCGACAGAGATAGTAGATTCATTTCACGATTCTGGCCACCCTTACAAGGACTAGACTATGCTTAAGTACGGCCTACCACCAGCAAACCGACGGGCAGAGCAAAAGAAACTGTTTAAACCTTGGAAGACAAGCTAATAGCTTGAATGATTGACTTCGGTAAAGCGTGGGAATGCCCACTTACCACTCATTGAAATTTCACACAACAACAACTACCACCTTAACATCAAAGTCGCATCCCTGTTGTGAAGGTTCGTTAGATAGTAAAACGAGGACCCGATTTCACCTAGGAATGTGAGGATCAAGTGAAACGAAGATACCCGCATCTTTCCCCAACTCTCGAAGTCCCGATTAAAGTGCTAATTTCTAGACGGAAATTCTTTCTAACGGGGGGATGATGTGACAACCTTCAATTTCTGATCAAGTCAAAGTCAAACAGAATCAACAAGTCAAACTGGTCAATCTAGCTAACCCTCGTATATTAGGGTTTATGTTATGTTCAAATGGTGTACAACTCACTACATTAATACGAAGTATCACTTAGAAGTGTCACGTGTTCAGAAAATCTAAACTCTAATCAGTGTAACTGATGGAACAACTGAATAACACATTAATACATACCCTTCGGGGGCGTATAACACTCATAACAAGGCAAAGTGAGGCTTACAAACTTTGCATTTCAAAGTTAAACACTCACAAAAGTCGCAAATAAAACCTTTCTAAATCACTCTCGCTCTATCTCTTTCTATTTGAAATCTCTCTCAAATCTCTCCAAGCATGTGTAATCTCTCCCAAATCTCTCCAAGTATGTGAAATCTCTCCCAAATATCTCTAAGTATGTGAAATATCTCCTAAATCTCTCTAAGTATGTGAAATCTCTCCAAGCATGTGAAATCTCTCCCAAATCTCTCCAAGCATGTGAAATATCTCCCAAATCTCTCTAAGTATGTGAAATCTCTCCCAAATCTCTCTAAGTGTGTGAAATCTCTCCCAAGTCTCTCTAAGTATGTGACATCTCTCTTAAATCTCTCTCAACTTTTTATAATCACTCCTGGACCAAAACTAGCTTAAGAACCGAAACTCCTCCTAGAACCGAAGCCTCTTAAGAACCGAAGTCACCTTCGGGTTCGGTCCATCTTGCTCTCGGTTCCTCCTCGCCCAACTTCGCTTTCTGACAAATTTGCTCTTGACAAATTCGCCTTCGGTCGTCCTCTTACAACCGAACCTCCCGTCGGTCCGCGGCCTTCTAGGACCGAATTTGCACTGCTGACCTCAGATCCTCGCAGACTTCGCCTCTTTGCCCGGTTTTCGACCACGACTCCATTTTAAGCCTGTTTTTCGTGATTTTAACGCGCGATTTTAACCCAAACTCGTATTTTAACGTAGGAGACCCTAAATATTCATTTTTTTTTATCATATTTTGGGGATAATCCTTGTCCAAGAATAAAATATATTAAGTTAGGTTTTGTGATAGAGTATTGACTTTTCCATAAAGTTATGACACAAGCAACCTCCCATACCCACTCAATGTCACTATTCATGCTTTATGTCATTATTCCCATCAGCCCTAGTCAACTATTTGTGCTTTCACCACCCCTCTCCAGCAAGATTCAATACTCAAAGATGGAAAAATCCTTATCTCTCCTCCCACTTTATTCACTTTTTCCCAAGAAGAACAAACACATCTCTCTCACTTTCTCTCTCTAAAATTCGAGATTCAAATGCTGATCTTGGGTTTTTCCTCCACATTTGGTAAGTACCTTCCTCCTACACTTAAACATTCTACTATCCTTCGTCCAAATTATGGATTGCTAACACAAATATCATCATATTTGTTCATAGAACCTTCAAAGCTTCAAGCATCTCCCAAGTGTCCTTGACTAGGAAACTCCTTTTCTCCATCATCCATCCTAAGAGATCACTCAAGGTGAGTTCATACCCCTATCCTTTCATATTTTTCTTAACTTTTAAGGAGGGGGGGGGGGAATATAAGTTAAAACACCAAGAACACAACTAAACTCATCCATCAGCTTTCATCAGAAAAGTTTAACTCCATTCACAGACTGTTTTGGGCATCTTAAACATTTTAGTTTTAAAAACTGTTTTAGGTTCAAATATGTCAGGTTCATAACTTCAAAATGCCTACTTGCACATCTCCATGCGATTTTTCTACAATTTATGATGATTTTTACAAAACTGCCTGCCATTTCAAGAACAACTTCGGACCAGTATGTGAATATGGATATTTTCACACAAGTTGGAGGTCACTAAAAATCATAATAAAATTGATGAACAAACTAGACACAATTTCTAAACTCACAAAATTTACAAATTTATTTACACCTTGTAACTTGCTAAGCAAGGTGTGTACTTTTATATAAATATATGTTGTTATATTACATGTTATTTCACCTTAGTAAAAGGTATATATATCAGTAAACAAAATGGTTTTTACCTTTACAAATATAGTAGTTAACTATAATAAAAAAAAGTTATATCCATTACATTTAAACGTTTTGATAAACTATAATAAGTAAAGTTTATGTTCAACTACCACTACCACTATTTGATAAACTATAATAGGTATAGTTTATGTTTCCATTAACACAACAAACACATTTCGGAAGGTTTTATTCCCACGGTAAAAGGTTTTACACTCACGCACACTACACTTACAATTGTTAACGTAAATTGTGAGACATTCTTCTTAGTACTCCTAGAGTATAGGTTAAAATTCCTGGTAGTTATAACAAGAGTCTCTGACAAACCCACACATGAGCTGCATGCAACAGCTAGACCGGCAGGTCTGGGGTGACTAGTGTCATTTAACTTTTCGACGCCTGACAAACATCGTGGCAGGTTCATTCAGTCATAGTATGGTTATAGAGACCCACATAGGGAGTTAACAACTCATAGACTTTACGGGGATTTTAACAAATCAAAAAGGGTTTTATGTCGATTTAAAATCACTTTTTATATCAATAAGTACGGATATTATTGTACACTTTCGGTCTTGGTATTTAAGACTACACATCACTCTTGTAAGGAAAATATTGGATTTTTCTTGGTAACACACAACTCATTACAAAGATCGGTTTCCAAAGTCTTCATCTAAAAAGCTTATGAACTCACCAACTTAATTGTTGACACTTTTTCAAAACTACTTGTATTCTCAAGAAATAAACAAAACCAGGTAACCACAAGCTCTTGAGGATGGATCGCTACGGCGTTGAACAACTATTTTTATATCATGTTGTAATCAATCATTGAAATATGTAACACTTGAAACCATGCAATTCTTTTCCGATTATAAATATGATTGGTTGTATTTACTTTGAGCACTATTATACTCGTTGTTGTGATACTGTACATGAAGTTCGCCACCTACGGACGTTTCTGCCATCCTTGGTTTTGGGGTGTGACATTTTCCATCATCAGAACTGGACGTCTTGAATTCATCAACAAACTTTCTAAATAGTTTGTCTTTGAAATCAAAGTAGAAGGTTGACAGCCTGCCAAGGTTGGCTTAAAGTTCAAAGATTTTTTTATTCTTCTGATAATTATCCTCTTCAAGTTCCGAAACTCTCACATCCAACTTCCCAATCAGCAAATCCTTTTCAATGGATTCTTGTTTCAAAATTAGTATCTCTTGTCTGAGCTTAGAAATGGTTTGTTGAGAGTCTTCCTCACCTCCTTGTTCTGAGCCAATATATACTCTTTCCTCTACACTGAGGAATAGAATCTTGAAAAGAAAGAATCTTGGCTAGCTTAATGGATGCAACATCATGCTCGGGAGGTGATGGGGCGGAAGAACTTCCAGGAGCAAATGTTTCCTCATTTGCTACGAAATTAAAGTTATCGTCAAAATTAGGGCTCTGAACGTCTTGATGAACCTAGGTTATTCGGTAATTGGGCCTTGAACATCTTCTTGAACTTGGGTTGGTTCAATGATTAGGCTTTGAACATCTTCATGAACCTGGGGTGGTTCAACTATAGAAACTAATTGTTGTACTTGCTCAGTGATAAGCAATCCCTAACATGGATCTCTCTGTCTTCGCTTCTTTGGCACCATGGAGGCATTTGGTTCATCGTTATCAATATCAAATGGAGATTCAACGGTAATAGAAACTACTTGGGGAGGCTTCCTTGCAGTAGAATGTATTTCTTTGATAAGTGCATCCATCTGTTCGGGCGTTGGAATATCCGGTTGCCTAAAAATATCGATTTTAGTCTTTGTCTCAGCTGGAGTAATCACAGCTTCATTGACTGGCTTCTTCGGAGGAACAAACAAGCGAAAACTCATATCATCAATATCATCGGAGTCATCGTCATCATCATCATTGTTATCATCATCATCATCATTATCATCATCAACATCAGAGACTTCAACTAAACGACTGATATTTGACCTTAATGGTGTCATATGCTCTTCTGCCACTATAGCAATTGGAGTACTTGAAGCTTATACACCTTTTGTCTCTATAAATTTTCCAAATTTAACCAACTCTTTCAATCCTTCAAAAGTGACTTTGGCAAATTGTCTTGATTGCTTCATAAGCCCAAAGGTGTTAGGACCCAAAGCTTTCATGTCCAATGTATCAGAAGATCTCTCGACCTGGGGATATTTTTAATTCAGAATCATTTGAAGAAACCTAAGATACATTAAGAATATATCCTCTTCCTCCCTTGGAGATTCATTTTCATTTCTTCAAAAACATACTTTGAAAAGTTGTAATCCCAGTTCATTGGTAAAGCAACAATGGTTGAGGTTGCAGTCTGAATAATCTTACCAAACTCTCCCTTCCTTCTAGAAAAGAAACTCACACATTAGTGCCCTAAAAACCTTCAACAAGGTGGCAGCTGCTTCTTGATGGTAGGGGGATAGGTTCCTTCATAGCACATCTTCCCAAGGACTTCCTTCACTTGATTAATAGGGTACTCAATTGGGAATGCAGGGGCATCACCAAATTCAAGTACTTCTCGGATAAATTGCTCAGAAACAACTACTTGTGTTCCCTTCACCACTGATTCAATAGAACCAACTCCATCTGTTCCCGAATTATTGATTGAGGCATTTTTCCATAAATCAGCAATCAGTTCCTTGTAGATGACTGGATTAGAACGCAAATCGTGAGAGATTCTGCAATTATTCAAACCCACGTTCATAGGCTTGAATTCTTTATGAATAACAGGTGGATCCATAAGATATCCAGCAACATTATGATTTTCAAAAAACATTAACTGATTTGCCATTTATGTGCACCAAATGAGTCAAATGAGAATAATAAAAATTTAAATTAAAATTTATTTTGTCAAAAATCGAAGTTGGTCCAAAAAGTTGATTTCGGTCAGTCTAGAGTTGTTTTCGGTTGATCAAATTCAAGATTTCGGTCAAATTACTTTTGACCAAACGTTTTCGGACAACTAGAACGTTTTCGGTCAAATGGAACGTTTTCGGTCAAAACAAATTGGTTTTCTGTCGGATCCGAATCAAACCCAAAACCCGAGAAAAACCCGACAAATCATATCCTTGATAGTTACGCCAAAAAACACCGTCAACACGCCAGAAAAACTCCATTAACCACCTACAAACACTTCAAAACACAATAAATTGTAAAGTATGATGTTTGAACTATGTATACCT
Source organism: Lactuca sativa (assembly GCF_002870075.4). Classification (NCBI taxonomy): domain Eukaryota; kingdom Viridiplantae; phylum Streptophyta; class Magnoliopsida; order Asterales; family Asteraceae; genus Lactuca; species Lactuca sativa. The sequence goes on along the minus strand of NC_056624.2, from coordinate 77,155,686 downwards.
TGAGAAAATTTCAAGAAACCAAATGAGACTTGATGATTTTTAAACTGAAGATGAAAGAGAATTTTTCCGATAAGCAGCAAAGGTTTCGCCTAGGGTTTTGAGAGAAGAACTGATTTCGAAAATTTGAAAATTTGAGACGGAAAAAGCTTTTATATCTAATAAATGGGTTTTCGGCCTTTTGGGCCACCAAAAAACAATGAGCTTAATTACTTCAATTTATTTCGAAGATAAATAAAACAATAAAAACGAATTTGAAAATAAATGTCAAACGAAAATAAAACAAAAATTTTAAAGTTCCATAATTTAAAATGAAGACAAATAAAATTAAAAATAAAAATAAGATAGAAATTTAAAATAAAATAAACACGCTTAAATAAATTCAAATATTTTAGGATCAAAAGATGCCGATAAAATTTAAGACTCCTGTATAAATAGCTTCGGTCAATCACTAGTATTGTGGTCCACTTAAACACAAAAGATATTGACAAATTGGACAGATAATAAATGATAAGACATTATGATTGTATTCCTAAATAGACCATTTTGTTGACAAAGACCAAGGATATTGTTGTCCACTTAAATTCAGCAACAAAATCTATTGACAACCTTTAGTTAATTCAATTTAAGCACACTAGAACGTGTTCCCCAGTTCACGACATATCCTAGCAATCAAGGAATTCCATAAAGCTCTTTGCTTTAGGTGAGTGCTCAATTATTTGAGAGAGAAAATAGATATAGAGATGCATATGTTGTATCTCAGGACGGATGTCTTCCAATCACGCAGAGGGACAACATATGACTAACATAAATAGAGGGTTAGAGAGATAGAAAGGTGCATATGTTGTGTCCCAGGTTGGATCTTCCGATCACGCAAAGGGGACAACATATGACTGACACAGATAGATAGAGAAAAGCATAGATAGAGATGCATAGAAGTAAAGGTGCATATGTTGCATCCTAAGTCGGATCTTCTAATCACGCAAAGGCGTAACATATGACTGACAGAGAGGATAAGAAAGAAAAACAATTTCGCACATACCTACTTTATCAGAACCCCCAGTCACCCTATATCAGCACCAGAATTAAGGACATAAGTCCGTACATCGAAGAAGTGTTGAGCCACAGTTATAGATAATAAGTAAATTTAATGTATCTCGTAGGATCCCGTATTTATCTCACTGCTCAATCTATCTAAGCGTCATATGGTTAGTCCAAATAAAACTATCTAAGTCCAGATGACTTAACATTGTCTAGTCCTTTCACTTCTAGTTGTGTCTAGTCCATTAGTTTTGAATCATTCGTGCCTACCAGCACATTGAACATAGAGTCTAAACAATTCAGCTTCAGTGCATTACACGCCTCTCATATTTCCCTTGAGCACTAAACTTCATATCACTTCCCAAGAATACTTACGAAAGAAAACATATTTTTGTATTTTTAATTTTTTAATTTTTTTTTGTATTTTTGATTTCTCCCCCTAAATTTGTGCATGGAGAAGAAATTAAATAAAGAAATGCGCAAATTTAAACACACAAGAAATACAAAAAAACTAAATAAAAATAAAAAAATTGAAACTTAATCTTCGAAACGAATCATTTTTAGAAAGCCCACAAGCACATCGAAACGAGCTTTACAGAAGGGTTTGGTAAACAAATCCACCACGTTGTTATCAGTGTGAATTTGTTCCAAACGAATGAGTTTAAGCTCATAACAGTCTCGAATAAAATGAATTTTAATGTCAATGTGCTTGGTTTTTGAATATTGAACTGGATTTTTAGCAATTTGAATGGACACATCATTATCCCAAAAAATGGAAGTGTCAAGAAAGTTCAAACCATAATCCAGCAATTAGTGTTGAATCCAGATAACCTGAGAGCAGCAGGCTCAGGCGGCAATGTATTCAACCTCAGTTGTTGAGGTCGACACCGTTTGTTGTTTCTTGCATTGCCATGACACCAGTCGGTCCCCTAAAAACCGACATCTACCCGATGTAGATTTCCTGTCAAGATCACACCCTCCATCATTGCTGTCAGTAAAAACATATAAATCGAAATCGGGATTTTTAGGATACCAAAGACCCAGTTTAAGGTACCTAAAAATCCTTTTAACAACAATTAAATGGGAGAGTTTAGGATTAGCCTGATAACGAGAGCATTGACAGACGACAAACATGATGTCAGGTCTGCTGGCAGTCAGATACATCAGAGATCCAATCATCGATCGATATTCAGGTTGATCTACGGATTCCCCATCTAGATCTGAAGTCAACAATGGTCTTTCTACCATTAGAGTTGAAGCAATTTTTGCATCTTTAAAACCGAACTTTTCTTGTATGTCTTCCACATATTTCCATTGATGCAATAGAATTCCGACCGAATCCTGTTGAACCTGTAACCCTAGGAACATTGTCATCTCACCCAACGAGCTCATCTCAAATCTTTTCTTCATTACATCCTCGAACTCTTTGCATAGCTCGGTGTTGGTCGACCCGAAGATGATGTCGTCTACGTAGATATGTACAACAATCAAATTTGCATCCACTTTCTTGATGAATAATGTATGATCGACCGTTCCCCTTGTGTATCCGTGTTCAAGCAGATATTCAGTTAGAGTAGCATACCAAGCTTTAGGAGCCTGATGCAAACCATATAGAGCCTTGTCCAACTTGTAAAGATGATTAGGAAACTTTGGATTAACAAACCCTAGGGGTAGATCAACATAAATCTCCTCCTTCACGATTCTATACAAGAAGGCTGTCTTGACATCCATTTGATAAACTGTAAATCCCATGTAAGAAGCATATGCTAGGAATATTTGAATGGCTTCCAAATGTGCTACATGAGCATATACTTCTATGTAGTCCAGACCCTCTATCTGCCTGAATCCACGAATCACCAAACAAGCTTTATTGTGCATAATAACCCCGCTATCATTGTGCTTATTTGTGAAGACCCAACACATGTCCAACGACTTCTTGCCTTTTGGTAGCTCTACCAACTGCCATACTCTCAACTTCTCAAACTGATTTAGTTCTTCATGCATTGCATCTACCTAGCTTGGTTCATTTAATGCCATGGCCACACTTTTTGGTTCAATTTGGCATATGAAGCACGAATAGAGACATTCGTTGACATCTCCACTTTGAGTTAAGGTTTGCACCTGACTTTCTAGTGGACCAATAATGTTCTGGATAGGATGATCACGTTGAACTCTGGTTAAGATAGGATGGTTGATATCATTTACTGTGACTTGAAGATTTGTGATGTTGTCAAATTTTCCCGCTTTCGAATCACCTCCATCTGACTGTCTATGATCATGATAAGTACTTGCCAGAAATTCATTTGTGAATGGCTCTGGAAATAGAAAATCCATGAAGGTTTGAATGGAAGATACATTTTCCCTTGAGAGAACTTCGACTTCTTTGGGCGTAAGGGGAGTGGCTTCGGTGTCAGATATAGACTTTTGGACTGGTGAAGAAGACAAAGTATTTTGTGTGGCTGCATCCACCATATGAGATTCAGGAATCACCACAGATGGACTCGAACCTGATCATGTACCTGAAATATCATCTGAAAACACATTAAAAGATTTAAACAAATAAGTGTAATCAAATAACCAATCTGGTCCAACTCGAGCGTCCGTTGTGTTTTCTTCCATCCAACGCACATCAAATGACTCCACAATCTGTTTGGTGGATTTGTTGTAGACTGGATAAGCAGTACATCCAACATATCCCACGAAATAGCAGTCATCTCCATTTGAATTAAATTTAGAGGTTGATTCCATGTGAAGTAATGTGCAAGGGCATCCAAAGATCCTGAAGTGAGAAACCGTCGGCTTATAACCATATAGAATTTCATATGGGGTCTTCTTCTGCTATTTGTTGATCAAAAGACGGTTCTGAACATATCATGCTGTGTTAATGGCTTCAGCCTAGAAGAAGACTATTAATTTAGAGTCACAAAGCATTGTCCTTGTTGCATCCATCAGAGTTCAATTTCGCCGCTCCGCTACACCGTTTTGTTGAGGTGTCCGAGCAGCATTGTACTGACGCAGTATACCTTTTTTGGCACAAAAATCATCCAGGACAGCATTTTTGAATTATGTGCCATTATCACTTCGAATCCCCTTCACCTTCTCATTGGTTTGATTTTCAATGAGCACAATAAACCTTTTGATAAGTTCAGTAGTTTCGCTCTTAGTAGATAAAAAGAATACTCGTGTAAAGCGTGAGTAATCATCGATTATAACCAAGCAATAAGAGTTTCTATTGATGCTCAGAACGTTCACGGGACCAAATAAATCTATATGAATTAGTTGGAGAGTTTTGTTGATTGTGTTGACCAGCTTGGGCTTGTGTGGCTTGCGATGATGTTTTCCTTGAGCACAGGCTACACATTTCTCAAAAGTAATCAAATCCTTTGTCAGAAGATCTTGGACAATGTTATTCTTAGCAAGACGATTGAGGTTCTTAGCATTTTCACGACTGTGATGATGATGCCAAAGCATAGCATTATGTTCTAAGACTTGTGAGAATAGACATGTTACTTGCTTGGGAACATTATGGTTCATGTCGATGATGTATGCATTCCCTTCATGCTCATATCTCACCAAAATCCAATCCTCTGGTATGATGATACCATGCTTCAAAAGTCAACACTCCTTGTTTGTGAAATGAGTTGAAAAACCTTTGTCGCAAATTTGAGAGACACTCAGTAAACTGTGTTTTCTTTCTGGAGCATAATTGGCATTTTCAAAACTCAAAATCTATTGGTAACCATACCCTTTTGAGTGATTTTTCCTCCTTCTCCTCCCGCAAAGGAAACATACCCTCCATTAAAATTTTAAATGTCATGCAACTGAGAGATGTCTCCTGTCATGTACCTGGGACAGTCACTATCAACAAACCAAGGTCTGATAATATTCCTCCATAGTTGTTCCTGCACAATGAGCGAAATCAGTTAGATTTGGGAATCCAGTCTATAGTGAAACTGGGTTGACCATTTTCATTTATACATGAAACTTCTTGCAATACCATATCCTTTGAATCAACTAATGTAATTGAAGGTTTTATAAGACAATGAGGTGATTGAGCCGCAGGACTTTTGGGCACCCATCTATAATCAGGTTTAAGTATTTTATTACTAACATAGATAGGGGCCTCGATATTTGACTTTTAAAATTTCTTGTCCTTTCTGTTTGACGTTTTGGGAGTCAATTTTTGAATGGATGATGACCCATCAGGTGACCTTGGTGACACCGATCTTAGTTTTACTAATTTTGGTTTCTCTAAGCTATCTTTTGAATTTGATTTCAAAATCTTTTTGTCTTTATTTTCTTTAGCAATCTGATTTCTGTCCTTATTTTCATTCCAATTACCATCATTGGAACGTGACCTCAAGGAATTTAATTTGAAAGGTCTTCCTCATGATACCATCTGCCTACCTTGTGCTTAGTATGTAACATATGCACGATTTGGGTAGTTCTTGGCAATATGTCATTGTGTTCCATAGTGGAAACAAGTCTGTTTCTTCATAAAAAAGCTGTTACTGTTTGTTCCTAGTTTCATGTGCAGATTGTGTCCACAAGTACACAAGCAGTTTGCAGTCTGTTTAACTTGTTTTGGTGGACTATATTTACTAACAACAGGTCCATTAGTATTAGAATTCACAACCACATCATCACAAATATTTGGAACAAAAGGAGTATTAGTTTTTAAAGTAACATTGTTTGAAGAATCAACTGAATTAATGAAAATAGCAGCATCAACTTTCAAAGCATTATTTTTAAAAGTAGTGTCATTTTTCAAAACAAAAACACTTTCTCCATCCCCTTTCTTGTCTTGCACTAGGGATTCATCCGCATGTGAGGTAGAAACGTTAGTATCGTTCACCCTATCATTATTCACTAGCACAACTACAGTAGGTTTGCCATACTGTAGGTCTGCTTCTCTTGTTATTTCTTCCTCGATCAGAGGATTAAAAGTGTAGTTGTCATTGAATGGAGGAGGAACACTATCATAGCCAAGACTTACATTCGTTTTACCTTGGCATTTAAGTTGTTTTTCAATCATGGTCTCAATTTTCTTACTTGACTCATCAAATTTTTAAAATTTAAAATATGCATTTTCAAACTTATTTTTCAACGTGTCTAGCTCGACAGTTAGACTGGCAATCGTTTCTTGAGCATAATCATAGCGTTCTCATTTAGAGTTATATTCTTCTTGAAGTTTTCTAAAATCCTTGGTTTTGGCCTCTAAATTTTCTTTTAAAGGTTTTTGGGCCTTTCTGAGAGTATAGCCTTCATATTTAAGGTCCTTAATTTCCTTAATTAATAATTCATTTTGATCACGATAATGTTTAATTTTATCACTACAGGCTTAAGAACATGGAGTTTCACTAACCTCTTTTGTGGCAGGTGAAGTAGAGACCATGAAGGCAAATTGTAGTTCCATCATCTCTTCTTTGGCTTCTTCCACCTATGAATTCTCACTGATTTGTGCCAAGTTTATTGCTACATGTCCTGTCAGATTCTACGCCTGCATTTGATCCTCCCAGCTGAAGCTTTGTGCCGCCATTGCCAAGTTAGATGTTTCATTGTTGGCTACATCTCCTCTGTTGTTTCCTTCAGGCACCAACGTCCTATCGGGATTGTTCCTAGTGTCTGGCCTAGTACATTCACGAGCAAAATGACCTGGCTCGTGACAGTTGAAGCACTGGAGCTTGCTCTTGTTGAACCCTACATTCTTTTCCACGTTCATTCCCTAATTGTTCTTCCCTGTGCGCTGAGTAAACTTCTTTGCCCTGAATACAGCCATAGTAATTTTCCACGTGATGTCCATCTCTTCCACGTCCTCAAGATGAATCTTATGCAGTTCTCCAACCATGATTGGAGGGGCCAAATCTCCTGCCAGTAGTGCGTTATAACAGTTCATAAACCCAGCCATCAGAGCCATGTTTTCTTCAGTTTCTTTTGTAATTGATGAAGGCTGAGTTGTGGCTGTTGTTTTAGAACTTGATCCAGAAGAACTTGATGGTGCCAGATGTTGATAAGGCACAATGGGATGAGCAAAATATGTTTGTTGAGCAGAGAAGGCATTGTTTGATGAGATTCCTAGATTGAAAGCAGAGTAGGAAGTCACATGGTTGTTTTCACGCTGCTTACCATCCATGTCACATGCCTTGATTATGGCCATCACTTAAGCAAGGCTAAGCTTGATCAAATCCCTAGTCTTCTTCATTATAACCACATTCATGTCCAAACTGCATAGAAGAGAATTCATCAACTTCTTGTTGATCTCAGTGCGTGGTAGACTTTCCCAATCGTGCTCATCTTTGTAGTGAGAGTAACAAATCTTTACATCTGAGCTTCAAGAGACTCCCCTAAAACATGATTAAACATGTTGAACCTATGTCGGAGCAGGTAATGTCTACATTGTCTCATGTCCTCACTCCCTTCATAAACCTCAATTAAGGCCTCCCATAGATCCTTTACAGACTCATATTGCCTAAACCCTTGGGCAATTCCAGGAGATAGGGCCATTGTAAGCGTGGCAAGAGCTCTGTCATGTTCTTCAACCTTTTCAAAATCCTCATCCATTTAGTTTTCTATCTTTTTATCAACAACGGTCTCATCTTCATCATTCAAAGTGGTGGTAATCCTGACTGGACCTCTGAGAATGCTCCTCCATATTCTAGTATCCTTCATTTGAATGTATTTCTCAATTCTGAATTTCCATTCCGGAAATCCATCAGTAGACAGAAGTCGAGGAATACGAGTGGTAGTCCCAATAATAGAGTCCAACTCTAAACGCATTGAACTGTTGTACTCCATTTTAATTAAAAAGGAACTAATAATGTCAAAAGAAACTCAAGGTTTAACTGAAAACTAGAAATTCAACAAATAAGTTGACAGAAAACTCCAAGAATTATTGACCGAAAACGGATGATTTCGGTCAAGAATCAACACCGAAAAAATTCAACAAATAAGTTGACAGAAAACTCCAAGAATTATTGACCGAAAACGGATGATTTTGGTCAAGAATCAACACCGAAAAAATTAAATTTTTCGAACAGATTTCAGTCTAAGCGTTGACCGAAAACTCAGGCTTTGACCACATCAACACTGTAAACTCAGGCTTTGACTAGATAAACACCGTAAACCCTTTAGAATGATGCAACCAAAAACCTTGATTTATTATTTAATAGAATACCACAATCCCATAAATTTCGTGATTTAACTGATAACAATCCAAATCCAATCCCGATAAATCAGAAAAATATGCCCAAAAATCCCGATGAACACAAAGAACACCAAGAACAGTTTCACGAAGAACACAGGAAGAATAATCAATGAAAATCTAATTTTTTAGATTTTTTCGGTTAAACCAATGCTCCAAAAAACAGCCAAAAAAGATTCCAAAGTCCTTGAATACGATTGATACCTGTTCTTGCTCTGATACTAACTGTAAGTCCTAAAACTATGAATCTTATGCAATATCAATCTTAATTGCTTAAAGAATGTAGAATGTTAATAAAGCAATGATTCAATAACACACAAATTCACTTCAAATGAACACGATTCTATTGGGAATAAACCGTCTGGTACATATGAGCTCAATGCAGCCGAATACTAAGAATGGAACAACAACTCCTATATGGCTGCATACAATTTATATATATATATATATATATATATATATATATATATATATATATATATATATATATATATATATATATATATATACGAGCCAAATACAACACGATAAAAGGACCAAGCCCATCATGACCGAATCACCATAGTGATTTCGGTCCTTACAACTGAAAACATAATAAGCCTGTCAATAAAGTACTATTCTAAGCCCAAGAACAATTAACAATATAAGCCCAACATAAGCCACAAAAATATGACCCAACAATAAGGGACTCGACTCATATCAAGTATCACTTCATTCGTATTTAGGATTTAATTCATCCTCAATTTGGCATTGCTCTAAATAGGTAGCTCTCCTTTCTTGGAATTTTCCATACTAAACTATATCAGTACCTTGTCCAATTATGTACTTTGACTAAGTCCAATTTGTCTTCTCTTTCTATATCTCCAAATTCTTGTCCCTGGAATGTAGGCAACCTCTTTTAGATCCTTCATACCGAATCACTTTCCAATCCAAGATTTCACTTCTTGCAAGGTTAAAATGTCGTTTCTCATGAGTAGTATGTCATCAACATACAATACTAGAAAAGTTACTATACTCCTACCAACTTTGGCATACACACAAGACTCATCCTCACTTCTAGAAAAACCAAACACTTTGATTTTTCATGAAACCAAAGATTCCAGCTGTGAGATGCTTGTTTCAACCCATAGTTGGATTTCTCAAGCGTACAGACTCTATTAGGAAACTTTGCATCAACAAAACCCTGTGGCTGACACATGTAAACATCTTCAACCAACTTCCCATTAAGGAAAGAGGTCTTGACATCCATTCGCCAAATTTCATAATCATGAAAAGAATCTATGGCGATCATTATCCTAATAGATTTTATCTTGGCCACTGAGGAGAAGGTCTCATCCTAATCAGTCACTAGGGTTTGAGTAAATCCCTTCGCAACTATTTGTTCCTTGAATGTTAGCACATTTCCATCCAAGTCGTTCTTCTTCCTGAAGATCCATTTGCAACCAACTGTTTTTTGACCAGGTTCTTGATCAACCAAATTTCAAACTTGGTTGTCATTGTGACACCCCATAAATTAGGTCTAAAACAATAGACTGTCTAGTCACCGCAAACCTCTTTGTAATTTGACCTATTGAGTTTTAGTGCATCTTTTGGAAAATATATAGTTTGATTACCATTAAAATAATATATAAAATATTATCTTCCATTGATGGAAAATATCAAAAAAATCATAATACACAAATTGTAACCTTAGTAATACGTCTAAAAAACTAAAAATTCGTATTAAGCGACTATGAGCGAAACAATCACTCTAGTCTTGTAGCACATGTTCACATGTTCTCGTAAATATAAAGAACATCCAAAACGGAGTTCGTATGCAAAATATACGATTGTTTTAAGAAATTGAACAACTAGGTAATGGCTAAATGACTGTTAAGTTTCAAATCATGACCTTCGGTTGAGTCATGGGGTGTTTTAGGAAATGAATTTTTATTCCCAGTCAATTTTCATACGAACCCTATTTAATTTAGAAATTATCATGTTCCTACCTTTTTATACCCGTAAAATACCTTGAGTCGTTATGGACAGGGTTGAGATAGCTAAACGCCAATTTTTGCCAAGAAGTTCGCCTTCTCCCCTAAGTTTCGTTGTGTAGGGTCACTTCTGAGTCTCGGATCAAAAAGATCATTATGTCAAATGAATCAATTTTTGATGTATTATTTTATTTAGGAGCTAATTTCCCGCCGTATGTCGTCTCCACTCTTTTACGAAAAGAAAGTGTGTAACTGTAACCGTATAATACCCGGTTTTAACTTCCAATCCCTTTGTTAGGATAGCTATGCTTTGAGTTAATGACTATCGTTTGTACAGTTAGTCTTAGAATATCGTCTATTATTTGAATTCGTAAACAAAAATGTCACCACTAGAATCTCATGAAACGGGTGTCACCTGCTTAGGATAAAGTTGTAAACTAGGCTTTAATTTAGACTGTAACATCCTGAATTCAGGTATGTCAATTTAATTATTTATTTATTTTTTTTATTGAGGAACTCGACGAGTTGATGCCTCAACTCGTCGAGTAGAGTCTGATCTTTTGGCGCACTTTCATGAGCGGACTCGACGAGTTGAAACCCGACTCACCGAGTCGGTGCTGATTAGGAAAACCCTAATCCCCGGGTTTGGGAGCCTATTTAAATACCTTTATGGCCTTCATTTGCGGCCACTTTGTTCCAGAGAAACCCTAGAGAGCCGAGATAGTGAGTTTAAGGGCAAGAGGAGGTTATTTCTTCATCTTTTTGTGTGGTTTTGCTTGAAGGAAGATAGGAGCACAAATCTAGAGTGTGAAGGGGACTGGATCTAAGCTAATCATCTCGTGATATCATCTTTGGAGGTATAATCCTTTCCATTTTGTGTTATATTGGTTGGACTTCTTGATTTTTGGGTTTTTATCCTCATTTTATGAAAGATCTAGTGAGTATGAGGTCCTCTTTGGGATTATGACATCAGATCTGGACCATGAGAGGTCCCTAGAGTCATTACCTTCTAGCTTTCTGCAAGCAAATAAGCAATTGGAGACTAGGTTGCCATTTCTAGTGTTATTTCTCCATTTGAGGCTTGTTTTGGGTTGCATGCACGTAAAGGTTGCACCTTTACGTGACTTTTGAGTGTTTAAGGGTTAGATCTATGATTTGGCTAAGCAGATCTGACCTCAGGAGGTTGTATGAGCAAGTCAATGGAGGAAACTCGTTGAGTCCATATGTAGACTCGACGAGTCGGACCGCGTTGCCCCGGGGTCTGACTCCAGTGGTGACCCGGTGAGTTGAGGGATAACTCAGTGAGTCGAGTGAGGCTTAGAAAAGGGAAGAGTATGTGGGGACGATGGAACTCACTGAGTCGTCGTATGCACTCAGCGAGTCTGGTCAAATGGATAGTTGACTTTTAGGGTTTGTCAATAAATGGGCCTCGGGCCTGTAGAGGGGTAGAATGGTATTTTACCCTTCCAGGGATTTGCATGAGAGAATATCCAAAATATGAAGAGACAGTTATTTAGTGAAATTTATTATTGTGACTAGGCGGAAGGTAGGGTAGTATTCTGATATCGAGATTTCACCGAGATTCCCGAGGTGAGTCTTCTCACTATACTTTACCTAGAGTGGTAATCAGAGCTATGTGACAATGTATCTTGTAGTCTATTTAGGTGTTGTGATTCTATGTGATATGTGATATGCATGATTCAGAGTTTACAGAGTTAGGACCAATGGGTCCACAGAGTTATGGGACCAAGAGGGTCCCGCAGAGATATTCGACCAGAGGGTCGTCACAGTTATAGCCTTGAGTGGCTGATATGTGTCTATGTGGTATTTTGGGGAACCCACTAAGCATTTATGCTTACAGAGTTTTGTGTATGTGTTTCAGGTACTAGTGATGATCGCGGAAAGGCACCGGCATGATCTGTACACACTCATGGAGCTTTTGTTTTATATGATTCTGGGATATGTTTTGCTATGATGACAATGGATACACTATGTTTATTATTATTTTAAAAATGAAAGTATGGTTTTAAAAATTGTGAAAAATTATTTGAAAATTTGCGTGTTACAAGTTAGTATCAAAGCCTTTGTTTGAGGGATTCGGGTGCACCTTTGGGCGTATCTGAACTCAAACTGAGGATTTGAGGGATTTTCAAAATTAAATTCACAAAATTTTTCTCAAGAGTAAAAATTTATTGAAAGAGCGGAGAAGAGCAGTGTGTACGATCGGCCAGCGCCCGAACGGTGATTTCCCAAAATAACCTTACATTATGAGTTATGAGATATGTATGATATGCATGCTAGAGTAGGCTCGGTATTATTATTAGGACTAGAGTGGCCTGATTTGTGATGCCTTAGCCTAGGGTTTTTGCTGCTAGGAGATGCTTGAGAGTGAAGAGATAGCAGCGAGGAGCTTATGAGAGATCTGCTAGAGAGTAGACTATGTATAGAGAGAGTAGAGTACTTGGGACTTGGGATCCTAGGAGGAGGACTTGGGGTGAATATTGATGCGGTGTGGAAGGAAGTATTGGCCCCGTACTACCGAAGACACCGGATCACTGCGCATCCCAAGTAAGAATCCTTAGGGTACCAGGGATCAAGTAGGAATGGGATATCGAGTGTGTGTACACTCGAGCGAGTCTCTGATATCTTGTGTTGTATTTTAGAGAGACATCATGGTTGGGACACGCCACAGGCCAAGGACTAGTGAGGGGGTGTGAGCGATGAGGAGCCCCTCCAGATGATTCGTGATGAGGTCGTTGCTGCCATCCACGCTGAGACTCCAGAGATGTTCGGGTCTATCAATACCACACTGATTGAGACTTTTGATGAGCGGTATGCTGCTCTTACTGATGCTGTTGTTGCTGCAGCCACTGCAACCGTTGCTGCTGCCAAGTAGCAGGGGGTGACGCGTTGTTGTACTGAGAGTTCAGCAACACGAAGCCACCAGAGTTTGATGGTAATCAAGATACAATAGTCGCGATGAGGTGCATCTCTGACATTGAGGGGTGCTTCTACACATGTTCATGTCCGGAGCATCTGAGAGTCCGGTTCACGCTGAACCAGCTTCGCTTGGGGACAAAGGACTGGTGGAAGTTTATGACAATGCACTATTCTGTTGCAGAGCTTGCTGCAGTGACCTGGGAAAGGTTCACCACTATGTTTCATGATGAGTATGTTCCCCCGGTGGAAAGGGAGCATTTGGCTCGGGAGTTCTTGACCCTCAAGCAGGGTACTGAGTTTGTTACGGTGATCACCAGGATTTCATGAGAGGGCGATAATATGTCTCTTTTGAGCAAGCACATATGAGTCGGTATTTGAGCATTTTGAGGAGAGACATCCGCGAGTTCTTGGCGAACTCGACGTAACGGACATTTTCCGAGCTTCAAGCAAATTCCCGGAAGAGGGAGATTGAGCTAGAGACTCAGGCCAGGAAGGAGGCGGAGTCTTAGGGGAGGGATCGGCTACCGGCACAGTCCCAGCCGGCTGCCAAGCGGGCTAAGCCCGCCGATTCGAGATCAGGGAACCAGAAGGGCCACACTTGTGGCAAGTGCGGCAAGAGTCATGAGGGGGTGTGCAGAGCAGGGTCTTGCTACAAGTATGGCAAGGAGGGGCACATGGCAAAGGATTGCCCCAAGGGATTTGCAGTGTGTTTTCACTGCAACCAGACCGGACACCGGAAGGCCGAGTGTCCGCAGTTGCGAGGGTCAGTTCATGGAGCTTCTCAGGAATTTGTCCCTGCTGCTGTTCGAGCTACGGAGAGTCGGTCGGTGAAGGCCGAGGCACCGAAGGCACGCGGGAGAGCCTTCCAGTTGACAGCGGAGGAGGTCCATGCAACAACCAATGTTGTGGCTGGTGTGTATTCTTTCATTTGTTTATTTTGAGGTTGTGGAGTTATGCTTACATTGTGATATGCGTAGGTACATTTCTTGTGTGTTCTGTACCTGCTTTGGTGTTATTTGACCCGGGTGCGAGTCGGTCTTTTGTGTCGTTAGCCTTTATTCAGTACATCAGTATTCGTCAAGAGGCGTTGAGTTGACCTTTGCGAGTTTCCATAGCTGATGAGAGAGCAGTGTATGCCACTGATGTGATTCGAGGATGTGTACTCGAGATCTTCGACGTGGAGTTTCCGATTGATTTGGTCCTGATTGCTATGGGAGATGTCTGTGTTATCGTGGGTATGGACTGGTTGAGCAGATTTGGAGTGGTTATCGACTGCGAGCGACAGCTGGTGACCATATGAGACCCTAGTGGGGGAGTTCTTGCGGTTTCTAGCGAGGGTACCCGTTCTGGGTCTGCATTTTGTTCAGCCGCGAGAGCGAGGCAGAGTCTACAGTAGGGCTGTGGTGGGTTTGTGGCGTAAGTGGTGGATACGAGGGTAGGTGCTGAGAGACCGAGGTCGGTCGATGAGGTTCCGATAGTGCGTAAGTTCCCAGATGTTTTCCTCGAAGAGTTTCCGGGTGTGCCTCCCGAGAGGCAGGTGGAGTTCCGTATCGATTTGGTTCCGGGGGCAGTGCCTATCACCAAGGCGCCATATCGCCTTGCACCTCCAGAGATGCAGGAGTTATCCTCGTAGCTTCAGGAGCTGCTGGGAAAGGGGTTTATATGGCCGAGTAGCTCGCCATGGGGAGCGCCGATCCTTTTTGTCAAGAAAAAAGATGGTTCACACCGAATGTGCATTGACTACCGGGAGTTGAACAAGTTGACGGTCAAGAACCGTTACCCCTTACTGAGCATCAACGATTTGTTCAATTAGTTGAAGGGAGCGTCTTGGTTCTCCAAGATTGATTTTAGGTCTGGATATCATCAGATGAGGGTGCGTGGTGAGGATATCCAGAAGACAGCGTTCAGGACTCGTTACGGGCATTACGAGTTCGTGGTGATGCCTTTCAGGCTCACCAATGTACCGTCGGCGTTCATGGATCTCATGAACAGGGTGTGCAGGCCGATGTTGGATCGTTCGGTGATCATGTTCATTGATGATATATTAGTTGGATAAGGTGTCTAAGTCCATAACTATTTCTGGTAAGTATTTGACCCGACCCAGCATGGTCCATTTGGGTTGCATGGCACCATGCAATTGGATAAACTAAATGAGAGAAATAACACATATGGTTTATTAATATATTATAAGTTCTAATATATTAATAATATTATTTAATTAGTTTTGATCAACAATTAATTTAGAATTAATTAAGTGATCAAAAGATAACTAATTAAATATATGGGTAGATTATGTAAATCTTCCATATCTTATATAGTGGGCTAAGAGGCTCCATGGATTATCAAGTTGGGTTCCACCCATAGGAAGCTCCATGGAGTTAACCCATGGATCAAGAAATGAAGAGTCATGCTACATTAGGGTTTACCTAATGCAACACACTATATAAGCAATGTGTTTCTCCCCAAAATCAGTTACACTAAGAAACAAGAGGACTTGGCCGATTTTGCATGTGTTAGAGTATTCTCTCAAGTTTATTCTTTGCATTTGGTGTTGTGTGAAGCATTTGAGGCATCACACTTGAGGTGCTCGGCTCACAAGGTTTCAAGGAACACTTTCAACAACAAGGTATGTACTTCTATCTTTTATACAAAGAAAATTGTACCCCATGTATGCTAGATAGGTTCATAACCTTGGAAAACAACTTTGCATGATTATTATACAAACATAGATCCAAGGTTATTAGGGTTGCATGTACACTTAGGAAGTGTTAGAATGCTCAAAACCCATCAATATTAGTGTATTCGAGATCCAGAGAGCAGCATGAGGAGCATTTGAGGGAGATCCTCGGAGTTCTGAGATCAGAGAGGCTTTACGCCAAATTCTCCAAGTGCGATTTCTGGTTATGAGAGGTCCAGTTTCTAAGACACCTCGTCAAACAGAATGGGATATTGGTTAATCAGGCCAAGATTGAGGCGGTAATGAGGTGGGAGGTGCCGAGATCCCCTTCGGAGATCAGGAGATTCCTGGGGTTGGCTGGTTATTATCGGAGATTCATCCAAGATTTCTCTAGGATTGCAATTCCTCTCACCAAACTAACCTGAAAAGGCGTAACTTTTAGTTGGGGCCCGGAGTAGCAGGCCTCATTCGAGACACTTCGCAAGAGATTGTGCGAAGCCCCAATGTTGGCCCTCCCGGAGGGAATGGAGGACTTTGTTGTATATTGTGACGCGTTGATATCGGGACTGGGTGCGGTGCTGATGCAGAGAGGTCATGTGATAGCATACGCATCAAGGCAGCTAAAGCCTCATCAGACGAGGTATCCTACTCACGATCTAGAGTTGGGGGCTGTGGTGTTCGCCCTCAAGATCTGGCGTCACTATTTATATAGGGTTCGGTGTACCATATACATGGACCACAAGAGCTTGAAGTATTTGATGGATCAACCCAACCTGAACATGCGTCAGAGGAGATGGTTGGACGTGGTAAAGGATTATGAGTGTGAGATCCTGTACCACCCGGGCAAGGCTAACGTGGTAGCCGATGCCTTGAGTCGCAGGGCAGAGAGTGCCCCTTTGCGAGATGTTTGTCTGAGGTTGAAAGTGATGACTCCGGTGTTGGACACCATTCGGGAGGCCCAGGTAGAGGCCATGAGACCGGAGAACCGCAAGAGAGAGCGGGTGATTGGACAGATATCTGCGTTCATTTCGATAGTCGGGGCTTATGACCTTACAGGGCCGGATTTGGGTGCCATTTGAGGGCGGAGCACGTGCCATTTTGATGGAAGAGGCGCACAGGTCGAGGTTTTCGATCCATCCCAGGGCCACTAATATGTATTTGGACCTGAAAAGAGACTATTGGTGGCCCTGTATGAAGAGGGATGTGGCGTGGTTTGTGGAGAGGTGCTTGAACTGTCGTAGGGTTAAGACCGAACACCAGTGTCCACGTGGCAAGTTGCAGCCGCTTGAGGTTCCCCACTGGAAGTGGGAACAGATTTCCATGGATTTTATCACCAAATTGTCGAGGACTGCGAGAGGCGTCGATGAAATTTGGGTGATCAAAGAGCGCTCATTTTCTTGCTATCAGCGAGAGCTCTTCTGCGGAGAGGCTGGCAGAAGTTTATGTGAGGGAGGTGGTATCGCGGCATGGTGTACCGATCTCGATTGTGTCAGATCGAGATGTGCGTTTCACTTCCAGATTCTGGAAGAAGTTCCATGAGGAGTTAGGTACTAGGCTGCATTTCAGTACCGCTTATCACCCACAGACGGAAGGACTGAGTGAGCGGACGATTCAGACGCTCGAGGAGATGCTTCGGGCATGTGTGTTGGATTTCGGAGGGAGTTGGGACACGTATCTGATGGGTTTTGGTCCTAAGAACATCCTATGTGCTCATACAAACCCTAATGCTTGGATCTAGGTTTCTCTATTGTACATGCAAGTTATCCAAGACTATAAACCCTAATTCTAACATTCAAGGAATCATATTAACATGAGAATAGGTTTAAGATGTTACCTTGATTGTTATGTAGCAATAACAATCCCAAATCTCCTTGTATTGACTTTAGAAAGCTTAGAGTCACAATTGTCACTCCTCTAATGGTTCACAAACACCAAGAGCAAGAGGATGAAGAGGAGAGAGGATGGAGGCTGCCCAAAAACGTCTACAAACCCTAGAGGAGTCTTGTCCACGTTTTTGGTCCTTTAGGGATATATATATATATAGTGAGGCTATTAGGGTTATCTAACAAGGAAACCCTAATTGGGATGCTTAAACCCTAAGCAACCCATAGACTCCTTTAATTAAGGCCTTGGACGATTTCCTTATGGGTTTCCCCATAGAATTCGTCCACCCATTAATACAAGGCAATCCATGACCCAAATTGCAATTATCTTATAATTACAATTCCAGTCCCTTAAGTTTAATTAATCTGTTTTAGTCACAAAACTAATTACCAATTAATTATTGACTAATATTAATTAAACAATATGATTTCTCCTTTAATATATTATTCCCATAATATATTAATAAATCATATTTAATCCTTTCTCTCCATAATTCATCCTATCAAGTTGCTTTGGTGAAGGCAACCCAAAAGGACCATGCACCATCGGGTCAAGTACATACCAAAATAGTTATGGACTTAGACACTAATCCAACAGTCTCCTACTTGGATAAGTCTAATAATTATTATGCATATGACTTCAGATCCTGATCTGCAATCGTAGCTTTCCAAAGCCGCTGTCAACTCTGATCCTATCAGATACGCGTGTCCTTAGATAAGGGATCATATATTCCTCCATTCTAGATATCGTATGAGACATGATTTCAAATCATTCTCTTTGTACTATATCTCGATTCCCGATTTATGACGAATGACTAATTGAACAAGTCAAATTAGCCCTAGCCCGGCCGAGCATTTACGTTTGTCATCACAAAATCATCGACGGGACCAAAGATACCGCTTTTATCCTACTTTGGATAAAAGGAACGGATAAACTTTGATACAATGCTTGCTTGCACTTACTCACCGAATCACACACAACAATATGTTTTATCACACCAAGTTACTAGTGCGTTTACATATTATCAATGTGCAACCGATTCGCAAGATACCACTCACACATCTCGGTTTCAAGAATATAAGATGTTATCGTCTCACCAATCACTCGTGATACAATTCATAGAGTGATCCAAGTGAGCGTGGGTTTAATCCAATGCTCAAATCATATTCATAAGCACTCACGAACATTGCAGCAAACCTTTGCTATGTCTAATATGCTCTAGACAATCTACAAACCAATTCATGACAGTCTTCATTCATACTTACTTCCAACGTATGACTAACTGTGGTCGTTTGAATAATTTCATCATTCTTAATAAACTCAATTATTCAGGAAGTCAAAACATGCAAATGTGAACCACAAGAATAATACTAATCCCATATGGCCTCAAACCTTTGAGTATAAATAAAACACCTTTTATTTATCACCATATCGATTACTCATTATTTGTCATTTCGGGTAATCAACTTCTTACTTGAATTATTACACTTGGCCCATGCTCCTAGCATGCACACAATGTTTACCTATGGTTCTTACTTTGTGAAATAGACCAAATTGAGCACATTTCCAATCATTCTCATTTCACAACTCCAAATCCTTTTTCATAAGTTAAAGAATATCAAATTCTTGCTACTTATAGAATATGCTAGATTCTAACATTTTATGCAATTGTCCTTTCGTAAATTCACTGCACCAAAGTCACAAAGACTATTGCCAATGATATTACAAAGTCCTCTATCGGAGATTGTTACAAGACAATTCCTTAGATATGATGTCTCTCACTCAAAGTACATTCCTTTGAACATCCTTTTGCATAATAGTTTCTAATCAAGACATAGATTTTCAATATTCAATTCCCAATAGGTACGCGTTTCCATATTTTCAATATGACAACTCATTCTTAATAGAATCTCATCTACTCATAATAATGTCGATATGATCCATCCAATATGGAAACATTTCCATATTTTCCAATACTATACTTCCAACTACTCACAAGCGACCAATCCTCGGCTAACATTGGATTGTCCTTTGATAGTTGTTTAATTTTTTAGTCAAAACCGATTCTTGTCCTTTTTCCCTCTAAATGCGCTAGACATTTGGAAAATTTTAGAATGGTCAAATATTAAAGCATTTGCAATCGATCCTATACCTGAAGCGTATGGGACACGACGCATAATGTTTTATTTGCTATGTTCTCAAAATTCGAATTGTGAAGAGGAATGTGGTAATCATAATCGAAATTTTAAGAACACACTATGTACCTTTGACTAAATTTATTAACATTTCTCAACCTAAGCCTTTAGATTTGAAATGAAGCATAATATTCTCTCCCTTAATTATAGCAAAACAACTTTACAACCCTTACGACTTTGCAAGGTATAACTCTTGTTTTCTATAGTTAATATTGCCAACTTGCAATACGTGCCTTAATAATCATATAATCATAACATTTATGCTCCCACTATCATGATGATTATTATAAAACATAACACTTATGCTCCCACTAGCTTTGACATGTATTCAGAAACAGCTTAACTTTCAGAAAAACAATGCTTATTGAATTTCTTAAGTTCATGTTTCTTAGTGCTTTGATAATCTTTTATCAAGGATTCTTGAACTTATACACCTTTGCCTTAGATAGTTCATATGTGTGTCTAAACAATTAAGACTAATTCCCAAACCTCACAATTCAAATTATGAAAAGGGATACCGTAACCATAATCGAATTCGAGAATGCAATTTTACAATCACTATCTTCTTAAAATCTCTCTTAGTGAAATCATTTCCTCACAATCATTTTCATGAAGGAGGAAATCTTATGACACTTAGATTTAAACGGTGTATTTGTTCCTATCCATGTGAATTTGTTAAAACCAAGGTTTACGACAAATTCAAACTCATATGGACCGAACTTTCTTAATCTCGATTTCTTGCCTTATGGTAGCACAGCTGCCCACCACGTCTTCCAAGTAGTTAAGAAGCTCACCTTTTCTTATCAATGTAATTTTCATTGATCAAGGTCCTTGCCTTTTATGCATTCAAATGAGAACTCATAGGACTCACATGCATAATTAACTCGATTGGATCGGCACAGAAACAAAATAATGTCAACACGTTGGGTTGTAAACCTCAACTCGTGTGCTAGTGATGACCGATAAGGTCTATTTGATTTTTTCTTGAAACCTTTCAAGACCAATAAGACTCCCACTGACTCCTTGAAATATAAGATTCTCTTGTCAACAACCATTTCTTGACAAACAAATATTCAAGAGTTAGTGTAGCTTTTATCAAAACACTTCATAAATTGGTCCTAGTTGGTCTTTGTCTTATCCAAGACATCACAACTTTACACATTTGATGAATGTTATAAACCTTCTTAATACTTATCACTCAATGTCACACTCTTAACATTAAGAGTTGTTTTGGAACGAAGTATGATTGACTTATTGATTTAACCATTTCTTCAATCCTTGATTCCTCTTCTTAAACATACAATTGTACTAAGACTCACTTAGAGGATCAATTGAGATATGGTTCTTAATCATTCAGACCTATCATAAAGCATAAAAGGTACTCTCCCTTCTTCTTATAATGAAGAAACTTTTATTTTTCTGCCTACTTGATTCTTCTTATTCGTTCTGCTATTGATTTAAACTTTTTCAATCAATTCAGAATTACACTTAATCTTATAAGTATAATTATATTTACTAAACCTTTAGTAAATCATAACGAATATCTTTGTTACTCTTATGGTGGACTTGATCAACATGCAGCTTTGTGTATTCGATCTCCAAGTCCTTCACTTGACACTTTGTCAATGAATTAGTCTAATTTCCAAATATGAAATTTCTCATTCATCGTGCAACCAAGTTGCATGATTCCAAGTTTCTATCCAATTGAAACTTGGACGATGAGAAACTCTCCCTATTTGGTAAATTCTCGACTTTCCATAAATAACTTAATAAGAACCAAATCCATTATTGCTAATATTCAAACATCAATTTTTTCATATACGCCATTGCAAGGATAAATAAATAATATAAAATCAAAATTTAGTTTGTTGCGGAAAAATTTGTCCTTACAATGCAATTCATTGAAAAACTATGCTAATACATCTTTCTTAGCAATCTAATTCTAACTCTAAGTAGTAGCTCAAGAATCTAATCTTCGAGAAATGCGATCGAAATTCATTCCTTCACGGTTAGATTTTGCTCACTTCTTCCCTTAAGCTTCCTTTCTTTTCTTCGATCCTACAAAACATCAATTGTAATCTTATCACATTATGTATTAAGGATCTTGAATAGAAGCTTAAAAGAGTTAGTTAATGGATTTTACCTATATTAGAGCCATACGTTTCGACTCTCCCATCTCTTAGATCTCTTAGGTAAATGGGGCAGCTTCGTCTCCAATGCCCTTTCTCTTGGCAATAAAAGCAAATTGACTCTTTTGGAACATGACATGGAACTACTTCAGACATTGCCTTTCTCTTATGATCAAACCTTTTGATCATAGCATGTCTTTCGTTGCCATTGTCTATATCCATAGAGGTCTTGAAGGCAGATTCACCAATCAACTTTGCTTTTCCATTGCGCCAAAACATTTCTGATTCAGCAGCAATAAGCATATAGGTGAGATCTACAAGGGTCATGTCGCGGTTCATCATATAGTACTCTCTTACGAACTCACTATATGAGTTAGGAAGTGAATGAAGAACCCAATCAACAGCCATTTCCTCACAGACAACGGATCCCAACATTCTTAACCTATCAATGTGTGACTTCATCCCTAGGACGTGTGCACACACCGACTTTCCTTCTTTATGTTTACTTGCCAAAAGGGCTGCAGTGATCTTGAACTTTTCAAGCCTTTGAACTTGTGGGTTAGGGAGAATAACTGGAGGAGGAGGAGGAAGTGAAGTATGATCTCTTGTTCCTCGATCGAATCGTGGAATATCATCTTCATGTGGAATGCTTGTTCCACGGGATTTGAGAAGACCATAGTTGTCAAACTTTGACATCTACAAAACGGGAGAAAACGAATTCAAGTTAGTTGATTGATTGAGTCCTTAGTAAATCACCCAAATGAGATACTAAGGCTAGGACCCAACACAATATTCCACAACTCGGGAGAGGGATGTCGTAACCCTAATTGCAGAATATTTGAAGGTAAGTGAATGACGATTCACTAATTTTCCACCATGAAAAACGAAAAAGAAATTTATGTTTTAAATCTATGAAAACTCCTAGATCCTATGAGATTCATTGAACATTTCAATGGCATGTTTAAATCTCGATATGCCCCTCTAGTTTGTGACTGGGATGCCGAGGATCACAAAGCAGGTGTGAATAACCATGCAAACTTACATGGTGCCCTCACATGTTACAATCACCTATTCGATGTGCCGGTAAACCACACACGCTCCACCAAACTATGACAAACATTGAGTCACCCTTTGCTACCTTTGCTTAGAACCATTTAGTGTGCCGGTAAACCACACACGCTCCACTATCGTCTTCGCAAGGGCACAAAGTGTAATTTCATGGAATTGCATCAAGTCACTTTTGCCTAAGTAACTAAGATTGGGAATTTGAAAAACATTTAGTTACTTTAGTAATTCATTATACTTATAATGGAAGGTTTCTTCCTATCCTACCCGTTCGGCTAACGACCCTCCACTAGTCAAGAGTGCGGTGGGTAAGAGTGGATACCCATTCAGTTGCCATTTTATAGGCAATTTCCTTAAACACCCCTTATAGACTAGCTTCGTGAATGAGGCCTACTAACGGTAAGACTGACTTTTACTCATACATATATATATATATATATATATATATATATATATATATATATATATATATATATATATATATATATATATATAATGTTAGACTTTTAATGTTATATATAGTATAGGGTGCATTTTACACTTTTAAAATACTAGGTGGTATAATTTAACAATTATACTTTTAATTCAATTAAATTGTAAACCTAAACTTTTATGGATTTATTAAACCTCTTTTAATTATACACCTTAATTAATTAATAAAACCATAAGGGTGTGATATGAACTTTTCAAAACAATACTAGGGTTTTAGAATTTAACATTCCTAAATTAAACTTTTAATCAACTTTTAAGTTCAAAAACTTAAGGGAAAGTTTTGAAACATTTCAAAACATTAGGGTTTAGAATTTAAATATACATCAAAATTAAACAATTAATCAAAATTTAAATTCCAAAACTTGAGGGCAAGTTTTGAAACCTTTTTCAAAACATTAGGGTTTCAACTATTTAAATTTCAAAACAACAAAACTTTTTGGGTTCAAATTTAAACTATAAAACCTAAAAGGGAAAATATGAAACTTTTCAAAGCACAAGTATCAAATAACAAATAATCTAAATTAACATTTAATCACATAATTATCCATATTTGATTTATTTAATGATTTCTTGCAAAACAGTTTACCAATTTAATCAAAATAATTAATCAATTATCACATAAGGAAACAAATATTTTATTAATTGATAAATATCTTCAATTAGATCAAGAATATAGTCAAATATATCATAAAATCGGATTTATATTGATCTAATATGATAAGGAAACTATCCTTAAGCAAAAACAGCAAGAAATCCTGAAGTTTGTTCCATCTGACGAGTTGACTCGTTGAGTCAAGCATGGACTCATCGAGTCAGCATGGACTCGGCGAGTTCAGCTATGGACTCGGCGAGTCCAGCCTCCAGAAACCAAAAAATCAAATTTTTCAATCATACAATGCACCAATACAATAGAAACCAGTCTAGGCTCTGATACCACTGATGGGTTTTGGTCCTAAGAACATCCTATGTGCTCATACAAACCCTAATGCTTGGATCTAGGTTTCTCTATTGTACATGAAAGTTATCCAAGACTATAAACCCTAATTCTAACATTCAAGGAATCATATTAACATGAGAATACGTTTAAGATGTTACCTTGATTGTTATGTAGCAATAACAATCCCAAATCTCCTTGTATTGACTTTAGAAAGCTTAGATTCACAATTGTCACTCCTCTAATGGTTCACAAACGCCAAGAGCAAGAGGATGAAGAGGAGAGAGGATGGAGGCTGCCCAAAAACGTCTACAAACCCTAGAGGAGCCTTGTCCACGTTTTTGGTCCTTTAGGGATATATATATATATATATATATATATATATATATATATATATATATATATATATATATATATATATATATATATATATATATATATATAGTGAGGCTATTAGGGTTATCTAACAAGGAAACCCTAATTGGGATGCTTAAACCCTAAGCAACCCATAGACTCCTTTAATTAAGGCCTTGGACGATTTCCTTATGGGTTTCCCCATAGAATTCATCCACCCATTAATACAAGGCAATCCATGACCCAAATTGCAATTATCTTATAATTACAATTCCAGTCCCTTAAGTTTAATTAATCTCTTTTAGTCACAAAACTAATTACCAATTAATTATTGACTAATATTAATTAAACAATATGATTTCTCCTTTAATATATTATTCCCATAATATATTAATAAATCATATTTAATCCTTTCTCTCCATAATTCATCCTATCAAGTTGCTTTGGTGAAGGCAACCCAAAAGGACCATGCACCATCGGGTCAAGTACATACCAAAATAGTTATGGACTTAGACACTAATCCAACAGTATCTGCCTTTGGCTGAGTATTCCTATAACAACAGCCACCATTTAAGCATTGGTATGCCTCCCTTCGAGTTGTTGTATGGGAGGAAGTGTCAAACTCCCATCTGTTGGGGAAAGGTAGGACAGCGAGTGATGGGTAGCACGGAGATAGTGCTTCAGACGACTGAGCAGATACAGCAGGTCAGACAGAGATTGTTGACGGCTCAGAGTCGTTAGAAGAGCTGCGTAGATAGGCGTCGCTCGAAGCTCGAGTTCCAAGTTGGTGATTTCGTTCTCCTGAAGGTGTCACCTTGGAAAGGTGTGATCCAGTTCAGGAAGGTGTCCATTCCGGGTGATTGCAAGGGTAGGCAGGGTAGCGTATCGTTTGGAGTTACCTGCGGAGTTGAGTCAGATTCATGATACCTTCCACGTGTCTCAGTTGAGGAAGTGTATTGTCGATGAATCGGCGATGGTACCATTAGAGGATATTCAGGTGGATGCGAGCCTGAATTATGTTGAAAAGCCAATTGCAATTCGGGATCAAAGAATCACGGTTTTGGGGAATAAGGAGGTGTCATTGGTACAGGTTCAGTGGCAACATCGGAAAGGGTCCGAGCTGACATGGGAGCCAGAGACTGAGATGCGTGAGCAATATCCAGAGTTATTTGCAGAGCGAGACTTCGAGGGCGAAGTCTGATTCTAGTGGGGGAGAATTGTAACATCCTGAATTCGGGTATGTCAATTTAATTATTTATTTATTGTTTTATTGAGGAACTCGACGAGTTGATGCCTCAACTCGTCGAGTAGAGTCTGATCTTTTGGCGCATTTTCATGAGCGGACTCGACGAGTTGAAACCCGACTAACCGAGTCGGTGCTGATTAGGAAAACCCTAATCCCCGGGTTTGGGAGCCTATTTAAAGTCCTTTATGGCCTTCATTTGCGGCCACTTTGTTCCAGAGAAACCCTAGAGAGCCGAGATAGTGAGTTTGAGGGCAAGAGGAGGTTATTTCTTCATCTTTTTGTGTGGTTTTGCTTGAAGGAAGATAGGAGCACAAATCTAGAGTGTGAAGGGGACTGGATCTGAGCTAATCATCTCGTGATATCATCTTTGGAGGTATAATCCTTTCCATTTTGTGTTATATTGGTTGGACTTCTTGATTTTTGGGTTTTTATCCTCATTTTATGAAAGATCTAGTGAGTATGAGGTCCTCTTTGGGATTATGACATCAGATCTGAACCATGAGAGGTCCCTAGAGTCATTACCTTCTAGCTTTCTGCAAGCAAATAAGCAATTGGAGACTAGGTTGCCATTTCTAGTGTTATTTCTCCATTTGAGGCTTGTTTTGGGTTGCATGCACGTAAAGGTTGCACCTTTACGTGACTTTTGAGTGCTTAAGGGTTAGATCTATGATTTGGCTAAGCAGATCTGACCTCAGGAGGTTGTATGAGCAAGTCAATGGAGGAAACTCGAGGATGTGTACTCGAGATCTTCGGCATGGAGTTTCCTATTGATTTGGTCCCGATTTCTATGGGAGATGTCAATGTCATCGTGGGTATGGACTGGTTGAGAAGATTTGTAGCGGTTATCGACTGCGAGCGACAACTGGTGACGATATGAGACCCTAGTGGGGGAGTTCTTGCGGTTTATGGCGAGGGTACCCGTTCTGGGTCAACATTTTGTTCAGCCGCGAGAGCGAGGCAGAGTCTACAGCAGGGTTGTGGTGGGTTTGTGGCTTTTGTGGTGGATACGAGGGTAGGTGCAGAGACCGGGGTCAGTCGATGAGGTTCTGATAGTGTGTGAGTTCTCGGATGTTTTCCCCGAGGAGTTGTCGGGTGTGCCTCCCGAGAGTTTGATGGGACTCAGGATCCGATAGCTGCGATGAGGTGCATCTCTGACATTGAGGGGTGCTTATACACATGTTCATGTCCGGAGCATCTGAGAGTCTGGTTCGCGCTGAACCAGCTTCGCATGGGGGCAAGGGACTGGTGGAAGCTTTTGACAGCGCAATATTCTGCTGTAGAGCTTGCTACGGTGACCTAGGAGAGGTTCACCGCTATGTTTCGTGATGAGTACGTTCCCCCGGTGGAAAGGGATTGTTTGGCTCAGGAGTTCTTGAATCTCAAGCAGGGTACTGAGTCTATTACGGTGATCACCAGGATGTTTCATGAAAGAGCGATGTTCTTCCCTGAGCACGTGTCTTCGGAGCAGGCAGTGATGAGTCGGTATCTGAGCATTTTTAGGAGAGACATCCGCAAGTTCGTGGCGAACTCAATGTACCGGACATTTTCCGAGCTTCAGGTAAATGCCCGGAAGAGGGAGATTGAGCTAGAGACTCAGGCCAGGTAGGAAGCAGAGTGTCAAGGGAGGGATCAGCAACCGGCACAGTCCCAGCCGGCTGCCAAGAGGGCTAAGCCCACCGATTTGAGATCAGGGAACCACAAGGTCCGCACTTGTGGCAAGTGCGGCAAGAGTCATGAGGGGGTGTGCAGAGCAGGGTCTTGCTACGAGTGTGGCAAGCAGGGGCACATGGCCAAGGATTTCCCCAAGGGATTTGCAGTGTGTTTTCACTACAACCAGACCGGACACCGGAAGACCGAGTGTCCGCAATTGCGAGGGTCAGCTCAGGGAGTTTCTCGGGGATCTGTCCCTGCTGATGTTCGAGCTACAGAGAGTCGGCCGGTGAAGGCCGAGGCGCTGAAGGCTCGCAAGAGAGCCTTCTAGTTGACAGCGGAGGAGGTCCGCGCAGCACCCGATGTTGTGGCTGGTATATATTCTTTCATCTGTTTATTTTGAGTTTGTGGTGTTATGCTTATATTGTGATATGCGTAGGTACATTTCTTGTCTGTTCTGTATCTGCTTTGGTGTTATTTGACTCGGGTGCGAGTCGGTCTTTTGTGTCGTGAGCCCTTAGTCAGATATATAGATCTATATGGGGTTGACATCCCCACCTACGAGGTTGACTCGGGTACATTTCTTTTGTGATATGCGTAGGTACATAGTTAAAGGCTTTTAGTGAGATACATACATATATATATATATATATATATATATATATATATATATATATATATATATATATATACGGGATTGACGTCCCCACCTACGGTTGCTAACTACAACCTCGACAGATTAAGTGTCTATTTTCGTTACTACAACATACAATGAAGTGTTGTAGGGGGTACATTCAGTGACATAGCTCGGTTATAGGACTCACTATAAACATTAACTAGAATCTCTCTCTCTCTCTCTCACTACAAACCATGGTCTTGGTTGCTTTCAAAACTATTTTAAGTATGGATTTACTTATGGACTCTCTTTTACTACAAACCATGGGCTTGGTTGCTATCAAAACTATTTTTAAGTATGGATTTACGTATGGCAAGATACATTTTAGCTTTTAAAGAATCTGCAAACACAGTTTTAAGTATGGTTATACTTACAAAGAAAATAATCTTTAGAATTTTTAAAAGTATTACTGTTGTTAGCAAAAAAACCTATAACTCTCACCAACCTTGTGTTGACCCTTAAAATTACATCTATTCTTAGGGAATCACTGGACAGACATTCAAGGTGGAATGGATTACAAGAAACCTAGGGACTAGTTTCTGTTATGTCTGTCTAACTATTTAAGGCAATTTATGTACCATACTATTGTGACAACCCGAATCTTTTTCTGTCAATGTTAGTCTGATTCCGTTAATAAAATTTAAATCTTATTTAGTTCTGTTAAATTCTTATGATTTGGAAAACCATTTAGGTTATATAATTGAATTTTCTTTTATGATTCGGAACCAAAATCACGCGAAAACCCAAGTTTCCTCTGAAAATCAGCGAAAATCCGGCCTGACTGGTGTTCACGACCGTGAACCCGATCACGGCCGGGTTCACAGCCATAAACCCATTCTCAGTGGGTAGACCCCACCATTGACCATACACCCAGCCTATATATAAGGGACTCCAACCCTCATTTGAACTTTTCTGGCCGAAAACTCTCCCACTCTCTCTCTCTCGCTCTCTCTAACCTCTCAACTGTAAACACAAAAACACCATCTTTTCTTCCTAAAATCATCAAGATCACCTTTGGAGGTTGTTTTGGAGCATCTAAAACGCATTTTTTTTTTATCGAATCCAACATCCTTGTTCTTGAGTTTACGGCCGGACACCCTTCAAATCTTCAAAGGCCACAAACCGTTTACGGCCGTAAACCCTTCAAAGATTCATATATCCTTCAAGAACATTGTTCACAACCGTAAACCCTTCAAGGGGTAGTTCACAGCTGCAAACTCCTTCACACCATGAATCTTGGCCGCAAACCCACTTTTCCACCTCAATCGAGTCTCGGTAACATTCGTAAACCAATAACAAGTGTTTTTCCAACACTATAATAAATTGTTTTGCTAATAAAATACAAATATGTATTAATTGTTATTAGGATCCCATTGAGTGCCGCGTACATCAACTCGAGGGTCTTCATTCCCAGTTTCGTTGTCCAACACTTTTATGCAACTAACAGTGAGTTCATACCTCTATGCTTTTATGATTTTAATGTTTTCAGGGGGAGAATACAAGCCAAACACAAATGATTTTATGAATTCATACAAAAAGGACTTCAATACACTTAAAACTCATACAACCACATTTTTATAAAATATTTATAGATATTTTATCCCTTTTGCAACATGTTGAGCATAAGGGACGTTTTCAACTTACAAGTGTAATCACATAGTGTTTTTTAGATCAATACATAAATCAAAGTAGATATAGAAGCATACAAACTATAATAGGTATAGTTTGGGAATTCAATACACGGTTTTACATATATAAGCATAAAAACTATAATAGGTATAGTTTGGGAATTCAATACACGGTTTTACATATATAAGCATACAAACAATAATAGGTATAATTTGGAAATTCAATACACGGTTTTACATATACAAGCATATAAACTATTATAAGAATATAGTTTAGGGAACGAATGTATCTTTTATAAACTTATCCGTTATTTCTAAAAAAGATTTTCCATATTATTACTTGTAAAGTCATTAATCTAGTTTGAGAGATACGTCTTTGGGTACAATTACATGTACTAGTGGAAGACTACCCTTATGAACCAAAGTCTCCTCGAGGGAGAGCGTGAGTTTGTGTATACATCTATACGAGACTGACAATCCCGCACCTTGTTGTTAGCTACAGTAGGACCGGCAGGTCTACGGGTGACAAAGTCATAAAGGATATTGGCATCCGATTCACGTCGTCTCAGTTAGTATAGTCATAAAACGTGCATGTAGATAACAACGATATAGTTACGTAGTAATATACTTTACATGAACAATGCTTATTTAACATAAGTATGGAAAATACATGGTTTTATTTTGAGTAATGAAACTACTATACATATTGGTCATAGCCATGGTTTTTCTTATACAAGGGATTTTACATTCAAAACAGTATTCCACATTTCATCTGGTGGTAAACAGGCATCTAAACTAATACTTTATGGAACACTATAACAAACTCATATGTTAGAAAATATTGGATTTTCTTGGAAACATATTAACATTTTCAATGATTCATTAACAAGTTTTCATTACAAAAATATGCTTATCAACTCACCGGCTTAATGCTGATATACTCTTTCAAAATAAGTTGTAGTCTCAGGAAATCAATAGACAGGTACCCCCGCAGCTTTTGAGAAGACGGAGCGTATAAAGTCACGTATTTTATATTTTTTCTGTACTTTGATGTATACAATCTATGTATCAAACATATGTAAATATTATATTTAATCAATGTAATGGTTGTGTTTACTTTGATTTCAATGATGCAATTGTTATGATACTACACATGACGTCCTCCACCCCTAAACGTTTCCGCCGTTCCGGTTTGGGGGTGTGATAAATTGGTATCAGAGCTATTGTTTATAGTGAACTAAGTATATCGAACCTTACATGGTATACAGCTATAAACACTAAAGGGGCCGAAGCACTCTGAAACTAAAATTATACTTTAAAATATAAGTATTTATAGGAAGTATACAAGTATACATACGTACAAGAAGCTATAACATAGTAAGAATTACATAAAAGTATTTAGGGCGAGTTGGGCACTACGGTTAAACCTAGATAGTTATGTAGTCATGTGTCGAGGCAATATAACCTGATCAACTATATTTGTTCGAGATATGACCAACATGTGTTTGGGAGTGACTAGGATGCTGCGACAAGTCTAATATTCACCAAATCCTATACGAATGAAGCATAGTTAAAATACTATAGGAGTATTTTAGTTAGTATAAGATATCAAGTATCAAGTATACAATTAAGAGTACTGTATAAGTATTATAGACTCTATAAATAACTTATATGAAAAAATTGTAAGACACCTACTGGTTGGTCTATAATTTCGGAGTGTATATTCCCAAGGTTTATATAATTGAGGTTTTATAGACTTAGAATTTGTGATCTATGCTCCACATCCTATCCCTTGTTTGGTTGTGGTTTTGGAGTGGGGTCACTTATTCAAAGGTCTATTTAATCTTAAATTATATGCAACTCGTATACTCTGCGAAATTATAGGAGGATCCGGTAAGGATCACCCCGTAAGATAAAAATGTTATATTTATCCCATAGATTCTTCAGACACTTTCATTCTCGTGCAACCCACATAGATAGAGGAAACCACTCCCGATTCATGAGAAGAAACCGAATACCCTATACGTCACTCTAGTACCTAATAAAATAGTATACCTTAGTGAGTTGGTGATTACACTACTCGCACAATGTGTTAGGCTTATCGCCTCTTTTCTTGCAACTTGTATAAGTAAACCAGATCACAGAAATTCATTCAAGAATAGTCACATCAAATTCAAAAGTCTATTTCATATAGAATTCCTTATGGATGGTTATCAGAACACTAAAGTAGTTGAATCATGATACTCTCGGAAACCGATATAACTTAACTCCAATAACACTCGTGCAATACCCACTCCTATAGAATACACATCAGGTATGTTGTCAGAAACATTCAAGATAGCCATCAAGGCATGGAATTTATAAGTATATATAAATTAGTGAAATACAACTACCAATGACCATCCCTACTCACAAGATCGTTTCTCGTCATGCCACAGAACCATGTCTTCACAAGCAGGTAACCGAGCAACTGGTGAGACACCAATTCTATAGATAAACTCTTCTACATTCCAGGTCGCGGTCACAACCGTCGTGACAGGTTTCATGGCGTCATTCAATGCAAACAACCCAAATGAGAATGGAAACAGTTTCAACAAATCAAGCTGTAGTAACACACAAGAAAACCTACAAGGGCCTAGCTATGATGATACTCTAGCTCACAAACCTAAGAATAATAAACGAAAGTTCTGGAACAAAAAGGAGCGCAAGTTATCTCAAAAACATGCCAAGAGACAACAACCTGTGGCAACCTCTACAGCCACGACATCTGCCACTCCAGTACCAATGCCAGTACGGCAATATGCTGGAAATCTACCGAATTGCAAGAAATGCAATTTCCACCACTTTGGAAAATGCCGCAAATTGTGATGTAAGAACTGCAACAGACAAGGACACACCACTCGTTTCTACAGGATACCGGCACAACTAACCACTCAATTCCTCGACGTTAGTTTAAGTTAGGTCTGTTATAAGTGCGGCGAATCTGGAAATTTTAGAAGAGATTGTCTGAAGACTAGAATTGATGAAGAAGCTCGCTTCTGTACAACTCCGACTCAACACATCACTTCAACTACCGATGCTAGTATAATCCAAGTATGCCATGCGTGTGGTGAAATGGGGCATTTCATGAGAGACTGTCTGACGAAGAGAAATGGCGGAGGAGGAGGAGTTTAACAGCATGAAGAGCAACAAGGAATCCCCTGCCCTTTTGAGATTTTGGTACGTCTTTTAAATAAAATTACTTTAAAGATCTAATTTATATTAATATTAAAATTCGGGGAAATTAAAAAGTAATTATAAATAACTCACTCGTCTGAACAAGTCATGACATTCATAACAGAACTAAAGATCAGCGCAGGTGAGCTATGATGGCATAGTATGTACATCAGGGTTAAGCATAGCTAAGATTTTGCATAATTAGAGTGAGTGATTCCGCCTTAATTCATGTTCCTTGTCTGGTTGTGGAATTAGGGCAGAGTCACTCACTCAACCGTCTTATTCATCTTAATTATACATAACTTGTATATGTCAAGCGATCATAGAGGTACCGAGAAGGATCATAATATAAAGTATTGTCACGATTTGTGGCAGTGGTGTTATCGAGAAAGCACGAGAAAGCCTACTTATAATGCATTGTCGAGCACACTTGGGATACACTATCATTATAATACACATCTCTTTCAAATCAACTCAGCACTTGTTTCTATAGAGAGTCCTGCATCGTCATTCGATGTGAATTGGCGTCGTGCTCAGCATACCAAGATCATGTGTTACGATAACCCACCGCCTTAACCGACTAATGAACAAAATCCTTGTCACTCATAACGACAACCCAACCCTAACCTCATAATTGTCTTTTATATTCTAAACCCTGAAGTAATCATGAGAGGAGTACTATGACTTCCGAAACCTTGGCGACGTATATCCAGTTGATCTTCCAGAACCACCACTCGTCCAATAGGTCAAGTTCAAGCACAGAGACTAACACGAATATAAATTCAAGAGGTAGTCCGTCAGCATGGTGTGTCTGTGTCCATTATCTCCGAGCGGGATAGCAGATTCACCTCGAGATTTTGGCAGTCACTATAGAAGGCTCTTGGAACTAAGCTGGATATGAGCACAGCTTACCATCGACAAACCGATGGGTAGAGTGAGAGGACCATTCAGACATTGGAAGACATGTTGAGAGCATGTGTCATAGACTTTGGTATGTTTTGGGATACCCATTTTCCCTTGGTCGAGTTCTCCTACAACAACAGCTACTATACCACCATCAAGGTTGCGCCATTTGAAGCCCTCTATAACCGTAAGTGCAGATCCCCTTTGTGTTTGGCTGAGGTGGGTGACACGCAGCTAGCTAAAGGTCAAGTCCCCGATGGAACTCTCACGGGCCTAGAAATCATCCGATAAACTATAGAAAAGATCATACAAATTCGGGAACGACTAAAAGCTTCAAGAGATAGACAAAAGATCTACGCCAATAAGAGACGAAAACCTTTGGAGTTCCAGGTTAGTGACTATGTTCTTTTGAAGGTCTCACCCGGGAAAGGCATGATACGCTTTGGAAAGCATGGAAAGTTGAATCCGAGATACATAGGACCGTTCGAGATCCTCTCCAGGATCGGTTCCGTAGCGTACAAACTTCGTTTACCTCAAAAGCTTAGCAATATCCATCCCGTCTTCCACGTCTCGAACCTTAAAAAGTGTCTATCCGACGAAACATTTGTGATCTCTCTTGATGAGATCGAGATCAATGAGAACCTTAATTTCGTGGAAGAAGCAGTCGAAATCATGGATCGAGAACTCAAAAGAACAAAACAAAGTCGCATACCGATAGCGAATGTCCACTGGAATGCCAAGCGAGGACCTTAATTCACTTGTGGAGCGCGAAGACCAGATGAAACAGAAATACCCGCATCTTTTTCCGAGTCCATGATTTGTATTCTGTGTTTGAATTTTTTTTTCGTCAATGTTACCCCGATTCCGTTAATAAAATTTGAATTTTATTTAGTTCCGTCAAATTCTTATGATTTGGAAAATCATTTAGGTTATATAATTGAATTTGCTTTTATGAGTCGGAACCAAAATCATGCGAAAACCCGAGTTTCCTCCGAAAATCAGCGAAAATCCGACCTGATTGGTGTTCACGGCCGTAAATCCATTCTCGGTGGGTAGACCCCACCACAGATCATAGACCCAGCCTATAAATAAGGGACTCCCACCTTCAATTGAACTTTTCTGGCCGAAAACTCTCCCACTCTCTCTCTCTCTCTCTCTAACCTCTCAACCGTAAACACAAAAACACCCTCTTTTCTTTCGAAAATCATCAAGAATCACCTTTGGAGGTTGTTTTGGAGCATCTAAAATGCATTTTTTATTGAATCCAACATCATTGTTCTTGAGTTTACGGTCGTACACCCTTCAAATCTTCAAAGGCCGCAACCCGTTTATGGTCGTAAACCCTTCAAAGATTCATATATCCTTCAAGAACATTGTTCACGGCCGTAAACCCTTCAAGGGGCAGTTGACGGCCGGAAACCCTTCATGGCCGCAAACTCCTTCACACCGTAAATCATGGCCGCAAACCCACTTTTCCACCTCGATCGAGTCTTGGTAACATTCCTAAACCAATAACAAGTGTTTTTCCAGCACTATAATAAATGGTTTTGCTAATAAAATACAAATATGTATTAATTGTTATTAGGATCCCATTGATTGTCGCGCACATCAACTCGAGGGTCTTCATTCCCATTTTCATTGTCCAACACTTTCACGCAACTAACAGTGAGTTCATAGCTCTATGCTTTTATGATTTTAATGTTTTCAGGGGTAGAATACAAGCCAAAGACAAATGATTTTATGAATTCATACAAAAAGGACTTCAATACACTTCAAACTAATACAACCTTACGTTTTCCCACATTTTCAACTTACAAGCGTAATTACATAGTTTTTTTTAGATCAATACATAAATCAAAGTATATATACAAGAATACAAACTATAATAGGTATATTTTGGGAATTCAATACACGGTTTTACATATACAAGTATACAAACAATAATAGGTATATAGTTTGGAAATTCGATACACGGTTTTACATATACAAGCATATAAATTATTATAAGAATATAGTTTAGGGAACGAATGTATCTTTTATAAACTTATCCGTTATTTATAAAGAAGATTTTCCGTATTATTATTTGTAAAGTCGTTAATCTAGTTTGAGAGACACGTCTTTGGGTACAATTACTTGTACTAGTGGAAGACTACCCTTATGAACCAGAGTCTCCTCGAGGGAGAGCGTGAGTTTGTGTATACATCTATACGGGACTGAAAATCCCGCACCTTGTTGTTAGCTACAGTAGGACCGGCAGGTCTACGGGTGACAAAGTCATAGAGCATATTGGCATCCGATTCACGTTGTATCAGTTAGTATAGTCATAAAACGTGCAAGTAGATAACAACGATATAGTTACGTAGTAATATACTTTACATGAACAATGCTTATTTAACACAAGTATGGAAAATACAGGGTTTTATTTTGAGTAATGAAACTACTATACATACTAGTGATAGCCAGGGTTTTTCTTATACAAGGGATTTTACATTCAAAACAGTATTCCAGATTTCATCTGGTGGTAAACAGGCATTTGATCTGATACTTTATGGAACACTATAACAAACTCATATGTTAGAAAATATTGGATTTTCTTGGAAACATACAAACATTTTCAATGATTCATTAATAGGTTTTCATTACAAAAATATGCTTATGAACTCACCGGATTAATGCTGATATATTCTTTCAAAATAACTTGTATTCTCAGGAAATCAATAGACAGGTACCTCCACGGCTTTTTAGAAGACTAATCGTATAGAGTCATGTCTTTTATATTTGGCTATACTTTGATGTATATAATCCATGTACCAAACAGATTTAAATATTTCTATTTAATCAATATAATGGTTGTGTTTACTTTGATTACTATGATGCAATTGTTATGATATTATACATGATGTCCTCCACCCTCGAACGTTTCCGCTGTTCCGGTTTGGGGGTGTGACAACTATTATCAATAAGAACCATGTATTCAAACATCAAGATGGAATAAAATTGTTGTTTTGTTTATTGTTGTACTTTTGTGTGACATCCCCATTTTCACGGCCAGAAAAGACTGATTTGTTTATGCTTTATGAAAATCAGAGTGCCTTTTTTAATAAAAATGTTGCGGAATTTGTTCCCAGTAAAACATGATAAATACGTTATCAAAGCATTTCCGAAGAAAAGTATTTTTATTCATTTTAAAACATTTGGAATGTCATCGTCAATACATAAACATAAGCATAAACAGAACTTACATTCATTATCACTAGTGAATTATATCTCCTTAATCTCTCAGTGTAATGTGACTTCATAACAACACCTGTGATATAAAT
This sequence comes from Lactuca sativa, assembly GCF_002870075.4. NCBI lineage: Eukaryota > Viridiplantae > Streptophyta > Magnoliopsida > Asterales > Asteraceae > Lactuca > Lactuca sativa. Next base: position 77,118,165 of record NC_056624.2, on the reverse strand, counting down.
AAACTGAGTGGGTCAGGTTGGAAAACCTGGTGAGTACATAGGGTTTTCAACCCATAATAATATAATTATTACGTTTAAACAATTAAGCAATCAACCCAATTACCCATCCCCGTTATCTTATTTATTCTTAAGGATCTACCCTAAGAATCATCTATTCCTCGTTCATTTATTCCTAAGGATCATCCTAAGGAATCGACACGAAGTCCATCGTTGCCACAGTTTACAAAACAGGAACTAAGTCTGCATAGTCGGCAGGGGTTAGGCATCAAGTCTGCATGATCGCCAAGGTTTACACAACGGGCACTAAGTCTACATAGTCGCCAGGGTTTACATAATCGCCAGGGTTTAGGCATCAAGTCTGCATGATCGCCAAGGTTTAGGTACCAAGTCTGCATGGTCGCCAAGGTTTAGAGTACACCGGGTGAACACATCATTCACAACACCTACAGGATGCGGGCCTGCTAGTGTTCCACTGGACTGTCTAGAATAGTCTGTGGTTGTCATCCATACTCTGCTGAATGACGCGGCCATCGTTTGGGAAAAGGCTTCTCACATCATCCACCTCTCACCCTCACCTCATGGTCTATAACACCTCTCAACTCATCATCAAACTCATATTCCATCTATTACATCTACCCATGTTTTACCCCATCATTATCATATATATAAAATATATATACAGTTTAAATCATTTAAAACATGTATAAAATCGTTCATCCAGCATAGACAGCAACTATTCAGATAATATGCACACATAGCACGTAATTTATATAAAATACTTCATATCTATGTGTAAGATGAAAGTAACTATGCACTCACCTGAGAAGGTGGTGACTCGGTACTCGGATATCACTTCGTTTACATTAAATAATTTCCTTCAACGAAACCTAGTATTATTACCACTAGATTTTAGTCTAATATTTACCGTGACTAATTATTAGTCTTATTATTATTATTATATAAGCGTTTAAACAATACTTTCCAACCACTATGTACAGACAGGAGCCAAACATAAAACACCGGAGGGCAGGACCATTTTGGCGTATAGCGCTTCTGAAATCCAACAACCCTATGCAACCCTTTAAACCAGATTCCCCGTACCGCGAGTAGTTAAAAAGATATTATAACAACACTTATATAAGTCATAATAATAGCTCAAATATTAATTTTAAATATAAGCTATATTAAAATAGGGTAAGCATATCTTACTTACAAGGGGATTTTAGCTAGGAGTCGAGCTCTGCAGGGGCAGAACTTCGTCGCTGAATCTTTCTAAGAAAAGATTCGTGCAGCACTTCAGCGCTCACCTTACTATACTAAAAACTACAGAAAGTGAATTCGAATCACGAGGGACCGAAATGCTCGGGGGATAAGGAGAGAAAGACTCTTGAATCAAGAGAATGGTGCAAGAAATATGAGAGCCCAAGGCTCTTATTTATACTAATTGAATTTTCAAAAACTACGCTCCATAATTACTTAATGACCTTTTAGTTATATAAACAACTAAACACCCATCTATAATACTATTTTAAATGGATTTAATGATATTTGTACTAAACTAATTTCGAAAGAACTCAACATTAGTCTTATAATGACCGCATCGTCGATACCTTTCTAATGATATGTACATATGTATATATATATATATATATATATATATATATATATATATATATATGTACGTATATATGATTTATACTTTATTTTAATACGTAAATATGTTATTATAATTTGTAACTCGTTCATACGAACTCCGTTTTTTACGTTCTTTATATCCACGCGTAGGTGGAGACGTACTCTACAATTTTCGTTTAGACTCCGTCGGCTAATTTTGAGTTAATTTTTGAAGTTATATTTTTAACAGGCCGGGACAGGATTGGTCCATTAAAATCTCATAACTACTTCATCCGATGTCCATTTTATTCTGTCTTTTTATCGTTACACTAATAATAACGAGATCTTCGATTCTCGTTTAGGTTGTTTCGGCTAAAAACCGCTCGATCTAATACTCGAACTTCGGGTTGTACACCGCTAAGCCGAAACTTCGAAAAATCATAACTTCCTCATAAGAAGTCAGATTTGGGCGTTCTTTTTATGGACGTTCTCAGGTTAACATATTCTACGACTTTTATTTATATTACTAAGGCTAAAAGTCGCTCTATCATAAATTCACTATTTACAACTTCGCAGTGTCGTGTCGGTTCCGTCGCTAAACTTCGACGGGTCATAAATTCTTCGTTATGACTCAGATTTCGGCGCTCTTTATATGTACGGAAACCTTGTAACATATACTACAACTTGGTTAACACTATTTATTATAAATAATCTTTTGCCGAAAAGTCATTTTCGACACTTATTGCCTCAAAATTGACTAGCCCGGATCTACGGGCGTTACAATTATCTCCCTTTTAGGATGATTACGTCCCGGAATCATCAACGAAACTGGGCTCACATGATGACTCCATACGTTATCTCTTCATCCTAAGTTAAAACCGTAACTTTGATGTTTCTTCGAACGAGTATCTAACTCTAAGACTTCCTGACTGCAGGCGGTGCTCGATCTTGCACTTGCTCCCTATCTCACGTTAGACTCCAAATTATGACCTTTAAGTCACAATCTCGATCCTTACTGGATACGAACTTAAGATAAGTTCTTTTATTACTATCATGGATCGATGTGTCATATTCTAATGAACTCTCATCGTATGTTGCAACGCTCCGACTCAGGTCTCTTAGAGTCAAATTCCATAATGGAATATACCTTCCTTCATGCTCTAATGTGATAGAATCACATTTTAACATGTAGCATTTCTAGCTACTAACTTCTTTAACAACGAGCGTGATACTTCTATTAATCGCTTTGATTATCTCTCACTTCAATGTTCTGGCTTAAGTCAGATGCTACATCGAACTTGGTTCTCTGAACGACGTAACATACTCATTGTGGTCGGACTCAATTTGATAAGACCACTAGGGTCTGAATAACAACAATCTTCTTAGTCGTTACCGAAATGATGGTAACGACATGCTTGAATAAAATGGACTTAATTATTAGCTTCTTGGTAACCTTGTGACTTTCCCTGATCCAAGCGTGAGTCCTGTGCTTCCGGTAGTATATGCATCTACTACCTTTCACACCTACTCATACTCGTCCCAAGTATTGTCTCGCAGTCCCCAAGTCACCATATAGGAAAATCACATAACAGTTTAACACATCAGATAACAAAACGAAGGCTTTAATATTTCTTGAAACTATTACATAGGTTTTTAAGTTCACCCTAGACTATGCCTCTAATAGGCTACATCATATGGTCCTATCTCTTTGGCTACCTCATAGCTTGATCTTTGGGTATGAATTCCTCATCCTTGGTTCCTCGCATTGTTTTCTGCTTCGTCGAGGATCATGTGGAATGCCCTTGGCCTTGGTGGCGTGTTTGTCCTTGCTGCCTCGTTTTTCTTTGGGCAGTCCCTAGAAATATGACCTTCTTTGTTACATCCATAACACACCTTCTTGTTGGACGCACAGTTGCTGGCGTAATGCCCTGTCTTTCCACATTTGTAGCAAGTCACCTCCTCGCTACATTTCCCGAAGTGCTTCTTTTTACACTTCTCGTACCACTTGGTTTCACCTCCTCCTCTTTCAGTCTTTGAGAATTTCCTTTCTTTGTTGCATTTTGAAGATCCTTTATGCTTCCTTTTCTCGCCAACTTCCGCTCTCTCTAGACCCTTTTCCCTAATATGGGTTTCAACATTCCTGGCTGCCCAGATGGCTCCTTTCAAAGTGGTTGCTTGCTTGACCATTGGTCCAAAGTCTGCTGGTAATCCATGGGCAAACCTGTTGACCTTGGAGAGCTCAATTGGAACTAGGTAAGGAACAAGCTTCATTTTCTTCGTAAAACTTGCAGCATACTCGATGACACTCATCCTTCCCTTCTTTAGATTCGGGAACTCATTGTTGATCTCCAGAAAATCCTACTCAGAGCAGTACTGCATCTTTAACTACACCAAAAAATCTTCCCATGACATCTTGCTCGCTTCTCCTTTGGGTATCGAATCAGCTAGTAGCTTCCACCAGCTTAGTACTCCAGATTTCAACAGAGGAACCGCGAGAGCGGTGTTTTTCCTGTTGCTACAGTCGCAACTCTCAAACATCGTCTCCATCTTGGAGATCCAGTTCATGACTTCCACCGGCGTCGGGCTTCCGGATAGACTCGGTGGTTTGGATGTCATGAAATCCTTGTATTTGCATCCACGTCTGTCATTTCCTCCATCCTGGTGGTTTTGCCTAACTATCGGTGGGTTGGCTTGGCCAACATTCCCACTGTAGTTTCCCTCCTCAGTCTGCCCTTTGTTCAACTCGGGTTGTTCGATCTATATGGTCGCTTCCTCTCGATTTTGCTGGAGCAAACGTCTGGTTTCCTCCATTTGATGATCCAACATCGCCTGGATCATCGCTTGCACTCCGGCCATTGTTATTGGCTCAGCAGCGGCTACCACAACCGGTGTTTGCTCAATCACTGGGGGTTGGTTTCGGTTCCTATTTGCATTCATGTTTCCGCTACGGGCCCTTTCCATCTTGATCTATATGCCGAATAAGGTGAATCTAGATCTTTATTTAGGATTGAGGTTTAAATCATCCTTATCACTCTGAAATGTTTATATGCTAGTTCTAATATCGTAGTTAAATGCTTAGAATCCTAAACACATAAGGTTTCCAGATCCGGTCGGTAATAGACCATAGATCCGAACAAATAACAGCATATCATGCACAAAGCATTTAGCACATAAAAGCATTTTACGCACAATCTCTAAAATAATCTAGTGCTCACACCTCACAATCATCGCTTAGCATTCTAAGTTTAAGTCTAGAAATAAATCCATATTCCTAGTTCGCATAAACTAATTCTCTGATACCAACTGTGACATCCCCATTTTCACGGCCAGAAAAGACTGATTTTGTTTATGCTTTATCAAAACCAAAGTGCCTCTTTTAATAAAAATGTTGCGGAATTTGTTCCCAATAAAACATGATAAATACGTTATCAAAGCATTTCCGAAGAAAAGTATTTTTATTCATTTTAAAACATTCGGGATGTCATCGTCAATACAGAAACATACGCATAAAAAAAATTTACATTCATTATCACTAGTGATTTATATCTCCTTAATCTCTCAGTGTAATGTGACTTCATAACAACACCTGTGATATAAATAAACTAAGTGGGTCAGGTTGGGAAATCTGGTGAGCACATAGGGTTTTCAACCCACATTAATATAATTATTATGTTTAAACAATTAAGCAATCAATCCAATTACCCATCCCCATTATCTTCTTTATTCTTAAGGATCTACCCAAAGAATCAGCTATTCCTCGTTCATTTATTCCTAAGGATCATCCTAAGGAATCGACACGAAGTCCATCGTTGCCACGGTTTACAAAACAGGAACTAAGTCTGCATAGTCGCCAGGGGTTAGGCATCAAGTCTGCATGATCGCCAAGGTTTACACAACGGGCACTAAGTCTACATAGTCGCCAGGGTTTAGGCATCAAGTCTGCATGATCGCCAAGGTTTAGGCACCAAGACTGCATGGTCGCCAAGGTTTAGAGTACACTGGGTGAACACATCATTCACAACACCTACAGGTTGCGAGCCTACTAGTGTTCCACTGGACTATCTAGAATAGTCTGTGGTTGTCATCCATACTCTGCTGAATGATGCGGCCATCATTTGGGAAAAGGCTTCTCACATCGTCCACCTCTCACCCTCACCTCATGATCTATAACACCTCTCAACTCATCATCAAACTCATATTCCATATATTACGTCTACCAATATTTTACCCCATCATTATCGTAGATATAAAATACATATATTGTTTAAATCATTTAAAACATGTATAAAATCGTTCATCCAGCATAGACAGCAAGTATTCAGATAATATGTACACATAGCACGTAATTTATATAAAATACTTCATATCTATGTGTAAGATGAAAGTAACTATGCACTCACCTGAGAAGGTGGTGACTCAGTACTCGGACATCGCTTCGTTTATTTTAAAATAATTTCCTTCAACGAAACCTAGTATTATTACCACTAGATTTTGGTCTAATATTACCGTGACTAATTATTAGTCTTATTATTGTTATTATATAAGCGTTTAAACAATATTTTCCAACCACTATGTACAGACAGGGGCCAGACATAAAACACCGGAGGGCAGGACCATTTTGGCGTATAGCACTTCTGAAATCCAACAACCCTATGCGGCCCTTTAAACCAGATTCCTCGTACCGCGAGTAGTTAAAAAGATATTATAACGACACTTATATAAGTCATAATAATAGCTCAAATATTTATTATAAGTTCATAATAACAATCTTAATTTTAAATATAAGCTATATTAAAATAGGGTAAGCATAACTTATTTACAAGGGGATTTTAGCTAGGAGTCGGGCTCTGCATGGGCAGAACTTCGTCGCTGAATCTTTCTAAGAAAGATTCGTGCAGCGCTTCAGCGCTCACCTTACTATACTAAAAACTACAGAAAGTGAAGTCGAATCACGAGGTACCGAAATACTCGGGGGATAAGGAGAGAAAGACTCTTGAATCAAGAGAATGGTGCAATAAATATGAGAGCCCAAGGCTCTTATTTATACTAATTAAATTTTCAAAAACTACCCTCCATAATTACTTAATGACCTTTTAGTTATATAAACAACTAAACACCCCTCTATAATATTATTTTAAATGGATTTAATGATATTTGTACTAAACAAATTTTGAAAGAACTCAACATTAGTCTTATAATGACCGCATCGTCGATACATTTCTAATGATATATACATATGTATATATATGTGTACGTATATATGATTTATACTTTATTTTAATACATAAATATGCTATTATAATTTGTAACTCGTTCATACGAACTCCGTTTTTTACGTTCTTTATATCCACGCGTAGGTGGAGACGTACGCTACTTTCGTTTAGACTCCGTCGGCTAATTTTGACTTTATTTTTAAAGTTATATTTTTAACAGGCCGGGACAGGATTTGTCCGTTAAAATCTCATAACTTCTTCATCCGATGTCCATTTTCGTCTGTCTTTTTATCGTTACACTAATAATAATGAGATCTTCGATTCTCGTTTAGGTTGTGTCGGCTAAAAACCGCTCGATCTAATACTCGAACTTCGGGTTGTACACCGCTAAGCCGAAACTTCGAAAAATAATAACTTCCTCATAAGAAGTCAGATTTGGGCGTTCTTTTTATGGACGTTCTCAGGTTAACATATTCTACGACTTTCATTTAGATTACTAAGGCTAAAAGCCGCTCTATCATAAATTCACTATTTACGACTTCGCGGTGTCGTGTCGGTTCCGTCGCTAAACTTCGACGGGTCATAAATTCTTCGTTATAACTCAGATTTCGGCGCGCTTTATATGTACGGAAACCTTGTAACATATACTACAACTTGATTAAGACTATTTATTATAAAGAGAAAAGTCGTTTTCGACACTTATTTCCTCAAAATTGACTAGCCCGGATCTACGGGCGTTACATTTTTCTATATATTTAGTTTACCTGTGATCCATGAACTTATTCGCACAACCCAACATGTTCCACCGCCTCGTCCAAGCGTGTGACAGTCATATATGGACTTGATCTCGCTATCTATTGCCTCTTTCCACTTAGCAGCCTTAGGGCCTACCCTTGCTTACATGTAGTTAGTTGGTTCATCCAAATTTACTATGATCACTAACAAACGTGTCACCATCTGTAGTTATATGGAAACCATATAAATCAGGTGGCATGCTAACTCTACTGGAACGACAAAGAGGTAATGAATTTTCAACTAGCTCAACTGGAATTTCTTCTTGTGGTTGATCAACTGGAGTCTCAAAGTATGTACATGTATAAACTTTATGTATTTAAACATATAAATATACATGCCTAGAAATAGTTTGAATCCTTGAAATAATACAAAGTTTTATGACCTGCTTTTTATGATATATATTGTCCGCTCTACCACTGAGCTACTAAGGAACAACAGGAGATTCGATCTCATAGAGTTTCATTCCCGTTCTCAACCCATGACCAACATGAGCTCGAAGCTTCCTTCGTAACTCCCAAAACTTCTTCATAGTGGCTCGCTTCCATACCTCATTTCATAGGGAACCCTGAAGTGGCTTTGTTTCATTATATTCCATCCATATCCAAATTCCATTCATTTAATATCCTTCTAGTATCATTAACATAACAGATGTCATTTCTAGTTTATCTCTTTCTATTTCTATATATGGAAAGTTAAAAAAATTTCATATAATAATCTATAAATTGCAATAGAAAAGAAAAAGTGACGTTTGTGATGATTGTGAAATCTTTTCTACTAGGTAATTTAGTATCCTTATGCATGAAGATAATAAATTCGGTCATTGTGTTCAGACTCTATTATGGATTTCTGATCACATTCTCCATAGGGCCCTCCTATCTCTTCCTTCTCTGAGCTCACATTATGGAAGAAAGGGAAGAAGGAACCGAGAAGAAGGTATCAGCAACAAGTGGTATTATTACGGGACAACTCATAATGTTCATATCGATCTATTATGCGCGCTTGCATCTAGCATTGGGTAGACCTCATACAATAACTGTCCTAGCTCTACTGTATCTTTTGTTTCATTTCTTCTGTAATACTCACAAACACTTCTTTGATTATGGATCTACTAACAAAAATTCAATGCGTAATCTCAACATTCAATGTGTTCCTAAATAATCTCATTTTTCAATTATTCAATCATTTCATTTTACCACGTTCAATGTTAGCGAGATTAGTCAACAAGATTCAAACATTGAAAAAATAGTAAATTAATAAAAAAAATTGCTACATAAGAAAAATAAAAGAACAGATAAGAAGGAATATGCCCACCCCCTACCGATTTAATAACCTCTGCTCCAAAGAAACTCATAACACCAACTCCATTTGGAATTGCATCAATTATTCGTCTATCAAAAAAATGAGCAAAGTTGGCTAATTTTCTAATCCCCACAGTTAAGAATCTTCGATAAAAGGCATCTATATAACCCTGATTATATGACCAATTATATATAGAATTTTCTATTTTGTCATAAAAAATTCTATTAGGACCCATTTTTACAAATGCATTAAGGAACTGCAAATTTTGAAAAAATGAATAAACATGTTTATATAAAAAGGCTATAAATATTCCGAAAGAGGCTATATTGACTAAAAAAATGCATCTTTACTAAATTCATACCAATCTATCGAGTTATTTGAATTTTGATGTAAAAGATTTATAGACGGGGTTAACCATTTGGATAATATATCAACGTCTTCATTGAAAGGAATTCCTAAGAATCCAACAAACAAAGTAAGTAGAATCAATGTAAGTATTGGGAATAACATAGTATTATCTGATTCATAAGGATACAAATACATCTTGGCATTACCAAAATGGGGAATAGAAAGAAAGGGTTGTAGAATAGGGAACAGATCCAGTGGATACAGAGTGGGGCCTGTAGTTCAGAGGATTAGAGCACGTGGCAACGAATCATGGTGTCGGGGGTTCGAATCCCTCCTCGCCCACAACCGGCCCAAAAGGGAAGGGCCTTTCCCTTTGGGGGTAGCAAAATCATGTTCGGGATAGCGGACCAAAAGCTATGGAACTTTGGTGTGGGTATTTTGTTGAAATGGAATGGCCTTTTTATTTATTATTTATCGTAAATTAGTGAAGCATTACACATAGTATGCCCGCCCCCCATCAATGAATATTTTTTTACGTGCCGGTAACTCTTCCTCAGCCAGGATGGTGCAGAATAGCAGAGCAAGTACAAGTATTAGTAGAATAACAACAAAAGCATTGTTGGTCGTTAATATGTTTGCTTGTGGTAATTGTAGCCTCTCGGGAGAAACGATGACTGCATATTTGGTGCACTGCAAGTACAAGTACATCTGATAATTATTAATTTGATAGTTGTAAATAGCCCAAGGGTTATGGAAAAAAGGAGTATCCCAGCCCTACACCGAGGTGTTGACGGTGATTTTCAAATCTCCTCAAGTAGGATTAGAACCTATGACCAATCGGTTAACAGCCGACCGCTCTACCACTGAGCTACTACGACACAACGAGAGATTCGATCTCATAGAGTTTCATTCCCGTTCTCTACCCATGACCAATTTGAGCTCGAATCTTCCTTCGTAACTCCTGGAACTTCTTCGTAGTAGCTCCCTTCCATGCCTCATTTCATAGGGAGCCCCAAAGTGGCCATATTTCATTATATTCCATCCATATCCCAATTCCATTCATTTAATATCCTTTTAGTGTCATAAACATAACATGTGTCTTTTCTAGTCTATCTCTTTCTATTTCTATATATGGAAAGTTTCAAAATCATCATATCATAATCCATTACTTTCAACAAAAAAACAAAAAGGGAGGTTTGTGATGATTTTTAAATTTTTTCTACTAGGTAATCTAGTATCCTTATACATGAAGATAATCAATTCGGTCGTTGTGGTCGGACTCTATTATGGATTTTATACCACATTCTCCATAGGGCCCTTCCATCTCTTCCCTCTCCGAGCTTACATTATGGAAGAAGGAGAAGAAGGAACTGAGAAGAAGGTATCAACAACAAGTGGTATTATTACGAGACAGCTCATAATGTTCATAGCGATCTATTATGCGCCTCCACATCTAGCATTGGGTAGACCTCATACAATAATTGTCCTAGCTCTACTGTATCTTTTGTTTCATTTCTTCCGTAATACTCACAAACACTTCTTTGATTATGGATCTACTAACAAAAATTCAATGCGTAATCTCAACATTCAATGTGTTCCTAAATAATCTCATTTTTCAATTATTCAATCATTTCATTTTACCACGTTCAATGTTAACGAGATTAGTCAACAAGATTCAAACATTGAAAAAATAGTAAATTAATAAAAAAAATTGCTACATAAGAAAAATAAAAGAACAGATAAGAAGGAATATGCCCACCCCCTACCGATTTAATAACCTCTACTCCAAAGAAACTCATAAGACCAACTCCATTTGGAATTGCATCAATTATTCGTCTATCAAAAAAATGAGCAAAGTTGGCTAATTTTCTAATCTCCGCAGTGAAGAATCTTCCATAAAAAACATCTATGTAACCCCGATTATATGACCAATCATATATAGAATATTTTATGTTGTCATAATAAAAATCTATTAGGACCTATTAACAAATGCAGTAACGAAATCCAAAATTTGAAAAGATGAATAAACAGGTTCATATAAAAAATACTATAAATATTCCGAAAGAAGTTATACTAACTGAAAAAAATGCATATTTCCTAAATTCTTACCAATCTATCGAATTATATGAATTTTGATGTAAAAGATTTATAGATGGGGTTAACCATTTGGATAATATATCAACGTCTTGATTGAAAGGAATTCCTAAGAATCCAACGAACAAAGTAAATAGAATCAATATAAATATTGGGAATAACATAGTATTATCCGATTCATAAGGATACGAATACATCTTGGTATTGCCAAAATGTGGAATAGAAAGAAAGGGTTGTATCATATTTCTTACATTCTCATTAATTTTGTATACTTTATTATTTGAAAAAAAAAAGAAGGATGTGGATTCTTCTTCATTTTTAATAAAGTTACGAGACTACAGTTTTTGTTACTTAATTTCAAACCTTCTTTACCCCAAAGAGATATTGAATATATTTCTTTTTCCATTATAATTTTGAAAATGAACGCTTGAATGTCCTTCAAAAGTAAGTAAATAGATGCGACATATATAAAGTGCGGTTAATCCCACCATAGACCAAGATATTATTCCAAAAATAGGTGAATACAACCAACTATGATTAAGAATTTCATCTTTGGAACAAAAACAAACAAAGGGTGGAATACCGCAAAGAAAGTATACCTAATAAAAAATAATTTTTAGTAATTGGTAGATGTTTTGTTAAACCTCCCATAAGACTGTATTCTGACTTTTTTTGAAAATCAAGTTGTTGAAGATTTGGAATAAATCACGAAATTCAAAACTCCTCATTATCCAATAAAACCCTAAAATGCCTAATAATAAACCAAAATCGGCAACACGATTAGTTACAAATGCCTTTTGACAAGCCTTTGTTGCATAAGGTCATGTGAACCAAAATCCTATTAATAAATACGAACATATTCCAACTAATTCCCAAAAAATATAAATTAGTATCAAACTTAAACTAGTAACTAATCCCAACATGGAAGTACTGAAAAAACTCATATAAGCGAAAAATCTCAAATATCCGTGATCATGAGACCTATAATTATCACTATAAATAAGAACCATAATTTCAACAATAGTGATTAATATTAACATAATAGAAGTAAGTGGGTCGATCGAGTATTCATATTCCAAAGAAAAATCATTATTGATAATCCAAGACCATACATGCTGATATACATAACTGTTATTTATTTGTTGAATAGACGGATTCATAGAAAAAATCATGACTTTACTTAACAATAAAACACTCTGAAAAGATCACATATGACGAATACTTTTGTTGTCGTCGGGAAAAAGAAGAAGTCTCAACCCTATTAAAATAGGAACCGGAAGTGGAAGGAAATGTATTATCCACGCATATTAAAATGTTTGTTCCATAAAAAAAAAGTTTTTTATTCTTAATTAATTGTTTTCGATTCACTGGATCTTATCTCGTTTGAAAAAATTCAATAAAAATTCAAGATATGCACTAACTTATGAAATAATTTTAAATAATTTTAGATTAGTATTTATTCTAAGTCTTTTCAAAATCGTTCAAATCAAATATTCAAAACAAGAACTTACAATTGGTCAAATGAGATGACCAAGTTAAATATAAAAATGAATGCTTATAACATGAAAATCAAAATCTAAATTATTATTACGAGAAAATTTCGTGTAATAATAATTTAGATTCATAGAACAAGGATAAAAAATTATGCTAAAAAAAGTACTTGATGCTGATATGAATTATAAAATTAACTAAGTTCATCGGTCTGGTGAAATAAAAACTCTTGAGTTTAGTTAATTTCTTTCAACGCATTAACTAATTCATTATGAGATTGATTGTTTTCCATTTCGGTCAAAACGATTTCTTAGTAACCGTTAGAATATTATAGATCTAAAATGAATTTTTTTTTTATCACGAAACGGTAAAAAACGTCTGGGATATTTTTTATCAAACCATGTATCATTTAACGGATTTATTAGTAATCTCATTCGAACTTAAAAACTGAATTTAGGTGTATTCTTTTCTCGAGTTTAACTAAAAAAGACAAAGTTTTTTAGTAAGAAAAAGTTTACAATTGAGGTATTTTATTTTGTGTAAATAAAGTCTAGAATGACGAAAATCAAGGTCTTTTAGGTTATTTTTTTATTTTTATTAAATCATTAAGTTTCATTGTATGACCTAACAGATTCAAAAGATATAAATTTGAGAGGAGAACTAAGAGTTCCAAACCAAAAATTTTTGGTTTGACAAATCTTGTATAGAATTAAAATTTTATTATTTCGAGTAATTTTTTTATCCAATTTAACGAATCTTTCACATATTTATATTTCCTTTTTATGAAGAGAATATTATTTATAGAAAAAATAGATAATGAATAAAAAATAATAATTTGTTTTGAATAATATATGTCTTTCACATCCGACTATAACAATGATTTTCAAATGAAAGTTTCAAAAAAATGTAATTCTATATCAGAAAAGCATAATCGTAAAAATATTTGGAAAAGAAAAATCATGATTTTGCGGACCCAAGTTCCATAGTTTTTTTATTTTTTTTAATACATACTTGAAGATAGTAAGGTTTTTTCTTTATTTTTTGATTTTTTTTTAATCTTTTTTTGGCTTTTTTAAACTAAATATCAGTTTATAATGTTTAACAATCATAATTTTAAATATGAAAAATATTAAAGATCTTAATATTTTTCGTTCATACTTTTTTTTAATCATATTATTATTGGATCATAAAATTTTGTATCATAATATTTTGAATTATAACAATATTACGCATCATATATTTTTGGATCATATTAATTTGGATTAGAATATATTGATTTAAATAAAGTTTTTGTTCAATACAACATTTGGATCATTATACTTTTGAATCATAAAAAATATAATAATTAAGGATCTTTAAATATTTGAATCAAAATATTTTTAGATCATAAAAAGTTAAGGATCATCAACATATTGAATCATAATATTTTTCAATCATAAATATTTTGAATAATCTCTATTTGGATTATATTATATTCAATATTTTAAAAAAAAATTAAGTTTTAAAATCAAATTTGGTATTTAAAACACGGTACTCTTTTTTTACAAAGTCATTGGAATAGTTAGTGGAACTATTCCTTAATTTTTTATAATTTTTGGAGAATTTGCTTTTCTACGTTTTTCTATAAATATAATAAAATATTTTTTTCAAAATTTCATGATTGTGTTAATTTCGTAGAGAATTAAATTTTAAGAATTTGGTTTTTCAGAATTTTTTTTCAAAGAAAAAATAAAGTTATGACCGTAAAACTAAGCAGGTGAAAAAAACCCACCACCCAATAAGCCAATAAGTTTGGACGGTTGTCATGCTGGGATTGGGGCACGTGTCAGCGCCCCTGGAGAGGCCACATGGCCGAATTTTCATTTTTTAAATCTTTTTGTTTTTGTCACTTGTATCCTCCAATCAATTAACATTTCTTGAAAATTATCAAAATCTCGCAATTAATTACGAAAATGTCATATCATTTCGCGAGACTTTGGCGATAAAAAAAATATCAAATCCTTGCCATTGTCCTCAGGGTTTATTTGATCATACTTCATATATATATATATATATATATATATATATATATATATATATATATATATATATATATATACTAGAAAGTTTGAGGTCCGTGCTAAGCACGGCCCATGTGTAGTGTTTAGAGTATCGTTGAAAAACCATTAGACTACACAGACAAGCCGTACTAAAAAAAACATAGATTAGATAAAACTCGGAAATTAATATATCGGAATATGCTTGATCAAATTTCTGACATTTAGTATTATCCACTCTAAAAAGCGATCATCAGTTATGGTTTATTGAAATTAGAAATTTAAACTATCATCATTTTTAATGAAATGGTTATTATATAAGAGATGCATGGGAGTAGGGAAGGAGAGACAAAGTGGGCAGTTGAACTGGACTCAATATTTTTGAGTCTAATTTTTATTATTATGTTATATATGTATATATATATTTATTTAAAAATAAAAAGCTTATAATAGTGATAAGGACGCTTTATTTATGACTCCTCTAGGGCATTTAAGGATATATAAACCCTAGAACCAGCCCTGAAGAAATGTAAACTATTATTACCAAAGGGCCAATGGCCTAGCGGTATGGAGTGACCTTCTCATATGAGAGGTCAGGGGTTCAAGTCTCTATGGAGACATAGGTGGTTATTTAGGAGTAGATTAGTTAGTTTGCCGTTTCAAAAAAAATTATACATTTATTAATGTAATGGAATGTTATAATATGAATTATGTTCAGAAGCAACAATAATTAATAAGACTGAAAAAATATATATATCAAACTTAAAATGTAATAACATGTCATATTTGGAGTTAATTATATAAGCATAACATCATACGGAATTGATCAATATAATATCCATATGGAATTAGCAATATCAAATATAATAATAGTTTAGAATTTTTATTCAAATTTGATAGTTGTGAATTTCTATTTCATTTTTTTGTGGGTCTTGATGTGCCAGCTGTCGATGTTTCTATCAGTTTTGCTTTCCCAAACCCCAAACATTTGGATTGTCTTGAAGTTAATCCTTTGAATTCTAATTAATGGTCTTTGATGCACAAACAATATTGTAAAGCCAGAGTTAACCATTGACATTCATAAGCAAAGACCTCAAAATATAATCATTTCATTGGTTTCCTTTAAAGAAAAATGTGAGAGTGAAGAGAAGGAAGAAGGTAACAATATTGAAGGAATGTATCAAAGGAGACAGATAATAGCAAACAAACATGATACAATTCTATTAAACATTTTTCTATATAAAAGCATCGGTCTATAATCATTAATCAACACCCCTATTTTTGTCACATCCTTAATACATTATGTTTGTAAGTTGTAAATATACAATCTGTATAAAGATGAAAAGTTATAGTTACAGAGTTTATGTTGTGAAATATTTCCTTGCTTCAACTTTAGAGATATATTTACAATATGTTTGTTATGTAACATGAAGAGCAAGGAATAATATCAAATCTCTTATAGGTGGTGTTTTCAATCATGGGAACCAAAAGTACAATAATACCCATAAATTTGAATTCCTTTGATCAGCATGTGACTAACCTGTTAATATCAAACAAGAAGACACATCAATAAACAAATTAGATAATATGGTTGTAAGAAATTGTTCTAAAAAACCTAAATACCATTAAAAAAAAATATAAACTTAATTTTAATAGCACATTATATTTACATTAACTAATTGTTAACAAAATATTATAAAGACATCTACTCAAAGCCTGGTTTGATTTGATCAAAAGCAGTATGTTATGTCAAACGTATGTTGTCATTTTGGAATGCAGGAAATGCCCCGTTGATCTTGTCAGGTCTATTTGTTGACATTTTTTATAGTAAAAACTAAAAAGCCTATCTAACTTCATTATAAAATTTATATACGTTATAAATTCCCTATAATTTTTATCTTTACAATTTATTGAATGTTAAGCATTGTGTATTTATTAATTAAAATTATAATAAACTAACAAAATGACTAAAAAATGCACGGAATTACTAAATTATTTTTCAAGACGAAAGAATTATAAAACTGAAAAAGGATTGAAATATCAGTTCAAACCTGGTCCAGTCTGAAAAAAAATACCATTTAGTCAAATCTCGGGCAAATGTGTGAATAGATTTAGGTTCTATGTTATATCTTTATCATCCTATTTCACTACATTTCTCAATTCCGTGTTTTTTTATTGGTTTTGGTTAGGGGCTGTTTGGCAGGATCTGAATTTTTTAGATCTGAATTTTTAAGAGATCTGAATTTCTAAGAGGGTCTGAATTTTTAAGATCTGAATTTTTAAAATGTTGTTTGGTTGAAACCTCTGAATTGTTGTGTTGAATTATCAAAATGACCATTATACCATTTTTTTATTGTTTTTTGTTGAATACTTAAAAAAATAGATAACACCATATAAAATCCAAATTAACATAAATTAAAATAAATCTTCAATAGTTTATAATAATCTTTTTGAGATATATTTACAAAAATAACATCATTTTTTACATCCCAAGGATTTCAAAGTTAAAAAAATAAAATATTTGATGTTGAATTGCAACCGAATTTTCACAGTATGTTGCAACCTCCAAATCCAAATTCAATAAGGAAACAAATAAACAGTTTAAACATATATATAGAAACTACATATCAAATCCATCACCAACTTTTCAAAGTATGTTGCTAGAATCGATAATTTATCAAAATCTCCAATTCTTATCACTTGTATAAACTACAATATTAACCTAAACATCATATAAAATCCAAATTGAACATACATCAAAATGAACACAAATCCAAATAAAACATAAATATTTTCAAATCCTATAAATTATATTGAAATCCAAATAAACCTTACAAGCACATCAGCACATATGATATGAGTTGTGATTTTAAAAACAAAAATAAGCATCATATCAGATTTTTCGTGTCCATACATTACCACATCAGATTTCAACATTAATACATCAAGAAAAGGTATTTCAGGAAAAAAAATGACAAAAACGGCCTTAATATTGCATTTGCCATCTCTGCTCAAAGGATATGTAATCAAAATTCCTCAATTCCAAATTGAAATCATCAATCTTTATGTCAATTTAGTGTCACTTTAAATAAAAACATGCTTCCTAAAAAACAATTTGAGTAAAACAGAACAATGGAGCAATTTGTGTGAACGACACATTTGACAATGGAGATTTCAGCAAAAAAAATCAGCAAATGCCAGCAACAACTACAGATTCATTATCGATTTCAACAAGAAAACATTGATTTTACCCGGAAATCGTCGATTTCATCGTATTTGGGGAGAGAAAAAAGGAAAAAAAATAAAAAAAAAACGATACGCACGTGAAGCCGACCTCTGATGTGCAACAGTGGCGCCCGTATGTGTGGGAGGCTGGCACCGAAGGTATGGGAGGGTGGCGTCGGAGATCCGAAGGGCAGTGATGACAGCGGCTGACGGAAGTGGAGCGTATGACGGCAAAAGATTGCAAGTAATCGAAGTGTGTTGGGAAGGAAGATGGGTCGGTTGTATGAAATAGAAAAAAGAAGACGGAAGTCGCTTAGGTCAAAATAAGAAGACACGCCTCTTTTTCTTTTTCAGATAATATTTCATCTCTGAAATATTAAGAGGCTTTTGACATATTAAGAGTCAAAATATAAGATGCTAACAAATAGACTGAATTTGAATTTTTAAGAGGATGCCTCTTAATTTGCCAATTAAGAAGCAAACAAACAATCCCTTAGTGATATACCCATCATTCAGGAAGAAGCCTAAAGGTATCTTATCTAACAGTAGGGGTGTTTACGGGGCGGTTCGGCTCGGATACTAATAAAATTGTGAACCATGACCACGGGGCGGGTACCTTGCATGCACTAACCGAAACCGAACCGTGTGGCTAGAAAACCCGAACCGAACCGTATGAAGGCGGGTAACCGTGGTTCGGTTTACGGGTACCCGCTAACTGTAAAAAAATAAGAATTAGTCAAAACTACAAAATCCATTTCAACCATTTTATTCGTTAAATCAATCACTCACATAAAATTAGGAAAAAAAAAATGAATTCTTGTTTCTCAAATATGCATTTTATGAATAAAATACGTAGACATAAAACCTTCATTATATAAATATTATAAAGTTAATATAAATACATACATTCAAAATTTATGGTTTATGAATCTAATAATTTAAAGATAGCGTTTAAATGAGTTGTGATCCCAATTTTCGTGAGTATTCTTTGAGTACTGTGTAGCTATTGGATCTTATTTTCAATTGTTTAGTCATTTACTTAAGTATTAATTTTAAACTGGACAACGGACATCATCTAAAATTCAATATATATATATATATATATATATATATATATATATATATATATATATATATATATATATATATATAGGTGAGTTCAATTGAGAAAATAAAAAAGGTTGAGAATAGGGGAATCATTCTCAGCCACTCATTTTATTCAAGCATAAAAAGACACGGTGGTAAACTTGTAAATATGAGAACAACCTTCAATCTCAAATACGTATCTGTAGTTCAAACTCATTCATCGTTCATCGTTCAAATTTCTTCTCCAACTTTCAACAATCATCCAGATTTCTTCAATTAAACCATCATCAACATCATCCACTGCTAATCAATCATCGATCTTCGTCAATAATCAACACGATTCAACAGTTAACAACAAAAATTCGTTTTTGGTTCTTTTAATTCAACCTTCAATTGTGCTTGAATACGATCAGATCTTCAATATCCATGATTAATTATACTCCCAGCGTTATTAGATCAACATTATCGATAATCAACAAAAATCCACTTCATATCATTCATTCAACATCGATTATCAAATAAAACTTGAAAATTGAGGTTAGAAAAATATCAAATCGTTTTTTTTTTTTGAAAAATTTCGTATAATTCTCTATCAATCTACTCTTTTGTAAGATTTAAATGGTCAAAATATCATGTTTTTAACATTTTTAAAAAAAGTTAAATTGTATGCAATCCAACTGTTTGATGAAATGCATGAACTAAATTACCACGTTATATTCATATATGAATATGTTTTCTCAGTATATGATTATTAAAACAAAAAAACAAATATGCAAGTCTGTATGTTATTCATATGTGAATAACATATAAAAATTATATATATTTGTGAAAATACCTTGTAATATTCATATGTGAATATATTGTGTAATATTCATAAGTGAATATATCATCTAATATTCACAAATGAATATACTATGTAATATTCACATGTGATATACAATGTAATACTATGTAATATTCAGATATGAAAATATTATCTAATATTCATAAGTGAATATACCATCTAATATTCACAAGTGAATATACTATGTAATATTCATAAGTGAATGACTGAATGCATCGTCTAATATTTAAATATGAATATACAATGTTTATTATATGCTATATTAATATATGAATGATACTTAAATTGTAAAAAAAAAATTAATCATAGTTTTTATTCATAACTGAACAACGAATGTACTGAGTAAAAACCTGATTCATTTTTATTCACTTATGAATAACGATAGCTGAAAATATAAAAAAAAAAAAAATTATTTTATCTTAAAACTATATCAATATGGATGTCTATTTGTAGAGAATAAAAAATCATGAATTTTGGTATATTTAAAATCATTTTTTGATAAAAATAGCTTATAAAAATTAAAAAAAAAACGAAAAAAACTATGTTTTTATATATATTAAGGTAATGATTAGCATAGTTTAAGGAAATATGTTATGTTGGAAAACACATGTGCATTCGTTTCTCATTTTCGCCGTACGATTGGAGGATTTTGCGGCAAAAATAAATGATTGGCTGAGAATGATTCCCCCATTCACAACCTTTTTTTTCTCAATTGAACTCTCCCCTATATATATATATATATATATATATATATATATATATATATATATATATATATATATATATACGGTTCGGTTTGGATATCCAAGGATATCTAAAGATCCAAACTGTAACCGACCCGTAAGTACACGGTTTTTTCGGTTTCGGTTTATTTCGGTTTCGGTTTCGGTTTTTTCGGGTTCGGATTGGTCGGATCGGCTCAGTTTTGCGGTTTTGCGGTTTTTTTGCACACCCTTATCTAACAGTAAAAAATGGTAGACTATACAACAAAAAACTGCATAAAGATTGGGTAATCTTTTTTAAAACGGGTGCAAACAAACTCCTGGATTTCTTTATTGGCCTTGGTTCTTTGGCTTTACAAATTGCGACACATGAAAGAATGAGAATTAGATTTAGGGCAAAAATTGTCAATAGAAACCTGAACGGGTCAGGAAAATCCAACTATTGGGTTAACACTAACAAATAGATAAACTCAAAATCAAATTAGGGTTCATGAAGATACTATACCAATAGCAAACATGGTGACAACAGATGGAACGACTGAATCGTTCCTCTTTGGCTCCGCATTCAACAAGATCACCATTGTCAGGGATAATTTCAAACGCTAAAAATTAGGACTTTTTTGGGGTATGATGTAGTTTAAGTGAAAACCGAATGAAATATAACCTCTTTTGAAGATTCAAGGACCAAAAATCAGGGGGTGTTTGGCTTAGGTTTTTTTGTGGAAAAGAAAAAAAAAAGCAAAAGATGTTTTGCCAAACTAGTTTTAAAAGTCACTTTTTAATTTTTTACAGAAGGAAAATGAACTTTTTGGAAAAGTCAGAACTCCTGATTTTTTGTAACATTTCCAAAAAGGACTTTTGGGGTTTGAAAAGCTAAGCCAAACACCCCCTCAATCCACAATCGGCAGAAATGAGTTGGTGGAATATTTGCACAACGAATTAGGTTTTTTTTGGGTCGATGATATGGTCGGATTCCTTTTGGGGATAAAGTAGGACGTGTTGTCGAAAGAGATGGGGGAATTGGGGGATAGGTTGATGTGTAGAAGAGAGGCATAGAAATTGAAGAGGGTAGGAGATGGATTGAATCGATTGCTGATAAATTGCGTCGATCGGTAAGGGTGGGTTACGTGGCGATTTTGGAACCGTGTTAATTTGATTTTGGCGACAAAGGGTCTTTATCTTTATTCTAATACTAGGTGTGAAACTCGTGTATTACACTAGTTGATTTAAAAAAAATTAAACATTAAAGTGTAAACAAAAAATATTTTTTAATGAACAACTTTAAAATAAAAAAAAAACGTATTTATTGCAATTTAATATCATATATATGATATTTAATACTTTATATATATAAGTATATGACTTTAATTTTAAAAATTGAAACAAACCAAAAATTGACAAGTGGATAATATTTCTTTAAAGAATACCATAAAATGACAAGTGTCAAAACTCATAAGAGATTGACATGTGGCAAAAGAAACTTTCTATTAAGGAGGAAAAGAATAGTTTTATTCTCCTTTTGACATGTGTCATGTTATTAAACCTCTTAATTAATGCATATTTTATTCTTTTTTTGTCATGTTTTATCTATTATGCCTCCTAATTAATATTTGTCAATTGTCAACCTATTGATTATTCATTTTAAATTTTAAATTTCTCACTCTATCTACATTAAATTAATAGCATTAAAAATAAAATTAGAATAGAATTAATACAAATTATAAAGTGATACAATTTCATATATTTATTTCAATCAATTATTATAATTTTATATAACTAAAAAAATCTCTTCATTAATAATTTATTAATAACTTTGAATTTTACTATAAAAGTTTAATTAGTTTTGTAACCGTGGTTCCCACGGGTTATAAATTAATATATACATACATACATATATATATATATATATATATATATATATATATATGTATGTATATATATATATATATATAGAGAGAGAGAGAGAGAGTTAGGTTCATATAAAAATTCTAAGTATTGTGTGAACGTGTGACCAATTGTAGACCAATTAATATATAAGGCTAATTTTGTAATTTTAATAGTTCCGTTCAAATCGGTTTTAAGAAACGTATTTATTACAATACCAAAAATAAAAATTGATACATATGGAAGAAGTTACGATACTTTTAATAACCAATCTTCATTATCTCTTTTTCACACCAAGAATTGCAAATCGAGAAGAGACCTGAGCCCTTGTTCTTGGGGCAAATTTAGAGGTAACATTATCTTTGTGTAATTCGTTTTTTTTTTTTTCAATTCATAATTATAGTGATCTCATTTATTTTTCTTTGTAACTTCTTTACCTAATTACTGGCTTTTGTAACACTAATTGTAGTTTGAAGAAACAAGTCCGACGCATGAAAAGGAGAAGAGAAGGAGTTGGATCTTTCCTCTCCTGAAGTTGGAACCAAATACAAATCGACGACCTAGATTGTTAACATTAAATATCGGTTCACCGCTTAAAATTCATATGATTGATTTCGATTATGCTATTTATCTTGATTTTATACTCTACAAGGTAAGTGTGATTTTTCCTGTCTATGTATTTTTTAATTTATTTTGAGGGAGTTGAGAAATGTTCAAGAATGCATGTAACTTATGTTTACTTCAGTCGTTGGTTTTTTTATTGCTTATTAGGATTAGTAAAGGATCAAATTTACGATGCAATTAGGGAATATACTGTTATAGGGTTGAAACAATCAAATTGGGTATTTAGGGTCTACAATCAATTTTTGTAAACCATGTCAGTAAGGTCTATTCTTAAGAAAATGTTACCTACATAAATTGGGTTTTAATCAACTAATTATATGTTTTTTCGGTTTTTTATAAAAGTAGCACAATCCCTTTTTTTTATAATAGTTGAGAAGTTATTTGTTGCTTTTTTTTTTTAAGTATGAATTTGGGACTGACCATTCTTTAAGAATTATGATATATGAATAGAGAATTTAATACATTTTTAGAAGTTTACACTTCATGCTACAAATTCTGAGAGAATAACATATATTCATCATTTTCGTGTTGTTGATCTAACTTTGTGTACATACCCATTATATAAGAATTTATTCAGTTTACTTAATTATGCTTCTATTCTTAAAGATTATGAAAATGCAATGTATTATGTATTTAACTGCTTTTGTCAAGAACCAATAACGTATTGAAAAGTTTTAAGGTTTGTTTGTTTGTTTGTTTGTTTGTTTGTTTTTTGTAGTTGTCAGTTTTTACCAAAACATGCTCACAAAATATTAAATGCTATTTTATTTCATTTTAGTAATCTGACTTATATATATATATATATATATATATATATATATATATATATATATATATATATATATATATATTGCAGTGTATTATTTTATTGAAGGGGATGAAAGTCATACTTCAAGAATGTAGGTAGTTTTGGTTGTTTCGACTTTCGAAGATGATCGGAGGTTATGAAAACCGATGAACACCAGAGAAAAGTGTAGGGTTTTTGTATTTCGGATTAATCTTCTAACAAACAAATTCTTAAAGAATGCAGTATATACTACAATTTTTGTTATTCTTCAAGAATGTTGTATATTATACAAATAATGTAATATATATTACAAACAAATTCTTAAAAAATATAGTGTAGAAGGTTGTGTAAAATGTTGTATATATTATTTTTTGTGTTATAAGAGTTGTTGTTTTATGTTATAAGAATGATTCTTATTAGTATGGTATATATTGATTTTATTACAATATATTTTTATCTAAAGATGATATGTTATCATATAAAATATGCACATGTATTCCTTAAGGATGCTTTATTTTGCACAAATTGTTATTATTGAGTAAAAATCCAGTCATAATATTTAAGAATGAACCTAAATTTTTTTTGAAAAAACTCATATTCTTTAAGAATGAACCTATATTTTTCTTCTTTAATTATTTGAATAAACATTCTAATCTTCTGTATGATTCGTATCCTATCATTTCTTATATATCCAGAGAATTAAAGTTAATTTTGATAACTAAATATTATTTTTGAATTAAGATAAATTTTTCTCCTTAATTCTCTCAACTTCATTAATGGAAATTAATCAAATGTCATATATGCCCTTATAAATATGATTACTAATTTTTCTTTTATTAAAAATAAATATTTATGTGTATTGTGTTCCATTGTAACTATTATACACCATATAATCTCGGTCGTATACAAATCTAATCAAATGGTCCAAAATTTGTGATACATTCACACAATATATACAATTCACATTTAATCCTAATCCTATATATATATATATATATATATATATATATATATATATATATATATATATATATATATATATATATATATATATATATATATATATATATATATAGGTAAATGTTCAAATGAGAATCATAAAAAGTTAAGAACCATAAGAACCACTTTTTTACCTTATAACTTAAATTATCATACATGACAACTTTTCTCTCATCTCTCTCTCTCTCTCTCTCTTACCTCCTACCGTTGCCGACGATCACCACCATCGCTGGCACCACCGTCGTCGTCGTCGCCAAAATACAACGATCTTCAGATCTGGAGCTGCCACCTTTAGATCTGAAGCATTCACCTTTAGATCTGGTGCATTCGCCTTCAGATCTAGAACCCCTACTTCAGATCTGCCATTACCACCGAGCGCCACCTCCTTCCACCGCCATCTATCTCATCAGCACCAACTATCGCCTTCCATCAGCCGCTTTGCTTTGCTGGAACATCTAGAAAACACTACACTCTATTTTGAAGTCTGAATATGCTTCTTCTCCAGATCTCCAACGTTTCAAATCTGATGAAACACGAGAAAAACTCTTCGATCTACTTCGTCGGAATAACAGATGTGGCGGAGTATGAAGCTCTTTGTCGCCTCCAGATGTCCTACCACCTCCAGATCTACTTCTTTATTCAAACAACCATTGGAGACCGCCTTTATCTTCATTTACACCATATCAATTCAGATCTGAGAATTTGGTGTTATTATACAAAGGTTTTTCTTTCTATTTCATCATTCCATCGGTTGATCTACATCAGATAATGTTCCCCCACCGTTGGTGTCGTTGTCGGAGCATCAAAAATCACAAATCGCAGTCATCATCTCAACCTATAGGTGCTAATCTTGATCTCATTTTGTTTCCCAACTCTTAAACTTATTTTTTTCTCCGATATGTTCCATTAACGGCGAAATGTTTGTCGGATTTGTACCAGATCTGTTATGTGTCTCCTCCTTCTCATCTATAACTCATTTTCGTCTCTGTCTTTCTTATCTCTGGTCAAAACACCACCAAATCGACATCGGATCTGATGTATTTATCCATTTTCAGGTTAGATCAGGTGTGTGTATGGTGTTTACATTAATGGTGCTTACAAAAGGAAGTTCTTAAAAAAAGATGCACACAAGGTGTTTTATGAAATGCCTCAATAAAATTTGGTAAGTTATTAAGCTGTGAATTTAGTTGTGAATGCGTATTTCTTGTAT
The DNA here is from genome assembly GCF_002870075.4 of Lactuca sativa. Classification (NCBI taxonomy): domain Eukaryota; kingdom Viridiplantae; phylum Streptophyta; class Magnoliopsida; order Asterales; family Asteraceae; genus Lactuca; species Lactuca sativa. The sequence goes on along the minus strand of NC_056624.2, from coordinate 77,091,894 downwards.
ATTAAACTATGAAGTTTGTGTATTTAGCTGTGATATTTGTTTTTAAAACTGTGAATTGAATGCATTAAGCTGTGAATTTGTTGTTTAAACTGTAAATTGACTATATTAAGCTATGAGTTTTGTATATTTAACTATGAAATAATTGTATTAAACTGTGAATTGATTGTATTAAAAATTTTAAGTTGATAATATGCTTTTGAATACATACTTTTTTTTGTATTAAACAGTGAATTTACTATATTTAACTATGAATTAAAAGTTTTAAGTTGATAATATGTTTTTCTACTTGCATCTGCTATAGATCTATATGATATGTTTTTTTGTTTGTTTTTTTTCTGTTAAAGTGTGAATTTGATGTTTTAACCTCTCATTTGTCGTATAATTTTGTTAATCTTAGTTTTAACTGCTATTAAGGTTTGAATGTATAATTTTTTTTTAATTAAACTTTGAATTTAATATACTAGTTTGTGAATTTTCTGTATTAAATTGTAATAAGTGTTTCAAGTTAATAATATGGATGTGAATACTACTTTTTGTGTATTAAAATGTGAATTTAGTGTACTATGCTGTCATTTTTGTGTTTTAAACTGCGAATTGATTGCATTAAGCTTTGAATTTTCTTTTTAAACTACGATTGACTGTATTAAGCTGTGAATTTTCTGTTTACAATATAAATTGACTAGATTAAGTTGTGAATTATATGTATGAAACTATGAAGTTAGTTGTATCAAGCTATGAATTTTATGTATGCATACTTTTTGTGTAATAAACTTTGAATTTTGTGTGCTAAACTTGGATTTTTGTGTTTTAAACTGTGAATTGACTGCATTAAACTGTGTATTTTCTTCTTAGACTATGAACTGACTATATTAAGCTGTAAATTTTGTGTATTAAATTCTAAGTTGATTGTATTAAGCTGTGAATGAATTGACATTAAGTTGTGATTATTTTATACTTTTTTTTGTTAGCTTTTAATATAATGTAAATTTTATTCACGACTTAATATATTGAATTCACAATTTAATATATGAATGATTTATGCATAAATTTTTTTGTTAATTTTTTTGTTAATGTAAGAATACATTAGTGATAATAATAATTTTGCATTAAATTCAAAATGAATGAAATAAATGGTTTTATTAGACTGTGAATATAGTATTTAAGTTATTAATGCGTGACTTTGTTTACAGATCTAATTTAAAAGAAAATAATGGTTGCGATGCTGGTACAGGTGGTTGGTGGCAACGTGTGGTGGTGGTAGTAGTAGAGTTTGAATTTTGGATTTCTTTGAGTTTGTGAATTATTATAAAACGGGTTGTATTAAGTTGTGAATTTTGTGAATGAAACTATAAATGTACTGTATCAACTTGTAACTTATATAAGTTGTGTGTTCAAATATGAGAGCATATAAAAATGAAAATATTATACTGCAAAAATTACAATTTTGCCCTTTTTGTATCGAAAAGAGAAAAAAAAATAGAATTTTCACATGTTTAATAAGAATATTATGTAAATATTTACTAACTAATAGGGGTTCTTAGGGTTCTTAATTTTTTGTGGTTCTCATTTGAACCACTCCCTATATATATATATATATATATATATATATATATATATATATATATATATATATATATATATATATATATATATATATATATACACTAGAAAAATTAGAGGCCCGTGCTAAGCACGGTCTATAAATAGTGTTTTCGGTATTTCTTAGAAAAACCACAAGATTATGCTGACAACCCATACTCAATGAAATACATTTCATGCTTGAATTATTCTTTTATGATGGTATTTTATATGGCTAAATACAACAAATAACAATGAACTTTAATTCATAGTTTTTCTATCGAGTATTTCGATAATAATGTAAGAACAATGCTATTATTGGAAGCTCCCTTGATGAAGTACGAAATGGGAGATGTGCTTCCTGCATGCTTCATACATAAAAAATACAGATATGTATAAGGATGAATAATTTTGTCTCATCCTGCATAAACGGACATTAAATTTAACTGGAAAATGAATATATTGAAATCAAACTTACATTTTAGGATTCTTATCCATGGTTGGTAAGCAAAATTTGCTATATTGTTGTTGTATTTTTACGGACATGATTTATATTTAATATAAATAGATATGTAATTTATTTTTTGTTCCACAAATTGCTTGGTTTCTATCTATTGGTATTTGTTAAGGTATTTATATATGGGTAAATGTATTAAATTGACTTGATAATGTTGATTACAAGTTTTTATATTTGGTTATGGATATATGCAAATTCATGGCTTAATGTCTGTTATAGCACACATTTTGTGTGCAATCAAATAAATCCATTGGTGTGGCTTTTTGAAATTGACATTAGAAACTAAGTTCTCTTCTAATGATGACTTCATAAGCAACAACAAATGATTATACCTAAATAACATATATTTAACAACTTAAATTTCGTAATTCATGTTTGTTTATAATAGGCACATTTGGAGTTCTCTCAATTTTGTCATCATAAGATTCTGTCATAAATTTTTTTTGAACTCACATAAATGGTGGTAATCTTTATTGAGTAAGATCACATAAATGGTGGAATCTATATTAAATCTTCAGTTATTGCCGTCGAATACACCTGCATAAAAATATTTATTTATTTATTTGGGGATACACATCCAACATTAAAGATCACTAAGATTTTTTCACAAGGGCAAAATGTGCAAATGGGTAGTAGCAACAGATACATATGTTGGTAGTGTCTGATTTGGATGAAGTGTATGTAAGTATAAACAATCACTTTTTTTAATAAATGAACTGTTTTGAATGTGAGTATATGACAATTCTACTTTTTTTAACTGAATGAACTGTATGAATTTAGTACAAACAATCTCTTTGTTAGACTAATCGAATTGTGTGAATGTGATAAAATGACCATTTTACCCTATTTAGATTGAACATAGAACAGTCACTTTTTTGCAGTTAAAGAACAGTGAAGATAAGTAAACAAATATTTTAACCTTTTTAAATGTGATAAAAAGGTCAATTCTTTTATGTTAAATGATTAGTCTGAATGTACTTTTCAAACTATATTTTGTAAAATAGGAGGCTAAGATTCTTTCAACAACTTCTTTAGGCTTAGTGCGGTAAATAAGAATCTCATTAAGTAAATTGTGGGCATTATCAAAGTCATCTTTTCATAACCTGACATTGGAAGGATCTCTTTTCAAACAGCACCTTGAAGTCTTTAATGGTTTTGGCATATTTATGTACATACCCTTCTATTTCATTGTCACTAATGGAGATAAATGTGGTGGAAGAACCCCAATTCACATAAAATGTTGAGAAAAGAGATCAGAAACGACTTGAAATATGAAGAGCTCAATAGTTGTTTGGTTGGCTAATTGGCTTATCAATTAATCTACAAAAACAAATACATAATTAGAAATAACATTTAATGTTTTACCATTTCACAACCAAAACCTCAATTTCCAATTCTAATTGTAAGATTTATTAACAAACAAAACACATGTTAAAATCTATATGCTAAATAGACACATGTCAAAACCTATATGCTAAATAGGCATACTGTAGAGAAAATATAACTTCTTGTCTATTAAAATAACATTTCTGGTCGTTTAGGAGAAAGCAAACTTGCAACACATCTGAACTGTGAAAAAAAATCAAATAAAGTTCACAACTTCTCAGAAGTTAAAAAAAACAGAACAAAAGGGGTCTGTTATTAGCTAACCATATCTTGCTTATACTCTGATCTTATAGCATTCAGTGGGGAACTACTATAATTTGTTCTTAACCCATAGAGTACAAGAACTATGTTCTTCAGATCCAATGGCTTGTAACTTGTATCATTCTGCCAACAAATATTATTAAGAAAAGGCTTTTAACTTGTATCATTCATTTTGCCAAAAATTATTATTAATTTTCTTAAAAAAACTATTACATTCTATTTATGCTTTTTATAAAGTTGAAGAAAAGATACATGTGCTTAGAAGGGATGTCCAATGTGAATCCATCAAAAAAAGAACTCAGAAACAAATATTCATTCCTCGAACCTGGTTATCACCAAATCCAATCAAATCCATATAAGAGACGGTGTAAAAAATTGGGAGCGATGCTATTTTTAATAGTAGTCATAAATGGAAAACATTTTTAATCTACCTAGATATCTTCCAACTTTAACACAATATTCTTCAGAGAGCTGAAGAAACAACAATTTTGTAAGAAAGAACCCTAACCCTTTTTTAAATTCAAAACGAAAAGGAGATACAATGAAACAAAAATGAAATTGATCGCGCACATCGTTCAATTGATAGGACACATGACACACATACATAATTAGCCGATGTGATTTATGAATAGATATTTATGCCCGTTCTAAAGTTACGTTAAATACTTTGTAAAAGTAATATTGGTCAGAGATAAAATCACAAACCCATGCTTGATATTTGAAAGAGTTTCAAACCAAAAAATCACAAATCCATCAAAGTTAGGGTTTCAAAGGATAAGTAAATGAAAATAAAAAAATAAGAAGACCATGAGATATTACTTGACCATGAATCCCTTAATGATTTCAAAAAATCAAATAAAATCTAACAATTGTTCGGATAAGAAAAGAAATCCTTGAGACCATGTAATCCAAGGAGAATTCATCTCCGGGCTTAAATTGCCACCGCTTTAGACCACCTCTGTTTAGACCCTGCAAAAAAACATTAATTAACGATGTTAATAGACAATGAGGAAGAGAAAATGCATACGGAAAACTAAAAAGCAATCGAGACAGAATAAATGGAAAAGAGAGAAGAGGGTATATATATCCCTTTGTCTTAAAGAAGGGAATGAGAGGTTGTGTCCATTCAATGCATCATTTTTGAAAGCCCTCGAAAGAACACTTGTCGGTTCACCTTAATCCCGTTTGTCACCAATTTGATTGGCGCCATTCCAATATTGATTGACGTTTGGCCTTATCATTTCAAATGCAGAGATTTGATGCGGCACAACGATGAATCGACTTTGATGTCCATGTTGTACATGACATGCTAGACATTGTGTGAATTCGATACAGGCGACATCAGGAAAAGGGCTTGAGGAAAAAACGAATAGGTGGATCTTGCTGAAAATGAATGTTAGGATACGTTGCGTCGATCGGAATGTAAGACAGGTGGCTTAGATCGAAGGGGGTAAATTTTCGTTAGAAGACACGAGAATAAAAAGCCTTTTATATATAATAATGATATATATATATATATATATATATATATATATATATATATATATATATATATATATATATATACACACACATAGAGAGAGAGATTATTTTTTATTTTTAATTTTTAATTTTTAATTATTTAAATACCAAAATAAATAAAGAAAATAGTAAAAAGAAATGAAAAGGGCAAAATCGACTTTTCATACTTTGATTTTGGACCTTCCATGCAAGTTGAAAACTTTTTGGAACCTATCCAAAGTTTTTTGAATACCATAGGGACCATAGGGACCAATCTTATAGTTTTGTCTAAAAAAAAGCATGCCAAAATGTAAACCAATGGAATAAATCTTATAGGGGTTTGCAATAAACCGCTCGCACCAAACCGCACCGCATAACGCGGTTTAAAACACTTGCGGTGCGGTTCGCGGTTTGTATTTTTGTTAAACCGCATTATGCGGTGCGGTTTACGATTACAAATTACGGTTTAAACCGCACCACATTGATAAAATCAATTAATGATTATATATATATATATATATATATATATATATATATATATATATATATATAAAGGAGGGTTCAATTGAGAATGAGGGAATCATTCTCAGCCACTCATTTATTTTTGCCGCAAAAGCCTCCGTCGTACCAGCAGAAATGGGAAAGGAATAGACATGTGTTTTCCAACAAAACATGTTTCCTTAAATTATGCTAATCATTACCTTAATATATACAAAAACATAGTATTTTCGTTTTTTTTTTAATTTTTAAGAAGTTATTTTTATCGAAAAAATGATTTTAAATATACAAAAATTCATGATTTTTTATTCTCTACAAATAGACATCCATATTGATATAGTTTTAAGATAAAATAAAAAAAATTATTTTTTTTATATTTTCAGCTATTGTTATTCATAAGTGAATAAAAATGAATCAAGTTTTTACTACAATACATTCGTTATTCAGTTATGAATAAAAACTATGATTAATTTTTTTTTTTTTTTTGTTTTTTACAATTGAAGTATCATTCATATATGAATATAGCATATAATAAACATAATATATTCATATTTAAGTATTAGACGACGCATTCACTTATGAATATTACATACACTTATGAATATTACATAGTATATTCACTTGTGAATATTAGATGGTATATTCACTTATGAATATTAGATAATATTTTCATATCTGAATATTACATAGTATTACATGGTATATCACATGTGAATATTACATAGTATATTCATTTGTGAATATTAGATGATATATTCACTTATGAATATTACAAAGTATATTCACATATGAATATTACACAGTATATTCACATATGATTATTACAAGGTATTTTCACAAATATATATAATTTTTATATGTTATTCACATATGAATAACATACAGACTTGCATATTTGTTTTTTTTTTGTTTTAATAATCATATACTGAGAAAACATATTCATATATGAATATAACGTGGTAATTTAGTTCATGCATTTCATCAAACAGTTGGAGTGCATACAATTTAACTTTTTTTAAAAATGTTAAAAACATGATATTTTGACCATTTAAATCTTACAAAAGAGTAGATTGATAGAGAATTATATGAAATTTTTCAAAAAAAAAAAACGATTTGATATTTTTCTAACCTCAATTTTCAAGTTTTATTTGATAATCGATGTTGAATGAATGATATGAAGTGGATTTTTGTTGATTATCGATGATGTTGATCTAATAACGCTGGGAGTATAATTAATCATAGATGTTGAAGATCTGATCGTATTCAAGCACAATTAAATGTTGAATTGAAAGAACCAAAAACGAATTTTTGTTGTTAACTGTTGAATCGTGTTGATTATTGACGAAGATCGATGATTGATTAGCACTGGATGATGTTGATGATGGTTTAATTGAAGAAATCTGGATGATTGTTGAAAGTTGGAGAAGAAATTTGGATGATGAACGATGAATGGGTTTGAACTACAGATACGTATTTGAGATTGAAGGTTGTTCTCATATTTACAAGTTTGCCACTGTGTCTTTTTATGCTTGAATAAAATGAGTGGCTGAGAATGATTCCCCCATTATCAACCTTTTTTATTTTCTCAATTGAACCCACCTCTCTCTCTCTCTCTCTCTCTCTCTCTCTATATATATATATATATATATATATATTTGAAAATATTTTGACATGTTCTAAATTAATGACATTATCTTAAGTTTTTAAAATGTAATCTTAATTCATCCAAAATTTAACGAAGTTACCATATTTTTTTTGTCTCAAATTCATTTTCAACTAAGATTCAATGACCATTATTTTATTGTCACTATGTTTTTTTAACTTATGTATATTCATAAGTAGTTAATGACCATAATTATTTGACCATCAAATTTCTTAATAACCACTTAGTGAGGCGTTAGTGATGACAATGATAGTATTATCATTAAATTTAAAGTAAATAATTAGTCAAACCGCATGTAAACCGCATAAACCGCCCGCACCAAACCGCACCGCATAATGCGGTTTTGAACGTTCGCGGTGCAGTCTGCGGTTTCTAAATAACTTTAACCACATATGCGGTGCGGTTCGCGGTTTTTGCTCTAAACCGCACCGCGCACACCCCTAAATTCTCTTAGTATTCAAGGATGTGATATTAAGGGCCTTGGCAATATGTTTTAGTAATAACTTACACCTAAATATTGTTTTATTTCGAAATACAAAAAAAAATTAAAAAAATTAAAAAGATAAAAATAATTAAAATTTGAAAGTGGGCTGGGTTACCTGGTCCTAGGGTGGCTCTTGCATACACATACCTTTGGAAGTCAAAATCAAACATACTGTTAGTTTCTATTTTGAAAATTTCTTTTGCTTTTTTAATTTTGTAGAAAACTGTACGAACGCTTGCACGGTCAACAAATTATAAACATCAATTGGCTTATTACTTTAAGTTTTTCCTCATCTTGAAATATTTTTGATGATTTTAAGATTGAGTTTCCGAATTTGTATTGATATATTATTTGAGATGCAGTGTTTTAGCATATTTGTAGACTGTCGGTTTACTATTATTTATGTAAGATTCTTCACAGAGGAGTGAGAATAAATGGTGTCTTTTGGTCTTCTGTAAGCAAACTAAGCAAACGGGTGAACATAATGGGATATACCATCTGTAAGTTGATCTGGCTTTTCCTTTAATGGGATTGGGTGCCATATGTTTGATAAAATGCCTAAGAGACTATGTTGTGGTTCATTTATACAGGAAAATATCAAACTACGCTCATAACTCATAAGGTTATCTAAAATTAAATTCCTATATCTTTTTCACATGCAACTGGTTTGATTTGTTAGGATTAGGATTGATTGCTTATACTTTGTTATCATGCATATTGATAAGGTGTTATGGTGAAAGAAGAATTATCCTAGGATGTAGATGATGGTGTTGGAGATAAGTATCAGAGTAAATTAATAGATGTTGATGGGAACTAGATAAAGAGAGAAACAAGGTAATAAATTGCTCTACAAATAATGATCATGACGAAGAACAAAATTAGCACCATTGTCACCATGATGTAGAGGTTAACTAGAGTAGCTATCATGTTAGTTGTTACCATTATGGAGATGTAAAAGCTCTTGAAGATGAAATTGAAGAAAAGACCCAGATGTTTGATAAGATTATGAGGATTAAAGAGGTTGTTAATAATACACCCAATGAGGTATTTCCCTATTACTTTACTAATTTAATCGAACAAATAAAAGGAAGCAAAGGCATGTAAGAAGCACAAATTTTCATTTCACCAACTTCAGATAATGGCAAAACTCCTTCGTAATCGAAGGAGATCAAACGGCATTATGTTGATGCTGCAGCTGAAACACGCCAAGGATGAGGTGACCATTTATTAATAATGTATTAACTACTCGACACTTTATATTACTGTAAAAAGTTGTGTTTCAACCTTGCACAAATTGGTTAATAAATAAACTATCTCAAAAATTGGCCTAAGTGAAAAGACTTGCCAATTTACTTTCATTTCTTCGAGTGTTGTAGCATTTTAATTCTGTTTTTCTAAATTCTGGCATCACATAAAATAAATTACGACACGGGGCCTTTGGCCTTTTGAGTTGCGTAGTATATATATATAAAACGTAAGTCTTTACAAAACAAACAATAATTTATAAATGCAAATTTTGTTATTGGTTTGTTATCAACATTTTAAATCCAATTACAAAGTACAGACAAACAATATATATATATATATATATATATATATATATATATATATATATATATATATATATATATATATATATATATATATATATATATATATATATATATATATATCATTTTCACTTAATCCCGAAACGTGACAAACTTCTATTCCTTGAAATTCCAAATCCTGCATAACAATTTGTGCATCAAGCGTCCTCTTAAATTTTTTTCTCCATCACGAGGTTGTTTGTCGCTCGAGATCTTTTCAGCAATCTCGGTGACGATGGTGGATTCTCCCCTATACAGATTTCAGTATATTATTAGGAACTTAATTGAAATGAAAATTCTAGAGTAATTACCTTCGAATGAACCACAATATGTGATTAGTACTGTTAGGGAGGAGGGAGTCGTTCCCATTGAACCCACTGAATCCACTGCCACATCAGCTTTTCTTTTTGATTTTTTCTTCATCTTTCCGAATCCACAACACACCGAAATCCTATCTTTTTCAACCCACTCAACCCACTCGATTAAAAAAAAAAATACTAAATAGCTAAAGTACAAGTCTTAAAACATATGGTACAAGAGAAAATGAAAGAGAGAAAGTAGAGAGAGAGGATGAAGTGGGTTCGTGAAACCAATTAAACAACTCGTCATAAGAGAAAGTGGTACCGGCGGTAACTCTATTGCTAATTAAGATTTTAGCTTTATTATTTTGTATATATTTTTTTAATTGAGTGGGTTGAGAAAGATAAGATTTCCGTGTGTTGTAGGTTCAGAAAGATGCAGAAAAATCAAAGAGAAAAGCTGATGTGGCAGTGGGTTCAATGGGAACGACTTTCTCCTCCCTTATATATACGCTCGATCCTATTATTCAGCTCTATTTATGATCATCGAAGAGCTAAGCTATTTTTTTGACGATTATTAATATTATATTAAAATAAGACTACCAAGACACTAAAAGAAATACAAGTATTAGGGCGACGATTTTATGGCGACCAAACCTTTAGCGATGACATCAAGTCAAACGTTTTTAGGGAGACACGTCTTTAGTGGGGACTTAATTGTTAAGAAATAACTAGGGTTTAGACCATTCATGCGTTGGTGCGGAAGATCCGGTATGTTAAAAAATGTAGTTTGGCACCATATATACCATTGAGATATTTAAATCATGTAAAGTGGAAAACAAAAATATCAAAATAAAATATGGATACAAACAATTAACATTATAATGTATAAAATACTAATAATTTAACTTTAAAATTATAATTGGTGAAAACTGTTAAATAAAAATTAATTAAGGAGAAAGAATATAAATATATATAAATTTTACAACTATAAGGATAAAAATTGATATATCAAAATTAGTTCAGGATACAAAATATAAAAAAAGATAAAAGTAGAGGTAGAAAAATGTAAAAAAACCCAAGTATGAAAACTTAAAAAATGACTATGCTTACGTGGAATGAATAGTGAATTGTCTCACATAATTATTTTGGTAATTAGTATATATATATATATATATATATATATATATATATATATATATATATATATATATATATATATATATATATAACTAGTTTATAACCCGTAGGAACCACGGTTATAAAATTAATTAAATTTTTATAGTAAAATTTAAAATTATTAATCAGTTATTTTAAATAAATTATTAATTTAAGAGATATTTTTTTAGTTATGCGAAATTATAATCGTTGATTCAAATAAATATGTAAAATTAATTTTTAATATATATTAGACATTTTTTATTTGTGAATTAATGAAAACATTAATATAAAATTTAAATTTTAAAATAGAGAATAAATATATTGACAAATAAAATCACATTATTGACAAGTGGCTACACATTTATTAAGATATCTAATATGATGACACATGACAAAAGAACTATTTTTTTATTAATATAGGGATTTGGTTTTTTATTTTTATTTATTTGATTATTTTTGTGTTTTAAATTGTACACCTACTTTGTAGGTAGACATTAATGCTTATCTTTAAAAGCCGGTGTTTGTAACGGTGTTGGGAGATAATTCGATCTTTTACTAACACTACAAGAATACCAAGCTATCCCGACGACAAAAGTCGTCGTTACAGGTCACCCTATGCCGACGACATGTAGTCGCCATATCTTTTGAAACTTTTGACCAATTTCCTTTGACCACTATATCTGTGCTAACGACACGTCGTCGCCATAGGTTTGGCGATGACGACATCTTTACCGACGACTAGTCGTTGGAATAAGTGACGCTATCACGACGACATCTATACCGACGACTCTATTGACCTATGCCAACACGACTACGCCGACAACTCTATACCGACGACAAGTCGTCAGTATACCGTATACCGACCACAAGTCGTCGGGATAGAGTCCGAAATTGTCGTCTCCATAGGGTTTAATTGTTGTAGTAGCCCATACAACCAAAAAGTCGAGGGTAAAGACGATTAGTTTTGTTGTTACAAATCTTTATCATTGATTCCACGTAATTCATGTGTCTAAATAGGTGTAATATGTGCAAGGTGTCTAGTTTTACTTGCAAACCTATTCATGAAATCGAAGTCAGATTTTGTAGGTAAGTTTGAGCATGCATTAGGAATACAAGCAACATTAATAACAAAATAAACGTTGTTCCTAATGTTTCCACTTTACCCCCGATTTTCTTTTTTATCGTCTGTGCATATCATGTACAAGAATTAGAAAAAAAAAAAAAAAAAAAGGTGATGAGGTTTTGGTAGCCATGATTAAATTCCTGTGAAAACTGAAAAATAGGAAAACTTACCCATTGTCAACCGAGACGTGCCAGCCAGATAAGTCGGATGCAGCAACTAAGGCTTTCCTCCAGTTGTTCACTTTGTTCAATTCTCCCCTAAACATCTTCTCGTGTCCCTGAAAGGCAATATCAAAGTCTCCTTTCTGCCCACGCACATGTGATGGGTCTACGTGATAGAAAACCGGAAACACCTTCTGCCCCACCTGATTTTGGCATTCCATGATTTTGACAAGTTCATCCAAACACCATGTAGAGTGCGCATAGTTTTTAGAGAAAACAACCACTACAAACCTCGATTCTTCAATGGCTTTCAGCAGCTCTGGAGAGATCCGTTTTCCTTTATCTAGCGCCTTGTCGTCTCTGAAGGCATGTATTCCTTTTTGAATTAGAGCCGAATAAAGATGATCTACAAAGTTGTTGCGAGTGTCTTCGCCTCTAAAGCTTAGGAACACGTCATATCTACATCTTTTAGTTGGTACAGAAAATGATGAAGAAAGAAATGACATGACAAAAGCCATTGAAGGTTTCAAATAATTGAAGAGCCAAAATGCAAATACTTGAATGCAGAAAACAAGTAATGGTCTTGCATCTGCAGGACGACTTCTTTTTATACTAGAATTTTTTCCATTCGGCCATGTGTTATTAAATCTACTAGTGGTGTCTTCGGGGGACGAGGTCTTTTACTCTAAATTCCATCTCATTTCAAATGGAATCTTGGAAAAAACCACTAACTTAAATTTCTGCAAGTTGATAGCACCAAACGTGGTATGGTTGTCATATTGACTTTAAGCGTAAACTTAATAGCTTATGTGGAACATATATAGATGATTTGCTAGAAGTCCTTTTAGAGGAGTGAGAGAAAAAGAAAGGGGCCAAAATAAGTCCAACATAAAAAGGATGTAGAACTTGGAGATGTGCGACACATCCATGGACCAGAGCTTTTGAAAGGTCATTTGCCCCTGGGTTAATCCACAATCTCCGGCCACTCTCCATGCCTCCAAATTTCGATTTTCCTGAATTTCGACCCATTCTGGTAATTTTCATGACTCTTCCGTTTGATAGTTTCTGTCTGGGAAAGTTCTGTCTGGTAAAGTGTTGTCTGGGAAAGTTTTATGACTGGGAAAGAAACCATGCTGTTTGATTGTACATCTGATTGACTGTGATGAATGATGAAAAAAAGTAATAATTCAATAAAAAATAAATTTAAAAATAGTTTTTTAAAATAATTAATAATCCAATAAAGAAAAAAGAGGTGGGGTTTGATGTATAATTGTCTTTCCAGCCAATTCAGCCAGAAAGATATGATTTTGAGTTTTCTAGGAAAGACATATCTTACCGAGAAAGACTCTTTCTTTTGTGCAAATCAAACAGTCTTTCCGGTCCATTCAGCCAGAAAGATCTGTTTGGACCTGCAAAGATGCGTATCAAACGGGACCTCAGTTTTAATAATTAAATATGCCTTTTGTGAATTTATCAATTCTCCATGTTTAGTTGGCAGTTTCAATTCATATATTTAATGTTAATTTTTATTTTTCAAATTTAGTCTAACACTTTAAAGACATCTTTAAATTTAATAAACAATTCCTTTTGATTACTTGAAATTTAATAAACAATTCCCTTTGATTAGTTGTATTAATCTTGCTTCTTTATGGTTCGGTTGGTATAAGAACTCATTTTCATGACATTAAAAGTGGTCCACAATCGAATTGAACCCTAATGGCAAATGTTTTACGGTTGAGGATCTTTGGCTTGTAGTTAATAATCTCATTGTTCTCCCTCAAGAATTCTAGCTCTCCTAGCTCACGCTCTTTCAAATTCTAGCTCCTCTCTATTCTCCCTCGGAAATGACTCATTTGTTATGGGATCTTCCTCGATTTTGATATTGGGAAGGATGTCCATGATGAGCGTATCTCTCATATTAATAATACGTCAACTTTGATTAAGTTGTTATTCTAACAAACATGGAGATTTGTTGAATAAGGTCTCCTGCATCATTTTCTCTATACACTCAATGTTCCAAAAGGATCTTTTGTGAACATGTGAGCATAAAAAATGTATTTGCAATTGAGAGAAATGTTTCACTACAATACAAGGAAAGAGAGTGTAACATCCATTTTCAGGTATGATTTTTATATTCCAATTGTGAGAATTCTGATGGTCACGACGTGGTTAAGGGATCACCACGATGTGACATTCTGCTAGTATCGTGTATTTCATTAAAGGTACCACGATGTGATCATGCATTGGCCATATCGTGACGACATATTTTTGGCAAACCAAAATTTTTGGGCCTTGAGCCATATTTAAAGGAGGTGATGGCTAGGGTTTCCCCCACCCTCAGCCTCCATCACCTCCAAATCACTTTTGTTAAACCCTAGCCTCCCTTTTAAGTTTTTGACTCTTTTTTGGTGGTTTCGTGACCTTGGAAGGAAGAATAGGGAGATCTTATGCATATATGGTCAAGTAACTTGTCTTTACTCCTTTTGTGCATCTTCTGAAGATGTAAATCCTCAAGTTTCCACCTTTTTGGTTCTCTCTTCATAGATCTAGGTTTTATATCATTTTTTCGGTTCATATTGAGTTTGGGTTGGATAGATGAGATAAATTTCACATTTTTGTAGCTCACCTTGGTCCTTTGGTCACTATATCTTCTAGATCTAGAAGTTGAGCGAGTTTTGAGAACCATACATGAGTCTTGGGATGTGTTCTTATATTTTTTGACGTAGTTAGGCGAAGGACATGCATCATTCATGCATGTCCATAAATTTTGGATTTTTATGGACCATTAGGGTCCTAAGAAGCTTACTCTAAATTATGAGCAAAGAGCACTTCAGATTAAGGACTCAATCCATTAAGTTGTCCAAGTAAAGTACCTACGACGTGACAATTTAGGTGTCATAACGTAGTGAAGGCAGATGTCGCAACTGTTTTGCTAGGACCCATCCAGGATATGGTAGCATATTATTTTTACCGTGACTATGTTGGATGGCCACGACGTGGCAATGGGTAAGCTACACCGTGGAGGTCAGGTGGAGTTGACTTTGATCGCTAACTTTTGGTCAAATGGCTAGTTTTAGAGTGTAGGTTAAGGTTTAACTTATATGTCCATATTTATACATATATTTAGGCATTATTTTAATGCATTTTAAGCTATAATTTGGTTATTTGCACAAATATTTGGTACTTACTGAGTTTAATTACATTTTGCAGCCAAATATGACATTCTTAAGGAAAAAGGACCAAAACCGACAAAAGCTGAGACCTAGAAGGACTGTAATTGAAGATGGGAGCTTAATGGAGCATAAAAGAAGAGATAATTGAGTTAAATAGAATCTAACGACGTAATCCATTACTGCTCACAACGTGAGAATGAAGATTCCAGAAGATGACTATGCGGAATGCAGTTTCCTTGCCGAACACGAATTGCACCAAGCTCACGACTTGAGACCTTAATTCTCACGACATGAGACGCGATATTTGGAAACTATAAATACTCCTTCACCTATCGACTTTTAGGAGGTTGCATATGGTTTTCTGAAGCGATGGTTGATTTTAGAGGCCAGAGATCTACGAAAAACAACCATTTGGAGGAGAGAACGCTTGGAGATTGAAGATTTGAAGATTACACATCACTTTTGGTTTGCATTAGATTAACAATTTTGAATTATTATGTTTTTGTGTGCTTATTTTCAGCTATGAATAGCTAATCATTAGTCTTTTGTTTAGTGTAGATGAACCCTAATACTATGTGTTAGTTTCTAGCTTATAATTGGATTTTATGAAGTTGCTTAATACACGTGTTTGATTATCATACCTAGCATGTTAAAGGTTGCATTTTTGTTTCTTTGATTCATGTTAAGTATAGTTTAATGACCATTTGAATTGCATGAACTTATTTACCTACTGTTATGATCATTAAATTGCTACAGCTAGGATTAATCACATCTTAGATTAAATATTTTTTGACCCATGCTTAGAAACTACACATTGGTGAAAATATTACTAAACCGAATCATTACATAGTCTTTTAAATATTTTTTGAAATCGTTTTTTAGTTGAGTGTATCCTTAGGTTTAAGTTAATCTGAACTTGAAAAATCGGATAAAATCCCCCTCTTTGTTATTGTTTTTTATATTAGTTTTTAGTAACTATTTTATTAGCTCAATTTGTTCCATGTGTTCGATACCTTATTTACCTAAGCTATTCTATAATCCAACTAGGTACACTGCCTATAAGTGCATATTTAGTTAAGTTTTGTTAGGTTATAAATTTAAAGCTAGATAGGTATCAACTGTGCACATCAAAAAATTTGGTGATATTCTCGAGGAACAGCTATTTAAGTTTTTAATCCCATTGCTTTAGGTTAATATATCCTTTTTGTGGGATAAAAATCACAAAAACTTAATTTTCTACAAGATTTTTATTTGTCTGTTTGTTCAGTTCTCACGACGTGAGGTTTAATCGTCACGATGTGAGTTCAGTGTTTTCCAGTTTCTTTTTTATTTTATTTCTAGTTCATTTTTACGATTATATTTCTAGTTTTGTTTTAACAGGAAAAATGGGGGGACATCACGACCAAGTCAATGGAAGAATACAAGCGACATATAAGGAACGACAACAGATGGGGTCTTGATCCACCAAAAATCTTAACCACTACGAAGTTCGAACTACCAGGACACATTCTTAGCATGCTAAAGGAACTACCTTTTATGGGAAGGAGCACGAGGACGCTTATGGGCATATAGAAAAGGTGGTGGAGATTTTACATTATTTTAATGCGCCAAACGTGAGTAGAGATGATGCTTTGCTTTGATTTTAACCCCTTTTATGAAGTTTTTCTTAGCTTCAAGTAAACTACATGTACTTTAAACCTTTTTCTTGTAAGATGAGTTGAAATAAGTGTTATGTCAAACCAATATCATCATCTTTTAGTAGATCTTTAAGTTCATGAGCACATATATAACTAGAAAAATAAGCACACAAATCATGCATACACACATAGATCTACACAAACAGCTTGTATTCTCCCCCAAAACAAGGTAAAAATAGAAAATAGGGGGTATGAAGTCACCTTGCTTTGTAGTTTTTCGGTTTTTGGTGGGGGAATGAGGAGATCTCGGCCGTAGGTGCGTTCTTGAGAGGATTTTTGAACTTAGGAAGTTCTAGAAAGCATGATTCACGAAAAACATGTGTTTAGGAGGAGTGATTGAGCTTAAAATGAGGTATATCAACTTGAGTTTCTATGATCTTACCATAATGTGAAGCTTGAAGTGATCTTCTTGAAAACACTCCTGATACGAACGAATTTCTTGAAAGATTGAGAGTGGAAGAGAGTTGAAAGTTGAGAGAAATTGTGTTGAGTTTGAAATGGCGAGTGAGGTTGGAGAGTGAGAGAGGCGAGAGTTAGAGAGAGATAAGAGAGGGGAAGTGCAACACGGAAATTTGTAAAACAAAATTTTCATTTAAAATCATTTATCTCTTTAACACTTTTCATAAAAATCTCCCTTTTTGTTTAAATTACAATACATGACTCTTTTGTTTAATCAATTAATAGGCCATGATCCTCAAAACCAACGCTTCTTCTGGTGTGTACAATCGAGCCGGTGCCGTCCCGTGATCCTGAGAAAACCTGAAACATATAACACAAACCACTATAAGAACGAAGCTTAGTGAGTTCCCCAAAATACCACTCTAACACATATTAGCCACTGAAGGCTATACCTTTATTGACCCTCTGGTCAGTGTGTCTCAGTAGGACCCTCCAGTCCCAACTCTCTATGGACCCTCTGGCCCTAACTCTATGGACCCAAAGGTCCTAACTTTGATAACTCTGAATCATGCATATCACATACCACAATAAATCCCATAAAATAAATAGCATACAAATACACTGGCACATAACTGTGGCAACCCGAAAATTTCTAGCTTACATTCTTCATTTCTTATCAAAGTTAAACTCCTTTTTGCTATTTTCTAGCACTGTTTGGAGTCAAATAGAGTGTTTAAAGCTTAGTATAAGTAGGGTAGGAGTCGTGGGATAAGTATTGTGGGTGTATCGCCTTGCATTTGAGCCAATCACACCAACACAAGGTGTGTGCGGCCACACACCCATCCCAACCGCACACTCCCTCCTATATATTCAACACTTAGCCATTTGGAACACTTTCTACACTTCCACAAAGCTAGGACCCGAAAATCCTCTCAAGTATCATCCAAATCTCCTTGAGGATCTTCATACAAGGTAACATCTTTAGCCAAGAACACCAAGAACACTAGGTGTACGGCCGCACACACCATGTATGGCCGCACACCTAACCGCACACGCCAAGTATGGCCTTACACCTGGCCGCACACACACACATATAGTGTGTATTTTGACCATACACTCCTTTATATAGCCATATACCCCTTCATACAATCTTATATGGGTGTAACACTTCAATATAAATGTTTACTAGTCCCTAAGGTGGTCCCAATTCAATAATTAGTTGTTTTAAACACTAATGATATTCATATATGTATCATTATATGTTAAATAGAATCCGCGTGTGTGTTCAAGTCTCAGCTTGACACTTAGCAGTCTATCCGACACTTTCATCCAAACCACTCACTACAGGTGAGTTCATACCCCTTAATCAATGGTTTAAATGTTTTTAAATGCTTTTATGGCGGGAATACAAGTTAAATACTTATAGTTATTCCATCAATCACATGTGATTAATAACTACAAAACCATTGGTTTTCTTAGTGTTCAAACTGTTTACCAAACTGCTATACTTCAAACTGTTTTTACGAACTCTTTTACTTATCAAATACTTTTACTTAAAGTCTTTCATACTTATATATTGTCAAATGCATGTCTATGTATGTATAGTTGTATAAGAAATGTTTAAAAGACTTAGGAAGGCCAGCTCGCTTTAATTCCTTTTCCTTGTTTGGATGTGGCTTTAGGGCATCGGTTATCCGTCCGAAGGTCGTTTAAATATTAGTTGTATATCATGTATACATACATAGTCATAAAAGTTACTTCAATCAGTTCTATACCTTTGGGTAGCAAGGGTACACAAACATGATACATTGCTAGTAAACTACTATAGGGGTAGTTTAGGAAGATACTAATACTATTACTAGAACGATGAAACCTACAATGAGTCAGTTCATACATGAGTCAAAGGATACAATGCCCTTGGGTAGCAAGGGTATACAAACATGTTAACACTATGACGAGAAACAAACGATAGACACTATGATGAGAAACAAACGATAGACAATATGACGAGAAACAAACGATAGACACTATGATGAAAAACAAACATACAGGCTAGACAGAGAAAGAACTCACAATACAGCTAGCACACATATACATTAACACAGTTATATGAGCCATTAAACAGGGCATGACACTACCTTCCATGACTGTTTTTGTATCAGAATCTCCTTAATTGGGGAGCATATGAGTTTGTGTATAGATCTATACTGGATTGACTATCCTACACCTTGTTGCTCGCTACATTGGGACTTGCAAGTCTACGGGTGCCAAACGTCATCTCTACGGCATCTTACATTGTCGTTTTACTATTAAGTCAGTAGCAAGATACAGGCCGATCACATGTTACCTTAAAATTTACAATTGCTTAAGGTAGTTAGTACAACAGTAGTTACTTATTACAACACTACAGTACTATAATATTTTTCCCATTACATTCACTTCATGAACATGCACATGATGCACGGTAATGTAAAAACTATATTTTTGATTAATGATAGTCGGATTTGGGAAAGTACACACCCTTACATGAGACACACACACACAGATACTAGATGCCTTGGTAGAAGGCTACTTTTAGTAGAAAACATAGGGTTTTCTAGGAGAGTTCAAACACAGACACTAATATACTTATGATCTCACCAGCGTTAAAGCTGATACTCGCTTTCAAAATAACTTGTATTCTCAGTTCGCCAGTAGACAGGTACAGGTGCCAGGTTTTGAGGCGAAGGAGCTAGTTCAAGACTCCTCTTTTATTTTGATGTATATAATTTTTGGTGTCTATATAACTTGACAAAACACACTTGTATCAAACTATATTATTAATGCAATGGATGATGTTGTTGCTTGTTTACTACTTTGCATTGTTGTGATACTGTACATGACGTCCTCCACCCCAGAACATTTCCGTCCTTCATCGGTTTTTGCGGGTGTGACAATAACTCTAAACCTAACTCTGTGGACCCTCTGGTCCTAGCTCTGTGGACCTTCCGGTCCTAACTCTGATATACACACAACATAAATCACATAGCAATAATGTAGTGCCATACATCGCATAGATAACATACAATAACTCTGTCACATAACTTTGTTACCACTTTAGGTAAAGTATAGTGAGAAGACTCATCTCATATGTCTCGGTAAATCTTTGACTCGGTAGAAATATGGTCTAGCCTCCGCCTAATCACATAAAGTAAATACTCTCATAAATATAACTCTCGAGACTAGACTCAACCCTCTCTTGGCACCCTCAGAAGGGTAAAAGAGCATTTTACCCCTCTCTTGACACTAAGACCCCATTGTTGACCAAACCCTCAAAGTCAACAAAGTCAACGGTCAAACTTTGAACCGACTCGCCGAGTGCACTTGGGCGACTCGGCGAGTCTACGCGTGTCCACTATCCCTCTAGTCTCGCATGACACGTCGAGTCTTTCCCCTACTCGACGGGTTACACCTGGCATGAATCGCGGGGCCACCCCGACTCAACTCGCCGAGTCCCATTATGAACTTGGCGAGTTCTGCCTTGAACTCCAGTCGGCAAGTTACTCATTGAGTGATCTATGGGAAAACCCTAGCCCTACTCGTCGAGTCTGTTCTTGGGAATCGACGAGTTCATGCCATGATCAAGCTCAAATGACCTCCTAAGGTCAGATCCGTTCCTCTAACCCATAGATATGGCCTCCTTAAGCAATATAAACATGTAAAGTCTGGATCTTGATGCCCATGCAAAGACCCAATGGCTCTATTTGAAGAAATGGCCTCAATATGTCACCCTAAGCTCATATTACCCAATGTCACCCCATAAAGATCAAGGATTTAAGGTCTCTGGACCTCTTTGGATCTAGATCCGAAGCCTCAACATAAGAAGGGACCAATTGCACCATCATTCACACTCTAAATGGGCTAGAAACCCTAACTCTCAAGGATTAACACCCAAAACTGAAGAAGGATCGAATATATACCTCAATATGAAGTCCTTAGGCTCTGAAATCCACTTAATAGCACCCTCTTCAGCTCCCTCTTGCCTTGGTCACCTTCTTCTTGCAAAAACAGCCACATAAGGATCAAAATGGCCTCTTCTTCCTCACAAACGCTCTAGATCGCTTAGGGTTTCACTCAGGGGTCTGGTAGCCGCAATTGGTGGCTATAAGCCCCTTTAAATAAGTCTCAATCCCTGGGAATTAGGGCTTCCTTAAACAGCGCTAACTTGCCGAGTTCACTACTCGACTCGCCGAGTCCGGTCATTAACCCGGATGGAATTCGCGACTCTACTCGGCGAGTCTAAGAATCAACTCGCCGAGTCCCTCCAAAATAAAGAATAAACAATGTAGCTGGGAATCCGGATGTTACAGGAAGGGTTGACTTGTGAAGAAGGTGATTTGAGGGTTGCATGGATACATGCACTCTTGCATGGATATCCACTAGGTATTGATGAGGTGTCACTCCATTTCCTTCCTATTTATTTTTCCTATTTTTTTCTTTTGTTGTTGGGCCGAGTATAATAGAAACAGAAGAGGGAATGAAAGAGTTTGGGGTCTTTCTTGGTTTAGTTCGAATTTAGGAGGCCCAAGATGAAGATTTTCGGCCCATTGGGCCCTTATGAGGGTTCACGGCCCAATGAAGCCCAAGAATGTAGTTTACGGTCCATTAGGGCTTATGAAAACATTTACGGCCCATTATGGCCCATTAGAGATAAGATGAATCATTCTAGGCCCACATGAACCAAAATACTTTAGTTTCATGGATGTGGGTCCAATTAGAGTCCAAATTGGGTTCCTTGGCCCAAAATAACCAAATTGAAAGTTTACTGGTCCATTAGGCCCAACAAGAGGATCCTAGTCCATAATAAGCTTGAACCGGGATTTTTAGGGTTTTCAACCCATAGTTGAATATATGAGATGTATTGTATTAGGTTTTGAACTTCACTCAGGAGTTCGGATTCAAATGGATGGTTTCATTTAAGCATATAGCATGACATTCACTTAGAGTACAAGTCTTGCAATAGCTGATGTTTACATAAAAAAATATAATCTCCTAGCTAAAAGTGCTAGTTGTGACATCATCCCCCGTTAGAGGGAATTTCTTCCTGAAATTCTTTCGAAAGCTAGGATTATGAACGAGAAAATAAGTGAGGGGACTTCTGCTTCATCTGGTCTTTATGTTCCCATGTGAATTTCGGTCCATGCTTGGCGTTCCATCAAACCTTCACAATCGGAATGCGACTCTATTTCATACGCTTCACTTCCTTAACCATTATCTCTACTGGTTCTTTGACGAACATGAGATTCTCGTTTATTTCGATCTCTTCTAGAGGAATGAAAAGGGTTTCATCTAATAAGCACTTCTTCAAGTTCAAGACGTGGAACACGGGGTGTACGTTGCTGAGCTCTGAAGGTAGCTACAGCTTATAAGCTACTAGACCAATTCGAGCAAGAATCTCGAACGGTTCGATGTATCGTGGGTTTAGTTTTCCACGTTTCCCAAAATGAATCATCCCTTTCCAGGGAGAGACCTTTAATAGCACTCGATCTCCGATTTGGAATTCTGAAGGTTTTCGTCGTTTGTCAAAGTAGCTCTTTTGTCGGTTACGCGATGCTTGGAGTCGGGCTTTGATTTGGATTATCTTCTCTGTAGTCTCACAAATGATTTCTGGTCCTGTAAGGGTGCTGTCCGGTGATTGCCCTTTTTCCAACTAGGTGTCACCCACCTTAGCCCAGCAAAGAGGCGATATGCATTTGCGACCATATAAGGCCTCAAAAGGAGCAACCCTTATGCTTGCATGATAGTTGTTGTTGTACAAGAATTCAATCAAGGGTAAGTGGGTATCCCATGACTTGCCGAATTCGATCACACAGGCTCGGAGTATGTCTTTGAGTGTTTGGATGGTTCGTTCTCTTTGGCCATCGGTTTGAGGGTGGTAAGCAGTGCTCATGTCTATCTGTGTTTCCATAGCCTTTTGGAGTGACTGCTAAAACCACGAGGTAAATCTACTATCCCGATCCGAGATTATAGATACTGGCACTCTATGGAGTCTCACGACCTCTTTGATATAGATTTGGTTTAATCTTTCCATCTTGTATGATTCTTTTATTGGCAGGAAATGAACGGATTTAGTTAACCTATCGACAATCACCCAAATAGCATCCAGTCCATCTGCAGTTTTAGGTGATTTGGTTATGTAGTCCATAGTAATCCTTTCCCATTTCCACTCGGTTATTATTGGTTGTTGTAATAGTGTCTAGGGCTTTTGGTACTCTAGCTTCACCTTGGCGTAAGTGAGACATTTGCCCATGTAAGTGGCGATCTCTGCCTTCATATTTGGCCACCAATAATGTTTCTTAAAGTCCAGATGCATCTGATCCGACCCTGGATGGACGGAATATCGCGTCTTATGGGCTTCGTTCATGATTATTTCTCAGAATTCCCCAAGTTTAGGGACCCAGATTCTATTCATGAAGTAGTAAGTTCCGTCCTCCATGGCTTCAAAGTTCTTATTCATCCCACGCAGTGTTTCATTCATGGCGTTCTCCGGCTTCAATGCATCCGATTGGGCTCCTTTCATCTGCGAGGTTAGGTGGGATTGGATGGTTATTCTTAGGGTTTTCACCCGGCGACCTGAGTATTCTTTCCTGCTTAGGGCATTGGCTACCACGTTAACCTTTCCTGGGTGGTACTTGATCTAGCATTCATAATCATTTAGCAGCTCAACCCACCTTTGCTACCTTATGTTTAGCACCCTTTGGTTTAGAATGTGATGGAGGCTTTTTTGATCGGTCAAGATGGTGCACTTTGTACCGTAGAGGTAGTGCCTCCAACTTTTTAGGGCGAAGACCACAGGTACTAGCTCGAGATCATGAGTGGTTTAACTTACCTCATGTGTCTTCAATTTTCTGGATGCTTAAGCTATCACCCTTCCACGCTGCATGAGGACACAACCTAATCCTTGATTCGAAGCATCGCAGTAGACTACAAAGTATTCAGTTCCCTCCTGTAAGGATAGGACTGGTGCACTACAGAGGGCTCATTTCAAGGTTTGGAAGGCGGCTTCTTGATTTTCCGTCCAGTTGAAAGCACACCTTTTTGTATCAAGGTGGGGAGGGGTTTGGCTATCTTGGAAAAATTTTAAATAAACCTTCGGTAGTAGCCTGCGAGACCCAAGAATTGTCGGATTTCAGTGGGTGTCTTCGGGATCGCCCAACCTTCAATGGCCTTGATCTTGGAAGGATCTACATGAATCCCCTCCTCGCTGACTACATGACCCAAAATTTTTACACTACGGATCCAGAACTCGCATTTGAAGAGCTTCGCATATAGTCATTCAGCTCTTAAGGTTTCCAAGATTTAGCGGGATGTTGACCATGCTCCTCTTTGCTTTGAGAGTATATAAGAATATCATTGATGAAGACGATCACAAAATTAGCAACGAATGGGCGGCAGACTCGATTCATGAGGTCCATAAACGTTGTGGTGGCATTTATTAGACCGAAGGGAATCACAACAAATTCGTAATGACCGTATCGAGTTCGAAAGGCAGTTTTTGGAATGTCATCTTCTCGGACTCGAAGTTGATGATAACCGGATCTAAAATCTATCTTGGAGAAGTAAATAGCTCATTAAATCTGGTCAAACAGATCGTCAATCTGAGGGAGTGGGTACCGGTTTTTGACAGTGATCTTGTTTAATTCCCTATAATCGATGCACATTCTGAAAGACCCATCTTTTTTCTTGACAAACAAGACTGGAGCTCCCCAGGGTGAGAACCTTGGTCGGATGAATCCTTTGCTCAACAACTTGCTTAGTTGGATGGATAACTCCTTTTCGTTGGGAGCTAACCTGTAGGGTGATTTGTCAATTAATGTGGCTCCTGGTATTAGGTCGATTCGAAATTCGACTTGTCTTTCTGGGGGTATTACCAGAAGGTCTTCTGGATATACATCCGGGAAGTCACATACCATTGGGATGTCTTTAATGTTTACTTCATCTTTGGTTTTATCCACAACATGAGCGCGGAAAGCATATATTTTCTTGTGCAATCACTTTTGTACCTTGATGCATGAGATAAGACGAAGGTTGGCGCCAGGTTTATCACCATAGATTATTAGGGTTTCGTGATTGGGAAGATGAAGTCGAACGGCCTTCTCGCGACACATAATATCGGCATGATGGGGGCTTAACCAATCCATGTTGATTATCATATCAAAACTCCTAATATTTACAGGCATCAAATCTATTTGAAAAGAGTGATTGTTTAATGTTAATGTGTGACAACTCGAAATTTTCATTCAGTCAAACCCTAAAATTCAATCACTTCGATTTATAGGTCAATTACATTATTACTTATTTTTGGCAAATTTAAAGTTCGTTTGATTATCTTAATATTATTCTTTAAACGAACGGGTGAAAAGAAGTGTCGTCTCGAGTCTTGAAATTTCAAAGCCGCAAACGCCTAGTGTCTTAGAAGTTCACGGCCAAACTTTTAAGTTCGGGCCGAAAAATCTTCCCAAAAACGTAAACTCATGCTTAAACATGAGTTTACTCCCCAAATTACCACACTTCTCATTTCCACCCTAAAAGAGTAAACTCCAAACTCTCTCAAGTATCATCCCGGTTTTCGCCCGATTTCCTGAAAACGTATGTGTTTCTCGACTTGATTAGTTGATATAACATAACATCTAGTGATTATACATCCTTTAATCCACCCATTTATGTGTTTTTACGTGTTTTCCAAAACACCAAGAACACGCACTAGTGTTCTTGGACTTTAAGTTCATTTCAAGCTTCCACAAAGTAAGTACTTCTATCCTAGAGTCATTTAAAGCTTGCTATACATGTTTATACCAAGGAAAAGTCCCAAGAACACCAAGAACAAGGTGTTCACGGTTTTGGGAGGCTCCTAAAACCGTAAACACCAAATTTAGTGCCTTAGGGTGCTTTAGGGTGTCTAGATGCTTCACAATGCCTTAGGGACTTGTCTAGATCCATCCTTGATGTGTATACCACATAAAAGAAGAAGAAAACAACCATTTATATGTGTTTACGGTTTAGGGATCTCCCAAAACTGTAAACACCCCAAAAGGTGTTTAAATGTCCCATATTTACTCCTAATTCCTAGAATTTAACCTAGGCTTTTACCTTGAAGTGTTTAGAACTTGAAAACACCAAAATACCTAAGTCCATAAGAGTTTACGGTAGTAAACTCATGGAGAAATGGTCCTTAGACCGTAAACTCCATTTAGGATTGTTTTGATGCCACACAACACTTCCTAAGGCTAAATCATGAAGTAGGAATGCTTGGAATAGCTTAGAAGACTTCAAAACAACAAATGGTCAAAAAGTTAGGAGTTTACGACCATAAACTCAAGAGTTTACGACCGTAAACTCAAGGGGTGTTGGTCTTTAAGTAGTAAACTCATTTTAGGAGTGTTCCTTGAACCCCAAACACACTAGCATTTCCCTACAACACTTAGATGCACTCCTTAGCACTTATAACACTTATACAAAGTGTTTGTCAAGTCCTAGAGTGTCTTGACTTGTTTATTAGTTGTTTAAAGACTAATTGTTTATATACATATGTCCTTATATGTTATTAGGATCTTTGTGCGTGTCTAAGTCTTCACTTGACACCAAACACTTATCCGACACTTCCTTCTGATCCACTCACAACAGGTGAGTTCATACCCCTTAATCAATGTTTTAAATGTTTTTAAATGCTTTATGGGGGGATACAAATAGAATCATGCTAGTTATTATACCAATCATATGTGATTAATAAGCAGCATTCAAATGATTTACTACTCATTAGCCGTTTTACCAAACAGTTTCCTTCAAATGTTTTTCATAAACACTTTATATGTTTAAAACTCCTTATTAAACTATACATTTTACTCTGTATGTTTCATTTCAAACTCATTTACAATTGTGTTCCAAACAAATGTTTCTTTATACGTAAACTATTTTATCAAACCCATGCTTTCAAACCGTTTTATAGATTGACATCAAGTCGATCTTTTCTAAGATAATAATTATGTTCAAAGGTTTTATAAAACTTATTTTACGCATTTATATTATCAATTTCATGCCTATATATGTATAGTTATATAAGAAATGTTGAAAGGACTTAGGAAGGCTATCCACCCTATTTCCTTTTCGCGCTTGAGATGTGGTCTAGTGGGATATCAGGTACCCGTCCGAAGGTCGTTTAAATATTAGTTATATATCATGTGTACATATATAGTCATAAAGGTTCTTCCAGATCATTCAATACCATTGGGTAGCAAGGGTATACATCCATGTTCATACGTACCAGTTACATTGCTAGTAAGCTACCACATGGGTAGTTTAGGAAGATATTAGAACCATTACTAGAACGCGATATCATACAATGAGTCAGTTCATTCATGAGTCAATACTTGCTAGATAGAAAGAACATACATTACAGCTAGTACACACAGTACATTATTATACATGCTAGATAAAGAGAGAACACACATTACAGCTAGCACACACAGTACATTACTATACAATTACATGAGTACGTTTACAAGATTACATTTACATGAGTACGTTTACATGACTACATCTACATCAGTACATTTACATAGATACGTTTACATGAGTGCGCTTACATATATGATAATAGGACAGACATCACTAGGTGCTATAGCATGGAACGAGTTCATGATCTAACTATACCAATGAATCGCAACGCATTGTGATAGTTATATTGGTATACATGATCATAGTAATGTGGATGTTCACGGCATGCAAATATGCAGGGGTTGTGTAAAGGTCCCAAAATCCCTTTGATAGGGGAGCATCTAGCCTGGGAGTAAACTCATATTAGGGTTCCCTTGAACCCTAAAACCCAATAACCTTTCCCTATAACACTTAGATGCACTCCTTAGCACTTATAACACTTATACAAAGTGTTTATCATGCCCTAGGATGTCTTACCTTTGTTTATTAGTAGTTTAGAGACTAATTGGGTACACATATGTGATATTATATGTTATCTAGGATCATAGAGTGTGTACAAGTCTTCACTTGACACCTAGCATCCTATTTCAGTCTGTTCATCCCAACCACTTGCTACAGGTGAGTTCATACCCCCTTAATCAATGGTTTAAATGTTTTTAAATGATTTTATGGGGGGGATACAAGTTGAATACTTATGGTTATTATATCAATCACATGCGATTAATAACTAACAAAACCAGTGATTTTCTTACTGTTCAAACTGTTTATCAAACTATTTTGCTTCAAACTATTTTACAAATTCTTATACTTATCAAATACGTTTACTTAAGCTCTGTTATACTTATTATCAAATGCATGTCTATGTATGTATAGTTATATAAGCAATGTTTAAAAGGCTTAGGAAGGCCAGCTCGCTTTATTTCCTTTTCCCCATCGGGATGTGGTCTGGTAAGGTATCGGGTATCCGTTCGAAGGTCGTTTAAATATTATTTATATATCATGTGTACATATATAGTCATAAAGGTTCATCGAGTCATTTCAATACCCTTGGGTAGCAAGGGTATACTTCCATGTTCATACATACCAATTACATCATAATAAGTTACCATAGGGGTAGCACGGGAGGATACTAATACTATTACTAGAACAATGAAACATACGATGAGTCAGTTCATTCATGAGTCAGTACATTACTATACATGCTAGATAGAGAGAGAACATACATTGCATCTAGTACACACAGAACATTACAGTACATACAAGCTAGACAGAGAAAGGGTACACTTTCAGTTAGCACATTCATTACATGTACATTCATGCAGTTATGTGAACCATTAGACGGGTCATGGCACTTCCTGCCATGACCATTTTTGTATCCCGAATCTCCTTAATTGGGGAGCGTATGAGTTTGCGTATAGATCTATACTGGATTGACTATCCTACACCTTGTTGCTCGCTACAGTGGGACTTGCAAGTCTACGGGTGCCAAATGTCATTTCTTACGGCGTCTTACATCGTCATTTTACTAGAGTCGGTAGCAGGATACAAGTCAATAACATGTTACTTTAAATTACAATAGATTTAAAGTAGTTAGTACGGTTGTAGTTATTTGATACTACACCATAGTACTATTTCATTTTCCCATTACATTCACTTCATGAACATTCAGACGATGCACGGTAATGTAGAAGCTCTATTTTGGTTAATGATAGTCGGGTTTGGGAAAGTACACACTCTTATAGGAGACACACATAGATACTAGATGCCTTGGTAGAAGGCTACTCTCAGTAGGAAGCATAGGGCTTTCTAGAATGTTCAAAACATTTTCATACTTACACTTCATTCATGTACAAATACTTACAGTTCATATACATACAAATACTTACATTTCATATACATACAAATACTTACATAAAAATTAAGACACAAAAATACTTATGATCTCACCAGCTTTAAAGCTGATATTCGTTTTCAAAATAACTTGTATCCTCAGGTCAACGATAGACAGGTACAGATGTAAGGTTTAGAGAAGACGGAGCTCGTTCAAGACTCAACTTTCATTTTGATTTATACTTTAGTGTCTATTAGAAATATCAGAACACTTGTATTAAAATTTATATTATTAATGCAATGGATGATGTTTTTGTTTGTTTACTACTATTCATTGTTGTGATACTGTACATGACGTCCTCCGCCCCAGAACGTTTCCGCCGTTCTTGGTTTTGCGGTGTGACAGATTGGTATCAGAGCATTGTTTATAGTGAATTAAGTATATCAACCCATAAAAGATATACTAACTATAAATACATAGGGATTAAAAATACTCTGACCAAGAGTTTATACGCTAAATAGTAAAATATTTAATTTAGTATACGTGCATGCATTCATACTAAAATCAGTGTCACTAGGACAGTACAAAAGAATTACGATTGTTGGGCAACACAGGTGGACTTAGAGACATATGGTCAAAACTGGGAAGATATAGCCTAATCAACTTTATTATCCGAGGGTTGACTAGCATGTGCCTAAGTGTAGTTGTGTGGTTGCAACAAGTCTAAAATCTTACCAACAATACCATAATGAGAACATACCATTAAACTTAAAATACTATAGGAGTATTTGGTGTTACTATAAGTACTTTATACTTGAGAACTAAAACGGGATCTTCATTACTAAGTTGATAGTTGCTAAGTGGATACACTAAAGTTATATGTAACTAGGATGTTATAGACTTAGAATCTGTGAAAATTTTACTTTACCCCTATTCTGTGTGAATTTGGAGTTAAGATCACTTATTCGAAGGTCTATCCTGTTTCGATTACATATAACTGGTATGCACTTCACAAATAGAGATTTAACTAATGAAGATTTTCTAAATAATTATCTAGATAGTTCGTCTAATAATTATTTTCTTACCCCAATTCTCGCGTAGATAACATGGTTGGACTCCATCCCCACGGCAACCAGTATCTTCCGAACGAAGTCATTGCCGGTTGGTTTGAAGAAGAACCAGAGAATGATCATCCTATCCCTTTGAATGATCACCATGATGAAGACCGTTCGGACGGTGCTAACTCCAAACCCGAGGTTGAGAACCTACCCCAGGCAACTCCCTTTCCAATTCCTAACCCTCGTCCGGCTTTTCATGGCCTGACGCCTGAGTGGGTGGAATGCTTGGAAACATGGATCCAAGGACAAGATCATCCCATGCCATTTAATGGTGACCGAAGCTTCTATGACCTGAGCAATGGGGGCTCAGCAGACAGAATCTTGCCAATCTTGGTCCGCAGAGTGGCCCGAAATGAGATTCAAGGCAGGACAGCCCTACATCAGATCACCGAAGTTGTCGCTGATGCGATAATGCATACCCTCCGCACCATTTGTCTAGAAGATGCTCGTGAGAGATCTGAGAGAAACCATGAAACCCTACTGCAAGCACTGGCTGAATCACGAGCCGAAGTCATAGAACTCCGTGTACGCCAGAGGGTGTACGAAAGACACCTACTTGATGTGGAACGTCAACTGGATGAACTGAGAGTTCACCAGAGGGATGACCGTCGCCAGTAGTAGATGCTTTACTTTATTTTCCTTGTTAAAAGGGAATCGTTTTTCTGTCTATGCCCGATGTGGCATTGTAACGACCCAAAAATACGACCCAAAAATTTCGTTTTTAATACCATCAAAACTATAATCAGAGTATCATATAGATAAACCATGCGTGATATGTCCCCAAAAGATAATAAAGTACTGTGCGGAAAATGTAACATGCTATGTCCAAAACAACAACTAAATCAATTCCAACTAAAGCTGAAACGGTGGTGTGTGCGATGCCGTCATCCAGAGCTCTTCCCTTTGCTTGCGGAAGTACCTGAAACCAAAACTGAAACTGTAAGCACGAAGCTTAGTGAGCTCCCCCAACTTACCACATACCATACAACAACATATAAACACATATTGGGCCTTGCCCACTGCATCGGGTCGGGACCCGGAAAACTGCATCGGACCGAAGTCCGGAACTGACTGGGACCTTGTCCCCTGCATCGGACCGCAGTCCGGAACTAACTGCATCGGACCGAAGTCCGGAACTATCTGGGACCGTGTCCCCTGCATCGGACCGAGGTCCGGAACTGACCGCGCATAGCATAGCATATCATAACAATTTATACTGCATACTGCATCGGGCCGTGGCCCGGAACATAAACACATACACATAGCACATAAGACATGTCTGTACCACGAAGGCATCAAACATACTAACTACTACATCGGACCGAAGTCCGGAAACTACTATTAACTGGACGGGTCGGCATTGTGGCCTTAGACCCGCCCCTACGGAAAGGAAACTCACCTCGTAAGCTAGCGGATGAGAGTGCGGCTCGGAAAGCTAACGGCTGCTGCTCCTGAATCTCCTCGGCTACAAATCCATAAACACACTCAATCAATCACTAGCACTACACTCAGGGTAAAATGACTCTTTTACCCTTGGTCAAAGTTGACTTACTCAGGGCTGACTCGCCGAGTCGGGATACCCGACTCGCCGAGTCCTAGACTCTCCGTTCAACTCTTACCAGCTGTTACTCGTCGAGTGTGGCATCGACTCGACGAGTATCCTCTGGATCCAAAAACTCAGATGATCTTCATCCGACTCGCCGAGTCAGATGAACAGACTCGACGAGTTGTTCTTAATCCTCAAGAAGATTGCCTTGGACTCGCCGAGTTGCATGAACAAACTCGCCGAGTCCCTCCATTACTGAGTCTACTCTTAACTCGCTGAGCCCACTCCCTAACTCACCTCGGACACTCGACACTGAAGAAACTGAAGAACTCGGGACTCGCGACATGACTCGTCGAGTCGTTCCTCCGACTCGCCGAGTCGCCGCCATGCAACATATTTTTACTCGATTTTTCTTGAATCCAACACATGCAAATGATAGATCTAGGTCCATTAAGCTGTTTTACCACGTAAAGTTTCCAACTTTACGTGCACAACCACATGAATGAGGGAAATAAGACTAAAATATGCACAATAAGGGTAGATCCATGGCTAATAAGCAATGTAACTCCAAAAAGACAGTGGATCTGGACTCTTCAACACCCCAACACTCAGATCCAAAGGTATTTCGGCTCAACAACACAATCAAGCAAGCATAAAGCTTGGAACAAGCATCAAATAGCCCTTAAAAGAGCTCTAATGGAAGTTTAAGCATGAAACCAGAAGAGAACTCCGAAAATACCTCAATAAGTTCACACTTGGTCTTGGATCTTGGCACTAGAACTCGTTTCCTTGCTTCCTTCTTCTTCTCCTTCTTCACCCCTTCACAAAATGGAACAAGATCACTTATAAGCTCACAAGAGGAAGGTTTAGGGTTTCTCACAGTGCTCTCAGGAGGAAAGTGACGAGATGGAGGCTATAATGGGGTTTAAATAGTGAGCAAACCCGGGGAGTTAGGGTTTCACCCAGACGGACGGACTCGCCGAGTCCAGGATATGGACTCGCCGAGTCGCCGGCTCCCGCGTGCACAAGATGCGCGTCCTGACTCGGCGAGTCAGGCTAGAACTCGCCGAGTCCCTCTTGAAAACTTAGCCCAAATCAAATTAATTAACATACCGGAAACGGGTCGCTACAATTCTCCCCCACTTGTTTCAGACTTCGTCCTCGAAGTCTGCTACGGCTGGATCTGCGAATAACTCCGGGTAGTGTGCTCTCATTTCTTCTTCAGCCTCCCATGTCCACTCAGACCCCTTCCGATGCTGCCACTGCACCTTTACCAGCTGAATTACCTTGTTCCTCAAGGTCTTGGTCTTCCGTTCCAAAATTGCTATCGGCTTCTCGATATAATTCAAGCCGCTATCGACCTGGATATCCTCCAAGGGAACGACCGCTGTCTCGTCCACTAGACACTTCCTCAACTGCGACACGTGGAAAGTGTTGTGTATCAAACTGAGCTCCTCAGGAAGATCTAACCGGTAAGCAACCCGACCCACCCGGGCCAAAACCCTGAAAGGACCAATAAATCTGGGGCCCAATTTGCCCCTCTTCCGGAACCTGATGACACCTTTCCAAGGTGAGACTTTCAGAAGAACCATGTCTCCTACCTGGAACTCCAAGTCTGAACGCCTCTTGTCGGCGTAGCTCTTCTGCCGACTCTGCGCAGTCTGCAGTCTACTACGGACCTGCTGGATCAGTTCCGTCGTCTTGAGCACCACTTCAGTGCTCCCCATAACCCGCTGACCGACCTCGCCCCAACAAATCGGGGTCCTGCACTTCCTGCCATATAACATCTCAAAAGGAGGTCGATCAATGCTCGCATGATAGCTGTTGTTATACGAGAATTCCGCTAAGGGAAGATACGTATCCCAACAGCCCCCAAAATCCAGAACGCATGCCCTAAGCATGTCCTCGAGAGTCTGAATCGTCCTCTCGCTCTGCCCGTCAGTCTGAGGATGAAAAGCGGTGCTGAAATGGAGACGAGTACCCATCTCGTCGTGAAACCGCTTCCAGAATCTGGACGTGAAGCGAACATCTCGGTCCGACACTACCGATACCGGCACTCCATGACGTGCCACAATCTCTCGCACATAGATATCGGCTAACCTTTCCGCCGATATACTCTCCTGGATCGGGATAAAATGGGCACTCTTCGTCAACCGATCCACCACTACCCATATCGAATCTACTCCACGTGCGGTCCTGGGAAGTTTGGTGATAAAATCCATGGTGATGTCCTCCCATTTCCACACGGGAATATCCAACGGCTGCATCTTGCCGTGAGGTCTCTGGTGCTCCGCCTTGACCTTTCGGCAGGTCAGGCACCTCTTCAACGTACCAAGCGACGTCCCGCTTCATGCAGGGCCACTAATAATCAGGTCGAAGATCTCGATACATCTTCGTCGCCCCTGGATGGATAGAAAATCGAGACTTATGAGCCTCGTCCATCAATACCTGCCGTACCCCACCCCAGTACGGTACCCACACCCTACCATGAAGCGTCATCAAACCCCGACTGTCGTAGTCGAACGAAGCTACTCGACCCACTATCCTCTCGCACTTCTGCCTCTCCTCCTTGAGACCCTCCATCTGAGCCTCCTTGATCCGCTCCAACAAAGGAGTGATTACCGTCATCCTCATGCACAAATCCCTGATAGGGGCCGCCGACACCTTGCGGCTCAGGGCATCGGCCACCACGTTGGCCTTCCCTGGATGCTACAAGATCTCACAGTCATAATCCTTCAGCACGTCCAACCATCTCCTTTGTCTCATATTCAAACTCGGCTGATCCATAAGGTATCGCAAACTCTTGTGGTCCGTGTAGATGGTACAGCGGACCCCATACAGGTAATGCCTCCAAATCTTGAGGGCAAATACAACTGCCCCCAGCTCCAAGTCGTGGGTAGGATAATTAGCCTCGTGAGGCTTCAACTGTCTCGAAGCATAAGCCACCACATAGCCTCGCTGCATCAACACTGCTCCCATACCTGTGATCGAAGCATCACAATAGACCACGAAATCCTCAACACCCTCTGGCAAGGTAAGGATCGGAGCCTCGCACAATCTCTGCCTGAGAGTCTCGAACGCCGCCTGCTGCTCAGGCCCCCAACGAAAAACTACCGACTTCTTGGTTAGTCGGGTGAGCGGCACTGCTATCTTGGAGAAATCCTGAATAAACCTCCGATAATACCCTGCCAATCCTAGGAAGCTCCGAATCTCAGATGGAGACCTCGGGACCTCCCACTGCATCACGGCCTCAATCTTGGCCGGGTCAACCAAAATACCCTTCTGATTAACGAGATGCCCAAGAAACTGCACCTCGCGTAACCAGAACTCGCACTTGGAGAACTTAGCGAACAGTCTCTCCCTCCTCAAAGTCTCCAACACCTCCCGCAGGTGCTCCTCGTGCTGTCCCTGCGTCTTGGAATACACCAAGATGTCATCGATGAACACTATCACTGACCGATCCAGCATCGGTCTACACACGCGATTCATGAGATCCATGAACGCGGCTGGGGCATTGGTGAGCCCAAATGGCATCACCACAAACTCATAATGACCATACCGGGTCCTGAAAGCAGTCTTCTGTACATCCTCATCCCTGACCCTCATCTGGTGGTAACCGGAGCGTAGGTCGATCTTGGAGAACCAAGACGCTCCCTGGAGCTGATCAAACAAGTCATCTATCCTCGGAAGTGGGTAACGGTTCTTCACCGTTACCTTGTTCAACTCCCGGTAATCAATACACATCCGATGCGACCCGTCTTTCTTCCTCACAAATAAGATCGGCGCTCCCCAAGGCGAACTGCTCGGTCGAATGAAACCCTTGTCTAACAGCTCCTGAAGCTGTGTAGACAACTCCTGCATCTCAGGGGGAGCAAGTCGATATGGTGCTTTGGCTATCGGAGCCGCACCAGGAACCAGATCGATCCTGAACTCAACCTGCCTCTCAGGAGGTATCCCCGGCAAATCCTCGGGAAACACATCCGGGTAATCTCGAACGATAGGAACATCATCGATCGTCGTCTTGCCCTTATCCCGGGCATCCAAGACGTAGGCTACATAACCGGCGCAGCCCTGCTGAACGTAGCGCCTCGCCCTAGCGGCAGAGCAGAAGGTCAATCCTCGCTGGGGCCTCTCGCCCTGAACCACTATCTCTCCCCCACTGGGAGTGCGAACCCTCACTAGCTGAAGCTCACAATTAATCACCGCCCCATTGGGGCTTAGCCAATCCATTCCCACAATAACTTTATTCCCGCGCAGGGGAATCGGAACCAAATCCACTGAAAACTGCTCCTCAAATATCTGAAGGGAACACCCTCTATATACTTTGTCGACCCTCACGGTCCTATCATCTGCTATCTCAACCTCTAACGGATAATCCAGTTCCCCCGGAGCTCTGCTAAATCTCTTGCTAAGCGCAAGCGATACAAATGATCGGGTGGCCCCCGAGTCAAACAATACCAAAGCAGGGATGCCGTTCACCGAGAACGACCCTAAATAAAACGTACCATCAAATAATATTCAAACGATATATTAATAATTAAGAGATGAAAGAAATATACATACCCGTCACCACATCAGGAGTCGCTCGCGCCTCCTCTGCTGTCATCTGAAATGCCCTGCTCTTCGCCACCGGCGCATCAGCTCGGCCCTGACGGCCATCTGTGATCCTCAAAGTAGCAGGGGCGGGTGCATGCACCTTCCCTGCTGCAGCTAAACTGGGACACTGGGACCTTTTGTGTCCCCTCTGATTGCACTGAAAGCAAATCAGATCCGATGCTGTAACCGTAGTGGCAGGGGCCGTACAATCCCTACTCATATGCCCGGTCCGACCGCACTTGTAGCAGCCGGAACTCCCTGCCTTGCACGCCCCCTCGTGCAACCTCCCACACTTGCCACATCGACCGTGGCTCTGCTGACCCCTGGACCTGTGATCTGAAACCTTGGGCTTTTTGCCCACACTGCCTGCACCCGAAACCGCCTCCGGCTTCCTCTTCCTCTCCATCTCGAGATCAATCTCCCTCTCTCTGGCTCTAGCAATCATGTCGTCCAGTGTTTTGCAACTGGACCGGCTCACAAACATACGAATGTCGCTCCGCAACATCTCGTGATAACGGGCCTTCTTCATCTCCTCGTCTGCTGCATACTGAGGAACAAGAAGGGCCCGCTCCCTGAACTTGGCGGTGATCTCCGCCACTGTCTCGGTAGTCTGGGTAAGATCCTGGAACTCCCTGGCTAACTGTTGCACCTCAATGACCGGTGCGAACTCCGCTCTGAACCTGGTAGAGAAATCAGCCCAGGTCATGGCATCCAATGCCGCATCATCCCCAATGGTATGTCCTACCTCCTCCCACCAGTCACGTGCCCTGTCCTTCAGAAGACAGGACGCCAATCTGACCTTGTCCCCCTCGGGACATCTGCTAGTGCGGAATGCGTTGGCCACATCCGCCAACCACCTGGTACTCGCTATGGGGTCCCGTGCCCCGTGATAGTCAGGAGCCCCGCATGCCCTGAACTCCCTGAAAGTGAGTGTGCGCGACCCCATCACGGCCGCCATCTCAGTACGGAAGATACTCAGTCTCTCATCCATCATCTCCAAAATGCCCTCCTTGATCGAACCGAAGATCACAGGAGTCTGCTCAAGTATGATGCGAGTAATCTCAGAAGAAAGGAACTCTCTGGTCTGCTCATCGATCTGTCCGACCTCCGGGTCGGATCCCGTTCCTGATCCTCCTCCGGCATCTGAACTGCCGGCTGCTGGCCTCGGACGCAAAACTACCATTCTGAAACATATCATAACAACATCAGAACATGGAAATATTTCAAGGAATCATGATACGACTACTAGCTTCCTGGTCTAATCTTGGCCTTCCTTGATTCGAATACGGATCCTCTGCTTCCAGTAGTATGGGCCCCTACTACCTTCCACACCTATCCATACTTTCCTCAAGAACTGCCTCGACTTCCCCAAGTCACTTCTACTGCTGCTATTCCCTGCTACTCTCACCCTAGGCTTGCCCTAGAGAAAACTCGAGCTCAATACGACTGGTCCTCAGCTGCTGTAGGTCTCCTTGCACTGCCAGTTAGCCATCACCTGAACACCATCACATGTGATGAGGATCGGATAATCCTTCAAGTAAAAGATCTGTCCCTACAACGGTTGGACTCAAACAAGAGCTGCGCAGTAGGGCCAGTTCCAGCACTCTGGGATTATTCAAACCTGATTACATGTGGTGTGACGTGTCCACCTAATGGCTAACTCCCATTACTCGGAATCCCACTAAGCACAAAGCAAGCAGCATTCGGACAAGGGAAACAGACTCACGCAAGCTATTCTTATAACAAGAAACTGCACTAGCATAGGATGCTAAGCTCATACGATCAGGCGTAACCTAAACAGGCTATCCTACTGCTGTCTACTCAATTCTAGCATGCAATATTCATAGAGCTGTAGCACATAAGCAGGCACACAAGGCGTTCTCCTACACCCTTAGTCCTATTCTAGCATGCTGTTCTACTAAACTGAAATTGAACAAATAACTTGTATGGGTAATTTGGGAGTACTTACTTGAGCTCGGTTGACCGCATGCACACACCTTTTTCTTAAAACAATTCTTTTCCTTTTAAGTGTTTTCAAAATTCTTTTGTAAAAACATTTTATTAAAAATCTTTTATTTCCCTTTAGTTTGAGTTCAGATACACCCGAGAGTGTATCCGAATCCCTCAAACCAGGGCTCTGATACCAACTTGTAACGACCCAAAAATACGACCCAAAAATTTCGTTTTTAATACCATCAAAACTATAATCAGAGTATCATATAGATAAACCATGCGTGATATATCCCCAAAAGATAATAAAGTACTGTGCGGAAAATGTAACATGCTATGTCCAAAACAACAACTAAATCAATTCCAACTAAAGCTGAAACGGTGGTGTGTGCGATGCCGTCATCCAGAGCTCTTCCCTTTGCTTGCGGAAGTACCTGAAACCAAAACTGAAACTGTAAGCACGAAGCTTAGTGAGCTCCCCCAACTTACCACATACCATACAACAACATATAAACACATATTGGGCCTTGCCCACTGCATCGGGTCGGGACCCGGAAAACTGCATCGGACCGAAGTCCGGAACTGACTGGGACCTTGTCCCCTGCATCGGACCGCAGTCCGGAACTAACTGCATCGGACCGAAGTCCGGAACTATCTGGGACCGTGTCCCCTGCATCGGACCGAGGTCCGGAACTGACTGCGCATAGCATAGCATATCATAACAATTTATACTGCATACTGCATCGGGCCGTGGCCCGGAACATAAACACATACACATAGCACATAAGACATGTCTGTACCACGAAGGCATCAAACATACTAACTACTACATCGGACCGAAGTCCGGAAACTACTATTAACTGGACAGGTCGGCATTGTGGCCTTAGACCCACCCCTACGGAAAGGAAACTCACCTCGTAAGCTAGCGGATGAGAGTGCGGCTCGGAAAGCTAACGGCTGCTGCTCCTGAATCTCCTCGGCTACAAATCCATAACCACACTCAATCAATCACTAGCACTACACTCAGGGTAAAATGACTCTTTTACCCTTGGTCAAAGTTGACTTACTCAGGGCTGACTCGCCGAGTCGGGATACCCGACTCGCCGAGTCCTAGACTCTCCGTTCAACTCTTACCAGCTGTTACTCGTCGAGTGTGGCATCGACTCGACGAGTATCCTCTGGATCCAAAAACTCAGATGATCTTCATCCGACTCGCCGAGTCAGATGAACAGACTCGACGAGTTGTTCTTAATCCTCAAGAAGATTGCCTTGGACTCGCCGAGTTGCATGAACAAACTCGCCGAGTCCCTCCATTACTGAGTCTACTCTTAACTCGCTGAGCCCACTCCCTAACTCACCTCGGACACTCGACACTGAAGAAACTGAAGAACTCGGGACTCGCGACATGACTCGTCGAGTCGTTCCTCCGACTCGCCGAGTCGCCGCCATGCAACATATTTTTACTCGATTTTTCTTGAATCCAACACATGCAAATGATAGATCTAGGTCCATTAAGCTGTTTTACCACGTAAAGTTTCCAACTTTACGTGCACAACCACATGAATGAGGGAAATAAGACTAAAATATGCACAATAAGGGTAGATCCATGGCTAATAAGCAATGTAACTCCAAAAAGACAGTGGATCTGGACTCTTCAACACCCCAACACTCAGATCCAAAGGTATTTCGGCTCAACAACACAATCAAGCAAGCATAAAGCTTGGAACAAGCATCAAATAGCCCTTAAAAGAGCTCTAATGGAAGTTTAAGCATGAAACCAGAAGAGAACTCCGAAAATACCTCAATAAGTTCACACTTGGTCTTGGATCTTGGCACTAGAACTCGTTTCCTTGCTTCCTTCTTCTTCTCCTTCTTCACCCCTTCACAAAATGGAACAAGATCACTTATAAGCTCACAAGAGGAAGGTTTAGGGTTTCTCACAGTGCTCTCAGGAGGAAAGTGACGAGATGGAGGCTATAATGGGGTTTAAATAGTGAGCAAACCCGGGGAGTTAGGGTTTCACCCAGACGGACGGACTCGCCGAGTCCAGGATATGGACTCGCCGAGTCGCCGGCTCCCGCGTGCACAAGATGCGCGTCCTGACTCGGCGAGTCAGGCTAGAACTCGCCGAGTCCCTCTTGAAAACTTAGCCCAAATCAAATTAATTAAGATACCGGAAACGGGTCGCTACAGGCATTTTCTATGAAATTATCTTATACCGTAAGTACTTTTGGTTAGGTCTATATGATGTCGAGGACTATCTTCTCTGGATATGATGTAAGACCTTTTACAAGGTCATTCTCCCGAACTTTTACGTCATGAATATCAAAGATATTGACAGTCAGCTAAATTCTGTGTCATTCTTTATTCAAGTACTCTTATCATACTTTCATTGGAGTCTATCTGAAACATGCTTTAGTCAAGTCATTGGACTATAGTAATTTAACTCCGGAGACATTTCCAAGTCTCTTTTAGTGGTTGGATCCTGTTATTCACCAACCATCAATACCCCGGCTTGAACGACAAACGTCTTGAGACCATTTTACGAACTTAATTCCACTCAGTACTAGGACTGCATCATAGGGATGTAGGTCAAAACCTTCGCGAACATACTTCCAATCCGTATTAGGACTTCATCATAGGGATGTAGGTCAAACTTTCGAGAACGTACTTCTACTCCTTACTTGAACAATCGAAGTACATCTAGAGTCAACCAGAATCGCTCACAAAATCCTTATCTTTCATGTTACAGAATCATGTCGTCATCCGGAAACAATCATCCGAGCAACGAAAACCCTATCCTCCATATCGACGCCGCTACATTACAAGCTGCAGTAGCAGCGGCTATTACAACTTTCCTTACACACATCAACTCGGTCAACACAAGCAAGACTGACAAAGGAGTCGAGAGTTCCGGTGGTAGTACCAAACCGAGTAACCAACAAATGGCAACAGTCATGGACTTGCGAAACTGTAAGACCGAAAGGAAGAGAGGATATCGTCAAGCCCAAAAGGAGCACAAGAGAGCCCAAAGACTTGCCATGCCCCAGCCACAAGTGGCAACTCCTGCAGAACTCTTTAGGAAGCAATTTCCAAGGTGGAGTAATGAGGAAGGCACTCGTTTCCACATAACACTGGCTAAACACCGCACTCCCGCCACCAAAGCTAGTACTAGCCAGTCATGCCACCAATGCGGTGAGATAGGGCACTTCAAGAAGGATTTCCCTATAGCAAAGAACTATGGCGCAGATGGGAAGATTCTCAGGATCACAGCTGCAGGAGAACCTGCTCCGGAACCACGTTAATGTAATTTAGGTGTTTTATTGTAACAGACTTATAAACTATCCAGAACCTGTGCAACTAGAGTCTTATCTTTTGCGGGATCCTATCGGTATAGGGATGCTCGTGCTGCGTATACTTGTCTTTTGTAGTATACCTCATTCGCAGCAATGGTCTTGTAGTAAGTTTAAAGTATTGTAACTCTGTTGATGGTTGCACGGTTGTGATTTGTCTGTAAACGTCTTATGTTCAAATCTAATGTCTTTAAGTTTCCGTATGATTCCAACATTATCATACGACTCGGTTCAATTTGATCCTCACAAAAACAACTTCATACGTACATCTCTTTATCAGTAAACGTCTTTTTTGCGAAACAGTCATTTCAGAACACCGAAGTACTCATGTGTGGAGTACCTCATAGTTCTTTTCTTTTCTGAAGAAATTTCCGAAGTACCACTCGTGCAGTACGTCAAGTTCAATCCAAGGATTCATACGGTTGATCTATCACTGAGGAATGTATACATAAGGGTAATATATAATCAAGGTTCTACAGGTTTATAATTGATGATTCCACTTTAACTTCTTTTTCCTCGATGAGATATGAGCTTAAAGAAGAATCAGTTATTCGACTACCTTTTCAATCTTAATTATATACGACTCGTATACACGATATAGTGATCATTGAACCAAGTATGAAATGTGAACTTCAGGACGGAGAACTGCCCAAGACTACGAGTAATCGCATCGTCATGTGAACAAACTTAGAACCAGTACGACTTCTGTAAACAGATTGCCCTTCAGTCTAAACACCTACAGAGATACAAGAACAGTCCGGACAACTTAGCGAACTGCACAGAAATAGAATTGGAAGACTAGGCTTCTCACCCTGGAGAGCCCCGGTCTTATCCTTCCAGAGGTCGATGGATTGCATCATATGTACCTCGACTATCGAGGACTCCGTCCAGATTTTTCCATTAGAAATCGTTGTCTCTGCCCTGCATAGATGAATTGGTTGAGCAAACGCAAGGAAAGAATGACTTTCAGAAATGGACCTAAGATCCGAATATCACCAGTTTGAGTGTTAGGGAAGGATGTCCGGAAGACTACCTTCTGAACTCGATGCGGACACTTCGAGTCCATAGTGATACCCCTCGGATAGGACCAATACGCCCGAAGCATTCATGAGTTTAATGAATAGAGTCCGTCTTTCCTAATTAGATCAGTTCGTCATTCTCCATGTAACGACTCACTTATCTACCCTCGTAGTAAGAAGGAACACGCGGAAACATTACCCTTAGAGATACTTTTCGCAAAGTTCTCTAAACACGAGTTTTGGAATTGAAGAGTCAAAATTTCCAGAGGCACACTATTAGTGATGTGGAAATTCTTGAGTACTCTGTCAATTTATCAAAACCGTTGAGAATTTGTCAACACCAGAGATGCCTACAGGAATTCTCCAAATTCTAGGTCTTACAGACCTACTGTCATAGTTCATCCAAAACTCCTCGCAAATTATAGAAACCCTTACGACTTTGACCCAGTAGAGGGTGACCTTTGACTGAGAAGTTAAGCAAGAAAAAGAAACCTTGGAAATTCCAAGTGAGAGACCAAATTCTTTAAGAAGTATCACTCTAGGAATGGCTTAATACGCTTCGTAAAGCGTGGAAAGCTAAATCCAAGATAGTCAGGACCCTCGAGATCCTTACCAGAATCGGTCCTGTATCTCGTAGACTAGATCTACTCCGCGAACTCAATAACGTACATTTTACCCTTCGCGTCTCGATCTTGAAACCGTACCTTTCCGTTAGGACTCTCGTAATTCCAACCCGACGAGATTGAGATTAACGAGATCTTCTCCTTCGTATTAGAACCGTAGAGACCCTCAACCGAGAGGTCAAGCGGACGAAGCAACGCCGTCGCCAGATAGTGAAGGTTCGTTGGGATACCAACCGAGGACCCGAATTCACTTATGAGCGCAAGAACCTATCGATTAGGAAGTTTCCACCTCATGAATCAATCATTCATGCCTACTTCCTTACCTAAATTCTAATTTCGGGACGAAATTCCCTTTAACAGGGGGATAATGTGACAACTCGAAATTTTCATTCGGTCAAACCCTAAAAGTCAATCACTTCGATTTATGGGTCAATTAAATTATTACTTATTTTTAGCAAATTTAAAGTTCGTTTGATTATTTTAATATTATTCTTTAAACGAACG
Organism: Lactuca sativa; assembly: GCF_002870075.4. Lineage (NCBI taxonomy): Eukaryota > Viridiplantae > Streptophyta > Magnoliopsida > Asterales > Asteraceae > Lactuca > Lactuca sativa. The sequence goes on along the minus strand of NC_056624.2, from coordinate 77,047,392 downwards.
GGTGAAAAGAAGTGTCGTCTCGAGTCTTGAAATTTCAAAGCCGCAAACACCTTGTGTCTTAGAAGTTCACGGCCAAACTTTTAAGTTTGGGCAGAAAAATCTTCCCAAAAACGTAAACTCATGCTTAAACATGAGTTTACTCCCCAAATTACCACACCTCTCATTTCAACCCTAAAAGAGTAAAATCCAAACTCTCTCAAGTATCATCCCGGTTTTCGCCCGATTTCCTAAAACATAAGTGTTTCTTGACTTGATTAGTTGATATAACATAACATCTATTGATTATACATCTTTTAATCCATCCATTTATGTGTTTTGACTAGTTTACCAAAACACCAAGAACACACACTAGTGTTCTTGGACTTTAAGTTCATTTCAAGCTTCCACAAAGTAAGTACTTCTATCCTAGAGTCATTTAAAGCTTGCTATACATGTTTATACCAAGGAAAAGTCCCAAGAACACCAAGAACAAGGTGTTCACGGTTTTGGGAGGCTCCCAAAACCGTAAACACCAAATTTAGTGCCTTAGGGTGCTTTAGGGTGTCTAGATGCTTCACGATGCCTTAGGGACTTGTCTAGATCCATCCTTGATGTGTATACCACATAAAAGAACAAGGAAACAACCATTTATATGTGTTTACGATTTGGGGATCTCCCAAAACCGTAAACACCCCAAAAGGTGTTTAAATGTCCCATATTTACTCCTAATGCCTAGAATCTAACCTAGGCTTTTACCTTGAAGTGTTTAGAACTTGAAAACACCAAAATACCTTAGTCCATAAGAGTTTACGATAGTAAACTCATGGAGAAATGGTCCTTAGACCATAAACTCCATTTAGGAGTGTTTTGATGCCACACAACAATTCCTAAGTCTAAACCATGAAGTAGGAATGCTTGGAATAGCTTAGAGGACTTCAAAACAACAAATGGTCAAAATGTTAGGAGTTTACGACCGTAAACTCAAGAGTTTACGACCGTAAACTCAAGGGGTGTTGGTCTTTAAGTAGTAAACTCATTTTAGGAGTGTTCCTTGAACCCCAAACACACTAGTTTTTCCCTACAACACTTAGATGCACTCTTTAGCACTTATAACACTTATACAAAGTGTTTGTCATGTCCTAGAGTGTCTTGACTTGTTTATTTGTTGTTTAAAGACTAATTATTTATATACATATGTCCTTATATGTTATTAGGATCTTTGTGCGTGTCTAAGTCTTCACTTGACACCAAGCACTTATCTGACACTTCCTTCCGATCCACTCGCAACAGGTGAGTTCATACCCCTTAATCAATGTTTTAAATGTTTTTAAATGCTTTATGGGGGGATACAAGTAGAATCATGCTAGTTATTATATCAATCATATGTGATTAATAAGCAGCATTCAAATGATTTACTACTCATTAGCCGTTTTACCAAACAGTTTCCTTCAAATGTTTTTCATAAACACTTTATATCTTTAAAACTCCTTATTAAACTGTACATTTTACTCTGTATGTTTCATTTCAAACTCATTTACATAGATACGTTTACATGAGTGCGCTTACATATACGATAATAGGACAGACATCACTAGGTGCTATAGCATGGAACGAGTTCAGGATCTAACTATACCAATGAATCGCAACGCATTGTGATAGTTATATTGGGTATACATGATCATAGTAATGTGGATGTTCACGACGTGCAAATATGCAGGGGTCATGTAAAGGTCCCAAAATCCCTTTGACAGGGGAGCGTCTAGCCTGGGATCTAGCCATCACATTATGCCTTATCCCTCAAATAAGGCAATAGGAGTATAGAAGTAGTTATTTATTACAAATACTACAGTACTTATAAGAATTACCCTAGACTTAAGGTAATTAGTACGGTTGTAGTTCGACACTACACCATAGTACTATTTCATTTTCCCATTACATTCACTTCGTGAACATTCACACGACGCACGCTAATGTAGAAACTATATTTTTGGTTAATGATAGTAAGATTTGGGAAAATACACACTCTTACAAGAGCCACACATGCAGACACTAGATGCCTTGGTAGAAGGATATGATTAGTAGGAAACATAGGGCTTCCTAGGATCATACAAAACATTTTCATACTTATAGTTCATATACATTTTCAATACTTACAGTTCATATACGTACAAATACTTACATACAAATTAAGACACTAAAATACTTATGATCTCACCAGCTTTAAAGCTGATACTCTCTTTCAAAATAACTTGTATCCTCAGCTCAACAGTAGACAGGTACCGATGCAAGGTTTAGCGAAGATGGAGTTCGTTCAAGACTCATCTTTCATTTTGTTTATACTTTAGTGTCTATTATAATTTGACAGAACACTTGTATTAAAATTATATTATTAATTCAATGGATGATGTTGTTGCTTGTTTACTACTTTTCATTGTTGTGATATTGTACATGACGTCCTCCGCCTCAGAACGTTTCCGCCGTTCTTGGTTTTGGAGTGCGACATAATGTGCACCCCATGTATACATCTTTGGTTATTTCGGTCTTCCCATTAGCCATCTCCACCATGAAGGCTTTGTTGAGCTTATGGGGTTGTTGGTTTAGTAAGCGATTTAATTTGTTACTAACGAAGCTTCTCTCGGCTCCGCTATCGAGTAAAATGCATGCATAAGTGTTGTTAAGTAGGAACATACCAGTCACAACCGTTGGGTCCTGAACTGCTTCACCTTGACCCATTGTCAATACCCTTCCTGACACTCCTGCCCCTTGGTTGTTGGGTTTGGGGAAATTGCGTTTGAAATGACCAGTTTCTCCACACCCATAACAAGTGTAACTGGCCCCAGCATTGTTGTTGTTATTGTTGTTGCGATTGTTGTTGTTGTTGTTACTGGATTGTGGGTTCTGTGGAGGCTGAGTTCTACAGTATCTTGCGGTATGACACTTTCTATTGCAACTCATGCAATGCATCTCCCTGCATTCTCCATGGTGGTGAAAATTGCATTTGCTACACTAGGGTAGGGTCCCTGAGTATTGTTTGGGAGTAGTTGGTGTAGATGAGACTCGAGCATGTAGTGTTGTGGTAACTTGAGCAGTAGCAGCATGGACAGCTACTGTTTGTTGCTTCTTTGATGTTTCTTGGGTTTTTCATCCTTTCCACTTGTTGTTCTTGCCTTTCTTGCTATCACTTTCGTTTTTGACTTCAGCTTTTTCTGCTTTGGCACCCTTCTTGTTTCCATGGTTGTATAACTTCTTTGCTACCCTTTTAGCACTGTCATACGTTCCAGGGTTTGCTGCGATTACATTTCCTTGAATCGGAGAGGTCAATCACCAAATAAATCTTTCAATCTTTTTCCCCTCAGACGTGATCATCCCTGGACACAAGAGTGATAGCTCACCGAACCTTGAGATGTATGCATCAATGTCAGAGTTTTGGATTGTGAGACGCCACAGTTCCTGCTCTAACTTCTGGATTTCTCCCCTTGGACAGTACTTAGCCATCAACATTTCCTTGAGCTCCTCCCATTGCATAGCATTTTCCATAGGGAGTTTCATGGCCTCCACGTGACCATTCCACCAAGAGAGAGCTTAATCAACGAATGTGCCAGCCGCAAACTTCACCTTGCACTCATCATAACATCCACAAATCTCAAACACCGATTCCACTTTTTCTAACCACCTTTTCAGAGTCATCACGCCTCCCATCTCGTTGAAGGTTCGAGGCTTCGCATTTGCGAAGTCCTTGTAGGTACAGGTTCTGGTGGGTCCTTGATTCATCCCATGGTTTGAGATTCTAGTCCCTTGCCCAATACCTCCACCGTTGTTTCAGTTGTGGATATGAGCCAGTGTTGTTATAAATGCAGCTGAAACTGTTGCTTGAAATGCAACTAAGTTTATTTCTAGTGGAGGCGGTGGTTGTGGTGTTGCATTACGGTTTCCACGTGTCTGTCTTCGAGGCATCTTTTTGTCATGGAACGGAAAGATATTTAGTATCCAGTGTATTTCAGTTTCGCAATTTCGTGATTATAGAATGGTGTCAGTGATTCGGCTGTGTATAAGCAAGTGAGTGCATAAAATCAACATGTAATAATAGTAACAGAGCACATAATAGATAACAACATCATGAGAAAATATATAGCCGTTTTCATTAATGATAACTTTTGAGTGCATGAAAATTTGCCTACATAAGGCACACAATACATGAAATAAAATCCGACAGATTAACAACTACATGAGTAGTGTAATCACTTAATCATGTAGTCGATAGTACATAGAGTAGTGCATAAAGGAAAATCATAACGGTAGTGGGTGAACAGGTACTAGCTGCGACGAGAAGGGTCTAGTGGTGAAATCATATGCCAAAATTTTGGGCCACAAGATCAGCCATCTCGGTCATCTCCCTAACGACCTCGTCCCTCTTGTACTCCGCCTGTACGAATCGGGCCTTTGCTGCTAATAGTTGTTGCCTAAGAGTGGCAACCTCCTCCTCTAAGGAGCGAGTCCTATCAATGGGGTCCCTCGGTGGTACAGGGTGGTCCTGCCTCACCTCTGAGGTAGGAGGCTCGCTGGGGACTTCATTAGTGTCCCCGTCTTCCTCCATGACCTAGGCGGTTTCTCCAAACTCGTAGTCTGTCTCCATGCACTCCTCAGGCCCAACACCGGGGGCGGCCTCCTGACCCATCACAGGGTCTTCCTTGATCACTCCGTGGGCCACTAGGGCCTAGTAGTAAAGGATGCCTTGATGTGCCTCATCCATTGCGACTGCGCGAGAAACTGGGAGTGAGAAGTGTGTAAAGGGAGTATGTGTAAATATGTTTCCAAAGTACTCTTATAGTATTTTCATTGTTTATGTTTGAGTTCCCTAAAGATTTTTGGATACGAGGTAAGTTTCTATATTTATTTCCTAACATGGTCACTCCCGAACACATGTTGGTCGTATTTTGAACAAATATAGTTGATCAGGCCATATTTATCCCCAATATGACTACATAATTGTTCGGGTTTAACCACGGTGTTCAATTTCCTCCAGAGACTTTTAGTATTATAGTTTTTAATGCATGCTTTGGTATCATCTTATTCAGATTGTTTTAGTCCCATCGTATTTATAGTTGCATATCATGTATGATTAGATATGCTAGTTCACTATAAACAATGCTCTGATACCAATCTGTCACACCCCCGAACCAGACGGCGGAAATGTCTGGGGGCTTGTGCATGACTTCATCCTTGTAGTATCATCACATAGTATATAATTGAAACATAACATCATCATCACCATACATGTAATATAACAACATACATTGTTTACATCGAGTCTTGTGTTTGAATATTACATCCTAAAATAATAAAAGTCTGGTGAGATAAATTATAACAAAAAATCCATTAGTTTGTTCAGCCCAACCTGCTTCAATGGTTTCCTGAGAATACAAGTTAATTTAAAAAGGTCAACATAAAAATGTTGGTGAGTTCATAAGCATGTTTGAGATAATGATTTATATAACCTTGTAATCACAAGAAAATCCTGTATTTTCTTAAAATAGTTTAGTATGTTTGTGTCCGATCTTGTATTAATGCATGTGTGTTATTGCTTAATAGAATTCCAAAAATGAATGAAGAGAATGTAACGAGAATGTAAAGAGAATGCCCCCAGACAACCCAATGTTGCCTGTAAAAAGAATGTTGGTATGTCAACCCCCGAGGTCGAGTACTGGCGCGAGTATCTTCCCGAGTAATCCAAAGAGAAAAGAGAATGGTCTCCCGTAAATTTATAACGTTAATTCCTCTAAGTGAGTCGTTATACATACTAGATAATGAGAATTCGCCTGTCTTGGTGTTGTTGAATGCCGACAGAAAACAGAATAAGGTTTTCGTCACCCTAGTCTGATTTATTCTAATTGTAGCGAACAGCTCAGGTGTGGGGTGTCATCCCCGTATAGATCTATACACAAACCCCCGCTCTCCCCCCCCCCCCCCAAGAGACTCTAGTTATAACTACAGGCTACGATCATACTCTCAATAGGTGTCAACCGTCACAATTCACTAGATCCTTAATCGAATTTATGCAAAGAGAAACATATAAAACACATTCCATACCCAATGAACCATGTAAGTGAACAACTAAGGCTCACTAAACATGTAAGTCATTTCCAAGCCCGAAAGGAATGAGATTATATAACATAGGCCCACAATATATGTATAAGAACAACTAATGCCCATTTCACATGTAAGGTACTTACAGGCCCAAATAGCATGTAAAGAGTATCCAAGGTTCGTCGAGCGTGTTAATAGGTTAATGAGGCCTAATAAACATATAAAGAGTATTCAGGGCCTATCAAGCATATAAATGGGTCACTAAGGCCCAATAACATGATAATGGCAAAATTAGCCCGTTTGTTATTATATTGCTAGTATTAGCTCAATTATTTACCAAACTGGCATTAAAGGCCTACTTTTTGTAAAAATGACATTCTTGGCCCATTAAGGCAAAAATTTACAATTAAGACCCAACTTTAGTAAAAATAACATTTTAGGCCCCTTTTTGGACAAAACTTGTATTTAAGGCTAGTTTTCGTAAAAATAACATTTTTAACTCACTTTTGTCAAAAATATCATTTTTGGCTTGATTTTTATAAAAATATACATATTCGGCCCATTATAGAAAATTTTCTCTTTTTTGCCCAAATTTTTATATTTTCACAACTTTAACCATTCTTATCAAAAACTTACATTTTTGGCACAATTTTCTTGAAAATGGCATTTAAGCCCACAAAAGATTAAAATTTACAAGTTTTGGGCCCAAAATCGTGAGAAGCCCAAATAATGCCCATTTATGAAAATGTTTATATTTTTAGTCCTTGTAAGGTTTCAAATGTCGAGATTAGCCTTGTTTAGCAAAAATTTCCTTTTGAACTCTTTACTAGTCGTGGGTTACATAAATAACCCATACTTTTGTCATTTTGTTGATTTTAACCCCTTTTATGAAGTTTTTCTTAGCTTCAAGTAAACTACATGTACTTTAAACCTTTTTCTTGTAAGATGAGTTGAAATAAGTGTTATGTCAAACCAATATCATCATCTTTTAGTAGATATTTAAGTTCATGGAGTTATAACACAAAAACACACACACACACACACACACACACACACACATATATATATATATATATATAAACTAGAAAAAAGCACGCCAAATCATGCATACACACATAGATCTACACAAACAACTTGTATTCTTCCCCAAAACAAGGTAAAAATCTAAAATAAGGGGTATGAACTCACATTGCTTTGTAGTTTTACGGATTTTTGTGGGGGAATGTGGAGATCTTAGCCCTAGGTGTGTTCTTGAGAGGATTTTCGAACTTAGGAAGTTCTAGAAATCATGATTCACGAAAAACATGTGTTTAGGAAGAGTGATTGAGCTTAAAATGAAGTATATCAACTTAAGTTTGTATGATCTTACCACAATGTGAAGCTTGAAGTGATCTTCTTGAAAACACTCCTAATACGAACGAATTTCTTGAGAGATTGATAGTGGAAGAGTGTTGAAAGTTGAGAGAAATTGTGTTGTGTTTAAAATGGTAAGTGAGGTTGGAGAGTGAGAGAGGGAGATAGTTAGAGAGATAAGAGAGGGGAAGGGTTGACTTGTGAAGAGGGTGATTTGAGGGTTGCATGGATACATGCACTCTTGCATGGATATCCATTAGGTACTGATGAGGTGTCACTTCATTTCCTTCCCATTTGTTTTTCCATTTTTTTCTTTTCTTGTTGGGCCGAGTATAAGGGAAAAGGAAGAAGGAATGAAAGATTTTGGGCCCTTTCTTGGTTTAGTTCAAATTTAGGGGGCCCAAGATGAAGATTTTCGGCCCATTGGGCCCTTATGAAGGTTTACGGCCCAATGAAGCCCAAGAATGTAGTTTACGGCCCATCATGGCCCATTAGAGATAAGATGAATCATTCTAGGCCCACATGACCCAAAATACTTTAGTTTTATGGATGTGGGTCCAATTAGAGCCCAAATTGGTTCCTTAGCCCAAAATAGCCAAATTGAAAGTTTACTTGTCCGTTAGGCCCAATAAGAGGATCCTAGTCCATAATAAGCTTGAATCGGGATTTTTAGGGTTTTCAACCCATAGTTGAATATATAAGATGTATTGTATTAGGTTTTGAACTTCACTCAGGAGTTTGGATTCAAATGGATGGTTTCATTTTAGCATATAGCATGACATTCACTTAGAGTAAAAGTCTTGCAATACCTGATGTTTACAAGAAAATCGAATCTCCTAGCTAAAAATGCTAGTTGTGACATTAACCATGATCTCTACCAATTAGAACAAGTCCAATTCGAGAAGATATCAGCTCTCAAGTCCATGTTGTTTAGGTTTATGGAAGCTAGCGAAAAACAACATAATGCTACAGATGCAACACATAGAGAACAAATATAATCTATTTTGCGCATTTGTACGCAAGAGGGGCAATTAACAAAGCTTGTGCAAGAAAAGCTACTAGATTTACCTTCAAGAAAAGTCAAGTCAATCCCAATCGCTCAAGTCATGGATGTTTATACAGAAGAAGAACAAGACAAATTGGTACATATATGGAACCTCGAAGAACAGTATGATCAGTAACTTGAAGCAAAAGGGAAATAAGAAGAAGAGCAGCGTAACTCTGCCCAGTCGCAACGACGTGGAGGCAACAGTGCCACGCCGTGGGCACTAAAAGAAAATTATGATTTTTCTTTCATTAATCCATATCAACCACCTCTCCCTTTCCCAAATCATTCCAATTCAAATCTTGTGAAACAAGAAAACATGAAGTTCCTTGAGCATGATAAGTTTGAAAGCGTTAAGGAAGAAGAGTGGGAAGAATGGGATGAGCCTTTACCCAAAGAGCAATCGAAAAAAGAAGTAAATCAATTGACACATCTAGTTTCAACGACTATGATTTTTGAGGTTTTTGCTTTTACAATACCACCAGATCAAGACACATAGCCAATTGATGAAAAAGAAGAAGAGAATGATGTGTCACATTTTGAAAAGAAGAACCTGGAAAGAGACAAGTCAAAAGTTAAAGATAGGGGATTGAAATGCAAGCACGAAGAAAATGCCAATCAAAGGAAGAAAAAAACTCGAAAAAGGTGTACTTAAGGTGAGTTCAAGCGTACAAAAGAAGATGGAAGGAGTAGCAAGAAATCTCACTCCCACACGCAACAACGTAGAGTGGGAAGGAGTCCATCTGACGACTCCTCAAAAAGAAGCGCTTCTCGGGAGGCAACCCGAGCTCGGTTTGCATTTTTGTTTTCGTTTTCTTTTTATTTAGTTTTGCATTTTCCTTTAATTCATAGGATAAATCATCTTAGTCATCTTTAATTTTTAAAAGAAAAAAAATCAAGCATGGGATTCAATTCAAGAGTGGTAGGTTTTTTTTAAAAACTAATATAGTTTTTGGTCATAATTTGCAAAACCACGACGTGGGATTAAGCCCCACGACGTTGAACCTCACGGCGTGAGCACCAACACTTACGACGTGAGCTTTAAAAATAATGAGGGACCAGACTTATACGCAGCCACAAACATTTAAATCATAATGAAAAACGCTATGTAGATTTGTCACAACTAGCATTTTAGCTAGGAAAAGTTATTCTCATGTAAACATCATCTATTGTAAGGCATGTACTCTAAGTGAAAATCATACTCTATGCTTAATCAAAACCATCCATTTGAATCCAAACTCTTGATTTAAGTTCAAAACCTAATACAATACATCTTATATGGATTGAAAACCCTATAAATCTTAGTTCAAGTTAATATGGACTAGGATCCTCTTATTGGGCCTAATGGACCGATAAACTTTCAATTTGACTATTTTGGGCCAAGGAACCCTATTTGGGCTCTATGTGGACTTATATCCATGAGATTAGGGTATTTTGGGTCATATGGGCCTAGAATAATCCATCTTACTTCTAATGGGCCATGATGGGCCATAACTAGTTTCATAAGCCCTAATGGGTCGTAAACTACATCCTTGGGCACCATTGGGCTGTCACACCCCAAAACCAGAACGGCAGAAACGTTCTGGGGCGGAGGACGTCACGTACAGTATCAAAACAATGCATAATAGTAAACAAGCCACAACATTATCCATTGTATTAATAATATAATTTAATACAAGTGTGTTCTGTGAATAGTTTATAAGACACCAAAAATGAATAATCAAAATAAAGACGAGTCTTGAAAGCTCCGTCTTCTCAAAACCTAGTCATCGGTACCTGTCTATTGGTGACCTGAGAATACAAGTTATTTTGAAAGAGTAGATCAACATTAAAGCTGGTGAGTTCATAAGTATTTTGGTGTCATTATTTGTATGAAAGTGTTTGTAAATGTTTATTGTAAATGTTGGTAAGTGTTTGTAGTAAATGTTTGTATCTCCTATAAAATACTATATTTTCTACTAAAAAGTAGCCTTCTACCAAGGCCCGAATGTTTTGTATGTTGTTTGTTTGTAAAAGTGTGTATCTTTCCCAAGTATGACGATGTATTGTAGTATTGTATATAGTTTACATTACCATTTATGTGAGAAGATCACAATGTGAATGCAATGGCAAAATAACGATGTATTGTAGTATTGTATATAAGTAACTACCAATGTACTAACTACCTTAAACCAGTTTGTTAATTAAGGTAAAATTGTTGGATTAGTGTCAAAGTCCATAACTATAATTGGTATGTACTTAACCCGATTGGCATAGTCCATTTGGGTTGCATGGCATCGGAACAATTTGGATAGACTTTGGTGAGAAAAGGATATTTATGATTTGTTAATATATTATAAGTTCTAATATATTAATATGAAATCATATTTTTTAATTAGTATTGATCAAGAATTAATTTGGAATTAATTTTGTGATCAAAAGGAGACTAATTAAATATATGGGGATTGATTGTGTAAATCATTCATTCTTATATATGTGGGATTATGATCCATAGTTCTTCATGTTGGGCTAAACCCATGAATTTACTAAAGTTTAGTAAATTCAAATTAGGCAGAAAGATAAAAGTTTCTCAAATCTGAAAAGATGGGAGTGTACTTTAGTATCATGTTTTATGATCATCTTAATGATTAAGAAACCATATCACAATTGGTCCTCTAAGGACATTTTAGTGCATTCCTATGGCTAAGAAGAGGAATCAAGAATTGCTGAAATGGTTAAATCAAGAAGATGAGTTATACTTTGTTCCCAAAAACAGAGTCTTAGAGTCATACTCCAAGATTGTAATTTGAGTGACACATCTTGAAGAAGATTTATTAACACTAGTCAAATTTAAGATTAAAATGTGTCCTACTCTTGTACATTTGAAATGGGTAAGTTGTGATGTTTTAGATAAAACAGAGACCAACTTAGGCCAATTGTGTGAAGTGTTTGTCTTGATAAGAATCAACACTATCTCTTGAATATTTGTTTGCCAAGTAATAGGTCTTGGCAAGAGAGTCTTGTATGTCAAGAGGACAGTGGGAGTCTAAAAGATCCTGAAAGAATTTCAAGATCTAATCAAGAATAAAACTTGTAGTTTCTCACTAGCTCACGACTTGAGGTTTATAACCTATCGTGTTGACATTTTTCCTATTTTTGTGCCCATTCCAGTTAAAGTTGGCTTTGCATATGAGTTTTGAGGGTTCTCAATTGGTTTCATAACAACTTGGAAGCAATGGCAGGCCCTTGTGCTACCAGGTGGTAAGAAATTAAGATTGCACAAGTTCAGTCCATATGAGTTTGGATTTGTCATTAACCTTGTCTTGTGATTATGGTTTTAACAAATTCACATGGACAGGAAGTCATACACCATAATATCTAAGAGTCATAAGGTTTCTCTCCGATTCATGAAAATGATGGTGAGGAAACGCTTTCACTAAGTAGATTTTAAGTATATATATCATTTGTGATATTTTCATTCTCAAAGTCGTTAGTGGAGCATGTGTGGTTAACCGGCACACTAACATGGACTTGTGAGGAATGGCAAAGGTCTAAACAATTGAGACTATGATTACGGCATATCTTTTCATAATTCTGAAATTGATTAGACACACATGTGTGCTATCTAAGGAAAGGTGTATGATTTTGATAAAGTTTTTATCAAAGCATCTCGAAGTCTGAAATTTAGTAAGAAAGTATAAAGTATTGATTTCTAGAAGTCCAGCTGATTTCTGAGTACATGTCAAATCTAGTGGGAGCATAACTGTTATGCTGATAATTCTCATGTTAGTGGGAGCATGATAATTACGATAAGTGTTGCAAGTTAGCAATGTTAATTATAGAAAACAAAAGTTTCAATTGAGAAAAAGTTGTTTTGCTATAATTAAGGGAATTATACTTCATTTCAATTCTAAAAGCTTAAATTGAGGTTTTAATCATATTTAGTCAAGGAAGTTTATGTTGGAATGGCTTGACATAAGGAAATTTTATATATGGGAACATTATTTGTGTTCTAAAATTCGATTATGATTATGGCATCCCTTTTCATAATATGAATTATGTGAACATGGAAAATAGAAATAGAAATATCATAGCAAAAGACTGGTCCAGTATCATGTCTTTATGTAAGACATCATGAATCGTGTCCCATATGCTTCAGATATAGGATCGATTACATGTGCTATAATCTTCATCTGTTCTAAATTTTTCCAAATGCCTAGAGAATTTAGAGGGAAAAAGTACTAGAACTAGATATGACAAATTTGATTAAGCAATTGTCGAGGACAATCTAAGGTTTACAAAAGATTGGTTGCTCAGAGACAGTTTGAAGTATAGTTTTAATTTTGGAAGGACCATATTGACATATTCTGAAAAGAGGCAACTCTTGTTCAGGAGTGATAGTCAAAATGGGAATATGGAAATGTTCCCATAGGTGGAAGTTATTCATTAAATCTGTATAAGATTAGGAAACTTAATGCAAGAAGGATGTTCAAGCAATATACTTTGAATTTGAGACCTCGTTTCCATAGAGTTGATCTCCATTCGAATACTTTGTAATGTCTGTTGACAAGTCTTTGTGACTTTGTGCATAATCGTTACAGAGGATCTATGCATATAAGTTTAGTATCTAATAGATTTAGGTAAATGGCAGGAATTTGGAATTCTTGCATTTGCGGTAAGGATTTGGGATTATGAAATGAGAAATATTGGAATTATGTTCAATCGATCTATTTCACAAAGTAAAGATCATAGACAAACTTAGTGTGCATACTTGGTGTATGGCATAACTAATGTTTGGAAAAACTTAGTGTGCATACTTGGTGTATGGCATGACTAGTGTTTAGAAAAACATAGTGTACATGCTTGGAGCATGGGACAACTATTGTTTTAATTCAAGTATAAAGTTGATAGTTAGAAACAATATGCAATGAATAATGTGTAATCAATATGGTGATAAATAAAAGGTGTTCAATATATATTCATAAGTTCTGAGACCATATTGGATTAGATTATTCTTTTGTTTCACTTTGCATGTTTTGACTTCCAGAATAACTAGGATGTTCTTCCTGAATGACTATGTTATTCAAACCTTCCACAATCGGTCATATGTTGGAAGTAGATATGAATCAAGACTATCATGAAGCTGGTTTGTAGATGTCCAAGGTAATGGACATAGCAAGAGTTGCTGCAACATTCATGAGTGCTCATAAGCTCTGAGTATTGGATTAAACCCATGCTCATTTAACTCACTTGATGGATTTTATCACGAGTTATCATGAGACGATAATATCTTATATTCTTCAAACCTAGAGATATGAGTTGTTGCCTATGAGTTGGTTATACAATGATTGTACAAAAACGCATTGATAACTCGATGTTATAAAATGTGCCTTTGTGTATGATTCAACAAGTAGTAGAACAAGCATATGAATCGAATTTTATCCATTCCTTTTACCCTTAAAGGGATAAAAGCGATATATGTGGGCCCCTCGATAATTTAGTGATGACACACCGAAGTGCTTGGCCAAGCCAGTACTGATTCGATTTGTTCAATAAGTCGGTCATCATAAATCGGAAATCAAGAAACAACAAATGGACAGAGAGAATGATTATAATCCATGTCTCGGTCCATATGATATCTAGAATGGAGGAATATATGATCCCTTATCTAATGGACGTGTCATTGATTTGTTCAGAGTTCGACAACAGCTTTCAAGAGCTACGATTGCTAGTCGGGTTTTGAAGTCATACACAATAATACTTTTAGACTTATCCAAGTGGGAGACTGTTGTATTAGTGTCTAAGTACATAACTATAATTGGTATGTACTTGAACCAATTGGCATGGTGCATTTAGGTTGCATGGCATCGGAACAATTTGGATAGACATTTGTAAGAAAAGGATATTTATGATTTGTTAATATATTATAAGTTCTAATATATTAGTATGAAATCATATGATTTAATTACTATTGATCAAGAATTAATTTGGAATTAATTTTGTGATCAAAAGGAGACTAATTAAATATATGGAGATTGATTGTGTAAATCATTCATTCTTATATATGTGGGCTTATGATCCATAGTTCTTCATGTTGGGCTAAACCCATGGATACTCAATGGAGGTTTTAACCCATGGAGCATGAAGAATATGGAAATACATGAGTTACATGGTGTAACCCTAATAGCCACAATATATAAGGACCCCATGGCTCAAGAAATGGGCACTAGTGTGTGTACACATGAGGGCTAGCCGATTTGAGCATAGGAACCTTTTCTCTCAAGTTATTCCAAGATGTTGGTGATGTTGTGTGAACCATTTGAGGTGTCACACTTGAGGCACTAGGCTCTTAAGCTCCATGTAATCAAGCTACAACAAAGAGGTATGTAATTCTAATACAATTTATATTATATGTACTTCATATTATGCTAGTTAGAACAATACCTTGGAAAATTGATATTTGCATGTATAATAGAGAAAACATAGATCCAGGGTATTTAGGGTTACATGTACACCTTAGGAGTGTTAGAATGCTCAAAACCCTTCAAAAATGTGATGAGGTTGTAACCATACTTGATTGACTAGTAAAACACGATGATCAAAAACGTCGAAAATGGTATGACATTCATCACCGTAGACCTACAGGTCCCACTGTAGCTAGCAGCAAGGTATAGGACGGTCAGTCCCGTATAGATCTATACACAAACTCACACTCTCCCTCCAGGAGACTCTGGTTAGAAAACATGACACAGCAGTAGATTGCCATGCCATGAAGTAGTGGCTCACATTAATGTTATAGTATTCTAGTGTTTGTATAGTATGCTCTAGTGTATTGTATCTTCTCTCTATTCTAGTGTATAGTATGTTCTCTTTGTATAGTGTAGTGTATGTTCTCTTACTTTCTAATCATAGTATGTTCTTTCTATTTCTCAAAATAGTAAGTT
This sequence comes from Lactuca sativa, assembly GCF_002870075.4. NCBI lineage: Eukaryota > Viridiplantae > Streptophyta > Magnoliopsida > Asterales > Asteraceae > Lactuca > Lactuca sativa. The sequence goes on along the minus strand of NC_056624.2, from coordinate 77,032,008 downwards.
TGTATTGACTCATGAATGAACTGACTCTTGTATGTTTCATTGTACTAGAAGTAGTTAGTAGTAAACCTCTAAACTACACCTATTATAGTTTACTAGTAATGTTGTTTGAATGACTGTGTATGTTTGTACACCTTTGCTACCCAAAGGTGTTGAACTGATGTAAAAACTTTTATATCTATACATATATACATAATATATAACTAAGATTCAAACGACACTCGTACAAATAACCAGATACCCTAAGTCCACAACGAAACAAGGAACAAGAAATAAAGTGAGTTATCAGTCCTAAGTCCTTTCAACCTTACTTATATAACTATATCTATATAGACATGATTTTTAACAATATATAAGTTTTAAAAGAGTTTAATAAATAGTTTAGCATATAAAAAGGGTTTTAACCATTTGAATGGTTATTGATGACTTGATGTCAGTCTGTAAAGTGTTTTGAAATAGTTTACTTGATAAAACAGTTGAAGTATAAGAAAACCCACTTGTTTGATAGTTATTAATCATAGATATAATAACTATAATAGTTCTACTTGTATCCCCCCCCCCATAAAAGCATTTTAAAATCATTTAAAAGATAATTTAAGGGGTATGAACTCACCTACAGTGAGTGATACGAATGTAAGTTCGATACAGGATGCTAAGTGTCAAGTGAAGCCTCGAGCACAAACGGATCCTATTAAGCATATAATGACACATATATGTATACAATTGGTGTATATACAACTAATTATGCGAGGAAACCACCTTAGCGACTAGAAAACACTTGGATTAAAGTGTCTAAATCACATATGATTGCATTAAGGGGTTTATGGCCACAGCCACACTATGGTGTGTACAGCCAAGATGTGTACGGCCAATGGAGTGTACGGCCGTACACTCATGGTAGAACATGCAAAGAAGGTGTTTATGGCCTTAACTTGCATCCTCTAAGTGTTCATGGTCTTATATTGGTACATAAGGTGAGTTGAAGCCAAATCATGCATTTTAAACAAGGGTTTACGGCCATATGAGTGGTGTACGACCGTACACCCTTGAAGATCATGCATTTTATGATGATTAAGGCTAGGAATCAAGTGTTTCTTAAGCTCAACTAGAAGCTAGAATAGGTACTCAGACTTTTGAAGGTTCTTATGAAGTTCACGGCCCAAGAACTAGTATGTGTTTTTGGTGAATGTGATGAATACTTGAAAATCTACCCAAGAAGATGAATTCCATGGATGAAATCAAAGGGTGATACTAGATCACGATGGTTAACAACTAATCAAATGGAAGAATGGCTTACATTTTTGAAAATCAAAGTGAAATGCTTGATGATAGTTGTGAGAGATTTGCCTTCTCTTAACTTGGAAATGTAAGAAATGACTAGAAATGAAGGCATAACTCATATATGGGCATGAGTTCACGACCATATTGGGTGTACGGCCGTACTCCCATGTGTACACCATGTGTACGGCCATACACTCCTCTTGAAGGAGCGTTTGGCTTGAATGAAACATGAAGAACCTAAGTAACTCATTTCTAAGCTCTATCTTTGAGTGTACTAGGCTTAAAACACTCAAACAGACCCTAAACAATGCTAAAAGATAGCAGCAATGATTCTGAATTTGATTGAATTGAATGATTGTACAAGATAGAAATTTTGGGTTGTCACATCATACCCCCGTTAGATATAATTTTTTCCCGAAATTAGAATTTTAGCAATTAAGCAATTTAAGCTATTACAAATAACTAAGTGAAAAGATCAGGATATTTTAGTTTCATTTGATCCTCGTGCTCCTAAGTGAATTCAGGTCCTCGCTTGGCATTCCAACGAACCTTCACTATCGGGATACGACTTTGCTTTGTTTGTTTGACCTCCCGGTCCATGATCTCTACTAGTTCTTCCACGAAGTTGAGGCTCTCATTGATCTTGATCTCGTCGAGTGGGATTACAAGAGTCTTGTCGGATAGACACTTTTTCAAGTTCGAGACGTGGAAAGTAGAATGTACGCTACTAAGTTCGCAAGCGAGTTTGAGTTTGTAAGCTCTAGGGCCAATTCTAACGATCATCTCGAAAGGCCATACGTATCTTGGATTTAGCTTTCCACGCTTTCCGAAGCATATCAAGCCCTTCCGGGGTGAAACCTTCAATAAAACATGGTCACCAACCTAGAATTCCAAAGGTTTCCTTCTCTTGTCTGCGTAGCTTTTCGGTCGGTCTCTAGAGGCTTTCAATCATTCATGAATCTGAACGATCTTCTCTGTCGTTTCCCGAATGATTTCCGGACCTATGAGAGTGTTATCAGGAACGCGTCCTTTAGCTAACCGAGTGTCACCCACCTCAGCCCAGCATAGAGGGGATCTGCATTTACGGCCATAGAGGGCTTCAAATGGAGCAGCCTTTATGCTCGTGTGATAACTATTATTGTAGGAGAACTCGAAAAGAGGTAGATGAATATCCCATGCATTTCCAAAGTTAATCACATAGACTCGCAACATATCTTCCAAAGTTTGAATAGTCCTCTCACTTTGTCCGTTGGTTTGCAGATGGTAGGTTATACTCATGTCCATCCTAGTTCCTAGGGAACTTTGTAGCGACTACCATAACCTTGAAGTGAATCTATTATCTCTATCAGAGATAATGGATATGAGAACACCATGTAGTCGTATGATCTCCCTAATGTAGGTTCTAGTTAGTTTCTCCATCTTGTCAGTCTCTTTGATAGGCAGGAAGTGGACAGACTTGGTTAACCTGCCTACGATCACGCAAATGGTATCGAGACCACCCGTTGTCTTGGGCAACTTGGTTATGAAGTCCATTGTGATCCGCTCCCATTTCCATTCAGGTATCTCTGGTTGCTGTAGTGAACCTAATGGTTTCTGGTATTCTACCTTTACCTTGGCGCAAGTAAGGAACTTGCTCACAAAGGTAGCAATCTCTGCTTTCATGTTAGGTCACCAGTATAGCTTTTTAATATCCAGATACATCTTATTTGAACCTGGGTGGACGCAATATCGAGTGTTGTGCGCTTCTGTCATGACTATGTCTCTGAAACCACCGTGAGTCTTTTATCCCTTCTGGGAGGGATGGTATCGGTGCGCTGCATAAGGCTCGTTTTAGCGTTTGGAACACTTTCTCTTGTTTCTCTTCCCATTCAAAGGCCACGCCTTTCTGGGTCAATGTAGTAAGCGGTTTCGCGATCCTAGAGAAGTTCTGAATGAATCTGCGATAGTAGTCAGTGAGGCCTAGAAATTGATGAATTTCTGTAGGCATCTTCGGTGCTGACCAGTTCTTAATCGTCTTTATTTTCGAAGGGTCCACATGAATTCCCTCTTCACTAACAACGTTACCCAAGAATTTGACTCTTCGAATCCAAAACTCGCACTTTGAGAACTTCACGTAGAGCTACTCTGATCGTAACGTTTCCAATATCTGACGTAGATGCTTGCTATGCTCTTCCTTACTACGAGAGTAGATAAGTATGTCATCAATGAACACAATGATGAACTGATCCAAGTAAGGACGGCATACCCTATTCATTAAGTCCATGAATACTGCGGGCGCATTAGTCAATCCGAATGGCATCACTACAAACTCGTAATGTCCATAACAAGTTCGGAAGGCTATCTTGGGAACATCCTCCTCAAGCACTCGTAACTGGTGATACCCGGATCTCAGATCTATTTTTGAAAAGTAACTCACCGCTTGCAGTTAGTCGAACAAATCGTCTATGTGGGGCATAGGGTAGCGATTCTTGACAGTTAGCTTGTTTAGTTCTCTGTAGTCAATGCACATACATAACGATCCATCTTTCTTCTTCACGAAAAAGACCGGATCTCCCCAGGGTGAGAAGCTTGGTCTAACAAAGCCCTTGCTGAGCAGTTCGTTAAGTTGGCTACTGGGGTAGCCCCTGGAACTAAGTCGATTCGGAACTCGAGTTGACGCTGTGGAGGTAATCCTGGGAGTTCTTCTGGAAAGATGTCGGGAAAGTCGCATACTTTTGGGATGTTTTATATGTCTTTCTTCTCTTGTCTCATATCAACCACATGAGCAAGGAATGCGTGACATTCCTTTCGCAACTACTTTTGGGCTTGAATACTCGAAATGATGCGAATGTTCGTGTCGGGTTTGTAGCCATAGATCACTAGGGTTTCGCTAGACGGCAGATTAAGGAGAACGGACTTTTCATAACACATGATGTCGGCATGATGAAGACTCAACCAATCCATGTCGATAATGACATTGAGACTTTTAATTAAGACCGGCATGAGGTCGATTGGAAATGAATGGCTATCTAGAGTTAGAGTACATCCTATGAATATACTGCTAGTGCTCTCTGTCTTTCCAATATCCATTTTTATAATGAATGGTTCTTTAAGTGCACGTGATTGATGTTTAAGTAGGTGAGCAAATTTCTGGTTCACGAAACTCCTCTCCGCTCCACTACCAAACAGTATGCATGCATATAAGTTATCGAGCAAAAACATACCAAGGACCACTGTGGGGTCAGCAACCGCTTCCTCGTGGCCTATAGCCAAAACTCTTTCCACTCCGCCAGCGTTCCCTGCCTTCGGGCAGTTCCTCTTGTAGTGACCCACCTCGCCACATCCGTAGAAAGCCTGGACCACACCAACGTCAGAGACTTGGGTGATTGGCCTTGTCGGAGCCTTGCAGAAACGGGTTGTGTACCCTTTCCTGTTGTAGTTAGCACACTGCATTTCCCGTCAGGGTCCGTTCTGATGGAAGTTGTACTTAGGAATGATTCCATCATACTGCTTCATTGGCGCAGTAGCAGTAGGTGCTATCGCAACATGAATGACCACAACCTACTGCTTTTTGGCAGAATTCTACGTCACGTTCTTCTTCTTGTTATCCCAGAACTTCCGCTTGTTGTTAGCGGCTTTGGAGGGTTCTGGGATGGCCAGGGTTTTTGTTGTAGTTGGGGTGCGGACTCCATGATCAATGAGCCGTTGTGCCAATCTCTTGGCACTATCGAAGGTAGTGGGGTTTGAAGCTAAGACATTCCCCTGAAATGGATGCACTAGCCCCCAGATATACCTCTCTATTTTCTTTCCCTTAGTAGGGACCATTCCCGGACATAGTGCCACCAGATCGCTGAATCTGGCAGTATAGGCCACTATGTTGGAGCCCTTCATGGTTAGGCTCCAGAATTCCTGTTCAAGTTTCTGAACTTCTCCCCTCAGGCAGTACTCTTCTATCATGAGCTCCTTAGAGCTTCCCATCCCATAGCATTAGCCACTATTATAGTTAGTGACTTGACATGGCTATTCCACCATGTTAGGGCTCTGTCCGCAAAGGTACAGGAAGCAAATTTAACTTTGCTTCCTTCCAGACAGGAACAGATCTCAAAGATCGATTCTGTTTTCTCGAACCATTATGAGAGGGCAATGATTCCGCCAGTCTCGTTGAAGGACCTAGGCTTGCAGTTGGTGAAGTCCTTGTACGAGCACTCTCTCGAGCGCACTGAAACATCACCTTGAGTGGAATGCACAGTTGTTCCACTCCCGCTAGTACCACCAGCACTGAATTGGGCTAAGGCTGCCAAAATAGTCGCCGCCACTGCAGCTTGGATAGCTGCCGGATTGTATTGTGGAGGTGGTGGAGGTGGTTGCGTTGGAATTATCGGAGCATTGCGTCTCGGTGTTCGGTGTGGAGGCATCTTTCAACTAAAAGTTTACAAAGATGAAGATGATAGTAAGATTCAATTGCAAGTATAGTGTGAGTGATCCATGGACTAAGTCTCCATAGTCCAACAAAACAGATGAGAGTATGTTTGATATAGAGATCTAACAGTAGAAGTCTGAAAACACTTGGAAATTGATTTCCCAACAGATTAGATGACTATCAATAATATTGGCATTAATGATGTAACAAGTTCGGGAAAAATGACCTAAAAGTAGGTCTTACATCAAACCAGAATGAGAAAATTTTGACAGTATAGAGACCTAGCAACATTACTAGAAAGATAGGAATATTTAAAGGGAAAAGTGCTACATAGAGCATAGATATGAAGGCTATTCCTTAAACCAAAATAAAAGATGAATAAGGCATCTTCTACCGGCGACGGGTACCCCTCGGGCGAACCCTCAAGTCATCCAACTGGTGCTCCACATCAAGGAGGTGTCACTCGTATACTCTTTGGCGTACTCGGAGCTCTATGACTTCATCGTGAGTTGCAGCTAATTCTTGTTGCAGAGCCTCATTGTCTCTCATAGACCTCTCACGCTCTCCCTCCAGGAGACTCTGGTTACAAAACATGAAACAACAGTAGATTGTCATGCCATGAAGTAGTGGCTCACATTAATGTTATAGTATTCTAGTGTTTGTATAGTATGCTCTAGTGTATTGTATCTTCTCTCTGTTCTAATGTATAGTATGTTCTCTTGGTATAGTGTAGTGTATGTTCTCTTACTTTCTAATCCTAGTATGTTCTTTTTGTTTCTCAAAATAGTAAGTTTGTATTGACTCATGAATAAGCTGACTCTTATATGTTTCATTGTACTAGAAGTAGTTAGTACTAAACCTCTAAACTATACCTATTATAGTTTACTAGTAATGTTGTTTGAATGACTGTGTATGTTTGTACACCTTTGCTACCGAAAGGTGTTGAACTGATGTAAGAACTTTTATATCTATACATATATACATAATATATAACTAAGAGTCAAACGACACTTGGACAAATAACTGGATACCCTAAGTCCACAACCAAACAAGGAACAAGAAATAAAGTGAGTTATCAGTCCTAAGTCCTTTCAACCTTACTTATATAACTATATCTATATAGACATGATTTTTGACAATATATGTTTTAAAAGAGTTTAATAAAGAGTTTAGCATATAAAAAAGGTTTAAACCATTTGAATGGTTATTGATGACTTGATGTCAGTCTATAAAGTGTTTTGAAATAGTTTACTTGATAAAACAATTAAAGCATAAGAAAATCCACTTGTTTGATAGTTATTAATCACATGTGATTGATATAATAACTATAATAGTTCTACTTATATTCCCCCACCCCCAATAAAAGCATTTTAAAATCATTTAAAAGATAATTTAAGGGGTATGAACTCACCTACAGTGAGTGATACGAATGTAAGTTCGATACAGGATGCTAAGTGTTAAGTGAAGCCTCGAGCACAAACGGATCCTATTAAGCATATAATGACACATATATGTATACAATTAGTGTATATACAACTAATTATGCGAGGAAACCACCTTAGCGACTAGAAAACACTTGGATTAAAGTGTCTAAATCACATATGATTGCATTAAGGGGTTTATGGCCACAGCCACACTATGGTGTGTACAGCCAAGATGTGTACGGCCAATGGAGTGTACGGCCGTACACTCATGGTAGAACATGCAAAGAAGGTGTTTATGGCCTTAACTTGCATCCTCTAAGTGTTCATGATCTTATATTGGGACATAATGTGAGTTGAAGCCAAATCATGCATTTTAAACAAGGGTTTATGACCATATGAGTGGTGTACGGCCATACACTCTTGAAGATCATACATTTTATGATGATTAAGGCTAGGAATCAAGTGTTTATTATGCTCAACTAGAAGGTAGAAGAAGTACTCACACTTTTGAAGGTTCTTATGAAGTTCACGGCCCAAGAACTAGTAGGTGTTCTTGGTGAATGTAATGAAATCTTGAAGATCTACCCAACAAGATGAATTCCATGGATGAAATCAAAGGGTGATACTAGATCAAGAAGGTTAAAAACTAATCAATGGAAGAATGGCTTATATTTTTGAAGATCAAGGTGAAATGCTTGATGATAGTTGAGAGAGATTTGCCTTCTCTTGACTTGGAAATGTAAGAAATGACTAGAAATGAAGGCATAACTCATATATGGGCATGAGTTCACGGCCATATTGGGTGTACGGTCGTACTCCCATGTGTACACCATGTGTACGGCCGTACACTCCTCTTGAAGGAGTGTTTGGCTTGAATGAAACATGAAGAACCTAAGTAACTCATTTATAAGCTCTATCTTTGAATTCACTAGGCTTAGAACACTCACACGGACCCTAAACAATGCTAAAAGATAGCAGCAACGAGTCTGACTTTGATTGAATTGAATGGTTGTACATGATAGAAATTTCGGGTTGTCACAGGGCTGTGAACCCTCATAAAGGCCCAAGAGGCCGAAAAATATTTATTTTAGGCCTCATGATTTCAAACTAAGTCAAGGAATGGACCAAACTATCTCATTTCTTTTTTCTCCTAGCCCATTCTCGGCCCAATTAAAACAAAAAAAGGGAGAAAATGAGGTTTATTAATAACTTGACACCTCACTAATCTATTTAGTGTATCCATGCAATTGATCTCACATGTATTTAAGCTAAAACTCTCTAATCCACCATGTAATGACCAATAAAATCCTTCTCTCTCTTCTCTTATTTCTCTTGGCTGAGAGAACCCACAAACACATACATTTTCACTTTCAAACTCTCTCATAATTCCCCTCAAGCTCAAGGAAAAATTCCCTCATTTCCTTTGCCATTTTCGTGACTTTGGTGTGTTCTTTCAATAGTTCTTTCATCAAGTTCATTACTCTTGGTAAGTCTTTGCTTAAACCTATGGTCTAACTCCAAGATTACATCAAAAATCTCTTCCTAACCCACATCATTTCATGATCTGTACTCTTGAACTTCATAGATTTCGAAAATCTCCTCAAGGAAGCTCCTAGGGTCGAAAACCTTCTTCAAACTCTTCATCAAACCGAATCCAAACCCCAATGTGAGTTCATACCCCTTATTTTTTGATTTTACTATGTTTTGGGGGAGGATACAAGTTGCTTATGTGATATATTTATGTATTTATGCATGTTTATGTGTGTTTTCTAAGTTATATGTTGTGATTATGTGAAGAAATTTCATAGATCTCGAAAACTCTATCAAATCTTGAAAATATTTGTAAACTAAAACACTTTATACAACTTACCATAAGGATGAAAGTGTTAAACATGTTAAGGATGTTGAAAAACTAAACACAATCTTGTAAAGGGACCATTTTTGACAAATAAACAAAAAGGATGAAGCTTTTATGACACTTACGGTTTTTTAAGGACCAAGGAGTCATTTTTGTATAAAAATGGGTTTTTATGACATCAGGGTTTTAAAAGGGGCCAAAGGAGTAAATTTTTGGTCTTGACGGACCTAAAGTGTCAATTTCATCAAAAAAAATATGCCTAACTTGTAAATTTTCGGCTTAATGGGCCAAAACCTGTCATCATCACACAAGGTGGGCTATTTATGTCAATTTAGAAAACAATCAAGTTAAAACAAACAATGCAATACCAAACGAACTAAATTCATCGATTGCATGTTTATTGGGTCTAATGCTTACAATCCATGTTATTGGGCCTTAGTGGCCTATTTACATGCTTATTGGTCATGGATTATGCATTACATGTTTATTGAGCCTTAGTGGTCCATTTACATGTTTATTGGGCCTGGATTATACATTACATGTTTATTGGGCCTTAGTGGTCCATTTACATGCTTATTGGGCCTTAGTGGTCCTTCTACATGTCTGTTGGGCCTCATACTTTCACATACATACTCATTGGACTTTTCAAACATAAAACGCACACGGAAACATTATATATATATATATATATATATATATATATAAGATAATACAATATTCGCATAAACGTAGTTAAGGATGCTAGTGAGACATGTCGGTTAACACTTCTCGAGTGTACAATCGTAGCCCGTAGTTATAACCAAAGTCTCCTGGAGGGAGAGCGAGAGTTTGTGTATAGATCTATACGGGGTGACACCCCACACCTAAGCTATTCGCTACAGTTACACTAAGCCAGTCTAGGGTGACAAACCTTACCTTAAACAAGTTGGCGCCTGAAAACGTCACGACAGGCGAATTCTTCATAATCAAGTATGGTTAAAACAGCTCACATAGAGATTCTCTCCATCATAATTTTATGGAATACATATAGAACCTTTTTGATACAAAAACATACATACACTGATATTTGATCTTAGAGTTTTGAGACCACGACACTTTTGTAAACAAAAAATATAGGATTTTCTGCGGAAATATACAGTTAAACAATACCTTTTACTTACAACAGAAAATTATAGGATCTTTTCCGTATTACATTTTTATATACATTCCAAAAATAGAAAACACACATGCATTAGTACATGATTTTGACACGTCACTTTTAAACCATTTTTCAGAAAATATCGGATTTTCTGGCGTTATACGAAAGATACAAAACTTTTCATGCAAACATGCTTATGAACTCACCAACATTATATATGTTGACATTTTCAAAATAACTTGTATTCTCAGGGAATCGTTAAAGCGGAAAGGTCGGCAAGAACATGCGGAATTTGTTGTATTCTATTATCATCATACATTGAATATTTTGGCATGTAATTTATGATACTATACTTGATGTAAACAATGTTGGTTGTACTTTTATATGTATGATGATGGTGTTGTCTTGTTTCAATTATATGCATTGTGATGATATTACAAGATAAAGTCACGCACAAGCCCCTGGACGTTTCCGCCGTCCGGTTCAGGGGTGTGACAAGATTCTTCAATCAAAGAAGTGAATCCCGCTACGATACCAATTGAAGAGTGTTTGAAATAATGTTTGAATCAATTGAATATTAGAAAGCGATAAAGAACACCAAGATCTAAATATGATATGTTTAGCTTCAATTGTGTTTGGAAGGAGTACAAAGGTTTTGAGTACAAAGGTTTTGAGTACAAAGAGTAATCTCAGAGTCTTCGTTTAGACCTAAGTACATACCCTATTTATAGGGTACCTCACTGACACAAAAAATACAAGGACTGAACATACAATGTGAAACCAGTAAATGCCTTGTAAATAGATATGATAATGAAAGTACTTAACTTTTCATATTTACAGATGCAAAATCTAAAGACATAGCTTTCGACTACTCACTACAACTTTCGACTCTACATTAACATCGTTAAATGTAAAGCTTGACAACATGGACCAGAGTATCTAGAAACTTAATCACACCATCCATGCGATTCAAGTTGGTTAATTGTGATAATTGTGGTGGATCTCACTTAACAAAGGATTTTGATCTTGATGAAAATAGAAGAAAGAAGGAATAAGTTTGTTACTCTGGTGGTGAAAATATGAACAAGACTTGAGGAAAAATAGAAGAGAATGGAAAACTTATGAAGAGTAACCAACTCAAGAAAAAGGATGGAGGACTTTATCAAAAAGAGCAACCAACTCAAGAAAAGAAGAGTGATTTAGAGTTGATTTGAACTCGATTCGCTGAATCTTGTAAGAAATGCCATAACACTACAGATTCTGCTCTTAAAGACCAACAAGCAACATTTTAGAACCAACAAGTTTTTATTCTCAATATAGAACAACAAATGGGAAAACTATTGAGGCTCCTACAAGAACGTCTTTTGGGAACGTTGCCTGGCAACATGGAAACAAATCTAAAAGCCCATGTTAAAGCCATTATTACAGAAGGTAAATTTCTAAGTCTTTAAAACTTGTTATTACTAATATTTTACCATTTGTGCCATCCAAAACAAAAGGCGAAAAAGAAAGTCTCATTATTTGCATTTCACGTGGCGAACAACAATCCTTCACATCACGTTGTACGTCCCAGAAAAAAATTTAGTTCTGAAGAATTTCCAACCACCTTTGCCTTATCCTGCAAGAATGGTGCAAAATGAGTTAGAAGAGGAGCATGGAAGGTTCCTGGAACAGATTGGATTGAAATCAAGCAATATTATCATGGTGTAAAACATATCATGTTAGAAGATATAGGTTAGGAAATGTCGGTGAAAACAACCACCGGCGTTGCCTTTTAATGTTTACTAGTAACTTGCTGTTGTGCGTGGCAACCCTAATCTGTTTTTAATTTGAATTTTGATGATTTTATTGATAAAAATTAAATAATATTTCGTTGTTGGTAGATAAATATACAAGGTAAGTCAAGTTTATATTTTTGTATGAAAAGGTATTATATGTGACCAAAGTCATACGTAGGAAACATACATAAAAATAAGCATGAAAATGTACACAAAATTTACATCGAAACGTAAAGAAACTCGAACTTATACTGAAACGTACATAACAATAAGTAAGTAAGATTTTTTTAAGTTAACGAACAAAAGTACAAATAAAAAAAAACGTATTATATTATATGTGACCTGACTCGTATGTAGGAAACATCCATAAAAATAAGCTCAAAAGCGTAAAAAATTACGTTGAAAGTAGACAAACTCGAATTTATACAGACACACACACATATATATATATATATATATATATATATATATATATATATATATATATATATATATATATATATAAAGCAAGAAAGTTTGTTTAAAAAAACTTAACGAATAAAAGTTCTAAATATACGTTGAAACATGGATTACCCTGAATTTGTATCGACATATACATAAAAATAAGAAGGTAAAATATTATTGCATTTGCAAGTAGATAAATATACAAGGTCAGTAGCCACCGGTACTGATAAAACATATTATTATATTAATAAAACATATTATATATGACCGAACTCATACGTAGAAAATGTATATAAAAATAAGTACGGAAACATATATAAAATTTCTGTCGAAACATAAAGAAACTCAAATTTATATCGACACATACATAAAAATAAATAGATAATATTTTTTAAAGTGAAACGGAATTTCAAATAATTAAAATTTTATTATATATAACCCGATTTATACTTAGAAAATGTACATAAAAATAAACACGTAAATGTAAAAAAGAAAATGATGTCAAAACATAGATAAACTCAAATTTACAGTGACACGTTCATAAAAAAATAGTTATATTTTAAAAAATAATAATAATAATAACAAAAAGCTGTAAATTTATGCTCGAAACGTTGACCATCATAAACTTGTACCAACACATACATTAATATAAATACATCAAAAAAAAATTATGCTAACAAACGAAATCTATTAAGTAAAATGATATTATACATATACCGAGGGTAAACACAAAAGTTTCAAAAATAAAGGGATGAAAATAACATTTTATGAAGTTCAAAGTGGATCATGAAAATGATATTTTAAAAAATGGAAAATAGCATTTTTAAAAAGTGTCTTAAAAAGTGTAAGGTGAATACTGTAAATTTAAAAAATATAATGGTAAAAAAAATATTATTTTACAAAATAATTTTAAAAATATCAAGGTTGCAGAAAACGCTAGACGTTAGCTAGGCGGTGGACTGGGGTCTAGGGATTAATCGGTTAGACGGGAATTAATCGGGGACCATTAATTATTAAAAAAGTAATTCAAAAATTTATAAATCTAACTTTAATACTAAGAATATAAGTAAATAAGCATAAAAGTTTAATAATAACTTAATAAATTTAACAAGCACAACCATTTATCATCCAAAATAAGCATAAAAGTTTAATAATAAGTTTAACAAACACACAAAATCATCATCCAACAAGTCCATAAAAGTTTAATAGTGAGTTTAACAAGCACAACAATTTTATTCTAATATTCTCCACATACTTCCATTATTTGAACCCCATCTGACTCGTATTCATCTTCTTCTAACACTTACTCCTCACTCTCGGACTCGAAATCTTCATTGAAAAGTTCCCTCATTTTTGGACTTTCTCGGGGTGCTTGACTAACATCAGTTGCAAGAGCTTCATCAACTGTTATAAAAAAACTCACATTAACACGTTAAAATTGTTCACTCAAATCAACATGCTATGTATCATATGAGTTTATCATCACTTCATCTAATATATCATCACATTAACACCATATTCATATCAGTTTAACACATTAAAAAATCACATTAACACATTAAATATACTCACTCACATATCATTTTAACAAAAAAATTAAGTATATCATCACATTAACAACATATTCATATCAATTTATCATCACTTCATATAATATCATCACAAATCAGCAGGCTCTGTATATACTTCATATTAATTTAACTGGAATTAGCAGAACAAAAAACAATCAAAAACTGTAAAATTCAAAGAAGCTTTCACACTTTAATAACTATAATCATCAACGATGACAAAATTCAAAGAAGCTTTCACTTTATTCATTTCTATAACCAAGAACAATAAAAAAAAAACTAATATATGAACAAATATTGACTATAAGATGCAAAATTAGCATAACCCAAGTGAAAAGCTAAGCTTAATTCAAGATCTAATCAAGGAATTTCAACATTTGGATGATTACCTTTGCAGTTTCAGTATCGTCAGGAACTTTGTATAGGTCGGCAGTATCATCGGGAATAGAGGAGCTGAAGGCATCAGAGGGATTATAGAGGAGCAGAGGATGTCGGAGGGGAAGGAACAACGACAGAGGATGTCGAAGGAGAAGGAGCGACAACGCAATCTTGTAGATGACTAGAATGCGATGACGATATTGGAAGGAAACAATGATCTTGGAAGGCAACAACGATCTTGGAAGGCAACGTCGATCTTGGAACAGACATAATGCTTAGAAGAAGAAGAAGAAATCGCCGTTTTTGATGTGTGAGAGTGAAATTGATAATGAGATTGAGATGGAATGAGTAAGAAGAAACGAACCCTAGCAATGGTTTGACGATTTTGCCCCTGAAAATTTTGAATTCTATTGACTGTATTTTGACCGATTAGGGCGCCCAACTCCGCCTAGCTCTGATTAGGTCCGACTTTGACCGAATTTGACCCAAACTGATTACATAGGCCGATTAGGTATAAACGTAATCGGTTGGCGACCGCCTAGCGCCTAGGCGCCGGTTAATCGGCCGTCTAAGCCAATTTTTACAATACTGAAAAATATAAGGTAGAAACAATCATTTTTTATAAAAGTATGGTGGTTAAATAAAAAATATAAGGTTAAAAAATATTATTTCGCAAAGTATTTTAAAAAATATATTTGAAAATATATAGGATACGTCAGTGGAAACCATCGCTAACATTACTTTTTAATGTTTATATAATTAAGTTATAAATTTACAAACATTACAATATTGCCAACTTTTTCATATTTTCACACTCTAATGTTCCATAATCGTTCTCACCCCTAACCTATTACATATATACGGAATTACTTAGGTCAAAAGACAAATTAAGCATACAATCAAAGATTTTTTATTTGAAAATTTCAAAAACAAAACAAAACAAAACAAATCAAATCGTATAATATAATAATAATAAAGTATATCTTTTGAAGCTAAGGAAGCGGAGAACTAAGGCCCTCTTGTGAAGACAACGATCGAAGATTATGGTTTCGCCTAGAAGACGAGAATCGCTTAAACGATGCTCTCTTGTTTAAACGATCAAGTGTTCTTTTTGTATACATCGATTGGAAAAACGGCGACGCACTCTCCTTCAATTTCAAAACGATGAAGAATAGGATGCGATAAGCAACCAGAATTGCAAATATCGCCAACAAATCCCACCATTTTGAGTGATCTAATGGTAATCGATACATTTTCCTAATCACATCTTCTCCTGTCATTTTTGGGTCCCCTGGTGATAACCCATCAAACACCAACCCTATCATGTCGTTTTTGTATGCTCCCTGCATTTTTAAATCCAATTTTACATCTAGAACACATAATAGAAAGTATTCTATTTTTAATTCAAATATTCATATTTATATTTTTTTTACCCAATATGTAAACTAAAAATTATGAGAATTTTCAAATTCCAAGTTAATCGGTCCTGGAATTTGAAAATTCTCATAATTTTTAGTTTGAATTACCTGAAGGGACCATGATCCATAGTTTATATATGAAATGGGATAGCGCCAAAAGATTTTTGGAAGATCGGGTAGTTGGCGAAAGAAACCGGAAGTCATCATCATGACACCCTACATCAAATTCACATAATTACTCATTTAGTTATATTGTGTATATTTCTCAAAGTATAATGTTGTAATAGAATGTGGTGTTTAGATTCTTACAATGACTCCGGCTCCGGTTACTATTCCCATAAGGAAATTGGGAACGAGTGATGCAACAACCATCATGCAGCTTTCGACAACTGCAATTGAGGCGAAGAGATTGAGGCAATAGTAAGCGTATCGGGAGAAGCCGTTGCGGAATTTGACCATGTTCCATGTGATTGTCCCGGTGACTAATGAAATCGCGAGCATGAATGGTAAAGATGAAAACAAGTTTGCGAGTATGAATACGGATACCCCGTAGTAACCGTTGAGTCGTTCTCGTGTGAAAATCTGTAATAATGTTGATTAGTAGAGCCAAAGAAATGGTAATGTACTTTTCTTGCATATGATCATAAGAAAAAGATTGAAACTAAATGCTTTAAATGAGTTTTTATTTTAACTACAATTCATTCGCAAAAGAAAAACTAAGGTATTGTATGATGCTATAATAATTAAATGAAAAACATTGCTAGTACCTTCATATCTTCGATGAAAGACGGGAAGCTTCCAATCGACATAAAAACCATGAATCCGGTTATAAAACCGCCGCATGCACCTCGTGCTAAGATCGCAGTGTAACCCGTACCAACATCAAAAAAGATTGTACCAACACATATTGATACAATTGAGTAAATAATTACTCGTAGCCAATAATATCCAATATCTCGTGACATGTTTGTAAACGAGCGTCTAGTCAATGTTGTGAGTTGCTTCCACCATCCCGCTTGGCTTTTTGTAATCGTGCTTGTTTGTGGTCCATGCTTCATTAATAAAAAGGTAGTAATTTAGTAAATGGAAGTATGTTGCTATTTTTTGAATTTGTGAGGGGGTTTGATTTTGGAAAACTTACTAATGTGGATGTTTGTTTCATCTTTGATTGAGCTTTCTTGGCATATTTTGACCATTTGTATTTATCGACTAGTGTGGCTTTTATCTCGGAGGTTGTGAACTTCATGTATGTGTCTAATCCTTTCGGTTCTTCCTAAAGCGCATCAAATCAAAAAGATTAGCGTTGCATTCATGTTGATATATTAGAGGGTTGAATGTAAGAAATAACAATATACTATGATTGATTTGTTTTTTTATATTAGAAGTTAGAACAATATACTTTGAAAATCATACGACATTATAGCAATGTCATTCAAATTCGAAGTAATTTTCATTGTTATAAATTGTGTGGAATTTTTAAAGTATTTTGTCTTTAATAAAGCAAAAAAAATGAAAGTACAATGCTATGATTGGGTTGATAATTTAGAGTGAATGTCTTGATAAGAAAAAAAACAGATAGTAGAGTGTTGTAGAGAAAGAATGGCTAATGCAAAAACATAACAAGTTTTTCTTAGGAAGATATTGTAATTTGAAAAATATACTTATTTAGAAAATTGTACTTTCATTTTCTAGGACATTATAATTTGGAAAATCTAAGTAGTGGTATATCATTTTGTATTTAGATGATTATTAATGTTAAAAATTAAAATGATAACACATATTTACGATGTCTATTAAAAATTATTATATGGTTTTTTTAACGACATATAAACCCCCCCCCCCCCCCCCCCAACCAAAAAAAAAAATCCTAAAATCAAAAGAGAAAAAAACATAGTCTTTGGTTAGGTAATATAATACAATAATAAATAAATAAATAATCTATTTCTTGCACTAGATTCGAAAGTAACTCGGAGAAACTTACGTAATTTCTTTGTGATCCTTTCAAGGTCGCTGTCACGACGTCAAAATCCGAATTGATACACCGCAAAAAATGATCGGAGGGATTCCTCTTCGTCGGACATGGAAACCCAGTCTCTGCAAAAAACTTAATCGCATCTTTCGCTTCTCCAAAATACACCATTTCACCTCCAGACAACAAAAACAGATCATCAAACAATGCAAAAACTTCACTACTCGGTTGATGAATCGAAGACACCACAGTTCTTCCATCACGAGCTACACTCTTAAGAGCTTGAACCACAAAAAACGCCGATGCACTATCCAGACCACTAGTAGGTTCATCCAGAAACAACAGTCGAGGTCGAACAAGGATTTCAAGAGCAATACTTAATCGTTTCTTTTCTCCGCCGCTTAATCCTCTCAAATGCCAGTTTCCGATGAGTCTGTCGCTGCAATCCTCTAAACCCATCTCCATTATTGTTCCTTCTATGATATCGTTCACTTCTTCGTTTGATAATGTCGTTGGAAGACGCAAATAGGCTGAGTATGTGATTGTTTCTCGAACTGTGAGCGTTCCCATTAGTACGTCTTCTTGTGTGACATAAGCCTGCGATTATTGATTCATTTCACAATTTCAAAAGGGGGAAATGGAATTGTTGGTGAGGAAAATTGTTGTTGGAGTTGAAATCACTTACGACAGTGCCGTAGCTTAGTTTTCTCTTCTCGCCGTTGAGAAGAATGTCGCCGGTCCTCACCACGTTCTTCGATAATCGATCTGTAATCGACTAATCGTTATGATCAAAGCTGTATAGCCACTTAATTGATTTGAAAAGACAAGCAAAATGTATGTATACCTGCTAGGGAATCGAGAAGAGTGGATTTCCCGGAGCCAGATGGGCCCATAATGGCCATGATTCGACCTGGTTCTGCAAATCCGGAGATTCCATTAAGCAATCTCTTGGTGTGTCCATGGCCGAAGTTAGGTAGCACCACCGTTAGATCTCGCCACACCAAATACGTTGCTCTTTCCTTCATACTCCTGCTCGGAGCCATAGTTACTCCGCCGTCGTCACTGTCATGATCGGTGGTTTCGTCAGTATTGACGACATTGCCACGGCGATGGTAGCCACCGCTGCTACTGGCGGGTTCTATTTCCATTGTTGATTCTTCAGGTTTTTTTGAAAGATGAAGTGAGATAAAAGTAGACACTACTGAACGTCTGAACGTATAACCACCTTCGAATCGCACCCTTTTGGGGTTGCAGTGTTGGTGATGGATGGGTGGCGCATTTAGTGGAGGAATACGGTTGGCTGTTGTATCACATTTATTACGGGTGCATTTCACATTTGCATTGCATATTTATTGAAACCATGCCATTATCATAAGTAGATTTCTTGGTTCGAATGTGATAATAGATTTTGGATATTGTGTTGGATTTTAAAGCATATTTTTGTAAGGATAATGACTTAAAAAGGTAAATATATTTTTTGATTTGTACACATCTAATCACTGAGTTTTTTTTTCGTCCACATTTATCCTTTCAACTTGTTAAACTATACACATTTAGTTCTTATGACCGGCTATTCCAGGTTAGCCGGTAAAAATGACTTAATAGGGTAATATATTTATCATTTTGTACACATTTAGTCCTTAATATTTTTGTACATATTTAGTCCTTAATATTTTTTTTATTGCAAAATAAGTCATTTTTGTTTTTTATTCATCATTATTTATGAATGATTTCTTTAGGTTTTTCTCACGACATCTTATGTGGGATAGCCATATGGTGGTGGGATAGTTTCAGGTGGTCCTGCTATATGTTGTAGGCCAAGATACCTGGTGCGGGTCGGCTATAAGCTGTAGGCACGAAGACTCAAGAAGAGCGGTTGGATTAAGGCATCATACCAACAAACCCTGAGTATTCCGGTCCGATTACTGATTGGACCTGTTGCATGTTGACATTCCATTCCGATGACTGATTGGGCCAAGGTATACCAATCTAATGAGTGTGGATCCGTTATGCATAATAATACGTTTGTTGTGTTGGGTATTTTGGGGGAAACTCACTAAACATTGTGCTTACCCAGTTATTTATGTTTTCAGGTTCTATCGTTGGTCGTGAAAAGGCGAATGCATAGCTATACACACTCATCAACATTATTGAGGATTACACATTTTCTTATATTACTCTGATTTTCGATAAATATATTTTGGAATAAACGTGTTTTCTTAATAATGGATTTATAATTAGGGAGTTTTGCCTTATTTAAAAATGAAATTTTTTGGTTTTGAAAATGAGACATTACACATAAACATCAACAGCCTCACACACTTCATCAATGATTGTCCCATGTAAAATGTCGTGAGAAAAACCTAAAGAAAACATTCATAAGTACTTAATGTGTACAAAAACAAAAATGACTTATTTTGAAACAAAAAAATATTAAGGGCTAAATGTGTACAAAAATATTAAGGACTAAATGTGTACAAAAATATTAAGGACTAAATGTGTACAAAATGAAAAATATATTACCCTATTAAATCATTTTTCCCGACTAACCTGAAGTAACCGGTCATAAGGACTGAATATGTACAGTTCAACAAGTTTAAGAGGTAAATGTAGACGAAAAAAAACTCAGTGACTAAATGTGTACAAATCGAAAAATATATTACCCTTTTAAGTCATTATCCCTATTTTTTAAGAGACAACTGTAAATATCGACTTTTTGGTATGACGGTTATATTTATTCCGGTCACTATGGTTTCAAATTGTAATTTTCTTTTAAATCGGTTTGGTTGTAAATTTGATTCAGTGTCAAAATTAAAAAAATTAATTATCGTTTTAATTTATTTTTTATATTTTTCTAACATTTTATAAATATACTAATTAAAATAGAAACATAATTCCCCCTACTCTCTTAGTGGTTATACATTTCTTCTTTTGACTCGACCAAAGTTCTAAATAACGTGAGGCTTGAGCGCGGTGACAAATTCATAGTTAAGTCATGACGAGTTTTGGCGAACCATGATGTTTTTCAAGGTTTGATTGCTTTATATACATTAAAAAGGATAAAAATTATTGAATTCTATTAAATATATCAAGTTTTTAGAAGTGTTATATTAATATTTAATATAAAAAAGTTAATAAGAACCTAATTATTTTAGGCTCGGTCAGAAAAAAAAAACAAAAACAAAAAAAAATGCGCCTTGAAAAAATTCACGTCATAACGCGATAATGCGCGCCTTAACACGCTATTTGGACGTCAAACCCGTCTTGGATGTTTTCATAATGACTACACCACGCCTCACGTCATGGCACGCCTTGAGGCACACCATGGTATGCTTTTTAAAGCCATGGTCTCGACCAACTCCAATGGACCTTCAAAATGGTGGAAAGCCTCTATATTTTACTCCGATGGACCTTTAAAAGTATCACCATTTTTGTGGAGAAAATTGATGGCTGCTATATTTAACGAACCATGCTTCCAACACTAAATCACTTTTCAATATAAATGCAATATTTTATTATAATATTATTAAAATATATTTCTGGTGTAAATCTTTAGTGTATGGTTAGAATAAGAATTGTATGTTGGTGTTAAAAATCACCATTTTAGTGTTTTTTTAGTGTTTGTGTTTGGAATTGGTCTTAATCTCTTATATTCTCCTGCCCCCGTTGTCTTCTCTAGTAACTAAAATCGATCACTGTCAGCACAGACATTACCACCATTATACTTGTCACCACCACCACCACAAAAACTGTCCGAAAACATCTCACTAGGAAACCCTAATATCACTTTTCTTGATCTACCTAGTGTCTAGCCTTCCTAAGTTGCCCAACACCATTTCATAATCACCAATACTAGGTTTCAAGCACATTTTCTACAATTGACTCTAAAAAACTTCTATGCATTATTCCAATGACACATCGGCCAATACAACCCAATAAAAATCCTATAAGTATTCACAATAAGCTCAAACACCATTTTCATCCATCTCCTACTTTATCTTTAACACCATATATGTTGATAACGAATCTGCAAACACTCTTGTAAAATCCGACAACAAACCAAATATGCCAGTCACATGGAAACCATAATCTTACCTTGTTCTCTTGTATAACATATCATTGTAAAACTTAATCATAAAAAATGATATATAAGAACATGGAAACACAAATTTGATTCCAATAGACAATTTGAAACATCGTATGTGTTGAGAAGTTAAAGATATGTAATTATTCATTCCATGAGAGAAGTTGGAGTTTTTGTAGCAACCAGGTGTCTCTTTTATAGCTCTACAACAGGCATCTTTACATACAACTATAAGTTTCAATTTAAGCTCTAATGACTAATGTACCTTCATCTTAATCAGTAACTTGGGAAAACTAACAATATGATCCAATTCACTTGTGGATTTACAAATCTATATATAGGATTTATGAATTTTAAGGTAGGAATTGGAGATAGAGATTTTGAAAGGTTGAAAAGTTATAGAAAATATAGTTGCAATTGACTAAGATAGGGATATGTAGTAGGGGTGTGAGTTTCTAGTAACGATCATGGGATTGTTAGTTTCTAGTGATAGTAATGGATCATTGGTTGTTACAGGGTATGATGGTTACCCAGGAGAAGTTGAGGCTATGTATGGCCTCAACTGGCCTTCCACAAAATTAAGACAAAATACGTAGACTAGAGATGATTCAGGGTTACATCTTTGATGATGGAAACATGGTTACCACCACCGCCACCGCCACCAGCCGTCACTGCCACCACCAGCACGATCACTGCCATCGTTGTCACCACCAGCTAACACTGCCACCATCATCACCACTTCCGCCACCATAATCAATGTCACCATCACCGTCGCAGCCACCATCACCGCCACCCACCATTGTTGCCACTACCACCGCCACTGCCACCACCGCCAAATTTTTATTGTTTTTATAATTTTCATAATGTATTTTTATAGAAAACAAAGTAAAATTAAGCAAAACGGAAAAAAAAAAAAATGGTAATTATGTCATTTTATATGAATTGCAATTCCATTTCTTGCGAACCAAACAGATTCTGGAATTAATTTCATTTATATTTCCTGCCAACCAAACAACATATGGAATTGGATTCAAATTCCTGACAGATTTCTTTTCCAATTCCAATTCAGATTCCTTCAGCAACATTCTGCGAACCAAACAACACCTAAATTAATTTTAAATTTTTTTTATTGGTTGAAATTGCAATGTTTTCTAAAAAAGCTGATTTTAAGTACTTAATTATAGGTTAAAATTTTATAAATTAGTTAATGGGGTGTCTAATAGATGTCTTATTAACAACACCTAATTTGGTTAATTTGACAACTCTTACTAATTAGACAATCCAATCATTATAGGATAATCTCTATTTACTTTTAAATAATAATTACATAATGATTATTTTTTTTATTTTTTATTTTTTTGAGTTTAAAACACAAGAGATTATTATGTATTATTCATAAAATTAAGAAAATTCATGTTTTTGAATAATTAAATATTGTTTTTTTACCTTATACACATAAATTAGTTTACAAGAAAAAACACATTCTTTTTAGTCTGGGAACTGATTCGTACACAATAATTTTTATCCATACACAAAATTGGTGCTTTAAAATGTAGTACTGTACAACTATATAATGCATAAATTGTTGTGTATGATAAAAAACTGTTGTGTACGAATCACTTCTTTTAGTTTTACACCCTTGAATTTATATAATTTAATATGTTTAGTATTTCATATTATTTATATAATATCATATATTTTCAGCATAATAATATTAATAAACATTGTGTTTCACTTTGCACCAATTTTATATATTATTTAAAAAAATTTTGAATATATATTGTGACAATTCAATTTTTTTCCTATCGTTTTTATATAAATTGAATAATAATGTTGAAACCTAACAAGATGTATTTTTTATCTTTGATTCTTTGTACCTACATTTATTTATGTCATTGGAAAAAAAAGATATGTTAAAAGACTATTTTTAAAACCGATTGTAAACAAAATTAAGATAGTATACATGTTCATAACAAAACTTTTTTCATAATTGTTATAACATCTTTATTTTTCGGAAAAAATAATCTTTATCTATTAAACAGATTGGACGATAACGTATAATTTTAATTTGAGAAACAAAATAAATTGTTTTGTTACTAAACTAAAATTTGTATATGTAATGAATCCCCTGTTCAAAGAAAAATGTAATTATGTTTTTATTTATATTTCATCTTTTTAACATATAATAATAATAATAATAATAATAATAAGATTTTAAAATTTTAGATAAATAATTTAAAAAATTGTTATCTAACTAATTTATAATTAAACATATCTCCCTACCTAATAAAAGAGTAACAGATTTGTCACGTGTCAATCAATTAGAGCTTGAAATTAATTATTTGTCACTTGTCAGTCTTTGGTTTTTTCTCATTAATTACATTTCCACTAATTCATTCCTCCTTTTTACACAGATGAAACACACGTCGGCAAAAATTTGATTTGTAATATTTGCTGCCTAATTTATTACAATAACTCTTAATCAATAACTGTAATTTCAAACAATCACACCACCTTTATGCAATCTCTTTAAATATACTAAATACCTGCATAACACCTATTCATTTTTAGAATGTAATTTTCAAATTTTCAAATAAAACAATGTAAACAACTGTACAATATACTCAATATATATACAAATATTATCTCATCTACAGTGAATATTCACGAATTTATTGTTATTTTTCTTCATTACTTCACAAATAAATACTGTATGATATATATCTTCAAAATATATTTCACATTTTCATTTAAAACAATGATTATAATTTTATATAAATACAAAAATATATATTAATTAATAATTTATTTACAATAATTGATTAGTAATTATAAGTTTTTTTATAAACATTTAATTTATTTTATAACCGGGTTCCCGCAGGTTATAACCTAGTTAAAATAAATAAACAAAATATATAATAATGATAAAAACTATTAATGGTATAAATGTAGGAAATTTAATATTAAAAGTGGTTTGACTTTTGAATAGAAGTGTATAAGATTAGTGAGTGTTGGCAACATATCATGATATGTTATCACACCCAAAATGTGTCCCCTTATATGTTATGTCATTAATAGTGTTAATGACATTAACATATCAAGGGAGGAATCGGACAAATATATTATAACGCTCTCAATTTTCTATATAATCATTTCTTTTTTCTTTTTTTTTCAATTTTTTTTCTTTTTTTAATTTATTTAATTTCGATATATTTATTTTTTATTTTTCCAATTTGTTTTATTATTCACCTACATTATTTATGAAAAAATAATAATAAGACATGTAATTTAATTAAAACCTAAATTAACCATAACGTTTATATACTAAAAATAATATTACACACAAAAAAAAACATTGAACGCAAAAAAAATGGTTCTAATTTAAAACATAAAAACGACATGCTAGTTATCCAAATATTTCTTTTCGATCATTTACTTTCATCTTTCTAGAGAACTTGCACTTGTCGTGGTCTCATATTTTTTTCGCTAGTTTGAATAATTGCTAAGGTATTGTTTGTTTTTTTTTTGAAGCAAAAATTCATAAAGTCTGCGGACCACCATGCAACCCTCTGCAGCAAAAAAGGTGAACCAAACGGCTGCAGACTGTAATAAGAAGCGTGTTTGTTTTTTAACATCTGTAGGCTGCTGCAGACATTAAAAAATTAAAATAAATTAATTTAATAAACCGAAAATAATTTTTCAATACCGAAAATTTAGTAGTTCTAGTCTTAAAACATTGAAATAAAATTCATACAACTAAATTAGTCTTACAATTACATTTTGAAATAAAATTCATATAACCAAACTTTAATAATTCTCATTCCATATTTTACATCAATTGCTCGACAATTTCATCCCGTAATTAGATCATATATTCACGGTCCGCTGCAGTACCATGTGTTGGAATCTCATCTTCATCACCATCAACGACTACATTATTATTCCAAAGCGTGACATGTGGTTCATCATATCGTGCAAAATACTCATCACATAGCCCCTCTCTTATAAAATTATGAAGTGCAAAACATGCAAGAGTAATGTTTCGTTGTGTAACCAACGAGAATGGTGTCATCCTCTTCAATATAGGGAATCATGCTTTCAAGACACCAAAAGCACGCTCAATGACGTTCCGAAGTTTCGTGTGTGCATGGTTAACTTTTTCTTTATTGGTTAATGCACGTCTTCGACGGAAATCTCCAAGCCAATACCTCATATTACGATACGGTGCCATAAAACGTCGAATGTTTGCATAGGCGGCATCACAAAGATAATGTTTATCTGTAAAAAAAAAGGAGAAAAAATCATATAGTGTTCAAACTAAGATAAAAATATTTAAATGACCATATACTTACCTGATGGTGGAAACAAAAATGGTGCATATGGATTTGCTAATACATCTGATAATATTCTAGAATCATGTGTTATCCCTTCCCAACCAGCCACAACAAATGTAAACATCATGTTGAAGTCACATATTGCTAATACGTTTTGGTAACAATAGCCTTTTCCCCTACTTCTATATATATCTCGTTTTTCTGCAAGGACAACAACATGTATTAAGGTATCATCAAGTGCACCAACTGCTCCTTTGAAAACCTATCGTAGCCTCCTATTATGTCCTGAAATGTTTAGATTCAGATTAAAAGAAGTTGGTACTATAATGTCATGTGTGAAAAGCAGCATTTTGTCCAACACTTCATGAAAAAAATTTATGAATTGTTTGCTTTGGGTGTTGAAATCTTCACTTGATAATCACGTAACGTTGGTTATGACTGATCCTCATAAAAAACATAGTCATCTTTTCCTCAAGTGATACATGTTTGCTATCCTTTAACGCATAATTTACTCTAAAATGACCATATAGTCGGACAAATGATTCACGGGACATGCGTAGTATTTCAACACATTGTAGATGATTATGGTGAAGTAACTCTAACGTAAATTCATGTCCCGTCATTTTCGAGTCGTTGCCCCGCACTCGTTTCATGCCCCTCTTCCAAAAGTAGCGGACGTACAAGTACATTAGAATTATGAGAAGTATCTTTTTGTTATCATCCATTAGGAACCTTTTAATCAATACAAGTACATTAACAAAACATAAAACTCAATTATTAAATACCATAAAACTAATCTTAAGTACAAAATAACATAACATATTTCAAGCACCAAAAAACATAACATAAAACTCAAGTGCACCAAATAACAAACCATAAAACTCAAGTACCAAATAACATAAAATTCAAATACCAAATAACATAAAATTCAAGTATCAAATACCATAAATAACATTCAAGTAACAAATAACCAAAAAACATAACCACATAGTTCCAACACATGTAATTAAAACCTAAACAACTCAAATATGTAAACTTAACGGACAATCTTTCCATCCTTTAAAACTCTTAAACTTGTAGCAATCATCTAGATCCATCCTCTTAATATATGTGGATCGTTGGAAATTTTTACCCACGTCTCTCTTATATTCATTGTCCCTCCAAAAAATGTGATAAGCAACAAATCGTAGAGGGTCTACTGGGCCTAACTCGAGCAACTCTAGCTTCTCTAAACATTGAGAAATTATAGGCCCTTGATTCAAATGTCGTAAAACTTTTTACATATCAAGTGCTAAATCATCAGCAGTAATAGAAGCATTAGGTGTGGCACTAGAAGGTGTAACAGGTGAACACTAGGAGATTGCGGTCTAGGAATTGAGGGTTTTGCCCTTTTGTTGGGGTTACCAATAGGTGAAGCAGCAGAAAGTGAATCAGCAGAAGGTGAAGCAGCAGAAGGTGGTAGTTGAGTAAAAGGTTCACTGGTATGATTGGAAAGCTAATTATCCTCATCTATGTTAATAGAAGGGGTGTCCATAAGTTGTAGTGGTGCGACATGGCAAGAAGATGATACATGTCCCGATGGTGTTTGGGATGTGGCATAACTGAGATTACTATACACATTGTTTCCATCAAAGAGTTATGCACAAAGCTCTGGAAACAACAATGGGACAGTTTTCAAAGAAGCTGCTTTCGGATGTCCTTAAACCAATATAATGTAATAAAAAGTAGTATAAGAATAATTACCTAACTATATTAACAATATATATATATATATATGTGTGTGTGTGTGTGTGTGTGTATGTGTGTGTGTGTATATATATATATATACACACACACATTTTTAAAGTCCCCCACTCCTCATTTGTTAAGTTAAAAGTATTTGTTTGAGGATTATGAAGGTTGCCAGTTTTGTTTTTCAAGTATAACCATCATGTGTATTTGGCTTTAAGGTTGTCATAGGCATTTTTCAATTGTCTTTTAGTCAAATCCACACCATACTTTTTCTTAATGACTGTTCCTAACTTGTTCAATGGATGTTTGTGCAAACTCAAACCTTTTCTACCCACAGTTTGTACTTCTTCAATACAAGTATGCAAAAAGAATTTTATTTGCTCACTGGTCCATGTATGTTTATCTTCCATTGCTAACAACAAAATCAGCAAATAAGCAAAGATTATACAATAATGCAACATGAATCAGAAAAAAAAAATCATATACTTTAGCAACAAAGAATAATGATATTTAAACATAATAATAACTTAAATTAATGACATTTCAACAATAATGCAACATGAATCAGAAAAAAAAAACATATAAGCAAAGATTATACAATAAAATCAAAAAATAAGCATAAATTTTCATATAAGTTTCTGATTTCAGCAAACACTGATAACAAATCAGCATAAATTATGCATAACTTTTTGATTTCAACAAAAATACAACATGAATAGCTAATAGGGACAACTATATCACAAATCAACATAAATATACATACTTTTCTGATTTCAAGAAGCATAAAATCATGAGAAGCATAAAATCATGAGAAGTATAAAATCGATTTATAATTCATTCTACCACAGAGATTCTAAACAACTTAGCAAAAATCGATTTCAAGAAGCATAAAATCATGAGAAAGAACACATATGAAGACGATGGCTACATCAGAAATCAGAAAAAAAAAATACCTGTGATAGCAGATGAAGACGATGGCGAAGGACTAGACGCCGACGACGACAGAGGTTGAAGATGACGACCAGTAGACCTGCGAAGGGCGATCAAAGGGCGATGGACGAAGGTCTCCTACGCCCGATTTGACGAGAAGATGTAGGATTGAAGCAGATGCAACGATGGGCAATTGTTGTCTGCTTCTTTTTTTTAGTTTAGGCATTTTTTTTTAAGATTATGTTAGGAAGATGTGAGAAGAGCCAAGACCAATGTTGTATTGGGCAGAGGACATGAATAGGTTTTTGAGTTCGAAGTCGTTCAAAAAACCAACCGCTGCGAAATTAAAAGTGTTACGCGTGTGTTGTGCCCCGCAGCAATAAGTGGTAAGAAGTTTTTTTTATAAAAAACAAACACCACCTAAATCTATTGCTATTTGATTTTCCTCCGCTTTCTTACGAAGGAACTCAAAGGGCTCACGTTGCACTTTAACCTTTGTTGTGCGATATGATTATGTTGGTCGAACTTTTCTTTCATTTCCGCGAAGTCGTGTGCCCTTTGTTTGGCTTTGTTCGCATGACGTTCAGCACGTTTCGCTGACCGGGGGGGGGGGGGGGAGATCTCTTCGATGTTGTTGGGGATGTCATCCGTTTTGGCGTTGATGTCGATGTTAGTTCGTGCATCGGAAATGTAATTGTGAGACCTCTTTGATTGTGCATCTGATGATGTTTGCGCCTTAATCTATTTTGATCTTTTTTGACAATCTCCCATTTTTTTCAAACTCGAAAGTTTTCCCCATTTTGATGTGATATTGTTCCCTCACAGCTTTGAACACATCGAAATCATTTGCATCACTTTGCTTTTGCAAATCTA
Source organism: Lactuca sativa (assembly GCF_002870075.4). Lineage (NCBI taxonomy): Eukaryota > Viridiplantae > Streptophyta > Magnoliopsida > Asterales > Asteraceae > Lactuca > Lactuca sativa. The sequence goes on along the minus strand of NC_056624.2, from coordinate 77,002,404 downwards.
GTCTCATGAAAATCCCATTAAAATTGGTGCACTTGCGACTGATTGGAGTCTACTTGCTACTAAGCATATCGACATTGCGATATGGTTGTTTCTTCAAAATCGCATGTAATTTTCCGAGCACGGTGTCCCAAAACCCAACTTTCCGCATATCATTTCCTATGGTTGGATTTTTTGAAGTCCCGCACCACGCTACTGCTAACGCGTTCTCCTCATTTGGTGTCCACCATAGTGGAGGTTCTTCTTCACTTTCCGCAATTGCTTTCCCTTTCATTTTCCTTTTCCCCCCACCTTTCTGACTGACTCTTACGTTTCGAGAACAGTTTTTTGCATTGGTTGTGTAGCTGGTGGTTGTGTGGTTGTTTGTGGCATGGAAGCGAAAGTACTAAAAATGTTTTGTTGAATATTTGGGTTTTGTTGCATGTAGGGTGATGTCAGAAATAACATTGGGGGTGAGTTGGGATTAAACAAGTTTCCTTGAAATAAGATTTGTAGTGAGCTTGTGTTGAGTCAGTTCATATAAGTCTCGTATTGTGCGAACCTCATTGGAATTGATGTGTTTGTGTTTGGAGGAGGGGTGTTTGTGTTTGTGATTGATTTTTTGTGTAAAATAGAATTAGAGATTGGTATAGTAAAATGGTTTGTGTATATATTTGAATTTATATTATAATATGTAAATAGGTAAAAAAAAATGGTTTTGACCGTTCCCCAATGGTCTCTTTGACTGTTTCTTTCGAATTTTACGCGTAATAAGTTATAACGTGTTGCGGTGGTGACGAAGGATAACGTAACGGGCCTCATCAGGAAGGGGGCGGTGTTCACCCCATGGTAACGCCGTTAAAGACTTTCCACATCACCACAAACAACACTCGTCGTTACCCATACCACCCGGTCTAAGATGTGTCAATTTAGTAGCACCCATTTTGAATAGGGATGTCAATTTAACAACACCTATAAATAAGTAAATCACGTTGAAATATATATATATATATATATATATATATATATATATATATATATATATATATATATATATATATATATATATATATATATATATATATATATATATTAGCGTAAGCCTTAAATCAAACTTAGAAAATAAGGATATTTTTATTTTCTATTTACATTTGTATTAGTACAAAAAATTCATTTGAGCAAATTAATCAATGTCATGACACCTAGTGATATCCATTAGTGCTCGTATGATGCGGATAAGATCCAACTTACTTCCTATAGATGGATTCAGAATAGAATGGAGCTAGCCTTAAGATAGATTGATTGGTGTTGTTTTCCTCTCTAGTTTCGTGTATCTTTTTGTTAGTTTTCTAATATATTTTCACCACTCAAAAATAATAAAATAATAAAAAACCTAACGATATGCAAAATGCAAGATTGTTTTCATATCCATATGTGTGGTCTTTTAAATATCTCTTCTACAAAAATAAAGTTATTTCTTTAAGACAAAATTTCACGATTGGTCCCTGTGGTTTACACAATATCGCATTTTGAGGACTTTCTAGCAAAAAGTCACGCGAATGGTCCTTAAGGTTTCATTTAATTGCGCGATTGGTCCTTGACCCTAACCCCGTCATTTTTGAGCCGTTAGTGAAGGGGTAAATTTGTCTTTTCATCTTGCAGTCACTCTAATAATCGATCATTATGCACATATACGCATGAACTCTGTAATTAAGTACAAAGATCATCTTCCTCAGCTACCCATTACCCTTTCGCATTCATCTTCTTCTCCAACAGAACACAAGGCAGAGGATCATCTGTCGATTGAAAACGATAATGGTGTTAACGTTATGGTCACTTCGTTCCAAACACACTAAAGCATCAAAGTATGATTTGGAAAGGATATACCGTAAGTGACTTACTAAAGTGATCTTTGATTTTCTCGATTTGATATTATGCCCAAATTGTTGAAATTTTTTTTGTTATTCTTTATTTCAGAGGGAATAAGCAACTATTTCACTCTGAAAATCCATCATGGTGGGATATTCACGAAAAGCCCTGGGAGAAGGTACGTAGATGGAACAATAGACTATGTTGACTTCGTAGATATTGACGTTTTCTCTGTGCATGAGTTGGATACAATGGTTCGAGAAATAGGGTACGTAGAAGGGCAAACTTTGTATTATCATTTTCTTATTCCAGAAGTAGAGTTGGACTTTGGTCTGTTACCTCTAGGAAATGATGGGGATGTGCATGTATTGTCAAATTATGTGGAAAAAAAATAACCTTTTAAGTATCTACATAGAGCATGGGCATACAAGGGTTAACAGTTATTTTTTGTCCCCCACCAAGGTTATTATTGAGGAGTTGGTTACTGATGTATCCCCTGAACTAGATAGGAACCAAAAGAAGGGAAAAGTTGTTGGGTCTTCTAGTATAAAATTAGACTACTCCCAGTCCATTGTGCCATATGGAACATTTGATGGACCTTCACAAGTGATACAGGATAGTGAGCCAGTTATGGATGATGAGCCAGTTATGACTGATGAGCCGGTTTTAAATGATGAACCAGTTGTGAATGATGAACCAGATTTAAATGATGAACCAGTTATGAATGATGTACCTGTTATGAATGATGTGCCAATCATAGATGACCAATATGATGAGCCAGTTATGAATAATGATCCAGTTGTAGATGATGAATATGATTGTGAGGATAGTGCAGATAAAATTGATTTTGATAGTCAGCATGATGCAAAAAAAACAGTGTTTGATGAGGAACCTTTGATAGATGATGTGGAGGTGAACATGATCAACTTCTGTAGTGTACTTGATGAAGACATGGACTTGGGCCAGCTTGATCCGATAAACAATAATACTAAGGAACATGAAGACATTGAAGATGAACCTTTAGAAGTCTTAGACAATGATGTAGTTGAGTCATTTGCTAGTGAAAAAGAGCCTAGGAAGAAATTGTTAAGGTCCATTCTAAAACCAGTTGCTTGTTCATCTGGTGAGGTTCACACTAAAGCTTTTAAGATTGGTCAGACGTTCAAGGAAAAGGAAAAAATAAGAGAAGTTATTGCCAACTACTCTGTAAAAGAAAGGAGGGATCTACATTATGTAAAGAATGACAAGACAAGAGTTAGGGTAAAGTGTAGGGGTATTGTTCCTGAATTGACTGGTGACAGTAATAAAGATAGGGGCAATTTAGTACTTTCCAAGAAAACAACTTGTCCATGGGTTCTTTTTATATCTAGGGCAGATGAGAAACAACTTTGGACTGTCAAAACATACGAAGATTCCCATTCTTGTTTGCAAACAAGGACAGTGAGGGCTTGTTCATCTAAGTTTCTAGCTAACAACATATTGCATCAAGTTGAAAGTAACCCCAAGATCCCTACACGTGCTTTACAAGAGGAGTTAGTACAGAGGTATTCACTTTCAATATCAAAGATGAAAGTATTTCGGGCCAAAGCTATGGCAAAACAATATGTTTATGGTGATTATGAAAAGCAGTACGGTGTTTTGAGAGAATATGCCATGGAATTGAAGTCAAAGAATCCAGGAACAACTGTGAAGATAGATGTCGAAACTGAACCCAATGTGTCTTCTGAGACAAGGATCTTCAAACGGATATATATATGCTTAGGTCCATTGAAGGAGGGATTTAAAAAAGGTTTGAGGGATTTTCTTGGATTTGATGGTACATTTTTGAAGGGTCCCTTTCCAGGACAAATTCTTACTGCAGTTGGGCTTGATTCGAACAATGGCATTTACCCAGTTGCATATGCCATTGTAGAGACTGAAAATATTAACTCTTGGACATGGTTTTTGGAACACTTGGGTGATGACTTAGATTTGAATTCTTCATCTAACTTCACTTTCATTTCAGATCGGCAAAAGGTACCCTCTAACTTTTTATTCACTTTTACTTTTTTTCATTATTTCATTTACTAACTTATTTTAATTGTACTCACAGGGAATCTTGGCTGCAATAGAGAAGTTATTTCCATCAGCTGAGCAAAGGTTCTGTTTAAGACATGTGTATGACAACATGAAATTGAAACACAAAGGAGATGAATTGAGGGAAGCAGTATGGTGTTGTGGAAAAGTATACAACATACCAAAATTTAATAGGGCTATGGAGAAACTGAAAAAGCTTAACCCAGAAGCACATGAGTGGTTAAGTAAAATTCCTGCAAAACACTGGGCAAGATCCCATTTCTCTGGTAAGTATCATACTCTTTTCACTAACATATTTCATAACTGATTTTAGTAATTAATTGTTTGGTTTTATATATAGGAAGGGCATTGACTGATAGTTTAACAAATAACTTGTGTGAGGTATTTAACTCCAAGCTAGATGAGGCAAGGGACAAGCCTATAATCACTTGTTTGGAATATATTAGAGAATACCTCACAAAGAGAATAGTAAATGTTCATAAGGTGCTAGACAAATGCAAAGGTTCTCTAAGTCCAACTGCAACAACAATCTTAGAAAACAATAAGACAGAGGCAAGTAAGATGAGGGTTCTATTTAATGGAGCTGATAAATATCAAGTGACTGGTCTATGGATGGAGCAGTATGTTGTGAATTTGAAAGAGAGGAGTTGCACTTGCAGGAAATGGGACATTACAGGTATTCCATGCCAGCATGCTATTGCTGCAATGTATGATAAGATGCATAATGGGTCAGAATGTGGAGATCCTGAGGCTTGGGTGAGCAAATGTTACTGGCTCAGTACATGGAATGCTATGTACCAACACACAATTGACCCAATAAATGGAAGGAGCATGTGGCCTACATCTGATTGTCCAACAACCCTTCTCCCACCCAAACATCACAAACAGGTTTGTTGTCATACATGTTTTGTTTAATTTAACTTGAAACTATTTAATAAACTTGTTAATATGTAACCATATGAATTTGTTTATAGGTTGGTAGGCCAAAGAAAAAAAGGAAGAGGGCAGTTGATGAGCCAATTCAAAGTACCAAGTTAAGTAGGAAACACTTGACAGTCACTTGTAGCAAATGCCACAACAAAGGTCACAATGCTAGGACTTGCAAGGGGCAGGGAGGTCCTAGTGAAGCTGGATAGGGGGTGGACAAAAGAAGGGAAAACATGTTGTAGCTTAGTTTGTATTTCTAAGTAATCTTTTGCTATTATGTCTAATTAAAGTTAGAACATGTTTACTAAGTTTGGTTATGGTATGTCAATCAAAACAACTACTTTTGATAGGTCTTTTGGGTATTCTATGTTTGTAACATGATATTACACTTACATGCATTATGGTTAATGGTAATGCTACTTTGGTAATTAGTTTTTTGGATATGTTACTGCACTTTGATAATCAACATTACACTTACATGCAATCAAATTGACAATTTCCTTCCTTGCTAATATAATATCCATCACATTAAAACAAAACATCAAACTTACATTACATATTATATCTGTTACATTTTCTTGTCCCAACATTACATACAATCATAGGGAAAATCCTTCAAAAGCTATGAAAAAAATGGGACCAAAACACAGATTCCAAGTTATAAATTTCCCCCCCCCCCCCCCCCCCCCCAAATGCTTCTTGATTTTTTACCTGAAAAGGTAACACACCATGAAAAACAACCAACTCAGACAAAGTAGCCATTTCACCATCATCAATCTTGCTTCGAGATTGTTTCTTCCACGCAACAACCCCGGAATCACAACAGTTGACCTAGGGCACATGGGAGGGTCGAACCATCCAAAAAAGCTGCATGTTCCTCCTAACCTTGAGCATGACCAAAATCGACGACCTGGGTTCAAGTCAGTCCACGATGTCACCAAAATCGCCGGCCTTCCACAGTGGCATATCACCATCTTCTTCAATTTTGGAATAGAATGTGAGTAGGGAGGGAAGAACAGAAGCAAGGAACGAGAAGTAGAAGGATACAAAGGCGGACCTTAAATTATATACTCTGATGCACAACAAGATGAAAAGACAAATTTACCCCTTCACTAACGGCTCAAAAATGACGGGGTTAGGGTCAAGGACCAATCGCGCAATTAAATGAAACCTTAAGAACCATTCGCGTGACTTTTTGCTAGAAAGTCCTCAAAGTGCGATATTGTGTAAACCACAGGGACCAATCGTGAAATTTTGTCTTTCTTTAATAAATTTAAATTGTCATACACCTAAAATATCATGTAAAGTGCAATTATGTAAACAACAAATGATAGACATAAGAGTCTTGTGACTGAAATTAAAACACTCACATTACAATTGTTAAAATTCGAATTCATAATTACTTTTGAAAGTATCACCTTTGGAACTGACTATGTTATTATCATTATTTTTTTGAGCTGACGAATAAATTATATATAAAAAAACCCACTCCTAGCTAGAAACTAGACGAGGGGAGAGGTTCAAGAGGTTTATAAAATTACAAACACAAAAATGGACAAATACCCCAATTTACCCAATTAACACTCCCATTTTTCTGCTGTTTGAGCTTTGAACTACATAAACACCATGAATTTTATGATGTCAACAATCTTTGTGGGTGAGGTTTTGACTTATGATGTTACTGAATAAACTGTTGTTTTCTGCCTTCCAAAGGCTTTACAAGAAGCAGTTTCTCTTTTTTGGGTAATTCCCCCAACCTGCCGCTGAATCAAGGACATCAATTACTTTGGTTTATGATCGGTTTTATAAATAAGACATTTGGTTTATGATCCGTTTTAAAAATAACGTCTTATGTAACTTTTTTTCCAATGACATAAGTCATGCTATTAACTATAGTTTGAGTTCGTAATTGTTTTTGCATGGTGTGATATTCATTACATCAAAATATCAGATTTAGTTCATTCTTAAGTTGGTATATATTTTAAAGTATAAATCAATATATAGTTAAGATATATAGAAATATTTGATTAACGTACTATTAACTAATATACATTTATTAAAATTTGACAATAGAAAATGTTATTAGAATTAAATTATAATTTGCTAAAGCATCTCCCGACGGTAGTTTTTTCTAAAAAAATTTTACCATTTCAAAAAGTATTTGGGAAGTCTTTTGTCATTACAAAGAACAATTTTTTTGGAAATGTCACTTCAAACATTTATTTTTCTCTAACCTTTTTTTTTTTTTTTACTTTTATCACATGATTCCTATAATTAACATCAATATATTGTATAACCTTACTTATATTTGAATATTAGTTTATGGGCTAATGCCAAAATCTTTTAAGTTTTCAAAAATTGTTCGGTTTTACCTTTTGGTGTCTTTTGGGTTCACTAAAACCGGAAGTTTGCATATATATATATATATATATATATATATATATATATATATATATATATATATATATATATATATATATATATATATATATATGCAAACTTCCGGTTTTAGTGAACCCAAAAGACACCAAAAGGTAAACCGAATAACTGCACTTCAACATCAACTTCCGGTTTTATTGAAGTTTGCAATTCAATGTAATGTAGAGTAAATTGGAGTAAAACCATACTTTTAAAAATCATCTGCTTCATATGAAGAGTTGTTCTTGGGCGTATACCATCTACAACTGCACTTCAACGTCAAGGAATCAATATCGAATCAACTTTATGCGGATCATGTATTGGCGAGCATCAACAAGCAGGAATGTGTTGATCACATTCTTATAAAATGTCATTATTTAAAGCTAGTAGCAACATGGGGTCGTTGTCCAAAAAAAAAGACGTTTTATGGCTATCTGTTACGGGATGATTTGGGTGTTACGGAAATATATAAATTATCGTATTTTTCAAAATGAGTTCTATGCTCCAAGGATAGTGGTGGAAAAGGTGAAAGCAATGGTGTTTTATGTGGCTTAAATGCACATGCAAAAAAACATTTGTAGTTAGGTTGAGTGGAATAACTCTATTTTCCTCTTTTGTAATCGACTATGTTGTTATGTTTTTTTTCCCGTCTTAACTTCTTGCTATGTGTTTTTTTTTAATATATTGGTTGCTTAAAAAAAAAATAAAGCACAAATATCATAAAAGTCCTAATTAGATTTACATGTGTAGTTGAAAAAAGTCCTATAATTTTTTTAATTGGTTAAAACCAACTTTTCGGATGACCTTCCATTTTAAGCTATTATCCGGTCATTCTTATTTTTTTAAATGAAAAGTTTTCAGAAAACTTATGGTTTTTATGTAAAAAAAAGTTGTGGATTTTTCCATTCAAGTGTGTAAAACTTGAGGTTTTTTTGGTATTTATCGTTCCTTTAAACGTATTTATATACACAAATGGTATTTGACAAAAATAAAACAAAAAACTTATTTAATGTTAAACATATAAATATCATAATAGAAATATAAAGATACTTATTGTATGTACTAAAAAAATACATATTTTACTTATTTTCATATGTAAAAAACATATTTTATGTATATAAATATATTTTTATGTATTTGTGTATGTATAAAAATCCTATTTGATATATATAAATCGTATTTTGTATGTATTTTATGTTTTCTAAAATATAGGTATACAAATAAGATTTGTATGTATAATATAGTTTTTATACACACACAAATATATAAAAATACATTTTTATACATAAAAACAATTTTTACATAAAAATAAAATAAAATAAATTAAGATTTTATACGTATATGCTACGAATTAACTAGCATATATGGTTTTAATTTGGAGAGTAAACTCATCATAAATTAGTATCGAAATGAAAATAGTCAATGGGCTGTGGAGTTGAATAACTTCTTTTCTTCATGGGGAAAATGAATATGGAATTATGGAGTATTGAGGCGGTAACGAAATGAACTGCATTTAATGCTTCTCACCCATTGATCAATCGACTATTCATATTGATGGTCCAATCAAGCTTTTTATTAAATACGTCTAAAAGTATATTTCCAGATATTGGAAATGCATGCATGTACGATATTGAGCTGGGAGTAGACACGACTGTAGGCGGTGGCCCTCATGTAAAAATATAATATATGAAAATTTGTAGTTTCTTCTCTATCTGAAATATCAAATATATATATATATATATATATATATATATATATATATATATATATATATATATATATATATATATATATATATATATATATATATATTCGGATAATGATTTCTAAAATCTTGGAATGGGGAATTCGATCCGCACGATGTCCATTCTATCCATACGATCGATCATTTGATCTTTTAGAACGGGCAGTCGTCGTCGTATCATTTTCTTTTCATTTTATAAAATACAATACCTTACAACATTTTTATCTTTTATTATTACTTTTTTTCTTAAGTGAATAAAATATAATTTAATAAATTATAATTATATAAATTAATAAAAAAATACTTCATTAAGTAAAAAAAATACAAACCATGTTAAAAACATAAATAAAAAAAATACTTAAAACATCAAATACAAAACATAATCTAATCATCATCACTAGCCACATCGTCATGATCTTCGTCCAAATCTTTTTCAAACATTCCCGACTCGTCATCACTATAGTTGAACAATTCGTTTTCATCGCAATCGTCTACACTGGGATTAACTCAAACATTGAAGACGTGTTCCATTAAATCCGCAGGAAGGTTGTGGTTTACGACTCGGTCGTATACCTCCGTTATGTTCACCATGCACGTCTGCGTACCAATACCAACTTGGCAACTCCTTTTACATTTGGTAAATCCTCATACAACAAACTACTTATTCATTAGCGCTCCATAGATCGTGCTTGTGCTGCGAGTATCTGCCAATGTCTTTTTAGAACACCAAATGTTCGTTTGATATCCTTCCAAACAGATTCTTGGGCCGACTTAAACTTTATTCGCTTTTCATCATTTGGACATGCAAATGATTTCACAAGCATAGTTAACTCGGGATATATCCCGTTAGTAAGGTAATATCCATGCTTGTAAGACGTCTCATTTTCTTGAAACGACACACCATACAATTTCTTAAGGTAGATGTCATTGAATATTAACGATTGCTCTAGAACGTGGATTTCATTGTTGGAACCTACTAGACCAAAAAATACATGTCATATCCAAAGATCATACAACACCACTGCTTCTAAATTATTGTTGGCATCTTTTGACCACATCGCGTAAATTGACCGCACCACACATTAGGGCACATTGACCACCTTAATGCATGCAATTAATACTACCAAGCATTCCAGAGAACTCATGCTTATTTTCATGTGTTGTATATAATTGGTGGATGTCACTTATTGTAGATTGTGTAAATAACGATCACGATAGAAAATAATCACAACTCTAACAAACTTGTATGCAAATTCCCTCGTCTTCGCTCTAACATCCTCAAATACTCATCCCATGAGTCCGGTCCCATGCCAACTGTTAGTTGACGAACTCCAACGATACATTTTTTAGTTGAGGAGAAACCTTTCTGACCTCTTCCGTTAACTTGCTGATGCAAATATGAAAATCGATTTTTGATGTCATCGACAATGGATAAAAATAATTTCTTCCTTATCTGGAATCGGCGTCTGAATTTTACAGCATACACTACATCATCGGCAAAGTGGTCATTGATAGGTTGGTTGTGCCCAACTTCACGACTTATCCGTAAACAACAATTTCTAAGTTTCGCTTGCGAACTTTCAACTTCATTTTCTTGTATATATGCTAGTGTTGTTCGAATAATGTCTCTGATAAAACCCGCTTCCCGCAACGCCAATGTATCCGATGAAATGGACGACGACAATGAAGACATTTTTAAATAAATAAATAAATAAGTTGTATATAGAGTATTTGGTGTTTTTTTTGTGTTGTAAAATGAGAAGTGAATGGTAATATTTATAGTGGAGTTTAAAAAAATTGAAAAACAGTCATTCAATGATCAACGGTCACAAAGAGGCAAAGCAAGGTGAGGTAATACCATATGATACGGAGGAATCACCGCGGTCACCGCAAGGGGTCTGAGTAGTGTTCACCGCACACTGTGGTGCCATCTCAGCCACCGCAGTGTACAATTTAAGGTATACCGAGGGGCCTTATTAAAACATCTTTAATCCACCTTCAAGTATCATTTTTTTCAATGTTCATTAAACCTATTGTTTTCCTTTTTTGAAATATAAATAGTATTATTTTAAATATGAAATAACATTATTTATTTTTTCAAAAATGGAGATAAAGTTTTAATTTTAATCTTTTTTAAATATGAAATAAAATTATTTTATATTTTTAATATCATGTAATATATTAAGTTATATTAATTAGTCATAAATATAAAATTTCTTTTAATATATCAAATTTATATAAAAATTTTAAAATCAAGGTCGGGCCAATGGGGGCAACATGGGCGGGTCTCAAAATTTTTAATTATACATTTAAAAAATAATAATAATAATAATAATAATAATAATTAAAAAAAATAAAAAAAATTTTTAGGATGAACACATTAGTATAGATTTATACCAAAGAAAAAAAATATGCCTTACATTAGGAGTCAAGAGGCGGCAAAATGAATTATAACTAGCATAGATACCCGTGCGTTGCACGGGTCAGATGGTGAATCTGATAATTTGAAGTTATATCAAAATACTATGACATGAATGTGTGCCTTTGAATGTCATCATAGCCAAGCATCTTCGCCTTAGGTCACCAAGCCAACCCAAAAGAAAAAAGTAATTATATTTTATAAAGTTATCAAAGTAAATAGAGTTTCATAAGTTATCAAAGTTATCAAACTTTCCTAACACATGGAAAAATCTACCAATGAGCCAAACCTACGACATAAAAAAAGATAAAAAACAATTTACTTATTTTTGGATGGTTAAGCCAGCTTGTGTTTTAGCAAGTTAAATGAATACATTGCTTCAATATTTTTTTAACATAAGTTCGATTTCGTTAACCGATTAACTAATTTCTAATAAATTAAGTTATGAGGGAAACAACAAAATATGTTTATTTTATAAACAACTAACAAAAATAAATAACCTTCAACAATCTTTGGATGCTAAGAAAAAAGATCCCTAAATTTAAAAATATAATCAAAATTAATATCTCCAAATATTCGTTTTCTCAGTTAACCATTTATCACTAAAATCATATACCATTAAACTAAACCTAAACAGAACAAAATAGACATTTTGATTCTTTAAGAAAATTACTATTCTCTTTTTTTCCTTAATTTATTTACTGCAATGTAAAACATATTACTCATCATTATACTCATATTCCTCCCTATTCACATGCTCTTTTTAACAAAAGTTAAACAAAGATTCATCGCTTTAACGTGTACTTACGTTTGACTTGGTGATCTTGATAACGGGTCGACCTGTAGACCATAATCTCATAAGAAAAGTCATTTCACCATTTTATCTTCTTTTTCATTCACTTATTGTTTCATAACAAAAAAAAATGCGGAGATTAAATATAATATAAGGTGACAATGATATGTATTTCTATTCCACCAACAACTTTATCAGGAGGCAAACATGGGAGTTTGACCCGAAACATGGAACCTCAGAAGACCGAGCCATGGACGTGTAGGTTGAATTGTCATTCTTTTCGTAGTTTGGACATGTCACAATTAATAACAAATAAAAAAATCATAAGTAAGACATATATACTGACTTAAAAATGGTAACTTATTATAGTCAACTGCACCAATTTCAGCCTAATAAACAGGACTGATGGTCAAATCTGGAGTTTTAACCTTACATATCTGAAAAAATTACCAAACAATACATGAATATGTGAAAACTTTTGGAAAATGTAAATAACAATGCAAACAGTTGATGAAAACGTAAAACCATTGATTATTAGTTATTATGTGTAAAAGATTTATAAGATATCCAATTAGCATAAGAATATACTAAACAAAACTATTAAATCATAGTGAAAATAAGAAAAGATTTCACAAAAAAAAATAGAATAGAAATTGGGCTGAAACAAAAACAAATTCAGCAGTAAGGACGTAAGAATGATGAGTTCAACAAATTGAAGTAAACAAAAGGCTTATTGGAAGTTAGATATGATTGAAAAATTCTTTAATTTAGAGAAGCATGGTGAAGGAGGCATGTTAACTACTCTGGACCAAATTCCATGGGGGAACTAACCTGATCATCAAATATTTAGCCTCATTTGTCACATAGATCAACATGAACATCATGATCATAAAAATAGCAAAAAAGTACTCATTAAACAGATAGTGAGCCCAAAATTAAGCTTACCTTTGATGAGATTAAAACTTAATCTTGAATATCGATTAGATCTTAAACAGGTGAATAAATATTTAAACAGTTAGAACGAATGCAAAATAAAGAACAACTCAACGATGAATCAAACGAGTCGAATGATTATAAACAAAACCCTCAGAAGAGCTCGATCAAGAACATCAACTGTAGAGGGTTGGAGGTTTACAAGAACGATAAAATCAATCTGCAATACTATCGTAATCGTTACTTCTGAATTCTTAACCTAATATGCATGCAAGCATATCTTTATATAATAAACCTAGCAAACTCACGGTTGGACAGGCCCAATACCGGAGTACAAAATAAGTGGACTATCAGCCGAGCCCAATGACGCAATCTTCAAACGAGTCTTCAACTCAACAATCTCCCCCTTTGCGTCAATTGGAGCGAGATCTTCACTTTTTACTTGGGCCAGCAGTAGCACCAGGTACCTTCTTCTTCACGGTCTCAAACAGACGAGATATCAGAGCAAGTATCGTTTGCCTGAATCTGATGTACCATTGGATCATGTCGTTGAAGTACTTGACATCGTTTGCTGCATTCTCCTTACACCTTCGGATGATCGACAAAACATGCTCAAGGAAAGTATTGGTGTAAAGATGCTTATCCGCCAAAGCAAAGAGACATTTCTGTCCTTCTGCTCTAGTGAACATGACCGAATTACGTCTCAGATCGATCTTGCCCATCTTCATTTGATTGAGATCACTGGCCGATCCCACAGGAGCTATCTTCGGTTTCTTCTTGAAGACTGTGGCAATCTCCTGATCCATAAGGGCAACCTCCATGATGTAACAAACAATCATCCTCTTGAGATGGTCTATAATAGGACCATATTCTGCTTCGTTCGTCAAAAGGATGTTGTGCAAAACGATCCAATCATGAGGGTTTAAGTTCGGTAAGTCTGCCAAAGATATAAGATGTTCGGTTCTAGCAGACCCCCTTATCACCCTGAACCGAACGTTGATAAATCTCCCTTCGGTATAAGGCTTTAAGACCCGAACGTTCACGATCTTCTGAGCGCTCCATGTATGATATTGTGGTTGAGCAGCTTTCAGATAGAACTCGATAAGCTCCCTATCAACCTCAACGTTCGGATGAGGGACTTCATAAATATTGGAGAAGGCGTGGAAGATAAACGCCTTTCGAGTCAACGACATATCGAACTGCGAATCAACAGAGTTATTGTAGTCGAACGATATTACCGGTTCGAGCCATAGGATGCTAGGAGTGTCTATGTCCTCCTTGATCATTCTCTCCCGAGTCCAAGCAGGGAAGAGAGTCTTCCTGCTCTCAAGGAGATCGTGGGCTTCCTTCTGCTTGCGTTCGGCTTCTTCAGCCTCTCGCGCCACACGAATGTTGTCATCTTCCACATTGCGACTGTTTTTGCGTTTCAACAGGTCCGCAATGGTTTCTTTATCTTCATCCTCATCTTCTTCCTCAGCTATGTTTTTCCCTTTATCCTTCACACCCGAACCCGAAGCTTGACCAGTCGGAGGTGGTTCGGTTGTGTGAGCAGCTGTTGAGGAAGGAGGTGGTTTCGATCCGGACTTCTTCCCTTCTCCCCCTTGTTTCGGATTGGACACGAAACTGGGTAAGCCTTCGATTTTGCTAAGAAGGTCCATGGCAGGAGTAAGTTTCTCAGCAAGGGTTCGCCTCACCGAGTGATTGAGAATGGGATCGTGTGCTTCCAGGATGTTAGATAGGGCAGCGTGTACATCCGAAACACAAGTCTTTATAACCTCCCGTTCGGATCGAAGAGCGTCAAGCTGTTGCTGATAGTTTGAAATCTGAGAGCTCTTGACCTTGAGGGCGGTGGTTTTGCTTGCTAAAACGTCCATTAACGAATTTTCAGCTACGAGATCCTCCTGAAGCTTAGCGAGGCGCTCGTCAATGGAGGCACGAAGGGCCGAGTTGTCATCGCTGATGGATTGGCGTAATGTAGCGAATGACTGTAACTCCGTTGAGACGAACTTGGCCAATTGCTGAACGATTGGTTCCAAAGTTGTCTTTGTGGCATCAGCGCTCTCCTGTAAGGACTTCAACAGGGAAGAAGCGTCTGAAAATAGTTTATCGACTTTTGCGGTCGCTGCCTCACAGGCTTTTGTGGAGGCATCAATAGCGGCTGTGGCTGAAGCAACAGAATCATGCTGAGCCCTGGAGAAGGCGTCAACAATCTTCTGAAGAGCGGCTTCAGAGAGAGAGGACTGAGAGGTAGTGGATGACGCAAGAAGTAAGTCAACCTTCTCGTGTAGCTCCTTGAGATGCTTCTTTGTCACTGGAGCATCGTCCTCATCGTCACTAAGAACCTGAAACGGACTAAAGTAGACCGAATCGAAGGTCATGTTGTCACCGCCAAGAAATGGGTTATCTCCATCAGAGGCATGATCTGGAGATGGTGGGGGTGGTGAAGCTGGGGGTGTGGTGGTGTGGGTAGGTTCAGGGTGAGTGTTTGTGGGTGGGGTTTCGGGTGGTGGTTGAGTATGGGTAGGTTCGGTTGTATGTTGAGTTTCGGTTTGAGGTGGTTCAGTTATAGGTGGTGTTTCGGTTGCACTGGTATGAACCCCCGTATCAGATACGTTGGTTGTAACCTTTGCGGTTGTGGTAGTGGTATCTGTGAAAATGGGTGGTGGTATAGGGAAAGAGGTTTTTGGTAGGGTGGTGGAGGGGTTTATGGTGGGAATGGAAGTAGGGATGGTTGGAGGAGGTGAAGGAACTGGTGAGACATGAATTTCCATGTCTGGGGTAGGTGATCGGGGTGGGGTGTTGCCTTTGGGAGGGGTGTCACCTCTTTGAGAGCCGTCCGAACCCGAACTCTCGTTTTCTGAATCACTCGAAGAGGAGGCGATGATAAGCTTTCGCTTCGGTTGAGTCTTCCTTCTCTTCGGTTGCGGGGACTGTGCCGGTTTGGTTTGTTTCCTCTTCCTGGGAGAAGGACCTTTAGGAGCCTTGGTCACTTGCTTCCCTTTTTCCGCCTTTTTGCCCCTGTTGACAGGTTTGTCAGCGTCATGGATTGACTTGAGCATTTCCTGTGTTAGAACCCTAGGACCAGACGCCTTGAATTCCTTTATTGTCCGGATAATCCTGCTGTCGGACGGAACATCGCCGTACATTGTCTCCGGAATAGAGCCAATGAACGAGAACTTAGATGCATCAGAGACGATGATTTTCGTGGTATGAAAAGTACCGATCGAAGACATCGATGCACCTGCAGCAGTGGGAATGTCGAATTTGTCCATCGCCCACTTTGTGATAATTGTCCAGAACCGGGCGTATGACACCTCAGAGTGTCGTGAAGAGGAAGAAAGGCTCTGGATGAGCTGTTGCCAGATGACCAACCCAAAGTCTAGATTGACCCCGTTGTAAACTGCATACATAATCGACAGGAACAGTCGACTTGAACCATCAGATCCTGAGCTCCGTTCAGATAAGCCCTTGAAGAGGACTGTAAACATGCCGTTCCATTGTGGCGGCAAGCAGGACTTCTTAAAATTTGCGACGGAGGGGAGCGCCTCCGTGTACCCCATGTTGTAAAACATGTTGTAGAGATGCCCAATCGGAATCGACTCCGGATGAACTCGTGAAGGATCAGCAGCCAACCCTAGCAGTGTACCAAATCGTTGGCGAGAAATGGAGGTCTTGTGATCAGCAACCTCGAAGAATACCCGCTCGACTGCTTTGTCGTAATGAGCAGTCGCATACACCTGCGAAAGAATCTCCATGGGCACAGATTCAACCCTAGTGAGTGCAGGAGCGATCTGAGAGTACTTCAAGCACTCGATGGTCGGCGTCATGTAAGAATCATACAGCGAAGGAGTGAGGTCGATCACCAAGCATTGTTGTGGACGGATGGGAAGGATGTGTGAGGTAGCATGGACTGAGGATGATTCTGCCATTGTTGAAGGTAGAAGAAGAAGATGAACAATGAAGCTTTTGGGAGTGTTTGCTCTCTTGGAAATTCCGGATGCAGTAAAGAGGTAAATGAGAGTAGAGACTGCCTTTTATAGTGGGGGAAAGGAGAGAAAAAAATCGTTTCAAATCTTCTATGCGTGACAGTTAAGGCAGACGATGATCACGTACGAGAGAGAGTGTCAGATTCCTAGGATCACGCCGCCCAACAAGCGCCGTTTCAGAATAAATCGGTTCAAATCCTCACGCGCCTTTAAGTACCAGAGAGGTGGCACTTGAAATTCGCACACGCGTCCATGATGTCAGTAAAAGTGTGGACGTTCCAAATTCACACGCGTTCCTTTTTTTTATTATTTTTTTATTATTTTTTATTTTTTTATTTATTTTTTTTATTTTTTTCGTCGTTTGAAATTCAATCCTTTTAACTCCCGCCTGAGTCAGCAACTTTTTGTCTTATTTGGTAAATGTCATCTTTTGAATTAAATACCCACGTGGATGATTTTTGACCATAGCTTGAAAATTAACCACCAAAGCAAGAATACAGCCTGTAATTATTAGTAACAGAATATTGGAAAATCAAAGATTTTCGAGCAAAGAGTGTAAAAAGAAAAGAAATAAAGCAACTCTTTTTAGGAATGACTGTGATGTCAATAATGACACGAAACAAATATTTCTTCTGGCTCAGAACTTTAGAAAACAAAGATGTCTGTTTTGCCTTCAGTTGTGATCGGGTCAGAACTTTTTCAGAGACATCACCAACCACTTGAGAGATAGGATGATCTCTGGTCCATTTGGTGAGAGGAGGATAGTTTGGATCAAAGGTTGGGTCTAGTTCAGCATTGATCATTTCTTCTGGCTCGGATTGGCTTTCATAGTAGAGTGACATATCACCATGCTCCCCCTCGAAGGATGAGCTTTCTGGAATGCTTTGAGAAACTTGAGATTCAGAGGTTGCTTGCGGTGCTAGGCTTTCAGGCGTTGATGCACCTTTGGTTGGTGAAGCACTTTCGGTTGGAGTTGGACTGTCTGGAGCAGTTGTAGAGCTTGGCTCCCCCTCAACATGTGAGCTTTGCTCCCCCTCAGCATGTGAGCTTGGCTCCCCCTCAGCTGAAGCATCGTTGGACGGAGATTCATCAGAGTTCGATCCTCCTTCGTTCATTCTCCTGGCAGCTTCTTCGACAATTTGTTTCATATGGTCTACCTTGTTATCTGCTGCACCTGCTTCTGAGAGAGTGGCTTTCTTTGGTTCGTCAAAGAGCTCCATAAACTTCTCGTATAGATTAGCGATCGAGACTGTGACTTGGCCAGTTTGAGGAAAGATTTCCCCAGCTGTGTCTTCCTTGGCCTGTAGCTTTTTAACATAGCTATCATCAAAGGTCACGTAATATGTTTCTTCGATTTTCTTCGAACGCTTGTTTAGGACTCTGTAAGCTTTGGAAGTAAGAGAGTAACCCAGAAAGATTCCCTCGTCGGCTTTGACATCGAACTTGTTGTGGTGTTCTTTAGAGTTAAAGATGAAACACCATGAGCCGAATACGTGGAAAAATTTCACATTGGGCTTTCTGTTGTTGAGAATCTCGTAAGGTGTGAGCGTGAAGCGCTTGTTTAGATATGACCTGTTCTGTGTAAAACAAGCAGCAGAAATAGCATCAGCCCAAAAATAAAGAGGTAAGGAAGCAAAACTTAGCATAGTTCGGGCAGCTTCACACAAAGATCGGTTTCGTCTTTCGACAATTCCGTTCTGTTGAGGTGTGTAGGGAGCTGAGAAGTTGTGACTTATTCCCTTTTCTGCTAGAAATTCTTCAAATTCCCTGTTCTTGAATTCCAGACCGTTGTCGCTCCTGATGTTGTGAACGACCTTCTTGAGCTGAACTTCAATCTGTTTGATGAACACTTTCAGCTTTTGAGTCGCTTCAGATTTGAGCTTTAGAAAGAACACCCATGTAAATCGTGAAAAGTCATCAACAATAACAAGAATATACTTGCTACCACCAATGCTTTCGATAGATGATGGACCACACAAATCAATATGAAGTAATTCGAGTGGTTCAACAACTTTAGTGTTAATTATGGATGGATGACTTTGACGACTTTGTTTCCCCATTTCGCATGCAGCACACAAATAATCTCTGTCGAACTTGAGCAATGGAAGACCTCGAACATGACCTCCAGTGACAAGTTTGTTGATATCTTTAAAGTTGAGATGAGAGAGTCTTCGGTGCCACAACCAGCTTTCGTCAGATTGCGCTTTTGATAACAAGCATATAGTTGGGTTTCCTTTGATGGGTTTGAGGTTTAGAGGAAACATTTCACCCTTACGTTCAGATTTGAGAATTATTCTCTTCGTCTTCTTCTCAATAATTTCAGAACCTTCATCGTCGAATGAGACTTTGAGATCTGTACCTCCAACAAGCTGAGATACACTGATGAGGTTGTGTTGCAGTCCTTCCACATATGCCACCTTCCTTATAGTAAAGACACCATTAGTTATCATTCCATATCCCTTTATGGTGCCGAAAGAGTTGTTTCCAAACTTGACGTTGCCACCATTTGCAAGAGACCTGTATTCCCTGAGCTCCTCTTTCCTCCCTGTCATGTGACGCGAGCAGCCACTATCGATGTACCATTCTTCGTCAAACTGCTCGTCACTTATAACCTGCAAAAATTAAGCAGATTTAGGAACCCAAAGTTTCTTGGGTCCACGTGAGCCTTTCACAGGAACAGGAATAGTAAGAGAGATGTCAACAAGATATGTTCGTTTTATAAGTGTTGTTTCATCTTTCTTTTTAATGGTAAATACTTTTATTTTATTAGGATTGGGTGCGTTAGGTTTAGACTCTGGTGTGGATGCAGAAACCTTCTGTTTGCCCTTTTGTTCAGCTGACGAATGAGATTTTTGAGAACGAACAGAATGAGCTTTAGAGCAAGATGGAGATGAATTGGAAGAATTAGAAGAATTAGATGAATGAGAATGAGTGGGCTTAGATTGAGATGACTTCTTGGCTGGAGACTCTAGGTGACCCTTTTGTTTTTGATCATTGGTGGGACTTACCTTAGAGTTTTGATTTCCTTTGACAACAGAACCGAACCTTTGCTTTTGGTTGAAGTCGTTCTGTGAACCGAACCTTGGCTTTCGGTTGGAGTCATCCTCAGAACCGAACCTTTGCTTTCGGTTGGTATTCTTTTCCGAACCGAACCTTGGCTTTCGGTTGTTGTGGCTCTCATGCTTTTTGACAGGATCATTCTCAACCTTCAGATTCTTGTTTTGATGTGAGAAGTATGCATTCTGGGATTGCCAGAATTGTTTCCTTTCAGAGAGATTCTTCCTGTATCTCTGGTTCCTTTCACGTTTCTTATTCCTCATCTGCTTCGGTTGATGATGGATATTGGCTTTCATTTTCGGTTTCTCCTTGGCCGGTTCACTTTGGACTGTGGGAGTTTCACTTTGAACTGACGAACTAGAGGGAACTTCTTCTTTGGCGGAGCTTCCATTCTCTTGAGGAATGTCTTTCGTACCACTGGTACTTGGCACATCGAAATTGTCTGGCTTGTTCAAGGGTTCTGGTATGTATCTACCTTTACTGATCCATGAAGTCCTTTCTGACAAGCCTTTTGTTTCATCTGCATTATCGATTGGAGCTGACCAAAAGAACTCATCGCAGCCATCAGCATTATCTTCGTTTATGATAGCTGTGAGTTCAGCAGTCTGATGTTCGCTTACTCCAGTGACCTTGTACACTTGATTTGGAGTGGTTCTGACCTTTTGATATACAACCGCTTTCTCTACTAAGATCGGGGACTTTTGTTGGGACAATCGAGCGAACTCCACTGAATTTTCAGAAATTAGATTCTTGTGGTTTTCAGGTTCGTTTTTACAAATTCTGAGTAGTCAACCGTGTCCTCTACAGAAATTTCACTCATGTTGTCATCCTCATTAAGCTCAGATGCATTTTCAACATCAATTTTATTTTCTGAGCTCAAGTCGACGTTTAAAGAGTCAAATTTTTGTATGGTTTCGGTTCTCAGTTTAAGTCTATCATTTTCATCCAAAAGGTTTTTGAGCATGTCCTTGTGGTCCTTGGATTTAATGAAAGATTCAATTTTGTCCAGTCCATACATATAGGTCGAATTCACGTCATCAGATGAAATCACACTCTCACAATTATAAGCTTCAGCATCGATTTCATCCTCCTTAAACTCAAGGAAGGGCAAAATCATGCGATGGATCTTTTGTCCTATTTCACAATCCAAGTGAAGCTGAGTAATATTAGTGTAAAGACGTTTTGCAATCAAACAAAAAACATTACGCTGTTTTAACAATTTTAAATTGTCTCTCTGTAAATAAATGTTTTCGTCTTTTATTTTAACTAATTCAGACTCATTCAACTCGATCCACATGCGCCGCTCCTCACTCTTCGAAGACACCCTGCTTAATTGATCAGTTAGGTTAGAATTGGTGACTCGAGTTTGAGTTAAACTACTATCTAAATGTGAGATTCGTGAATTAACACTTTTTAGTTCTTTTTCATAGGAGCTTTGTGGTACTTTAAATGAAACAAAAACCAATTGTACCTTCTTGATCAATTCATCGAGTTCGTTGAACTGCACGCTGAGCGGTTTGGCCGTAAAGCACATATCCTGCTGCTCCTTCGGTTCATTGCTTCCACCATTGGTGTTGTATCCCCTCATCTGAGATACTTCAGACACCATCAAGCACCTGCCTCCACTGCTCTCTTCTTTAGCCACACAAGCCTTTCCATGCGAAGGCTTTCTCACTTCATCGTCTTCGGAGTCGGTTGACCAAACTTCCACTCCACCGAACTCGTCATCAGCAACCGAACGCTGCACAATTAGAGCATTCATGGAAGGGTTAGCGGTAGATTTCTTCTTCCTCATCTCATCAAGCTTTTTCTGCGGCAAAGCTTCCTCATCTTTTTCAGCCATCTTTTTGAGGACACAATCCTTAGCGTAGTGGTTTTTCCCACCACAGTAGTAACAGCTCACTCCAGAATCACCATCTGCCTTCGGTTCCTTCTTAGGCTCTTCAACCTTCGGTTCATTGTTAACCTTTTCTGAACTATAACTCCCCTGCCAGTTTCGATTTTTGTTGCTGGGGAATCTATTCTTAAAGAACCTCTTGGGGTTAGATACCATCATAGCATACTCCTCAGATGTGAGGTCATACTCCTCCAAGTTGAAGTCTTCTTCCTCCATCACAGCTTTACTTTTTGAAAGGAGGGCTAGCGAACCTAGGCTTGAAACAACGTTCTTTTCCTGCAGCACAATCTTCTCCTGAGACTTGAGAATACCCACCAGTTTCGCCAAGGAATAAGATTTAAACTGTTCATGGGCTTTAACCGTGGACACAACTGCTCTCCACTCTGACCTTAAACCATTTAGAAACGTAACCTTCTGCTCGATAAGCTTCCTTTCGATGTCATGTTTGATCATCTTGCTGAGAAGATGATTGAAGCGATCGAACGTCTGGGTCACAGTTTCTTCGGCTCCTTGCCTAAATTCTCCAAACTTAGATAAGAGCAAGGTTTGGATAGAGTGTTCAAGATCCTCGTCTGTAGAGTACAGTTCACGAAGTCTATCCCAAACTTCCTTTGCCGTCGTGCATGAGCTTACCAACCTGAAGGTGTCGGACTGAAGGGCGAATCTGATCAATCGTAACGCCTTAATATTGCACTGGAATTTGTCCTTTTCATCTTGCGCAATATCTTTGATATCCTTCAGCAGATGATTATACTCCTTTTGAGTTTTAATAATCCTCGACGTTGCAGAGTGAGAAAAAGGTCCATTAATGATTGCTTCCCATATGAGGTATCCATTATCCTCATATCCTATAACGTAGTCTTCGAAGTGATGCGCCCAGACTTCATAATCATGGGTATATAGGATGGGAATCTTCGTGGTTGAACCGATGCTGTTGGAAATATTGATGGGATTCGATTGCGACTCGTCCATTATGATCGAAAAACCTGTTCAAAGATCAGACTTGTAATAACTCAGATTAGGGCAAAATAATAAATATCAAGATACATCAATAATGAGATGACGGCTCAATAAATATCAGTAATTGCGGAAAAACCCTAATTGAAACATTTTCACAGAAAAGAAGTGTATCGATTACACAGCCTCCTGCTCTGATACCAATTGATGAGATTAAAACTTAATCTTGAATATCGATTAGATCTTAAACAGGTGAATAAATATTTAAACAGTTAGAACGAATGCAAAATAAAGAACAACTCAACGATGAATCAAACGAGTCGAATGATTATAAACAAAACCCTCAGAAGAGCTCGATCAAGAACATCAACTGTTGAGGGTTGGAGGTTTACAAGAACGATAAAATCAATCTGCAATACTATCGTAATCGTTACTTCTGAATTCTTAACCTAATATGCATGCAAGCATATCTTTATATAATAAACCTAGCAAACTCATGGTTGGACAGGCCCAATACCGGAGTACAAAATAAGTGGACTATCAGCCGAGCCCAATGACGCAATCTTCAAACGAGTCTTCAACTCAACAACCTTAATAATAGTTTGAAAAAAAAACATTAATGAAGCATTTTATCGAGCATTTGGCGTGCATCATGAAAGTTTATTTCAAATCTGAAAATCAAGACAAAAAAAGGGTTGCTGGCCTGATTGTTTGCCTTGTTGGTTTTTTTCACTTCTTCGCAGAACCTAGGTGTCATTTACCCATGTGCACCAAATGTCCCCAACAAGACAACTGCAAAAATTTGTAAACAGGATTGACATAAATAAAGGCACCAAATTAAGGGAAAAACATAATTAGGGTGACTATATAAACTGACATGTGTGCTTAAATAATGGAAGTCTGTAAATTCGATAAACAACAAAACAACCCGATAATCAAATTTGGTGAAGAAACAAAAGCAGAATCAATTGACAGAAAAAAACCAACAAAAGTAGTTACTTTTTATACCAATATGATAATATATGACTTCTCTTTGAGAGTCTTCAAACAACCTCATCCTTCGGGTTCAGAAAAACAACAACAACAGAAAAGGATAAACATGTAAATTATGCAAAGCTTCAGCTAGCTAGTTAATAGTAAGCTCTAGGAACTTGACATCACTTCCAATGGGAAGAAATAAATCCAAATGAAATGAAAAATAAAATCGAAACCATATGTAAATTAACCATACCTTTCTTCAAGTCCAAAATTAAACCCTAAGTCGATCTCTTCTGATATAGAGAGGCAAACAATGATGTATGCATAAAATTGGGAAGAGTAAGCGGTGAGAGGTAGATTCGAAATCGACCTCGACGAGTCGAGGGTTAGAGAGAGACATAAGGAGATGATTAAAAGCAGCGGTGATATTCAGCGGAAGAAAACGATGAGTGGAAGAAAAGGATTGGCAGAGGGAACGGTGGGAGAGCAGAAGCAAACGCGTGTGAAGTTTGAAACGGTAAAAAAAAATAACAGGATGTACTGAAGATGGAAACGGTAAAAAATAAATAACTGAATGTACTGTTCATAAGAACATTGAGATTTAATTGTATACTTAATAGGTAAATAGCGGATTTATTGGAGAAAAAAAAAGGAAAATTCCAAAGGACTTTTTTTTTTCAAAAAACTGAAATATGGTTTAACTTGCTAATGACAACAATTAAAAAAAATCACAATCGATGTTCTTTCCTTTTTCTCTAATTCTCCTCGCTTCTTGGTCTCGCACATAGATGCGGTCGCATCACACACCTCAATTGCTCTTAATGGTTGATCATTTACAAGTTGTTTATATGATAATCCAAATCTTTTATTGAAATTTGTTTTTATCTAGTTCACCAAGGCGCCAATGAAAACAGAAATTGGAATAAGTAAAATAAGTGATTTATGATTTTCCGAATGAACGAGATTTATGAATTGTGATTGAAAAATGATTTCTTATTTCATAATAGAATGTGATTTATGATTCTTTGAACAAAAACTTGTTTTTGTTTTTTGATTTTGATTTATTAATTGATAACGTGCCCTTGGCATGAAGGAAGAAGTCGCGGATAGACACGCCATAGAATGCCCTAGGCATGCCACACCTAGCCGACCAAGCCTGACGGAGTCTAGCGCTCGTCAGCGCCTCTAAGAGTAGGGCGCTCGCGGAGAAAGCTCGGCACTGCTAAAGGCGTCTTCTACTCCGAGACAAATATAACGGCCTCAGGCGACAAGGAAGATGCTTAGAACATTACTGCCTAAACCAATCGTTGGTTCTGACAGATTAAGGATCACAATTATCCAATCAACATCCCTGATTCGGTCGGGTCTAACGCCCTTGTCCCGTATGAACTAGCAGAGGGACTTAATATAAAAGGCTACCCCAGGTGCCTTGGAAGGTAAGTCATCTTCTCCTAATTTACACACAATACAGTCCCAAGTCTATCTACTGACTTGGCCGCCAGAGCATTTTCCTGGGAGCCTCCTCCCGGAGAACGACTGATGATAATTTCTCGTTGTGACCTCACAGGTTCATCGGAATCATCAGAGATGTACGACACCACCGTCCGGGGACCAAGTCACATCATTTGGTGCCATCTGTAGTGTCACGAAAAACAAACAAAAAACACACTCCTCATTGGTGAAAGAATTGCGTCCAACAACACCGGTGGGACACCAACCAGCCCCATCAGACCTATGATGTCGTTAGAACCAACCACCACCCCGATTCTCACATTGCTCATCAGTGAAGCATCACAAAAGGGCTCAACGGTAACCACCACTCCAACAACCGAGTCATAGAGATCGGTCGTTGAAGGACCAACTTCCTCCGCCGCCATAACACTACAAAGCGCTCCAATGCAAACACCACAACTAACAGTGATATAAAAGAGTACAACACCGCCAACGGTGGAAAACGTCAGCGCCACACCGACTTCCTCGCAACCACCACCGGTATACTAGATGATAGGCGAATAACTGATGGTTTTCCAAACACCGCCATTGAACCAGATGGTGAAAAATCAAACAATGACTTTCCAAACACCGCCACTAAACCAAATGGTGATAGATCAAACAATCGCTTTCCAAACACCTCCATTTGTGACAAACATACCCTTCAACACCATAATCCCACATTATCAGCCAATAGTGTCTAATAATCATCTCGCACAAAACTCACCCCTCTTGCCCAGCCAAACTCTAACCTTCCCATTTCCACAACAAGCGTTCAATGGGCCAAATCTTGGCCACTCCTCGGGATATAACAACATGCTTATGCAACCGTACATACCAATCAACAATATAACCCATAGGGTACCCTCCCCATCCCAAACAAAGACTGCCTATCACGCAGCGTAACATCTCCATTCACCAAGGAGCTCTTAGACTACGAAATCCCAAACACAACAAAGTTACCACATCTCAAGACCTACAATGGAACCACAAATCCTGATAACCACATTGACACTTACGAGTGGACGATGACCTCACTCAAGTTATACGTGCGATTCTGGTGAACGTACTTCCTGACAACCCTAGACGGCAACGCAGGAACGTGGTTCAAGACGCTGTCACCAGGGAGCTTCTACAACTTCGGAAAATTAAAGTATCTCTTCTTGACAAATTTCATACAACTGCGTAAATACAAGGGAGATTCACACTCGATTATTGGCTGCAAGCAAAAGGAAGGAGAGACAGTGCGGGAATACTTCACTAGGTTCACTAATGCTACACCGGATGACCCGGGCCACAGCGAGGGATTAATAGCAGGCGCATTCACATGGGGCCTCCTCCCACGACCGCTGTCTCAGAAGCTAATGGGGGAAAAACCGCAGACACGGGCAGAGCTAAAAGAGAAAGTAGAATGTTACCTAAGACAAGAGGAAGGAGAGGTAACAAAGCAAGCATACCTGAACACCATGACCGCCTCAGTCACAAAGTGCTAGATCTCACCATCGCCTCACCCCGAGACCCAAGGCAGGGGTAGACACTTTGGGCGAGGTAAGCGCTCGCAAGGACGCTTTAGGCCACTCTAAAGAGATGAAAGACTAGGCAGGCGACCAGACGTCTATGTAGTTTCTGACAAGCAACTGGTGAAGGGAGGAAAAGGACGGTACCGTGAGTACCACAAGAGTAAGATGCATGACACCGTCAACTGATCAGCGTTAAAAAGGGATATAGAAGAAAAACAATAGAAAGGGAACCTCGTCGAGGTAGCACGAAGCCTCTGTGCTAAGTTTGATGTTGAGAATGTCAAGGACGCAACTAGGGAGCGTGATCGACCTCACGAAATCCTGATGATACGGTCCAAGAGGGGAAGGCAGGAGGAACATGGTGATGTAGACAGTCTTACTAGATCCATGCAACGATTAATGTTTTCAGCGAAAGTTCCTCGATAGGCGGGCTAGCGAGGCAACAGCCCACTCATAATCCATGGGCCCATCAAAAATGTTACGATCCACCGGGTGTACATTGATACGGGAAGTTTAGCGGACATCATCTACAAGCATTGTTTCTGTCTTCTACACGACAGGTGGTAGGATAGCCTCAAACCCGCAACAAGAAGACTAGCAGGTTTCTCAGGGCACAACCTATGGCCCCTAAGCACGATCCACTTGCCCTTCATGCTGACCAGCCACGACCAAACAAAGAATAAGACAACTCACATAGATTTTTTCATGATAAGGCATCCCGTAGAGCATTACATCATCGTTGGACGAACGACCCTACTCAAATTCGGGGCAGTCTCATCAACAATGCATGGAATAATAAAGTTCAGCACAACAGAAGGACCAGGGACGGTCCTGGCAACACCGCCAAGAGAGTTACAATGTTATGAAATCATGCAGCTAGAAGAGATCATGCAAGAAAGCAAAAAGTCATGGTTAGAGCCGACAAGTGGAAAAGAAATCATCAATAAGGAATAATCAGACCCATCGATCGATGTAGGCAGTAACCTCCCACTAGCAACAAGATAGGAATTGATTAACCTCTTGAAGAAATACTAGCACGCCTTCGCTTGGACCCCTACGGACATGGTATGAGTATATAGGAAGGTTATAGAGCACAAACTTATGATCAAGACAGACACTAAAGAAACCAGAAAAAATGGTTTAAGAGGGAGATAGGAATAGGGCAATCAATGTTGAGGTTACTATGCTGACCAAGGTAGGGATACTTCGGGAAGCAGTTTTCCCAACTTATATTGCCAACCTCGTCATGGTGAGAAATCATGATGGATCATGGCGCATGTGCATCGACTATTCCGATCTAAACAAGGCATGCCCCAAAGACTGCTACCCCCTACCAGAAATTGATCAAAAAGTTGAATCCTTGCAAGGTTTCAAGCTAAAATGCTTCTTAGACGCATATAAGGGGTACCATCAATTCTTGATGAGCAAGGAGGACGAGGAGAAAACAACTTTCTACATGGACCACGGGGCTTTCTTCTACACCAAGATGTCGTTCATACTGAAGAATGCAGGGGCGACCTATCAACGCCTTGTCGACTCTATTTTCACGAAGCAAATCGGAAGAAACATCAAAGTATACGTCGATGATACGGTCATAAAAAGCCCAGATGACATGAGGTTACTGGAAGACGTGGAAGAAACATTCAGAACATTGGAGAAGGTCAGGATGAAATTAAATCCAGGAAAATGTACCTTCGATGTCTAGGAAGGCCAATTCTTGGGATACTACATTAGCACAAAAGGAATTCAGCCTAGCCTAACCAAGGTGGAAGAGTTGATGGAGGTGCTATCCCCATACACCTTGCAGGACGCTCAAGGGTGAACAGTAAACTGACCGCACTAAGCCATTTCATTTCCAAATCAGCAGAGAAAGCCTTGTCGCTCTTCCACAGCCTTAAAGGATGCATCGAAAAGAACAACTTCCAATGGAAAATAATAGTAGAAGCACCAGACTAGCAAATTAAGGAAGCCTTGCATAAATTACCTACATTGTCCAGTCCAGTTCCAGGCAAAACACTGCAAGTATACCACTTAGACTTAGATGATGCCATCTCTTCAGTACTGGTTGTAGAAAGGTAAGGAAGGCAAGCACCGATTTACTTCATTAGCCGAGCACTAAAAGGCCTCAAAACCAACTAACCCATCCTTGAAAAATTATTTCCAGAACTTATCTACATAGCACGATGCTTGAGGCTCTATTTCAAAGTGCAACAGATAGAAGTTCTAAGAAACTGCACGATCAAACAAATACTACTCAAGCCGGAAACATCCGGGCGACTGGCGAAACGGGCAATCAAGCTGGGGGAATATCACGTCAGCTATTGCCCGTGTACTAGCATCAAGGGGCAGGCGTTAGCAGATTTTCTTCTCAAAATTTCGGGCAAAGCAAAGACAGTAATCCAGACGAAAGAGTCACCAGGGATAGGCTAGCCAGGGGACAGCCAGAAGTGGACCTTATACACCGATGGAGCATCCAATAAAGAAGGGTCGGGGGCTGGCATGATCTTAAGCCTAGAGGGGGAAGAGATCACCTACTATGACAACTCGTAAATTCCTATCAAGAAAGTCAACCAAATCAATCAAAAGTTCAGGCTTGTTTCTGTTATCATTTAACTGTGTTAAGGGTCATATATAGGTTTCTAAGCCTTGTGCACTTAAGGAATGGGTGTTATGAAGTATTAGCTTGAGATCAGAAGGATGCAACCGAACCAGAAAATCCAACATATGAGGTTCACGGTCGCAAACCCTATTCACGGCCATGAACTCTCTCTAGGCCATGATCTCTTCCATATAAGTATAAGTTTCCTTCATTCATCATTCATTTCTTCTTGTTCCAACCAAGAACTTGAGTTCTCTCTCAAGTATCATCCACCAAAAACTCATATTTCTTCTCTTAAAAGGTTAGAAACACATCTCCCTTGTTGTTACTTGAAAGCCCTTACCTTTCCATCTTGATTCGTCACCTTTTCATCACTTTTTCTTCAAGATCTTCAAGTTTTGGGTCGTGAACCCTTCAAGTGTTCATCATTGGGCGTGAACCATTCATATTGGGCCGTGAACACTTCATGTGTTCTTGGGCCGTGAGCACACCATAGGGCCGTGAACCCTCCTTCAACCTCCTAACTTACTTCTAACACTCCTTTGGTGAGTTATTCTTACACCCTAGGTTTTTTCCTAGACGCCTTTGTAGTTATATTCACTAAATATATACATATATGTGTGATAATATGCTAATTAGGACTCGTTTGTGCTTCGGGACTTCACTCGTGAAACATATCATCCTATATCATATCTTCAATCGAACCTCCAACATAAGGTGAGCTCATACCCCTACAATAAACCTTTTACATGTTTTAAATGCTTTTTAGTATGGGGGGGAGGGGGAATACAAGTTCAAACATAATAGAGTTGTATTTGTTTATACATTTGATTACTTGCAAACAAAAGGACTTTACCGTTTTCAAACATTGTTAAACTTCATTTCAAAACCCTTTTCAAACTACTTATAAACTCTTTTAGTTTCAAAACCATCTTCATATAGATATTTGAGTATAAGTATGCTTTAATGGACTTAGGACTAATGTTAATGACCTTGACTCCTGTTCCTTGTTTGGTTGTGGGCTTAGGGTAGGATTCACTAATCCGATTGTCGATTAACTTATGATTATACATACTAAATACTTATATGAATATTAAATCTCATCCTCAAGGTTATACTTAACTTATTTGTTTATCCTTAACAATTGGGTCTTTTCAACAAGTCAGTTATACAACAAACATACTAGTAAACCATAATAGGTATAGTTTAGATATCATACATATACAGATACATATACATATACATATACAAGAATAAGAAGTAACACTATACATATACATTTACAAACGGAACGTATACATTTTCAAAAGGAACACACACATAAATATACAAGAAACAGAAGGAACATACACACTATACATGTACATGTTAACTAAAATGTCAGCCACTACTTCACGTCATAGCAATAATTCTTGTTATGTCGAGCTTTGTAACTAGAGTCTCTTGGAGGGAGAGCGGACATTGTATGTATAAATCTATACGGGACAAACAATCCCACATCCCGACTATTAGCTACAGTTTGGCCGGCAGGCCAAGGGGTGACAAATGTCACATTAGTTTCGACGCCAACAGGTTGTCATGTTTACACTGGTCAATCAGTATGGTTATAACCACATCACATTTTAATCCTAATTAACCAGTTTAATAATAGGGTAGTTAGTACACCAGTAGTGTAATTTTTAAGAAATACTACTACATTAATACTTTTCACAAATAGAACGGAACGGTTTTATGGAGTGGAAACCACATTTTCAGTTGTAAAGCAGAGAGTATAGGACTTTCTGGAATTTACTCAATCATATTCTTAAAATTAAAGCAACCATAACTAACTCTTATGAACTCACCAGCTTAAATGTTGATCCTCTCTTCAAAATAACTTGTATTCTCAGGAATCCAGTAGACAGGTACACTCCCGAAGCTTCTAAGAAGACAACCTAGCCGTGCTGCATCTTTTGTCTTTTGTTATCTACTTTTGTTGTCGAATATCTAATGTATGTATACTTATGTAAAAACTTATACATTATTAATGCAATGGTTTTTGTACTATGATTTCTATAATGCATGTGTTGTGATACTTGACATGACATCCTCTGACCCCAAACATTTCCACCGTTTCGGTTGGGGGTGTGACAAATTGGTATCAGAGCATTGTTTATAGTGAACTCAGTATATCAGTCATAAAA
This sequence comes from Lactuca sativa, assembly GCF_002870075.4. NCBI lineage: Eukaryota > Viridiplantae > Streptophyta > Magnoliopsida > Asterales > Asteraceae > Lactuca > Lactuca sativa. Next base: position 76,970,581 of record NC_056624.2, on the reverse strand, counting down.
GATATACAACTATAAACACATTGGGATAAAAACACTCTGACCAAGAATTATACTTTAAAATATAACAATATTTTATAAAAGTATAAATACATGCAAAATATATATACTAGAACGAGTATCACAAGAAGAACAAAACAAAAGTATATGGATGTTGGACACTACAGTTAAACTGGACAGTTATGTAATCATATCTAAGATCAATATAGTCTGATCAACTATATTTATTTGAGATATGACCAACATGTGTTTGAGAGTGATTTTAGTGTTGCAACAAGTCTAAAACTTACCTAAGTACCAGAAGAATACTAGAACCAAACATAAAGTTTAAAATATTGTAGGAGTTTTTATGATGCTATAGCAACAAAACTGAAAACTTATCAACTTCTTATATCAGGAAGTTCTAGAATCAAACATATAATTAAAATACTAAAGGAGTATTTTAGGAACCATAAATAACTTTTGGGAAATTTTAAAAGACCTTTTTCTGGTAGATCTATAATTACTAAGTGTATACGTTAGGCTAATATATAGTTGAGATTTTATAGACTTAGAATAGGTGATTTTCACTCTATTTCCTGTTCCTTCTTTGGTTGTGGTCTTGGAGTAAAATCACTTATATGATCTGAATTATATATGATCTGAATTATATATGATCTGTACACACTATGTAATTATAAAAGATTGGAAAGGATCACTTTCGTAAATTTAAATTTTATTAATTCCATAGATTCTTTAGACATTCCCATTCTCATATAAACCACTTAGATAGATGTAGCCACTCCAACAACCAATAGAAGAGTCAATAAGGATACATAAGAGTTTCATTAAGAGAATTCTGAGAAAGAAACTGTTGAGGAGAAGAGAAACTATAGAAATCACCAAGTACCCCTAACCTATTAAAGACACCGATGAGAGGTTCGCATGAACTTCTGAGATTCGAACTCTCCATTATGAAGTAATGGAGATCAATGTCAGAATCGGAAGTAATACGAAATAGGAATTCAATATACCTATGGAGAAGAAGGACGCCATATAGATACCAGGAGAGGATGAATCATTACCACCCAAAGTAGAATGGAGAAAATAGGAAAACCACGCGTGATTCATGCGAAGTGTTTGAGTACCTTTTTTGTCACCCTAATAACTAATAAATTGATTTGACCTAGTGAGTTAGTGATTATACTACTCACGTTAGATAATAAGCTTGTCGCCTATTCTTGTCACGACTGATAATAGTAAATCGGATCACGAAATCTCATTTGAGAGTTATTATTTCTCAAATTCATAAGTCTATTTTATGTAGACTATGTTAAGAATTGTTTTCAAATCCTTTCGTAAGTTGGAAAATGATATCCATCAGTAAAAGATAACTTAGCTAGGAAGACACTCGTTTTATAACCATTCTAAAAACTTACCTCTGCCCTTTGACTGGGAATCCATCATAGGGATGTAGTTCGAAACATTGAGAACCATTTAACAAAACGACAAATTTATATGTATATATAAATGATTAAAATACATCTAAAGACAACTATCGTTGCTCACCAGCTTATTTTCCTCATTGTGTAACAGAATCATGCCTCCGAAGAAACATAACCAACCCTCCGGTAAAACACCAATCCTTTAGATAGATTTGGCTACGTTTCAAGCTGCAGTCACAATAGCCGTAGTAGCTGTCATGAGCACTTTAATGCTAACAACGCAAATGTTAGTGGAAATGTTATCGACAATCCTGATCGTGGTGATAACCAAGTACATCAACGAGTGCCTGCCTGTAGGGATACGCCGAACCTCAAACCCAAGAGCAAGAAACGAATATTCTAGGATAAGAAGAAATGTAAAAGATCTCAAAAGTTAGCCAAGAGACAACAACCTGTGGCAACCTCTGTGGCCACGACATATGTTTATCCTGCTACCGTTCCTACTGTGGTCCCGGTTACTCCTATTCTCGCAGAGTAATATGCCGAAAACCTGCCTAAGTGTAAAAAGTGTAATTACCATCATCATGGATACTGTCGAATGATGCATTGCATGAACTGCAACAGGAACAAACATACTACTCATTTCTGCAGAATTCTGATCTGCACCTTACTTCAACCACCAATGATGGGACTAGTCCAATATGTCATCTTTATGGTGAAATAGGACATTTCAAGAGGGACTGTCCAATAGAGAGGAATGGCGGGGGAGCAAGAGTAGTATGACCCCGGAACATGTGGAAGCATCAAAGAACCCTGCTATATTTTTGGTACGCTTCCAAACCCCAATAATTATTTATAATTGTACTTACTCTCTCGTTCGAACCAAATCACAACACTCATATAAAACTAAAAACCCTAGTAGGTAAGCTATGATGGCTTAGTGTATAGATTAGAGTCATTTATAATTAAGATCTATAGACTTAGAGTGAGTAATTTCGCCTCATTTCCTATTCCTTGTTTGGTTGTGGATGAGCCAAGTATGAGTCTTATCATGAACTTCAGAGCAAAATCCCACAGGCTAACTATAACAATCATAGATACCCGAATGAAGGTAGTAGCGGATTGCAATGGGCTTCATAATCAAGTAACCCAAGGCAACAGGTGGACTCAATACCATTTTGGGTGATCATCGACATGTTAACCAAGTCTGCGCACTTCCTACAATTTCTTTTTAAAGAAACAGACAGAATAGAGAAGTTAACTAGAACGTGTGTCCAAGAGATTAGTTAGATTGCCCAGTGCTCCAATATTCACTATCTCTGTTGAGATAGTAGAATCATCTCCCAGTTCAGGCAGTCACTTCAGAAATCTTTGGGAACTAGTCTAGTCATGATGCATTAGCCTACCATCCACAAACCGACATACAAATCCCATGAAGCGGCTTGTCGAGCCTCTCAAAGAGTTCACCATTAAACAAATCCCAAGAGGGGAAAATAGAAGAGCAGATGCCTTCAGTAAGCTAGCGTCAACGTGCATCGATCACATGTCTAAGAAGGTCCTAGTGGAATGTGACATCCCCATTTTCGCGACCAGAAAAGACCGACTTTGTTTATGCTTTGTTTAAAAATCAAAGTAATATTTTAAATAAAAGTGTCGTGGAATTTGTTCCCAAAACAAAATATGATAAAGATTTATCAAAGCATTTCCGAAGAAATGTATTTGTTTAAAAACCTCGGGATGTAATGTTCGATACAGATCAAAAGCATACACAGTACAATATAAGTCGTACAACATTTATCTATATCTACAGACCTATAATATGTAATCCCTCATCCACACATCACATCTATGCTCGAGTGCCACTTCCTGTAATACAAGAAACTGAGTGGGTCAAGCTTTGGATCCTGGTGAGCACATAGGGTTTTCATCCCACAATAAATAAGTGTATTAATTTCATCAAACCAAACAACCTGATTACCCGTTCTCGTTATCCTCACTTTACGTCCCTAAAACATCTATCATAAGGGACCTATCCTAAGTATTTTCATCGGGATGGACACTATTGCAAAGGGGGTTCCTTAGCAATAATTTTCTGTAAAGCAACCATGAGGGGGATGGAGTACACCGGTGAACACGTCGTTCATAAACACCTACAGGTTGTGAGCCTGCTAGCGTTCCACTGGAATGTCTAGAATAGTCCGTGGTCGTCATCTATACTCCGCTAGATGACTGGATCATTGTCAACATCGAGGCCTCTCATCATTTTATCGTACATCATCTATTTCATCTACCCATGTTTTACCCCAATATTTTTGTAGATATAAAATACATATACAGTTTAAATCATTTAAAACTCGTACAAAATTGTTCATCCATCATAGATATCAAGTAAACATATAATATGCACACATAGCACGTAATTAATATAAAATACTTCATATCTATGTGTAAGATGAAAATGACTATGCACTCACTTGTTAAAGTGACGACTCAAAATTCGAGCAGCATTTCGCTTCTTAACAATATGATTTCCTTCGACGAAACCTAGTATTATTATCACTAGATTTTAGTCTAATATTCACTGCGACAAAATATTAGTCTAGATTCATCAGTAACTCAGAGTCTACTTCATGATCAATCAAGTAAGGAACAACTAGGTACGATCATATCGGAGGTAGGGTCCGTTTGGTATACGAAGTATGCTGTTTGGAAATCTCACTTTAAACACCTCACTAAATCACAACATAAACATCTTTACCGTAAGTAGATTAATCAGTATAACAAATTTGAACCACTGATAAATATTATTTATAGGTTCATAATAACGATATTATATTTAAATATAAGCTATATTTAAAGTACAGTAGGCGTATCTCCTAGGTTCATAATAACGATATTATATTTAAATATAAGCTATTATTAAAGTACGGTAGGCGTATCTCACTTACAGTGGGTTTTGCTAAAAACCGGGCTCCAATGGAGCAGAGCTTCTGAGCTGACAATCTCTTTTTCTTGGATCCGTCGGATGCTCGGGAGCTTTCTTCTAGCGCTAGGGGAGTTTCCTAGGGCTTTAGGGGGGTTGTGGGAGGTTTAGAGAGAAGTTAGAGAGAGAAAGAGAAAGGTGGAGGTGTGAAGAAATGAGGATGGAAGGGGTTCTACTTATAGGTGAAATATGGCTCAACTTTGTGCGACATGTCGCCATCTAGTGGCAACACTTGGGGAGAAAACAATGTCCTAGATTCAACCACGTCACCCCCTTCGCAGCAGCATCCTGCCGACTTCTAAACCCCATAACTTTTGCATACGAGCGTTATTTTTGATGTTCTTTATATACACATATAGGGGGAGACATAATATACAACTTTTTTTTAGACTCTGTCGGCTAATTCTTGACTGATTTTAAATTTAACAGTATGAGAAGATTATATATTGTTAAATGACTGCGTAAAATTCTTAACTTCTACATATGGACTCCGTTTTCGTCTGTCTTTTTATTTTTGAGCTCCTATTAATGCGATCTTCAATTCTCATTAAGGTCGCATTTTCCAGAAACCACTCGATCTAAAATTCGAATTCCGGGTTGTGCACGGCTATGCCAAATCTTAGAAAAATCATAACTTCCTCATAAAAAGTCAGAATTGGGCGTTCTTTTTATGCACACTCTCGGTTTAACATATACTACGACTTTTGTTTAGATCGCTAAGGCTAAAAAGTACTTTATCGTAAATTCACTATTTACGTCACGCAGCGTCGTGCTGGTTTTGTCGTGAAACTTCGACATGTCATAACTTATTCGTTATAACTTGGATTTTGGTGTTCTTTATATGTTCGGAATCCTTGTCACGACCACTACTGCTTTCTTCATCGATATCAGGTTTATCTAACACTTTAATTTTGACGCTTATTTTTATCTTTTATTTATTATACCTTTATAAATAAGTATAAAACACATAAATTCACATAATACTCAAATAATTCATCTTTATTACTTCAAAATAGATTACAATGGTTGACCTAACTATCACTTCACTGCACTATTGCTTAGTACAGAAACACGGGCGTTACAATTCTCTCCCCTTAGGATGATTCCATCCCGATATCATGTATCAACAAACAGATGTAGATAGCGACTCATCATATCACTCTCTGTTTCCCAGTTGAGATTTGGCCCATCCATTTGTTTCCAACGGAAAGCACTCTGTCGACCATCTTGCATCATAACTTCTTAGTCTTATGGTCAATGATTGCCTCGGGCTCTTCAATTAGCCTCTTATTCTCATCCATCCTTAACTTTGAGATCGGAATTATGTTGGGAACTTTACCCGTGAACTTCCTCAAATAACACACATGGAAGGTGTTATGAATACCATCTAGTTCTTTGGGTAATTCGAGCATGTAATCTTGGTTCCCAATATTTTGAAGAACTTTGAATGGTCCAATAAACCTCGGACTCAACTTTCCTCATTTCTAGAATCTTATAAGTCCCTTCCACGGTGAAACTTTAAGCAAAACTGAATCTCCAACTTCAAATGTCATCGGTCGTCTTTTCTTGTCAGCATAGCTCTTTTGACGATCCTGAGCTGCTAACATGCTTTCCATGATCACCTTCAGCTTTTCAGTAGTCTGTTGGACTATCTCGGTTCCCATAAACTACTTTTCCCCAGCCTCAAGCCAACAAGACGGCGTGCAACGCTTCTGTCCATACAAATCTTGATAAGGTGCCATCTTGATGCTTGAGTGGAAACTATTATTGTAGGAAAACTCTACCGGAGGTAAGTGCTTTTCCCAGTTACCTTGGAAATCAAGGGTACATGTTCTCAACATATCTTCAAAATTTTGAATCGTTCTTTTGCTCTGACCATCCGTCTGCGGATGGTAAGCTGTACTTAAACATAACTTCATACCCAATTCCTCTTATAGACTTCTGCAAAACCTTGATGTGAAATGACTACCACGATCTGATGCATTTGTTAGAGGAACACGGTGAAGTCTTACGACCTCCTTCGCATAAGCATCGGTGAGCTTATCCATAGACCACATATCGTTGGCTGCTATAAAGTGTGCACTCTTAGTGAAACGATCCATGACTACCAAATCATGTCGTGACCATTCTTCGTTCTGGGTAGTTTAGTCACAAAATCCATGGTGATGTCTTCCCATTTACCCATGGGTACAGGTAAAGGTTCTAAACTCCTATATGGTTTCTGATGTTGTGCCTTAACCCTTGCACAAGTTACACACTCGGCCACATACTTTTCAACATCGAGCTTTATTGTCGGCCACCAGTAGTAGGGTTTTAGATCCCTATACATTTTAGTGCTGCCAGGATGAATTGAGTACATGGTATTGCGAGCTTCTTCTATCAAAAGATCTTTTACTCCTCCTGTCTTAGGTACCCAAATCCTATTTTGGAATACCTTCGATCCTTGGCTATTTGTACCGAACTCCAACATTTTTCCTAAACGTTTTTCCATTCGGTCATTTTTCTCTAAAGCTTCTTCTTGAGCTTTCTTGATACTTTCCACAATAGTCGATACAACTTCTATTTTCAACGCTCTTGGCCTTTTTCTTTCAAGGTTGACTTTTCGACTTAGAGCATCAACGACAACATTTGCTTTACCAGGATGGTAAAGTATCTCATAGTCGTAGTCCTTGAGTAACTCTAGCCAGTGTCGTTGTCTCATGTTCAATTCCTTTTGATTAAATAGATACCGGAGACTCATATGATCAGTGAAAAGTTTGCACTTTGTGCCATAGAGATAATGCCTCCATATCTTTAGGGCGAATACTATCCCTGCCAACTCCAGATCATGAGTGTGGTAGTTCTTTTCATGCTCTTTCAATTGTCGAGATATATATGCTATCACCTTTACTCTTTAAGTTAGAATACATCTTAACCCGACTCCCGACGCATCGCTATATACTGTGAAGTCTTCAATTCTATCGGGTAGAGAAAGAATTGGTGCTTCATATAACTTCTTCTTTAGCTTCTCGAATGCTTCTTCGTGCTTCTCGATCCACATATATGTAGCTCCTTTGTGGGCCAAAGTTTTCAATGGAGCAGCTATCAAAGAAAAGCCTTGGATAAACCTTCGGTAATATCCAGCTAATCCCAAAAAGCTTTGAATCTCTGTGGGACTTTTCGGTCGTTCCCACTTCATCACAGCTTCGATCTTTGTTGGGTAAACTATTATCCCTTCTTGGTTAACCACATGACCCAAGAATTGGACTTCTCGGATCCAAAAATCGCATTTGGAGAACTTTGCATATAGCATCTCCCTCTTCAACACTTCCAACATTTCTCGTAGATTCTTTCCAAGCTCCTCCTGGCTTTTTGAGTAAATCAGAATGTCATCTATGAACACAATCACGGATTTATTGAAGAATGGTTTACAAACCTTGTTCAACAAATCCATGAACGGTGCTGGAGTATTGGTTAGTCCAAAGGACATAACCAAGAACTTGTAGTGTCCATATCTTCTTCTGAATGCAGTCTTCTGAATATCATGCTCTCTCACTTTTAGTTGATGATATCTTGACCTAAGATCGATCTTTGAGAAGTAGCTCGAACCTTGCAGTTGATCGAATAGGTCATCAATCCTTGGTAATGAATACTTGTTCTTCACCGTTGCCTTGTTCAACTCTCGGTAGTCTATACACATTATCATGCTTGCGTCCTTCTTTTTCACGAATAACATTGGAGCTCCCCAGGGTGATGAACTAGGTCGAATGAAACAGTTGTCCAACAACTCCTGAAGTTGCATGATAAGCTCCTTCATCTCCGTCGGTGCTAATTGGTACGGTGCTTTTGCTATTGGTGTCATTCCTGGTAACAAGTCTATTCGGAACTCTACTTGTCTATCAGGCGGTAATCTGGGAAGATCTTCGGGAAAGACTTCAAGATAATCACATACCACTGGTATACTTTCCTTTTCCTTCTTTTGCTTCTTAGCATTGATCACGAATTCCAAGTATGATGTGCATCCTTTAGACAAACATTTGTTGGCTTTCATTAGGGAAATGATTCTAGAGTTTATTCTGCGTTTGTCCCTGTACACCATAAATGACACTTTTTCGGGTGGGTTTACTCGTACTATCTTCTTCCTACAAAGTATCTCGGCATCGTTGGCACTAAGCCAATCCATCCCCAGAACGATGTCGAAACCGTTCAACTCTATGGGTAACAACTCTTTATGGAATTCGCTTATGTTTAAGTCGATGACGATGTTCTTATAATGATCACTAACAGGTATGAACTTGCCACTGGCAACTTCCATAACTAGGGCATTATCAAGTTTTTCTACAGGCAATGCTAGTTTCTTACCAAATTTATGCGATACAAAGGAGTCGTTCGCTCCTATTGACCCTATTGCGTAGCTCTCGTATGAGTCTAACCATTGTAGGGACGAGTCTTTCACTCGAAGGATTATCCGAGCCTCGTTGCATGTGATGGTATTCAGGTGGTGGCAAATTGGCATTACGAGGAGGCCTTCAACGGCTGAGGACTGGTTTGGGTTGAGTCAGAGGTTTCCCTAGGGTAAGCCTAGGATGAAGTGGTGCTGGGAGCAAAATTAGTAGAAAAGGGACCTGGTGGAGTCGAAGCAGTTCTTGAGAAAAGTACGGATAGATGTGGAAGGTAGTATGGGCCCGTACTACTGAAAGTAGAGGATCCGTACTCGATTCGGGAAAGGCCGAGACAAGACTGGGAACCTGGTAGTGCGTGTGTTTGGTCTCGCAGCAGTGATAAGTATTCTGATAGTGGTTGTGTTATATCTTCAGCATGGTGACGTTGCGAGAGAGACCAGTGGGCGGATCAGGCGCCGGAGAGGGATCAGGCTCGGGTTCAGGGACTGAGCAGCTCGAGGAGCGTACGAGGGAGTTTATATCAGCAGAGGTTACGCGCAGCATACTAGACCAAACTCCTGTGATCTTCGGCACGGTCAAGGAGGGTATACTGGAGATTTTGGACGAGAGGCTGTGAGCCTTCCGTACAGAGATGATGGCTTTGATGGGGGCTCGTACTTTGACATTCCGAAAGTTCAGGGCCTACGGGGCACCAGATTATCATGGGGCTAGGGACCCCATTGCTAGCTGCAGGTGGTTGGCTGACGTTGCCAACGCTTTTCGTACGAGTCGGTGTCTCGAGGGGGGACAAGGTCAGACCTGCCTCCTGTCTTCTGAAGGACAGAGCGATGGATTAGTGGGAGGAGATTGGTCATGCCATTGGTGATGATGTCGCGTTGGACGCGATGACATGGAGTGACTTCTCGGCCAGGTTTAGGGCTGAGTTTTCACCGATTATTGAGGTGCAATAGTTGGCACGGGAGTTTCAAGATTTGACGCAGACTACTGAGACTGTGGCGGAGATCACCGCCAAGTTCAGAGAGAGGGCCCTCCTTGTTCCGCAGTATGTCGCGGACGAGGAGATGAAGAAGGCACGATATCACGAGATGTTGAAGGCTGAAATCAGGGAGTTCGTGAGCAGGTCCGTTTGTTAGACGCTGGAAGACATGATTTCCCGGGCTAGAGGGAGGGAAATTGATTTAGGGCAGATCCGGAAGAGGAATCCGGATGAGGTTCAGGTAGCCACAGGTTCGGGCAAAAGGCTCAAGGGATCAAATTCGAGATCGAGGGATTATCAGGACCACGGCCGGTGCGGGAAGTGTGGCAGGACGCACGGGGGTGTGTGCAGGAGCGGTAGCGGTGGTGAGTCTGGTTGCTTCAAGTGCGGTCGGACTGGTCATTTTAGCAGGGATTGCACTGTTACCACCACACCGGATCAGATTGGATATGTTTTCACTACAATCAGTGGGGCCACAAGAAGGCCCAGTGCCCCAGTTTGCTTTCGGCAGGACGGGTGATGGCACCTGCCCCTGCAACCTTGAGGATCACAGACGGCCGTCAGGGCCGAGCAGAGGCGTCTGCGGTAGTAGGCAGGGCTTTTCAGATGACTACCATGGAGGCGCGAGCAGCGCCACATGTTGTAGGTGTGTAATTTCTATTCATTGTTGACTTTTATTTATGATTATTTTTGTTATGGTTCTTCATCGTTATTGGTATGAGTAATGTATTATGGTGTGGCCTGCTTATTAGTATGATATATGCCATCTGCATACCTTGGATCTTAGATTGATGAGTAGACGTAATTCTTCAATAGAGCAGGTTACTTAGGGTGCAGTAACTGTAGCACATCTGTGAGGGACTTGGAGTGTCTCGCTTGTTCAGGAATGGGTCGTATTGGAGCTGGATTGGTAAGATCCCTAGCTATGGTAAGCTTGGGCTTTTCATCAAGATTGATTTCGGAATGGTAGTAAGGATTGGGAATTCTTTCCAAGCCTTAAGCAATGAGGTATAGACAGGACCAAACTGGGGGAAAACCCTCCGAGTATACAAGGGTAAGAGTACGCAGATCCAGAATGAGTACGCGACCTCCGAGAAGAAAATATAGTAGCACAGCGATTGATGGATTGAGGAGTTCAGTATTGGGAGTTTGAGGAACTTCCCCGTAGTTAGTTCATGTAATCAAAATGGTTAGTAGTTGGTTGGGAATCCAGGATTGGAAGACCGCCTGTAGGACTCTAGTGAGTCGGAATGAGGATCTTGAGAACAGTTAGCAAGAGATGCTTTCGTGTTTGTAGTCAGTGGTAGAGACAGCATGTAGGGTTGTGTGGATTCAGTAGTTAGGCGTTGAAAACTTCCCAAAGATAGTTTCATGTATCCGGATTAGTAGATGGTTGGTTTGGGAACCAAGCCGAAGAATTCCTCGACATAACGCTAAGTGTATCAAGGATATAAGATGTCGAGGTTGATGCAGCATTCGATGACTGTGGGTTGGTTTTGAGAAATCAGGATGAGGAATCACTAGCAGGACTAGGGATAGTCAGGATGTCCTTAGAGTAGTAGAGTGTCGTAAGTCTGCGAGGGTAGCCGTAGCATTCACTAGCAATTAGATAGTGGTAGAGTGTTGTAAGTCTACGGGGGTAGCCGTAGCATTCACTAGCAGTCAGATAGTAGTAGAGTGTTGTAAGTCTATGGGGTTAGCCGTGGCATTCACTAGCAGTCAGATAGTAGTAGAGTGTTGTAAGCCTACGGATGTAGCCGTAGCATTCACTAGCAGTCAGATCGTAGTAGAGTGTTGTAAGCCTACGGGGGTAGCCGTAGCATTCACTAGCAGCCAGATAGTAGTAGTGTTGTAAGTCTGCAGGGGTAGCCGTAGCATTCACTAGCAGCCAGGTAGTAAGGAGTTGTAAGTCTGTGGATGTAGCCGTAGCATTCGTCAGGTTAGTAGATAGCATGAGCGTGTTGTTTGGACACGGGAGAAGTAGTAGTACCCACCAGTTCGGGTACATCAGTGAGGATATGGAAATCAAAGGGTTGGATTTCAGATTTCCCAAGTGGTTTAGTTATGGTTGAGCCAGCGATTCGACAGTTGGATCGTCTCCACAGTTATGAGATCAAGGAAGCAGTGGACCGCTTAGGTTCGTGTATGTTAAGGGCTATCGTTGGTCTTGGAACCAATACTTTTAGTATTGGATTTGATGATGTCAGGATTCGATGTATGGACCCGATCGGTTGGATCGGGAGGTTGTTAGAGCCACGGTGACATGATAACTAGTGGAAACTAGTTCCAGAGAAAGATTTTGTTCAGAAGTCGTGGGAGCGACTAAGTAAGGAGTCCTTGGGCTCCACAGTTGAGTTGGAACTCGGTGTTGCAAATAACCGACGAATGATTGGAGACGAGGAAGGTCTCGAGATAATTTGGGAAGTTCAGTGTTCCAAGCAGTTCAGTGTTTCAGGAAGTTCAGTGTTTCAGGCAGTTCAGTGCCCCAGGCAGTTCAATGTGTCGGATAGTTTCAGTGTTATGGTCGGTATCTGTTTTTGAGTTGGGTATGTTTTTAAAGGCGACCATGTCGTTTGAGTGGGCGGGTGATGCTAAGTTGCTCACCGTGGAATTAGGTAATCTTAGAGCGGTTTCATAGTTCTAGTTGAGTTTTGACCATAGCAGAGAGGGATCGGTTTCTCGATTTGATTGTTTGAATTCTCGCACGAAGTGGAGATTTCAGTACTGGAGCATCACAGGTGGAATTATTTCGTGAATGAGGGTTGATGGCCGGCACTGGGAGTGGCCGGAATTGCAGCTCAGTAGGGGATTGACTGATCTTGGAAAGGTTTGTTGCTTGTGGAAAGTTGCCTTGGAAAGGTTAGTGGTGATGCAGGTTAAAAAGGGGTAAACCCCTTGTGTATCAGCAGTAGGTCTACTGTGAGTGCCGATGAGATTTTCCGGTTAGGTATAAGTGGTACACTGGATGATGGTAATGATCAAGTTAGTCAGGATAAGAAATTTTCAAGAATTTCAATCGGATAAGTTAAGTGCATAGCTAGTGGTAAGCAGTAAGTGGTTTATAAATGTTTGGCCGTGGTGGACTTCGAGGACGAAGTTTAGTTTAAGTAGGGGAGATTTGTAACACCCAAAATCAGGAAGGCCAAGAAAGGAAAGAAAACCATAAGTTATAGGGGCAGACTCGACGAGTTCAAGGAGGAACTCAGCGAGTCCGAGCGGGATCCGGGTCGAGGAGTAAGTGACCGACTTGGCGAGTCGGCTAAGGGGACTCGGCGAGTCTGATCTGAACAAGGAAAACCCTAATCCTGGGAGTTGTATCCTATATAAAGGGTGTTTTGTCCCTTCCTCAGCTTCTATATCATCCTAAAGAGCTTGTAAACCCTAGAGCTTTCATCATTTGAGATAAATAGCTTTGGAGGAAGGAAGCTTTGGAAAGGAACTTGAAGATCAAGTGGGTTTCTTCAAAGGAGTGGTGTAGACCCGAGATCTACTTCAGTTTGTGTTCATCTTGGAAGTAATAAGCTACTATCTTCCCTCCTTTGCATCTAGATCTATTTTGTTATGAGATTTGGGGGTTTTATGGTTGTTTGAGACCCAATTCGGGTTTGGGGCTTAGATATGTGGTTGCCACTTCAGATCTAGTGTTGGGATGGTCCAATATGTCATAAAGCATCAGATATGGAATAGTTGGTGAAGCCCTTTTGTCCAAAAACCTAGCCCTAGAGTTTTTTGAGCCTAGATATCTTTAGTTATACGTAAAGTTTGCAACTTTACGTAAGGATTGAGCCTTGGGAGTATGGATCTACAATCTGGAGTCCATGCATGGCTCGAAAAGCCACTGAATGGATTAAGAACAGGAGCGACTCGGCGAGTCACATGGGTGGACTCGGCGAGTTGGTTGAAGTTGGGCAGGAACTCGGCGAGTTGGAAGAACAACTCGGCGAGTCTGTTGAAGATTGCCTTGGACTCGGCGAGTCAGGTCGCAAAACCCCGAACCCTTCGAGTTAAGACTCGGATCAGTGAGTTGAGTGGGGACTCAGTGAGTTGGACAGGTCAGGACTCGAAAATCAGTAGACTCAGCGAGTCAGGGGCTGACTCGGCGAGTCGAGTCGCGAATGGAAGGACTCTGAGCGTGTGAACTTGGCAAATCAGTAGGCAGACTCGGCGAGTAGGGTTGACCTGGAAGGTTGACCTTGACAAGGACTTTGACTTTGACCAGAGTTGACTTAGTTGACTGATGAAGGGCAGTTTGGGACTAAGTGTTATTTTTGGTATTAGTAGATCGGGGGGTCATTGGAGTAGCAGTGCGGGAGTTGTCAGATAGCGGTCAGAGAGGTATCAGCAAGAACTTCAGCAGTGCAGGTGAGTTACCTTCCAGTAGTGGTGGGTCTAAGGCCACAATGCCGGCCCACCAGTAGGAGACGTATGATAGATGATTGTCTTTGTGATATCATGTAGGTCTGCTACTACCTGATATGTTATATGCTAGCATGATATGTTGTATGTGATAGTAGTCGAGTTCGGTTGTTAGGGCTGAAGGGTAGTCAAACACCCCAGATACGTCTGACAGTATGTGATGATATGTTTGCATGCTTGCTTGTTATGTTATATGCGATAGAGGTAGTAGGAGGGGACCAGTCCCCGAGTTTGGTTGTTAGGACCGAAGGGTAGTTCAGGCACCCCAGATATGTCTGATAGTATGTTTATGTTATGATATATGTGATAGTAGCCGTAGGGATGAAATAGTCCCCGAGGGTCGGTTGTTAGGACCGACGAGCAGGTCAGCACCCCAGAATGGCCTGACACGGGTAGGACAGCACCCTAGAATGGCCGCATGGGTAGGACGGCACCCCAGAATGGTCGTACGGGTAGGTTGGCACCCCAGAATGGCCGTACCGGGTAGGTCGGGCACCCCAGAATTGCCCGACAGTATGTATGTTATGTGATTGTATGGTATGTGGTATGATGGGGGAACTCACTAAGCTTCGTGCTTACGGTTTTTAGTTTTGGTTTTAGGTACTTTGTGTTTAAAGGAAAGGAGCCAGCTTTATCGCAGCACATCACACTATGGTTTTCCGCACACGAAATCTTTGGGATTACACTCTGATATTGTTTTATGATAACACGTTTGATTATTTCTACTTTGGTTTTGACATGACGTGATATTACAGATGTTTTATTACACTGTTGGTTTTATAATGACGTATTTAAAAATGAAAATTTTGGCCTGTATTTTTGGGATGTTACACCATAACTATATTTGGTATGTACTTGACCCAAACCGGCATGGTCCATTTGGGTTGCACTTCACCTGAACAATTTATGGATAATCTTTTGAGAATAGTATAAGTTATGATTTAATAATATATTATAAGTTCTAATATATTAATATAAAATCATATTATTTAATTAGTGTTGATCTACAATTAATGTAGGATTAATTTAGAGATCAAAAGTATGACTAATTAAATATGGGCTCTTGTATTTATTTAGTGTGGGCTAATGCTTATTCGGAATGGTCTAGGCTTGCATGGAAAGTCCATGGATACTCCATGGAGCTTTAACCCATGGATCTCATGGAAATGAAAAGACAGGGGTATTATGGTTTACATGGATGTAATCCTAATCCACCACACTATATAAAGAAGACTTTGGTTCTTGAAATCACACTAGTTATGTAGAGTAAAGTAAGAGGGCCGATTTCAAGAAGGTGATTACTATTCTCTCAAAGTTCCAAAGTTTGTGGTGATTTGTGATTTCCATTTGAGGCATCCACACTATTGGTGCTAGGCTCTAAAACTCCAAGCAATCAACTACAACTACAAGGTAAGTAATTCTACTAGCTTTATTTGATTCAAGTTCCCCATGCCATGCAAGATAGGATAAGAACCTTGGAAAAATAATTATTTGCATGTATCATAGTCAAACATAGATCCAAGGTTGCTAGGGTTGCATGTACACCATAGGAGTGTTAGAATGCTCAAAACCCATCACATAACCCACACAATCCATATAACCACATAATTATATTAGCTATAAAAGCTACACAAACCACATAAGCAATGCATACAACATATAAGGATGTCATGGGCTCGTCCTCAGGGTCTTACTCCAGGATGTCATGGGCTCCCCACACGGTCTTACACCTAAGTGCCATGGGCTCTCCCATGGTCTTTAATAGGAAAGCCATTGGCTCTCCACATGGTCTTACATTCGGTTACCATCGACTCTCCCATGGTCTTTAGTAAGAAAGCCATGGGCTCTCTACATGGTCTTACATCCAGGTGTAATGGGCTCTCCCATGGTCTTCCATATAAACATACCACATATACAACTAGAATACTTCCTAGAAAATAACCAATTATCATGACTCATAACATAACTTCAGCTAGTATACCACATATATAAAATGGGTCGGCCTTGGTGCCTTCGACCTATTGGTATGTTGAGGATACTCACCTCTCATTAATGTTGAACTAACAAGTTAAGCTCAGATAAATCCCACATGCTACTCCAACGTAACTGCCTATAGTCATCATGTGATTAACTTGTCACAATCCCGGAATAACATAAATATCCTCAAAGTCAACCCTGGTCAAAGTCAAGGTCAACAGTCCATGTTGACCTCAACTCGTCGAGTGCATCCAGCAACTCGTCGAGTTACCTGAGTAACTCGTCAACTCGCCGAGTTACCTGTGTAACTCGTCAAGTTCCTCAATATCCAGAGAACCAAAAACCCATGTAAACTGAATACTCCAATCCTTCACATAAATCACTCGGAATCTAGAAAAACAGGTAAACCTTACCGACTCCTCGAGTTGGCTAAGGGACTCGACGAGTGTGACAACCCGAAATTTCCATTCTGAACAAACAATATCATTTCAATAGAAGTTATAACAGTCACAGTAAATTTTCAGACTTTTCGGATAAGTTTGAGTAATTCATGGTTTACACTTCAGGAGATATCAGGAGGGTGGTTGCACTAGGGTTTCGTGCAACACTGTTATTCCAACACTCTTTCATATTAGAAATCATTTCGGGAATAAAAATATTTTTTGCCAAAAATATCTCAGGACTATAAATAGAAATTCTGATCCAAATTCATTCATTATTCGCATTTCCAACTAGAGAAAAGCCATTTTCTCTCTCACGGATCTTCGGGTTTTTATCCCAAATCGTGAGTACCTCTTTCTAGTAGTGTTAGAAAGCTTTATATGTGTTTATAACA
This sequence comes from Lactuca sativa, assembly GCF_002870075.4. Classification (NCBI taxonomy): domain Eukaryota; kingdom Viridiplantae; phylum Streptophyta; class Magnoliopsida; order Asterales; family Asteraceae; genus Lactuca; species Lactuca sativa. The sequence goes on along the minus strand of NC_056624.2, from coordinate 76,953,591 downwards.
TGATTTAGAAGGCTAAATCACTAGATTTAGGAGTTTACTCCCCAAGGTGTTCTTGGGCGGTAAACTCCCGAAACGAAGCCTAGACTGTCCCCCGTGATATACAACTGCCTTGGACTTGTATAGGTGTGTGTTAGGGACATGAAATCAAGCAAGAACCACCCAAGTTTGGGAGTTCACGGCCCAAGAGTTTCTTAGGCCGTAAACTCCAAAATCATACTCAAAATGGTGCTTTTAAGGCACCTAAAGCCTTGGACTTTTACCTAGATTTGTTCCAAATAAATCAAGGGCCTTAAACACATAAGAAGCACCTTGCAAAGTGAGTTTACGGCCATGACATGGTTCATGGGCCGTAAACTCATTAAAAGGGCACCAAAGTGTGCCAAATGCCTTCATATGCTTTAGGTAAAAGTCTAGAACCTATCCTTCATATGCAAGAGACTTGAAAACAACAAAAACACCATTCCAAGGGAGTTTACGGCCATAAACTCCAAAGGAAATGGCCTTGGGGCCATAAACTCCTCTAGGGAGTGTTTCTAGACCTTAAACCCTTCCAAGAACTTAACCACCAAGTTGGAATAATTCTAGGAATCATTTGGAACTTCAAAACACACAGTACACCCATGGTTGGGAGTTTACGGACGTAAACTCAAGAGTTTACAACCGTAAACTCCAAGTGTGATGGTATATGGGGAGTAAACTCATATATGGGGTCCTTTGGAACCCTAAACACAAGTGCCTTGTCCCACAATAGCTTAAATGCAATCCTTAGGACTTAAAACACTTATATAAAGTGTTTATTATGCCTAGAATGTCTTAAATTTATCAATTAGTAATTTGAGACTAATTGAGTGCATATATGCGTGATTATATGTTCATTAGGATCGTAGTGTGTGTACAAGTCCTCACTTGACACCTAGCAATCCTACACTGTCCAGTTCATCCGAACCTCCAACTACAGGTGAGTTCATACCCCTTAATCAATGTTTTAAATGATTTTAAATGCTTTAATGGGGGGGGGAATACAAGTAGAAAACCGTATGTTATTAAATCAATCTTATGTATTTTATAACTGTGTTTTCACTCAGTAGATTTCACATATTTCAAAAGGTGTCACATGAAATGGTTTTCTATCTTAAAATACCTTGATAACAAAAGTATTAGTTTTGAAATGTTTATTAAAATGACATCAAGTCATTCTTAATTATTGCTCAAAACTCCTAGATATCTTGCAAAACCATTATTTTTACCTTCTTGAACAAAACTACACTTATACGCATATGTTCTTATATATGTATTAATGTTATAGTTTCCATCCTTCATTCAGTTTCCCACACCCTGGTGTATCGAGGGTGCATAAATCTACTTGAACAACCAATTACCTTCCAGTTAATTATCATAGGGATAGTTAGAAGAAACAAACATTTATTCTTATTACAAGGAATCACACAAGAGTCAGTTCATTCATGAGTCTATACCAATACCTTATATGATACATGAGTACACGTACTTAGGATTACATGATACATGAATATGTTTACATATACTTACCTGTTACATGAACACACTTACATGAATACCATACAGGAACACTTTTACATAGGTGCATTATCCTGTATTTACTTACCTGGATACTTGTACTTAGAACTACGAGGATGATTTATTAGTACTTTCTGTGTAAATTATCTTTCTTATCCCGGTTCAATGGGATATCTCGACGGAACTAACCATTCCTCCATCCTGCTGTTGCAACAGAGGATGAGATGAAAATCTTCGGATGATCATTAGGTTAACGCTTGTATTAGAAGCCGGCCACGGAACTAACCATTCCTCCGTCTAACTGTTGCAACAGTGGATGAGATGTGAATCTTCGGATGATCATTAGGTTAACGCTTGTATTAGGAGTCGGCCATGGAACTAACCATTCCTTCGTCCAACTGTTGCAACAGTGGATGAGATGTGAATCTTCGGAGGATCATTAGGTTAACGATCTGTATTAAGAGATCGATATCGGGACTAACCCTCCCTCCACCCTGCTGTCGCTATAGAGGATGAGGGGACACTCTTCGGATGTTCATAGGATTTATCTTTCGCTTCGGCAATGTCGTGTTTGTCCTAGTAACCCAAGATAATAACACTTACATGATTATATTTTTCCTATTTTACTTTATTTTGTGATATAATCACATAAACGATGAGTTAGACTAAGTACTCTTGGTACTAGTCAATAGAAAGGAAAAACTATCATTTTACTTACAAAACGTTTAGGTGTTGGTAGAAGATTATCATATCATTTTCCTATTTTACTTTATTTTGTGATATATTCACATAAACGATGAGTTAGACTAAGTACTCTTAGTACTAGTCAATAGAAAGGAAAAACTATCATTTTACTTACAAACCGGATAGGTCTTGGTAGAAGACTATCATATCATTTTCCTGTTTTACTTTATTTTGTGATATATTCATATAAACGATGAGTTAGACTAAGTACTCATAGTACTAGTCAATAGAAAGGAAAACCTATCATTTTACTTTGTCATAACAAAACATTCGGGTCTTGGTAGAAGACCACATTTCATACTTATATCAACTGTCCTATTTAAGGATTTATACGACATTCTTAACAACATTCCAAAACAGGACAATAACACATAAATACTTATGAATTCACCAGCTTTAAAGCTGATACTCGCTTTCAAAATAACTTGTATTCTCAGGTCATCAGTTAGACAGGTGCGATGGCCATGTTTTTGAGAAGATGGAGCACAGACAAGACTCGCCTTATTTTGATTATTCATTTTATTGTCGTACATTATGAAAGAACACACATGTATTAAAACTCTACTTATAATGCAATGGATGATGTTGTTGCTTGTTTATTATATTACACTGTTGTGATACTATACATGACGTCCTCCACCCCTGAACGTTTCCGCCGTTCGTGGTTTTGGGGTGTGACAGATTGGTATCAGAGCATTGTTTATAGTGAATTAAGTATATCAACCCATAAAAGATATACTAACTATAAATACATAGGGATTAAAACACTATGTCTAAGAGAATATACTTTTAAATAATAAAATATTTAACAAAGTATACGTGCCTGCATTCATACTAAAATCAGTGTCACAATGACAAGAACAAAAGTATTACGATTGTTGAATATCACAGGTAAGCTCGGGGATGTATGGTCAGTCTTGGGAGTGGCATAGCCTGATCAACTATGTTGTTCCAAAGATTGATTAGCACATGCCCAAGAATGGTTGTGATATGGCAACAAGTCTAAAAACTTACCAACATCACCACAATGAGAACATTATAACATAACCTAAGTCTAAAATACCATAGGGGTGTTTTGTGTTACTATAAGTACTTTATACCTGAGAACTAAAATGGAATCTTCATTCCTAAGTTGATAATTGCTAAGTGGATACGCTAAAGTTATATGTAACTAGGATGTTATAGACTTATAATAGGTGGAATTTTTGCTTTACCCCTATTCCTTGTGAATTTGGAGTTGAGGTCACTTATTCGAAGGTCTATCATGTGTTGATTACATATAACTGGTATGCACTTTACAAATAACGATGGAACTAATGAAGATTTCCTAAATAATTATCTAGATAATTCGTCTAATAATTATTTTCTTACCCCAAATTCTCGCGTTGATAACATGGCTGGATTCCATCCCCACGACAACATGTTCCTTCCGAACACGGTTATTGCTGGATGGTTTGGAGAAGAACCAGATAATGATCATCCAATCCCTCTGAATGATCACCATGCTGAAGACATTTCAGACGATGCCATCTCCGAGCCCGAGGTTGAGAACCTACCTCAGGCAGCTCCCTTTCCGATTCCTAACCCTCGTCCGACTTTTCATGGCCCGACGCCGGAGTGGGTGGAATGTTTGGAAACATGGAGCCAAGGACAAGATCAGCCCATGCCATTTAATGGTGACCGAAGCTTCTATGACCTGAGCAATGGGGGCTCAGCAGACAGAATCATGCCAATTCTGATCCGTAGAGTTGCCCGAAACGAAATTCAGGGCAGGACAACTCTACAACGTATCGCAGAAGTCGATACAAATGGAGGAATGCATATGCTTCGCACCAGTCGCCTTGAACATGCTCATGAGAGGTCTGAGAGAGACCATGAAACCCTGCTGCAAGCACTGGCTGAATCACGAGCCGAAGTCATGGAACTTCGGGTACGCCAGAGAGTGTATGAAAGACACCTACTTGATGTGGAACGCCAACTTGCTGAACTGAGAGTTCACCAGAGGGACGACCGTCGCTAGTAGTAGATACTTTACTTTACTTTTCCTTGTTAGAAAGGAATCGTATTTCTGTCTATGCCCGATGTGGCATTTTCTATGAAACTATCTTGTACTGTAAGTACTTTGGTTAGGTCTTTTTACTGTCAGGAACTACCTTCTCTGGTTATGATGTAAGACCTTTTTACAAGGTCATTTTCCCGAACCTGTACGTCATGAATATCAAAGATATTGACAGTTGGCTAACTTTTGTGTCGTTCTTTATCCGAATACTCTTATCATACTTTCTTTAGAGCCTATTTGAAACATGCTCTAGTCAAGTCATTGGACTATAGCAATTTAACTCCGGCGACATCTCCAAGTCTCTTTCAATGGTTAGATCACGTTATTCGCCAACCAATGATACCTCAGCTAGAACGACAAACATCTTGAGACCATTGCATGGACTTACTTCCGATCCTTGCTAGGACTGCATCATAGGGATGTAGGTCAAACCTTCGTGAACGTACTTCCATTTCATACTAGGACTGCATCATAGGGATGTAGGTCGAACCTTAGAGAACATACTTCTATTCTTTACATGAGCGATCGAACTACGTTTAGATTCAACCATTTTCGCTCACAAATTCGTTTCCTTTCGTGTAACATAATCATGTCATCCAAGAAAGACGATCAGCCCATCAACCAAACGCCAACACTTCAGATTGATGCAGCTACCTTTCAAGCTGCAGTCTCGGCTGCCGTCTCAGCTATTCTAACCCACCTGAACGCTAACGACGCAGGTGTTAGCGGGATTGTTAACAATCATTCCAATCCAAGTAACAAGCGAAAGTCTTGGACTAACTCTAAGGACAAGTTGCTTCGAAGGGCGAACAGGAAACAACCACCAGTAACAACCTTCACAGCTACGACATCAGTACCTCCTACTACCATCCCTTCGGGCATCCCAATGGTCCCCAAACCAGCCAAACTTTATGCTGGAAAACTCCCAAAATGCATCAAATGCAATTATCACCACCATGGACCTTGTAGGGAGATGCAGTGCTCACACTACAACAGGAAGGGGCATACAACCTGTTACTGCAAGACTCCAACAGCTCAGCCTGCTCAAGTGCCAAACACCGGTGTGAACCAAACTTGCTACGGTTGTGGCAAGGTAGGTCATTACAAAAGGGACTGCCCAGAGGCAGCAAATGTTGGCACACACGGCAGTATGCTACCGACCACCACCGCAGGAGAGTCTACTCCGGACCCACGTTAATGTGATTTAGGCGTTTCGTTGTAACAGACTTATGAACCATCCCAAAACTAGTGCAACCAGAGTCTTATCTTTTGCGGGATCCCGTCCGTTTAGGGAAGCTCGTGCTGCGTATACTTGTCTATTGTAGTATACCTTGTTCGCAGCAATAGTCTTGTAGTAAATCCTAAGTACAATAACTCTGTTAACAGTTGCACTGTTGTGTTTTGTCTGTAACGCCTTATGTTCAAATATAATGTCTTTAGTTTCCATATGTTTCCGACTTTATCATGTGACTCGAGTAAATTCGATCCTCACAAATACCAGCTTCATAAGTACATCTCTTTCTCAGAAATTGTCTTTTAGCGAAGCCGTCATATCAAAACACCGAAGTACTCATACAACGAGTACCTTATAGTTCTTTTCCTTTCTGAAGGAATCCCCACGGTATTACTCGTGCAGTACGTCAAGTTCAATTCCAGGATTCATACGATTGATCTATCACCGAGGAAAGTATACATGAGAGTGATATATAATCAATGTTCTATAGGTTTAGAATTGATGATTCCACTTTAACTTCTTTTCCCTCGATGGGATGTGATATTAAGGAAGAATTAGTTATTCGACTACCTTTTTAGTCTTAATTATATACGACTCATATACACGAAATTGTGATCATTGAATCACGTATGAATTCTAATATGAACTTCGGGACAGAGACTGTCCAGGAGTACGAGTAATTGCATTGGCATAGGAACAAACTTAGAACCTAGTATGACTCTTATAACCAAATCGCCTTACAGTCTAAACACCTACGGAAGATACAAGAACAACCTAGACAACACAGCGAACTACTCAACAATAGAATTAGAAGACCAGGATTCTCACCCTTGAGAGCCCCGGTCTTATTCTTACCAGAAGTCGACGGAGTGCATTTATGTACCTCGACGACCGAAGACGATGGAGTGCATTTTATGTACCTCGACGACCGGAGACTTCATTAAGATTTCCTTTAGAAATCGTTGTCTCTGCCTCGCATAGACGAATTGATTGGGCAAACACAGGGAAAGAATTTCTTCAGAAACGGACCTGAGATCCGAATATCACCAGTTCGAGTGTTAGGGAAGGATGTCCTAAAGACTACCCTCCGAACTCGATGCAGACACTTTGAGTCCGTAGTGATACCCCGCGGATAGGACCAATACGCCCATAGTATTCATGAGCTGAATAAGTAGAGTACGCCTTTCTTACTGGGATTAGTTCGTCATTTCTCCATATAATGACTACTTATCTACCCTCGTAGTAAGAAAGAACCCATAGAAACATTACCCTCGGAGATACTTTCCGCAAAGTTCTCTGAACAAGAGTTTTGGAATTTATAGTCAAATTTCCTGAGACACACTTTTAGTGTTGTGGAAATTCTTGAGTACTCTGTCAAATTATCCAAAATCGTTGGGAATTTGTCGGCACCATAGTCACCGACGGAAAATTCGCCAAATTCTAGGTCTTATAGACCTACTATCATAGTCCATTCGGAACTCACCGTAAACTTCAGGAACCCTTTGGACTTTGACCCAGCAAGGGATGGCCCTTGACTGGGAAGTAAGCGAGAGAAAGAACATTTGGAATTCCAAGTGAGAGACCAAATTCTTTAGGAAACCTCACTCTGGGAACGGCCTAATACGCTTCGTAAAGCGTGGAAAGCTAAAATCCAATATAGTTAGGACCTCCGAGATTCTTACCAGATTCGGTCCTGCATTTCACAAACTAGACCTACTCCGCGAACTCAATAACGTACATTTTCCCCTTCGCGTCTCGAACTTGAAACAGTATCCTTCCATTAGGACTTTCGTAATCCCTCTCGACGAGATCGAGATTTACGAGATCCTTGCCTTCGTATTAGGACCGTAGTGAACCTCGACCGAGTGGCCAAGCGGACGAAGCAACGCCGTCGCCCATTAGTGAAGGTTCGTTGGAATACAAACTAAGAACCCGATTTCACTTGGGAGCGCGAGAGCAAATCGATTAGGAAGTTTTCACCTAACGAATCGATCCTTTATACCTACTTCCTTATCTAAATTCTAATTTCGGGATGAAATTCCCTTTAACAGGGGGATAATGTGACAACCCGAAATTTCCATTCTGAACAAACAATATCATTTCAATAGAAGTTATAATAGTCACAGTAAATTTTCAGACTTTTCGGATAAGTTTGAGTAATTCATGGTTTACACTTCAGGAGATATCAGGAGGGTGGTTGCACTAGGGTTTCGTGCAACACTGTTATTCCAACACTCTGTCATATTAGAAATCAGTTCGGGAATAAAAATATTTTCTGCCAAAAATATCTCAGGACTATAAATAGAAATTCTGAACCAAATTCATTCATTATTCGCATTTCCAACTAGAGAAAAGCCATTTTCTCTCTCACGGATCTTCGGGTTTTTATCCCAAATCATGAGTACCTCTTTCTAGTAGTGTTAGAAAGCTTTATATGTGTTTATAACATGATTTAGAAGGCTAAATCACTAGATTTAGGAGTTTACTCCCCAAGGTGTTCTAGGGCGGTAAACTCCCGAAACGAAGCCTAGACTATCCCCCGTGATATACAACTGCCTTGGACTTGTATAGGTGTGTGTTAGGGACATGAAATCAAGCAAGAACCACCCAAGTTTGGGAGTTCACGGTCCAAGAGTTTCTTAGGCCGTAAACTCCAAAATCATACTCAAAATGGTGCTTTTAAGGCACCTAAAGCCTTGGACTTTTACCTAGATTTGTTCCCAATAAATCAAGGGCCTTAAACACATAAGAAGCACCTTGCAAAGTGAGTTTACAGCCATGACATGGTTCATGGGCCGTAAACTCATTAAAAGGGCACCAAAGTGTGCCAAATGCCTTCATATGCTTTAGGTAAAAGTCTAGAACCTATCCTTCATATGCAAGAGACTTGAAAAAAACAAAAACACCATTCCAAGGGAGTTTACGGCCATAAACTCCAAAGGAAATGGCCTTGGGGCTGTAAACTCCTCTAGGGAGTGTTTCTAGACCTTAAACCCTTCCAAGAATTTAACCACCAAGTTGGAATAATTCTAGGAATCATTTGGAACTTCAAAACACACAGTACACCCATGGTTGGGAGTTTACGGCCATAAACTCAAGAGTTTACAACCGTAAACTCCAAGTGTGATGGTATATGGGGAGTAAACTCATATATGGGGTCCTTTGGAACCTTAAACGCAAGTGCCTTGTCCCACAATAGCTTAAATGCAATCCCTAGGACTTAAAACACTTATATAAAGTGTTTATTATGCCCAGAATGTCTTAAATTTATCAATTAGTAATTTGAGACTAATTGAGTGCATATATGCGTGATTATATGTTCATTAGGATCGTAGTGTGTGTACAAGTCCTCACTTGACACCTAGCAATCCTACACCGTCCAGTTCATCCAAACCACCAACTACAGGTGAGTTCATACCCCTTAATAAATGTTTTAAATGATTTCAAATGCTTTAATGGGGGGGGGGGGAATACAAGTAGAAAACAGTATGTTATTAAATCAATCTTATGTATTTGATAACTGTGTTTTCACTCAGTAGATTTCACATATTTCAAAAGGTGTCACATGAAATGGTTTTCTATCTTAAAATACCTTGATAACAAAAGTATTAGTTTTGAAATGTTTATTAAAATGACATCAAGTCATTCTTAATTATTGTTCAAAACTCCTAGATATCTTGCAAAACCATTATTTTTACCTTCTTGAACAAAACTACACTTATACGCATATGTTCTTATATATGTATTGATGTTATAGTTTCCATCCTTTGTTCAGTTTCCCACACCCTGGTGTATCGAGGGTGCATAAATCTACTTGAACAACCAATTACCTTCCAGTTAATTATCATAAGGATAGTTAGAAGAAACAAACATTTATTCCTATTACAAGGAATCACACAAGAGTCAGTTCATTCATGAGTCTATACCAATACCTTACATGATACGTGAGTACACTTACTTACGATTACATGATACATGAATATGTTTACATATACTTACCTGTTACATGAACACACTTACATGAACACACTTACATGAATACCATACATGAACACTTTTACATAGGTGCATTATCCTGTATTTACTTACCTGGATACTTGTACTTAGAACTACGAGGATGATTTATTAGTACTTTCTGTGTAAATTATCTTTCTTATCCCGGTTCAATGGGATATCTCGGTGGAACTAACCATTCCTCCATCCTGCTGTTGCAACAGAGGATGAGATGAAAATCTTCAGATGATCATTAGGTTAACGCTTGTATTAGGAGCCGGCCACGGAACTAACCATTCCTCCGTCCAACTGTTGCAACAGTGGATGAGATGTGAATCTTCGAATGATCATTAGGTTAACGCTTGTATTAGGAGTCGGCCACGGAACTAACCATTCCTCCGTCCAACTGTTGCAACAGTGGATGAGATGTGAATCTTCGGAGGATCATTAGGTTAAGGATCTGTATTAAGAGATCGATATCGGGACTAACCCTCCCTCCACCCTACTGTCGCTACAGAGGATGAGGGGACACTCTTCGGATTTTCATAGGGTCTATCTTTCGCTTCGTCGATGTCGTGTTTGTCCTGGTAACCCAAGATAATAACACTTACATGATTATATTTTTCCTATTTTAATTTATTTTGTGATATAATCACATAAACGATGAGTTAGACTAAGTACTCTTAGTACTAGTCAATAGAAAGGAAAAACTATTATTTTACTTACAAAACGTTTAGGTCTTGGTAGAATACTATCATATCATTTTCCTATTTTACTTTATTTTGTGATATATTCACATAAACAATGAGTTAGACTAAGTACTCTTAGTACTAGTCAATAGGAAGGCAAAACTATCATTTTACTTACAAACCGGATAGGTTTTGGTAGAAGACTATCATATCATTTTTCTGTTTTACTTTATTTTGTGATATATTCATATAAACGATGAGTTAGACTAAGTACTCATAGTACTAGTTAATAGAAAGGAAAACCTCTCATTTTACTTTGTCATAACAAAACATTCGGGTCTTGGTAGAAGACCACATTTCATACTTATATCAACTGTCCTATTTAAGGATTTATATGACATTCTTAACAACATTCCAAAACAGGACAATAACACATAAATACTTATGAATTCACCAGCTTTAAAGCTGATACTCGCTTTCAAAATAACTTGTATTCTCAGGTCATCAGTTAGACAGGTGCAATGACCATGTTTTTGAGAAGATGGAGCACAGACAAGACTCGCCTTATTTTGATTATTCATTTTATTGTCGTACATTATGAAAGAACACACATGTATTAAAACTCTACTTATAATGCAATGGATGATGTTGTTGCTTGTTTATTATATTACACTGTTGTGATACTGTACATGACATCCTCCACCCCTGAACGTTTCCGCCGTTCGTGGTTTTGGGGTGTGACAACGAGTTCCTTCAATCCTTTTTGTGTTAAAACCTTTTTAAGCTAACTCAAAGCTCCAAATTGCAGATCTAGCCTCCCAGGGCATGGTTTCCTCGTAAAGTTGCAAACTTTGCGTGCATGCAAGCTTTTAAGTGCCAAAACCAAGATAAGGGAGGGGTTTTAGCCAAAGAAAAGGGACAATGCTTGATAAATTCAGTGACTTTATAAGTCTAAGGACTTAGAGGAGTCCAGATCTGAAGTTGCAACTCCAGATCTTACCTAACACCTGAAATGATTCACAAATATACTAAAAATGGCCTAAAACCCAAGGAAAAGAGAATCTAATGCTAGAATGATCAAGGTAACATCTTGTTACATTCAAACGAGTGTCCAAACATTGTAGATGTTGGATCTACAATCTCCTTCCCGTTCCAAGCTTCTCAAGCTTTCAACTCCTTCAACAAAATGCACTAAAAACCCTCTCTTAGCCTATCAACCACAAGGAAACAACAAATAACAACTTATGGTTTCTTCTCTGGGTAGTGAAGTGGTAAGGGAGGCCACAAGAGGTGGATTAAGTCCTTTATATAGGGTGCAAACCCTAAAAATTAGGGTTTTCTTTTGCAGCTCTTACTCGTCGAGTCGGGGTCTTTCGACTCGTCGAGTAGGATCTAATTCCCGCGTCCTCACAAATGATCTTTACTCAACGAGTTGGAGCTCCCCAACTCATCGAGTCCTAGCATAAAACCCTAAAAACTTGAAAAATTAAATGATATCTAGAACAGATGTTACATTATGTATGGTATGTGGTATTTTGGGGAACCCACTAAGATTTGTGCTTACGGTTTTCAGTTTATGTTTTAGGTACTTCTGTTTCTAAAAGTAAGACCTCGCGTTGACTGCATCATACACAACATATGGATTTCGCTTTTGAGATATCACTTTGATTGTTATGATGTTGAGATACTTATTTTCATTTGAGTTGTATGAATAATGTTTTTGGAATACTATTTTATTTAAATAAAAAATGAAAAAAAAATTTCGATCATATTTTTGAGACGTTTCAAAAAGTTTGTAACAAAAATTAGACAACATAACGGCTGTATTTTGACGAAAACTAGCCTTCATCCATTGTAAAACCAACAAAAACAGAACAATGTACAAGTGATCAAAATAATAACTGCATCATATATATATATATATATATATATATATATATATATATATATATATATATATATATATGTATGGTTAAATCTAGTTGTTTTTAACCATTGTAACATATGACGTAAATAAGAAATATAAATTATAACGAGTTGATGTAAATGTAAATAAAAACATGTAAACACGTAAATACAAAATATAAATGATAAGGTAAATACGAAATATAAACTATAGTGAGTTTATGTAAATGTAAATATGACGTATAAATGATAACGTAAATACAAAATATAAACTTTGCCTCAATTTATTGCCAAAAAAGATATGTGATGTCACATTGGTGATGTTACACTCTCTACTAGGTGTTGCCTCGAAAAACATGCATTGAAATCTAATTTTGTAAATTTTTTCCGAACAAACTTATCGATTGTCCCGAGTGTTCTGACTCTAGAAATGAAATCAAAATTCTCAAACAAAAGACGATACCATGTTTAAAATGTGTTCGAAGTTACAATTCCGTTATATTTTATAACTTTTACGATTAACGTTTTTTACGAAGATGATATAACTCTGAGTGAAAAATATTCCAATACTGAAATCAAATACTATAGTTTGAGTTCAAAAACGTGATAAAATGTTTAACTGATTGGGAACTATCCCAATGAATCGTTTCGGTTTTCGTTTCAGGGAAAATCAGTTATATAACTGATTAACTTTCTTAAAAAGAGCGTAGATTTTGCATACAATCTTCGTTGTTGACGATCTTTATATGCATGAAGTTGTGTTAATTAGAACTATCCAATTAGAGTGTCTATTTCTCGTAAGTATGTTTAACACACATTTTTATTTTTCATGCATTAATAACACTTATTTTTGTGAATAGTTTTTCGTTTGTTTAAAGAGGTGTCATCAAAGGTCATAGTTATGACATTTTTCATACCTTGTTCGTGAATGGAATCTAATAATCCTCAACCATTTTTTATTATTCTTCATAAGGTTTATTATTCTCAGTTAGATCATCCAATTGACCACCATGTAAGTCACCCTTCCCTTTGACAAGAGGACGTCCAATGGTCCAAGTGTTTGTTTTAAATGTATTGTGGTCTTTGGGTTACTCAAATATTGAATTATTTTTGTTCTCTATTTTATGTAAAATTTGCTTACATCTTGAGAAATCTTATGTCTAAATGACCGGACAACCCTACCATTAAGTTCGTTGGTGTATTCAATAAAAGTTTCGTTTTCAATGAGCTTAAATGGTAGTTCGCTTAGCATAGAAAGATTTAATAAGATTTTTTTTACCCTAAACTTGTCGTGTTTCCACGTCCTTACAATTCCCCCCTTTGTGGCTATCTATCTCCATACTATCTCCATAAAGTTTATTATTCTCTTGTAGATCATCCACTTGGCCACCATGTAAGTCACCTTTTGACCTTTTGACAAGAGGAAGTCCAACGATTCAAGTGTGTGTTTTCAAATGTAATGTGGTCTTTGGGTTACTCAAATATTGAATCATTTTTGTTCTCTATTCTATGTAAATTTTGGCTACATCTGTGAGAAATCTTATGTGGACAACCCCACCATTAAGTTTGTTGGTGTATTCAATAAAATTCTTGTTTTCAATGAGCTTAAATGGTAGTTTGCCTACCATAAAAAGGTTTAATGATGTTTTTTTTAAACCCTAGACCCATGGTGTTTCTATATTGTTATAATAGTCTCCCTATTTATGTCCTTAATATTTAACTTGGTTTGATTTTTATATTTTATGTCAACGGAATCCTATTTTAGTTTGAATCAACTTATAGTGAATTTTGCAAACCTTATACATTTTGTATACTTTCTTTTCACACCATCATCTTCTACTATCTTAAGTTCATTGAACAATTACCAGTAAAGTACTTTGGTTCTTTGATTGCCAAATCTTTTTGACATTTCATAGGCTTTGGCATATCTTATTATTCCTAATCGTCATTAATATTAACAGGAGGTGTAACCCCAATAAATTCATCATCATTACCCTAAAAACAACTAAAAAGGTTCACCAAAACTTCAACTAACCATATCAACCTACTTTATAACATTCAACAAAATTCAACTAATAATAGTAATAATCAATGAAATTCAACTAACAACATACTTCCTAACAATCCTTTTATAACAATAAACAAAATTAAACTAACAATCTATTTTATAATAATCAATAAAATTTAACTAACAATAGTAACCTAGTTTATAACTGATGGGTTTTAGCCATAAGAACATCCTATGTGCTCATGCAACCCTAATGCTTGGATCTAGGTTTCTCTATTGTATATGCAATTCATCCAAGACTATAAAACCTAATATATAATCAATATAACATATGAATTAGGGTTTAGATCATACTTTGATTGTTATGTAACAATAACAATCTCAAATCCTTCTTGTATTGACTTTAGAAAGCTTAGAGTCACAAATGTCTCTCCTCTAATGGTTCACAAACACCAAGAGCAAAAGGATGAAGAAGAGAAAAGAAGGAGGCTGCCCAAAACGTGTGGAAACCCTAGAGAAAAAGTTCACCACGTTTTTGGGGCTTAAGGGTTCCTTAAATAGTGAGGCTATTAGGGTTATCTAACAAGGAAACCCTAATTTGGATGCTTAGGCCCTAAGCAACCCATGAACTCCTTTCTTAAAGGCCTTTGGACGATTTCTAATGGGTTTCCCCATAGAATTCGTCCACCCCTTTAATATGGAGTCCATTAGCTCAATATTCAACTATCACACAATTGACAGTTCTAGTCCCTTAAGTTTAATTAATGTCTTTTAGCCACAAACTTAATTCTTATTAATTCTTGACTAATATTAATTAAACAATATGATTTCCCCTTTAATATATTATTCTCATAATATATTAATAAATCATAATTAATCCTTTCTCTCCATAATTCATCCTATCAAGTTGCTTTGGTGAAGGCAACCCAAAAGAACCATGCACCATCGGGTCAAGTACATACCAAAATAGTTATGGACTTAGATACTAATCCAACAGTCTCCCACTTGGATAAGTCTAATAACTATTCCGCGTATGAATTCAGATCCTGATCTACAATCGTAGCTTTCTAAAGTCGTTGTCAACTCTTATCTTATCAGATACGCGTGTCATTTAGATAAGGGATCATATATGTCACACCCCCGAACCAGACGGCGGAAACGTCCGAGGGCTATTGTGACTCAATTGAATACCATCACAATGAATATACATGAATCATAACATCATTCATCACCATGCATTGAAATATTACAACCGGTATTGTTTACATTTAGTATATTGTTTCAAAACATTACAATTCCAAAACATAAACCGTTCGATATTATTTAAACAAACATCATGACATAAATGGACACATTTTTCTTCGATTTACCTGTTACCTAAGAATACAAGTATTTTGGAAAACGTCAACATATGAAATGTTGGTGAGTTCATAAGTAAGGTTTGAAAAGAAATGATTTGTATAGTTTTGAAAACCTCAGAAAATCCGATATTTTCTAAAAAAATGTTGTATATGAGAAAAAGTGTGAAGATCCGTAAGTATGCTTGTTGATTATTATAAACGTGAATAAATGTTAGACTTTGTATGTATATCCCATAATCAAGAGTGTTGAATTTCTTAGGGAAAACCCGATGTCTTCCCAACACATCAAATTACGTGGCTTAGTTACTACTCACTTAATCCAACCACCCTGACTTCTCATAGCCCCACAACCGAGGAGAAAAGAGGGTGCGAAGCCCCCGTTATTTCCATAAGTCATTCAAGGCTATCGTGAATGCGAAAGGCACTTGGCCCTACTCGCATTTGACTTCTCGACTTTGTTAGCAGTACCAAAGGACCCTTGGGGCCCAACAGCACAATAAAGCTATTGAAAGTCCTTTTACACGGAATTAGGTCATATAAGGCCCAATAACATGTAAGTGCGTTCCCTTCGGGCCTAAAGATCATGTCATTGGGCTAGCTAGGCCCAAAAACACGATTTGAAACTTTCGAGCCCAAAGATGGTGTATTGACTTCTCGTAAACTTCCGCGTGTGTATTGAAGTGTCAGTGTTTATTGATTTTTGATTCGTTATTGATTCGAGACCGAATCAATTCGTTTGGTAACGATTTTTGGTGTTGAGGGTGTATTTATTATTACGTTTCACCGGTAGACGTAGTACTCGTATTTTTATTTTAAGGGATCCACTGTTTTAAGAATGTGAGTTTATCTTCTTAAGCCCTTCCTCGGATAAAATTTACACTTTTAACCCTTTGAGTGTAAAAGAATTTCCGGTTTAGTCCTTGAACTATTTTTCTTGACACTTTAGTATCAAAACTTATTGGAAAGACATTTTTAGCACAAATTTACTTGATAAACAGCTTAAGTCCTTCAAAAATGAAATTTTTTCGGTTGAAACCTCCATTTTCGCAACTTTTACAATTTTGACCCAAAATGGAAAATTTTTGCATCTTTGGTCCCTTTTTAATTGGAAAAGAATTTTTGACCCTTGAAATAGATTTGGTACGCTAGTAATCCCCTGTTTTACAGAAATGTGCAGTTTCAGCCCCTCCAACTCAAAAATTTCGCAATTTGGGGCTTTATTGGGCCGAAAAGCCCATTTTGGCCCATTATGTTTAAATTTCACATTTTTAACCCTTAAAAAGTGTTAATATTCAGAAAATACATATTAGAAACTGTTTAGTCTCATCTCAACCTTCAGAATCTATATTTTGTCGTTTTGGGCCCCTTAGTTTTGTATTTTAGCATTTTGAGCCCAAAATGGGTTTTAAGTCCAAAAATGTTCATATTAACCAACTTGGTTATTTTTCTAGACTTGATTAGTGTGAAATGGTATAAGTTATACTTATTTCATTCATCATATTGTAGATCTCGGTTTTTAGGTTCTTTTGGGTAGTATAAACATCACAATCACATAAGTCCATACATATAAGCATAAAAATCACACAAGGCATACATATACTCATAGATCTACACATTTGCTTGTATTCTCCCCCACAAAACTTATAAAAAACCGCAAAAGAGGGGGTATGAATCTCACCTTTGGGTGTGATTTCGGTTTTTGTAAGAAAAAGAGAAGAATTTCGGCCTTAGCAACCTTCCTTGGAAGATTTCGAACTTAAATGCTTCTAAGGTGCTAGATCATAAGTTTGAATGAATTAAGAGATGATTTTTGAATGAAATGAAATAGATAGCTTATGGATCTAAGCAATATCTTACCATAGATGATGATTTTTATGGAAGAAATCCCTTGAACACCTCTTAGATCTCGAAATTATGGAGAAGAAATGAGAGAGTTTCTTAAGAGAATTGTGAGTGAATTGTGTGTGTGTGCTTGGATTCGGCCGAGAGCAATAGAGAGAGGGAGGAGAAGAGAAGTGCTTGCATGGGTAGATGAGATTGCATGGATGTTTGAAGTGCAAAAGCTTAGATATCCTCTATATAAAAATGAGGTGGCAAGCAAAGTCAACCCTTCTTCTTGGGTTTGTAGTTTGGGTCGAGAGATAGAGAAGAGAGATGGAGATTTGGCCCTTTTATGTTTAAGTCCATAATATGGAGCCCAGGTTAATGGTTTTCGCCCCATTGGCCCTTTTAGAGTAATTCACAGCCCAAATAAATATAAATATGATTCTTATGGCCCATTAGGGCTAATTAGGTTAGTTATGGCCCAATGAGGTCCATTAAGGTGTTTTATTTCATTCTAGGCCCAATATGGCCCAAAATGTTAAAATGAATGAAAGTGGGTCCAATCAGAGCCCATTTAAGAGTTCTAAGCCCAAGATGGTCAAATTGGAAGCTTATTGGTCCATTGGGCCCAATAGGGAAGTCCTAGTCCAAAATGGACTTAAACAAGAACTTCTAGGGTTTCCAATTGCTTATTGACTACTTGAAATGCTTGTATGAGGTGTTTGATTGAAATTCTGTTGTTATAGAGTATGCATCATACATGCTCTCATGTCTTTGATTCATAATTTGGCTTAAGTGTTGTAGTTACAAGGCACAAAAATTTCTAGTTGTGACAATATATTCCTCCATTCTAGATATCGTATAGACTGAGACATGGATCTAAATCATTCTCTCTGTCTATGTGTTGTTTCCTGAATTCAGATTTATGACGACTGACAACAAACTATAATTTGAACACATCAAATTAGTCTCGGCTTGGCCAAGTAATTAGGTGTCATCCCAAAATCATCGAGGGGCCCACAGATATCGCTTTTATCCCACTTTGGATAAAAGGAACGGATAAACTTTGACTCAATGCTCGCTTGCACTCACTCACCAAATCATACACAACAATATGTTTTATAACACCAAGTTACTGGTGCGTTTACATATTATCAATGTGCAACCAACTCGCAAGATACAACTCATACATCTCAGTTTCAAGAATATAAGATATTATCGTCTCACCAATCACTTGTGATAAAATCCATGAAGTGATTCAAGTGAGCGTGGGTTTAATCCAATGCTTAAATCATATTCATAAGCACTCATGAACGTTGCAGCAAACAATTGCTTATGTCTAATAAACTTTAGACAATCCACACACCAATTCACGACAGTCTTCATTCACACCTACTTCCAACATATGAACGACTGTGGCCCGTTTGAATAATTTGACTGTCCTTAACCAATTAAATTATTCAGGAAGTCAAAACATGCAAAGTGAAATACAAGGATAATACTAATCCCATATGGCCTCAATCCTTTGAGTATAAATAAAACACCTATTATTTATCACCATATCGATTACTCATTATTTGTCGTTTCGGGTAATCAACTTCTTACTTGAATTATAACTATACTTGTCCCATGCTCTTAGCATGCACACAATGTTTACCTACGGTTCTTACTTTGTGAAATAGATCAAATGAACACATTACCAATCACTCATTTCACAACTCCTAATCCTATCTACAAGTGAAAGAATATCAAATTCTTGCCACTTATAGAATATGCTAGATTCTAACATTTTATGCAATGATCCTTTCGTAATATCACTGCACTAAAGTCACAAGGACTATTGCCAATGAAATTACAAAGTCCTCTATCGGAGATTGTTACAAGAGAATTCCATAGATGTGATGTCTCTCACTCAAGGTACATTCCTTTGAACATCCTTTTGCATAAAAGTTTCTAATCTAGATATAGATTTTCAATATCTAACTCCCAATATGGAAACACTTCCATATTTTCCATATGACAATTCATTCTTAATAGAATCTTATTTATTCATAATAATGTCGATATGGTCCATCCGATATCATGCTTCCAACTACTCACAAGCGACCAATCCTCGGCGAACTTTGGATTGTCCTTTGATAGTTGTTTAATTATCTTAGTCAAAACCGATTCTTGTCCTTTTCCCTCTAAATGCGCTAGACATTTGGAAAAAATTTAGAATGGTCAAATATTATAGCATTTACAATCGATCCTATACCCGAAGCATATGGGACATGATGCATACTGTCTTACATAAAGATTCGATACTTTATCAATCTTCTGCCATAATATTTTATGTGCTACGTTCTCTCAATTCGAAATATGAAGAGGAATGCCACAATCATAATCGAAATTTAAGAACGTGCTATGTATCCTTGACTAAATTTATTAACATTCCACAACCTAAGCTTTTAGATTTGAAATGAAGCATAATATTCTCTCCCTTAATTATAGCAAAACAACTTTACATCCTTGCAACTTTGCAAAGTATGACTCTTGTTTTCTATAATTAATATTGCTAACTTGCAATACTTGCCTTAACAATCATACAATCATAACATTTATGCTCCCACTATCATGATGATTATCATAAACATAACACTTATGCTCCCACTAGCTTTGACATGTATTCAGAAACCAGCTAAACTTCCAAAAAAACAATACTTATTGAATTTCTTAAGTTCATGTTTCTAATACTTAATGCTTTGATAATCTTTTATCAAGGCTTCTCAAACTTATACACCTTTTTCCTTAGATAGCTCATATGTGTGTCTTAAACAATTCAGACTTAAATCTCACAATTCGAATCATGGAAAGGGATACAAAAACCATAATCGAATTCGAGAATGCAATTTTCACAATCACTATCTTCTTAAAATCTTTCTTAGTGAAAGCATTTCCTCACAGTCATTTTCATGAAGGAGGGAAACTTATGACACTTAGATTTTAATGGTGTATGTGTTCCTATCCATGCGAATTTGTCCAAAACCAAAGTTTGCGACAAATCCAAACTCTTATGGACCGAACTTTCTGAATCTTGATTTCTTGCCTTATGGTAACACGGCTGCCCACCATGTTTTCCAAGTAGTTAAGTAGCTCACCCTTTCCTATCAATGTACTTTTCATTGATCAAGGTCCTTGCCTTTTATGCATTCAAATGAGAACTCATAGGGCTCACATGCATAATTAACTCAATTGGAACGGTACAGAAACAAGATGGTGTCAACACGATAGGTTGTAAACCTCAACTCGTGTGCTAGTGATGATCGATAAAGTTTATTCTTGATTAGTTCTTGAATCCTTTCAAGATCATTAAGACTCTCACTGACTCCTTGACATACAAGATTCTCTTGTCAATAAGCATTTCTTGACAAACAAATATTCAAGAGTTAGTGTAGCTCTTATCAAGACAAAACACTTCATAAATTGGTCCTAGTTGGTCTTTGTCTTATCACAACTTTCCAATTTCAATTGTTCAAGAATAAGAAAACCTTTTTCCAAATTCTACATTACATGAATGTTATAAACCTTCTTAAGACATGTCACTTAATGTCATAATCTTAACTTTAAGACTTGTTATGGAATTAATTATGATTGGCTTCTTGATTTAACCATTTCTTCAATTCTCTATTCCTCTTCTTAGACATACAATTGCACTAAGACTCACTTAATTGAGATATGGTTCTCAATCATTAAGATCTATCATAAAGCATAAAAGGTACTCTCCCTTTTTCTTAGAATAGAGAAACTTTTATCTTTCTGCCTACTTGATTCTTCTTATTCGTTCTGCTATTGATTTAAACTATTTCAATCAACTAAGAATTATACTTAATCTCATAAGTGTAATCATATTTACTTAACCTTAGTAAATCATGACGAATATCTTTATTACTCTTGTGGTGGACTTGATCAACACACAGCCTTGTGTACTTGATCTCCTAGTCCTTCACTTGACACTTTGTCAACGAATTAGTCTAATTTTCCCAAATATGAAAGTTTTTCATTCATCATACAATACTTGTTGTATGATTCCAAGTCTCTATCCAATTGAAACTTGGGCGATGAGAAACTTCCCCTATTTGGTAAATTCTTGACCTTTCCATAATTTACATAATTAAGAATCACATCCATTTTGTGGTAGAAATATGCAAACATCAATTTTTCATAACGATTTCATTGCAAGGAAATAAATAAATGAGTCAAACTAAAATTTATTTTATTCATAAAAGCAGTGGAAAACATTTTGTCCTTACAATGCAAAATCACCTGAAAGACTATGTAATCAAATATTCCTAACAACTCTATCATAACTTTCTAAGCTCAAAATCTAATCTTCGAATCCATGCGATCGAGATCCATTTCTTCGTGATTAGACTCATCTTGCTCTTTCATCAAGCTTCCTCTTCTTTTCATTGATCCTGCAAAACATTCAAATGCAATCTTATCACATTATGTATTAAGAATCAACGAATAGGAACTTAATTGAGTTAGATATTGGATTTTACCTGAAGCACAGCCATACTCTTTGACTCTCCCATCTTCTGGACTCTTCAGGCTCTTAGGGCAGACTTGTATCCAACGCCCTTTCTCTTGGCATCAAACGCAGGTCGGTTCTCCTAGAACGTCCTCGAAAGCATGGTTGGCTGACTTTCCCAACAAATATGTTCCATTGCTTTGCCAAATCATTTATGATTCAGCAGCAATGAGCATGTAAGTTAGGTCAATGAGGTTTGCGTCATGATCCATCATATAATACTTTCTAATGAACTCATTATATGATTCAAGGAGTGACTTTAGAACCCATCCTATAGCCAACTCATCAGGAAATGATGCACCCAACATTATCAACCTATCGATGTGTGATTTCATTCCAAGAACGTGGGCACACACGGGTTTACCATCTTCATGTTTCATTTCCAGTAGGGATTTAGTGACATTGAACCTTTCAATTCTTCGATCTTGTGGGTTAGGGAGAATAGCGGGAGGAGGAGGAGGAAGTGAAGCATGATCTCTTGTTCCTCGATCAAATCGTGAAATATCATCTTTATGTGGAGTGCTTGTTCCACAGGATTTGGGAAGACCATAATTGTCGTACTTTGACATCTACAAAACGGGAGAAAACAAATTCAATTTAGTTGATTGATTGAGTCCTTAGTAAATCACCCAAATGATATACTAAGGCTAGGACCCAACACAATATTCCATAATTCGGGAGAGGGATGTTGTAACCCTAATTGCAGAACATTTGAAGGTAAGTGAATGAAGATTTTCTAATTTTCCACCATTAAAAACGAAAAAGAAATTTAAGTTTTAAATTTATGAAAACTCCTAGATCCTTTGAGATTCATTGAACATTTCAATGTCATGTTTAAATCTCGATATGCCCCTCTAGTTTGTGACTAGGATGCCGAGGATCACAAAGCGGGTGTGAATAACCATGCAAACTTACATGGTGCCCCCACATGTTACAGTCACCTATTCGATGTGCCAGTTAGCCACACACGCTCCACCGAACTATGACAAACATTGAGTCACCCTTTGCTACCTTTGCTTAGAACCATTTAGTGTGCCGGTTAACCACACGCGCTCCACTAACGTCTTCGCAAGGGCACAAAGTGTAATTTCATGGAATTGCATCAATTCACTTTTGCCTAAAGTAACTAAGATTGGGAATTTTAAGAAAACATTTAGTTACTTTTATAATTCATTATACTTATAATGTAAGGTTTTGTCCTATCCTACCCGTTCGGCTAACGACCCTCCACTAGTCAAGAGTGCGGTGGGTAAGAGTGGATACCCATTCAATCGTCATTTTATAGGCAATTTCCTTAAACACCCCTTATAGACCAGCTTCGTGAATGATGCCTACTAACGGTAAGACTGACTTTTACTCATATATAATGTTAGACTTTTAATGTTATATATAGTATAGGGTGTATTTTACACTTTTAAAATACTAGGTGGTCAAATTTAACAATTATACTTTTAATTCAATTAAATTGTAAACCAAAATTTTATGGATTTATTAAATTTCTTTTAATTATACACTTTAATTAATTAATAAAACCATAAGGGTGTGATTTGAACTTTTTCAAAACTATACTAGGGTTTTAGAATTTAACATTTCTAAATTAAACTTTTAATCAACTTTTGAATTCCAAAACTTGAGGGCAAGTTTTGAAACATTTCAAAACATTAGGGTTTAGAATTTAAATATTTCAAAATCAAACTTTTCAATCAAAATTTAAATTCCAAAACTTGAGGGCAAGTTTTGAAACCTTTTTCAAACATTAGGGTTTCAATTATTTAAATTTCAAAACAAAACTTTTGAGTTCTAATTTAAACTATAAAACCTAAAGGGATTAATTTGAAACTATTCCAAACTTTGTCAAGAATATTCTAGATCACATAATTCAAATAAGGCAATTAACTATAATTGGTGGTTATCTAATTAGATCTAGTTCAAATTCTTGCAAGATAATGATCAAATAATTTCCATAACTTAACATTTATCAAATAAAGTAACAATTATCTAATTAGATGACCAAAATCTTTTATTTTGACAAGGATAATCATAAGGAATCAATAAAATTCGAATTTTATTAATTTTAAACAATTATGGCAATTATCCTAAGTCAAAATAGGCAAAAAAAATCCCGAAACAGCCTCCTTCTGACGCTCGAACTCGCCGAGTTCCTCTATGGACTCGGCGAGTTGGAGCTACTCGCCGAGTCCACATTGGAACTCGCCGAGTTCATCAGACAGGGGGCCAAAAAATCGATTTTTGAAGCTTGAACAAATAACGAAGGCATCAATACAATAGAAACCAATCAAGGCTCTAATACCACTGATGGGTTTTAGCCATAAGAACATCCTATGTGCTTATGCAACCCTAATGCTTGGATCTAGGTTTCTCTATTGTACATGCAATTCATACAAGACTATAAAACCTAAGATCTAATCAATATAACATATGAATTAGGGTTTAGATCATACCTTGATTGTTATGTAGCAATAACAATCTCAAATCCTTCTTGTATTGACTTTAGAAAGCTTAGAGTCACAAATATCACTCCTCTAATGGTTCACAAACACCAAGAGCAAAAGGATGAAGAAGAGAAGAGAAGGAGGCTGCCCAAAACGTGTGGAAACCCTAGAGAACAAGTTCACCACGTTTTTGGGGCTTAAGGGTTCCTTAAATAGTGAGGCTATTAGGGTTATCTAACAAGGAAACCCTAATTTGGATGCTTAGGCCCTAAGCAACCCATGAACTCCTTTCTTAAAGGCCTTTGGATGATTTCTAATGGGTTTCCCCATAGAATTCGTCCACCCCTTTAATATGGAGTCCATTAGCTCAATATTCAACTATCACACAATTACAGTTCTAGTCCCTTAAGTTTAATTAATGTCTTTTAGCCACAAACTTAATTCTTATTAATTCTTGACTAATATTAATTAAACAATATGATTTCTCCTTTAATATATTATTCTCATAATATATTAATAAATCATAATTAATCCTTTCTCTCCATAATTCATCCTATCAAGTTGCTTTGGTGAAGGCAACCCAAAAGAACCATGCACCATCGGGTCAAGTACATACCAAAATAGTTATGGACTTAGACACTAATCCAACAGTCTCCCACTTGGATAAGTCTAATAACTATTCCGCCTATGACTTCAGATCCTGATCTGCAATCGTAGCTTTCTAAAGCTGCTGTCAACTCTGATCTTATCAGATACGCGTGTCATTTAGATAAGGGATCATATATGTCACACCCCCGCACCAGACGGTGGAAACGTCCGAGGGATATTGTGACTCAATTGAATACCATCACAATGAATATACATGAATCATAACATCATTCATCACCATGCATTGAAATATTACAACCGGTATTGTTTACATTCAGTACATTGTTTCAAAACATTACAATTCCAAAACATAAACCGTTCGATATTATTTAAACAAACATCATGACATAACTAGACACATTTTTCTTCGATTTACCTCTTACCTGAGAATACAAGTATTTTGGAAAACGTCAACAAATGAAATATTGGTGAGTTCATAAGTAAGGTTTGAAAAGAAATGATTTGTATAGTTTTGAAAACCTCAGAAAATCCGATATTTTCTAAAAAAAATGTTGTATATGAGAAAAAATGTGAAGATCCGTAAGTATGCTTGTTGATTATTATAAACGTGAATAAATGTTAGACTTTGTATGTATATCCCATAATCAAGAGTGTTGAATTTCCCAGGGAAAACCTGATGTTTTCCCAACCCATCAAATTACGTGGCTTAGTTAGTATTATTCCGATACGACGTTGTTTTCTATAATTCCAGGTGACATTGGATTAATTATGGGTTGTGAGTCATTATAATCACGCATTAATGAAATGACTAGTTTACTACTATACAAACGATCCCTTAGGCGTCGTCCATACTACTCACTTAATCCAACCACCCTGACTTCTCATAGCCCCACAACCGAGGAGAAAAGAGGGTGCGAAGCCCCCGTTATTTCCATAAGTCCTTCAAGGCTATCGTGAATGCGAAAGGCACTTGGCCCGACTCGCACTTGACTTCTCGACTTTGTTAGCAGTACCAAAGGACCCTTGGAGCCCAACAGCACAATAAAGCTATTGAAAGTCCTTTTACACGGAATTAGGTCTTATAAGGCCCAATAACATGTAAGTGCGTTCCCTTCGGGCCTAAAGATCATGTCATTGGGCTAGCTAGGCCCAACAAACACGATTTGAAACTTTCGAGCCCAAAGATGGTGTATTGACTTCTCGTAAACTTCCGCGTGTGTATTGAAGTGTCAGTGTTTATTGATTTTTGATTCGTTATTGATTCGAGACCGAATCAATTCGTTTGGTAACGATTTTTGGTGTTGAGGGTGTATTTATTATTACGTTTCACCGGTAGACGTAGTACTCGTATTTTTATTTTAAGGGATCCACTGTTTTAAGAATGTGAGTTTATCTTCTTAAGCCCTTCCTCGGATAAAATTTACACTTTTAACCCTTTGAGTGTAAAAGAATTTCCGGTTTAGTCCTTGAACTATTTTTCTTGACACTTTAGTATCAAAACTTATTGGAAAGACATTTTTAGCACAAATTTACTTGATAAACAGCTTAAGTCCTTCAAAAATGAAATTTTTTCGGTTGAAACCTCCATTTTCGCAACTTTTACAATTTTGACCCAAAATGGAAAATTTTTGCATCTTTGGTCCTATTTTAATTGGAAAAGAATTTTTTGACCCTTGAAATAGATTTGGTACGCTAGTAATCCCCAGTTTTACAGAAATGTGCAGTTTCAGCCCCTCCAACTCAAAATTTTCGCAATTTGGGGCTTTATTGGGCCGAAAAGCCCATTTTGGCCCATTATGTTTAAATTTCACATTTTTAACCCTTAAAAAGTGTTAATATTCAGAAAATACATATTAGAAACTGTTTAGTCTCATCTCAACCTTTAGAATCTATATTTTGTCGTTTTGGGCCCCTTAGTTTTGTATTTTAGCATTTTGAGCCCAAAAATGGGTTTTAAGTCCAAAAATGTTCATATTAACCAACTTGGTTATTTTTCTAGACTTGATTAGTGTGAAATGGTATAAGTTATACTTATTTCATTCATCATATTGTAGATCTCGGTTTTTAGGTTCTTTTGGGTAGTATAAACATCACAATCACATAAGTCCATACATATAAGCATAAAAATCACACAAGGCATACATATACTCATAGATCTACACATTTGCTTGTATTCTCCCCCACAAAACTTATAAAAAACCGCAAAAGAGGGGGGTATGAATCTCACCTTTGGGTGTGATTTCGGTTTTTGGAAGAAAATGAGAAGAATTTCGGCCTTAGCTACCTTCCTTGGAAGATTTCGAACTTGAATGCTTCTAAGGTGCTAGATCATAAGTTTGAATGAATTAAGAGATGATTTTTGAATGAAATGAAATAGATAGCTTATGGATCTAAGCAATATCTTACCATAGATGATGATTTTTATGGAAGAAATCCCTTGAACACCTCTTAGATCTCGAAATTATGGAGAAGAAATGAGAGAGTTTCTTAAGAGAATTGTGAGTGAATTGTGTGTGTGTGTGTGCTTGGATTCGGCCGAGAGCAATAGAGAGAGGGAGGAGAAGAGAAGTGCTTGCATGGGTAGATGAGATTGCATGGATGTTTGAAGTGCAAAAGCTTAGATATCCTCCATATAAAAATGAGGTGGCAAGCAAAGTAAACCCTTCTTCTTGGGTTTGTAGTTTGGGTCGAGAGATAGAGAAGAGAGATGGAGATTTGGCCCTTTTATGTTTAAGTCCATAATATGGAGCCCAGGTTAATGGTTTTCGCCCCATTGGCCCTTTTAGAGTAATTCACGGCCCAAATAAATATAAATATGATTCTTATGGCCCATTAGGGCTAATTAGGTTAGTTATGGCCCAATGAGGTCCATTAAGGTGTTTTATTTCATTCTAGGCCCAATATGGCCCAAAATGTTAAAATGAATGAAAGTGGGTCCAATCAGAGCCCATTTAAGAGTTCTAAGCCCAAGATGGTCAAATTGGAAGCTTATTGGTCCATTGGGCCCAATAGGGAAGTCCTAGTCCAAAATGGACTTAAACAAGAACTTCTAGGGTTTCCAATTGCTTATTGACTACTTGAAATGCTTGTATGAGGTGTTTGATTGAAATTCTGTTGTTATAGAGTATGCATCATACATGCTCTCATGTCTTTGATTCATAATTTGGCTTAAGTGTTGTAGTTACAAGGCACAAAAATTTCTAGTTGTGACATCATCCCCTCGTTAGAGGGAATTTCGTCCCGAAATTCTTTTGAAAGCTAGATTCGAGAATGCTAGAATAGATGAGGGTACTTTTGCTTCATTTGGTCTTCGCGTTCCCACGTGAATTCTGGCCCACGCTTCGCGTTCCACCGTACTTTCACGATCGGGATGCGACTTTGCTTAGTACGCATCACCTCCCTGTCCATGATTTCGAATGGTTCTTCAACGACCAGGAAATTCTTGTTGATTTCAATTTTGTCAAGGGGAATGACGAGTGTTTCATCTGATAGGCACTTCTTTAGATTGGAGACATGGAACACGGGGTGTACACTATTTAGCTCCGCGGGTAGCTGTAGTTTGTATGCCACTGGACCTATTCGGGCAACGATCTCGAAAGGTCCAATGTATCGTGGGTTAAGTTTTCCCCGTTTTCCGAAACGAATGACTCCTTTCCAAGGTGACACTTTTAACAGCACTCGATCCCCGACCTGAAACTCTAAGGGCTTTCGTTGTTTATCAGCGTAGCTCTTCTGTCGGTCGCGCGATGCTTGTAATCGAGCTCTGATTTGAACTATCTTTTCCGTGGTTTCACGAATGATCTCCGGTCCCGTTAGCGCCTTGTCAGATGCTAGTGTCTTTGCTAGCTGGGTGTCACCCACCTCAGCCCAACACAACGGTAGCAGATCGAGAGGTGATGTCATGGTTCGAGTACCATGATTGGTAGCAGATTGAGAGGTGATGTCATGGTTTGGGTACCATGATTGGGGTAGATTGAGAGGAGATATCGTGGTTCGAGCACCGATATATGTGGCGGTCAGTGCTTCTGGTTTTACCAGTTATTCCGCAGAGATTATCTAGACCAAGGTCGAATGTGAAAGAGTATGGGTCCAGGAGGTCAGGATGAACGAGTTTCGGTGGAGCATTCCTTAGTAGGGGAATCGAGTTAGCTCTGAGGGATTGTTGGTGATATGTCATTAGAGTCGCAAGACTCAAAGTTGAGTAGGGACGGTGCGTTATGGAAGAATACAGTCTGAGCTAGCAGCCCGCCGATAGTAGAGATGTCACATTTTGTGACCCGAGTGGTGATATTTCCATTTCCTGAAGGAGACGTAAGAGGTGTTGATGTTTTGGTTTCTGGGTTGGGGGTGATCCATGTGGGATCGCACTGATGGTGACCTTCAAACTGAGTGTCTGGCAGTAAGTATGTCGCGAGGAAATGATATAGCTTGAGCAGGATGTCAGTGGAGACTGAGATGGTCAAGGACATATGTTAGCTGTAGCGTTGGGCGATCAAGAGGAGTATATCAGGGTGGTGACTCTTATTGTCTTTGATGGGCATATAGAGAGTGGAAATGTGGTTTCTACTTTTATGATAAAGGACGTGTTGGAGCATTGGGCAAGAAGTCGAGGATGAGGAGCATGATAGTTAATTATTCCCATATTAGGAGTCAGGGTTAATACTGGACACTTGGGAGGTCCGGTGATGGTATGATGTGAGATTCTGAATGAATAGAGGCAGTCATGATGGTAAGTTCCGAGGAATTCCTATGAGATTCGGGTACTTGGAGTTGTTTGATCTCTGTCAGGGAGATCATCGAGCGTTGCAGGGCACCTTGCGGGATTGGGGTGCGATGTTACTGGTGGAGACAGTCTGTGAGATAGAATGTTGGTGCATTAATTGGTGATGGTTCAAACCCTAAATGGGGGAGGACTGGGTATTTTGTTGAGGGGATCTGAGATCTATTCGAGATCTGGATATAGAGACCTGCGGTGTGGATTCATGCGATCAGGGTTATTGGTGTTTGAAGCGAGGTACAGAGTGAGATAATGCATGTGGCATGTGTTTGGTAAAGGATGAATGTCTCCACGACAAGTGGCCTTCGATCGGAGACCTTGTGGTGGATAGGAATTCTTTAAGGTTATAATGATGAAATCAAGGTGGTTGGCTCGTGGAGTAGTTCGTTGGTTGAGGAACGCTAGTTCAATGTTTGGGCCGTTATGCAGTTTGGGAAGGGCAGAAGTTGATTAGTCAACCAAATTCAGAGTCATTATGAGTATTCTGGCATGAGTTTTGGGCAATAGAGGAGGAAGTTTCGGATTGTCATCTTCGTGTTTTGAGTCGTTGGAAATTTCTCTGTGTTTTAATTCGAAAGATGGAGTATTCCGGGGTATCCGAGTTCAATGTCCTAAATCTCGGATTATTTTGAATTTTGAGCTTGAGATGCCAAGTGGGGTATCGAGTGTCTATGGTTTTGGTGGGAGGCCCTTCAGCTAATTGACATCAAAGGGATTTAATTGAGAATGTGAATTGCAGTGGGAAAAAGGGTTTTGTTGCGACGGTGGTCGTCCGATGTAGTGTTTCTTAGCCTGGATGGGTGTTCGTGCACCTATCTATGGATGATCCATAAGGCATGAGTAATGATCGTAGTGTGGCGTCGATCTAAGAGTGAGATTGGGAAGTGGTAAGAGTTAGAGGGGTGAGACCGCAAAGAGATGCAGTTCAACGAGTTAGTGATGAGAGAGGATGTTGTAATGCTACGGGGAGCCGTAGCACTCACTAGTCAAAGAGAGGGTGTTGTGATGATACGGGGAGCCGTAGTACTCACTGGTCAGAGAGAGGTGTTGTGATGCTACGGGGAGCCGTAGTACTCACTGGTCAGAGAGAGAGGGTGTTGTGATGCTACGGGGAGCCGTAGTACTCATTAGTCAGAGAGACGGTGTTGTGATGCTACGGGAAGACGTAGTACTCACTAGTCAGAGAGGAGGGTGTCATGATGCTATGGGGAGCCATAGTACGCACTAGTTAGCGAGAGGTTGTCATGATGAAGCACTCTTGTTTAGAGCATGACGCAGAAGGGATTTAGGCTTGAATAGCCCTAATTTACGAGTTCTTGGGAGTCTGGTGGTCGGATTAGGGGCGAGACCGGGATCTCCTCAATGATCATGAGTCATTATATTCTGAGTAAGGTGTGGACATCGCAATCCGGAGAATTTGGTCAAGTGAAGTGTGCGTGGGTTGCGGGTCATGAATCACGAGTTGAATGTTCGTTGGGACGAGTGGTTTCAATTTTGTGCCAGACCAAACTCTCGAGTCAAGTTTGATTCTAGCAGTGTATTGAGAAGGTGGAATGAGGTGCCAAAATTAGAGATGGATTCCATATTGGGGGGGGGTATTGATTATCATTTGATGCCTTAGACCTGTATAGGTTAGTACTCGGGTACGAGAAGTACTACGAGATGCCTAGAATTATGAGCAGTGAACGACATAGGTCGGGGCTGAGTCAACCTTCAGTTGGGAGTGTAGCATTCGCTTGGGGTAAAGTGAACTTCATGACTTGCGTGTCACAATGATCCGAGGTAGTTATTGTGGGAAGGGATCCATTGAGACGGTTGAGATAATGTAATGGACCTTGGGGATTCAATGGTTGGGTCGAATTCAGACCTGGTGCACAATGTTAAGGGGGTTTTGCGAAATGGAGCTGAGGCTTATAGTTATTTCTATGTCTGAGGACACTTCTGAGCGAGCATGGTTATTCTCTTGTGTCTGAGGGCAAAGTGTTGAAAATCCACTATTCAGATGGGTTGGTATAGTAGTTCAGTGAATGAGCCCTGGTGGGATGTGAACCCTTCTGTTCCTTGGGGCGTGATCTAGATTATTTGGTACATTGGTATGAGGATCGATAGCCGATTGTCGAATTTTGTCTGGCGAAATCAGAGGAGCAGTGAGTTATCAGGGTACGAGGTTCAAAAGGCGACTATCATGGTGATAACATGAGTGGGCGGTCTGGCGGCGGGATAGGCGACTAGAGTTTCCGATTTTGGGAAGGTCAGAAAGGGGTATCTTAGCGGCAGAGGGTTTGATTTTGGTTCTGGTTTCGGGAGTTCATGTTTGGACTCAGGCATCCATGGGAAGATGGTGGTGAGATATGAGGTCTTTCTTTTTGGTACTTCTGGGTTTTTGGTTTCAATGTAAGTGTTGATAAGAAGCGATTTCGAGGGAAAAATCCAATTAAGTGGGGGAGAATTGTAACATCCCGTTTCGGATTGTCCATGATTAGGGTTCGTGGGCCACGAGCCAGGCATGCGGAAGTCTCGGGTTGTGGCGAGTTGCTGGGATCGTAAGGCATCTCATCACCTGTCCGTAGAAATGAGGATCTTGAGAATCTGAAGTTATATCAAAGAAGCTATGATAGTTTGGGAGTTATGGAAAGTTGAATCCTTATGGAGAAACGAGTGGCATCGGGTACGCTGGGCGTAAGCATGGTTACGCTTAGCGTACCTATGAGCGTGGATTGGACGCAAGGACCACCTAGTACGCCGGGCGTACCAGAGGGTACGTTGGGCGTACTAGGCGCTGAAGGAAAACCCTAATTCAAGTGGTGTCCCTATTTAAAGGATGAGATGGTCTCATTTCTGGCCACCTTCCTCAGCCATTAAACCCTCTCAAACCCTAGTAATCGTTCTTGAGCTTATGGGTGGCCATGTTGAGCTTGTATGTGTTATTGTGGGCTCTTTGGAGTTAAGAAGGAGCATGAAAGAGAATGGAGTTGAAGTCCAGACCTTGGATCTGAGGTTTCTTGGGGCTAGAGCATCATTTGAAGGTAAAAAGCTCAAAGCTTTCCCATTCTTTTTGATTTATACTTAGTATGGTCCATTTTAGGGTTTTATGTCCCAAGATTTGAACTATGTGAGTTGGTGAACTCCAGAGCTATATGACCTGTCCTTTTAAGTGTTTTTAGTGGTGGGGAAACATAAAAATGAGATCTTGATCATGAGATTCAACCCATGCATGAGCTATGTGCATTTTGAGTTAAAAAAGTAAGAGTTTCATGTGTTGTGACCTTATCAGCCATTCTAGGGCCTAAAGTTGTCAACTTTATGGAGTAAGAGATGTTAGGAAGTCCAGATCTAAGAGATGAGTTAAGGTCTTAACGGATTAAGACCTAGAAACTTGGACAAGCAAAACAGAGAGTACGCGCGGCGTAATTTCAGTACGCCCCGCGTACTGGGTTGAGGTCCCCGACCAGTTCTTGCGCGCCTGAGTACGCTGAGTGTACCAAGGAGGTACGCCCCGCGTAACTCCTTCTGTGGGCTTTTGAGTTATGTTTTGGGCCTCGGGTGTTGGGCTTGGAATTTGAGCTTCATGTATTAGAGTCTTGGACCAGAAAAGTGTATATATGTGCTTTGGGCCCTTGAGTTGGGCTTGCTTTTTTGTTTGGGTTTTGGGCCGTGTATGGGCCCATTTACTATTGGGCCTCAGTGGGCCCATTTACTATTGGGCCTCGGTGGGCCCAATGGGTTCAGGGCGTTTATTGGGCTGGTAGATGGCTGTCTTTAGACCCAAATAAGTGAGAGGTTGGACTTAGCTCCTAATTGAGATAATTGTGGGTTTGACACAGAGCTAGAGCCCGGTGCGTGGCAGCAGTGTTTATAGGAGCAGTTCTTCATCCGAGGTGAGTCTTCTCACTATACTTTACCTAGAGTGGTAACCAGAGTTATATGACAGAGTATCTTGTATGCTATTTATGTGATTGTGATACACTGCATTATTTCTATGTGATTTATGTTGTGTATGTTCCAGAGTTTATAGAGTTAGAACCGGAGGGTCCACATAGTTAGGACCAGAGGGTCCACATAGTTATAGTCTCGAGTGCCTAATATGTGTTATATGTGGTATTTTGGGGAACACACTAAGCTTCGTGCTTACCATGTTAGGTGTTTCAAGTTTTTCTTATCTGAATCGCGGGACGACACCGATTTGATTGTACACACCAGAGAAAGAGTTAAAAGGATTATAATTTTTTTAAAGAAAAATTGTTTGAAATTACGGTGTCAGACTTACCCTATGTTTTATATATTTTGTCATGATTAAATATCATAGATATTTTAGAAAAAGAAAGAAAAGGAAAAAATATTTATGCAATTGAAGAGTCGGAGACTTTTAAGTAATTTGGGTCCAAACCCTCTCTAAACCCTCTCCCCGACTCAAAGCGAAGAGACGAACACCGCCACCACCAGCGTCTGCAACAACCGGCAACAACTACTCTGTCTACAGGCAAGTCGGTATGTATGCTTTCAGTCTCTCATTGGTTTCAATTTCTTCATCAGTCTTCTCCCTTATAAACCCTAGTATAACACTGTCGGAAATATAATTCAATAGTTTCGCTATACAATGAAATTTGAGCAAAGTATGAAATGCAGGAGACCTAATGGAACAGAGATTGGCTAATACGTTAAACATGACGGTGAATGAGAAGAAATTCATTGAGTCTGCATTGCTATCTGACCTTAGAGTTGATGGTAGGCGTCCTTTCGATTACAGAAAACTATCTATCATCTTCGGAAGGTAAGAAATCCGAAACTCTCACTTGATTTCGTATTCCTTTGGCTAAAAATAAACAGTTCGTTGATGAATGACGAGTTTTTCATATTGTAGAGAAGATGGTTCATCAGAGATCCAGCTTGGACAGACTCGAGTTATGGGATTTGTCACAGGACAACTAGTACAACCTTATCGAGACAGGCCTAATGAAGGGACACTTGCAATCTACACTGAGTTCTCTCCCATGGCGGATCCTTCATTTGAGTCAGGTCGTCCTGGAGAATCTGCTATTGAGTTGGGACGTATTGTAGATCGTGGTTTAAGGTATGATAGTTTATTTAGTTGCTAAATCTTCTATTTTTCAAACTTCTGGACTTCGTTTTTGATTCTTTTCTTCTAAGATGTGATTTACATCTTTAGTGGATTAAATTCTGTCCCCATTAAGCCATTAGTTAAACAAGAAACATCACTTCAGAACACTTATGCTATACAGATTCATGAAAATGGAGATATAGCCAAAGCAAACCTACTTGATGAGATTAACATTGCAGGGAAAGCAGGGCTGTAGACACTGAATCACTTTGTGTCATTTCAGGGAAATTGGTATGGGCCATTCGAATTGATCTTCACATAATCGATAATGGAGGGTAAGTTATGGAACTAATTACTAATCCATGCATTTTCTTCATATCCTCAAGTTTATTTGGTTAAATTCAAGAACTAGCAACATACTTTGTATTATTTGTTTATCATAGCACCCTACTTTCATTTTTTTTTTAATCATTACAAGTTACAACATTACACTTTGAAAACTCTACACAGTTATAGCAATTTTCACTGCTATAATTGGGCAGATTTTTCAATAGCAATGCCTTCATAAGAAAAAATTGAATGTACAATGCTTTAATAATGATTTTATAAGCTAATTAATAAGAGTATGTTGTTATTTCTTGTATTTAAAGTTTAAATACAGTTTTATTACAATGGTTAAATTCTCTATTGAATCAGAAATCTAGTGGATGCTTCCAATATTGCTGCATTGGCTGCCTTATCAACATTTAGAAGGTCTGAATGTACAATTGGAGGTGAAGATGGTCAAGAAGTCATTGTACATCCACCAGAGGTGAGTTCTATTATTTTTTTTTAGTTTTTTTTATTGTTTTTATTTAATATGTTAAGAGTTAATATATTATTAAGTAAGCTAAGATTAATAGCAACAAACTTTGGAACATGGGTATTGCCATATCGGTCAAATTTTCTTTTGATGTGACATTTTTATTGACTTGTCTGCGAATATTTATTTTTTATAATTTCAATTAATTATTTTAATTAAGTCTTAAATTTTTTATTTAATTTTTGATATGTTGATTTTGCAGGTGCGGGAGCCACTTCCACTAATAATCCACCATCTTCCAGTGGCAGTAACATTTGGTTTTATTGGTAAAGAAAACATTGTGGTATGCCTAAATAAACTTTATTAGCTTCTTTTCCTATACAAAAGTTTCTTTGAACTCTAGGGTGTTCTTTTTTTTTTTTTTATTTAAAAAAATAATTATAAATGGCAAAATAGGTAATTGACCCAACTCAGCATGAAGAGGGTGTGATGGGAGGATCAATGACTGCAACACTGAACACAAATGGTGAAGTGTGTGCCATTCAAAAAGCTGGTGGTGAAGGCGTCTTACAAAGTGTCATCATGCAGTGTCTACGCATTGCTTCTGTTAAAGCTGCTGATATCACAAGCAAGATCAAAATTGCTGTGAGTCTTTTTTATTTCTTCTAATTTACTACAATATATAAAACAACCCCATTTCCCACTCCCACCTTTTTTGATTTTAACAAATAGCAACATACTTTTTCTTCCATTTATTTGTTTATTATTCCATCATACTTTCATTTCTTCTTATAACAAGTTGACAACACTACCACATAGTTGTCAAACTCGTATGAACCACGAGTCGACTCGTAAGAGTCGAGTTATTTTATATCTGAAAAGAGGTGACTCGGTGACTGACTCGGTCAAAATTTGCGAGTCCCTGTCTGACTCGTACTGAGTCGATTCATTTTATAAATGAAAAGAGGTGACTTGGTATGTGACTCGGTCAAAGTTTGCGATTCCCTGCCTATCTAGTACTGAGCCGAGTCTTTTTATACCTGAAAAGAGGCGACTCGGTGTATGACTCAGTCAGAATTTCCGAGACTAGTAGTACTGAGTCGAGTCTTTTTATACTTGAAAAGAGGTGACTCGGTGTATGACTCGGTCAAAATTTGTGAGTCTCTGCCTGACTCATACCAAGTCGAGTCATTTTATACCTTAAAAGAGTTGACTCGGTCAAAATTTGCAGGTCCCTGCCTGACTCGTACCGAGTCAAGTCACTTTATACCTGAAAAGAGGCAACTCGGTGTCTGACTCGGTCAAAAATTTGAGTCCCTGCCTGACTTGTATGAGTCAAGTATGACTCGGTACATTGTACCCAATTATAGCAATATCAACCAAATACAGACTGATTTTCACTGCTATATATTGGTAAATATTTCAAAGTAGAATGCTATAATAAGAAAAAACAGGAATATTTGTGGTGTAAACAAAATAAATGAAACTAGGATGCTATAAATTATAATAAACAAATAAAAAAGTAAAGTCATGATTTTGCTAATATTTTCAGGTGGAATCGTATAATACAGAAAGATCACTAAGGAAAATCAAACGACATAATCCTTCTCTCACTGTAAGTATTTAAGAACATGATCAATAAACATGTGAATTTTAAATGGAATGATCAAACATTTTAATCAAGGGTAAAATTGTCATTCATGTCACAAAAGAAACTGTTTTTTCACATCAAAACGTCATCCATTTCATTGCTATTTATTACATTGTTTTTTATATTTGGACAGGCTGTGAAGAAGAAATAACACAAGTGAAGTTTTAAAAGAAACTGAATTTAGTCCAATGAACACATTTTGTATGGATGTTAAAAACGTATCAAGTAGAGATTATTTCAGATTAGATTATTGCTAAGTGTTATATGATTATTTTTGGACTTCATTTTATGGTGTGTAGTGTTGTAATGTAATTTACAAGCCTTAAATTGTCATGCAAAATTTAGTTGATACATTTTTCATGTTAAGAACTTGTGCCC
Organism: Lactuca sativa; assembly: GCF_002870075.4. Taxonomy (NCBI): domain Eukaryota; kingdom Viridiplantae; phylum Streptophyta; class Magnoliopsida; order Asterales; family Asteraceae; genus Lactuca; species Lactuca sativa. The sequence goes on along the minus strand of NC_056624.2, from coordinate 76,915,936 downwards.
ATATTTCGTGTGAGATACTTTTTGAGCGGATTAACAAATTTGTACTAATAAAACTTACTATAACTTTTTCTGAATGATGTTAGGATTAATCAAGCCACGTAGTGTAAGTAAATGTGGAGATTCCTTAATGAATCTAACATGCTTTGGGTTAGGCTTATTAAGAGTTGCTACTTGTGGATTTACCTGAGCACGTTGATCTTTGGAGACTCGAAGTATATGAAAGATGGTTTGTATAATAATGTCTTTTCTTATTCGTATAATTGGATTTATTTTAGGAAACAACTTGCTTATGTAATTTTTCCTTTGCTAGTGCCTAGCTGGTTTTTTAATAATATTCGGGCGTTACAAAAAAATTAAAATAAAGCTCCATTTGATAATAACTTTTTGACAAAACAATAATAGAAGGATTTAATGAATGTGTGGGAAGTATATTACTTTCCATGTTGTTAGTTGTCCTTGTCATCACCCGGATGGCCTTGTTGGTTTTATTACAGGGCTGAAGACTTGAGTCGTTACATTGTCGGTATTTTAAAGCCGTCTACCAAAGAGTCCGCAACTATCTTTAGTGGGGGCTTGGTTTTGGCCGTTGGGTTCCTTGATCGTGTTCTTAAAATGCCTATCACTACTGTTAAAAGTATCCCCCATAGTTGTCGCATCGCTTTCTCTCAGGCTTTGAAAACAGTTCTTTACAAGGTGATTGTCCAACCTGGTTTTGTTGAGACATGGATTTGTCTGTTACTTCTTCACCGTTGCACGCTGCAGGTGTTTACGCCTAAGAATAGACAAGAATGTACGTCTAGGAATAGGAAATCCTTACAAAAAGTTCTATCTTGAAGGCCTTGGATACGTGGGGGAAAATGATATCATCAACACGTTAGTTAAAAATATGTTAGACAATCCCGGGTTAGGGTCCATGGAACAGGGTGGAGGCATCTTTCAGAAGGAGACAACATTGGGTAACACCAACATCAGGAAGTGCCTTCGTAAGGTTACAAATGAGCATTTTACCGCAACAGTGAAAGTGTTATGCTCATCTAATGTTGCGCCAGTCAATGGTGATACTATTAAAGCTTGAGAGGAAAAGCACTCTTTTAGGTCACCCCTATCTATGTTGAGCCCTATATTTCATAAACCTCCCCTTGTAGCAGAGATTGATTGTGTATTTGGCTGCATTAAATCTTTCCCTAAAGGAACTTCGTGCGTGAGAGATCACTTAAGGGCTTAACGTATTCTAGATGCCCTTTATGGAGAAGGGTCAGCTATACCCACAAATCTCCTTCATGTTATCATTGCAGTGGTTAATTTATGGTTAGCGGGAAGACGTCCTTCTATTTTGGCAGAGTTTGTTGCATCCTCTCCTCTCACGTCTCTGATTAAACCAGACTATGGATCTGACCAATTGTAGTAGACACTATATGGAGACGTCTGGTTTCCAAGGTTGCTTTGAAAGGTGTGGGTCAAGAAACGGCCTAGTACCTAAATGATTTTCAGTGCGGGTTTGGTGTTCTCGGGGGTGCTGAGGCCGTGTTACATAGTGCTAATAGGGTGTTAAATGAACACCACGTTGATGGGTCTCTTGCTATGCTTAAAGTGGATTTCTCAAATGCCCTTCTATTTCTTTGTGGGTGGATTTCTTATATGGGTAAGCAACGATACTTTATATAGGAGAAAAGTATATATGGTGCAACAAGGCGACCCTTTGGGACCTCTTCTTTTCCCCTTGTTTTGCACTTTCTAGTGCATAATATTAGAGAAAATTGCAAGCTCCTTCTCCCTGCTTGATATCTTGATGATGGGACTGTCATTGGGGATGCAAAGGAGGTGGCTAGTGTATTGAACATTATTTGGGTGAATGGTCCAGGTTTTGGTCTTGAGCTGAATATTAAGAAAACATTTTTTTTTATCACTCGTATAATGGTAGGAAGTAGGGGTGCAACCAGGATTCTAAGATAAAGGGGGCTTACATCTCAACATAGAGACACGACTATTATGGAGAGCGACAATTTCCAATGGGATTATTAATCGGTGTTACTGTTGTGTACTGACCAGAGAGGCAGGGTGTAACACCTGGTTTCTGGTATGAATTTATCTTTCAAATTATTGCATTTTTTTTTTTGTAGAACTCGACGATTTGGAAGCCTCAACTCGTCGTGTCGAATGGACTTTGGCCCGTGTAGTTTAATGGACCAACTTGATGAGTTGGCGGCTGAGTATGAAACACTAATTTTCAGGGTTTTGCACCGTATTTAAAGATCTTAAACTCCCTTGACCAGTCTCCTTACCAACCTCCCTGTTCTCAAAAAACCCTAAATCGGGTTGTGAGCCTCTTGTTAGTGATCTTGTGGTTTTGAGTGGATTTTGTATACCTTTTGTGCTTGTTGAAGGATTTAGAAGAGCTTGAAGTTGTTTAGCTTGGAGGGAAGCATTAGATCCAGAATCTCACACACTTTTGGCAACCATTTGAGGTATAAAATCTTAAACTTGGTGATTATAAGTTTAGATCCCTCCTAGTTTAGATTCCTAGACCTTTTTGGTCCCATTGATGAAGTATGATGAATTCTCATGGTTGTGAAGCTTGGAATTTCCATTCTCAGTGTTATTTGGTCCCTTGATTCATAAAGCGGTCATGTTTTGGATTAAAATACTTCCATGCATGAGAAAGGGGGATTTCCATGGAAGTAGGTTGTTATATCTCGAGTTTAGACCCATTTGGGGCATGCAAAGCCATCAAGATGTCGACTTTATGGATTTATATGTTGGAAACAATTCAGATCTACATTTTGGAGCCTTAAATCTGATAGAAAGGGCTTACTGTATTAAGATGATAGTTTCCTGGCAAACTCGACGAGTTTATGGATAAACTCGACGAGTTGGCTCGTTTTCTCCCGACTTTGCAGTTGAAAGGAGAAACTCGGCAAGTTGAAGGAACAACTCGACGAGTTGGGTCAACTCGGACCGTTGATCTTGACTTTTGACTTTGACCTTGACAAAGTTTGACCTAGAGGTGTTGAGGCATTCTAAATTTGTAGGAAAATGAAAGTGTTTGGGTCGGGGATAAGGTTCGTTAGAAGAGTTTGAGCCTAATTTGGAAAATTGGGCCATAAGTAGGCCACTAGTGGGCTTGGGGAGATCATTTAATGTGGGGCCTTTTGTGTTATGGAATTGGGCCTTAGTCATGGACTAGATTAGGTCAGGCGTAAAATGGTCATTTTACCCCAAGTTTGGATTAATGGATTTTGACTAGGTGTTATTTTGTACTGATAGCTCGGGGAGTCGTCTGAGCAGCCGCTAGAGATTCTTACCGTGAGATTTAGCACTTAGGTGAGTTTCCTCACTGGGTTAGCGGGTCTAAGGCACCAAGCCCGACCCTTGTAGGATCTTGTTGATATACTTGTTGTCTGTGTGATACTTGTATGTGTTTGTATATGTATCTCATGTTTGGTTGGGGCCCGTTATGCGAGTGTGGGCGGGGCCTGTTATGTAAGTGTGGGCGGAGCCCGTATCTCATTGGGTGGGGCGCTTTATATGATATGTATGGTATGTGGTACCTTGGGGAACTCACTAAGCTTTGTGCTTACGGTTTTCAGTTTATGTTTCAGGTACATCTAGTGGAAAAGGGAAGAGCTCGAGGTGATTGTATCGCACACACCATGAGGATTCCACATTTTATATTTACTCTGATTTGATACATTTAATATATTGATTTTGGAAAATGTTGGGATGATGTTTGAGAACACTGTTTTTATGTATAATAAAAATGACATTTTTGGGACCATATATCAAGGATGTTTCAAGTTGGTATCAGAGCCGTGGTTTGAGGGATTCGGGCACACTTTCGGATGTGTCTGAACTCAAACTAAGGACTTGGTACAAAATTTTCAAAGAAAACATTTTTTATAAGAATTTCTAAAAGAGAAAAGGGTGTTGTGCGTGCAATCAATTGAGCTCAAGTAAGTTATCCCAAGATACCCATACATGTTTATATATGTTATGAATTGTGAATTGTGAATCACATGCTAAATTAGGGCTAAGGATCTAGGAGAGATGCCTTGTATGCCTATTTGTTGAGCTTTTAGATTTGCATGCTAGTGCTGATCAATCAGTGATAGGATGCCCCAAGTAGGTTATTCTTTGTTCTGATTACATGATGCTAGAATGCTGCTTGCTCTGTGCTTTTAGGAATTCTTGCTAATCTCAGCTAGTTAGTAAGAGAATATGCTAAGTTATATATTATGTAAACTAAATAATTTCAGAGGGTTAGGTTTAGCTCTATTGCACAACTCTTGTTTGAATCCAACCGTTGTAAGGAGATACCTTTCATTCGAAGAAATATCTAGTCTTTGTAATATGTAATTGTATTTGTGAGCCAGGTAGAAAAGGTTAACATGAGTTTCTTCTGCAGCTGATGGCAGATAGTGGCGAGGAGTCTGCCCTAGGTAAACCTAGGATGAAATTTAGTGTTGGGAGTCCTAGCTGAGAGGGATCTGTTGGTTATAGAGTAACTTGGCCGAGTGACAAAACTTCTTGAGGAAAGTACGGATAGATGTGGAACGTAGTATGGGCCCGTACCACTGGAAGCAGAGGATCCGTACTCGATTTAAGAAGAGATGCAATGAAGCCATGGAGCTTGTGTAGTTGTGATTTCCCCGATATGCGCATTGATGCTTATTCTATACGCGAATCAATGTCTGACTCAGTCAAATTTTTTTGAGTCCCTACCTGACTCGTACTGAGTCGATTTATTTTATACCTGAAAGAGGCAACTCGGTGTATGACACGGTCAAAGTTTGTGAGTCTCTGCCATACTCGTATTGAATCGAGTCATTTTATAAATTAAAATAGGCGACTCGGTATATAACTCAGTCAAAGTTTGTGATTCCCTGCCTAACTAGTACTGAGTCGAGTCTTTTATACCTGAAAAGAGGTGACTCGGTGTATGAGTCGGTCAGAATTTCCGATTCCCTCAGTGACTAGTAGTACTGAGTCGAGTCTTTTTATAATTGAAAAGAGGCGACTCGTGTATGACTCGGTCAGAATTTCCGATTCCCTCCGTGACTAGTAGTACCGAGTCGAATCTTTTTATACTTGAAAGAGGTGACTCGGTGTATAACTTGGTTAAAATTTGTGAGTCCCTGTCTGACTTATACTAAGTTGAGTCATTTTATACCTTAAAAGAGTCGACTCGGTCAAAATTTGCGAGTCCCTGCCTGACTCGTACCGAGTTGAGTCACTTTATACCTGAAAGGAGGCAACCCGGTGTCTGACTCGGTCAAAATTTGTGAGTCCTTGCCTGATTTGTACCAACTACCAAGTCGAGTCATTTTATACCTGAAAAGAGTCGACTCGGTCAAAATTTGCGAGTCCCTGCCTTACTCGTACCAAGTGGAGTCACTTTATACCTGAAAGGAGGCAACTCGGTGTCTGACTCGGTCAAAATTTGTTAGTCCCTGCCTGACTTGTACCGGGTCGAATATGATTCGGTGCATTGTACCCAATTATAGCAATATCATTCAAATACAGACCAATTTTCACTGCTATATATGTGTAAATCTTTCAAAGTTGAATGCTATAATAAGAAAAAACGGGAATTTTTGTGGTGTAAACAAAATATATGAAAGTAGGATGCTATAAATTATAATATACAAATAAAAAAGTTAAGTCATGATTTTGCTAATATTTTCAGGTGGAATTGTATAACACAGAAAGATCACTAAGGAAAATCAAATGACATAATCCTTCTCTCACTGTAAGTATTTAATAACTTGATCAAAAAACATGTGAAATATTAAATGGAAAGAACAAACATTTTTATCAATGGGCTCTAGTGTAAAGCCTTGTTTCAGCAAGGGTAAAATTGTCATTCAGGTCACAAAAGAAACTCTTTTTTCACATCAAAACGTCATCCATTTCATTGCTATTTATTACATTGTTTCTTATTCTTATGTTTGGACAGGTTGTGAAGAACAAATAAAACAAGTGAAGTTTAAAAGAAACTGAATTTAGTCCAATGAACACATTTTGTACGAATGTTAAAAACGGATCAAGTAGAGATTATTTCAGATTAGATTATTGCCAATTGTTATATGATTATTTTTGGACTTCATTTTATGGTAATGTAATTTACAAGCCTTTAATTGTTATGCAAAATTTAGTAGATACATTTTTCATATTAAGAACTTTTGCCCATATTTCGTGTTTTGAGCGGATTAATAATATTCAACAAATTTCCATCAAGTACTTGAGCATACAACTTGTACATACATTTGTACTAATAAAAATTCCTATAACTTTTTTTCTAAATGATGTTTTGGTTAATCGAGCCATGTATTATAAGTGGATGTGGAGAGTCCTTAATGAATCTAACATGCCTTCTGTTAGACTTATTAAGAGTTGCAGTTTTGATTTGGGTGGTGTGGATTTACATGAACACGTTGATCTTTGGAGACTCAAAGTATATGAAAGTTTTTTTGATAATGTCTTTTGCTATTTACATAATTGGTTTTATTTTAGGAAACGTAAAAACCTTGTAATGTAATTTTTCTTTTGCTAGTGCTAGCTAGCTTTTTAATAATATCCAGATTCCAGGCGCTCCAAAAAAATAAAAATAAAAATAAAAATAAAGCTCTCCATTCGATAATAAATTTTTGACAGAACAATAACGAAAGGATTTAACATTTGCTTTAAATAATAACAAGATTATTTGATAATAATGAACGAGATAATAAGCAAGAAATACATAAATAAAATCAAAATGGAATTGGAGTGTAAATGGAGTACTATATACATCCTCTCTCTATAAAAAGAAAACCTTGCTTTCAAAATTTACTTAAAAAAAAGGATTTTACAGTTTGATATAATATATTTGTCCATTAAAATATAACTCAAATGCTTGCCGTTCAAAATAAATAAATAAATAATTAAACAAAAAACAACTTAAAGACGTATGGCCTAAAAGTATCACAAAGTTGTTGAACTTCCAACAATACGTCAAGGGATTTAATTTTAAGTTCCCTTTGAGACGAAGATATGATGTAGTAGTATGTATCCTTTCAAATATTTGTAAAATAAAAATTATTGATTGCAAGTTTGCATTTTGCAACCACATGTGAAAAGGACTTTAGTAATTTTAGTTATTTTTAGGAAGATAAAATGTTAATGGTGGTTGTGAATAACTCAGTCTAATATGACTTTCTATGTGTGTTTGGTCCATACCATAATTACCTAGTGTTGTCTAAGTTCTATCGTCATTGAATCATAGTGTTGTCCAAGTTCTATCGTCATTGAATCATAAGGAAGCATATATTAGGAAATTGTAGATGTTCCTATTACATAATCTTAGTTATATTCTACTATAACTATAAAAAAAATAATTTTTCCGTCCCAAATTAATAGTTTAATAGTTCGTGTTTCCTTTTTAGTTTGTCCTAAAATAATAGTCTACTTCTAATTATAAATATTATATTTACCAAAATACCCCATCTACCATGACATTAAATGCAACAAAAGGATAGAATTAAACGCAACAAGAGGGTACATTTGTCATTTCATTTAATAAAGTTACCGGTAATTAATGTTTCATTAATCTGTGTGTTTTTTGTTTCTATACAATAATTTTAAGACGGAGGGAGTATGTCATTTAGTGGCACACCAAAAGTGCCACTAAAAGCCCAAAAATGCCACTAATAAAGGCTTCTCAAAGAATCAACAGCTCATATAATAAATGTCACTAGAAATGTTCCAATTAAAACCTTTTAGTGACACGTTTTGTTTTTGTTGCTGCAGTTTTTAGATTTTCAATGACACTATTTTATTTGTCACAGTAGAAGAAATTTCTTTTGTGACACATATTTTGTGCCATTTAATAATTTATGCTACTTTTAGTTACATATTTTAAGATTTTAGTGACATTTTTTTATTTACTACAATAAAACATAGTGGTATTTTTTATGTCACATTAGAAGAAAAGTTTTGGTGGCATATATTTTGTGCCACTAAAAGCTCATGTGATTTGAAAAATTCTTGCTACTTTTAGTTACATATTTTAAGATTTTAGTGACATTTTTATTTGCCACAATACAATTTCATCTATAATATAAAATAAAATAAATAATTAAATTGTCGCACATTAAAAATAATCAAAATTTCATTGTTTTTCATTGATATTTTGTAAACTTTTTGAATCAAATATCTAAGTATATATCAAATATGTCTAAGTACATTCAAAACATAAAGTAATGAACAAAAGTTAAAACATGTATATAAAAATAAAAAAATAAAACACAAAGACATTCTAGGTTGAATAAATCGTGTTATCTCATACTCTAGAATCAATGCTAGCAATTCCCTATCCAAAAACAAACAAAGACAATCCAAAATCCAGTGAAATAAGGCTTAGTTTAGAAAATGAATAATATAACACTCAACACAAATAAACTATTCTATATGAACAAAGGAAAGCCGAAAGCTCATAAAAATGATTACCATCGTTATGATGACTTTCAGAAGATGCTCTCTGGTTGACTGAATTTGAGTTGCGTGGAACTGTAGAAGTGCTACCTGACATTTTAAATAAATCAATGAAAACATATACCATTAGTCTCCAACTCTCGATACCTTCCACTAGTCTTGTACAAATGAACCAAAGGGGAGTAGTCGGGATCGGCCATCACATTATTGCATCTATCTTGGTTGAATCTACTAAAATATCATCCTAGTTAACAAGATGCCCAAGGAACCGTACTACTCGTAACCAAAACTGGCATTTGGAGAACTTTGCATACAACTTCTCCTTCCTTAGAACCTCAAGTACCTCTCTTAGGTGCTCTTTATGTTGTTCTTGGGTTTTTGAAATGACCAGGATATCGTCGATTAACACAATTACTGATCGATCAAGCATATGTCTACATACTTGGTTCATTAGGTCCATGAATGCGGAAGGTGTATTCGTGAGCCCGAAAGGCATCACTACACACTAATAATGACCATACCAAGTTCTGAAAGCAGTCTTCATTATATCTTTTTCTCTTACACGCATCTGGTGGTATCCTGAATGTAAATCGATTTTGGAAAACCATGATGCTCCTTGAAGTTGATCGAAAAGGTCGTCCATCCTAGATAAAGGATAATAGTTCTTTATAGTGAGTTTGTTAAGCTCTTTATAGTCTACGCACATCCTGTGCGACCCATCCTTCTTTTGAACAGATAGAATCGACGCTCCCCATGGAGAACTACTTGTCCGAATGATCTCTTGTCGTTCAACTCTTGTAACTGATTAGATAATTCGTGCATCTCTATGGGTGCAAGACAATAAGGTGCCCTGGCTACAGGTGCTGCACCAGGAACTAAGTCGATCCTAAATGCTACTTGACGCTCTGGAGGCGCACTAGGAAGGACTTCAGGAAACACATCGGGGAACTCACAAACTGTTGGCACTTCTACCAAGGTTCCCTTCTTCTCCTTTCAGGTGTTGATTACATAGCCAAAGAATCCATCACATCCATGTTGTAGGTATTTTCTAGCCTCCTCGGTGGAACAAAACGCCGACTTACTTGGATTACTCTCGCGTCAGATAGGAAGTTCTTGATGGGTTTTGGCCATATGAACATTCCTATGTGCACATGCAAACCCTAATGCTTGGATCTAGGTTTCTCTAATTAAACATGCTTTGAATCCAAGACTTCTAATGACTAATTAGGTATAAGAACAATACAAAACAGATCTAGAAGTTTACCTTTGAATCTCTTGTTTGATCTTATTGTCTTGGAGCTCTAGAGTCACAATTGTCACTCCTCTAATGGCTTACAAACACGAACTAGCAAGGAGGATGATTTGAGAGAGAGGTTAGGGAAGAAATCGGCCAGGGATTCTTTTCTTTAGAAGAGATGCCGATTTCCCTTGCCCTAGGGGTCTATTTATACTTGTAAGGCACCTAGGGTTTCACCCTTAAACCCTAGTTGGATAATCTTTCCTTAAAGCAATCCAAATCCTTTCCAAGATAATGCCTTGGACGAATCTGAGGCTATCCCAAGACCTAGAATTCATCCAACCCTATCCCTTAAGGATTGACAGCCCAAAGTGCAACTATCAAACAATTGACAGTTTATACCCTCTTATTTAATTAATCTCTTTAAGTCACCAAATTAATACTAATTAATCTATGACTTATATTAATCAAATAACAATATTATTATTCCTTATATTATTCTCATAATATATTAATAATATTTATTCTCTCATAATAAATCATCCTATCAAGTTGCTATGGTGAAGGCAACCCAAAAGGACCATGCACAATCGGGTCAAATACTTGCCTAATATAGTTGCAGCCTTAGACACTATTCCAACAATCTCCCACTTGGATAAGTCTAGTAACTATATGCACAAGTACACTTCGATTTGAAATCGTAGCTCTCAAAGACGCTGTCAAACTCTGATCTAATCAATCTTGTCCTTTAGATAAGTGATCGTACAGTCCTCTGTTAGATATCATGCTGACAATTCTATGGAATGATTAGTCTAGCATTTAGGTTTCTCAATCTCTGATTTATTTGACATAGAACTTAATCGAACACATCAATTCAGTTCTGACCGGGCCCGACACATAAGTCAAATCAAATCATCGAGCGGCCGAGATATCGCTTTTACCCTCTTGGGATAAAAGTTATAGATAAACTTCGACTTATATGCATTTACTTATTCATTAATCAACTATACACAACAATGCGTTTTATAACATCGAGTTACCAATGCGTTTTCGCATTATCAATGTACAATCAATTAACAAATAACAAACCATATATCTAGGTTTTAAGACTATATGATATTATCGTCTTGCGATCACCCTTTTTGTCGTATTCCATAAGGTGATTCTAGCAAGCGTGGGTTTGTTCCAATGCTAAAAACTAGTTCATAAGCACTCATGAACGTCGCAACAATCTTTTGCCATGTCTAATACCATTTAGACAATCTACGCACCAATTCACGACAATCTTCATTCATATCTACTTCCAACATATGAACGATTGTGGACAATTTGAATAATTCGATTATTCTTAATAAACTCAATTATTCTGGAAGCCAAAACATGCAAAATGAAACAATAGTTAAACAATTCACATAAGACAGTAACATTACTCATAAATAATACTCCTTTATTTAATCATCAAATGTTAATTACATTTATCTATTACACGTTTCTACTACTATCTAATCTATGCTAATATCATCCTTCAGCCCAATACTCCTAGCATGCTGCAAGTGCTTAACCCTACTTAATCCCTTCGTAAGCGGATTTGCTGGGTTATCTTCTGATGATATCCTCTTCACTACGAGTTGTCCTTCTTCTACACAATGTCTAATAAAGTGATATTTTCTGTCGATATGTCGAGATCTACCATGATCTCTCGGTTCCTTGGTCAAGGCAACCACTCCTTCATTATCACAGAAAATCTCCATGGGCTCCTTTATGGCGGGTACAACTCCAAGATCACCGATGAAGTTCTTCAACCATATTGCCTCCTTCGACGCTTCGCTCGCTGCAATGTACTCTGATTCGCACATTGAATCAGCTACGGTTTCTTGTTTGGAACTTTTCCAAGTTACTGCTCCTCCATTCAGGGTAAAGACCCAGCCCGAATGCGAATGGTAGTTGTCCCTGTCGGTCTGAAAGCTGGCGTCACTATACCCTCGCACCTTCAAGTCATCACTCCCTCCGAGGACTAAGAACCATTCCTTCGTCCTCCGAAGGTACTTAAGGATATTCTTAACCACAATCCAATGAGCTCTGCCAGGGTTCCCTTGATATCTGCTAACCATGCTCAAAGCAAAGGCTACATCAGGGCGAGTACAAGTCATAGCGTACATGATTGAGCCAACTGCGGAAGCATATGGAACTCGGCTCATTTCAGCTATCTCAGCTTCGGTACTCGGACTTTGAGTCTTACTCAACTTGGCATTACTTTGTACCGATAATTCTCCCTTCTTCGAGTTTTCCATACTAAAACGTTTTAGTACCTTCTCTAAGTAAGTGTTATGACTAAGTCCTATTAGTCTCTTACTTCTCTCTCTTACTATCCTTATTCCCAAAATGTAAGAAGCCTCTCCGAGGTCCTTCATAGTGAAGCACTTCCCGAGCCAGGACTTAACCTCCTGCAGAGTCGGGATGTCGTTTCCTATGAGTAATATGTCATCGACGTACAAAACGAGAAAGCTTACTATACTCCCACTGGCTTTGACATATACACATGATTCATCTTTGCTTTGTACAAATCCAAACTCTTTGACTTTCTCATCGAAGCAAAGATTCCATCTGCGAGATGCTTGCTTAAGTCCATAAATAGACTTCTCAAGCTTACACACTCTATTCGGATGCTTCGGATCCACAAACCCCTCTGGCTGAGCCATGTAAACATCCTCAGCCAACTTTCCGTTAAGGAAAGCGGTTTTGACATCCATTTTCCAAATCTCATAATCATGAAATGCGGCAATAGCTAGCATCACTCTAATAGATTTTATCTTCGCAATTGGTGAGAAGGTCTCGTCATAGTCAACTCCGGGAGTTTGAGTAAAGCCCTTCGCGACCAATCGCGCTTTATATGTGTGTACGTTTCCATCCACGTTGCTCTTCTTCTTGAAGATCCATTTGCACCCAACGGTCTTACGTCCGGGCACATTATCAACCAAATTCCAAACTTGGTTATCATACATGGATTGGATCTCGCTATCCATTGCCTCTTTCCATTTCGCAGACTCTGGGCCTGCCATGGCTTCCTTATAGCTATTAGGTTCATCAAGGTTTATTAGTGTACCATCACTAATATACGTGTCCCCTTCGGTAGTAATATGAAAACCATAAAACTGGGGTTGAACTCTAACTCTTTCGGAACGTCTAAGAGGTAAGGATTCGTCAATCGGTTCAACCGGAGTTTCCTCCTCGGGTTGAGTGCCAGCGGTATAGGTTCCTTCATCTATCGAATCTTGAATCTCTTCAAGCTCGATTTGCCTCCCACTGTCTCCTTGGCCTGTGAGTTCTCGCTCTCGGAAAACTCCTCTCCTCGCAACGAAGACAACATTGTCCTTCAGTCTATAGAAGAGATATCCAAAGGATTTCTGCGGGTAGCCGATGAAAATACATCGCTCACTACAAGGTTCGAGCTTTTCGTGAGTATCTCGTCTTATGAAAGCCTCGCAACCCCAAACCTTGATATGTGCTAACGAGGGAGCTTTCCCTGTCCACATCTCGTGAGGTGTTTTGGCAACCTTCTTAGTTGGGACTCGGTTAAGGATATGGGCGGCAGTCTCTAAGGCATACCCCCAAAAAGAGATAGGTAGTGAAGCACGACTCATCATAGAGGGAACCATATCCAATAAGGTTTGATTATGCCTTTCTGCCACACCATTCAATTGTGGTGTCCTAGGAGGCGTCAATTGTGAAACTATTCCACACTCCTTGAGATAATCGTGGAATTCAAGACTTAGGTACTGTAACGCCTGTGTTTCCGGGCTTGCCATTTTTAGCAATGTAATAGTCTAGGTTAACCTTTGTAACCCATTTTGAAATAATAAGAGTGTATTATTTGAGTATTATGTGTTTTGTGCTTAATTGCTTAATTATGTGGTTTGATTAATTAAGAATAAAAATAAGCGTCAAAATTTAAGTGTAAAATAAACTTGATATCTTTGGATAACGTTGTAGTAGTTGAAACGAGGTTTCCGAATATATATAGAACGCCCAAATCTGACTTTATATGAGGAAGTTATGATTTATCGAAGTTTCGGCTTAGCGGTATGCAACCTGAAATACTCGATCTGAGATCGAGCGGTTTTTAGCCGAAACAATCTAAATGAGGATCGAAGGTCTCGTTGTTGGTATCGAAGCGATAAAAAGTTAGGCGAGAACGGACGTCAAACGAAGAAGTTATGAATTTATAACGAAGTTTTTCTGTCCCGACTTATTAAAAATAAATAATAAAAATAAAGTCAAAATTAGCCGACGGAGTCTAAAAGAAAGTTGTAGAGCGTAGTCTCACCTACGCGTGGATATAAAGAACATCAAAAACGGAGTTCGTATAAAGAAGATATGAACTTTCGAAGTTTATTAAATAATTAATATTTAAATTTAATTATAAAATCCGGCACTATCCGAAGAGGAGTCATCAGACTCATCCGAAGTACGCCCAGCGTACTAGCGTACGCTCCGCGTACAGCGAAGCATGACACGCCTCGCACTCGAGTTCTTCGGATACGTAAGCAATGACGATTCTGAGGCAGTACGCCCCGCGTACTCCGAGGCTCCAACCTCCTATAAATAGGATGCGAGGGCAGTCGACTCCTTTGCTATTTTTCTCTCTTCTCTCTCCCGTTTTGCATCCATTTGCGTGCCAGAAGTACCTCGAAGCCCTGGTATCATTCTCGAGCCCCGAAGCAAGTCCCGAGATCCCGAAGATCCCAAGAGGTGCGATTTCCGAGCCGAAGCTCTGCCCGCGAGAAGTTCGATTTTTGTAGAGATCTTCCAGATCTGCTGAGGATTACTACTTCTGCAAGTCGTAGTGCTGTCCGATCATCTTCTGATCAAGTGAGTGTATACTACCTTTCATAAACACGATAATAATACAAGTATGGTTTGAGTGTATTAAGTATATTGTGGTTTATACGTGTGAGTGTGTAGTTACTTTCTTCTAACGCATAATTATGAAGTATTTTTTACGAAATACGTGTTATGTGTATAATTTTGTTGTTATATGTGTGAATGTATATTCATTCTCTTCTATCTCATAGATCTGATTTATTTTCTATGAAATACGTGTTGTGTGGGTGTGCCTTATCTGTTATGTGGAATATGTATTGAATGAAAATGATATACAGGTTTTAAAATATGTATAAAAATATATATTTTTATCTACTAATATGTTAGGTAGAACATGGGTAGATAGTTGGTGTGTAATAAACAGATGAGAGGCCTCGATGTTGTTGTTGTTTTTGATCTAGTTATTCAGCGGAGTATGGATAACGACCACAGACTCTTTCTAGACAGTCCAGTGGAACGCTGCAGGTTCATAACTTGTAGGTGTTATGAACGATGTGTTCACCGGTGTACTCTATCCCCCTCATGGTTGCCTTTAGGATATCTATTGTTGAGGAAACCCCTTAGCAGTAATGTCCGTCCCGATGAAAATCCCAGATTAGGTCCCTTGAGATAGATGTTATTTTAGGGACGTAAAGTGAGGATAACGGGAATGGGTAATCGGGATAGTGATTGGTTGGTGAAATTAAATATAATTTATTTATTGTGGGTTGAAAACCCTATATGCTCATCAGGCTCCCAAGCCTGACCCACTCAGTTTTATTTGTATTACAGGAAGTGGCGCAAGGGCGTAAGATGGATGGATCATCGAGTTGTTTTGTTTACATGTCTGTATATGTATATATTTGTTGAATGACTTGTAATGTTATCGTTTATGCTTTATTGTCTGTATCGGAACATGACATCCCGAGTTTTGATTATATAATGAAAATGCATCTCTTGATGAAATGCTTTGATAAATATTATTTTATCATGTTTTGTTTTGGGAACAAATTCCGCAACACTTTTAAATCAAAAGGATTTACTTTGAAATTATTTTAAAAAGCATAAATGAAACCGGTCTTTTCTGGCCGTGATTTGGGGGATGTCACAGTTGGTATCAGAGCATTAGTTTAAGCGAACTAGGAATTTGTAGGATTTCTAGACTTAAACTTAGTATGCTAAGTGGAGATTGTGAGATGTGTGTCTGATAAATTTTAGACACGAGCACTAGTTTATTTTAGGAAAGTTGCCTAAAATGCTTTTATGTGCTAAATGTTATATGTTGCCATACATGATATTAATTGTTCGGATCTACAGTTTGTTGCCAACCGGATCTGAAGGTTTATGTGTTTAGGATTCTAAGCGTATGTATACGATATTAGAACTAGCATGTAATCGTTTGGAGTAATAAGGATGATTTGAATATCTATCGTGAATGAAGATCTAAATTTCACCTTATTCGGTGTGTAGATCAAAAATGGTGAGAACAAGGAGTGGCGTTGGAAATGCGGATGAAAACAGGAATCAACCGCCAGTGATTGAGCAAATACCTGTTGTAGCAGCAGCACCAGAACCAATAACAATGGCTGGGGTGCAAGCCATGATTCGGGCTATGTTAGCTGAACAAAGGGATGGGATGCGACAGATGTTGCATGATAATAGGGACGAACCTATTATACCCATTGAGGAACCCGAATTGATTCCCGAGCAATCGGAGGAAGGGAACAATAGTCGCATTATGAGTCAAGTTGGGACTCAAGGAGAACGAAGGAACGATCCGGAAAGGAGAAACAACAAGGATAGGCGAATGTAAAAGAACTTCTTGGGCGCCAAACCGCCAAGTCTTTCTGGGAGCCCAAAGCCTGTTGAGATAATGGATTGGATCTCCGAGATGGAGGTGGTATTTGAAAGTTGCGACTGTAGCAACAAACAGAAGACCGTCTTTGCGGCTAGACAACTGAAGACTGGAGTCTTGAGTTGGTGGAAATTGTTGGCAGATACTATGCCACGAGCAGAAGCCCTGAAAATGTCATGGGAGGAGTTATTGGAACAACTACGGGTACAATATTGTTCAGAGATAGATCTGATTGATCTGAACAATGAGTTCCAAAACTTGAAGAAGGGGAAGATGAGCATAGATGACTATGCTACTGCATTTACTGAGAAGATGAAGTTGTTTCCGTACCTAGTGCCAACGGAACTCTCCAAGATTAAGAGGTTTGCTACTGGACTGCCTGCCGACTTTGATCCGACAGTCAAGATGGCAACTACTCTGAAAACGGCTGTTCGTGCAGCTAAGAATGTGGAGGCCCAGCAGAAGGAAAAGGGTCTGGAAATGATAGATGTTGGTGAAAAGAGGAAGTTCGATGGAACTTCAGGGTCCAACAGGAAAAACAAGTTCTCGAAGTCTGGTTCGAGGGGAGGTGGAGGCGAAGCGAAATGGTGCGACAAATGTAAGAAGAAGCATCATGGAAAATGTGAGGTAGTGGCCACGTGCTACAAGTGTGGAAAGCTAGGGCACTATGCCAATGAATGTACCCTCTCTAAGAAGGTTTGCTATGGTTGTGGTGAGGAGGGTCACATGTCGAGGGACTGCCCGAAGAAGAAGGAGGCAGCTAGACCCAACATTCCGCCAAAGCCAAAGGCGAGAGCATTCAAGATGACACTGGAAGCTGCTAAAGATGAAGCTGATGTCGCTTCTGGTACCTTTCTCGTTAACGAATTGCCTGCCCAAATCTTATTTGATTCTGGAGCCAACTACTCCTTTATATCGCATGAATTTGGTAGAAAACTAGCTTTGCCTGTTGATAGACTAGATAATGCCTTATTAGTCGAAGTTGCTAGTGGCAAGTTTGTACCTGTTAGCCATCATATGAAAAGCATCTTAATTGATCTGAATGGGAATAAGTTCCACGAGGAATTATTGCCTATCGAACTTAATGGTTTCGACATCGTGCTTGGAATGGATTGGCTTAGCGCCAATGATGCCGAAATTTTATGCAAGAAGAAGATAGTTAAAGTGAACCCGCCTGGGAAAGATTCGTTTATGGTGTATGGGGACAAACGCAGAGTAAATTCTGGAATCATTTCCCTAATGAAAGCCAGAAAATGTTTGACTAAAGGGTGTACATCATATTTAGCATTCGTGATCGATGCTAAGAAATAAAAGAAGGTGATGCAGAATATTGCTGTTGTGTGTGATTATCCGGAAGTATTTCCCAAAGATCTTCCAGGATTACCACCTGATAGACAAGTGGAGTTTAGAATAGACTTGTTGCCAGGGACAACGCCAATAGCAAAAGCACCTTATCGATTAGCACCGACGGAGATGAAGGAGCTGATGATGCAACTTCAGGAGTTATTGGACAAAGGTTTCATTAGACCTAGTTCATCGCCCTGGGGAGCTCCGGTGTTATTCTTAAAGAAGAAAGACGGGAGCATGAGGATGTGCATTGATTACAGAGAGCTGAATAAAGCAACAATAAAGAATAGATATCCGTTGCCGAGGATTGATGACCTATTCGATCAACTTCAAGGTTCGAACTATTTCTCGAAGATCGATCTTAGGTCAGGATATCATCAGCTGAAAGTAAGAGAGCAGGATATAGAGAAGACTGCATTCAGAACTAGATATGGACACTACGAGTTCTTGGTTATGTCGTTTGGACTAACCAATACTCCGACAGCATTCATGGATTTAATGAATAGGGTCTGTAATCCTTTCCTAGATAAATCTGTGATAGTGTTCATAGATGACATTCTGATTTATTCGAAAAGCCAAGAGGAGCATGTCAGACACTTGCGAGGAGTGTTAGAAGTCTTAAAGAAGGAGAAGCTGTATGCTAAGTTCTCCAAATGTGATTTTTGGATTCGAGAAGTCCAATTCTTAGGTCATGTGGTCAACCAAGAAGGTATAATGGTTGATCCGACAAAGATTGAAGCTGTGACAAAGTGGGAGCAACCGAAAAGTCCCACGGAGATACGGAGCTTTTTGGGATTAGCCGGATATTACCGAAGGTTTATCCAAGGCTTTTCTTCGATCGCTACTCCATTAACAGATTTGACCCACAAAGGAGCTACTTATGCTTGGAGTGATAAGCATAAAGAAGCATTCGTGAAGCTAAAGAAGAAACTATGCGAGGCACTGATACTTTCTTTACCCGATGGAGTTGAAGACTTCGCTGTTTATAGCGATGCGTCTGGGGTTCGATTGGGTTGTGTTTTGACCCAAAGAGAAAAGGTGATAGCATATGCGTCTCGACAGCTGAAGGAGCATGAAAAGAATTGCCCGACTCATGATTTGGAGTTGGCAGCAGTAGTTTTCGCTCTGAAAATATGGAGGCATTACCTCTATGGCACGAAGTGCAAACTTTTTATTGATCATAAGAGTCTCCAATATCTCTTTAATCAGAAAGAATTGAATATGAGGCAACGGTGCTGGCTAGAATTACTCAAGGACTACGACTGCGAGATACTTTACCACCCCGGTAAGGCTAATGTTGTTGCTGATGCTCTCAGTCGGAAAGTAAATCTTGAAAGGAAAAGGCCAAGAGCGTTGAGAATTGAAGTTGTCTCGACCATTGTGGAAAGTATAAAGAAAGCTCAAGAGGAAGCTTCTGAAAAGAATGACCGAAAGGAGGAACGTTTGGGCAAAACGTTGGTATTCGGTGTAAACAGTCATGGACTAAAGGTGTTCCAAGATCAGATTTGGATACCTAAGATAGGAGGAGTCAGAGATCTTCTGATGGAAGAAGCTCACAAGACCATGTACTCGATTCATCCCGGTAGCACTAAAATGTATAGGGACCTGAAACCCTACTACTGGTGGCCGACGATGAAGCTTGATGTTGCAAAGTATGTGGCTGAGTGTGTGACTTGTGTGAGAGTAAAGACACAACATCAGAAACCGTACGGGAGTTTAGAACCATTGTATGTGCCTATGGGTAAGTGGGAAGACATTGCTATGGATTTTGTCACTAAACTGCCCAGAACAAAGAATGGTCACGACATGATTTGGGTGGTCGTTGATCGATTCACTAAGAGTGCGCATTTCATAGTAGCCAAGGAGAAATGGCCTATGGAAAAGCTTGCAAATTCTTACGTGAAGGAAATTGTGAGGCTTCACGGTGTTCCGTTAACGATTGTGTCAGATCGTGATATCCGTTTCACCTCGCGATTTTGGAAAAGTCTACAAGAGGAATTGGGTACCAAGTTGTGTTTAAGTACAGCTTACCATCCTCAGACTGATGGTCAGAGCGAACGAACGATACAAACGCTTGAAGATATGCTGAGAGCATGTACTCTAGAATTCCTAGGTAACTGGGATGAACATTTACCTTTGGTAGAATTTTCCTACAATAATAGTTTCCACTCGAGCATTAAGATGGCACCTTACCAAGCTTTGTATGGACAGAAGTGTCGTACGCCGTCTTGTTGGCTTGAGGCTGGGGAAAAGCAGTTTATGGGGCCGGAGATAGTCCATCAAACTACTGAAAAGTTGAAAATAATTAGGGAAAGAATGTTAGCAGCTCAGGATCGTCAAAAGAGCTATGCTGACAAGAAGCGAAGATCGATGACTTTTGAGGTTGGGGATTCGGTTTTGCTTAAAGTCTCGTCGTGGAAGGGACTTATAAGATTTGGTAAAAGGGGAAAGTTGAGTCCAAGGTTTATTGGACCGTTTAAAGTTCTTCAGAGGATTGGGAACCAAACTTACATGCTCGAACTACCAGAAGAACTGAATGGAATTCATAACACTTTTCATGTGTGTTATTTGAGGAAGTTCACGGGAGAAGTTCCCGACATGATTCCACTTTCGGAGTTGAGAATCGATGAGAACAAAAGGTTGATTGAAGAACCAGAGGCAATCGTTGACCGAAAGACTAAGAAGTTGCGACGCAAGATGGTCGAGTTAGTGCTTGTCCGATGGAAACACATGAATGGGCCGAATCTCACCTGGGAGACGGAGAGTGACATGATGGGTCGCTATCCGCAATTGTTTGTTGATGTGTGATTCCGGGGACGGAATCATTCTAAGGTGGAGAGAATTGTAACGCCTGTGTTTCCGGGCTTGCCATTTCTAGCAATGTAATAGTCTAGGTTAACCTTTGTAACCCGTTTTGAAATAATAAGAGTGTATTATTTGAGTATTATGTGTTTTGTGCTTAATTGCTTAATTATGTGGTTTGATTAATTAAGAATAAAAATAAGCGTCAAAATTTAAGTGTAAAATAAACTTGATATCTTTGGATAACGTTGTAGTAGTTGAAACGAGGTTTCCGAATATATATAGAACGCCCAAATCTGACTTCGTATGAGGAAGTTATGATTTATCGAAGTTTCGGCTTAGCGGTATGCAGCCTGAAATACTCGATCTGAGATCGAGCAGTTTTTAGCCGAAACAATCTAAACGAGGATCGAAGGTCTCGTTGTTGGTATTGAAGTGATAAAAAGTTAGGCGAGAACGGACGTCAAACGAAGAAGTTATGAATTTATAACGAAGTTTTTCTGTCCCGACTTATTAAAAATAAATAATAAAAATAAATTCAAAATTAGCAGACGGAGTCTAAACGAAAGTTGTAGAGCATAGTCTCACCTACGCGTGGATATAAAGAACGTCGAAAACGGAGTTCATATGAAGAAGATATGAATTTTCGAAGTTTATTAAATAATTAATATTTAAATTTAATTATAAAATCCGGCATTATCCGAAGAGGAGTCATAAGACTCATCCGAAGTACGCCCAACGTACTAGCGTACGCCCCGCGTATAGCGAAGCATGACACGCCTCGCACTCGAGTTCTTCGGATACGTAAGCAATGACGATTCTGAGGCAGTACGCCCCGCGTAACGCAGTACGCCCCGTGTACTCCGAGGCTCCAGCCTCCTATAAATAGGATGCGAGGGCAGCCGAATCCTTTGCTATTTTTCTCTCTTCTCTCTCCCGTTTTGCATCGATTTGCATGCCAGAAGTACCCCGAAGCCCCGGTATCATTCTCGAGCCCCGAAGCAAGTCCCGAGATCCCGAAGATCCCGAGAGGTGTGATTTCCGAGCCGAAGCTCTGCCCACGAGAAGTTCGATTTTTGTAGAGATCTTCCAGATCTGCTGAGGATTACTACTTATGCAAGTCGTAGTGCTGTCCGATCATCTTCTGATCAAGTGAGTGTATACTACCTTTCATAAACACGATAATAATACAAGTATGGTTTGAGTGTATTAAGTGTATTGTGGTTTATACGTGTGAGTGTGTAGTTACTTTCTTCTAACGCATAATTATGAAGTATTTTTTACGAAATACGTGTTATGTGTATAATTTTGTTGTTATATGTGTGAATGTATATTCATTCTCTTCTATCTCATAGATCTGATTTATTTTCTATGAAATACGTGTTATGTGGGTGTGCCTCATCTGTTATGTGGAATATGTATTGAATGAAAATGATATACAGGTTTTAAAATATGTATAAAAATATATATTTTTATCTACTAATATGTTGGGTAGAACATGGGTAGATAGTTGGTGTGTAATAAACAGATGAGAGGCCTCGATGTTGTTGTTGTTGTTGATCTAGTTATTCAGCGGAGTATGGATAACGACCACGGACTCTTTCTAGACAGTCCAGTGGAATGCTAGCAGGTTCATAACTTGTAGGTGTTGTGAATGATGTGTTCACCGGTGTACTCTATCCCCCTCATGGTTGCCTTTAGGATATCTATTGTTGAGGAAACCCCTTAGCAGTAATATCCGTCCCGATGAAAATCCTAGATTAGGTCCCTTGAGATAGATGTTATTTTAGGGACGTAAAGTGAGGATAACGGGAATGGGTAATCGGGATAGTGATTGGTTGGTGAAATTAAATATAATTTATTGATTGTGGGTTGAAAACCCTATATGCTCACCAGGCTCCCAAGCCTGACCCACTCAGTTTTATTTGTATTACAGGAAGTGGCGCAAGGGCGTAAGATGGATGGATCATCGAGTTGTTTTGTTTACATGTCTGTATATGTATATATTTGTTGAATGACTTGTAATGTTATCGTTTATGCTTTATTGTCTGTATCGGAACATGACATCCCGAGTTTTGATTATATAATGAAAATGCATCTCTTGATGAAATGCTTTGATAAATATTATTTTATCATGTTTTGTTTTGGGAACAAATTCCGCAACACTTTTAAATCAAAAGGATTTACTCTGAAATTATTTTAAAAAGCATAAATGAATCCGGTCTTTTCTGGCCATGATTTTGGGGATGTCACAAGTACTCTCCTCCTCGATCGGATCGAAGCATCTTGATTTTCCTGCCCAATTGATTCTCCACTTCATTCTTGAACTCTTTGAACTTTTCAAAAGTTTCTGACTTTTGCTTGATTAAATAGATATACCCATATCTACTATAGTCATCAGTAAAAGTCACGTAGAAGCGGTTCTCATCTTTCGTGGTTGATCTAAACGGTCCACATACATCGGTATGTATTAGGTCCAATAGACCCTCACCCCTTTCGCAAGAACCAACGAAGGGTGACTTAGTCATCTTTCCAAGCAAACAAGACTCGCATGTGTCATCTTCCCTAAGGTCGAATGACTCCAACACTCCATCCTTTTGGAGTTGGGCTATGCATTTCTTGTTGACATGTCCAAGACGACAATGCCACAAGGATGCTTTATCCATACTATTGGAAGAATCTATGTTCAAAACATCATTTCCTATGTTATCAACGATCATAAAATTTTCATAAATTCCATTACACGGTAGTGCTTCGAAATAAAAGACACCATTTAGATAAGCTAAAATAGAACCATTCTCATTATTAAAAGAAAATCTAAAACCTTGTCTAAACAAACCATGAAATGAAATGATGTTTCTAGCCATTTCTGGCGAATAACAACAATTGTTCAAATCTAAACTTAAACCATTCCTAAGCACTAAAGAATACACTCCAATCTTGGTCACAGGCGACGATCTTCTGTTCCCCATGATTAGATTTATTCTTCCAGCCTCCACGTCCCTATTTCTTCTTAGTCCCTACACATTAGAACAAATGTGGTAACCACAACTGGTATCAAGAACCCAATAAATAGCATGAGATGAATCGTTAGATTTAATTGTGTATATACCTGCGAAAGACGGCTTGATCTTTCCTTCCTTGATGGCTTGCAGGTACTCTGGGCAGCTTCTCTTCCAATGTCCTATCTTGTGGCAGTGGTGGCACTCTGCCTCCTTTGGGTTAGGGTAGGGCTTAGCAGGATCAACTTTGGTCCCTCTAGAAGAGGCACCATCTCGGGCTTTAACCTTGCGATAGTTCTTAGACGAAGCCTTCCTCTTCTTTCCCTTTCCTTGTCCAATAGCCAAAACAGGAGCAGCGGGTGGATTGGGAGTTGGTGCAACAGACTTGTCCTTGAAGTTGCTCTCAGCGACCCTCAAGAGACCTTGGAGTTTGCTTAGGGTGACCTCCTCTTTTTTCATGTGGTAGGTCATTCTAAATTGATTGTAGCTTGGAGGCAAAGAGTCAAGCACCATGTCGATCGCCAAGTCTTTCCCAAAGTCAACATTCAACTTGCGAAGACGGTCGACATAACTTTGCATCTTTTGCAGGTGAACGGTAAGAGACTCTCCATGACCCATCTTAGTGGAAATCATGTTAGTGAAAATCTCATAACGCTTTTGTCTCGCGTTTTGGTGGTATCTCTCCAATAAGTCTTGATGCATCTCGTACGGGTACATGTCCTCATAGGATTTTTGGAATTCGGAGTTCATAGTGGCTATCATGATGCAATTTACCTTCGTTGCATCACGCTCATGAGTTTCAAAAGCGGTCATTTCAGCCGGAGTAGCGATTTCAGGATTGATTTTTTCGAGCTTTTCATCGAGGACATACTCCTTATCCTCATAGCGAGCAATAATGCGAATGTATCTTATCCATTTGCTAAAGTTCGTCCCATCGAAAGTGACCTTTTGACAAAGGCTCATCAATGTGAATGAACTAGCAGCAACATTGTTTGCGTTCGACATCTACAAATAGAAAGGACAAAGATAGATTAGAATATGAATCCCGAATTATCACCCAGTAAGAAAAATTAGGGCTAGGATCCAACAACAGTATTTACATATTAGAACAGCGATGCTGTAATCTAACATGCAAACAATTTGAAGTTAAGTGAATGACGATTCACTAATTCTCCACCATGAAACCTAAATTTAAGTTCTAAATGAATTTGAGAATTCCTAGGTTTAGATGAGAATCATTGAAACATTTCAATGGCATGTTTAAATCTCGATATGCCCGTCTTGTTTGTGACTGGGATACCGAGGATCACAAAGCGGGTGTGAATTACCATGCAAATTCACATGGTGCCTTCATTGTAACGATCACCTATTCGATGTGCCGGTAAACCACACACGCTCCATCGAACTATGATAAACAATGAATCACCCTTTGCCACCTTTGCTTAGAACCAATTAGTGTGCCGGTAAACCACACACGCTCCACTAACTTCTTAGCAAGGGTGCAAAGTGTAATTTCATGGGATTGCATCAATTCATTTTTCCTAAAGTAACTAAGATTGGGAAATTTTTAAAAAATATGTAGTTACTTTGTATTTCATATTATACTTTTAATGAGAGGATGAGGTTGCCCTATCCTACCCGTTCGGCTAACGACCCTCCACCGATCAAGCAAGCGGTGGGTGTGAGTGTACACCCATTAAGCGCCATTTTATAGGCCGCAACCTTATACCCACCTTATAGATCGGCTTCAAGAATGAGGCCTACTAACGGTAAGACTAGCGTTTTAGTTATATATATATATATATATATATATTAATCTTGTAATATTATATTAGTATAGGGTTGTATTTTAAACTTGTAAAATTCTAGGGTTTGAAATTTAAATTTTCTAAATTAAACTTTTAATCACAAAACATAAATTTCAAAACTTGAGGACAAGTTTTAAACATTTAAAACATGGAGGATCAAATAACAAATAGTCTTAATTAACAATTAATTCCATAATTATCCATATTTGATTTATTTAAGATTTCTTGCATAATAATTTACCAATGTAATCAAAATAATTAATTAATTATCACATAAGGAAATTAAATATTTTATTAATTGATAAATCTCTTTAATTAGATCAAGATTATAGTCATATATATCAAAAAATCGGATTAGGGTTGATCTAATGTGATAAAGGCAAGTTTCCATAAGATAAATATCAAAAAATCCCGAATCTGGCCCTTCTTGACGCTCGGACTCGCCGAGTCAGGCCAGCTCGCCGAGTCCATGACTTAGAAACATAAAATTTGAATTTTTCAAGCAAGATTCAAACAAACAAGCAACAATTTAATAGAAACCCATCTAGGCTCTGATACCACTGATGGGTTTTGGCCATATGAACATTCCTATGTGCACATGCAAACCCTAATGCTTGGATCTAGGTTTCTCTAATTAAACATGCTTTGAATCCGAGACTTCTAATGACTAATTAGGTATAAGAACAATACAAAACAGATCTAGAAGTTTACCTTTGAATCTCTTGTTTGATCTTGTTGTCTTGGAGCTCTAGAGTCACAACTGTCACTCCTCTAATGGCTTACAAACACGAACTAGCAAGGAGGATGATTTGAGAGAGAGGTTAGGGAAGAAATCGGCCCAGGATTCTTTTCTTTAGAAGATATGCCGATTTCCCTTGCCCTAGGGGTCTATTTATACTTGTAAGGCTCCTAGGGTTTCACCCTTAAACCCTAGTTGGATAATCTTTCCTTAAAGCAATCCAAATCCTTTCCAAGATAATGCATTGGCCGAATCTGAGGCTATCCCAAGCCCTAGAATTCGTCCAACCCTATCCCTTAAGGATTTACAGCCCAAAGTGCAACTATCAAACAATTGACAGTTTATACCCTCTTATTTAATTAATCTCTTTAAGTCACCAAATTAATACTAATTAATCTATGACTTATATTAATCAAATAACAATATTATTATTCCTTATATTATTCTCATAATATATTAATAATATTTATTCTCTCATAATAAATCATCCTATCAAGTTGCCATGGTGAAGGCAACCCAAAAGGACCATGCACAATCGGGTCAAATACTTGCCTAATATAGTTGCAGCCTTAGACACTATTCCAACAGTTCTCCCCCTCTTAGATTCCGAACCCGTAATATATTCTACCTAAATTCGATTAGTGCCTTAAACTCGTTCATCAAATCCATTCCTACTATTATGCTCATCTCTTGGATAGGGGATGGGAAGAAGGTTTATTGGGAAACTATCGTTATCGATTTCTAAGGTACAACTACGATAAACTTTTGATGCATTAATTGTTCGATCGTCAGCTATTTCTACTCTTAAAAGATGATCTAAATTTCCTATGGTGTTTCTATGGTTTTTATTATACCTAATCGATATGAAGGAATAACCTGCTCCAGAATCAAATAACACTAATGATTACGTGGAGTTGACTAGAAACGTACTGGCCATGACATCCGGTGCTTCCTTGCTTCCTCTGTCGTGAGCTAAAATGCTCGCCCCTTTGCCATGGGGGCTTCAACTCTCCCTTGACGTCCTTCAATTATCCTTAGGGTTGCAGGCTCAGGAGCCTGCATTTCTCCTATTTGCTTTTGGAGAGGACATTCAGCCTTGAAATGTTTGAGCTGTTTACAGTTGAAGTAGTCACGCATGTTCTTCTTATAGTCCATGACAGAGTGCCCTTTGTTGCCACACTTGCGACATCCTGATCCTTTTATACAAGGACGATCATGGAACTTTCTGCACTTATTGCAAGTGTGTCCCTTCTGATCTCCAAACCTTGAACTAGTAGATTTGTACTTTTTGGTTGCCGGCTGTGATGGAGTCGGATTTTGCCTCTTCCTGTTTGTCTGGATCTCCAACTTTATTTCTTTCCACCTAGCATAATCTTGCATCTACGTCAAGGTATTGTAGCGATTGTTTGTAGCAAACTCCCTAATGTTAGTCTTGAGTATACTCAACTACCTAGATATATTCACTTGTTCCGAGGATGCATACTCGGGGCAAAATAAGGCTCTCTTCGTGCATTTTGGTGATTTCCATCACCATTTCTGTCGTCTTCTTGAGCGATAAAAACTCCTGAGCTAGTCGATCCCTTTCCACTAGGGGTACATACTCCTCTCTGAACTTTTCTACAATTTGTTCCCAGGTCACCGTGCTCTTCTCCATCGGTGAGTAATCCTTAGTGATAAAATTCCACCAATCCTTCGCCCCATGACGTAGGAGATTCTTTGCATAGCCAAACCTCAGGTTTTCTGGGCAGACACAAGTGTAAAAGCATCCCTCTACATCAAAGATCCATCTCATTGCAACAATTGGGTCTCTTACACCGTCAAACTCTGGGGGCTTGGTGTTATTGAACTCTCGATAAGCATATCCTTATCTCCGGATGAGGCTACAGCTGCAACAACAACAATGGCAGCGGAAACAGCTGTACTAGAAATGGTATTATAATTCTTGTCAAATAGAGCGTTTAGTTCAGTTTTGATAGTTCCAAACATTTTTCGGATCATCTTCCTTACATTTGCTGCTACCGCTGTCTCTATCAAATCATGTATGTCCGCCTCGCTTGGTCCTGGCCCTTCCTATCCAAAACCAAAAGCGCTTCCTCTTGTGATCATCACGATGTTGAGGATGATAAATGCGAGTGGTTTAATGCGAATTTATTTGTGTTATCTATAGGTAACACTAACTATTCCTAGTTCCTTAGTAACATTACGAATCCTCCTGATTCTTGTATAGATCCTATGCTTCCGGTAGTACGGAACCATACTACCTTCCACACCTATCTATACTAGATCCAAGAGTTGTCTCAATGTTTCTAAGTCATTACTCTCTTTTATCGATAGGTTTCTTCACACACCTAGTGTTACTAAGACTTGATTACTATTTTTTCCTAGATTTACTTCTATTGTTCCTGTTGGGTCAAAAATATGGTTTATACTTTGCTTTTCTAGGAAAATATATTTTTATGTAATGTTGTATGTGCTTGCGGTTTGTGTGTACGGTCGTACATGTGTGTACGGCCGCACACCCTGTGTACAGCCGTACACAGGGTGTGCGGCTGTACACATGTGTATGGCTGGAGGTCCATATAAATAGAGGAGTGCATGTGGGAGTGTACGGTTAGTAGAAGAAGGTCAGAGAAGAGAGAGAAAGTTAGAGAGAAGAAGTGTGTGTGAGAGAGAATCTATTGTAAGGAGCATCACTCAATTTCATTAATACATCATAGATTCATCTTCTTCTTCTTCTCCTTCTCTTCTATTTGATCTAACCTCATCCAATTGATTGGGATTCCGCACCATCAATTGGATCTGATTGATACACAAGCAATTTGGGGACTTACAATTGGTATCAGAGCAAGGTTGTATCAGTCAATTTTGTCAGATCTGGAGCTTATTTGATCTTATTTTGAAAAGATAATAGCGTTTTTGGATAGATCTTTCAAAAATAAGGGGGGTTACTTCTTTGCATTTTTCATAAAAACGAGTTTTTGATCGAGTTTTGGAGCAAAAAAGGGTGAAAAACGTTGTTTTTTTCGTGATACGGCTCGGTGTGCGGCTCGGTCTCGGTCTGCGGTCCTCGTCCTCGCATCGCAACAGCCTCCCCTCGCCTCGGATCCTCGGCCTCGCTTCATCGCTTCACAATAAAAAATATCAACGCGTTATGAGGTTGCCGGGTATCGAACCCGGGACCTTTTGGTCATTGTCGCCTTAACCAACTCGTCTAGGAGGCTCTTTGTTTCATTCTTCCGAAATTTGAAATATAACTTGTCCTTTTCGAACCTAATTTCGCATTTTTGACAAAATCAGCCCAAAAATCAATTCCTTTTATTTTTAAATTCTATTTTCAACCCAAAGTTTTAGTTTTTAAATTTTAACTTTTATTTTTGATTTTTTCACTTAAAATTTTGACTTTGACTTTTAAAAGTTGACCTTTGACTTTAAATTTTGACTTTCTCGTTTGACTTTTAATTTTTCAAATTTGGCTTTTCGGTTTGACTTTTCAAGTTTGACTTTTGAGTTTGACTTTTTAAATTTGACTTTTAAGATTGACTTTCTCAGTTTTTAATTCAAAGGGCAATTAAAAATATAATATATATATATATATATATATATATATATATATATATATATATATATATATAAATGAGTTCTACATCAATTCCGATAAATAAAGTTTCATGTACTCCATCTTATAAAGCTACGATTAAATTTCTTCGCGAACAAATTGATTTATTAAAAAGAGAAAATGAGGACCTCAAATATGAAGGCTATACTCTTAGAAAAGGACAGAAACCATTAAAAGCTCAATTAGAAACCAAAATTAAGGACTTTAGGAAATTACAAGAAGATTACAGCAACAAGTGTGAAAATTATGATCACATTAAACGCAGACTTGCTGCTGTAACTGAAGAACCTGACGCTTTGAAAATTAAGTGTGGAAAAACAGATGTTAGTTTCAAAAATTACATTGCGTCAAGTAAGACAGTCGAGTCCTTATTTGAAAACCAATTAAAATTAAAAGATAATCAAAACAAGGGTCTAGGATATGATAGTGTTACTCCCCCTTTCAATCATAACTATATATCCATACCTTTGACTCAGGAAGAGATTGACCGAGAACCATTTATGGTATACGGTAAACCAGTTGTTGAACAGGCAACTGAGGGTGTTGAGCTGAACGATACTAATGCTTCTACTTCATGTGCAGGTAAAGTAGAAGAGGATGAGAACAAGGAGAACACTATTGAACACACCAACATCTCCTTGAACTTTGAATCTATTGCTTCGAACTCAGCTGCTTCTGATCAACCTGCTGTTGGTGAATACAGGCCACCATTTCAAGCTAAACAGAGTGCCTGTTGCAACTGTGCGTGTGGGAAAATCAAGAGACAAGGCAAAGACACGCCAGTAGGGGCAGGAAGAAACAACTTCTTAGTGAAGAAAAAGACATGTTTTCACTGTGGAACACATGGACACATTGCCAGAAATTGTCCAAATCGCGCATGCGTTCCCTACTACGCACATGGATGGCAGAATGTGCCAAGAGGGGGACCTTCCAAAAGAAACCCCTAAAGGTCACGTTCAGACAATGGTGACTGGAATGCGCAAAAGGCCAAGAATCAAACCCACAAGGCCAAGAATTTGAATCCCAAGAACAAGAAGGGAATGCCGACCAAGAAGTCCAATCCAAGAGATGCTCCCTTGAAGCCAAAATCAAAGTCATCTCAACGGCATACATCAAGTTCAAAATCAAGTGTTGAGCCACCCATCAGATCAAAAAAGAAATGGGTTAAATCCAACTACAAATGGGTTCCGAAGGCTCAATCTCCCAAATCATCTAATGCTTCTAATATTTTTATATCTTCTGTTTCTGATAAATAGGATATGTCATGGGAGAAAGTACCGTGCAAGGATGACAAAGGTCGACCCAGTTTCAAAATGGACTTGGTTCTAAAGACCAATTGATCCCGCTCTGTGTCGGAGTAGCTATGGAGGCATATCATCAGACTTCGGTTTGTTGGTAGTGGCTGTTCCTGGCACTTGATAGGGGACATCTTTCAACTGTACAACACTCGAAATTTTGTTTGAGAGTATGTGTCCTTTGCGGGAAGGGAAGAAAGGAAGGGGTCACTCATGGGGATTGTGCTTAACGACATGAAGAATTTTTGGATCTGTTCTAAGATTACGCGTGCTGTTCTCAGACCTTCTGGATGCAAATTCAATCGGTGACTTACGGTTTGAGTTTTCTTCTCTATACTCCTGAGTTTTTCTTGAGCTGATTCGCTTTAAAGACAAATTTTTGTTTTAGGATAGTTTAAATTTGCGCATTTACTTTTGTTTCTCTCCTCTGCACAAATTTAGGGGGAGAAATAAAAACAAAAAAAATTAGAAAATTAAAAAAAAACATTAGAAAATCAAAAAAATATGTTGGTTATGGAATGTGCTTGAGGGAGATGTTTTGGGAAGTGAGTGATAACGGGCAATTTGAGTCTGCGTAACGTACCCAAAGTTGAAGGGTCTATGCTCTGGTTTGATGCGTCGGTAGGCACAGAGAATTTAACAGACTTGACTAGGTGCAGATGACCTTAAGGAATCTATAGACTTGACAAATCTTGACCTAGTTATATCCGTTTAGCCTGACAATATGACGCTTGGATAGGTTGAGCAGGGAGATATATATGGGAATCTACTCGTCACATTAAATGAATCCCTATCTGGAACCGTGGTTTAACTTTCCTCCATGTGCGGATTCTGTCCTTAATTCCGGTATTGATGGGGCAACTGGTAAATTCCGATAAATTAGGTCTGTAGAAAATCATTTTCTTTCTTTCTGTCTGTTAGTCATATGTTACCTCCTCTGCGTGATTGGAAGATATCCGACCTGGACTGTAACATATGCAACTCTATTTCTCTGCATATAATACATACATACATATATATATATATATATATATATATATATATATATATATATATATATATATATATATATATATAATTCCTCTTATCTGTTAGCCATATGCTGTCTCCTTTGCGTGACTAACAATCCGACCTAGTACACAGCATATGCACTATAAGTGATAATACTCTGAAGCGATCTTCTCCCCTAATGATGGTCTGCTCATCCAATGTAAGGAGTACTCTGGAAGTCCTTGATTACCGGGGCATATCTGGAAGCGGGAAACATGTTCCAGTACAATTAAAATTGAACACTCAAAAATTGTCTATAGATCTCGCTGCTCAATTTAGGTGGACAACAATATCCCTGGTCATCGTCAGCTGAATGGTCCTTAAGATATAGTATCTAGAAACTTAGGATCAAATATAATATCTAGGAACTTAGGATCACATTGTCATGTCACTTATAGTGTGTCCTAATTTTGTCACAGTTTTTTCGTGTTTAAGTGGACAACAATACCGACGATCGAACAAGCAAAGACGTGAAGATGGAAGGTACCGACAAGCGGATAAAGTCTGTCTAAAAACTTTGATCCCAAATCATTCTTAAAGTTAGATATCATTTTATTTTTGTTAAATTTGTTCATAGTTTTCCTCTATGCACA
The DNA here is from genome assembly GCF_002870075.4 of Lactuca sativa. Lineage (NCBI taxonomy): Eukaryota > Viridiplantae > Streptophyta > Magnoliopsida > Asterales > Asteraceae > Lactuca > Lactuca sativa. Next base: position 76,883,266 of record NC_056624.2, on the reverse strand, counting down.
AATTTTAGGGGGAGAATTAAAAATAATTCAAAAAATGAAACAAAAATCAGAAAATTAAAAATCCAAAAATAGTGTTATTTCTTTTTCAGAAAATCCAAAAATATTTTTGTTTCTGTTTTTTATTTTTCCAGAAAATATCAAAAATCGAAAAATATTTTTTGTGTGCTAATTTTTCTTTTAGTTTTGTTTTGTCTTGAAAAGTGATTTCAGGCGTAGATAAGACTCGTGGAGACTGTATTGAAGATCTTCTGAGCCAAGGCTTCATCCGTGAGCATCGAAGAATTCTCATTCGAAGGAACAAGAAATGAAGACTATTCTTCCATCATTCAATCTTTCAACCCTAGAAGCAAGGTGAAGCTGAAATTGAAGATTATGTGATGGATTGCATTGAAGCCTTCTCAATTAGTCTGCTGCTATCTTAAACCTACTGAAGTGATCCAGAAGATTATTTCTCTCTGATTTTCTCCATGAAGATTCTCAAGCTGAAAGAGCTATCTTTCAAGAATCTTTTCAAGAAGCCTCCTCACCCAACGTGTGTTCAATGTCAAATTTTGAAGAAAAACCCAACCGCTCAAGATGAATTCATTTATTCAAGATTCATATGTTCATCTTGATGTTGTGAAGAAATTTGAAGATTAATGTTGAAGCCAAGCTCCCAATGAAGATTAACAAGAAAAAGCCAGCAACTTTTTAGGGGGAGTTTGTTGGGCCAATTAGAAAAGAAAGCTATAAACCAAGGGGGAGATTGTTGGGTCAAAAATATGGTTTATACTTTGCTTTTCTAGGAAAATATATTTTTATGTAATGTTGTATGTATTTGCGGTTTGTGTGTACGACCGTACACGTGTGTAAGGCCGCACACCCTGTGTACGGCCGTACATAGGGTGTGCGGCTGTACACATGTATATGGCTGGAGGTCCATATAAATAGAGGAGTGCATGTGGGAGTGTACGGTTAGTAGAAGAAGGTAATATAAGAGAAGAGGCTAGAGAAGAGAGAGAAAGTTAGAGAGAAGAAGTGTGTGTGAGAGAGAATCTATTGTAAGGAGCATCACTCAATTTCATTAATACATCATAGATTCATCATCTTCTTCTTCTCCTTCTTTTCTATTTAATCTGACATCATCCAATTGATTGGGATTCCGCACCATCAATTGGATCTGATTGATACACAAGCAATTTGGGGACTTACAGTTCCTCCTATTCGAACTCTAGTACTATAGGAAGTCGTTCCTAATATCAGTAATCGCCTCGTGTATGAAAGTCGTACGTAATTCCAAGATTAAATAGTTAGTCGATTAATTAATTCTACCCTAATCCCAATACCAATCAAGAAACAAGAAGTAAGGTTGAACTAAACACTCTAAGGCTATGGAATCCTAATTAGGTACAACTCTAAATCATACACTTTGCAATTATAGGATATCAGTACATGCTTCAAGTAGTTCATAAAGGCAATCCCTAAGACTACAAGGCATCCTAATTATCAGGCAATTCTAATTACTAATTCCTGTAAGGACCTTAGCCTTACACTATGTCATAATTAGAAAATTAGGGTTATGTTTCTATCCTTGTGCAAGATAATTTCTTAGGGTAATCTTGTAACCCTACTTTTGGAATAAATCAAACTTCAATGCTCTATAAGTTATACATCCAAGAATTGTAATTTAAGTCGAAAGTTCTTCATGTAGCCTAAGAACTTAACTCAATAAGCTAAGTCCACTAAACTTCCGGCCTTAGCCCAAGCTTCTCGGCCCAAGCCCCTATTTGGGCCAAGACTTTCTTATTGGGCCCTAATGGGCCGATAACCTCTCAAATTGGTCCTATTGGGCCAAAAGCCCCCTAATGGTCCTTGTAAGGCCGAAAAACATTATTGGGTCCCTATTGGGCCAAGAGCTATCATTTAAATTCCATAAACGCTTACTTGGGCCAAAAACCCCTTAGTTGGGCCAATACCCTTCCTAGAACATTTTTAGGCTGAAAAATCCTTGGGTCAAGTCAAGTTCGAAGCCCACCATTCATTTTGGGCCATCATATGGGCCAAGAAACCCTTAAATTCAGATTAGCCCATCTAAACAAAAAAAGGAGGAATTTTCTATGCGTGCCATCACCATATTACCCACCATGTCTCCAAGTCCTTAACCATCATACATATAGGAACTACCCATCAATCTTTTAAGAGGCCAATCTGTTGGATTAGGTATCTAAGCCCATAACTATTTTGGTATGTACTTGACCCAATTATGAGCATGGTCCTTTTGGGTTACCTTGACCATAGCAACTTGTAGGATGAATTATGGAGAAAGAGGATTAATTATGGTTTATTAAGATATTATAAGAATAATATATTAAAAGAGAAATCATATTGTTTAATTAATATTGATCAACAATTAATTTAGAATTAATTTCGTGGTCAAAAGAGATTAATTAAATCAAGGGGGTTGATACTTTAATTATAAGATAGTTACAAAGTTGGGCTTAGGATTCATAAGGAAGCAATGGACGAATACTATATGAGAGTCCATATAGAAATTGTCCAAGAGGCCTTCTGGAAGGATCCATTGGGCTGCTTAAGGACCAAACAACCGGATAAGGGTTTCCAAGTTGATACTCCTAGAAGCCTAACTATAAAAGGAACCCTTTAGGCCACTAAAATGGTCCCTAACCTTCTAAGAGAACCCTTGGATGATTTTTGGTGCCAGTCCTCTCTCTCTTGTTCATTCTTGTTGCTAGTGGTGTTTGTGACTCCATTAGAGGTGCAACACTTGGGGCACTGAGCTTTCAGAAGTCAGAGATCAAGAAGGATTGTGATTTTTATTACTATATAACAATCAAGGTAATGCTTCTAACCCTACTCATATGTGATTTTCTGAATTGTATGCTAGATCATAGGGTTATTGCTTTGGTATTCAATGTTGTATGTTTAATTAGATAAACCTAGATCAAAGCAATTAGGGTTGCATGAACACCATAAGATTGATTTTATGCTCATAACCCAACACAAACCTTTTCAGCCCTCCCTCCCTTCCTCTTGATTCGACCAACTTTCCCCCTTCCCCTCTCCACTTTCACTTTCTACTTTCAATCCCATGTCATTTGTCTCTTAAAGTCTTCATTGTTCCTCTCAAGAGATTTTTGAGTACTTCATCATCAAAGGTTGATTCTTAATCTCCTTGGTAAGTCCATGATAAACTCTAATGTTTTATTTCAAGTTTTTAGAAAGATCTTTCCTCTTACAACTCCATTTTCGTGAATATGGAGCTTAGATCGACCACCATTTTGAGATTCCTTCCAAGCTTAAGCTAGGATTCGAAAATACTTCATCTTCTTCATCTACATCTTGAAAACCCCAATGTGAGCTTCATACCCCACTATTTTTCATATTTTCATGCTATTTGGGGTGGGGGGGGGGGGGGAATATAAGTCAAAGTTTCGGTTAACCATTGGATAATTGCATGGACAATTGTGTTGTGTGTTTAACTCTTAGGTTTTTACTTGAACATGAAGTTTATCACTTAGATCTTCATAAGGAACATTAGAAAGTGTTTTTAACATAAATATTGCTTGAAAACCATAGATATGTGGCTATACACTCCAAAAATAGCAAAAATGAGTCTTGAGTGCAAACATGTTTAACATAAACTAAATTTCCAGCCTTCCACAGTAAAGTTATAGTCTACTTACGGACTGTTTTGACCACCTTGAATGTATTATTTTACAAAAATGTTTTATACGAAAATATTTCAGATTTACGTCTTTTTGAACACTACTCGCACGCATTCATACCATTTTTCTCCAATTTTTGACGATGTTTACAAAACTGCCTATCATTTCGGAAATGATTTAGGACCAGTCAGTGAAGTCAGTGAAGATGAGCATTTTCACACTGGTTTGAGCTCACTAAAAATTTCACCAAAATATATGAACAAAGTAGAATCAATTTCTAAACTTTCAGAGTTTATGGATCTAAATTTCGATTTACGATGATTTTTCTATAATTTTTCTAAAAACTGGGTCAGAAAAGTCAAAAACTAGAAAATTTTCCTCATTATACGAAATGTTGATATTTGTGTTTAGATATAAGTTATCTGTTATTATATGAGTCATGACTCATTAGGATCCCACTAAATAAAATTTTGTGTGTTGCAAAGATTTTAAACCAATTACGACTCGTCATCGATTATAAAACATGATATTTTACTAGAAACGATTTCACTCGTGATTTAGCCGTAAACTTGAATTCACTATTTGATGGATTAAGACCAAAGATACTATGCTACTTTCTCAACTAATGATTACAACTAGATATGTACTCTAACGATTATTTATAAAACGTATTACAAATAATTTATTACGATATGGTGAACAAAACGGAATTCATCACATAAAGATTCGCGTGTTATAATTTGCCGATCATAAGGCAGTTATAACATGAATAATAAGTTGCAAGTCATAAACTGCAGTCGTAAATTCACACAAGTAACATTATTTATAATAATAAATAATGTGAATTAATATTGCATAAATCTTGTTAAGGCTGTTGTGAGACACTCCTTCATCGCATCTATTTAGTGTACATCGTAAGTACTGTAACCAGAGTCTTCTGGAGGGAGGGCGGGATTTTGTGTAAAGATCTATACGGGGTCGACGCCCCACACCAGAGCTGTTCGCTACAGCTAGACATGACAGTCTATGGTGACAAATATCCTATTAGAAACCGACGCCGAAGAACGTCAAGACAGACGCTTTAGTCACATCAGTATGATTATAACGACTCACATAGAGAACGATTACATTAACTTGGATTTACAAAGAATGTACACACTCCTAGTTCTTATAAAATACGCAACCATGTTTTGTCTATTTTATAAACTAATTCCACCACTCTGGTCTTAGGGTTTTAAGACCACAACTAGTTACATACAGCAGAAAATATCGTATTTTCTGGAGATATACTCTATATACTACAGATTACATACAACAGGAAATATCGGATTTTCTGGGGATATACTCTATACACTCCAGATTACATACAACAAAAAATATTGGATTTTCTGGGGATATACTGTATACACTACAGATTACATACAACATAAAATATAGTATTTTCTGGGGATACACTCTATATACTACAGATTACATACAACAGAAACCATTGGGTTTTCTGGGAACAAAACTCTTTATACAGAAAATGCAGAATTTTCTGGGAACACAACTCTTTATATAGAAAATGTAGAATTTTCTGGGAACACAACTCTTTATACAAAAAGCAAAGAATTTTCTGCGAACACAACTCTTTATACAAAAAATGCAGATTTTTTTTGGAACACAACTCTTATATACATAAAATGTAGGATTTTCTGGGAATACACTTTTTCTATTTCAAACAAAGGAAAATAAAGAACATGCATGCAATTATACACGGTTTTGGAATGAGACACACAAACTACTTATTTTTATAGAAAATATTGGATTTTCTGAAAATTTTACAACTTGTTATAAACAAAGATATTACAAAGTTTTCTTACAAGTATGCTTATGAACTCACCAACTTTTTAGTTTACGCTTTTCCAAATGACTTGTATTCTCAGGGACTCAATGAATAGGTACTCGAGCCTTGGATCGGGATATATTGCTATATATATATATATATATATTGCAACCCGACTTTATGTTATTTTTGTGTAATCGATAAGCAAGTACAAATTGTAATATAATGAATGTCGGTATATTGTAATGTATGACGTTTGGTTGCTATGTTTCGTTCATATTCAATTGTTATGATACTGTACATGAAGTCATCTGCCTCCAGACGTTTCTACCGTTCTGGTTTAGGGGTGTGACAGATTGGTATTAGAACATTGTTTGTACTGAACTAGTATATCTAACCATACAAGATATACAACTATAAATATAATGGGACTAAAACACTCTGACTAAAAGTATACCTTAAAAAGTATAAGTAGTTTATAAAAGTATACCTACATGCATACAGGCTAGGGGCTGTATCATAATAAGTACATTATAAAAGTAGTACGATGAGTTGAACACCACGGGTAGGCCTCGGGATATGTTCTTAGACCTTAAATAAATATAGCCTGATCAATTATATTTATCCAAGGTGTAACTAGCATACTCTGGAAATAGTCATGGTGAACAACGAGTCTTACACTTACCAAGAAAACTCTGAAATCTAACATAAACAATTAAAGATACTATAGGAGTATTTTAGGATGCCATATAACCCTCACACTTAAACTTTCTACACGGTTCCCACACCTCTATTCTCGCACAGACAACATGGATGAGTTTCACCGCGAAGACCCCAACTACCCTGCCATAGTGGCCAACGAATGGATCAAGGAAGAGCCAGAAGATGTTGAAGGGGAAAACCCAGAGGTGAGTCCTGAAGAATACCAAGAAATGGACTACAAGGGGGAGAATTCAGATGAGGAAGAAGGCACCAGAGGGATCCTAAGCGAACCTTACCTTCCGGAAACAATACTAAACCAACTCACAGTGCAGGAGAGCCCTATCGACCGTCTATGCTCCTTGAAGGAAGAAGTGGCCACCATCAGACAACAGCTCATTGCAGCTGAGGCTAGGGCAACCTTAGTAGAGCAGAGAGCTGAAGAGGCCACTCGTGAAATGAGCGAAATGGCTGGGCACCTTGTGTGCCATTTCGACATGTGAGAGTCACCACACTACTTGCACTACTTCTTAGGGTTATTTTGTCTTCTTTACAACTAGTAGTAGTAAACTCAAGAGAGGTGCGCTCTCCAAGAACCTATGTAATCCAAATCAACTGATTTTTTTACTGATCTCGATGTTCTCTTTTGTTGAACTTAACGATCGTCCAATACCTACTACTACTCGTTACCATGAATGCTATGAAGGAAAGTAGATCAAAACATTTAGAATCATACCATAGGGCATGTGACTTTTATATGTGCATACATAAGTGTCTATCTATAAATATAGAAAAGATACAATCGGAAATGATCATAGTCACTTACAAGCTCGTTTCTCTTCATGCAACATAATTATGTCTTCCCATGGAAACAACCAGCCAACCGGTGAAACACCGATCCTACGAATAGATTCCACTACTTTCCAAGCTGCAGTGACAACTGTCATAACACAGCTCAACAACAAATATGGAAATGGAAACAGTGTCAACAATCCTACCCGCAACAAGGACCAAAGGCATCAGCAAGTGTTTACCTACAGAAACACTCTGAACCATAAATACTGTTGGGCTGAAGATTATTTTGAAGATTGCGTCTTTTGGGCTCGATAGTTTAGTTTTTTGTATTCCGGTTTGGGCCTGTCCAACCGAGAGCCTTCTATGTTTAATATATAAGTATATGCTTGCATGCATATTAGGTAAACGATTTTTAGAGAATAACGATTGATACGATAATTCTAGAGCTTAATGATAGTATTCCAGATTTCTTTAATCGTTCTTGTAACCTACTAATCCTCTACAGTTGATGTTCTTAATCGAGCTCTTCTGAGGATTTTGTTTAATCATTCGACACGTTTGATTCACACTTGTTTCGTTCTTATTTTCTTGTTCTTACAGCTTTATATTTATTTGCCTGTTTGAGATCTATTCGATCGTCATAGATTTAAAGGTTTTAAATCTCATCAATTGGTATCAGAGCAGGAGGCTGTGTAATCGATACACATCTTTTCTGTGAAAAGGTTTCAATTAGGGTTTTTCCGCAATTACTGATATTTATTGAGCCGTCATCTCATTATTGACGTATCTTGATATTTATTGTTTTGCCCTAATCTGCTTTATTACAAGTCTGATCTTTGAACAGGTTTTTTTTTCCGTTCATAATGGACGAGACGCAATCAAATCCTATTAATATTTCCAACAGCATCGGTTCGACGACAAAGATTCCAATCTTATACACCCATGACTATGAAGTATGGGCGCATCACTTCGAAGACTACGTGATTGGATCTGAGGAAAATGGGTACCTCATATGGGAAGCCATCATAAATGGACCGTTTTCTCATTCGGCAACGTCTAGGATTATTAAGACACAAAAGGAGTACAATGATCTGCTGAAGGATGTTAAGGATATTGCACAAGACGAGAAGGAAAAATTCCAGTGCAATATCAAGGCATTAAGGTTAATCAGATTCGCCCTTCAGTCCGATACCTTTAGATTGGTCAGCTCATGCACGACGGCAAAGGAAGTTTGGGATAGACTTCGCGAACTGTATTCTACAGATGAGGATCTTGAACATTCTATCCAAACCTTGCTCTTATCTGAGTTTGGAGATTTCAGGCAAGGAGCCGAAGAAACAGTGACCCAGACGTTCGATCGTTTCAATCATCTTCTCAGCAAGATGATCAAACATGACATTGAAAGGAAGCTTATCGAGCAGAAGGTTACTTTCTTAAATGGTCTGAGGTCTGAATGGAGAGCAGTGGTGTCTACAGTCAAAGCCCATGAACAGTTTAAATCATATTCTCTGGCGAAACTGGTGGGTATTCTCAAGTCCCAGGAGAAGATAGTACTGCAGGAAAAGAACGTTGTGTCAAGCCTTGGTTCGTTGGCCCTCCTATCTAAGAGTAAAGCTGTGATGGAGGATGAAGACCTTAACTTGGAGGAGTATGACCTCACGTCTGAGGATTATGCTATGATGGTGTCTAACCCCAAAAGGTTCATAAAGAAGAGATTCCCCAGCAATAAAAACCGAAACTGGCAGGGGAGTTATAGTTCAGAAAAAGTCAACAATGAACCGAAGGTTGAAGAGGCCAAGAAGGAACCGAAGGTGGATGGCGATTCCGGAGTAAGCTGTTACTACTGTGGTGGGAAAAACCACTATGCTAAAGACTGTGTGCTTAAGAAGATGGCTGAAAAGGATGATGGAAAGGATGAGGAAGCTGTGTTGCAGAAGAGGCTGGATGAGTTGAGAAAGAAGAAGTCTACCGTTAACCCTTCTATTAATACTCTTATTGTGCAGGTTTCGGTTGCTGATGACGAGTTCGGTAGCACGGAAGTTTGGTCTACCGACTCAGAAGACGATGAAGTGAGGAAGCCTACTCATGGAAAGGCTTATGTGTCAAAGGAGGAGAGCAGTGGAGGAAGATGCTTCATGGTGTCTGACGTATCTCAAATGAGGGGATACAACACCGATGGTAGAAATGATGGACCGAAGGTGCAGGAGGACATGTGCTTTACGGCCAAACCACTCAGCCAGCAGTTCAATGAGCTTGATGAACTGATAAAGAAGGTACAATCGGTTTTTATTTCATCTAAAGTACCACAATCCTCATATGAGAAAGAACTGAAAAATGTTAATACAAGAATTTCTCATCTAGATAGTAGCCTAACTCAAACTCGAGTCACCAATTCTAACCTAACTGATCAATTAAGCAGGGCGGCATCGAAGAGTGAGGAGCGGCAAATGTGGATCGAGTTGAAGGAGTCTGAATTAATTAAAGTTAAAGACGAAAACATTTATTTACAACGAGACAATTTAAAGTTGTTAAAACAGCGAAATGTTTTTTGTTTAATTGCAAAACGTCTATATTCTAATATTACTCAGCTTCACTTGGACTGTGAAATAGGCCAAAAGATCCATCGCATGATTTTGCCCTTCCTTGAGTTTAAGGAGGATGAAATCGATGCAGAAGCTTATAATTGTGAGAGTGTGATATCGTTTGATGATGTCAATCCGACCTACATGTATGGACTGGACAAAATTGAGTCCTTCATTAAATCCAAGGACCACAAGGACATGCTTAAAAATCTTTTGGATGAAAATGATAGACTTAAACTGAGAACCGAAACCATACAGAAATTTGACTCTTTAAACGCCAACGTAAGCTCAGAAAACAAAATTGATGTTGAAAATGCATCTGAGCTTAACGAGGACGACAACATGAGTGAAATTTCTGTAGAGGACACGGTTGACTGCTCAGAATTTGTTAAAAGCGAACCTGAAAACCACAAGAATCTTATTTCTGAAAATTCTGTGGAATTCGCTCGATTGTCCCAGCAAAAGTCCCCGATATTAGCAGAGAAAGCAGTTGTGTATCAAAAGGTCAGGACCACTCCGAATCAAGCATACAAGGTCACTGGAGTAACCGAACATCAGACAGCTGAACTTACGGCTATTGTGAACGAAGACAATGTTGATGGCTGTGATGAGTTCTTCTAGACGGCTCCAATCGATAATGCTGATGAAACAGTAGGCCTGTCAGAAAGAACTTCCTGGCTGAGTAAAGGTAGATACATACCTGAACCCTTGAATAAGCCGGACAATTTCGACGAGCCCAGCACCAGTGGTACGAAAGATATTCCTCAGGAGGATGAAAGTTCGGCAAAAGAAGACATTCCCTCTGCTCCCTCAGCTCAAAGTGAAATTCCTTCAGACATTCCCTCTACTCCCTCGGCTCAAAGTAAAACTCCTTCAGTTCAAAAGGAACCAGCCAAGGAGAAACCGAAAACGAAAGCTAATGTTCATCATCAACCAAAGCAGATGAGGAATAAGAAGAGAGAAAGGAACCAAAGATACAGGAAGAATCTCTCTGAAAGGAGACAATTCTGGCAATCCCAGAATGCATACTTCTCACATTAAGACAAGAATCTGAAGTATGAAAACAATCCTGTCGGAAAGCCAGAAAGTCACAATAACCGAAAGCCAAGGTTCGGTTCACAAGAAGATACCAACCGAAAGCAAAGATTCGGTTCTGAGAAAGACTTCAACCGAAAGCCAAGGTTCGGTTCACAAGACGATTCCAACCGAAAGCAAAGGTTCGGTTCTGAAGTCAAAAGAGAACAAAACTCTAAGGTAAGTCCCTTCAATGATCAAAAGCAAAAGGGTCACCTAGAGTCTCCAGCCAGGAAGTCCTCTCATTCTAAACCCACTTCTTCTAGTTCTTCTAACTCTTCTACTTCCACCAATTCATCTCCATCTTGCTCTAAAGCTAATTCTGTTCGTTCTCAAAAATCTCATTCGTCAGCTGAACAAAAGGGCAAATAGAAGGTAAATGAACCCAAACCAAAGTCCAAACCGAACGCACCCAATCCTAATAAAATAAAAGTATTTACCATTAAAAAGAAAGATGAAACAACGCTTATAAAACGAACATATCTAGTTGACATCTCTATTACTGTTCCAGTTCCCATGAAAAGCTCACGTGGACCCAAGAAACTTTGGGTTCCTAAATCTGCTTAACTTTTGCAGGTTATAAGTGACGAGTAGTTCGACGAAGAATGGTACATCGATAGTGGCTGCTCACGTCACATGACAGGGAGGAAAGAGGAGCTCAGGGAATACAGATCTCTTGCAAATGGTGGCAATGTCAAGTTTGGAAATAATTCTTTTGGCACCATAAAGGGATACGGGATGATAACAAATGGTGACTTTACTATAAGGAAGGTGGCTTATGTAGAAGGACTCCAACACAACCTCATCAGTGTATCTCAGCTTGTTGGAGGTATAGGTCTCAAAGTCTCATTCGATGATGAAGGTTCTGAAATTATAGAGAAAAAGACAAAGAAAGTGATTCTCAAGTCGGAGCGAAAGGGTGAAATGTTTCCTCTAAACCTTAAACCCATCAAAGGAAACCCAGCTATATGCCTGTTATCAAAAGCTCAATCTGACGAAAGCTGTAACGCCCGCAAATCTGGGCTAGTCAAATTAGAGGCAATAGGGGTCGAAAACGACTTTTCGACAAAAGATTATTTAGAATAAATAATCTTAACCAAGTTTTAGAGTATTTTACAAGGTTTTCGTACATATAAAGAACGCCGAAAACCGAGTTATAACGAAGAAGTTATGACCCGTTGAAGTTTCGCGACGGAACTGGCACGATACCGGGAAGCGTAAATAGTGAATTTACGATAGAGCGAGATTTAGCCTTAGCGATCTAAACGAAAGTCGTAGAAGATGTTAAACTAAGAACATCGATAAAAAGAACGCCCAAATCTGACTTCGTATGAGAAAGTTATGATTTTTCTAAGATTTAGCATAGCAGTGCACAACCCGAAATCTGAATTTTAGATCGGTCGATTTTTAGCCGACGGGATCTAAATGAAAGTTGTAGTACTCATAAATACCAACGCGTGATTATAAAGAACATCGATAATAGAGCTCGTATGCAAAAGTTATGGACGAAGCTTAGTCCCTACTTTTCGAGCGCGGCGAATTTGATACAGTTTTGTAAATCCGAGATAGAACGAGAATTAGCCAACGAGGTCTAAATGAGAGTTGAAGATCTCATTAATAGGAACTCAACAGTAAAAAGACAGACAAAAATGGAGCTCGTATGCAAAAGTTATGGACGAAGCTTAGTCCCTACTTTTCGAGCGCGGCGAATTTGATACAGTTTTGTAAATCCGAGATAGAATGAGAATTAGCCAACGAGGTCTAAATGAGAGTTGAAGATCTCATTAATAGGAACTCAACGGTAAAAAGACAGACAAAAATGGAGCTCGTATGCAAAAGTTATGGACGAAGCTTAGTCCCTACTTTTCGAGCACGGCGAATTTGATACAGTTTTGTAAATCCGAGATAGAATGAGAATTAGCCAACGAGGTCTAAATGAGAGTTGAAGATCTCATTAATAGGAACTCAACGGTAAAAAGACAGACAAAAATGGAGCTCGTATGCAAAAGTTATGGACGAAGCTTAGTCCCTACTTTTCGAGCGCGGCGAATTTGATACAATTTTGTAAATCCGAGATAGAATGAGAATTAGCCAACGAGGTCAAAATGAGAGTTGAAGATCTCATTAATAGGAACTCAATGGTAAAAAGACAGACAAAAATGGAGCTCGTATGCAAAAGTTATGGACGAAGCTTAGTCCCTACTTTTCGAGCGCGGCGAATTTGATACAGTTTTGTAAATCCGAGATAGAATGAGAATTAGCCAAAGAGGTCTAAATGAAAGTTGAAGATCTCATTAATAGGAACTCAACAGTAAAAAGACAGACAAAAACGGAGCTCGTATGCAAAAGTTACGGACGAAGCTTGGAGACTACTTTACTATACACTTCCTATAAATATACAAGGGTGAACTCCTCATATTTTCTTCACACCATAAGCCTTTCTTTCTCTCTCTAACTTCTCTCTAGCCTCCCTAAACCCCTCCCAAGTCTACGGAACCTCCCTAGCACGAGAAGAGAGCCCCGGAGCGCCCGACGGCTCCGAGAAGAAAAGCTTTCGGCTCGGAAATGCTGCTCCAGCGAAGCCCGGTTTTTAATAAAAACCCGCTGTAAGTGAGCTACGCCTATAGTATATTTAATATAGATTTTATTTAATTATAGTAACATTGTTAGGACCTTAAAATAATTATTTAGGCTATTATTATGAGTTATATTGAGTGTTATTTAACGCTTATATAATAGTAATAATAGCTAGAGTATTAAATTAGTCTCGTCAAGCGTTAGACTAAACTCTAGTGGTAATGATACTAGGTTTCGTCAAAGGATAATTGTTTTAAGAGTAACGAAGTGCTGTCCGAGTGCCGACTCACCACCTTTCAAGTGAGTGCATGGTCCCTTTCATCTTACACATAGATATGAAGTATTTTATATAAACTACGTGCTATGTGTGTACATTATCTGAATACTTGCTGTCTATGTTGGTTGAACGTTTTATACATGTTTTAAAGGATTTAAACTGTATACGTATTTTATATATACGAATATGTTAGGTATGAGATGGGTAGATGAATGATGAGAGATAGAAGATGACGTGAGTATATATTGGCAGCTATAGACTTAGTGCCTATGAGACGAACACCGGTAGCTATGGACTTAGTACCTTTTAGACGTTGGTAGCTATGGATTTAGTGCCTGTTGGGAATTGGTAGCTATGGACTTAGTACCTATTAGTTAGAAGCTGGTAGCTAAGGATTTAGTACCTGTTGAACATTGGTAGCTATGGACTTAGTACCTATTAGATAAAGACTGGTAGCTATGGATTTAGTACCCGATGAATAGACTATAGCAGCTATGGAATTAGTGCTTTATGAACGAACATTGGCAGCTATGGATTTAGTGCCAGTCCTATAACCCTGGAAGTAAGGGACTTCGGAATAAACGAATGCAGGATAGACGACTCTTAGGTTAAATCCTTAAGAGTAAAGAAGATAACGGGGATGGGTAATGGGGTTAATTGTTTGATGATTAAACATAACAATTATATTATTGTGGGTTGAAAACCCTATGTACTCACCAGGTTTCCCAACCTGACCCACTCAGTTTATGTATATCACAGGTGACGAAGTGAAGTGACATTACACTGAGAGATTTAAAGAGATGTAGATCACTAGTGTAAATCATTGTAAGTTCTGTTTATGCTTATGTTTCGGTATTAACGATGACATCCCAAACATTTTAAAATGAAATAAATACGTTTCCTCGAAAATGTTTTAATAACGTATTTACCATGTTTTTCTGGGAACACATTCCGCAACCTTTTTATAAAACGAAGTACTCTGATTTTCATAAAGCATAAACAAAATCGGTCTTTTCTGGCCGTGATTTTGGGGATGTCACAAAAGCTGGTTGTGGCACCGAAGACTCTCTCATCTCAACTTTAAAGATATCAACCGACTTGTCACTGGAGGTCATGTTAGGGGTCTTCCATTGCTCAAGTTCGACAGAGATCATTTGTGTGCTGCATGCGAAATGGGGAAGCAGAGTCGTCAAAATCACCCATCCATAATCAACACAAAAGTTGTTGAACCACTCGAATTACTTCATATCGATTTGTGTGGTCCTTCATCTATCGAAAGCATCGGTGGTAGCAAGTATATTCTTGTTATTGTTGATGACTTTTCACGATTTACATGGGTGTTCTTTCTAAAGCTCAAATCTGAAGCGACTCATAAGTTGAAAATGTTCATCAAGCAGATTGAAGTTCAGCTCAAGAAGGTCATTCGAAACATCAGAAGCGACAATGGTCTTGAATTCAAGAACAGGGAGTTTGAAGAGTTTCTTGCAGAAAAGGGAATTAGTCACAACTTCTTAGCTCCCTACACACCACAACAGAACGGAATTGTCGAAAGACGAAACCGATCTTTGTGTGAAGCTGCCCGAACTATGCTAAGTTTCGCTTCCTTACCTCTTTATTTTTGGACTGATGCTATTTCTGCTGCTTGTTTTACACAGAACAGGTCCTATCTCAACAAGCGATTCACGCTCACACCTTATGAGATTCTAAACAACAGAAAGCCCAATGTGAAATTTTTCCATGTGTTCGGCTCACGGTGTTTCATCTTTAACTCTAAAGAACACCGCAACAAGTTCGATGTCAAAGCCAACGAGGGGATCTTTCTGGGCTACTCTCTCACATCCAAGGCGTACAGGGTCCTAAACAAGCGTTCGAGAAAAATCGAAGAGACATACTACGTGACCTTTGACGATGGCTATGTCAAAAAGCTACAGGCCAAAGAAGATACCGCTGGGGAAATCTTTCCTCAAACTGGCCAAGTCACAGTCTCGATCACCAATTTATACGAGAAATTTCTGGAGCTCTTTGATAAACCAGAGAAAGCCTCTATCTCAGAAGCAGGTGCAGCAGACAACAAGGTGGACCACATAAAGCGGATTGTCGAAGAAGCTGCAAGGAGAATGCATGAAGGCGGAACGATTACTGATGACCCTCCATCTAACAACGCTTCAGTCGAGGGGGAGCTAAGCTCACATGTCGAGGGGAAGCCATGTTCTACAACTCCAACCGAAGGTGCAACTCCAACCGAAGGTACTTTTCCAACCGAAGGTACCTCTCCAACCGAAGGTGCTTCAACGCCTGAAAGCTCAGCACCACAAGGAACCCCTGAACCTCAAAGTTCTCAAAGCTCATCAATCGAGGGGGAGCATGATGATATGACGCTTGATTACGATAGCCAATCTGAGCCAGAAGAAATGATCAATGCTGAACTAGACCCAACCTTTGATCCGAATTACCCTCCTCTTACCAAATGGACCAGAGATCATCCTATCTCTCAAGTAGTTGGTGATGTATGTGAAAAGGTTCTGACCCGATCACAACTGAAGGCAAAACAGACATCCTTACTTTCAAAGGTTGAGTTTTGTATGTTTAACTCATTCGTATCAAAAGTTGAACCGAAGACAGTTAACACTACCCTCGATCACTCTGATTGGGTTCAAGCAATGCAAGACGAACTGAACGAATTTGAAAGGAACAAAGTCTGGCGCCTCATTCCAACTCCTCCAGATGCTTCGATTGTTGGTCTCAAATGGGTCTTCAGGAACAAAATGGACAAGGAAGGGAATGTAATAAGGAACAAGGCTCGTTTGGTAGTAAAGGGATACTGCCAAGAGGAAGGGATAGATTATGAAGAGACTTTCGCTCCAGTAGCTAGGCTAGAATCTGTTAGAATATTTCTGGCTTATGCTGCTCACAAAAACTTTGAAGTTTTCCAAATGGACGTCAAGTGTGCATTTCTCAATGGAGAACTCGAAGAAATTGTGTATGTGGAGCAACCTCCTGGGTTCGTGAACGAAAAGTATCCAAACCATTGTTATATTTTGGATAAAGCTGTGTATGGCCTCAAACAAGCTCCGAGAGCCTGGTATGAAACACTAACAAAATTTTTAAAGATGTCTAAATTCAAACAAGGTTCGGTTGACCCAACCTTCTTTCGCAAAAAGGAAGGTAACCACCTTATGATAGTTCAAATTTATGTCGATGACATCATCTTTGGCTCCACGAATCCCAGCTTAACAACTGAATTCAGAAAGCTGATGGAGACTAAGTTTGAAATGAGCTCAATGGGTCCTATTAACTTTTTCCTTGGTTTAAATATTAGACAGGGACCCGAAGGCATCTTTATCAATCAGGAAGCTTACACGAAGACTCTCCTAGCAAAGTTTGGTATGATGGGAGACTCAAAAGTCAAAGTCCCAATGGCATTCGACACCAAGCTAACTCCATCTCTTGACAAACCGGCTGTCGATATCACTCTCTATCGTCAAATGATAGGCTCACTAATGTATCTTACTGCTAGCAGGCCTGATATCATGTTTTCTCTGTGTTATTGTGCTAGGTTTCAGGCAAACCCACGCGAACCTCACATGCTTGCAGTGAAGAACATCTTACGCTATCTGAAGCGAACTGCCTCCTTAGGTCTATGGTATCCTTCCAACTCAGGCTTCTTTGTTCAAGCCTATTCTGATGCTGACCTTGGAGGATGTGGACTCGACCGAAAAAGCACTACTGGTGGCTGTCAATTCCTTGATGGGAAGTTGGTCAGCTGGCAGTCCAAGAAACAAACGTGTGTGTCGTTGTCTACTGCCGAAGCGGAATACATTGCCGCTGCATCCTGCACATCACAAGTGATTTGGATCCAGAGTCAACTTCGAGACTATGGACTCAATATGAAGAAGATCCCACTATATTGTGATTCTGAAAGTGCAATTAGGATCTGTCATAACCCAGTGCAACACTCCAAAACCAAACACATAGCACTGAGGTATCACTTCATCAAAGATCACGTGGAAGATGGAAACGTCGAAGTTCACTTCGTAAGAACCACTGATCAACTGGCTGACGTCTTTACCAAAGCTCTTCCTGAAGCATCATTCAATAAAATACTGCAAGGGCTAGGTATGATGGAATCAGAGTCAGTACCTCACACTACCTCTCAACCTCAAACGTAAGAAGCGAAACCAACCGAACGTTCGGGTTCGGTTAAATCATGTGTCTCGCTCATCTCTTCAAAGGTAGTTTTTCTCTGTTGTATATTTCTTGTACAATTTTGTTTTTCTTTGGGTTAAAAGTATTTTCCAATTGTATGTCTAAATTCCTTGGTTTCTTAACATTTACCAAAACCGAAACCAACCGAACGCTCGGGTTCGGTTTTTCAAAATTTTCTGGAATCGAAACCAACCGAACGCTCGGGTTCGGTTTTTCAACTTTTTCCCAACCGAAACCAACCGAACGTTCGGGTTCGGTTTTTCATATTCTTTTCCACAGTTTTTTTTAAGTCTAATTTTTTTTCTTACTTATTTTTTTATTCTTTTATTTTCTTTTATTTTTTTTTTAAATCTCAAAAACTCCAAAAATATTTTTTTTATATAATTCTTTTTGTGTGTTCGTTCGTTTATGGGGATATAATTGCTGAATTACTTAAGTGTCCCTAGAAGCATGCTGCTGTATGTGCCCCAAGCCTCATAAGATTTTGAATAAAAGCCTTCATGATCTGGTATACACAAACCTTGTCTTCCCAATAAGGCTAACACATTTATTCTAATCGTGAGCTACCTCACTCTTTTCTCACATGAGTTACGAGTTTCCTGCTTGGTCCTTATTTTCGCAGCAGAGGTACTATATCTTCTTACACCATCTCCATAACTCTTCTCCACTACATTCGTTTCATCAACGTAACCCTTGAGACTCTCAGAAATTACCACTGAGGTTTATGGTTACCCAACATCTGTGTTTATGATCTTAGTTTCGTGTCACTACGAGCTGAGTGAAACCCAAAATTCAACACCTAATGAATTGACGGTGAACAATTAATTTGCTCAAGTTTTCACCAAAGGATTGACGAATGTACCCTAATGAAATATCAAATCTTCTTTTGTGTGATTCCTATGAAATTGTTAAACACCATAACATTTCTTCCCTTGGGATCTAGGTTTTAATTTTTTTTTATCTGAGATTTTATATTTTTCCAAGCCAATTTTAAAATAAATTCCTACCTACTTGTTCAACAGGCTACACCGGTCTCACAAGTACTTTGTTCACTTTCTTTCTTATTTCAAGAATAGAATTGCTGAATCAAAGCAAAAGCCACCCTTATTTAGCCAAATTAAAAGAAGCCCTTCAACATTTATTAATAAATGTTTGATCGTAATTCAACGGGAATCCACACTAACACTTTAAGGTCTCTCTTGACCTTGCAGGAAGAGATTCGTGCCCGGGATCATCAGTTTCGTGTCATTATTGACATCACAGTAAATCCTTAAAAGAGTTGCTTTATTTCTTTTTCTTTTACACTCTTTGCACGAAAATCTTTGATTTTCCAAAATTCCGTTACTAATTTTTACAGGCTGTATTATTAATTGGTGGTTAATTATGAAGTTGTGGTAAAAAACAATCCACGTGGGGATTTAATTCAAAAGATGCCGTTTAAAAAGGATACGACGAAAAGGTTGCTGACTCGGCGGGAGTTAAAAGGATTAAAATTCAAACGACGGTAAAAAGGGGGCGCGTGTGAATTTGAAACGCCCTTACTTTTACTGACATTAAGGACGCCTGTGCGAAATCCAAGCGACATCCTTCTGGCATTTAAAGGCGCATGCGGATTTGAACCGTCTTTCTTCTGAAACGGCGCTTGTTGGGTAGCGTGATCCTAGGAATCTGACACTATCTCTCCTACGTGATCTTCGCACAGAAGATTTGAAACAATTTTTCTCTCTCCAATCCCTCACTATAAAAGGCAGTCTACAATACCATTTACCTTTTTACTGCTTTCGGATTTTCTACAGAGCAAAAACTCCCAAAAAGCTTCACTGTTCATCTTCTTCTTCGACTACCTTCAACAATGGCAGAATCTTCTTCCGTCCATGCTACTTCACAAATCCTCCCCATCCGTCCACAACAATGCCTGGTGATTGATCTCAACCCTCTGGCATACGACTCCTACATGTCGCCGATCATCGAGTGCCTGAAGTACTCACAAATCGCACCGGCTTTATCCAGGATCGAGTCCGTGCCCATGGCATCTCTATCGTAGGTTTATGCGACTGCTTATTACGACAAAGCAGTTGAGCGGGTGTTCTTCGAGATTGCAGAACACAAGACCTCCATCTCTCGACAACGTTTCAGCACAATGTTAGGGTTGGCTGTTGACCCATCAAGAATAAATCCGGAGACGATTCCGGTTGGGTTTCTGTACAATATGTTTTACAACATGGGGTACACGGAGGTCCTCACCTCCGTCGCTAAGTTCAAAAAGTCCTGCCTGCCGCCACAGTGGAATGGCTTATTTACAGTCCTTTTCAAGGGCTTGTCGGAACGGAGCTCAGGATCCGACGGTGCCAGTCGCCTCTTCCTGTCGATCATGTACGCGGTCTACAACGGGATTAACCTGGACTATGGGTTGGTCCTATGGCAACAGCTCATCCAGAGCCTTTCTTCATCAATACGACACTCTGAGGTGTCGTTGGCCCGGTTCTGGATTTTGATCACCAAGTGGGCGATGGACAAGTTCGACATTCCCACTCCTGAAGGTGCATCGATGTCTTCTATTGGTACGTTTCATACCAAGAAGATCATCGTCTCGGATGCATCCAAATTCTCCTTCATTGGCTCTATTCCGGAGACAATGTATGGCGTCGTCCCCTCTGACAGCAGACTCATTCGGACGATCAAGGAATTCAGGGCAACTGGTCCTAGGGAACTTACACCGGATATGCTCAGATCCATCCACGATGCAGACAAACCGGTGAACAGGGGCAAAAAGGCGAATAAAGGGAAGCAAGCGACCAAAGCCACTAAGGGTCCTTCTCCCAAGAAGAGGAAACAGCCTAAAGCTGCACAGTCCCCACAACCGAAGTGGAGGAAGACTCAACAGAAGCGAAAGCTTTTTATTCCCTCTTCTTCGAGTGAATCAGAAAACGAGGGTTCGGGTTCGGACGGCTCTCAAGGAGACGAATCCCCTCAACGAGGCAACACACCACCTCGCTCACCTACCCCGGACATGGAACTTCATAATTCCCCAGTTCCTTCACCTCCTCCTACCATTCCTACTTCCATTCCGACCATAATCCCTACTACCACTATTCCACCAACATCTTTCCCTATACCACCACCCATTTTCACAACTGCAACCGAAACACCACCAGTAACCGAAACCCCAACTGTTACTGAACCACCACAAACCGAAACCCATACAACCGAACCTACCCACACTCAACCACCACCACAAACTACCCCACCCCATACTCAACCTCAACATACCCCTACCACAACACCCCCAGCTTCACCACCCCCTCCATCTTCAGAAAATGCCTCTGATGGAGACGACACTTACCTTGGCGGTGAACACATGAACTTTGATTCGGTCTACTATAGTCCGTTTCAGATTCAGAGTGATGAGGAGGATGATGCTCCAGTGACAAAGAAGCATCTTAAAGAGCTCAACGAGAAGGTTGACCTACTTCTCGCCTCCTCTTCCAACCAGCAGTCATCTTTATCTGAAGCTGCTCTTCAGAAGATCGTTGATGCCTTCTCCAGGGCTCAACATGATTCGGTAGCCTCAGCCACTGCTGCCATCGAAGCCTCTACCGAAGCCTGTGAGGCTGCGACCGAAAAAGTCGATAAACTATTCTCAGACGCCTCTTCTTTGCTGAAGTCATTGCAAGAGAGTGCGGATGCCACCAAGACAACTTTGGAACCGATTGTTCAGCAATTGGCCAAGTTCGTCTCAACGGAGTTGACTTCGTTCGCTGCTCTTCGCCAAACCATAAGCAACGACAACTCGGCCCTTCGTGCCTCCATCGATGAACGCCTCGCTAAGCTACAGGAGGATCTCGCAGCCGAGAATTCTTTGATGGACGTTCTGGCGAGCAAAACAACCGCCCTCAAGGTCAAGAGCACGCAACTTTCCAACTCACAACAACAACTGGAAGCTCTTCGATCCGAAAGGGAGGTGATCAAAACATGTGTTTCGGATGTACACGCTGCCCTATCCAACATCCTGGAAGCACATGATCCGATTCTAAACCATTCGGTGAGGCGAACCCTTGCTGAAAAGCTTTCTCCGACCATGGCCCTTCTCAACAAATTAGAAGGCTTATCGAGTTTTGTGTCCATTCCGAAACAAGGGGGAGATGAGAAGAACACCGGATCGAAACCACCTCCTTCCTCCAAAGCTACTCACACAACCGAACCACCTCAGACTGGTCAAGCTTCGGGTTCGGGTGTGAAGAACAAAGGGAAAAACATAGCTGACGAAGATGAAGATGAAGATGAAGACAGGGAGACCATTGCTGACATGTTGAAATGAAAGAACAGTCGCAATGTGGATGAAGACGTAAATCGTGTGGCGCGAGAGGCTGAAGAAGCCGAACGCAAGCAAAAGGAAGCCCATGATCTCCTCGAGAGCAGGAAGACTCTCTTCCCTGCTTGGACTCGGGAGCGTTTAATTAAAGAGGCCATAGAAACTCCCAACATATTATGGCTCGAGCCGGTAATTTCGTTCGACTGCGTTAATTCTGTCGATTCGCAGTTCGACATGCCGTTGACTCGAAAGGCATTCATCTTCCATGCCTTCTCTAATATTTTTGAAGTCCCTCATCCGAACGCTGAGCTTGACAGGGAGCTCATTGACTTCTATCTGGTGGCTGCTCGACCTCAATACCTTACTTGGAGCACATAGAAGATAGTAAACGTTCGTGTACTGAAGCCTTACACCGAAGGTCGTTTTATAAACATTAAATTCAAGGTGATTCGGGGATCTGCAAAGACTGCTCATCACATCTCCCTGGCAGATCTACCGAACTTAAATCCTCATGATTGGATTGTCCTGCATAATATCCTTTTGACTGATGAAGCCGAATATGGTCCCATTATAGACCATATCAAAAGGATGTTAGTCTGCTATATCATGGAGGTTGCCCTGATGGATCAGGAGGTCGCCACAGTCTTCAAGAAGAAACCGAAGATAGCTCCTGTGGGATCGGCCAGTGATCTCAATCAGATGAAGATGGGCAAGATAGACCCGAGACGCAACTCGGTTATGTTCACTAGAGCAGAAGGACAGAAATGTCTCTTCGCTTTAGCTGACAAACACCTTTACACCACTGCTTGTCTGGAGCATGTGTTATCGATCATCAACGGTGTAAAGAGAATTCGGCTGATGATGTCAAGTACTTCAACGACATGATTCAATGGTACATCCGGTTTAGACAGACAATACTCTCGCTCACCAAATGTCTGTTTAGCACTGTGAAGAAGAAGGTACCTGCTTCAGCTGCTGGCCCAAGTAACAAGTGAAGGTCTCGCTCCAAATTGACGCAAAGGGGGAGATTGTTGGGCTGAAGATTATTTTGAAGATTGCGTCTTTTGGGCTCGATAGTTTAGTTATTTTGTATTCCGGTTTGGGCCTGTCCAACCGAGAGCCTTTTATGTTTAATATATAAGTATATGCTTGCATGCATATTAGGTAAACGATTTTTAGAGAATAACGATTGATACGATAATTCTAGAGCTTAACGATAGTATTCCAGATTTCTTTAATCGTTCTTGTAACCTACTAATCCTCTACAGTTGATGTTCTTAATCGAACTCTTCTGAGGATTTTGTTTAATCATTCGACTCGTTTGATTCACACTTGTTTCGTTCTTATTTTCTTGTTCTTACAGTTTTATATTTATTTGCCTGTTTGAGATCTATTCGATCTTCATAGATTTAAAGGTTTTAAATCTCATCAAATACAAGAACAAGAAGTGAAAGTCTTGTAACAAGAGAGGGAGCGGTTCAACTCCAGGACCTATAAAAGGCAGCAAGCTGTAGCAGCCCCTACCCCCGTTATCCATGCTACCTCAACGTCGAGAACTCCATATGTTGGAATTCGCCCAAAATGCAGCAAGTGCAATTTCCATCACTATGGATCCTGCCGAAAGTTACACCGCAATAATTGTAACAGGAAGGAACACACTGCCCATTTCTGCAGGGCACCAGTATAACCAATCACCTAGGTCTCCGACGTTGGAATAAGTGCAACCTGTTACGGGTGTGGTGAACTTGTACACTTCAAAAGGAATTGTCCAATAGCAAGGATTGCTGACGGGGATGGAAGGGTACTGATGATCGCAGCAGGAGAGACCCTCCCGGGATCACTTGTGAACAACGATATGTTTTCCCCACTAAAGATATTTAGAAGCTTTCGTAACTGATTATAAATTAACTCTTTCTTCTAAACGAAACATATCATTCATATAAAAACTAAGGGTCCTTGCAGGTGAGCTATGATGGCTTAGTGTATACATTAAGATCATATATAATTGAGATTTCAAAGGTTTAGAGTTCATGTTTCTGCCTTATTTTCTGCTCCTTGTGTGGTTGTGGATTTAGGGTAGAGTTCCTCAGTCGACGGTGTTCCCATTCTTAATTATACATGACTTTTACACCCCAAGAGATTATAGAGGGGCCTGGTGGGGAAAATACTATCAATTTTCATCACTAATAATCGGAGCATTGATACTGCTAATACTCGCTAAGCGTAATACAAAACGATCGCAATAGTGATAACAAGGAAAAAACTGGTAATATTAAAACGCAAACATAGAACGCACTATCATTTCAAACAACCATTCCTTCCAAATCAATCCAACATCTATTATAACAAGGAACCCTACAGCGTCCTTTGACATGGGCTGACTTGACCCTTATCATACAAAATTCATGTGCCACAAAGAGACCCTTGGCATTAACCAATCGATTAACGAAACCCCTACAACTTATAACAACAAATCCTCACATCATTCCTGATATCTAGACTCCTAAGTACCTACGTAAGAAATACCACGCTCTTCCTAGCCACAATAGAATTTGGATACCAGAAGCAAAGAGATCCCAAAGGAACCTCATAAATTCATAACCTCTCCGAGATGTTCCCGAAGTCCTTTTGGGAATATCACCTACATGCCAAGTTGAGTTCGGAAACCGACTCAACTCATGGAACCATTTCCATAGCCAGACCACCAAGGCCACTTAGCACAATCATAAGCACCGAAAGTGCCGGTCAATGGAATGACCCTGTAAGTGTGAGAGTTATCAGACCAAGATTCGAACATCAGAGAAATACCCATCAAACTCATCAAGAGGAAAGGCTAAGTGTCCATAGGACCACTGACTACTAAGAATCGAACAAACCCACCCTCAAGGATCGATACCTCCTACCTCGACTCGAAGACTTACTAAAAAACAAACAGAGATCGACATCCCACTCGTTCTGAATCTTGTAGTAAGAAACTCCCAAGACAGCCTAAGAACTATAAGACCAACTGCAACACGTGACCTTAACCTTAGTGACCATAGTGTTCACGTTAAGGTTAGAGACCCTACATTTGGGACGCCAAGTACATAAGTTCTCAATAACCATGACCATCCATTCACCACCCCATATAGGGTACAAATGAAGACTTCCGTACGACACTGTCATTGACCCCGAAAACACCAGGGAGACAACTAAAGAGATCACCCAAACTCGAGCATGACTAGAGGCATCTAGAACCGACAAAAGAACTATGCAAGTAAGTAACAAAGGCCCTTGGAATCCCAAGTCAATGACCGTGTACTACTAAAAGCCCCCATTTGGAACAAGAAAATACGCTTTGGGAAAGTGTAGGAAATTGAACCTTAGACTCATCGAACCTTTGTAAGTCCTTGTTAGGATTGGTCCAATGGCTTATGAAACTCTGACTACCTCTTCAACCCGACAAAGTACACCCTGTCATTCATGTGTCCAATCTAAAGAAATACTTATCTGACGAAACTTTCATTGCCCCGCTTGACGTAATGGAAGGGAATAAAAATCTCCGTTCCATCGAAGAACTCACAGAAGTAACGAACATGGGAAACCATAGGAGCCAGGCCAAACGCTAGTAACAAAGGTCCGATGAAACACTAAAAAAACATAAATTCCCCTAGGAACGAGGAGACTAGACAAAACTGAGACAACCTCATCTTTTTGCTAGTTCTTAAGGATTGCTTTTGAACGGATTTTGGGACGAAATTCCCTTTAACAGGGGGATGATGTCACAACTAGCAAATTAGGGTTATGTTTCTATCCTTGTGTAAGATAATTTCTTAGTGTAATCTTGTAACCCTACTTTTGGAATAAATCAAACTTAAATGCTCTATAAGTTATACATCCAAGAATTGTAATTCTAGTCAAAACTTCTTAATGTAGCCTAAGAAGTTAACTCAATAAGCTAAGTCCACTCAACTTTGGGCCTTTGCCCAAGCTTCTCGGCCCAAGCCCCTATTTGGGTCAAGACTCTCTTATTGGGCCCTAATGGGCCGATAACCTCTCAAATTGGTCCTATTGGGCATAAAGCCCTCTAATGGGCCTTGTAAGCTTGAAAACCATTATTGGGGCCCTATTGGGCTAAGAGCTCTCATTTAAATTCCATAAAATCTTACTTGGGCCGAAAACCCCTTAGTTGGGCCAATACCCTTCCTAGAACATTTTTGGGCTGAAAACGCCTTGGGTCAAGTCAAGCTCGAAGCCCACCAATCATTTTGGGCCAAGAAACCCTTAAATTTGGATTAGCCTATCTAGAAAAAAAAGGGAGGAATTTTCTATGAAAGCCACCACCATATTACCCACCATGTCTCCAAGTCCTTAACCATCATACATCTAGGAACTACCCATCAATCTTTTAAGAGGTCAAACCTCTTCACCCCTCCCCCCTCCTCCTGATTCGGTCAACTTTCCCCCTTCCCCTATCCACTTTCACTTTCTACTTTCACTCCCATCTCATTTGTCTCTCAAAGTCTTCATTGTTCCTCTCAAGAGATTTTCGAGTTCTTCATCATCAAAGGTTGATTCTTAAGCTCTTTGGTAAGTCCATGATAAACTCTAATGTTTTATTTCAAGTTTTTACAAATATCTTTCCTCTTACAACTCCATTTTCGTGAATATGGAGCTTAGATCGACCACCATTTGGAGATTCCTTCCAAGCTCAAGCTAGAATTCGAAAATCCTTCATCTTCTTCATCTACATCTTGAAAACCCCAAAGTGAGCTTCATAACCCACTATTTTCATGTTTTCATGCTCTTTGTGGGGGTGGGGGGGGGGGAATACAAGGTAAAGTTTCGGTTAACCATTGGATAATTGCATGGACCATTGTGTTGTGTGTTTAACTCTTAGGTTTTTACTTGAACATGAAGTTTATCACTTAGATCTTCATTAGGAACATGAGAAAAGTATTGTTAACATAAATATTGCTTGAAAACCGTAGATATGTGGCTATACACTCCAAAAATAGCAAAAATGAGTCTTGTGTGCAAACACGTATAACATAAACTAAATTTCCAGTCTTCCACAGAAAAGTTATAGTCTACTTATCGACTATTTTGACCCCCTTGAATGTATTATTTTTCAAAACTGTTTTACATGCAAATATGTCATATTTACACCTTTCCAAAGACTATTCGAACACATTCATATGATTTTCTACAATTTTTGACGATTTTTAGAAAACTGCCTATCATTTCAGAAATGATTTCGGACTAGTCTGTGAAGATGAGCATTTTCACACTGGTTTGAGCTCGCTAAAAATTTCACCAAAAATTATGAACAAATTACACTCAATTTCTAAACTTTCAGAGTTTACGGATCCAAATTTCGATTTACGATGATTTTTTTTTTATAATTTTTCTTAAAAGGGGACAGAAAAGTCAAAAACTAGAAAATTTTCCTCATTATACTAAATGTTGATATTTGTGTTTAGATATAAGTTATGTGTTATTATATGAATCGTGACTCATTAGGATCCCACTAAATAAAAAGATGTGTGTTGCAACGCTTTCAAACCAATTACGACTCGTCATCGATTATAAAGCCTGATATTTTACTAGAAACGATTTCACTCGTGATTTAGCCGTAAACTTGAATTCACTATTTGATGGCTTTAGACCAAAGATACTATGCTAGTTTCTCAACTCATGATTACAACTAGATATGTACTCTAACGAGTATTTATAAAAAAATATTACAAATAATTTATTATGATATGGTGAATAAAACGGAATTCATCACATAAAGATTCGCGTGTTATAATTTGCCATCATAAGGCAATTATAACAGGAATAATAAGCTGCAAGTCATAAACTGCAGCCGTAAATTCACACAAGTTACATTATTTATAATAATATATAATGGGACTCAATATTGCGTAAGTCTTGCTATGGCTATTGTGAGACACTCCTTCATCGCACCTATTTAGTGTACACCGTAAGTACTTAGTTATAACCTGAGTCTCCTGGAGGGAGGGCGTGATTTTGTGTATAGATCTAAACAGGGTCGATGCCCCACATCTGAGTTGTTCCCTACAGCTTGACAGACCCGTCTAAGGTGACAAATATCCTATTAGAAACCAACCCCGAAGAACGTCAAGACAGGCGCTTTAGTCACACCAGTATGGTTATAACGACTTACGTAGAGAAGGATTACATTAACTTGGATTTACGAAGAATATACACACTCCTAGTTCTTATAAAATACGCGACCATGTTTCATCGATTTTATAAACTAATTCCACCATTCTGGTGTTAAGGTTTTAAGACCACAACCAGTTACATACAATGGAAAATATCAGATTTTCTGGGGATATACTCTATATACTACAGATTACATACACCAGAAAATATTGGATTTTCTAGGGATATACTCTATACACTATAAATTACATACAATAGAAAATTTCGGATTTTCTGGGATGTACTCTATACACTACAAATTACATACAACAGAAGCCATTGGGTTTTTTGGGAACATAAATCTTTATACAGAAAATGCATAATTTTCTGGAAGGCAACCCTTTATACAGAAAATGCAGAATTTTCTGGGAACACAACTCTTTATACAAAAAATGCAGAATGTTTTGGGAACAAAACTCTTATATACAGAAAATGTAGGATTTTCTAAGAATACACTCTTTCTATTTCAAATAAAGGAAAATAAATAAAATGCATGCAATTATACCCGATTTTACTTCTTTCTATAGAAAATATTTGATTTTCTGAAAGTTTTACAACTTGTAATAAAAAAAAGATATTACAAAGTTTTCTTACAAATATGCTTATGAACTCACCAAATTTTTAGTTGACGCTTTTCCAAATGACTTGTATTTTCAGGGACACAGTGAACATGTACTCGAGCCTTAGATCGGGATATATATATATATATATATATATATATATATATATATGCAACCCTACTTTATGTTATTTTTGTCTAATCGATAAACAAGTACAAATTATAATATAATGAATGTTGGTATATTGTAATGTATGACGTTTGGTTGCTATGTTTCATTCATATTCAATTGTTATGATACTGTACATGAAGTCATCCGCCTCCAAACGTTTCCTCCGTTCTTGTTTGGGGGTATGACACACTAGCATGCATTTCTAACAAATAATATATCAATAGATAAAAATAGTTGGATTTTTGAGAATTACTTTCCTTTCTGAGCTCACCCTGGCTGCATGCATCACCTCCATTTACTCTTTATATCATTTCTTTTATAAAAATATTGTTTCAGATATTCATATCCTTAGTTTGAGTCTGGAATTACACAAGTGTTCATCCAACTCGCTCAAACTAAGGCTCTGATACCAACTTGTAACTACCTGAAATTTAAAGACAACTTTTTTTTTTTGTTTTTATTTATCGAAATATAAGTTTTACAAAACAACACAATTCATTATTATATGAAAGAGTATATTAGCTGAAGACTATAAAACTTTATTGAAGCTTCGATGCTGATACAGTCATGCGGGAGCGTTTCCACGATCTGATGAACAACCTACAAAGCAATTATTCAACAACTATAAGCCGAGGCTTAGTGAATTCCCTAGAAATATTCTATACCACAACACATATACAATGCATACACATAATGACCTTCAACATATATTTGGTTGCCCTATCTTTTCCTACAACATATAGCTGGACCGCACCTTGGCCTTTAGAATAAAGCTAGTCCGCCTGAGTCTATTGGTCTTCAGCTCAAGGCTGGTCCTCCCTCAACTCCATATATAATAACATACACATATAACAACAGTCCACATAAAAGAAAACTAACTATCCTAGCCTAATCACCTAAGTGCATACCACAAGGTAGCTTTATCCTAACTTACAAAGGATACATATTGGAGTTTACAATATAGTGAGAAGAACTCACCTTGATAGATTTTTCGAGGATTAACAGTCAATTAAACAGTTTACTTGACGACCAACACTTTAACGAGGATTAAAATATATTACAATAGTTTACTAGTTCAATGGAAATATGAAATGTATGCTAGAACTAATACTAATCTGAAACAATACCGATAGTTATATCAAATAAGGACCGACACACTACTAGAAAAACAGCCTTTTACAACGCTCATTGCACGTCGTAAAATGCTCAGACGACAAGCAAATGCGCGTCAAGTGTCACACCCCGAAAACCGAAGGCGGAAACATTTCCGGGGTTGACTCCACGTTGAGTATCAAATCCAATGTACATAGTAAGTAAAGTGAAACAAACATTACATTACATATTAAAAGTTTTACAATTTGTTTCAAAAGACACAGTTTATACAGTTGTGATACATAATATAGATATAAACAAAATGAACGAGCCTTGTACGCACACGATCCTGAACCAAGTAAGTCTTCGGGTACCTATACTATTGTTGACCTGAGAACACAAGCAGTTTGAAAATCAGCATAATGCTGGTGAGTTCATAAGTAGTTTTGTTTTGTGAAAATGTTTATGTTTTCTTTCTGTTTCTGAAAATGTAACACACGCCAAGAAAATCCCATATTTTCTTAAAAGTTGGTTATTGTATCACAAAAGTAAAGTATAATTTGATTATCCACTTCATTATTCTATTCCTTTTATGTACCAGTGTATTCCCAGGAAAGTCCCATACTTTCCTGAATTGTTAGTTATTGTAAAAGATGTAATGTTATTCAGTTGGTTACACTTTTCTGGTTTTGTATATGTTACCCAGGAATGCCCCATGCTTTCCTGTATGTTGGTTTTTAATGTGAAAGATGTATTCCGCTAAACCTGGTTATGTACAAAGTTTCCCCAGGAAGGTCCCATACCTTCCTGAATATTGATTATCTTATGTTAAAGATGTAAAGGATGTAAAAGATGTAAACCGAA
Organism: Lactuca sativa; assembly: GCF_002870075.4. Taxonomy (NCBI): domain Eukaryota; kingdom Viridiplantae; phylum Streptophyta; class Magnoliopsida; order Asterales; family Asteraceae; genus Lactuca; species Lactuca sativa. The sequence goes on along the minus strand of NC_056624.2, from coordinate 76,852,357 downwards.
ACCTGGTTATCTGAAAAATGCAGTAAGTGTTTCATTATTACTATAAGTAAATCTCTGTTATCCTAGTTGCGAGTTCCATAACCATACTAAAGACTGAACCTGTGGCAATAAGTAGTCCACAACCTTGTAGCAATAAGTAGTCCACAATCCTTATGACTTTCGTCACCCTTGAACCATTTCGGTTCGGATGTAGCTAGCAGCCAGGTGTGGGGTAGTCAGCCCCGTATAGATCTATACACTCAAGTCACGCTCTCTAAATTCCAGAGATTCTGGTTACGGGTGTAGTCCTCCACTCGCGTATCTCTGTGGAGTGTTCGCAGAGGACGTGTCTCCAATCATATGGAATAACAAATTTACTAGTAATAATAGGATAATCCTCCATTCGCGTATCTCTGTGGAATGTTACCGAGGACAAGACAGTGTACGAAATATATTGTTCATGTGTTATAAAGTCATGCTTTTAACTTATAAAATGTGGAAACCATTTGTGAAATATATAAAACATAACAGTTTATAAAACCCATTTCAGAAATAAATGTTTAAATGATCTGTATATTCTATTAGTTATCAGTTGTGTAATCAATATTAAAAGCATATGAAATGTGAAACACACACATGGAAATAAGTTTTGAGTACAAGAAAACCCTTGTACTTTGCTTGTGCTCCCCCCTGAAAACAGTGAAAAACAGTGAAAAAGGTAGGGGTATGAACTCACCGGACTCGGAAATGTGTCGGTTTTGGATACTAGACGTTGGTTCGGGGATTGTTTACTCGCGATGTCCCTATGTAAAATGTAATATTGCCATATAATACTAATTAGATTTACAATCACTACTTATTTAGGACATTACACTCCAACGAGGTTAAACACCTCAAAACGAGCGTTTGGAGTGACCCGGGTGACATCTACGGATGAAATATGGCACTAGGGACTTGGGACTTGAGTTTACTCTCCATAAGTAAACATTTAAATGAGTTTACAACCACAAAACACACCCACACATGAGTTTACGGCCGTAAACTCATGTTGGTGAGATTTTGAGCGTTTAAGGGCTAAAATGGACATGGGGATTGCTAGAATGGATATCTAAAATGCCTTGGAACACTTGGAATGAATTAACATCATTTAAAAGGGAGTTTACGGCCGTAAACTCACCCATGGCAAAGAATGACTAATTTGAACTACAAAGGACAATCACATGTGATTCTAACTAATTTTCTAAGCATTGTTATGAATTTAGGTTACCATTTAACAAACTTTTAGGAGTTTACGGCCTAGAGGCATGTTCTATGGCCGTAAACTCTCCTTATGCTCTTGAAAAATTAGTTTTTGATGCTTAAAACATTCATATGTAATTCTAGAAATTTTTCCAAGCCTTTAGGGTGGTTTAAGACATCATTTGACACACTCATAGGAGTTTACGGCCTAGGAGGAGTTCTTTGGCCGTAAACTCACTTATGTAGGGCATTTGGTGTGATTAAGGTCTCCAAATCATTTTTAGATGAATCTAGGATTTACCACAAGGCCATTGGTTGAGTTTCAAAGCATTTGGACATGTTTAAAGGCACTAAATCCCCATTAAAGAGGAGTTTACGGCCCAAGAACATACCTTGGCCATAAACTCTCTTTTGTCCCTCATAATTCATGTTTTAATTGATATAAGTCTAGATTTGCAAGCCTTATAGTCATATCTAGGTCCCAACTTTGATTTGGAAGGGTAATTTAGCTTAAAAACCCCATTTAATGGAGTTTACGGCCCAAGCTTGCTCCTTGGCCGTAAACTCATGTTCTTGGTCCCAAAACTCAAATAATTCATCAAATTGAAGGCTAAAGATGTTGAATAACATGCTAGGGAGGTTACCTCAAGGATTTGAAGCCTTAAACTTGAGATTTGGACCTTAATTCTAGCTTGAGGAGAGAGGTTGTGAGAGTTTAATGAGAAATTGGCCAAAGGCTTCAAATGATGTCTTAAAACACTTTATATAGTGTTCGGGAATTGAACACGACGGAATTCTACCTGATACCGACGTTAAGTGGGGCTTTTGGTCATACCCGACCAAATTGTCGTGACTCGATATGGTCGATTCTATAATTATTCCGATTACTAAAGTGGGGTGTTAAAATGATTTCTAAATGTATTAGGACACCCATTAAGTCATTTTAGGTTGATATAAACTAATGACTTAATAAAATGGCGAAATCGGAAACGAATTTGAAAATGACGTTTGGTTGATCAAATTGGATTACAAGTTGAGGTACAAGAAGTGATATGAAATTTCGGGTTGTTACATTATCCCCCCGTTAGAGGGAATTTCGTCCCGAAATTCAAGACAAGAAATAAGATAAAATACAAATCATGGATCTAGAAAGTGTTGTGGATACTTCTGTTTCATCGAGTCTTCTCGCTCCCAAGTGAACTCCGGTCCCCGCTTAGCATTCCAGCGAACCTTCACCAACGGGATGCGACTTTGTTTCGTACGTTTGACTTCTCGATCCATGATTTCGATTGGTTCCTCCACAAAGTTGAGGTTTTCATCGATCTCAATCTCGTCTAACAGAATCACTAGGGTTTCATCGGATAGGCACTTCTTGAGGTTTGAAACATGAAAGACGGGATGGATGTTACTGAGTTCGTGAGGTAAATGAAGCTTATAGGCTACTGGACCAACTCTGGCGATGATTTCAAAAGGTCCAATGTACCTCGGATTAAGTTTCCCACGCTTACCGAAACGTACAGTGCCTTTCCAGGGAGAGACCTTCAACAGAACACGGTCTCCAACCTGGAATTCTAGTGGTTTCCGCCGATTATTAGCGTAACTCTTCTGGCGATCGCGCGAGGCCTTTAGTCGTTCACGGATTTGGATAATCTTCTCAGTGGTTTCACGGATGATCTCAGGACCAGTAAGAGCACTGTCGGGGACTCGACTCTTGGCTAACTGTGTATCTCCCACCTCGGCCCAGCACAGAGGGGATCTGCACTTTCGACCGTATAGGGCTTCGAACGGGGCAGCCCTAATGCTTGTGTGGTAACTGTTGTTGTATGAGAATTCAATCAAAGGTAGATGTGCGTCCCACGACTTTCCAAAGTCAATGACACATGCCCTAAGCATGTCCTCAAGGGTTTGGATTGTTCTCTCACTTTGTCCGTCGGTCTGAGGATGGTATGCTGTGCTCATGTCTAGTTGGGTTCCAAGGGCTTTCTGAAGAGACTGCCAAAATCGGGAAGTAAACCTGCTATCTCGATCCGAGATAATGGATGTAGGTACACCGTGCAGTCGGACTATCTCCTGAATATAAATCCGTGCGAGTCTTTCCATCTTGTATGATACTTTGATTGGAATGAAGTGAGTTGACTTTGTCAAACGATCGACAATCACCCAAATGGTATCATACCCACTCGAGCACTGGGGTAGTTTGGTGATGAAATCCATGGTGATCATCTCCCATTTCCATTCAGGTATCTCAAGTTGCTAGAGCAGACCCTAGGGTTTCTGGTGTTCAACTTTTACCTTGGCACAAGTCAGACACTTGCCCACAAATGAAGCTATCTCAGCCTTCATATTTGGCCACCAATATTGTTTCTTGAGATCTAAGTACATCTTGTCAGAGCCCGGGTGAACAGAGTATCTGGTTCTGTGTGCTTCCTCCATGACTTATTCTCTGAATCCTCCGGATTTGGGAATCCAAATCCGATCCATGAAACAATGGACTCCGTCACTTCTGATCTCAAGTTTCTTTTCCATTCCTCTCAAAGCTTCATTTGACATGTTCTCGGGTTTAAGGGCTTCTAACTGAGCTTCTCGGATTTGCATGGGTATGTTGGAATAGATGGTTATTGACTGGCTCTTCACCTTGTTACTTGTACTCTCCTTTCGGCTAAGGGCATCTGCTACCACATTGGCCTTGCCGGGATGGTAACGGATTTCACACTCATAATCACTGAGTAATTCTACCCATTGCCTTTGTCTCATGTTCAAGTCTTTCTGGTCGAAGATGTGTTGCAGGCTCTTATGGTCAGTGAAGATCGTGCACTTGGTTCCGTAAAGGTAATGCCTCCAAATCTTCAATGCAAAGACTACGACTCCTAGCTCCAAGTCGTGTGTGGTATAGTTGACCTCGTGTGCTTTCAACTGTCTAGAGGCATAAGCAATTACTTTTCCTCTCTGCATAAGCACACAGCCTAAACCTTGAGTAGACGCATCGCAGTAAACAACAAAGTCCTCTGTCCCTTCGGGTAGGGACAGGACAGGCACGCTGCACAAAGCTTTCTTCAATGTCTGAAATGCGGTTTCTTGTTTATCACCCCAACAAAAGGGTACACCTTTCTGTGTTAGAGTGGTTAGAGGTTTGGCGATTCGGGAAAAGTTTTGGATGAATCTTCGATAATAGCCAGCGAGACCCAAAAATTGCCGGATTTCTGTGGGTATCTTCGGTGCTGACCAATTCTCTATTGCCTTAATCTTGGAAGGATCGACATGAATACCCTCCTCACTCACCACGTGACCAAGGAAAGTTACCTTCCGTATCCAGAACTCGCATTTTGAAAACTTCGCGTATAATTTCTCGGATCGCAGGGTCTCCAACACTAGCCTCAAGTGTTGTTTGTGGTCTTCTTTACTTCGGGAATAGATGAGTATGTCATCGATGAACACTATGACAAACTTATCCAAATAAGGACGACACGCCCGGTTCATAAGGTCCATGAACACCGCCTGTGCATTGGTTAGACCAAAGGGCATCACTAGGAACTCGTAGTGTCCATATCGAGTCCTGAAAGTTGTTTTGGACACATCACTTTCATGAACTCGTAATTGATGGTACCCTGACCGAAGATCTATCTTAGAGAAGTACGTGGCTCCTTGGAGTTGATCGAAAAGGTCATCTATTCGTGGAAGAGGATATCGGTTTTTGACAGTCAACTTGTTCAGCTCACGATAATCGATACACATACGAAAGGATCCATCCTTCTTCTTGACAAACAAAACCGGAGCTCCCCAGGGTGAGGAACTCGGTCTAATGAATCCTTTGTTAAGCAACTCGTTAAGTTGACTAGATAACTCCTGCATCTCTGCTGGAGCTAAGCGATACGGAGACTTCGCTACAGGAGTAGCCCCAGGAATTAGGTCAATACGGAACTCGACCTGACGCTCGGGAGGGATTCCTGGAAGCTCTTCGGGAAACACATCAGGAAAATTACAGACCTCGGGGATGCTCGCTAGGTCTTTAACTTCTTGTTTCTCGTTGATTACATGGGACAAGAATGCAACACAGTCCTTTCGCAGGAGTTTCTGAGCTTTGAAGCAGGAAATGATACGAAGGTTGGAACCGAGTTTATCGCCATAGATCACTAGGGTTTGACCCGAAGGAAGGTTGAGACGGATGGCTTTTTCGAAGCAAAGGATATTTGCATGATTGGGACTCAACCAATCCATGCCAATGATGACATTAAAGCTCTTTATGGATACTGGCATAAGATCGATAGGAAATGAATGGTCGTTCAAGGTAAGAGTGCAATCTACGAATACCTCACTCACACTTTCTTTCTCTCCGTTTTCCATCTCGACGGTAGATATTTCGGTTAGAGGTTGGGAATCATGTTTTAGGTTATGTTTGAATGCATGACTAATAAAACTTCTTTCAGCACCCGAATCGAAAAGAATATTAGCATACGAGTTGTCGAGAAGAAACGTACCCGAGACAACATTGGGATCGACGACCGCTTCTTCGCGTCCCATAGCAAGGACCCTTCCGGTGTTGCCAGCAGTAGTCTTCTTGGGGCAGTTCCTTTTAAAGTGTCCGGCTTCACCACAGTTATAACAGGCTTGACCGACGCCTGTTCCAGAGGATTGATTTGCTGATTAGGTCGGAGCTTTGCAGTATGGAACGGTGTGTCCCTTCTTACCACAGTTGGTACAGGATAGTTCTCGACAAGGACTAGGGTTGTGGTGATACTTGCATTTTTCACAAAGAGGGAGGTTACCAACATATTGGTTGGTAGGAGTTGGAGCTGTGGATCCCACAGCGGAAGCAGTAGCTACGGGGGTAGTAGCAGCATGAACCGCTACTGTTTGTTGTCTTTTGGAGGAGCCTTGGGAAGATTGACCGTTCTTCTTCTTCTTCCAGAATTTCCTTTTCTCACCACTGCTTTTGGTCGACTCAAGGGTAACAGTGGTGGCTTCCTCAACATCATCACTGTGGTGAATTATGGCTTGGGCTAAAGTCGTAGCACTATCATAAGTATTTGGGCGAGCAGCTAAGACATGACCTTTTGTCGGATTGGTTAGCCCCCAAATAAACCTCTCGATCTTTTTGCTTTCAGGGGTGACTAGACCAGGGCAACGAAGGGCAAGATCATCAAATCGGGAAGTGTAGGCAACAATGTCAGAACCTTTCATCTTCAGGTTCCAGAGCTCGTGCTCTAGCTTTTGCATTTCACCTCGGGGACAATATTCAGCAAGGAGGAGTTCTTTCATAGCCTCCCAGCTCCTGGCATTGGCTACAGGGATGGTTAAGGATTTGACTCATCCATTCCACCAAGTCAATGCTTTATCAAGGAAGGTACAAGCTGTGAACTTGACCTTATCGGACTCAGCACAGGCACAGATTTCGAAGATGGATTCGATTCTCTCGAACCATCGGGATAAGGAAATGACACCACCAGTGCCATTGAAGAAAGAAGGCTTCGCATTCATGAAGTCCTTGTAGGAACCCTCCTTATGGCGTTCCTGGTTACCATCTTGATTCTGATTACTGCCTCGTGAACCACCAGTGTTTAGCTGGGACATGGCAGCTGCCACCGCGGCGGTAACAGCTGTTTGAAATAATACGGGATCGATTTCAGGAGGAGGTGGCGGAGGGTTGTTAGAGTTGGATCTTCTTCTGGGAGGCATCTTGATCTAATAAGATCAAGAAAGAGAGAGGATGATAAGTCCTCTGAATTGAATCGAGAGATATGACAGATATTAATTCTAAATAAGTGATAAAACAAGAAAGAGTTATTGAAGCAGGTAAACTATCGCTAATGGAACGATCGGGGGTCTATACGTGTACGATGATTCGAGAAATACTCCCATAGTATTTCATGGTTTGCTACGATACTGGCTCGTTGTTTGTGGTATTAGGGTAAGTTTTAGGCATGCCGCATACCACAGTCACTCCCAAGCACATGTTGGCCGTGTCTCGAATGAATATAGTTGGCCAGGCTATATTGACCCTAGACACGACTACATAACTGCCCAGGTTTAACCGCAGTACACAACACCCATTTACTTATGTTTTGTTCTACTTATAATTACGAATCTTGAAGGTTCGGTATACTTGTATACTTTTGAAAATACTTGTAGTCTGAAGATACTTTTATTTCAGAGAACTTAGGCCCTTTAGTGTTTATAGTTTTATACCATGTAAGGTTTGGTATACTTTATTCACTATAAACAAGGGCTCTGATACCAATCTGTCACACCCTGAAAACCGAAGGCGGAAACATTTCCGGGGTTGACTCCACGTTGAGTATCAAATCCAATGTACATAGTAAGTAAAGTGAAACAAACATTACATTACATATTAAAAGTTTTACAATTTGTTTCAAAAGACACAGTTTATACAGTTGTGATACATAATATAGATATAAACAAAATGAACGAGCCTTGTACGCACACGATCCTGAACCAAGTAAGTCTTCGGGTACCTGTACTATCGATGACCTGAGAACACAAGCAGTTTGAAAATTAGCATAACGCTGGTGAGTTCATAAGTAGTTTTGTTTTGTGAAAATGTTTATGTTTTCTTTCTGTTTCTGAAAATGTAACACACGCCAAGAAAATCCCATATTTTCTTAAAAGTTGGTTATTGTATCACAAAAGTAAAGTATAATTTGATTATCCACTTCATTATTCTATTCCTTTTATGTACCAGTGTATTCCCAGGAAAGTCCCATACTTTCCTGAATTGTTAGTTATTGTAAAAGATGTAATGTTATTCAGTTGGTTACACTTTTCTGGTTTTGTATATGTTACCCAGGAATGCCCCATGCTTTCCTGTATGTTGGTTTTTAATGTGAAAGATGTATTCTGCTAAACCTGGTTATGTACAAAGTTTCCCCAGGAAGGTCCCATACCTTCCTGAATATTGATTATCTTATGTAAAAGATGTAAAGGATGTAAAAGATGTAAACCGAAACCTGGTTATCTGAAAAATGCAGTAAGTGTTTCATTATTACTATAAGTAAATCTCTGTTATCCTAGTTGCGAGTTCCATAACCATACTAAAGACTGAACCTGTGGCAATAAGTAGTCCACAACCTTGTGGCAATAAGTAGTCCACAATCCTTATGACTTTCGTCACCCTTGAACCATTTCGGTTCGGCTGTAGCTAGCAGCCAGGTGTGGGGTAGTCATCCCCATATAGATCTATACACTCAAGTCACGCTCTCTAAATTCCAGAGATTCTGGTTACGGGTGTAGTCCTCCACTCGCGTATCTCTGTGGAGTGTTCGCCGAGGACGTGTCTCCAATCATACGGAATAACAAATTTACTAGTAATAATAGGATAATCCTCCATTCGCGTATCTCTGTGGAATGTTACCGAGGACAAGACAGTGTATGAAATATATTGTTCATGTGTTATAAAGTCATGCTTTTAACTGATAAAATGTGGAAACCATTTGTGAAATATATAAAACATAACAGTTTATAAAACCCATTTCACAAATAAATGTTTAAATGATCTGTATATTCTACTAGTTATCAGTTGTGTAATCAATATTAAAAGCATATGAAATGTGAAACACACACATGGAAATAAGTTTTGAGTACAAGCAAACCCTTGTACTTTGCTTGTGCTCCCCCCTGAAAACAGTGAAAAACAGTGAAAAAGGTAGGGGTATGAACTCATCGGACTCGGAAATGTGTCGGTTTTGGATACTAGACGTTGGTTCGGGGATTGTTTACTCGCGATGTCCCTATGTAAAATGTAATATTTCCATATAATACTAATTATATTTACAATCACTACTTATTTAGGACATTACACTCCAACGAGGTTAAACACCTCAAAACGAGCGTTTGGAGTGACCCGGGTGACATCTACGAATGAAATATGGCACTAGGGACTTGGGACTTGAGTTTACTCTCCATAAGTAAAAATTTAAATGAGTTTACAACCACAAAACACACCCACACATGAGTTTACGGCCGTAAACTCATGTTGGTGTGATTTTGAGGGTTTAAGGGCTTAAATGGACATGGGGATTGCTAGAATGGATATCTAAAATGCCTTGGAACACTTGGAATGAATTAACATCATTTAAAAGGGAGTTTACGGCCACACTCTTGGAGTTTACGGCCGTAAACTCACCCATGGCCAAGAATGATTAATTTGAACTACAAAGGACAATCACATGTGATTCTAACTAATTTTCTAAGCATTGTTATGAATTTAGGTTACCATTTAACAAACTTTTAGGAGTTTACGGCCTAGAGGCATGTTCTATGGCCGTAAACTCTCCTTATGCTCTTGAAAAATTAGTTTTTGATGCTTAAAACATTCATATGTAATTCTAGAAAATTTTCCAAGCCTTTAGGGTGGTTTAAGACATCATTTGACACACTTATAGGAGTTTACGGCCTAGGAGGAGTTCTTTGGCTGTAAACTCACTTATGTAGGGCATTTGGTGTGATTAAGGTCTCCAAATCATTTTTAGATGAATCTAGTATTTACCACAAGGCCATTGGTTGAGTTTCAAACCATTTGGACATGTTTAAAGGCACTAAATCCCCATTAAAGAGGAGTTTACGGCCCAAGAACATACCTTGGCCGTAAACTCTCTTTTGTCCCTCATAATTCATGTTTTAATTGATATAAGTCTAGATTTGCAAGCCTTATAATCATATCTAAGTCCCAACTTTGATTTGGAAGGGTAATTTAGCTTAAAAACCCCATTTAATGGAGTTTACGGCCCAAGCTTGCTCCTTGGCCGTAAACTCATGTTCTTGGTCCCAAAACTCAAATAATTCATCAAATTGAAGGCTAAAGATGTTGAATAACATGCTAGGGAGGTTACCTCAAGGATTTGAAGCCTTAAACTTGAGATTTGGACCTTAATTCTAGCTTGAGGAGAGAGGTTGTGAGATTTTAATGAGAAATTGGCCAAAGGCTTCAAATGATGTCTTAAAACACTTTATATAGTGTTCGGGAATTGAACACGACGGAATTCTACCTGATACCGACGTTAAGTGGGGCTTTTGGTCATACCCGACCAAATTGTCGTGACTCGATATGGTCGATTCTATAATTATTCCGATTACTAAAGTGGGGTGTTAAAATGATTTCTAAATGTATTAGGACACCCATTAAGTCATTTTAGGTTGATATAAACTAATGACTTAATAAAATGGCGAAATCGGAAACGAATTTGAAAATGACGTTTGGTTGATCAAATTGGATTACACGTTGAGGTACAAGAAGTGATATGAAATTTCGGGTTGTTACATTATCCCCCCGTTAGAGGGAATTTCGTCCCGAAATTCAAGAAAAGAAATAAGATAAAATACAAATCATGGATCTAGAAAGAGTTGTGGATACTTCTGTTTCATCGAGTCTTCTCGCTCCCAAGTGAACTCCGGTCCCCGCTTAGCATTCCAGCGAACCTTCACCAACGGGATGCGACTTTGTTTCGTACGTTTGACTTCTCGATCCATGATTTCGATTGGTTCCTCCACAAAGTTGAGGTTTTCATCGATCTCAATCTCGTCTAACGGAATCACTAGGGTTTCATCGGATAGGCACTTCTTGAGGTTTGAAACATGAAAGACGGGATGGATGTTACTGAGTTCGTGAGGTAAATGAAGCTTATAGGCTACTGGACCAACTCTGGCGATGATTTCAAAAGGTCCAATGTACCTCAGATTAAGTTTCCCACGCTTACCGAAACGTACAGTGCCTTTCCAGGGAGAGACCTTCAACAGAACACGGTCTCCAACCTGGAATTCTAGTGGTTTCCGCCGATTATTAGCGTAACTCTTCTGGCGATCGCGCGAGGCCTTTAGTCGTTCACGGATTTGGATAATCTTCTCAGTGGTTTCACGGATGATCTCAGGACCAGTAAGAGCACTGTCGGGGACTCGACTCTTGGCTAACTGTGTATCTCCCACCTCGGCCCAGCACAGAGGGGATCTGCACTTTCGACCGTATAGGGCTTCGAACGGGGCAGCCCTAATGCTTGTGTGGTAACTGTTGTTGTATGAGAATTCAATCAAAGGTAGATGTGCGTCCCACGACTTTCCAAAGTCAATGACACATGCCCTAAGCATGTCCTCAAGGGTTTGGATTGTTCTCTCACTTTGTCCGTCGGTCTGAGGATGGTATGCTGTGCTCATGTCTAGTTGGGTTCCAAGGGCTTTCTGAAGAGACTGCCAAAATCGGGAAGTAAACCTGCTATCTCGATCCGAGATAATGGATGCAGGTACACCGTGCAGTCGGACTATCTCCTGAATATAAATCCGTGCGAGTCTTTCCATCTTGTATGATACTTTGATTGGAATGAAGTGAGTTGACTTTGTCAAACGATCGACAATCACCCAAATGGTATCATACCCACTCGAGCACTGGGGTAGTTTGGTGATGAAATCCATGGTGATCATCTCCCATTTCCATTCAGGTATCTCAAGTTGCTGGAGCAGACCCGAGGGTTTCTAGTGTTCAACTTTTACCTTGGCACAAGTCAGACACTTGCCCACAAATGAAGCTATCTCAGCCTTCATATTTGGCCACCAATATTGTTTCTTGAGATCTAAGTACATCTTGTCAGAGCCCGGGTGAACAGAGTATCTGGTTCTGTGTGCTTCCTCCATGACTAATTCTCTGAATCCTCCGGATTTGGGAATCCATATCCGATCCATGAAACAATGGACTCCGTCACTTCTGATCTCAAGTTTTTTTCCATTCCTCTCAAAGCTTCAGTTGACATGTTCTCGGGTTTAATGGCTTCTAACTGAGCTTCTTGGATTTGCATGGGTAGGTTGGAATAGATGGTTATCGACTGGCTCTTCACCTTGTTACTTGTACTCTCCTTTCGGCTAAGGGCATCTGCTACCACATTGGCCTTGCCGGGATGGTAACGGATTTCACACTCATAATCACTGAGTAATTCTACCCATTGCCTTTGTCTCATGTTCAAGTCTTTCTGGTCGAAGATGTGTTGCAGGCTCTTATGGTCAGTGAAGATCGTGCACTTGGTTCCATAAAGGTAATGCCTCCAAATCTTCAATGCAAAGACTACGACTCCTAGCTCCAAGTCGTGTGTGGTATAGTTGACCTCGTGTGCTTTCAACTGTCTAGAGGCATAAGCAATTACTTTTCCTCTCTGCATAAGCACACAGCCTAAACCTTGAGTAGACGCATCGCAGTAAACAACAAAGTCCTCTGTCCCTTCGGGTAGGGACAGGACAGGCACGCTGCACAAAGCTTTCTTCAATGTCTGAAATGCGGTTTCTTGTTTATCACCCCAACAAAAGGGTACACCTTTCTGTGTTAGAGTGGTTAGAGGTTTGGCGATTCGGGAAAAGTTTTGGATGAATCTTCGATAATAGCCAGCGAGACCCAAAAATTGCCGGATTTCTGTGGGTGTCTTCGGTGCTGACCAATTCTCTATTGCCTTAATCTTGGAAGGATCGACATGAATACCCTCCTCACTCACCACGTGACCAAGGAAAGTTACCTTCCGTATCCAGAACTCGCATTTTGAAAACTTCGCGTATAATTTCTCGGATCGCAGGGTCTCCAACACTAGCCTCAAGTGTTGTTTGTGGTCTTCTTTACTTCGGGAATAGATGAGTATGTCATCGATGAACACTATGACAAACTTATCCAAATAAGGACGACACACCCGGTTCATAAGGTCGATGAACACTGCCGGTGCATTGGTTAGACCAAAGGGCATCACTAGGAACTCGTAGTGTCCATATCGAGTCCTGAAAGCTGTTTTGGACACATCACTTTCATGAACTCGTAATTGATGGTACCCTGACCGAAGGTCTATCTTAGAGAAGTATGTGGCTCCTTGGAGTTGATCGAAAAGGTCATCTATTCATGGAAGAGGATATCGGTTTTTGACAGTCAACTTGTTCAGCTCACGATAATCGATACACATACGAAAGGATCCATCCTTCTTCTTGACAAACAAAACCGGAGCTCCCCAGGGTGAGGAACTCGGTCTAATGAATCCTTTGTTAAGCAACTCGTTAAGTTGACTAGATAACTCCTGCATCTCTGCTGGAGCTAAGCGATACGGAGACATCGCTATAGGAGTAGCCCCAGGAATTAGGTCAATATGGAACTCGACCTGACGCTCGGGAGGGATTCCTGGAAGCTCTTCGGGAAAGACATCAGGAAAATTACAGACCTCGGGGATGCTCGCTAGGTCTTTAACTTCTTGTTTCTCGTTGATTACATGGGACAAGAATGCAACACAGTCCTTTCGCAGGAGTTTCTGAGCTTTGAAGCAGGAAATGATACAAAGGTTGGAACCGAGTTTATCGCCATAGATCACTAGGGTTTGACCCGAAGGAAGGTTGAGACGGATGGCTTTTTCGAAGCAAAGGATATTTGCATGATTGGGACTCAACCAATCCATGCCAATGATGACATTAAAGCTCTTTATGGATACTGACATAAGATCGATAGGAAATGAATGGTCGTTCAAGGTAAGAGTGCAATCTACGAATACCTCACTCACACTTTCTTTCTCTCCGTTTTCCATCTCGACGGTAGATATTTCGGTTAGAGGTTGGGAATCATGTTTTAGGTTATGTTTGAATGCATGACTAATAAAACTTCTTTCAGCACCCGAATCGAAAAGAATATTAGCATATGAGTTGTCGAAAAGAAACGTACCCGAGACAACATTGGGATCGACGACCGCTTCTTCCCGTCCCATAGCAAGGACCCTTCCGGTGTTGCCAGCAGTAGTCTTCTTGGGGCAGTTCCTTTTAAAGTGTCCGGCTTCACCACAGTTATAACAGGCTTGACCGACGCCTGTTCCAGAGGATTGATTTGCTGATTAGGTCGGAGCTTTGCAGTATGGAACGGTGTGTCCCTTCTTACCACAATTGGTACAGGATAGTTCTCGACAAGGACTAGGGTTGTGGTGATACTTGCATTTTTCACAAAGAGGGAGGTTACCAACATATTGGTTGGTAGGAGTTGGAGCTGTGGATCCCACAACGGAAGCAGTAGCTACGGGGGTAGTAGCAGCATGAACCGCTACTGTTTGTTGTCTTTTGGAGGAGCCTTGGGAAGATTGACCCTTCTTCTTCTTCTTCTAGAATTTCCTTTTCTCACCACTGCTTTTGGTCGACTCAAGGGTAACAGTGGTGGCTTCCTCAACATCATCACTGTGGTGAATTATGGCTTGGGCTAAAGTCGTAGCACTATCATAAGTATTTGGGCGAGCAGCTAAGACATGACCTTTTGTCGGATTGGTTAGCCCCCAAATAAACCTCTCGATCTTTTTGCTTTCAGGGGTGACTAGACCAGGGCAACGAAGGGCAAGATCATCAAATCGGGAAGTGTAGGCAACAATGTCGGAACCTTTCATCTTCAGGTTCCAGAGCTCGTGCTCTAGCTTTTGCATTTCACCTCGGGGACAATATTCAGCAAGGAGGAGTTCTTTCATAGCCTCCCAGCTCCTGGCATTGGCTACAGGGATGGTTAAGGATTTGACTCATCCATTCCACCAAGTCAATGCTTTATCAAGGAAGGTACAAGCTGTGAACTTGACCTTATCGGACTCAGCACAGGCACAGATTTCGAAGATGGATTCGATTCTCTCGAACCATCGGGATAAGGAAATGACACCAACAGTGCCATTGAAGAAAGAAGGCTTCGCATTCATGAAGTCCTTGTAGGAACCCTCCTTACGGCGTTCCTGGTTACCATCTTGATTCTGATTACTGCCTCGTGAACCACCAGTGTTTAGCTGGGACATGGCAGCTGCCACCGCGGCGGTAACAGCTGTTTGAAATAATACGGGATCGATTTCAGGAGGAGGTGGCGGAGGGTTGTTAGAGTTGGATCTTCTTCTGGGAGGCATCTTGATCTAATAAGATCAAGAAAGAGAGAGGATGATAAGTCCTCTGAATTGAATCGAGAGATATGACAGATATTAATTCTAAATAAACGATAAAACAAGAAAGAGTTATTGAAGCAGGTAAACTATCGCTAATGGAACGATCGGGGGTCTATATGTGTACGATGATTCGAGAAATACTCCCATAGTATATCATGGTTTGCTACGATACGGCTCGTTGTTTGTGGTATTAGGGTAAGTTTTAGGCATGCCGCATACCACAGTCACTCCCAAGCACATGTTGGCCGTGTCTCGAATGAATATAGTTGGCCAGGCTATATTGACCCTAGACACGACTACATAACTGCCCATGTTTAACCGCAGTACACAACACCCATTTACTTATGTTTTGTTCTACTTATAATTACGAATCTTGACGGTTCGGTATACTTGTATACTTTTGAAAATACTTGTAGTCTGAAGATACTTTTATTTCAGAGAACTTAGGCCCTTTAGTGTTTATAGTTTTATACCATGTAAGGTTTGGTATACTTTATTCACTATAAACAAGGGCTCTGATACCAATCTGTCACACCCTGAAAACCGAAGGCGGAAACATTTCTGGGGTTGACTCCACGTTGAGTATCAAATCCAATGTACATAGTAAGTAAAGTGAAACAAACATTACATTACATATTAAAAGTTTTACAATTTGTTTCAAAAGACACAGTTTATACAGTTGTGATACATAATATAGATATAAACAAAATGAACGAGCCTTGTACGCACACGATCCTGAACCAAGTAAGTCTTCGGGTACCTGTACTATCGATGACCTGAGAACACAAGCAGTTTGAAAATTAGCATAACGCTGGTGAGTTCATAAGTAGTTTTGTTTTGTGAAAATGTTTATGTTTTCTTTCTGTTTCTGAAAATGTAACACACGCCAAGAAAATCCCATATTTTCTTAAAAGTTGGTTATTGTATCACAAAAGTAAAGTATAATTTGATTATCCACTTCATTATTCTATTCCTTTTATGTACCAGTGTATTCCCAGGAAAGTCCCATACTTTCCTGAATTGTTAGTTATTGTAAAAGATGTAATGTTATTCAGTTGGTTACACTTTTCTGGTTTTGTATATGTTACCCAGGAGTGCCCCATGCTTTCCTGTATGTTGGTTTTTAATGTGAAAGATGTATTCTGCTAAACCTGGTTATGTACAAAGTTTCCCCAGGAAGGTCCCATACCTTCCTGAATATTGATTATCTTATGTAAAAGATGTAAAGGATGTAAAAGATGTAAACCGAAACCTGGTTATCTGAAAAATGCAGTAAGTGTTTCATTATTACTATAAGTAAATCTCTGTTATCCTAGTTGCGAGTTCCATAACCATACTAAAGACTGAACCTGTGGCAATAAGTAGTACACAACCTTGTGGCAATAAGTAGTCCACAATCCTTATGACTTTCGTCATCCTTGAACCATTTCGGTTCGGCTGTAGCTAGCAGCCAGGTGTGGGGTAGTCAGCCCCGTATAGATCTATACACTCAAGTCACGCTCTCTAAATTCCAGAGATTCTGGTTACGGGTGTAGTCCTCCACTCGCGTATCTCTGTGGAGTGTTCGCCGAGGACGTGTCTCCAATCATACGGAATAACAAATTTACTAGTAATAATAGGATAATCCTCCATTCGCGTATCTCTGTGGAATGTTACCAAGGACAAGACAGTGTACGAAATATATTGTTCATGTGTTATAAAGTCATGCTTTTAACTGATAAAATGTGAAAACCATTTGTGAAATATATAAAACATAACAGTTTATAAAACGCATTTCACAAATAAATGTTGAAATGATCTGTATATTCTACTAGTTATCAGTTGTGTAATCAATATTAAAAGCATATGAAATGTGAAACACACACATGGAAATAAGTTTTGAGTACAAGAAAACCCTTGTACTTTGCTTGTGCTCCCCCCTGAAAACAGTGAAAAACAGTGAAAAAGGTAGGGGTATGAACTCACCGGACTCGGAAATGTGTCGGTTTTGGATACTAGACGTTGGTTCGGGGATTGTTTACTTGCGATGTCCCTATGTAAAATGTAATATTGCCATATAATACTAATTATATTTACAATCACTACTTATTTAGGACATTACACTCCAACGAGGTTAAACACCTCAAAACGAGCGTTTGGAGTGACCCGGGTGACATCTACGGATGAAATATGGCACTAGGGACTTGGGACTTGAGTTTACTCTCCATAAGTAAAAATTTAAATGAGTTTACAATCACAAAACACACCCATACATGAGTTTACGGCCGTAAACTCATGTTGGTGTGATTTTGAGGGTTTAAGGGCTTAAATGGACATGGGGATTGCTAGAATGGATATCTAAAATGACTTGGAACACTTGGAATGAATTAACATCATTTAAAAGGGAGTTTACGGCCACACTCTTGGAGTTTACGGCCGTAAACTCACCCATGGCCAAGAATGATTAATTTGAACTACAAAGGACAATCACATGTGATTCTAACTAATTTTCTAAGCATTGTTATGAATTTAGGTTACCATTTAACAAACTTTTAGGAGTTTACGGCCTAGAGGCATGTTATATGGCCGTAAACTCTCCTTATGCTCTTGAAAAATTAGTTTTTGATGCTTAAAACATTCATATGTAATTCTAGAAATTTTTCCAAGCCTTTAGGGTGGTTTAAGACATCATTTGACACACTTATAGGAGTTTACGGCCTAGGAGGAGTTCTTTGGCCGTAAACTCACTTATGTAGGGCATTTGGTGTGATTAAGGTCTCCAAATCATTTTTAGATGAATCTAGGATTTACCACAAGGCCATTGGTTGAGTTTCAAAGCATTTGGACATGTTTAAAGGCACTAAATCCCCATTAAAGAGGAGTTTACGGCCCAAGAACATACCTTGGCCGTAAACTCTCTTTTGTCCCTCATAATTCATGTTTTAATTGATATAAGTCTAGATTTGCAAGCCTTATAATCATATCTAAGTCCCAACTTTGATTTGGAAGGGTAATTTAGCTTAAAAACCCCATTTAATGGAGTTTACGGCCCAAGCTTGCTCCTTGGCCGTAAACTCATGTTCTTGGTCCCAAAACTCAAATAATTCATCAAATTGAAGGCTAAAGATGTTGAATAACATGCTAGGGAGGTTACCTCAAGGATTTGAAGCCTTAAACTTGAGATTTGGACCTTAATTCTAGCTTGAGGAGAGAGGTTGTGAGAGTTTAATGAGAAATTGGCCAAAGGCTTCAAATGATGTCTTAAAACACTTTATATAGTGTTCGGGAATTGAACACGACGGAATTCTACCTGATACCGACGTTAAGTGGGGCTTTTGGTCATACCCGACCAAATTGTCGTGACTCGATATGGTCGATTCTATAATTATTCCGATTACTAAAGTGGGGTGTTAAAATGATTTCTAAATGTATTAGGACACCCATTAAGTCATTTTAGGTTGATATAAACTAATGACTTAATAAAAGGGCGAAATCGGAAACGAATTTGAAATGACGTTTGGTTGATCAAATTGGATTACAAGTTGAGGTACAAGAAGTGATATGAAATTTCGGGTTGTTACATCAAGGAAGGCCCTGTCATAAAGAGAGACGACGCGCATTTACGATGCGCATTTGTGACGCGCATTTACGACGCGCGGTTATGACACGCAATGCGTATCAAGGAAGACCCTGTCATAAAGGAAGAGGACACGCATTTGCATGTTGTAACCTTACGACGCGCGTGTTTACGACACGTAATGTGTATCAAGAAAGCCCCTGTCAAGAAAGGCCATGTCATAAATGAAGATGACACACATTTTTGCGTATTGTAATTTTAAATGTTAAAAAAATATTATTTACAGATTTACTAATTTTCAAATTAAATTTGTATTTAATGTCTCATAACAGAAAATAAAATATCATATACAAAAAATACAATCCATTGCATAAAATTTATTGTCATACAATAGCAAACTTTATTTCATATTCATACATATGATTACATTATTCATTAAAAAAACATATACCTACATCTTCCCCTAAAATGTTATTACATGATGTTGGCCACTTCATTGATGGATCACCAAGAGGAAAACCAACAACTTCCCTAAAATGTTCAATGATGTGCTGATACTCATGTCCTGTAACTTTAAATATTTAATAAAGTAAAATACCTCCTAAAAATAAAATTGCACAAGAAACAACACATCATAATGAGAAATTACTAACTTGAATGGAAGAAGTACACTATAAATTTGTTTTACCAAGAGTGGCATGGACGATCAGGTGCTACAAAGTTTGTCCAAGCTGCCAAAAAAAGACTGCATGCAAACCAAAACATACATACACTATAAATTTAATTACCATACAAATCGTATTCATACATACGAGTTTGTTTTAACTTTTTTGCCTCATATCTTTATTTTTTTAATTCTTATTAGTCATGGAGTGTTGGTGTTTTCTTTTCTCTCGTTCAATCAACCCTTTGTTTTACTTTGAAAAATTAACAATTTCCCTACCAGTTGACTCTGCATCAAACATAAAAAAGTAAGTCAATTAATAGTCAACGGTCAATACCAACTACAAGTTTTTACTGAAGTAACCTGACACCATAAATACTTTGGTTTAATGAACATGAACATGTATGTAAAAAAATCGCAATTGAAGTACTTTGGTCTAACACCTCCATTTCTACTATGTGTCCAATCATTGTTTGTGAAGGTTTAAGACCTTCAAACAAAAAACTCCCAACAATGTCATTAGTGTGCATCTTAAGAATAGGAAACTATTGTAGTTCATGCACTAGACAACTAAGGGGCTGTTTGGTAAGATCTGAATTTTTAAGATCTGAATTTTTATGATGTCTGAATTTTTAAGAGGGTTTGAATTTTCAAGATCTGATTTTTGAATGTTGTTTGGTTGGAAAATCTGAATTACAGTACTAAATGATAAAAATGACTATTTTACCCCCATATGTTATTTTTTTTTAATTCGATGTTTTTATTTATAAAATAACCAAAAAATTCAGCAGAAAATAACAACATTATTTCATATCAACAACAAATCATTATTTAACCAAAATTCAATGTTTTTTATTTATAAATCCAACAAAAATCAGCAATAAACAAAATTTTTTTAACCAAAAAAACAATATTATTTCATATTAGCAACAAATCATTATTTCCAGCACAATTTCACAGCAATATTTTAGAAAAACAATAAGATTTCACATATTTTCATAACATATTTCAAAAATCTCAGCAACAATATATTTCAGCAATCAACAGCATTATTTCATAGCAATATTTCAGAAAAACAAGAAGATCTCATAGGAAGATCTCACTGATTTTCATAAGATGTTTTAGAAATCATAGCAACAACATTATAAATCTCTTACAAATTAGGAACATAAATGCAAAGCAACATAAGAACAAAATAGCAATATGAATACTTATAAATCACCATAAATCCAGTGTAATGAGTGCTCATAAGAACAAAAAACATATATTTGAAGTAACGTTGCTTGAGGAAACTTTCGCTTAGGACTTCAATTAATCAATTTTCCAACCTTCTAGGATACAACAGTTCAAACTTTGTTTAACCATAGTACTCAAATAACCAAACATACATGTTTCTTTCTTTTTTGTTACCATTCAACAAAACTAGGGGTCGGTAGTCGAGAACTCCTATGCAATTAACTTCTAATTTATTGTCTTCTCCCTTATTTCTTCTGGTTTTTTGATTACACACCCCAAATCAACTTGTGTTTGTGAGTTTCCTTCACCCAGTCGCTACCTTGTTGTCCTTCAACCTATGTATCTATTTTCTCTTTGTTTCGATCGTCCACCAAAAATCAAGCAGGAGTCGATTTTCTCCCCTGCTCAATCGATGGTGGCCGGCTGTGGGCGGTGGGAATTGGTGATTCTGAGACGTCCGAGATGAAGAAAGAGGGAGGGAGGGGCGGAGACTAGTGTTCGTTGGATGAAAAAAGAGAACCAAGGAAGGAAGGAACTGGATTGGGGCAAAAAGGGAAGGCGTCTTTTTTTTTCCTCTATCAGATGCGAGGAGAAGTCTGATCGAATAAGTGATATTTTTCAGATTAAGATGCTAAAATAATATGGAAACAAACACTCTTAATCATACAGATTCAGACTTGCCTCCTATTAAGTGGCAATAAGAGGGAAACAAACGGGACCTAAGGTGATCTGAAATATTTCCCAAATTTTTATTTATTCTGAATTATAAAAAAAGAAAAAGAAAAAGAAAAAGAAGATAATACTTTTACTAATTCATTGTATACAAGTCTAGCACATTGAAGACAATGATCCAACAACCGAGCTATTTGTCTTCGAACCAAAATTTGAAGTGGAACCTATATATATGTATTAAAGGGCTAAATTATTAATATAAATAAATAAATAAATAAATAAAAATCTAAACCTCTGGCATGAATAAAGCGGATCAAGAAAGGCCATGTCATGCCACTATGAAGATATACATGCTTGAAAGAGATACAAAGTGCTAGCCAATAATACTGAGTGATAAAGAACCTCATTATTGCTTGGAGCATTAAGTTTCTGGATCACCAAAGTTAAACTTCAATGCCAAAATGTTGTGAGAAAATAAAATGTGAAGAGGGCAGAGTTAACCTGCTTAAAGTTGTTAAGTAAAACAATGATGAAAAATATCAAATCAAGAACACATTTGATGAGCTCAAATCTTCAAACAGAACCTGCAGCAGGAAAAATCAGTTACTGGAATGTACAACATAAAGAAAATTGAACAAGAAGTAAGGGAAGGGAAGGGGATGTATCTTTTCTGACTTAATGGATTACAAATTTAATATATGTGTGACAACCCGATATTTCGAGTCAATGTAATGTAAAACCGATCAAAATTAGGTCAAAATGTAACCTTCCTAAAATCTTGTTCGGATTAAATAAAGTAGTAGGAATCATATCAAGGTTTGCATACATAAAAAGAACGTCCAAATATGACTTCGGATGAGGAAGTTATGAAATTTTGAAGAAATTCCTTAATCACGTCATTTTAATAAATAAATAATTAAAATAATTTCGGAATTTGCCAACGGAATCTAAACGAAAGTTGTAGATCATGGTCTCACCTTCGTGTGGATATAAAGAACGTCAAAAACGGAGTTCGTATGAGGGAGATATGAATTTTTGAAGTTTATTTAAAATAAATATGAATTTAATTATATATTCCCGGTATTATCCGAAGGGGAGTCATCGGATTGGACCGAAGTACGCCCTGCGTACCTTCGTACGCCCCGCGTACTGAGATCGAGGGTCTCGGATCGTCCACGTCGCGCTATCCGAAGAATTCTAAACCGTCCGACCCGTCCGAAGCTCCGACCCATCCGACCCGCTGTCCCGTCCGACCCGCCGTCCCATCCGACCCGCGTACCCAGCAACCCGTCCCATCCGAACCGAGGCAGTCGAGGCTTCGGTCATGCATGACGTACGCGTACGCGCTGCGTACGAGCGTACGCCCCGCGTTCGGAGGCGGTTCAGCCTTCCTATAAATAGGATGCGAGGCTTTCCAAAAATGTTGCTCATTTCTCTCCTCTCTCTCACAACCTTGTCTCGTTTTCCGTGCCCGTTATAACCCGAAGCTCTGGTCTTTTTGCTCAAGTCCCGAGGGTCGATTTTTACTCCCGAGATTCCCGAGAATCCCGAGAAAAATCCGTTTTCCGAGAGAAAACTCTGCCCGGTTTTCCATCTCGCTTTCTTCAATCAATCAAGTGAGTTTCATACCCCTTAATCAACCTTTTTAAATATTCTAAATGCTTTTATATGCTTTCAAGGGGGGGAATACAAGTTAAATACTTATAGTTATCGTTTCAATCACATGTGATTGCATTAATCACATGTGATTAATAACTAGGGAAACCAGTGATTTTATCACTATTTAAACTATCTATCAAACTGTTTTACTTATAAATGTTTTCCAAACCCATTTACTTTTCGAATTTACACTGCAACTGTGATTTAAACAAATGTTCCTTATACTTAAACTGTTTTAATCAAATCTACGCCTTCAAATTGTTTTATAGATTGACATCAAGTCAATCTTTCTTTAAAAATAATACTTATGTTTCAAATGCCTTATAAATACTTATTTATGCTTTTATATTATAAATTGCATGCCCGTATATGTGTAGTTATATAAGTAATGTTTAAAAGACTTAGGAAGGCTACCCACCTTGTTTCCTTTTCCTCGATTTGGATGTGGTCTGATAGGATTTTGGGTGACCATCCGAAGGTCGTTTCCATATTAATTATATATCAAATATACATATATAGACATAAAAGTACTTCCATAATCATACGTACTAAACGCACCGTTAACAAGTTACCATCGGGGTAACACAGAACCATACTATTACAACTGCTAGATCAATGAGTCAGTTCATTCATGAGTCTATACTAGGAAGAGAACATATACAACTATACTAGAACAAGAAACATTTCATCACATATGCAAGAATACGATAACAAATGTGATCCACTGTATCGGAGCATGCCTTAAATGTCATGGCCCGAGTTGTAGCCAGAATTCTCTTGGAGGGAGAGCGTTGAGTTTGCGTATAGATCTATACTGGATTGACTATCCTACACCTTGCTGCTAGCTACAACCGAACTTGCAGGTCTGCGGGTGCCAAACGTCATTCCGTTATTACGACCGTTCTTTATGTCGTTGTTATCAGTCGATAGTATGGTGCAATTATCACATTATACCTTAATATAAATCCGGTTTAAGGTAGTAGTAATTAGTACAACAGTAGTTCTTATTATACAAAGCTACAGTACTACAATGATTTACCCATTACATATTTTGGTGATAATCTCACTTAAGTATTAATGTACAAACTATATTTATACTTGGGTAATTACACACTTTTACAACAGACGAGTTTACAAAACAGTTTAGCCTTGGTAGAAGGTTACTTTTATAGAAAATATAGGATTTTCTGAGAGATTCAAACTTTTACAAACTTATACATTGAGACAGGTCCAAACGTTTTTGACAACAAACATTGACACTAAAATGCTTATGAACTCACCAGCTTAATGCTGATAAACTCTTTCAAAATAACTTGTATTCTCAGGTCATCAGTAGACAGGTACCGATGCCAGTTTTTGAGATGACGGAGCGTACTCAAGACTCATCATTTTATTATTTTGATTTATGTTATATTTTTGGTGTCTAAAACTGTACAGAACACGCATGTATTAAAATTTTATATTTAATGCAATGGATGATGTTGTTTGCCTATTTACATTTACTGTGTTATGATTACCTTACATGACGTCCTCCGCCCCAGAACGTTTCCGCCGTTCTTGGTTTTGGGGTGTGACAGATTGGTATCAGAGCATTGTTTATAGTGAATTGAGTATATCAACCCACAAAAAATATACTAAACTATAAACCCATTAGGGATTAAACTCTGACCAAGAGTCTATACTTTAAATAATAAAATATTTAACTAAGTATACTAGTCTGCATTCATACTAAAATAAGTGTCACAATGACAAGAACAAAAGTATTACGATTGTTAAATATCACAAGTGAGCTCGGGGATGTATGGTCAGTCCTGGGAATGGCATAGCCTGATCAACTATGCTGATCCTAGGAGTGATTAGCACATGCCTTAGAATGGTTGTGATAGGTTAACAAGTCTAAAAACTTACCAACAATACCACAAGAAGATCAATAGAACTTAAACTTAAAATACTATAGGAGTATTTTGCGCTACTAGTTACACGTATACTATATTCTTATACCTCTATTCTCGCGTAGATCTTGATGGCTAGATATCCATCATGGCGACCCGTACTTTCCCAATGAAGGCAATGCCGGGTGGATCGATGAAGAGCCCGAAGTTGATCATCCAATCCCTTTGGATGATCACCTTGCAGAAGGCTTTTCGGATGGATCCGACTCCGAGCCTGAAATCAACAACCTACCGATTGTAGGTCAAGCCCCGAACAACAACCCTCGACCAGCGTTTCCAGGTGGCAAACAACCTGAACCGCTGGAATAATGATCAGGGTCAACCCTTACCATACTTTGGGGACCGAACCTTTTACAACGTCAGCGATGGTGGCTCTACTGACCGAGCTCTGCCTGTCTTTATCCGCAGAATAGCTCGTATTGTCGAGCAAGGTAGAGCAGCCGTCGACCGGGTCATAGAGATTGATGCCGACTCAGGTGTCAACACAGTCAGCATCCGCCGTCTTGAAGAAGACATGGAACGGACCCGGAGGACAAATAAAACCCTGCAGTAGCAGTTGGCTGCCTCACGAGCTGAAATATTGGAACTTCGAGCTCGTCAGAGGACTCAGGATCGACCCATTCAAGAGGTGTTTCGTCAAGTGTCCGACCGCAGTACTCGCCCGGGACTTTCCCATCGCCGTTGGTTGATGTCTAGTACATCTCCGTCTTTTAATTAAAGGATAGCCTTTAACATCTGTGCTCCAAGTAGCACTCGTGTGAAAATGTTTCTAACTTTCCTTACTCAAAATTTGAAATGTAAGAACTATCAAACTTTTCTATATGGTATGATGTATGACCTACTGTTAGGTCGATTTTTCCCTGAACTTATTACATCAGTAATGCCAGTATTTTTGAGATCTATCTATCTGGGAAAAATCTATACACTTATGCTTTCCTTCTAATATTCCTTATTGTGGTTTCAAGCACTCTTTCAACTGTTGGACTATGTTTAGTTAGTCCGTGTGTCACTCTCACGCTGCTTACAAATTGATTCTTACCATCTTTCTTATCTTTATAAACTTTTAGCTGAAGGATGCCTCCTCGCAAATCTCCCAGGAATAGGAATAATCCTGCACCTCCACCACCTCCTCCGCCCCCGGTCATCGATACTGTAGCCCTGAATGCTGTCGTAGCTGCAGCAGTGGCAACTGCCATGGCTCAGTATCACTCTTCTGATGCCAGCAGAGGTGGAACCCCTGTGGAATCTATTCCGATCGAAATCCCTGTGCGCTCAAGGGAGTGCTCTTACAAGGATTTTACAAACTGCAAGCCGAAGCCTTTCTATGGCACCGGCGGAGTCATTGCTCTCTCGCAATGGTTCGAGAAGACTGAATCAGTCTTCGAAATCTGTTCATGCCCTGTTGCGTGCAAAGTGAAATATGCCGCCTGCACCTTTGAGGGTAAAGCCCTAACGTGGTGGAACGGCCACGTCAAAGCCCTAACTCTCGTCGTAGCCAACGACATGGGCTGGGAAACAATGAAAGACCTCATGACTGAGGAATACTGCCCGAGGGGCGAGATCCAGAAACTGGAGCAGGAACTCTGGAACCTGTCAATGAAGGGCACCAATGTGGTCGCTTATACTGCCCGCTTCAGCGAGCTGGTGGCCCTCTGCCCCAATATGGTTCCCACCGAGGGGAAGAAGATCGAGAGGTACATTTAGGGACTAGTGCCTCCGTATCAGGGGAATGTGCTAGCGTCAAACCCCGCTACCTTCGACAGTGCCAAACGATTGGCGCAACGACTCATTGACCATGGAGTCAAAACCCCTGCAACCACAACCACCCTAGCCATCCCGGAACCCTCCAAACCCGCCGATACTAAGCGGAAATTCTGGGATGAAAGGAAGAAGCAGCAGGCTGCCAAAAAGCAGCAATTGGTGGCAATTCATGCCGCAGTAACCCCTACTGCTACTACTACTGCTCCGGTGAGTCGGTATGCTGGAAGTTCGCCCAAGTGCAACAAATGCAGCTACCACCACAACGGCCCCTGCCGTGAATTGCAGTGCTCTAACTGCAATAGGAAAGGACACACCGTCCGATTCTGTAAGTTCCCGGCACAACCTATCAACCAAGTCCCTGGCTCTGGCGCGAGCCCAACCTGCTATGGATGTGGTGAAGCAGGCCACTTTAAGAGGGACTGCCCCAAAGCGAGGAATGCGGGAGGAGCAGGGAGGGTACTAGCTATTGGCCACGGGGAAGCAGTTGCTGACCCGACAGTGGTGACCGGTACGTTCCTCCTCGATAACTCCTATGCATGCATTCTGTTCGATAGTGGAGCGGAGCGAAGCTTCGTAAACCATAAATTTGCTCGCATGCTTAATCAACCACCGCACGCACTCAAAGAACTATTCACAGTAGAAATGGCTAATGGAAAAACTGAAAATACAAGTAGCATATACTTAGGTTGTACCCTAACTCTAGATAACCATTCATTTCCAATCGACCTCATGCCAGTCTCAATAAAAAGTTTCGACGTCATCATTGGCATGGACTGGTTAAGCCTTCATCGTGCCGACATCATGTGCTTTGAGAAAGCAGTCCGTCTAAACCTTCCGTCTAACGAAACTCTTATAGTCTATGGCGACAAACCCGGTGCAAGTCTTCGCATCATATCAAGTATTCAAGCACAGAAATACCTGCGTAAGGAATACCACGCATTCCTTGCTCACGTCGTCGACACGAACCTAGAAACGAAAGAACTAAAGAACCTCCCAGTAGTGAGCGACTTCCCCGACATTTTCCCAGAAGAACTACCCGGGTTGCCTCCACAACGACAAGTCGAGTTCAGAATCGATTTGGTCCCAGGAGCTACCCCAGTAGCCAAGTCGCCCTACCGTTTAGCACCAGCTGAGATGCAGGAACTCTCTGGTCAACTTAACGAACTGCTCAGCAAGGGCTTTATAAGGCCAAGTTTCTCACCTTGGGGAGCACCGGTCTTGTTCGTTAAGAAGAAGGACGGATCCTTCCGTATGTGTATTGACTACAGAGAACTCAACAAACTGACGGTCAAGAATCGTTATCCTCTACCACGCATAGATGATCTATTCGACCAACTGCAAGGGGCGAGCTATTTTTCTAAGATTGATCTGAGATCCGGATATCACCAGTTACGAGTGCTAGAGGAGGATGTGCCGAAGACCGCCTTCCGAACTCGTTACGGACATTACGAGTTCGTGGTGATGCCATTCGGATTGACCAATGCGCCCGCAGTCTTCATGGATCTGATGAATAGAGTATGCCGACCCTACTTGGATCAGTTCGTCATCGTTTTCATTGACGACATCCTGATCTACTCCCGAAGTAAGAAAGAACATGGCGATCATCTGCGACAAGTTCTAGGGACATTACGAAAAGAGAAACTTTATGCGAAGTTCTCGAAATGTGAATTTTGGATCCGAAGAGTCGAATTCTTAGGACACGTGGTAAGCGAAGAGGGAATCCACGTGGACCCATCCAAAATTAAGGCCATTGAGAACTGGTCAGCACCGAAGACGCCTACAGAAATTCGTCAATTTCTAGGTCTCGCTGGCTACTACCGCAGGTTCATTCAGAACTTCTCACGAATAGCGAAGCCTCTTACAACACTAACCCAGAAAGGCGTGGCCTTTGACTGGGAAGAGAAACAAGAAAGAGCGTTCCAAACGCTCAAACGAGCCTTGTGCACCGCACCAATACTATCCCTTCCAGAAGGAATAGAAGACTTCGTAGTTTATTGCGATGCATCGAATCAAGGGCTTGGATGTGTTCTGATGCAGCGAGGTAAGGTCATCGCCTACGCCTCGAGACAATTGAAGACACACGAGGTTAACTACACGACCCACGATCTTGAACTAGGAGCAGTAGTGTTTGCTCTGAAGATCTGGAGGCATTACTTGTATGGAACGAAGAGCACTATCTTTACCGACCACAAGAGTTTACAACACATTTTCGATCAGAAGGAGCTCAACATGCGACAACGACGGTGGGTCGAGCTACTCAGTGATTACGAATGCGATATTCGTTATCATCCGGGTAAGGCCAACGTAGTAGCAGACGCCCTAAGTCGGAAGGAATATTCTGGTCGCAAGGTCAAGTCGTTGTCAATAACCATCCATTCACACTTGTCAAAACAAATTCAGGAGGCTCAACTTGAGGCCATGAAACCTGAAAATGTGTCAAGTGAATCCCTTAGAGGAATGGACAAGAATTTAGAAGCCAAGGGTGACGGAGCTTTATATTTCATGAACCGGATCTGGACACCGAAACACGGTGGTTTCCGAGACTTGGTCATGACCGAGGCGCACAACACTCGGTATTCCGTCCACCCAGGTTCAGATAAGATGTATCTGGATCTTAAGAAGCTATACTGGTGGCCTAATATGAAAGCAGAAATTGCTACATTCGTAAGTAAATGCCTTACTTGCGCAAAGGTTAAGGTCGAGTACCAGAAGCCCTCTGGTTTATTGCAACAACCAGAGATCCCGAAATGGAAGTGGGAGCGGATCACTATGGATTTCATAACCAAGTTGCCCAAGACAACGGGTCGACTTGACACCATATGGGTCATCGTTGATAGATTGACCAAGTCTGCACACTTCCTGCCTATCAAAGAAACCGACAAGATGGAGAAACTTACGAGAACATACATTAGGGAAATCGTACGACTGCATGGTGTACCTATGTCCATTATCTCCGATAGAGATAGTAGGTTCACCTCAAGATTTTGGCAATCACTACAACATTCCCTAGGAACAAGGTTGGACATGAGCACAGCCTACCATCCTCAGACCGACGGACAGAGTGAGAGGACCATCCAAACTCTAGAAGATATGTTGCGAGCCTGCGTGATTGACTTTGGGAAGGCATGGGATACTCATTTACCCCTTGTCGAGTTTTCCTATAATAACAGTTATCACACGAGCATCAAGGCTGCTCCATTTGAAGCTCTCTACGGCCGTAAGTGCAGATCCCCTCTATGCTGGGCTGAGGTGGGTGATACCCAATTAGCCAGGGGGCAAACTTCCGACAGTACTCTCACCGGTCCGGAGATCATTCGGGAAACAACAGAGAAAATCGTTCAGATCCGTGAACGATTGAAAGCCTCTAGAGACCGACAGAAGAGCTACGCTGATAAACGAAGGAAACCTTTGGAATTTCAGGTGGGAGACCGAGTTCTCCTCAAAGTCTCACCCTGGAAGGGCTTGATACGCTTCGGCAAGCGTGGAAAGCTTAATCCGAGGTACATAGGGCCTTTCGAGATTCTTGCAAGAGTCGGCCCCGTAGCTTACAAACTCGAACTACCAGACGCACTTCGTAACGTACATTCTACATTCCACGTATCTAACTTGAAAAAGTGTCTATCCGATGAGACTCTTGTAATCCCACTCGACGAGATTGAAATCAACGAGAGCCTCAACTTCGTGGAAGAACCTGTAGAGATCATGGACCGTGAGGTCAAGCAGACAAAACAAAGCCGTATCCCTATCGTGAAGGTTCGCTGGAATGCCAAGCGAGGACCGGAATTCACTTGGGAACGTGAGGATCAGATGAAACTGAAATACCCTCACCTTTTTGCTTAGTTATTTGAAATTTCTACCTTGCTTAAAATTCTAATTTCGGGACGAAATTCCTTCTAACGGGGGGATGATGTGACAACCCGATATTTCGAGTCAATGTAATGTAAAACCGATCAAAATTAGGTCAAAATGTAACCTTCCTAAAATCTTGTTCGGATTAAATAAAGTAGTAGGAATCATATCAAGGTTTGCATACATAAAAAGAACGTCCAAATATGACTTCGGATGAGGAAGTTATGAAATTTTGAAGAAATTCCTTAATCACGTCATTTTAATAAATAAATAATAAAAATAATTTCGGAATTTGCCAACGGAATCTAAACGAAAGTTGTAGATCATGGTCTCACCTTCGTGTGGATATAAAGAACGTCAAAAACGGAGTTCGTATGAGGGAGATATGAATTTTTGAAGTTTATTTAAAATAAATATGAATTTAATTATATATTCCCGGTATTATCCGAAGGGGAGTCATCGGATTGGACCGAAGTACGCCCTGCGTACCTTCGTACGCCCCGCGTACTGAGATCGAGGGTCTCGGATCGTCCACGTCGCGCTATCCGAAGAATTCTAAACCGTCCGACCCGTCCGAAGCTCCGACCCATCCGACCCGCTGTCCCGTCCGACCCGCCGTCCCATCCGACCCGCGTACCCAGCAACCCGTCCCATCCGAACCGAGGCAGTCGAGGCTTCGGTCATGCATGACGTACGCGTACGCGCTGCGTACGAGCGTACGCCCCGCGTTCGGAGGCGGTTCAGCCTTCCTATAAATAGGATGCGAGGCTTTCCAAAAATGTTGCTCATTTCTCTCCTCTCTCTCACAACCTTGTCTCGTTTTCCGTGCCCGTTATAACCCGAAGCTCTGGTCTTTTTGCTCAAGTCCCGAGGGTCGATTTTTACTCCCGAGATTCCCGAGAATCCCGAGAAAAATCCGTTTTCCGAGAGAAAACTCTGCCCGGTTTTCCATCTCGCTTTCTTCAATCAATCAAGTGAGTTTCATACCCCTTAATCAACCTTTTTAAATATTCTAAATGCTTTTATATGCTTTCAAGGGGGGGAATACAAGTTAAATACTTATAGTTATCGTTTCAATCACATGTGATTGCATTAATCACATGTGATTAATAACTAGGGAAACCAGTGATTTTATCACTATTTAAACTATCTATCAAACTGTTTTACTTATAAATGTTTTCCAAACCCATTTACTTTTCGAATTTACACTGCAACTGTGATTTAAACAAATGTTCCTTATACTTAAACTGTTTTAATCAAATCTACGCCTTCAAATTGTTTTATAGATTGACATCAAGTCAATCTTTCTTTAAAAATAATACTTATGTTTCAAATGCCTTATAAATACTTATTTATGCTTTTATATTATAAATTGCATGCCCGTATATGTGTAGTTATATAAGTAATGTTTAAAAGACTTAGGAAGGCTACCCACCTTGTTTCCTTTTCCTCGATTTGGATGTGGTCTGATAGGATTTTGGGTGACCATCCGAAGGTCGTTTCCATATTAATTATATATCAAATATACATATATAGACATAAAAGTACTTCCATAATCATACGTACTAAACGCACCGTTAACAAGTTACCATCGGGGTAACACAGAACCATACTATTACAACTGCTAGATCAATGAGTCAGTTCATTCATGAGTCTATACTAGGAAGAGAACATATACAACTATACTAGAACAAGAAACATTTCATCACATATGCAAGAATACGATAACAAATGTGATCCACTGTATCGGAGCATGCCTTAAATGTCATGGCCCGAGTTGTAGCCAGAATTCTCTTGGAGGGAGAGCGTTGAGTTTGCGTATAGATCTATACTGGATTGACTATCCTACACCTTGCTGCTAGCTACGGCCGGACCTGCAGGTCTGCGGGTGCCAAACGTCATTCCGTTATTACGACCGTTCTTTATGTCGTTGTTATCAGTCGATAGTATGGTGCAATTATCACATTATACCTTAATATAAATCCGGTTTAAGGTAGTAGTAATTAGTACAATAGTAGTTCTTATTATACAAAGCTACAGTACTACAATGATTTACCCATTACATATTTTGGTGATAATCTCACTTAAGTATTAATGTACAAACAATATTTATACTTGGGTAATTACACACTTTTACAACAGACGAGTTTACAAAACAGTTTAGCCTTGGTAGAAGGTTACTTTTATAGAAAATATAGGATTTTCTGAGAGATTCAAACTTTTACAAACTTATACATTGAGACAGGTCCAAACGTTTTTGACAACAAACATTGACACTAAAATGCTTATGAACTCACCAACTTAATGCTGATAAACTCTTTCAAAATAACTTGTATTCTCAGGTCATCAGTAGACAGGTACCGATGCCACTTTTTGAGATGACGGAGCGTACTCAAGACTCATCATTTTATTATTTTGATTTATGTTATATTTTTGGTGTCTAAAACTGTACAGAACACGCATGTATTAAAATTTTATATTTAATGCAATGGATGATGTTGTTTGCCTATTTACATTTACTGTGTTATGATTACCTTACATGACGTCCTCCGCCCCAGAACGTTTCCGCCGTTCTTGGTTTTGGGGTGTGACAATATGGTTATTCCTTTTTTCCTCTCTCTGTTTTTTTGGATCACAACAGTTTAGAAACGAAACAGTACAAGACTTGAATGCTTACTTTTGCTTGTAGCAATCAGCATATGAAGTATACTCAAGCGGACCAAGATACCCTTCTTTCCTAGGATTTGCTGCTGTCATGTCATCACTTTACCTTCTATCAAATCCCAATCCCCATTAATATTATTATTGTATGATCGCATCACAGGAGGAACCAATCTAGATGCTTTCACAACATCAAATTGTGCACAACTCACCAAAAAACTGAAAAGCAAGCAAGACATGGAAGTATGCTCATAATTATAGATTTGTCATAATGTAGAAATGAATAAGATGAAAAATTCTAAGTGATGTACGTCCCTGTAATGACATGTGGTCAAACCATAACCAAAATAAAATAAAATAAAATAAAATACAGGAGAACAATCAAGTGAAAGGCAGATTTCAGCAGCCATATTCCATGCATCCCTGTAATGATACGTGGTCAAACCATAACCAAAATAATCAAGATTCAAGAATTATATCATAAGCAATTTCATGTGTTTATTACCACATATGGTGTTGATGAGTTGGAGGCAACATTGGATAAGATACATGAGAACAATCAAGTGAATAATTAATAAAGGCAGATGACCTCCAGTTCAGCTCACCAAGAAGTGTCTTACGATCATTTTGTCTCCCAGGTATTCTGTCTATAATTGAATAATCAAGTGATTCATGTAGTAATTATCGAGTGCAAAACCATCTTAAGGCAATCTTGATGGGAGTTGTAAGGCAAGAAGTGAAGACATCAGCAGGAAACTCATGACTTTGTGGTAGGGTTTCATGTGCTTCACATGCTGCAAGTAGAATACAGTCTCTTGGTGAAGTTCCTGAAGAAGAACTTGAGGGAGTCCAATCCTAGAGCTATATACCTATAAATGATATTCAAGCATTTAGTCAAACAATAATAACAATGTTGTCAAGAAATAAATAGTTAATAATACCTTTATGAAGGTATTGGCAATCATCCGTGTAACAGAAAATGGATCTAACTGAATCTTGTATTTGGCCTTGGGTTGCCACCTTTCATACTGGAAACTCAATGTTTTTCGATTGTTTCAAGAGCTTTTTGTGGGGCCAGAGAAAATGGATCTGAAATCAAATACATTTAAATATAAACATCTGAAGCACTATATAACTAAAACAAAAATGACAATCTTGAAGAAGAAACGGATGTGCTAAATGATTAAAACCTACGATCTAAGCTTATAGATCTGAGATGAAGTATAATTTCCTCTCCCTTAATTATAGCAAAACAACTTTTCCCAATTGAAACCTTTTGTTTTCTATAATTAACATTGCTAACTTGCAATACTTATCATAATTATCATGCTCCCACTAACATGATGATTATTAGCATAACACTTATGCTCCCACTAGCTTTGACATGTACTCAGAAATCAGCTAGACTTCTAGAAATCAATACTTCATTGACTTTCTTACCAAAGTTCAGATTTCTGATACTAGATTGTTTTGATAAGACTTTATCTAAATCATACACCTTCCCTTAGATAGCACACTTGTGTGTCTAAACAATTATGAAGAGGGATTCCATAATCATAATGGTTAGACCTTTTTGCCACTTCTCACAAGTCCAGGTTAGTGTGCCGGTAAACCACACACGCTCCACTAACGACTTTGAGAATGCAAATATCACAATTGCTATCTAGCTAAAATCTACTTAGTGAAAGTGTTTCCTCACCATCATTTTCATGAATTGGAGAGAAACCTTATGACACTTAGATTTAATGGTGTATGTGTTCTTATCCATGTGCATTGTCAAAACCATAGTCACAAGACAAGAATAATGACAAATCCAAACTCATATGGATTGAACTCAATCTTAACTTCTTGCCACCTGGCAACTCAAGGGCCTGCCATTGCTTCCAAGTTGTTGTGCAACTAATTGAGAACTCTAAGAACTCATATGCAAAGCCAACTTTAACTGGAATGGGCATAGAATATGTCAACACGATATGTTATAAACCTCAAGTCATGTGCTAGTGAAGAACTTCAGGTTTTATTCTTGATTAGTTCTTGAGACTTTCAAGACCTTTAAGACTCCCACTGTCCTCTTGACATATAAGAATTTCTTGTCAGTTATTCAAGAGATAGTGTGGATTCTTATCAAGACAAAAACTTCACAAAATTGGCCTAAGTTGGTTTTTATTTTATCCAAAACATCACAAATTACCAATTTCAAATGTACAAGAGTAGAAAACTTTTACTCTTACATTTGATAAGTGTTTTAAACCTTCTTTAAGACATGTCACTCAAGTTACAATCTTGGAGTATGACTCTAAGACTTGTATTGGAACGAAGTATGACTCATCTTCTTGATTTAACCATTTCAACAATTCAAGTTCCTCTTCTTAGTCATAAGAATACACTAAGATTTCATTAGAGAACTAACTTTGATATGGTTTCTTAATCATTAAGATGATCACTAAAACTGATACTAAAGTACTCTCCCATCTTTTCAGATTTGAGAAACTTTTATCCTTCTGCCTAAGTTGATTCTTCTTATTCGCTCTACCTTACATTGAAACTTTTCCAATGTCTCAGAATTATACTTTAGTCTGTAAGGATAACCATATTTACTAAGCTTTAGTAAATTATGACGAATAATCTTATCGATCTTTTGTGGTGGACTTAATCAGTGCACAAGAATGTGTACTCGATCCCTTAGTCCGTTACTTGACTCACATATCCATGTGAACAAGTAGTTAGTCTTAATTTTCCAATACTTGAAAGTTCTCATTCATCATGCTATACAAATTGCATGATCCCAAGTTCCGGTCCAATTGAAACTTGGGTGATGAGAATCTTTCCTTATTTGGTAAATTTAGACATTACCACAAATGAAAGAATCAATTTCATACTTCCACTCTTGCTATTAATGGAATCTTATAAGAAACAAAAATTTCCACAGATG
The DNA here is from genome assembly GCF_002870075.4 of Lactuca sativa. Classification (NCBI taxonomy): domain Eukaryota; kingdom Viridiplantae; phylum Streptophyta; class Magnoliopsida; order Asterales; family Asteraceae; genus Lactuca; species Lactuca sativa. The sequence continues at coordinate 76,816,290 of NC_056624.2, read as the reverse complement.
CCATTGTAAGGATATTTTAAAATAAATAAAATCAAAATTTTTCTTTTATTTTAAAACTTTGCGGAAAAACTTATCCTTACAATCCATATGAAAAATTGTTGTTATCTATTCCTAAGCAATATCTCATAACTCCTAAGAAGTAGCTCAAGAATCTGATCTTCAAGCTACACGATAGAAATCCATCTACGCGATCAGATTCAGCATATTCTTTCTTTAAGTTTCTTTACTTTTCTTTGATTCTTAAAACATCACCATGTGACCCAGTCACATCATGTATCAAGAATCTCATAATAGAAACTTAACAGAGTTAGATAGTGGACTTTACCTGAAGTAGAGTCAAACTTATTGACTTTGACATCCTTAGGTAAATTTGGCAGCTTCGCAACCAATGCCCCTTTCTTTGGCAATATAAACATATGGACCCTTTGATAATGGTACACGGTACTATCATGGACTTAGCTTTTCTCTTTACCATTTGGTCAACCGAGTTGACTATGGCCGATCCCTTTCCATTGGGAAGATAGAGCTTTACTGGATATCCAATGTCATCATTGTCAATGTCCACAAAGTTTTAGGAAGTTGATCTTAGCAAATGGATAAGATCATTAAGGGTCTTGTCTTAGTCTGTTTCATAGGAGTCCCAAAGGAGCTCACTATGTGGCTTAGAAAGTGATTGAACCACCAACTTTCTCAAGACTTTGACACCCAACTCTCCCGGCTTCTCAATATGTGACTACATCTCTAAGATGTGATCACACCTAGACCTTGCCTTGCCAATAGGGCCTGAGTGACCTTAAACTTTTCAAGAACTTGTGGATTGGGGAGAATAATTTGAAGAGGTGAAAGAAGTATGATATCCATGAGACATCATCTTCATTAGGAAAACTTGTTTCAAGGGATTTGGGAAGATCATAAATGTCTAATCCTGACATCTTTTGGGAGATATTCAAGATAGTTGATCTTAAGTCCTTAATATGACACCCAATATGAAATATTAAGGCTAGGACCCAACAAATTATTTTATAACTTAGAAGAGGTATGCCGTAATCCAAGCTATAAAATATTTGAAGGTAGGCGAATGACGATTCACCAATTTCCACCAAGATAAACGAAATGTATTATTAGGTTTTAATTGGTTTTGAAACTCCTAGATCTTTTGAGATTCATTGAACTGTTCAATGGCATGTTTCAATCTCGAGTGTGCCCTTCAGGTTTTGTGACTGGGATGCCGAGGATCACAAAACAAGGTGTGAATTAACCATGCAAATTACTTGGTACCCTTAAGTGTTTACCCCTCAATCGATGTGCTGGTTAACCACACACGCTCCATCGATACTATGATAAACATTAAGTTACCCTTTGCCTACCTTGTTGAATACGAGTTAGTGTGCCGGTTAACCACACACGCTCCAATAACCGACTTAAACAAAGTGCAAATTGTAATTTCATGGATTAGCACCTTATTCACATTTTCCTAAGTAACTAAGATTGGTTATTATTAAGAGTTTAATTACTTAGTATTTATCATTAATACTTTTAATGAAGGGAGAATTATAGTCCTGTCAAACCCGTTCGGCTAACGACCCTCCACCAGTCAAGCAAGCGGTGGGTGAGAGTGGACACCCATTAAGTTGTCATTTTATAGGCAACAACCTTATACCCACCTTATAGACCGGCTTCGTGAATGAGGCGTAGTAGCGGTAAGACTGACTTTACTCTTATATATATATATATATATATATATATATATATATATATATATATATATATATATATTATTAACTTATAATATTATAAAGTATAAGGGTTGAATTTTAACTTTTAAAATTCTAAGGGCTAACTTGGAATTAAAGTATTCATAAGAGAAAACTTTACAAATTCCAAAACTTGAGGGAAAGTTTTGAAACTATTCAAAACTAATTAATTCCATAACTTATCTGTTTAAAGTAGTTTTAATCCAAAAACTCTTCAAGTTCCATAACTTGAGGACAAGTTATGGAAGACTTTAAACTAATAAAAGAATTAACTTTTCTTTATTTTATAACTTATGGAATTAATTATGGTTACACTCTTTTTATTTATTTATTATTTAATGAAGAGACTCTTGGTCCTCCATAACTTGAGGACAAGTTATGGAGTCATAAAACAATTTAATTAGAACTAGACTCTTCATTTTTGTAACCTTTGCCAACTTTTATGAGTTTTATGAAACTTAAATGTTACTTTTAATTGAGGACAAGTTACAAAAACACATTTTAGAATCAACTCTTAGATTAATTTGCATTGAAAACAACTATTTCACTCAACCTTTCTATTAATCTAAGCAACTCATAAGAACAAGATAATTCAAATCAAACTTTTTCATGTAATTAGTCTAAACCTTAAACTAATACAAAACATGAATCTATTGACAATTATCTTTGAAATTGGATTAGCATGAACATTACCACATCAAAAACAAGTTTAAAAGTTCAAAAACATCTTAGGGTAATGTTCCTAGTCCAATTCCAGCCAAAAAAGTCGAATTTATGCTGTCTGGGGGTCCAACTCGTCGAGTGCATGAACCAACTCGGCGAGTTGGATCGATTTGATCACTTTTTAGGCATGGAATCGCCGAGTCTCCTAATGGACTCGCCGAGTCTGATGATCAGACAACAACAATTTCGATTTTTTAAGCAGTTTTTCAAGTATAACAAGAAAACAAGCCTAGGCTTTGATACCACTGTTGGGTTATGAGCATTCTAACACTCCTAAGTGTACATGCAACCCTAAATACCTTGGATCTATGTTTTCTCTATTATACATGCAAATAAGAACTTCCAAGGTATTATCCTAATCTAGCATACAAAACAATGAGTGTAACAAGATAGAATACATACCTCTTTGATGTAGGAAGCCTTCATGAAGCTTGAGTGCCTAGTGCCCCAAGTGTGACACCTCAAATGGTTCACACAACACCAAATACACTTGGAATAACTTGAGAGAATTCTACACTTCATGAAAATCGGCTAGCCCTCTCTAGAATGATACTAGTCGTCGATTTTGTCAAGAATAGGATCTTTATATAGTGTTACAATTAGGGTAAACCCTAATTGTCATGACTTTCCATTTCCTTGGATCCATAGGTTCAAATACACCATGGAGCATCCATGGACCATCCTATGGGTTTTAGCCCAACTTGATTATCCATGGAGCATTAGCCCACTATACAAGTATGGATGATTTACACAATCAACCCATATATTTAATTAGTCTTCTTTTGATCACTTAATTAATCCTAGATTAATTCTTGATCAATACTAATTAAATAAACTTATTATTCTTATTATTAATATACTAGAACTTATAATATATTAATAACCATAAGTGTCTTATTTCTCCCATTATAGTCTATCCAAGTGCATGATGCCATGCAACCCAAATGGACCATGCTGGGTCGGGTCAAGTCTTACCAATTATAGTTATGGACTTAGACATTAATCCAACATAACCACCCAGCACCAACATAGCATTTGTTTTCAAATGCATAGCTGTATTAGCAATGAATTATCACTGTTACAAGAACAACATGATAAGATTTGTATATCACAGCAACAACAATATGCTGTTGGGTTTGGCATATAGCAACAACAGCCTCCAGCAAATCTCTAAAGCGAACTACTTTGATAACCATGTGAACTCCAACTAATAAAACTAAATCACCCACTACAAGCTTTTTGATTAATAAATGTTGGTGCAAGTCACTCAGGCATGGCAAAATACAACTTTATGTGGCAAGCACACATGATAACAGGTCACCCTACTCATCTAATCAATATTAGTGGGAAACTAATAGGTCAGATAGATGCAGGAATACATCTTGTCTGATAGCAGATTATCTCATAAGCATATAAAATGAAAAAGGAAATCGAAAATGATAAAAGGGTAAATGCAGGAAACAATAGATTACCCAGTCCTTAGTCCGCCATTTGGAGACCAACCCACTTAACCCTCAATTAGTTAGGTATGCTAAATAAATTAATTAGTTAGGTATGCTGAATAACATAATGAGATTAACATTAATGAGATTAACTTAATAAAATAACATATGAAACTAACTAACTTAATGAAAGATAATGTTTTACATAAACAAAAATAGATTACAAGTAATGAAAACAAACATTTAACCCTCAATTAGTTGGGTATGCTAAATAACTTAATGAAATTACATATGAAACTAGGTTACATGCTCTATAGGTTTCTTCTTTTTTCTCCCGCAATCAGAAATTTTAAAAGTAACATCTCATATGCATTTATTCAAACAGGTTACCTGCTCTCATGGTTCATGAGTGAACAAATAAAAAATTTCCAAATTCACCTTTTTTGTGCTCAAAGCATTTGTCTATGGAGAGTGATCTCAATAAGGTAAATCAAGTAATTCTCATGAACATTAATAATAAACTTTTCTAATTTCTTCAGATACAACACAAAGGGATGAACTCACATGGAGTCGTGAGCTTTGGCAAATCGGATCTGATTAGCAAACCATGGGAAGGCAAGAAGTAGGCGATATGGAGAACATTGGTCAGCAGAGTAAGTCAACGACTGAGAATGAGTTGTAGTGGTGTTGTTGAGGTGTGTCGAGATCATGATAAACATACCTTAATCAGCCCTAGGGCTTGGAAACTTGAGCCGTCATTCCAGTCTCCGGTGAGGTGAGGTGAACCTAAGGTCTTCGGTGGAAAGAGGTGAGCTGAGGTCGCTTGCAGGTGAGCCGAGCCGAGGTGGAGGCGGTGGAGGTGGTGGAGGCGGTGGAGGTGCAGGGTTATTCCTGGGAGATTTGCGAGGAGGCATCTTTCAGCTATAAGTTTATAAAGATAAGAAAAATTGTAAGAATCCATTTGTAATAAACGTGAGAGTTTCACATGGACTAACTAACCATAGCCCAACTATTGAATGAGTGTTTGAAAACATAGCAAGTTTGTGACAACCCAAAATTTCCATTTGTAACTCCTTATTTGCTTAAATTCTAATTTCGGGACGAAATTCCTTCTAACGGGGGGATGATGTGACAACCCGAAATTTCCATTTGTACGAACATTATCTATTCAATAGAAGCTAGTCCAGTTTCAGTGATTTTCATACTTTTCCGAACAAGTTTGTGTACATTAGGGTTTACATTTAAGGAGATATCAGGAGTGTGGATGCTCCTGGTTTTGTGAAATTTGAGCATATCAAGTTTCATAATGTTACAGTCCAATATCCAGAATAAAAATATTTTCTGCCAAAATATTTCAGGACTATAAATAGATTTCTGAATTAAATTAATTCATTATTCACAATTCCAAATAGAGAAAAGCCACTTTCTCTCTCACGGATCTTCGGGTTTTCATCCCATATTGTGAGTCTACTTTCCTAGATGTGTTTCATTACTTGTTATATGCTTTATAACATCATTTACTTGTCAAAAATGCAAGATCCGGGAGTTTACCGCCCAAGAACGTTCTTGGGGAGTAAACTCCAAAATGGAGCTTTAAGGCTACCTAGTCCCGATTCCTTGTTAGGCAAACTATTTAGGACTTATTGTAGGATCTTTAGAGGCTAGAAATCATCCAAGATCATAAGTCTTTTGGAGTTTACGGCCCAAGAGTTCTTGGACCGTAAACACCATTTCCAAGGGCCAAAGTGAGCCCTAAACCACCCTTAAGGCTTAAGGCATTTACCCTCTAATGTTGTAGCTAATTTGGACATCAAAACACTTCAAAATCATGGGGTTATAGGATTTTACGGCCAAGGATATCTCTTGGGCCGTAAACCCCTTTTTCTAGGGCAAAATGTACCCTAAACAACCCTAAGGCCTTAAGACTATTACCCTTGAATACATAGGACTTGAATGAGGATTAAACTACATAAGAACCATCCCTTAAAGGGAGTTTACGGCCAAGGAACATCACTTGGGCCATAAACTCCAAGTAAAGGCACAAATGTGTGCCTAATGTCCCCATTAGCCTTAGATAAAAACATAGAAGCTATCCTACATGTGCAAGTGCCTCAAATGAATTAAAACCAACACCCCATAGGAGTTTACGGCCGTAAACTCTAGGGAATATGGTCATTAGGCCATAAACTCCTCTATGGAGCATTCTAGGTCCTTAAACTACTTCAAGGATTATTCCAACAAAGCTAGGCTTATTCTAGGATCAATATAGCACCTTAAAACACCCAAAACCACCAAGTGAGGAGTTCACGGCCATAAACTCATGGGTTTACGGCCGTAAACTCCAAAGGTGGGGTTTTTTGGGTGGTAAACTCTTATACAAGGTCATTAGTGCATTAAACCCCTTTTGCCTTGTCCCGTATCGACTTAGATGCAACCCTTAGGACCTATAACATTCATACAAAGTGTTTTCATGTTCCTAAGTGTCCCAACTTATTTGTTAAGTTATTATTTGGCTAATTAGTTATATATATGCTTATTATATGATAACTAGGCTCATGCGTGTAAACAAGTCTCCGTTTGCCACCTAGCACGGTACCCGACACTTCAATTCAAACAACTCACCACAAGTGAGTTCATACCCCTTTAATCAACCTTTGAAATGATTTTAAATGTTTTAAATACTTTATGGGGGGGGATACAAGTTAAATACTTATAGTTATTGCTTCAATCACATGTGATTGCATTAATCACATGTGATTAATAACTAGAAAACCAATGATTTATTCACTGTTCAAACTGTTTATCAAACTGTTTTACTACAAAATGTTTTACAAACTCCTTTACTTTTCAAACTTATTTACAACTGTGATTCAAACAAATGTTCCTTATACTTAAACTGTTTTATCAAACTTATGCCTTCAAATTGTTTTAAAGATTGATATCAAGTAAATCTTTTCTTGAACTAATATTTATGTTTAAAATGTCTTATAAGAACTTATTTATGCTTTTATATTATAAATTGCATGCCCATATATGTATAGATATATAAGTAATGTTTAAAGGGCTTAGGAAGGCCATCCACCCTATTTCCTTTTCCTCGATTTGGATGTGGTCTGGTGGGATTTTGGGTGACCATCCGAGGGTCGTTTCAATATTAGTTATATATCATGTATACATGTATAGACATAAAAGTACTTCCATATTCATACTTATTAGTACATCAATAGTTAGTTACCATTGGGGTAACACAGGATCATACTATTACAACTGCGAGATCAATGAGTCAGTTCATTCATGAGTCCATATACAACTATACTAGAAACAGAACATATACAATTATACTAGAAGGAGAACATATACAACTATACTAGAAACATAACATATACAGTTATACTAGAAGGAGAACATATACAACTATACTAGAACGAGAAACATTACATATACATGAATACGTTAACAATTGTGATCCACTGTGTCGGAGCTTGCCTTAAATGTCATGGCCCAAGTTGTAGCCAGAGTTCTCTTGGAGGGAGAGCGTGAGTTTGCGTATAGATCTATACTGGATTGACTATCCTACACCTTGCTGCTAGCTACAGCCGGACCTGCAGGTCTACGGGTGCCAAACGTCATTCCGTTATTACGACCATTCATTATGTCGTTGTTACCAGTCGATAGCATGGTGCAATTTATCACATTATACCTTAATATAAATCCGGTTTAAGGTAGTTAGTACAACAGTAGTTCCTATTATATAAAACTACAGTACAACAATGATTTACCCATTACATATTTTAGTGATAACCTCACTTAATCATTAATGTACAAACTATATTTTATTAAATGATAGTTACATTTGGTAAATTACTCACTTTTACAACAAACGAGCATACAAAACAGTTAGGCCTTGGTAGAAGGCTACTCTAATAGAAAATATAGGATTTTCTGAGAGATTCAAACTTTTACAAATACTTTCAAACACTTACATACATTTTTGGCAAAGTTATACATTGAGACAGGTTTAAACATTTTTGACAACAAACATTGACACTAAAATACTTATGAACTCACCAGCTTAATGCTGATAAACTCTTTCAAAATAACTTGTATTCTCAGGTCATCAGTAGACAGGTACCGATGCCAGCTTTTGAGAAGATGGAGCGTATTCAGGACTCATCTTATTATTTTGATTTACATTATTTTGGTGTCTATAACTGTACAGAACACGCTTGTATTAAAATTATATATTTAATGCAATGGATAATGTTGTTTGCTTATTTACATTTACTGTGTTGTGATACTAGACATGACGTCCTCCGCCCCAGAACGTTTCCGCCGTTCTTGGTTTTCGGGTGTGACATGATCTCCGCAGGAGAATCAACCCCAGAGTCGTCGGCGAGCAGCGGTACGTCTTCGATCTGTGAATTACTTTAAAAATTAATTTATATTTATGTATAAGATTAAAAATTGGGGAAAACACTTAAAAGTAATTATAATAACTCCCATATTGAAATAGGTCACAAAATTCAAGAGAACTAAGAGATTTGTTCTAAGAAGCTATGATGGCTTAGGATGCACATTAAGGGTTGTGCATAGCTAAGATTTTGCAGACTTAGAGTGAGTGATTCCGCCTTAATTTTTGTTCCTTGTTTGGTTGTGGATTTGAGGCAGAGTTACTCAGTCGACCGCCTTATTTATCTTAATTATTCATAGCTTGTATATGACAGGCGATCATAGTGGTACCAAAGAGAATCGTAGTCTAAAGTATCGACACCAGTTATCAAAACACTTTCATTTGTATGTACTCGCTCATAGTGGTACGACACATAGAAGTGTTAACATCAAGGGGAAAACAGAAAGCACTAAAACATTTACAAAGAGTACATTGTCGAAAACACTAGGAGTACATTGTCGAACACTTGCGGTACATCATCTTATAATAGACGTTTCTTTCAAATCGGCCAAAATTTGTTCAGTCTAGAGTCCGTTACTATCATTCTTCATGAGTTGGCGTGGTCGTCACCATACTAAGGTCAAATGTTTCTATCGCCTCGACCGTTAAGTGAGCGAAACCTTCTTCATTTGTATCGACAGTCCGACCTAAACCTAAGTTTTGTCTTTCGTATTCTAAACCTCAAAGTACTCGTGCGAAGGGTACTTTGTCCTCCGAAGCCTTGCCGCCGTATGTTCCACAGACTGTCACGAGATCCCACTCGTCCAGCAGACCAAGTTCGAGCACAGAGGCTAAGGACGAATATAGCCCACCAATTACTATTCAGTGTATACGCGAGAGTGGTATATAATTATGATTACACAGATCTAGTATGTGTGTTTCCACCCTATCTCCTTTTCCTTGTTTGGTTACGGACCTGGGGCAGAGTCGGACATCCGACCGTCTAACTAATATTAATTATATACGACTTATATACACGAGGTAATGATAGATGGACCAAAGGACGAATCCTATCATGAACACTAGGGAAAAGTTTCCAGGTCTACGAGTGGGTATTCTGCAAATCAGAGGAGCACAACCCCAGTAGTATTGTAAGAAAGCTAATTTCGGGACGAAATTCCATCTAATGGGGGCTGATGTGACAACCCGAAATTTTTTTCTTTGAAAGCTCAGTCAGTCAACTCAGCTGAATGTCAGACTCACTTCTAATGAGTTCTAGCCTTGTTAAAGGTCATTCTAAGGAGTTTTTGCCTGGTACACTTAAGGAATAAGTGTTTGGAAGTATCTGTGGAAGTTCTAAGCCACCCAACAAACCGTAAACCTCTTCATGAGGAGTTTACGGTCAGGGTGACCGTAAACTCCCTCCTATATATATATATATATATATATATATATATATATATATATATCATGATCATTTTTGATCATTTCTTCCATTTCAAGCCTAGACTTCCGTTTTTTCTCTCAAGTATCAAAGGAAGTTTGGTTCCAAATCTTCAAGCAAGTAAGTGATTCCTTCCTTTGGGTGTTAATCCTCCCTATATCCATGATTCACTCTTGATTCATCCATGGATTTCATCTTTTTATCTAGATCTTCAAGAATTCTCAAGAACACCTTAGTGTTTTGGACCGAAAACACACTCCTTTGTCTCCAAGTCGTGAGTACCTTCCTCCTATACTTGTATCTAGTTAGGATTCTTGTTTATGGACTTGAAATCATCACTTTATCCAAGAACAAAGGTGTTTATGGTCTAAATGTATCTCCTTAGACCATAAACCCTAATGAAAGGTGCATTAGAGACCTTAGACCCTCTTAAAGCCTAGAATGGAACTTAGAACCCTTCGAAATGCATGGAAATCATCCTACGCGTAAAAGGATGTGAGTTTACGATGGTAAACTCACTAGATTGTAAACCTTATGACCATAAGGTCATAGGACCGTAAACACATGGGACCGTGAATCCTTTGGACCGCAAACTCAATGAACCATAAACACCCTTGACTGTAAAACCATGGTCGTAAACTCGTGGTAGTCTCATTCCACTTTCCTTTGATGAATCACATGTGATTCCAACACTTGGACAAAGGGTTTCCTAGTCCCGTGAGGTGCTTCTTTGCATTTGGTTGCTTCTAAACACTAAATTCAAGCCAATATATTCCATGATATATCAGTTAGGACTCGTTTGTGACTCGGTACTTCATTCGTGGAACTTCTCATCCTTACGCTCATAGTCGTTTGAATCACCCACATCAAGTGAGTTCATACCCCTATAATGAATCTTTTAACTGTTTTAAATGCTTTTAATGGGGGAAATACAAGTTGAACACAATGATAATTGTGTAAATGTTTGTTATAAACATCTTTCCAAAGATTTCTTATGTCTTTTATAAGTAATCAAAACATTTCAAAAACTCTTTTGAAGTTATGTTACTTTATTGTTTAACAAAACTCCGTTTTTAAAGTACAAGCATAACATAGTAGTAAAATGAGTCTTTTCAATAACAGTTCAAGTAAAACACTAGTAAACTATAAAAGGTATACTTTAGAGGTTCAGTTCATACTAGATACTAGAAGATACTATTATGAGAAACAGAACGAATATACTATGATGAGAAACAAAGACATCATACTACATACTAGATAGAGAGAACATACACTACACTAGTACATACAATACATATACAAGAATACAATAACATAAATGTGAGTCACTATTTCGGGGCATGGCATCACTATTATGGCTCATTTTGTAACTAGAGTCTCTTGGAGGGAGAGTGTGAATTTATGTATATATCTATACTGGACTGACCGTCCTACACCTTGCTGCTAGCTACAGTGGGACATGAAGGTCTACGAGTGACAAAATGTCATACCATTTCGACGTCTTCGAGCCTCGTGTTTTACTAAGTCGATCAAGTATGGTTACAACATATCACATTTTACCTTATTTAATAGTTGATTTAAGGTAGTTAGTACAACAGTAGTTACTATATACCATACTAGAGTACTTATATTTTCTCATTACTTTCATATTGTGACAGTTCCACTTCAAAGTTAATGCAAACTATTTTTGAGTCAAGATAGTTATAAACTAGGGAAAACTTACATCTTTTCAAACGACAAACAGAACAGTCGGGTCTAGTACATTCAGTAGAAAGGGACCATAATGTTAACCTTATGAGTTCTTAATGTATAAAATCATGGGATATATATCAATAGGATCTGATAGGTAATAAGATGTGTGCTTTCCGCTACATTTCATGTTCCTCGTATGGTCGTGGGCTTAGAGCGGATTCACCCAGCCTATTATCCATTCGATCTTAGTTATATATATGTTCCATATATATTAAGTCATCATAAGGGGTACCAATTATGCGTCATGTCATAGGACACTAATTTAATGCACAATTTTCTAGTACAAAACATACCTTTAAAATCAGAACTTTTGGTATACAAAACCAGAAACTTACCAGTAAAGGGTTTAATCCATTTTATTAAACTGGTATAAACTTAAAAGGACCTTAGGTGGTTAACTCTATAATACCTTGCTTTGTATATCAGGGTTATATATAATTAATACCCGATAGGTAGTTGATGTGTGCTTTCTGCCTCATTTCCTGTTCCTCGTTTGGTTGTGGGCTTAGGGTGGATTCACACAATTAACTATCTACTCGATACTAGATTATATATAGCTAGTATAAACTAAGTGATTATAGAAGGAACCACTATGGTTACTATTTTATTATAAGAAATAAGGGTTTTCTTAAAGAATCTTTTCATCAAATATAAAGGAACTATTACAGTTAACTCCATGAGTAACAAGTGAATACGCTAGGGTTATATACAACAATGATCTAACAAATAACGGGATGTGTGCTTTCCACCTTACTTCATGTTCCTTGTTTGGTTGTGGGCTTAGGGAAGATACACACAATCGATTGTTTGTTTACTCGGGGTTTTATATAACTTGTATCCATTTAGTACTCATAAAAAGGATTGTAGAGTCATTTTTACTTATCTTTCATTAAAGCAGGAAATATAGGATTTTTTGGAGGAACAAGTGAACTTTTCTAAACAGAACTTACAAACTTACTCTATCTTTCTACAACGTACTTACATCACTAAAATCTTATGAACTCACCAGCTTAATTGCTGATCAACTCTTTCAAAATAACATGTATTCTCAGGAAACTAGTAGACATGTACTCGCACTGGAAATTCAGAAGATGGAGCATTATAGCTTCAAGTCTTGTTTTGTTATTTGCATATGTATTCTATGTTTTGTGAACACATACTTTGTAAACACTTTCTTTCTAATGAAATGGTTATTCATTACTTTGATTACTATGATGAATGCCTTCTGATACTAAACATGACGTCCTCCACCCTGAACGTTTCTGTCGTTCCGGTTTTGCGGTGTGACATACCGCGCCAGCTCCTTTACTTTCGCTGAAGAGGTACCTGAAACCAAAAATGTAAACTGTAAGCACGATGCTTAGTGAGTTCCCCCATCGTACCACATACCATACAATCACATAACACGCATACACTGTCAGGCATATCTGGGTGTCCGGCCTACCCCTTCGGTCCTGTCGACCGGATACCGCCTAGTATATCTAGATGTTGTCCTCCCCTTCGGTCCTATCGACCGGATACTGCCTAGCATATCTGAGTGCTGGCCTACCCCTTCGTTCCTGTCGACTAAATACCGGGGACTGTTTCACCCCTCTACTACTACCACATAACATGTATCACATAATCATATTCTATCTAGTATAACTGGGTATGACTACCCCTCTTTGGCCCTATCGACCGAAAATCATGGGGACTATCTCCCCTGCTACTAGTGGTATATAACATCATATCATACTGGCACATAACGTATCAGGTAGTAGCAAACCTAGATGAGTATCACAAAGAAAATCAACTAACATACAACTCCTACTGGTGGGCCAACATTATGGCCGTAGAGCCACCGCTACTGGAAGGTAACTCACCTCGTACGAGTAGCTGCTGATAACTTGAGCGGGAAATCTTTGTTTGCGGCTGCTCCGGAAATCCTAGGACTCTAATCCCCACAAAACACTCAGTCAGAACCTGATATCTACTCTTAGGGTAAAATGACTATTTTACCCCTAACCAAGTCAAAGTCAAAGTCAACTTCCAGTTGACCTGACTCGCCGAGTTGGGCCGCCAACTCGTCGAGGTCCTATCCTTTTAACTGTCCTCATCTACGACTCTACTCGTTGAGTTTAGGAATGACTCGACGAGTTCTCCTTCTATACGAACATCGAATGAACCTTCATCTGACTCGCCGAGTTGTATGAACAACGCGTCGAGTTCATCCTCATCTGTCACACCCCTAAACCGGAACGGCGGAAACGTTCGGGGGCGGATGACTTCATGTGGTAACGTAACAAATGAATACATAGTAACGAAAGCAATACAACCATCATATATATAATTAAAAGTTTACATTGTTAAAAGGTACATGTTGAAAACCAATTACAATATGATGCCAAAATATGAATTTAAACTGTAGCCGCAACGTCCCTTCTTCAAAAGCTGTTTGTTACCTGTAATTACTGAATCCCTGGGACATACAAGTAGTTTTGAAAGAGTAGATCAGCATTTAATCTGGTGAGTTTCATAAGTATTAAATGATAACGGTTGTATGAAATGAAATGTTTCGTTTTTGTTTGTTTGTTCCTAGAAAATCCCATATTTTCTACTAGTATAAATTAGCCTTCTATCAAGACCAATGTTTGTTTCTAGAAAATGTATGTACGTATAAAATTTCCAATACGTCTGCAAAACCCCGTAAATCAATGTGTTTTTAATACTCCATGTGAGTTTTATAACCATGATATTGACTAGAAATGCCTATACACAACGTTCTTCAGGCGTTGGAATGTTCTGACTTTTGTCACCCCAAATGGTGTACTGTAGCTAACAGTCAGGGCACGGGGTTGTCAAGCCTGTATAGATCTATACACAAACCCCATGCTCCCCCTCCAAGGGATTCTGGTATATAATACAGGACTTGAAATGTGTACTCGAACGTACGTGAAGTTAATGTCTCACAAAACTTAGTATAAAAACAAATTTACGTGTAAAAATGTTCGTTCGTTCTTGTATGTGAAAGTGACTTCCTGAAAATAGTGTTTCTAGTATGTAAAAGTTCGTAATGTTCTCGTAAAACTATACCTATTATCGTTTTCTATAAGAGTGTCTCGTTTGTATATTAATCCCTAGTAAAATGCTCACTTGTTATGAAAAGTATAATTTTTATAGTGTCTAAGATGGACACATATACATACAGTATAAGAGAGTGTTTGATTTATACATATGTAACAACATTTTTCATTTCAAAAGATATGATGTTATCGTGATATATTTTGCATACGAAAGTTTCCCTATAATAGTTATAAATCACATATGATTTCGTTGATAAAAAGGTGTATAATGAAACTTTATATAACACACGATAATAATTGTGTGTTTTACTTGTATTTCCCCCCTTAAAAGCATATAAAAACATTAATAAAACATTTTAAAGTGTGGATTATGAGGGTATGAACTCACTTGAAAGATCGGAAAAGGCGAGATGAAAACCGAGCAGAATTTCGACTCGAGAAAGCGGATTTTCTTGGGATTCTCAGGAATCTCGGGAGCACAAACGACCTTCGGGACTTGAGCAAGGAAATCGGGGCTTCGGGATAGTACGTGCACAGAAAACGAGGCAAAAATGCAAGAAATATGAGAGGAATTGGCCCTTTTCTTCGGAACCCTCACATCCCTTTTATAGGAGGTGGGAACCGCCTCGGTACACTGGGCGTACACGAGTACGCTGGGCGTACGCGTGTGTCATGCGTGACCGCTTCCTCGACTGCCTCGGACCTTCGGATGGGATAGGGCATAGCCTCGCATAGGGGCGACGTTGACGATCCGAGGCCTAGGCCTCGAGTACGCTGGGCGTATCTCGGATCGGCCTGGTGACTCCTCCTTCGGATAATACCAAGATTAAATAATAAAATTTATATTTTATTTATTTAATAAACTTCAAAAATTCATATCTCCTTCATACGAACTCCGTTTTCGACGTTCTTTATATCCACGCGTAGGTGAGACCACGCTCTACAACGTTCGTTTAGATTCCGTCGGCAAATTTTGAGATTATTTTTATTATTTATTTTTAAAAGGTCGCGGTAAGAAAATTTCGTTAGAAATTCATAACTTCATTATCTGACCTCTGTTTTTGCTAGAATTTTTACCGTTACAAAACCATTGTCGAGACCTTCTATTCTCATTTAGGTCATTCCGGCCAAAAGTCGCTCGATCTCCGTTTCGAGTTTTTAGCTGTCTGTCGCTAAGCCAAACTTGGAAAAATCATAACTTCTTTATTCGAAGTCAGATTTGGGCGTTCTTTTTATGTACGATCACGGTTTAATGTCATCTAACATAGTAGGTAATTAATTTGAGATTTTTGGACATTTTATTTTCGAAGTTAATTTCATTATATCAAAAGTGGTTACAATACTTGACTTTTTAGGTCATTACATAGAGATGAAATATCGGGTTGTCACATCATCCTATGAACCAGTCATGTCCTCGACTCGCCGAGTTGTATGAACAACTCGTCGAGTTCATCTTCAAAGTAGGGAGATTGCGTTGGACTCGCCGAGTCGGCTCATCCACTCGCCGAGTCCTATAAACTCCAGGACTATGGCTTATCCCAACACGTTTCGGTCACTCCCCTGGACCCTATAAAACCTTTCTGACACTCAACTGGGTCTCTTTGAATCATAACAGAAAAGGGAAGCCTAACCTCGGACTCGCTGATTCCCAAGAACGACTCGCCGAGTCGATATTGTCACATCAAAAGTGGTTACAATACTTGACTTTTTAGGTCATTACATAGAGATGAAATATCGGGTTGTCACACATCCTATGAACCAGTCATGTCCTCGACTCGCCGAGTTGTATGAACAACTCGTCGAGTTCATCTTCAGAGTAGGGAGATTGCCTTGGACTCGCCGAGTTGGCTCATCCACTCGCCGAGTCCTATAAACTCCAGGACTATGGCTTATCCCAACACGTTTCGGTCACTCCCCTGGACCCTATAAAACCTTTCTGACACTCAACTGGGTCTCTTTGAATCATAACAGAAAAGGGAAGCCTAACCTCGGACTCGCCGATTCCCAAGAACGTATTGTCCAAGTCTATTTCTTTGATTTCTGGTGTACAACTCTTGTCCAAATGATAGATCTAGGTCCCTAAACTCGATCTAGCACGTAAAGTTACGAACTTTACATGCATGCATGGGACTTTGAGCCTAAAAGGCTCTAAAAGAGACTCTTAAGTTGCATGGGGGCTTCCATGGGTGCAAAATTAGCCGTTTTCTCCCTTGTAACTCCTTCATGGACCTAGATCCGAAGTGTCAACCCCTAACCATGCTTTCAATCATCGTTGGTTACCAAGAATAGCTTATAAAAGCCCTAATTCTCCCCAAAAAGGGATCTACCAAAAGAACAAGCAAGGTATCGACTTTATACCTTCTGGGAGCTGCAAATGATGCACAAACTTGAACTCCCTTGGTCTTCTCTTGATCCCTCAAGCCTTTCTCTTCCTTCTTATGTTCCAAACCACCAAAAACCACCACAAAGGCCTTAGATATTTACACAAATGATTAGGGTTTGATATGGAGAGTTCTGAGGGCAATAGGGATGAAGTGTGGCTGGATGAGATGCTTAATGTGACATCCCTAATTTCACGGCCAGAAAAGACCGATTTGTTTATGCTTTGTTTTATAAATCAGAGTGATCGTTTAAAGAAAACGGTTGTGGAGTTTGTTCCCAAAATAAAATATGATAACCATTTATCAAAACATTTCTCAAAGAGAATGTATTTCCAATAAATAATAAAACCTCGGGATGTCATGTTCCGATACAGACCAAAAGCATAAACAATATAAATAGACCTTACAATAGTTATTCAAGTACTGATCTATAATCCAAAACCTCTCGTCAAGTCCACCAACTTATACTCTTGTGTCATTACCTGTAATGCAAAGAAAACTGAGTGGGTCAGGCTTGGGAGCCTGGTGAGCATATAGGGTTTTCAACCCATAATAATATAATTATTATAATCAACCATCAAACAATCAACCCAATTACCCATCCCCATTATCTCCTTTATTTCTTAGGATTTTACCCTAAGAATTCAACTACCCGTCATTCATTCATTCCTAGGATTGACCTAAGGAATTAGCACAAAAATCTATTGCTACATAAGGCGCATCTACCAACATCATCCTTTAAGCGCCTCTGCCAGGATTACGTCATACATTATGAGGCGCGACTGCCAGGTTTATGACATTTTCTTTTAGGTGCATCTGCCGACATTATCTTATAAGCGCATCTGCCAAGATTACCCTATAAGCGCATCTACTATTATTATGACAATCTCTATTAGGCGCATCTGCCGACATTATCCTATAAGCGCATCTGCCAGGATTACTCTATAAGCGCATCTGCTATTATTATGACAATCTCTATTTGGCGCATCTGCCGACATTATCCTATAAGCGCATCTGCCAGGATTACTCTATAAGCGCATCTGCTATTATTATGACAATCTCTATTTGGCGCATCTGCCGACATTATTCTCCAGCACATCTGCTAATTTTATGACATTCTTTAATTGGTGCATCTACCAATATCATTCTTAATCATCTTTCATACCTCATCACTTTATCACATACCAACTATCTCATCTACCCATGTTCTACCCAACATATTTGTAGATATAGAATACACATACAGTTTAACTCATTTAAAAACTATATAAAACATTCATTCCATACTCATCTCAAATAAACAACAATATATAAACACATAGCACGTATTTTATACCAAATACTTCATATTTATGTGTTAGAAGAAAGTAACCATACACTCTCCCAAACATATACTTAATACATTCAAACAATACTTGTATTATACCCGTGTTTATGAAAGGGACTATACACCCACACATATAAACAACTTTATATTATACACGTAGCACGTATTTCATAGAAAATACTTAATGATTATGCGTTAGAAGAAAATAACTACACACTCACTTGATCAGAAGATGATCGGACAGCACTACGACTTGCAGAAGTAGTAATCCTCAGCAGATCTGGAAGATCTCTTCAAAAATCGAACTTCTCGCGGGCAGAGCTTCGGCTCGGGAACCGCACTTCTCGGGATCTTCGGGATCTCGGGACTCGCCTCGGGGATCGAGTATGATACCGGGGCTTCGGGGTATTTCTGGCACGCAAATCGATGCAAAACGGGAGAGAGAAGAGAGGAAATTGGCATTTGGGTCGGCTGCCCTCGCATCCTATTTATAGGAGGCTGGAGCCTCGGAGTATGCGGGGCGTACTGGTCCGAAAAACATCACTGTGTTCGTCATCCGAAGCCACTTGCTGTGAATGTCGACACTTCGGAGTACGCGGGGCGTACCTCGGATCAGACCGGTGACTCCTTCGGATAATGCTTCCGAATTAAAGATTAAAAACAAATACAAATTATTTAATAATCTTCGGAAATTCATATCTTCTTCATACGAACTCCGTTTTCGACGTTCTTTATATCCACGCGAAGGTGAGACTACGATCTACAACTTTTGTTTAGACTCCGTCGGCTAATTTTGAATTTTATTTTTATTATTTATTTTTAAATGGCCGGGACAGAAACTTTCATTAAAAATTCATAACTTCTTCGTTTGATGTCCGTTCTCGCCTAACTTTTTATCGATTCGATACCAACAATGAGATCTTCGATTCTCATTTAGATTGCTTCGGCTAAATACCGCTCTAACGTAAATTCACTTTTTACGTTGCATTGCGTCGTGCCGGTTCTGTCGCGAAACTTCGACGGGTCATAACTTCTTCGTTATCACTCGGATTTTGGCGTTCTTTATATGCACGGAAACCTTGTGACATATACTAAAACTTGGTTAAGATTAATCCTTCTAGATAATCTTCCATCAAAAAGTCATTTTTGACGCCTATCGTCTCTAAATTTACTAGCCCGGATCTAAGGGCGTTACAATTATCTCCCCCTTAGGATGATTACGTCCCGGAATCATCAACGAAATAGGACTTGCATAATGATTCCACACATTATTTATTCATCCTAGGTAATAACCGTAACTTCTATGTTTTCTCTAAAGAGTATTTAACTCTACGGATTTCTTGATCGCAGAAGATGCCCAAATCTTGCATCTGCTTATCGTACTATGTTGTACTTTCAATCGTAACCCTCGAGTTACCAAATAAGTCGTTATTATGGACTCCTTCTTCTTCTCAGGATAATTACTTTCATTTATCTATTGTAACAAACCGATGGGTCGTGCTCTATCGACCTCTCATCGCACGATGCGACGCTTAGACTCGGTCTTTAATAAAGTTAAATTCCAGAATGGAATATACCTTCCTTCATATTCTAATGTGATATAATCACATTTCAGCATGTAGCATTTCTACCTACAAACTTCTTTTAACAACGAGAGCGACACTATCAATCGCATTAACTTCAACCTTCTGACTTAAGTCAGATGTTACATCTAACTCGGTCCTCTAGACCACGTACATACTCCTCGCCGTCGAACTCAAATTTAAATATGACCACTATGGTCGGAACAAGAACCATATTACTAGTCATTACCAAAACAATGGTAATGACATACCAGAATAAAATGGAATCAATCACTAGCTTCTTGCTAACCTTGTGATTTTCCCTGATCCAAGTGCGAGTCCTGTGCTTCCGGTAGTATATGCATCTACTACCTTTCACACCTACTCATACTCGTCCCAAGTATTGTCTCGTAGTCTACCAAGTCACCATACAAGAAAATCAAACAATCATTCAACACATCAGTTAACAAAACTAGGGGTTATATAAATTCCTTGAAACGATTACACAAAAGTTCCAGTTCACCCTATACAATGCCTCTAATAGGCTACATACATGATACTTTTCATATCGCTACTTTATAACTTGATCTTTAGATATAAGATCCTTATTCCTGATTCCTTGCATTGCCATCTGCTTCATCAAGGATCATTTGAAACGCTCTTGCCTTTAGCTTTGGCGGCGCCTCTAGCCTTGCTGCTTGATTTTTCCTTGGGCAGTCTTGCTTGATGTGCCCCTCTTCTTTACATTCATAACACACCTTTTTGTTAAAAATACATTCATCGGCATAGTGCCCATGCTTTCCACACTTGAAACATGTCACCTCCACACCACATTTTCCTGAGTGCTTCTTTTTGCACTTATCGCACCACCTTGCCTCATCCCTTCCTCCTCCTCCAGACTTTGAGAATTTTCCTTTCTCATTAGAACCTGAAGTTCCTTCCAACTTTCTCTTCTCGCCAACTTCAACCTTACTGTCAGTCCTCCCCTTGATCATATTCTCAATAGACTTGGCAGCCCAAATAGCTGCCTCTAAGGTAGGTGCCTGACGTACTAGCACCGCATACTCCCAAGGGAGTCCCTTTGCGTACCGGTCGACTTTTGTCAGCTCGTCTGGGACGATACGTAAAGCAAACTCCATCTTGTCTGTGAAGGCATTAGTGTATTCATCCACTGACATGCTGCCTTTCTTCAATATCAGAAACTTATTCTCCAACTCCAATAGATTTTGAGCAGAGCAGAACTTGCGCTTGAATTGCACCAAGAACTCTTCCCAGGTCAGTTGCAGTGGCTCATTAGGACTTAGGATCTTCCCCAAAGTGTTCCACCAACGAACAGCCCCACCCCTGAACTGACGTCCTGCATAGATAGTTTGCAACTTGCCTCTACAGCTACAAGTCATGAAGGCTAACTCCATTTCAGAAATCCAATCGATAACTCCAATCGGATCCTCCTTTCCATTGAAGGTCGATGGTTTGCAAGTTAGAAAGTCCTTGTACTTGCATCCCATTCCATCATTCCTTCCACGATGGTTGTCATGCCTAACTATTTGTGGGTTGGCTTGACCAACAGACCCACTGAAGTTTCCACCATCCGAGTGCCCTTCATTTAATTCAGGCTCCTCCACATGAATTTACAGTTCTTCACGATTCTGTTGAAGCAACCGTCTAGTTTCATCCATCTGACGATCCAGCATCGTCTGAATCATCATTTGCACACCAGCCATGGTTATTGGCTCAGGTGCTGCTGCTATGACAGGTACTTGTTCAATCACTGGTGGTTGATTCCTGTTTACATCAGCATTTCCAACTCCACTTCTTGTTCTCACCATTTTTGATCTATACACCGAATAAGGTGAAATTAGATCCTCATTCACGATAGATATTCAAATCATCCTTATCACTCCGAAACGTTTACATGCTAGTTCTAATATCGTAGACGTACGCTTAGAATCCTACACACATAAGGTTTCCAGATCCGGTCGGCAACAGACCATAGATCCAAACAAATAATAGCATCAATATAGCTATCACACAAAACATTTTGTACATAAGAGCATTTTAGGCATCATTCCTAAAATAAACTAGTGCTTGTGTCAATTTAAGGTGTACTATCTAACATATTTTAGACACACTCCTCACAACCATTACTTAGCACTCTAAGTTTAAGTCTAGAAATCCTACAAATTCCTAGTTCGCTTAAACTAATGCTCTGATACCAACTGTGACATCCCCAATTTCACGGCCAGAAAAGACCGATTTGTTTATGCTTTGTTTTATAAATCAGAGTGATCGTTTAAAGAAAACGGTTGCGGAATTTGTTCC
Source organism: Lactuca sativa (assembly GCF_002870075.4). Taxonomy (NCBI): domain Eukaryota; kingdom Viridiplantae; phylum Streptophyta; class Magnoliopsida; order Asterales; family Asteraceae; genus Lactuca; species Lactuca sativa. The sequence continues at coordinate 76,794,131 of NC_056624.2, read as the reverse complement.
CAAAATAAAATATGATAACCATTTATCAAAACATTTCTCAAAGAGAATGTATTTCCATTAAATAATAAAACCTCGGGATGTCATGTTCCGATACAGATCAAAAGCATAAACAATATAAATAGACCTTACAATAGTTATTCAACTACTGATCTATAATCCAAAACCTCTCGTCAAGTCCACCAACTTATACTCTTGTGTCATTACCTGTAATGCAAAGAAAACTGAGTGGGTCAGGCTTGGGAGCCTGGTGAGCATATAGGGTTTTCAACCCACAATAATATAATTATTATAATCAACCATCAAACAATCAACCCAATTACCCATCCCCATTATCTCCTTTATTTCTTAGGATTTTACCCTAAGAATTCAACTACCCGTCATTCATTCATTCCTAGGATTGACCTAAGGAATTAGCACAAAAATCTATTGCTACATAAGGCGCATCTACCAACATCATCCTTAAGCGCCTCTGCCAGGATTACGTCATACATTATGAGGCGCGACTGCCAGGTTTATGACATTTTCTTTTAGGTGCATCTGCCGACATTATCTTATAAGCGCATCTGCCAAGATTACCCTATAAGCGCATCTGCTATTATTATGACAATCTCTATTAGGCGCATCTGCCGACATTATCCTATAAGCGCATCTGCCAGGATTACTCTATAAGCGCATCTGCTATTATTATGACAATCTCTATTTGGCGCATCTGCCGACATTATCCTATAAGCGCATCTGCCAGGATTACTCTATAAGCGCATCTGTTATTATTATGACAATCTCTATTTGGCGCATCTGCCGACATTATTCTCCAACACATCTGCTAATTTTATGACATTCTTTAATTGGTGCATCTACCAATATCATTCTTAATCATCTTTCATACCTCATCACTTTATCACATACCAACTATCTCATCTACCCATGTTGTACCCAACATATTTGTAGATATACAATACACATACAGTTTAACTCATTTAAAAACTATATAAAACATTCATTCCATACTCATCTCAAATAAACAACAATATATAAACACATAGCACGTATTTTATACCAAATACTTCATATTTATGTGTTAGAAGAAAGTAACCATACACTCTCCCAAACATATACTTAATACATTCAAACAATACTTGTATTATACCCGTGTTTATGAAAGGGACTATACACCCACACATATAAACAACTTTATATTATACACGTAGCACGTATTTCATAGAAAATACTTAATAATTATGCGTTAGAAGAAAATAACTACACACTCACTTGATCAGAAGATGATCGGACAGCACTACGACTTGCAGAAGTAGTAATCCTCAGCAGATCTGGAAGATCTCTTCAAAAATCGAACTTCTCGCGGGCAGAGCTTCGGCTCGGGAACCGCACTTCTCGGGATCTTCGGGATCTCGGGACTCGCCTCGGGGATCGAGTATGATACCGGGGCTTCGGGGTATTTCTGGCACGCAAATCGATGCAAAACGGGAGAGAGAAGAGAGGAAATTGGCATTTGGGTCGGCTGCCCTCGCATCCTATTTATAGGAGGCTGGAGCCTCGGAGTACGCGGGGCGTACTAGTCCGAAAAACGTCACTGCGTTCGTCATCCGAAGCCACTTGCTGCGAATGTCGACACTTCGGAGTACGCGGGGCGTACCTCGGATCAGACCGGTGACTCCTTCGGATAATGCTTCCGAATTAAAGATTAAAAACAAATACAAATTATTTAATAATCTTCGGAAATTCATATCTTCTTCATATGAACTCGGTTTTCGACGTTCTTTATATCCACGCGAAGGTGAGACTATGATCTACAACTTTCGTTTAGACTCCGTTGGCTAATTTTGACTTTTATTTTTATTATGTATTTTTAATAGGCCGGGACAGAAACTTTCGTTAAAAATTCATAACTTCTTCGTTTGATGTCCGTTCTCGCCTAACTTTTTATTGATTCGATACCAAGAATGAGATCTTCGATTCTCATTTAGATTGCTTCGGCTAAATACTGCTCTAACGTAAATTCACTTTTTACGTTGCATTGCGTCGTGCCGGTTTTGTCGCGAAACTTCGACGGGTCATAAGTTCTTCGTTATAACTCGGATTTTGGCGTTCTTTATATGTACGGAAACCTTGTGACATATACTAAAACTTGGTTAAGATTAATCCTTCTAGATAATCTTCCATAAAAAAGTCATTTTTGACGCCTATCGTCTTTAAATTGACTAGCCCGGATCTACGGGCGTTACACTTAAATAGGGTGCAAACCCTTAGATTAGGGTTTTGTCCAGTCAGAATCTACTCATCGAGTCTGGAAGCCGACTCGGCGAGTCCGTCGTTTAAATTCCGTATCAAATCCGCTTCTACTCGACTAATTGGGCCATCAAATCATCGAGTCCCAGGCCAAAAATGCAAAATACTTAAATAAAATACATACCAGGAACCAGGTGCTACACTAGACTTCTTGCTCCTTCTTCTCCAAAGCTCCTTCTTTACTCCAAAGTTGGGGCTAGGAATAAGGCCGTCTCATTCTTTATATAGGGACACATCCAAAGTTGGGGCTTTCACTATGTGCCTAGTACGCCTAGCGTACTAGATGGATTCGCTAGAAAATCACGCACATGAGTACGCTAAGCATACACATATGTATGCCCAGCGTACTCAGCTACCACCTTTCTCAAATAAGGGACTTAATCAACCACAATTTCAAACTTCCATCACTTACTCGATATAACCCTGATTCCCATGAACATCAAACTCAAGGAAAGGTGATGAGATGCCCTATGCTTCTAGCAACTCGTCACAACCCCGAGACCTCATCATGCCCGATAGCAGCCCACGAACCCTAATCACAGACAATATGAAACATGATGTTACAATTCTCTCCCACTTGACTTAGATTTTGCCCTCGAATCGCTCCTTATCAACATATAAGTCAAACCCAAACCCGAGAAGCACCACCGAAAATACCCCATCTATAACAATCTCATCCAAAAGCTCCTGAACCCGACAGGGACTCCTGACCCCGAAGAAGGATAAACCCAACTGTCGCCGAGATACTCGATCTGACTCTCCAGAACTTAAAAATCTAGTGGTCTATCTCCCTGCCAGACCACCCTCGCAAAACATCATCCTGCTAATCATCAATCAGCTAACAGACTCTAAGAACACTCTTCCAACTCTGATTCTCTAATTGATCCCGATCGCAACTCAAAAGGAACGAAAATGTCATAATCCCCTAAGGATCCACTGCTTGAACAGCTATCAGAACTCATCGAAAGGAAAGAACCCAAAAACTCAAACACAAGAAAAGAGCATGCTCGCTTGGAAGTGTCCTCTGATATCTATAGACATAAGCCCCAGCTTCCTCTTAATTATCCCCTTCAATACTGAGCATCAGGATAGCTCCCGACCCAAAAGATAAACCCCCAAAGGTTACTCATTGCAAAACAAAAATGTCTCACCAACTTCCTTCTCATGATAACTATATTGTCTCATCGTGACACACAAGTCACGAAGTTCGCTTTACCTCAAGCGAATGCTACAGCTCGTTTGAAATCGTCTCACCTTTGATCTCTATCGTTAACCACCCACTGGTTCCATGCGTCTCGCTGTCCTTCCCATACAAACGAAACTGATCCACTCTGGCGTAAGATATCAAATGAAGGTCAACCCCCTCCCTGCAAATGAAACCCATCCATGAATCTGAAACCTCATCTCGCCTATTCAATACACGAATGGATCCAGACTCGAGCTCGAGAGTCTGATTCAACAGCAGGATTGGAACCACTCATTTCCAATCTGGTACTCAAGTCATGACACAAAATTCGCGGATTAACGCACACACCTTCTCTCCAATTCCCTCCGATTACGATAATCCCTTCTCATCCCAGGGATACAACGATTCCCAACCGAGACAGAGACCCCTATATCGCCCTTGGTTTAGCAACCAGGCTCCTGAAGACTCAAGTGGTAAGGCTACCCAAGTGTAAGAACTCCTCTACGCCATACTCTGACTAGTGAATACTAACAGTATTCACCCTTATCAACTACTGTGTGCTACGGTTCCCCTGTAGTCTTAAGAGGCTCCTTTACTGACTCATGAATGCTACGACTCCCCGCATATTTGCAACACCCTCTCACTGACTCGTGAATGCTACGACTCCCCGTACGGCTCCCCGCAATATCATGAAACTCTCTAGCTGACTAGTGAATACCACGACTCCCCGCAGTATCACAGTCCTCTTCCACTATCCAATGAATATTACGGCTCCCCGTAGCATCACAACACTCTCTTCCACTGACTCAAGGATGCTACGGCTCCCCGTAGTCTTACAACACTCTCTTGCTCACTAAATCACCCTGGGCTCACTCCACGGTTTCTCCTGATAATCCCAACCGATTACTCCCACCCAGATCCACTTACTCCCTTATCACCCCATAAACTCATCATCAAGTCATCACTACACTGAGTTCACCAACTCATGCTCGACTTTTTCAACTATTTAGCACAAATAACAAACAAACAAGCCTAGGCTCTGATACCACTGATGGGTTTTGAGCATTCTAACACTTCCTAAGTGTACATGCAACCCTAATAACCTTGGATCTATGTTTGTCTAATTATCATGCAAAGTTGAATTCCAAGGTTATATTCCTATCTAGCATACATGGGGAACAATTTTAACTTGAATCATAGATAGAATAACTTACCTTGTTGTTGCTTGTGTTCCTTGAAACCTTGTGAGCCTAGCACCCCAAGTGTGATGCCTCAAATGCTTCACACAACACCAAATGCTCTTGGAAAGACTCTTGAGATAACACACACTTCTCAAAATCGGCCAAGCCCTCTAGTTTCTTAGTGTTCAACTTGTGTCGCCAATTTTGTGGAGAATGGGACTCTTATATAGTGTTGGCACATCTAGGGTTACACCATGTAAACCCTAATGTGTCATGACTCTTCATTTCCATGACCCATGGGTTTGTAACTCCCATGGAGCATCCATGGAGCATCCTATGGGTAGAACCCAACTTGATAATCCATGGAGCCTCTTAGCCCACTATACAAGATATGGATGATTTACATAACCAACCCATATATTTAATTAGTTATCCTTTGATCACTCAATTAATTCCAAATTAATTCTTTGATCAACTAATTAAATAATATTATTAATATATTAGAACTTATAATATATTAATAATCTCCAAGTGTTATTTCTCTCATTTAGTCTATCCAATTGCATGGTGCCATGCAACCCAAATGGACCATGCCGGGTCGGGTCAAGTACAAGCCCGAAATAGTTATGGACTTAGACACCTTATCCAACAGTCTCCCACTTGGATAAGTCTAATAACTATATCTCTAGTACTTCAGGAACCGACCGACAATCGTAGCTTTTTCAAGGTCTCTCGGAACTGAGAAGATGATGATACGCCATTTAAGATAAGTGATCATATAATCCTCTGTTCTAGATATCAGCCGGACAAATACATGGAACATTGTCTTGCTTATTGTCCAGCATTTGTTTCCCGATTTCCGATTTGTTTGACATAGAACTTAATTGAACACATCAACTTAGTTCTGACCGGGCCCGGTACATGGGTCAAAACAAAATCATCGAGGGGCCCAGATATCAGCTTCTAATCCAAGAAGGAACAGATAAACTTCGACTCATATGTTTGTTCTACCACTCATTGAATTACACACAAAAGTACGTTTTATAACATCGAGTTACCAATGCGGTTTCGTACAGTCAATGCATAACCAACTTGTAAGTAACAAATCATATCTCTAGGTTTGAAGACTTATATGATATTACCGTCTCACGATCACTCGAGATAGAATTCCATGAAGTGATTCCAGTGAGCGTGGGTTGAGTCCAATACTCAGATCTTATGAGCACTCATGATTGTTGTAGCCTTGTCCAAGACCTCTACAACCAAACATGACAGTCTTGGTTCATATCTACTTCCAACATATGACCGACTGTGGAGGTTTGAATAATATGTTATACCAAACAAAATTATTCTGGAAGTCAAAAACATGCAAAAGAAATATAGTAAACGATCGACAAGAGATAGCAACACTTTTACTCATAAATAAAACATCTTTTATTCATCATCTAATGTCAATTACACTTTACAAATTTCGAGGTTATCTAACTACTAAATCTAATATCATCCTTCAGCCCTATGCTCCGAGCATGCTGAAGATGCTTAACCCGAGTCAGTCCCTTTGTGAAGGGATCTGCCGGATTCTCATCTGATGATACCCTCTTTGCCACGAGGTGTCCTTCTTCGATCCGATGTCTAATGAAATGGTATTTTCTGTTGATGTGTCTGGATCTCCCATGATCCCTTGGTTCCTTGGCTAAGGCAACAGCACTTTCACTATCACAGAAAATTTCCATTGGCTCTTTAATAGCTGGTACAACTCCAAGGTCTCCAATGAAGTTCTTCAGCTATATCGCCTCCTTTGCCGCTTCGCTAGCTGCAATATACTCTGATTCACAAGTAGAATCTGCCACTGTCTCTTGCTTGGAACTCTTCCAAGAAATTGCTCCTCCGTTTAGGGTAAAGACCCAGCCCGACTGAGAGCGGAAATTATCCCTATCAGTCTGGAAGCTAGCATCACTATACCCTACAACTCTCAAGTCATCACTCCCACCGAGGGTAAGAACCCAGTCCTTAGTCCTCCGTAGGTACTTGAGGATATTCTTTACCGCAGTCCAGTGTGCCTTGCCAGGGTTCGCCTGATACCTGCTAACCATGCTCAAGGCAAAAGCTACATCGGGTCGAGTACACGTCATAGCATACATGATCGATCCTACGGCCGAAGCATAAGGTGTTCGACTCATTTCTGCTATCTCAGCCTCAGTGCTAGGGCTTTGTGTCTTACTCAATCTGGTGTTACTCTGGATGGGTAACTCTCCTTTCTTGGAATCCTGCATGCTGAATCTCTTCAGCACCTTATCCAAGTAGGTACTCTGACTAAGTCCAATTAGTCTTTTACTCCGATCTCTCAAGATCCTTATCCCTAAAATATAGGCAGCTTCACCAAGGTCCTTCATAGAGAAACACTTCCCAAGCCAGGACTTTACTTCCTGCAGGGTTGGAATGTCGTTTCCTATGAGTAGTATGTCATCCACATACAATACCAAAAAGCTAACTATACTCCCACTAGCCTTGACATACACACAAGATTCAGCTTCACTTCTAGAAAAGCCAAATTCCTTGACCTTTTCATCAAAGCAAAGATTCCATCTGCGAGGTGCTTGCTTCAATCCATAAATGGATTTCTCAAGCTTACACACTCTATTAGGGTACTCGTTGCTGACAAAACCCTCTGGCTGACTCATGTAAACATCTTCAGCCAACTTTCCATTAAGGAAAGCGGTTTTGACATCCATCTGCCATATTTCATAGTCATGAAATGCAGCTATGGCTAACAGAACCCGAATAGACTTAATCTTGGCTACCGGAGAAAAGGTCTCATCATAATACACTCCAGGAATTTGAGAGAAGCCCTTTGCAACCAGTCTAGCCTTATAAGTGTGTACTTTACCATCCATGTCGGTCTTCTTCTTGAAGACCCATTTGCACCCTACTGTCTTACGACCTGGTACATTTTCAACCAAGTTCCAAACTTGATTGTCATACATGGATTATATCTCGCTATCCATAGCCTCTTTCCATTTAGCAGACTCGGGGCCTGCCATGGCTTCCTCGTAGCTGTTAGGGTCATCTTGACTTACTAGTGTTTCATCACTAATAAGTGTCTCACCTTCTGCAGTAATATGGAATCCATAGTAATGCTCAGGCGTACTCCTAACTCTCGTGGAACGTCTCAGAGGTACAGATTTGTCAATTGACTCAACAGGAGTTTCCTCCTCAAGTTGAGGGCTAGAGTTTGAAGTTCCTTCACCGCTTGATTCTTGAATTTCTTCAAGATCAATTTGCCTCCCACTGTCTCCTTGGCTTATAAACTCTCTTTCTCGAAAGACTCCTCTTCCTGCTACAAAGACCACATTGTCACTAGGTCTGTAGAAGAGGTAACCAAAGGATCGCTGTGGGTAACCGATGAAAATACACCTCTCGCTTCGAGGTTCGAGCTTATCATGAGTCTCGCGTCTCACGAAAGCCTCGCAACCCCAAATCTTGATGTGGTCTAGTTTAGGTACTATACCAGTCCACATCTCGTGAGGAGTTTTGGCAACTTTCTTTGTAGGGACTAGATTAAGAATATGGGCGGCAGTCTCTAAGGCATACCCCCAGAATGAGATTGGTAGCGAAGCTCGACTCATCATGGAACGAACCATATCTAACAAGGTTCGATTACGCCTCTCAGCCACACCATTCAACTGTGGTGTCCTGGGAGGTGTCAATTGTGAGACAATCCCACATTCCCTAAGATAGTCGAGGAACTCTGAACTAAGATACTCACCTCCTCGATCGGATCGAAGCATCTTAATGTTCCTGCCCAATTGATTCTCGACTTCCTGTTTAAATTCCTTAAACCTTTCGAAAGTCTCTGACTTATGCTTGATCAAGTAGACATATCCATATCTACTATAATCATCAGTAAAAGTCAAATAATAACGATTAGCATCCCTTGTGGCATGTTTGAATGGTCCACACACATCCGTGTGTATAAGGTCCAACAAACCTTCACCCCTCTCACACGAACCTGTGAAGGGTGACTTTGTCATTTTTCCAAGTAAGCATGATTCGCAACTATCATCTGACTTTAGGTCAAACGACTCCAAGACTCCATCCTTTTGGAGTTGGCCTATGCGTTTCTTGCTTATATGTCCAAGACGACAATGCCATAAAGATGCTTTATCCAAGTTATTATTAGTAGAATCAATACACAAAACATTATTTCCTAAGTTATCTACAACAGATACAGCTTCATACACACCATCACAAGGTAATGCTTTAAAATAAAGAACATTATTAAAGAAAGCATCAATAGAACCAACTTCATTATTAAATGAAAAGGTAAACCCTTGTTTGTACAAAGCATGAAAGGAAATAATATTTCTTGCGATTCCTGGCGAATAACAACACTTATTCAAATCTAAACTAAACCCACTACTTAGCGATAAAGTATAAACTCCAATCTTGGTAACAGGTAAAGCTTTCCTATTCCCCATGATCAAGTTTATTCTTCCTTGCTCCACATCCTCACTTCTTTTTAGTCCCTGCAAGTCACAACAAATATGAATACCACAACCGGTATCAAGGACCCAAGAATTAGAATGGGGTGAGTTATTAGAAATGATAGTGTAAATACCTGCATGGTTGGGTTTAACTTTCCCATCCTTCACATCTTGCTGGTATTTTGGGTAGTTCCGCTTCCAATGAGATTTTTCATGGCAATAGAAGCATTCAGCCTCTTTTGGGTCAGAAGAAGGAGTAATGAAACCTTTCTTGGTTCCACTTGAAGAAGAGCCATCAAGGGTCCGAGCCTTGGTACCCTTCGAAGATCTCTTTCTCTTCCTCCCCCGACTTTTCCTGATTGCCAAAACCGGAGTAGAGTTTTGAGTAGGAGTGATAGCAACCGACTTCCCCTTAAGACCTGATTCTGCGGTCTTGAGAAGTCCCTGAAGTTTGCTGAGGGTGACTTCTTCCTTGTTCATGTGATATGTCATGCGGAATTGATCAGAGCACGATGGTAAGGAATGCAAAATAATATCTATTGCAAGATCCTCCGGGAAGTTCACATTAAGCTTCAGCAAACGATCCACATACCTTTGCATTTTCTGCATGTGGCTCGTGACGGATTCCCCGTCCTTCATCATGGTTGTTATCATGGAGCAGATGATTTCATACCTCTCTTGTCTTGCACTTTGATGGTATCTTTCCATCAAATCTTGGTGCATGTCATAAGGGTAGAAATCCTCATAAGACTTTTGGAGTTCCGCTGTCATCGTGGCCATCATGATGCAAGCCACTTTCGTAGCATCCCTTTCATGTGCCCGAAATTCATCGATCTCCTGAGGAGTTGCAGTGGACTCATCAATCTCCTTAAGCTCCTTGTCAAGGACATATTCTTTGTCCTCGTAGCGGGTAATCATCCTGATGTTTCTGATCCACTCATTGAAGTTGGATCCATCAAAGGTGACTTTCCCACACAAGTTCATAAGGGTAAAGGAGCCATTAGGATTAGAGCCAGAAGCATTGTTGAAAGACATCTGAAGGAAAGAGGACAAGATTAGTTTAGATATAAGAGAGTCCTTAATAAAACACCCAAATGTAATATTAAGGCTAGGATCCAATCACAATATAATATAACTTAGAAGAGGTATGCCGTAATCTAAGCTATATCATATTTGAAAGGTAGGTGAATGACGATTCACCAATTTCCACCACGAAAACCGCAATATTTTAGTATTAGGTTTTGAATGGTTCTTAGAAATTCCTAGATTCTTTGAGATTCAATGAACTTTTCAAAGGCATGTTTCAATCTCGAGTGTGCCCTCCAAGTTTTGTGACTGGGATACCGAGGATCACAAAATGAGGTGTGAAGTAACCATGCAAATCACTTGGTACCCTTAAAGTTTATCACTCAATCGATTTGTCGGTTAACCACACACGCTCCATCGATACTATAATAAACCCTAAGTCACCCTTTACCTACCTTGTTAAGTCCAAGTTAGTGTGCCGGTTAACCACACACGCTCCACCAACGACTTAATCAAAGTGTAAAGTGTAATTTCATGGAATAGCACCTTATTCACATTTTTCCTAAAGTAACTAAGATTGGGAATTTAATAAAACATTTAGTTACTTTATAATATTCATCATACTTTGAATGAGAATTAATAAGTCCTTGTCTTACCCGTTCGGCTAACGACCCTCCACCGATCAAGCAAGCGGTGGGTGAGAGTGGACACCCATTAAGTCACCATTTTATAGGCAACAACCTTATACCCACCTTATAGACCGGCTTCGTGAATGAGGCGTACTAGCGGTAAGACGACTTTGTTCTTATACATATATATAATTATTAAATCATAAGAATATAAGTATAAGGGTTGAATTTTAACTTTTAAAATTCTAGGGGTTGGAACTAAAGTTTTAACTTAACTTTACTTGTTCCAAAACTTGAGGGCAAGTTTTGTAAACTTTCAAAACTTTTCATTTCTTGTAACTTATGAGTTTAATAGAGTAATAAAATGAGGACTTTTCATTTTTCCTAACTCTTGTGTTCTTTTAATGGTTATTAATCCAAGAGACTTTTGGTTTTCCATAACTTGAGGACAAGTTATGGACTCCATTAAAACACATTATGATCATGAATTAATCTACCACATAGGTTACAAATAATTCCTATGATCATCTAAACATCATAAGAACAAGAATATGAATATGAACATTTTCAAGAATCAAAATCACATTTAATCTTTGTAATTTTGATAACTAGTTGTTGTAAATGAGTTAGAAAAGACATTACACCTTCTAAAACAAGTTTTCAAGTACCAAAACATTTTAGGGTAATGATTCTAATTCATTTCCAGCAACTCAAGTCGAAATTCTGCACTCTGTCGACCCTACTCGCCGAGTGCATAAACCTACTCGCCGAGTAGGTTGAAGATACACATGAACTCGACGAGTCCTCCCCATGGACTCGCCGAGTCCATCAGTCAGACAGCAGAATTTCCGACTTTCTTCAACTTTTAAGCACAAATAACAAACAAACAAGCCTAGGCTCTGATACCACTGATGGGTTTTGAGCATTCTAACACTTCCTAAGTGTACATGCAACCCTAATAACCTTGGATCTATGTTTGTCTAATTATCATGCAAAGTTGAATTCCAAGGTTATATTCCTATCTAGCATACATGGGGAACAATTTTAACTTGAATCATAGATAGAATAACTTACCTTGTTGTTGCTTGTGTTCCTTGAAACCTTGTGAGCCTAGCACCCCAAGTGTGATGCCTCAAATGCTTCACACAACACCAAATGCTCTTGGAAAGACTCTTGAGATAACACACACTTCTCAAAATCGGCCAAGCCCTCTAGTTTCTTAGTGTTCAACTTGTGTCGCCAATTTTGTGGAGAATGGGACTCTTATATAGTGTTGGCACATCTAGGGTTACACCATGTAAACCCTAATGTGTCATGACTCTTCATTTCCATGACCCATGGGTTTGTAACTCCCATGGAGCATCCATGGAGCATCCTATGGGTAGAACCCAACTTGATAATCCATGGAGCCTCTTAGCCCACTATACAAGATATGGATGATTTACATAACCAACCCATATGTTTAATTAGTTATCCTTTGATCACTCAATTAATTCCAAATTAATTCTTTGATCAACTAATTAAATAATATTATTAATATATGAGAACTTATAATATATTAATAATCTCCAAGTGTTATTTCTCTCATTTAGTCTATCCAATTGCATGGTGCCATGCAACCCAAATAGACCATGCCGGGTCGGGTCAAGTACAAGCCCGAAATAGTTATGGACTTAGACACCTTATCCAACAGTAAGTTCTTGCAGGAAAGGCACTAGTCTTAGCACATATACACCCTTAGACAGTCTCACACCAGCGACAATTAACTTATGGGTTCCTACTGGAACAAAATCACTCGGTACTCCACTCACCATCTCACAAATCAAGTCCTAACATGACCAAAAATAGGACATCATACTCGAGTACCTTGGTACACCATCACAGCGTCTCACACGGTCTTGCCTTTACCACTGATCTTCCAATTACACAATTTGAAACCCCGAAATACTCCCATCTCCCAAATTGAAACACGTAGGAATCGTCAACGACTAAATAAACGTTGACGAAAATCCAAAGCTCTATCCTCTACTGATCACCGCCCATAGGAACTACTCATACCGACTCTAAAATCGGTCGACAAACCAACTGCTGCCCTCTTCTAGAGTATAGATTACAATCTATACCTATACACACAAATCTCAGCTAATGTACCCTGAACTCCGCGACCTATCTGCCTCGAACTAAACGTTTGCAAACTTGAAAATTTCTAGCCATCATAAATCCTCTGACCATTGGCCACCTGCCGTGTATTCACTCGTCCTTCCTTAAGCACATGCTCATACATCATCTCGCCTCGCACCTCGCCACATCCACCAATATCCCAGGCTTCATGTGTCCACACCGTAAATTTTCATAATCAGTTGCACTTGAACGAATTGCTGATCTTCTCAATTGAATACCCAGTTCTCCCCCACTCAGGGTTCAAACCATCACCAGTCGGTAACCAATGATTTACTCCATGGACTATTTCACCAGGTATGTCACACTTGACTCTTGGAACATACCACACAAACACTTAATGATCTTCCCAATGGAAACCAAGAGACCCCAAATATCCTGTAACTCAGACAAGAATTTCAGAATCCTCCCAACTTGACTGCCTCTGATCATCTCGAAACCTCAGGCTAACACACCGACGGATACCTCAACTGTTCCGGAATAACCCTGAACATTAGTCTGGAAAAAATGCACTATCACACACTTCATCTCCGACTCCTCGATTAGCCTCCCAACACGAGAATCATCATCAAAGCACGAGACCTCACTTTCACAACTGATACACATCATAACAACGAGGGCCACTTCCCCGATACATTCCTCTTAACCACCTGAAACTGCTGCTAAAAGCATGCCACAACCATAAAGGCACCTTCTTGGGTCTCTTCCATCTCAGCCTCCATTACCATCTCCATGGCACAAGAAATAACTCACAGCAGACAAACTGCCCAAATACTCTGATGAAAAGGCCACTGCCATATGCTACCCCACATGGTTGACCTCCAAACTCTGAAACCGGAAACTCGATATCTCCTTCGCTTCTCCCAGAAACGGGAGCAACACACTTCTTGCCATAGAAGGTGATGTCTCATCCATCAGCGGATGGCTTGAGTCAGACCTCGATCCTCCAATAAGCATCATCTCTACTCATCCCTGAGCCTTGCGACTCCAACTAACATCTCACCAATAAAATCCCTCGGAAACGAACCCGATTTCCCTTTCAAGGTATACTCCGTTAAAACTTGCTCGACATGGCCCTCTGGCCCCACACTCTATCATCTAATCTCATACTAATCAACCACCACGAGACAACTGGTAAAACCAAAAGCACTAAACGCCACAAATCATGGTACCCAAACCATGTTATCTCCTCTCAATTTGCTACTTAGAGCCTCTAGTATTCTCCCTGTTTCGAGTACGATTCCTCTGCTTTCAGTAGTACGGGCCCATACTACCTGCCACATCTAGCCGTACTTTCCACACAGATCGTCCTAGAATTCCTAAGTAGCTCGTCAACCTTCTCGATCACCAATCCCGCTAAACTTGGTCGCTTCCCAGCGAATGCTCTCCTCTATTAGCATATTCATCTGACTAAGGTCACTCCCTAGGCTCTTCCTAGGTTCCCTCACTTCTTTGTGATCAGATACTGAAGAACTTTTTATGATGCCAGCCATCTACCTCCTGAATATTGTCATATTCACTTAGTAGTTGACTCCCATCATTAAGAGTTCCACGAAGCACGAAGCAAGCAACATTCGGGCATCGAATAATCTCTACAAACACATAAAACCACTCTAGGTTACCACTACACTTACAATTAAAGGCATCACCTAACTCAAGAAACTCTACCCCCTCCTGGATATTTAACTACTCTCTAATTAGGATCCTCTAATACTCATCTAGGTATCTCACCTAAATTACTCCTCTACTCAAAGTTCTCTCTATAAGATTCCAGCTGGACACTCTTACTCAACAGATACTCACAACACATCACAGATAGCAAAAATCCTACGCTAAGGCATCACAAATCAGGCAACGCTGGCCCTAGAATACGAAATAACTAGCCTATCTTCTAGCATGCATCACTAATATCTCAATAATAACTCATAGCACAATTAAGTATGAGTATTTTAGGAAATCACCGTTCGGGCTCTCGCTGATTGTACACACTGCTCCTTCTTATTTTTTCTCTTAGAAACTCTTGCTCGTTTTAGAAAAATCATTTCTTTTGAAAACTTTTCTCAAATCCTCAGTTTGAGTCCAAATATACTCGAAGTTGCATCCGAATCCTTCAAACCAAGGCTCTGATACAAACTTGTAACACCGTAATTTTCCAAAAAAAAAAATTCAATTTAAAATAGTATAATTCTCATAACGCATTTCACAAAATCTCATTTATTTAGTTTACAAAATGCATCCCCATAATTGTTTGATTAATAATCCAGGATCCTCAAAACATAACTCTTTCCCTGGTGTGTACAATCGAGCCGGTGCCTTCCCGCGATCCTGAGAAAAACCTGAAACACATAACATAACACACGGTAAGCACGAATCTTAGAGAGTTCCCTAAAATACCACACACAACTTTGTAGCCACTAGAGGCTATAACTCAGTAAGACCTTCCGGTCAACGTGTCTCAGTGGGACCCTCCGGTCCCACAACTCTGATGGACCCTCTGGTCCTAACTCTATAAGCTCTAAATAATACGCAACATAAATCACAAAGATATAATGCAGGATATCACAATACACAATGTAAGCACTGTTGGGTTTTGAGCATTCTAACACTCCTAAGTGTACATGCAACCCTAAATACCCTAGATCTATGTTTTCTCTATTATATATACAAATATGAGCTTTCCAAGATATTCATCCTAACTAGCATAATAATATGATTCATATGAATATATCAAGTTAGAATTACATACCTCTTTGATGTAAAAAGTCTTCATGAAGCTTGAGTACCTAGTGGCCCAAGTGTGACACCTTAAATGGTTCACACAACACCAAATACACATGGAATGACTTGAGAGAAATTGGAACACTTCATAAAATCGGCTAGCCCTTTCTATCTCTCATAGTGGCCGATTTTCCCAATGATATGATCTTTATATAGTGTCACAATTAGGGTAAACCGTAATTGTCATGGCCTTCCATTTCCATGGATCCATGGGTTCAAATACACCATGGAGCATCCATGGAGCATCCTATGGGTTTTAGCCCAACTTGATAATCCATGGAGCATTAGCCTACAATACAAGTATGGATGATTTACACAATCAACCCATATATTTAATTAGTCTTCTTTTGATCACTTAATTAATTATAAATTAATTTTTGATCAATACTAATTAAATAATCCTATTAATATATTAGAACTTATAATATATTAATAATCCTTAAGTGTTATTTCTTTCATTATAGTCTATCCAAATGCATGATGCCATGCAACCCAAATGGACCATGCTAGGTCGGGTCAAGTCTTACCAAATATAGTTAAGGACTTAGACATTAATCCAACAAGCACATAGGACATCTCAGTCATACAAAAATACCACTCATGGTAAGTATTGTGAGAAGACTCACCTCGGATGATGACCAGCCCCTGTAAACGATGTTGTTGCACAGGGGTCTCTATCTCTGAGCCAAACCCACAATTAACTCAATTAGGATCTAAGTCCAAACTCTTACTCATTAGGTCTAAAGGAAGTCCACCAACCAGGCCATCAACAACCTAAGACCACTTGAGCCCACCAAGGCCCAATAATAAATGGACTCTCCCGAGGCCCCACACTCAAATCTAAATGGCAAGCCCAACACGAGGGTCCAAAGCGCTTATATATAATCCCCTGGTCCAAAAATCTATTGCAACAAGACCAAACTCTAGGCCCAACACTCAAGGCCTAATATGAGACCTAGCCCGAAACTCCACAGTGAGGTTACGCGGGGCGTACCTCCCTTGGTACACTCGACATACTCACAATCCAGATTGACCATCGGGGACACTGGGCAGTATGCGGGGCGTATAGGAATTACGCTCAGCGTACTCCTCATATTCACTCTTTCTACTTATTTGGTCTTAATCAGTTAAGACATTAACTGAAATCCCAGATCTGGACTCCCTAATGGATCTTACTCCATAAACTCAGCGACTTTAAGCCTTTGCATGGCTGGAAAGGTCACAAACACCCAAAACACTCACTCCATTATGTCAAAAAGCTCATAACTCATGCATGGCTTGATTCCAACTACTAAGGTCAAATTTTTATGTCATCACACCACAAATCACACTCAAAGGGGCTGATCATAGACTCTGGAGCTCACTATCTCATAAAGTCTCCACCTTTTGGGACGAAAATACTAAAATACTCTAATATAATGCTCAAAACAAATGTGTGAGAAAGATTGAAGCTTTATACCTCTATATGAAGCTTCCAACTCAGGTATGCTCAGATCCAAGGCATGAACTTCTCACTCCTTCTTCTCCAAAGTTCCTTCTTTACTCAAAGAACACACCAAAACCACTCAAGGCTCTCAAATGCACTCACAAGCTCCATGAACGAAGGATTAGGGTCTTAGACGGTTTATAGACTGAGGATGGTGGCCAGGAATGAGGCCATCTCATTCTTTATATAGGGATACATCCAAAGTTAGGGTTTTCACTCTATACCTAGTACGCCTAGCGTACTAGGTGGATCTGTTTGAAAATCACACACATGAGTACGCTAAGCGTACACATATGTACGCTCAGCGTCTCAGATGCCACCTTTCTCAAATAAGGGACTTAACCTACCACAACTTCAAACTTCCATTGCTTCCTCGATATAACCCCAATTCCCATGAACCTCAAACTCACGGAAAGGTGACGAGATGCCCTATGCTTCTAGCAACTCGTCGCAACCCCGAGACCTCCTCACGCCCGGTTGCAGTCCATGAACCCTAATCACAGACGATCTGAAACAGGATGTTACATTTTATTTTTGAAATATGCTAGGTATTAGTGTGCTCCAATGCTACCTATAACTGGTACTCATAAAGGGTTTGTCCATGTTTAATATGACTAGCAGAAAAAACCTACATAGTCAAATTTTATTTGTTCCTTCTGCCATAAGAGTAGAAGCGGTATCCTTTGGCCACTTGATGATTTGGTGCTGATATCTAATGTGTCTGTTCGGTTCCTAGTTGAAATTGATGTGTTCAAATTAATAGTCAGAAGCAGTCATCATAAATCTTTATCATGAAATAGAAATTTGAAAACTAAGATTAACCCTTATCCATGTGTAATGTTCATACATATATCTAAAACAAAGGAGTAAATGATCATTTGTCCAAGCGCTAAATCTTGATTATATCAAGAGTTCGGCAATTGCATTGGATGACTAACTCTTTGTTGGTTATTTGAGAAGTATTGGACATCGTATAGTTGATGAGCTATCTAAGTAGGAGAAGTTAGAGGTAGTGTCCAAGGTCATTAACTATTGGTAATATTTCTAAATAGTAACGTGGCCCTTTCAGGTTTCCATCATCACACAAATGAGAGATTAAAAGAAATAGACATAAGCAGATAATAAATTTATTAATTTGTTATGGTTAATAAATTAATCAGAAACTATTTTGGAATTACTTATTTCAAAGGGATTAATATTAATTAGTTAAAATATTGAGTAATTGGAATATTTCAGAACACTTAGGTAATAAGGAAAATTTTAAATCACCATCCCACATGGGATGAGAGAGGATTTTAAAATTATCTCCATCCAACATAGGATAGGAAATGAAACCTAAAAAGGGGTTTAAGGCTATCACTAAGGTGCTAATGGTTTCATTTCTCCTTGCATATTGGCTTGAATTTTTTCTTACTTCTTCTTCTTCTTCTTCTCTCTCTCTCTCTCTCTCTCTCTCTCTCTCTCTCTCTCTCTCTCTCTCTCTCTCTCTCTCTCTCTCTCTCTCTCTCTCTCTCTCTCTCGCGCGCGCGCGCGCGCGCGTGCAAATTTACTAACACTTTGTTGGTTTTATAGAAATTTGACCCTCTCCTTGTTTTGCTTTCATTCACTCTTTGGATTCTAGCGTGTGATTCCATTAATGGGATTCATCGTTGGGTCCTCTCATCCAAGCAAAAATGATTAGATCAAGAAGGGTTCAAGAAGATCAAGATTGACCTACACAAGAGGTTAGTAATTATGTATTTCTTTAGTAGATTTTCAATTTTAAAGTAGGTTGTTATAATTAGTAAAACCTAGATCCTAGGGTGAATGTACACAAAGGTATTTGTTTTGTTTTCGTTACCTTGATAGTGTGTATGGAAACATAGAAAAATCAACAACTTAGACTTTAGTATCTATGTTCAATCCAATTTCAATCACATGTCCTAATTCCAAAAAAACTTCTTCCTTTGATATTTGTGGACCTGAATCAGTCCCAATGCATTGGAGTCTTTGTACCTTATATTTAACCAAGAAATAACTACCATTGCGGAAATTGATCATGGGATCTTTATACATTACTTAGAAAAATATTTTTAAGTCACTGGTTCTATATAGGCCTCCATTGATAATGAATTTGATGTTGAAATCATTTTGGGAAATGAAAACTCACTTCCCAAGTGCCTTATGTCTTTAAAATGACCCTTTTCTCATAGTTAAGTCAAATATCACGATTATCAAACCGAATTTCAACGATCTGAAATTAGGACAGACTTCCAAATCAACCATGAACTTATAAAAGTATATTTCAAAGGAAAAAGTGTTGGTTAAATAAATAGGACATACATCATCCGATATTAGAACTGATACAAGAGCTAACCTCTGAAGTAAAGTCTAAGCTTGAATATTGTGACATCGCCAAAATCACGGTTAGAAAAGCCCGTTTTAATTTATGCTTTTAAAATAATTTCAGAGTAAATCCATTGATTTAGAAGAGTTGCGGAATTTGTTCCCAAAACAAAATATGATCAAATAAAGTTTATCAATGCATTTCATCAAGAGATGCATTTTCATTATATAACAATATTCGGGATGTTATGTTCCGATAAACAGACCAAAAGCATAAACAACAAAAGATAGACCATACAACAGTTACATATAACAACTGGTCTAATATCAAAACATCTTGATAAGTCATCCAACTTATGCTCTCGTGCCACTACCTGTAATACAACAAAACTGAGTGGGTTAGGCTTGGGAGCCTGGTGAGCATATAGGGTTTTCAACATCTATCTCAAGGGACCTAATCTAGGATTTTCTTCGGGACAGACATTACTACAAAGGGGTTTCCTGAACAGTAGATGTCCTAAAGGCAACCATGAGGGGGGATAGAGTACACTGGTGAACACATCAGTCACACCCCAAAACCACGAACGGCGGAAACGTTCAGGGGTGGAGGACGTCATGTACAGTATCACAATAATGTAATATAATAAACAAGCAACAACATCATCCATTGCGTTATAAGTAGAGTTTTAATACATGTGTGTTCTTTCATTGTAGTAAGACACCAAAAATATACAATCAAAATAAAAGACGAGACTTGTCTGCTCCGTCTTCTCAAAACCTGGCCATCGTACCTGTCTACTGTTGACCTGAGAATACAAGTTATTTTGAAAGAGAGTATCAGCTTTAAAGCTGGTGAATTCATAAGTATTTAAGTGTCATTGTCTTGCTTTGAAAAGTTGTTTTAAAAGTCATGCAAACCTTTAAATGAAAATGTTGATATAAATATGAAAAGTCCTAGAAAATCCCTTATTTTCTATCAGTTTGAGATGTAGTCTTCTACCAAGACCCGAATGTTTTGTAAGTAAAATGATAGTTTTTCCTTCAATTGTTTAGTACTAAAGTACATAGTCTAACTCATCGTTTATGTGAAAGTATCACAAAATAAAGTAAACAGGAAAATGTACTACTGTAAATGTTGTCACTGGGTACTAGGACTAACATAACATCGCATTAAGCAAAATATGTAACCTAATGAACATCCGAAGATTGTCCAGAAAAAAGTATTAATGTAAGTGTCATCGCTGGGTACTAGGAGTAACACAACATCGCAATAAGCGAAAGGTATAACCTTATGAACAATCGAAGATTGTCCACTTGTCCTCTGTAGCAGCAGCAGGTGGGTGGAGGGGTTAGCCCTGGTTATCGATCTACCTAGAATAAGTATTAACCTTAGACCTCCGTAGATGGTCATCGACCACTGGTGCTAATCAGTGGGGTTCGGAATGGTAAGTCCCGCCGAGATATCCCATTGAACCGGGATAGGAAAGATAATTTACACCGAAAGTACTAATAAATCATCCTCGCAGTTCTAAGTACAAGTATCCAGGTAAGCGAATACAGGATAATGCACCTATGTAAAAGTGTTCCTGTATGGTATTCATGTAAGTGTGTTCATGTAACAGGTAAGTATATGTAAACATGTTCATGTATCAAGTAAGCATATATATATGTAATCATGTATCAAGTAAGGTACTAGTATAGACTCATGCATGAACTGACTCTGGTGTGTTTCCTTCTAATAGGAATAATGTTTGATATCTTCAAATTATCCCTATGATAATTTACCGAAATGTAATTGATTAATCAAGTAGGTTTATACACTCTTACTACTCAAGGGTGTGAGAAACTAAATGAAAGATGTAAACTATAACATCAATACATATATAAGAATATAAGTGTATATGCATAGTTTAGTTCAAGAATGTAAAATGGTTTTGTAAGACATCTTATGGGTTTTGAACAATAATTAACAATGACTTGATGTCATTTTAATAAACATTTCAAAAGTAAAACATTTGATAACAAAGTATTTTTAAGATTTAAAACCATTTCATGCATCACATTTTGTAGTATGTGAAATCTGTTAAATGAAAAACACAGTTATAAAATACATATCAATGATTTAATAACATGTTTGTTTCTACTTGTATTCCCCCTTTTAAAGCATTTAAAATCATTTAAAACATTGATTAGGGGTATGAACTCACCTGTAGATGGTAGTTTAGATGAACTGGACGGTGTAGGATTGTTAGGTGTCAAGTGAGGACTTGTACACACACTACGATCCTAATGAACATATAATCACACATATATGCACTCAATTAGTCTCAAATTACTAATTGATAATGTTAAGACATCCCAGACATAATAAACACTTTATATAAGTGTTTTAAGCCCTAGGGATTGCATCTAAGCTATTGTGGGACAAGGCACTTGTGTTTAGGGTTCCAAAGGACCCCATATATGAGTTTACTCCCCATATACCATCACACATGGAGTTTACGGTTGTAAACTCTTGAGTTTACAGCCGTAAACTCCAAGACTCAATGTCTTTGGTTGATTTAAGGTGTGAAATAATCCCTAGAATTATTCCAACTTGGTGGTTAAGTCCTTGGAAGGGTTTAAGGTATAGAAACACTCCATTTAGGAGTTTACGGCCCTAAGGCCATTTCCTTTAGAGTTTGCGGCCATAAACTCTTAAGGATGGTTGTTTTTGATGCTTTCAAGTCTCTTGCACAAGTGGTATAGGTTCTAGACTTTTATTCCAAGCATATGAAGGCCTTAGGCACACTTTGGTGCCTTTGTTTGATGTTCACGGCCCAAGAACCTTATTAGGGTTGTGAACTCATTTGAAGGGGTGTTTTTGATGTGTTTTAATCCTTCATTTAAGTGGGGAACAATTTCTAGTAATTGTCTAAGGCTTTAGGGGCCTTAAAAGCACCCTTTTGTGCATGATTTTGGAGTTCACGGTCCAAGATCATCTTGGGCCGTGAACTCCCAAACTTGGGTGGTTCTTTGATGTTTTCTTGTCCCTAATACACTCTTATATAAGTCCAAGGAAGTAGTATATCTCGGGGGAAAGGCTAGGAATTGTTTTCGGGAGTTTACCGCCCAAGAACACCTTGGGGAGTAAACTCCTAAATCTAGTGATTTAGCTACGTAATCTATGTTATGAAAACATTTAAAGCTATATAACACTACTAGAGAGGGGTACTCACGATTTGGGATAAAAACCCGAAGATCCGTGAGAGAGAAAATGGCTTTTCTCTAGTTGGAAATGCGAATAATGAATGAATTTGGTTCAGAATTCTATTTATAGTCCTGAGATATTTTTGGCAGAAAATATTTTTATTCCCGAAATGATCTATAATATAATAGAGTGTTGGAATAACAGTGTTGCACAAAACCCTAGTGCACCTACTCTCCTGATATCTCCTGAAGTGTAAACCCTGAATTACTCAAACTTACGCGAAAAAGTCTGAAAATTAACTGTGACTGCTATAACTCCTATTGAAGTGATATAGTTTGTACATAATGGAAATTTCGGGTTGTCACATCATCCCCCCGTTAGAAGGAATTTCGTCCTGAAATTAGAATTTAAGCAAATAAGAAATTACGCATAACTAAGCAAAAAGATGAGGGTATTTCAGTTTCATCTAATCCTCTCGTTCCCAAGTGAATTCCGATCCACGCTTTACGTTCCAACGCACCATCACTATCGGGATACGGCTCTGCTTTGTTTGCTTGACCTCTCCGTCCATGATCTCTACTGGCTCCTCCATGATGTTGAGGCTCTCGTTGATCTCGATCTCGTCGAGTGGAATAACAAGAGTCTCGTCGGATAGACACTTTTTCAAGTTTGACACGTGGAAGGTAGGATGTACGTTATTGAGTTCTTGCGGTAGATTGAGCTTGTAAGCCACAGGGCCGATTCTCGCGAGAATCTCGAAAGGCGCTATGTATCTTGGATTGAGCTTCCCACGCTTCCCAAAGCATATCAAGCCCTTCCAGGGTGAGACCTTCAGTAGGACTCGGTCGCCCACCTTGAACTCCAATGGTTTCCTACGCTTGTCAGCGTAGCTTTTCTGTCGGTTTCTAGAGGCTTTCAATCATTCACGAATTTGAACGATCTTCTCTGTTGTTTCCCAAATGATCTCTGGACGCGTGAGAGTGCTTTCGGGAACTCGTCCCTTAGCTAACTGGGTATCACCCATTTCAGCCCAGTACAAAGGGGATCTGCACTTTCGACCATAGAGGGCCTCGAATGGAGCTGCCTTTATGCTCGTATGATAACTGTTGTTGTAGGAAAATTCAACAAGGGGTAAATGGGTATCCCAAGCTTTTCCAAAGTCAATCACATAGGTACGCAACATATCTTCTAAGGTTTGGATAGTTCTCTCACTTTGCCCGTCGGTCTGTGGATGGTAGGCTGTACTCATGTCCAGCCTAGTTCATAGGGAACTTTGTAATGACTGCCAGAACCTCAAAGTGAATCTACTATCTCGGTCCGAGATGATAGATAAAGGAACACTGTGCAGCCTTACAATCTCCCTAATGTAAGTTCTGGTAAGTTTCTCCATCTTGTCTGTTTCTTTGATCGGTAGGAAGTGTGAAGACTTGGTCAGTCTATCGACGATGACCCATATGGAATCAAGTCCACCCGTCGTCTTGGGAAACTTGGTTATGTAGTCCATAGTGATCCGCTCCCACTTCCATTCTGGTATCTCCGGTTGCTGTAGGAGACCGGAGGGTTTCTGGTATTCGACCTTGACCTTTGCGCAAGTAAGGGATTTACTCACGAAGGTAGCAATATCTGCTTTCATGTTAGGCCACCAGTATAACTTTTTAAGATCCAGATACATCTTATCTGAACCCAGGTGGACGGAATAACGAGTGTTGTGAGCTTCCGTCATGACCAACTCTCTGAAGCCACCGTGTTTCGGTGTCCAGATCCGATCCATGAGGTACAAGGCTCCACCACCCTTGACTTCCAAGTTCTTATCCATCCCTCTAAGGGATTCACCAGCCATGTTTTCAGGTTTCAAAGGGTCGAGCTGAGTCTCCTTTATTTGCATGGACAAGTTTGAATGGATGGTCAGAGTCAAAGCTTTGACCCTACGACCAGAATATTCTTTTCGACTTAGGGCGTCGGCTACTACATTGGCTTTACCCGGGTGATAACGAATATCGCACTCGTAATCACTGAGTAGCTCGACCCACCGTCGTTGCCTCATGTTGAGTTCTTTCTGGTCGAAAATGTGTTGCAGACTCTTACGGTCTGTAAAGATCGTGCTTTTTGTACCGTACTAGTAATGTCGCCAGATCTTCAGAGCAAACACAACTGCTCCTACTTCAAGATCATGGGTTGTGTAGTTAACCTCATGTGTCTTCATCTGTCTCGAGGCATAGGCTATGACTTTACCTCGCTGCATCAGAACACATCCGAGCCCTTGGTTTGATGCGTCGCAATAGACCACAAAGTCTTCTATCCCTTCGGGGAGGGATAGTATTGGTGCGGTGCACAAGGCTCGTTTGAGCGTTTGGAACGCTCTTTCTTGTTTCTCTTCCCAGTCAAAGGCTACCCCCTTCTGGGTCAGTGTCGTAGGAGGTTTTGCTATGCGGGAGAAGTTCTGAATGAACCTGCGATAGTAGCCAGCTAGACCTAGAAATTGACGAATTTCAGTAGGTGTCTTTGGTGCTGACCAGTTCTCGATGGCCTTAATTTTGGAAGGGTCCACGTGTATACCTTCTTCACTAACAACATGGCCCAAAAATTCGACTCGTCGAATCCAAAATTCGCACTTGGAGAACATCGCGTAGAGCTTCTCCGATCGCAATATTTCTAAGATTTTACGGAGATGTTGGCTATGTTCATCCTTACTTCGAGAGTAGATGAGTATGTCATCAATGAAGACGATGACGAACTGATCCAAGTAAGGACGACACACCCTATTCATCAGATCCATGAATACTGCGGGCGTGTTAGTTAATCCGAACGGCATCACTACAAACTCGTAGTGCCCATAACGAGTTTGGAAGGTTGTCTTGGGAACATCTTCCTCTAACACTCATAGTTGGTGATATCCGGACCGTAGATCTATCTTCAAGAAGTAATTGGCTCCTTGAAGTTGATCAAACAAATCGTCAATACGGGGTAAAGGATAACGATTTTTAATGGTAAGTTTGTTGAGTTCTCTATAGTCGATGCACATGCGAAACGATCCATCTTTCTTCTTGACGAACAAGACCGGTGATCCCCATGGTGAGAAGCTTGGTCGAATGAATCCCTTCTTGAGAAGTTCGTTAAGTTGACTAGAAAGTTCCTACATTTCAGCCGGTGCCAGACGATAAGGAGATTTGGCTACTGGGGTAGCTCCTGGCACTAAGTCGATTCTGAACTCAACTTGGCGTTGCGGTGGTAAATCGAGAAGTTCTTCTGGGAATATGTCAGGGAAGTCGCGTACTTCAGGGATGTTCTAAATGGTTTTCGTTTCTTGACTTGTACCAACGACGTGTGCGAGGAATGCATGGTACTCGTTTCGCAAGCACTTCTGAGCTTGAATGCACGAAATGATGCGAAGGCTCGTACTGGGTTTGTCGCCATAGATAATTAAGGTTTCGTTGTTGGGAAGGTTAAGACGAACTGCTTTTTCAAAGCACAAGATGTCGGCGCGAAGAAGACTCAACCAATCCATACCGATGATAACGTCGAAACATTTAATTGGGACTGGCATGAGATCTATCTTGAAAGTATGGCCATCTAAAGTTAAGGTACAACCTACGTATATGCAGTTTGTACTCTCTGTTTTCCCGTTAGCCATTTCTACCGTGAATGAATTATCTAATGCACATGGTTTTTGTTTAAGCAGGTGTGCAAATTTGTGACTTACGAAACTTCTCTCTGCTCCACTGTCGAAAAGTATGCAAGCATATGAGTTATTGAGGAGGAATGTACCAGTAACTATCGTGGGATCAGCTATTGCTTCCTCGTGGCCTAGGGCCATAACTCTTCCTACTCCGCCAACCGTCCCCGCTTTAGGGCAGTTCCTCTTGTAGTGACCCACCTAGCCACAACCGTAGCAAGTTTGGCCCATACCGACATTAGGAACCTGGGCGGCTTGAGCTGTTGGAGCCTGGCAGAAACGGGTTGTGTGCCCCTTCCTGTTGCAGTTGGTGCATTGCATCTCCCTGCAAGGCCCGCGGTGGTGGAAGCTGCATTTGTTGCACTTCGGGAGAGATCCAGCATAAGTTTTTGCTAGTAAGGGGTTCGCAGGGACAATGGTAGTAACAGTGGCAGCATTGATTGCCACAAGTTGTTGTCTCTTGGAGGATTCCTGCGAAGCCCCACTTTTCCTCTTTGACCAACCTTTCTTGTTGTTGTTGGCCTTTTGTGGTTCGGGTGCAGTGATTGTTGGGTTCTGAGGTTTCCGATGATCAATGAGAGATTGTGCTAGTTCCTTGGCGCTATCAAAGGTAATAGGCCTGGAAGCTATCACACTTGACTGGATCTGGGGCGATAGTCCCCAAATATATCTCTCTATCTTTTTGCTCTCAAGAGCAACCATATCAGGGCATAAGTTCGCCAGATCACAGAACCTATTTGTGTAGGACGTGATGTCGGATCCAACCATTTGAAGACCCCAGAACTCCTGCTCGAGTTTTTGTATTTCACCTCGAGGACAGTATTCTTTCATCAGCATGTCTTTCAGCTTTTCCCAGCTGATGGAATATGCCACCACCAAAGTCAGATACTTAACATGGCCGTTCCACCATGCTCTGTCAGAGAAGGTACAAGCTGCGAACTTGACCTTGTTGCCTTCTTGGCATCCTCAGATCTCGAAGACAGATTCCATCTTCTCAATCCACTGCCTTAACACCATATCTCCACTAGTACCATTGATGCTGCGGGGTTTGGCGTTTGTGAAGTCCTTGTAGGTGCATTCCCGAGAGTGTCCATGGCTTTCGCCGTGGTTGGAGGGAGGTGCACCTGATCCCGATCCACTAGGGATAGGAGCATTGATTGCTGACACAGCAGCTGCAACCGCCGCTGTGAAAGCTGCCTGGAACATGTTGGCATCGAAAGGAGTAGGTGGTTGAAGAGGTTCAGGTGGTGGTGGAGGTGGTGGTATCGGTGCTTCATTGTTTGGGTTACGTCTTGTACTTCTGCGTGGCGGCATCTTTAACTATACGTTTAAAAGATGACGACATGGATAAGAATAAATGAACAATGAATGTGTTTCATGGACTAACTCCCCATAGCCCAACAACAGAATGAATAGAATGACTAAATGAAGAAGATAGAATTTGGATAATAATTTCCATAAGATTAGATATCTGTCAATAATACTGGAATTACAGATGTAACAAGTTCGGGAAAAATGGCCTAGAAGTAGGCCTTACATCAACCAAGATGGAAAATTTTGACAGAATTAAGATTAGATCAATACCTAACAGATCTAAGATTTATAAAGACAGAAAATTAGACCAAAGTTTTACATAAACTAGGTTATATCCAAAAGATGAGTTGACGATATTCTATCGGCGACGAGAACTGCTAGCATGAGTCCTCGATCCCGACAGTAGACGTTCAATGTCTCTTATACGCCTGTCCAACCTTGCTTGCTGAGCTTGAAGTTCTCTAACTTCAGCTCGAGTTTCAGCAAGTTCCCTCTAAAGATTTGCATTGCAGACCAGAGTCCTTTCATGAGTAGACTCTAGTTGGCGAATGTGGACAGTGTTAACACTAGAGTTGGCGTCAACTTCCATGACTTGATTGATAGTCGCCTGAGCCATTATCGTGTTCCGAGA
The DNA here is from genome assembly GCF_002870075.4 of Lactuca sativa. Lineage (NCBI taxonomy): Eukaryota > Viridiplantae > Streptophyta > Magnoliopsida > Asterales > Asteraceae > Lactuca > Lactuca sativa. The sequence continues at coordinate 76,765,743 of NC_056624.2, read as the reverse complement.
AATCCTACGCACCATGATTGGTAGGACTCTATCAGCAGAACCTCCTTCGGTGAGGTTGTAGAAACTTCGGTCTCCATTGTAGGGAATGGGCTGACCTTGTTCCTGGATCCATGTATTCAAGTTCGTGGCCCACAGGGGTGTGGGTCCTTGAAACACAGGGCGGGGGTTCAGGTTTGGGTTTTCAACATCTGGGAGTAGGTTGTTGACTTCAGGCTCCGAGTCAGAACCATCGGAGAAACCTTCAGCATGGTGATCATCCAAAGGGATATGGTGATCATCTTCTGGTTCTGCCTCTAGTCAACCAGCATTGCCTTGGTTCGGGAAGTATGGATCGCCATGGTGAAATCCAACCATTTTAATCTACGCGAGAAAAGGGATATAAGAAATAGCTAAAATAGACGAACTAACTAAGATAATTACAGTAAAACCAAATACCCTTATGGTATTTCTTTTTGGTTGTGTTGGTAAGTTTTTAGACTTGTTGCCATATCACAACTATTCTTGGGCATATACTAATCACTCCTCGGACCAACATAGTTGATCAGGCTATGCCATTCCCAAGACTGACCATATATCCCCAGGCTTACTTGTGATATTCAACAATCGTAATACTTTTGTTCTTGTCATTGTGACACTGATTTTAGTATGAATGCAGCCACGTATACTTAATTAAATATTTTATTATTTAAAAGTAAAATTCTTAGACAGAGTGTTTTAATCCCCATGTATTTATAGTTAGTATATCTTTTATGGGTTGATATACTATATTCACTATAAACAACGCTCTGATACCAATCTGTCACACCCCAAAACCACGAACGGCGGAAGCGTTCAGGGGTTGAGGACGTCATGTACAGTATCAAAACAGCGTAATATAATAAACAAGCAACAACATCATCCATTGCATTATAAGTAGATTTTTAATACATGTGTGTTCTTTCATTGTAGTAAGACACCAAAAATATACAATAAAAATAAAAGACGAGACTTGTCTGCTCCATCTTCTCAAAACCTGGCCATCGTACCTATCTACTGTTGACCTGAGAATACAAGTTATTTTGAAAGAGAGTATCAACTTTAAAGATGGTGAATTCATAAGTATTTAAGTGTCATTCTCTTGCTTTGAAAAGCTGTTTTAAAAGTCATGCAAACCTTTAAATGAAAATGTCGATATAAGTATGAAAAGTCCTAGAAAATCCCTTATTTTCTATCAGTTTGAGATGTAGTCTTCTACCAAGACCCGAATGTTTTGTAAGTAAAATGATAGTTTTTCCTTCAATTGTTTAGTACTAAAGTACTTAGTCTAAGTCATCGTTTATGTGAAAGTATGACAAAATAAAGTAAACAGGAAAATGTACTACTGTAAGTGTTGTCACTGGGTACTAGGACTAACACAACATCACACTAAGCGAAATATGTAACCTAATGAACATCCGAAGATTTTCCAGAAAAAAGTATTAATGTAAGTGTCATCGCTGGGTACTAGGAGTAACACAACATCGCAATAAGCGAAAGGTATAACGTTATGAACAATCGAAGATTGTGCACTTGTCCTCTGTAGCAGCAGAAGGTGGGTGGAGGGGTTAGCCCCGGTTATCGATCTACCTAGTATAAGTAGTAACCTTATACCTCCGTAGATGGTCATCGACCACTAGTGCTAATCAGTGGGGTTCGGAATGGTAAGTCCCGCCGAGATATCCCATTGAACCGGGATAGGAAAGATAATTTACAACGAAAGTACTAATAAATCATCCTCGTAGTTCTAAGTACAAGTATCCAGGTAAGTGAATACAGGATAATGCACCAATGTAAAAGTGTTCCTGTATGGTATTCATGTAAGTGTGTTCATATAACAGGTAAATATATGTAAACATATTCATGTATCATGTAAGCATATGTATATGTAATCATGTATCAGGTAGTGTACTAGTATAGACTCATGCATGAACTGACTCTGGTGTGTTTCCTTCTAATAGGAATAATGTTTGATATCTTCAAATTATCCCTATGATAATTTACCGAAATGTAATTGATTAATCAAGTAGGTTTATACACTCTTACTACTCAAGGGTGTGAGAAACTAAATGAAAGATGTAAACTATAACATCAATACATATATAAGAATATAAGTGTATATGCATAGTTTAGTTCAAGAATGTAAAATGGTTTTGTAAGACATCTTATGGGTTTTGAACAATAATTAACAATGACTTGATGTCATTTTAATAAACATTTCAAAAGTAAAACATTTGATAACAAAGTATTTTTAAGATTTAAAACCATTTCATGTATCACATTTTGTAGTATGTGAAATCTGTTAAATGACAAACACAGTTATAAAATACATATCAATGATTTAATAACATGTTTGTTTCTACTTGTATTCCCCCCCCCCCTTTTAAAGCATTTAAAATCATTTAAAACATTGATTAGGGGTATGAACTCACCTGTAGATGGTAGTTTAGATGAACTGGACGGTGTAGGATTGTTAGGTGTCAAGTGAGGACTTGTACACACACTTTGATCCTAATGAACATATAATCACACATATATGCACTCAATTAGTCTCAAATTACTAATTGATAATGTTAAGACACCCTAGACATAATAAACACTTTATATAAGTGTTTTAAGCCCTAAGGATTGCATCTAAGCTATTGTGGGACAAGGCACTTGTGTTTAGGGTTCCAAAGGACCCCATATATGAGTTTACTCCCCATATACCATCACACATGGAGTTTACGGTTGTAAACTCTTGAGTTTACGGCCGTAAACTCCAAGACTCAATGTCTTTGGTTGATTTAAGGTGTGAAATAATCCCTAGAATTATTCCAACTTGGTGGTTAAGTCCTTGGAAGGGTTTAAGGTATAGAAAACTCCATTTAGGAGTTTACGGCCCTAAGGCCATTTCCTTTAGAGTTTGCGGCCGTAAACTCTTAAGGATGGTTGTTTTTGATGCTTTCAAGTCTCTTGCACAAGTGGTATAGGTTCTAGACTTTTATTCCAAGCATATGAAGGCCTTAGGCACACTTCGGTGCCTTTGTTTGATGTTCACAGCCCAAGAACCTTATTAGGGCTGTGAACTCATTTGAAGGGGTGTTTTTGATGTGTTTTAATCCTTCATTTAAGTGGGGAACAATTTCTAGTAATTGTCTAAGGCTTTAGGGGCCTTAAAAGCACCCTTTTGTGCATGATTTTGGAGTTCACGGTCCAAGATCATCTTGGGCCGTGAACTCCCAAACTTGGGTGGTTCTTTGATGTTTTGTTGTCCCTAATATACTCCTATATAAGTCCAAGGAAGTAGTATATCTCGGGGGAAAGGCTAGGCATTGTTTTCGGGAGTTTACCGCCCAAGAACACCTTGGGGAGTAAACTCCTAAATCTAGTGATTTAGCTACGTAATCTATGTTGTACATAATGGAAATTTCGGGTTGTCATAACATCGTTCACAACACGTACATGTTATGAGCCTACTAGTATTCCACAAGACTGTCTAGAAAGAGTCTGTGGTTGTTATCCATACTGCGCGAAATAATTAGATCAACAACAACAACATCGAGGCCTCTCATTTGCTTATCACACATCAACTATCTACCCTTGTTCTACCCAACATATTAGTAGATAAAAATATATATTTTTATATGTAGTTAAAAAATTGGATAGCATTCTCATTCAATACATATTCCAATCAACAGATGAGACACATACACATAACATGTATTTCATAGAGAATAAATCATATCTATGAGATAGAAGAAAGTGAATATATATTCACACATATAACAATAAAATATAAACATAACACGTATTTTGTATAAAATACTTCATAATTATATGTTAGAAGAAAGTAACTACACACTCACTTGATCAGAAGATGATCGGACAGCACTACGACTCTAAGAGTAGTATTCTTCGGTGAAACTGGGTTCACTTCACTCACCGGGCTTCTTACGGGTAGAGTTTCGGCTCGGAAACTCTTTTCTTCGCGGGATCTTCGAGCTTTGGGACTTGCTTCGAGTCTTGGGATGATATCGGGGCTTCGGAGGTACTTCTTTGCACGTAAATCGAGGTAATATGAGAGAGAGGAGAGAATTTGAGCAACCAAACTCGGCTGGCCCTTCAAATCTATTTATACGGAAAAATTTGCCTTTGCCATGTCGTGGTACGGTTTACCACGTCGTAGTGGCTGGGTCGTCACTGCATGCGTCATTGCAAGTGGGTCTGACAGACTCTAGAGCTCCTGCGACGTCGTGGCACTTATACCACGTCGTGGTGGCTTACAATTTTGGGGTTTCGCTCCCCGAACTTCAGAAATTTATATCTTTTGTATACGAACTCCGTTTTCGACGTTTTGTATATCGATGCGTAGGTGAGAACATGCTCTACAGCTCTCGTTTAGACTCCATTGGCTAATTATAATTTATTTTTAATATATTATAAATATATTACTTTTATATTATTTTTAGTAGGGATGGACAGGAAAAATCCGTTATAAATTCATAACTTCTTCATCTGACGTCCGTTTTCGCCTATCTTTTTATCGTTTCACTACTATTAACAAGATCTTCGATTCTCGTTTAGATTGTTTCGACTAAAAGTCACTCGATCTCAAATCGAGGATTCGGAAAAATCATAACTTCTTCATACGAAGTCAGATTTGGGCGTTCTTTTTATGCACACTCTCGTTTTAGTGAACTCTACGACCTTCGTTTAAATTACTAGGACTAAATATCGCTCTATCTTAATTTTGTATTTTACGTCATTCAGCATTGTGCCGGTTCTGTTGCGAAACTTCGATAGGTCGTAACTTCTTCGTTATAACTCGGATTTCGGCATTCTTTATATATTCGGAAACCTCGTTTCAACTACTACAACATTATCCATAGATATCGGATTTATCTAATATTTCATTTTGACACTTATTTTTATCTTTAATTTATTTAAGTCACACAGTTAAGCACAAAACACATAAGACTCAAATAATACACTTCTATTATTTCAAAACGGGTTACAAAGGTTAACCTAGACTATTATATCAACATTAATGACAAGCCCAGAAACACAGGCGTTACAATTCTCTCCACCTTAGAAAGATTCCGTCCCCAGAATCACACCTCAACGAACAAATGCAGGTAGCGACTCATCATGTCACTCTCCGTCTCCCAGGTGAGATTTGGCACATTCGTTTGTTTCCATCGGACAAGCACTAACTCGACCATCTTGCGTCCCAACTTCTTAGTCTTTCGGTCAACGATTGACTCTGGTTCTTCAGTCAACCTTTTGTTCTCATCGATTCTCAACTCCGAAAGTGGAATCATGTCGAGAACTTCTCCCATGAACTTCCTCAAATAATACACATGGAAAGTGTTATGAATACCATTCAGTTCTTCGGGTAATTCGATCTTGTAAGCTTGGTTCCCAATCCTATGAAGAACTTTAAACGGTCCAATAAACCTTGGACTTAATTTTCCTCTTTTACCAAATCTTATATGTTCCTTCCACGGTGAGACTTTAAGCAAAACCGAATCTCCAACTTCAAAAGTCATTGGTCTTCGTTTGTTATCAGCATAGCTCTTCTGACGATCCGGAGCTGCTAACATTCTCTCGCTAATTATTTTCAACTTTTCAGCAGTTTGATGGACTATCTCTGGTCCCAAAAACTGCTTTTCCCTAGCCTCAAGCCAACAAGATGGCGTACGACACTTCTGTCCATCCAAACCTTGATAAGGTGCCATCTTCATGCTCGAGTGGAAACTATTATTGTAGGAAAATTCTACCAAAGGTAAATGTTCATCCCAATTACCTTGGAATTCTAGGGTACATGCTCTCAGCATATCTTCAAGTGTTTGTATTGTTTGTTCGCTCCGACCATCAGTCTGTGTGTAACATCCCAAAATTGAAGTCCAAAAATTTCATTTTTAATTAATTAAATCATAAAACATTCACTAGAAAATATTGTATAAACACGTCATCTCATAAAATCAAGTATCATGTTTGAAACCCACAACCTAAACAAATATCATATCAGAGTACAATCCCAGAAAACACCGTGCGGAAAATTGGATGTGTGTGTTCCCCCATCATACCACATACCATACAATACCATCATACCATAGACCATACAATACCATCGGTATATTTCAACCGGTAATCATCATCGGTATCTTTCAATCGGTAATCGTCATCGGTATCTTTCAACCGGTAATTGGGGACTATTCCACCCCTTACCACTAGCATACAATAACAAGATATAAGCATACAGTCAGGCATATCCGGGTACTGACCTACCCCTTGGTCCTAAGGACAACTATTAGGGAAACTATCCCTATCATGCACGTAACATAACGTACAGATATAACTCATAACCAAACACATACCAGACCAAGATAATTATCACAAAGACAATCATCTACTAAATACTCCTCATTCGTGGGCCGACATTGTGGCCTTAGACCCACCCCTACTGGAAGGTAACTCACCTCGTACAGGTAGCTGCTGATAATCAGTGCGGGAAACCTCCGTCCACTACTGCTCCGGAAATCCTACGGCTACAAACCCCACAAAACTCAGTTAGAAACTGATTTCTATACTCTTAGGGTAAAATGACCATTTTACCCCCAACCAAGTCAAGCCAAAGTCAAAGTCAACTTCCAGTTTACCCGACTCGCCGAGTTAGGACAACAACTCGCCGAGTCCCTCACTCTCTACTCGTCCTCATACGCGACCCTACTCGTCGAGTTGGGTTGTCAACTCGACGAGTTCTTCTCGCATCCAAACGGCCCATGAAAACTCATCCGGATCGCCGAGTTGATGAACAGCTTGTCGAGTTAGCCTTCATCTGATGAACCAGATCTGTCCTCAACTCGCCGAGTTGATGAACAACACGCCGTGTTCTAAGGATATTGCCTTGGACTCGCCGAGTCTAGGAATGCACTCGTCGAGTCCAATCTTGACCAATTCCATACAGTTGATTTAAATGAGATCTATCACACCAAAACCATAGATCTGGCCTCCTAATGTCCACTTCATACGCAAAGCTCCAAACTTGATGCACATGCATGGGGTTTTTAGCTCAAAAATCCACATAAAGTGTCCTACAATGTGCATGGGGCTTTCATGGCCCTAAAGTTGGCACCTTTATGCTGTGAAAACCCTCTTAAGGCCCATATATGAAGTCAAAACCCACCCCACACACCCAATCTCGAAATATGACTTAGCAATCCAAAGAAACCCCAAGATAAAAATGAATAAACACATAGATGAGTCAAGACAGGGGCATTATACCTTGAAGTTGATGAAGATGAAGTAAACTCCTTGGATCTACTGTCCCCAACTCAAGTTCCAAGCTCCTTTCTTCCTTCCAAGCTTTTCTATCACACAAGAACACCAAAAATGGCCTCAACAAAGCACAAACGGATAGGTTTTCGATGCGAAGTGTTTGGGAGCATAAAGGGGGAATGTAGGTTGCATAAGGTTGTTTATATAAGGTGCAAACCCCTGGATTAGGGTTTTAGTCCAGACAACAGCTACTTGCCGAGTCCGGGACCCGACTCAGCGAGTCCATGACTTAAACTCTGCGCCTAATCCCGCTGCTACTCGGCGAGTTGGTCCTTCAACTCGCTGAGTCCAAGACCAAAAATGCATAATAATTAAACATTTAATAATAGAATACGTACCAAGAACCAGGTGCTACACTGTGGATAGTAAGTTGTACTTAAACACAACTTGGTACCCAATTCCTCTTGTAGACTTTTCCAAAATCGTGAGGTGAAACGGCTATCACGATTTGACATAATCGTTAACGGAACACCATGAAGCCTCACAATTTCATTCACATAAGAATTCTCAAGCTTATCCATAGACCATTTCTCCTTGGCTTGTATTAAATGCGCACTCTTAGTGAATCGATCAACAACCACCCAAATCATGTCGTGACCATTCTTTGTTCTGGGTAGTTTAGTGTCAAAATCCATAGCAATGTCTTCCCATTTACCCATTGTAACAGGTAAAGGTTCTAAAATCATGTATGGTTTCTGATGTTGTGTCCTGACTCTCGCACAAGTCACACACTCGACCACATACTTTGCAATATCAAGCTTCATCGTCGGCCACCATTAATTGGGTTTCAGGCCCCTGTTCATCTTAGTGCTGTCGGGATGAATTGAGTACATGGTTTTGTGAGCTTCTTCCATCAGAAGATCTCTGACTCCTCCTGTCTTAGGTATCCAAATCTGATCTTGGAACACCTTCAGTCCATGACTGTTTATACCGAACACCAACGTCTTGCCCAAACGTTCCTCCTTTCGGTCATTCTTCTTAGAAGCTTCCTCTTGATATTTCTTTATACTTTCCACAATGGTCGAGACAACTTCTATTCTCAACGCTTATGGCCTCTTTCTTTTAAGATTGACTTTCCGACTGAGAGCATCAGCAACAACATTAGCTTTACCGGGGTGGTAAAGTATCTCACAGTCGTAGTATTTAAGTAATTCTAGCCAGCGTCGTTGCCTCATATTCAATTCTTTATGATTAAAGAGATATTAGAGACTCTTATGATCAGTGAAAAGTTTGCACTTTGTGCCATAGAGGTAATGCCTCCATATCTTTAGAGCGAAAACTACCGCCGCCAACTCCAAGTCATGAGTCGGGTAGTTCTTTTCATGCTCTTTTAACTGTCGAGACGCATATGCGACCACCTTTTCCCTTTGGGTCAAAAAACAACCCAACCCAACCCCAGACGCATCGCTATAAACAGCGAAGTCTTCAACTCCATCGGGTAGAGAAAATATTGGTACCTCGCATAGCTTCTTCTTTAGCTTCTTGAATGCTTCTTTATGCTTAGCACTCTAAGCATAAGTAGCTCCTTTGTGGGTCAAAGTAGTTAATGGAATAGCGATCGAAGAAAAGCCTTGGATAAACCTTTGCTAATATCCGGCTATTCCTAAAATTCTTCGGATCTAACACACCAAAACCATAGATCTGGCCTCCTAATGTCCACTTTATACGTAAAGTTCCAAACTTGATGCACATGCGTGGGGTTTTTAGCTCAAAAATCCACATAAAGTGTCCTACAATGTGCATGGGGCTTTCATGGCCCTAAATTTGGCACCTTTATGCCATGAAACCCCTCTTAAGGTCCAGATTTGAAGTCAAAACCCACCCCACACTCCCAATATCGAAATACGACTTAGCAATCCAAAGAAATCCCAAGATAAACATGAATAAACACATAGATGAGTCAAGATATGGGCATTATACCTTGAAGTTGTTGAAGATGAAGTAAACTCCCTGGATCTACTGTCCCCAACTCAAGTTCCAAGCTCCTTTCCTCCTTCGAAGCTTTACTATCACACAACAACACCAAAAATGGCCTCAACAAAGCTCAAACGGCTAGGGTTTCGATGAGAAGTGTTTGGGAGCATAAAGGGGGAATGGAGGCTGCATAAGGTTGTTTAAATAGGGTGCAAACCCATGTATTAGGATTTTAGTCCAGACAGTAGCTACTCACCGAGTCCGGGACCCGACTCGCCGAGTCCATGACTTAAACTCCACGCCTCATCCCGCTTCTACTCGGCGAGTTGGTCCTTCAACTCGCCGAGTCCAAGACCAAAAATGCAAAATAATTAAAGATTTAATAACAAAATACGTACCAAGAACAAGGTTCTACAAATCTCCCCCACTTATTTTAGACTTTGTCCTCGAAGTCTGCTGCTCGATCCTAGAACAACTCTGGGTAATGCTCCATCATCTCAACCATCGGCTCCCGTGTCCATTCCGAGCCCTTCCTGTGCTGCCATTGCACCTTTACCAGCTCAACCCTCTTGTTCCTCAGATCCTTCGACTTCTGATCGAGGATCGCTACAGGTCGCTCGATGTAATTCAGGTTGTCATCAACCTGAATGTCCTCCAAGGGTACCACTGCTGAGTCGTGCACCAAGCACTTCTGTAGCTGGGAGATGTGGAAAGTGCTATGGATCTGACTGAGTTTAGCTGGCAGATCTAGCCGGTATGCCACCTTGCCCACCCGGGCTACAACCCTAAACTGTCCAATACACCTGGGATCCAACTTGCCCAGTTACCTGAATCGGATGATGCCCTTCTAAGGCGACACCTTCAGGAGAACCATATCCCCGACTTGGAACTCCAGGTCTGATCGACGTCTATCGGCATAACTTTCCTTCGGTGCTCCCCATGACCCTCTGGCCAACCTCGCCCCAACATATCGGGGTCCTGCACCTCCTCCCATACAACATCTCGAAGGGAGGACGATCAATACTCGCATTATAGCTACTATTATACGAGAACTCGGCCAACTAAAGGTAGGTATCCTAGCTACCACCAAAGTCTAAAACACATGCCCACAACATGTCCTCTAGAGCCTGGATGGTCCGCTCGCTCTGGCCATCCGTCTGCGGGTGAAAGGCGGTGCTGAAATGCAGACGAGTACCCAACTCGTCGTGGAATTTCTTCCAAAACCTGGAAGTGAACCGTACATCCCGATCTGAAATCATCGAGACTAGCACTCCGTGCCATGCCACCACCTCGCTGATATAGATTTCGGCCAATTCTAGGCCGAAATGCTCTCTTGAATCGGGATAAAGTGGGTGCTCTTGGTCAATCGATCAACGATGACCCAGATCGAATCTACTCCTCGCGCGGCCCTGGGAAGCTTGGTGATAAAATCCATCGTGATGTCTTCCTATTTCCACAACGGAATATCCAACGGCTGCATCTTGTCGTGTGGTCTCTGATGCTCGGCCTTGACCTTCTTGTTGGTCAAACACCGCTCCACATACCATGCCACATCCCACTTCATGCAGGGCCACCAATAGTCCAGATGAAGATCCCTATATATCTTCGTCACCCCGGGATGAATGGAGAACCGGGATTTGTGTGCCTCCTCCATCAGGACCTGGCACACGGCTCTATGATAAGGGACCCACACCCTACGGTGAAGAGTCAACAACCCTCAGCTATCATAGTCGAAGGAGGAAACCTGTCCCACAATCCGCTCACTCTTCCGATGTTCCTCCTTCATAGCCTCCTACTGAGCCTCCTGGATCCACTCCAGAAGCGGAGTCACCACTGTCATCCTCAAAAAGATATCCCTGATCGGCGCTGCCTTGCGGCTAAGCACATCGGCCACGACATTGACCTTCCCCGGATGGTAGAGGATCTCACAATCATAATCCTTTACCACATCAAGCCACCGAAGCTGCCTCATATTCAGATTTGGCTGGTCCATGAGATACCTCAAACTATTGTGGTCCGTGTAGATCGTACAACGAACCCCATAGAGGTAATGACGCCAAATCTTGAGGGCGAATACAACAGCCCCCAACTCTAAATCATGCGTCGGGTAGTTCGCCTCGTGAGGCTTCATCTACCTCGACGTGTAGGCGATGACATGCCCTCTCTGCATCAATACCATGCCCAAACCTGCGATGGATGCATCGCAGTACACAACACAACCCTCAATGCCCTTTGGCAGGGCTAAGATTGGCGCCTCGCACAATCTCTGTCTCAGTGCCTCGAACATGGCCTGCTGCTCAGGCCCCCAGTGGTACACCACCGACTTCTTAGTCAGTCAGGTGAGCGGAACTGCTATCTTGGAGAAGTCCTGACTAAATCTCCGATAGTAGCCTCCCAATCCCAGAAAGCTCCGAATCTCAGATGGAGACCTCGGAACCTCCCAACTCATCACGGCCTCCACTTTGGCCGGATCTACCAAAATCCCCTTTTGCTTCACAAAGTGCCCAAGAAACTGCACTTTGTGCAACCAGAACTCACACTTGGAGAACTTAGCATACAAGTTCTCCTTCCTCAAAGTCTCCAGAACCTCCTGCAGATGCTCCTCATGTTGCTCTCGCGTCTTGGAGTAAACCAAGATATCATCAATAAATACGATCACAGACCTGTCTAACATCGGTCTACAAATGCGGTTCATGAGGTCCATGAATGCGGCAGGAGCATTGGTGAGCCTGAAAGGCATCACCACAAACTCATAATGGCCATAATGTAACGCCCGTAGATCCGGGCTAGTCAATTTAGAGACGATAGGCGTCAAAAATGACTTTTTGATGGAAGATTATCTAGAAGGATTAATCTTAACCAAGTTGTAGTATATGTCACAAGGTTTACGTGCATATAAAGAACGCCAAAATCCGAGTTATAACGAAGAAGTTATGACCCGTCGAAGTTTCGCGACAGAACCGGCACGACGCAATGCAACGTAAAAAGTGAATTTACGTTAGAGCGGTATTTAGCCGAAGCAATCTAAATGAGAATCGAAGATCTCATTGTGGGTATCGAAGCGATAAAAATTTAGGCGAGAACGGACGTCAAATGAAGAAGTTATGAATTTTTAACGAAAGTTTCTGTCCCGGCCTATTAAAAATGAATAATAAAAATAAAATTCAAAATTAGCCGACGTAGTCTAAACGAAAGTTGTAGATCGTAGTCTCACCTTCACGTGGATATAAAGAATGTCGAAAACGGAGTTCGTATGAAGAAGATATGAATTTCCGAAGATTATTAAATAATTTGTATTTAATTTTAATCTTTAATTCGGAAGCATTATCCGAAGGAGTCACCGGTCTAATCCGAGGTACGCCCCGCGTACTCCGAAGTGTAGACATTCGCAGCAAGTGGCTTCGGATGACGAACGCAGTGACGTTTTTCAGACCAGTACGCCCCGCGTACTCCGAGGCTCCAGCCTCCTATAAATAGGATGCGAGGGCAGCCGACCCAAATGCCAATTTCCTCTCTTCTCTCTCCCGTTTTGCATCGATTTGCGTGCCAGAAATACCCCGAAGCCCCGGTATCATACTCGAGCCCCGAGGCGAGTCCCGAGATCCCAAAGATCCCGAGAAGTGCGGTTCCCGAGCCGAAGCTCTGCCCGCGAGAAGTTCGATTTTTGAAGAGATCTTCCAGATCTGCTGAGGATTACTACTTCTGCAAGTCATAGTGCTGTCCGATCATCTTCTGATCAAGTGAGTGTGTAGTTATTTTCTTCTAACGCATAATTATTAAGTATTTTCTATGAAATACGTGCTATGTGTATAATATAAGGTTGTTTATATGTGTGGGTGTATAGTCCCTTTCATAAACACGGGTATAACACAAGTATTGTTTGAATGTATTAAGTGTATGTTTGGGAGAGTGTATGGTTACTTTCTTCTAATATATAAATATGAAGTATTTGGTATAAAATACGTGCTATGTGTTTATATATTGTTGTTTATTTGAGATGAGTATGGAATGAATGTTTTATATAGTTTTTAAATGAGATAAACTGTATGTGTATTCTATATCTACAAATATGTTGGGTAGAACATGGGTAGATGAGATAGTTGGTATGTGATAAAGTGATGAGGTATGAAAGATGATTAAGAATGATATTGGTAGACACACCAATTAAAGAACGTTATAAAACTAGCAGATGTGCTGGAGAATAATATCGGTAGATACACCAAGTAGGGAATGTCGTAATCCTGGCAGATGCGCTTATAGGATAATGTCGGCAGATGCACCAAATAGAGATTGTCATAATAATAGCAGATGCGCTTATAGGGTAATCTTGGCAGATGCGCTTATAAGATAATGTCGGCAGATGCGCCTAAAAGAAAAGGTCATAAACTTGGCAGTCGCGCCTCATAGTGTATGACGTAATCCTGGCAGAGGCGCTTAAAGGATGATGTTGGTAGATGCGCCTTATGTAGCAATAGATTTTTGTGCTAATTCCTTAGGTCAATCCTTGGAATGGATGAATGACGGGTAGTTGAATTCTTAGGGTAAAATCCTAAGAAATAAAGGAGATAATGGGGATGAGTAATTGGATTGATTGTTTGATGGTTGAATATAATAATTATATTATTGTGGGTTGAAAACCCTATATGCTCACCAGGCTCCCAAGCCCGACCCACTCAGTTTTCTTTGCATTACAGGTAATGACACAAGAGTATAAGTTGGTGGACTTGATGAGAGGTTTTGGATTATAGATCAGTAGTTGAATAACTATTGTAAGGTCTATTTTATATTGTTTATGCTTTTGGTCTGTATCGGAACATGACATCCCGAGGTTTTATTAATTAATGGAAATACATTCTCTTTGAGAAATGTTTTGATAAATGGTTATCATATTTTATTTTGGAAACAAATTCCGCAACCTTTTTCTTTAAACGATCACTCTGATTTATAAAACAAAGCATAAGCAAATCGGTCTTTTCTGGCCGTGAAATTGGAGTTGTCACAGTTGGTATCAGAGCATTAGTTTAAGCGAACTAGGAATTTGTAGGAAATTTTTGGACTTAAACTTAGAATGCTAAGTAATGATTGTGAGGAGTGTGTCTAAATTATGTTAGGTAGTACACCTAAATTTACACAAGCACTAGTTTATTTTAGGAGCGATGCCTAAAATGCTTTTACGTGCTAAATGTTTTGTGTGATAGCTATATTGAGGCTATTATTTGTTCGGATCTATGGTCTGTTGCCGACCGGATCTGGAAACCTTATATGTTTAGGATTCTAAGCGTATGGCTACGATATTAGAATTAGCATGTAAACGTTTCGGAGTAATAAGGACGATTTAAGTATCTGTCGTGATTGAGGATCTGAATTCACCTTATTTGGTGTGTAGATCAAAAATGGTAAGAACCAGAAGTGGAGTTGGAAATGCTGATGAAAACAGGAATCAACCACCAGTGATTGAGCAAATACCTGTCGTAGCAGCAGCACCCGAGCCGATAACAATGGCTGGTGTACAAATGATGATTCAAACTATGTTGGATCGTCAAATGGAGGAGACTAGGCGGTTGCTTCAACATAATCGTGAAGAACTGTCAATTCGTGTGGAAGAGCCCGAATTAAATGAAGGGCACTCGGAAGGTGGAAACTCCAGTGGGTCTATTGGTCAAGCCAACCCACCGATAGTTAGGCAAAACAACCATGATGGAAGGAATGATGGAATGGGATGCAAGTACAAGGACTTTCTAACTTCCAAACCATCGAACTTCAATGGAAAGGAGGATCCGATTGGAGTTATGGATTGGATCTCCGAAATGGAGTTAGCCTTCATGACTTGTGGCTGCAGAGGCAAGTTGCAAACTATCTATGCAGTGCGTCAATTTCGAGGTGGAGCCGTTCGTTGGTGGAACACTCTAGGGAAGACTTTAAGCCCTAATGAGCCACTGCAATTGTCATGGGCAGAGTTCTTGGCGCAGTTCAAGCGCATGTTCTGCGCGGCTCAAAATTTGTTGGAATTGGAGAATAAGTTTCTGACATTGACAAAAGGCAGCATGCCAGTTGATGAATACACTAATAACTTTACAGACAAGATGGAGTTTGCTTTGCGCATCGTTCCAGATGAGCTGACAAAGGTTGACCGGTATGCAAAGGGACTCTCATGGGAGTATGCAGTGCCAGTACGTCAGGCACCTACCTTAGAGGCAGCTATTTGGGCTGCCAAGTCTGTTGAGAATATGATCAAGGGGAGGACTGACAGTAAGGTTGAAGTTAGCGAGAAGAGAAAGTTGGAAGGAACTTCAGGTTCTAATGAGAAAGGAAAATTCTCAAAGTCTAGGGGAGGAGGAAGGGATGAGGCAAGGTGGTGCGATAAGTGCAAAAAGAAGCACTCAGGAAAATGTGGCGTGGAGGTGACATGTTTCAAGTGTGGAAAGCATGGGCACTATGCCGATGAATGTATTTTCAACAAAAAGGTGTGTTATGAATGTAAAGAAGAGGGGCACTTCAAGCAAGACTGCCCAAGGAAAAATCAAGCAGCAAGGCTAGAGGCGCCGCCAAAGCTAAAGGCAAGAGCATTTCAAATGATCCTTGATGAAGCAGATGGAAATGCAAGGAATCAGGAATAAGGATCTTATATCTAAAGATCAAGTTATAAAGTAGCGATATGAAAAGTATCATGTATGTAGCCTATTAGAGGCATTGTATAGGGTGAACTTGAATTTTTGTGTAATCGTTTCAAGGAATTTATATAAACCCTAGTTTTGTTAACTGATGTGTTGAATGATTGTCTGATTTTCTTGTATGGTGACTTGGTCGACTACGAGACAATACTTGGGACGAGTATGAGTAGGTGTGAAAGGTAGTAGATGCATATACTACCGGAAGCACAGGACTCACACTTGGATCAGGGAAAGTCACAAGGTTACCAAGAAGCTAGTGATTGATTCAATTTTATTCTGGTATGTCGTTACCATTGTTTCGGAGATGACTAGTAAGATGGTTCTTGTTCCGACCCTAGTGGTCATATTTAAATTTGAGTTCGATGCCGAGGAGTATGTACGTGGTCTAGAGGACCGAGTTAGATGTAACATCTGACTTAAGTCAGAAGGTTGAAGTTAATGCGATTGACAGTGTCTAAGCGTCGCATCGTGCGATGAGAGGTCGATAGAGCACGACCCATCGGTTTGTTGCAATAGATAAAGGAAAGTATTTATCCTGAGAAAAATAAGGAGTCCAAAATGAGGACCTATTTGGTAACTTGAAGGTTACGATTGAAAGTACAACATAGTACGATAAGCAGATGCAAGATTGGGCCTCGTTTGCGGTCAAGAAAGCCATAGAGTTAAATACTCTTTCGAGAAAACATAGAAGTTACGGTTATTACCTAGGATAAATAAATAAAGTGTGGAATCGTTATGCAAGTCCTATTTCGTTGATGATTCCGGGACGTAATCATCCTAAAGGGGAGATAATTGTAACGCCCGTAGATCCGGGCTAGTCAATTAAGAGACGATAGGCGTCAAAAATGACTTTTTGATGGAAGATTATCTATAAGGATTAATCTTAACCAAGTTGTAGTATATGTCACAAGGTTTCCGTGCATATAAAGAACGCCAAAATCCGAGTTATAACGAAGAAGTTATGACCCGTCGAAGTTTCGCGACAGAACCGGCACGACGCAATGCAACGTAAAAAGTGAATTTACGTTAGAGCGGTATTTAGCCGAAGCAATCTAAATGAGAATCGAAGATCTCATTGTGGGTATCGAAGCGATAAAAATTTAGGCGAGAACGGACGTCAAACGAAGAAGTTATGAATTTTTAACGAAAGTTTCTGTCCCGGCCTATTAAAAATAAATAATAAAAATAAAAGTCAAAATTAGCCGACGGAGTCTAAACAAAAGTTGTAGATCGTAGTCTCACCTTCGCGTGGATATAAAGAACGTCGAAAACGGAGTTCGTATGAAGAAGATATGAATTTCCGAAGATTATTAAATAATTTGTATTTAATTTTAATCTTTAATTCAGAAGCATTATCCGAAGGAGTCACCGGTCTGATCCGAGGTACGCCCCGCGTACTCGAGTACGCCCCGCGTACTCCGAAGTGTCGACATTCATAGCAAGTGGCTTCGGATGATGAACGCAGTGACGTTTTTCGGACCAGTACGCCCCGCATACTCCGAGGCTCCAGCCTCCTATAAATAGGATGCGAGGGCAGCCGACCCAAATGCCAATTTCCTCTCTTCTCTCTCCCGTTTTGCATCGATTTGCGTGCCAGAAATACCCCGAAGCCCCGGTATCATACTCGAGCCCCGAGGCGAGTCCCGAGATCCCGAAGATCCCAAGAAGTGCGGTTCCCGAGCCGAAGCTTTGCCCGCGAGAAGTTCGATTTTTGAAGAGATCTTCCAGATCTGCTGAGGATTACTACTTCTGCAAGTCATAGTGCTGTCCGATCATCTTCTGATCAAGTGAGTGTAGTTATTTTCTTCTAACGCATAATTATTAAGTATTTTCTATGAAATACGTGCTACGTGTATAATATAAGGTTGTTTATATGTGTGGGTGTATAGTCCCTTTCATAAACACGGGTATAATACAAGTATTGTTTGAATGTATTAAGTGTATGTTTGGGAGAGTGTATGGTTACTTTCTTCTAATACATAAATATGAAGTATTTGGTATAAAATACGTGCTATGTGTTTATATATTGTTGTTTATTTGAGATGAGTATGGAATGAATGTTTTATATAGTTTTTAAATGAGATAACTGTATGTGTATTCTATATCTACAAATATGTTGGGTAGAACATGGGTAGATGAGATAGTTGGTATGTGATAAAGTGATGAGGTATGAAAGATTATTAAGAATGATATTGGTAGACGCACCAATTAAAGAACGTCATAAAACTAGCAGATGTGCTGGAGAATAATATCGGTAGATGCACCAAGTAGGGAATGTCGTAATCCTGGCAGATGCGCTTATAGGATAACGTCGGTAGATGCGCCAAATAGAGATTGTCATAATAATAGCAGATGCGCTTATAGGGTAATCTTGGCAGATGCGCTTATAAGATAATGTCGGCAGATGTGCCTAAAAGAAAAGGTCATAAACTTGGCAGTCGCGCCTCATAGTGTATGACGTAATCCTGGCAGAGGCGCTTAATGGATGATGTTAGTAGATGCGCCTTATGTAGCAATAGATTTTTGTGCTAATTCCTTAGGTCAATCCTAGGAATGGATGAAAGACGGGTAGTTGAATTCTTAGGGTAAAATCCTAAGAAATAAAGGAGATAATGGGGATGAGTAATTGGATTGATTGTTTGATGGTTGAATATAATAATTATATTATTGTGGGTTGAAAACCCTATATGCTCACCATGCTCCCAAGCCCGACCCACTCAGTTTTCTTTGCATTACAGGTAATGACACAAGAGTATAAGTTGGTGGACTTGACGAGAGGTTTTGGATTATAGATCAGTAGTTGAATAACTATTGTAAGGTCTATTTTATATTGTTTATGCTTTTGGTCTGTATCGGAACATGACATCCCGAGGTTTTATTATTTAATGGAAATACATTCTCTTTGAGAAATGTTTTGATAAATGGTTAGCATATTTTATTTTGGGAACAAATTCCGCAACCTTTTTCTTTAAACGATCACTCTGATTTATAAAACAAGGCATAAGCAAATCGGTCTTTTCTGGCCGTGAAATTGGGGATGTCACACATAACGTGTCCGAAACGCAGTCTTCTGCAGATCCTCCTCTCTGACCCTCATCTGATGATACCCAGAACGCAAATCAATCTTGGAGAACCAAGATGCTCCCTATAGCTGGTCAAAGAGGTCATCAATCCTCGGGAGTGGGTAGCGGTTCTTAACTGTTACCTTATTCAGCTCCCGATAATCTATACACATCCGATGCAACCGTCCTTCTTCACAAATAGAATCGGGGCTCCCCAGGGTGAACTACTCGATCTAATGAAACCCTTGTCTAACAGCTCCTGCATCTCGGGAGGATCCAAATGATATGGTGTCTTGGCTATCGGAGCCGCACCAGGGACTAGGTCGATCCTGAACTCCACCTGTCGCTCCAGAGGTATCCCAGGCAACTCCTCGGGGAATACATCCGCGTACTCTCGTACTATGGGCACATCGCCCACCGTCGCCCTACCCGTTTCCTGGGTATCCATAACATATGCAACATAACCTGCGCAACCCTGCTATAGGTAACGTGTAGCTCTTCCTGCCGAACATAAAGCTGGTCCTCGCTGCGGCCTCTCGCCCTGAATCACCAGCTCTCCCCCACTTGGGGTCCTGATTCGCACCAACTGCTGCGCACATTCAATCACTGCCCCATTGGGGCTTAGCCAATCCATACCAATAATAACCTTGTTCCCTTGCAAAAGTATGGGAACCAGATCCACCAGGTAGCGCTCCTCGAATAATCTCAGCACATAATCTTGGAATACCGTCAATGCTCGCACCGATCGGTCGTCTGCAATCTCTACCTCTAAAGGGCAATCCAACATGCCCGAAGACTTGGAAAATCTCTTGGTAAGTGCAAGAGAAACAAATGATCGGGTAGTGCCCAAATCAAACAACACCTGAGCTGGGATGCCATTCATATGGAACAATCCTAAACAAAGCACATATCAATAACATAAACATCATAAAAATAAATCAGAGGGAAAGAATCATACTCGTCACTACATCAGGTGCAGCGCGTGCCTCCTCGGCTGTCAGCTGAAATGCTCGGCTCCGCACCACTAGAGCCTCTGCCTTGACCTTCCGAACATCTGTAACCCCCACCGTCGCTGAGACTGGCGCTGCTGTCAATCTCGGGTAATTGGCCCTTTTCTGGCCCCTCTGATTGCAATGGAAGCATATCAGGTCTGTCATCTGTACCGCATGGGCGGGGGCAGTACAATCCCTGCTAAAATGCCCCACCTTGTCACACTTATAGCAGCCCGAACCCGACCCAGTGCGACAAGCTCCCTCGTGTGACCGACCACATTTCCCACAACGGTCCTGTCCTGCCTGGCCTTTCGGCCTACCATCAGATCCCTTGGGCTTCTTCCCTGAAGCCCCAGTCGTCAGCCCCTTAACTGCCTTCCTCTTCTGGACGTGCTCCAGATCAATCTCCCTATCCCTAGCCCTGGCAATCATGGAATCCAAGGTAGGGCAAGATGAAAAACTAACATGCTCCCGAATGTCATCTCGTAGCATTTCGTGGTAGCGGGTCCTCCTCATATCCTCATCTCCCGCATACTGGGGCACTAACAATGCCCTCTCCCGGAACTTGGCGGTGATCTCCGCCACAATCTCCGTAGTCTGCCTCATATCCAAGAACTCTGTGGCCAGCCGCTGAAGCTCCATAGCTGGCGCGAACTCTGCCTTGAATCTGGTAACAAAGTCTGACCATGTCATAGCCTCAACAACCGAGGCTCCCAATGAGTCACCAACAGACTCCCACCAATATCTAGCCTTGTCTCTCAAGCATCATGCTGCATATCTCACCTCCGACCCCTCCGGGCAGAAGCTTGTCAGCTGCACAGACTCAGTGTCTGCGATCCATCTCCTAGCGGCAATGGGGTCTTTCACCCCATGGAAATCTGACGCACCACTCCTTCGAAATTCCATAAAGGACAGTGTGCGCGTACCCACCTGGCTAGACGCCATATCACTCCTAAATGCTCGGAGGCGGTCCTCCATCAGCTCAACAATCCCTTCCTTGATCGACCCGAAAATGATAGGGGTCGACTCAAGGATGCCTCTCGTGATCTCAAACGCGACGAACTCGCACAGGCCGTCATCAACCTGCTCGGATCCCGCACCCGAGCCTGATCCCGATCCTAATCTGGAACCTCCTGCTCCATGTCGTATGGTCACCATGCTTGAAAATACACACATAAATGTCAGGATCATACATATACTCGAGAGATCTAACACACTCTCCAAGGTTCCCGGTTTCATCTAGGCCCTCCTTGATTCGAGTACGGGTCCTCTGCTTTCAGTAGTACGGGCCCATACTACCTTCCACATCTACCTGTACTTTCCTCAAGGATTGCTTCGACTTCACCAAGTCCCTTTTACCGATACCCTTTCCACTGACCTCATCCTAGGCTTCCCTAGGGCGCTCTCCGACCTACCTTCTGCCATCAGCTGCACTAGGAGCCCCTACTACTTCCCCTAACTAACTTGCAGGTACTGTTACATATCCGCTCCTTAGTTAGTTGGAAATAGCCAGAACCCCCATAGCACAAAGCAAGCTGCATTCGTGCATCGAGTAACCAAATCAGGCATAACCTATATAGGTCATCCTACTGCTGACTAAACAGTCCTAGCATACAACTCATACAATTGGCATATAAGGCATCCTCCTAGATCATTAGCCCTAACTAGCATGCAATTCACATAATCATATATCAGGCACACAAGGCATCCTCCTAGATCCTTAGTCCTATTCAAGTCCAAAAATTTCATTTTTAATTAATTAACTCATAAAACATTCACTACAAAATATTGTATAAACACGTCATCTCATAAAATCAAGTATTATGTTTGAAACCCACAACATAAACAAATATCATATCAGAGTACAATCCCAGAAAACACCGTGCAGAAAATCGGATGTGTGTGTGATGCCATGCTACGCCGCCGGCTCTTTCCCCTTAGACGAAGAGTTACCTGAAACCAAAAACTGAAAATGTAAACACAAAGCTTAGTGAGTTCCCCCCCATCATGCCACATACCATACAATACCATCGGTATCTTTCAACCGGTAATCATCATCGGTATCTTTCAATCGGTAATCGTCATCGGTATCTTTCAACCGGTAATCATCATCGGTATCTTTGAACCGGTAACTAGGGACTATTCCACCCCTTACCACTAGCATACAATAACAAGATATAAGCATACAGTCAGGCATATCCGGGTACTGACCTACCCCTTGGTCCTAAGGACCACTATCAGGGAAACTATCCCTATCATGCACGTAACATAAGGTACATATGTAACTCATAACCAAACACATACCAGACCAAGATAATTATCACAAAGACAATCATCTCTAAATACTCCTCATTGGTGGGCCGGCATTGTGGCCTTAGACCCACCCCTACTGGAAGGTAACTCACCTCGTACAGGTAGCTGCTGATAATCAGTGAAGAAAACCTCTGTCCGCTGCTGCTTCGGAAATCCTCCGGCTACAAACCCCACAAAACTCAGTTAGAAACTGATTTCTATACTCTTAGGGTAAAATGACCATTTTACCCCCAACCAAGTCAAGTCAAAGTCAAAGTCAACTTCCAGTTTACCCAACTCGCTGAGTTGGGACAACAACTCGCCGAGTCCCTCACTCTCTACTCGTCCTCATACGCGACCCTACTCGTCGAGTTGGGTCTTCAACTCGACGAGTTCTTCTCTCATCCGAACGCCCCATGAAAACTCATCTGGCTCGCCGATTTGATGAACAACTCGTCTAGTTAGCCTTTATCTGATGAACCATATCTGTCCTCAACTCGCCGAGTTGATGAACAAGTCGCCAAGTTCTAAGGAGATTGCCTTGGACTTGCCGAGTCCAATAATGCACTCGCCGAGTCCAGTCTTGACCAATTCCATACAGTTGATTTAAATGAGATCTAACACACAAAAACCATAGATCTGGCCTCCTAATGTCCACTTCATACGTAATGCTCCAAACTTGATGCACATGCATGGGGTTTTTAGCTCAAAAATCCACATAAAGTGTCCTACAATGTGCATGGGGCTTTCATGGCCCTAAAGTTGGCACCTTTATGTCATGAAACCCCTATTAAGGCCCAAATATGAAGTCAAAACCCACCCCACACACCCAATATCGAAATATGACTTAACAATCCAAAGAAATCCCAAGATAAAGATGAATAAACACACAGATGAGTCAAGACCGGGGCATTATACCATGAAGTTGTTGAAGATGAAGTAAACTCCCTGGATCTACTGTCCCCAACTCAAGTTCCAAGCTCCTTTCTTCCTTCCAAGCTTTACTATAACACAAGAGCACCAAAAATGGCCTCAACAAAGCCCAAACGGCTAGGGTTTCGATGAGAAGTGTTTGTGAGCATAAAGGAGGAATGGAGGCTTCATAAGGTTGTTTAAATAGGGTGCAAACCCCTGGATTAGAGTTTTAGTCCAGACAGCAGCTACTCGCCGAGTCCAGGACCCGACTCGGCGAGTCCATGACTTAAAGTCCACGCCTCATCCCACTTCTACTCGGCGAGTTGGTCCTTCAACTCGCCGAGTCCAAGACTAAAAATGCAAAATAATTAAAGATTTAATAACAAAATATGTACGAAGAACCAGGTGCTACACTGTGGATGGTAAGTTGTACTTAAACACAACTTGGTACCCAATTCCTCTTTTAGACTTTTCCAAAATTGTGAGGTGAAACGGCTGTCACGATCTGACATAATCGTTAACGGAACACCGTGAAGCCTCACAATTTCCTTTACATAAGAATTTGCAAGCTTATCCATAGACCATTTCTCCTTGGCTGCTATGAAATGCACACTCTTAGTGAATCGATCAACAACCATTTCTCCTTGGCTGCAATGTCTTCCTATTTACCCATGCTCATAGGTAAAGGTTCTAAACTCCCGTATGGTTTCTGATGTTGTGTCTTGACTCTCGCACAAGTCACACACTCGGCCACATACTTTGCAATGTCATGCTTCATCGTCGGCCACCAGTAATAGGGTTTCATGTCCCTGTATATCTTAGTGCTGTCGGGATGAATTGAGTACATGGTTTTATGAGCTTCTTCCATCATAAGATGTCTGACTCCCTAGTTTTAGGTATCCAAATCTGATGTTGGAACACCTTCAGTCCATGACTGTTTATACCGAGCACCAACGTCTTGCCCAAACGTTCCTCCTTTCGGTCATTCTTCTTAGAAGCTTCCTCTTGAGCTTTCTTTATACTTTCCACAATGGTCGAGACAACTTCTATTCTCAATGCTCTTGGCCTCTTTCTTTCAAGATTGACTTTCCGACTGAGAGCATCAGCAACAACATTAGCTTTACCGGGGTGGTAAAGTATCTCATAGTCGTAGTCTTTAAGTAATTCTAGCCAGCGTCGTTGCCTCATATTCAATTCTTTATGATTAAAGATATATTAGAGACTCTTATGATCAGTGAAAATTTGCACTTTGTGCCATAGAGGTAATGCCTACATGTCTTTAGAGCGAAAACTACCGCTGCCAACTCCAAGTCATGAGTCGGGTAGTTCTTTTCATGCTCTTTTAACTGTCGAGACGCATATGCGACCACCTTTTCCCTTTGGGTCAAAACACAACAAAACCCAACCCCAGACACATCGCTATAAACAACGAAGTCTTCTACTCCATCGGGTAGAGAAAATATTGGTGCCTCGCATAGCTTCTTCTTTAGCTTCTCGAATGCTTCTTTATGCTTAGCACTCTAAGCATAATTAGCTCCTTTGTGGGTCAAAGCTGTTAATGGAGTAGCGATCGAAGAAAAGCCTTGGATAAACCTTCGGTAATATCCGGTTAATCCTAAAATGCTTCGGATCTCCGTGTGACTTTTCGGTTGTTCCCACTTCATTACAGCTTCAATCTTTGCTGGATCAACCATTATCCCTTCTTGGTTGACCACGTGACCCAAGAATTGGACTTCTCGAATCCAAAAATCACATTTGGAGAACTTAGCATACAACTTCTCCTTGTTCAAGACTTCTAACACTTCTCGCAAGTGTCTGCCATGCTCCTCTTGGGTTTTCAAATAAATCAGAATGTCATCTATGAACACTATCACATATTTATCTAGGAACGGATTACAAACCCTGTTCATTAAATCCATGAATGTTGCTGGAGCATTGGTTAGTCCAAATGACATAACCAAAAACTCGTAGTGTCCATATCGTGTTCTGAATGTAGTCTTCTTTATATCCTGCTCTCTTACTTTCAGCTGATGATATCCTGACGTAAGACCGATCTTCGAGAAATAGCTCGAACCTTGTAGTTGATCGAGCAGGTCATCAATCCTCGGCAACAAATATCTATTCTTTATTGTTTCCTTGTTCAGCTCTCTATAATCGAAGCACATTCTCATACTTCCATCTTTCTTCTTCACGAATAACACCGGAGCTCCCCAGGGTGATGAACTAGGTCTTATGAAATATTTGTCCAATAACTCCTGAAGTTGTATCACCAGCTCCTTCATCTCCGCCGGTGCTAATCGATAAGGTGCGTTTGCTATTGGCGTCGTCCCTGGTAACAAGTCTATTCTATACTCTACTTATCTATCAAGCGGTAATCCAGGATGATCTTCGGGAAATACTTCTGGATAATCACACACAACAGGAATGATCAGCATCTCCTTTTTCTCCTTCTTAGCATCGATCACGAATGCTAGATACGATGTACATCCTTTGGCCAAACACTTTCTGGCTTTCATCAATGAAATGATTCCAGAATTTACTTTGCGTTTATCTCCATACACCATAAACGACTCTTTCCCAGGCGGGTTTACTTTGACTATCTTCTACTTGCATAATATCTCGGCGTCATTGGCGCTAAGCCAATCCATTCCAAGCACCATGTCGAAACCGTTAAGTTCTATAGGCAATAATTTCTCGTGAAACTTATTCCCATTCAAATCGATTAAGATGTTTTTCATACGATGGCTAAGAGGTACAAACTTGCCACTAGCAACTTCGACTAATAAAGCATTATCTAGTGTATCGATAGGCAAAGCTAGTTTTCTACCAAATTCATGAGAAATAAAGGAGTAGTTGGCTCCAGAATCAAATAAAATTTGGGCAAGCAATTCGTTAACGAGAAAGGTACTTGAAGCGGCATCAGCTTCATCTTTAGCAGCTTCCAGCATCATCTGGAAGGCTCTCAGCTTTGGCTTTGGCGGAATGTTGGGTCTTGCTGCCTCCTTCTTTTTCGAGCAGTCCCTAGACATGTGTCCCTCCTCACCACAACCATAGCAAACTTTCTTGGTGAGAGTGCATTCATTGGCATAGTGCCCTGGCTTTCCACATTTAAAACATGTGGCCACTACCTCACATTTTCCATGATGCTTCTTCTTACATTTGTCCACCATTTCGCTTCGCATCCGCCTCCTCTCGAACTAGACTTCGAGAACTTGTTTTTCTTGTTGGACCCTGAAGGTCCATCGAACTTCCTTTTCTCACCAACATCTATCCTTTCGAGACTCTTTTCCTTTTGTTGGGCCTCCACATTCTTAGCTACTCGAATAGCTGTTTTCAGAGTGGTTGCCATCTTGACTGTCGGGCCAAAGTCGGCAGGCAGTCCATTAGCAAAACTCTCAATCTTGGAGAGTTCCTTTGGCACTAGGTACGGAAATAACTTCATTTTCTCAGTGAATGCAGTAGCATAGTCATCTACGCTCCTTCTACCCTTCTTCAAGTTTTGGAAATCATTATTCAGATCAATCAAATATATCTCTGAACAGTACTGCACCCTTAGTTGTTCCAAGAACTCCTCCCATGACATTTTCAGGGCTTCTCCTCGTGGCATAGTATCTGCCAACAACTTCCACTAACTCAAGACTCTAGTCTACAGGTTTCTAACTGCAAAGACATACTTCTGTTTGTTGCTATAGTCGCAAGTTTCAAATACCATTTCCATTTCGGAGATCCAATCTGTAATCTCAACAGACTTTGGGCTCCCAGAAAGACTTGGCGGCTTGGCACCCAAGAAATTCTTGTACATTCGCCCATCCTTGTTGTTTCTCCTTTCCGGGTCGTTCCTTCGTTCTCCTTGAGTCCCAACTTGACTCATAATGCGACTATTGTTTCCTTCCTCTGATTGTTCGGGAATTAGTTTGGGTTCCTCAATAGGTATGATTGGTTCGTCCCTATTTTCATGTAACATCTGTCGCATTTCTTTGCTTTGTTCAGCTAAGATAGCCCGAACCATGGCTTGCACCCCAGCCATTGTTATTGGTTCTGGTGCTGCTGCTACAATAGGTATTTGCTCAATCACTGGTGGTTGATTCCTGTTTTCATCCGTGTTTCCAACGCCACTCCTGGTTCTAACCATTTTTGATCTACACACCGAATAAGGTGAAATTAGATCCTTATCCGTGATAGATAATTAAATCATCCTTATCACTCTGAAACGTTTACATGCTAGTTCTCATATCGTCGTCATACGCTTAGAATCCTAAACACATAAGGTTTCCAGATCCGGTCGGCAACAGACCACAGATCCGAACAAATAATATCATATATGGCAACATATAACATTTAGCACATAAAAGTATTTTAGGCAGCTTCCTAAAATACACTAGTGCTCGTGTCTATAATATAACTGACACCCATCTCACAATCTCCACTTAGCATTCTAAGTTTAAGTCTAGAAATCCTACAAATTCCTAGTTTGCTTAAACTAATGCTTTGATACCAACTGTGACATCCCCAAAATCACGTTCAGAAAAGACCTTTTAATTTATGCTTTTAAAGTAATTTCAGAGTAAATCCATTGATTTAAAAGAGTTGCGGAATTTGTTACCAAAACAAAATATAAAAAAATAAAGTTTATCAAAGCATTTTATCAAGAGATGCATTTTCATTATATAACAATATTCGGGATATCATGTTCCGATAAACAGACCAAAAGCATAAACAACAAAAGATATACCATAGAACAGTTACATATAACAACTGGTCTAATATCAAAACATCTTGATAAGTCATCCAACTTATGCTCTCGCGCCACTACCTGTAATACAACAAAACTGAGTGGGTCAGGCTTGGGAGCCTGGTGAGCATATAGGGTTTTCAACCGAAAATAAATAATTATATTTAATTTCACCAACAATCCAACAATAACCCGATTACCCATTCTTGTTATCCTCACTTTATGTCCCTAAAACAACATCTATCTCAAGGGACCTAATCTAGGATTTTCATAGGGACAGACATTACTGCAAAGGGGTTTCCTCAACAGTAGTTGTCCTAAAGGCAACCATGAGGGGGATAGACTACACCGATGAACACATCGTTCACAACACCTACAGGTTATGAGCCTGCTAGCGTTCCACAGGACTGTCAAGAAATAGTCTGTGGTCGTTATCCATACTCCACTAAATAACTAGATCAACAACAACAACATTGAGGCGTCTCATCTATTTATCATACATCAACTATCTATCCATGTTCTACCCAACATATTAGTAGATAAAAATATATATTTTTATATGTAGTTTAAAACCTGTATAGCATTCTCATTCAATACATAGTCTAATCAACAGATGAGACACATACACATAACATGTATTTCATAGAGAATAAATCATATCTATGATATAGAAGAAAGTGAATATACATTCACACATATAACAACAAAATATACACATAACACGTATTTTGTATAAAATACTTCATAATTATGCGTTAGTAGAAAGTAACTACACACTCACTTGATCAGAAGATGATCGGATAGCACTACGACTCTAAGAGTAGTATTCTTCGGTGAAACTGGGTTCACTTCACTCACCGGGCTTCTTACGGGCAGAGTTTCGGCTCGGAAACTCTTTTATTCGCGGGATCTTCAAGCTTCGGGACTTGCTTCGGGTCTCCGGATGATACTGGGGCTTCGGGGGTACTTCTTTGCATGTAAATTGAGGTAATATGAGTGAGAGGAGAGAATTTGAGCAACCAAACTCGGCTGGCCCTTCAAATCTATTTATAGGGCAAATTTTTCCTTTGCCACGTCGTGGTAATGTTTACCACATCGTGGTGGCTGGGTCGTTACTGCATGCGTCATTGCAAGTGGGTCTGACAGACTTCAGAGCTCCTGCCATGTCGTGGCACTTTTACCACGTTGTGGTGGCTGACGGTTTTGGGGTTTCGCGCCCCGAACTTCAGAAATTCATAACTTTCGCATACGAACTCCATTTTCAACGTTCTTTATATCGACGCGTAGGTGAGAATATGCTCTACAACTCTCGTTTAGACTCTGTTCACTAATTTTGACTTTATTTTTAATATATTATAAATATATTATTTTTATATTATTTTTAGTAGGCCGGGACAGGAACACTCCGTTATAAATTCATAACTTCTTCATCTGACTTCCGTTCTCGGTTTAACGAACTCTATGAATTTCGTTTAGATTACTAGGGCTAAATATCGCTCTATCTTAATTTCATATTTTACGTCATTTAGCATTGTGTCGGTTCTGTCGCGAAACTTCGACAGGTCATAACTTCTTCGTTATAACTCGGATTTCGGCATTCTTTATATATTCGGAAACCTTGTTTCAACTACTACAACATTATCCATAGACATCGACTTTATATAATATTTCATTTTGACGCTTATTTTTATCCTTAATTTATTTAAGTCACACAGTTAAGCACAAAACACATAATACTCAAATAATACACTTATATTATTTCAAAACGGGTTACAAAGGTTAACCTAGACTATTATATCAACATTAATGACAAGCCCAGAAACACAGGCGTTGCAAATATAGGTTTATCTTGGATACATAAATCTAGAGTGACAAGTAATTAGCCCCTCTATCTCAACGACAAATCATAACAACTTTTTTCCTATCAGAATACTTAAGAGTTGATCGGACCAATCTACCTCTACATTCTCGAATTCATGTGACTCCATTCCACATTCCATTTAAGATATAGGCATATTTTGGAAGGCTCATCTCGGAATACCATGTCTTTTCATGATAATTCTCCTTGGAAATCTATCTCAACAATTTCATCAAACACTACACGCTCCTAAATATGCAAGAGTCAAGAAATAAAGGAAAAAAAACTCTTTTACCATGAAATTTCTGTTAAAATACGAGACAAAGGAAAAATGAATAACTTTTTCATAATAGAGAATTAAAAAAAATATGTTTCTCCAATCAAAATCACTATGGAACCCTCTAACAAATTGAATATGATTTTTGGATAAACGAAAAGACTTTGACCTTCTGTATCCTTCAGAAGTCATTACGAAGCAATACATCCAAAGTAAAAAAATAATATACAAGACCGATGTGTTATTTAAATACATAATAATATAATTTGTTTTTAAATTTATAAATCTTTTCTTTAACCCAACCACACAGTAACACACTAACTGGTAGCGGACCAGATTGTGAAGCAGTATAGTTTTGATAAGTAAGGGTGACGAATTCTTGGTGATCAAGTTTGATTTAATTTAGATAAATAAGCATTTTATTATACTAGATACAATTAACTAAATAGGGTTTTGTTTGATTCAATTAAACATGATCTTATAACCAAACAAACACAAAAAACTTGATTCAAACAATCAATTTAAAGTACTTCCACTTAGATTTCGTATCCTCATATTTTCCTATGGTTGATTTATTAGAGTGCAATGGATTGATAAGTTGAATAATGATTATCATATCAACTAGTTATCTCTATATGATGAATTAATACAATGAATTATAAAGCAACTAAGATAATGATCATGTGAATAGCTAACCTAATAATATATTAAATACTTGATTTATGAACGAATTCATA
Source organism: Lactuca sativa (assembly GCF_002870075.4). Lineage (NCBI taxonomy): Eukaryota > Viridiplantae > Streptophyta > Magnoliopsida > Asterales > Asteraceae > Lactuca > Lactuca sativa. The sequence continues at coordinate 76,734,955 of NC_056624.2, read as the reverse complement.
TAATAATTTCTTATTGGTGATCATGACAATTAATCTAACATAGCATGGGTATCTAATATTTTATTATGTACCAAAGTTAATAATTATATGATCTAACCCTAGTATTTGGTCAATCTCTAGTTCTAATACTTTATTATCACAATTTAACTAAGATACAAGTTCATATAGCCAAATTGGTCATTTAAACTAAAACAAACTTGAAAAGATGTTTTGATTTATGTTTTAATCAATCGATAGTTTAACACATGCAGATTCGGGCTAGTCAATTTGAATATTATAAGAGTTAAAATTGAATTTTTGATATAAGATTATTTAGGATAAATAATCTTCACCAAACGAGAGTTGAAGATCTCATCATTACCTATCTGTCAATTTAAAGATAATAAAAAGCGGATATCATATGCCAGAGTTATGAATTTTTTAACTGACATTAACAGTCTAAGGTTGTTAACAATATTACTCGAAAAATAAGGTTAAAATTAACCGATGGAATCTAAATGAAAATTGTACATCTTGTTGATAACTATATGTATATATAAAACCCGTTGAAAACGGAGCTCATATAAGCAAGTTATGAGTATTTTTAAGAAAACATAAACAATTCTCGCGCAGCCGTGTGCACAGACAAGACGTGCCGCATGCATCTCACATCCACCCAAATCTTGACATGTGGCACCACTCAGAGAACAAAATGCCAGCACCTCAAACATTTGCGTGGCGTGCATATCTTTTTCGGCTATAAATACCCGCCTTCGAATATTGTTCGCATATGTGGCACCCCAAAATTTAGGGTATAGACTACGAATGACTAAATTACAGTAATCTGTTTGTAATTTAAATCATTCAGTTTATGTGAATCTAAATTAAAATAAATGAGTTATTTCAATTATTTTAAGATGTCAGATGATATCTTACTTCCAAATGTGTTAACTTTCAACTGAATCAAACCGCTCAAAGTACAACTCTTAATAATGCGTTTGAAAAACTAGAATTACGTATTCAGTAGTTTTGAACAAACAAGCATTAAAATATTATAGTACATATTTGTAACGCCTGTGTTTCCGGGCTTGCCATTTTTAGCAATGTAATAGTATAGGTTAACTTTTATAACCCGTTTTGAAATAATAAGAGTGTATTATTTGAGTATTATGTGTTTTGTGCTTAATTGCTTAATTATGTGATTTGATTAATTAAGAATAAAAATAAGCGTCAAAATTTAAGTGTAAAATAAACTTGATATCTTTGGATAAAGTTGTAGTAGTTGAAACGAGGTTTCCGAATATATATAGAACGCCCAAATCTGACTTCGTATGAGGAAGTTATGATTTATCGAAGTTTCGGCTTAGCAGTATGCAGCCTGAAATACTCGATCTGAGATCGAGCGGTTTTTAGCCGAAACAATCTAAACGAGGGTCGAAGGTCTCGTTGTTGATATTGAAGCGATAAAAAGTTAGGTGAGAACGGACGTCAAACGAAGAAGTTATGAATTTATAACGAAGTTTTTCTGTCCCAACTTATTAAAAATAAATAATAAAAATAAAGTCAAAATTAGCCGACGGAGTCTAAACGAAAGTTGTAGAGCGTAGTCTCACCTACGCGTGGAGATAAAGAACGTCGAAAACGGAGTTCCTATGAAGAAGCTATGAATTTTCGAAGTTTATTAAATAATTAATATTTAAATTTAATTATAAAATCCGACATTATCCGAAGAGGAGTCATCGGACTCATCCGAAGTACGCCCAACGTACTAGCGTACGCCCCGCGTACAGCGAAGCATGACACGCCTCGCACTCGAGTTCTTCGGATACGTAAGCAATGACGATTCTGAGGCAGTACGCCCCGCGTAACGCAGTACGCCCCGCGTACTCCGAGACTCCAGCCTCCTATAAATAGGATGCGAGGGCAGCCGACTCCTTTGCTATTTTTATCTCTTCTCTCTCCTGTTTTGCATCGATTTGCGTGCCAGAAGTACCCCGAAGCCCCGGTATCATTCTCGAGCCTCGAAGCAAGTCCCGAGATCCCGAAGATCCCGAGAGGTGTGATTGCCGAGCCGAAGCTATGCCCGCGAGAATTTCGATTTTTGTAGAGATCTTCCAGATCTGCTGAGGATTACTACTTCTGCAAGTCGTAGTGCTGTCCGATCATCTTCTGATCAAGTGAGTGTATACTACGTTTCATAAACACGATAATAATACAAGTATGGTTTGAGTGTATTAAGTATATTGTGGTTTATACATGTGAGTGTGTAGTTACTTTCTTCTAATGCAAAATTATGAAGTATTTTATACGAAATACGTGTTATGTGTATAATTTTGTTGTTATATGTGTGAATGTATATTCATTCTCTTCTATCTCATAGATCTGATTTATTTTCTATGAAATACGTGTTATGTGGGTGTGCCTCATCTGTTATGTGGAATATGTATTGAATGACAATGATATACAGGTTTTAAACTATGTATAAAAATATATATTTTTATCTACTAATATGTTGGATAGAACATGGGTAGATAGTTGGTGTGTAATAAACAGATGAGAGGCCTCGATGTTGTTGTTGTTGTTGATCTAGTTATTCAGCGGAGTATGGATAACGACCACGGACTCTTTCTAGACAGTCCAGCGGAATGTTAGCAGGTTTATAACTTGTAGGTGCTGTGAACAATGTGTTCACCGGTGTACTCTATCCCCCTCATGGTTGCGTTTAGGATATCTATTGTTGAGGAAACCCCTTAGCAGTAATGTCCGTTCCGATGAAAATCCTAGATTAGGTCCCTTGAGATAGATGTTATTTTAGGGACGTAAAGTGAGGATAACGGGAATGGGTAATCGGGATAGTGATTGGTTGGTGAAATTAAATATAATTTATTTATTGTGGGTTGAAAACCCTATATGCTCACTAGGCTCCCAAGCCTGACCCACTCAGTTTTATTTGTATTACAGGAAGTGGCGCAAGGGTGTAAGATGGATGGAACATCGAGTTGTTTTGTTTACAAGTCTATATATGTATATATTTGTTGAATGACTTGTAATGTTATCGTTTATGCTTTATGGTCTGTATCGGAACATGACATCCCGAGTTTTGATTATATAATGAAAATGCATCTCTTGATGAAATGCTTTGATAAATATTATTTTATCATCTTTTGTTTTGGGAACAAATTCCGCAACACTTTTAAATCAAAAGGATTTACTCTGAAATTATTTTAAAAAGCATAAATGAAACCGGTCTTTTCTGGCCGTGATTTTGGGGATGTCACAGTTGGTATCAGAGCCAGGTTTAAGCGAAATAGGAATTTGTAGGATTTCTAGACTTAAACTTAGTATGCTAAGTGGAGATTGTGAGATGTGTGTCTGATAAATTTTAGACACGAGCACTAGTTTATTTTAGGAAAGTTGCTTAAAATGCTTTTATGTGCTAAATGTTATATGTTGTCATACATGATATTAATTGTTCGGATCTACGGTTTGTTGCCAACCGGATCTGAAGGTTTATGTGTTTAGGATTCTAAGCGTATGTATACGATATTAGAACTAGCATGTAATCGTTTGGAGTAATAAGGATGATTTGAATATCTATCGTGAATGAAGATCTAAATTTCACCTTATTTGGTGTGTAGATCAAAAATGGTGAGAACAAGGAGTGGCGTTGGAAATGCGGATGAAAACAGGAATCAACCGCCAGTGATTGAGCAAATACCTGTTGTAGCAGCAGCACCAGAACCAATAACAATGGTTGGGGTGCAAGCCATGATTCGGGCTATGTTAGCCGAACAAAGGGATGAGATGTGACAGATGTTGCATGATAATAGGGACGAACCTATTATACCAAGTGAGGAACCCAAATTGATTCCCGAGCAATCGGAGGAAGGGAACAATAGTCGCATTATGAGTCAAGTTGGGACTCAAGGAGAACGAAGGAATGATCCGGAAAGGAGAAACAACAAGGATGGGCGAATGTACAAGAACTTCTTGGGCGCCAAACCGCCAAGTCTTTCTAGGAGCCCAAAGCCTATTGAGATAATGGATTGGATCTCCGAAATGGAGATGGTGTTTGAAAGTTGCGACTGTAGCAACAAACAAAAGACTGTCTTTGCAGTCAGACAAGTGAAGACTGGAGTCTTGAGTTGGTGGAAGTTGTTGGCAGATACTATGCCACGAGGGGAAGCCCTGGAAATGTCATGGGAGGAGTTCTTGGAACAGTTAAGGGTGCAGTATTGTTCAGAGATAGACCTGATTGATCTGAACAATGAGTTCCAAAACTTAAAGAAGGGGAGGATGAGCATAGATGACTATGCTACTGCATTCACTGAGAAAATGAAGTTATTTCTGTACCTAGTGCCAACGGAACTCTCCAAGATTGAGAGGTTTGCTAATGGACTGCCTGCCGACTTTGGTCCGACAGTCAAGATGGCAACTACTCTGAAAACAGCTGTTCGTGCAGCTAAGAATGTGGAGGCCCAGCAGAAGGAAAAGGGTCTGGAAAGGATAGATGTTGGTGAAAAGAGGAAGTTCGATGGAACTTCAGGGTCCAACAGGAAAATCAAGTTCTCGAAGTCTGGTTCGAGGGGAAGTGGAGGCGAAGCGAAATGGTGCGACAAATGTAAGAAGAAGCATCATGGAAAATGTGAGGTAGTGGCCACGTGCTACAAGTGTGGAAAGCCAGGGCACTATGCCAATGAATGTACCCTCTCTAAGAAGGTTTGCTATGGTTGTGGTGAGGAGGGACACATGTTGAGGGACTGCCCGAAGAAGAGGAGGCAGCTAGACCCAACATTCCGCCAAAGCCAAAGGCGAGAGCATTCCAGATGACACTGGAAGCTGCTAAAGATAAAGCTGATGTCGCTTCAGGTACCTTTCTCGTTAACGAATTGCCTGCCCAAATTTTATTTGATTCTGGAGCCAACTACTCCTTTATTTCGCATGAATTTGGTAGAAAACCAGCTTTTCCTGTTGATAGACTAGTTAATGCCTTATTAGTCGAAGTTGCTAGTGGCAAGTTTGTACCTGTTAGCCATCATATGAAAAACATCTTAATTGATCTGAATGGGAATAAGTTCCACGAGGAATTATTGCCTATCGAATTTAATGGTTTCGACATCGTGCTTGGAATGGATTGGCTTAGCGCCAATGATGCCGAAATTTTATGCAAGAAGAAGATAGTTAAAGTGAACCCACCTGGGAAAGATTCGTTTACGTTGTATGGGGACAAACGCAGAGTAAATTCTGGAATCATTTCCCTAATGAAAGCCAGAAAATGTTTGACTAAAGGGTGTACATCATATTTAGCATTCGTGATCGATGCTAAGAAGGAAAAGAAGGTGATCCAGAATATTCCTGTTGTGTGTGATTATCCGGAAGTATTTCCCGAAGATCTTCCTGGATTACCAACTGATAGACAAGTGGAGTTTAGAATAGACCTGTTGCCAGGGACAACGCCAATAGCAAAAGCACCTTATCGATTAGCACCGACGGAGATGAAGGAGCTGATGATGCAACTTCAGGAGTTATTGGACAAAGGTTTCATTAGACCTAGTTCATCGCCTTGGGGAGCTCCGGTGTTATTTGTGAAGAAGAAAGATGGAAGTATGAGAATGTGCATCAATTACAGAGAGCTGAACAACGCAACAATAAAGAATAGATATCCGTTGCCGAGGATTGATGACCTATTCGATCAACTTCAAGGTTCGAACTATTTCTCGAAGATCGATCTTAGGTCAGGATATCATCAGCTGAAAGTAAGAGAGCAGGATATAGAGAAGACTGCATTCAGAACTAGATATGGACACTACGAGTTCTTGGTTATGTCGTTTGGACTAACCAATGCTCCGACAGCATTCATGGATTTAATGAATAGGGTCTGTAATCCTTTCCTAGATAAATCTGTGATAGTGTTCATAGATGACATTCTGATTTATTCGAAAAGCCAAGAGGAGCATGTCAGACACTTGCGAGGAGTGTTAGAAGTCTTAAAGAAGGAGAAGCTGTATGCTAAGTTCTCCAAATGTGATTTTTGGATTCGAGAAGTCCAATTCTTAGGTCATGTGGTCAACCAAGAAGGTATAATGGTTGATCCGACAAAGATTGAAGCTGTGACAAAGTGGGAGCAACCGAAAAGTCCCACGGAGATACGAAGCTTTTTGGGATTAGCCGGATATTACCGAAGGTTTATCCAAGGCTTTTCTTCGATCGCTACTCCATTAACAGATTTGACCCACAAAGGAGCTACTTATGCTTGGAGTGATAAGCATAAAGAAGCATTCGAGAAGCTAAAGAAGAAACTATGCGAGGCACCGATACTTTCTTTATCCGATGGAGTTGAAGACTTCGCTGTTTATAGCGATGCGTCTGGGGTTGGATTGGGTTGTGTTTTGACCCAAAGAGAAAAGGTGATAGCATATGCGTCTCGACAGCTGAAGGAGCATGAAAAGAATTACCCGACTCATGATTTGGAGTTGGCAGCGGTAGTTTTCGCTCTGAAAATATGTAGGCATTACCTCTATGGCACGAAGTGCAAACTTTTTACTGATCATAAGAGTCTCCAATATCTCGTTAATCATAAAGAATTGAATATGAGGCAACGACGCTGGCTAGAATTACTCAAGGACTACGACTGCGAGATACTTTACTACCCCGGTAAGGCTAATGTTGTTGCTGATGCTCTCAGTCGGAAAGTCAATATTGAAAGGAAAAGGCCAAGAGAGTTGAGAATTGAGGTTGTCTCGACCATTGTGGAAAGTATAAAGAAAGCTCAAGAGGAAGCTTCTGAAAAGAATGACCGAAAGGAGCAACGTTTGGGCAAAACGTTGGTATTCGGTGTAAACAGTCATGGACTAAAGGTGTTCCAAGATCGGATTTGGATACCTAAGATAGGAGGAGTCAGAGATCTTCTGATGGAAGAATCTCACAAAACCATGTACTCGATTCATCCCGGTAGCACTAAAATGTATAGGGACCTGAAACCCTACTACCGGTGGTCGACGATGAAGCTTGATGTTGCAAAGTATGTGGCTGAGTGTGTGACTTGTGCGAGAGTAAAGACACAACATCAGAAACCGTACGGGAGTTTAGAACCATTGCATGTGCCTATGGGTAAGTGGGAAGACATTGCTATGGATTTTGTCACTAAACTGCCCAGAACAAAGAATGGTCACGACATGATTTGGGTGGTCGTTGATCGATTCACTAAGAGTGCGCATTTCATAGCAGCCAAGGAGAAATGGCCTATGGAAAAGCTTGCAAATTCTTACGTGAAGGAAGTTGTGAGGCTTCACGGTGTTCCGCTAACGATTGTGTCAGATCATGATAGCCGTTTCACCTCGCGATTTTGGAAAAGTCTACAAGAGGAATTGGGTACCAAGTTGTGTTTAAGTACAGCTTACCATCCGCAGACTAATGGTCAGAGTGAACGAACGATACAAACGCTTGAAGATATGCTGAGAGGATGTACTCTAGAATTCCTAGGTAACTGGGATGAACATTTACCTTTGGTAGAATTTTCCTACAATAATAGTTTCCACTCGAGCATTAAGATGGCACCTTACCATGCTTTGTATGGACAGAAGTGCCGTACGCCGTCTTGTTGGCTTGAGGCTGGGGAAAAGCAGCTTATGGGGCCGGAGATAGTCCATCAAACTGCTAAAAAGTTGAAAATAATTAGGGAAAGAATGTTAGCAGCTCAGGATCGTCAAAAGAGCTATGCTGACAAGAAGCGAAGACCGATGACTTTTGACGTTGGGGATTCGGTTTTGCTTAAAGTCTCGCCGTGGAAGGGACTTATAAGATTTGGTAAAAGGGGAAAGTTGAGTCCAAGGTTTATTGGACCGTTTAAAGTTCTTCAGAGGATTGGGAACCAAGCTTACAAGCTCGAACTACCAGAAGAACTGAATGGAATTCATAACACTTTTCATGTGTGTTATTTGGGGAAGTTCACGGGAGACGTTCCCGACATGATTCCACTTTCGGAGTTGAGAATCGATGAGAACAAAAGGATGATTGAAGAACCAGAGGCAATCGTTGACCGATAGACTAAGAAGTTGTGACGCAGGATGGTCGAGTTAGTGCTTGTCCGATGGAAACACACGAATGGGCCGAATCTCACCTGGGAGACGGAGAGTGACATGATGGGTCGCTATCCGCAGTTGTTTGTTGATGTGTGATTCCGGGGACAGAATCATTCTAAGGTGGAGAGAATTGTAACACCTGTGTTTCCGGGCTTGCCATTTTTAGCAATGTAATAGTCTAGGTTAACCTTCGTAACCCGTTTTGAAATAATAAGAGTGTATTATTTGAGTATTATGTGTTTTGTGCTGAATTGCTTAATTATGTGGTTTGATTAATTAAGAATAAAAATAAGCGTCAAAATTTAAGTGTAAAATAAACTTGATATCTTTGGATAACGTTGTAGTAGTTGAAACGAGGTTTCCGAATATATATAGAACACCCAAATCTGACTTCGTATAAGGAAGTTATCATTTATCGAAGTTTTGGCTTAGCGGTATGCAGCCTGAAATACTCGATCTGAGATCGAGCGGTTTTTAGCCGAAACAATCTAAACGAGGATCGAAGGTCTCGTTGTTGGTATCGAAGTGATAAAAAGTTAGGCGAGAACGGACGTCAAACGAAGAAGTTATGAATTTATAACGAAGTTTTTCTGTCCCGACTTATTAAAAATAAATAATAAAAATAAAGTCAAAATTAGCCGACGGAGTCTAAACGAAAGTTGTAGAGCGTAGTCTCACCTACGCGTGGATATAAAGAACGTCGAAAACGGAGTTCGTATGAAGAAGATATGAATTTTCGAAGTTTATTAAATAATTAATATTTAAATTTAATTATAAAATCCGACATTATCCGAAGAGGAGTCATCGGACTCATCCGAAGTACGCCCAGCGTACTAGCGTACGCCCCGCGTACAGCGAAGCATGACACGCCTCGCACTTGAGTTCTTCAGATACTTAAGCAATGATGATTCTGAGGCAGTACGCCCCGCGTACTCCGATGCTCCAACCACCTATAAATAGGATGCGAGGGCAGTCGACTCCTTTGCTATTTTTCTCTCTTCTCTCTCTCGTTTTGCATCGATTTGCGTGCCAGAAGTACCCCGAAGCCCCAGTATCATTCTCGAGCCCACAAGCAAGTCCCGAGATCCCAAAGATCCTGAGAGGTGCGATTTCTGAGCCGAAGCTCTGCCCGCGAGAAGTTCGATTTTTGTAGAGATCTTCCAGATCTGCTGAGGATTACTACTTCTGCAAGTCGTAGTGCTATCCGATCATCTTCTGATCAAGTGAGTGTATACTACCTTTCATAAACATGATAATAATACAAGTATGGTTTGGGTGTATTAAGTATATTGTGGTTTATACGTGTGAGTGTGTAGTTACTTTCTTCTAATGCATAATTATGAAGTATTTTATACGAAATACGTGTTATGTGTATAATTTTGTTGTTATATGTGTGAATGTATATTCATTCTCTTCTATCTCATAGATCTGATTTATTTTCTATGAAATACGTGTTATGTGGGTGTGCCTCATCTGTTATGTGGAATATGTATTGAATGAAAATGATATACAGGTTTTAAACTATGTATAAAAATATATATTTTTATCTACTAATATGTTGGGTAGAACATGTGTATATAATTGGTGTGTAATAAACAGATGAGAGGCCTCGATGTTGTTGTTGTTGATCTATTTATTCAGCGGAGTATGGATAACGACCACGGACACTTTCTAGATAGTCCAGTGGAACGCTAGCAGGTTCATAAGTTGTAGGTGTTGTGAACGATGTGTTCACCGGTGTACTCTATCCCCCTCATGGTTGCCTTTAGGATATCTATTGTTGAGGAAACCCCTTAGCAGTAATGCCCGTCCCGATGAAAATCCTAGATTAGGTCCCTTGAGATAGATGTTATTTTAGGGACGTAAAGTGAGGATAACGGGAATGGGTAATCGGGATAGTGATTGGTTGGTGAAATTAAATATAATTTATTTATTGTGGGTTGAAAACCCTATATGCTCACCAGGCTCCCAAGCCTGACCCACTCAGTTTTATTTGTATTACAGGAAGTGGCGCAAGGGCGTAAGATGGATGGATCATCGAGTTGTTTTGTTTACAAGTTTGTATATGTATATATTTGTTGAATGACTTGTAATGTTATCGTTTATGCTTTATGGTCTGTATCGGAACATGACATCCCGAGTTTTGATTATATAATGAAAATGCATCTCTTGATGAAATGCTTTGATAAATATTATTTTATCATGTTTTGTTATGGGAACAAATTCCGCAACACTTTTAAATCAAAAGGATTTACTCTGAAATTATTTTAAAAAGCATAAATGAAACCGGTCATTTCTGGCCGTGATTTTGGGGATGTCACAATATTCCCTTATTTCCGAAAATATAAAGAACGTCCAAAACAGAGTTTGTATGCAAAATATGCGACAGTTTTAAGAAAATAGACAGTAAAACACACTGGTTTTCTTTAATCGCGTAAAACTAAATCGATCCATTGAGAGTGTTTTTGGACTTGGGCTACAGGCTTATATTCATTTCATATTCAAAATATTTTTAGCAAAAACATTCGGAAAATTAAAAAAATCGAGCATTACGGGCTATATAGACGTGAAACTTTAAATGTGATATCACGGAGTACCGTAACTCGAAAATTAATTTGTTTGAGTTTTTGAAATCCTTAAATTAAACTCTATCTAATGGTATGTTCGAAAAATTTTCTCGTCATTCGGACCCCGGTGTACCCGATTATGGGCGTTTTTGGGCATTTAATGAGAGTGTGACCCCATGTGGGCCCCCACGACTTGCATAAAAAGAAATGGTCAGTCCATTGATTCTCTTATAGGTCTTGCCCATGTGCCTACAAGTAGACATCATCTCTCGTCTCCCAACACTCCATATTAAGGATAATGGTTAGCGTTTTGAGTGTTCTTCACTTGAAAGGGTATGGTGCTCTCTTTTCCCAACACTCCATCTTAAGGATAATGATTAGCATTTTGAGTGTTTTTCACTTGAAAGAGTACGGTGCCCATCTTCCCTTATTGTGCATCATTCTAGTATAAATAAGTGGCTAGGAATCTCCCAACACACTCACAAACTCGGTCAATCTCTTCGTCTCCCTCAATCTCGATCTTAATATCTCTTATACCCACTCTATATCTATAAGTTACAAACACACACATAGCAACAAAAAACTACCACTCTACAACCATTCCACCACCCAAAATCCACCTTACACCACCTTATATCTCATCCCTTAAACATCAACATCATCCCAAAACTCCCTACATTCGAATCCTTCTCAAAACAGGAGGAGAAACCGGAGACTGTCATGACCAGAACCACCCTTTTCCACCACCAAAACAACCCTTTTCCACCCTTCCATCTCCACTATGTGCTGCCCTGAGACATCCTCCACCCCTTCCTCTGTCTTCGTCTCCAGCACAAATCCAAGAAAATCGGCAGCAGGAGGTTGCCGGACTCTATTCATCATCACCATACCACCACTGTCGGAGGCTGTCACCACCGTCGTTTGCCACAATTTGTTATGCTAAGCTTCCTCCAAACACCCCTTTTATTCAATGGTATTGCTTTCATCAATGAATCTGAAAACCACAGGACCATTAATTTATATAATTTTTTCTTCTTTTCGATGGGTGTATGGCGACGAAGAACAGGAAGTGTATCACCTCTTATTATGAAACCTGAACAAAACAAACATACATTCCAAATTAATTACTATTGCCCCATTGTTATTTTTTTAAAATTAGTCCTAAACCAATGAAACTTCTATAAAATTATTCAAAATTCACCCTTGAAACGAAAAATACTTTCAAATAAATACTTTCAAATAAATACAAGTCTTTAATACAAAATTTTAAAATTTTTTTGTAAATAATATTCATTTAATTTATATTAAATAAACTTTAGTTTAAATAAATTTTTAGAAATGATTAAATAAATTTTAATTTAAATAAAATCTTAATATAAAATTTTGGAAAATATTAAATTAAATTTTTAGATAAAAACTATTTAAATAAATTTTGGATTAACAAAACCTTGGAAGTTGTTAAATTAATCATTTATTTAGCTAAAATATGAATTACCCTCGACATATTAATTTATGTCAATATTTCCTTAGAAATCAAAATTATCTCGGAATATCACGTTCACGACAATACAACCCGGTTTTCTCGCATACATTCTCGAAAAGAAATCAACAATCGCAGCTTAAGGTGAATGTTATGGCCCCTTTTTTGTATTTACTTATTTTGGGGAAGAATACAATTTGATTGTTTGCGGTACGAGGAATCTTATTTGAAGGGCCGCTTGGGTTGTTGGATTTCTGAACAGCTGAATTGCTAAAATGATCCTACCCTCTAGTGCTTCATGTATGGCTCTCGGCTATGCATAGTAGTTACAAAACATTGTTTAACACTTATATATTATAAGTAAACAATAGCATTTTAAACCTCAATATCCGAATATATCATGTTGTTAGAATAACACAACTATTGAAATAACATATGCCTTTCTTGTAACATCCCGATTCCCAGGTATGAGATCTTTTTATTCAGAGACAAATTCCCTGTGGAACTCGTCGAGTTGATAGCCTCAACTCGACGTGTTTAAAAGCTTTGGGCCGCACATCTTTTTGCACCAACTCGGTAAGTTGGGGAGGAAAACTCGATGAGTTGGCAGCTATTTGTGAAACCCTAAATTTTAGGGTTTGCACCCTATATAACCTCCTTAAGGCCTTGAGGTTGATCTTTTATCAGCCTCCGAACCCTAATATCGGATTTGTGAACCCTAATCTTCATTTAATCTCATATTGTGAGTTAGTCTGACATTTTGGTGGAAAAGAAGGAGAAGTTTGAAAGAAGGTGGCAAGGATCTATCAAGCAAAGCTCTTATCTTCTGTTTGGCACTCTTTTGGACCATTGAAAGTGTTCAAGATCCGATTTTTATCTATTTATGTAACTAGATCTTGAGTTTTGTCCCTTTTCTCCTTATTATTGGATGTTGCAATGGATAGACTTCATAAAGTTTGCAACTTTATGAATCTCCAGGTCAAGGTGACCTTAGGGTGGGTTAGATTTGGTCCTTTGCCAAGTTTTGGATGTCATGCATGGAGTTTAGGACATATGACCCCTTTTTGACTCATTTTGCTTCAAGACACGCATTGGACATGCATGTCTATAAATCACCCACCTTTAGGATATTTTTGAGGCTTGAATCTCTTTTGGAAAAGTTGGGCTCCCTATCTCAAGGATTTTTGTGCTTAATGGTTGAGTCTTTGAGTTTTCAAGCCTTATGGAAGTGATTTTGAGCATTTGGAGTAACTCCAAAGGATAAAGTTGGAAGCTTTACCCTTTTAGACATATTTGGAGTTTACATATGAGCCATGGAGTCTCTGGAATCGAAGGATCAGTTGTATGTGTTAAGCTGGGGAAAACTCAACAAGCTGTCCAGCCAACTCGGCGAGTTGGCTAGGGTTTTCCCCGACTTTCTGAGTTCTGTAGAACTCGACGAGTCCAAGAGGTGTACTCGACGAGTTGGGTCAACATGAACTGTTGACCTTGACCGTTGACTTTGACTTTGACCATGGTTGACTAAGTTGGACTTTTGAGGGCATTTTGGGAATTTTGGGATTTTGCTGGGTTTTGGTCATGATGGTTGTAGGCATTGATCCTAAAGCTGAGATTTGGAGTCAGACCTTATCAGTTCTACACTACTTGTGAGGTGAGTTGTGCTCACTGTACTTGCGGGTCGAAGGCACCAATGTTGACCCATTGGATTGATATCTTTTCATGCATACTATTATGTTGTTATGATTTGTTAGATCGATATCCTGGTAGATAGAATGTTGCTATGCTTAGTGATCTGTAGATCTGTGTTACTGGATATAGACGGTTATATGATTATCTTTTATATGTACACATGAGTTGGTTGTGGTTGAGGTTTCACTGATTTGTACGTAAGTCAACAGGCCGAGGCATTCCAACCCGATGACTGAGGGCTTGGGGTATTCCATCCTGAGGATGATTGGACCCATAGTATCCTAGCATTCCAACCCGATGGTTGAGGGCCTGGGGTATTCCAACCTGATGGTTGATTGGGCCCAAAGTGTGTTGCTATTGTAACTATGTTATTTGTTATGCATTGGTATTTTGGGGGAGAGTCACTAAGCTTTGGGCTTAAAGTTTTGACTATGGTTCAGTACCTCAGTGGATCGCGGGAAGGCAAAAGCGTGATCGTGCACATCTTCATGTTTTAATGTTATGATTTTGGGATTTCTCTGATGTGAATTTATTTTGAAAACAAATTGTAATAAATGATTGTTTTGTGGTTGTTAAAATGTTTAAAATTTTCTTGAATTTTTCGAATGATACAAGTTGGTATCAGAGCCTTGGTCTGAGTGAATTGGAGAAACACTCATGGGAATCCAGTCTCAAACTAAGGAAAAAGATTTTCAAAATGTTTTTTCAAAATACTAAAGGAGGATGCGATGTGTACGACCAGACAGAGCCAGTAAGTAAAACCCAAAATACTATACTATTGTTTGTTATCGTGATATGTTAGAACATCATGCTAGTGATAGGCTAGGGATCTTCAGGAATCGCATGATATGATTTCCTGATTATATGATGTTTGATAGCCTAGGACCTTTTATTTTATGGATTTGACATCATTACTGTAGTTGTTTAGTGTATGCATCATGGTTATATATAACTAAGATCTTATAGCCTGAGAATGTTTGGTTTGGCCTTATTTCCTATTTTTGTTTGATGAAGGGCTTAGGGTAGAATCAAATAATGTCTATAGGGTACAATGTTATGTATGGCTAGCATACACGAGTGCTGCAGGGTTCATGGAAGTTTCATGGATGAGTCCTGTGGGAGTCACCCGACAAGTTGTGAGATGTTTAGCCTTCTTTCTAGGGAGTGGGGATTGAGTGTTCGTCCTTGCTTATGAATATTGTTAGAGCGTTATAATGATCCTTGAGACAAATATGGGTAAATTTGGAAGGTAGTATGGGCCCGTAGTACTGAAAGCACAATACACATACATGTATCAAGCAATTCACAAACCCTAGGTTTTCGTTGGGACTTGGTTCCCCGTTATGATATGTGGTTTATCTGATATTGTGACATCCCCCTTTTCACGACCAGAAAAGACCGATTTTGTTTATGCTTTATAAAAATCAGAGTACTTCTTTTAATAAAAATGTTGCGGAATTTGTTCCCAGAAAAACATGATAATTTCATTATCAAAGCATTTCCGAAGAAATGTATTTTTATTCATTTTAAAAAATTTGGGATGTCATCGTCAATACAGAAACATAAGCATAAACAGAACTTACATTCATTTACACTAGTGATCTATATCTCCTTAATCTCTCACTGTAATGTAACTTCACATCGTCACCTGTGATACAAATAAACTGAGTGGGTCAGGTTGGGATACCTGGTGAGTACATAGGGTTTTCAACCCACAATTATATAATTATTATGTTTAAACAATCAAACAATCAACCCAATTACCCATCCCCATTATCTTCTTTACTCTTAAGGATTTATCCTAAGTGTCATCTATCCTGCATTCGTTTATTCCGAAGTCCCTTCGTTTGTAAAGCATTAATTCCATAGCTGCTATAGTTTATTCATTGGGTACTAAATCCATAACTACCAGTGTTTATCTAGTAGGTACTAAGTCCATAGCTACAAATTCCTAACAAGTACTAAATCCATAGGTACCAGCGTTTGTCCAATAGGCACTAAGTCCATAGCTGTCGATGTTATTTATTAGGCACTAAGTCTATAGTTGCCAATGTTTACTCACATCATCTTTTATCTCTCATCATTCATCTACCCATGTCATACCCAACATATTTGTATATATAAAATACCTATACAGTTTAAATCATTTAAAATATGTATAAAAACATTCGTATAGCATAAATAGCAAGTATTCAGATAATATGCACACATAGCACGTAGTTTATATAAAATACTTCATATCTATGTGTAAGATGAAAGTAACTATGCACTCACCTGAAAGGTGGTGACTCAGCACTCGGACAGCGCTTCGATACTCTCAAAACAATTTTCCTTCGATAAAACCTAATACCAATACCACTAGGGTTTAGTCTAACGATAACCGTGACAAATTAATAGTCTAGCTATTATTATTATTATATAAGCGTTAAATAACACTCAATATAACTTATAATAATAGCCCAAATACTTATTATAAGTTCCTAATAAGGTTACTATATTAAAACATAAGCTATACTAAAGATAGGGTAGGCATAACTCACTTACAACGGGTTTCCTCGAAAACCGGGCTTCGCTGGAGCAGCGTTTCTGAGCCGGAGGCTCTTCTCGTTGGAGCTGTTAGGCGCTCCGGGAGCCTCGGGGCTTTCTTTGGTTGCTAGGAGGTTTATCCTAGGCTTTAGGGGCTTCAGGGGGGCTAGAGAGAGAGAGAGAGAGAGAGTATAGAGAGAGAAAGAATGTTGGAGAAGTGTGAAGAGAAGTGAATGCCCGACACCTCTATTTATAGGCCGAATTCCTGATGGACTCGCCGAGTAGAAGGACCTACTTGCTGAGTTGGGGCATGTGGCAACCTTCTGGTTGTGCCACGTGTCCAATTCTGGTGGTGCCACGTCACCCCTTATCGCGTATCAGCCTTCAAACTTACAAAAATCATAACTCTCGCATACATGCTCCGTTTTCGACGTTCTTTTTTTCAACACGTAGGTAAAATCAGGATCTACAACTTTCATTTAGACTATGTCAGCTAAATCTCGACCGATCTCAAATTTAACTATAAGAGGCGTTTAGACTGTTAAATGACCGCGAAGAATTCATAACTCCTTCATACGGACTCCGTTTTCGTCTATCTTTTTACCGTTGAGTTCCTATTAATGATATCTTCAACTCTCATTTAGGTCGCATAAGCCAAAAACCGCTCGAACTAAAATTCGAGTTTCGGGTCGTGGATTGCTAAGCCTAACCTTAGAAAAATCATAACTTCTTCATACGAAGTCAGATTTGGGAGTTCTTTTTATCGACGCTCTTATTTTAAGATGCTCTATGATTTTTGTTTATATTGCTAAGGATAAAACTCACTCTATCGTAAATTCACTATTTACGCTTCCCAGTGTCGTGCCGGTTCCGTCGCGAAACTTCGACGGGTCATAACTTCTTCGTTATAACTCGGATTTCGGTGTTCTTTATATGTACGGAAATCTTGTGACATATAATACAACTTGTTTCAAATTATTTATTCTAAATAATCTTTTTCCGAAAAGTCATTTTCAACACTTATTGTCTCTAAATTGACTAGCCCGGATCTATGGGCGTTACAATTATCTCCCCCTTAGGATGATTACGTCCCGGAATCATCAACGAAACAGGGCAGTATAATGACTCCAAACGTTATCTCTTCATCGTAGGTAATAATCGTAACTTCCTTGTTTCTTCGAATGAGTATCTAAGTCTTTGAGTCCTTGACTGTAGGCGGTGCTCGATCTTGCACTTGCTCCCTATCTCACGTTAGACTCCAGATTATGACCTTCAAGTCATAATCTCGATCCTCACTGGATACGAACTTAAGATAAGTTCTTTTATTACTATCATGGATCGATGTGTCATATTCTAATGACCTCTCATCGTATATTGCAACGCTCAGACTCAGGTCTCTTAGAGTCAAATTCCTGAACATAGTATACCTTCCTTCATGTTCTAATGTGATATAATCACATTTCAATATGTAGAATTTCTAGCTACCAACTTCTTTAACAATCATCGCGATACATCTACTGATCGTCTTGGTTAGCTTTCATTTCAATCTTTTGGTTTAATTCAGATGCTACATCGAACTTGGTTCTCTGAACCACGTATCATACTCATCGTAGTCAGACTCAATTTGATATGACCACTAGGGTCGGAATAACAACAATCTTCTTAGTCATTACCGAAACAATGGTAACGACATGCTTGAACAAAACAAAATCATTTACTAGCTTCTTGGTAACCTTGTGACTTTCCCTGATCCAAGCGTGAGTCCTGTGCTTCCGGTAGTATATGCATCTACTACCTTTCATACCTACTCATACTCGTCCCAAGTACTGTCTCACAGTCCCCAAGTCCTAAAATCACAAAACAATTTAACGCATACGAATGTGTCCGAATAATCATAAAAAAAATTTCCCTAGACTCTACTAGGACTTCTTCCATGCATATCTTCAATCATCAATTCTGCTTCAACCCGGTTGGTGGTGGAAATTCCAGATGATAGGTAAACTTTAGGAATTACACCAATCGTTCTATCATCCCGCTAATCAAATGTGTACATTGAGATGTACCGTACTTCTCTAGACGTACTGCTATTTAATCAGACGTATTCTAAAGGCAAGATACCTCTTATGATATCTTCCGATAGGTATCATTCACTATCATAAGCCACCTAATTTCCTCTATTTTCTCAGTCTATCATGGTTTGCATCAGTTCCTGAACTTCTGCCATTGTGATAGGTTCGGGTGCAGGCACAACGACCGATGCATGACCCATCACATTCTTAGGCTCAAGTTGTCATCTTCCTCGGATATTTACTAGTTTGTCTTCACCACGACGTTTTGTACACCCAAACAGACGT
The DNA here is from genome assembly GCF_002870075.4 of Lactuca sativa. NCBI lineage: Eukaryota > Viridiplantae > Streptophyta > Magnoliopsida > Asterales > Asteraceae > Lactuca > Lactuca sativa. Next base: position 76,716,279 of record NC_056624.2, on the reverse strand, counting down.
TCGGTGTACCGAGGCGAGAATGTTTAAGATAGGAAAGATTTTATTTACGATAAACGTATAGATCTCCTTGTCACACCGAAAATTTATATGCTAGTTCTAATACTGTAATCAAACGTTTAGAAATCTGAACACATAAAATTTCCAGATCCGGTCGGCAACAGGCCATAGATCCGAACAAATAATAGCATGTAAGGCATTTTTATAGCTATAACATAAAACATTTAGCACATAAAACATTTTAGGCATCTTTCCTAAAATAAACTAGTGCTCACACCTCACAATCATCGCTTAGCATTCTAAGTTTTAGTCTAGAAATTTCCTACAAATTCCTAGTTTGCTTAAAGTAATGCTCTGATACAAACTGTGACATCCCCCTTTTCATGGCCAGAAAAGACCGATTTTGTTTATGCTTTATAAAAATCAGAGTACTTCTTTTAATAAAAATGTTGCGGAATTTGTTCCCAGAAAAACATAATAATTTCATTATCAAAGCATTTCCAAAGAAATGTATTTTTATTCATTTTAAAACATTTGGGATGTCATCGTCAATACAGAAACATAAGCATAAACAGAACTTACATTCATTTACACTAGTGATCTATATCTCCTTAATCTCTCACTGTAATGTAACTTCACATCGTCACCTGTGATACAAATAAACTGAGTGGGTCAGGTTGGGATACCTGGTGAGTACATAGGGTTTTCAACCCACAATTATATAATTATTATGTTTAAACAATCAAACAATCAACCCAATTACCCATCCCCATTATCTTCTTTACTCTTAAGGATTTATCCTAAGTGTCATCTATCATGCATTCGTTTATTCCGAAGTCCCTTACTTCTAGGGTTATAGGACTGGCACTAAATCCATTGCTGCGAATGCTTGTTTGTAAAGCACTAATTCCATAGCTTCTATAGTTTATTCATTGGGTACTAAATCCATAGCTACCAGTGTTTATCTAATAGGTACTAAGTCCATAGCTACCAATTCCTAACAGGTACTAAATCCATAGCTACCAGCGTTCGTCCAATAGGCACTAAGTCCATAGCTGCCGATGTTATTTATTAGGCACTAAGTCTATAGCTGCCAATGTTTACTCACATCCTCTTTTATCTCTCATCATTCATCTACCCATGTCATACCCAACATACTTGTATATATAAAATATGTATACAGTTTAAATCATTTAAAACATGTATAAAAACGTTCGTCCAACATAGATAGCAAGTATTCAGATAATATGCACACATAGCACGTAGTTTATATAAAATACTTCATATCTATGTTTAAGATGAAAGTAACTATGCACTCACCTGAAAGGTGGTGACTCACTACTCGGACAACGCTTCGATACTCTCAAAACAATTTTTATTCGATAAAACCTAATACCAATACCACTAAGGTTTAGTCTAACGATAATCGCGACAAATTAATAGTCTAGCTATTATTATTATTATATAAGCGTTAAATAACACTCAATATAACTCATAATAATAGCCCAAATACTTATTATAAGTTCCTAATAACGTTACTATATTAAAACATAAGATATACTAAAGATATGGTAGGCATAACTCACTTACAGTGGGTTTTCTCGAAAACCGGGCTTCGCTGGAGCAGCGTTTCTGAGCCGGAGGCTCTTCTCGTTGGAGCCGTCAGGCGCTCCGGGAGCCTCGGGGCTTCCTTCGGGTGCTAGGGGGTTTACCCTAGGCTTTAGGGGCTTAAGGGGAGCTAGAGAGAGAGAAAGTATAAAGAGAGAAAGAATGTTGGAGAGGTGTGAAGAGAAGTGAATGCCCAACACCTCTATTTATAGGCTGAATTCCTGATGGACTCGCCGAGTAGGAGGACTTACTCACCGATTTGGAGCATGTGGCAGCCTTCTAGTGGTGCCACGTGTCCAATTCTGGTGGTGCCGCGTCACCCCCTATCGCATATCATCCTTCAAACTTAGAAAAATCACAACTCTCGCTTATGAGCTTTGTTTTCGACGTTCTTTTTTCAACGCGTTGGTAAAATCAAGACCTACAACTTTCATTTAGACTCCGTCAGCTAATTCTCGGCCGATCTTAAATTTAATAGTAAGAGGCGTTTAGATTGTTAAATGACCACGAAGAATTCGTAACTCCGTCATATGGACTCCGTTTTTGTCTATCTTTTTACCGTTGAGTTCCTATTAATGAGATCTTCAACTCTCATTTAGGTCGCATAAGCCAAAAACCGCTCGAACTAAAATTTGAGTTTCGGGTCGTGCATTGCTAAGTCGAATCTTAGAAAAATCATAACTTCTTCATACGAAGTCAGATTTGGGAGTTCTTTTTATCGACGCTCTTAGTTTAACATGCTCTATGATTTTTTTTATATCGCTAAGGCGAAAACTCGCTCTATCGTAAATTCACTATTTACACTTCCCGGTGTCGTGCCGGTTCCGTCGCGAAACTTCGACGGGTCATAACTTCTTCGTTATAACTCGGATTTCGGTGCTCTTTATATGTATGGAAACCTTGTGACATATACTACAACTTGGTTCAAATTATTTATTCTAAATAATCTTTTGCCGAAAAGTCATTTTCGACACTTATTGTCTCTAAATTGACTAGTCGGGATCTACGGGCGTTTCAAATATCTTCATGGTGTATTTTCAGTATGGTGACTATGAGGCAAGTTAAGATCGGATCCAGGTTGGGATCGGGAGTCGGCGTTTAGAGTGGGCTAGCATTTTCAGAGGACCACGTCTGGGAGATCAGCTAAAAGGAGGTGGTTACTATTGTCCGGGGTCAGATCCCAGAGATGTCCGGGTCTATCAAGAAAATGCATATATTTACTAATTTTTGTTATGTTCGCCTACCTGTTTAAGGCAATGCATATATTTTACTAATATCTCATGTATTCAAACACCAAGATGGAATATAAATGTTGTTTTGTTTATTTTTGTACTTGTGCTATATATTTAGTTTATCTATGATCTATGAACATAGTCGCACAACCCGACATATTCCGCTTCCGCTGCCTCAGTCGGGGGTGTGACAGTTTGGTTTCAGAGCTAAATTGGCTATAGAGAACTCATATGCTCGAAAGAGGGATACAACTATGGCAACTAGCTTCTAATTAAAGTATTACTATTAATAACACTACTTCAGGACTACTTACGGTACAAGGAATCTGGTTTGAAGTGTCACTTGGGTTGCTGTATTCAAAAAACATAATTGCCAAAATAAACCTGCCCAACCGTGCTTCATGTTTAGCCCTCGTCTGTTCTCGGTAGTTGGGAAGTACGAAACAAAAATTAATAATACTACAAACCGCACCAACCATAATATATAAGACTTTATATATATATATATATATATATATATATATATATATATATATATATATATATATATATATATACTGTGACCGACGATGAGAACACTTAATAAAATTCTAAATATCCCTTCAATTAAAACTAACAACTCAACCCTTTAGGTCAAACGCCTCAACTAAGGTTAGTATAGTACCTCAGAAACCTTATATCAACCCCAAAAACAATGTATGCATTTTAAATCATATAAAAACTTAAAAAATTGCGATAACGTTTAGATTTTCCTACTTCTCCGAATCCGAAGAACCATAACTCTGCTACCTTCGTAGTAGAGAAACCCATAAGTTCTCAGTCAATCATTCAATAGTCTCCAAACTTCTCTCTTCCAAATATGACAAAGATTTCAATTCGCACTATTATTTGAAATCATAAGGATTTTCATTCCCTCCCTATCATTTGGAAATCTGGAGAATTTCTGAATCAATCACCTTTCCCTTATCAATTGGAAACTGGTAGGATTTCAAGAATCAATCTCACTCTATAATTTGGAAACCTGTGGGATTCTAAGAACAAATTATACTAATACATTATCATACAATCAACTCCTATGCACTTGTTTATAATTAATTGGTATAAACAACTTAAGCGTGTCTTTTTTAACGTTTAGGATGAAGGCATTCAAAGGAATCCGTAAGTTCACCCACCACCAGCATTTCATATTGACTCATCACTAATGCAAACCATTGCACAAGGGATTGCCATAGCCTTAGCAACGTATCAGGCTGCAAAAAACGAATCTTTCGTGAATGGTAGAAATAATGGAGGTATTCCAGTCATTAACAAAAACAACCCCATATCATGTTCATAGTATGATTTCTTAGCCTACCAACCCCATCCTTTTTTCATACAGAAGAAGTCATTAGTCTATCCAGTTGGATAGAGTTGATGGAGGCACTGTTCTGTATCATATCTTGTGTTAATGACTGTTGTGTGAAGTATGTTACTTGTACACTAATGGATTTCACCCTTACTTAGTGGAATAACCATACCAAGTCTATAGGAATTGATGTAGCATGTACCATTTCTTGGGAAGCCCAAAAACATATGCTAATCGAGTAGTATTGTCCAGGACAAGAAATTCAAGCCCTAGAACAAGAATTATTAAACCTTTTTATGAAAGAGTCAGAGGTGACTGCTGACACCTCCTGATTTAACTACCTCGCCAACCTCTACCCAGGTATAGTAAACTCGGAAAACAAAAAGATTGAAAGGTACATTTGGGGGCTAACTCCTCCATTTCAAGGTCATGTTGCTGCATTCAAACCCACTACCTTTGATAGGTCTAAACAATTTTCCTATCATTTGGTTGTACAATATCTCTGTCCGAGTACGACAACCCAACATACGGAGCTAAGCCGGACGAAGGGTACGAAACAGAAGTACCAGAAGGAGTCCAAAGGGAACTTCCAACTCCTCAACCCCAAATCAGAACCTGTGACTATCTACAACTCAAACACTCCAACACCATCCAAGTCCCACTCTGGGACTTTACCCCATTGTACCAAGTGCAATTTTCACCACGTTGGGAATTAATGATATGCAACAACTGTAACTTAAGAAGTCACAACAATAGGTCCTAGAAATTCAATGTTCACTAAATTACTAGATTGTCAAGTTCATGCAGTTAATGATCACTAATCTACACATAACATGAATTTAAGCAACTAAAGCAACAACATAAGCATGCTAGGTAATAATAAATCAAACACAAGCAATTCACAAACTAAATAAATCCATATAAAATTATGCTATTCATAAGTTAGAAGCTTCATCTAGCTAGATAAGAGTAGCTAGATCCAGAACCTTACTTTTGCTGTAAATCGCCTCCTATAACCTCTTCCTTCAGGAAAAAGTCTTCCAAATCGTAATGGGCAAAGTTATTTATAATATCTTGAAATTTCCCGTTCACGTCATGAGAATTTAAGTTTCACGTCGTGAACTCGAGATAATTGTGTCCGACAAGAATTCCTTCATACCGGATGCTTATCTTCTAACACTCTCTACTCACATCGTGAACTATGAACTGTTCATGTTGTGAGAACGTCTTTTGGGTGTTTTTCATTCTTGTTTTCTTTAAGCCCCCCAAAGTTCCAAGTATTGCCACTTCTGGTCCCTTTCTTTGAAAATACTTCTATTTGGCCGCACATAACAATTTATCCTTATAAGTACCATAATTATGTGCAAATAACCAAAATATTTAATAAAATGTAGATCAATATTTCCTAAAACTATGTATAAATATGACAATAGCAAAATACCCCACACTTAGGCTTTGCTTGCTCTCAAGCAAATCTACTTATTTAAACTTAAACCTTCAGCACTAGCATCACATAGAACAATCCAATTCCAGCTTAGCCATTATGCCAAGACCTCAACGCATGCATTTGTGTCTAAATTGTTTTCCTAAATGACCCCCATACTTTAAATACTGACAATCTTCATAAACAATTACCCACTTCTTCTTTCGAACAATGCTCATTTTATACAACCCTCTGAATCCATCCTCAGAGAGCTTTCTAACCTCAAGATATTTTTGTAAAGCTAACCAAGCATACATAAACTAGAGAATTACAACTTTTTAGAAGATACCACAACTTGGAGCTTTTGAATTCTTTTTTTCTTTAATGTTTAATCTTTAACTTCATTGAATTCACTTCTTTCATGATTTTTGGTATCTTTAAATTTTTGAATTTCTTTAGAATTTTTTATCTTTGATCTTCATACTTTGATAGCTCCAAAATTTTCTTCAAGAATTTTTACTTTTTGGTAATTTCTCTCTCTTTTTTTACATGTATAACTCACTTTCGTTTCTCTTTTTTTTTTTTTTTCTTTTTTCTCAAAACCTACATGCTTAAGCAGGGGCGCCGAACTTCAACCTTTATTGGTTAAGAGATATCTTTCCTGGATACATTTCACATTTAGGCTGCTAAACATATTGCATTCCTTAAATTAAGCAGGGTTATGTTTTTGTTCCATGATTTCACTAAAATAAGGGAAGCCACAAATGCATTATAACGTATATCGGCTGAACTAAACATTTGAGCTCTTATCGGATCATTCCACTAGCAAGTACAGTTCAAATTATCACTACTAGATCCAATTAATAAAAAATTTAAAATTTTAAAATTTACCAAATTATCTAGCAATTTACTTTTTCTACCCCCTACCCCACACTTATTCCATACAATGCCCTCATTGTATGGTTAAAATAATATAAAAATTAAGAGAAAGGAGAAAAAGGAACAGACTCCCCTGGGATAGTGGCGTGATCATCTCCAAAAGTGTGGTTGAAATATGCATTTTGACTATTGGACCTCCTCAAGAATAAGAACTTGGACTTGAACTTTCGAAACTAGCTATCAATAAAAACTTCAATCTTCAAAAAGAATGGTGCAAGCATCCAAATCATGTAGACAATGTGGGAAAGTATAGGCCACATTGTATATTAGAGGAAATAGCCCATCGAATCATCACAAAAATGTCACAAGGAATGGTAGTAACTCCATGTAATGAAGAAGAATGGAACAAAATGAATATGGTGGAAATTCACAACTGACGACGTGAATCAGTACAGGCTCACGATGTGAAGTCGCTAAATCACGCATTTCGAATTTCCTTCGAACTTTGTTCACGATGTGAGAAATATAGGGTCACGATGTGAATTCTAGGTAAAAAAGAATTAAAATTGCCTTCTTCCTTGTAAATATATATACTCCACTCAACGTCTTAATGAATTAAGACCCTTCTAAATTCAGTGTATTTTGACGACTCTACTAACTATAACCTCTCTCTCGACTCACCCCACACTTATTTCCAATTATGGGTTTCGACTTTCAACTTCTAGACTTGAACGACACTCGCCTAAACGAACACGACCCTTGACTCGACCTTACTCCTTCCCCAAGACTCCTTAGCAAACTGAAAGTTAACAACCAAAGAAGAGCAAAGTAACATAATATCTTAAAGTCTTACAATCCAAACAAATTTAAAAAAACCAAAATAAGTCTAAAATAAACAAAATAAAACTAAATGATCAATTATCTTCATCCTCATTGTTTCCTCCACTAGTGCCTGCCCCATTTCCTCATTGTCCTCGACACTCCGTCCACCTCGGGCAAATTGGGTAATGATACCCCAAATGAGGCGGCTGCTCCACCCCAAGGTGTCGAACCACATTTTCCATGGTACCCCCAATCTAGTTGACGCTCAATGATAACTTGTCAAAATACCCAGCCATATCTTTCCCAATATGTGACCCTACCATGGGTGCGGGTGGATGCATTGGCTGTCCTCTCTCTCCTCTTCCTCTCACATTTCTTCTCCTAGGTTGTGGCTGTGGTTGTTGTTTTGGTTGTGTATCAGGTTGCTCGTCACCCTCATTACCCTCATCATCTGAAGGTACTATTCGCCAATGCGACCCAAAGTTTCTAACAACCCGCATGGTCTCCAAATACCCCATGCCAAACTCATGCTCATCCACACAAGTCATGAACGACTAATATCAGGGACAAGAAAACGATACGAGCGGGCCAAATGCGTAATAAATTGCCCTCCGTAAATAGGGCTCCCGAGGCGAGAACTGGCAGTAGACCCAGCCAGAAAACGCGCCAAAAAATAAGGAATGTCGCAGCACATTCCGGGCTGCAAGATTCACCATAAGAATAATAGATTTTGCTTTGTTAATTTATCTCAATGCCTCCTATGATTGATGGAGAATGTGATAAAATGGTGGAGTAAGCGGTGGATAGCGGACCGAATACTATTCTCAGGAGACACTTCGGAATTAAAAATTTTGGATGCAATACTATGCCAGAAAGCATATCCAATGACACCATCCGTATACCCTCTAGCTGCCTCGCTCAAGAACATACCAAATTTGGGCGTCATTGCCTCTTGATGGTCATATATTCCAACCCTCCAAGCGAATTCAACGAGACTGCATTCCTGATACTCACTCCTTAAATGGAATACAAAAGCTTGCTGCCAATGTGGGTCTAGGATAGTCTCCTGGAATGTCACTGTTGAGAAAAACTCAACACAAAATTCCTTATACACCCGCTCGTGGATCAAAAATAGGTTGATCCATCCTGAGCAAGTGAACGATTATCCATCTCCAATAAATATTTTAGTAAAAAACGGGGACAGCCTTTCCATGAGCCCGACTTCCCTTAACCGCGTCCAATTGATTGTAGGAGCAACTGCAATCTCTCGGTTGTAGAGCCACCCTAATTTGTTGTTCCATCGGGTCAAGATTTCTCGGGACATCATTGTGGGAAAATTGTAAAACGGGTGTAAACCCGCAAGTCCAAGAAGTGCCTCCCTTCTAGGACCCATTTCTGCAAAAACAAGCAACAAACACAAAACCAAATATCCAATATTTTAGATATCCATAGAACAGCTTTGTTGATGCACCGGACTCACGTCGTGAGTCATATGAAACTCACGTCGTGAGTTCGCTATACACAGCGACAAATGGTCTCAAAAATCAAAAGTCGGGACTAAATTTTGTTGTTAGGGGTTGCTCATAAACAATTTCTAAGCACAACCAAGTAACATATGATGGATGAATAACACAAATTTGGTCCAAATTTCGACATTGACACATATGAAAAACCCTAGCCCCTAAATCAACAAATTAGTAAAAATTAACCATAAGAAATAAAAGATATTTACCTTTGTGAGGAAGATTACGTAAGCAAAAGGATTAAATTAAGTAAAACTATGCCAAAATTGGGTGGGAGACCAAATAACAATCTTCAATTCGTGAGGTTGGGAAAGTGTTTTGGTTAAACTGATTCTTTATCCTTTAATCTGTGGTCCCGAGTAGTTTACTACTCACGTCGTGAATCCATAATGGTTCACGTCGTGAGTTTCGTCTGGACACTAAAATTGGGCCAATTAAATAGGAAGTGGGCTAAGGCGTATATTGGGTCATTACTGAAAGTGGGCAGGCTTACAAAAAAAATATAGTTATCATAAAATATTCATGCCCATATTCCATCTGAATTCACGTCGTGAACCCGTAATGGTTCACGTCATGAAGTACGTCTGATTTATTAATTTCTCAAAATTTAATTTTGTATGATATTCAATAGGTTTTACCACTTGATTTTATGACTCCTTATGCAGATAATAACTCGGATGACATGATCGACTTCCTAAGAACTAAAAGTATGCTAAAAACTAAAAAGAAAAAGAAAGAAAATGCAAACCAAACTCGAGTTGCCTCCCGAGAAACACTTCTTTTTGAGGAGTCTTAAGCTGGACTCCGTGCCTCCTATGTTGAATCATCTGAAGAGTCCACCACTAGGATCTTTTGCTCCTTGGAACGCCTCTTGTAAGCTTGAACACGTCTTTTATATGCCTTTTTCTAATTTTCCTTTTTAGCCTTGACCTTGTCTCCATTAAGCTTGCGTTTGGTACCTTTAGTCTCTATCTTGTCTACATACATAAACTCCATAAAATCCTTTTCTTCCTCTACCACCGGACTCGTTACTTTTAAAGTAACCTCCTCTTCATCACTTGACATCTCATCATCTTCCTTGCTTACCCAAGAAGTAGGATTCGTGTAGGCAATGACTTCAACTAAAAATGGAACAGATGCTCTCAGTTTTGTTCTTTTAACTTGTTGAATTGTTTTGATTTCTTCTTCCACGAGCTTCTCTAATTCTTCAAGTTCATTTTCTTCATCAATGTTTAAAACCTCTTCTTGAGCATGATTCCCTTGTAAAACATCTTCTATTCCAAAATTTTCCTTCTCATCCCCAGCTCTCAAGGTGAGCTTGGACTCGCGTATATCAACCAGAGCTCCAACAATGTTAAGTAACGGGCGACCAAGAATAATTGGAACATTGGGATCTTCTTTCATATCCAATACCACAAAGTCTATTGGAAAAACAAATTTCCCAAATTTCACGAGAATATCTTCCACAATGCCCCGGGGCTGTGTCACTGAACGGTTCGCCATGTGAATAATCATCTTTGTACCCTTCAACTTCTAAATATTTAATTTTTGATAAAATGAATAAGGCATCAAATTTATTCTAGCCCCAGAATCGGCTAAAGCATAAACCTTCATATTATTCCCAAACTCACATGAGAGAGTGAGTCGTCTAGGATCCCCCATCTTCTTAGGTACCTCTCCCAACACAGCTTTTCAGCTTTGCTCACTTAGAATCACCTTAGAATTCTCCTTTAATTTTGCTGACGAGCATCTAACAAGTCTTGTAGGAACTTAGCATATTCTGGAACTTTTGAAAGTGAATCAATAAAAGGAGTATTGACAGGAATACCCTTCAATTGCTTGATAAACTCTAGATGTTCTCTCTCCAGTGGACTGAGATTAGCTATACACGGGAATGGCAAAGGTGGTTTATAAGCTGGAACAGATACATATTTCTTCTGTTCAAACTGAGCCCACGAAGTGAGCATAGCGGGCTCACGACGTGAACGGGGTATTCCAACAGATTTTTCAATTTCGAGCTTCGGCTTCTTTGGCTTTGGATCGGGCTGTTGGGGCTCCACCTCTAAGGCTTCTAGGAATTCAGAAATCGCCTCTTCTTCAATATCTATGGCCATTACGTGAGATTGGGTTTTGTTTTCAGGATTTTTCGGGAATGTCTTCTCATTAACCAAAGTGATAAGTTGACCAAGTTGTACTTCAAGGTTATTGATGGAGGCTTGTTGATTCTTTATTAGTGATTACTGATCTATCATCATTGCATGATGATTCTTCATTATAGTTCTTTGTTCTTCCATTGCAGCGTCAGTAGCATCATGTCTTTTTCTAAAGCTTCCATGAATTTCATCAACATGGTCTCTAATTCTGATTTCTTCTCAACTAGTGGTTGCTCTCTGTGGTAGAAGCCTCGACCAATTTGCCTAAATTTCTCTTCTTTTTTCTTCTTGTATTCTTCGTAAGTCAGCCAATCTTTCTTTGGTTTTCTCCAATCTTCATCATACTTGTCCCCACTTGAGTAGCATACTTGAGCTTTCTTGTTTCCATATCCATCCATATTGCAATCCTTTGTCAAGTGTAGGCCACTACATCTCTTGCAACCAACTCGGATTGCATGAATTGATTGGTCCAATTGAGTAAACCTCCTATCCATAGTGCTAAGCATTGCCATCACAACAGCCATATCTTCAGTTTGTGTACCTCTACTGCATTTTATTCCATCACGCCCTGGGTAGTGATACTCACGAGAATGCCTTGAAAACTCTTCAAGTAACTCCTTGGCCTGATTTGGGTTCTTCTTCGTTAGTGGTCCTTGCAAATCAAGGAGTTGTCTAGTCATGACATTCACCCCATCATAAAATATCGACATCTCTTGCTGAATATTGAGGTCATGTTGAGGACAATTCCTTAACAACCCCTTGTAGCATTCCCAGGCCTCGTATAATGACTCCCTCAGATTTTGCTCAAGGTTGGCAATTGCCTTCTTGAGTTTAGAGATTTTGGAGGGTGGACAAAACTGATCTAGAAATCTCTCACGCAATTGGGCCCATGTGGTGATTGTACCAGGTGGGAGTGCCTTCTACCAGTCTTTTGTTGCTCCCTTGAAAGTGACTGGTAGCATCCTTAGCAAAGCTGTCTCCTTTGGTATATTGGGAGTATTAAAATAATTCGCAATATCGTTCACCTCGTCTAAGTGTATGAAAGCATCCTTGTGATTCTTCCAGTAAAATGGGATATCCTTAGGTGCAGTAAGGATATGTCCCTTGAACTCGAATGTGGCATTGACAGGAATCATAGGATGTACTAAACCTGGCCCCACATCATCTCGAATGTGCTTCTTGTAGTCCCCCAAGGCCATCTCATCAATGTTCGCCATTTCGTTCCCCAGCTCGTTCTCGGGTTCACTTGTATGTAATTCAAATTCAGGCTTGGTATCGTATGCGGACTCGGCTTCGATGGGTATTTGATCTAAGTGTTCAATCTTGCTCTTGTTCTTTGAAAATAAACTTAACTCCTCCGTTTTCTTCCCTGACTTGTTTGAGAACACTGATTTGAATTCCTGTAAAGGTGTCTTCTTTGGTGTTTGATCTTCTTTCACGCTCTTATCCTTCTTTTTGTGAAGTGTAGACTCGGGATCTTCGAGTGGTGGCACCAAAGGTGTGTTAGAACCTCCGGTCATGAACTCCTAAAATAAGAAGAAAAAAAAATAAACGTAAAACTAAACTAAGAAAAGCAAACTTAAATAAACAAAACTAAGGACTTCAATTCTCATGTCGTGAATCTTGACAGTTCACGTCGTGAGTCCTGTAATGCAGAAAAAAAAATTAAAACAGAAAAGTAACTTCTTGCAGGTTTTAATCAACAAAAAGGTTCGATTAATTTCAAGCGAACAAACTAATAATTAACTAAGTCGTTCCCCGGCAACGATGCCAAAAACTTGAAGTGCACGGAAGTACCCACTAATTTTAATATTTATAACCTAACAAACTTAGACTAACTATGCACTTGTCGGCAGTGTACATAGTCAGATTACAGTATAGCTTAGGTAAGTCGGGTGTCGATCACAGGGAACGGTGTTATTAATTAATCTATTTACTACTAAATTAATCTAATTATTAACAACCTAAAAGGGTGAAACATCCCAAAAACACAGTCTGAAAATTTCGTTTAATTTAATAATAAAAACCATAGTCGATAAACCTCATATAAAAATCATAATCAATGTATCTCAAAATATCATAACACCTGTCAAGTATATCAGAGTATAAACATCCCAGGTTGAACAAATAGTGTGTGCACTGCAATCTTCCCGAGCTTTTCTTTTGAAAACTGAGTACCTAAAACCAAAACTGAAACTGTAAGCACGAAGCTTAGTGAGCTCCCCCAAACTACCACATACCATACAATAACATATAAACAAATATTGGGCCTTGCCCACTGCATCAAACCGATGTCCGAAAACTGCATCGGTCCGCAGTCTGGAAACTGACTAGGGCCTTACCCTCTGCATCGGACCGAAGTCCGAAAAACTGCATCGGACTGAAGTCTAGAACTAACTGCATCGGACCGAAGTTCGGAACTAACTGGGACCTTGTCCCCTGCATCAGACCGAAGTCCGGAACTAACTGCATCGGACCGAAGTACGAAACTCACTGAATCATAACATAGCATAACATGTCAACTAGCATGAACACATATACTGCATACTGCATCGGAACAGAGTCCGGAACACATAACACAAAACATGCTTGAATCACAAAGACATCAAGCACCCCAAGTATTGCATCGCGCCGAGGTCTGGAACTAACTGAACATAGCATAACATAATCATATCATATGTACTGCATACTGCATCGGACCATAGTCCGGTACACATAACTCATACCATGTATGTATCACAAAGACACCAATCATACTAAACTACTGCATCTGACTGAAGTCCAAAACTACTGCTAACTAAACAGGTCGGCATTGTGGTCGTAGACCCGTTCCTACTGGAAGGAAACTCACCTCACACTGCTGAAGTCCCGTAGACACAATTCTCATACTGCTGAAGTCCCGCAGACTCAACCCTAGCTGCTGGATGACAGATTCCCGAACTGTCAACACCAAAATGACACCAAATTAATAATTAGGTTCTAACACATACTATAAATACATACTTGGATAATTACTATATTACCCCTAGCTTGGCTTACCCAAGCCTAAGGCCCAAAGTCAGCTAGGGATCAAAGCCCAACATTTGGCCCAACTTTCCAAATTGGGCCCAAACCTCTACATGGAATTCCCTTAAGGCCCAATTGTTCAGTCCAGTCCAACATGTCTCATTCTAAGGCCCCAAAATCATACAACCAACTAGGCCCAACTATGGCCCATCTATGGCCTAATTTTCCAAATTGGGCCCAATCCTTCATATGGGCCTTACCCTAGAGCCCAACTAATTACTCTAGTCCATTTGATTATTCTTGGATGGCCCAACACAAAGCCCAAGTGAAATTAGGGTTTCACATCAAATGATAACTAGGGTTAAGTGTTTCTTACTTAACCCACTAAGGACTTAACACACTAGGGACTTAATCCATTAAGTCCATTATTTCTTAGATTAATTTCTGCCAATGATTATTATTTAATATTCACTTATTAAATAATTCTCGTGTGTGTCCTAATAATTTCTCAAATATTAGGATTTTCTTAATTAGACCCTTAAGGACTTAGTCCATTAAGTCCTTTACTCTACTAGATAAATGGCCTGGAATAGTTTGGGCTTAATTCACAATCCAATTTCAATGGCCCAAAAATGGGTCCAAATAGGTCCAAGGCCCAAATGCTAACAATTAGGGTCTTCCACCCAAACATGGCCCAATAGGCCCAACACCAATCTCTAAGCCTATTAGGGTTTTCTAGTGGGGCACCATCCACTACCACTTCGGGTAGTGGTGGTCTATGGCGGCTTGCGGCGGCGGCCACCACCTTACGGTGGTGGTTTTGATTATTTTCATTAATCCAAAATTCAAGTTACATTTTACAAGGCTAATCTCAATCAACCATACCCACACACTAAACTAATCACACACACACATAGCCACACCATGGTGGCCGACGGCGGTGCTTGGCAGCAACTACCGCCTCACGGTGGTGGTGGTGGCTTCCTTGCGATTTCCGGCTAGACTAAACACGCACTAATCAGAAATACATGCTCACACACTCGCTGTATGGTCACAAAAACACCCCCAGCCACCCACCAGCGGTGACCGACGACTGCAGCAACAGGCGGTGGTTTGCATCGACAGTCACAACAGCGGCACAACAACGATCTTCGCATTCAGCAACCACCCTCAACGGTGGCTCACAACCCACACCCGATGTGTATGGCTTGCTCCACGATCCTCCTGTTACCTACAACTTCTGATGGCACGAACTTGACTAGGCGGTGGCACCCAAAACATAGCAGAGAACTACCGTAGGGATCGACGGCGGCGTTAAACAGAAAAGAGAAGAAGAAGAGCGGTGGCAGTGGACCTCGACCAAAGGCAGGGGCTCCTCCCAAATTTGTTTCCCCGGCAAGAGGGTCATGGCGTCCGACGATGGGTGCGCATTACAGCAGCAACAACCACATCGACTGCGAATGCGGTCGGTTTGTCAATCTCCGATGGCAGTGGTTCATGGTTATGGAATCCTGCAGTCACGGTGGCGGTGACACTTCGATGGCGACTCGTCTGATCGGAATCAACGAAGGAGAAGAGAGAGATGGTGGCTGGGGAGTCACAAGGTGGCGGCTGCTAAGGATTAGGTTTAGGGTTTCGCTTGGGTTATGTCTTCATACACGGGAGGAATGACGGGTCTTCACCCGTGTTCTTTCTTCAAACTTCTAATATTTTAACAAGTTTAGTCCCCCTCACCAGATTCATTTTCAAACAAAGTCCTTAATTTACCGATCCAACCCTGCCCTCTGAAATTTCTTTCAAATCAAGCCCAAGACTTACACTCTAGCCCCCGACCAAATGAAATCTTTTCTACTTAAATCCAAAACATACCAAATAGACCCTAACCTCCGTAATCCTTTTCAATTTAATCCCGAACATACTCTTTTAAACCCCGACTTCCAAAATTCTTCACAAATTAGTCCGAGACTCACATTTACTAATTTATTTAAATATACGGGGCGTTACAAAGGGGTTTTTATCTGATTTTGCAAAATCAAACTAATTTAACTCAAATTCAATCAATAATTAAAAACACTCTTATCTAGTTCGAATCTACTTTGTCCTTATGGCTAGCTAATAATTATGGATTATTAAGTTGGTTGTTATTATATTAGTAATTTAGGTCTAAATTTACCAATAGTTAATTAATTCATGTAAAACTATGTATGGTCACACACAATTAAACACATAATCAATTATGTTTATGAATATGCTATGTACGATTTATCATGCAAACACAATTGTAACAACGTAAAATTTCCAATTAAATTTTTAATTTTTAAAAACCACAAAAATGTATATCACATCATAATTTCAAATCCGAAACAACAGTGTTTTCAAAACAAATTCCCAAGATCTCTCAAAAGTGAACTCCATCGGTGTGAGTGTGTACAAGTCAAGCCGTCGCCTTCCCACGGTCCTCGATGGTACCTGAGACATCAAACACAACAACTGTAAGCATAATGCTTAGTGAGTTCCCCAATATACCGCATACCACAAGTACGCCTCTCGAGCCTAACCCGACCATCCGGTCAAGATGTCTCAGCGGGACCTTCCAGCCCCGCAACTCGTTGGATCCTCCGGTCTGGTCAAAGCTCATTGGGCCCTCTGGCCCGGTCTGAATCGTTGGACCTTCCGGTCCGGTCTATATAGTCATACAGCATACAAATAACACATGGCATAAAATCTCAAATATAACACATAATCTCATACATAGCACATAAGACCCTCTGGTCAACTCAGAATACCACTCAAGGTACGTATAGTGAGAAGACTCACCTCGTGGAAAGTCTAAGATCTCGCGTACTTGCTATCTCCCAAAATCCAACGACGACTCTACCTCGCCTAATCATGAAAATATCATATTAATACTCAAAGACTTTCATAACAAAACTTTTACCCCTTAACACCAATCCTCAGAGGGTAAAAGACCATTTTACCCCTCCTTGACCCAAAGTCCTCATGTTGACCAAAACCCTAAAAAGTCAATGAAAGTCAACCATACGAGTACGCGGGGCGTACTGCTTGATGTACGCGGGGCGTACATCGCCAACCCATGGATCGGGGTCTCCACCCAGTACGCTGCGCGTACTGGACGTTACGCCCAGCGTAACCATCAGACTTTAGCATTCCTCATTTCTGGTCTTAATCGGTTAAGCCATTACTCCAACTTCTAGATCCGGCTCTGTTTATGCGTCTATACCCATAAAGTCGAGACCTTTAAGCGTTGGCATGACTGTAAAGGCTCCAACACTTCATAACATCACTCTATTCCAACTTAAGGGCCTAGATCTCATGCATGGTGCAATGTTCACGAACAAGATTGCATTTTTATGAGTCTACAACTCAAAATAGACCAGAAATACGAAGGATCTAAGCTTATGGAGACCATTTGCTCAAAAGTCTCCACCTTTGGGACTAAAACCCTAGAAAATGGTACATGAAGCATATTACAAGAACTATAGGACAAGATCCGAGCTTTTTACCTTGAAATGAAGCCTCAACCTTTGCTAAGCTCAGATCTGCACTTGAATACCACTTCTAGCCTTCCCCAATGGGCTCCTCTTCTCCTTTCCTACCTTGAAATGGCACCACCAAGCTTAGAATACTCACAAATGGCCTAAGAACGGTTGCACACTATCTTTAGGGTTTTTCTCTAAGGGATGGTGGCTGAGAAGTCGAGCCACACATTCCTTTTATAGCCCTCCAAAAGAATTAGGCTTTTTAGGTCTGGACCGGTTACGCCCCGTGTAACCTTGGGTACGCCCAGCGTACCTGAGGGTGAACGCGTCCAAATGAAGCGCACGAGTACACGCATCGTACACCTTGTACGCCCAGCGTACTCGTTAATCATACAACCCTAAAATAGAACATAATAAGGATGAAGGGATAAATAGAAGGGTACCTGGTTTTCGGGCTGTTACAATTCTCCCCCACTAGAAACAGACTTCGTTCCCGAAGTCTCATACCGAAAACAACTCCGGATACTGATCCCGCATCTCAGCCTCGGGCTCCCATGTCAGCTCGGACCCCTTCTGATGTTGCCACTGCACTTGTACCAAGGGTACTTCCTTGTTCCTCAGAGCCTTAACCCTTTGATCCTTGATTGCCACTGGCCTCTCCACATAATTCAGGCCTACATCCACCTGAATATCATCCAAAGGCACCACGGCCAACTCGTCGGCGATGCATTTCCTCAACTGAGAAACATGAAAGGTGTCGTGGATCTGTCCCAATTCAGCGGGTAGATCCAACCGGTAGGCTACCCTGCCTACCCTAGCAATTACCCTAAAGGATCCAATGTATCAGGGTCCCAACTTGCCCCTCTTCCTAATTCGTATCACTCCTTTCCAAGGAGAGACCTTTAGGAGCACAAGGTCACCAACCTGAAACTCGAGTTCGGACTGACGCCTGTCCGCATAACTTTTCTGGCGACTCTGAGCAGTCAACAACCTCTGCCTGACCTGTTGGATCTGCTTAGTCGTCTGAAGCACTATCTCCGTACTACCCATCACGCGTTGCCCTACCTCACCCCAACAAATAGGGGTACGACATCTCCTCCCATACAACAACTCAAAAGGTGGCATACCGATGCTCGAATGATGGCTGTTGTTGTACGAAAACTCGGCCAAGGGTAGATAGGTGTCCCAACTCCCTCCAAAATCCAAAACACATGCTCGGAGCATATCCTCAAGCGTCTGAATCTTTCGCTCGCTCTGTCCGTCCGTCTGCAGGTGGTATGCGGTACTGAAATGTAGCCTCGTACCTAACTCCTCATGGAACTTCTTCCAAAATCTGGAAGTAAATCGCACATCTCGATCTGAAACAATTGACAACGGAACCCCATGTCACGATACCAACTCCCTCACATACAACTCTGCCAACCTCTCAGCAGAAAAGCTCTCACTGATAGCAAGAAAATGAGCGCTCTTCGTCAACATGTCCCCAATCACCCAAATTGCATCCACTCCTCTCGCAGTCCTTGGCAATTTGGTGATAAAATCCATGGTAACCTGTTCCTACTTCCACTCGGGAATCTCCAACGGTTGCAGCTTACCATGCGGATGCTGGTGCTCGGCCTTAACTTGGCGACAATTTAGGCACCTCTCGACGAACCAAGCAAGATCCCTCTTCATACAGGGCCACCAATACTCCTTCTTTAGGTCCTAATACATCTTGGTAGCCCCGGGATGGATCGAGAACTTCGATCGATGAGCCTCCTCCAGCAAAATGGTACGCGTCCCGCCCACAAACGGTACCCAAATCCGACCCTGAAACGTCATAAGCCCCCGACTATCGGTAACGAACTCCGACACCTGCCCAACAACCCGCTCCCGCTTTCGGTTCTCTGGTCTCGCAGCCTCAGTCTGGGCCCCTCGGATGGTGTCCAATACCGGAGTCATCACCGTCAAACTCATACAAATGCGTTGGATCGGGGCGCTCTCCGACCTGCGGCTCAAAGCGTCGGCTACGACATTAGTCTTGCCCGGGTGGTACATGATCTCGCAATCATAATCCTTCACCAGATCCAACCATCTCCTCTGGCGTATATTCAGGTTTGGCTGATCCATCAAGTACTTTAAGCTCTTGTGGTCAGTGTATATCGTACACCGAACCCCATACAAATAGTGACGCCAGATCTTGAGGGCAAATACTACATCCCCCAACTCCAAATCGTGGGTGGGATATCTCGTCTCATGAGGCTTCAACTGCCTCGATGCATACGTGATCACATGCACTCTCTACATCAACACCGCTCCTAACCCCGATATCGATGCGTCACAGTACACCACGAAATCCTCCATCCCTTCCGGTAGTGCGAGCACAAGGGCTTCGCACAACCTCTGGCGAAGGGTCTCAAACGAGGTCTGCTGCTCTGGACCCCATGAGAAAGTAACACCCTTTCGAGTCAACTTGGTACGTGGCACGGCGATCTTGGAGAAATCTCTGATAAATCTCCGATAGTATCCTGCCAACCCTAAGAAGCTCCTGATCTCCGTAGGTGACCTCGGCACCTCCCAACTCATCACAGCCTCGATATAGGCCGGGTCAACCAAAATCCCATCCTGGTTAACGAGATGCCCTAAGAACTGGACCTCCCGTAACCAAAAATCGCACTTGGAGAATTTGGCGAAAAGCCTCTCCGCTCTCAGAACTCCGAGGAGCTCCCTCAAATGCTCCTCATGCTGCTCTCTGGTCCTAGAATACACCAGAATGTCATCAATGAATACAATGACTGATCGATCCAACATCGGCCTACACACCCTGTTCATGAGATCCATGAATGCCGCTGGTGCATAGGTGAGCCCAAATGGCATCACCACGAACTCGTAATGCCCGTAACGTGTCCTAAACGCCGTCTTCGGGATATCCTCATCCCGAACTCTCATCTGGTGATATCCCGATCTCAAGTCAATCTTGGAGAACCAAGACGCCCACTGTAGCTGATCGAATAGATCGTCGATCCTCGGTAACGGATAACGGTTCTTGACCGTCAACTTGTTCAACTCCCGGTAATCAATGCACATCCGGTGTGAACCATCCTTTTTCTTGACAAAAAGGATCGGCGCTCCCCAGGGAGAGCTACTGGGACGGATGAACCCTTTCCCCAACAGCTCTTGTAGCTGTGAGGATAACTCCTGCATCTCTGGTGGTGCTAGCCGATACGGCGCCTTAGCGATAGGCGCAACCCCGGGAACAAGGTTCTAAATGGCGTGAGGCGTGGCGTGGCGACAAGGTCAAGCCTCAAGCATAACGAGCCATGGCGAGCCATGGCGTTTTTCAAGGCGTGATGTAAGGCGGCGATTTTGTATTAATTTAAAATTATATTACCACATAAATATAAATTTATATTAAATATAACTACTTTTTAGAAGTGTTAGATCAATAACTAGTAAATAATTTTAACAAAAACCACAATACTTGTATCTCCGATTAGAAAAGACATAACAAAGAGCAAAAAAATATGTGTCTCAAACGAAAAAACACGCGCCATAACACGCCATAACGCGCCATGGCGCGCCATATCACGCCTTGCCACGCACCACGCCTAACAGCAACGTTATGAGGCTTTTCGTAACGGCGGAGCCACGCCTCACGCCATGGCGCGCCTTTTAGAACACTGCCCGGGAACCAAATCGATACGAAACTCCACCTGCCTCTCGGGAGGCACACCCGGCAACTCCTCAAGAAACATGTCTGGGAACTCACGCACTATCGGCACCTCATCCACTGAACTTGGCCTCCCAGCGGCCTCTCGTACATCTGTCAAGTAGGCTACGAACCCCCTGCAGCCCTGCTGCAAACTCCGCCTCGCTCTAGCAGCCGAACAGAAAACCGAACCACCACGAGTACCTTCACCGTAAACCGTCAGCGCTCTCCCACTAGGATCTCGGATCGTCACCAACTGACGCTCGCAATCTATGACAGCCCCAAAACGGCTCGACCAATCCATTCCCACCATGACACAAACATCCCCCAGAGCAATCGAAATCAAATCAATCGGGAACTCCACCCCGAATATCTCCAGCATGCATCCACGTATCACCTTAGTAGCACATACCTCACGCTCATCTGCTATGGAAACCCGCAGAGGTTGACTCAACGCCTCCCTCAGAATGCTAATGTGCCGACTAAAAGCCAAAGATATAAAAGACCGACTCGCACCCGAGTCGAATAAAACCAATGCAGGTACAGAACTCACAAGAAAAGTACCTACGCATAACATATAGCAATTACAATAGCATAAAGTCAATATAAAATAGATAAAGATTACATACCCGCCACGACGTCAGGTGTTGCGCGGACCTCCTCCGCAGTCAGCTGGAAGGCTCTCCCCCTAGCCTTTGGTGCTTCGGCCTTCACTGGCCGGGTCTCAGTAGCTCGAACCACAGGTGCAGATCCCTGCGCTAATCTCTGAAGCTGGGGGCACTCGGCCTTCCGATGGCCGGTCTGGTTGCAATGGAAGCAAACCGAGAAACCCTTCGGACAGTCCCTCGCAAAATGTCCTTCCTTCCCACATTTGTAGCATACCCCAGTCTTCCACGGCCCGTCATGGCTCTTGCCGCACTTCCCACAAGTGCGGCCCCTCGAACCGCCTGACCTCGAATCAGTGGGCTTTGCCCGCTTGGCGGCCGGCTGCGACTGTGCCGGTCGCCAATCACCCCTCTGCAACTCAGTCTCCTCCCTCGCCTGTGTCTCAAGCTCGATCTCCCTCTTCCTGGCATTTGCCTGGAGCTCGGAAAATTTCTTGTAAGTCGAGTTCGCCACGAACTCGTGGATGTCCCTCCTTAAAATACTCAGATAACGGCTCATGCGAGCCTGCTTAGTGGATAACAACTCCGGGCAAAACAGCGCCCGCTCATGAAACATCCTCGTAATCACTGTCACTGACTCTGTCCCCTGCTTGAGGGTCAGAAACTCCTGAGCTAAACGTTCCCTCTCCACCTGGGGAACATACTCGTCACGAAACATTGCGGTAAACCTCTCCCAGGTCACTGCAGTCAGCTCAGCTGCAGAATAGCTCGCGGTCACGAATTTCCACCAGTCCTTCGCCCCCAAGCGAAGCTGGTTGAGTGCGAATCGCACCCTCAAGTGCTCCGGACACGAGCACGTATAGAAACACCCCTCCATGTCTGAGATCCACCTCATAGCGGCGATTGGATCCTGTGTACCATCGAACTCCGGTGGTTTCGTGTTGCTGAACTCTCAGTACAGCAATGAATCACCACCCTGGGGTCTCGCAGTAGCAACAACTGTGGTGGCTGTAGCAACATCAACATCAGTCAAAGCAGCATAACGCTCGTCAAACGTCTCGATCAGTGTGGTCTTAATAGACCCAAACATCTCCAGAATCTCGGCTCTGATGGCAGCAGCCACCTCCTTATGGATGATCCGACGGATCTCCTCATTGCTTGCCCCACTGCTCTCGAGGTTATGGCGTGTCCCGACCATGATCAACATCTGAAATACAACATAAGAAATATCAGGGATACTCTCGAGTATACTCACACACGATAACTCAAACATCCTCACTCCTGGTATCCCCAAGGATTCTTACTTGGACTGCGCACCAATCCGGTGTTTTCAATAGTACGGGCCCAATACTATTGTCCACATCGAATCAATATACAATCCAAGTCCTCCTCCTAGGATCCCAAGTCGTAAATACTCTACTCTCACTATGCATTGGCTACCCTCAGTAGACCTATCATGAGCTCCTCACTGCTACATACTCACTCTCAAAGTATCTCATAGCAGCAGTAATCTCCTAGGCTAAGGTATCACAAATCAGGCTACTCTAGTCCTTATAGGAATACCTAGCCTCTCTATCATGCATCAAATAATATCTCATAACTCATAACATATAATGTAAGGGTATTTTGGGGATTCACCATTCGGGCGCTGGCTGACCGTACACACCATCCACTTTGCTTGTTTCCAAAACTTCTTTGTCTTTGTAGAAAATTTGCAGTTTTGGTTGTAAAATTTCTCAAATCCTCGGTTTGAGTTCAAATACGCCCGAAGGTGCATCCAAATCTCTCAAACCAAGGCTCTGATACCAACTTGTAACAACATAAAATTTCCAATTAAATTTTTAATTTTTAAAAACCACAAAAATGTATATCACATCATAATTTCAAATCCGAAACAACAGTGTTTTCAAAACAAATTCCCAAGATCTCTCAAAAGTGAACTCCATCGGTGTGAGTGTGTATGAGTCAAGTCGTCGCCTTCCCACGGTCCTTGCTGGTACCTGAGACATCAAACACAACAACTGTAAGCATAATGCTTAGTGAGTTCCCCAATATACCACATACCACAAGTACGCCTCTCGAGGCTAACCCGACCCTCCGGTCAAGATGTCTCAGCGGGACCCTCCAGCCCTGCAGCTCGTTGGACCCTCCGGTCCGGTCATAGCTCATTGGGGCCTCTGGCCCGGTCTGAATCGTTGGACCCTCCGGTCCGGTCTATATAGTCATACAACATACAAATAACACATAGCATAAAATCTCAAATAGAACACATAATCTCATACATAGCACATAAGACCCTCTGGTCAACTCAGAATACCACTCAAGGTACGTATAGTGAGAAGACTCACCTCATGGAAAGTCTAAGATCTCGCGTACTCGCTATCTCCCAAAATCCAACAACGACTCTACCTCGCCTAATCATGAAAATATCATATTAATACTCAAAGACTTTCATAACAAAACTTTTACCCCTTAACACCAATCCTCAGAGGGTAAAAGACCATTTTACCCCTCCTTGACCCAAAGTCCTCATGTTGACCAAAACCCTAAAAAGTCAACGAAAGTCAACCCTACGAGTACGCGGGGTGTACTGCTTGATGTACGCGGGGCGTACATCGCCAACCCATGGATCGGGGTCTCCACCCAGTACGCTGCGCGTACTGGAAGTTACGCCCAGCGTAACCATCAGACTTTAGCATTCCTCATTTCTGGTCTTAATCGGTTAAGCCATTACTCCAACTTCTAGATCCGGCTCTGTTTATGCGTCTATACCCATAAAGTCGAGACCTTTAAGCCTTGGCATGACTGTAAAGGCTCCAACACTTCATAACATCACTCTATTCCAACTTAAGGGCCTAGATCTCATGCATGGTGCAATGTTCACGACCAAGATTGCATTTTTATGAGTCTACAACTCAAAATAGACCAGAAATACGAAGGATCTAAGCTTATGGAGACCATTTGCTCAAAAGTCTCCACCTTTGGGACTAAAACCCTAGAAAATGGTACATGAAGCATATTACAAGAACTATAGGACAAGATCCGAGCTTTTTACCTTGAAATGAAGCCTCAACCTTTGCTAAGCTCAGATCTGCACTTGAATACCACTTCTAGCCTTCCCCAATGAGCTCCTCTTCTCCTTTGCTACCTTGAAATGGCACCACCAAGCTTAGAATACTCACAAATGGCCTAAGAACGGTTGCACACTCTCTTTAGGGTTTTTCTCTGAAGGATGGTGGCTGAGAAGTTGAGTTACACATTCCTTTTATAGCCCTCCAAAAGAATTAGGGTTTTTAGGTCTGGACCGGTTACGCACCGCGTAACCTTGGGTACGTCCAGCGTACCTGAGGGTGAACGCGTCCAAATGAAGTGCACGAGTACGCGCAGCGTACACCTTGTACGCCCAGCGTACTCGCTAATCATACAACCGTAAAAGAGAACATAATAAGGATGAAGGAATAAATAGAAGGGTACCTGGTTTTTGGGCTGTTACAATTCTCCCCTACTAGAACCAGACTTCGTCCCCGAATTCTCATACCGAAAACAACTCCGGATACTGATCCCGCATCTCAGCCTCGGGCTCCCATGTCAGCTCGAACCCCTTCCGATGTTGCCACTGCACTTGTACCAAGGGTACTTCCTTGTTCCTCAGAACCATAACACTTCGATCCGTGATTGCCACTGGCCTCTCCACATAATTCAAGCCTACATCCACCTGAATTTCATCCAAATGCACCACGGCCGACTCGTCGGCGATGCATTTCCTCAACTGAGAAACATGAAAGGTGTCGTGGATCTGTCCCAATTCAGCGGGTAGATCCAACCGGTAGGCTACCCTGCCTACCCTAGCAATTACCCTGAAGGGTCTAATGTATCGGGGTCCCAACTTGCCCCTCTTCCTAAATCGTATCACTCCTTTCCAAGGAGAGACCTTTAGGAGCATAAGGTCACCAACCTGAAACTCGAGTTCGGACCGACGCCTGTCCGCATAACTTTTCTGGCGACTCTGAGCAGTCAACAACCTCTGCCTGACCTCCTGGATCTGCTCAGTCGTCTGAAGCACTATCTCCGTACTACCCATCACGTGTTGCCCTACCTCACCCCAGCAAATAGGGGTACGACATCTCCTCCCGTACAACAGCTCAAAAGGTGGCATACCCGATGCTCGAATGATGGCTGTTGTTGTAAGAAAACTCGGCCAAGGGTAGATAGGTGTCCCAACTCCCTCCAAAATCCAAAACACATGCTCGGAGCATATCCTCAAGCGACTGAATCTTCCGCTCGCTCTGTCCATCCGTCTGCGGGTGGTATGCGGTACTAAAATGTAGCCTCATACCTAACTCCTCGTGGAACTTCTTCCAAAATCTGGAAGTAAATCGCACATCTCGATCTGAAACAATCGACAACGGAACCCCATGCCGCGATACCACCTCCCTCACATACAACTCTGCCAACCTCTCAGTAGAAAAGCTCTCACTGATAGCAAGAAAATGAGCGCTCTTCGTCAACCAGTCCACAATCACCCAAATCGCATCGACTCCTCTCGCAGTCCTTGGAAATTTGGTGATAAAATCCATGGTAACCTGTTCCCACTTCCACTCGGGAATCTCCAACGGTTCCAGCTTACCATGCGGACGCTGGTGCTCGGCCTTAACTTGGCGACAATTTAGGCACCTCTCGACGAACCAAGCAACATCCTTCTTCATACAGGGCCACCAATACTCCTTCTTTAGGTCCAAATACATCTTGGTAGCCCCGGGATGGATAGAGAACTTCGATCGATGAGCCTCATCCATCAAAATGGTACGCGTCCCGCCCACAAACGGTACCCAAATCCGACCCTGAAACGTCATAAGCCCCCGACTATCGGTAACGAACTCCGACACCTGCCCAACAACCCGCTCCTGCTTTCGGTTCTCTGGTCTCGCAGCCTTAGCCTAGGCCCCTTGGATGGTGTCCAATACCGGAGTCATCACCGTCAACCTCATACAAATGCCTTGGATCGGGGTGCTCTCCGACCTGCGGCTCAAAGCGTCGGCTACGACATTAGCCTTGCCCGGGTGGTACAACCCTAAAAGAGAACATAATAAGGATGAAGGGATAAATAGAAGGGTACATGGTTTTCGGGCTGTTACAACAATTATGGTCATAATCTATGTTCTCTAGCACAACAAAGTTAATTACTTCAATTAATAACTAAGATTTTGGT
Source organism: Lactuca sativa (assembly GCF_002870075.4). Classification (NCBI taxonomy): domain Eukaryota; kingdom Viridiplantae; phylum Streptophyta; class Magnoliopsida; order Asterales; family Asteraceae; genus Lactuca; species Lactuca sativa. The sequence continues at coordinate 76,689,289 of NC_056624.2, read as the reverse complement.
TGATCCTAGCTTTAGCAATTCAATGTTCACTAAATTACTAGGTTGTCAAGTTCATGCAGTTAATGATCACTAAGCTACACATAATATGACTTTAAGCAACTAAAGCAACAACATAAGCATGCTAGGTAACAATAAATCAAACACAAGCAATTCACCAACTAAATAAATCCATATAAAATTATGCTATTCATAAGTTAGAAGCTTCATCTAGCTAGATAAGAGTAGCTAGATTCAGCTGCTCATAGTAGCAACTAACACATAAACACAACTCAAATAAGAAAAATGTTCATAAGTATCAAAGAAATAAACAAATTATGGACTTTTACTCTTTTGGTGTTGAAAACCCTTTTCCAGAACCTTACTTCTGATGTAACTCGCCTCCTGGAACCGCTTCCTTCTGCCAAAAGTCTTCCAAATCGTAATGGGCAAAGGTATTTATGATATCTTGAAATTTTCCGTTCATGTCATGAGAATTTAAGTCTCACGTCGTGAACTCGAGATAATCGTGTTCGGCAAGGATTCCTTCACCCGGATGCTTATCTTCTAAAACTCTCTACTCACGTCGTGAACTATGAACTGTTCACGTCGTGAGAACGTCTTTTGGGTGTTTTTTCGTTCTTCTTTTCTTTAAGCCCCCCAAAGTTCCAAGTATTGCCACTTCTGGTCCCTTTCTTTGAAATTCCTTATATTTGGCTGCACATAACAATTTTTCCATATAAGTACCATAATTCTGTGCAAATAACCAAAATATTTAATAAAATGTAGATCAATATTTCCTAAAACTATGTATAAATATGGCAACATCAAGGAACAACATAATGATCGATGCAGGAGATGCTCAGCAAAACCCAGCTGTGGTTACTGGTACATTTTATATCAACAATATTTATGCTTCCATACGATTTGATACTGATAACGGTATAAGCTTTATTGACGATAGTTTTTGAATGATGATAAAACCTAAATTATGAAAACTTAATAAAACTTACAAAATATAAATGGTAGCCAGCCCAATTAGAAAACACTTTAGAAATACTCGCCAATTGCCTTCTCACCCTGAATAACCACGTCTTTCACATCGTATTGATTCCAATGACTATTGTAAGTTCAATGTGATCACCAAAATAGATTAGTCATCACCACATAGAACGAATGTTTAATGATACGAAAAATACGTTCAAGTACCCATACCAAAAGACGAAGTCCTTTCTATTTACAGAGACAGGGCAGGACAGAACCTAAGATTCATCACTTGCATGAAGGCAAGGAACTAGTTACATAGGAGATACCACACTTTCTTGGCCCACGTTGTGGATATGCAAGACAAGGTTAAGGAAATCAAAGATATATTGCAAGTGTGCGAATACCCGGATGTATTTCCAGAATATCTACTTGGAGTACCTTCATTCAGACAAGTTGAATTCTGAATCGGCCAAATCCCGAGTGCAGCACCAGTGACATGATCTCCTTATCGTCGAGCTCCATCGGAAATGCAAGAACTATCCAAACAACTTCAAGAACTTCTCGACAAAGGCTTTATCTGGCCAAGCTTCTCTCCATGGAGAGCCCCAATATTGTTTGTCAAAAATATGGTCTTTCAAGATATTCATTGACTATCAAGAGTTGAACAAGCTCACCATGAAAAACCAGTATCCACTCCCGAGGATTGATGACCTGTTCAACCAACTGCAAGGATCCTGCTACTACTTGAAGATCGATCTAAGATCCGACTACCATCAACTTAGAGTCAAGCAGAAGATATTCTAAAGATGACATTTTGGACTCGATATGGTCACTACGAGTTTTTGGTTATGCCATTTGGACTAATCAATGCACCTACCGTATTCATGGCCCTTATGAATCAGGTGTGTAAACCGTACTTGGATAAATTCGTGATCGTCTTCATCGAAGACATATTGATAAATTCATGACCCAAGGAAGAACATCGCTAACACTTGCGTTTAATTTTGGAACTATTAAGATAAGAGAAACTGTATGCAAAGTTTTCTAAATGTGAGTTTTGGATTAACGAAGCGCATTACCTCGGCCATGTGGTTAAAAGTAAAGGGATTCATGTCGATCCCACAAAGATTGAAGCGGTTAAGGATTGGAAAGCACCAACGACGCCAACCGAATTACACCAATTCCTAAGGCTTGTAGCCTAATAGTGAAGCGTTATCGAGAACATTTTCAAAATAGCCAACCCTCTCACCGCACTAACCCATAAACAGAAAAAGTTCGATTAGGGTGACAGCGATGAGTCAGCCTTCCAGAAATTGAAACAATTATTATGAAGTGCACTAATTTTGTCTCTTCAAGAGGGAATAAAAGACTTTGTAGTATTGTGCGACACCTCTCACCAAGGGTTAGGATATGTATTGATGCAACAAAATAAACTCATTGCATACGCATAAAAACAAACTAAGCCAAATAGGACAAACTACACCACCTTAGGAACCAAACTACACATAATTACAGCATATAGCCCTCTAACGGACGAACAAGGTAAAAGGAGGATACAAACCCTAGAAAACATGCTCCATGCATGTGCGATAGACTTTGATAATGCATGGGATACACACTTTTTGTTAGTCAAATTTCCATTTAAATAGCGATCACACTAGTATAAAGGTCGCTCAATTCAAGCCTTGTACATGCGTAGATGCCATTCTCCGGTATGCTGGACAGAAGTTGGAGATACTCAATTAGCTAAAAATCATGATGGAGACACTCTACTCATTGGTCCAAAGTCATTCATGAAGCGACGGAAAAGTTCGTTCAAACAAAGGAATGATTAAAAGTCGCACGTTGACGACAAAAGAGCTATGTTGACATCAGACACAAACCACCAAAATTCAAAGTAGGAAACTGTGTCCTGCTAAAGGTTTCTGAATGGAAACGTGTCATCATATTTAGAAAATAGGTAAATTAAAACCCTGTTACATTGGATCTTTAGAAATCCTAGCAACGGTTGTTATGATAGCTTACAAGCTCAAGTTACTGATGGGTTTTGAGCATTCTAACACTCCTATGGTGTCCATGCAAGCCTATAAACCTTGGATCTATGTTTTCTCTATTATACATGCAAATATTCAATATTCCAAGGTTTCATCCTAACTAGCATAATATGAAGCGATTATACTACTAGAATCTAGTAGAATGACATACCTTTTGATGGAGCTTAAATTCTTGAATCTTTAAGAGCCTAGTGCCCCAAGTGTTCCACCTCAAATGGTTCACACAACACCAAGAAATCTTGGAATAAATTGAGAACAAGGATACTTGGACCAAATCAGTTTTTCCCTCTTGTGTAAACACACTAGTGCCATTTCATGAACAAGGGACCTCTTTATATAGTGTGGAGGATTAGGGTTACATTCATGTAAACCCTAATACCCATGACCTTTCATTTCCATCGGATCCATGGGTTAAACACTCCATCGACTATCCATGTAAGCTTAGCCCAACCTAAATGTTCTTGGCCCACCATCTAAAAGAATCCATATTTAATTAGTTCCTTTTTATCACTAAATTAATTCTTGATCAATGCTAAATAAATAATATGATTTCATATTAGTATATTAAAACATATAATATATTAATATAAATCACTAGTATCCATTTTTTCATTTTTGTCTATCCAATTGTTCTGATGCCATTCAACCCAAATGGACCATGCCAAATCGGGTCAAGTACATACCAAATTTAGTTATGAACTTAAACACTAATCAAACAGTTACCTCAAGAGATTAGGAAAGTTCATGATACCTTCCATGTGTGTAATTTGAAAATGTGTCTATCTGATGAGAACCTCATCATCCTACTCGGCGAGATCCACGACAACACAAAGCTTCACTTCTTAGAGGAACTAGTAGAGATCATGGATATGAAGATCAAAAGACTCAAGAAAAGTTGCATACCTATAGTAAAAGACCAATGGAACTATCGTAGAGGACCAGAGTTTACTTGGGAATGTGAGGATCAAATGAAATAGAAGTATCCACATTTTTTCAATGATGCACCCTCCATTAGTAAAAGGACTTAATAATGGCACGCAGTAACCCACAACTTAATAATTTCTAGACGAAATTCCCGGGGAAGTAACGTGGCATCCCGAAATATAAGGCATAGACTACCAACGACTAAGTTATAGTAAATTTTATTGTAATTTAACTCATTCAGTTTAGTGCATCTAAAGTAAAATAAATAATTTTATTTCAGTTATTATAAGATGTTATATGATACCTTACTTCCAAATGTGGAAATTGTCAACTGAATCAAACCCCTTAAACTACAAGTCTGATTAATGCGTCTGAAAAACTAGAATTTTGTATTAAGCAGTTTTAACCAAAGAAAACATTAAAATATCATGGTACATGTTTCGCTGTTTCCGAAAATATAAAGAACGTCCAAAAGATAGTTCGTATGCAAAAGATACGATAGTTTTAAGAAAACAAACAGTAAAACACTAGTTTTCTTTAATAACGTAAAACCGAATCGATCTGCTGAGGCACTTACACGCCTCTGATGAAAATTTCGAGAGCACTTTTGCACTTAAGCTATAACATAATATTTAATTTCATACTCAAAATATTTATAGCAAAAGTATTGGCAAAAAACGAAAAATCGAGCGTTCCGGGCTATTTAGACAAGGAACTTCAAACGCGATTTATCAGAGTTCTGTAAGTCAAAAATTAGTTTGTTTGAGTTTTTGAAATTCTTGAATTAAACTCTATCTAACAGTATGTTCGAGAAAGTTTCTCGACATTCGGACCCCAATAAACCCGATTATGGGTGTCTTTTAGCATTTAATGGCAGTGTGGCCTCATGTACGGCCCACATGACTTGCATAGAAGGAAATGGTCAACTAACTGCTTCTCCTCTTGGTCTTGCCCATGTGCCTACAACTGTACATAATCTCTCTTTTCCGAACACTCCATCTTAAGGGCTATTATTAGAATGTTGAGTGTTCTTCACTTGAAAGAGTATGAGGCCCCTCTTGCCTTAGTGTGCACCATTCTAGTATAAATAAGTGGCTTAGTAACCTCCTTACACACTCACAAAATCGACCAATCTCTTCCTCTTTCACAATCTCACTCTTAATTTCTCTTATACCCTCTCTATCTCTTTAAGTTACAAGCACACACATAACACCATAAAACCACCACTCTACCACCACTCTACCACCATTCCACCACTCAAAAGCCACCCTACACCACCTTATAAATCCTCCCTTAAACACCAACATCACACTAGACCTCCCTCCATTCGAATCCATCTCAAAACAGGAGGAGAAACCAGAGACTGCAATCACCGGAACCAACCCCTTCCACCTCGTCACCACCCCCTACCACCACCAAAAGAACCATCCACCACCCTCCATCTCTATTGTGTGCTTCCCTGAGACATTCTCCACCCCTTCATCTATCTTCGTCTTGACCCAAAAGCGAAGAAAACCGGCAGCATGTGGCTGCCAGACTCCATTCATCATCACCATACCACCACTGCTGAAGGCTGTCACCACCGCCTTATGCCACCCTTTATTGTGGTAAACTTCCTCCAAACAACCTTTTTAGTCAATTGTATTGCCTCTGTCGATCAATATGAAACCCACAAGACCAATCGTTTATATTTTTTTCTTCTCTTTAATGGGTGTATGGCGACGAAGAACACAAGGTGTATCACCTCCTACTATGAAACGTGAACAAAACAAACATACATTCCAAATTAATTATTAATACCCCATTCTAAAAAAATAAAAATTTAAAATCAGTCCTAAACCAATGAAACTTCAATTAAAATGTTCCACATATTTTTTTAGAATGTTGAGTGTTCTTCACTTGAATTTAAATTAAATTTTTAGATAAATTTTATTTAAATATATAATCATTTAAATAAATTTTGGATTAACAAACCCTTGGAAGTTATTAAATAAATCTTTTACGTAGCTAAAATACCAATTATCCTCCACATATTAATTTATGTTAATATTTTCTTAAGAAATCAAAATTATCTTGGAATAATGCGTTCACTACTATACACCCCGATTTTCTCGCATTCATTCTCGAAAACAAATCGACAATCGCACTTTAAGGTGAGTGTTATGGCCCCTCTTTAGTATTTACTTATTTTGGGGGAAAATACATCTACTAGTTATTATAAATTATACAAAAATATTATTACACTACCTTTTGACTACTTACGGTATGGGGAATCTAGTTTGAAGGGCCGCTTGGGTTGTTGGATTTCAAAACAGCTTAATTGCTAAAATGATCCTGCCCTCTAGTGTTTCATGGGTTGCCCTCGTCTATACATAGTTGTTGCAAAACATTATTTAACACTTATAGATTATAAGTAGACAATATCATTTTAAACCTCAATATCCTAGTATATTATGTTGTTAGAATAATACAACTATTGAAATAACATATACCTTTTTCCTATGGAGGTTATATAAACACATACTTTTCTATAAAAGTTAGTGCCTTATACTTTCCATAGACGAAAAACATACTCGGCTTTTATAAACTTGATACCATGAAATTCATTATGCCTAGAACTTATCCATAATTAAGCTAGGATTGAGATTTATTCACATACTTTTAGTTAAGGGATTTTTAAGGAGACGCTATTCATTAACCAAGTCTAAACACTTAGCATACCCAATCTATTATAACCGTTAATCTTCAGAGCAAGATATATATATGTATAGATCTATATGGGGTTGATATTCCCACATCCGGATTCTAGCTACAACCTTGACTGATCTATCGAAGCAGGTGCTAAGTGTCTATGATCCTTACTAAAACGTCCAATGAAGCGTTGTAGCAGAGTACACTCAGTGACATAGCTCGGTTATAGAACCCACTATAAAAATTAACTCGCATATTTCTCTCTCTCTCTCTCTCTCTCTCTCTCTCTCTTACTACAACTCCTAAACTTGATTCATTCAAAACCATTTTAAGCATTAATTTACTTATACCAAGACACGTTTCGGATTTTTCAAAGCTTATTTAAATATGCTTTACTTATAAAGAAAATACTTTTTGAAACACTTTTAAAAGTATCATTACTGTTGCTAGACGATAACATGTGACTCTTATCAACCTTGTGTTGAGCCTCAAAGCTACATGTATTCTCAGGAAATCTGTAATCAAGCAAATTCAGACAACAGATAGTTAGGGATCTCATGCAATTTAATTTACTGCTTTTTGTTATGTCTGCCTAACTGTTTAAGGTAATTCATATATTATACTATTATCTGTAAGAACCATGAATTCAAACACCAAGATGGAATATAAATGTTGTTTTGTTTATTGTTGTACTTGTGCTACATATTCAGTTTATCTGTGATCCATGAATTTAGTCGCACAGTCTAACATATTCCGCCGCCTCGGCTGAGGGTGTGACATTATGTCCCACCCCTATAGCTCAATCCCTCGAGTTCTCTCTGCGTTAGATGCAAATTTACTTAGTTTCTATTATACTGATGAAGCCTTGCAACCCCTAAGTACCCGAAAAGTAGTAGCCTTCGAGTAGAAGAGTTGTTAGTGCAACTTCTGGACTTTTGTGTAGAGAATCTTTGTAAGTTAAATTACACTATATATTATTTTAGTGTAATTTATATATAAATTAATAGTCATTGTTATGAATTTATAAATAATATTTGTTACTAAATCCAACATCATATTACTGATTGATCTACTTACGAGTTTGATGTCTACGGTTGATTTTGTGAGCTGTTTAAGTGGGATTTCACAACAGTATACTATGTATACCAAACGAACCTACTTTTGATATGATCCTACCTAGTTGTTCCATACTTGATAGATCTTGATGTAGACATTGGGATTAGTGAGGAATATTTACTATCATTAGTCCCCAAAAAGATTAGACTAAGACTTAGTGACATTCGTATCTAGGCTACGTCAAAGGAAAAGTCAAGGAGTTTGGTGGAGCCCTGCCAAATACTCCAGTTACCCACCTAAGTTAAGTGAGTTCATAGTTACTTTAAACGTACACATTGATACAAATATTCTAAATGATTAAATGATATGTGAATTCTCGTAACATGTTGTATATATATATATATATATATATATATATATATATATACATATATATATATATATATATATATATATATATATATATATATATATATATATATGTGTGTGTGTGTGTGTGTTTGAAACATGATATGGTTATTACTTAATTAAACTATTTATTTTATGATACTTAATAATGTGACTATGTAGTAAAGGGCTATGTAAAATAATAAATGAGAGGTTGTGATAGGGTCATGTGAGATAGCGGCCATAATAGGTTAAGTGAGATTGGTGCGAAAGAAATAAGCCATGACTTGCCATGTTTGTCCAAATTGCTATTGTACTATTGTTCCTATCCAAAGTAAAAATGTTGAAGATTATAATATTGTGGTTTGAAAACCCTATGTTCTCACAAAGTCTACCAACCTAACCCACTCAGTTTCCATGTATCGTAGGTAGCGATATAAAGATACTGATAGATAACATAATTATCTAATGAGAGATTCATGGAGATGTAGATCATTAGTATATTGAGACTTTTCAAGTCTCCATTTATGCTTATGTTTATTATATCAGTTATGACATCCCATGCTTTTGAAATATAAAATCTAATCAAAATGCCTTGATTTTGATATTATATCATGTCAAAGATATTTTGGGACCCAATTCCGCAATAACAAATGTTTTAAATAAGCATAAACAAAAACAAGTCTAAAAAGGCCATGAAAATGGGGATGTCACAGTTGGTATCATAACATTAGTATAAGTGCACTAGGAATTTTAGGGAATTTCTACACTTAAACTTAGAATTCTAAGCAATGATTGTGTGGTGAGTGTATTTTATTGTAGGCAATTTACCTAAAATGACACAAGCACTAGAATACTTCAGGATAAATGTCTAAGTTTCAATTATGTCCTAAATGACTTATGTTATATCATACATTAAGATACCTACCTAGGATGTTGTTACTTGAATGGATCTATCGTTTGTTGCCGAAAAGATATAGAAATTTTATGTGTTCAAGATTCTAATTGCATCTATATATATATATATATATATATATATAATATTAAGAACCGACTTATAATTATAGGAGTGATAAGGAGGACGTATGCATGAAAACATAACTAAAACCTCCCTTGTCATAATAAACTTGCCTCTTGGTACACTAAACATCTGCTTCTATGAATATAAAACATGATGATCATATGAAGTAGGATATTCATCAATAATGAAGGCGGCCCAACACCTCAGAATGTCAGAGCAGAAACTAGTTAGCTCCTAATGCATGAAGTTCAATTGATGATGCAGAATATGCTTGATCAACAAAGGCATGAGTTTATGGAACTCCTAGCCAAAGGACTAACTAACTCTAAGGGTAGAGTACCGGTGGTCAAAAAAATGATAGTCAATGCATGAGTGAACGATGGACTAATTCCCTCTTGTCCAAAAACGGCTCAGGAATGGAACGATGACTTAGAAAGTCATCAAGGAGCTCGCCCGCCCCTCAAAGATTTAGATATCCGAAGAAAAACCCAAAGGTTGCTGCAAGTATAAGGATTTCACAACTTGCAAGCCATCATCATTCAGTGGAAAAGAAGATCTAGTAGGAGTCATGGACTAGATTTCATAAATTGAGGAAGCCTTTATAACCTGTGTTTGCATGGGTAAATTCCAGACCACCTACGTTGTATGGCAATTCAAGGGTGCATCAATCCATTGGTGGAATATGTTGGGAAAAACCATAAGTCCTAACAAGCGTTGGTTTTGCTCAGCAGAAAATATGTTGGAGTTCCATGGGAGTATGCTGTGCCAGCTAAGCAAGAACATACCTTCAAAGAAGCCATCTGGACCGCAAGATCAGTTGAAGACATGATCTAGAAAAGAGCCAACAACAAAACAGAAGTTGGCGAGAAAAGGAAAATTGAAGGACTCTCGAAGTTTTAAGAGAAGAATAAAATCTCAAGATCTGAACCTGGTGAAAAGAGGTCTGGGGGTAATAATAAAGCAAGGTTGTGCAATAAATGCAAGAAGAAGCATGATGGGCAATGCAAGGGAGAAGTGACCTGCAATAGGTATGAATGACCTGGTCGATATTCTGATGATTACAAGCACGATGGAAGGGTGTGTTTCGAGTGTTGGAAAGAAGGCCATGTCATGAAGGACTGCCTAAAGAACAAAGAAGTTGGAAATTAGAATGTGCCACAAACCCAAAGGCACACGTATTCCAGATGATCCTAGATGCACCAAAGGATGGAACAGATGACGATTAAGAAGACGAAGTAAAAGAAGTTGTTTACCTAAAGCTTAAGGCAAGAAGTGGTAGCTCCACGTGATAGTAATAGGATGTGTAGCCTAATATAAGAGACATATTAATTGTTGTAATCATGTTCAAAAGTTATAAATTTTTAAGTTATGTTATATTGTTGTGCAACACTAAGAAATTATGATTTAAACATAAAATGTTGATTAAGAATAAATTATGTTATAGTGTGCCTTGTAGGAAGGACACTACACGAGAAAGAATTTATACCAAAGATTGGGAATTAGAGTTGTAGTTGAAGATATGCATGGAAGAAATCCTAGTGGAGTCTAGGAAAATTTTTGTACATAAATCCTTTGGAACATCTATATGTGTTCAATTGCTTTTGTGATAATTAAGAAATAGTAACTTGGGGCTATGAGACAATTCTTAGGATAAGTATGAATAAGTGTGCAAGATAGTATGGGCCCATATTATCGAAAGCACGGGGTTCATAATTAAATCAAGATAAGTCACAATGTTACTAACATACTAGTAATTGGATTTGTTTGTTCATGTCTATCGTTACCATCATTTCAGTAATGGATAAAAAGATGAATGTCATTTCTGACCTTATTGTACATATTCAATCGAGTTCGACTAATCTACGATGAAACTTCAACGTAGTTTCCAACTTTAGATAGGCGGAAAAGATTATCGAACCAATCAATAGAAGTATCAAGATTTCCATTAAAATTAAGCAGCTTGTAGCTAGAATTGCTACATGCTAGAATGTGATTCACTAATACAAAAATACCCTTTAATGACATGCATTGTGTGTCGTAAAATGCACAAATGACACACAAATGTGTGTAAAGGAAGACCATGTCATAAAGGAAGATGACACGATTTTGCGCGTCATAAATGTACGACGTGCATTTATGACACACGTTTACCACACACAATGCATGTTAAGGAAGGCCCTGTCATAAAGAAAGACGACACACATTTGCTTGTCGTAACCTTACGCCCCGTATTTACAACTCACACTACGTATCATTAAAGTCCCTATCATAAATGAAGATGACACACATTTGTGTGTCATAAAGTTCAACAGCCATTTACAATATGCATTTACGAGACACGTTTAGGAATAATAAGAAATAATTCATTTCATACGATAAATGTATTAGCATTTAAACTGAATCACATTCAATAATCTCAATATATACAAATAATCTCTCTAAATTTGACCTGAAAAGTATAATCAATAACTAATGGAACATTAGAAGAGATTAAGATACATGAACCAACTTTCACCAATTCAAGAAGCACCATCACATCATCCTCAAACATGATCGATGTGAAAACATGACCAGAATTGTCAACCATCATAAAAAAAAACCCCCACACATTATGAGAAAAAGGACAAAAAGAAAACGTATAATTACATATACCCTTCCATGGCCACTTAAAGAAGATCGAAGAAGTCTGGTCAATGTAGAATCCCTCTATGGAATAAGAACAACCTTCCCATCTAACATTTTCGAAATAACCTTTGACAACTCCAAATTTAATTTTTCCTAAAGTAAAAAAAGTATAACAATTTATTATGACTCTTGTTTTCTATGGAATATGAACAACCTTGTTTTCTATTTTATTATGACTCTTGTTTTCTATTTTACCCTTTGACAACTCCAAATAACCTTTGGCAGAGACAGCAATCCATATGCCCGCACCCGAACTACTGATGAAAACGATGATGGATTTTGAAGGATAAAAAGTTAGTATTTTATTCAGGTTGTAATTTAACTTATTATTTTCTTTAAATAGATACTAAACGATTGAGATAAATGGTTTTAGTTATATTGTTTTTATGATCTGGCTTTCGGTTGAGTCATATTTAGTTGTCAAATAAAACCTTAATACTTTAATGTCTAATTATATATACATACTAATTTTGAAGTGCCACATGAACAGGACTTCTTTCCTATTGGACCACTCCTAATTTTGCTTTTTTTTGAATTTTGTTTCCTTTACACTTGCTCTTCACTGCTTTTTTTTTCTTTTGATACGTGTCCTCCACCGCCATAGATATCCACCGAGTAAATATGTCAATATCCAGCGCCAATGCCACTTTGTATACAAACCACCGCTTCGTCTTCCAATAAGATCAGACTCTACAATCTACTGTCATTACTGAGTACGGTAAAGCAAAAGCCAGAGAACGCCGTTGTCATCGCACTCACTTCAGCACCTCGAAACGACGCAGGTGCATCGAGGATAAAATCTGGTGCACGCTTTGCTACGATAATCAGTCGCTTGCTCCTTTCATAAACGTCGTTTAATTGCACATGAATTGACTGTTTGACTGCTTTTTTTGTTCACGATATTCGAGAATCTCTGGCTACCATGAAGGAAATTGAAGTCATTTTAGAGAAACAACACAAAACCCAAATGGCACATCGATTTTATTTCTAGGGTTTTCAGTTCTGAATTTCAAGTTGTCCCTCCACACCAATCACATACACTCAAGGTACGAGTCTGTTGACACAGATTGAAGGTAATACCATTGATTTCTCTGTTTTTCCTTTTCTTCCTTTCCAATCATCATCTCCAAATATTTTCTTTTTGAAAACCATGGAATGTCAGATTGTGTTTGTTGAAGATGATATGCTTCGGCTAGCGTGTCGACTCCCGCAAACCCACGGTTAGGTAATATATGATATACTTCAGTCGAGTCCCACAATTATGTCAGTTTAATGGAACTTTAACCAAAAGAAAAACCTTATTTTCAAAACAAAAAAATACAAAAAAAAAAAAAAACATTACCTATAATATTTAAGTAAAACAATAACTTTTATAGGAGCCACCTGATTAGAAAGTAAAACAATAACTTTACCATTGTAAGTAATTATATATATGATTTGGAAGAAGAAAAGAAAAGATGATTTTCCTATGGTTGCAAGCATGTCTCTTGGTGACTATGTATGGATAGCCCTGAAAATATTTGGATATATTTTTTATTGATGTTGGTTCAGTTTCTTAATGCATATTTCCGGTTTGTATGTACAGCTACAAGCATTTTGAAATGGGTTAAGACAAGCAGACAATGCTCATTCCCATCACAGTCGCCCTCTAAAAACCCTAAACTCTCCCCTCCAATCATACGTCTTCTCTCTGTACATACATGTCATTGCATCTTGAAGCAGATCTGCAATGGGAGATTACCATGAGATGATTTTGGGTTTTCTTTTCACACTCATTTTTTTCCAATACCTGCATCTTCTGTGTGGTTTACATTAAATTTTATATTTACAGAAATGACCGGTTCACATCTGGACATTGGTGAACAGATACAACATATCTCCTAATCGAACCCTTAGGTTTGTTCGAATGACTTTGTTCATTTTGATCATTGGTTCATCATAGGTTTCATCAGCAAGGGCAATGCAGACTGTATCTTTCTTTTTCATCCTCTGTAAAACATAAGAAAAAGATAAATTAAACATCTCTACATACAATTCAGCTGAAGTTACTATTTGCAACTCACACTTCTCATTCACAAAATTTCTCCACATACAATTCATAATGTTTTGTTGATTGTAACAGTTTAATCATTTACAAGAATGTACGTTATCTCCAAAAGCTAGCGGAAACATTGGGAAAAACAAGTACATAAGCAGGAAGAAAGGGATGGTCGAAATGTGAAAGGAGAAGGTTATCATGATGGACGTGCTTTCTGCATTTACAAGATACATATATTCATAAATTAGTGATTACTTTTATGTTCTTGATTTGAAATTATTGGTTCAATTATTTAAAATAAGAACTAACTTTTAACATACATACATATGTTTTTTTTATTGGAATTTAAATTAAGCCTTTTGCACTTATAGGGGCAAATTTGGAAACAGTAAATCCATTGATATCCCGATTCACCAATGAACCTATTGTCGGTTGCCATGATAAGGTTAGTTGATTTGTTATCTTTTTAAAATGATATTATATTTTTTATATAATATCTGATTTATTCAATGCAATAGCAATAGATGGAAGCACCATCAGATCTGGTCATTTACTTTGGTAAGGTATTGTGGGCTCTTTTTTAAAATTTTTAATTATTATAGTTAAATATTCTGTAGAGTCCAAGGATGGAATCACCCATTCCAGTTACTGTGAAGCTGTCCAGTCAACGAAAATGGAATGATTCCACCTCCCCCATTTACGATGGCCCACTACCTAAAAAGACATTAAACCAAGTCCATAACCGGTAAGTTTACAAAACAAGTAATTGTTGGCATCCTATTTTTCTTTCTTTAAATTACAGCAACACCTTTATATGTTAAAAAAATTAGTCTTTGCTCTTTGAAAAATTGACCTACCATACTCTTGAATATTTTTTAGCTTATGTTTCATTGTTATTTTAAGAAATTAAAGAAGTCATAGTAAGTTGTTATTGGCATACCATTTGACTAATCATTACTACTATTTTAAAATGATGACTCTATCTGTTTATAATTGTATTGGACCATTGTAGTTTTTCCTGTTATTTTTTTAATAATGCATTGAACTTTGACAAGTATACTTGATTAGTTAATTATAGCATTGTATTCTCAAATTTTGTATTTAGACATTGTATTTTGAAAAATCTACTATTGAAAGTATGATGTTAAGATTGGACAGTTGCCATCTTCTCAAAAACACTACTAATACTTATAAAGTTTCGTTTTTCTATCGCAGAAAATACGGAGGAGAAACTTGAAGAATTGACTACTGAATACAGTAATATTAAAAATGAAATTGGTTGTATTGGGCCTGAACTTAATAAGGCGTGAACAATTTACTTCGTCCTTCATATGCATATGTTGTTGCCAAACCTGATGGAAAAGAGGAAAGTAATTCACCATATTCGCAACTTTGATTGATGGATTTGATACTAATTTAAATTTGTTAAATTTAGTAGGTTACGTATCATGTCTTGCTTTTTTTTAAATATATACCAGCTGACATGTTTTGTCTTTCTTTATGTTGTTTATTCTCTTCCTTGATTTTCTGTTTACTTGACGGAAGGACTTTACAGCTGAATAGGCCTTCTCATCCTACACGTAGCATTCCTGGTTCAGTCAACTGCTTAGCAACTTTGTAGTGGAAAATTTGGACATGTTCATCTTTCGCTTCCAAATTGTATCAGGCCTTAAGAACAGGCACACCAAAGTAGATTGTTCTTTGTTGTGTTTTTCATATTTAATCCTTTGCAATATAACTCAATAAAATCTTCATGTTTTTTTTTTCTGATTCTTTGGTGTATCCAACCCCGCAAAGCGGGGTTCTTCCCTAGTTATTATAATTTTGAAAACTACTATAATAACGTTTAAATATATAAGATGTTACTTTTGTTGATAATTTTTTTTTTGTTTTTTTTATTTTAGGTTTGAATAAAAAAGCTTCATCCATATTTCGTGATATTTTTCGTCAAAGAGTAAAAACAAAATTATTTCTTCATGTATTTAGATCAATCTTTTGACTAGTGCAAAACAATGCTTTCTTTAGTTCTCTGTGAATTTTAATATATATATATATATATATATATATATATATATATATATTCATTATAATGTTCTTAAACTTCAAACCATAACTTGATTTACTTTCAAGATTTTCGAAATTCACTATTATTTTCCTCTTATATTACATCTTTTTGTCGAACAACTATTAGGCTATATATATTATGGTTGAAAATGAAAATTATGTAAAAGGAAGATAAATGTGAAATTTATAACAATATTTGAACTAAATCAAATTAGAAGTTCAATTATAAGAACATTGGACAATTACAATCTATATATGATGCAAAACGACGTAGTATGGTGGGTTTGGGTACCTAAGCTTATATACCCTTAATGGTATATTCATTTTTCCATATATATATATATATATATATATATATATATATATATATATATATATATATATATATATAGAGAGAGAGAGAGAGAGAGTTAGGTTCAAATTTTTTCACTATCTATTGTGTGCAGGTATGATTAATTTTGGACCAATCATTTTAGTTATTTTAAGAAAGTAATTAATGCATATTAAATACTGAAGATGTAATTAATATTCATTATATCTTCAACATTTAATATGCATTAATTACTTTCTTAAAATAACTAAAATGATTGGCCCATAATCAATCATACATGAACACAATAGATAGTGAAAACAAAATAATCTAACTATATATATATATATATATATATATATATATATATATGTATGTATATATATATATATATATATAAGAAGGATCATTTGAGAACTCAAAGTTTACCGAAAACCCGAGAACTAAAGGTGGAACATTGGATCAAAAAAAGAAAGGGTTGAGACGCAAGGTGGCGTTTTTGTAAACAAGTAGACAAAAAAAGGAGGGGTATCTTAATTAATTCAGTCAGGGGTATTATAGGAATAAAACTATAATTAAATGATTTCTTAGATCTAATACCTGATAAAATAAATTTTCATCTCTCTCTCTCTCTCTCTCTCTCTCTCTCTTCCCTATTTTCCTCTATCACTCAAACCTAGGATCCATCCTCCGACAACTCACCTCCATCGAATTGTCTCCAACCCTTCATTCAATTCCATGCTTTCGATTGTAAAGTAGCTTCTACTTACACGAATACTGTAGCATCCCGAAATATCAAGAGTAGAGTTGAAGGGCTAAAAGGGTAAGTTGTGAGAGAGTGACTCGGCGAGTCCAGGGATGGACTCGGCGAGTAGAGTCGCGACTGGGTCGCGTGTTAAATAGCCGACTCGGCAAGTCAGTAAGGAGGACTTGGCGAGTAGGCGCTGAATGGAGAAAACCCTAATTCCCAGGGTTGAGCCCTATATAAGGAACATATCAGCCCACTCTCAGCCTCTTTATTCATATTCAAATCCAGAAACCCTTAGCCTTCGTGTGTGAGTGATCATATCTCATTTGGGAGCTTGAAGGAGATGATTATTGAAGGGATTTTGGGAGATTGAAGGCTTGGAGCAAGGGGCTTTGCTTGGATTCGAATTACATTGCAGTTGGGGCGTCCCTTGGAGGTAATATCTCGTTCTTGGACTGTTGATATGTTGTTTCTTCATTTTGGGGTTTGTGGGAACTTGTCTATGGATGTAATTGGAAGTCTAGAGGTTAGATCTGAGGTTGCTACCTTAGATCTGGAAGGGAGAAGAATCAGAGAGCATGAGATTCCCTGTGTTGGAGTGTTTAGTGAAGCTTACATGTCCTAAACCCTAAACCAATATGCAAATAGCCTAGATCTCTTTGGATTCACGTAAAGTTTGCCACTTTACGTGATGGATGAGTGGTAGGAGACTAGATCTATGTTTTGGAGCAATTGCATGGCCTGGAATGCTTCTGAATGGATTCAGCCCGGTGGTACTCGGCGAGTCACATGGGTGTACTCGACGAGTTGCTTGAAGATGAGCTGGGACTCGGCGAGTTGGAAGAACAACTCGGCGAGTTGGATGAAGATGGCCTGGAACTCGGCGAGTTGTATGAACAACTCGGCGAGAAGGTTGTTGATAGTCTTAGACTCGGCGAGTCTGTTCTTGGACTCGGCAAGTCTTGTCGAAGAGTCCCGATATTCCCTGGTTGAGTCGTGAATCGGTGAGTCAAGGGATGACTCGGTGAGTTGTGTGCGAGTCGACTCAGAGTTGTTGGACTCGGCGAGTCTCGGGGTGACTCGGCGAGTTAGATTGCGGATTGAGTGAAGTTCTGATTATGGGAACTCGGCGAGTCATAGGTTTGACTCGGCAAGTAGGGTCAGTCAGAGGTTGACTTTGACCTTGTCCTTGACCAAGAGTTGACCGTTGACTTTAGAGTTTGGTCAGCGATGTGGCCTTTGGGCCAAGTGAGGGGTAAAATAGTCTTTTACCCTTAAGAGGGTGCCATGAGAGGGTTGATTCTAGAGTTATAGTCATGAGAGTATTTGCCTTACGTGTTAGGTGGTGGCGAGTTCGAGATTCAAGTGTGGAGATATCTGCTTTCTGCTTGCCAGGTGAGTCTCCTCACTATACACTACCTTGAGTAGGTAACCAGAGTTATGTGACAGAGTATTTGTATGCTATGTATGTTATGTGTTGTACTGCATTATTTCTATGTGATTTATGTTGTGCGTGTTTACAGAGTTAGAACCGGAAGGTTCACAGAGTTAGAACCGGAAGGTTCACAGAGTTAGAACCTGAGGGTTCACAGAGTATGGGTGCACGGACCCATAGAGTTATAGCCTCGAGTGGCTAGTATGTGTTATGTGTGTGGTATTTTAGGGAACTCACTAAGCTTCGTGCTTACAGTGTTTTGTGTGATGTTTTTTCAGGTTTCTTTCAGTATCACGGGACGGCACCGGCTTGATTGTACACACCAGAGAAAGAGTCATGTTCTAGAGGATCCTGGTTTTCTATGGAAGTGAAAATGGAGTTATGTTTTGTAATTCGATTATGAATGAGATTTTTAAACACGTGTTTCTAAGAATAAAATGATTATTTTAAATGAAAAATTGTTTTGAAATTTTCGGTGTTACAAGTTGGTATCAGAGCCTTGGTTTGAGGGATTCGGATGCGCCTTCAGGTAAATCTGGACTCAAACTGAGGAAGTAAGAAAAGTTTTCAAAGAAATAATTTTCTAAAAGTGAATAAGAGTTCAAAGAGAAAGCAAGAAAGAGCAGTGTGTACAATCAGCCAGAGCCCGAACGGTGATTTCCCAAAATACCCTTACTTTTGTGTTATGAGATATTTATGATGCACTTTATGAGATATTATTGCATGCTAGAGACAGGCTAGGTATTTCATATCTTAGGACTAGAGTGGCCTGATTTGTGATGCCTTAGCCTAGGACTTGTTGTTATATGTGTTATGCTTTTGAGTATGTGATGAGTGAGAGTATCCAGTTAGAACCCATGAGGGGTAGAGTTACAGAGTTCAGTGGTACTTCCGAGGATGAGCCGAGAAAGTGGAGTTATCACAGAGAGGGAGTCCTATGTATTCTTCGATGCTCGAATGCTGCTTGCTTTGTGCTTTGTGGAACTCTCGATGATGGGAGTCAGCTACCAAGTGAATATGACGATATTCAGGAGATAGATGGATGGCATCATTAGGAGCTCTTCAGCAGCTGATAGCAAAGAAGTGGGAAGACAACGGAAGATCCTAGGGAGTAACCCTAGCCAGATGAGTGCGCTGGTAGAGTAGAGAATTTTACTGGGGAGCGAGCACACGCGATGGGATTGGTGAAAGAGCAGGTCGAGCAGCTACTTAGGAGCTCTGGGATGGTCCGTGTGGAAAGTATGGGTAGATGTGGCAGGTAGTATGGGCCCGTACTACTGAAAGCAGAGGACCCATACTTGATACAGGGAGTATTCTGAAGGTCCTAAGGAGCGGATTGAGGAGTGATGTTATGGTTCGAGTACCATACATCGGAGCGGATTGAGGAGTGATGTTATGGTTCGAATACCATACATCGGAGCGGATTGAGGATTGATGTTATGGTTCGAGTACCATACATCGGAGCGGATTGAGGAGTGATGTTATGGTTCGAGTACCATACATCGGAGCAGATTGAGGAGTGATGTTATGGTTCGAGTACCATACATCGGAGCGGATTGAGGAGTGATGTTATGGTTCGAGTACCTTACATCGGAGCGGATTGAGGAGTGATGTTATGGTCCGAGTACCATACATCGGAGCGGATTGGGGAGTGATGTTATGGTTAGGGAACGATACACCAGAGCATATTGAGAAGAGATGTCATGGAATGAGTACCATGGTTTGTAGTGAATGATGCTTGTGGTTCTCCGGTTATCCGGTCATGATTTAGTTTGAAGAGGCGTCCCTTGAGAGGGAGATCGGGAGCCGCTCAGAGTATTTTAGTAAGGAGTCAGTGAGAAGGGAGAATGTCGATCTGGGTTGAGCGATCAGTCGATAAAGGAGATGTCACCTTCTATGATCTGGGAGGTACTGATTATGTTCGTGTGCAAAATATGAGAAGCATGATGTTTTAGTTTTGGGTTTGGGGGTAAACCCTACAGGTCGTCATTGATGATGATTTCCCACCAGAATATCAGATAGCATGTGTGCCGCGAGGCAGTGATTTATCATGAGCAGATAGTCAGTTGGGACTGAGATAGTCGAGGACCACACTACACCTATTTGAGTATAGTATGATGTTTTGTAGTGGTATCAGTGGGGAGTTCAGTCGAGTTTAGCGATGCAGAGAGTTTTCTATCTATGTTGGATGTTGAATATGGGAGTGGGTCCTTGATCATGGGATGATCCCGATGTTGGAGCGTTGGTCGATGAGTTGAGGTGAGGGGTACGATGATTTTGTGGTTCAGTCTATGAGCCAGGGATGTTATTGAGCAGTTTAGTTGTTTGGTACTAGATTGGTACGAGATTTGGAACGAATAGGGGCAGTCGTGACGAGAAGTTCTTGAGGAGTTCATCAGAGGTTCAGAGTATATGAGGTCGGTTGATTTCCTTAAGGGGGGATTATCGGGTGTTATGTAGCACTTTCTGGGGGCAGGTGCGTTTTTGCTGGTGAAAATAGTTATGGGTTGGTTGTGTGCTATTTGGTGATGGTTCGAACCCTAAGTGGGGGAGAACCGGGTAACATATGTAAGAAAGCAGAGATTTGTCAAGAGCAGTTATAAGTGGAGTATAGAGATCTGCGGTAAGAAATCATGAGACCAGAGATGTCGTTGATCGAGGAAAGGGGTCAGAGTGAGTAAATGCAGGAAGTACTTGTTTGAGAAGGATGAATGTCTCCACGACAGGTGTTTAGTGGTCAGTGTTGTTGCAAGTAGATAGAGAATGTTTGGGCAGCCAACTCCCGGGTCGGTAGGTGTATCCTTGCTTTTGAGCGGTGGAAAAAGGGTTTCGGAGAATTATCAGCGTGTTTCGTACCGTTAGCGTTTCCTCGTATTCCAATTGAGAAATTGGATACACCGAAGTTGCAATTTGGAAAGATGCAGATCTAATTATGGGGTTCAGAGGAAATGTATTATTGTATCTATATGATGCTTTGGGGCAGGAGACCAATGGTGGTGGCAGGATCTTGTGATATTCTGTTGGGGTATTCCGAGGTATCCGGGAATGATATCTTTATTTTGGAGTTACTCGTGAATCTTGAGTTGAGACGACTTGTGGCATATCAGGTAACTATGGATATAGCGGGAACCCTTCGAGTATGGGCATCTAGGGAGATTATTCGAGAGAGTGGATCTTCGCAAGGGTGGGCATTTTGATATGCCGATTGCCTCCAGAGTTTGTGATGCATAATCAAGTCAGGTATGGGTAGCTGCCTATGATAGTCTGTGACGCATGAGCTAGTGGGGTCAGAGAGTGTTGTGATACTGTGGGGAGCCGTAGTACTCACTAGTCAGAGGGTGTTGTGATACTGCGGGGAGCCGTAGTACTCACTAGTCAGAGGGTGTTGTGATGCTGCGGGGAGCCGTAGTACTCACTAGTCAGAGGGTGTGGTGATGCTGCGGGGAGCCGTAGTACTCACTAGTCAGAGGGTGTTGTGATACTACGGGGAGCCGTAGTACTCACTAAATGGCAAGAGAATGTGATGATGGAATGTTCACCAATCAGTGTATGATGTGGAAGATTTTTGGGTTTGAGTAGCCCTAGTATTGAGTTTTTGGAGCCTGGGTGTTGAACCGGGGGCGAGACTGGGGTCTCCGTCTCTGTCCAGGGATACGGCGAGATGCGCAAGCGATATGCGCAGCAGAAACCAGAGATCAGAGTTGAGACGATCCTTGATTGGATTGTATTTTTCTCGCATGAGGAAAAGAGAATTTCGTGACTTGGGTGTCACTGGGCCAGGATAGTGGTCACGGGGAGGAAGTTAGTGGGATATTTGGATCATGATATGGGTGATCTTTGGAGGCTCAGCTGTGGAGTCAAAAGCTGACCTGGTGCTCAGTCTCGAAGAGGGATATGAGAAATGAGCTAGAGCTTATCATGATGATGTCTGAGGACACTTCAGAGCAAGAGAACGATTCAGACGCTGAAAGACATGCTTCGGGCATATGTATTAGATTTCGGAGGGAGCTGCGGCACGTATTTATCCTTGGTTGAGTTATCCTATATCAACAGCCATCATTAGTGCATTGGTATGCCACCCTTTGAGCTGTTGTATGGGAGGAGGTGTCGGACCCTCATTTGCTAGGGAAAGTGTTGGTTCACGGAAGTGAAAGTAGTAGTGAGAATGGATGATTTGGAGTGCGTTGATTGAACACTGTGTCTGTGACAGTGGTATGGAATGACATCATGTTGGGATGTCTGCTGAGGACGCGGAAGGGATTCCGCGGGTGTAGAGCCAAGAGTTTCAGGATAGATGCAGGGATGGAGTCTGGGACTCCCAGCTTGATTTTGATCAAGGGTTGTGTGCGTAGTGGTGTTCCCTCCTGGGGATGTTGGAGATGTCGTCAGTGTGACGGGTTTTCCTTAACCGAGGGTGTTAGATCTAGTTCAGCATGCGTATGCGGGTGCAATAGGGGAACTCGTGAGAGTTGCCCTGAGATTAAGAATGGGTCTTTCCGTCGTCACGGAATGGATAGAGTGGGATTTGGATCGGGGATCCGATGGTTCATGGTTTTCTAGCCCTTATGGGTCAAATGATTGTTGAGATTTTGAGCACAGTTGCATCATGGGTAATTTTCGGACATTGTGTGTGATTATCAGAGGGTACAGCCGGTGCCCGGTTCGAGACGGTGGTCAGGACACCGTAAGGAAAGGGAAAGTGTGTTCGAGTTTCGATGGGTATGCCTTGTGGGACCTGGTCCGATTAAGGCTAGGTGGCACGTTGTGGGATTATTCCTGGAGTTGAGTTGTTGTAGGCTTCGAGGATGAAGCCTAATTTAAGTGGGGGAGAATTGTAACATCCCGAAATATCAAGAGTAGAGTTGAAGGGCTAAAAGGGTAAGTTATGAGCGAGTGACTCGGCGAGTCCAGGGATGGACTCGGCGAGTAGAGTTGCGACTGGGTCGCGTGTTAAATAGCCGACTCAGCGAGTCAGTAAGGAGGACTCGGCGAGTAGGCGCTGAGTGGAGAAAACCCTAATTCCCGGGGTTGAGCCCTATATAAGGAACATATCAGCCCACTCTCAGCCTCTTTATTCATCCCCAAATCCAGAAACCCTTAGCCTTCATGTGTGAGTGATCATATCTCATTTGGGAGCTTGAAGGAGATGATTATTGAAGGGATTTTGGGAGATTGAAGGCTTGGAGCAAGGGGCTTTGCTTGGATTCGAATTACATTGCAGTTGGGGCGTCCCTTGGAGGTAATATCTCGTTCTTGGAGTGTTGATATGTTGTTTCTTCATTTTGGGGTTTGTGGGAACTTGTCTATGGATGTAATTGGAAGTCTAGAGGTTAGATCTGAGGTTGCTACCTCAGATCTGGAAGGGAGAAGAATCAGAGAGCATGAAAGTCCCTGTGTTGGAGTGTTTAGTGAAGCTTACATGTCCCAAACCCTAAACCAATGTGCAAATAGCCAAGATCTCTTTGGATTCACGTAAAGTTTGCCACTTTATGTGATGGATGAGTGGTAGGAGACTAGATCTATGTTTTGGAGCAATTGCATGGCCTGGAATGCTTCTAAATGGATTCAGCCTAGTGGTACTCGGCGAGTCACATGGGTGTACTCGACGAGTTGCTTGAAGATGAGCTGGGACTCGGCGAGTTGGAAGAACAACTCGGCGAGTTGGATGAAGATGGCGTGGAACTCGGCGAGTTGTATGAACAACTCGGCGAGTAGGTTGATGATAGTCTTAGACTCGGCGAGTCTGTTCTTGGACTCGGCGAGTCTTGTCGAAGAGTCCCGATATTCGCTGGTTGAGTCGTGAATCGGTGAGTCAAGGGATGACTCGGTGAGTTGTGTGCGAGTGGACTCAGAGTTGTTGGACTCGGCGAGTCTCGGGGTGACTCGGCGAGTTAGGTCGCGGATTGAGTGAAGTTCTGATTATGGGAACTCGGCGAGTCATAGGTTTGACTCGGCGAGTAGGGTCAGTCAGAGGTTGACTTTGACCTTGTCCTTGACCGTTGACTTTAGAGTTTGGTCAGCGATGTGGCCTTTGGGCCAAGTGAGGGGTAAAATAGTCTTTTACCCTTAAGAGGGTGCCATGAGAGGGTTGATTCTAGAGTTATGGTCATGAGAGTATTTGCCTTACGTGTTAGGCGGTGGCGAGTTCGAGATTCAAGTGTGGAGATATCTGCTTTCTGCTTGCCAGGTGAGTCTCCTCACTATACACTACCTTGAGTGGGTAACCAGAGTTATGTGATAGAGTATTTGTATGCTATGTATGTTATGTGTTGTACTGCATTATTTCTATGTGATTTATGCTGTGCATGTTTACAGAGTTAGAACCGGAAGGTTCACAGAGTTAGAACCGGAAGGTTCACAGAGTTAGA
Organism: Lactuca sativa; assembly: GCF_002870075.4. Lineage (NCBI taxonomy): Eukaryota > Viridiplantae > Streptophyta > Magnoliopsida > Asterales > Asteraceae > Lactuca > Lactuca sativa. The sequence continues at coordinate 76,664,545 of NC_056624.2, read as the reverse complement.
ACCTGAGGGTTCACAGAGTATGGGTGCACGGACCCATAGAGTTATAGCCTCGAGTGGCTAGTATGTGTTATGTGTGTGGTATTTTGGGGAACTAACTAAGCTGCGTGCTTACAGTGTTTTGTGTGATGTTTTTTCAGGTTTCTTTCCATATCACGGGACGGCACCGGCTTGATTGTACACACCAGAGAAAGAGTCATGTTCTGGAGGATCTTGGTTTTCTATGCAAGTGAAAATGGAGTTATGTTTTGTAATTCGATTATGAATGAGATTTTTAAACACGTGTTTCTAAGAATAAAATGATTATTTTAAATGAAAAATTGTTTTGAAATTTCCGGTGTTACAAATACGGTGAAGATAAACGACGAACCACATTTATCGTCGATTTCCAGATGCCAATCGATCAAACTATCATCATCGATCATCAATCTATATGAAATATGAAATCCCCCAACAATCAAAGTTTCATTGTTGTTGAACTCCTTGATCTCATGTTCTTCATAGAAAACACTTCACTGAAGATGTTTTGATTTTGAATCGTTTATCCTCCATCAATTCGTTCCCAGAGTACACCGTAATCGCCAACTTTATCTCGTCCTCCACTATGGATTGAAGACCTAAACTAAGAAGATGATCCCTTGTTGATCAAAATTTAGGTATCATCTATTTCTATTGTTGACTCCTGACCTTTGTTTGACCTTTATGAATTGCTTTTTCCTAATCGTTAAGTTGAACCTGTTTAGTCAATATGCTTTTAAAAAGAGTTAAATCCTTGTTTTGATTGTAGGTATAAAAATAGTCACCTATGTTATTGAAAAATATAAATATTTGTTTGCACTCAACATCTTCGATAGAATACCTTAATGAGAAATATCACATGCTAACTTCACTTTGACTTCATGAATGATAAACCAATTCCAATTTAGGATTCTGAAGAATTTTTTTTGGTTATATTTTGTGAAATGTAGGAGATATTTTTATTTGTGGAAGACTGTAGCCTTTTGAGCATAGAATATAATGTTGGAAACTAGTTGTTTTCCACAAATAATTTTTCATAATACAATTTAAATGGATTACTGCAGCCTTTTGAGCATCTGGTATGCATGTATTCTCTTGGTACCCAAGGCTAAGATATGCTCTAATGTTGTTAATGGTCAGTTTTTTCTCAACCATTTTTATAGTGAATTGATGAATTTGTAGTTATTTACTCATCTCTGTAAGAATTAAGATGCAAACTGTTGAATGTATATCATTTTTGTTCTTTTTCTGAATGATAACTTCGTTTTTGTGTTTCATTTCTAGCTTTCCTCTATCAAACATGCATCTTTGGTTCTGTGGTTGTACCTGCAACCAGTTGTTATGCTCTTGACAATTCTAGCCACATTCATGATTTTGTATCCTCCTCAAGTAACTGCAATTTGGAATTAAATTTTGTATTACTTGGTGGCAAAAAAGTTTGTTTCTCTAACATATTATACAGAGTTGTTGGTTTAGACACCCTATTGAGTATGATGGAGTGGTAATTTCCTTTTGTACATATTGATCTTGATCTCATTCTAGTTGTTCGAATTTGGGATAGTTATTTTGTACATATTGATCTTGATTTCATTGTATTTAGGGTACTGATTATGCAATTCGGTTCTGTAAAGATGTGGAAACAAGATCACAATCGGTAATTCATTATACATTGTTTAATGAATAAAAATTAAAAATATATTACATCCATTTATTCAACCTCCCATCATCAACTTATAATGCATCAAACTCCCACTCAATGCCACATCAATCCTCTCTCTCATTGTGGATGCTATAAAAATTAATGATTTAGTATTTTTTTTTCAAGGCATGCGTTATTTCAATGTTATATTTCTCTTTTTTTTTTCTGAATCCTAATCTCCTTCGACAAGTAATTTGAAACTTGTTTTGTTAGTACTTCAAGATCCATTTGCATCTGTTATTTTGGAACAAGTACTATTGATTTGTAAAAAGATATAATTTAGGGTTTAGAGATGGAAAGAGGAAGTGTATATTATGAACAAGCATAGTATTTCCTCACTTGTCTCATTTTTGGAACCGACTTATGATGTCTTTATCCAAGAACTATTTATAACATGTACTTTTTCCATTTTCTCTTCATCATCTAACTTTGTTTTAAATTTTTAAATTTATATGACACAGTTAATTTTATGCCAGTTTTTATTAATTATATTAGAAGAAAATACAAGTATTGTAAATAGAATGATAGAGAAAATTGTAATAGAGTAGAATGGAATGAATGAAGATGAATGAAATGATTTGTTGGAGATGATCAGCTAAGAAGAAATAGCACATTTAATTCTGTAGTCTTTTATCTTTACATGGTTATATTGTAAGTTGATTTTGTTCTTCCATGTTGTTTTTCTTTAGGCAGTCATCCTCTACCATCTACATGAATATGAAAAATCTTTCTCCATTTCGGAGAGATTATATCAAAATACTGAACCAATATATGAGGTAAGAAAATAAATTGAAATATAAATTTTGTCAAGGAATTTTAATCAAATGTGATGATCAGTTTGTTTTATACACAGGGTAACACGTCATGTTTTTCTCTTGTTACTTGATGTTTTTTAGTATGCCACCATGCTTCAAGAGCTGAAGTAAGTTTCTCGTTTTATTATTTTTGTCGTTATCAAAGAAAAAGTTGCATTAGGGACCCACACAACCATGGACATTTAATACAATCTGCATTTTGCACTCTTAAGTCTACTGTGACAACCCAAGTTGTCCCGTTACATTTTTACCCGTTACCGTTAACGGAATATTCTAGTTTATAAAAGTTCCATTAGTTAGAGGTCGTCAAATTTAATAAAAATTCCATTTGTTTACATTTAATATGCCGTTACGTCGAGATAAAAAGAAATAAAAACACGTAACACCCATTTCCATTTATTTGGAAAATGTTAAGTTTTATTGTTACGACCACTAAATCGGGTGCGACCAAAAGCCCCGTTTAACAGCAGTATTGGGTAGAATTCCACTGAGCTCCAACTTCCACCCATATATAAAGGGGAGTAACCTCCATTTGGAGCTTTTCCACCCTCTCTCTCTATACTCTCTCTCTAGACTCGTTTTCGCCCCGAATCCGCAACCAAACGCCTCTAAATTATAAGTCCGCTTACCCTAGCCTATTCTAAACATACTAAATCATGTTTATAGCCCAAAAATCAGACTTAGAAGCAATGGAAAAGGAGTTTACGGCCTAAGCTCTTCCTTAGGCCGTAAACACCTAAAATGAGGCTAAAATGACCCAAACATGTCCCTAATGGCTTGGAAATAAATTAGGGATTTAGCCTAGGAGTGTTTGATCAATTAAAGAAATCAATTTAGGGGGTAAAAGAGAGTTTACGGCCCAAGCACAAGCTTAGGCCGTAAACACCTCAAAATCTTGATAAAAGGCCCCAAAAACACTCCCAAACCACCCTTAGACTTCACACATAATTTAGGGACTTGGTATTGTGGGTTTAAATCAAGTAAACACATCAAAATGAAAAGGAAAAAGGAGTTTACGGCCCAGGTTTATACCAAGGCCGTAAACACCCCAAATCATGCCCAAAGTGTGCTCTTTGTTCCCCAAATGGCCTTAGACATTTACCATAAAATACTTGGATTGAAACAAGGACTTAAACACAAGAAATGGAGGGATAAAAAGGAGTTTACGGACCAAGCAAGTGTCTAGGCCGTAAACTCCCCAAAACACATCCAAATGATAGTTTTAATCCCCCAAAATAGCATCACACTTCATAATAAATTGCTAGCAAGGTATTAGGGGCCTGAAACTTCAGCAAACTCTAAGGATGAGAGTTTACGGCCTTAAACTCCCTTAGGAGTTGTCCCTAGGCCGTAAACTCCAAGATAATGCCTTTAGAAATCTCAAACTCACTCATGCCTTTTTGGAAAAGTACTTAGAATAATCCCATGAACAAGTAGAAGCCTTAAAACACACTAGATACCCTCACCATGAGTTTACGGCCGTAAACTCATGGTAAGAGGTCCCTGGGCCGTAAACACAAACTTTGGGAGTTTACTCTCGGATAATAAACTCCATTCCTAAGCCATACGCACCTTTAGACGCTACCCGGGACACCCAAACACTTATCTAAAGTGTTTTCCGCTCCTTTGAGCATGTATACTAATTTAATTGGTATTTAATATACTAATTGTATGTGAACATATGTTATCATATGTTAAAATAGGTCATTGTGTGTGTTCAAGTCCTTGCGTGACACCGAACGCCCAAACGGCACTTTCGTCGGACCTACTTGCACCAGGTGAGTTCATACCCCTGAATGAACCTTTTAAATGTTTTAACATGTTTTATAGGGGGGGAATACAAGTTAAACATGCCAGTTATCATATCAATCACATGTGATTGATAACCCGCATGTACAAGATTTTACCATCGTACACTGTTTTACAGAGTAGGACACTACAATGGTTTTCAATTGTATCAAAACTCTGACTTATAATGTTTTATCTAAATTCATTCTGAACTGGTTTATGAAAGATTTTCTAAGGTTTTCAAACATATTTTACAAAAGAATACAAATTGTGATTTTCTACGGATATAATGGTTTTTGATCAAAGTTTCCCCTTTTTTTCGATGTATACTTTCACTTGTTAAATACTGCTGCTTCACTTATACTTATTTTATACTCCTACTCTGTAACGCTTTCACTTATACTTGAAGTCACTTATACCTGATGGACGCTTATACTTATTCACACTCTTACTTAGTGATACGATTCTACTTCGCTTATACTTGATAATGAATCTACTTCACTTATACTTGATACGCTCTTACTTCACTTATTGTCATCTCTACTTTGTGATACGCTTATACTTGTTCGACACTCATACTTCACTTGCGACCGCTCCTACTTCATTTATTAGACACTCCTACTTCACAAGAATCACTTCTACTTGGTACACACTCAGTCGTAGTTAGATGTATGTCTGTGCTTGTATAGATGCATATAAATAATGATTGAAGGACTTAGGAAGGGTTGTCCGCCCTAGTTCCTTTTCTTCGTTGAGATGTGGTCCGGTGGGATCGGATGTCCATCCGAAGGTCGTTTGATTCATTACTTATATATTATGTACACAAGCATAGACATACGGGTTTACTTCAGTCGATTAAGTTAAGAGTCTCTACCTCTAGTTCAACACTTACATTAGAAACCCACTAGTTGGAAGTCTCTACCCACTATTTGGGATGCATCTTCAGGACACAACCTTCTCCGTCGTCTAGTTGTTAACCAGAGTCTCCTGTAGGGAGAGCGGGCATTGTGTGTATAGATCTATACGGGATTGACAACCCCACACCCAGACTGCTAGCTACAGTCCCGGCCTACCAAGCCAACGGGTGACAAATGTCACATTATAGACGCTTGTAGGGCGTCTGGTACTCTAGTCAGTATGGTTACGAGTATCCTGGGTTACCTTATAATTCATTGGCTTTAAGTTAACGGTATTTCTCCAACAATTTACACAGTATGCTGGTAATTCAATTTCAGAGTCACACTGTTTTGACCTTACAAGACGTATCTTTCATTTGATACTGTCTGGGGTATGTCTCCTCTGTTTTGAGCTTACAAGACGTATCTCTCATTTGATGTTGTCTGGGGTCTGTATCCACTGTATTCACAGTATTCACTATATTCACTGTGTTCACTGTTTTAGACCTGGCTAGACATATCTTTCATTTGATATTTTCTACGGTCTGTACTCACTGTTTTGGACCTTACCAGCTGTACCTTTCATTTGGTACCTTCTGGTGTCTGTGTCTCTATTTGTTAGACTGAACCAGGCGTGTCGTTCGTTCGATACTCTTCTGGAGTCTATGATTCCTTGCCTTAGTCAGCAGTCCTTACTACTGAGGCATATGTTATTCCCTGATGTCATTTGCTTTCCCCGATAATCAAATTCAGTATTTTGATAATGATAGCAATTTAGGGAAAATAACTTTTTACCACATAACACTGACCAGCCTTGGTAGAAGGCTGCTTTTATTAAAGAAAATATAGGATTTTCTGGAAAGGACTCTAATACACTGAAATCTCTTAAACTACTACTTTTATTAAAGCTATTTGAATGAAAACGTCCCTAATGCTTATGAACTCACCAACATTTGTAAAAATGATGATACTCGCTTTTCAAATAACTTGTATTCTCAGGTTAGCATTAGACAGGTACATCCCAGAGCTGTTGATGAAGATAGCTTAGTACCGCACAATATTTATTCTATTAGTTGTATTACTTTGATGTATTAATGTAACCATGTAAAACTATTACTATTAATGCAATGTTTTGTTGTACTTTGATTACTATAATGCATGTGTTGTGATACTTGACATGACGTCATCCACCCCAGAACATTTCCGTCGTTCTGGTTTTGGGGTGTGACAGATTGGTATCAGAGCATTGTTTATAGTGAGCTAAGTATATCAATTCATAAAAGATATACAACCTATAAACACAAAGGGATAAAACACTCTTACCAAGAATTATACTTTAAAATATAACCATATTTTACCAAAGTATAATAACATCCAGAATCTAAACACTTGAACAAAAGTATCACAAGAAGAACAATAATAAAAGTCTTCGGATGTTGAGCACTACAGTCAAACCTAGGCAGTTATGTAATCGTAAGCTGGGATAAATGTAACCTGATCAACTACATTTATCCGAGATGTGATGAACGTGTGCTTGGGAGTGATAGTGGTGTACAACAGGTCTGAAACTTACCAACTAGGCTTACTAGAGCCAAACATAAAGTTAAAATACTATAGGATTATTTTAGAACACTAAAATATCCACACTAATCCCAGAATGAAACTTAGAAGATAAGAATCAAACAAGAATTAAAATACCAAAGGGGTATTTTAGAATCCATAAACAACCTTGCGTGAATAACTAAAAAGATCCTTATTGATATACCTACAACTACAGAGGGTGTACTCCCAAGGTTATATATAATAAGGATCCCATAGGCTAAGAATGCGTGGTTTTGCTCTATTTCCTTTTCCTCGTTGGGATGTGGTTCTACAGTAGTGTCACATATTCGAAGGCCTATCGGATCTAAGCTATATATGATTTGTATACCCTGTGTAATCGTAGCAGGACTCGATATGGATCATCCAGTGAAATGTTAATAATCTCTTAGGATTCTTTAGACATTTCCATTCGCGCACAAACCCTGTAGAAAACCCTATCCACTTCAATACTCGGCAGAAGAGTTGATTCCGACCCAAAGAAGGTTCATTGAGAAGATTTCCTGTTCGGAAATAAATGAACTGGGTAGAGACTATTGAATTCACCAGGTGCCTATATTCTTTTAGGGACATCGGTGATAGATTCGCCTAAACTTCGGAGATTCCCAGTCATCCATCATGAAGTGGCGACACTCAGAGTTGGAATCAGAAGGAAGGCGGAGTAAAAATTCAATATGTCTTCACAAGAAAAGAACCCTAGGAAACTACCCGAAGGAAACCAACGCCGATTCCAGTCAAAGATACGAGGCAGACCGAGGGAGCCATTACATGGAACCCGTGAATTGTCTTTTCCTCGTGTTCGTCACGCTAATACACCCATAAAATAATACAATTTAGTGAGTTAGTGGTTACACTACTCACGCTATATGTTAGGTAAATCGTCATTTCCCGTTGCCAGATACATGATTAGGGCGGATCCCCGCATCTCTATTGAGAGAAATTTAGCTATCTGCCCTTATGAGCCTCTCTTTCCGCGGTTTCGTTCCGAACCATTCTCAAATCTCTCCAGGCCGGAGAGTGAAACCTTTCCCAGTATAAAGGTAACTTAGTAAGAACGACTCGCATCTTATGGAGTTTTTCCGATACTCATACACCCACTTCGATTACCAGGACTACATCATAGGGATGTAGGTTGACACTCAGACGACCAGTACCCGAGGCACGGGAAAAATTTACGCCTAATACGTTCAGGACAGAAATGTCCAGGGTTAACCATCGTCTCTCATTACCTTGTATTCCTTTCCGTGTAGGAAAATCATGCCACCGAGGAAGCGTAACCAATCCACAAGCAAGAAACCTACCCTCTTATTTGATGAAGCTACGTTCCAAGCTGCAGTCTCAGCAGCCGTAGCAGCTGTGATGGCTCACCTGAATGCTAACACCGCTAATGTTAGCAAGGGCCCTGTCGGGAATTCCAATCCTCGCAATGGACAACAGCAACCAACACTTCCATACTCAGCCACCCAAGAACCTCCACTGAACCCACTAAAGAGAAAACTCAAGATAGAATGGGGAAGTACCTCGGCTCAAGGACCTTCCGAAGGGCAACGAGCTGAGGCAGCCTATACCCTTGTCAATCCTTCCCTCCCGACTCCTAGGAGACCATACTTAGGAGACCTTCCTCACTGCAGCAAGTGCAGCTACCATCATCATGGTGTCTGCCGGGAGCTCTATTATGCTAGGTGTCATATGTTGGGGCATACTGCTTGTGTCTGCAGAACCCCGGTTGAGTTCATTACATCAACCACCAATGTGGCGACCCATACAGTTTGCCACCTATGTGGTAAAATGGGACACTTCAAGAGGGACTGCCCAACCGAAGGGAAAGACAAAGACACAGAAGGAGCCTGACACTACTGCTTAGGGAGACGCGGCAAGGAACTCGTTAGACTTTGGTACGTCTCTCAATCTCGGATAACTAAACTAAGAACAATAAAAGATTAATTCAAATGTAAATTCTTCCCAGTAAGGCGAAAGTTGCAGCACTGTTATAAAATTTAAATTCATTAGGTAAAACTATAATGGCTAAACATATACGTTATGGCCATGTATATTTAAGATGGACAGACCTAGAGTGAGCGAATGCCACTTCATTTCCTGTTCCTCATTTGGTTGTGGATTTAGGGTGGGGTCGCTCAGTCAACAGTCCTCCCCACCTTAAAAATACATGACTAGTATATGTGAGGTGATTATAGAAATGCCTCGTGAGAATCCATTCATGAAAAGGTACTCCACTCAGAAACACTTAGAACTCTCCATAGTTCCGCGTCGACTCTATCAGTCCAAGTATCCACGGTAGTGATACATAGGACAAAACCAGAGACGCCTAGAACTTGTGTGCCTGTTCGGCACATGACTCTATCGATCTTCACTTTACATCATGTCAGAGTGTGCCAACTTCGACGACTCTATTGATCACGATTTGAATTCGTGCAACCGTGTGTACATCCTTAGTGCTGTGTAAAAAGAACTTTCTCCATAGCCATGTCGGCAAATAAAGGTTCTCCCGAACCTAAACCTAACACAAATAATCAAACCTAATGCGATCCGTCAATCGTCCCTCTTATCTCAAACCTTCCGAAGTACCCAAGAGAGGGTACCGTGCGCCGTTGACCGACCCCTCATAGTCAGATGAACACCGAAGTGAACGACACTGCAGATACTCTAGAAGACGACAACCATCCGGAGCATACTCAGAAGAATCCCTAGAAAGACCCTTCGCACCTCGCACACCAAGTTTGTGAGCCCAGAGAACAGAACTCATGAGACTGACCACTATAACTAGGTATATGCATAAAGGTGGCATATAATTGAGATCAAAAAGATTTAAGGTGTGTGTTTCCTCTCTATTCCCTGTTCCTCGTTGGGTTGTGGGTTTGGGGTGGAGTCGCACAGCTGAAACATCCTGCCGACCTCAATTGTATATTGCTGGCATACACCAAGTATTGGTGGTTAAGCCAAGCGTGAGCTCTACCACGAACCTCTTCGCAAAATGCTTTCACCCTATTCCATAACATAAGATCCGAAATCAAGAGAATCACTGCGGATTGATCTAGTAAAGTTCCGAGTGATGAGACCCTATACCCATTAGATTTGACCTAGACCGATAAAACTCAGAACCTTCGGGAGAGTAGTTGCAGTAGATGCTCGCACTACTCAGGCACCTCGTCCACCCAGTTATAGATAAGTGGTGCTTATCATCCTCCACCCTCTCGCAAGGAGGAAATCGTCGTCGCCCTGTAGACGATGAATTACACTTTCCGAAGTGAACACTAGGATACCGAGAACCATAGGATAACCTTCGCGGCCAAGAACACTTGACCAAAGAGCGAAAGTAGTTGCATTAAGCCTCATGACCCTGATCCCGAAGAGGTTATAGACTTGACACTAGTCCCGGTGTTAGTCGAAGGGTTATGCAGGAGCATACACTTTCCACGCTAGAATAAACCACAGTCTTAGAGATTCATTGGACTATTAGGTGTTCCACGAATACTATCTCACGCAGAGATAGTCGAACCACCTCCCGAGATAGTCCAACACTCGTCTGGTGAAACCTTATATTCCCGACCTCCAGGGTTTCCGCATCTCAAGCTTCGTTAGTGCAGATTCCTTTTGCACAAGCTTGAGATAGACACTCTACAGCAAACCGATAACCATAGTCGCGCAACCCACTCGACGATCTAGAAAGCCTCTATCAGCCAGTTGACAGGAAACACGAAACCAAAGACCACTCGAGATTCCTAAGAACCAACCTGAGGGACTACACGCACAGTACGAGTGAGAATGTTAGGAACTTCGAGATGGCGATCATGCCAGTGATGATCTTGCCATAGAAGTACACTATGTTCTGAGTACTGAAAAGCTCTACCATTCCGAGAGCTTAGGACCATATGAGAATTCTCATGGAGATTTGGTCCAACCCCATTCAGGCCGCTACTACCTTCAGATATACCACAAGATTCACACCCGGTCGATCCACTTCTTAGACTTGTTATGTGATTTCCCGACAACACTCTTCGTGCCTCACTCATCTTGATAGGAACCATTGAGAACCTTGACTACATAGATACACCAGTCGGAACTCACTAGCTACACTAGAAGGAATCCGCCTCCCATACGTAAAGGTCTGTTGGAATGACAAACACAGACTAGAGTTCACTTGGGAATGCGAGGACAACCGTGTAGGAAGTAATCTCTTACCTCTACTTGGCCATTCATACCTACTTCCTTGCCTAGACCTGAATTTCGGGACGAAATTTCCTCTAACGAGGGGATGATGTGACAACGCAAGTTGTCCCGTTACATTTTCCCAGTTACCGTTAACGGAATATTCCAGTTTATAAAAGTTCCGTTAATTAGAGGTCGTCAAATTTAATAAACATTCCATTTGTTTACATTTAATATGCCGTTAAGTCGAGATAAAAAGAAATAAAAACATGTAACACCCATTTCCATTTATTTGGAAAATGTTAAGTTTTATTGTTACGACCACTAAATCGGGTGCGACCAAAAGCCCCGTTTAACAGCAGTATTGGGTAGAATTCCACTGAGCTCCAACTTCCACCCATATATAAAGGGGAGTAACCTCCATTTGGAGCTTTTCCACCCTCTCTCTCTATACTCTCTCTCTAGACTCGTTTTCGCCCCGAATCCGCAACCAAACGCCTCTAAATTGTAAGTCCGCTTACCCTAGCCTATTCTAAACATACTGAATCATGTTTATAGCCCAAAAATCGGACTTAGAAGCAATGGAAAAGGAGTTTACAGCCTAAGCTCTTCCTTAGGCCGTAAACACCTAAAATGAGGCTAAAATGACCCAAACTTGTCCCTAATGGCTTGGAAATAAATTAGGGATCTAGCCTAGGAGTGTTTGATCAATTAAAGCAATCAATTTAGGGGGTAAAAGAGAGTTTACGGCCCAAGCACAAGCTTAGGCCGTAAACACCTCAAAATCTTGATAAAAGGCCCCAAAAACACTCCCAAACCACCCTTAGACTTCACATATAATTTAGGGACTTGGTATTGTGGGTTTAAATCAAGTAAACACATCAAAATGAAAGGGAAAAAGGAGTTTACGGCCCAGGTTTATACCAAGGTCGTAAACACCCCAAATCATGCCCAAAGTGTGGTCTTTGTTCCCCAAATGGCCTTAGACATTTACCATAAAATACTTGGATTGAAACAAGGACTTAAACACAAGAAATGGAGGGATAAAAAGGAGTTTACGGCCCAAGCAAGTGTCTAGGCCGTAAACTCCCCAAAACACATCCAAATGATAGTTTTAATCACCCAAAATAGCATCACACTTCATAATAAATTGCTAGCAAGGTATTAGGGGCCTGAAACTTCAGCAAACTCTAAGGATGAGAGTTTACGGCCGTAAACTCCCTTAGGAGTTGTCCCTAGGCCGTAAACTCCAAGATAATGCCCTTAGAAACCTCAAACTCACTCATGCCTTTTTGGAAAAGTACTTAGAATAATCCCATGAACAAGTAGAACCCTTAAAACACACTAGATACCCTCACCATGAGTTTACGGCCGTAAACTCATGATAAGAGGTCCCTGGGCCGTAAACACAAACTTTGGGAGTTTACTCTCAGATAATAAACTCCATTCCTAAGACATACGCACCTTTAGACGCTACCCGGGACACCCAAACACTTATCTAAAGTGTTTTCCGCTCCTTTGAGCATGTATACTGATTTAATTGGTATTTAATATACTAATTGTATGTGAACATATGTTATCATATGTTAAAATAGGTCATTGTGTGTGTTCAAGTCCTTGCGTGACACCGAACGCCCAAACGACACTTTCGTCGGACCTACTTGCACCAGGTGTGTTCATACCCCTGAATGAACCTTTTAAATGTTTTAACATGTTTTATAGGGGGGGGAATAAAAGTTAAACATGCAAGTTATCATATCAATCACATGTGATTGATAACCCGCATGCACAAGATTTTACCACTGTACACTGTTTTACAGAGTAGGACACTATAATGGTTTTCAATTGTATCAAAACTCTTACTTATACTGTTTTATCTAAATTCATTCTGAACTGGTTTATGAAAGATTTTCTAAGGTTTTCAAACATATTTTACAAAAGAATACAAATTGTGATTTTCTCCGGATATAATGGTTTTTGATCAAAGTTTCCCCTTTTTTTCGATGTATACTTTCACTTGTTAAATACTGCTGCTTCACTTATACTTATTTTATACTCCTACTCTGTAACGCTTTCACTTATACTTGAAGTCACTTATACCTGATGGACGCTTATACTTATTCACACTCTTACTTAGTGATACGATTCTACTTCGCTTATACTTGATATCGACTCTACTTCACTTATACTCGATACGCTCTTACTTCACTTATTGCCGTCTCTACTTCGTGATACACTTATACTTGTTCGACACTCATACTTCACTTGCGACCGCTCCTACTTCATTTATTAGACACTCCTACTTCACAAGAATCACTTCTACTTGGTACACACTCAGTCGTAGTTAGATGTATGTCTGTGCTTGTATAGATGCATATAAATAATGATTGAAGGACTTAGGAAGGCTTGTCCGCCCTAGTTCCTTTTCTTCGTTGAGATGTGGTCCGGTGGGATCGGATGTCCATCCGAAGGTCGTGTGATTCACTACTTATATATTATGTACACAAGCATAGACATACGGGTTTACTTCAGTCGATTAAGTTAAGAGTCTCTACCTCTAGTTCAGCACTTACATTAAAAACCCACTAGTTGGAAGTCTCTACCCACTATTTGGGATGCATCTTCAGGACACAGCCTTCTCCGTCGTCTAGTTGGTAACCAGAGTCTCCGGTAGGGAGAGCGGACATTGTGTGTATAGATCTATACGGGATTCACAACCCCACACCCAGACTGCTAGCTACAGTCCCGGCCTACCAAGCCAACGGGTGACAAATGTCACATTATAGACGCTTGTAGGGCGTCTGGTACTCTAGTCAGTATGGTTACAAGTATCCTGGGTTACCTTATAATTCATTGGCTTTAAGGTAACGGTATTTCGCCAACAATTTACACTGTATACTAGTAATTCAATTTCAGAGTCACACTGTTTTGACCTTACAAGACGTATCTTTCATTTGATACTGTCTGGGGTCTGTCTCCTCTGTTTTGAGCTTACAAGACGTATCTCTCATTTGATGATGTCTGGGGTCTGTATCCACTGTATTCACAGTATTCACTGTGTTCACTGTTTTAGACTGGCTAGACGTATCTTTCATTTGATATTTTCTGTGGTCTGTATTCACTGTTTTGGACCTTACCAGCTGTACCTTTCATTTGGTACCTTCTGGTGTCTGTGTCTCTATTTGTTAGACTGAACCAGGCGTGTCGTTCGTTCGATACTCTCCTGGAGTCTATGATTCCTTGCCTTAGTCAGCAGTCCTCACTGCTGAGGCATATGTTATTCCCTGATGTCATTTGCTTTCCTCGATAATCAAATTCAGTATTTTGATAATGATAGCAATTTAGGGAAAATAACTTTTTACCACATAACACTGACCAGCCTTGGTAGAAGGCTGCTTTTATTAAAGAAAATATAGGATTTTCTGGAAAGGACTCTAATACACTGAAATCTCTTAAACTACTACTTTTATTAAAGCTATTTGAATGAAAACGTCCCTAATGCTTATGAACTCACCAACATTTGTAAAAATGCTGATACTCGCTTTTCAAATAACTTGTATTCTCAGGTTAGCATTAGACAGGTACATCCCAGAGCTGTTGATGAAGATAGCTTAGTACCGCACAGTATTTATTCTATTAGTTGTATTACTTTGATGTATTAATGTAACCATGTAAAACTATTACTATTAATGCAATGTTTTGTTGTACTTTGATTACTATAATGCATGTGTTGTGATACTTGAAATGACGTCATCCACCCCAGAACGTTTCCGCCGTTCCGGTTTTGGGGTGTGACATCTACAGTCAATTTTATTAAATTCAATAGGTTATTGAACTATTTTTGGTGTTAATTTCTCCATTTTAAAAAATTAAATGTCAAAAATGCCCTTCAATGTATTGTTTATTAATTATATTCCCTACATACTGGTTATCGTGTATGTGAAATGAGACTTGGTCTAAGCCCCAAACTAACTTTACTTGAATTCAAGAAATCTCCAAAGCTGGGTTTGAGCTTAGTGCTTCAGCACTTTGTAAGTTCGGATGAAAACCTTTTTGTGTTCGATCGGAATGAACAATATGAGAAGTGATTCGGTACTTACAAACTAGATTTTGGTGAAATGAAATGAGTGTCATGTCTCCAGAAGGAGAATCCATTTTCTTTCTTGGTGATATGAGATATGGTGCTGCTATTAAACCAGAGTCATGGACTGACTCTTAGTTACTACAATATAGGAGATATGATGCCACCGATCAAAGTCCAAAGGGCATGTTCAATATGGACTACTTATGGTATTGCCCCCATGATTGTTTCAATGATAATTGTACACATGAGTGAGTGATACACTTAAATCACAAGTGAACCACATGTGCATTACATGTGATTCACATGTAATTCACATGTGAATCACATGTAATTCACATGTAAATCACAAGTGAATCACAAATGAATTACATGTGATTCACATGTAAATCACATATAATTCACATATGAATCACATGTAATTCACACGTAAATCACCAATGAATCACATATGAATTACATGTGATTCACATGTAACTCACATATGAATTACATGTGGTTCACATGGAAACAAGTGTAATTTAAACTAGTAAGTTTGAATGGAAATTTTGTTTTGATTTCAGCGATGTTTAATTTATATCAAATTACTTTTATATTTCCTTACTTTATGCATAAAACAACAGACGGCTAAATCAAATACAAGAACTTACAGGTTGACCATGGCAGTGATACCATGACAATTGTGTTTGGAAAGGAAAAGGGAGGTTATTCAAGAGAAGTGGGAAGTCGAGTGACATACAACAGGTATTTTGATCTTCCTCGAACTAAATCATCAGATGAAAGAGTTTCATTACTTGAACGTCAACTTGAAATTGAGAGATGGGAGCATGAAAACAAGAGACGTGAATGTAAAGAGAAAGATAGACATGAGCATGAAGCAAAACACAAAGTAATCAAGGACTTGAACGCCAACATGGCACAAAAAAAGTGAATGGTTTCTCTTTTGGTGAGTCAATTAGCTGCCCACGATATAAAGTTAGACACAAATGGACTTGGAACATCACTGGTTAGTATTAAAACTTTTCAATTACATGCTTTTAATTAATTATTTTTTCTTGTCACGAGAAGTTAAAATATATATACATAACTTGTTTCACGTGTAATATATATATATATATATATATATATATATATATATATATATATATATATATATACACACACACACATATAGGAAATTGAAAAGTCTATGACGACTATAAATACACACGAGCAACAACAAAACACATCTCTGAATTCGGATTCCTGATCGCAACAAAATGTGTCTCCAATAGTAATGTCAAAAGTATGTACATCCATCAACATGTTCATGTATTATTTAATTTGATTCCTTTCTGATGCATATATGCCAATATTGGTTATTTGATAGGAAATGAGGTGTAAACTGTGGCACAATATTAGAACACAAAAGATTGTTATCTATAATTATACATCATAGATGGAAACCAAATGCTTCATCATAAACCACTCCCAAAAACCTGCTATAAAGTGTCAATTCAATAATCATTGGTGGATGGAGCATGCATGCTAGACAAAGAGAATAATGGTTTCTAAACCATTAAGGATACAGTAGCTTGTTTTGTGGCATGGACAAAGGATCATGTCATTTTAATTGATCAAGAAAATGTACACTATGTATATGTATATCAACCTAGATCTATATTATAATCCTTCATGATTTATTTAATATTTGATACGTTGGTCTTTCATATCTTGCACGTAACACCACCATCTACCATACCAAATGATGGTGATAAAACAATTGCACCTAAACCGCAAATTTGTCAGTTTTGCTGCGGTGCTACAACAAGCCATGCCTAAGAAGATTCAAAAGAATTTACAGTTGTGATTATTAAATGTTATATAGATCTTTTTGATATGGTACTTTAGAATTTTATGTACTTTATACGAAATTACAATTTTAATTTTGAATTAATTAATTACATAAATTTTTCCAATTTTGTTGGGTTCGTGCTTTTCCTTTTGATTTGCTTTATGTAAATAAATAAGTATATATATATATATATATATATATATATATATATATATATATATATATATATATATATATATATATATATATATAATCATATTTGTCATACAAATAATGGATTTTTTTAAGTGTCTACATATACTAATCGCCACACAATCATTGTGTCACCAAATATTCAAAAGTCTACACATTTACTTAACTTAAAAAACCATATAGTCACTCTTTTTAACACCTCATGCCACTCATTACTTAATTTTAAGTTATGTAATCGCCAAAAAAACAATGGTTGTGTCAACAAATATAAAAAACGCTAAACAAATATCATATTTATGTGGCCATTGGATGGACTATATTTTATATATATATATATATATATATATATATATATATATATATATATATGTAATAATTAGTTTCACATAAATAATAGATTTTTTTTAAGTGACTAAATATACCAAACGCCACACAATCGTTGTGTCACCAAATATACAAAAGGCTACACAAGCTTATACATTTACTTGACTTTAAAAACCGTATAGTCACTCTTTTTAACACTTTAG
The DNA here is from genome assembly GCF_002870075.4 of Lactuca sativa. Classification (NCBI taxonomy): domain Eukaryota; kingdom Viridiplantae; phylum Streptophyta; class Magnoliopsida; order Asterales; family Asteraceae; genus Lactuca; species Lactuca sativa. Next base: position 76,646,932 of record NC_056624.2, on the reverse strand, counting down.
GTCACTCATTTCTTAATTGTAAGTGATGACATCCACCAAAAAACCAATGGTTGTGTCACTAAATATACAAAATGTTACATAAACATCATATTCATGTGTCAATTGTATAGACTAACGTCACTCAAAATACATTTTGTCAAGATTATTAAAACATTTGTCCACCCTTTTTAAAACCTTTGGCCACTCATTGCTTATGTAAAGTGACAAAATCACCTAAATAATCAATGGTTGAGTCACCAAATATACATAAGTCTACACAAACATCATACTCATGTGGGAATTAGATGGACTAACATCACTCAAAATACACTTTTTCATGACTTTTGAAAACCATTTGGTCTTTCATTTTATGCCTTTCGCCACTTTTTTTAAATGGATACGCCCACTAACTCACTAAGGTGACCATATAAACTTTATGTAATTCGACCTTTGGTCACACATGTAGCGAAAACGAATGTGTGGTTGTATGCATATAGTCACTCATTTGTCGTGTCACGGAAGCCTGTTTTGTACTGGTGTTGTGGGATTCTAGATTCAAACTATGGATCTGCAAAATATTTTTCATAACTAACCTCAAAAAGTCCAACAGAAAGGATGTGAAGTGTACAATCAACCGGACCCAAGGAAAGTATTCCCCAAGGCACCCACAATTGTTTTGTGAATTGATGATATAATATAATTGCATCCTAGTTGTAGTCTAATGATCTTCGGGGATTGCATGATAGAATTGCCTACTTTATGATGCCTAATAGCCTAGGAGAATTTCTTGATATACTATATGGAACTGACATTATTATTGTGGTTGCTTAGTGTATGCATCATAGTTGTACTTAACTAATATTTTATAGTCTAAGAATGTTTGATTTAGCCTTATATCTTGTTCCTTGTCTAGTTGTGGGCTTAGGCTAGAATCAAGTATTCAACTATCTATCAAATGCATTTTTATGTATGATTAGCATACACAAGCGACTACATGGTTAATGGAAGTTTTATTAGTGAACATGGTTCATAGTAGGCCAGCTAGAGGAATTATTAGGCATGAGAAAATATGAGAGAGATAGAGAGAGGGAGAGAGAGAGAGAGAGAGAGAGAGAGAGTTAGCATGGGATGTATACATATCCTAGTAGTTTGGGCTTAATGGTCGGGAGGTCTATGATAATCATTTGAGACAAATTGAGTTGGTATGAAAGGTAGTATGGGCTCGTATTGCTAGAAGACAAGACCCCTATATGTATCAAGGAATTCATGAACCCTAAGCGTTTAGTGATCCCATAATGATGTCGTGCAATAAATTATAGCATTACTAATGTACTCCAGTTTGTTTTTTTAGTATGTCGATCACAAGAGGTTTTGGATTAGGAGTTGGCGGCCCAGAGAGGCCAAGTTTTTATGATGATGAAATTTGCGAGATGATCAGTACCACGGTGGCCATGGTTGTTAGGAGGCTATCCCATAGGTATTTGGGTTTATTAAGACTGTCATGGTCAAGATGTTTGATGAGCGTTATGTTGCCATCACGGTGACTACTATTGCCGCAGCCACTGTAGATTTTGCTGCTGCAGTACTCTAGGGGAGAGGACTGGTTTAGTATCGAGACTTCAGCAACACGAAGCCCCCATATTTTGATAGGTTCAAGGACATGATTGTTGCTATAAGTTGTCTATATGATGTGGAGGGTTTTTTCTTCACTTGCTCGTTCCCAAAGGACCAGAAGGTTAAGTTCGCCTTGAACCTTCTTCGTTTGGGGGCAAAGGATAGGTGGAAGATGGTGACCATTTCTTATTCTCCTATGGATAAGGCCTCAGTTACATGGGAGCAATTTACAGAGATGTTCTGTACTGATTACATTCCATTGGTTAAGAGGGAGAGGTTAGCCCAGGAGTATATGTCATTGAAGCAAAAAACACAGTTAGCAACATAGAACACCAAGATGTTTACAAAGAGTGTCCTTTTCTGCCCTGAGTATGCTGCTTCGGAGCAGGTTCAGATGTCCAGTTACTTAATCATGCTCAAGACAGAGATATGTGAGTTTGTGTCAATCTAGAGGTATGGTTCTCACTCCGATCTGTAGTCTTTCGCTCAGAGGGGAGAGATTGAGATTGAGATTAAGACCCACATGATAGAGAATATGTAGACCACCGTCTAGTCTCAGCCAGTAGCAAAGCAGTATAAGCATGCCGATTTTGAGACCGAGGAACAAAGAGGTCGTGCTTGAGGAGAGTGCGGTTAGACACATGAGGGGAGTTGTCGATCAGCGTCTAGAGGCCACAAATATAGCAGGGAGGGGAATATTGCGAGGGATTCTCTTCAATTGGACCCAATGTCGATCCCAACGATTTGATACCATTGTGATCAGGTTGGCTATATGAAGGCCAACTGTCCCTTGCTTGTCATAGCAGTCCAGGCACCAACTCTGACCACTCTTCGAATCACAGATGGATATGAGGAGAGGGTTGACACCCTAAAGGCCAGGAGTAGGGATGAGAATTTGGCCAGAAAACCCGAACTGAACAAAAAACCGAACCGAATTAGACACGAATAAGTAATTCGATTCGGTTTTCGGGTTTCTATATAAGGCTTTTTCGGTTTTCGGGTTATTCGGTCTAGGTTACCCGAATAAGGGCTTATTCGGTCCAAAAGGACCGAACTGAATATGAAAAGTCACATTTTTCCCCTTGCACGATTGCTTATTCGGTCTTGTGTTCTATCAATCGTTACCCAAAATACCCACATAATGTTTAATGTTTAACTTATATACTTATAGATAGATTTTTGGGTGTTTTGGATGTTTAATGCTTAGTGTTTGATATCTTGCTTAATAAGTATATCTTAAGATTGAGGTGGTTGGATTTTACATTTTATATATCAAGAATAGTTAATCCGTGTTATTCGTGCTTATCATAAGCTAAAAAAGTCATACAAAATACAATGTTTATAATCACATTGTAAATGTTATTTGGGTTATTTGAGTGATTTGGGTTATTCGGCTCCTTAATCATCTTGTACATGTTATTTACGTTATTCGGGTTGGAACCGAACCAAACCGAATAATACTCGAACCGAACCGACCCCGTATTCCTTATTTGGTTCGGTTTTCGGTTCATACAATTACCCTTATTCGGTTTTCGATTTATTCGGGTTCGGGTCAGTTCGGTTCGGTTTCGAACCAAATAACATCCCTAGCCAGGAGTCATACTTTCAACTTACAACGTAGGAGGCCAGGGTGGGGCCTGACGTCGTTACTGGTATATATTCATTTGTTTTATGTTCAGTTATTTACTTTATACTTATGCTTGTATTTATGATAGGTACATTCTTAGTGAATTCTTTGTCCCCTCTTATGCTTTTTGACTCGAGTGTGAGTTGGTCCTTTGTTTCTCAGTCATTTGGAAGGGATGTTGATATGAATCTTGGGCAGTTGGATTGTCCATTGCGAGTTCCCATCGCCAACGAACACAGGGTTTCTGCTTTGGTTGTTTTTCGGAATTGTACTTTAGAGATACTCAGGGTGTATTATCTTATTGACTTGATTCTCGTACCTATCGGAGGATATATACATGGTTGTAGGGATGGACTGGTTGGGCAGGTTTGGAGCCATGATCGACTGTGAGAGATAGCTAAAGATAGTTCGATCCCTAAGGGGGGTAGAACTGACTATTTATGGCGGGGGTACCAGGGTTGGTTGTCCTTTTGTTCAACAGCAAGGCTCGACATTAACTTCAGCGTGTATGTGTGGGTTATATCATGTATATAGTAGACACTCGGGATTAAAGAGAGTTTCGGTATCAGATTTACTAGTGTTCAGAGAGTTTCCAGATATATTTATGGAGGATTTACCGGGTGTAACTCCCGTGAGGCAGGTTGTAACACCCCATTTTTACCATAGCCATAGATTACAATAAAATACAAAATAAAAATATATTACTCTAGAGCCAAAATAGTCATCACGGAAACATAGGAAACATTGATACAATTTACATAGATATATAGAACACTTAAATCCGACTTCGTATGAAGAAGTTATGCTTCTTCGAATTTTTTCGATTAAACCAATGCGGCTCGGCGTATCGTAAAAAGTGAGTTTTAGATAGGTAGCTTATTAGCTTAAGAAACCTAAAAAAAATTCATAGTAGTCGCTAAACAGGGAGTGTGAATATAGAGAATGTCTAAATCTGACTTCATTAGAGGGAGTTATGATTTTTCTACGATTTGGTGTGGGAGTATACAGCTCAAATAATCAAATTTTAGATTGATAGATTTTTAGCACACACAATCTAAATGTCAAATGAAGATCTTAATAAAAGGAGTTGAATGATGTAAAGGCAATAAAAAATGGACACCAGATTAGAAAGTTACGCATTTTATACGGGTTTTAACAGTCGAAGCCTGCATAAAAAATATAAAGACAAAATTAGCCAATGGAGTCTAAACAAAAGTTGTAAATATTGGTGAGAGCTTTTCGTGGATATAAAGAATGTAAAAAGCGGAACTCGTATTAAGAAGTTATGCAATTTTGAAGATCTAAAAATCGTCATGCACGCGCGCGTCATGCGTATCTTGCACTCGAAGCTAGCCATGCTACCCCACCCCCTTTGCAGACACGTGTCAGCCATACATAGGAGCCACCTAACCCATGTGCACAGCGTGCACATGGCCTTGTGTAGTGTGCATATGGTTTTCATTGCTATAAATAGAGTGCTCCATATATGCTCCATCCTCCACACGTCTACAACCGATCATCTCGAGTTCTACCCTGTTCTAGCCTATTTTTCCTTCGTTTCTAGCCTGCGACAAAGTCCTGTGACACCCCTGAGTACTCATCTGAGTAGTATCCTTCAAATAGGAGATCCTGAGTTAGTATTCTGCCCGCTTAGATCCCGTTTCTCATCAATAGCACTCTGTAAGTGAGCTACACTTACTCTGTCTCCATGTAATTTATAATTGTAGTTATAAATCATTACTAGGAACCTGTAGTTAAGATTTATCAGTAATTTCAAGTCGTTATACTGATTGATCTACTTACGGGAAAGGTTCCTAGAATGGTCACGTTGGCTTTCTTGTTGGGTTTCAGAAAAGCTATACGCCAAAATGATCCTACCTCAAAACTGTCTGGCCTTGTCACTACTAGAAAAATATCCTTTTACAACGCGCAAACCACGACACTCATTGATTTATGTTACGCAAAAGATAGTGACATTAAAAAAGTGTCATCTCTTCAAAAAATTTAAGGATTTAGGTCACGCATTATTGCGTGCCCTTAAATTAGTGTCTAATCCAAAAAAAAAAAAAACACGGAGGGCACCTATAATAAAATGTGCGTCGTCTATGGATGTCGCTTTATAAATTTTAATGGAACGCGCGTTCCATCCCTTAATAACTAGGGGGAAATGAAATCTTAAAAAATTAAAAACCTCGCCTTCCTTTTTTCTCCATTCCCTCTTGCCATAATTATCGACGCTCAAATGAAAAGGAAAGACTAGACGCAAAGTTGAAATTGGTCGGAGAATACAGTCTATGATGCAAAGTTGAAAAGGAACGACTCAACAAAATCCATAATGTTGCTGATATGTGTGTTTTTATATACATTTATGTGAAACATATCTTAATATTTTACCCTTTATTATTATTATTTACAGCTAAAATATACTTAATATGCTTTGAAATATTTAATTACAGTAAAAATGGGAGTTGGAATGCAAAAGGAAGAGAATGGAGCTGAAAAGATGCAAAAAGGATATTGTTGGCAGATTGACCCCTCTTCAGTGTTTCGGGTATATCTGATGACTCACAAGTCCAACTGACGAGATTCAAAATGTTCTGAAAACTAGACGAAATTTCCTACGACTTATATCAGAGGTACTTTTGGCTAATTCGACACTTATCTTATCCAAAATCGGCCTTGAAGATGAAGCATAAAAGCTGGACGGAAATTCCCTCCAAGTTACTTATTCCCCAAGCACCACTTTCCTTATCTTTATTTGCTTAATCGCTAAGCCACATTAGTTTCCTTATTCCAATCCAACTATAATATTCCATATAATTCCATCTCCATCAACTATAAATACCCCATATCATTCCACTATTTTCATAATCTATGATATTCCACTTCGACTTGTGCAACAAGAAAACTTCATAGTTGCCGTTTTGAGAGTCTAGCAGGCGGCCGGAAGGCCGTTAAGCTAACGGGAGCGGAGATCGGAAGGGTTGGAGAGCGGATATGTGTCGGTAATCATATGGGTTGCTAACGTAACAATGTTTAGCATTCCATTGTGGTACTTTTCTTTATTCAGTTTCTGATTTGGGTGTAAAAACCTTTTATTTTGTGTTTATGATTGAATGAAGCTTTGATTATTAGACTAATTGCTATATTTAATTGTTTATTTATGTTTAATTTATCTTTCCAAGCTTGTTAAAAGATCCTTATGTGTTAATGATGATTATTTTCTGTTAATTGTTAAGTGAATTGAGTTGTGTGAACACCTGCTTGATTGCTTGTCTCTTATGATTTTGATGACCATCGAGATTATAAGTCTAGGAATAACGAATGTGAAACTAGGATTAACTTGGTAATAAGTAAGTTAATGTGTGAGACTTGTTTGATGACCATCAACAAGAGGTTAAATTGAATGATTAATTTTGATTAACTATATTTACAAGTCTTGCTTGATACGAACTGAACACTAGGAAGCATGTTAGTTTAATCAACTGATCACTGTTTAAATTGACTTGTTTGCTAAAAGATTAGTTATAGTGAACGCAAATCTAATCATTTTAGGAATCGGTGAGCATGAATAAATGAATTTGTGTATGCAATTGTCTATGTTTTTAAGGTGTAATTTATCTAAACCAAAATACCTGAAGAGATTTGCTTTCCTGTTAGTTTATCGAGAGTTGTTATTTGTTAGTTTGAGATTTATTAAACCATTTTCTTTATTATTTTCGTGTGACCTGTAACCTATAACCAAATATATTAAATTAATCCACCGTTCCCTGTGATCGACACCCGACTTACCTAAACTATACTGTAATCTGACTAGGTACATTGCCTATAAGTGCATAGATAGTCTAAAGTTTGTTAGGTTATAAATATTAAAATTAGTGGGTACTTTTGTGCACATCAAGTTTTTGGCGCCGTTGTCGGGGAACGGTTTTCAATTAATTTAGTTTATTTGATTATTCGTTATTTGTTTTTATTTTTATAGTTTTATTTTTATTTTTATTTTTATTTTATTTTTGTTGATATTATGTCACTTGTCGGGAAGGTTTTTGTTGTTATGTGCAGGAATTCATGATCAGTTGCGATAATCCTTCTAACTCTTAAGGACAAAGATATACGAAGAATCTTCAAATGCAAAGCTCTCATGAAGAGGATGAAACGGTATGGTTTGTTCGATGAACGTTCTTGCCCTTAGTGTTGAAAAATTCATTCAACGTCGTCTTCTAACCCTCGTCTTCATTGAACAGACTATTTATCTTATCAAAAAATCAATGGGACCATTATCTAGGGCTTTTTTCAAGGAGTGCTCTCTGAAACGTTCTCTACCTCGGCTCTCCTCACCTGCAAGCGACCTCAGCTCACCTCTTTCCACCGGAGACCTTAGGCTCACCTCACCTCACCGGAGACTGGAACGACTGCTCAAGTTTCCAATCCCTAGAGATGATTAAGGTATGTTTATCATGATCTCGACACACCTCAACAACACCACTACCACTCATTCTCAGTCGTTGACTTACTCTGCTGACCAATGTTCTCCATATCGCCTACTTCTTGCCTCTCCATGGTTTGCTAATCAGATCCGGTTCGCCAAAGCTCACGACTCCATGTGAGTTCATCCCTTTGTGTTGTATCTAATGAAATTAGGAAAGTTTATTATTAATGTTCATGAGAATTACTTGATTTACCTGATTGAAATCACTCTCCATAGACAAATGATTTGAGCACAAAAAAGTGAATTTGGAAATATTTTATCTGTTCACTCGTGAACCATGAGAGCAGGTAACCTGTTTGAATAAATGCATATGAGATGTTACTTTTAAAATTTCTGATTGCGAGAGAAAAAAGAAGAAACCTACAGAGCATGTAACCTAGTTTCATATGTAATTTCATTAAGTTATTTAGCATACCCAACTAATTGAGGGTTAAATGTTTGTTTTCATTACTAGTAATCTATTTTTGTTTATGTAAAACATTATCTTTCATTAAGTTAGTTAGTTTCATATGTTATTTTATTAAGTTAATCTCATTAAGTTATTTAGCATACCTAACTAATTGAGGGTTAAGTGGGTTGGTCTCCAAATGGCGAACTAAGGACTGGGTAATCTATTGTTTCCTACATTTACCCTTTTATCATTTTCGATTTCCTTTTGCATTTTATATGCTTATGAGATAATCTGCTGTCAGACAAGATGTATTCCTGCATCTTTCTGACCTATTAGTTTCCCACTAATACTGATTAGATGAGTAGGGTGACCTGTTATCATGTGTGCTTGCCACATAAAGTTGTATTTTGCCATGCCTGAGTGACTTGCACCAACAATTATTAATCAAAAAGCTTGTAGCGGGTGATTTAGTTTTATTAGTTGGAGTTCACATGGTTATCAAAGTAGTTCGCTTTAGAGATTTGCTGGAGGCTGCTGTTGCTATATGCCAAACCCAACAGCATATTATTGTTGATGTGATATACAAATCTTATCATGTTGTTCTTGTAACAGTGATAATTCATTGCTAATACAGCTATGCATTTGAAAACAAATGCTATGTTGGTGTTGGGTGGTTATTGGCAGTGTATTTTTGTATAGTTAGCTCTGAAATGATGTTTTTTAATAACTGCAGATGAAATCTGGATGTGTTGCTCTTTTTCTATGTTTGAATATCAGCGTGGACCCACCCGATGTAATCAAGATTTCACCTTGTGCCAGAATGGAGTGTTGGATAGGTATAGTTATGAATTTATGACATTCACATTCTCCTTCTTTCTAACAACACATCTATTTCTTCTTCAAGATTGTCAGTTTTGCTTGAGTTATATAGTGCTTCAGATGTATATATTTAAATGTATTTGATTTTAGATCCATTTTCTATGGCCCCACAAAAAGCTCTTGAAACAATCGGAAAACATTGAGTTTCCAGTATGAAAGGTGGCAACCCAAGGCCAAATACAAGATTCAGTTAGATCCATTTTCTGTTGCAGGGATGATTGTGAATACCTTCATAGAGGTATTATTAACTATTTATTTCTTGACAACATTGTTATTATTGTTTGACTAAATGCTTGAATATCATTTATATGTATATAGCTCTAGGATTGGACTCCCTCAAGTTCTTCTTCAGGAACTTCACCAAGAGACTGTAATCTACTTGCAGCATGTGAAGCACCTGAAACCCTACCACAAAGTCATGAGTTTCCTGCTGATGTCTTCACTTCTTGCCTTACAACTCCCATCAAGATTGCCTTAAGATGGTTTTGCACTCGATAATTACTACATGAATCACTTGATTATTCACTTATAAACATAATACCTGGGAGACAAAATGATCGTAAGACACTTCTTGGTGAGCTGAACTGGAGGTCATATGCCTTTATTAATTATTCACTTGATTGTTCTCCTGTATCTTATCCAATGTTGCCTCCAACTCATCAACACCATATGTGGTAATAAACACATGAACTTGCTTATGATATAATTCTTGAATCTTGATTATTTTGGTTATGGTTTTACTGTGTATCATTACAGGGATGCATGGGATATGGCTGCTGAAATCTGCCTTTCACTTGATTGTTCTCCTGTATTTTATTTTATTTTATTTTATTTTGGTTATGGTTTGACCACGTGTCATTACAGGGATGTACATCACTTAGAATTTTTCATCTTATTCATTTCTACATTATGACAAATCTATAATTATGAGCATACTTCCATGTCTTGCTTGCTTTTCAGTTTTTTGGTGAGTTGTACACAATTTGATGTTGTGAAAGCATCCGGATTGGTTCCTCTTGTGATGCGATCATACAATAATAATATTAATGGGGATTGGGATTTGATAGAAGGTAAAGTGATGACACGACAACAACAAATCCTAGGAAAGAAGGGTATCTTGGTCCGCTTGAGTATACTTCATATGCTGATTGCTACAAGCAAAAGTAAGCATTAAAGTCTTGTACTATTTCGTTTGTAAACTGCTGTGATCCAAAAAAACAGAGAGTGGAAAAAAGGAATAACCATATATTACATTTGTAATCCATTAAGTCAGAAAAGAGACATCCCCTTCCCTTCCCTTACTTCTTGTTCAATTTTCTTTATGTTGTACATTCCAGTAACTGATTTTTCCTGCTGTAGGTTCTGTTTGAAGATTTGAGCTCATCAAATGTGTTCTTGATTTGATATTTTTCATCATTGTTTTCCTTAGCAACTTTAAGCACGTTAACTCTGCCCTCTTCACATTTTATTTTCTCACAACATTTTGGCATTGAAGTTTAACTTTGGTGATCCAGAAACTTAATGCTCCATGCAATAATGAGGTTCTTTATCACTCAGTATTATTGGCTAGCACTTCGTATCTCTTTCAAGCATGTATATTTTCATAGTGGCATGACATGGCCTTTATTGATCTGCTTTATTTGTGCCAGAGGTTTAGATTTTTATTTATTTATTTATTTATATTAATAATTTAACCCTCTAATACATATATAGGTTCCACTTCAAGTTTTGGTTCGAAGACAAATAGCTCGGTTGTTGGATCATTGTCTTCAATGTGCTAGACTAATATACAATGAATTAATAAAAGTATTATCTTTTTTTTCTTTTTCTTTTTCTTTTTTTATAATTCAGAATAAATAAATATTTGGGAAATATTTCAAATCACCTTAGGTCCTGTTTGTTTCCCTCTTATTGCCACTTAATAGGAGGCAAGTCTGAATCTGTATGATTAAGAGTGTTTGTTTCCATATTATTTTAGCATCTTAATCTGAAAAATATCACTTATTCGGTCAGACTTCTCCTCGCATTTGAAAGAGAAAAAAAAGACCCCTTCCCTTTTTTCCCCAATCCAGTTCCTTCCTTCCCTGGTTCTCTTTATGCATCCAACAAACACCAATCTCCGCCCCTCCCTCCCTCTTTCTGCATCTCGGACGTCTCAGAAGCACCAATTCCCACCGCCCACAGCGGGCCACCGTTGATTAAGCAGGGGAGAAAATTAACTCCTGCTTGATTTTTGGTGGACGATCGAAACAAATAGAAAATAGATACATAGGTTGAAGGACAAAAAGGTAGCGACTGGGTGAAGGAAAATCACAAACACATGTTGATTTGGGGTGTGTAATCAAAAAACCAGAAGAAATAAGGGAGAAGACAATAAATTAGAAGTCAATTGCATAGGAGTTCTCGACTACCCTCCCCCTGTTTTGTTGCATGGTAACAAAAAAGAAAGAAACATGTATGTTTGGTTATTTGGGTACTATGGTTAAACAAAGTTTGACCTGCTGTATCCTAGAAGGTTGGAAAATTGATTAATTGAAGTCCTAAGCGAAAGTTTCCTCAAGCAACGTTACTTCAAATATATGTTTTTTGTTCTTATGTGCACTCATTACACTGGATTTATGGTGATTTATAAGTATCCATATTGCGGTTTTGTTCTTATGTTGCTTAGCATTTATGTTCCTAATTTGTAAGAGATTTATAATGTTGTTGCTATGATTTCTAAAAAATCTTATGAAAATCAGTGGGATCTTCCTATGAGATCTTGTTGTTTTTCTGAAATATTGCTATGAAATAATGTTGTTGATTGCTGAAATGTATTGTTGCTGAGATTTTTGAAATATGTTATGAAAATATGTGAAATCTTATTGTTTTTCTAAAATATTGCTGTGAAACTGTGCTGGAAATAATGATTTGTTGCTAATATGAAATAATATTGTTTTTTTGGTTAATTTTTTTTTGTTTATTGCTGATTTTTGTTGGATTTATAAATAAAAAACATTGAATTTTGCTTAAATAATGATTTGTTGTTGATATGAAATAATGTTGTTATTTTCTACTGAATTTTTTGGTTATTTTATAAATAAAAACATAGAATAAAAAAAATAACATATGGGGGTAAAATAGTCATTTTTATCATTTAGTACTGTAATTCAGATTTTCCAACCAAACAACATTCAAAAATCAGATCTTGAAAATTCAGGCCCTCTTAAAAATTCAGACATCTTAAAAATTCAGATCTTACCAAACAACCCCTTAGTTGTCTAGTGCATGAACTACAATAGTTTCCTGTTCTTAAGATGCACATTAATGACATTGTTGGGAGTTTTTTGTTTGAAGGTCTTAAACCTTCACAAACAATGATTGGACACTTAGTAGAAATGGAGGTATTAGACCAAAGTACTTCAATTGCGATTTTTTACATACATGTTCATGTTCATTAAACCAAAGTATTTATGGTGTCAGATTACTTCAATAAAAACTTGTAGTTGGTATTGACCGTTGACTATTAATTGATTTACTTTTTTCTATTTGATGTAGAGTCAACTGGTAGGGAAATTGTTAATTTTTCAAAGTAAAAACAAAGGGTTGATTGAACGAGAGAAAAGAAAACACCAACACTCCATGGCTAATAAGAATAAAAATAATAAATATATGAGGCAAAAAAGGTAAAACAAACTCGTATGTATGAATATGATTTGTATGGTAATTAAATTTATAGTGTATGTATGTTTTGGTTTGCATGTAGTCTTAGTTTGGCAGCTTGGACAAACTTTATAGCACCTGATCGTCTATTCCAATCTTGGTAAAACAAATTTATAGTGTACTTCTTCCATTCATGTTGGTAATTTCTCATTATGATGTGTTGTTTCTTGTGCAATTTTATTTTTAGGAGGTATTTCACTTTATTAAATATTTAAAGTTACAGGACATGAGTATCGGCACATCATTGAACATTTTAGGGCAGTTGTTGGTTTTCCTCTTGATGATCCATCAATGAAGTGGCCAACATCATGTAATAACATTAGGGGAAGATGTAGGTATATGTTTTTTTAATGAATAATGTAATCATATGTATGAATATGAAATAAAGTGTGTTATTGTATGACAATAAATTTTATGCAATGGATTGTATTTTTTGTATATGATATTTTATTTTCTGCTATGATACATTAAATGCAAATTTAATTTGAAAATTAGTAAATCTGTAAATAATATTTTTTTTAACATTTAGAATTATGATATGCAAAAATGTGTGCCATCTTCATTTATGACATGGCCTTTCTTGACAGGGTCTCTCTTGATACGCATTACATGTCATAAACACGCGCGTCGTAAGGTTGCGACACACAAATGCGTGTTGTCTTCCTTTATGACAAGGCCTTCCTTGATACGCATTCCGTGTCATAACCGCGCGTCGTAAATGCGCGTCATAAATGCGCGTCGTAAATGCGCGTCGTAAATGCGCGTCGTTTATAGATGACGCGCAAAAGCGCGTCGTCTCTCTTTATGACATGGCCTTCCTTGACACGCATTTGCGCGTCGTCTGAGCATTTTACGACGCGCAATGAGCGTCGTAAAAGGCCGTTTTTCTAGTATTGACTCTATGTACTTGATCTAGAATTCTCTTAGCGTTAGGTATGTTTTAAGACTGTTGCAACACCACATCACTCCCAAGCACATGTTGCTCACATATCGAATGAATATAGTTGATCAGACTATATTGATCCTAGATAGGATTACATAACTGTCCAGGTTTGACCGTAGTGTTCAACCTTTAAATACTTCTGTTCTGTTCTTCTTGTGATACTTGTTCTAGTATGTATACATGTATAAGTAAGTAGGTATATTTTTATAACTTATTGTTATACTATTAAAATATATTATTATCCAGAGCACTTAATCCCCATTGTATTTATAGTTGTATATATCTTTTATCGGTTGATATACTTAGTTCACTATAAACAATGCTTTAATACCAATTTGTCACACCCCAAAACCGGAATTGCGGAAACGTTCGGGGGTGGAGAATGTCATGTTTAGTATCACAAGGCATACATCATAGTAATCAAAGTAATGAACAACCATTTCATTAGAAAGAAAGTGCTTACAAATTATGTGCTCACAAAACATAGAATACATATGCAAATAACAAAACAAGACTTGAAGCCATACTGCTCCATCTTCTGAATTCCCAGTGCGAGTACTTGTCTACTAGTTTCCTGAGAATACAAGTTATTTTGAAAGAGTTGATCAACAATTAAGTTGGTGAGTTCATAAGATTTTAGTGATGTAAGTATGTTGTAGAAAGTTGTAGTAAGTTTGTAAGTTCTGTTTAGAAAAGTTCTCATGTTCCTCCAGAAAATCCTATATTTCCTGCTTTAATGAAAGATATGTAAAAATTACTCTACAATCTTTTCTATGAGTACTAAATGGATAAAAGTTATATAAAACACAGAGTAAACAAACAATCGATTGTTTGTATTTTCCCTAAGCCCAAAACCAAACAAGGAACAGGAAGTAAGGCGGAATGCACACATCCCATTGTTTGTTAGATCATTGTTGTATATAACCCTGGCGTATTCACTTGTTACTCATGGAGTTCACAATATTAGTTCCTTTATATTCGATGAAAAGATTCTTTAAGAAAACCCATATTTCTTATAATAAAATAGTAACCATAGTGGTTCCTTCTATAATCACTTAGTTTATACTAGCTATATATAATCTAATATGAATAGATAGTTAATTGTGTGAATCTGCCCTAAGCCCACAACCAAACGAGGAACAGGAAATAAGGCGGAAAGCACACATCCAACTACCTATCGGGTATTAATTATATATAACCTTGATGTATAAACTAAGGTATTATAGATTTAACCACCTAAGGTCCTTTTTAAGTTTATACCGGTTTAATAAAATGGATTAAACCCTTTACTGGTAAGTTTCTGGTTTTGTATACCAAAAGTTCTGATTTCAAAGGTATGTTTTGTACTAGAAAAATGTGCATTGAATTAGTGTCCTATGAATTGACCCATACGTACTATCCCTTATGATAACTTAATATATACGAAACATATATATAACAAAGATCGAATGGATAATACGCTGGGTGAATCCGCTCTAAGCCCACAACCAAACAAGGAATAGGAAATGAAGCAGAGTGCACACATCTGATTGCCTATCAGATCATGTTAATATATACCCCATGATGTATACATTCAGAAATCATAAGGTTAACATTATGGTCCTGTAAGTCCCTAATTTGCCTGTGTATCAATCAGATCCGTTTGATGGTGCGGAATCCCAATCAAACGGATGATGTCAGATCAAATAGAAGAGAAGGAGAAGAAGAATAATATGAATCTTCAATGTATTGAATAGATTCGAATGATACTCCTTTACATGAGATTCACACACACACATATAAGCTCCCATTTCTCTCTATTTTGTTCATCAATCCATTCCTCACACCCTAACACCTATATTTATACAAGGGGACATGGGCTTGGTGGACATGGGCCGTAAATGGGTTTACGGCCGTAAACTCAACCGTAAACTCCACCTGGCCGTAAACTAGACTTTAAGCTCATAAAATATTACATAAAAATATAATTGCCCAGAAAAGCAAAGTATAAACCATATTTTGACCCAACAATCTCCCCCTTGGTTTATAGCTTTCTTTTCTTAATTAACCCAACAAGCTCCCCCCTAAAAAGTAGCTGGCTTTTCTTGTCAATCTTCAATGGGAGCTTGGCTTCAACATTTATCTTCAATGAATGACTTCATCTTGAGCACTTGGGCAATTCTTCAAGATTTGTAATTGAACGCACATTGGGTGAGGATGCTTGATGTACTGATTCTAGAAAGATGATGCTTTCAGCTTAAGAATCTTCAGAGAGAACAAATCTTCTGGATCACTTCAGCAGGTACAACGATAGCAGCAGACTGATTGAGAATGCTTCAATGCAATCCATCACATAATCTTCAATTCCTGCTCCACCTTGCTTCCAGGGTTGAAGGATTGAATGTTGAAAGAATAATCTTCATTTCTTGCTCCTTCGAATGAGAATTCTTATATGCTCACGGACAAAACATTGGCTCAGATATTTTTGACACAATCTCCATGAGTCTTATCTATTCCTTAAATCACTTTTCAAGACAAAACAAGACTAAAAGAAAACTTAAAATAGAAACAAAACATAAATTACAGTATTTTTGTATTTTTAATTTTCTGATTTCTGATTTTTTTCTGATTTTTTATATTTTTTTTTTATTTTTATTATTTTTCAATTCTCCCCTAATATTTAAATTAGAAGAAACTATGAACAAAATTAACAAAAATAAAATGATATCTAACTTTAAGAGTGATTTGGGATCAAAGTTTTAAGATAACCTTTATCTGCTTGTCGGTACCTTTTATCTTAATGTCTTTGTCTGATCGATCGCCAATATTGTGGTCCACTTAAACACGAAAAATTTGTGACAATTTTGGACAGTTTACCAATGACATGATACATGCATATATCTAATTGTAACTTTATTATCATGATTGGCCCTAATTATTAAATATTTTTTCTTATGACCATTTAACTGACTACAACCAGGGATATTGTTGTCCACCTAAATCGAGCAGCGAGATCTACAGACAATCTGTATGTGTTCAATTTTAAGTGTACTAGAACGTGTTTCCCACTTCCTGTTCTTCCCCAGCCATCAAGGACTTCCAGAGTACTCCTTACATCGGATGAGCAGACAATCATTCAGAGAGAACAGATTCAGATTGCTATTACTTATTGTTTTAGAGGGGTTGAGAAGTAGAAGGTTGCATATGCTGTGTACCAGGTCGGATTGGTAGTCACGCAAAGGAGACAGCATATGGCTAACAGATAAGAGGAATTTCATATACATATATATATATATATATATATATATATATATATATATATATATATAACATGCAGAGAAATAGAGTTGCATATGTTGTGTACCAGGTTGGATTGGAAGTCACACAAAGGAGACAACATATGACTAATAGACAAAAATAAAGAAAATGATTTTCTATAGACCTAATTTATCGGAATTTACCAGTCGCCCCATCCAACCGGAATTAAGGATAGAATCCGCACATCGAGGAAAAGTGAAACAACAGTTCTAGATACGGGTTATTTAATGTGACCGGTAGATTCCCATGTCTTTCTCCCTGCTCAACCTATCCGAGCGTCGTATTGTCAGGCTAAACGGATCTAACTAGGTCAATGTTTGTCAAGCCCTTGAATTTCTTAAGTTTTAACACCTCCTAGTCAAGTCCATTTAAAATCTTTCGTCCCTACCAGTGCATCGAACACAGAGCGTAGACGATTCAACTTAGGTATGTTACGCCGATTCAGATTGCCTATTATCACTTGCTAATTTCATTTCCCAAAACATCTCCTGCAAGCATATTCCATTAACACCATTTTTTGATTTTTTGATTTTCTAATGTTTTTTTTAATTAAATCTTTCTAATTTTTGTTTTATTTTTATTTATCCCCTTAAATTTGTGCATAGGAGAGAAACAAAAGTAAATTCGCAAATTTAAACTATCCTAAAACAAAAATTAGTCTTTAAAGCGAATAAGCTTAAGAAAAACTCAGGAGTATAGAGAAGAAAATTCAAACTGTAAATCACCGATTGAATTTGCATCCAGAAGGTCTGAGAACAGCACGCGTAATCTCAGAACAGATCCAAAACTTCTTCACATCGTTAAGCACTAACCCCATGAGTGATCCCTTCCTTTCTTCCCTTCCTGCAAAGAACACATACTCCCAAATAATGTTCTGAGTGTTTTACAGTTGAGAGATGCCTCCTATCATGTGCCTGGAACAGCCACTACCAACAAACCGAAGTCTGATGATAAGCCTCCATAGCAACTCCGACAAAGAGCGGGATCAGTTGGTCTTTGGAACCCAGTCCATTTTGAAACTGGGTCGACCTTTTTCATCAATGCAGGGTACTATCTCCCATGACATATCCTGCTTATCACAAACAAAAGTCGATGAAATATTGGATTCATTAGAATATTTGGGAGTTTTCACCTTTGGTACCCATCTATATTCGGGTTTAACCCATTTCTTGTTCGATCCGGTGGGTGCCTCAGCACTTGATTTGGAACTTGAAGCTGGCTGCCGAGATGACATTGACCTAACCAGTCTTGGCTTCGCTGGAGCATCTCTTGGATTGGGCTTCTTGGCCGACATTCCCTCCTTGTCCTTGGAATTTTGATTCTTGGCCTTGTGAAATTAATTCTTGGCCATCTGTGCGTTCCAATCGCTATTGTCTTAACGTGACCTTGAGAGGTTTCTTTTGAAGTATCTCCCTCTTGGCGCGTTCTGCCATCCTTGTGTATAGTAGGGAACATATGCGTGATTAGGACAATTTCTGGCAATGTGTCCAGGTGTTCCATAGTGAAAACAAGTCTTTTTCTTCACTGTGAAGTTGTTTCTTCCTGCCCCTGTTGGCGTATCCATGTCTTGTCTCTTATTGATCCCACATGCACACTTGCAACAAGAACTCTGTTGCGCTGGAATTGGAGGCCTGTATTTCTCAACGGCAGGTTTGTTAGGAGTAACAGAATTCGAAGCAATAGATTCTGAGTTCAAGGAGTCATTGGTTTATTCAGTAACGTTCTGCTTGTTCTCATCTTCTGCTACTTTACCTGCACATGACGTAGAAACATTAGTATTTTCAACCTGAATACCTCCTGACACAAACCCAGTTGGTTTTCCATATCGAAGATGTGCCTCCCTGTCAATTTCTTCCTGAGTCTTAGGGATGGATGTGTAGTTATGATTGAAAGGTGGAGGAACACTATCATACCCTAGACCCTTGTTTTGATTATCTTTAAATTTTAATTGGGTTTCAAATAAGGACTCGACTGTCTGACTTGACGCAATATAATTTTTGAATCTGACATCTGTTTTTCCACACTTAATTTTCAATGTGTCAAGTTCTTCAGTTATAGCATCAAGTTGTCTCTTAATATAGTCATAATTTTCAAACTTGTTGCTATACTCTTCCTGAAGTTTCCTAAAGTCTTTGGTTCTAATTCAGCCTTTAGGGGTTTCCGTCCTTTCCTGAGTTGATATCCTTCATATCTCAGGTCCTCAACTTCTCTTTTTAATAAATCAATTTTTTCCAGAAGAAATTTGATCGTAGTTTCACAAGCTGGAGTACATGTAACTTCAGTGACCGGAATGTTTTCAGAACTCATTGTTTTTCAACACTTCAAAAAATCAAGTTCTACAATTACATCAGCAAGACTAAGATATTTAAGATCTTTTGTCTTCTTGATGATAGCCACGTTCATATCCCACGATTTCGGAAGTGAATTCAGTAGCTTTTTGTTTATCTCAAACTTAGACAAGAAGATCCCAACAATATTCATCTCAGTAGTAATTGTAGTAAATCGTTGCAACTGAGTTTCGAGGGTTTCTCCAGGGACATAATAAAAAATGTTGAAATTTTGTCTTAACATATCCTGACGACTCTCTTTTATGTTTCAACTCCCTCGTAGACCTTAAAATCAATTAAAAAGCACAACTAGAAGCCAAAATCAAACTTAAAAGTCAAACCCTCTGATTATAAAAGTCAACCTTAAAAGTCAAATTTAAAAAGTTAAACTCAAAAGTCAAACTTGAAAAGTCAAACTTAAAAGTCAAACCGAAAGTTAAATTTGAAAATTTAAAAGTTAGACGAAAAAGTTAAAGTTTAAAGTCAAAGGTCAAACTTGGAAGTCAAAGTCAAAATTTAAGGTCAAAAGTTAAAAAATAAAAGTCAAAAATTAAAATATAATTTAATTTATTAATTTTAATTTAATTTATTTATTATTATTATTATTATTATTATTATTATTATTATTATTATTATTATTATTGATGAAAAAGGAATTGAATTTTGGGTTAAAAGTGTCAAAATAGGAAAACTTGTTGCGAGAAAGACGAGAAAAGGCGTTGAATTGTTGAGCAGGAGGTCGCGGGTTTGAAACCCGGCACCTCCAAATGCGCTTCTGATTTTTTTTATACGTGCAAAGCGAGGCTGGTTCTTGCGAGGCTGCTGCTTGCGAGGTCGAGAACTCAGAAGCCGGAAATGTGCGAGACCAAGCCGCAAACTGCTGAGCCGTATACTCCGAGCCGAGGTCGCAAACTCCGAGCCGCAAACCTCGGGCCGTGAACACCTCGGAAACCCTAGCTGTTGGCCGCTACCCCCTCGCAGGTTACGACCAAAAATAGTGATTTTTGCCCTCTTTTGCTCCAAAACTCGATCTAAAACCCTTTTTTATGAAAAATACGAAGAACAAACCCCCCCTTATTTTTTAGAGATCTATCAAAAAACACAAGAATATTTCGAAAATAAGATCAAATAATGCTCCAAATCTGACAAAATTCACTGATACAACCAAGCTCTGATACCAATTGTAAGTCCCTAATTTGCCTGTGTATCAATCAGATCCATTTGATGGTGCGGAATCCCAATCAAACGGATGATGTCAGATCAAATAGAAGAGAAGGAGAAGAAGAATAATATGAATCTTCAACGTATTTAACAGATTGGAATGATGCTCCTTTACATGAGATTCACACACACACACATATAAGCTCCCGTTTCTCTCTATTCTGTTCATCAATCCGTTCCTCACACCCTAACACCTATATTTATACAAGGGGACATGGGCTTGGTGGACATGGGCCGTAAATGGGTTTGCGGCCATAAACCTGTTTCCAGCCATAAACTCAACCGTAAACCCCACCTGGCCGTAAACTAGACTGTAAGCTCATAAAATATTACATAAAAATATAATTGCCTAGAAAAGCAAAGTATAAACCACATTTTGACCCAACAGGTCCCTTTCTACTGAATGTACTAGACCCGACTGTTCTGTTTATTGTTTGAAAAGATGTAAGTTTTCCCTAGTTTATAACTATCTTGACTCGAAAATAGTTTGCATTAACTTTGAAGTGGAACTGTCACAATCTAAAAGTAATGGGAAAATATAAGTACTCTAGTATGGTATATAGTAACTACTGTGTTACTGACTACCTGAAATCAACTATTAGTTAAGGTAAAATGTGATATGTTGTAACCATAATTGATCGACTTAGTAAAACACGACGCTTGAAGACATCGAAATGGGATGACATTTCGTCACCCGTAGACCTTCAAGTCCCACTGTAGCTAGCAGCAAGGTGTAGGACAGTCAGTCCAGTATAGATCTATACATAAATTCACGCTCTACCTCCAGGAAACTCTAGTTACAAAACAAGCGATAACAGTGATGCCATGCCCCAAAATAGTGACTCACATTTATGTTATAGTATTCTTGTATATGTATTGTATGTACTAGTGTAGTGTATGTTCTCTCTGTCTAGTATGTAGTATGTTCTCTTCTTTTCTCATCATAGTATATTCGTTCTATTTCTGATAATAGTATGTTCTAGTATCTAGTATGAACTGAACCTGTAAACTATACCTTTTATAGTTTACTAGTGCTTTACTTGAACTGTTATTGAAAAGACTCATTTTACTACTAAGTTATGCTTGTACTTTAAACACGGAGTTTTGTTAAACCATAAAGTAACATATCTTTAAAAGAGTTTTTGAAATGTTTTGATCACTTATAAAAGACATAAGCAACCTTTGGAAAGATGTTTATAACAAACATTTACACAATTATCATTGTGTTCAACTTGTATTCCCCCCCCCCCCTTAAAGTCATTTAAAATAGTTAAAAGATTCATTATAAGGGTATGAATTCACCCGATGTGGGTGATTCAAACGACTATGAGCGTAAGGACGAGAAGTTCCACGAATAAAGTCCCGAGTCACAAACGAGTCCTAACTGACATATAATGTCATATATTTGCATGAATGTAGTATTTAGAAGCAACCAAATGCAAAGAAACACCTCACGGGACTAGGAAACACTTTTTCCAAGTGTTGGAATCACATGTGATTCATCAAAGGAAAGTGGAATGACACTACCACGAGTTTACGGCCATGGGCTAAGGTCTAGGGTGCTTACGGTTCATTGAGTTTGTGGTCTAATGACTTTACGGTCCAATAGGTTCACGGTCCCATGTGTTTACGGTCCTATGACCTTATGGGCTTAAGGTTTACAGTCTAGTGAGTTTACCACCATAAACTCACATCCTTTTGCGCATAGGATGATTTCCATACATTTCGAAGGGTTCTAAGTTCCATTCTAGGCTTTAAGAGGGTTTAAGATCTCTAATGCACCTTTCATTAGGGTTTACGGCCTAAGGAGATACACTTAGACCGTAAACACCTTTGTTCTTGGATAAAGTGACGATTTCAAGTCCATAAACAAGAATCCTAACTAGATACAAGTATAGGAGGAAGGTACTCACGATTTGGAGGCAAAGGAGTGTGTTTTCGGTCCAAAACACTAAGGTGTTCTTGAGAATTCTTGAAGATCTAGATTAAAAAGTTGAAATTCGTGGATGAACCAAGAGTGAATCATGGTTATAGGAAGGATTAACACCCAAAGTAAGGAATCACTTACTTTCTTGAAGATTTCGAATAAAAAATCCTTTGACACTTGAGAGAAAAATAGGAATTCTAGGCTTGAAATAGCAGAAATGAACGAAAATGATCATGAACTATATATAGGAGGGAGTTTACGGTCACCCTGACCGTAAACTTCTCATGAAGAGGTTTACGATTTGCTGGGTGGCTTAGAACTTCCGTTGATACTTCCAAACACTTATTCCTTAACTGTAATAGGCTAAAACTCCTTAGAATGACCTTTATCAAGGCTAGAACTCATTAGAAGTGAGTCTGACATTCAACTGAGTTGACTGACTGAGCTTTCAAAGAAAAAAATTTCGGGTTGTTACACGGTAGTATGCAAATCATGCACACACGTATTGGTTTTCCGCATTTGAGATATTCTGGGAGTGTACTCTGACATGTTACTATTTTATGATTTGGGTTTTTCTGACATGATATTTTGATTTACGAAATGATATATTTTTACGTAGTTTTCTTATGAATGTTCTTGTAATCAGTTAATTAAAATGAAATTTTTGGACTCGAAATTTGGGATGTTTCACCATGGTATCAGAGCCTTGGTTTGAGGGATTCGGACACACCCTTGGGGGTGTTTGGAGTCAAATCGAGGGATCAAAAGATTTTTACAAGGAAACGGTTTTCTAAAAGATCAGTTAAAAGAGTTCTGGAAAAAGAACGAAGTGTGTGATGTGCGCGAGCGGCCGAGCTCACAATGGTGGTTCTACATCCGAGGCCAGCAGTTGGCAGTTCAGGAGATGGATCAGGATCAGGTTTCAAACCAGTAGATGAGAGGCTACACGAGTTCATTGCGTCCGAGGTCACTAGAGGCATCCTTGATGCGACCCCGGTCATCTTTTGGTTGATCAAGGAAGGGAATGTCGAGCTGATGGAGGATCGCCTCTGGGCGTTTAGGAGTGACATGGTGACCAGCGAGTCAGGATCACACGCACTGTCCTTTAAGGACTTCAGGGGCAGTGGTGCGACGGATTTCCATGGGGCGAAGGATCCCATTGCTGCCACATAATGGATTGCATACATTAACTCTGCACAATTGACTATCTTCTACCCTGAGGGGTCGAAGGTGCGATATGCAGCGGGATGCTTAAGGGACCGGGCCAGGGATTGGTGAGAGTCGGTTGGTGGCTCTCTGGGAGCCTCGGCTATTGAGGCTATGACATGGCTGGATTTTATGACTCGGTTCAGAGCTCAGTTCGCGCCTACGGTAGAACTCCAACAGTTGGCCCAGGAGTTCCTGGATATGAGACAGACGACTGAGACAGTGCCGAAGATCACCGCCAAGCTCTGGGAGAGGGTGTTACTGGTGCCCCAGTATGCGGGAGACGAGGACATGAGGAGGACCCTCTACCACGACATGCTACGACCTGACATTCGGGAACATGTTTGTTTTCAGCTTGCCCTACCCTAGATTCCCTGATTGCTAGGGCAAGGGAGAGGAAGATCGATCTGGAGCACATCCGGAAGAGGAAGGCCGAGGAAGGGCTGGTGACTGGGGCTTCGGGGAAAAAGCCAAGGGATCAGACGCTGGGCCGAAAGGCCAATAGAGCCAGAGCCGCTGCATGAAATGCGGCAAGTCACATGAGGGAGTTTATAGGTTGGGAGCATCTAGCTGCTACAAGTGCGGTAAGACGGGGCATTTCAGCAGGGATTGTACTGCCCCTGTACCCTCTATTCAGACATCCGAGTTGTTGTGTTTCCACTGCAACCAGAAGGGCCATAAGAAGGCCAATTGCCCCCAGTTGACATCAGCAGCGCTAGTGAAGGCGCCATCCCCAGCGACCCTGCGGATTACTGATGGCCGACAGCACACGTCAGAGGCTCCAGTGGTGAGGAGTCGGACGTTCCAGTTGACTACCGAGGAGGCACGCGCCGCACCCGATGTGGTGACAGGTATGATTCTTTCTCCCTGATCTATTTATATGATGTTTTTGATATTGATATATGCTCTATGTGTACATGTTTAGGATAGTTCCATGTGAACGGTATTTCGGTACAGGCGTTGTTTGATTCAGGTGCCACTCGATCTTGTGTGTCTCTTGCGCTCAGCAAGAGGTTTTCTGAGTCTTCGGGCATGTTGGATTATCCTTTAGAGGTAGAGATTGCCGATGATCGATCGGTGCGAGCATCAACAGTTTTTCCGAGATTGTGTGTTGAGATTATTCGAGGAGTGCTACCTGGTAGACCTGGTTCCCATTCCGTTGCGAGGGAACAAGGTAATTATAGGCATGGATTGGTTGAGCCCCAATGGGGAAGTGATAGATTACGCACAGCAGCTAGTGCGAGTCAGGACCCCAGGTGGGGGACAGTTAGTGATCCATGGCGAAAGGCCACATTGTGGACCCACAGTGTGTTCAATAGCAAGGGCTATCCGCTACCTAGAACAAGGCTACATCGGGTATGTCACATATGTTATGGATACCCGAGAGGCGGGTAAGGCGACGGTGAGTGACGTTCCAGTGGTGCGAGACTATGCATATGTGTTCCCAGAGGAGCTTTGTGGGATACCTACGAAGTGATAGGTGGAGTTCAGGATCGACCTAGTCCCTGGTGCGAATCTGATAGCCAAGGTTCCATTTCGGTTGGCTCCTCCCGAGATGTAGGAGTTGTCTATGCAGCTGCAGGAGCTTCAAGACAAGGGATTTATCAGGCCGAGTAGTTTTCCTTTGGGATCCCCGATCCTATTTTAAGAAGAAGGACAGGTCGCATCGCATGTGCATAGATTACCGGGAGATGAACAAGGTAAAGGTGAAGAATCGTTACCCACTCCCGAGGATTGACGACCTCTTGACCAGCTACAGGGAGCATCTTGGTTCTCCAAGATCGATTTGTGTTCAGGTTATCATCACATGAGGGTCCGAGAGGAGGATGTGCAGAAGACTGCGTTTCAGACTCGCTATGGCCACTACAAGTTCGTGATGATGCCCTTCGGGCTCACCAATGCTCCTGCCGCGTTGATGGATCTCTTGAACCGCGTATGTAGATCGATGCTGGATCGGTACATGATAGTTTTCATCGAGGATATCTTGGTTTACTCCAAGATGCAGGAGGAGCACGAGGAGCATCTGCGATGGATTTTGGAGACTTTGAGGAGGGAGAACTTGTATGCTAAGTTCTCAAAGTGTGAGTTCTGGTTGCGCGAGGTGCGGTTTCTTGGGCACCTTGTCAACCAAAACGGGATATCGGTTGACCTGACCAAAGTGGAGACCGTGATGACATGGTAGGTTCCGAGGTCTCCATCTGAGATTCGGAGTTTCCTAGGAATAGCCGGCTATTATCAGAGATTCATCCAGGATTTCTCCAAGATAGTCGTACCCCTGATCAGGCTGATGAGGAAAGTCGTGGTCTTTCGCTGGGGGCCTAAGCAGCAGGCTGCCTTTGAGACTTTGAGACAGAGATTGTACAAGGCATCAATCTTAGCTCTGCCAGAGGGCATGGAGGATTTTGTCGTATATTGCGATGCGTCCATCTCGGGTTTGGGCGCAGTTTTTATGCAAAGATGACATGTTATTGCTTACACTTCGAGGCAGCTGAAACCTCACGAGGCAAACTACCCGACGCATGATTTGGAGATGGGGGCGGTGGTTTTTTCCCTCAAGATTTGGCGTCATTACCTTTATGGGGTTCGTTGTACCATTTACATGGACCACAAGATCCTGAGGTATCTCATGGACGAACCAAATCCGAACATGAGGCAACGTTAGTGGTTGGACGTGGTGAAGGATTATGATTGTGAGATCCTTTACCACCCGGGGAAGGCCAATGTGGTGGCCGACGCGCTTAGCTACAAGGAAGCACCGATCAGGGATATGTGCATGCGGATGACCGTGCTGACTCCGTTGTTGGAACAGATCTGAGAGGCCCAACAGGAGGCTATGAAGGAAGAACATCAAAAAAGTGAGCGTATTGTGGGTCAGGTTTCCTCCTTCGACTATGATAGCCGAGTATTGTTGACCCTTCACCATAGGGTGTGGGTCCCTTATCATGGAGGCGTGCGTCAGACATTGATGGAGGAGGCGCACAAGTCCAGGTTTTCTATCTTTCCCGGGGCGATGAAGATGTATAGGGATCTTCGTCTCGACTATTGTGGCCCTGCATCAAGAGGGATGTGGCATGGTACGTGGAGCGGTGCTTGACCTGCAAGAAGGTCAAGGCCGAGCATCAGAGACCACACGGCTAGATGCAGTCATTAGATATTCCCATGTGGAAGTGGGAAGATTTTACCATGGATTTCATCACCAAACTTCCCAGGACAGCGCGGGGAGTAGATTCTATAAGGGTCATCGTGGATTGATTGACCAAGAGTGCTCATTTCATACCAATCCAGGATAGTATATCGGCCAAGAAGCCGACCGACATCTACATTCGGGAGGTGGTGGCTCGGCATGGAGTGCTAGTTTCTGTGATTTCTGACAGGGATGTGCAGTTTACTTCTAGATTTTGGAACAAATTCCACGACGAGTTAGGTACTCATCTACACTTTAGCACCGCTTTTCACCCGCAGATGGATGGGCAGAGCGAGCGGACCATCCAGACACTTGAGGATATGCTGCGGGCGTGCGTGTTGGACTTCGGTGGTAGTTGGTATACCTAACTTCCATTAGTTGAATTCTCCTACAACAACAACTACCACGCGAGCATTAATCATCCCCCCTTTGAGATGTTATACAGGGGAAGTGTAGGACCCTGATATGTTGGGGTGAGGTTGGCCAGAGGGTCATGGGGAGCACCAAAGTGGTGCTCAAGATGACAGAGAGGATTCAGCAGGTCTGGAGCAAGCTTCAGACTGCTCAGAGTCGGCAAAAAAGTTATGCCGACAAGCACCGATAAGACCTGGAGTTCCATGTCGGGGTTATGGTTCTCCTGAAGGTGTCGCCATGGAAGGGCGTCATCCGATTCAGGAAACGGGGAAAATTGGGCCCCAGGTACATTGGAC
This sequence comes from Lactuca sativa, assembly GCF_002870075.4. Lineage (NCBI taxonomy): Eukaryota > Viridiplantae > Streptophyta > Magnoliopsida > Asterales > Asteraceae > Lactuca > Lactuca sativa. The sequence continues at coordinate 76,619,436 of NC_056624.2, read as the reverse complement.
CATTCGGGGTTCTAGCCCGGGTGGGCAAGGTGGCGTACATGCTGGATCTGCCAACCGAACTCAGTCAGATCCACAAGACTTTCCACGTCTCCCAGCTACGGAAGTGCCGGGTGGACGACTCAATCACACAACCCTAGTTGGACCCTCTAGTCCAATCTCAATAATGCACAGAATAACATACAATTTAATCACAAGGCAACATGAACAATATCACATAACTAAGTATAAGCACATAGGACCCTCTGGTCATAACCCAGTATATACACATAATAAGATGATATCAAACGTTATAAAGACTTGATGCATAATAGCACATATCTCATTATAATCTCATAATAATACACATATACAGGATAATATAGCAGCATAAGTCACAAAGACAATATACATGATGGCACATATAACTAATGACACATATCATAATATATGTAAATAGGATCCTCCGGTCATTAAGGTAATAAGACCCTATGGTAAATAGTGAGGACCCTCTAGTCTCACAACTCAGGTTGGACCCTCCGGTCCTGTATCTAAGTAAAGACCCTCCGGTCACACATAAATTACCACTCAGGTAAATATGTTGAGAAGTCTCACCTTGCAAAGTAAAGCAATGTATTCCACACTTGAGCTGCTGGTCGAATCTCCACCCCTCCATGGCTGCCACAATCCACGGTTGACCAAAGCCCTACAATCAACGAAGATCAATATTCAAGACGGACCCAACTATGAAAGTCAAGGAAGTGAATCACTAATGTTAAAATTCCATGTTGACTGTACCTCGCCGAGTACAGCTCATGAACTTGTCGAGTTCCTCTAAACTCAATAAATCATGGAAACCCGAGTCAACTCGCCGAGTTTCCAGACAAGTCATCGAGTCCATGCAGCATCCAAAAGACCAAAAAAACCCTATCAACTCTTCGAGTTGTCGTATCAACTTGCCGAGATCACTCTCAAACCAAATACGGGTATCTCAACTCGTCGAGTTGACTCATCAACTCGCCGAGTCCCTTAAGTCCATTTCTCATTCAGTCGATTTAAGGCAGATCTACCACTCCATACTCCAGATCTATCCTCTTTAGAATCTAATATCACGTAAAGCTTCAATCTTTACGTTCACGCATGGCATATTTGCTCGCATATGCCAATACAAGCTCAAACTAAGTTGTTAAGCACAATAACTCTTCCATGGCTGAATAAAGTTGGGACATTTGGACCTTATAGACATTACATGATCCAGATCTGATGTCTTAATGATTGGCAAACATAGGTCATACCAAATGTCAATGGAATATGGAAAAAGCCCCAAACGTTCATCATTACCAAGATCTAAACAACATGATGAGCAAGGTGATGGCCTTTACCTTCCAACAGAAGCTTCAAGTGAAGAAAATACTGAATCTCACAGCCCCTCCTCGATCCTTGCTTGTATCTCACCTCTTCCCATTAAAATGATTCACCAAAACACTCAAATATTAGCACTATCACTCTCTCTTAACTCCAAGGCCGATTAGGGTTTCTCACAGGGGAGTTGGGTAGCTGGTGAGGCGGGAATGAGGGCCAAATGCCCTTTAAATAGGTCCCAACCCTGGAGACTTAGGGCTTCCTTACACATCACCAAGTTGCTGAGTTGGTCCTTCGACTCGCTGAGTTGGTCACTAAATCCACATGGCCAAAACCGTCTCTAAACAACGAGTTGATCCTCCAACTCATCGAGTTGCTCAAGAAAATTAGCAAGAACTCAATTAAATTAAATATCTGGGAGTCAGGATGTTACAATTCTCCGCCACTTAATTAGATTTCGCCTTCGAAATCGCTCGGTGACAACACATAGCTCAAAATCTAAAACCCGAGAAGCACCATCGAAAAATCTCATATCATTCCACGACCCCTCTTCCAGAACGGCCGAAATCAACCGGAATCCCCAACCCAAAGAAGGTCGGACCCCTCTGCCGCCGCGATGCCAGTGCTGACTCTCCAGAACCTGGAAACTATTGTGATATGTCTCTCTGTCAGACGACCCATACAAAATATTGTCATGTCATTCGCTCATCAAATGACAAGCCCTGAAAACACACTTCCAACTCTGTTTATCTTGTTGTGACTGATGGGCACATGTCGTTTGACCAACAATTGGTTGCTGACCACTCATTTCAGAGATACTAATCGATTCAGATCGTAACCCAAAAGGAACCGAAGGGTCACATCTCACCAATGATCCACCCACCTGCACTTCTATCAGAACCAATCTGAAAATGAACCTCGATACTCTGTCCCTAAACACTGAAGAATGATCATACTCGCTCAGAACTATCTTCTAACATCCACAATCACAAACCCCAGCTTCCCCTCAAATTTCCCATGCAACACTAACACCAGGTAAAAACCCGACCCGACAGATGAGTCTCCCAAGACAACTCCTTGCACATCTGATAAAATGACCTTACCGTTCTCCTTCTCACAATAGCTATCTCATCCCACCATATGACACTCAAAGCCACGAAGTTCTCTCTACCTCAAACGAATACTACAGTCTCATCTGAAGTCGCCCCACTTTCGACCTCTATCGTCCAGCACTTACTATTTCCATGTGTCTCGTGGTCCTTCCAAATCGACGAACTGACCCGCACAGGTCTAAGACATCATATCGAAACCGTTATCTCTCAACATGAAATTCATTCGAAAATCCAGAATCTCATTCTGCCTACTTAATACATAAATAAAGTCAAACCCATGCTCGATAGTTTGATTCAAGCAGAATTGGAACCTCTCGTTGCCAACCCGATACTCAACTCACGACCCACGATCCACGAATCCGCACGTGCCTTACTTCTCCAATCCCTTCCGATTGTGTCAACTGTTGGATTTTAGTATATTATAACATCCTATGGTGCACATATAGCCCTAAATTCCTTGGATCTATGTTTTCTCTAATTATACATGCAATGATGTTTCCAAAGCATTAAGCCTACAACTAGCATACAAATGATATAAACAACATAAAATACTAGTTAAGAGTTTAACTCTTTATGTAGGTTGTAGAACATCTTGTATTTGGCCTTTAAGAACTTAGCACCAATAATATGAAATGCCTGAAATGGAATCACAACACATCTAGGACAAAGGATGACATTTGAGAGAGAATTCATACACCAAAACACCTCATGCGAACTCCAAGAATAACTAGTGGTGATTTTGGCTACGGAGTAACAAATTTATATGTGGGATTCCAAAGGTCATGGGTTAATGCTAACCCATACCCATGGATTTATGATCCATGGTTCATGTGGCGCAACTCTTAGTCCAACATGGATCAATAGCCCAATCCATATGTTTCACTAATTACCATAATTAGTCCCTAAAGATTTAACTAGTCTCTTTGATCACTAAATTAATTCAAAACTAATCCTTGATCATTACTAATTAAGTCATATGATTTCATATTAATATATTAGAACTTATAATATATTAATAAATCATAGATAACCTATTCTCAAAAGTCCATCCTAACAAATTGTCCTGATGATATGCAACCCAAATGGACCATGCTACTACTTGGTCAAGTACATAGCAATTATAGTTATGGGCTTAGGCACCTAATCCAACAGTCTCCCACTTGGATAAGTCTAATAACTATTATTTAAAGTATGACTCCAAAACCCGACTAGCAATTGTAGCTCTTAAAAGCCGTTGTTGAACTCTGACCTAGTCAATCACTCGTCCATTAGATAAGGGATCATATATCCTCTGTTCCACAAGATATCAGCCGGAAAAATACATGGAACAATGTCATACTTGTTGTCCATTAGTTTGTTTCCTGATTTCTGATTAGTTTGACATAGAACATAATTAAACACATCAATTTAGTTCTGACCGGGCCCGACACATAAGTCAAAATGAAATCATCGAGGTGCTCATGATATCGCTTTTAATCCGCTTGGGATAAAAGGAATAGATAAAATTCGACATTATATGCTTGTACTAACTACTCGTTGAATCATGCACAATGATACGTTTTATAACATCAATTCACTGATGCATTTTTGTATCATCAATGCACAACCAATTTATGGGAAACAACTCATATATATTGGTTTGAAGACTATATGATATTATCATCTTACAATCACTAGTGATAAAATTGCATGAAGTGATTCAGGTAAGTGCGGGTTGATTTAATGCTTAAATTCTTATTTCACAAGAATTAATGAATGGTGCAACAGACTATTGTTATGTCTAACTCCTTAGACATCTACAAGCCAATTCATGACAGTCTAGACTCATACCTACTTCCAATGTATGATCGACTGTGGATAGTTTGAATAATTATATCTTTCGGGAAGTCAAAACTTGCAAAGTCAAACACAAGAATAATACTTAATCCTATATGGCCCCAAAACTTGTGAGTGTAAATAAAATGCCTTTTATTTAATCGCCATATTGATTACTCATCATTCGCTATATAATGTTTTGTTTTTCAACTTTATACCTGAATTAAAACAATCGTTATCCCATGCTCGAAGCATGCACACTGTGTTTACCTATGGTCTTTTTCTTTGTAAAATAGATCAATTATAAACATTTCCAAGGACTCTCATTTCACAATTCCAAATCCTTATAGCAAGTGCAAGAAAATACCAAATTCTTGCCATTTACTATAATCTGTTAGATTCTAAACTTCAATGCAATAATCCTTTTGAAATGTCAAAGCACAAAAGGTCACAAAACTATGCCAATAATATTATAATGTATTCCCTTTGGATATTGGTTACTAAACCAATTCCATGGAAGCGAAGTCTCATATTCAAAGTACATTCCTTTAAACATCTTTCTTGCATTGAGGTTTTCAATCTAACATAGATTTTACGATTAACTTCCACTTATGGAACATTTACATAATTCCATATGACTAGAACTTCTGAACAAGAGTTACCTCTTCTCAGAACCTGTCAAGATGGACCTTCCAAAACTTATACTTCGAACTGTCCATAAACAACCAATCTTTGGTGAACCTCAAATTGTCCTCGAAAATTACTTAACCATTTTAGTCATATCCAGTTCTGCTCCTTTTTCCCTCTTAATGCCTAGGCATTTTGAAAATTCAGAACACAAAAATATTATATCATATGCAATCGATACTATACTCAAAGCATATGGGATATGATTCATAATATCTAACATAAAGACATGATCCTTGACCAGTCTTTTGCTATAATGTTTCTATTTGCTATGTTCTCATAATTCGAACCATGAAGAGGGACCCCGTAACCATAATCGAATTTTGAGAACGCAATTAACATTTCCATATATAGAATTTCCTTATGGTGAACCATTCCAACATAACATTCATATATATTCTTGACTAAATTTAAATAAAATCTCAATCTAAGCTTTTAGAATTGTAAGTCCCATATTTGCTTGACATATCAATTAGATCTAATCGATGGTGCAGAATCCTAATCAATTAGATCATGCAAGATCAAAATAGAGAAGAAGGAGAAGAAGAATAAGATGAATCTATGATGTATTCAGGATTAGAATGATGAACAATACATGAGATTCACACACACTTGTACCTTCTCTCGCTTTCTCTCTCTAGAATACATTAGAGTACACACACTTAAGCTCCTTTCTAGCTGTACACCCTTATGACTCCACTATATATATATATATATATATATATATATATATATATATATATATATATATATATGTATATATATATATATATATATATATATATATATATATATATATGGACCCAAGGCCATTCCCAAAATACAAGGCCTTGACTAAAAACTCATTAAATGACCGAAAACATGTTCACGACCATAAACAGTTTCACAGATGTAAACACCCATACAGCCGTAAACACAAAGCTATTTACGGTCCTAAACTGGAAAAATATAATTGCCTAGAAAAGTAAAGTATAAACCATATTTTTGACCCAACAAGAATTGGAATGAAGTATAATTTCTTCTCCCTTAATTATAGAAAAACAAGTTTTCAAACCCAACATCTTTGCAAGTTGAAACTTTTTTTTTCTATAATTAACATTGCTGAATTGCAAGACTTACCATAATAATAATGCTCCCACTAAAATGATAATTATATCTTTACCAGCATAACATTCATGCTCCCATTGGCTTTAACATGTACCCAAAAATCAGTTGGACTTTTGGAAATCAATACTTATTGAATTTCTTGTTGGATAAGGTGTCTAAGTCCATAACTATTTCTGGTCAGTACTTGAGCCGACCCGGCATGGTCCATTTGGGTTGCATGGCACCATGCAATTGGATAGACTAAATGAGAGAAATAACACTTGGAGATTATTAATATATTATAAGTTCTAATATATTAATAATATTATTTGATTAGTTTGATCAAAAGAATTAATTTAGAATTAATTAAGTGATCAAAAGATAACTAATTAAATATACGGGTTGATTATGTAAATCATTCATATCTTGTATAGTGGGCTAAGAGGCTCCATGGATTATCAAGTTGGGTTCCACCCATAGGATGCTCCATGGGAGTTACAAACCCATGGGTCATGGACAATGAAGAGTCATGACACATTAGGGTTTACATGGTGTAACCCTAGATGTGTCAACACTATATAAGAATCCCATTCTGCACCAAAATCGGCTACACATAGGAAACAAGAGGGCTAGGCCGATTTCAAGAAGTGTGTATTCTCTCAAAAGTCTTTCCAAGAGCATTTGGTGTTGTGTGAAGCATTTGAGGCATCACACTTGGGGTGCTAGGCTCACAAGGTTTCAAGGAGCATAAGTCACAACAAGGTAAGTTATTCTATCTTTCATTCAAGTTAAAAATTGTTCCCCATGTATGCTAGATAGGAATATAACCTTGGAATTCAACTTTGCATGATAATTAGCCAAACATAGATCCAAGGTTATTAGGGTTGCATGTACACTAAGGAAGTGTTAGAATGCTCAAAACCCATCAGTGGTATCAGAGCCTAGGCTTGTTTGTTTGTTATTTGTGCTTAAAAGTTGAAAAAAGTCGAAAAACTTGATGTCTGCCTGATGAACTCGCCGAGTCCATGCGGGGACTCGCCGAGTTCACTTGTATCTTCAACCTACTCGCCGAGTAGGTTCATGCACTCGGCGAGTAGGAGCCACAGAGTGCAGATTTTCAACTTTGGTTGCTGGAAATGGACTAGAAACATTACCCTAAACTGTTTTGGTACTTGAAAACTTGTTTTAGATGGTATAATGTCCTTCCTAATCCATTTACAACAACTAGTTATCAAAATTACAAAGTTTTAAGTGTAATTTTGATTCATGATGGTGTTCATGTTCATGTTCTTGATCTTATGATGTTTAGATGATCATAGGAATTATTTGTAACCTATGTTGTAGTTTAATTCATGATCATAATGTGTTTTAATGGAGTCCATAACTTGTCCTGAAGTTATGGAAAACCAAAAGTCACTTGCATTAAAACCATTAAAAGAACACAAGAGTTAGAAAAATGAAGAGTCTTCATTTTTATTACTCTATTAAACTCATAAGTTACAAGAAATGAAAAGTTTTGAAAGTTTACAAAACTTGCGCTCAAGTTTTGGAAGAAGTAAAGTCTTGATTAAAACTTTAGTTCCAACCCTGAGAATTTTAAAAGTTAAAATTCAACCCTTATACTTATAATATTATAAGTTAATAATAAATATATATATGTATAAGATTAAAGTCGTCTTACCGCTAGTACGCCTCATTCAGGAAGCCGGTCTATAAGGTGGGTATAAGGTTGTTGCCTATATAATGGCAACTTAATGGGTGTCCACTCTCACCCACCGCTCGCTTGACTGGTGGAGGGTCGTTAGCCGAACGGGTAGGACAAGGACTTATAAATTCTCATTAAAAGTATGATGAATATCATAAAGAAACTAAATGTTTTATTAAATTCCCAATCTTAGTTACTTTAGGAAAAATGTGAATAAGGTGCTAATCCATGAAATTACACTTTACACTTTGTTTAAGTCGTTGGTGGAGCGTGTGCGGTTAACCGGCACGCTAACTTGGACTTAACAAGGTAGGTAAAGGGTGACTTAGGGTTTATTATAGTATCGATGGAGCGTGTGTGGTTAACCGGCACATCGATTGAGTGATAAACTTTAAGGGTACCAAGTGATTTGCATGGTTACTTCACACCTCGTTTTGTGATCCTTGGTATCCCAGTCACAAAACTTGGAGGGCACACTCGAGATTGAAACATGCCTTTGAAAAGTTCATTGAATCTCAAAGAATCTAGGAATTTCTAAGAACCAATCAAAAACCTAATATCTAATATTTTGCTTTTCATGGTGGAAATTGGTGAATCGTCATTCACCTACCTTTCAAATATGTTATAGCTTGGATTACGGCATACCTCTTCCAAGTTATAATGATTGGATCCTAGCCTTAATATTACATTTGGGTGTTTTATTAAGGACTCTCCTAATATCTAAACTAATCTTGTCCATTTCTTTCAGATGTCTTCAAACAATGCTGCTTCTGGCTCTAACCCTAATAGCTCCTTTACCCTTATGAACATGTGTGGGAAAGTCACTTTTGATGGATCCAACTTCAATGAGTGGATCAGAAACATCAGGATGATTACCCGCTACGAGGACAAAGAATATGTCCTTGACAAGGAGCTTAAGGAGATTCATGAGACCACTACAACTCCCCAGGAGATCGCTGACTTTCAGGCATATGAAAGGGATGCTACCAAGGTGGCATGCATCATGATGGCCACGATGACAGCAGAACTCCAAATGTCCTATGAGGATTTCTACCCTGATGAAATGCACCAAGATCTGATGGAAAGATACCATCAAAGTGCATGACAAGAGAGGTATGAAATCATCTGCTCCATGATAACAACCATGATGAAGGACGGGGAATCCGTCACGAGCCACATGCAGAAAATGCAAAGGTATGTGGATCGATTGCTGAAGCTTAATGTGAACTTCCCTGAGGAGCTTGCAATAGATATCATTTTGCACTCCTTACCATCGTGCTATGATCAATTCCGCATGACATATCACATGAATAAGGAAGAGGTCACACTCAGCAAACTTCAGGGACTTCTCAAGACCGCAGAAATAGGTCTTACGGGGAAGTCGGTTGTTAATACTCCTACTCCAAACTCCACTCCGGTTTTGGCAATCGGGAAAAGTCAAGGGAAGCAGAGAAAGAGCTCTTCAAAGGGTACCAAGGCTCGGACCCTTGATGGCTCTTCTTCAAGTGGAACCAAGAAAGGTTTCGTTACTCCTTCTTCTGACCCAAAAGAGGCTGAACGCTTCTATTGCCATGAAAAATCACATTGGAAGCGGAACTACCCAAAATACCAGCAAGATGTGAAGGATGGGAAAGTTAAACCCAACCATGCAGGTATTTACACTATCATTTCTAATAACTCACCCCATTCTAAATCTTGGGTCCTTGATACCGGTTGTGGTATTCATATTTGTTGTGACTTGCAGGGACTAAGAAAAAGTGAGAATGTGGAGCAAGGAAGAATAAACTTAATCATGGGGTATAGGAAAGTTACACCAGTCACCAAGATTGGAGTTTATACTTTATCGCTAAGTAGTGGGTTTAGTTTAGATTTGAATAAGTGTTGTTATTCACCAAAAATGGCAAGAAATATTATTTCCTTTCATGCATTGTATAAACAAGGTTTCACCTTTTCATTTGATAATGAAGTTGGTTCGATTAATGCTTTCTTTAATAATGTTCTTTATCTTAAAGCATTACCTTGTGATGGCGTGTATGAAACAGTATCTGTGGTTGATAACTTAGGAAATAATGTATTGTGTATTGATTCTGTTAATAATAACTTGGATAAAGCATCATTATGGCATTGTCGTCTTGGACATATAAGCAAGAAACGCATAGGCCAACTCCAAAAGGATGGAGTCTTGGAGTCATTTGACCTAAAGTCAGATGATAGTTGAGAATCATGCTTACTTGGAAAAATAACAAAGTCACCCTTCATAGGCTCGTGTGAGAGGGGTGAAGGTTTGTTGGACCTTGTACACACGGATGTGTGTGGACCATTCAAACATGCCACAAGGGATGCTAATCGTTATTATTTGACTTTTACTGATGATTACAGTAGATATGGATATGTCTACTTGATCAAGCATAAGTCAGAGACTTTCGAAAAGTTTAAGGAATTTAAACAGGAAGTTGAGAATCAATTGGGTAGGAACATTAAGATGCTTCGATCCGATCGTGGTGGTGAGTATCTTAGTTCAGAGTTCCTTGACTATCTAAGGGAATGTGGGATAGTCTCACAATTGACACCTCCCAGGACACCACAGTTGAATGGTGTGGCTGAGAGGCGTAATCGAACCTTGTTGGATATGGTTCGTTCCATGATGAGTCAAGCTTCGCTACTAATATCATTTTGGGGGTATGCCTTAGAGACTGCCGCCCGTATCCTTAATCTAGTCCCTACAAAGAAAGTTGCCAAAACTCCTCACGAGATGTGGACTGGTAAAGTACCTAAACTAGACCACATCAAGATTTGGGGTTGCGAGGCTTTCGTGAGACGCGAGACTCATGATAAGCTCGAGCCTTGAAGCGAGAGGTGTATTTTCATCGGCTACCCACAATAATGCTTTGGTTACCTCTTCTACAGACCTAGTGAAAATGTGGTCTTTGTAGCTAGGAGGGTTTTCTTTAGAGAGAGAGAGAGAGCTCATAAGCCAGGGAAACAGTGGGAGGCAAGTTGATCTTGAAGAAATTCAAGAGTCAAGCGGTGAAGGAACTTCAAACCCTAGCACTCAACTTGAGGAGGAAACTCCTGTTGAGCCAATTGACAAGTCTGTACCTCTGAGGCGGTCCACAAGGGTTAGGAATGCTCCTGAGCATTACTACGAATTCCATATTACTGTAGAAGGTGATACACTTATCAGTGATGAGACACTGATAGGTCTGGATGAACCTAACAGTTATGCGGAAGCCATGGCAGGCCCTGAGTCAGCCAAGTGGAAAGAGGCAATGGACAGCAAAATACAGTCCATGTATGACAATCAACTTTGGAACTTGGTTGAAAATGTACCAGGTCGTAAGACAGTAGGGTGCAAATGGATCTTCAAGAAGAAGACCGACATGGATGGTAAAGTACACACTTATAAGGCTCGACTGGTTGTAAAGGGCTCTCTGAAATTCCTAGAGTGGACTATGATGAGACCTTTTCTCCAGTAGCCAAGATTAAGTCTATTAGGGTTCTGTTAGCCATAGTTGCATTTCATGACTATGAAATACGGAAAATGGATGTCAAAACCGCTTTCCTTAATGGAAAGTTGGCTGAAGATGTTTACATGAGTCAGCCAGAGGGTTTTGTCAGCAACGAGTACCCTAATAGACTGTGTAAGCTTGAGAAATCCATTTATGGATTAAAGCAAGCACCTCGCAGATGGAATCTTTGCTTTGATGAAAAGGTCAAGGAATTTGGCTTTTCTACGAGTGAAGATGAGTCTTGCGTGTATGTCAAGGCTAGTGGGAGTATAGTTAGCTTTTTGGTATTGTATGTGGATGACATACTACTCATAGGAAATGACATCCCAACTCTGCAGGAAGTTAAGTCCTGGCTTGGGAAGTGTTTCTCTATGAAGGACCTAGGAGAAGCTGCCTATATTCTAGGGATAAGGATCTTGAGAGATCGGAATAAAAGACTAATTGGACTTAGTAAGAGTACCTACTTAGATAAGGTGCTGAAGAGATTCAGCATGCAAGACTCCAAGAAAGGAGAGTTACCCATCCAGAGTAACGCCAGATTGAGTAAGACACAAAGCCATAGCACTGAGGCTGAGATAGCAGAAATGAGTCTAATACCTTATGCTTCGGCTGTAGGATCGATCATGTATGCAATGACGTGTAATCGACGTGATGTAGCCTCTGCACTGAGTATGGTTAACAGGTATCAGGGGAACCCTGGCAAGGCACACTAGACTGCGGTAAAGAATATCCTCAAGTACCTACGGAGGACTAACGACTGGGTCCTTACCCTCGGTGGGAGTGATGACTTGAGAGTTGTAGGGTATAGCGATGCTAGCTTCCAGACTGATAAGGATAATTTCCGCTCTCAGTCGGGCTGGGTCTTTACCCTAAACAGAGGAGAAATTTCTTGGAAGAGTTCCAAGCAAGAGACAGTGGCTGATTCAACTTGTGAATCAGAGTATATTGCAGCTAGCGAGGCGGCACAGGAGGCGATATGGCTGAAAAACTTCATTGGAGACCTTGGAGTTGTACCAGCTATTAAAGAGCCAATGGAAATTTTCTGTGATAGTGAAAGCGCTATTTCCTTAGCCAAGGAACCAAGGGATCACGGGAGATCCAGACACATCGACAGAAAATACCATTTTATTAGACATCGGATAGAAGAAGGACTCCTTGTGGCCAAGAGGGTATCATCGGATGAGAATCCAGTAGATCCCCTCACGAAGGGACTGACTCGGGTTAAGCATCTCCAGCATACTCGGAGCATAGGGCTGAAGGATGATATTAGATTTAGTAGTTAGATAACCTAGAAATTTGTAAAGTGTAATTGACATTAGATGATGAATAAAAGGTGTTTTATTTATGAGTAAAGTGTTGCTATCTCTTGTCGATCGTTTACTATATTTCTTTTGCATGTTTTGACTTCCATAATAATTTTGTTTGGTATAACATATTATTCAAACCTCCACAGTCGGTCAAATGTCGGAAGTAGGTATGAATGAAGATTTTCATGATTGGTTGCTGAGGTCTACGGTGTTGGACAAGGCTACAACAATCATGAGTGCTCATAAGTTCTGAGCATTGGACTCAACCCACGCTCAGTGGAATCACTTCATGGAATTTATCTCGAGTGATCGTGAGACGGTAATATCATATAAGTCTTCAAACCTAGAGATATGATTTGTTACTTACAAGTTGGTTATCCATTGATTGTACGAAAACGCATTGGTAACTCGATGTTATAAAACGTGCTTTTGTGTATAATTCAATGAGTGGTAGAACAAACATATGAGTCGAAGTTTATCTGTTCCTTCTTAGATTAGAAGCTGATATCTGGGCCCCTCGATGATTTTGTTTTGACCTATGTATCGGGCCCGGTCATAACTAAGTTGATGTGTTCAATTAAGTTCTTTATCAAACAAATCGGAAATCAGGAAAAAAACTACTAGACAATAAGCAAGACATTGTTCCATGTATTTGTCCAACTGATATCTAGAACAGAGGATTATATGATCACTTATCTTAAATGGCGTATCAACATCTTCTCTGTTCCGAGAGACCTTGAAAGAGCTACGATTGTCGGTCGGTTCCTGAAGTACTAGAGTTATAGTTATTAGACTTATCCAAGTGGGAGACTGTTGGATAAGGTGTCTAAGTCCATAACTATTTCTGGTCAGTACTTGAGCCGACCCGGCATGGTCCATTTGGGTTGCATGGCACCATGCAATTGGATACACTAAATGAGAGAAATAACACTTGGAGATTATTAATATATTATAAGTTCTAATATATTAATAATATTATTTGATTAGTTTGATCAAAAGAATTAATTTAGAATTAATTAAGTGATCAAAAGATAACTAATTAAATATATGGGTTGATTATGTAAATCATTCATATCTTGTATAGTGGGCTAAGAGGCTCCATGGATTATCAAGTTGGGTTCCACCCATAGGATGCTCCATGGATGCTCCATGGGAGTTACAAACCCATGGGCCATGGAAAATGAAGAGTCATGACACATTAGGGTTTACATGGTGTAACCCTAGATGTGTCAACACTATATAAGAATCCCATTCTGCACCAAAATCGGCTACACATAGGAAACAAGAGGGCTAGGCCGATTTCAAGAAGTGTGTATTCTCTCAAAAGTCTTTCCAAGAGCATTTGGTGTTGTGTGAAGCATTTGAGGCATCACACTTGGGGTGCTAGGCTCACAAGGTTTCAAGGAACATAAGCCACAACAAGGTAAGTTATTCTATCTTTCATTCAAGTTAAAAATTGTTCCCCATGTATGCTAGATAGGAATATAACCTTGGAATTCAACTTTGCATGATAATTAGACAAACATAGATCCAAGGTTATTAGGTTTGCATGTACACTTAGGAAGTGTTAGAATGCTCAAAACCCATCATTTCTTACCAAAGTTCATATTTCTGATACTCGGTTCTTTGATAAGTCTATACCATACTTATCAAGCGCATACACCTTTTAGATTAAAAAGCATAAGTGTGTGTTTGCACTTTTCAGAACTTAACCTAATAAGTCCTGAATGTTCAAACTATTGCCATTTCTCACAATTCGAATTTTCAAACTATTTGCCATTTCTCACATAAACGGATATGAGAATGCAACCATCACAATTGCTAACTCTAATCCTTTAAAATCTTCTTAGTGAAAGTGTTTCCTCACCATCATTTTCATGAGTCGAAGAGAAACCTTATGACACTTAGATTTTACAGTGTATGTGTTCCTATCCATATAAGTCTGTCATTCGAAGCCACTATTGCAAGATAAGGTTTGTGACAAATCCAAACTCATATGGACTGATCTTTCTTAATCTAGATTTATTGCCATCTGGTAGCTCAAGGACCTGCCATTGCTTCCAGGATGCAAACCATTGAGAACATACAGAACTCACATGCACAATCAACTGGAATGGGAACAAAATAAGAATATGTTAACACGATAGGTTACGAACCTCAAGACGTGAGCTATTGATTATCAATAGGTTTACTCTTGATTAGTTCTTAAAAATTTTCAAGATCTTCAAGACTCCCACTGACCTCTTGATATATAAGTTTCTCTTTGTCAAGAACCATTACTTGACAAACAAATATTCAAGAGTTTCTTGGTCTTAGTTGTTCTTTGTTTTATCCAAAACATCACAACTTACCAAATTCAAATATGCATGAGCAATAACTATTTCTTACTCCAGATTTCATAAGATATGTCATCAGGGCTCAATCTTGGAGTATGACTCTAAGACTTGATTTTGAAACGAAGTATGATTCGTCTTCTGGATTTAACCATTTCAACAATTTACAATTCCTCTTCTTAGCCATACAAATGTACTAATATATCCTTAGAGGATCAATTATGATATGGTTTTCATAATAATTAAGATGATCATAAAACATGATACTAAAGTACTCTCCCTTCTTTTTTAGATTAGAGAAACTTTTATCTTTCTGCCTAATTTGATTCTTCTGATTCGTTGTGCTATACATTGAAAACTTTTCCAATGATTCATAATTACACTTAAAATTGTAAGAGTAACGATACTTACTAAACATTAGTAAATCATAACGAATAGTATTTCGATCTTTGTGGTGACCTGACCAACGCACATCCAAGTGTACCCGATCCCCTAGTCCTTCCCTTGATTCACATATACATGTGAATAAGGAATTAGTCTTAACTTCCCAAAGATAAAAATTCTCATTCATCATACAATACAAATTGAATGATTCCAAGCTTCTATCCAACTGAAACTTGGGTGATGAGAATCTTTTCTTACTTGGTAAACTATGACACTACCACAAACGAAAGAATCAAATCCATATTGTACATTGCTAGAATATACACAAACATCATTTTTCACAAATGCCATTGTAAGGTAACTTTTAAAACAAAATCACAATTTTATTTACAAAATGCGGAACACTTTTTCTTACAATGCAATTACAAATGAAAGCTATGTTTTATCTATTCCTAACCAATCTATCATAACTCTTAAGCTCATAAATCTGATCAACGAACCATGCAATCAAAATTCATTTCTTCACGATCAGACTCAACATACTCTACGTGTAAGCTTCCTTTGATTCTACAAAAATCAAAATGTAATTACATTACATCATGCTATTAAGAATATCCAATAGGAACTTAATAGAGTTAGATAGTGGACTGTTGGGTCAAAATATGGTTTATACTTTACTTTTCTGGGCAGTTGTATTTTTCTGTAATATTTGTGATTTTATGGTCTAGTTTACGGCTGAGTTTACGGCCGTAAACACCTTACGACCGTAAACTCATTTACGGCCCATTTGCTTTGTCCGACCCATAGTCAAGTATAAATAAAGGTGTTAGGGTGAGGAGTAGAGATTGATGAACCCTAAGGAGTTTACGGCCAGAGAAAAACAAGTGTGTGTTGTGTGTGAATCTTGTAAGGGAACTTCATTCTAATCAATTCAATCAAGATTCATATTATTCTTCTTCTCATTCTCTTCTACTTGATCTGAAATCATCCGTTTGATTGGGATTCCGCACCATCAAACGGATTTGATTGATACACAGGCAGATTAGGGACTTACATGGACTTACTTGAAGCAGAGTCAAACCTTTTGATTCTTCGTTCTCTTAGATCTTTTAGGTAGTCTGGGCAGCTTCGCTTCCAATGTCCCTTCAAATGGCAATAGAGACAAATGGCTTCAGTAAGTAGATCTTCCAATCAAATTTGCTTTACCAGTGTGCCAAATCATTTCTGATTTAGTAGAAACAAGCAAATAGGTAAGACCAATAAGGGTCATGTCGTGGTCTGTCACATAGTAGTCCTTAAGTCTCACTACATGACTCAGGGAGTGACTGAACAACGCAGTCAATAGTCAACTTGCTCGAGACTTCGACACCCAACTCTCCAAGTATATACAGACTTTCTGTAACGGCTATGTTTCCGGGCTTGCCATTTTTAGCAATGTAATAGTCTAGGTTAACCTTTGTAACCCATTTTGAAATAATAAGAATGTATTATTTGAGTATTATGTGTTTTGTGCTTAATTGCTTAATTATGTGGTCAGATTAATTAAGAATAAAAATAAACGTCAAAATTTAAGAGTAAAATAAACTTAATATCTTTGGTTAATGTTGTAGTAGTTGAAACGAGGTTTCCGGATATATATAGAACGCCCAAATGTGACTTCGTATGAGGAAGTTATGATTTATCGAAGTTTCGACTTAGCGGTGTGCAGCCTGAAATACTCGATTTGAGATCGAGCGGTTTTTAGCCGAAGCAATCTAAATGAGAATCGAAGATCTCATTGTTGGTATCGAAGCAATAAAAAGTTAGGCGAGAACGGACGTCAAACAAAGAAGTTATGAATTTATAACGAAGCTTTTCTGTCGCGGCCTATTAAAAATAAATAATAAAAATAAACTCAAAATTAGCCGACGAAGTCTAAACAAAAGTTGTAGAGCGTAGTCTCACCTTTCCGTGGATATAAAGAACGTCGAAAATGGAGTTCGTATGAAGAAGATATGAATTTCCGAACTTTATTAATTATTTTGTAATTAAACTAAATCATTAATTCGGAAGCCTTATCCGAAGAGTAGTCACCGATCTGATCCGAGGTACGCACCGCGTACTCGTGTACGCCCCGCGTACTCCGAAGGTGTTGACATCGCAGCAAGTGGCTTTGGATACGTAAGCAGTGACGTTTCTCGGAGCAGTACGCCCCGCGTACTCCGAGGCTCCAGCCTCCTATAAATAGGATGCGAAGGCAGCCGAGTCTTTTGCCAATTTCTTCTCTTCTCTCTCCCGTTTTGCATCGTTTTGCGTGTCAGAAATACACCGAAGCCCCGGTATCATACTCTAGCCCCGAGGCAAGTCCCGAGATCCCGAAGATCCCGAGAAGTAAGGTTCCCGAGCCGAAGCTCTGCCCGCGAGAAGTTCGATTTTTGTGGAGATCTTCCAGATCTGCTGTGGATTACTACTTCTGCAAGTCGTAGTGTTGTCCGATCATCTTCTGATCAAGTGAGTGTATACTACCTTTCATAAACACGATAATAATGCAAGTGCAGTTTGAGTGTATTAAGTAAATTGTGGTTTATATGTGTGAGGGTGCAGTTACTTCCTTCTAACAAGTAACTATGAAGTATTTTATGCGATATACTTGTTATGTGTATATTTTGTGATCGTATGCGTGAATGGATATTCACTTTATTCCATCTCTTAGATCTGAATTGCTTTCTATGAAATACGTGTTATGTGGTATGCCTCATCTGTATGTGAAGTATATATATTGAATGAAAATGATATACATGTTATTAACTATGTATGAAAATATATATTCTTATCTACTAATATGTTGGGCAGAACATGGGTAGATAGTTGGTGTGTAATAAACAGATGAGAGGCCTCGATGTTGTTGTTGTTGTTGATCTAGTTATTCAGCGGAGTATGGATAACGACCACGGACTCCTTCTAGATAGTCCAATGGAACGCTAGCAGGTTCATAACCTGTAGGTGTTGTGAACGATGTGTTCACCGGTGTACTCTCTCCCCTTCATGGTTGCCTTTAGGATATCTATTGTTGAGGAAACCCCTTCGCAGTGATGTCCGTCCCGATGAAATTCCTAGATTAGGTCCCTTGAGATAGTTGTTGTTTTAGGGACGTAAAGTGAAGATAACGGGAATGGGTAATCGGGATAGTGATTGGTTGGTGAAAATAAATATAACTTATTTATTGTGGGTTGAAAACCCTATATGCTCACCAGGCTCCCAAGCCTGACCCACTCAGTTTTATTTGTATTACAGGAAGTAGCACAAGGGCGTAAGATGGATGGATCATCTTGTTGTTTTGTTTACAAGTCTGTATATGTATATATTTGTTGAATGACTTGTAATGTTATCGTTTATGCTTTATGGTCTGTATCGGAACATGACATCCCGAGTTTTGATTATATAATGAAATGCATCTCTTGATGAAATGCTTTGATAAATATTATTTTGTCATGTTTTGTTTTGGGAACAAATTCCGCAACTCTTTCAAATCAAAAGGATTTACTCTAAAATTATTTAAAAGCATAAATGAAAATCGGTCTTTTCTGGCCGTGATTTTGGGGATGTCACAGTTGGTATCAGAGCATTAGTTTAAGCGAACTAGGAATTTGTAGGGTTTCTAGACTTAAACTTAGAATGCTAAGTGGAATTTTAAGATGTGTGTATGTTGGATTTTAGACACGAGCACTAGTTTATTTTAGGAAAGTTGCCTAAAATGCTTTATGTGCTAAATGTTATATGTTGCCATATATGATATTATTTGTTCGGATCTACGGTCTGTTGCCGACCGGATCTAGAAACCTTATGTGTGTAGGATTCTAAGCGTGCGTCTACGTCATTAGAACTAGCATGTAAACGTTTTGGAGTAATAAGGATGATTTGAATATCTATCGTGAATAAGGATCTAATTTCACCTTATTCGGTGTGTAGATCAAAATGATGAGAACAAGGAGTGGCGTTGGAAACGCAGATGAAAACAGGAATCAACCGCCAGTGATTGAGCAGATACCTGTTGTAGCAGCAGCACCAGAACCAATAACAATGGCTGCGGTGCAAGCCATGATTCCGGCTATGCTAGCCGAACAAAGGGAGGAGATGCGACAAATGTTGCATAATAATAAGGATGAACTTATCATACCTATTGAGGAACCTGAATTGATTCCCGAGCAATCGGAGGAAGGGAACAATAGTCGCATGATGAGTCAAGTTGGGACTCAAGGGGAACGAAGGAACGATCCAAAAAGGAGAAACAACAAGGATGGGCGAATGTACAAGAACTTCTTGGGCGCCAAACCGCCAAGTCTTTCTGGGAGCCCAAAGCCTGGTGAGATAATGGATTGGATCTCCGAGATGGAGGTGGTATTTGAAAGTTGCGACTGTAGCAACAAACAGAAGACCGTCTTTGCGGCTAGACAACTGAAGACTGGAGTCTTGAGTTGGTGGAAATTGTTGGCAGATACTATGCCACAAGCAGAAGCCCTGAAAATGTCATGGGAGGAGTTATTGGAACAACTATGGGTACAATATTGTTCAGAGATAGATCTGATTGATCTGAACAATGAGTTCCAAAACTTGAAGAAGGGGAAGATGAGCATAGATGAATATGCTACTGCATTTACTGAGAAGATGAAGTTGTTTCCGTACCTAGTGCCAACGGAACTCTCCAAGATTGAGAGGTTTGCTAATGGACTGCCTGCCGACTTTGGTCCGACAGTCAAAATGGCAACCACTCTGAAAACGGCTGTTCGTGCAGCTAAGAATGTGGAGGCCTAGCAGAAGGAAAAGGGTCTGGAAAGAATAGATGTTGGTGAAAAGAGGAAGTTCGATGGAACTTCAGGGTCCAACCAGAAGAACAAGTTCTCGAAGTCTGGTTCGAGGGGAAGTGGAGGTGAAGCGAAATGGTGCGACAAATGTAAGAAGAAGCATCATGGAAAATGTGAGGTGGCGAACACATGCTACAAGTGTGGAAAGCCAGGGCACTATGCCAATGAGTGTACCCTCACAAAGAAAGTTTGCTATGGTTGTGGTGAGGAGGGTCATATGTCGAGGGACTGCCCGAAGAAGAAGGAGGCATCTAGACCCAACATTCCGCCAAAGCCAAAGGCGAGAGCGTTCCAGATGACACTGGAAGCTACTAAAGATGAAGCTGATGTCGCTGCAGGTACCTTTCTTGTTAACGAATTGCCTGCCCAAATTTTATTTGATTCTGGAGCCAACTACTCCTTTATATCGCATGAATTTGGTAGAAAGCTAGCTGTGCCTGTTGTTAGACTAGATAATGCCTTATTAGTCGAAGTTGCTAGTGGCAAGTTTGTACCTATTAGCTATCACATGAAAAACATCTTAATTGATCTGAACGGGAATAAGTTCCACGAGGAACTATTGCCTATCGAACTTAATGGTTTCGACATCGTATTGGGAATGGATTGGCTTAGCGCCAACGACGCCGAAATTTTATGCAAGAAGAAAATACTCAAAGTAAACCCGCCTGGGAAAGATTCGTTTATGGTGTATGGAGATAAACGCAGAGTGAATTCTGGAATCATTTCATTGATGAAAGCCAGAAAATGTTTCACCAAGGGGTGTACATCATATTTAGCATTCGTGAATGATGCTAAGAAGGAAAAGAAGGTGATGCAGAATATTCTAGTGGTGTGTGATTATCCGGAAGTATTTCCCGAAGATCTTCCTAGATTACCGCCTGATCGACAAGTGGAATTCTGTATTGACATGTTGCCAGGAACGACGCCAATTACAAAAGCACCTTATCGATTAGCACCGACGGAGATGAAGGAGCTAATGATGCAACTTCATGAGTTATTGGACAAAGGTTTCATTAGACCAAGTTCATCACCCTGGGGAGCTCCGGTGTTATTTGTGAAGAAGAAAGATGGAAGTATGAGAATGTGCATTGATTACCGAGAGTTGAACAAGGCAACAATAAAGAATAGATATCCGTTGCCGAGGATTGATGACCTGTTTGATCAATTGCAAGGTTCGAGCTATTTCTCGAAGATCGATCTAAGGTCAGGATATCATCAGCTAAAAGTAAGAGAGCAAGATATCAAGAATACTGCATTCAGAACTAGATATGGACACTACGAGTTCTTGGTTATGTCGTTTGGACTAACCAATGCTCCGGCAGCATTCATGGATTTGATGAATAGGGTTTGCAATCCTTTCCTTGATAAATCCGTGATAGTGTTCATAGACGACATTCTAATTTTTCAAAAAGCCAAGAAGAGCATGGTAGACACTTGCGAGAAGTATTAGAAGTCTTGAAGAAGGAGAAGTTGTATGCGAAGTTCTCCAAATGTGATTTTTGGATTCGTGAAGTCCAATTCTTGGGTCACGTGGTCAACCAAGAAGGGATAATGGTTGATCCAGCAAAGATTGAAGCTGTAACGAAGTGGGAACAACTGAAAAGTCCCACAGAGATTCGAAGCTTTTTAGGATTAGCTGGATATTACCGAAGGTTTATCCAAGGCTTTTCTTCGATTGCTACTCCGTTGATAGCTTTGACCCATAAAGGACCTACTTATGCTTGGAGTGAGAAGCATAAGGAAGCATTCGAGAAGCTAAAGGAGAAGTTATGCGAGGCACCGATATTTACTCTACCCGATGGAGTTGAAGACTTCGCTGTCTATAGCGATGCGTCTGGTGTTGGATTGGGTTGTGTTTTGACCCAAAGAGAAAAGGTGATAGCATATGCGTCTCGACAGCTGAAAGAGCATGAAAAGAACTACCCGACTCATGATTTGGAGTTGGCAGCGGTAGTTTTCGCTCTGAAAATATGGAGGCATTACCTCTATGGCACGAAGTGCAAACTTTTCACTGATCATAAGAGTCTCCAATATCTCTTTAATCAGAAAGAATTGAATATGAGGCAACGACGCTGGCTAGAATTACTTAAAGACTACGACTGCGAGATACTTTACCACCCCGGTAAAGCTAATGTTGTGGCTGATGCTCTCAGTCGGAAAGCCAATCTTGAAAGGAAAAGGCCAAGAGCGTTGAGAATTGAAGTTGTCTCGACTATTTTGGAAAGTATAAAGAAAGCTCAGAGCGAAGCTTCTGAGAAGAATGACAGAAAGGAGGAACGTTTGGGCAAAACGTTGGTGTTCGGTGTAAACAGTCATGGACTGAAGGTGTTCCAAGATCGGATTTGGATACCGAAGACAGGAGGAGTCAGAGATCTTCTGATGGAAGAAGATCACAAGACCATGTACTCGATTCATCCGGGTAGCACTAAAATGTATAGGGACCTGAAACCCTACTACTGGTGGCCAACGATGAAGCTTGATGTTGCAAAGTATGTGGCCGAGTGTGTGACTTGTGCGAGAGTCAAGACACAACATTAGAAACCGTACAGGAGTTTAGAACCTTTGCCTGTGCCTATGGGTAAGTGGGAAGACATTGCTATGGATTTTGTCACTAAACTGCCCAGAACAAAGAATGGTCACGACATGATTTGGGTGGTCGTTGATCAATTCACTAGAAGTGCGCATTTCATAGCGGCCAAGGAGAAATGGTCCATGGAGAAGCTTGCGAATTCTTACATAAAGGAAATTTTGAGGCTTCACGGTGTTCCGTTAACAATTGTGTCGAATCGTGATAGCCGTTTCACTTCACGATTTTGGAAAAGTCTACAAGAGGAATTGGGTACCAAGTTGTGTTTAAGTATAGCTTACCATCCGCAGACTGATGGTCAGAGCGAACGAACGATAAAAACACTTGAAGATATGCTGAGAGCATGTACTCTGGAATTCCTAGGTAATTGGGATGAACATTTACCGTTGGTAGAATTTTCCTATAATAATAGTTTCCACTCGAGCATTAAGATGGCACCTTACCAAGCTTTGTATGGACAGAAGTGTCGTACGCCGTCTTGTTGGCTTGAGGCTGGGGAAAACCAGTTTATGGGACCGGAGATGGTTCATCAAACTGCTGAAAAGTTGAAAATAATTAGCGAAAGAATGTTAGCAGCTCAGGATCGTCAAAAGAGCTATGCTGACAAGAAGCGAAGACCGATAACTTTTGAGGTTGGGGATTCGGTTTTGCTTAAAGTCTCGCCGTGGAAGGGACTTATAAGATTTGGTAAATAGGGAAAGTTGAGTCTAAGGTTTATTGGACCGTTTAAAGTTCTTCAAAGGATTGGGAACCAAGCTTACAAGCTCGAATTACCAGAAGAACTGAATGGAATTCATAACACTTTTCATGTGTGTTATTTGAGGAAGTTCACGGGAGAAGTTGCCGACATAATTCCAATCTCTGAATTGAGAACTGATGAGAATAAAAGGTTGATTGAAGAACCAGAGGCAATTGTTGACCGAAAGACTAAGAAATTGTGACGCAAAATGGTTGGGTTAGTGCTTGTTCGATGGAAACACATGAATGGGCTGAATCTCACCTGGGAGATGGAGAGTGACATGATGGGTCGCTATCTGCATTTGTTTGTTGATGTGTGATTCTGGGGACGGAATCATTCTAAGGTGGAGAGACTTGTAACGCCTGTGGTTCCGGGCTTGCCATTTTTAGCAATGTAATAGTCTAGGTTAACCTTTGTAACCCATTTTGAAATTATAAGAATGTATTATTTGAGTATTATGTGTTTTGTGCTTAATTGCTTAATTATGTGGTCTGATTAATTAAGAATAAAAATAAGTGTCAAAATTTAAGTGTAAAATAAACTTAATATCTTTGGTTAATGTTGTAGTAGTTGAAACGAGGTTTCCGAATATATATAGAACGCCCAAATCTGACTTCGTATGAGGAAGTTATGATTTATCGAAGTTTCGACTTAGCGGTGTGCAGCCTGAAATACTCGATTTGAGATCGAGCGGTTTTTAGCCGAAGCAATCTAAATGAGAATCGAAGATCTCATTGTTGGTATCGAAGCAATAAAAAGTTAGGCGAGAACGGACGTCAAACAAAGAAGTTATGAATTTATAATGAAGCTTTTCTGTCGCGGCCTATTAAAAATAAATAATAAAAATAAACTCAAAATTAGCCGACGAAGTCTAAACAAAAGTTGTAGAGCGTAGTATCACCTTTCCGTGGATATAAAGAACGTCGAAAATGGAGTTCGTATGAAGAAGATATGAATTTCCGAACTTTATTAATTATTTTGTAATTAAACTAAATCATTAATTCGGAAGCCTTATCCGAAGAGTAGTCACCGATCTGATCCGAGGTACGCACCGCATACTCGTGTACGCCCCGCGTACTCCGAAGGTGTTGACATCGCAGCAAGTGGCTTTGGATACGTAAGCAGTGACGTTTCTCGGAGCAGTACGCCCCGCGTACTCCGAGGCTCCAGCCTCCTATAAATAGGATGCGAAGGCAGCCGAGTCTTTTGCCAATTTCTTCTCTTCTCTCTCCCGTTTTGCATCGTTTTGCGTGTCAGAAATACACCGAAGCCCCGGTATCATACTCTAGCCCCGAGGCAAGTCCCGAGATCCCGAAGATCCCGAGAAGTGCGGTTCCCGAGCCGAAGCTTTGCCCGAGAGAAGTTCGATTTTTGTGGAGATCTTCCAGATCTGCTGTGGATTACTACTTCTGCAAGTCGTAGTGCTATCTGATCATCTTCTGATCAAGTGAGTGTATACTACCTTTCATAAACACAATAATAATACAAGTGCGGTTTGAGTGTATTAAGTAAATTGTGGTTTATATGTGTGAGGGTGCAGTTACTTCCTTCTAACAAGTGACTATGAGGTATTTTATGCGATATACTTGTTATGTGTATATTTTGTGATCATATGCGTGAATGGATATTCACTTTATTCCATCTCTTAGATCTGAATTGCTTTCTATGAAATACGTGTTATGTGGTATGCCTCATCTGTATGTGAAATATATATATTGAATGCAAATGATATACAGGTTATTAACTATGTATGAAAATATATATTCTTATCTACTAATATGTTGGGTAGAACATGGGTAGATAGTTGGTGTGTAATAAACAGATGAGAGGCCTCGATATTGTTGTTGTTGTTGATCTAGTTATTTAGCGGAGTATGGATAACGACCACGGACTCCTTCTAGACAGTCCAGTGGAATGCTAGCAGGTTCATAACCTGTAGGTGTTGTGAACGATGTGTTCACCGGTGTACTCTATCCCCCTCATGGTTGCCTTTCGGATATCTATTGTTGAGGAAACCCCTTCGTAGTGATGTCCGTCCCAATGAAAATCCTAGATTAGGTCCCTTGAGATAGTTGTTGTTTTATGGACGTAAAGTGAGGATAAAGGGAATGGGTAATCGGGATAGTGATTGGTTGGTGAAATTAAATATAACTTATTTATTGTGGGTTGAAAACCCTATATGCTCACCAGGCTCCCAAGCTTGACTCACTCAGTTTTATTTGTATTACAGGAAGTGGCACAAGGGCGTAAGATGGATGGATCATCTTGTTGTTTTGTTTACAAGTCTGTATATGTACATATTTGTTGAATGACTTGTAATGTTATCGTTTATGCTTTATGGTCTGTATCGGAACATGACATCCTGAGTTTTGATTATATAATGAAATGCATCTGTTGATGAAATGCTTTGATAAATATTATTTTATCATGTTTTTTTTGGGAACAAATTCCGCAACTCTTTCAAATGAAAAGGATTTACTCTTAAATTATTTAAAAGCATAAATGAAAATCGGTCTTTTCTGACCGTGATTTTGGGGATGTCACACTTTCCATCCTTGGATTTGTTTTGCCAATAGGGATTGAGTAACTTTGAAATTTTGAAGTCTTTAAAATTGTGGGTTAGGGAGAATAAGTAGAGGAGCTCGCGAAGGGAAGTATGATTTCCACATCCAAGATCTAATCGTGGAACATCATCTTCAAGAGGAAATCTTGTTCCAAAAGATTTGGGAAGACCATAGTTGCCTGAACTAGACATCTGTAAATGGAGAAATTCAAGTTAATTGATTAAAGTCCTTAAGATAACAACCAAAACGAAATGTGAAGGCTAGGACCCAACACAATATTTTACAATCACGAAGAGGGATGTCGTAATCCAATTGAAAAATATTTGAAGGTAGGTAAATGGCAATTTACCAATTTCCACCAAAAAAAGAAATTTACATTAAGGTTTAATTGGATTTGAAATTCCTATATTCTTTTGAGATTCATTGAAATTTCAATGGCATGTTTAAATCTTGATTGTGCCCTCTCATGTTTGTGACTGGGATGCCAAGGATCGCAAACAAGGTGTAACTAACCATGCAAATATACTTGGTACTCTTAATGTTACAAATCACCTAATCAATGTGTCGGTTAACCATACACACTCCATTAATCTATGATTAACATCAAGCTACCCTTTGCCACTCTTTATTAGTGTAACAACGTAATTTTTCAAAACAATTTTTCATTTCTTCAAAACATAATATCGTTCAAGACAAACCATAGTATCCAATGTAACATGATCATAATAAAAAACATATCAATCCCAAGATCAAACATATCCAAATCCGCCTGTCTATGTGTGTGTACGAGTCATGCCGGCGCCTTCCCACGGTCCTCGCTAGTACCTGAAACACATTACACATAAACACCGTAAGCAAGAGGATTACTGAAACACTCCCCGACCTTCTGGTCCACATCATAATTCCTTTCGTCCCATATCATAATGCCTTCCTACCCATATCAAGCATAGCATACATATCACATACATAGCGCATACGAAACAGTCAACTCATAGCATACAATGCATATATCTCATAGCATACCAGACCTTCCGGTCACACATAGGTACCCTTCCAGGTACAGTATAGTGAGAAGACTCACCTCGTATGATGTCTAGAATCTCATGTGCTCGATATCTCTGAATCTCGAAACAATGACCTAGCCTCGCCTATTCACAACAAATAATCATTCCAAATCATTAACGGCTCTCAAGGCTATACTACACCCCTTTCTACAATCCCACAAAAGGGTAAAAGACCATTTTACCCCTCTCTGACTCAAAAGTCCACATGTTGACCAAAACCCTAGAAGTCAACAAAAGTTAACAACAAGCAGTACGCGGGGCGTACCAACTCCTGTACGCGGGGCGTACCCTTGCACTCCAGAAACGGGGAACACGACCCTCTATGCGGCGCGTACTGGGATTACGCCCAACGTAAATCTCAGTTTCTTACTTTCCTCATTTTAGTGTCTTAAACAGTTAAGACATAATCCCACATTCCAGATCTGGCGATTCTAATACCTCTTAATCCATAAAATCAAAACCTTTAAGCATTTTCATGGCTATAAAGGTTCCCAACACCTTCTAACACCTTTCCTTTCTCCTCCAAAAGTCTAAATCTCATGCATGGCTCAACATTCACGTCCAAGATTGCATTTTTAAGAACATACAACTCATATTGTAACAGCCCGGAATTTCAGGTATTTTTATAATATTGTTTTTGGGGTGTTTTAGGAGGGGACTCGGCGAGTTGGAGCCAGACTCGCCGAGTAGGACCACAGACTGGGTCGCGGGTTCGCGACTGGACTCGACGAGTCCATTATGGACTCGGCGAGTCTGCGCTGTTCAGCGGAAACCCTAGCCATTTGGTTTTGGAACGTATATAATGCACTTATAGGTCGTCATTTTCCGTCTTTAGTCGACTGAGAAGAACCCTAAACGGCTGTGGGCATCTAGAGCAAGATTGAAGGATATTAGGGCCTTGAAGAAATTGTTGTGCAAGGAGGAGAAGAGTTTTGGCTAAAGGAACAGCAAGGGATTCGAGTTCTGCGGTTTGGGGACACAGAGAGTGTGTTATTCAGGTAATATTTCGGATCTTTTCTGTTATGTTGATGTGTGCATGGATTTAGGGTTATGGAACCCATTTGGGGATTAGATGGATTAGTACCTTGTTACCCAAACAACTATAACCCTGTATTAGGACCTTTAGAGGTCCAGAAGGTCCCATGCTTGTGTATTTCGGGACAATACGTATCTCAGGAAGCAGTTTGATCGACTGCATGGCAGGGACTCGCCGAGTCCGACGAACAGACTCGGCGAGTAGCTTGGAGATTGAATGGAACTCGTCGAGCTGTTCTTCAGACTCGGCGAGTGGAGTCGGGGTGGCCCTGCGATTCTTCCACGAGGATCTCGTCGAGCCAAGAGGGATACTCGACGAGTAGAAAGGGAACATCAGGGAAAGTTGGGGAGGACGTCTAGACTCACCGAGTCGCCTTTGCACTCGCCGAGTCCGGTCAAGTTGACCGTTGACCGTTGACCAGAGTTGACCTACATGTAATTTCTTAGGGTCAGTTGTCTTGAAAGATAAAAGTATTAATAAGGGATATATGATATTATAGGGAGTCTGTAGCTCGGCGGATCGAGTGCGAGTGATTTCAGGAGTCGCTAGCTTTCATTACCCGCGAGGTGAGTCTTCTCACTATACTGTACCCGGAAGGGTTTGACTGTGTGACCGGAAGGTCGGATATGATTTGTGTTATACGTGCTATAAATGGTAAGGTATTTGCTAAGCGTGCTATATGTGTTAAGATTAATGTATTAATTGTTGTATATGTTTATGGGCCGGAAGGCAATATGTTATGGGCCGGAAGGCGATTATCTCAAGGCCTGGAAAGGCGTATATGCGTAAGTAGTATACTGGGGAACTCACTAAGCATTTATGCTTACAGTTGTCATGTATGTGTTTCAGGTACTAGCGAGGACCGTGGGAAGGCGCCGGCATGACGCGTACACACTGTTGATGTTTTGAGATCTTGGGGATTTTATGATTGTATTTTGATATGAAATTTGGAATAATTTTATTTGGTTGAAATAATTCACTTTATTTTAAATGAAAATTTTGTTCGAAAATTTGCGTTGTTACACATATAGTCCTGAAATATGATAGATCTAGGCCAATGGAGACTATTTGCTCATAAAGTCTCCATCTTAGGACAAAAAACCCTAGAATTTGGTCCAAGAAGCACACAACACAAAAAACAAGGCAAGATCTGAACTTTTTTCCTCAGGAAGAAGTTCCAACCTTTGTAGTCCTCAGATCTACACTTGTCCACCGACTTCTAGCTTATACAATGGCCTCCTCTTCTCTTTCACCACCTTGAAATGACACTTTGAAGCTTAGAACACTCACACACAAGCTAAGGACGAAGGGAATACTCTCTTAGGGTTTCTTTCTGCAAGATGGTGACTGAGGGACTAGACCATCTCATATTATGGTTTTGCATCTAGGCCAGTTACGCCCGGCGTAACCTTAGGTACGCCCAGCATACCCGGATGAATCCGCGTACAAAATAAGCGCACAAGTACGCGCAACGTACTCCTTAGTACGCCCAGCATACTCACAAGCTTAGCATTTACACAAAGGGATCTAACATGACAACTTGGAAAAGAAGAAGGGTTAAATGGTTGAACCTGAATTTCGGGATGTTACAATTAGTCCTATATTAGTGTGCCAGTTAGCCACACATGCTCCACTAACGACTAAATAAAGTGCAAAGTGTAATTTCATGTATTTGCAGCTTTTCATATTTTTCCTAAAGTAACAAAGATTGGGAATTTAATAAAATGTTTAGTTACTTTATAATTTCAT
Organism: Lactuca sativa; assembly: GCF_002870075.4. Taxonomy (NCBI): domain Eukaryota; kingdom Viridiplantae; phylum Streptophyta; class Magnoliopsida; order Asterales; family Asteraceae; genus Lactuca; species Lactuca sativa. The sequence continues at coordinate 76,589,580 of NC_056624.2, read as the reverse complement.
TATACTTTTAATGAGAATTCATGTTGTATCCTACCCGTTCGGCTAACGACCCACCACTAGTTAAGGAAGCGGTGGGTGAGAGTGGACACCCATTAAATTGTTATTTTATAGGAAGTAACCTTATACCCCCCTTATAGACCGGCTTCTTGAATGAGGCCTATTAACGGTAAGATTGACTTTTCATATATATATATATATATATATATATATATATATATATATATATATATAAGTATTAACATTTAATATTATAATAGTATAAGGGTCTATTTTACAAATTGAAAATACTTTGTGGTTTAATCTATTAGTTAAATTGTACTCTTAATTTAATTAAACTTAAACCATGTCATTATGGAATTATTAACCCTCTTTTAATTAAACACTTTAATTAATTTAATAAAGTCCATAAAGTTTGGATTTGAACTTTTAAAATTCTAGGGTTTGGAATTAAAGTATTCTTAAGTGTGACTTTAGAAATTCCAAAACTTGAGGGAAAGTTTTGAAACTTGTCAAAACTCTTCAATTCTATAACTTATGGATATTTATGAGTTCTAAAGTTCATGAATGAGACTTCTCATATAACTTTAGGACAAGTTACAAAAACTCATATCAAGAACATTTAGATCAATTTTTTGATTAACAATAATTATCATATAATTTTCCTATTGTTCTAACTCATAACAAGGCAATTCATATCAAATAATACAAATAATTAACCTATTATCTTAATATTTGACAACTTTCCTTTCGTTTCCATAACATATGAGTTTAATATGGTTTTTATGGAAGAATTTTCAAGTTCCATAACTTGAGGACAAGTTATGGAAGACATTAAAACCTTTAAAAAAAAAACTCTTCCATTTTTTTTCATAACCTATGAGATTTAATGACTCTTTTAAAAGAAAAAAGTCTTCATTTCCAATAACTTGAGGACAAATTATGGAGTTCATAAAAACCATTAGGATCAAATAATCCAATCAAATAATTTTCTATGATCTAGATTAAACTAATAAGTAAAGATAATTCACATCAACAATTTTCAAGAAATTATCTAATCATATAAACTAATACAAATCTTGAAACTTTAACAATTATCCTTTAATTAGATGAGGATAATCATTACCTTAGCACCAAAATCAAATTTTATGAACAAAAACGTTTTGTGGTAATGACCCTGATCCAAAACAGGCCAAAAAAACTCGAAAATCTGCATTCAAGACTGCCAACTCGTCGAGATCCTTGATGCACTTGACAAGTCCAAGACAATCTTCAAGCAACTCTGCGAGTTCACTGGGCAGAAGGCAGAAAATTTGATTTTTTTTTTGCTTTGAAAACCAATAAAACATCAAGTATAATAGAAAACAACCCATGGCTCTAATACCACTGTTGGATTTTAGTATACTACAACATCCTATGGTGCACATACAACCTTAAATGCCTTGGATATACGTTTTCTCTAATTATAAATGCATTGGTGTTTTCAAAGCATTAAGCCTACAACTAGCATACAAATAATATAAACAACATAAAACACGAGTTAGGAGTTTACCTCTTTTTGTAGCTTGTAGAACTTCTTGTATTTGGGCTTTAAGAACTTAGCACCAATAATATGAAATGCCTCAAATGGAACCACAACACATCTAGGACAAAGGATGACATTTGAGAGAGAATTCATACACCAAAACGCGTCATGGGAACTCCAAGAATAACTAGTGGTGATTTTGGCGATGGATTAACATATTTATATGTGGGATTCCAAAGGTTATGGGTTAACCCTAACCAATAGCCATGGATTTATGATCCATGGTTCATGTGGCCTAAATGTTAGTCGAACATAGATCAATAGCCCAATCCATATGTTTCACTAATTACCATAATTAGTCCCCATAGATTTAATTAGTCTCTTTGATCCATAAATTAATTCCAAACTAATTCTTGATCAATACTAATTAAATCATATGATTTCATATTAATATATCATAACTTATAATATATTAATAAATCATAAATAACCTCTTCTCAAAAGTCCATCCTAACAAATTGTCCTGATGATATGCAACCCAAATGGACCATGCAACTCTCGGGTCAAGTACATACCAATAATAGTTATGGGCTTAGACACCTAATCCAACGTCAACATCTTCCTAACTCGAAGTATAATGGTTCCCGACCATTACAGAGACCCTGGTCTCCCCCTGGTCCGGCCATCAGGCTCCCAAGTACCCACTCGTCAAGACTACCCAAGCCTAAGATCCCCTCTATGTCATGCTCTAACTAGTGAATACTATGACTTCCACAGTTTACAACAATCTCTCTTATTGACATCGTGAGTGCTACGGCTCCCCGCAGGCTTACGACACTTTCCTCCTCGCCGTAGGCTCATCCTACGGTCCACTCATCAACTCATTCCCACACTGAGTTCACTAACTCATGTTTTGTGGTCCCACAGGGACAGGTACATACACCTACCCCGATTATGCATCACTACTCTTGACTAAATCCTCGTAGACAAGGCACTTTCTTTCCATGTAATCCACATCCTTGGATAATCCCGTCCAAAGACAAATAGCTGCTGGGTTCCCACTGGAACAATAGTCGCTTGATACTCCACTTGCCTCTCACAAACCCGAGTCTCAAAATGGTCTAACAACTTAGGGCATCACACTCAGATATCTCTATACACCATCATCGAATCTCATGCTAACTCGCCACTATCTCGGATCTTCAGCTTTCACCACCACAACACTTGGATCACCCAACTTATAACCTGAAGTACGATGGAACCAACAACCAATTGTGACTGAGGACACATTAAAGATAATACGAAATCCCATACACTACTGATCAATACAATGCAAAACTACTCATACCAACAATGAAGTTAATTGACAAATCAACTGATGCTTCTCTCGGAGTACAGATAACAATCTATACATCGAACTGGCAAAAGTCAACAATTGAACCTTGATCGCAATGACCTAAGTGTCTCGAACTCAAACATTTACAACCTCGAAAATCCTTAGACATAATAAGATTCCTTGACTAACGGCTCCTTGCGATGGATGCACTCATCCTTTCATTAGCACATGCAACATGTATCATCTCTCTCTATACCTTACCTAGTCCACCAACAAACCCAAGTCTCATATACCCGAACTGTAAATCTCCAACTCTAAATCCTCTAAATCGCAACTTGATCAGCATGTTGATCATCCCAACAGGAGAACCGGTTCTCCCCCACTTAGGATTCAACCAACTGCCATTTGGCATACCCACACAACCACACAACCGACTGGCTCTCCAAGTGTACCGTTCCCGACTCAAGGAACGTGCCACGCAACACTCGATAATCCTCCGGGTAATGATTAAATAACTCCAAATACCCGAATCTCATATGAAAACCTCAAAATCCACCCAATGTGACTGCCTCTAGTTACCTCCAGTCTCATATTGACACACCACCGGACCTCTCAACTATCCTAAATTAGTCGTGACCCTCAGATGAAATAGTAGACTATTGCACACCTCATCTCCGATTCGTCAATCAACATCCTATCGCACTAATTATCACAGAAGCAAGAGACCTCACTCTCACAGTTGATATCCAACATAACCAACGAGGGACACTGCCCCGATATACTTCTCTTGATCACTAGAAACTGCTACTAAAATGTGCCTTAACATACTCGTCTAAGGCATATCTTCATTCTAAACTATCTCCATCCCCACTGATGACATCTCTTATAGAATAGGGAATTCCTCGCAGCAGAAAATAATGCAAAATACTCTGGTGAAAATATTACAACCACATGTTACCCCACAGGGCTTACCTCCAACTCAGCAACCGGAAGCTCATTATGTCTTTTGTTCCACATACGAATAGGAAATAACATAACCCTCATCACAGAAAATGACACCTCAACCATCGGCCGATCACTCAACCTAAACTGCAATCCTCCGCAGCGCATCATCCCTGCTTTCCTCGAGCCCTACGACTCCCACTAGCACCTCACTAGTCATAGTCCTCTGAATCTAGACTTAATATTCATCGCAAGATACACTCCATTGTAACTCCACTGACATGGACCTCTGGCCCCATAGTTTACCACATCCATTCTCAGACTGAACACCCATTACCGGATAACAGGTAGAAACGGAAGCACCCTCTGTTATGAATCATGGTACCCAAACCATGTTATTTTCTCTTGAATCCGCTATTTAGAATCTCTAGTTTTTTTCTATTTCGAGTATCGGTCCTCTGCTTCCAGTAGTATAGGCCCATACTACCTTCCACATCTACATATACTTTCCACATGGATTGTCCCAGATCTCCCAAGTAGCTGCTCAAACTTCTCGATAAACCAATCCCATTCACCAGCTCGCTCCCCAACGAATGCTCATCTCTAATATTGGACTCATCGGGCTAAAATTACTCCCTAGGCTATCTTAGGTTCTCACACTTCTCTGCCATCAACTACTGAAGAACTTATCATGATTCCATCCATCTAATTCCTGAATATCGTCATATTCACTTAGTAGCTGACTCCCATAATTAAAGAGTTCCACAAAGCACAAAGCAAGTAGCATTCAGGCATCGAATGGCCTCCTTGAACACATGAAGCCACTCTAGAATACAACTCCACTTGCTCTATCCACCACTCAATAAAAACCACCAAACTCAGGCAGTCCCACCTCTCGTGAGTATCTAACTCTTCTCTCAACAGGTTCCTCAAATGCTCAGCTAGGTATCTCTCCCAGATTATTCCTCGACTCCAGACTCTCTCTAAAGGATTCCCGTTAGCTACTCCTACTCAACACATACATAGAGAAAATAGCAGATAGTATCAATGAATAGCATTCCTAGGCTAAGGCATCATGAATCGGGTAACTCTAGCCCTAATTTCTAAAATACCTAGCATATTCTCTAGCATGCATCTTTACTATCTCATATATATATATATATATATATATATATATATATATATATATATATATCATAATGTAAATAAATAATGGTATTTTGGGAAATCATTGCTCGGGCTCTAGCTGATTATACATACTGCTCTGTCTCGTTTTCTCTTTAACTCTTACTCGTTTTAGAAAAATTCATTTCTTTTAAGAAAACTTTCTCAAATCCTCAGTTTGAGTCCAGACATATCCGAGTGTACATCCGAATCCCTCAAACCAAGGCTCTGATACCAACTTGTAACATTGTAATTTTTTGAACAAATGTTCTCATTTTTATTTCTCAAAATAATACTCATAAATCCACATCATCACATAAATTGTAATTTATTTTTAACATAACATTCGAGTATCCCAAAATCCTCAAATCTATATAAGCTGACAGATGTGTACAATCGAGCCTTCGCCTTCCCGAGATCTACAGAAGTACCTGAAACAGATATCACATAACATGGTAAACACGAAGCTTAGTGAGTTCCCCAAAATACCACATAAACAAATAATAAGCCTCTGATGGCTATAGCTAGGCATTAACCCTCCGATCATGTGTCTCAGTGAAGACTCTCTAGTCCCACAGCCCTGGTTGGACCCTCTGGACCTATCTCAATAATACATAGGATAACATACAATTTAATCACAAGGTAACATGCACAATATCACATAACTCAATATAAGCACATAGGACCCTTTGGTCATAATCCGGTATATACAAAAAATAAGATGATAGCATAAGTCATAAAGACATGATGCATAATAGCACATATCTCAGTATAATCTCATAATAATACACATACACTGGGCAATATAGCAACATAAGTCACAAAGACAGTATGCATGATGACACATATCACCAATGACACATAGCATAGTACATGCAAATAGGACCCTCCGGTCATTAAGATAATAAGACCCTCTGGTCAATAGTGAGGAGCCTCTGGTCTCACAATTTAGGTTGGACCCTCCAGTCACACATAATTGCCAGTCAGGTAAGTATAGTAAGAAGACTCACCTTGCGAAGTAAAGCAATGTATTCCACACTCGAGCTGCTGGTCTAATATCCACCCCTCCATGGCCTCCACAATCCACAGTTGACTAAAACCCTACAATCAACGGAGATTAATACCCAAGACTGACCCGAGTCTAAAAGTGAACAAAATTCAATCATTAAAGTCAACAGTCCATGTTGACTAAACTTGCCGAGTACAACTCATGAACTTGTCGAGTTCCTCTGAACTCAATAAATCACGAAAACCCGAATCAACTCGCCGAGTACAACTCATGAACTTGTTGAGTCCATGTAGCATCCAAAAGACCAGGAGAAACCTATCATCTCATCGAGTTGTCCCATCAACTCGCCGAGTTCACTCTCAAATCAAAAGCGGGTAAAACCCTCTCAACTCGTTGAGTTGACACATCAACTCGCCAAGTCCCTTAAGTCCATTTCTCATTCATTCGATTTAAGGAAAATCTACCACTCCATACTCCAGATTTATCCTCTTAAGCTCTAATATCATGTAAAGCTTCGATCTTTACGTTCATGCATGGCATATTTACTCCCATATGCGAATACAAGCTCTAACCAAGGTGTTTAAGTACAATAACTTTTCTATGGCTGAATAAATTTGGGAACTTTACACCCTATGGACCTCACAAGGTCCAGATCTGATATCTCAATGCTTGGCTAACACAGGTCATACCAAATATCAAGGGAATATGGCAAAAGCCCCAAAAGTTCCTCATTAGCGACATCTAAACAACATGATGAGCAAGGTGATGGCTTTTACCTTCCAACACAAGCTCCAAGTGAAGAAGATACTGAATCCCACAGCCCCTCCTTGATCCTTGTTTGTATCTGACCTCTTCCCTTTCAAATGATTCACCAAGACACTCAAATATTAGCACTATCACTCTCTCTTAGCTCCAAGGCCGATTAGGGTTTCTCATAGGGGAGTTGGGTAGCTGGTGAGGCAGAAATGAGGGCTTAATGCCCTTTTAATTGGTCCCAAACCCGTAGATTTAGGGTTTCCTCACACAGCGCCAACTCGCCAAGTTGGTCCTCTGACTCACCGAGTTGCTCAATAAATCCACGTGGCCAAAATCGTCTCTACTCAATGAGTTGATCCTCCAACTCGTCGAGTTGCTTAAGTAATCAACAAGAACTCAATTAAATTAAACATCTGGGAGTCAGGATGTTACAGGGTTGTTCCAATACTTAAATATGCATTTTATGTAATCATGAGTGTTGGCGTAATCTCCATGTTATGTCCAATCTCTATGGATAATCTACCAACCTCATGATAGTCTAAATTCCTATACTCCCTCCTAAGGGTAGGACCAACTATGGAGCTTTGAACAAATTAATACTCATGAAATGTTTTTAAAACATGCAAAAGGAGAACACATTTATAATCTAATGAAATGACTGATCTCTATCATATATTAAGATTTCTACTTAATAATCGCCTAATAAGATAAAGACTTACATTGCTTAACTTCTAAAATTGAAAACTAACAAAAACAATTGTGCTAAACCCAATTCATATGCAAATCTAATGCCTTATTCCTGATGAGTTTTGGCCATAAGAACATCCTATGTGCTCATGCAAACCCTAATGATTGGATATAGGTTTCTCTATTGTACATGCAATTCATCCAAGACTCAAGACCCCTAATCTAGCATGTGAACTTCGAAAATATCATAAGAATAGGGTTTAGATCTTACCTTGATTGTTATGTAGCAATAACAATCTCAAATCCTCATTGTAATGGCTTCGGAAAGCTTAGAGTCACAAGTGTCACTCCTCTAATGGTTCACAAACACCATGAGCAAGAGGATGAAGAAGGAGAAGAGATGAGACACCCAAAAACGGCTGGAAACCCTAAGGTCGTAGTTGGCCACGTTTTTGGGTCTCAAGGGTCCTTTAAATAGGTAGGAAATTAGGGTTATCTAACAAGGAAATCCTAATTTTACTGCTTAAGCCCTAAGCAGCCCATGGACTCCTTCTAAACATGCCTTTGATGAAAATCATATGGGATTCCCATAGAGTTCGTCCAACCTATATTCCAAGGTGATCAATAGTCCAATTTCAATTATCTTATTATTACAATTCCGTTCCCCTAAGTTTAATTAATCTCTTTTACCCACAAAATTAATTATTAATTAATTATTGACTAATATTAATTAAACAATATGATTTCTCCTTTAATATATTATTCTCATAATATATTAATAAATCATAATTAATCCTCTATCTCCATAATTTATCCTATCAATTTGCTTTGGTGAAGGCAACTCAAAAGTGTGACAACCCAAAAATTTCCACTTCAATAGAAACCAAGTCTGTTGCTGTTAACTTTCAAACTTGTGGGATAAGTTTGAGCAATTCAGGATTTACACTTAAGGAAATATCAGGAGAGAGGTTGCACTTGGGTTTTGTGCAACTCCGTTATTCCAAAACTCTATGATATTAGAGTTCATTCTAGGAATAAAATATTTTCTGCCAAAAATCCCAGGACTATATATAGAATTCTGAACCAAATTATTCATTAGTTACAATTCCATCTAGAGAAAAGCCAAATTCTCTCTCAAGGACCTTCGGACTTTTGTTCCGGAACGTGAGTACTTCTATCTAGTGTTGTTTTAAAACTTTATATATGCTTAATACACTAGAAATCATAGGAAAACTTCAAGATTTGTGAGTTTACCACCCAAGAACACCTTGGGGAGTAAACTCCATTTCAAGGGCCAAAGTGTGCCCAATGACTCCTAGACCTTAGAAACCAAACATGGGACAAACCTTGACATGTTTAGGCATCAAAAGCAATTAAAATCAAGGACCAAAAGTGAGTTCACGGCCAAGGAAGTTCTTGGGCCGTGAACTCCATTTTAGGGTGCCAAAATGCCCTAAATGCCTTCCATAGCCCAAGAGACATCCATAGAACTTTACCTAGATGTGTTTAGGACCCAAAACAACCAAAATATCATCTTCCATAAGTGTTTACGGCCGCAAACACATGACCAAATGGTCCATTGGCCGTAAACTCAAAATAGAGGTGTTTTGATGCCACAAACACTTCCAAGGGCTTAGGCATGAATTTAGAATGCTTCTTTATGACCTTTAGGACCCTCATAGGAATATTTGGGCACGCGTTTACGGTTGTAAACTCATTTGGGCCGTAAACACGCCAAAAGTGCCAAAAGATGTGGTCTTTCTCATGCTAGGTTAAAGCTAATGTCCCTAAATCACCCCTAGACTTCAAACTTGCACTAACCCATGAGTAACCATGATTTTACGGCTGTAAACTCCCTTGGGCCATGAACTCATGGTAGTAAACTCATATAAGAGCCTTTATACCCTCCTAGGTTGAATCACATGTGATTCCAACACTTGGTTAAGGTGTTTCCTAGTCCCGGAAGGTGTTTCCTTTCATATAGTTGTTGTAAACACTATATTTATGTCAATATGTGTCCTTATATGTCATTTAGGACTTATTGTGTCTCGGAACTTCATTCATGGAACTTCTCATCCGTACGCGCATAACCGTTTGAATCACCCACATCAGGTGAGTTCATACCCCGTAATGAATCTTTTAACTATTTTAATTGTTTTTAGGGGGGGATACAAGTTGAACACAATGATAATTGTGTAATTATTTGTTGTTAATCATTCTTTCAAAATGTTACTTATGTTATTTATAAGTTGTTAAAACATTTCAAAACTCTTCTAAAAGGTTATGTTACTTTATGGTTATACAAAACTCCATTTTAAAGTATAAGCATAACTTTGTAGATAAATGAGTCTTTTCAGTAACAGTCCAGTTAGAGCATTAGTAAACTATTATAGGTATAGTTAGGAGAATGCTATTCATTACTTCTAGTACAATGAAGCACACACAGTACACACATAACAGAACTAAACTGAACTGAAATGAACAATACCAGAACAGAACATAGCAAACAAGTAAATTTTCTATAGCATGATAACATGCAGACATGATCTATCTTTAATTTGGATAACGTGGCCTAGTAATCGTTGCGAAAGTCAACCTTGATTCCCATAATCTCTCGTAGGGAGAACGTTTAGTATGCGAATTTCTTATCACATTATGACCTTAATAAAACACATATGATTTTAGGATGTTAGTACCTCCGTATGTCATCATAAACGACATCAGGGTACTCATTTCTCCCATTACTTTCATAAAAGTGTCGGTAACACTTGAAGGTTGATCTATTCTCTAATCGAGGTAGGTTATAAACTAGGGAGAATGTACTTTACAGTTGATAAAGGAACAGTAGAGTCTTGGTAGAATACTACTTTCAAAACTGTAGGGTCTTGGTAGAATACTGCTTTCAAAACAATCGAGCCTTGGTAGAAGGCTACTTTTAAAAGTTAGGACCATGATGCTAACCTTATGATTCCGTAATGTATACACTATAGGATACATATATGTTAAAGTAGATGCCGACAGCTAATAGGATGTGTGTTCTTCGCTGTACATCTTGTTCCCGTTAGATGTAGGCTTACACCGAGGTCACCCAATCTATTATCTACCCGAATCTATATATATTTGTGCTTAGTATACATTAAGTCATCATAAAGGTACCAGGTATGGATCAAGTCATAGGACACAGAGTCAATGCACAGTTTTTCTAGTACAAAAGTTTCGTTTCAAAGTCAGTACTTTTGAATATACAAAACTAGTGATTTCCCAGTTAAGGGCTTAATCCATTTTATTAAGCCAATACAGTTTTAAAGACTTTAAGTGAGTTAACTCTATAATACCTTAGTTTATACACCATGTTTATATATAAGACTAGTATCCGACAGCTAATAGGATGTGTGTTCTACGCTGTACGTCCTATTCCCGTTGGATGTGGATTTACACCGAGGTCACCCAATCTATTATCTACCCGATACCAAATTATATATAGCAGTATACACAAAGCTATTATAAAAGTAATCACCATAGTCAATGTTTTATTATAAGAAATATAGGTTTTCTTAAAAGGAACTCTCCATTAGACATAAAGGAACCATTACAAATAACTCCATGAGTAACAAGTGAATACACCATGGTTACATATGACAACGATCTAACAACCAATGGAATGTGTGCTATCCGCCTTACTCACTGTACCCCGTTGGGTTGTAAGTTGAGGGCAGATGCGCACACTCGATTGTTTGTTTACTCCAAGTATATATAACTTGTACCCACTTAGTACGCATAGAAAGGCTTGTAGTTTCATTTTACTTAACTTCCATTAATGTAGGAAATATAGGATTTTCTCTTCTAGAGGAACAGGCGATCATTTCAAAACAGAACTTACAACTTACATCACTTTTACATATATTTTTTTTCCACATTTTACAGCTTACTCACATCACTAAAATCTTATGAACTCACCATCTTAATTGCTGATCAACTCTTTCAAATAACTTGCATTCTCAGGTGACTATTAGACAGGTGCTCGTGCTAGGACTTCAGAAGATGGAGCATTATAGCTTCAAGTCTTGTTTTGTTATTTGTTTATGACTTTTATGTTTTGTGAACACATACATTGTAAACACTTTCTTTCTATATGAAATGGTTGTTCATTACTTGCTTACCATATACATATCTCGTGATACTTGACATGACGTCCTCCACCCCCGAACGTTTCTATCGTTCTGGTTTTGGGGTGTGACAGATTGGTATCAGAGCATTGTTTATAGTGAACTGAGTATATCAACCGATAAAAGATATACGTCTATAAATACAATGGGGCTCAAGTGCTCTGGATAATGATATATTTAGAGTATAACTTCAAGTTATAAAAATATACCTACTTGCTCATACATGTACATAATAGAACTAGGATCACGAGGAGAACGGAACTAAAAGTATTTAGAGGTTGCACACTTTCGTCAACCTGAACAGTTATGTAATCATAGCTAGGATCAATATAGCCTGATCAACTATATTTATTCGAGATGTGACCAACATGTGTTTGGGAATGATGTGGTGTTGCAACAGGTTTAAACTTACCAGAACACCAGTCAAGAGAACGCCATAACAAGTACAGTTAGAATTAGAGTACTATGGGAGTATTCTATGATACTATAATGCATTAATGATTTTAGATCATACCAAGTACATTACGTTAGAATACTATCGGAGTATTTTAGTCCAGATACATAACTTATGTGATAACTTAAAAGACCCTTGCGAATAGGCCTATAATATTACAGGGTATATTCATAAAGTTTTATATGTGATCAAGATCTTATAGACATAGAATCTGTGACCGACGCTTCGCTATCCATTCCTTTTAAGGAAGTAGTGTTGAGGTGGGATCAATTGTTCGAAGGTCTATTTGATCTTCAATTATATACAATACCAACTGGTATACATAGTATAATTATAGGAAGATTCCGTAAGGATCACCCCATAAAGTTACCTTAAAGCTCATAGGTTCTTTAGTCACTTTCATTCTCGCACGACAAGCCCAGATAAACGTAACCACTTCCTCAGAGTAGACAACAGAAGAGTCCAGGAGGAACAAGGACAAGTCCATGAGAAGTTTTCAAGGAAAGATCAGCCGAAGTAACCAAAACGTCTTACGCGTCACACAAATAAATATTAATTAGGTTAATTTATCGAGCGAGTGGAAACACTGCTCACTTTTCATGTGTTAGAATTATTTTCATACATGCAGCTGGTAACAGTTATTCAGGAAACATATATTCATTCGAGGATAGTTATTTCAAATTCATAGAGTTTATTAGGTATAGACTCATTTATGAATTGTTCCTAGAACCCTGTGGAAGTCAGGACCCGATACATCCAGAACTAGGATAACTTTGTCTTTTCAACTTTCGGCTTGTGTTCGTTGCTATAGACTTATTCCATTTCATCTTTGTTTTCTTTCAGCAAAGATGCCTCCTCGAAGATCACCCAGACACGCTACTCCGATAACTCCCATACCTTCTCCAAAAATCGATGCAACAACTTTGAACGCTGTAGTGGCCGAGGCTGTGGCAACAGCCATGGCACAATATCACTCCACCAGTACAGGTGGAGGCGAAGCGACTACCGATTCTACTCAAGGTAAGGTCCCTGTGTGCCAGGGAGATTTCTCCTACAAGGACTTCACCAGATGTCAACCACTGTCCTTTAAAGGGACTGAAGGAGTCATTGCCCTCCTGCAATGGTTCGAGAAAACAGAGTCGGCCTTCGAAATCTGTTTATGCCCCGAAGGAAGCAAAGTGAAGTTTGCTGCCTGCACCTTCGATAGCAAGGCCCTAACATGGTGGAACAGCCATGTTAGGTCACTGACCCTATCAGTGGCAAACTCAATAGGTTGGGAAAACCTAAAGGAGTTAATGCGGGAAGAATATTGCCCGTTAGGCGAGATTCAAAAACTGGAAGAAGAGCTGTGGGATCTCACTATGGTCGGCTCAGACATAGTGACCTACACGGACCGGTTCAGCGAACTAGCAGCTCTATGCCCCGGGATGATTACCTCGGAAAAGAAGAAGATAGAAAGATACATTTGGGGTCTGACTGCTCCGACCCAAGGAAATGTGTTATCTTCTAACACAACCACGTTCGATAGTGCTAAACGCTTGGCTCAATGACTCATCGATCATGGAGTTCGCCACACCGTAAAAGTCCCTATTCCCGAGTCATCAAGGGAAGAGGACTATAATCAAGAGTCGGAGAAAAAGAGAAAGAAGAAGCGGACAACACAAGACACCCCCCAAGAGCAACAAGCGAGTACTATGTACGCCGCTACGACTCCTACTACTTCAGCATCTGCCAGTCGTATGCTGGAAACCTTCCAAAGTGTGGTAAGTGCAACTTTCACCACACTGGAGTGTGCCGGGAAATGCAGTGTCTGAACTGCCACAAAAAGGGACACACAGTCCGTTACTGCAGGGCACCGGCTCAACCGATCTCCCAAGTCCTCGGAACTGAAGAAAACCAAGCCTGCTATGGCTGTGGTGATACTGGACACCATCAGAGGGACTGCCCGATAATCAAGAACTCAGGCGCAGATGGACGTATTCTGATGATCACCGCAGGAGAATCTACCTCGGAGTCGTCGACGAGTAGTGGTATGTTTTCAAAATAGTAATTACTTTTAAAATTAATTTATATTCATATAAGATTAATAATTGGGGATGACACTTAAAAGTAACTATAACGAACTCACATGTTTAATTAGGTCGTAATATTCAGAGAACTAAAAGATCCCTTAGAGAAGCTATTATGACTCACCATATACAACAGGGATGTGCACAATTGAGATGTTGCAGACCTAGAGTGGGCGACTCCGCTTAGGTCCCCTTTCCTTAATTGGTTGAGGATTTGAGGCAGAGATGCTCAGTTGACTACCTAAATCATCTTAAGTATTCACAACTTGTATATGACGGGCGATGGTAGTGGTACCATGGGGGATCATAGTATAAAAGTATTATTTCAGTTAGTAAAGCACTTTTATTTGTATGTATGCGCACATAGCGGTACGATACATAGGAGTGTTAATTTCAAAATAGAAAACAGGAAACTCGAGATCAATTACAAGGAGTACATTGTTAAACATACTAGGAGTACGGTACTAAGCATACCAGGGATACATCATCGCTCATCAGATGTTTCTTTCATTTGACCAAAACTTTGTTCGGTATAGAGTCCGTTTTTTTCCTTTCGTCATGAGTTGGCGTGGTCCTCACCATACCGAGTTCATATGTTTCTATCGCCTCAACCGGCAAGTTCTCGAATGTTTCGTCATTCGTATAAAAGGTCCGACCTAAACCTAAACTTTATCTTTCGCATTCCAAACCCCGAAGTACTCATGCGAAGAGTACTTTATTCACTGAAGTATTATCGTCAGATATCCGCAGACCGTCACGGCATACCACTCGTCCAGCAGACCAAGTTCTAGCACAGAGGCTAAGGACGAATACAGCCCGCCTATGATTATTTAGTGTATATGAGAGGGTGGTATATGAGTATGATTACGCAGATCTAGTATATGTGTTTCCGCCCTATCTCCTGTTCTCCGTTTAGTTGTGGACCTAGAACGGAATCGCACATCCGACAGTCCTACTAATCCTAATTATATACGGCTTGTATACACTACGTAATGATAGATGGACCAAGTATGAATCCTATCAAGAACACTAGGGCAAGTTTCCAGGTCTACGAGTGAGTATTCCGCAAATAAGAGGAGCGCAACCCCAGTAGTAATGCTAAGAGAGATAATTTCGGGACGAAATTCATTCTAACGGGGGCATGATGTGACAACCCAAAAATTTCCACTTCAATAGAAACCAAGTCTGTTGCTGTTAACTTTCAAACTTGTGGGATAAGTTTGAGCAATTCAGTATTTACACTTAAGGAAATATCAGGAGAGAGGTTGCACTTGGGTTTTGTGCAACTCCGTTATTCCAAAACTCTATGATATTAGATTTCATTCCAGGAATAAAATATTTTTTGCCAAAAATCTCAGGACTATATATAGAATTCAGAAGCAAATTACTCATTAGTTACAATTCCAACTAGAGAAAAGCCAAATTCTCTCTCAAGGACCTTCGGACTTTTGTTCCAGAATGTGAGTACTTCTATCTAGTGTTGTTTTAAAGCTTTATATATGCTTAATACACTAGAAATCATAGGAAAACATCAAGATCTGTGAGTTTACCGCCCAAGAACACCTTGGGGAGTAAACTCCATTTCAAGGGCCAAAGTGTGCCCAATGACCCCTAGACCTTGGAAACCAAACATGGGACAAACCTTGACATGTTTAGGCATCAAAAGCAATTAAAATCAAGGACCAAAAGTGAGTTCACGCCCAAGGAAGTTCTTGGGCCGTGAACTCCATTTTAGGGTGCCAAAATGCCCTAAATGCCTTCCATAGCCCAAGAGACATCCATAGAACTTTACCTAGATGTGTTTAGGACCCAAAACAACCAAAATATCATCTTCCATAAGTGTTTACGGCCGCAAACACATGACCAAATGGTCCATTGGCCGTAAACTCAAAATAGAGGTGTTTTGATGCCACAAACACTTCCAAGGGCTTAGGCATGAATTTAGAATGCTTCTTTATGACCTTTAGGACCCTCATAGGAATACTTGGCCACGAGTTTACGTTTGTAAACTCATTTGGGCCGTAAACACCCCAAAAGTGCCAAAAGATGTGGTCTTTCTCATCCTAGGTAAAAGCTAATGTCCCTAAATCACCCCTAGACTTCAAACTTGCACTAACCCATGAGTAACCATGATTTTACGGCCGTAAACTCCCTTAGGCCATGAACTCATGGTAGTAAACTCATATAAGATCCTTTATACCCTCATAGGTTGAATCACATGTGATTCCAACACTTGGTTAAGGTGTTTCCTAGTCCCGGAAGGTGTTTCCTTTCATATAGTTGTTGTAAACACTATATTTATGTCAATATGTGTCCTTATATGTCATTTAGGACTTATTGTGTCTCGGAACTTCATTCGTGGAACTTCTCATCCGTACGCGCATAATCGTTTAAATCACCAACATCAGGTGAGTTCATAGCCCGTAATGAATCTTTTAACTATTTTAATTGTTTTTAGGGGGGATACAAGTTGAACACAATGACAATTGTGTAATTATTTGTTGTTAATCATTCTTTCAAAATGTTACTTATGTTATTTATAAGTTGTTACAACATTTCAAAACTCTTCTAAAAGGTTATGTTACTTTATGGTTATACAAAACTCCATTTTAAAGTATAAGCATAACTTTGTAGATAAATGAGTCTTTTCAGTAGCAGTCCACTTATAGCATTAGTAAACTATTATAGGTATAGTTAGGAGAATGCTATTCATTACTTCTAGTACAATGAAGCACACACAGTACACACAGAACAGAACTGAACAGAACTGAACAGAACAATACCAGAACAGAACATAACAAACAAGTAAATTTGCTATAGCATGATAACACGCAGACAGGAACTATCTTTAATTTGGATAACGTGGCCTAGCAACTCGTTGCGAAAGTCAACCTTGATTCCCATAATCTCTCGTAGGGAGAACGTTTAGTATGGGAATTTCTTATCACATTATGACCTTAATAAAACACATATGTTTTTAGGATGTTAGTACCTCCGTATGTCATCATAAACGACATCAGGGTACTCATTTCTCCCATTACATTCACAAAAGTGTTGGTAACACTTGAAGGTTGATCTATTCTCTAATCGAGGTAGGTTATAAACTAGGGAGAATGTACTTTAGAGTTGACAAAGGAACACTAGAGTCTTGGTAGAATACTACTTTCAAAACAGTAGGGTCTTGGTAGAATACTGCTTTCAAAACAATCGAGTCTTGGTAGAAGGCTACTTTTAAAAGTTAGGACCATGATGCTAACCTTATGATTCTGTAATGTATACACTATAGGATACATATATGTTAAAGTAGATGCCGACAGCTAATAGGATGTGTGTTCTTCGCTGTACATCTTGTTCCCGTTAGATGTAGGCTTACACCGAGGTCACCCAATCTATTATCTACCTGAATCTATATATATTTGTGCTTAGTATACATTAAGTCGTCATAAAGGTACCAGGTATGGATCAAGTCATAGGACACAGAGTCAATGCACAGTTTTTCCAGTACAAAACTTTCGTTTCAAAGTCAGTAATTTTGGATATACAAAACTAGTGATTTCCCAGTTAAGGGCTTAATCCATTTTATTAAGCCAATACAGTTTTAAAGACTTTAAGTGAGTTAACTCTATAATACCTTAGTTTATACACCATGTTTATATATAAGACTAATATCCGACAGCTAATAGGATGTGTGTTCTTCGCTGTACGTCCTATTCCCGTTGGATGTGGATTTACACCGAGGTCACCCAATCTATTATCTACCCGATACCAAATTATATATAGCAGTATACACAAAGCTATTATAAAAGTAATCACCATAGTCAATGTTTTATTATAAGAAATATAGGTTTTCTTAAAAGGAACTCTCCATTAGACATAAAGGAACCATTACAAATAACTCCATGAGTAACAAGTGAATACACCATGGTTACATATGACAACGATCTAACAACCAATGGAATGTGTGCTATCCGCCTTACTCACTGTACCCCGTTGGGTTGTAAGTTGAGGGCAGATGCGCACACTCGATTGTTTGTTTACTCCAAGTATATATAACTTGTACCCACTTAGTACGCATAGAAAGGCTTGTAGTTTCATTTTACTTAACTTCCATTAATGTAGGAAATATAGGATTTTCTCTTCTAGAGGAACAGGCGATCATTTCAAAACAGAACTTACAACTTACATCACTTTTACATATATTTTTTTCCACATTTTACAGCTTACTCACATCACTAAAATCTTATGAACTCACCAGCTTAATTGCTGATCAACTCTTTCAAATAACTTGCATTCTCAGGAGACTATTAGACAGGTGCTCGTGCTGGGACTTCAGAAGATGGAGCATTGTAGCTTCAAGTCTTGTTTTGTTATTTGTTTATGACTTCTATGTTTTGTGAACACATACATTGTAAACACTTTCTTTCTATATGAAATGGTTGTTCATTACTTGCTTACCATATACATATCTCGTGATACTTTACATGACGTCCTCCACCCCCGAATGTTTCCGTTGTTCCGGTTTTGGGGTGTGACAAAAAGGACCATGCACCATCGGGTCAAGTACATACCAAAATAGTTATGGACTTAGACACTAATCCAATGGTCACCCACTTGGATATGTCTAATAAGTATTATGCATATGAATTTAGATCTTGATCCATAATCGTTGCTTTCAAAAGCCGCTGTCAACTCTAATCTTATCAGATACGCGTCCTTTAGATAAGGGATCATATATTCCTCCATTCTAGATATCGTATAGACTAAGACATGGATTTAAATCATTCTCTCTATCTATGTGTTGTTTCCCGATTTCCGATTGACGACGACTGACAACTGACTACAAGTGAACACATCAACTTAGTCCCAGCTTGGCGAAGCGCTTAGGTGTCATCACGAAATCATCGAGGGGCCCACAGATATCGCTTTTATCCCACTTTGGGTGAAAGGAATGGATAAACTTTGATTCAATGCTCGTTAGCACTCATTCACCGAATCACACACAACAATATGTTTTATCACACATAGTTACTGGTGTGTTTACATATTATCAATGTGCAACCGATTTGTGTCACACCCCAAAACCAAGAACGGTGGAAACGTGTGAAATTCACTGTAACTGTTCTAACTTCTATTGGCTTGATATTGTTTGTTTAGAATGGAAATTTCGGGTTGTCACAATTTGAAAGATACAACTCACACATCTCGGTTTCAAGAATATAAGATATTATCGTCTCACCAATCACTCGTGATAAAATCCATGAAGAAATCCAAGTGAGCGTGGGTTTATTCCAATACTCTAACCTTATAGCAGTACTAATGAACCCTGCAGCAAACTTTTGCTATGTCTAAAACACTTTAGACAATCTACAGTCAGATTGATGACAGTCTTCTTTCATACCTACTTCCAAAATATGAGCGACTATGGAGGGTTTGAATAATCTTACTATTCGGGAAGTCAAAATATGCTAAGTGAAACACAAGAATAATAATAATCCTATATGGCCCCAAACTTTTGAGTATAAATAAAACACCCTTTCATTCAATCACCATATTGATTACACATTATTTTTTGTTTCGGGTAATCAACTTCTTACTTGAATTATAACAACAATTGTCCCATGCTCTTATCATGCACACTATGTTTTCCTATGGTCCTTACTTTGTGAAATACTATAATTGAATAACATTTTCAATCACACTCATTTCACAATTCCTAATCCATTAGTGTAAGAATAAAAAATTCTCTCCACTACTAGAATATGTTAGATTCTAACATTTTATGCAACAGTCATTTCGTAATGTCACGGCACAAAAGTCACCAAGACTCGGCCTACGAATTTACAAAATGCTCTATCGAAGATTGTTACAAGACAATTCCATAGTCATGAATTCTCATATTCAAAGTACATTCCTTTGAACATCCTTCTTGCATAAAAGTTTCTAATCTAGACATTTATTCTCGATATCCAACTCCCAATATGGAAACATTTCCATATTTTCCATATGACAACTCATTCTAAATAGAATCTTATCTATTCATAATAATGTCAATATGGTCCATCCATGACTATACTTTCAACTGTCCACAAGCGACCAATCCTTGGCGAACCTTAGATTTCCTTGGCAGTTGTTTAAATATTTTAGTCAAAATCGGCTATATTTCCTTTTTCCCTCTAAATGCCCTAGGCATTTGGAAAATTTTAGAACGGTCGAATATTACAGCATATGCAATCGATCCTATACCCGAAACGTATGGGATATGATTCGTAGCGAAAAAGTGATACTTTACCATTTTCTTGCTATAATAGTTCTATTTGCAGTGTTCTCAAAATTCGAACTATGAAAAGGGATGTCGTAATCATAATCGAACTTTGAGAATGCAAATAATAAATATACCCTTGACTAAATTCAATTAAAATTTCTCGATCTAAGCTTTTAGATTGGAAACGAAGTATAACATTCTCTCCCTTAATTATAGCAAAACAACTTTTCTACCCCTGCAACTTTGCAAAGTGAAACTTTTGTTTTTCTATAATTAATATTGCCAACTTGCTATACTTAAATAATAATCATGCTCCCACTAACATGATGATTATATTAATTCCAACATAACATTTATGCTCCCACTAGCTTTGACGCGTATTTAGGAACCAACTAAACTTCTAAGAATCAATAGTTATTGACTTCCAAAGTTCATTGTTTCTAATATGATATGTTTCGATAAGCCTTTATCTAAGCTTCTCAAAATCACACACCATTCCTTAGACAGCTCATATGTGTGTCTAAACTAATTCAGACCTTATTTTACTAAGTCCTAAATGTTCAAAATAATTACCAAATCTCACAATTGAAACTATGAAAAGGGATGACGTAATCATAATCGAATTTGAGAATGCAATTTACATAATCGCTATCTCCTTAAAATCTCTCTTAGTGAAAGCGTTTCATCACAATCATTTTCATGAAGGAGAGAAACCTTATGAAACTTAGATTTTATGGTGTATGTGTTCCTATCCATAATCGAAAGATAATGTTTGTGACAAATTCAAACTCTTATGTGTAACATCCCGGAATCGCAAGAGTAGAGTTGAAGGGCTGAAAGTGTAAGTTTTAGAGGGTGACTCGGCGAGTCCATGGATAGACTCGGCGAGTCCGGTCGCGGTTATGGTCGCGTGCCGAGTGGCCTACTCGGCGAGTCCAAGTATGGACTCGGCGAGTAGGTGCTGTATGAGGAAAACCCTAATTTCCGGGGTTGAGCCCTATATAAAGAACCTTACACCCCTCCACAGCCTCCCTTGTTCCCCCCTTGAGTTCCAGAGGCCCTAAGTTCGTGGAGAAATCTTTTGTGGAGCAAGTTAAGGCTTGGAGAGGTGTTGATTGAAGAAATCTTGAAGGAGAAGTGGTTTGGATCAAAGGGCTTTGCTTGGATTCGTGTTTAGCTGTTATTGAGGCATCTGTTGGAGGTAATATCTTCGTCCTTAAGCTGTGCATTCCTAGTTTCATCATTTGGGGTTATGTGGGATGCTTGGTTGTGTGACATTTTGGTGTTGGAGGATGGATCTGAGGTTGCTACCTCAGATCTGGAATGGAGAAGTCATTGAGTGCATTAAAGTCCCAACCTTTGTGCTATGAATGAAGCTATCATGTCCCAAACCTTGGTTTTAAGGTGGAAATGGCCTAGAACTCGTTTGATTCACGTAAAGGTTGCTACTTTACGTGATGGTTGGATTGTAGGAGGTTGGATCTATGTTTTGGATCAATTGCATGGCCTGAGATGCTTCTGTATGGATTCAGACTGGTGGAACTCGACGAGTTGGAAGAACAACTCGGCGAGTAGGTTGAAGATGGCCATGAACTCGACGAGTTGGAAGAACAACTCGGCGAGTAGGTTGAAGATGGCCTTGGACTCGACGAGTTCAGTTGGACTCGGCGAGTCTTGTCGAGGAAGTCCCAATATTTCTGGTTGAGTCGATGAATCGGTGAGTCGAGGGACGACTCGGTGAATTGGGTGCGAGTGGACTCAGAGTTGTTGCACTCGACGAGTCTTGGGGTGACTCGGCGAGTAGGGTCGCTAAGTGAGGGAAGTTCTGAGTATAAGGACTCGGCGAGTCATCGGGTTGACTCGGCGAGTAGGGTCTGTCAGGGGTTGACTTTGTCCTGTCCAGGGTTGACCAGTTGTCTTCCAGGGGTATTTTGGTAATCATGGGAGTTTATTGGGTTATTGTTTGATGTTCAGTGGAGGAGTTGTGTCAGAGTTCGGAGCAGCGGGATCTTATCTTTTCAGCCGTCAGTTCGAGGTGAGTTATCCTCACTATATCAACAGGGTCTAAGGCACCAAGACCGGCCCTTTATTGTATTGAGATTCAGTTACGTTTATCATGTTAGTGCTGGTTGTGTCTGCATCCTGGTAGTTAGGATGGTACATGCTAGGGGACCTTGTAAAGGTCAGTTCTCGATATGCTGAGTAATGCTATGCTAGTGATCGGATAGGGCGGTAGCCCGGTTAGGGTAATGATATGCTATGTGATCTGTTTACTCGGTTTGTTGATTATGACTGTTATATGACTGTATGTTTTGTGCACATGGTTGTTTGGACTAGAGATGGGTTGAGGCGGGTCCTGCTTTGTGCTGTAGGCCAAGATACCCAGGGCGGACCGGTTGTTCCGAAGGCCCAGCGAGCGGTCCGGATAGGCTGTAGGCCCCACGAGGGCGGACCAGACGTGCCGAGGCTCGGAGAGTGGACCAGGATGACTGAAGGCCCGATGCGGGCGGACCAGTCACACTGTAGACTCGGAGAGTGGACCAGGTGGGTTGAAGGCCGAATGCGGGCGGACCAACCCCACTGTAGACTCGGAGGACATGACTAGACCCGGAGGATGGATCCGACGGACTGAAGGCCTGATAAGGCGGACCAGTCACGATAGACCCGATATGCATGATTGTTCTATGATCTGTTTTGTTATGTATGATTTATATGTTTTGGACCGGAAGGTCACGGCCTGGAAAGGCGTATGCGTGGTTGGTATTTTGGGGGTATCTCACTAAGCTTTCGGGCTTACAGTTGTGGTTTAATGTTTTTCAGGTTCTTCAGGAGACTGTGGCAAGGCGAAGGCGCGATCGTACCGTTCCTCATGATTTTGTAACAACGAGATTCTGGGAATACTTAAATGAATTGTATTGAAAACCTTTTTGTGAACATTTTAATGAAAATCGGGTTGCTTTGAAAATTTTAAATTGGTTGTGTTTTTCGGATGTTACATTATGCATAGAACTTGTTCATTCTTAATTTCTTGCCATCAAGGGTCCCATCATTGCTTCCAAGTTATTTAGCAGCTCACCTATGTCAGTCAATGTACTTTCATTCAACAAGGTGCTTGCCTTATGCAGTCTACTCAGAACACGTAGAACTCATATGCATAATTACTCAACAGGATTGGCACAGAAATAGAATTTTGTTAGCACGATAGGTTACAATCCTTAAGTCGTGTGCTAGTGTTTAATAGGTTTACTCTTGATTAGTTCTCAAAACTTTATCAAGATCATTTAGACTCCCACTAACCTCTTGACATATAAGATTATCTTACCAAGAAACATTTCTTGATAAACAAATATCCAAGAGTTAGTGTGTGTCTATATCAAGACAACGCATTACACACATTTGGTCTTAGTTGGTCTTTGTCTTTTCCAAGACATCACAACTTACCAATTTCAAACGTGCAAGTAAGAAAAACAATTTTCTACTTCACATTTGATGAGTGTGTGTCACTCAATTCACAATCTTGGAGTACGATTCTAAGAATTGAGTTTTGGAACGAGGTATGACTCATCCTTTTGATTTAACCATTTCAACAATTTTCGATTCTTCTTCTTAGTAATACTAGTGCACTAAGATGTCCTTAGAGGATCGGTTGTGATATGGTTCTTAATCATTAAGATGATCATTGAATATGATACAAAAGTACTCTCCCATCTTCTTAGATTGGAGAATCTTTTATCTTTCTGCCTTCATTGAATCTTCTTATTCGTTCTGCTATTCATTGAAACTTTTCAATGATTCATAATTACACTTAATCTTGTAAGTATAACCACATTTACTAGACTTTTAGTAAATTATGACGAATAGTCTTATTGTTATTTGTGGTGGACTTGACTAGTGCACAACATTTTGTTCTATTCCTTTACTCCTTCACTTGACTCACGTACTTGTGTGATCAAGGAATTAGTCTTCATTTCCTAAGTACCAAGATTTCCATACATCACATGATTCAAATCATATGATTCCAAGTTTATGTCCAATTGAAACTTGGGTGATGGGAATCTTTCCTTACTTAGAAATTTTTTGACACTACCATAAATAACATAACTAAGAAGCACATCTATTTATAGAAGTACACAAACATCAATTTTTCACAACGATTTCATTGCAAGGATATATATAAATAAAATAAATCAAAAAATTATTTTATTCAAAAAAGCAGCGGAAAACATGTCCTTACAATGCAAAATCGATTGAAAAACTATGTAATCAAATATTCCTAACGACTCTATCATAACTTTCTATGCTCAAAATCTGATCTTCGAATCCATGCGATCGTGATCCATTTCTTCGTGATCAGACTCATCTTGCTCTTCCGTCAAGCTTCCTCTCTTTTCACTGTTCCTGAAGTAGATCCATATGTCTTGACTCTCCCATCTCTTAGATCTCTTAGGTAGACAGGGCAGCTTCGTCTCTAATGCCCCTTCTCTTGGCAATAAAAGCAAATCGACTCTTTTGGAACAACACACAGAACTACTTCAGACTTTGCCTTGCTCTTATGAACAAAATTTTCGACCATGGCATGCCTTTCGTTGCCATTGCCTATGTCCATAGAGGTCTGGAAGGCAGATTCACCAATCAACTTTACTTTTTTCAGTGCGCCAAATCATTGTTGATTCAACAACAATCATCATATAGGTGAGATCGATGAGGGTCACGTCGTGGTTCATCATATAGTACTCTCTTACGAACTCACTATATTAGTCAGGAAGCGACTGAAGAACCCAGTCAGCAGCCAGCTCCTCTCAGACAACGGATCCCAACATTCTTAACCTATCAATGTGTGACTTCATCTCTAAGACTTGTGCACACACTAACTTTCCTTCTTCAGGTTTACTAAGGGCTTGAGCGAGCTTGAACTTTTCAAGCCTTTTAACTTGTGGGTTAGGGAGAACAATAAGAGGAGGTGGAGGAAGTGAAGCATGATCTCTTGTTCCTCGATCGAATTATGGAATATCATCTTCATATGGAAGGCTTGTTCCATGTGATTTGGGAAGACCATAGTCGTCATACTTTGACATCTACAAAACGGGAGAAAAAATTCAAGTTAGTTGATTGATTGAGTCCTTAATAAATCACCCAAATGAGATATTAAGGCTAGGACCCAACACAATAATCCACAACTTGGGAGAGGGATGTCGTAACCCAAATTGCAGAACATTTGAAGGTAAGTGAATGACGATTCACTAATTTTCCACCATGAAAAACGAAAAAAAAAAGATTAAGTTTTAAATGTATTGAAAACTCCTAGATCCATTAAGATTCATTAAGCCTTTCAATGGCATGTTTAAATCTCGATATGCCCCTCGATTTGTGACTGGGATGCCGAAGATCACAAAACAGGGTGTGAATAATCATGCAAATATACATGGTGCCCCCAATGTTACAGTCACCTATTCAATGTGCCGGTTAACCACAAACGCTCCACCGAACTACGACAAACATTGAGTCACCCTTTGCTACCTTTGCTTAGAACCAGTTAGTGGGCCGGTTAACCACACACGCTCCATTAACGTCCTCGCAAGGGTACAAAGTGTAATTTCATGGAATTGCATCAATTCACTTTTACCCAAAGTAACTAGGATTGAGAATTTTGTAAAAACATTTAGTTACTTTATACTTCATTATACTTTTAATGGAAAGGGTTTGGCCTATCCTACCCATTCGGCTAACGACCCTCCACCAATCAAGGAAGCGGTGGGTGAGAGTGGACACCCATTAAACGGCCATTTTATAGGCCATAACTGTAATGTCCAAAAACTTCAACCAATTTAAACTTTTTAAAAACAACCCAATTTCATTAATTTATTACAAAAAGGTTTTCAATACGACTATTATCAGATTATTTCCCAAAACCACATCATTAACACATAGAACATGAGGAGCGGTATGATCACACCTTTGCCTTGCCACGGTCTCCTAAAGTACCTGAAACATTAAACCACAACTGTAAGCCCGAAAGCTTAGTGAGATACCCCCAAAATACCAACCACATATACCATACACATAACATATCATACATAAACAGAACAGCCGTGCACTTCGAGTCTACTGTGTGACTGGTCCGCCGCACCGGGCCTCCAGTCCACCTGGTCCACCCTCCGAGTCTAGTCATATACATCGATTCTGCAATATGGTTGGTTCGCCCGCACCGGGCCTTCAACCCACCTAGTCCACTCTCTGAGTCTACAGTATGACTGGTCCACCCGCACCGGGCCTTCAGTCGGCTTGGTCCACTCTCCGAGCCTCGGCACGTCTGGTTCGCCCTCGCAGAGCCTACAACCTATCCGAACCGCTCGCTGGGCCTTCGGAATATCCGGTCCGCCCTTGGTATATTGGCTTACAGCACAAAGCAGGACACGCCTCAACCCAACCCCAGTCAATCGACCATGTGCATATAAACATATAATCAACTAATCACCAATCAACCGATCTAGCAGATCACATACATAGCATACTCTAACCAGGATACCTACCTAACCGGTCACTAACATAGCATCATCCTATAATCTATGATTCCGACCTTCACCAGGTCTCTAACATATACCATCCTAACTACCAGGATGCGAACATATAGCAAAGCAATAACATAACAACTACCCAGATTTCCATCCAATAAAGGGTCGGCCTTGATACCTTAGACCCTGTCAATATAGTGAGGATAACTCACCTCGCAACTGCTGACTGCAAAGATAAGATCATGCTGCTCCCACCTCCGATACGAACTCCACCACTGATCAATACAAAAAGACTAAACTCAATAAATACCAATAATTACCAAAATACCCCTGGAAGTCAACTGGTCAACTCTTGGTCAAAGTCAAAGTCGTCAATCAAAGTCAAACTTCCTGACTGACTCTACTCGCCGAGTCATCCCGCTGACTCGTCAAGTCCCTATGCTCTGAAAACTCCCATATCGCGACCCAACTCGCCGAGTCGCCCTAAGACTCGCCGAGTCCCACGAACTCTGAGTCCCTTCATGCTCAACTTACCGAGTCATCCTTCGACTCACCGATTCACGACTTAACCAGAGAAGGTTATGATTTCTCAACCAGACTCACCGAGTCCAAGAACAGACTCGTCAAGTCCAAGGCAACATTCAACAGAGTCGCCGAGTTGTTCTTCCAACTCGTCGAGTTCCTGCCTATCTTCATCCAACTTGTCGAGTCCACCGACGCGACTCGTCGAGTATCTCCAGCTCTTAACCCATGCAGTGGATTTTTAAGCCATGTTGGGGCTCAAATCCATAGATCTATACTTCTACCAGCTATCCCTCTTGTAAAGTTGCAAAATTTACGTGATAACAAGAAGATATAAACTCAACACACACTAGGGCTTGGGTTTTAGAAAAAAGAGGCTTCACCAATCATCCAAGGAATGAAACTTTATGAACTTAGGACTCAAAAGAGGTTCGGATCTGAAGTTTCAGCTTCAGATCTAGCTTCTCTAACAATTCCCTTAACCAAGGAAAACCCTAGCCTCCACATATGAATGATTCTAGAAGAAAAGGTCAAGGTAGCAGCTTAATACCTCACAAATGTGTCCCAAACTGGAGTGGGTTCTGGATCCACACGAAATCCTTGATTGTTGCCTCTTGCTCTTCAAGTGTCCTCCACCAAATTCACTTCTCAAGGCTCCAAACACTCTCCAAGCTCTCACTCACGGCTATTAGGGTTTCTGGGACTCAAAGGGAATGTAAAGAGGCTGAAGAGAGGGTATTATGTTCTTTATATATAGCACAAACTACGGATTAGGTTTTTTCTCATTCCATCACCAACTCGCCGAGTTGGTCACTTAACGTGTGACCAGAATCGCGACTCGACTCGCCGAGTCTATCCATCGACTCGTCGAGTCGGCCCTCCTTATTTACACTAAGAACCCTGAACTTACACTTCTGAACTCGGGGTGTTACAATTCTCCCCCACTTAAATTAGGCTTCGTCCTTGAAGCATGCTGCAACACACAATTCCCGATGATACTCCCACAATGCACCTCCTGGTATCGACCGACCCAGGTTCCTCTGATCGCTGTTATCGAACCTCTATAAAGTCCAACTCTTCTCTCCCAGAGTTACGACAACTGATTCAAGCCGGCCACCGGCTTCTTTCTCCAATAACAACCCTCATTAACCAATAATCACCCGATGATACTTTCATCACCCCAAATCACAACAATCACTTGCCCCTTACAAAGCTAGACATCACCCTGGACCACCAGGTCCTGACCCGATACCAAGCTGCTACCCCTTTACTCAGCTGGCATATCCTTTATCGAATTCACTTCTAGGACTTATCCCGCTTTCCTTTTCCTAATCCAACTTGTTTCTTTCCGAGCTGATAGGATGGCACATCCTTCAGCTCCTAAGCAACTCTCATGAGCTCTCCCTTGCAATCACATACACATGCTAAATCTGCTCTAACATCCTTGGGGTGGAAAACCCGACACACTGACGATACCTCCAGACATCCATGGAATGAATTACTACTACATAAATCACCTCCTGATCACACCTATAAAGAACACCAAGGCTCCCTCCATGCATCCCCTTCCGAACTCCTCTGGTTCTACACTACCAAAAATCATTCTGCAACCTTAACAGACTCTCCATACCACTAGTACAATCCCAATACTTGCTACCAATAGTTGAAGCATTGACAATAACCCGCATACTCCACTTCCTCCTCTTTTGGAGTACTTACGCTCCTTCTGGAGATACAAGTCTTTCTTTTCCTGGAAATCCACTCAACAACCCTTACCGCACCTGCACGTGCCACTGAGCTACACTTCACTCTACATTATCCATGTAGAGCAACTGCTATTATCGAACTTCCATATACTCTGAATCTGCTTGCAAGGACTCTCAGGTCCATGCACTGCTTTCCACTAACATCATCAATGCTTGGTGCCAGACCATACCAATTATCATCCCCTGGTGATGCTTTTTCCTCATTCTCCTCGTACCGATCCACTAACACATATAGAGTCTTCAGCATGACTAGACCGCCTTACCAGGCCTTCAGTCTATCTGGACCACTCTCGGAACCTTCAGCAGGTCTGGACCGCCTCTCCGGGCCTTCAGCTTGTCTGGACCACTCTCAGAACCTTCAACAGGTCTGGACCGCTCTCCGGGCCTTCAACCTGTCTGGACCGTTCCCTGAGCCTTCGGCCTGACTGGTACGCCTTTCGGCCTTCAGTCTATCCGTGTCGCTCCAAAAACTGTCGTCCGCCACCCTGAACCATCCTTCCCAGGACTTTCTCTTGCACATACTGTTCTAGCCCTCTAGGGGTTCCGAACTCCCGTTCCGATCCCGGAATCCTTTCCATGGCCTAAACCCAGGCATCACATCAACCATTACTTTCTCTGAACCCATGGCCTTCTCCCTGTCCCCACTTGCTTGTCACTTACTCATACCAGCCCATCCTCTTGGCTGACTGGAACACTACTGAAACCCAAACAGCTAATTGACCTCTCACATCGTCGATCCCCCTGAGAATTTTCCAATTCTCCCCACCTAGAACACCGACTTCCAACCACCAGTGAGTTAATTGGCATAAAACACTTATCCTTGCTCAACATACTCCTCGTATCTACAAACTGGTTTCCTCTGAAACAAGCAACCTCCACAAAAATCATTTTCCGGCATCGCGCCTCACGAACTCTAAAGGAGTCCGAGTCCCCGCTGAACACTTCTCAAATCCCAATTGCTATACCTGACAATCAGACCCTACAACCAAATTCTGACTATCAATCTCTTGGGTGCTAACCGCCTACAACTCCTAGCTACTAACACTCCCAATACCAAAACCCTCGATTATACGATAAACCCAACAAAAAGACGACCGAATACCATACCATGAATTATGCAAACAAGACTAGCACATATAAAATGCTCCATAACAACCATAAGATAATAAGATATCAAGAAGGAAACATACCCGCAGCTGTATCCGGCTCTGCCCTGACCTCCTCCGCTATAAGCTGAAAAGCACGCCCTGAGCCCTCAGGGGCTCTGCTCCACCCTGACCTCCACCATAATCCTCAAAGTGGCTGATGTTGGAGCCTGCACCGGTCCTGCAGTAAGCTATAGACAGTTGGCCCTCATGTGACCAACCTGATGGCACTGATAAAAAAATCCTCATATCCTGAACTGGGGCTGACTGACGGCAATCCCTCGCATAGTGCCCTCTCTCCCGCACTTGCGGTACACACCACTAGACCTACAAACTCCGGTGTGACCATTCCCGCACTTCCCACAAGTGCGGCTGCTCTGATCTCCCAACCTAGAATCAACGATCTTGGACCGTTTCGGCGCCGGCTGCGACTACACCGGGGCCTGCCTCTGCTCTCCCTACTGCAACTCAATCTCCAACTCACGCCGCTGAGTGGCCTCCTGCAACTCCATCAAGGTCTCGCACCTCTGCGTAGACACAAACTGCCTGATGTCCTTCTTGAGCATACTCAGATATCGGGACATCTGAGCCTGCTCCAAAGGAAACTCCGGGCAAAACATTTCCCTCTCAGTGAACATCCTGGTGATCTCTGTCACTGACTCTGAATCCTACTTCAGCTCCAAGAACTCCTGAGCCAACCTCTCTCTCTCAACCCGGGGAGCATAACAAGTGCTGAACATCTCCTGAAACTGATCCCAAGAAATCGCAGCCTGCTGCGCATCCGAATATGACCCCGTAGTGAACCTCCACCAATCCTTCGCCTCGAGCCTCAACAGGTTCAGAGCACACCTCACCCTCTGATCAGCAGGACATGAACATGTGAAGAAACATTCCTCCACGTCTGACAACCATCTCATAGCAACAATCGGATCCTGAACTCCAACAAAAGTATGGGGCTTCGTGTTATCGAAGTCTCGATACTGAAAAACTCTACCGGCTCCTCCCCCTGCCGCTGCAGCCGTGGCGGCAGCCGTCTCTGTAAGAGCTGCATAGCGCTCATCAAAATACTCTACCATGGCGGTCTTGATCGACCCAAACAGTTCCGACAACTCAGTCCGAAACATAGCTACAACCTCATCATTCAGGGTCTCACGAATCCTAGCGTCCAACTCATCCGTACTCATCTGACTGATGACCTCGGGTGGCACCGATCCACCCTGATCGCCCTCTCCTGCTCCCGATCCTGACCCGGACCCACTCCCAGCATGCCTCATAACCACCATACTGAAAAACACCGTAAGACATCAGATACTTCCCTCTAACCCGGGAACCTACCCGCAACCTGACCCTAGGGGTTGTGACTTCCTTGATGCACGTATGGTTACTATGCTTTTAGTAGTACGGGCCCATACTACCTTCCACACCTATCCATATTTACATCAAGTATCACCACAACACCCTAAAGATGAATATATATAACGAGCAATCTACACTCACCCCTAGAGGAACACTAAGATTCTCGTAAAAGGAGACCCTAGGCAAGCAGGTATCATAATCAGGCAACTCTATCATACACTTCCTGAAGATCCCTAGCCTAACACTAGCATACTGTTCTAACATATCACATAATCAAATAATGTAACAACACGAAATTTCCACTTTGTACGAACATTAACTATTCAATAGAAGCTAGTCCAGTTTCAATGAATTTCAGGCTTTTTCGAATAAGTTTGTGTACATTAGGGTTTACGTTTAAGGAGATATCAGGAGAGTGGATGCTCATGGGTTTGTGAAACTTGAGCATTTCAAAACTTCATAATGTTAGAGTCCAATTCCAGATTAAAAATATTTTCTGCCAAAATATTTCAGGAGTATAAATAGATTTCTCAACTAAATTCATTAATTATTCACATTTCCAACTAGAGAAAAGCCATATTCTCTCTCACGGATCTTCGGGTTTTCATCCCAAATCGTGAGTACACTTCACTAGTTGTGTTATAATGTTTGTTTTATGCTTATTAACATAGACTACATGTCAAATATGTGAGATCCGGGAGTTTACCGCCTAAGAACGTTCTTGGGGAGTAAACTCCAAAATGAAGCATTAAGGCTATCTAGTCCCATTTCCTTGTTAGGTAACTAGCTTAGGATAATATGTATGATCATTTGAGACTAGAAAACAATCAAGAACACATAGTTTTAGGATTTTACGGCCCAAGAGTTTCTTGGACCGTAAACACCATTTTCAAGGGCTTAATGTGCCCTAATCACCCCCCTAAGGCTTTACACTTTAACCCTCAATTACTTGTAGCTAAAATGGGGACATTAACACATCAAAAACACCCCTAAAAGGGAGTTTACGGCCAAGAAATGCTCTTGGGCCGTAAACTCCAAGTAAGGGCACCAAAGTGTGCCTAGGGTTCCCCTTAGCCTTAAACAAAAGCCTAGAAATTATCCTACTTGTGCTAGAGACTTAAAAGAATTAAAACATCCATCCCATGAGAGTTTACGGCTGTAAAATCTATGGGATATGGTCTTTAGGCCGTAAACTCCTCAAAGGAGTATTATCTATGCCCTAAACTACCTAAAGGATTAAACCACCAAGCTAGGCTTATTCTAGAAATCATTTAGCACCTTAAAACACCCAAAACCACCAAGATTGGAGTTCACGGCCGTAAACTCAAGGGTTTACGACCGTAAACTCCTTGGGTGGGGTTTGTTGGGTAGTAAACTCTTATACAAGGTCCTTGAAAGCTTTAAACCCCTTTAGCCTTGTCCCATAACAACTTAGGTGCAACCATTAGGACCTATAACACCTATAAAAAGTGTTTACATGTTCCTGAGTGTCCCAACATATCTCATTAAGTTATTATTTGGCTAATTAGTTATATATATGCTCATTATATGATAACTAGGCTCGTGCGTGTGAACAAGTCTCCGTTTGCCACCTAGCACGGTATCCGACACTACAATCCAATGCACTCACCACAAGTGAGTTCATACCCCTTTAATTAACCTTTGAAATACTTTAAATGTTTTAAATATGAAGTGACAAAGAACATGGTTTGACATGCAGAATTAAAGCTTGCACAATTGAACATGGTGATTTGGGTGTTTAAGAGATATATTGAATGTATATGGTGGTACACAAAAAGGATCTAGATCTAGACTACATAAATAACACACACTTACACACTCACTTTTACATCTCTCAAGCACACCTCTACAAGTGGACAAGGCCACCTTATATAGAGGTGTTTACATGTCTCTCTCTCACTCTCTATCTCTCATGTGTCACAAGGCTAATACTCCACATGCAAGTGGGTTTTACAAAAGTCAAACATTTACAAAGTCATGAATGAATAACTTTGCACCCCAACATTCTCCCCCTCAAAGTTAGGAATGAATGACCCACTTCAAATCTTCCAAAATCAAGCACTACGTGGTTTGATCCTCAAAGGTGACACATGTCGAAACGAACTTCAATCTTCAATTCTTCCATGACTCTTCAATTTGGGCTCTAGGATGTGAGACCATACAAACCAAGCAGCAACAAATGATTAACTCCAAATAATCACCCAAAAGTTACGCATAAAAACACACCTCAAAAATCTTCAATAATACCAAACCCATTTCGAATACATCACTTCCGAACTTCCAATTGCATCATCTCGTAGGCTTTAAAAACTTCAAGATCACTTCGGTCTTCAAATCTGCGTAATATGAAAAATTCAAGTTCAAATTTCCATATAAAACTTCTCCCCCTTTTTATAATCGAAATTTGATTATAA
Source organism: Lactuca sativa (assembly GCF_002870075.4). Taxonomy (NCBI): domain Eukaryota; kingdom Viridiplantae; phylum Streptophyta; class Magnoliopsida; order Asterales; family Asteraceae; genus Lactuca; species Lactuca sativa. The sequence goes on along the minus strand of NC_056624.2, from coordinate 76,555,477 downwards.
AACTCCAAGGAAAAAGAACGTGCTCTATTCGGATTTTTTCATGTCAAAACTCCCCCTTAACATGTGGCATAAACATTGTGCTTCAATCCGAAAAATCCAAAAAATATTGAATTTTTAGCTTCGTTCACGGATCGCCTTTGACAAAATTTCTCAAAAATGGGTAGAAATTGTCAATTTCAAAATTCTGCAGTGACCCGTTGCGCCAAAAACAGCAAAATATGCGAAACACACCCCCATTTGCGAAACTGGGTAAAATGTGTAAATTCGCACAAACTGCAGGGACCAGATTTGAAAATTCTGCAATTTCAGCATTTTATGACCCCATTTGCGAAGTTGGGTATAAACTGTCAAAAATGCGAAACTACAGGTACGCTTTTTGACAATTTCTGCATGTTCTTCAAACTTGCGAAGTTGGGCTACTTGTGTTATTTCTTGAAAAGAACAGGGACCAAATGCGAAATATGTGTGTTTCTTCCCCAATTCGCATTTTACTGTAAAGTCTTTTGCATGCTTCGCATATTCATTCTTATACCCTTCGCATCCCTTCGCATTAAACAAATGCGAACTTGACTGAGAAATGCAAATGATAAATCAATTTTGAGTCACACAAATGCGAACAGTTCTTGATTTCAAATGCGAATTCACCATTTCATAACAAAATGCGAATTAACATCTTGTCTTACTTCCAAGTTGCGAACCAAAATCAACATTAAATTCTCTTCGCATTCTATAGATGCGAAATTTGATTTTATATGCGATTCCAAACGCAATCGTTTTATTATGCGAACTCAACTAAAAATTTTCACAAAATCAACATCAACAACTCCAAAATCGTGTTTTTCAAACTTTTGCAAATAGCGATTTCACAGTCCTTCTTGACTTCACATTTTTCTTCACGAATTGTCCCTCAATCATCAATCCAATTGCGAATCAAAATCAAAACTCATCTGTTCTTGCTTTATCGATTCATCGACTACAATCATACAAATGCGAACCCAATTTTTGATCTTTTCGCATCCTCCTTCAATTTCTTCATCTGTTTGTTCTTAACTTCCATCCAAATCCTGCGAATCCTTAGAAATCAAAATTAATTTTTTCGTCATCTGTTCATCAATCGATTTTCGATCCTTCGCCTTTCATTCACCAATCGATTCTTTTGCTATCAATAACAGTTCTTCCCAACCTCATCGACATCAAGAACAAATATATCGACTGCAAAATCTTCAAGGCTTCGTTCAATCAACAAACAAAAACCTTTGAAATCAAATATACGACTCCCAATTGACTTCATCCAATAACAAATTCAGTCAAACTCAAAGTCGACTTTAGCATACTCTTTGATTTTGACTTTCCTTTTTGACTTTTCATTCATCACTAATATCTGTTCTTGAATCGTTCATTATCATCATCGAATCTTAATCAAAATCAAAATCGATTTTGAGTAAATCAAAAGTCGATAAACAGACATCAGTCTTAAGAACTTGTCAAAATCGAACAATCATCAAATACAAATTTGAATCAAATACGACTAGCATTCAATCGATGATTAACAAAATAAAAATCGATTCTGAACACGATAGTCTACAAACCAACCGATCGACAAAGAGAAACACTGATTTGCTGAAAAGATTAATCATGAACTTTCATGATTTTGAGATACGATTTACAATCGTGCGAATCAAACAACTCGATTTTCAAACATTACACATACGAAAAAGAAAACGCAAGAACATCACGAATAAAAGTCGAGACAATTGCATCAGAATGCACAACTCGTCAAAGCGTCAGATGAAGAACAAAGAATGATCAATTTGTTTATCTGATTATTGATGAATAGAAACAGAGATCTCGACAAAATGGACTCAAATCATGAATAGTAACGTTGAGAATTGGATTTGGGCTCAAATGATTTATCAATGAACAGTAACTGATTTGTGATTTGGATTTACGAATTGGATCTGGGCTCAAATGATTTAATTGAATATTAATTGATATACGAAAGTTCTTGGGCTCTATGATTGAACATGAACAGTAACAAATCTTTGAATTGGGCTCACGATAAGAATCAAACGAATTTTAGATCAATGAACAGTAGACACAAATTTGATTTCGTTTTTAGTGAGAATTGATAAAAAAAATTGTTGGATCATCAATGGGGTTTTTCAAGAAAAATTTGATCCAACGAGTCAAACGATCATGAATCAAGAACGCAACGCACGAATTCAATGAAATTAAGAGAGATCATAGAGAGAAACTCACCAAAATTGTTCAAGTTGTGACAAAAATTACCAAACCGAGAATCGTTCTTCAAAAATCACCTTGATCTTGAAGACCCACTCTGATACCAATTGTAGTGACAAAGAACATGGTTTGACATGCGGAATTAAAGCTTGCGCAATTGAACATGGTGATTTGGGTGTTTAAGAGATATATTGAATGTATATGGTGTTACACAAAACGGATCTAGATCTAGACTACATAAATAACACACACTTACACACTCACTTTTACATCTCTCAAGCATACCTCTACAAGTGGACAAACCCACCTTATATAGAGGTGTTTACATGTCTCTCTCTCACTCTCTATCTCTCATGTGTCACAAGGCTAATACTCCACAAGCAAGTGGGTTTTACAAAAGTCAAACATTAATAACTTTGCACCCCAACAAAATACTTTATGGGGGAGAATATAAAGTTAAATGCTTATAGTTATTGTATCAATCACATGTGATTACATTAATCATATGTGATTAATAACTAGAAAAACAATGATTTTATCGCTGTTCAAATTGTTTATCAAACTGCTTTACTTCAAAATGTCTTACAAACTCTTTTACTTATCAAATGTTTTTATTAATCATTGTTTCACTTCTTATAAATTGCATGCCCATATATGTATAGATATATAAGTAATGTTTAAAGGGCTTAGGAAGGCCATCCGCCCTATTTCCTTTTTCTCGATTTGGATGTGGTCTGGTGGGATTTCGGGTGACCGTCCGAAGGTCGTTTCAATATTAGTTATATATCAAATACACATATATAGACATAAAAGTACTTCCATATTCATGCGTACTATACACATCACTAGTAAGTTACCATCGGGGTAACACAGGATCATACTACTACAACTTCTAGATCAATGAGTCAGTCCATTCATGAGTCTATATATTACATTACTATGAGAACATATACATTACATTACTACGAGAACATATACATCTATACTAGAAAGAGAACATATACAACTATACTAGGAGGAGAACGTATACAACTATACTAGGAGGAGAACGTATACAACTATACTAGAACGAGAAACATTACACTACATATACAAGAATACGTTAACAATTGTGATCCACTGTATCGGAGCATGACTTAAATGTCATGGCTCGAGTTGTAGCCAGAACTCTCTTGGAGGGAGAGCGTGAGTTTGCGTATAGATCTATACTGGATTGACTATCCTACACCTTGCTGCTAGCTACAGCCGGACCTGCAGGTCTGCAGCTGCCAAACGTCATTCCGTTATTACGACCATTCGTATGTCGTTGTTACCAGTCGATAGTATGGTGCAATTTATCACATTATACCTTAATATAAATCCGGTTTAAGGTAGTTAGTACAGCAGTAGTTCCTATAATACAAAACTACAGTACTACAATGATTTACCCATTACATATTTTTAGTGATTATTTCACTTAAACATTAATGTACAAACTGTATTTGTTAATTGATAATTACACTTGGGAAATTACACACTTTTACAACAAACGAGCATACAAACCAGGTAAGCCTTGTTAGAAGGCTACTTTAATAGAAAATATAGGTTTTTCTGAGAGATTCAAACTTTTACAAACACTTACATACATTTTACAAACTTACACTTGAGACACGTTCAAACGTTTTGATAACAAACATCGACACTAAAATACTTATGAACTCACCAGCTTAATGCTGATAAACTCTTTCAAAATAACTTGTATTCTCATGTCATCAGTAGACAGGTACCGATGCCAGCTTTTGAGAAGATGGAGCGCATTCAAGACTCATCTTGTTATTTTGATGTACATTATATTTTTGGTGTCTAAAACTGTACAGAACACACTTGTATTAAAATTATATATTTAATGCAATGGATGATGTTGTTTGCTTATTTACATTTACTGTGTTGTGATACTATACATGACGTCCTCCGCCCCAGAACGTTTCCGCCGTTCTTGGTTTTGGGGTTTGACAGATTGGTATCAGAGCATTGTTTATAGTGAATCAAGTATATCAACCCATAAAAGATATACTGAACTATAAACCCATTAGGGATTAAAGCACTCTGACCCAGAGTCTATACTTTAAATATTAAAATATTTAATTATGTATACTAGTCTGCATTCATACTAAAATCAGTGTCACAATGACAAGAACAAAAGTATTACGATTGTTAAATATGACAAGTAAGCTCGGGGATGTATGGTCAGTCCAGGGAATGGCATAGCCTGATCAACTATGCTGGTCCGAGGACTGATTAGCATATGCACTAGAATGGTTGTGATGTGTTAACAAGTCTAAAAACTTACCAACAATACAACAAGAAGATCAGTAGAACTTAAACTTAAAATTCTATAGGCGTATTTTGTACTACTAGTTACATGTATACTATATTCTTATACCTCTCATCTCGCGTAGATTTAAATGGCTGGATTCCAACACGGCGACCCGTACTTTCCAAATGAAGGCAATGTCGGGTGGATCGAAGAAGAGCCCGAAGATGAGCATCCAATCCCTTTGGATGATCACCTCGCAGAAGGCTTTTCTGATGGATTCGACTCCGAGCCTAAAGTCAACAACCTACCGCTAGTAGGTCAAGCCCCGAACAACAACCCCCGACCAGCTTTTCCAGGTCCTACTCCCTTGTGGGCGACCAACTTGAATCGCTGGAGTGACGAACAGGCTCAACCCTTACCATACTTTGGGGACCGAAGCTTTTACAACGTTAGTGAAGGTGGTTCTGCTGACCGAGCTCTGCCCGTCATTATCCGCAGAATAGCTCGTAATGTTGAGCAACGTCGAGCAGCCATCGACCGGGTCATGGAGATTGATGCCAACTCAGGTGTCAACACAGTCCGCATCCGCCGTCTTGAAGAAGACATGGAACGGACCCGGAGAACCAATGAAACCCTGCAGCAACAGCTGGCTGCCTCCCGAGCTGAAGTCTTGGAACTTCGAGCCCGTCAGAGGGCTCAAGAGCGACACCTTCAAGAGGTGTTTTGTCAAGTGTCAGACCTCAGGGCTCGCCCGAGGAGTTCCCATCGCCGTTAGATGATGTCTAGTACATCTCTGTCTTTTGTTAAGGAATAGCCTTTAACATCTGTGCTCTACGTAGCACTTGTCTGTAAAATATTCCTAACTTTCAGTACTCTAATTAGGAATCTAAACACTGTCAAACTTTTCTGTATGGTATGATGTAAGACCTACTAATAGGTCGATTTTCCCTGAACGTATTACATCAGTAATACCAGTATTATTGACATCTATCGAATCTGTGGGAAAAATCTGTACATTTGTGTTTCCTACTAATATTCTTTGTTGTGATCTCAAACACTCATTCAACTGTTGGGCTATGGTTAGTTAGTCCATGTGTCACGCTCACCTTACTTACAAATTGATTCTTACCATTTTCTTATCTTTATAAACTTATAGTTGAAAGATGCCTCCTCCCAAATCTCCCAGGAATAACCCTGCACCTCCATCGCCTCCTCCGCCTCCGGTCATCGATACTGCAGCCCTGAATGATGCCGTAGCTGCAGCAGTGGCAACTGCCATGCCTCAGTATCACTCATCTGATGCCAGCAGAGGTGGAACCCATGTTGAATCAATTCTGGTTGAAACCCCTGTGCGCGCGAGAGAGTGCTCCTACAAGGATTTCAACAATTGCAAGCCGAAGCGTTTCCATGGCACCCGCGGAGTCATTGCTCTCTCGCAATGGTTCGAGAAGACTGAATCAGTCTTCGAAATCTGTTCATGCTCTGCTGTGAGCAAATTCAAATATACCGCATGCACCTTTGAGGGAAAACCCTTGACGTGGTGGAACGGCCACGTTAAAGCTCTAACCCTCGTCGTAGCCAACGACATGGGCTGGGAAACAATCAAAGACCTCATGATTGAGGAATACTGCCCGAGGGGCGAAGTCCAGAAATTGGAGTAGGAACTTTGGAACCTGACTATGAAGGGCACCAACGTGGTCGCTTATACTGCCCGATTCAGCGAACTGGTGGCCCTCTGCCCCAATATGGTTCCCACTGAGGGGAAAAAGATCGAAAGGTACATATGGGCGCTAGTGCCTCCGTATCAGGGGAATGTCCTAGCATCAAAACCTGCTACCTTCGACAGTGCCAAGCGACTGGCACAGCGACTCATTGACCATGGAGTCAAAACCCCTGCAACAACAACCACCCTAACCATCCTGGAACCCTCCAAACCCGCTGACACTAAGCGGAAATTCTGGGACGAAAGGAAGAAGTAGCAAGCTGCCAAAAAGCAGCAAATTGTGGCAGTGCATGCCGCGGTAACCCCTGCTGCTGCTACTGCTCTGGGGAAGCAGTATGCTGGAAGTTTGCCTAAGTGCAACAAATGCAGCTTCCACCACAATAGCCCCTGCCGTGAAATGCAGTGCTCTAACTGCAACTGGAAAGGACACACCGTCCGTTTCTGTAAGTTCCCGGCACAACCGATCACCCAAGTCCCCGGCTCTGGCGCGAGCCCGACCTGCTATGGATGTGGCGAAGCAGGCCACTTTAGAAGGGACTGTCCCAAAGCGAAGAATGTTGGTGGAGCAGGGAGGGTACTAGCTATAGGACACGGGGAAGCAGTTGTCGACCCGACAGTGGTGACTGGTACGTTCCTCCTCGATAACTCTTATGCATGCATTCTGTTCGATAGTGGAGTGGAGCGAAGCTTCGTAAACAATAAATCTTCTTGCATGCTTAAACAACCACCACACGCCCTCAAAGAACAATTCACAGTAGAAATGGCTAATGGAAAAACAGAAAGTACGAATAGCATATACGTAGGTTGTACCCTAACTCTAGATAACCATTCATTCCCAATCGACCTCATTCCGGTCTCAATTAAAAGCTTCGACGTTATCATTGGCATGGATTGGTTAAGCCTTCATCGCGCCGACATCATGTGCTACGAGAAAGCAATCCGTCTAAACCTTCCGTATAACGAAACTCTTATAGTCTACGGCGACAAACCTGGTGCAAGTCTCCGTATTTTATCAAGTATTCAAGCACAGAAGTATTTGCGTAAAGAATACCACGCATTCCTTGCTCACGTCGTCGACACGAGCCTCGAAATGAAAGAACTAAAGAACATACCAGTAGTGAGCAACTTCCCCGACATTTTCCCAGAAGAGCTACCTGGATTACCTCCGCAACGACAGGTCGAGTTCAGAATCGACTTAGTCCCAGGAGCTACCCCAGTAGCCAAGTCGCCCTACCGCTTAGCACCAGCTGAGATGCAGGAACTCTCTGGTCAACTTAACGAACTGCTCAGCAAGGGCTTTATAAGGCCGAGTTTCTCACCTTGGGGAGCACCGGTTTTGTTCGTTAAGAAGAAAGACGGATCATTCCGTATGTGTATCGACTACAGAGAACTCAACAAACTGACGGTCAAAAATCGTTACCCTCTGCCTCGCATAGACGATCTATTTGACCAACTGCAAGGGGCGAACTATTTTTCCAAAATTGATCTGAGATCCGGATATCACCAGTTACGAGTACTAGAAGAGTATGTGCCGAAAACAGCCTTCCGAACTCGTTACGGACACTACGAGTTCGTGGTGATGCCATTCGGATTGACCAATGCGCCTGCAGTCTTCATAGATCTGATGAATAGAGTATGCCAACCTTACTTGGATCAGTTCGTCATCGTTTTCATTGACGACATCCTGATCTACTCCCGAAGTAAGGAAGAACATGGCGATCACCTGCGACAAGTTCTAGGGACATTACGAAAGGAGAAACTTTATGCGAAGTTCTCGAAATGTGAATTTTGGATCCGAAGAGTCGAATTCTTAGGACACGTGGTAAGCGAAGAGGGAATTCATGTGGACCCATCCAAAATTAAAGCCATTGAGAACTGGTCAGCACCCAAGACGCCTACAGAAATTCATCAATTTCTAGGTATCGCTGGCTACTACCGCAGATTCATTCAGAACTTCTCCCGAATAGCGAAACCCCTTACAACCTTGACCCAAAAAGGCGTGGCCTTTGACTAGGAAGAGAAACAAGCGAGAGCGTTCCAAACGCTCAAGCGATCCTTGTGCACCGCGCCAATACTATCCCTCCCCGAAGGGATAGAAGATTCGTAGTCTATTGCGATGCATCGAATCAAGGGCTCGGGTGTGTTCTGATGCAGCGAGGTAAGGTCATCGCCTACGCCTCGAGACAGTTGAAGACACACGAGGTTAACTACATGACCCACGATCTTGAACTGGGAGCAGTGGTGTTTGCTCTGAAGATCTGGAGACATTACTTGTACGGAACGAAAAGCACTATGTTTACCTACCACAAGACTTTACAACACATTTTCAATAAGAAGGAGCTCAACATGAGACAACGACGGTGGGTCGAGCTACTCAGTGACTACGAATGCGGTATTCGTTATCATCCGGGTAAAGCCAACGTAGTAGCAGATGCCCTAAGATGGAAGGAATATTCTGGTCGTAAACTCAAGTCATTGTCAATAACCATCCATTCGCACTTGTCTAGATAAATTCAGGCGGCCCAACTTGAAGCCATGAAACCTGAAAATGTGACGAGTGAATCCCTTAGTGGAATGGACAAGAATTTAGAAGCCAAGGGTGACGGAGCCTTATATTTCATGAACCGGATCTGGACACCGAAACACGGTGGTTTCCGAGACTTGGTCATGACCGAGGCGCACAACACTCGGTATTCCGTCCACCCAGTTTCAGATAAGATGTATCTAGATCTTAAAAAGATATATTGGTGGCCTAATATGAAAGCAGAGATTGCTACCTTCGTAAGTAAATGCCTTACTTGCGCAAAGGTTAAGGTCGAGTACCAGAAGCCCTCTGGTTTACTACAACAACCAGAGATTCCAGAATGGAAGTGGGAGCAGATCACTATGGATTTCATAACCATGTTGCCCAAGACAACGGGTGGACTTGATACCATATGGGTCATCGTCGATAGATTGACCAAGTCTGCACACTTCTGTCCTATCAAAGAATTTGACAAGATGGAGAAACTTACGAGAACATACATTAGGGAAATCGTATGGCTTCATGGTGTACCTATGTCCATTTTCTCCGATAGAGGTAGTAGGTTCACCTCCAGATTCTGGCAATCACTACAACATTCCTTAGGAACAAGGCTGGACATGAGCACAGCCTACCATCCACAGACCGACGGACAGAGTGAGAGGACCATCCAAACACTGAAAGATATGTTGCGAGCCTGGGTGATTGAAATTGGGAAGGCATGGGATACTCATTTACCCCTTGTCGAGTTTTCCTATAATAGCAGTTATCACACGAGCATCAAGGCTGCTCCATTTGAAGCCCTCTACGGCCGTAAGTGCAAATCTCCTCTGTGCTGGGCCGAGGTGGGTGATACCCAATTATCCAAGGGGCAAGCTTCCGACAGTACTCTCACCGGTCCGGAGATCATTCGGGAAACGACAGAGAAAATCTTTCAGATTCATGAACGATTGAAAGCCTCTAGAGACCGACAGAAGAGCTACGCTGATAAAAGAAGAAAACCTTTGGAATTTCAGGTGGGAGACCGAGTCGTTCTGAAAGTCTCACCCTGGAAGGGCTTGATACGCTTCGGCAAGCGTAGGAAGCTTAATCCGAGGTACATAGGGCCTTTCGAGATTCTTGAAAGAGTCGGCCCCGTAGCTTACAAACTCGACCTACCCGACGCACTTTGTAACGTACATTCTACATTCCACGTATCTAACTTGAAAAAGTGTCTGTCCGACGAGACTCTTGTAATCCCACTCGACGAGATCGAGATAAACGAGAGCCTCAACTTCCTGGAAGAACCAGTAGAGATCATGGACCGTGAGGTCAAGCAGACAAAGCAAAGCTGTATCCCTATCGTGAAGGTTTGCTGGAACGCCAAGTGATGGCCGAAATTCACTTGGGAACACGAGGATCCGATGAAACTGAAATACCCTCATCTTTTCGCTTAATTGTTTGTAACTTCTTGTTTTCTTAAATTCTAATTTCGGGACGAAATTCCTTCTAACGGGGGGAAGATGTGACAACCCGAAATTTCCACTTTGTACGAACATTAACTATTCAATAGAAGCTAGTCCAGTTTCAATTAATTTCAGGCTTTTCTGAATAAGTTTGTGTACATTAGGGTTTACGTTTAAGGAGATATCAGGAGAGTGGATGCTCATGGGTTTGTGAAACTTGAGCATTTCAAAACTTCATAATGTTAGAGTCCAATTCCAGAATAAAAATATTTTCTGCCAAAATATTTCAGGACTATAAATAGATTTCTGAACTAAATTCATTCATTATTCACATTTCCAACTAGAGAAAAACCATATTCTCTCTCACGGATCTTCGGGTTTTCATCCCAAATCGTGAGTACACATCTCTAGTTGTGTTATAATGTTTGTTTTATGCTTATTAACATAGATTACATGTCAAATATGTGAGATCCGGGAGTTTAAGGCTATCTAGTCCCATTTCCTTGTTAGGTAGCTAGCTTAGGATAATATGTATGATCATTTGAGACTAGAAAACAATCAAGAACACCTAGTTTTAGGAGTTTACGGCCCAAGAGTTTCTTGGACCGTAAACACCATTTTCAAGGGCTTAATGTGCCCTAATCACCCCCCTAAGGATTTACACTTTAACCCTCAATTACTTGTAGCTAAAATGGGAACATTAACACATCAAAAACACCCCTAAAAGGGAGTTTACGGCCAAGAAATGCTCTTGGGCCGTAAACTCCAAGTAAGGGCACCAAAGTGTGCCCAGCGTTCCCCTTAGCCTTAAACAAAAGCCTAGAAATTTATCCTACTTGTGCAAGAGACTTAAAAGAATTAAAACATCCATCCCATGAGAGTTTACGACCGTAAACTCTATGGGATATGGTCTTTAGGCCGTAAACTCCTCAAAGGAGTATTATCTATGCCCTAAACTGTCACACCCCGCTAAAGCGGAAACGCAAGATATGACAGCGATAACGGTTTCATTGCAAAAGATAAAGATACATCACCATAGCAGTATTTAAAAATTTACAACCCATAGCTTCAAAAGAAACAAAATACAAGTTTTTCAAAATAACATTGTTCAAAATATAACTTCATAATAGCTTCAACACGATACAGCATGCTCTATGATGATGAATCTTTACATCCACTTACTAATTATTTCCTGAAAAAGCATGTAAAACGAGCGTCAACTATGAAAATAGTTGGTGAGTTCACAAGTTTATAAATCGAGGGTACAATAATGCTTTTCATAAGTACAAGTACATTGCTTTAATGATAAACAAAGTTGATTGCTATTAATGAGTACAAGTTTATTGCTATAACGAGAACGAGTTTTATATGTGTATGACCAAACAATGAGTCTCAACCAAACCTATGACTGAAGACCTATCGAGATCTATGCTTATCGTTCCATAGATGAATATGGTATAATGCACTCCAGCGATTCGGGCGAGTGAGGAGTTGTCAATTCCTAATAGCGTTATCCATAATGACCATTGGCTCAAAGAGTTAATGGTTAGAGATAAGGGAAGGGCCTTAGTACGATAAGTTCTCATGTTCCGTGTTGTATAGACATACATAAAGAAACATAGCAATACAATAGCAATCGTGTTTGATACAAATCAATTTAAATACACCATGCAAATAATAGTCTTTCTGGACATGCTTTTCCACCCCAAAACATAAAAACTGAAAATAGGGGAGTGCATGAATACTCACGATGTTTCGTGTAGGCACAAGCGGTACTTCGGGATGCACCAACGTCTTACTACCGGGATCCTACGACATCAAACACACACACTAGTAAGTTTCCATGTCGATATCTAATGCTAATATACTAAACTCTACATATAGGGAAATGCCAATTTATGTTTTAATATTGGATTTTATGTCAATTGGTTACACTTTTTCTGAAATATTGAATTTTACAAGTCGTGTGATTAATTACAACTTTGGAATATTAATTTTTCCAAATTTTTAAGTCTCTATAACAACATAAATTCACGTAAAATAGCATTCGAGGGATAAAAATTCTCAAACTTTTTATTTAACTGATATTACACAATACAAGGCTGGTAAAAATATAAAAATGGATTTTCAAGCTTTTTAATTATATTTTATGATTTATGGACATTTATTCCAATAAAAATTGAAATAAATAGAAAATAGTTTCCAAAATTACCCAAACTTTTTATGTAATTGTTATTATACCTAACTAGGCTGGGAAAAATATAAAACATATTTTTCAGTGGGTACTTCTATTTTTGCTTGTTTTATTCCTTTAAATATTCATTAAATAAAGAAATAATATTAAACTATTAAAATAAATAACCATAAATTTTTGTAACATCATTTACAGTATCAATAACCTGGGAAAAATATCAAAAGTGGTTTTCATAATGTATAAACTGGTTTTTGGTATTTATGTATATTTAAGTGTATTTTAGTGAAATTAACTTTAGAAAATAAGAGAAAAATAGTTTACAGTAGAGAAAAATCCTCAACATTTTTAGGTAACCGACTACTGCATAATATGATATCCTGGTAAATTTGCATGAATTTTGGATAATCAGAACTATTTTTCCCATTTTTAGACCATTATAATTACCAAAAATTGGGAAAAATAGCTATACATGATTAAAAATCTTGAAATTATTTTCTGGAGTCACCCATAACAGTTAAGGTATGTGAAAATTGTCAGATACAATTTTCACATCCTATAAAGTGGTTTTGTAATTTATCATTCCCTAAAAAAAATAAAATTAGAAATCGTATTAAACAGTAACAAAAATTGTTGAAATTCGGTGAGGGGTCATTATTCCCCGTAAGGATCATCCATGAATTTATTTAGGATTTATTGACCTCTGGAAGTATTTTATATGATTTATTCCCTTGGTTTTAGCAATAACTCTAATAAATCAAAGAAATAACAAAAGGTCTTGAAATTTTCCAGATTATCTCATGCATGCAAGGGCTTTCAGAAGGAAAAATGTAAAAAAAATATATTCAGAAGAGAAATGAGGGTAATGATTCGGAACAATTTAAGAAAAGTTGCATGCAATAATGCATGAAGTGTAGATGTGGCTGAAGTTCATGAATTTGTGTAGCCCATTCAGTGAGGTTTTAAGCCACGAAATTTCAGCCATCATTCACTAGATATGTTAAGCTTCTAAGGTATTTTTCCTCAGATTTATGGTTGGGTTTAAGGCCATTGATTATGCAAGACAAAAATAGTGATCACAGAAAAAGAGCTGTATGCGCAACCTTTTTGTAAAAATTGCAAAAAATCGGATATTTAATATTTTACAGTAATACCAGTTGGGTTTGAAATCTAACTCGTGGAACTAACCAATACAAAAAGAATATCATGATTTGGTTACGAAATGACTGAGTTATGACCGTTCAAAGTCGAACAAAGTAATCTGGCAGATTGCATGTTTGCTTGTGTGCATTATTAGGGTATTTCAACAAGAACATCATGCATGTCTTTGGTAAGGTCCGATTTCTAACACATGCATGGAATGAATGAGCATCCAAGATGTACTGGAAATGGTTTAAATGCTTTTGGTCATGCATGAACACAAAAGAAATGGAGAAGAACATGAAATATTAGATTTTGATGTCACATGATCATATGTGCATCTTTTTCACTCCTTGCATGGGTTTGATCCCGGATTTTCACCATTTCAAACACATGCATTTTGTTATGGTGAGAATCTACAAACCACAAGGGGAGAATAAAGATTTCTAGGCATGGAAAGGCATAGAATCCGAAAAGAAGAGAAGACTAAGAAGAAAAAGAGGTTTAACCATGAAACTATGGAAGAAGATGTTGTTGTTTACCTTGGTTTTGACCTTGAGAGAAGTAAGAACACTTCAAGGGCTTCAAAATCTGGAAATTTTGCAGAGGATTGAGAGGATTTTTCGTGAGTTTAGAGAGAGGGAAGAAGAGAGTGAAGTGTGTGAAGAGAGTGAAGTGAGAAGAGTGAAGAGAGAAGAGGTGGAGTGTGGGTTTGAGTTTAATCATGAGTTTTGGGAAGAGAGTGCATGGGGAGAGGGGATGGCCGGCTCTTGCATGCATTTAGGCCTCCTCTCTCCTAAATTTTAAACTTTATAAGCTTCCCTCCTATATTTTATATAAAAACATTCATTTTTATTAAATGTTTATTAAGTAATTTGATTTATTTAAAAATCTTGTTTTTAACTAATAAATTATGATTAATGCATGATAATTTATATTTCTATTTCATTGGTATAATCCATAATTTGATTAATAAAATTTGATATTAGGAAGTTTATAGCCAAATTTTATAAAGTTTTTAAGCTTTAAGATTTATAAATTTGGATTTTTGGCTCTTTAGGGTTTTTGGAATATTGTTTAATATTCAACAACATGTTGAAGTATAATTAGAATGTTTTAATTTATTTTTAGAGTTTTATACCCTATTTCAATTATAACAAAGCTTGAAGCTTTATTCTAATTATAGTATTGACATTTCCTATTGTAGCTAAGCAACTTACAAGAACTGTAAGTATCAAGTATATTAGTCCTAAACCTTAGTTGGATCCTAGTTTATGCAAGATTTTTGACCTAATTTATACACTAGGTCATGGCATGTTGTGCATGAATAGTTTATGCAAGATTTTTGACCTAATTTGACCTAATTTACCCATTACATATTTTTAGTGATTATTTCACTTAAACATTAATGTACAAACTATATTTGTTAAATGATAATTACACTTAGGAAATTACACACTTTTACAACAAACGAGCATACAAACCAGGTAAGCCTTGGTAGAAGGCTACTTTAATAGAAAATATAGGTTTTTCTGAGAGATTCAAACTTTTACAAACACTTACATACATTTTACAAACTTACACTTGAGACACGTTCAAACGTTTTGATAACAAACATCGACACTAAAATACTTATGAACTCACCAGCTTAATGCTGATAAACTCTTTCAAAATAACTTGTATTCTCAGGTCATCAGTAGACAGGTACCGATGCCAGCTTTTGAGAAGATGGAGCGCATTCAAGACTCATCTTGTTATTTTGATGTACATTATATTTTTGGTGCTAAAACTGTAAAGAACACGCTTGTATTAAAATTATATATTTAATGCAATGGATGATGTTGTTTTCTTATTTACATTTACTGTGTTGTGATACTATACATGACGTCCTCCGCCCCAGAACTTTCCGTCGTTCTTGGTTTTGGGGTGCCACAGATTGGTATCAGAGCATTGTTTATAGTGATTCAAGTATATCAACCCATAAAAGATATACTGAACTATAAACCCATTAGGGATTAAAGCACTCTGACCCAGAGTCTATACTTTAAATATTAAAATATTTAATTATGTATACTAGTCTGCATTCATACTAAAATCAGTGTCACAATGACAAGAACAAAAGTATTACGATTGTTAAATATCACAAGTGAGCTCGGGGATGTATGGTCAGTCCTGGGAATGGCATAGCCTGATCAACTATGCTGGTCCGAGGAGTGATTAGCATATGCCCTAGAATGGTTGTGATGTGTTAACAAGTCTAAAAACTTACCAACAATACCACAAGAAGATCAGTAGAACTTAAACTTAAAATTCTATAGGTGTATTTTGTACTACTAGTTACATGTATACTATATTCTTATACCTCTCTTCTCGCGTAGATTTAAATGGCTGGATTCCAACACGGCGACCCGTACTTTCCAAATGAAGGCAATGTCGGGTGGATCGAAGAAGAGCCCGAAGATGGGCATCCAATCCCTTTGGATGATCACCTCGTAGAAGGCTTTTCTGATGGATCCGACTCCGAGCCTGAATTCAACAACCTACCGCTAGTAGGTCAAGCCCCGAACAACAACCCCCGACCAGCTTTTCCAGGTCCTACTCCCTAGTGGGCGACCAACTTAAATTGTTGGAGTGACGAACAGGGTCAACCCTTACCATACTTTGGGGACCGAAGCTTTTACAACGTCAGTGAAGGTGGTTCTGCTGACCGAGCTTTGCCCGTCATTATCCACAGAATAGCTCGTAATGTTGAGCAAGGTCGAGCAGCCATCGACCGGGTCATGGAGATTGATGCCAACTCAGGTGTCAACATAGTCCGCATCCGCCGTCTTGAAGAAGACATGGAACGGACCCGGAGAACCAATGAAACCCTGCAGCTACAGCTGACTGCCTCCCGAGCTGAAGTCTTGGAACTTCGAGCCCGTCAGAGGGCTCAAGAGCGACACCTTCAAGAGGTGTTTTGTCAAGTGTCAGATCTCAGGGCTCGCCCGAGGAGTTCCCATCGCCGTTAGATGATGTCTAGTACATCTCTGTCTTTTGGTTAAGGAATAGTCTTTAACATCTGTGCTCTACGTAGCACTTGTCTGTAAAATATTCCTAACTTTCAGTACTCTAATTAGGAATCTAAGCACTGTCAAACTTTTCTGTATGGTATGATGTAAGACCTACTGATAGGTCGATTTTCCCTGAACTTATTACATCAGTAATACCAGTATTATTGACATCTATCGAATTTGTGGGAAAAATCTGTACATTTGTGTTTCCTACTAATATTCTTTGTCGTGATCTCAAACACTCATTCAATTGTTGAGCTATGGTTAGTTAGTCCATGTGTCACGCTCACCTTACTTACAAATTGATTCTTACCATTTTCTTATCTTTATAAACTTATAGTTGAAAGATGCCTCCTCGCAAATCTCCCAAGAATAACCCTGCACCTCCATCGCCTCCTCCGCCTCCGGTCATCGATACTGCAGCCCTAAATGATGTCGTAGCTGCAGCAGTGGCAACTGCCATGCCTCAGTATCACTCATCTGATGCCAGCAGAGGTGGAACCCATGTTGAATCAATTCCGGTTGAAACCCCTGTGCGCTCGAGAGAGTGCTCCTACAAGGATTTCAACAATTGCAAGCCGAAGCGTTTCCATGGCACCCGCGGAGTCATTGCTCTCTCGCAATGGTTCGAGAAGACTGAATCAGTCTTCGAAATCTGTTCATGCTCTGCTGTGAGCAAATTCAAATATGCCGCATGCACCTTTGAGGGAAAACCCCTGACGTGGTGGAACGGCCACGTTAAAGCTCTAACCCTCGTCGTAGCCAACGACATGGGCTGGGAAACAATGAAAGACCTCATGATTGAGGAATACTGCCCGAGGGGCGAAGTCCAGAAATTGGAGTAGGAACTTTGGAACCTGACTATGAAGGGCACCAACGTGGTCGCTTATACTGCCCGATTCAGCGAACTGGTGGCCCTCTGCCCCAATATGGTTCCCACTGAGGGGAAAAAGATCGAAAGGTACATATGGGGGCTAGTGCCTCCGTATCAGGGGAATGTCCTAGCATCAAAACCTGCTACCTTCGACAGTGCCAAGCGACTGGCACAGCGACTCATTAACCATGGAGTCAAAACCCCTGCAACAACAACCACCCTAACCATCCCAGAACCCTCCAAACCCGCTGACACTAAGCGGAAATTCTGGGACAAAAGGAAGAAGTAGCAAGCTGCCAAAAAGCAGCAAATTGTGGCAGTGCATGTCGCGGTAACCCCTGCTGCTGCTACTGCTCCGGGGAAGCAGTATGCTGGAAGTTTGCCTAAGTGCAACAAATGCAACTTCCACCACAACGACCCCTGCCGTGAAATGCGGTGCTCTAACTGCAACAAGAAAGGACACACCGTTCGTTTCTGTAAGTTCCCGGCACAACCGATCACCCAAGTCCCTGGCTCTGGCGCGAGCCCAACCTGCTATGGATGTGGCGAAGCAGGCCACTTTAGGAGGGACTGCCCCAAAGCGAACAATGCTGGAGGAGCAGGGAGGGTACTAGCTATAGGACACGGGGAAGCAGTTGCCGACCCAACAGTGGTGACTGGTACGTTCCTCCTCGATAACTCCTATGCATGCATTCTGTTCGATAGTGGAGCGGAGCGAAGCTTCGTAAACAATAAATTTGCTTGCATGCTTAAACCACCACCACACGCACTCAAAGAACAATTCACAGTAGAAATGGCTAATGGAAAAACTGAAAGTACGAATAGCATATACGTAGGTTGTACCCTAACTCTAGATAACCATTCATTCCCAATCGACCTCATGCCGGTCTCAATTAAAAGCTTCGACGTTATCATTGGCATGGATTGGTTAAGCCTTCATCGCGCCGACATCATGTGCTACGAGAAAGCAGTCCGTCTAAACCTTTCGTATAACGAAACTCTTATAGTCTACGGCGACAAACCTGGTGCAAGTCTCCGTATTATATCAAGTATTCAAGCACAAAAGTATTTGCGTAAAGAATACCACGCATTCCTTGCTCATGTCATCGACACGAGCATCGAAACGAAAGAACTAAAGAACATTCCAATAGTGAGCGACTTCCCCGACATTTTCCCAGAAGAGCTACTTGGATTACCTCCGCAACGACAGGTCGAGTTCATAATCGACTTAGTCCTAGGAGCTACCCCAGTAGCCAAGTCGCCCTACCGCTTAGCACCAGATGAGATGCAGGAACTCTCTGGTCAACTTAACGAACTGCTCAGCAAGGGCTTTATAAGGCCGAGTTTCTCACCTTGAGGAGCACCGGTTTTGTTCGTTAAGAAGAAAGACGGATCATTTCGTATGTGTATCGACTACAGAGAACTAAACAAACTGATGGTCAAAAATCGTTACCCTCTGCCTCGCATAGACGATCTATTTGACCAACTGCAAGGGGCGAACTATTTTTCCAAAATTGATCTGAGATCCGGATATCACCAGTTACGAGTACTAGAAGAGGATGTGCCGAAAACAGCCTTCCGAACTCGTTACGGACACTACGAGTTCGTGGTGATGCCATTCGGATTGACCAATGCGCCTGCAGTCTTCATGGATCTGATGAATAGAGTATGCCGACCTTACTTGGATCAGTTCGTCATCGTTTTCATTGACGACATCCTGATCTACTCCCGAAGTAAGGAAGAACATGGCGATCACCTGCGACAAGTTCTAGGGACATTACGAAAGGAGAAACTTTATGCGAAGTTCTCGAAATGTGAATTTTGGATCCGAAGAGTCGAATTCTTAGGACACATGGTAAGCGAAGAGGGAATCCATGTGGACTCATCCAAAATTAAAGCCATTGAGAACTGGTCAGCACCCAAGACGCCTACAGAAATTCGTCAATTTCTAGGTCTCGCTGGCTACTACCGCATATTCATTCAGAACTTCTCCCGAATAGCAAAAATCCTTACAACCTTGACCCAGAAAGGCATGGCCTTTGACTGGGAAGAGAAACAAGAGAGAGCGTTCCAAACGCTCAAGCGAGCCTTGTGCACCGCGCCAATACTATCCCTCCCCGAAGGGATAGAAGACTTCGTAGTCTATTGCGATGCATCGAATCAAGGGCTCGGGTGTGTTCTGATGCAGCGAGGTAAGGTCATCGCCTACGCCTCGAGACAGTTGAAGACACACGAGGTTAACTACACGACCCACGATCTTGAACTTGGAGCAGTGGTGTTTGCTCTAAAGATCTGAAGACATTACTTGTACGGAACGAAAAGCACTATTTTTACCGACCACAAGAGTTTACAACACATTTTCGATCAGAAGGAGCTCAACATGAGACAACGACGGTGGGTCGAGCTATCCAGTGACTACGAATGTGATATTCGTTATCATCCGGGTAAAGCCAACATAGTAGCAGACGCCCTAAGTCGGAAGGAATATTCTGGTCACAAAGTCAAGTCATTGTCAATAACCATCCATTCGCACTTGTCTAGACAAATTCAGGCGGCCCAACTTGAAGCCATGAAACCTGAAAATGTGACGAGTGAATCCCTTAGAGGAATGGACAAGAATTTAGAAGCCAAGGGTGACGGAGCCTTATATTTCATGAATCGGATCTGGACACCGAAAAACAGTGGTTTCCGAGACTTGGTCATGACCGAGGCACACAACACTCGGTATTCCCTCCACCCAGGTTCAGATAAGATGTATCTAGATCTTAAAAAGCTATACTGGTGGCCTAATATGAAAGCAGAGATTGCTACTTTCATAAGTAAATGCCTTACTTGCGCAATGGTTAAGGTCTAGTACCAGAGGCCCTCTAGTTTACTGAAACAACCAGAGATTCTAGAATGGAAGTGGGAGCGGATCACTATGGATTTCATAACGAAGTTTCCCAAGACAATGGGTGGACTTGATACCATATGGGTCATCAACCATAGATTGACCAAGTCTGCACACTTCCTGCCTATCAAAGAATTTGACAAGATGCAGAAACTTACGAGAACATACATTAGGGAAATCGTATGGCTTCATGGTGTACCTATGTCCATTATCTCCGATAGAGATAGTAGGTTCACCTCCAGATTCTGGCAATCACTACAACATTCCTTACGAACAAGGCTGGACATGAGCACAGCCTACCATCCACAGACCGACGGACAGAGTGAGAGGACCATCCAAACACTGGAAGATATGTGGCGAGCCTGCGTGATTGACTTTGGGAAGGCATGGGATACTCATTTACCCCTTGTCGAGTTTTCCTATAATAACAATTATCACACGAGCATCAAGGCTGCTCCATTTGAAGCCCTCTACGGCCGAAAGTGCAGATCTCCTCTGTGCTGGGCCGAGGTGGGTGATACCCAATTAGCCAGGGGGCAAGCTTCCGACAGTACTCTCACCGGTCCGAAGATCATTCGAGAAACGACAGAGAAAATCTTTCAGATTCGTGAACGATTAAAAGCCTCTAGAGACCGACAGAAGAGCTACGCTGCTAAAAGAAGAAAACCTTTGGAATTTCAGGTGGGAGACCGAGTCCTTCTCAAAGTCTCACCCTGGAAGGGCTTGATACGCTTCGGCAAGCGTGGGAAGCTTAATCCGAGGTACATAGGGCCTTTCGAGATTCTTGCAAGAGTCGGCCCCGTAGCTTACAAACTCGACCTACCCGACACACTTCGTAACGTACATTCTACATTCCACGTATCTAACTTGAAAAAGTGTCTGTCCGACGAGACTCTTGTAATCCCACTCGACGAGATCGAGATAAACAAGAGCCTCAACTTCGTGGAAGAACCAGTAGAAATCATGGACCGTGAGGTCAAGCAGACGAAGCAAAGCCGTATCCCTATCGTGAAGGTTCGCTGGAACGCCAAGCGAGGACCGGAATTCACTTGGGAACGCGAGGATCTGCTGAAACTGAAATACCCTCATCTTTTCGCTTAATTGTTTGTAACTTCTTGTTTGCTTAAATTCTAATTTCGGGACGAAATTCCTTCTAACGGGGGGATGATGTGACAACCCGAAATTTCCACTTTGTACGAACATTAACTATTCAATAGAAGCTAGTCCAGTTTCAATTAATTTCAGGCTTTTCCGAATAAGTTTGTGTACATTAGGGTTTACGTTTAAGGAGATATTAGGAGAGTGGATGTTCATGGGTTTGTGAAACTTGAGCATTTCAAAACTTTATAATGTTAGAGTCCAATTCCAGAATAAAAATATTTTCTGCCAAAATATTTCAGGACTATAAATAGATTTCTGAACTAAATTCATTCATTATTCACATTTCCAACTAGAGAAAAGTCATATTCTCTCTGATGGCTCTTCGGGTTTTCATCCCAAATCATGAGTACACTTCTCTAGTTGTGTTATAATGTTTGTTTTATGCTTATTAACATAGATTACATGTCAAATATGTGAGATTCGGGAGTTTACCGCCCAAGAACGTTCTTGGGGAGTAAACTCCAAAATGAAGCTTTAAGGCTATCTAGTCCCATTTCCTTGTTAGGTAGCTAGCTTAGGATAATATGTATGATCATTTGAGACTAGAAAACAATCAAGAACACATAGTTTTAGGAGTTTACGGCCCAAGAGTTTCTTGGACCGTAAACACCATTTTCAAGGGCTTAATGTGCCCTAATCACCCCCTAAGGATTTACACTTTAACCCTCAATTACTTGTAGCTAAAATGGGGACATTAACACATCAAAAACACCCCTAAAAGGGAGTTTACGGCCAAGAAATGCTCTTGGGCCGTAAACTTTAAGTAAGGGCACCAAAGTGTGCCTAGCGTTCCCCTTAGCCTTAAACAAAATCCTAGAAATTATCCTACTTGTGCAAGAGACTTAAAAGAATTAAAACATCCATCCCATGAGAGTTTACGGCCGTAAACTCTAAGGGATATGGTCTTTAGACCGTAAACTCCTCAAAGGAGTATTATCTATGCCCTAAACTACCCAAAGGATTAAACAACCAAGCTAGGCTTATTCTAGAAATCATTTAGCACCTTAAAACACCCAAAACCACCAAGATTGGAGTTCACAGCCGTAAACTCAAGGGTTTACGACCATAAACTCCTTGCCCAAAACCACCAAGATTAGAGTTCAGGGTCGTAAACTCAAAGGTTTACGACCGTAAACTCCTTGGGTGGGGTTTGTTGGGTAGTAAACTCTTATACAAGGTCCTTGATAGCTTTAAACCCCTTTAGCCTTGTCCCATAACAACTTAGATGCAACCATTAGGACCTATAACACTTATACAAAGTGTTTACATGTTCCTAAGTGTCCCAACTTATTTCATTAAGTTATTATTTGGCTAATTAGTTATATATATGCTCGTTATCTGATAACTAGGCTCGTGCGTGTGAACAAGTCTCCGTTTGCCACCTAGCACGGTATCCGACATTACAATCCAATCCACTCACCACAAGTGAGTTCATACCCCTTTAATTAACCTTTTAAATACTTTAAATGTTTTAAATACTTTATGGGGGGAGGGGGAATACAAGTTAAATGCTTATAGTTATTGTATCAATCACATGTGTTTACATTAATCATATGTGATTAATAACTAGAAAAACAATGATTTTATCACTGTTCAAATTGTTTATCAAACTGCTTTACTTCAAAATGTTTTACAAACTCTTTTACTTATCAAATGCTTTTATTAAACTTTGTTTCACTTCTTGTAAATTGCATGCCCATATATGTATAGATATATAAGTAATGTTTAAAGGGCTTAGGAAGGCCATCCGCCCTATTTCCTTTTTCTCGATTTGGATGTCGTCTGGTGGGATTTCGGGTGACCGTCCGAAGGTCGTTTCAATATTAGTTATATATCAAATACACATATATAGACATAAAAGTACTTCCATATTCATGTGTACTATACACATCACTAGTAAGTTACCATCGGGGTAACACAGGATCATACTACTACAACTTCTAGATCAATGAGTCAGTTCATTCATGAGTCTATACATTACATTACTATGAGAACATATACATTACATTACTACGAGAACATATACAACTATACTAGAAAGAGAACATATACAACTATACTAGGAGGAGAACGTATACAACTATACTAGGAGGAGAACGTATACAACTATACTAGAATGAGAAACATTACACTACATATACGAGAATACGTTAACAATTGTGATCCACTATATCGGAGCATGCCTTAAATGTCATGGCCCGAGTTGTAGCCAAAATTCTCTTGGAGGGAGAGCGTGAGTTTGCGTATAGATCTATACTGGATTGACTATCCTACACCTTGCTGCTAGCTACAGCCGGACCTGCAGGTCTGCGGCTGCCAAACGTCATTCTATTATTACGACCATTCGTATGTCGTTGTTACCAGTCGATAGTATGGTGCAATTTATCACATTATACCTTAATATAAATCCGGTTTAAGGTAGTTAGTACAGCAGTAGTTCCTATAATACAAAACTACAGTACTACAATGATTTACCCATTACATATTTTTAGTGATTATTCCACTTAAACATTAATGTAGAAACTATATTTGTTAAATGATAGTTACACTTGGGAAATTGCACACTTTTACAACAAACGAGCATACAAACCAGGTAAGCCTTGGTAGAATGCTACTTTAATAGAAAATATAGGTTTTTCTGAGAGATTCAAACTTTTACAAACACTTACATACATTTTACAAACTTACACTTGAGACACGTTCAAACGTTTTGATAACAAACATCGACACTAAAATACTTATGAACTCACCAGCTTAATGCTGATAAACTCTTTCAAAATAACTTGTATTCTCAGGTCAGCAGTAGACAGGTACCGATGCCAGCTTTTGAGAAGATGGAGCGCATTCAAGACTCATCTTGTTATTTTGATGTACATTATATTTTTGGTGTCTAAAACTATACAGAACACGCTTGTATTAAAATTATATATTTAATGCAATGGATGATGTTGTTTGCTTATTTACATTTACTGTGTTGTGATACTATACATGACGTCCTCCGCCCCATAATGTTTCCGCCGTTCTTGGTTTTGGGGTGTGACAGATTGGTATCAGAGCATTGTTTATATTGAATCAAGTATATCAACCCATAAAAGATATACTGAACTATAAACCCATTAGGGATTAAAGCACTCTGACCCAGATTCTATACTTTAAATATAAAAATATTTAATTATGTATACTAGTCTGCATTCATAATAAATCAGTGTCACAATGACAAGAACAAAAGTATTACGATTGTTAAATATCACAAGTGAGCTCGGGGATGTATGGTCAGTCCTAGGAATGGCATAGCCTGATCAACTATGCTGGTCCGAGGAGTGATTAGCATATGCCCTAGAATGGTTGTGATGTGTTAACATGTCTAAAAACTTACCAACAATACCCCAAGAAGATCAGTAGAACTTAAACTTAAAATACTATAAGTGTATTTTGTACTACTAGTTACATGTATACTCTATTCTTATACCTCTCTTCTCACATAGATTTAAATGGTTGGATTCCATCACGGCAACCCGTACTTTCCAAATGAAGGCAATGCCGGGTGGATCGAAGAAGAGCCCGAAGATGAGCATCCAATCCCTTTGGATGATCACCTCGCAGAAGGCTTTTCTGATGGATCTGACTCCGAGCCTGAAGTCAACAACCTACCGCTAGTAGGTCAAGCCCCGAACAACAACCCCCGACCAGCTTTTCCAGGTCCTACTCCCTTGTGGGCGACCAACTTGAATCGCTGGAGTGACGAACAGGGTCAACCCTTACCATACTTTGGGGACCGAAGCTTTTACAACGTCAGTGAAGGTGGTTCTGCTGACCGAGCTCTGCCCGTCATTATCCGCAGAATAGCTCGTAATGTTGAGCAAGGTCGAGCAGCCATCAACCGGGTCATGGAGATTGATCCCAACTCAGGTGTCAACACAGTCCGCATCTGCCGTCTTGAAGAAGACATGGAACGGACCCGGAGAACCAATGAAACCCTGCAGCAACAGCTGGCTGCCTCCCGAGCTGAAGTCTTGGAACTTCGAGCCCGTCAGAGGGCTCAGGAGCGACACCTTCAAGAGGTGTTTTGTCAAGTGTGAGACCTCTGGGCTTGCCCGAGGAATTCCCATCGCCGTTAGATGATGTCTAGTACATTTCTATCTTTTGGTTAAGGAATAGCCTTTAACATCTGTGCTCTACGTAGCACTTATCTGTAAAATATTCCTAACTTTCAGTACTCTAATTAGGAATCTAAGCACTGTCAAACTTTTCCCTGAACTTATTACATCAGTAATACCAGTATTATTGACATCTATCGAATCTGTGGGAAAAATCTGTACATTTGTGTTTCCTACTAATATTATTTGTTTTGATCTCAAACACTCATTCAACTGTTGGGCTATGGTTAGTTAGTCCATGTGTCACGCTCACCTTACTTACAAATTGATTCATACCATTTTCTTATCTTTATAAACTTATAGTTGAAAGATGCCTCCTCGCAAATCTCCCAAGAATAACCCTGCACCTCCACCACCTCCTCTGCCTCCGGTCATCGATACTGCAGCCCTGAATGCTGCCGTAGCTGCAGCAGTGGCAACTGCCATGCCTCAGTATCACTCATCTGATGCCAGCAGAGGTGGAACCCCTATTGAATCAATCCCGGTTGAAACCCCTGTGTGCTCGAGAGAGTGCTCCTACAAGGATTTCACCAATTGCAAGCCGAAGCCTTTCCATGGCACCGACGGAGTCATTGCTCTCTCGCAATGGTTCGAGAAGACTGAATCAGTCCTCGAAATCTATTCATGCCCTGCAGCGAGCAAAGTCAAATATGCCGCATGCACCTTTGAGGGAAAAGCCCTGACGTGGTGGAACGGCCACGTTAAAGCTCTAACCCTCGTCGTAGCCAACGACATGGGCTGGGAAACAATGAAATACCTCATGATTGAGGAATACTGCCCGAGGGGCGATGTCCATAAATTGGAGCAGGAACTTTGGAACCTGACTATGAAGGGCACCAACGTGGTCGCTTATACTACCCGATTCAGCGAACTAGTGGCCCTCTGCCCCAATATGGTTCCCATTGAGGGGAAAAAGATCTAAAGGTACATATGGGGGCTAGTGCCTCCGTATCAGGGGAATGTCCTAGCATCAAACCCTGCTACCTTCGACAGTGCCAAGCGACTGGCACAGCGACTCATTGACCATGGAGTCAAAACCCCTGCAACAACAACCACCCTAACCATCCCGGAACACTCCAAAACCGCTGACACTAAGCGGAAATTCTGGGATGAAAGGAAGAAGCAGCAAGTTGCCAAAAAGCAGCAAATTGTGGCAGTGCATGCCACGGTAACCCCTGCTGCTGCTACTGCTCCGGGGAAGCAGTATACTGGAAGTTTGCCTAAGTGCAACAAATGCAACTTCCACCACAACGACCCCTGCCGTGAAATGCGGTGCTCTAACTGCAACAAGAAAGGACACACCGTCCGTTTCTGTAAGTTCCCGGCACAACCGATCACCCAAGTCCCCGACTCTGGCGCGAGCCCGACCTGTTATGGATGTGGCGAAGCAGGCCACTTTAGGAGGGACTGCCCCAAAGAGAAGAATGTTGGAGGAGCCGGGAGGGTACTAGCTATAGGACACGGGGAAGCAATTGCCGACCCGACAGTGGTGAGTGGTACGTTCCTCCTCAATAACTCCTATGCATGCATTTTGTTCGATAGTGGAGCGGAGCGAAGCTTCATAAACAATAAATTTGCTTGCATGCTTAAACAACCACCATGCACTCAAAGAACAATTCACAGTAGAAATGGCTAATGGAAAAACTGAAAATACGAATAGCATATACTTAGGTTGTACCCTAACTCGAGATAACCATTCATTCCCAATCGACCTCATGCCAGTCTCAATTAAAAGCTTCAACGTTATCATTGGCATGGATTGGTTAAGCCTTCATCGCGCCGACATCATGTGCTACGAGAAAGCAGTCCGTCTAAACCTTCCGTATAACGAAACTCTTATAGTCTGCGGCGACAAACCTGGTGCAAGTCTCCGTATTATATCAAGTATTCAAGCACAGAAGTATCTGCGTAAAGAATACCACACATTCCTTGCTCACGTCGTCGACACGAGCCTCGAAACGAAAGAACTAAAGAACATTCCAGTAGTGAGCGACTTCCCCGACATTTTCCCAGAAGAGCTACCTGGATTACCTCCGCAACGACAGGTCGAGTTCAGAATCGACTTAGTCCCAGGAGCTACCCCAGTAGCCAAGTCGCCCTACCGCTTAGCACCAGCTGAGATACAGGAACTCTCTGGTCAACTTAACGAACTGCTTAGCAAGGGCTTTCTAATGCCGAGTTTCTCACCTTGGGGAGAACCGGTTTTGTTCGTTAAGAAGAAAGACGGATCGTTCTGTATGTGTATCGACTACAGAGAACTCAACAAACTGACGGTCAAAAATCGTTACCCTCTGCCTCGCATAGATGATCTATTTGACCCACTGCAAGGGGCGAACTATTTTTCCAAAATTGATCTGAGATCCGGATATCACCAGTTACGAGTACTAGAGGAGGATGTGCCAAAAACAGCCTTCTGAACTCGTTACGGACACTACGAGTTTGTGGTGATGCCATTTGGATTGACCAATGCGCCTGCAGTCTTCATGGATCTGATGAATAGAGTATGCCGACCTTACTTGGATCAGTTCGTCATCGTTTTCACTGACGACATCCGGATCTACTCTCGATGTAAGGAAGAACATGGCGATCACCTACGACAAGTTCTAAGGACATTACGAAAGGAGAAACTTTATGCGAAGTTCTCAAAATGTGAATTTTGGATCCGAAGAGTCGAATTCTTAGGACACGTGGTAAGTGAAGAGGGAATTCATGTGGACCCATCCAAAATTAAAGCCATTGAGAACTGGTCAGCACCCAAGACGCCTACAGAAATTCGTGAATTTCTAGGTCTCACTGGCTACTACCGCAGATTCATTCAGAACTTCTCCCGAATAGCGAAAACCCTTACAACCTTGACCCACAAAGGCGTGGCCTTTGATTGGGAAGAGAAACAAGAGAGAGCGTTCCAAACGCTCAAGCGAGCCTTGTGCACCGCGCCAATACTATCCCTCCCCGAAAGGATAGAAGACTTCGTAGTCTATTGCGATGCATCGAATCAAGGGTTCGGGTGTGTTCTGATGCAGCGAGGTAGGGTCATCGCCTACGCCTCCAGACAGATGAAGACACATGAGGTTAACTACACGACCCACGATCTTGAACTGGGAGCAGTGGTGTTTGCTCTGAAGATCTGGAGATATTACTTGTACGGAACGAAAAGCACTATTTTTACCGACCACAAGAGTTTACAACACATTTTCGATCAGAAGGAGCTCAACATGAGACAACGACGGTGGGTCGAGCTACCCAGTAACTACGAATGCGATATTCGTTATCATCCGGGTAAAGCCAACGTAGTGGCAGACGTCGTAAGTCGGAAGGAATATTTTGGTCGCAAAGTCAAGTCATTGTCAATAACCATCCATTCGCACTTGTCTAGAAAAATTCAGGCGGTCCAACTTGAAGCTATGAAACCTGAAAATGTGACGAGTGAATCCCTTAGAGGAATGGACAAGAATTTAGAAGCCAAGGGTGACGGAGCCTTATATTTCATGAACCGGATCTGGACACCGAAACACGGTGGTTTCCGAGACTTGGTCATGACCGAGGCGCACAACACTTGGTATTCCGTCCACCCAGGTTCAGATAAGATGTATCTAGATCTTAAAAAGCTATACTGGTGGCCTAATATGAAAGCAGAGATTGCTACCTTCGTAAGTAAATGCCTTACTTGCGCAAAGGTTAAGGTCGAGTACCAGAAGCCCTCTGGTTTACTGCAACAACCAGAGATTCTGGAATGGAAGTGGGAGCGGATCACTATGGATTTCATAACCAAGTTGCCCAAGACAACGGGTGGACTTGATACCATATGGGTCATCGTCGATAGATTGACCAAGTCTGCACACTTCCTGCCTATCAAAGAATTTGACAAGATGGAGAAACTTACGAGAACATACATTAGGGAAATCGTACGGCTTCATGGTGTACCTATGTCCATTATCTCCGATAGATATAGTAGGTTCACCTCCAGATTCTGGCAATCACTACAACATTCCTTAGGAACAAGGCTGGACATGAGCACAGCCTACCATCCACAGACCGACGGACAGAGTGAGAGGACCATCCAAACACTGGAAGATATGTTGCGAGCCTGCTGATGTGCACAAAAGTACCCACTAATTTTAATATTTATGACTTAACAAACTTAGACCAACTATGCACTTATAGGCAGTGTACCTAGTCAGATTACAGTATAGCTTAGGTAAGTCGGGTGTCGATCACAGGGAACGGTGGATTAATTTAATATATTTGATTATAGGTTATAGGTCACACGAAAATAATAAAGAAAATGGTTTAATAAATCTCAAACTAACAATTAACAACTCTCGATAAACTAACAGGAAAGCACATCTCTTCAGGTACTTTGGTTTAGATAAATTACACCTTAAAACATAGACAATTGCATACACAAATTCATTTATTCATGTTCAACGATTCCTAAAATGATGAGATTCGCGTTCACTATATCTAATCCTTTAGCAAGCAAGTCAATTTAAACAGTGATCAGTTGATTAAACTAACATGCTTCCTAGTGTTCAGTTCGTATCAAGCAAGACTTGTAAATATAGTTAATCAAATTAATCATTCAATTTAACCTCTTGTTGATGGTCATCAAACAAGGCTTACACATTAACTTACTTATTCCAAGTTAATCCTAGTTTCAAATTCGTTATTCCTAGACTTATAATCTCGATGGTCATCAAAATCATAAGAGACAAGCAATCAAGCAGGTGTTCACACATTTCAATTCACTAAACAATTAACAACAAATAATTATCATTAATACGTAAGGATCTTTTAACAAGCATGGAAAGATAAATTAAACATAAATAAACAATTGAATATAGCAATTAGTCTAATAATCAAAGCTTCATTCAATCATAAACACAAAATAAAAGGTTTTTACACCCAAATCAAAAACTGAATACAGAAAATACCACAATGGAATGCTAAACTTGCTCACGTTAGCAACCCTTATGATTACTGACACGTATCCGCTCTCCAACCCTTCCAATCTCCGCTCCCGTTAGCTTAACGGCCTTCCGGCCGCCTTCTAGACCCTCAAAACGGCAACTATGAAGTTTTTTTGTTGCACAAGTCGAAGTGGAATATCATAGATTATGAAATTGGTGGAATGATATGGGGTATTTATAGTTGATGGAGATGGAATTATATGGAATATTAGAGTGGTATTGGAATAAGGAAACTAATGTGGCTTAGGGATTAAGCAAATAAAGATAAGGAAAGTGGTGCTTGGGGAATAAGTAACTTGGAGGGAATTTTCGTCCAGCTTTTATGCTTCATCTTCAAGGCCGACTTTCGATAAGATAAGTGTCGAATTGGCCAAAAGTCCCTCTCCCATAAGTCGTAGGAAATTTCGTCTAGTTTTCAGAACATTTTGAATCTCGTCAATTGGACTTGTGAGTCCTCAGATATACCCGAAACACTGAAGAGGGGTCAATCTGCCAGCAATATCCTTTTTGCATCTTTTCAGCTCCATTCTCTTTCTTTTGCATTCCATCTTCCATTTTAACTGTAATTAAATATTTCAAAGCATATTAAGTATATTTTAGTTCTAAATAATAATAATAAAGGCTAAAATACTAAGATATGTTATACATATATATATATATATATATATATATATATATATAAATATACATATCACCTGCGTGATTGACTTTGGGAAGGCATGGGATACTCATTTACCCCTTGTCGAGTTTCCTATAATAACAGTTATCACACGAGCATCAAGGTTGCTCCATTTGAGGCCCTCTACGGCCGAAAGTGCAGATATCCACTGTGCTGGGCCGAGGTGGGTGATACCCAATTAGCCAGGGGGCAAGATTCCGACAGTACTCTCACCGGTTCGGAGATCATTCGGGAAACGACAGAGAAAATCGTTCAGATTCGTGAACGATTAAAAGCCTCTAGAGACCGACAGAAGAGCTACGCTGATAAAAGAAGAAAACCTTTGGAATTCAGGTGGGAGACCGAGTCCTTCTCAAAGTCTCATCCTGGAAGGGCTTGATACGCTTCGGCAAGTGTGGGAAGCTTAATCCGAGGTACATAGGGCCTTTCGAGATTCTTGCAAGAGTCGGCCCTGCAGCTTACAAACTCGACCTACCCGACACACTTCGTAACATACATTCTACATTCCACGTATCTAACTTGAAAAAGTGTCTGTCCGACGAGACTGTTGTAATCCAACTCGACGAGATCGAGATAAACGAGAGCCTCAACTTCGTGGAAGAACCAGTAGAGATCATGGACCGTGAGTTCAAGCAGATGAAGCAAAGTCGTATCCCTATCGTGAAGGTTCGCTGGAACGCCAAGCGAGGACCGGAATTCACTTGGGAACGCGAGGATCCGATGAAACTGAAATACCCTCATCTTTTCGCTTAATTGTTTGTAACTTCTTGTTTGCTTAAATTCTAATTTCGGGACGAAATTCCTTCTAACGGGGGGATGATGTGATAACTCGAAATTTCCACTTTGTACGAACATTAACTATTCAATACAAGCTAGTCCAGTTTCAATGAATTTCAGGCTTTTCCGAGTAAGTTTGTGTACATTAGGGTTTACGTTTAAGGAGATATCAGGAGAGTGGATGCTCATGGGTTTGTGAAACTTGAGCATTTCAAAACTTCATAATGTTAGAGTCCAATTCCAGAATAAAAATATTTTCTGCCAAAATATTTTAGGACTATAAATAGATTTCTGAACTAAATTCATTCATTATTCACATTTCCAACTAGAGAAAAGCCATATTCTCTCTCACGGATCTTCGGGTTTTCATCCCAAATAGTGAGTACACTTCTCTAGTTGTGTTATAATGTTTTTTTTATGCTTATTAACATAGATTACATGTCAAATATGTGAGATCCGGGAGTTTACCGCCCAAGAACGTTCTTGGGGAGTAAACTCCAAAATGAAGCTTTAAGGCTATCTAGTCCCATTTCCTTGTTAGGTAGCTAGCTTAGGATAATATGTATGATCATTTGAGACTAAAAAACAATCAAGAACACATAGTTTTAGGAGTTTACAGCCCAAGAGTTTCTTGGACCGTAAACACCATTTTCAAGGGCTTAATGTGCCCTAATCACCCCCCTAAGGATTTACACTTTAACCCTCAATTACTTGTAGCTAAAATGGGGACATTAACACATCAAAAACACCCCTAAAAGTGAGTTTATGGCCACAAAATGCTCTTGGGCCGTAAACTCCAAGTAAGGGCACCAAAGTGTGCCTAGCGTTCCCCTTAGCCGTAAACAAAAGCCTAGATATTATCCTAATTGTGCAAGAGACTTAAAAGAATTGAAACATCCATCCCATGAGAGTTTACGGCCATAAACTCTAAGGGATATGGTCTTTAGGCCGTAAACTCCTCAAAGGAGTATTATCTATGCCCTAAACTACCCATAAGGATTAAACCACCAAGCTAGGCTTATTTTAGAAATCATTTAGCACCTTAAAACACCCAAAACCACCAAGATTGGAGTTCACGGCCGTAAACTCAAGGGTTTACGACCGTAAACTCCTTGCCCAAAACCACCAAGATTGGAGTTCACGGCCGTAAACTCAAGGGTTTACGACCGTAAACTCCTTGGGTGGGGTTTGTTGGGTAGTAAACTCTTATACAAGGTCCTTGAAAGCTTTAAACCCCTTTAGCCTTGTCCCATAACAACTTAGATGCAACCATTAGGACCTATAAAACTTATACAAAGTGTTTACATGTTCCTAAGTGTCCCAACTTATTTCATTAAGTTATTATTTGGCTAATTAGTTATATATATGCTCATTATATGATAACTATGCTCGTGCGTGTGAACAAGTCTCCGTTTGCCACCTAGCACGGTATCCGACACTACAATCCAATCCACTCACCACAAGTGAGTTCATACCCCTTTAATTAACCTTTAAAATACTTTAAATGTTTTAAATACTTTATGGGGGGGGAATACAATTTAAATGTGATTAATAACATGTGATTACATTAATCATATGTGATTAATAACTAGAAAAACAATGATTTTATCACTGTTCAAATTCTTGATCAAACTGCTTTACTTCAAAATGTTTTACAAACTCTTTTACTTATCAAATGCTTTTATTAAACTTTGTTTCACTTCTTATAAATTGCATGCCCATATATGTATAGATATATAAGTAATGTTTAAAGGGCTTAGGAAGGCCATCCGCCCTATTTCCTTTTTCTCGATTTGGATGTCGTCTGGTGGGATTTCGGGTGACCGTCCGAAGGTCGTTTCAATATTAGTTATATATCAAATACACATATATAGACATAAAAGTACTTCCATATTCATGCGTACTATACACATCACTAGTAAGTTACCATCGGGGTAACACAGGATCATACTACTACAACTTCTAGATCAATGAGTCAGTTCATTCATGAGTGTATACATTACATTACTATGAGAACATATACATTACATTACTACGAGAACATATACAACTATACAAGAAAGAGAACATATACAACTATACTAGGAGGAGAACGTATACAACTATACTAGAACGAGAAACATTACACTACATATACAAGAATAGGTTAACAATTGTGATCCACTGTATCGGAGCATGCCTTAAATGTCATGGACCGAGTTGTAGCCATAATTCTCTTGGAGGGAAAGTGTGAGTTTGCGTATAGATCTATACTGGATTGACTATCCTACACCTTGCTGCTAGCTACAGCCGGACCTGCAGGTCTGCGGCTGCCAAACGTCATTCCGTTATTACGACCATTCGTATGTCATTGTTACCAGTCGATAGTATGGTGCAATTTATCACATTATACCTTAATATAAATCCGGTTTAAGGTAGTTAGTACAGCAGTAGTTCCTATAATACAAAACTACAGTACTACAATGATTTACCCATTACATATTTTTAGTGATTATTTCACTTAAACATTAATGTACAAACTATATTTGTTAAATGATAGTTACACTTGGGAAATTAGACACTTTTACAACAAACGAGCATACAAACCAGGTAAGCCTTGGTAGAAGGCTACTTTGATAGAAAATATAGGTTTTTCTGAGAGATTCAAACTTTTTACAAACACTTACATACAGTTTACAAACTTACACTTGAGACACGT
The DNA here is from genome assembly GCF_002870075.4 of Lactuca sativa. NCBI lineage: Eukaryota > Viridiplantae > Streptophyta > Magnoliopsida > Asterales > Asteraceae > Lactuca > Lactuca sativa. The sequence continues at coordinate 76,520,661 of NC_056624.2, read as the reverse complement.
TCAAACGTTTTGATAACAAACATCGATAGTAAAATACTTATGAATTCACCAGCTTAATGCTGATAAACTCTTTCAAAATAACTTATATTTTCAGGTCAGCAGTAGACAAGTACCGATGCCAGCTTTTGAGAAGATGGAGCGCATTCAAGACTCATCTTGTTATTTTGATGTACATTATATTTTTGGTGTCTAAAACTGTACAGAACACGCTAGTATTAAAATTATATATTTAATGCAATGGATGATGTTGTTTGCTTATTTACATTTATTGTGTTGTGATACTATACATGACGTCCTCCGCCCCAGAACGTTTCCGCCGTTCTTGGTTTTGGGGTGTGACAAATAACTTGTATGGTATTTTGGGGTTACTTACTGGCTCCGGCTGATCGTACCTCCGCGTCCTCCTTTACTCATTTTGAAAACCATTTTACATTCTCTTTTGAAAACTCTCCTTGATTTGAGACTGGATTCACACGAATGTTCCTCCAATTCACTCAAACCAAGGCTTTGTAACGTTCAAAAATTTCAACCAATTTAAACGTTCCAAAAACAACCCAATTTCATTAAGTTATTACAAAAAGGTTATCAATACGAGTATTATCAGAGTATTTCCCAGAACCACATCATAAACAGATAAAACATGAGGAGTGGTATGATCACTCCTTTGACATGCCACGGTCTCCTGAAGTACCTGAAACATTAAACCACTCTTCGAGCCTCGGCACGTCTGGTCCGCTCTCGCGGGGCCTACAGCCTATCCGGACCGCTCGCTGGCCCTTCGGAATATCCGATCCGCCCTGGGTATGTTGGCCTACAGCACAAAGCAGGACCCGCCTCAACCTAACCCCAGTCAACCGACCATGTTCACATAAACATATAATCAACTAATCACCAATCAACCGATCTAGCAGATCACATACATAGCATACTCTAACCAGGATACCGACCTAACCGGTCACTAACATAGCATCATCCTATAATCTTGGATTCTGACCTTCACCAGGTCTCTAACATATATAATCCTAACTACCAGGATGCAAACATATAGCAAAGTAATAACATAACAACTACCCGGATTTCCATCCGATAAAGGGCCAGCCTTGGTGCCTTAGACCCTGTCTATATAGTGAGGATAACTCACCTTGCAACTGCTAACTGAAAAGATAAGATCACGCTGCTCCCACCTCCGATACAAACTCCACCACTAATCAATACCAAAAGACTGAACTCAATAAATACTAATAATTACCAAAATACCCATGGAAGTCAATTGGTCAACTCTTGGTCAAAGTCAACGTCCTCAGTCAAAGTCAAACTTCCTGACTGACTCTACTCGCCGAGTTAGCTCGCTGACTCGTCGAGTCCCTATGCTTTGAAAACTTCCATATCGCGACCCAACTCGGTGAGTCTCCCCAAGACTCGACGAGTCCCACGAACTCTGAGTCCCTTCATGCTCAACTCACCGAGTCATCCTTCGACTCAACGATTCACGACTTAACCAGAGAACGTTAGGATTCCTCGACCAGACTCACCGAGTCCAAGGCAACATTCAACAGACTCGCCGATTTGTTCTCCAACTCGTCGAGTTCCTGTCTATCGTCATCCAACTCGCCTAGTCCACCCATGCGACTCGCCGAGTATCTCCAGCTCTTAACCCATGCAGTGGCTTTTTAAGCCATGCTGGGGCTCAAATCCATAGATTTGTCCTTCTACCAGCTATCCCTCATGTAAAGTTACAAACTTTACGTGATAACAAGAAGATATAAACTCAAAACACACTAGGGCTTGGGTTCTAGACAAAAGGGGCTTCACCAATCATCCAAGGATTGAATCTTAATGAACTTAGGACTCAAAAGAGGTTCAGATCTGAAGTTTCAACTTCAGATCTAGCTTCTATAACAATTCCCTTAACCAAGGAAAACCCTAGCCTCCATATATGAATGATTCTAGAAGAAAAGGTCAAGGTAGCAGCTTAATACCTCACAAATGTGTCCCAAACTGGAGTGGGTTCTGGATCCACACGAAATCCTTGATGGTTGCCTCTTGCTCTTCAGGTGTCCTCTACCAAATTCACTTCTCAAAGCTCCAAACACTCTCCAAGCTCTCAATCACGGCTATTAGGGTTTGTGGGACTCAAAGGGAATGTAAAGAGGCTGAAGAGAGGGTATTATGTTCTTTATATAGAGCACAAACTCCGGATTAAGGTTTTTCTTATTCCAGCACCAACTCGCCGAGTCCAGCCTCCGACTCGCCGAGTTGGTCACTTAACGTGTGACCAGAATCGCGACTCGAGTCGCCGAGTCTATCCATCAACTCGCTGAGTTAACCCTCCTTATTTACACTAAGAACCCCGAACTTGCACTTCTGAACTCGGGGTGTTACAATAACCTTATACCCCCTTATAGATCGACTTCGTGAACGAGGCCTACTAACAGTAAGACTAGAAGTTTAAATTATATATATATATATATATATATATATATAATAATAATAATAATAATATTAGACTTTTAATGTTATATATAGTATAAGGGTGTATTTTACGCTTTTAAAATACTAGGTGCCCAAATTTAATAAATTACACTTTTAATTTAATTAAATGTAAACCATATCACTATGGATTTATTAACTCTCTTTTAATTATACACTTAATTAATTTTAACAAAACCATAAGGGTGCAGTTTGAACTTTTTCAAAAATTAGGGTTTTAGAATTTAAAATTTTGAAATTAAACTTTTAATTAAAATTTTAAATACCAAAACTTGAGGGCAAATTTTGAAACTTTTCAAAACATAAAGGATCAAATAGCAAATAATTCAAAATTAAACAATTAATTTTATGATTATCTATATTTGACCTAATCAATTTAATTTGCAAGATAATTGACCAAATAACTCAAATAATTTAGCATTTATCAAATAAGGTAATAGTTATCTAATTAGTGAAGAGAATTGTTATCGAGAATTTAGAAAAGAAAAGATAGATTTGAACGATTAAAGATAACGAACACCAAGAGTAAATATTAATCAGATCTCATATTGATTAAGACTGATTACAGAAGAAGCTGAAGAGAGATTTTGTGTTTCGCTATCGTGTCTCTCTACTTCTAGCCTCAGTCCCTATTTATAGGGAACATACAAAAAATATACTAAGTCTATACATTTTCACTTCACATATAACATGACTTAGTAAAATAGCATAAAAATGCGAAACATTACAATACACACCAGGAGATCACCTTCGACTTTTTACAATATACATCTACTTTCTCCCCCTTTGTAAACAGTCGATGCAATTCAACTCAAAAGCTTTTGAATTGCAGAGTGAATTGTTCTTCGCACTTCTCCATACCAGGAGATCACCTTCTTCAAATCTTTCTTGTCTCCTTCGTTATTTTTCTTGCAATTGTTCATACGTACAATGAAGTGCGTATATTGCGAAGAATTATATCTTTCAATCTCTGATGCTTTGAATAGAAATTTCTTCGGTTTTCCTTTAGTATCTCTTCCCGAAAACACCATACCAAAAGGTTTCAGGCATATCTCACCCACAACATACTTCGACAAAGCAGATTGTGTCAAAGTATCCTCCCATGGAACTTTTACCTCTCTTTTCAGCACATTCACTAATTCTTCATCAGTAAGAGCCAGACAATCGAAATAGTTATCGATAAATGTCTTCACATGTGCGAATCCAACTTTAAACACATCTGTCTCAGAGCCTTTGAGATTGTTTTCTTCCATATGCTTCAGGATTAGAGCTACTTGAATTAGATCGTTGCAGTTCATCAATGGAAAATCAGCAACTGTGAAGTCATATTGTTTGTTGTCAGCTCTGATGACAAAATACCGAAAATTTTGAAGCATGTCTTCAAACAAAACATCCTTCTTTATTGTAAACACCTTTTTGATCTTCATCAAGGACCAAACTTCATCTGGATTCTTCCTCAGAACAGCATGAAATCTGATTTTCATATGAGTATAATCATCCGGATTATCAAATTTCTCACTAATCTTGTATTGAGCTGTGATGAACAACATTTCGTTAATTGAGAAGTCCAATTGACAATGATCTGAGTTCGCAAAATCGTAACTTCTTTTAGTCTTCTTCTTGAACTCATACATCTCCCTACCCATAACTTTCGACTCTATAGTTTCGTAAGAGTAAAGTTTCGCAGGATCTCCTTTGTTCATGGAGGGAGGATCACTTGCCCTTTGTCTCATGATGCTCTGAACTTGTCTCATCCTCTCCAATTCAGCCTCAGCATCAGCTTTTAACTCCTCCTTCGACTTTTCGTACAAAATTCCTTTTCCTTTTCCTATTACATCTTTCTGAGGTTTTGAGCTTGAACCTCCTTCGTTTTCTCCAATAACATTTCCCTTGGAAACTGTTTTTGTGGTGATTGTAGTTGAAGAAATCGGTTTTGTAGGAATGGGAAGTGTAGCTACAAGTTGAGTCGACATCACTCTTCCAACTGTTTTAGCCTCTTCTTCTTTACTTCGACTTTTTTCTCCCCCTTGCACCCCTGTGAAAACAGGTGGAGCACTCTTCGGAAGTAAAGAAGTGAAATTTGTAAGCGGAGCAAGATCTTTTTGAATAGCTTGTTCTAAAGTATTAATCTTTAGAGACAAGAATTCAGGAGTAAGGATTTGCGATGATGAAGAATGCGAAACGGCTGATTTAAGCTCAGTGGCCAATTTTATCAGGTGATCAAACTTCTCCATTGTTGCAGCTTTATGATCTTCAATAACAGGAATATTATTGAGCTTTTGGAGTTGAGAAGAAATCTCCACAATTTGCTTTTGAAGATCTGCTTGTCTCGTATGCACATCCTGAAGATCCTTCGCAAGTTCAGACTTCAATTCCTGAATCTTGAAGTTGACATCCTCACGAACTTTCTTGACGTCTTGTACAAAAAGAATATGTCGTTCTTTTGTAGCAGCTTTAAGATCTTGAACGACAGAAGTAAAATTGTTCGCTTGTGCTTTAACTCTGAGCTCATTATTTTTATCGGATTGATCAACCTTCTCCATGATCCTTTTCTCAACACCTTTAATCATGACATCAACCTCCATTGCTGATATCGAAGACATTCTACCAGAATCGGCTTGCGATTGGATAATGGCCTTTAACTTTTGATTCATGATTTTAAACTACTTTCCTGTCATCAGCATATGATCGGGAATATCTTCTTCGTCTGAATCAAAAGGAATGTCATCAAGTATTCCTCCAAAAGCACCTCCTTCGACTTCAGTATCAGACATTTGTTGCGAAGGTGGAGGATTTTCGGGTGATTGGGATGGAAAAAGTGTTGTGAATGGGTTTTGAAGGGCATGATCAAACATGGATGAAGTGGTGGATAAAGTGGTAATAGGTAAAGATGTTTGTATTGTGGATGCAACACTCGGGATAGGTGCCCCCGTATCAGATACGTTGACAACCATATCAGAAATAGGTACCTCCTCAGAAACTGATTTGGTAAGAACTATTTCGAGTGGTTTGGTTTGTGAAATGGTAGTAGAAATTTGTGAAGTTTGAGTTATTGGTAAAGAAACATTTACCATAGAGGTGACAGGTGGAGTTTCTGGAACGACTTCTTCATCTGATGATTCATTGCGAATCACCATCTTTCTCCGTTTTACAAGCGTACGTTGCATGTTTTTCGCAACATCTTCAGCCCGTTGTCGTTTCTTTCCTGGAGACACCGGTGCTGGAATACTGCGAATAGTAACTCCTTTACTACTCACTTCCGCTTTGCGAATTTGCTTCAGAACTCCAGACTTGGAAGGTAAAAGTTCCTTCTTCGATTTGGATAAAGTTTCTTCGGTTGGAATAACTTCATCTTGTACAATTGGTGAGGATGAACCCTTCACACTTTTCTTGCTAACCTTCTTCTTCTTCGATGGAGTAGCAACATCTGGTAATACGCCAGTCTGATCAGCTGTATCGATGTTTCGCAAACATTTCACCAAAACTGTGTGAGTGGGAGAAACTTTGCGAAGCATCGCATCCGGAATACGAGCCACACGAGTAAAAATAGCGTCATCATCTTCGACAACTTTTGGAAATTGGTAGAAGGAAAATTCAGCAACTTCTACATTTGTCATTATTGGAATTGCTTCTTTCTCGTAGACTTTCTCCAGAATTAAACTCCAGTATCTTGCACAAGAGATCCCCTTCTCCGAATTTGTGTTTTCCAGGCTTTTAACAAATTCTTTCCATAGCTGAGTTGCGTAATCGACATTGATATCATAGTATATGCCCATTACCATAGCATAGACTTCAACTCTTCCTCTATCCAAGCCGACTGATCTTCCGGTAAGGCACCGTAGAAAAATACCAAAAAGAAAATTCCAGATATATGGCAATCCCGACTTCCTGAAGTCACTTATCTTCTCCAACTCCGGTTGATGTCCCATCTCATTGAACATATGAATGATCTGTGAGTTTACAAGTTTAACAAACGGAGGGTTGTTTGGAATCTGCAAGAACTCCACAAACAAGTTCTTTGACAGTTTAACCCTTTTGTTGTTGATGAGATTGAAAGTAATTACATCTGCCGTGTGATTGTATGAAGCCGTTGAAGCAGCACGAGATAGCCACACCATTGGAACGGGGAATGATTTGAACATGGCGGTTGATAACGGTGATCGTTTCAAAGCAACGATAAGCATCTTCAAGTCTTCTGGATACGCAGAAACGTTTGGATCAAGGTGTAAGCTTTGAAGTTTTGTGAGAGTTCTTGTTTGCGTAACCGTACATATTGTTCTTGATCCCCCTTTTATAGGTTACTCAAAATTGATTTGAAATTAAAGCGGGATACATTTAATGTTATCCGATGTGGCACCTTGAAACTCGGATCATGACTGTAAAAGATAACTATGTTTCAAAAAGTAACTGTCACATCTCCTCGAAAACCGGATAGAATACTAACCATTTTGAGTATACAGCCTGTCAAGTATCCGTTATAGAATCCGAACCGTTAAAACCCTTCGCATGGAAGCAAGGCTCTTTCACTTTTGGGATTTAAAGTGAAGTCATATGCCAGACTTGCGAAATCATCAGTCTGAGTTGGTTTTACTCAGAACCTCAAGGATTTCGTGTGTGCATTGTGCCAATGGAATAAGATAAGAATCAAGAAAATTTGGAATGTTGTGATGTCAAAAAGTTAATTTAACATGAATGCAGTAAAACCCCAGACAAAGGTTGCTTCGTTAATCATCAAGAGAGATAATCAACAGCTTGTGTAGTTTCCCGTGAATTACAATCGAATACTTGTAAAGAAGTATCAAAGGGCTTCTTTTAAAAGTCATTTTGGGTTGGTTTGAAATTTCATTACATATCAGCCTTAACATAAGGTGAGAAATTGTAAATGAAATTACTTGTTTGACCAGTGTAGTCAGTGACAAGTTGGGTTGTGAAAATATTTGCGAATGAAACTTACACTGAAATCATATTCAAAAGAAAATTTGTTTTGGATCTTGTTGGGTAACAAACATTCTTGGTTGTAAATATTTGATCAAGACCACACATGCGAATTGAATATGATTTGAAGTTTCGAAATTTTTGATACTGAAACAAAGGTTTCGTAAAAATCTAGAACAAAGTTCCCCGTCAATTCCTTAAGGTGTATGATTTCTGGGTTTCACTTTCATCACGGACTCATGATGTTAGATCTTAAACACAGAGTTGTGATTTGTCTAGGTTTTGATTGGTTTGACCAAAGACCTCAAGGACAAATCTTCTTCAAAAAAAATTTGGATTTTAAGAACTGTTTGGTTTAAAAAGATTGGATAAGAATCGAAGTGTACCTTTGTTATAATGACCAAGACAGAAAACTCTTAACTCATTTGAGAAGAGTAAGGTAGCTCGTTTTGACTTATGCGAATATAAGCCTTTTTGGGAAGAAATTTTCATGAGAGAATTTCATTAAGACTTTCTTTTCACACATAGAGTCGTGTTGAGGCTTTTGGTCTACATACAGCAGCATGCTTCTAGGGACATCCTGACTAGTTTGTAAAAGAAATTTAATACCTTCCCACAGAAACACAAATGTATGACCTCTTCGCATTGTAGCCCTGTATTAAATTCTCAATACACACAGTTTAAAGAACAAAGAAAACAAAAATATTTTTGTGATTTTTGAATTTTTCAAAATTAAAGAACAAAAAAATAAAATCTTTTTGTAGTTTTGATTTTTCAAAATTAATGAACAAAAATAAAATCTTTTTGGATTTTTGATTTTTCAAAAATAAAGAACAAAAATAAAATCTTTTTGGATTTTTGATTTTTCAAAAATAAAGAACAAAAATAAAATCTTTTTGGATTTTTGATTTTTCAAAAATAAAAAAAAAAAATTATTCGTATACCTTACCGTGGTGATTATGAGTTCAGATGCGAAAAGATGTGGTTGCGAAGCCATACGAAGCCTCTGAATGAACAGTAACCTCTGAATGATGTTGACTCTTATCTGCTTAACAAAACTTTTATTCTTGTGTTGATGAAATGAAATTCGCATTAATCATCCCCAAACCTGCTAAAATTCGAACAAATAATTTTTCATCAAGAGGTTTTGTAAAAATATCAGCAAGTTGTTCAGTTGTTTTGACAAAATGAATTTCAATATTCCCATCTTCCACATGATCTTTAATAAAATGATATTGAAGAGCAATGTGTTTTGTCTTTGAATGTTGCACTGGATTGTGACAAATGCGAATTGCACTTTGTGAATCACAATACAAAGGAATCTTTTTCATGTTTATTGCATAATCACGAAGTTGACTCTAAATCCAAATAATTTGCGAAGTACAAGCAGCCGCAGATATGTATTCTGCCTCAGCGGTTGATATAGCCACACAAGTCTGTTTCTTTGATTGCCAGCTCACTAACTTTCCATCCACTAGTTGACATCCACCAGTCGTACTTTTTCTATCCAAAGTACATCCTCCTAGATCGGAATCTGAAAAAGCTTGAATGAAAAATCCTGTTTTCGCAGGATACCAAAGTCCTAAAGAAACGGTTCCCTTTAGATATCGAAAAATATTTTTCACTGCAGTCAAATGAGGTTCTCTTGGATTAGCATGATATCTAGCACAACAACAAACCGAAAACATAATATCAGGTCTACTTGCAGTTAAGTACAATAAAGACCCTATCATGCTACGATACAGTGTTAGATCAACAGCAGGAGCATCTAACAAAGGAGTTAGTCTTGTTCCTACTGCCATAGGTACTCTGAGCTTTGTGCTATTCAGCATTCCAAACTTTTCAAGCAAGTTCTTTGTATATTTTTCTTGATTGATTAAGATTCCTTCACTGTTCTGTCTTATATTTAAACCAAGAAAATTATTAATTTTTCCCATCATGCTCATTTCAAAATGACTTTTCATTAACTTTTCAAATTCAATTGACAATGTTGGATCAGTTGAACCAAAGATAATATCATCAACATAAATTTGACCAAGCATTAGATGACACCCAACTTTCTTGCGAAATAATGTGGGGTCAACTGATCCTTGTTTAAATTTAGATTGTTTCAAGAAATTTGTAAGTGTTGCGTACCAAGCCCTTGGTGCTTGTTTTAACCCATATACAGCTTTGTCAATGACATACACATGATCAGGATGCTCATTGTTTACAAATCCTGGTGGTTGTTCAACATACACTGTTTCTTCGAGTTTTCCATTTAAGAATGCACATTTAACATTCATTTGATAAACATCAAAGTCTTTGTGAGCTGCATAGGCTAAAAATATGCGAACTACTTCAAGTCTTGCAACATGTGCAAATGTTTCTTCATAGTCAGTGCCTTCTTGTTGCGAATAACCTTTAACCACTAGTCTTGCTTTATTTCAAATAATATTGCCATCTTTGTCGGTTTTGTTTTTAAAAATCCATTTTAATCCAACAATTGAAACATCAGAAGGTTTAGAAACTAATCTCCAAACCTTGTTTCGTTCAAATTCAGCCAATTCAGATTGCATAGCAACAACCCAATCTGAGTGTTCCATAGCATTCTTTACAGTTTTTGGCTCTATTTTCGAAATAAAAACATTAAACATACAAAGTTCTTGGTTTGCATTCAGTACCTCATTTTTCGCACGAATTTGAGCTTTAGTCAACACACCTTCTTGTGGATTACCAATTACCTATTCTTTTGGATGATTTCGTGTCCATTTCTCGAGTGGTGGAAAATTTGGATCAAATTCTAATGGTGCATCTTCATACATATCTTCATTTTCAGATCCTGCAACAGAAAAGTTATCATTAACTTCATGAAATTCTTCATTTTTATCAAGATTAATTGTCTCTGTTTCATCATGCTCCCCCTCAACATGATCTGCATCTTGATACTCCCCTTCAAAATGATGTTCTTGTTGATTTTGCGAATGCTCCCCCTCAACTTGATGTTCTTGTTGATTTTGCGAATGCTCCCCCTCAACTTGATTTTCTTCCTCCCTACTAACATCTGGTGTGCTTTCACAAGCTATCGTTGATTCATCAGTATGTTTTGAGGATTCTGATGTTTGATTATCAGGAGCATTATTTTCTGCATCAATTGCCCTGTCAGGAATTCGAAAAATTAGGTCATAATCAAAATCATTGATTTCAGAATTATCAATTGGAGTATTTGAATCCACAAGTATTGGTTTATTATCAAATTTACTATCAATTTGTTTAAGATAGTAATCATCAAATGTTAAATTGAAAGTTTCTTCAATTTTTCTTGTTTGTTTATTTAGCACTCTGTATGCAACTGAATTCTGTGAATATCCTAAGAAGATGCCTTCATCAGCTTTAGCTTGAAACTTGGACAAATTATCTTTGAGATTCATGATAAAGCACCTGCAACCAAAAACATGAAAGAATTTTACATTAGGTTTCCGATTATTGATTATTTCATATGGAGTAACATTAAATCTTCGATGAATGTATGATCGATTCTGAGTAAAACATGTTGTGGACACAACTTCTGCCCAACGATATTAAGGTAGATTCGCATATGTTAACATGGTTCTGGCAGCTTCGCATAGAGATCGATTTCTTCTTTCAACTACACCATTTTGTTGTGGCGTATATGGTGATGAAAAATTATGCGAAATGCCTTTGCTTGTGAGAAAAATGTCAAGAGTTTGATTTTTAAACTCAGAACCATTATCACTTTTAATTTTTCGTACATTCTTCTTCAGACTAATTTCAATCTTTTTGATAAAATCAATCATTGTCTGAGCAACTTCAGATTTCAACCTGAGAAAAAACACTCATGTAAATATAGAGAAATCATCTACAACAACTAAAATATACTGCTTTTTGTTTATTGTTGCAACAGTTGATGGTCCATATAGATCAATGTGAAGAAGTTCCAATGGATCTAATATTTTTGAATCTATCACAATCGGATGACCCTTTCGATGTTGTTTTCCTTGTTCGCAAGCTGCACACAAAGAATCATTGTCAAATTTTAGTATTGGTAACCCTCGAACTAAATCTTCAGTTACAAGTTTATTTATATTTCGAAAGTTCAAATGTGACAATCTTCTATGCCAAAGCCAGCTAAGATCATTAGATGCTTTTGATGGTAAACACACAGCTGGTTTTCCCACAATTGGTTTGATGTCCAGTGTAAACATATCACCATATCTTTTGGATTTGAGGAGTATTTCATTTGTTTTTGCATTTGAAATAATACTTCCTCCTTCATTAAATATAACTTGATATCCAGTACCCACAACAAGTTGTGATACACTTATCAAATTATATTGAAGTCCTTCAACATAGGCCACTCTGTTTATTGTGAAGTTTCCGTTTGTGACTTTCCTATATCCTTTCAATTGACACTTGTGATTATTTCAAAATTTGACTACTCCAGCATTTTCCAAGCTTCTGTAATCTCGCAAATTTTCCTTTCTTCCAGTCATATGACGAGAGCAACCACTATCAATATACCATTTCATATCATATTGCTCGTCACATATCACCTGCATTTATTGAAAAAATTTAGGAACCCAAGACTTATTGGGTCCATCATTAGTAGAATGAAACAAATTTTTGGAATTTAAAAACCATGTTTTCACTTTGTTTGTAACAGAATCCATTATATCAACATCATCAGTTCTAGATATCGAGATATAATCATTCAATAATTTTGGATTCCCATTGATTGTAATCTTTTCCTTCACAACATTCGCATTTTTGATAACTGGTTTCCATTTTTGAACTGGAACTTGCGAATTATGAGATGATGCACTAGCAATTGAAGAATTATTTGTGAACTTATCAAATGCACTTTTGATTTGTTCTTCTGAAAACTTCCCACTTTGATATTTCTTTCCTTTCCCTTCAAACCAATGATTGATCGTACTAACAGCAGATTTTCCTTTTGTGTATGAAACTTTGGTTGGTTTTGATATTGAAGGATTTGGAAAATTTGGTTGTTTTGCTGAAAATTTCATTTTGACTTGAGTTGATTTCTTCAAACTTGATGAAGTATTCGTGAATTTGCCAACATTTTGAAACTTTTGATTATTTGCAAATTTTTGCGAATTCTCAAATTTTCGATTGTTGTCATATTTGCGAATATATGGAACCTTGTCAACAGAGTTTATTTGTTTATGAAAACTTGAATATGTTTTTGTGTTTTTATTTTGAAATTTTGATGATGTTTTTGAAATTTGTTCTTTTACATCTCTTGATTTTTCATTAGACACAACTTGCCAGAATATTGCTTTTCTTGCTTTTCTTTTTGAAACATTATTTTCTGTTGAATAATTTCCAACCATCAATTTGAATTCATGAGAATTTAGTTTTACTTCAACCTTTGGGTTTTCAACTTTTTCAAAAATTTTGTTTGATTTTTCACCTTTAACCACCCATTTTTGTGCTGATTTTTGTTTTTGAAACACATAAGGATTTTTGGTTAAATTGTTTTCTTCTGTGTTTTGATTTGCGAAAAAACCTTCAATCGTGGACTTTTGATTATCCTTTTCAATCATTTTATTGAATTCAGGATGAACTTTCTCAGCATTTCCAGTAGTGACAAAAACTTGATTTGGAAAAATGGTTTTATCAGTACATACAAAATTTGGATATACCACAGTGTTGGTTTCCAAATAATGTGCGCCTTTATCATTTAAAATTTTGTCAAATTCTTTTGTATTTTCAAACACTTGATCAACTACAAACCTTTGAGGTGTTTCAGTTGAAACTTCCTTTTCTTCTTTATTTACATCTGTGTCATCAGATTTCCAGCTTTCAACTTCCACATTATCAAACATACAATGTTGCGAAGTTGAAGGTTTATCAATTTCATCCTCTACTATTGAATCAACTATTATTTCTTTACCTTTGATCTTAGATGTGATATTAATGATTGACAATTGAGAACAATCAACCTCTTCTTCCTCTTCTATCTCACTGATTTCACTTACATTATCAGAATTTTCATCAATATCAGCATAATTCAACTCTGAGGCAAGAGTTGAATTTTCAGTTTTCTTTATGATTTTCACTTGTTCACTCTTTGTCAAACTTTCATTGACAATGTTAACCAACTCATCAGCATTCAGAAATTCATCAATTTTGACAATACCATATGAATATCTATCATCAGGTATTTTGTCAAATTGAGAAATTATGCTTTCGCAATCATAAGAAACAACATCAACTTTTTCACGTTCATACTCAAGAAAAGGTAAAAGTTTCCTATGTTGTTCTTTGCTAATATCAGAAGAATGATGTAAAGCTGTTAATTTTGCATACAGAAGTTTTGCAGAATTAAAATATATGTTTCTTTGTGCTAGTAATAACCTAACATCGTTAGTAAGATTATTCCTATCACAATCTATATTTTTGACTTGCATTTCCAATTTTTCAACTCTGCTCTTCTTTATTTCTAAATCTCTTCGTGTCTCACTAAGTTGCAAATTTAATTTCTTAGCTTCATTACTAGCAGACACAATAACAGAATCAAAATAAGCCACAGTATCATCAAATGAAACAATTTCAGCATCATAAGCAGATAAATGAATATTAAAAGATTCAAGAATTGCACGTACCTTGGTTGTCATGGGTGACTTGTCAGTGGATTTAGACACAAAACATTTCCCTGAAATGTTCTCTTCGCAATCCTCAAAACTTGCGAACATTGCTCCATGTGTGGGATGCCTCATTTCCTCATCATCAGATCCTGAAGACCAGATCTGATAAGTTCCACTTTCTTCTTCAGCAGTTTCTCCCTTAGCAACTAATGACACTCCTTTGGTTTTAGCACGTAATTCTTCAATCTTTTCGGAGTAGTATGCTTCATCTTTAACTTTTTCTTTCTTCTCTTCTTTCTTTCGCAACATGCAATCAGCTGCGAAATGATTCGTACCATTGCAATAGTGACAATATATTCCTGAATCACCCTTCAACTTTTTCTCTTCATTCGCATTTTTCTGTTTTTCATCTATTTTCTCCATTTTCTTCCTCTCCTCCCCTCCAATTCTTGTGACAACATTTTTCGCATCACTATTCTTTCCTTTTGGATTAAAAGGCTTTTTGAAAAATTTCTTAACTCTGTTGTTTGAATAGAATGCTACAGCTTCATCATCGGAGTTCATCAAAAATCCTTCTTCATCTGAATCATCTTTTTCATCAGTTTCTGATACCTTTGAAACAAGAGCCAAAGAACCACCAATAGCTAGTTTTGATTCTTCATACATTTCTGAGACCTCACATTCATGTGTTTTCAATTGATTATAGAGATCATTCAATTTAGTTGTATCAAAACTTTGTTGATTCTTAATCATCATGCTCACACTTCGCCATTCCTTGCGAAGACCCATAATGAAAGTTAAATTGAATTCCATGAGAGATCTAGTGATACCATACCTGTTGCAGTGAAACATAAGCTCATTCAGACGATCATAGTAATTTTCGAGAGTTTCTGCATCATTTTTTCTGAATTCCTTCAGTTCAACTAGACATTGCTTCACAGAATTGATCTTCGTTTTTTCGCTACCTTGATACTTTTCTTTTAAAGTATTCCAGATGTCTTTGGCGGTTTTACAACTACGAATGTAACTGTAAACTACAGGAGGTAGAGCACCTCTTAGTTCCCTCATGCACCTCTTTTCATTATCCTTCAGTCGTTTTCGCTGATCTTCAACATCAGGAGATCCAGTGGATGATCCAATTTGTTGAACATTAGCAGGAGCTTGTACTGTTCCATCGATACAATTCCAAAGTTCTTCATCAATTGCATTTAAGTAATCTTCCATTCTATCAGCCCACTGATCATAGTATTCTGGAATCAACATCGGAATTTTGGTTGAGGAACCAAGCAAGTGAGAGAAAGAAGTCATTGTATTCATGTTGAAGTTCGCCATTGATGAACATAGAAAATTTCTGAAAACTTGAAAACTTGATGAATTTCAGAATTTGATCAAATGAATTGATCACAAATCACTAATCGATTACTCGACTTAACAATTCAAATACAGAATCAATTCAAATCTGAAGATCAAAAATGATTTTCAAAACCAAAAATGCACGGAAAATTTTGAGTAAAATTTTGTAACTCAAAAAGCAAATGATTCTTATACGAAAATCAGATCTAAGCAGTTTGAATCCTGCTCTGATACCAATTGAAGAGAATTGTTATCGAGAATTTAGAAAAGAAAAGATAGATTTGAACGATTAAAGATAACGAACACCAAGAGTAAATATTAATAAGATCTCATATTGATTAAGACTGATTACAGAAGAAGCTGAAGAGAGATTTTGTGTTTCGCTATCGTGTCTCTCTACTTGTAGCCTCAGTCCCTATTTATAGGGAACATACAAAAAATATACTAAGTCTATACATTTTCACTTCGCATATAACATGACTTAGTAAAATAACATAAAAATGCGAAACATTACAATACACACAATTCGACTTTTTACAATATACATCTACAATTAGATGACAAAAAAAATCTTTTATTTTGATAGGGATAATCATAAGGAATCAATAAAATTCATATTTTATTAATCTGAAACAATTATGGCAATTATCCTAAGTCAAAATAGGCAAAAAAAAATCTGAAATTATCCTCTGCCTGACTCCCGGACTCGCCGAGTCACTACCTGGACTCGCCAAGTTGGGCTGATTCGCCGAGTCCAGATACTGACTCGCCGAGTTGGGTCGGGCAGAGGCCAGAAACTCGATTTTCAGCAAATAAACAATCATTGCATCACATACAACAGAAACCAATCAAGGCTCTGATACCACTGATGGGTTTTGTCCATAAGAACATCCTATGTACTCATGCAAACCCTAATGCTTGGATCTAGGTTTCTCTATTGTACATGCAATTCATCCAAGACTCAAGAACCCTAATCTAGCATGTGAACTTCCAAAATATCATAAGAATAGGGTTTAGATCGTACCTTGATTGTTGTGTAGCAATAACAATCTCAAATCCTCCTTGTAATGGCTTTAGAAAGCTTAGAGTCACAAGTGTCACTCATCTAATGGCTCACAAACACCAAGAGCAAGAGGATGAAGAAGGAGAAGAGATGAGACACCCAAAAACGGCTGGAAACCCTAAGGTCATAGTTGGCCACGTTTTTGGGTCTCAAAGGTCCTTTAAATGGGTAGGAAATTAGGGTTATCTAACAAGGAAACCCTAATTTGACTGCTTAAGCCCTAAGCATCCCATGGACTCCTTCTGAACATGCCTTCGACAAAAATCATGTGGGCTTCCCATAGATTTCGTCCAACCTATATTCCAAGGTGATCCATAGCCCAATTGCAATTATCTTATAATTACAATTTCGGTCCCCTAAGTTTAATTAATCTCTTTTAGTCACAAAATTAATTCTTAATTAATTATTCACTAATATTAATTAAACAATATGATTTCTCCTTTAATATATTATTCTCATAATATATTAATAAATCATAATTAATCCTCTCTCTCCATAATTCATCCTATCAATTTGCTTTGGTGAAGGCAACCCAAAAGGACCATGCACCATCGGGTCAAGTACATACCAAAATAGTTATGCACTTAGACACTAATCCAACAATATCATGTTTGACTATCATACGTCGTTACTGACATAAACTTTAGGGAATGAATCAGCAAGCTTATCTTCCAATACTAGTCTATTGGCTATGATGTCTTTGTATTCAAACAACTAAAAAATCTGATAGTACTTACTGATTATACGTTATGTGAGCTTTGTGATATAGGCGTCATACTCAAGGTAAATCACCCTTACAGTCACAAAGAAATTTTAAAATGAACAACAATGATTAATGTAACTAATGAATCTTTTTTTAGTCATATAGTTTCTTTTAGAGTCTAACTAGCTCCAATATACTCTATGTTCATCCACTGTTGTGTATTACTTGGTACACTTTCAAACAATACTTCATTATTTAGCAAAAGCACCGATTTCGAAAACAAACATAATCATCTTTATTAGTGTGGAATATAGCATCAGTGTAACCTTTGTATTGATATATTTCATACTAATATCATCTTCTTTGTCCTCATAGGACACAAAGGAATTTACCTGATCTTGATTCATCGATTCTTGCCAAATTGATTTGATCCAAGCTGCCATACTCAAGGCATACTCAATTATCAGATCTAATATATGTCAAGACATACATGATCGATCCTATAAGCAGAAACATATGAGATACGACTCAACATATAAATAATTTATAAATTAGTTAAACGTTACCTTATAATACAAAATCGAAAACCATATTTAGTTCAAAATAATTATTACTTTATATATCGACTCAGTGTAAGAGTTATTATTTTATAGTTAATGTCTTACTATATTACAATGTACATGCAAAAATTTAACATTATTATTTTATTTTGTACGGCGTATGGATAGTCACCGGACATCATTTCTCTTATATGAGAATATACACCATTCTTAAATTTGATAACTTTTTTTTATTGGTTGGAACTATGGTTTTTTTTTTATTTATTTATTTATTTATTTATTGTTTGAATATTTTGGTATAGTGTCATGGAAGTTTCCAATATGTAAATATTCGAACTAAAGATGAAATCGATGTGAAAATTAGAAAATTATTATATTATCATAAAATATTAGTTACTTTGGAAAGAGTAGCTATGGGTTGGAAAAAATGTTAGATATGTTATCTCTCTCAAACTTGATTTTGAAGCAATATTGGTATATGCTATCAATAGCGTTATAGCGTTTTGCGGTATTGCTGAACCGCTATTTTGAAATAGCGTTTACGAATAGCGTTGATGCTATTAGCAGCGCTATTGACCGCTATTTACCGCGAACCTCATCAGCACTATAGCAGTGCTACACCCGCTTTTACAATTTCGTACATATTAAGCTACTTTGACAAAGAAAAAAAATGATTGTATGTTATTTCAATATTAAATCTTTATTATTTTTAACTAGTCCACCACATTTTTTCTCTTAATAAACCCAAATAATAAATATAATTAATTACAAACTATAAGCAACAAATGACAACATTTTTTTTCATCTGTTTCAATACTTAGAAACCACGAACGACTTGAGTTGCGATGACATTTTGACATTTTTTTAGTTTCCATATTATTATAGTAGAATATTATATATAGATTATATTATGATTTTTTATGATATTAATTCTATATAGTTTTAATAATCTAATATATAAATTTTGTATGAATATATAATATAAATTATACATAATATTAAAAAACCGCTATATCACTACTATACCACCGTGATAACCGCGATTTCAAATAGCGACATGTGATCGCTATTCAAATTTCGACCGCGATAACTATTTAGGGATTGGTTGTCCTTTTATGGAAAATCATGAAGAACACATACGCAGCTAAAAAAAAAAAAAAAAAAAAAGAAAATCTAGCTATTTTTAGTAGTCAATAGTCGATTGAAAAGAAAAGAAAAATTATATTTTTAGAAATATAAAAATTGTGTTAATATCGTGTCGTGCATGTTTTTTTGCATCAAAATTATGTGATGACTAACCCAATTCTATGTGAACCTTCATTCAAGATCATGCAAACAATGTGTTTGATGATTTTTGGGAATTATATGGAGATATTCATTATAACTTCAAAGGATCTGTGCTCTATTAAAATATCCACTATGTCTATGAAAATATCCACCATGTCCTATTAAACATAAAAAAGTTGAATTTAAATTATCTTTTTATTTAGGTCTTCTGCCGTAAATTATAGAATAATTTAAATCAAATTCAATTCATAGTTTGAATGATGAGAGAGAGAGAGAGAGAGAGAGAGAGAGAGAGAGAGAGAGAGAGAGAGAGAGAGAGAGAGAGAGAGAGAGAGAGAGAGAGAGAGAGAGAGAGAGAGAGAGAGAGAGAGAGAGAATTTTTTTTCTACATATTATTTTAACGAACAAACAAAATGAATCATTAAATGATTCAAAAGTAAGATGATTCACAAAAAAAAAATTCCCAAAAAAATATCGTCATTATTCATTTTTAAGTAAATTAAGAAAAAATCTAATTTTATAACAATTTTAATGAATAACAACAAAATCATTGTATAAATGAATCATCGAGATGTTTTTTAGAAATTTTTTTATTGAATAATGTTATTTTTTATTAATCTAATGATTCATTTGTTTTGTTCCTTAAAAAATATATATAGAAAAAAAAACTTTTTACTTTCCTACCAAAAAAAATTTATTACCAAATCTAATTTTTTGACGAACAAAACAAATAAATCACTACATAAATAACAGCTAACATGATTCACAAAAAAAATCCTCAAAAAAAAACATCTTGATGATTTTTTATATAATGATTTTGTTTTTATTCATTAAAAATGTCATAAAAATTATTTTTTTTTAATTTATTTAAAAATGAATTATATATATATATATATATATATATATATATATATATATATATATATATATATATATATATATATATATATATATATAATGTTGTTATTCATTAAAATTGTCATAAAAATGAAGTTTTTCTTATTAATCATCTTACAAATGAATAATACTATATTTTTTATATGCATATATATAACTTAGAACAACATTTTGTTAAAACTTTGAGCCATCGTATAGAAATAGACATATAGGTATAAAAACGAATATAGAACATATCAACATTTACTTATAGAAACGAATATAAAACATATCAATAAAGACAATACATAAAATACATTTTAAACATATATACACGATACACAAATACACATCATTGCACTTTTATATTTTTTTATAACTACTTAAATATATTAATACACATATATGAAATATACAAAGGATGTCGTGCAAGACTCTATTAGCTTATTTTTTCAATCTTAAAATTGGTGCCCTAAACAATCACATCACTATCCTAAACGTGTTTATAAATATAAGCTTTCATTCAATTATAGTTCATTGAGTCTTTTTCTACCCTTTTATCTTAAGAAAGTTAAAATTATCTCAAAGGGCACCTCGCATAATGGTCAAGTACATCGAATATCATATTATGGTCTTATGTATAAGTTTTCTTTTATTACTTGTTTGTCAAGAATGTAAGTTTATGTCGTGTATTTATATTTCTCATGAAACCATTTTTATTTGAATGAACTTCATTAGTAATATTACTGTTCTTGGGTTTATAGGTCGGAAAATTGATATCAATGACGTCAAAACACTTAGGGGACCAGCTTGCTGGACGTATTGTTTAAAAGACAAGGATAATTCTTGGTGTTGTTGTGGTAAGTTTGGTGACAAAAGTATATGCAAGCCTTTTCCGGATGCATGTGAGAGACATTGTAAGGAAACAAAACATTGTTGTAAACCGCCTTCAACTGATATTACGTGGTGATAATTATATAATGAAGTAAATAAAAGTTGTCTTTACTATGTTTAGATAAAAGATTTAATCATAAATCTTTCGTTTTAGATTCAATATAACTTTGGTGTTTTATTAAAACAAAACAAATACTAGTCTCTTGTGTAAACATACTTTTGTTTCTTTGGTGAAGTTTTAATCAAAAATAAACTTTGGTCATGAGTAATAATATCTCACTACTATCAATTTAAAGGATTCTCTCCAGCACAAATGGGCTTAATTTATTTTTATTTTTTTATTTTATTTAGTTATTTATTTATTTTTTTTTTCATTTAAAAGTTGAAATGTACATGCATGTGATATTCGAACATGATTTGAAGTGATCAATCATAGACCATTTTGAGTTATCATAACTAGACCGGCCACTTTAATGATGTTTCTAGCTGAAATTTATTGATAGTCGTTTTTCATCGCTTAATATTTTAAGGCTTAATTGAACTTTCTTTCATATGCCATTTATGCAAGTAAGGAACTTACCGTTTCTCGTTACAAAAAAATGATAACAATTTTCGTCCTTCTAGGTTGTTTGAATTTAATGGGTTTAGAAGTAAAAATAACTTGGATAATCTATTGGATCATGTTTGGAAATCTATAATTTGACCCTTATTCTAGTGGTTACACTAATGTAGACTTATGGAATAATCCAAAAGATTGAACCATATCATAGGACCAATGTGATTCACAAACAAAAAATACATTGATTTTTTATGTGTGCTTCGAGATAGTTTCATTGTAGAGATAGAGAAATTAGTTTTTTTTTTGTTTGGTAAACTTTCTAATCTCTGCATGCAATGTCTATCCTTTATTTATTTAAGGAATATAGCAGTTAAACGATGGTTGTAAGACCATATTGGCCCCAAAAAATGGATGCTGAGGGTAAATAAAAAAATTTCTACCACTTCTTCATGATGCAGTAAAGAAGTTGTAAAAGGGAAAATACATTTTTAAACCACTGTAGCTCACTAGGGGTGTTGCCCAATGAGCCTGCAAGTGGAACTGACCCATGGATCCATGTACTCAAATTCGCTTCCCCCATATCTCGTATTCCCGAGTACATAATTATCACTCCGAATGTTCAACCCACATCTCCGGTGTCGATGAGTAAGTTGAACTCAATCTGTCTTGATAGTACTACTAACTACATTGAAATATTAATAACATTAAAATCACTAACACAAACATGTTTGATTTCCCCATATAAAGAATAGGATGTATGATAGTAAAATAATAATATGTCATATATGTAAAGTACGGTGGAATTGGTATTGTACTGGTCATTTATTTCCAGAGCCATGTACCATACAAAGCATAACCGGTACAAAAATATATACTACTAGTTTCATACAAAGTATATAGTTGGTAACAATTTGTTACGCCATCAATAATTTAGTTAGTACATTATGGTAATGGTATATGCCAACTTGTATGAAGTTTTTTTAATACGATTTTTGTGTTCGTAAGCATTTTGAAACGCGAACAATAGTTTTGGTGAATAAATTTTTTGTAATTGTTGGGATTGAAAATTCGATCCAAACGGATTTTATTAATTTCTACCATGAGTTCGAAAATTTAAACAATTGTGGATGGGACTCACCAACATTATAAATTTTAAACTTTTCTAATACGTTAACGTTAATATCAAAGTTTTTAAAAATTTTGACACCTAGCATACTAATATATATATATATATATATATATATATATATATATATATATTGAATTGATTGGTATGATATTACTATGGTATTGAAAATTGTGTACCATGACCGTACCATGATTACTCAATTTTATGATATTACCAATAAAACTTGTTAGTTACCAAAAGTTTTAGCTACCAACTTTTTTGGTTGGGTTGATAACATGTTGGTTGGTTTTTCTGAACACATATTTGTCAGTTCCAATCTAAAGCACCGAAACAAAAGTGTTAAAAATTGAAGAAAATCATATCCTAACAAAAGATAAACCCCATTTTACCCTCGTGTGCTTTATGTTTTCTAGTCAATAACATAGGAAATCAAATGGCATAGAGTTACTCAAAAGTGAGAGCTTGAAGACTTTTTTGAAATGTCCCTTAAACACTTAAGGAAAGACTTAATATTTTCTTGTGATGACTCACAATAATTATTAGTAGACATGATTTGGTTTACACACATTATAATGCATGCATGTGAAGTTTATTTTATGTTATTGTATGATATGTTTGATATACAAATATGTTTTTTTTTCAAACTAAATAAATTTTTATCAGGAAATAATGTCACTTGAAGTTTGAGTAAAAAATATTTAAAAGATAATATATGATGTTTATAAATGGATATTTATAAATGCATTTTTACTAATTACCGATTTACCTATTAAAAACTTTTTTTTTATTGACAATAGTAAAAATATTTTAAAACTTTTAAATAAAAAACTTTAAAATATTTAAAATAGTTTAAAAGATGTTGAAATATTATATAAACTCCATGTCTTTATAATATACAATGAGTTTTTATTAAAAAGACTAAAATCGGTTTATAGGGTTATAACGACAAATAATAAAACTACTAATTATTTTTTGCGTCAAAACATGATATATGATATTAGTGTTTTAAACAAAAAGCAGCATGTCGATACTCTATTTTATTCATTCTAAATGTGATTTAAAACATATGTATGATGACCAAGTTTTGGTTTATCAAAATATGATTTTTATCATAAGATGCATAAAATTAAGTTTATAAAATAAAATAAGTTTATTCTATAAATTCCTGAAGTCATGAGTTTTTTATTGTTGAAAGGAGATTTAAAATTGTAATTTTAAAACTTATCCAAATCTCCAACTCTTAAGAATAAAGTGAAATTTTATTAAAGACTATTACTAGTTCTTAAAACTACTCTATGACTAAAATTCAAAATATCATATTTTGGTTTATAATTGATTAAGGCTAATGGTAAATAAAATGAAGTTTTATTTGGCACATAAAGAACCTCATAACAAGTGATATGAATTTTACAAAATTGTACATGAATTTTTGGATGCATGCAATATTCACAAGACCATGTTTTTATAACTATAACTGTAAAACATATACAAAACCTTTTCTTCAAAATGCAAGTCATTTCTATCCTTTTTGAAGAACACTCTATGTCGTTTGTATGGTCTAAGTGGCATTGGGTCACCTATTCATTACTCATTAGGGTTGTCTTATGATGATTAGGGTAGTTTTGCAGTTTTTGGTGTCTAACTGGCCCCCTTGTCACCGGTTAGTTGTAATACTACAAGTTGTTTCAAGTAGGTTGACTTGATCAGAATCTTGTTTAATAAAGGTCAGCTAAGCATGAGAGGTCCAAGGCATAGTTGGCATAAACATGCCAAGTTAAGAAATAATTGTTTAACATCCCATTATCTAGGAGTTACGTATCGAATGCAATAGGTAATTGCTATCTACCGAGTTTGATAAAATTTATGGGATAAAGGTCACCTAACCACTTACTTATGTCGTTACTTGGATCCTAGACTTTACTAAACTAATGTTTTAAGAAATAATAAAAGTTGTTATTTTTAAAGACTTAATGTTGAAAACAGTAAATGAAACGTTGTCAAATTTTGTTGATAACTGTTAATACTCTTACACATGCAACATTACTCCTACTGAATTTCAAGAGGTAGTAACATTTAATGGTTATAATTTATATAAATGCTATAACACATTGAGGTTCTTCCTTAAGGATAAATAGAAATTATATATATTGAAAGATCACATACCTGAACAACCTCTACAAACCAATGAGTTTGATGATAATGCTTTGATGGAAGTATTATTGTAATGATATTGACGTGTCTTACATAATATTGAAGTAATTAACATTGACTTGCAAAAAGTTTTTGATAATTATGAAAAATATCAGATGTCTCATCAAGTAAAATAGATATTCAATCATAACAGTAGAAAGTGCTTTAAAGCTATTCAAAAATTAAAGAAGCTAATTCTAATAAATTATGTATTCAAATAAACTTATAGTTCAGTTAAGAGAAATATGTAAACCCAAAAATAAAGAAAAGGAAAAAATGATTAGTGTTGTTTCTATTGTGAAGAAACTGGACACCAAAAGAGGAACTTTTCTTTTTTCTCATCAAGTTGAGGAAGTCTGACTTAACTAAGACTTAGAATATCTATATTATAAAACTATTTATCATTCACCCATTGGCTTGAGTATGTTGTACTTTAGGTGACACTAATAATTGATATTATATGTTGATGATTAGAAGTAACAATCAATTCATTACCAACGAATGTCATTTCTTGTTGAAGATATAAAAAGAGCTATTATAGTCTATATTTATACAATAAATGTTTTGTACCTATTCTTATAGGAACATGTAATAATTGTAATTTATGAATAAATTTAGATTTACTTATCGTTTAATGGATGTTCCTAATCATTATCTAAAACGATGTATTCTATGCTAAAGATTATTTTCTCATAATGTTATTTATGAATTAAATATATATAAGCTTTCTCTAAATTGATAGTTCTAAACTGAACACGTAAATAATCAAATGATATTTGATTGAAACTTATCTATGTCACAATCATTATAATTATATAAATATGAAACATATATATGAACTTCAAAAGGATGAAAATTTTAATGGAAAATGAGCTTGAATCATTTGATATATGTGAATCCTACTTATATGGGAAGATGATTTGCAAGTCTTTATCTATTAGTAGTTAAAGAACAAAAGGCTTGAGACAAATTTATACATGAGAGATGTATGTAAACTTTTCAATCCATGAATAGATTTGGGGATAGATGCTTAATCAATTTCATTGTCGACTTTTATTCGTTATTCTTGAAACCTTTGATTTGATGAAATTGTTTCATAGTGAAGATTCAAATACAACTTAATGAGACTATCATAAAACTTTCATTGTGATAAAGAAAACGAATTTTGTAAACTAAATCGTCTTGGAAGATCTTTGGATTTGTGGAATCTATTCACAACTGATTTCGTCAATAAACTCTCACTCGTCATTAGTATGGTTGTTGTGGCATAGGATCACTTGGTTACTTGGAACTATCATTTGATGTTCGAGGTAGCCTTTGAATTCTTTAGTGGTATAGGGTCACCTGGCCATTGGGCGAATGTCAATGGTACAAGTTTTCTTAAAATGATATAATAAACTAAACAGTCTATGATATGACGTTCTTAAAAAATCTATTTACATTATAAAATTTTTGAGTTATGCTTACTGCAACACATATATATTGAATATATATTTCCAAACAAACAAGTATATTAAATTCTTTCAGCAGATTAAGGATGTAATGGTTTGTCCTTATTTAAAAGGTATGGAGTTACAGAGCATATGTTAGACAATAAGCTTATCCACTCCATCATCTACTAATTGTATTATGTAGATTATCTGAAATGATTGTTTAAGATGAAGTTTCTACAATCCTACTAATTGTCATTCTAGAATACAAGTGCTTAGAAATTTCTTCATCTAAGTAGGAGCAATATGGAACATTAAGAGCTAAAGATCTATAAACAATATGCATCATTATTTGTAACTAGCAAGTTTTTCAATTGTTGTTGAATATACTTAATAATAAAACACATAGAGATGAATTCATGTATGATTATCAAGTATGGAATTTATTATGGCAACTTAAAGGATTAAGTAAAATTGCATTAATTGTCAAGGATCTTAAAGAGCTTAAGATAAAAGACTCTAAGAGAGTTATCTTTGTCAAATACCACATGACATATTTTGTGCATTACTCAAAATCCTAGTATAATGTTTTGAACCAGATAATATGGTTATATTCCTAATTTGTGTTGTATTGTAAAGAAATCTATGTTTAAAGCTGTTATGTTGGTTCTAAACTTCCAAATAGATTGAGATGATGCTCAATTGTGAATAGGCGTGTCCTCATTATGAATGAAGAGAAATTACCTGGATAATAGTCCCATATAGATTTTAATTATACTTACACACCAGAATTAAAGTGCATTATTATTTGGAGGACCACATACAAAGATGCCTAATGTATAGTTTATTATGACTATGGATAACCCCATTACACAAGTATTGGTATTTAAGTCATATTTAAGGATCTAATAGATTCTCAATAGTTTTCTTTATATACGAGTCATATGTATAAAACTGAAAATGTTTGTATTTGCAAAGTTTATACAAATCAAGTTTGTCAAATCTACTTAACAAATATCTTTCATTATCTAAAGCATGAAAGTTAAGTAGGTGCTATACAGACTTCTTGATATAAGTAAATGTATTTGATTGAAATTTAGTATTTGGATATTGGAACAACATAAGCAACATATATTGTAATTAATTAATATATTGGATATGAGTCTTTCATTAAATGTTTGTTGTGTTCTATATTAATTAATATATTAAATAACTAGGTTATTCTAAGTGTCCATATTCATTCATAATTATGGGAACATCTATGGGGTAAGACCATTATGAGTGGATTGGTTGATTCTCATCGAGATAAGAATAGTAGGAGTTGTTACCAAGTTAATAGGTATTTGATAAGAAGAATAAGTATTCAACTTGACCCACATCAAAATCACTTTGTGGATCATAGTTGCGAGTGATGTTTTGATTAAGGATATATATTTTATTCTTAGACATGAGACACATACTTGGGACATGAAGTGTAGGAATTATTGTTCTTGGACATGGTTTAACGTTGTTCCATAAAAGGAAGTCATAAGGGCCATCGTTGGATATGACATAATCAACTACAATGATAGGTGTATGTAAACAAAATGGGATTTGTTCCTTCTTATTCGTTGAGAGTTATACATCTAAGGCTTTATAAAAGGTGAACACTAAATGAAATTGATGGCGATCCATATCTCATGTTCGACATGATGTCTGAGAAAAATGAATAATATACACCACACATTTAGTAATAATTGTAGCTTAGAGTTCCTAGAATTGGTTGTTGATGAGATGTCACCCTTCATATGTTTTTAGGGGCAGTATCCCATTGTTAGATGTCGACTACTGTCTATGCCAGTCTATAATCAATCTTGTGCAAGTGGGAGATTGTTAAATCTGTATGCCCAAAAATTATTATTAAGTGACATTGCTAATAATATATGATCCTATAGGGACACCTTTATCAAGTTTGCACATTTTATATATTTATTATTAAGATGATTATTAATAACGAATGTTATTTCTTGTATTTAATTAGGGAATAATTATTATATTGTCAAACTAATAATTAAATGAGAGTATAACTTGTTATCATATCATATTGTATGATTTAATAAGTCATGTATAATGTTTTTGACAAATTGTCTAACCATGATCAAGTTAATGGGCTAACATACCATGGTTAACAAACTAGCTAGACATTTTTTTTTTTCTTTTTAAGCATGGCCAAATTTATTATTATAATAAGAGAGGTTCCTTGTTAACGTTCTTCTTATATCCCCCATGCTTCTAAAATTCTACCAATACTTTATGTAATGCCCGCATATTCAGGATAGTTAATTTAGAGATGATAAACGTTAAAAATGACTTTTTGATAGAAGATCATTTAGATTGAATAATTTGAAACAAAGTAATAGTATATGTCTCAAGGATTCCGAACATATAAAGAACGCTGAAATCAGACTTATAACGAAGAAGTTATGACTCATCGAAGTTTCACGATTAAACCGACAGGGCTCCGCATAACGTAAAAAGTAAATTTTTGGAGAAATACTTTTTACCCTTAGAGACCTAAACGAAAGTCATGGTAGACATTACACCGAGATCGTGCATATAAACAACATCCAAATCTGACTTCGTTTGAGGAAATTATGAATTTTCTAAGATTTAGTGTAGCAGTTCGCAGCCTATAAATCGAATTTTAGATCGATCAATTTTTAGATGACACAACCTAAACGAAAATTGAAGATCTCATTAATAGGAACATAAAGACAGTTGAAATCGGACGTCGGATGACAGCGTTATGAGTTTTTATCAGACTTTAATTGTCTAAGTCTGTTAAAATATAACTTTAAAAATAAACTCAAAATTAGCCAACAGAGTCTAAATGAAAGTTGTAGATCATGTTTATACCCACACATGGATATAAATAACGTCAAAAACGGAGCTAGTATGCGGATGTAATGGATTTTAGAAGATAATTAATTTTGTGTTAAACCTACGAGTGACGTGGCACAACCTAAGCCACACCTTCTTCCCCATGGCTTGGAACGAGATGGAGACACATGGCAAGAGAAAGCCCCACGTTCAGCTCTTAACGCCCCACTTCCATGAGATATCCATCCTATAAATAGAAGGCGCAAATCACTTATTTTCTCATACCTTCCTCAATATTCTCTCTCAAACACCCCCATGGCCTCTATTCTTTCCCCTAGAACCTCCTAGGTGTTAGTAGTGAGTCTCGAAGAGCCGGAAAGCCCCTAGAAGAAGAGCTTTCGGCTCAGACGTTTGGCCCATAGAGAGCCCAGTTCCTCGTTAGACCCCATGTAAGTGAGTTATGTTTAGCATACTTTAAGTGTAACTTATGTTTAAGTTCATTATCGTTATTATGAACCTATAAACAAGATTTATCAGTGATTCAAAGTCCTTATACTGATTGAACTACTTACGGGGATGATGTATAGGCTGGATTTAGTGAGGTCTTTAAAGTGGGATTTCCAAACATTATATTTTGTATACCAAACGGATCCTAACTCCAGTATGATCCTACATGGTTGTTCCTTACTTGATAGATCGTGAAAGTAGACATTGAGTTAATGATACATATAGACTAATAATTAATTGCAATAAATATTAGACTAAAACTTAGTGATAATAATACTAGGTTTCGTCAAAGCAAAAGACAATTGTTAAGAGCGAAGCGCTGCCCGAATTTCGAGTCGTCACTTTACTAAGTGAGTGCATAGTAACTTTCATCTTACACATAGATAAGAAGTATTTAATATTAGTACATGCTATATGTGCTTATTATCTGTGTTCCTGATATCTATGCTACATGAACGATTTATACATGTTTTACATGATTTAAACTGTATATGTATTTTTATACCTTTAAATATATTGGGTAAAAGATCGGTATACGAAGGATGAGAGATGAAAGATGATATAGATTATGACAGGTGAAAGATGATGAGAAGCATTGACTTTAATGATGGTCCACTCATCTAGCAGAGTATAGATCACGATCACAAACTATTCTAGATAGTCTTGTGGAACGCTAGTAGGATCGCCACCTGTAGGTGCTTGTGAACGACATGCTTTCCAGGTGTACTCTAAAAACCCTAACAACTATGGACTTAGTGCCTTACAAATGAACATTGGCAGCTATGTACTTAGTGCCTAGTATATAACATTGGCAGCTATGCCATTGGCAACTTTAGACTTAGTTTCTGTTAGATAACCCTGGCAACGATGGATTTCGTGCCTATTCCTTAGGAAAATCTATAGGAATGAATAAATGAAGAATAAATGATTCTGAGGAAAGATCCTTAAGAATAGAAAAGATAATGAGGATGAGAAACTAGGTTAATTGTTTGATGATTTAAAATAATAATTATATTATTGTGGGTTGAAAACCCTATGTACTCACCAGATTTCCCAACCTAGCCCACTCAGTTTATTGTACCATAGTTGGCTATATGAAAGATACATTATGCTGGGAGATTCAAGGAGTATTAGGCCACTAGTTTAATTACTTTAGAGCTTGCAATATTTCATTATGCTTATGTTTCTATATTGACGATGACATCCACTGTTTTAATATATATAAAATACATTTCTTCGGAAATGCTTTGATGATATCATTGTCATTTTTATGGGAACAAATTCCGCAATAATCCTTTTCAAAAAGGATACACTGATTTTAAAATAAGCATAAACAAATCGGCCTTTTTTGGTCGTGAAAATGGCAATATTACAATTGGTATCATAGCATTAGTTTATGAAAAATAGGAGTAAGGATTTATTTATGTACATAAACTTAGAATGCTATGTAATGACTGTGAGATGAGTGGCTGCTATATTTAGGATGTATGCCTAAAGAGACATAATCCCTAGCTTATTTAGGGGAGACACCTAAATTGATTTTATGTGCTAAATGATTTATGCAATAATATGCCTTATATACTATCGGATCTATGGTCTATTGCTAACCGAACCTGGAAATTTTATGTGTTCGGATTTTTGAATATTTAATTACGGTATAAGAACTGACATATAACTTTTTGGAGTGATAAGGAGATTTATATGTCTGTCGTAAGTAAAGCTTTCCCTATCTTAATTCTCGTCACTGTACACTGAACATCAACTAGTGAGTATAGATCAAAATGCTGAGAACTCGCAGTGGTTTAAGAAATGCTAATGGAAACCAACAGCCCGAAACATGAGTGATTGAGCATACACCAGAGGTAGCAGCTACAACCGTGCCAATCACAATGGCAGGATTCCAAGCAATGATTCGGGCTATGATGGCTGAAAAAAGGTAGGAGATGAGACAAATTTTGCTTGATAGGGATAAAGCCATTGTGCCCATAGTGTACCGTGAGTTGAATGAGGGACAATCAGAAAAAGGAAACTATAGTAGAACTATCAGTCAAGCTGAGCAACAAGTGGTTAGAAGAAGCCAACCTATTCGAGGAAATGATGGATGTGGGTGCATGTACAAGGATTTCATGGAGATAATATTTGAAATTTGTGACTGCAGCAACAAACAAAAGACCGCCCTCGCGGTTACACTGTTGAAGATTGGGGTATTAAGCTAGTGGAAGCTACTAGATGATACCATGACTAAGGGAGAAGCTAGCAAGATGTCATGGGAAAACTTTTCGGTGCAACAGAAAATGCAGTACTGCTTTGAGCAGGATCTTATGGAGATCAACAATGAGTTCCAGAATATGATGAAGTGAAGGATGAGCGTCAGCGAGTACACTGCAAGTTTTATGGAGAAAATGAAGCTTGTTCCTTATTTATTTTCAACTGACTCTCCAAGGTCAACAAGTTTGGTAATGGATTACCACAGAATTTGGTCCAATGGTTAAACAAACAACCACCTTGAAAGCCGCCATTTGGGCAACTAAGAATGGTGAGATCCAAATAAGAGAAAAGGGTCTAGAAAATGATAAGACAGGAGAAAAGAGAAAACTTGAAGGATCCTCAATATCCGATTAGAAAGGAAGATTATCAAAGTCTAACTTGGATGACCAAAAGTATGGAGCCAAGTGGTGTGAAAAGTGCAAGGAAAAGCATTATGGGAGATGCGACGGAGAAGTGACTTGTTATAAGTGTGGGAGGATTGGTCACTATTCCAAGGATTGTACGTTTAATGATAAGGTATGCTACGGATACGGAGACAAGGGGCATATGTCAAAAGATTTCCCGAAGAAAAATGAAGCATCAAAAACAAATGTGCCGCCGAAGCCAATGGCAAGAGCATTCCAGATGATCCTTAATGAAACAAACGATGATGCAAGGGATCAGGAGTATGAATCTCTCTCTCTCTCTCTCTCTCTCTCTTTATATATATATATATATATATATATGTGTGTGTGTGTGTGTGTGTCTATATATATATATATATATATATATATATATATATATATATGAATATCGAGATATAAGGTAGCCATATAAATAGTATCATGTGGTGTAACCTAATATAAGAGGCATAGTATAAGGTGAACTTGAATATATATATATATATATATATATATATATATATATATATATATATATATATATATGTAATCTTTTCAAGAAATAATATAAACCATAGTTATGTTATTCGATGTGTTAAATGACTATGTGAGATTCTTGTATCGTGACTTGGAGAACTGAGAGGCAATACTTGAGATAAGTATGAGTAGATGCGAAAGGTAGTAGAGACCTATACTATTGGAAGCACAAGACTCACAATTGGATCAGGGAACATCCCAAGGTTACCAAAGCGCTAGTAATTGAGTCTATTTTGTTCATGTATGTTGTTACCATCGTTTCGGTAATGATCAAGAAGATGATTGTTTTTCGACCCGAACGGTAATATCAAGTCGAGTCCGACTAATATGAGTATGTTATGTGGTTCATAGAACCAAGTTCGACTAGAATGTGATTATATCACATTAGAACATGAAGGAAGGTATATTCCATTTTGGAATTTGACTCTAAAAGACCAAAGTCTAAGCATTGCATCATATGATGAGAGATCTTTAGAACACGACCCCTCAGTATGTTACGATAATCGAAGTAAAGAACTTATCTTAATATAAGTCTGTTTATGAAGGAGTATGAGTCTTCAACAAGGATCGAGTTTGCAACTCGAAGGTTACAATTGAAAGTCCAACATAGTATGAAGAGCGGGTGCAAGATTGAGCACCGCCTGCAGTCAAGTGTTAGATACTCATTTGAAAGGACATAAGAGTTACGGTTATTGCCTAGGATGAAAAGATAACGTATTTAGTCATTATACAAACCCTATTTTTTTTTATGATTCCGAGACGTAATCATCCTAAGGGGGAGATAATTGTAACGCCCGTAGATTCAAGCTAGTCAGTATAGAGATAATAAACGTTAAAAATGAATTTTTTTATCAAAGATTATTTAGCATAAATAATCTCAACCAAAGTTATAGTATATGTCGTTAGGATTCGGTACATATGAAGAACGCTGGAATCTTACTTATAACAAAGAAGTTCTGACCCATCGAAGTTTTGCGATTAAACCGACATGGCTCCACGTAACTTAAAAAGTAAAATTTTGTAGAATACTTTTTAGCCTTAGTAACCTAAATGAAATTCATAGTAGATGTCAAACCGAGATCGTGAATATAGAGAACGTCCAAATCTGACTTCATTTGAGGAAGTTCTTAATTTTCTAAGATTTTGCGTAGTAGTACACAGCCCGGAAGACGAATTTTAGATCGATCAATTTTTAGTTGACACAACCTAAATGAGAATTGAAGATCTCGTTAATAGGAGCTCAATGATATAAAGACAGTCAAAATCAGACGTCGGATTACAAAGTTATGAACTTTTAACGGACTTTAATTTTCTAAGCCTATTAAAATATAACTTTAAAAATAAATCAAAATTAGCCAACGGAGTCTAAACAAAAGTTATAGATACTGTCGATACCTACGCGTGGATATAAAGAATGTCAAAAACGGAGTTCGTATGCGAAAGTTATGAATTTTAGAAAACAATTAATTTTGGACTAAACCTGCGAGTGACACATGACACAATCTGAGCCGAACCATCATCCCCACGACTTGGAACGAGATGATGACATGTGGCAAGCAAACGCCCCGCTTTCGTGAGATTTCCAGCCTATAAATAGAAAGCGCAAATCACTTATTTTCTCAATCCTTTCTAAACCATTCTCTCTCAAACACTCCTAAAGCCTCTATTCTGTCCCATAGCACCTCCTAGGTGATACTAGCAAGCCACGAAGTGCCAAAAAGCCCCGAGAAGAAGAGCTTTCTGCTCAGAAGTTCTGCTCACGTAGAGCTCGATTCCTCGCTAAGCCTCCTGTAAGTGAGTTATGCTTATCATATTTTAAATATAACTTATGTTTAAGTTCATTATCGTTATTATGAACATATAAACAAGATTTATTAGTGATTCAAAATCGTTATATAGATTGATCTACTTACGGGGATGATCTATAGGATGGACTTAGTTAGGTGTTTAAAGTGGGTTTTCCAAATAGTATACTTCGTATACTAAATGGACCCTACCTCCAATATGATCCTACCTAGTTGTTCCTTACTTGATAGATCGTGAAAGTAGACTTTGAGTTAATGATAAATATCGACTAATAATTAGTGGCAATAAATATTAGACTAAAACTTAGTGATAATAATACTAGGTTTCGTCAAAGGAAAAGTCAATTGTTAGAAGCAAAGTGCTGCTCGAATTTCGAGTCGTCACTGTAACAAGTGGGTGCATAGTTACTTTCATCTTACACATAGATATGAAGTAGTTAATATTAATACATTCTATATGTGATTATTATATGTGTTCCTAATATCTATGCTAGATAAATGATTTATATATGTTTTACATGATTTAAACTGTATATGTATTTTTATACCTATAAATATATTGGGTAAAAGATCGGTAGAAGAATAATGAGACATGAAAGTAGATATAGATTATGAGGGGGAATCTAGTGGAATACGTTAGCAGGCTCGCAACCTATAGGTGTTTGTGAACGATATGTTCACCAGATGTACTCTAGAAACCCTGGCAGCTAGGGACTTAGGGCCTTACAAATGAACATTAGTAGCTATGGAATTAGTTCCTAACATATAAC
Organism: Lactuca sativa; assembly: GCF_002870075.4. Taxonomy (NCBI): domain Eukaryota; kingdom Viridiplantae; phylum Streptophyta; class Magnoliopsida; order Asterales; family Asteraceae; genus Lactuca; species Lactuca sativa. Next base: position 76,485,455 of record NC_056624.2, on the reverse strand, counting down.
ATTGGCAGCTATGCCATTGACACCTATTGACGTAGTGTCTGTTAGATAACCCTCACAGTGATGGACTTCTTGCCTATTTTTTGGGAATAAATAAATGAAGAATAGATGATTCTTACGAAACACCCTTAAGAATAAAGAAGATAATGGGGATGGGAAATTAGGTTAATTGTTTGATGATTTTGAATAATAATTTGATTATTATGGGTTGAAAATCCTATGCACTCACCAGGTTTCCCAACCTGACCCACTCAATTTATTGTATCACATGTGGCTATATGAAAGATACATTCAACTAAGAGATTCAAGGAGTATTAGGCCACTAGTTTAATTACTGTAAAGCTTGTATTATTTCGTTATGCTTATGTTTCTATATTGACGATGACATCTCAATGTTTTAATATAAATAAAATACGTTTCTTCGGAAATGCTTTGATAATATCATTATCATGTTTTCTGAGAACAATTTCCACAATACCGCTTTTCAAAAAGGGTACTCTGATTTTTAAATAAGCATAAACAAATCGGTTTTTTATGGCAATGAAAATGGGGATGTCACACTTTATGTTATATTACTTACTAGAAAAACAGCCTTTTACGACGCTCATTGTGCGTCGTAAAAGGCTCAGACGACGCGCAAATGCGCGTCAAGGAAGGCCCTGTCATAAAGAGTGACGACGCGCATTCACGACGCTCATTTACGACGCGCGTTTACGACACGCAATGTGTATCAAGGAAGGCCCTGTCATAAACGAAGACGACACGCATTCGCGTGTCGTAACCTTACGACGCGCGTGTTAATGACACGCAATGCGTATCAAGAAAGTCCCTGTCAAGAAAGGCCATGTCATAAATGAAGTTGACACACATTTTTGCGTATCATAATTTTAAATGTTTAAAAAAATATATTTTTTTATAGATTTACTAATTTTCAAATTAATTTTGCATTTAATGTCTCATAATAGAAAATAAAATATCATATACAAAAAATATAATCCATTTCATAAAATTTAATGTCATACAAAATATCATATACAAAAAATATCCATTGAATAATATTTTATTACAAATTTGACATTTTTGTGTTTCCGTACTTTGACAATTTTCCGGAGCGAATCCGCGACTGCATTCCAGAGCTGATTGAATTTGTGTTGCTGCTGATTCCGGAGCCAATAATGTTCAATAAGAAGCCTAAATAATATTTATAGGAAAATTTTATAACAACCAAGACTTACAAAGAACACCATGAGTTATTATTCGTCTTTTGGGGTCTTTAATAAGCATTTTCCTAACCAAATCTTTAGCACTTTCAGAGATACTAGGTCGTGGATCTTAGGAAAAGTCGAGTTTACCACTCAAAACCTCTTCAAAGATCTCATTTTCAGATTCTATCATGAAGAAAAAAAGAACATAAATTCAGTCATGGTTATCCAGCTTCATAATGATATCATGCCAAAATATAGAAGGGAGAATACCCACGAAAGAAAACATATTGACCAGTCAAATTGTCAACGTTTCCCCTTCGCTGCAGCAGAACCAACTGTGGGAGAATAGCAACAGCTTCCAAATAGATAGAAAATGCCCAACATATCTGCACATTCCTAATAATATTAAAACTATAATCACAAAATAAAAAGATTTAACTTGAGTGAAAAATCCTAATGCTTACTCATTAAATAGACCATGAACATCAAGATCATTTCCCCCTAGCTTTGGGCCAGTGTTGTACCTTCCAACCACATGCTCCTTAGCTGTAACAACAAACTTCAAATTTTCAAAAACAACTTTACTGCATAAACTAGGAAAAAGATGAATTATAACCATATCAATAATATATCTTTTCTTGGTTATCTTTATCATTTATAATATTGATAATTCTTGACAACTCAGTAATTGAAAAGATCATTATTTATCATTTTCCTCTTAGTTGTTGTAACTTTTGGAGCTTCACTTAATGTGTTGTGAATACATGGTACTCTCTAATCATATAACCTAAAATACCCTTTGCATAATTTCTAATATTGTTCTTTATTTAGTTTTCAAGGTGCGATTAACAGGGGAGCAATCTCAGCAAACCCAATTTACTTTAATCTGAATACAAATTAATCAAACAATGTAACTTTGTCAAGCCATGGAAGTAACTTCATATTCAAGTGGGAGAGGTAAACCAATAATCAGATCGGAAAATGATCGGATTTCTAGACTAAAATCCTTAGGAAATTGTATCAAATAAATATTTTAACAATTAAGTTAGAGAAAAGGTTTTAATTATGAAAACTATGGTGAAGAGCGAAACACAGAAGATAACTTGACAAGAGGAAACACTCAAATATAGAAGCCAAGGAGAAAAATATACCTGCAATGGTAAAGACACAGCATTGAAGGTCGATTTCTAGGGGTTGTACTTGAGACAATTGTGATGCCAGGAGACAGCATAAATACTAGAAATGAGAAGGGAATTGAGGACTTACATTAGGCTCCGATTTCGAGGAGAAATTACAATCATACCCCTTAACAAGGTGTGGTGAATGCACGTGACTTCACATGTGATCATCGTGCCTCCACCAGTGAATCAAAGTTGTATCCGAGCATATAATTCCTGGTGTGCATTTGTATAATCAGAAACTTCATATATAGTATTGATGACTTACTCTATATGTCTAGATTATATTCAACTCAGGAGAATAATGGCAAAATGATTATGGAACTCAAGTATATGATTTGCAATAAATTGTAAGACTTCCATACGAAATATATCCATGCCATGATTTCAACTGGAAAATCAGGATTGAAATAATCAGTCGACTACACATGATGACACGATAAAGAAAGTCCCTGGTAAATGATGGGATTCACTGCAAGAAACAAATAGCATAAGCTCTGCATTGAAGTAAACAGATCATAGAATGCTCACCTCCTACAAGTAAACCAAAGGAAATGTTCATAACAAGATACCTAAACACACACACACACACACACTCAATCACTAAAAGACTAGACAAATAAGAAATGGAAAAAATGGAACACAAAAATTGTAAAAGGCTCTTTAGGGGAGGCAAACTAAAAAGAGCGCCCCAGATTTGGAAATTATGTTAACTTTAGAAATAGAAAGTACAATAAAATCCCAATCTTAATAATATAAGTAACAGAAAAATCAAAGGAATCATGGAGATCTATTAAGTAGCTTAACTTTTGATGATGGTTCACCAGGGTGATGAGTCAACTGGTGGCTCGATTCAGGTAGGTTTGAGTTTGCCCAAAAGATTGCCAGGTCAAACCATCTAACGAACATCAGGATGTTCATGCAAAACCTATAAGACTGATTAACAAGAGACATTTTCCCTAGTGACAAATATAGACTCCAAAGTCTTACTTATTATATGTGTATTATGATTGGAGACATATTGAAAATCTTGTTTAGATGGAAATTTGAAGAAAGAGGTATTTATATCCATCACATAATATAACAAGATACAAACCAATAAAATAATTGTAAGGCTGAAAGAACTATGTTTGAATTCTTACAGAAGATGGTCAAACTTACCGGCTACAATCAAAGTCAAACAAATCCCGCCATGTTTCTTTGATGCATTACAACGAGTTCTTAAATAAGATATTTCTTTGAGGCATTTCTACAAATAGGTTATTGGCAGCTGACAAAATGTCATTTGTATGAACATATGTCACCTCTCACCCTCCCCAGTTCAACAGTTTGAACCTCCATATGTCACCCGACGCGTTGTCTAGAGAGAAAAGTAGCAACAAAATCGAAGAGAAAGAAAAGAATTAGAGGAACTCGGTATAGAAATAAAAATCAAACCTTGAAAAGCATAAGACATGGCGACTGGAGCTCTTAATAGAGGGTGACTTGACAAAAGGAAGCAGAGGCAGCGAGGCACGTTGCATCAGTGCTTCGAAGCAAGCAGTAGGTGGCAAGAAGTTTTGGGGGAAACGTCGACGCCAAGAAAGAAAACCCACCGAGAAGTCTCCTGCCTCTTCTTGAGGCGACGACTTCTTTTTCTTATGATTTTCTGGCCAGGCGAAGTAATAGGGCGAAACCAAACTCGTATTAAGAGGTGAGTCGGCTATTTGAGGGAAAAGAGAGATGAGTTGGCTATTTGAGGCGGGAAAGGGGAATCAGGTGGAGAATGGAGCTATATAGGTGACTCGACAAAGGGAAGCAGAGGCACGTTGCATCGGCGCTTCAAATATGTAGGCGGATGACCGGGAATTGCAAGTCTACTGTTGCCTTTATCGACGGATGACCGGGAATTGCAAGTAACGATGGTCGAAGCGAGAGGGAAGAAGTAGGCGGCATCCATAATTTGGGCAAGAGGGAAAGGAGAAAAAAAAGGAAGGCGGGGTTTTTAATTTTTTCAGAATTTCATTTCCCCCTACTGTTAAAGGATGGAACGCGTGTTCCATTAAAAATTATAAAGCGACATCCTTAGACGACGCGCATTTTATTGTAGGTGCCCTCCGTATTTTTTTTAGACACTAATTTAAGGGCACGCAATAATGCGTGTCCTCTATTGTTAAATTTTTTGAAGAGATGACACTTTTTTAATGTCACTCTCTTTTGCGTAACATAAATCAACGAGTGTCGTGGTTTGCACGTCGTAAAAGGGTCTTTTTCTTGTAGTGATTGTTATTATTGTATAAATGTATGTCTTGGATGGGAGTATATATGGAATGCCTTTGCATGAGTTTTTGGCATGTTAATTAAGCTCTTTTCTACTCTTCTTACAACTAAAAACCATGGGTTTTATGCACTACTAGAAAACAGCCCTATAAGAACGCACAAACAATGACGCACAGTGATTTATGACACGCGAAGGCGTCCGTCCTAAAAATAATGTCATATCTTCTAAAACTTGAAGGATGGAGGACACGCATTTATGCGCACCCTGAAATTAGTGTCAGAAAAGAAAAAAAAAAAGAAATACGGAGGACACCTATCATAAAATGTGTGTCATCTAAGCGTGTCACTTTATATTTTTTTAATGACACATGCATTTTAAGCAGGAAAAGAAATCCCCAAAAATGGCCGCCTATTCTATGTGAAAAATTAAACAACCCCCCCCCCCCCCCCCCGCGCTTCCGTTTAGCAAGAAAGAAGCCTTCTCTCTCTCTAACCTAAAAGCCAACTTGCGGGTTCATAGAGATCTTCCATGGCTTCACTTATGTCACTTAAATCATAATAACAATCAATAATTATTTTCACCTATTTCTATCATGTGTCATTTTCCCTCCCTTGTCCCTTCCTCCCGTCGTTTTCGGTCGCTAATACGCTGGAGTCAAGTTAACTTGCTGTGTACATAGAGGTTGAGGATTTCTGTCACTCACCTTGTCTTTCTTGCAAAATATTTGTTACACACAAGAAAACATAAACCCTAAAGGGCTTATACATCCACACCATCTCATTTGAAGTCGGTAACCCCTCCTTGGAACTTGCCACCAACAACCACTCTACTCTGGGGTTTAGGGTTTATCATATCTAGGACATTGGTACAATACAACAACCAGCTTAGGAATCCAACCATCTCTGTTTAAGCGTACATCTTCAAAAGAGCAAAAATGGCGACGTCAATCGCCTTACAACCGCAGGCAATCAGGTCAATTGTCAAAGCCGACACAGACCCTCTGTTAGTAACCATATTTTCTTAAGATAGATTAGTTATTCACCTTTTGCTTTCAATTTCGCATTTGTCTCTCCAAAATGCATTTTTGGAGCCAATTACTAGATGGAATCCCAGGTATGTTGTTGTTAATTAACCTTCCCTCTGTTAGTACTTGATTTGTCTCTCGTTTGATAATTGCATTGCGAGTGTATATTGTTATTATTGTGATCTAATTTAGATTTCTCAATATCATGATCTTAACCTCCATTTAGAATCTCTTTAATTCTTAAGATCATTTTCTAAATGAATTAATTTTCAGAGCATAGAATATTAATTCTTAAGATCATTTTGCTTAAGCCGATTTTGATTCTCTCAATTTTTTAGTGACGACTGTTCTAATCTATGCTTCCTTGCACAAAATCTTACTTATAGAGACTACACAGTGGGAAATTTGATGGTATTTTCTTCTGTCATCATTTTAAAAAATTACAAGCACCATGGCTACTACAAAAGCTCTTGAACCTGCATTCCAGGGAGTTGGTTCTAAACCGTATCCTTACCCAACATCAATATATTTTATAATTATCATACTTTAAAGAACACTAGAAATTCAGTCATTATATGCATGTATGATTCGTTTGCATTTGTTGTTAGTTTTTCACTTAACACCTTTTAGAGGGCTTGAAATATGGAGATTTGAAAACTTTCAACCATTTCCTTTGTTAAAATCAGATTATGGTAGATTCTACATGGGTGATTCATACGTTGTCTTGCAGGTTTGCTCATAATCTTTCACAATTTCTATTTCAATTATAAAATTTTATTGTTTTAATCATTCATATATTTGCAGACTTCTAATGGGAGGGGAGGTGCTTATGGATAAGACATACACTTCTGGTTGGGAAAAGATACAAGCAATGTATAACAACATCCTATATCCCAAATTAAGTAACACTTTCTTATTTTTTTTTAAAGAAAATTTCAATTCAAATCAACTAAATGTGATAATCAGGATGAAGCTGGAACAGCTGCAATAAAAACAGTTGAGCTTGATGCGATTCTTGGAGGGCGTGTAGTGCAACATAGAGAGATTCAAAGTCATGAATCTGATAAATTCTTGTCATATTTCAAACCATGTATTGTTCCACTTGAAGGTGGTGTTTCTGTTGGGTTTATGCTTTCTCTATTATACATGGAAATATGAACTTTCCAAGGTATTCATCCTAACTAGCAAAATGACATTGATTCATATGAATATATCAAGTTAGAATTACATACCTCTTTGAGGTAGAATGTCTTCATGAAGCTTGAGTGCCCAGTGCCCCATGTGTGACACCTTAAATGGTTCACACAACACCAAATACACTTGGAATAACTTGAGAGAACATACACACTTCATGAAAATCAGTTGGCCCTTTCACATATCATCTAGTGGCCGATTTTGTCAACAATAAGATGCTTATGTAGTAAGTGACAATTAGGGTAAACCCTAATTGTCATAGCTTTCCATTTCCTTGGATCCATGGGTTCAAATATACCATGGAGTATCCATGGAGCATCTTATGGGTTTTAGCCCAACTTGACAATCCATGAAGCATTAGCCCACTATACAAGTATGGATGATTTACACAATCAACCCATATATTTAATTAGCCTTGTTTTGATCACTTAATTAATCCTAGATTAATTCTTGATCAATACTAATTAAATAATCTTATTAATATATTAGAACTTATAATATATTAACAAACCTTAAGTGTTATTTCTCTCATTATAGTGTATCTAAATGCGTGATGCCATGCAACCCAAATGGACAATGCCGGGTCGGGTCATGTCTTACCAATTATAGTTATGGACTTAGACATTAATCCAACAGTTGCAACTGGATTCAAGAAACCTGAAGAAATGGAATTTGAAACAAGATTGTACATATGCAAAGGGAAAAGAGTTGTTCATGTGAAGCAGATTCAGTTCTTTCGATCTTTGTTGATTCATGATGATGTGTTTATCTTGGATACTAAAGAGAAGATCTTTCAATTCAATGTAGCAAACTCAAACATTCAAGAAAGAGCTAAATCTCTCGAGGTTATTCAGTATTTGAAGGACACTTATCATGAGGTAACATGCATTGTTGCAATTGTTGTTATGGGATATACATTTAAAGCATATGATATGATTAGATTCACATTTATCACCTTTTTTACTTTTGTTTTTATAAATCATTTCAGATGATGGAAAACTACAAGAGGAAGGTTACTCAGGTGAATTATGGGTTATTTTTGGAGGGTTTGATCCTATTGGAAAGAAGGTTCTTGGTGATGATGATATAGTTCTAGAATGGACACCTGACAAACTTTTTAAGTACGAATCTCCTTTTGGTTTTCTTTATTCTTTATCTGACAAATTATCTTTGCATAATTCTAAATTTGTTTTTTTGTAGCATTGGTGGATAAGGGATTCCATTCTATAGTATCTCAAGTAGCAACATAATTTCAAGGAAAAAGCACATCTGATGTGCTGCAAAAGATATTCACAAACTTGATTTTTTGAACCTGATGTTTAAAACTACATTGAGTGTGAACTACAAGCTCGCATAATGCATAACAAAGATTCTTATTCTGTTTGACTCTTGTTAAACTGTTAACCAGATGTTGTTGAATCCAATTGGCATCAAGGATCTTAATGCACATAACTTGAAACTTGGAGTGGCTTCTCATAATCTTTGGCTAAGTTGTCCATATGCTGTTGATTCTCGTAATGTCTTTTTGTCATCTGCCAGATCTCTCTTTCAGCAGGTATATATTTTAGTAAGAAGTTGATGGGTTTTGAGCATTCTAACACTCCTATGGTGTACATGTAACCCTAGAAATCTTGGATCTATGTTTTACTATGAGAAGTTTGATTTTCCAAGGTTCATAACCTATCTAGCATACATGGGGAACTTTTAAACATGAAAGCTAGTGAGAAATACATACCTTTTGTGGCTGGAATTCCTTTAAGAATCTTGTGAGCATAACACACCAAATGTGACGCCTCAAATGCTTCACACAACACCAAATACACTTTGAATAAATTAGAGAGGAATGCAACACTCTTAGAAATCGGCTATGCCCTCTTGTTCTTCACTAGTCCTGAATTTGGTAGCTAACACATCCATTTTATAGTGTATCACAAGTAGGGTTACACCATGTAAACCCTAAATGACGTGACGTTTCATTTCTTGGATCCATGGGTTCAAAACCACCATGGAGCATCCATGGAGCACCGCATGGGTTTTAGCCCAACTCAATACACCATGGACTACAAGCCTACTATTAAAGAAATGGATGATTACACAATCAGCCCATATATTTAATTAGTCTTCTTTTGATCACAAAATTACTTCAAAATTAATTCTTGATCAATACTAAGTAAATAATATTATTAATATATCACAACCCATAATATATTAATAACCATAAGTGTCTTTTCTCTTATTTTAGTCTACCCAAGTGCATGATGCCATGCAACCCAAATGGACCATGCCAAACTAGGTCAAGTACATACCAGAAATAGTTATGGACTTAGACACCTTATCCAACAGTCTCCCACTTGGATAAGTCTAATAACTATTACTACGAGTATGACTTCAGGAACTGACTAGCAATCATAGCTCTTTCAAGGTCTCTCTGAATTGAGATAATGATGTTACGCCATTTAAGATAAGTGATCATAAAATCCTCTGCTCTCATGATATCAGCCAGACAAATACATGGAACAATGTCGTACTTATTATCCAGCAGTTTGTTTCCCGATTTCCAATTTGTTTGACATAGAACTTAATCAAACACATCAATTTAGTTCTGACCGGGCCCGGTACATAGGTCAAAAAAAATCATCGAGGGCCCAAATATCGCTTCTAATCCAAGAAGGAACAAATAAACTTCGACTCATATGCTTGTTCTACTACTTGTTGAATTATACACAAAGGCACGTTTTATAACATCGAGTTACCAATGCGTTTTTGTACAATCAATGTATAACCAACTCATATCTCTAGGTTTTAAGATTTATATGATATTACTGTAACATCCAGATTCCTAGGTATCTTATTTTAAGTATTTATCTTGAGATTTAGGGAGGGACTTAGCGAGTAAGCGCTCAAACTCGCTGATTAGGATCGTGAATTCTGTCTAGATTAATGACCGGACTCGACGAGTCAATGAGTGCACTCGGCGAGTCCGTGCTGTTAAGTGAAACCCTAAGTCTCAGGGCCTGAGCCCTATTTAAAGGCCCTTATGGCCGTCATTTGTGGCCATTACTCCCCTGTGAAAACCCTAGAGAGCAAAGAGACCTTAGAGAGCATTTTGGAGGCTAATTCTTCATCCTTTGGTGTGACCTTTCAAGAAGGAGTGGGAAAATCCAAGCTAGATAGATTGTGGAGCTTGGATCTATTTTGTTCACACTGAGATTCACGTTTTGAGGTACAAGTTCCTTACCATTTTGTGTATTTGATAGATTCCTTGAATCTAGGGTTTCCTTTGTGCCATTTTGAGTTGGATTGTGAAGCATTTGGGGTCCCTTTGGGTATAGATGATAGATCTGGACCTTGAGAGGTCCAAAAGGTCCCAACTTTCCAGCTTTATGGGGTTCATGTGAGCCTTGAGAGTAGAACCCCATTTTAAAGGCTATTTCTCTATTTTTGGTCTTATAAGCATTGCATGAACGTAAAGTTTGAACCTTTACATGACTTTCGAGTGTTAGGAGGTTAGATCTACTGGTTGGTGAAGCAGATCCGACCTCAAAGGATCGTTTCAGTGTTTTCATGGGAGGAACTCACCGAGCCCATAAGGGACTCGATGAGTCGAGTCCGGTTGCCCTGCGATTCGCGACCTGTGATAACCTGTTGGGTGTAGGGTTGACTCAGCGAGTCAAGTGAGGACCAGGGGCGAAGAGGACATGCATGGACTCGCCGAGTCTGGTCAAAGTTTGACCGTTGACTTTTGTTGACTTTTAGGGTTTGGTCAACAATTGGGCTTGAAGACCATTTAAAGGGTAAAATGGTCTTTTAGCCTTCTTAGAGGACATGGAAGAGACTAGTCTAGCCTGGAGAGCCGTTATTGATTTGAGATAATTGTTTATGTGTTTAGGCGAAGGCTAGATCAGTGTATCCGTGTGCAAGATTATCCTAGATAGCCGATGTGAGTCTTCTCACTATACTGTACCTGGATGGGTACCTATGTGTGACTGGAAGGTCTGATATGTACTATATGCTGATATATGATATGTATGTGCTATGTATGCTATGTATGAGAAGTACCGGAAGGTCAAGATGATATGGACTGGAAGGTCAAGAGGACATGGACCGGAAGGTCAGGAGGTTACGGACCGGAAGGTCAATACGGGTAGGACCGGAAGGTCTACCGAGATATGGGACAGAAGTCTCCTGAGACACTTGGACCGGAAGGTCCCAAAGAATTATGGCCTTGAAAGGCGTATGTGTTGTATGTGGTATTTTGGGGAACTCACTAAGCATTTATGCTTACAGTTGTTGTGTTGGGTGTTTCAGGTACTAGCGAGGACTGTGGGAAGGCGCTGACATGATCCGTACACACTGAGGGGATTTATGCAGTTGAGATCTTTTGAGATTCTGGGATTTGTTTGTTATAATGACATTAGATATAGTTGTTGGATATTGTTTTTGGTGATTGAAAATATGATTTAAAAATGAAAAATTGTTTTAAAAATTTACCTCGTTACAAGTTGGTATCAGAGCCTTGGTTTGAGGGATTCGGGTGCATCTTCGGGTGTATCTGAACTCAAGCTGAGGATTTGAGAAAGTTTTTCATAAACTAAACAATTTTTCCAAGAGAGTAAAAGATTTTGAGAAACGTGGAACAGAGCAGTGTGTACGATCATCCAGCGCCCGGACAGTGATTTCCCAAAATACCCTTACATTATGTGTTATGAGATACGTTATGATATGATATGCATGCTAGAGTAGGCTAGGTATTCATATTAGGACTAGAGTGGCCTGATTTGTTATGCCTTAACCTAGGAAGATTTATGCTGCTATTAGATGCTTGAGAGTGAGTAGGTAGCAATGTGGAGCTTATGAGAGGTTTACCGAAGGGTAGCCTTTGCTAGCGAGATGTAGAGTACTTGTGATCTGGGATCCAAGGAGGAGGACTTGGGGTGAATACTGATATGGTGTGGACGGTAGTATAAGGTCCCGTACTACCAAAGACATCGTATCAGTGCGCAGTCCAAGTAAGAATCCTTAGGGTACTAGGGAACAAGTAGGGTTGTGTTATCGAGTGCGAGTATGCTCGAGCGGATCTCTGATATTTTATGTTGTATTTCAGAGAGACATCATGGTTGGGACATGCCACACACCCGAGAGCAGTGGTGTTAGTGATAAGGAGATCCGCAAGTTGATTCATGAGGAGGTGGTTGCTGCCATCCTAGCTGAGATTCCAGAGATGTTTAGGTCTATCAAGACCACACTGATTGAGACTTTTGATGAGCGGTACGCGGCAATGACTGAGGCTATGGCTGCTGTATCTGTGGCTGCTGCAGCCGTGGCTGCTTCCAGACCTCAGGGAGGTGACTCGTTGTTGTTTCGGGAGTTCAGCAACACGAAGCCATCAGAGTTTCATGGGACACAGGACCCGATCGCTTCGATGAGATGGATTTCTGATATCGAGGGATGCTTCTACACATGTTCATGTCCGGAGCATTTGAGGGTACGGTTCGCGTTGAACCAGCTTCGCTTGGGAGCGAAGGATTGGTGGAAGTTCGTGACAACGAGCTTCACTCTTGCAGAGATTTCAGAGGTGATCTGGGACAGGTTCACTACCATGTTCAGAGGTGAGTATGTTCCCCCAGTGGAGAGGGAACGGTTGGCTCGGGAGTTCTTGACCCTCAAGCAGGGTACTGATTCTGTTACTGTGGTTACTAGGAAGTTTCATGAGAGGGAGATGTTCTACCCTGAGCAGGTATCTACTGAGCAGGCACGCATGAGCTGGTATTTGAGCATTCTGAGGAGGGATATTCAGGAGTTCATATCAAAATCGACTTATCGGACATTTGCCGAGCTCCAGGAAAATGCCCGGAAGAGGGAGATCGAGTTGGAGACTCAGACCAGGGAGGAGGCCGAGTCTCCGGGGATGGATCGGCGGTCGGCACAGTCTCAGCCGGCAGCTAAGCGGGCAAAGCCCGCCGATTCAAGAGTTGGAGGCCAGAAGGGCCGCACTTGCGGAAAGTGCGGCAAGGGACATGAGGGGGATTGTCGATCAGGAGCCTGCTACAAATGTGGCAAGGAGGGGCATATAGTCAAGGATTGCCCCAAGGGATTCATGGTTTGTTTTCATTGCGACCAGACGGGACATAGGAAGGCCGAGTGTCCGCAACTACGGGGGACATCACAGGGGGCACATCAGGGATATGCCCATGCCGCCGTGCGAGTTACTGAGGTTCGACCGGTGAAGGCCGAGGCACCGAATGCTCACGGGAGAGCCTTCCAGTTGACAAAAGAGGAGGTTCGTGCAGTACCCGATGTCATGGCTGGTATGTATTCTTTCATTTATTTATGTTGAGTTTGAGGTGTTGTGCTTATATTATGATATGCGTAGGTACTTTTCTTGTGAATTATGTACCTGCTTTGGTGTTATTTGACTCGGGTGCGAGTCGGTCATTTGTTTCCTTAGCGTTTAGTCAGCACTTCAGTATCCGGCGAGAGGCATTGAGTCGACCTCTACGAGTTTCTATAGCTGACGAGCGAGCGGTGTATGCTACGGATGTGATTCTAGGATGTGTATTTGAGATCTTTGGTGTGGAGTCCCCAATAGATCTGGTCCCTATTGTAATGGGGGACGTGTGTCATAGTGGCCATGGATTGGTTGAGCTGATTTGGGGCTGTTATAGACTGCGAGCGTCAGTTCGTGACGATACGAGACCCTAGTGGGGATTTACATACGGTATACGGTGAGGGTACCCAATGTGGTTCAGCATTTTGTTCGGCTGCCAGAGCGAGGCAGAGTTTACAGTAGGGCTGTAGCGGGTTTGTAGCCTATGTGATGGACACGCGAGTGGTCGTTGGGAGGCCATGTTCGGCTGATGAGGTTCCGATAGTGCGCGAGTTTCCGGATGTTTTTCCTGAGAAGTTGTCGGGTGTGCCTCCCGAGAGGCAGGTAGAGTTCCATATCGATTTGGTTCCGGGGGCAGCACCTATCGCCAAGGCGCCTTATCGCCTTTCGCCGCCAGAGATGCAGGAGTTATCCTTGCAGCTTCTGGACCTGCTGGGGACGGGGTTTATTAGACCGAGTAGCTCACCATGGGGAGCGCTTGTCAAGAAAAAGGATGGTTCACACCAGATGTGCATTGATTACCAGGAGTTGAACAAGTTGACGGTCAAGAACCGTTATCCTTTACCGAGGATCGACGATTTGTTTGATCAGTTGCAGGGAGCATCTTGGTTCTCCAAGATTGATCTGAGGTCGGGATATCATCAGATGAGACTACGGGATGAGGATATATAGAAGACGGCGTTCAGAACTCGTTATGGGCATTACGAGTTTGTGGTGATGCCTTTTGGGCTCACCAATGCACCGACAACGTTCATGGATCTCATGAACAAGGTGTGCAGGCTGATGCTGGATCGGTCAGTGATTGTGTTCATTGATGATATTTTGGTGTATTCGAGCTCTAGAGAGCAGCAAGAGGAGCATCTGAGAAAGATTCTTGGGGTATTGAGGTCGGAGAGGCTTGATGCTAAATTCTCCAAGTGTGATTTTTGGTTACGAGAGGTCCAGTTCTTGGGACACCTCGTTAACCAGAATGGGATTTTGGTCGATCCATCCAACATTGAGGCGGTTATGAGGTGGGAGGTGTCGAGATCACCCACCGAGATCAGGAGTTTTCTAGGATTGGCCGGCTATTATCGGAGATTTATCAGGGATTTCTCCAAGATCGTCGTGCCACTCACCAGGTTGACCCGGAAGGGTGTTGCTTTTCCATGGGGCCAGGAGCAGCAAACCGTGTTTGAGACACTTTGCCAGAGATTGTGCGAAGCCCCGGTGCTAGCCCTCCTAGAAGGGATGGAGGATTTTGTGGTGTATTGTGACGCATCGATATCGGGGTTGGGTGCAGTACTTATGCAGAATGGGCATGTGATAGCGTTGATGGGTTTTGAGCATTCTAACACTCCTATGGTGTAAATGCAACCCTAGAAATCTTGGATCTATGTTTGACTAAGATACATGCAAATAATTATTTTCCAAGGTTCTTATCCTATCTAGCATGGCATGGGGAACTTGAATCAAATAAAGCTAGTAGAATTACTTACCTTGTAGTTGTAGTTGATTGCTTGGATTTTTAGAGCCTAGCACCAATAGTGTGGATGCCTCAAATGGAATTCACAAATCACCACAAACTTTGGAACTTTGAGAGAATAGTAACAACCTTCTTGAAATCGGCCCTCTTAGTATACTCACTACAACTAGTGTGATTTCAAGAACCAAAGCCTCCTTTATATAGTGTGGTGGATTAGGTTACATTCATGTAAACACTAATACCCATGTCTTTTCATTTCCATGACATCCATGGGTTAAAGCTCCATGGAGTATCCATGGACTTTCCATGCAATCCTAGCCCATTCCAAAATAAGCATTAGCCCACACTATATAAATACAAGAGCCCATATTTAATTAGTCATACTTTTGATCTCTAAATTAATTCTAGATTAATTATAGATCAATACTAATTACATAATATGATTTTATATTAATATATTAGAACTTATAATATATTAATAAATCATAACTTATACTATTCTCAAAAGATTATCCATAAATTGTTTGGGTGAAGTGCAACCCAAATGGACCATGTCGGGTCGGGTCAAGTACATACCAAATATAGTTATGGACTTAGACACTATATTCAACAGTCTCCTAGTTCGATAAGTCTAATAACTATAGTTGCAAGTATGACTTCAGGAACAGATCAGCAATCATAGCTCTTTAAACACTGTTGAACTATGAAGTGCCATTTTAGATAAGTGATCATATAATCCTCTGTTCTAGATATCATCCGGACAAATACATGGAACATGGTCTTGCTTATTGTCCAACATTTGTTTCCCGATTTCCAATTTGTTTGACATAGAACTTAACTGAACACATCAATTTAGTTCTGACCGGGCCCGATACATAGGTCAAAACAAAATCATCGAGGGGCCCAAATATCGCTTCTAATCCTAGAAGGAACAGATAAATTTCAACTCATATGTTTGCTCTACTACTTGTTAAATTACACACAAAAGCACGATTTATAAGATCGAGTTAGCAATGCATTTCCGTGCAATCAATTCATAACCAACTCATAGGCAACAAATCATATCTCTAGGTTTGAAGACTTATACGATATTACCGTCTCACGATCACTCGAGATAAATTCCATGAAGTGATACAAGTGAGCGTGGGTTGAATCCGGTACTCAAAATGCATGAGCACTAATGAGTGTTGTAGCCCCGCTTTGTCTAACATCTTAGACCTCTACAAGCCAACCCATGACAGTCTTGATTCATATTTACTTCCAACATATGCCCGACTATGGAGAGTTTGAATAATATGAGATAAACCATAACATAATTATTCTGGAAGTCGAAACATGCAAAAAAGAAATAATAGTAAACGATTGAAAAGAGATAGCAACACTTTACTCATAAATAACAGCTTTTATTTATCATCAAATGTCAATTACATTTTACAAATTTCAAGATTATCTGACTACTAAAACTAATATCATCCTTTAGCCCTATGCTCCGAGCATGCTGGTGATCCTTAACCCGAGTCAGTCCATTCGTTAGGGGATCTGTTAGGTTCTTATCCGATGATATCCTCTTTTCCACGAGGATTCCTTCTTCTATTCGATGTCTGATGAAGTGATATTTTCTGTCAATGTGTCTGGATCTCCCATGATCTCTTGGTTCCTTGGCTAAGGCAACCGCACTATTGTTGTCATAGAAAATCTCCATTGGCTCCTTTATAGCTGGTACAACTCCAAGGTCCGATGAAGTTCTTTAGCCATATAGCCTCCTTTGCTGCCTCATTTGCTGCTATATACTCTGATTCACAAGTGGAATCAGCCACTGTGTCCTGCTTGGAACTTTTCCAACTAATTGCCCCTCCGTTTAGAGTAAAGACCCAGCCTGACTGAGAGCGGAAATTATCCTTGTCGGTCTGAAAGCTAGCATCACTATACCCTACAACTATCAAGTCATCACTCCCACCAAGGGTAAGGACCCGGTCCTTAGTCCTTCGCAGGTACTTGAGAATATTCTTTACCGCAGTCCAGTGAGCCTTGCTAGGATTTCCCTGATATCTGCTGACCATGCTCAAAGCAAAGGCAAAATCAAGGTGAGTACAAGTCATAACATACATGATTCAGCCTACAGTAGAAGCATATGGTACTCAACTCATCTCAGCTATCTCAGCCTCTGTACTTGGACTCTGAGTTTTACTCAGTCTGGCATTACACTGTATAGGTAACTCACCTTTCTTGGAGTTATGCATGTTGAACCTTTTCAATACTTTGTGTACATAGGTGCTTTGACTAAGTCCAATTAGTCTTTTACTCCTGTTTCATAAAATCCTTATCCCTAGGATATCGGCAGCTTCTCCAAGGTCCTTCATAGCGAAACACTTCCCAAGCCAGGACTTTACTTCCTGTAGGGTTGGGATGTCATTTCCTATGATTAGTTTGTCATCCACATACATTACTAAAAAACTGACTATACTCCCACTAGCCTTGATATAGACACAAGATTCATCTTCACTCCTTGAAAAGAGAAATTCTTTGACTTTCTCATTGAAGCAAAGATTCCATCTGCGAGGTGCCTGTTTCAATCCATAAATGAATTTCTCAAGCTTACACACTCTATTGGGGCACTCTGTACTGACAAAACCCTCTGGCTGAACCATGTAAACATCTTCAGCCAACTTTCCATTAAGGAAAGCGGTTTTGACATCCATTTGCCATATTTCATAGTCATGAAATGCAGCAATGGCTAACAGAATCCTAATAGACTTAATCATGGCCACTGGTGAAAAGGACTAATCATAATTAACTCCCAGAGTTTGAGAATAACCCTTTGCAACCAGTTGTGCCTTATAAGTGTGTACATTACCATCCATGGCGGTCTTCTTCTTGAAGATCCATTTACACCCAACTATCTTACGATCAGGTACATTGTCAACCAAGTTCCAAACTTGATTGTCATATATGGATTGTATCTCGCTGTCCATAGCCTCTTTCCATTTAGCAGCCTCAGGGCCTGCCATGGCTTCCGTGTAGCTGTTAGGTTCATCCAGATTTACCAGTGTGTTATCACTGATAAGTGTTTCACCTTCTGTGGTAATATGGAAACCATAATAACGCTCAGGTGCATTCCTAACTCTGGTTGAACACCTTAGAGGTAAAGATTCTTCAGTCGGCTCAACATGAGTTTCCTCCTCAGGTTAAGAGCTAGGGTTTGAGGTTCCTTCACCACTTGACTCTTGAGTTTCCTCAAGGTCAATTTTCCTCCCACTATCTCCTTGGCATATGAATTCTCTCTCTCTCGAAAGAATCCTCTTCTTGCTACAAAGACCACGTTATTACTGGGTCTGTAGAAGATGTAGCCAAAGGGTTTCTATGGGTAGCCGATGAAAATACACCTTTCGCTTCGGGGTTTGAGCTTATCGTAAGTCTCGCATCTCACAAAAGCCTCGCAACCCCAAATCTTGATGTGGTATAGATAGGGAACTTTTCCAGTCCACACCTCATGAGGTGTTTTGGTAACCTTCTTTGTAGGGAATAGATTAAGGATATGGGCGGCAGTCTCTAAGGTATACCCCCAAAATGAGATTGGTAGCAAAGCTCGACTCATCATGGAACGAACCATGTCCAACAAGGTCCGATTGTGCCTCTCAGCTACACTATTCAGCTGTGGTGTCCTAGGAGGTGTCAATTGTGAGACAATACCACATTCCTTGAGATAGTCAAGGAACCTAGTACTAAGATACTCACCACCACGATCGAATCGAAGCATCTTAATATTCCTACCCAATTGATTCTCCACTTCTTGCTTAAACTCTTTGAATTTCTCAAAGGTTTCTAACTTATGCTTGATTAAGTAGACATATCCATGTCTACTAAAATCATCAGTAAAAGTCACATAGAAGCGATTAGCATCTCTTGTGGCAGTTCTGATGGGTCCACACACATTCGTGTGTATGAGGTCCAACAAACCTTCACCCCTAGCACAAGTGCCAGTAAAAGGTGACTTTGTCATTTTACCAAGCAAACAGGATTCACAACTATCATATGACTTTAGATCAAATGACTCCAAGACTCCATCCTTTTGGAGTTGGCCTATGTGTTTCTTGCTTACATGTCCATGACGACAATGTCATAAAGATGCTTTATCTATGCTAGTGGATGAGTCAATACACAATACATTATTTCCTTGATTATCTACAACATATACAGTTTCATACACACCATCACAAGGTAATGCTTTAAAATAAAGAACATTATTAAAGAAAGCATCAAGACTATGATTATTATTATCAAAATAAAAGGTAAAACCTTTTTTATACAATGTATGAAAGGAAATAACATTTCTTTCCATTTCTGGCGAATAATAGCATTTATTCAAATCTAATGTAAACCCACTATTTAGCACTAAGGAATAAACTCTTATCTTGGTGACAGGTGAAGCTTTCCTGTTTCCCATGATCAAGTTTATCTTTCCCTGCTCCATATTCTCACTTCTTCTTAGTCCCTGCAAATCACAACATATGTGAATACCACAACCTGTATCAAGGACCCAAGACATAGAATGAGTTGTGTTATTAGACAATATAGTGTATATACCTGCATGGTTGGGTTTTACTTTCCCATCCTTCAAATCTTGCTGGTACTTTGGGCAGTTTTGCTTCCACTGCGACTTTTCATGGCAATAGAAGCATTCATCCTCATTAGGGTTAGCAGAAGGAGTGACAAAACCTCTCTTGGTTTTGCTTGAAGAGGAGCCTTCAAGGGTCTTACCCTTGGTTCCGTTAGAAGGGTTCTTTCTCTTCTTCCCTTTGCCATGCCCGATTGCCAAGACATTGGCTGCAATTGGAGTAGGAGTAGGAGTAGTAACAACCGACTTACCCTTTATACCACTTTCGGCGGTCTTCAAGAGTCCTTGAAGTTTGCTGAGGGTGACTTCTTCCTTGTTCATGTGATATGTCATGCAGAATTGATCATAACACGATGGCAAGGAGTGAAAAATGATGTCTATTGCTAACTCCTCGGGGAAGTTCACATTCTGCTTCAGTAAACGGTCCACATACCTTTGTATTTTCTGCATGTGGCCTGTGATGGGTTCACCATCCTTCATTCAGGTTGTTATCATAGAGGAGATTATTTCATATGGCTCTTGACGAGCACTTTGATGGTAGTGGTCCATCAAGTCCTGGTGCATCTCAAAAGGATAATAGTCCTCATAGGACTTTTGGAGCTTAGCTGTCATGGTGGCCATCATGATGCATGCCATTTTTGTAGAATCTATTTCATGTACCTCATATTCAGCAAGCTTTTCAGGAGTAGCAGTTTGCTCGGGTACCTTTAGCTCCTTGTCGAGAACATATTCTTTGTTCTCATACCGAGTGACCATCCTGATGTTTCTGATCCAATCTGTAAAGTTGGACCCATCAAAGAAGACTCTCCCACAAAGATTCATGAGAGAGAAGGAGCTAGTAGGGTGTGAGCCAGAAGCAGTGTTATTGGAAGCCATCTAAAAAAGAAGTGGGAATATATTAGATTAGATATAGAGATAGTCCTTAATAAAAGACCCAAATGTAATACCCAACACAATATTTTATAACTTAGAAGAGGGATGTCGTAATCTAAGCTATAAGATATTTAAAGGTAGGTGAATGACGATTCACCAATTTCCACCATGAAAAACGAAATATTTAATTAGGTTTTAGTTGGTTTTAGAAACTCCTAGATTCTTTGAGATTCATTGAACTTTCTTCAATGGCATGTTTCAATCTCGAGTGTGTCCTTCAAGTTTTGTGACTGGGATACCGAGGATCACAAAACAAGGTTTGAAGTAACCATGCAAATTACTTGGTACCCTTAATGTATTGCCCCTCAATCGATGTTCCGGTTAACCACACACACTCCATTTATACTATGATAAAGATTAAGTCACCCTTTACCTACCTTGGTAAGTTCAAGTTAGTGTGCCGGTTAACCACACACGCTCTGCTAACGACTTAAACAAAGTGTAAAGTGTAATTTCATGGATTAGCACCTTATTCACATTTTCCTAAAGTAACTAAGATTGGGAATTTAATAAGGTTTAGTTACTTTAGTGTTATCATTATACTTTTAATGAGAATTTATAAGTCCTTGTCCTACCCGTTCGGCTAACGACCCTCCACCGATCAAGGAAGAGGTGGGTGAGAGTGGACACCCATTAAGTTGCCATTTTATAGGCAACAACCTTGTACCCCCCCCCCCCTTATAGACCGGCTTCGTGAATGAGGCGTACTAGCAGTAAGACGACTTGATCTTATACATATATATATATATATATCTATATATATATATATATATATGTATATATATTATTAACTTATAATATTATAAAGTATAAGGGTTGAATTTTAACTTTTAAAATTCTAAGGGTGGGAACTAAAGTTTTAATCATGACTTTACTTGTTCCAAAACTAGAGGGCAAGTTTTGTAAACTCTCAAAACTTTTCATTTCTTATAACTTATGAATTTAATTGAGTATTAAAAATGAAGACTCTTCATTTTTCTAACTCTTGTGTTCTTTTAATGGTTTTTATTAAAGTGTGACCTTTGGTTTTCCATAACTTGAGGACAAGTTATGGACTCCATTAAAACACATAATGATCATGAATTAAACTACCAAGTAGGTTACAAACAATTCCTATGATAATCTAATCTTCATAAGTTCAAGAACATGAATATGAACATTTTAAGAATCATAAATTACTCATAAAACTTGTAATTTTGATAATAGCCATTGTAAATGGATTTGCATAAACATTACACCATCTAAAACAAGTTTTATAACACCAAAACAGTTTAAGGTAATGTTTCTAGTCCATTTCCAGCAGCATAACTCGAAAAACTGGACACTGCAGCCTCTACTCGTCGAGTGCATGAACAGACTCGACGAGTAGCATGCATTTCTTCATGGACTCGTCGAGTCCCCCATGGACTCGGCGAGTTCATACGAGCAGTGAACAAAAAATTCAATTTTTCAAGATATTTGCATTAAGTATCAAGTAAACAAGCCTAGGCTCTGATACCACTGATGTGTTTTGAGCATTCTAACACTCCTATGGTGTACATGCAACCCTAGAAACCTTGGATCTATGTTTGACTAGATACATGCAAATAATTATTTTTCCAAGGTTCTTATCCTATCTAGTATGGCATGGGGAATTTGAATCAAATAAATCTAGTATAATTACTTACCTTGTAGTTGTAGTTGATTGCTTGGAGTTTTAGATCCTGGCACCAATAGTGTGGATGCCTCAAATGGAAATCACAAATCACCACAATCTTTGGAACTTTAAGAGAATCGTAACAACCTTCTTGAAATCGGCCCTCTTAGTATACTCACTACAATTAGTGTGATTTCAAGAACCAAAGCCTCCTTTATATAGTGTGGTGGATTAGGGTTATATCCATGTAAACCCTAATACCCATGTCTTTTCATTTCCATGAGATCCATGGGTTAAAGCTCCGTGGAGTATCCATGCACTTTCCATGCAAGCCTATCCCATTCCAAATAAGCATTAGCCCACACTATATAAATACAAGAGCCCATATTTTATTAGTCATACTTTTGATCTCTAAATTAATTATAGATTAATTATAGATCAATTGTAATTAAATAATATGATTTTATATTAATATATTAGAACTTATAATATATTAATAAATCATAACTTATACTATTCTCAAAAGATTATCGATAAATTGTTCGGGTGAGGTGCAACCCAAATGGACCATGCCGGGTCGAGTCAAGTACATACCAAATATAGTTATGGACTTAGACACTATATCCAACAAGTGTATGCATCGAGGCAGCTGAAGCCTCATGAGACGAGGTATCCCACCCACGATCTGGAGTTGGGACATTGGTGTTCGTCCTCAAGATCTGGCGTCAATATTTGTATGGGGTTCGGTGTACCATCTACACGGACCACAAGAGCTTGAAGTATTTGATGGATCAGCCCAATCTGAATATGCGCCAGAGGAGATGGTTGGACGTGGGTAAAGGATTACGACTGTTAGATCCTATACCACCCGGGCAAGGCTAATGTTGTAGCTGATGCCCTGAGCCATAGGGCGAAGAGTGACCTGATTCGAGACATTTGTATGCAGTTGATAGGGATGACTCCGGTGTTGGACACCATTCGGGAGGCCCAGGCAGAGGCCATGAGACCGGAGAACCGTAAGAGAGAGCCGGTGATTGGGTAGGTGTCTGAGTTCGTTACCGATAGTCGCGGGGTCCGCACCAATTTGATGGAGGAGGCGCATAGATTGAGATTCTCGATCCATCCCGGGGCCACTAAGATGTATTTGGATATGAAGAAAGATTATTGGTGGCTCTGTATGAAGAGGGATGTAGCATGGTTTGTTGAGAGATGCTTGACCTGTCGCAGGGTTAAGGCCGAGCACCAGCATCCGCATGGCATGTTGCAGCCACTTGAGGTTCCCCAATGGAAGTGGGAACAAATTTCTATGGATTTCATCACCAAGTTGCCGAGGACCGTGAGGGGCGTCGATGCAATTTGGGTGATCGTCGACCGGATGACGAAGAGCACTCATTTTTCTTGCTATTAGTGAGAGCTCTTCTGCGGAGAGGCTGGCAGAGTTGTATGTGAGGGAGGTGGTATCGCGACATGGAGTGCCAATCTCGATTGTATAATATCGGGATGTACGTTTCACTTCCAGGTTCTTGAAGAAGTAGCACTAGGAGTTGGGCATGAGGCTGCATTTCAATACCACTTACCACCCTTAGACGGACGGACAGAGTGAGCGGACGATTCAGACGCTCAAGGACATGCTTCGGGCATGTGTGTTGGACTTCAGAAGGAGTTGGGACACGTATTTTCTATTGGATGAGTTTTCCTATAAAAACTGTCATCATTCGAGCATTGGTATGCCTCCCTTTGAGTTGTTGTATGGAAGGAGGTGTCGGACTCCTATCTGTTGGGGAGAGGTAGGGCAGTGAGTGATGGGCAGCACTGAGATAGTGCTTAAGATGACAGAGCAGATACAACAGGTCAGGCAAAGGTTGTTGACAGCTCAAAGTCGCCAGAAGAGTTATGCGGATAGAAGACGATTCGAGCTCGAGTTTCAGGTCGGAGACTTCGTACTCCTGAAACTGTCTCCTTGGAAAGGAGTGATTTGATTCAGGAAGAGAGGAAAGCTGGGGCCCCAGTATATTGGGCCGTTCAGGGTGACCATGAGGGTGGGCAGGGTAGCATATCGGTTGGAGCTACCTATGGAGTTGAGTCAGATACATGATACCTTCCACGTGTCTCAGCTGAGGAAGTGTATAGCCGATGATTCGACGGTGGTACCATTGGAAGATATTTAGGTGGATATGAGCCTGAATTATGTTGAAAGTCCAGTCGCGGTGGTGGATCGGAAGATCAAGGTTTTGAGAAACATGGAAGGGCCACTGGTTCTGGTTCAGTGGCAATATCGAAAAGGATCCGAGTTGACCTTGGAGCCTGAGGCGGAGATGCGGAAGCTCCATCTAGAGTTGTTTGTAGAATGAGACTTCGGGGGCGAAGTCTGTTTCTAGTGAGGGAGAATTGTAACATCCGGATTACCAGGTATCTTATTTTAAGTATTTATCTTGAGATTTAGGGAGGGACTCGGTGAGTAGGCGCTCAGACTCGCCAAGCAGGATCGCGAATTCTGTCTGGATTAATGACCAGACTCGACGAGTCGATGAGTGGACTCGGCGAGTCCACCCTATTAATTGAAACCCTAAATCTCAGGGCCTGAGCCCTATTTAAAGGCCATTATGGCCGTCATTTGCGGCCATTACTCCCCTGTGAAAACCCTAAAGAGCAAAGAGAGCTTAAAGAGCATTTTGGAGGCTAATTCTTCATCCTTTGGTGTGACCTTGCACGAAGGAGTGGGAAAATCCAATCTAGATCGATTGTGGAGCTTGGATCTGTGTTGTTCACACTGAGATTGACGTTTTGAGGTACAAGTTCCTTCCCATTTCGTGTATTTGATAGATTCCTTGAATCTAGGGTTTCCTTTGTGCCATTTTGAGTTGGATTGTGAAGCATTTGGAGTCCCTTTGGGTATAGAAGATAGATCTGAACCTTGAGAGGTTCGAAAGGTCCCAAGCTTCCAGCTTTATGGGGTTTCACGTGAGCCTTAAGAGTAGAACCCCATTTTAAAGGCTATTTCTCCAATTTTGTAGCATTGCATGAACGTAAAGTTTGAACCTTTACTTGACTTTCGAGTGTTAGGAGGTTAGATCTACTGGTTGGTGAAGCTGATCTGACCTCAAAGGATAATTTGAGTGTTTTGAAGGGAGGAACTCGCCGAGCCCATAAGGGACTCGACGAGTTGAGTCGGGTTGCCCTGCGATTCGCGACCTGTAATTAACTTAATTGGCATTTTTAAATCAAAAGTTTGTAATTGGGTTTTTAGTTCCTTGTTGCACAATTTATTTCAAAGTAATGTCGAAGGAACTAAAAGGTCTTGGCACCTAAATTTCTCTAATTGCCTATAAGTACTATGTGACGAGTAAGATGATGAAAATTGGTATATCGATAGTGGATGCTCATTTCACATGACTGGGAGGAAGGAGAATTTGAAAGATTTTCATAAGTTGGAGAATGTTGGTGTTTTGAAATTTGGAAAAAATAAAAAGTGCAAAGTAATATAATATGGGAAAGTTACAAATGGAAAGTTCACGGTGAATCAAGTTGCTTATGTCGAAGGGTTGAAAGATAACCTGAGAGGTGTCTCTAAAATTGTTGTTGGAATAGGAAATCAAGTTTTGCTCGATGAGGAAGGAAGAACAGTTTCAAACAAAGTAACAAAGGATGTTTTATTGAAGTCAAAGTGAAAAAGGTCACATGTTTATTCTCGACAGGAAGCGTATAGTAGGAATACTTTTCGTGTCCTTGCTATCAAAAGCCTCTTCAGATCTCAGTTGGCTATGGCGTTGACGTATTTCTCATCTTAACTTCAAGAATCTAAATAAACTTAATCTTAAGGATCTTGTTCGTGGTTTACTTGTTTTAAAATTTGACAGTGATTCGTTGTGTGCAGCTTGTGATTAGGGAAAACGACATCATCATGGTCATTCATTCATAATTGATTCAAAGATCATTGAACCGTTGGAGCTTCTTCACATTGACTTGTGTGGTCCTTCGACTATTGAGTCACTCAAGAAGAAGAAGTACATACTTGTTATTGTTTATTATTATTATTTTTTGATTTACTTAGGTTTTCTTTCTCCGACAGAAGTCTGAAATGGCTCAAGTGATGATCGATTTTGTCAAGAGCATTGAACTGAGTTTGAAAAGGAAGTTCGAAAGTTAAAAAGTGACAAAGGAACTGAGTTCAAAAATAGAATTTTAGATTAGTTTTTACTAAAATAGGAATTTTACACAATTTATCATCTCCTTATACACCACAACAAAATGGTGTTGTCGAAAGAAGAAATCGTTCCTTATGTGAAGCGGCTAGAACGATGCTTACATATGAAAATTTTCGATAATACTTTTAAGCATAAGCTGTTTCGACTTGTTGTTTTAATTTTTAGTAATTACACTAGTTAATTAAATCCGTTCCCTGAGTTCGACACCCAACTTACTTTACCAAACTATAATCCGAGTAGGTCCACTGCCTATACGTGCAATAGTAGATAAGTACTTAGGTTATAAATTTAAAGCAAGATAGGTATAGTCTGCTCCACATCAAGTTTTTGGTGTCGTTGCCGGGGAACAAATATTTAGTTTTTAGCTTAATTTCTTAGGGTTAATCGATCCTTTTTGTGGGGTAAAACCCACAAAAAGTTGCTTTTTCGCAGTAGTTTTTTTTCCTGACTTATTGAACTTACGACGTGAGCTCTTAAAGTTCATGACTTGAGATCTGACATTTCAGGATTTATTTCATTTATGTTTTTTGTGTAGTTTATTTGGTACACCATGAGGTGGCACTCACTCCCACATCTTGGTAATCATTCAGTAGGACATTTTAATTAGTTTGTAGTTCGGTTTTACATTTTTATTTTTGTTTTTGATTCATTAGTATATGACCCGCGGATCAAACTCACCCTTGACACCACCATTTAAAGATCCCAGGTCAGCCTTTCATAAAAAGAATCCCGGAAATGAAAGAACCTTCAAATGCTTTGAAAAGTCTCCTAACAAAAAGGAATCTGGTTACAAGCCCCGAATCAGAATCGGACAAGGAAGTAAGCAAACCCAAAAGCGATCCGAGAACATTGCTGACATTTCTATACAGGCATAGAAGAAAAGAATTTGAGAGGACACTGGTCTTGGGCTTGTGCAACCCATAACTCCTGCTACTGCAACCTTTGAGCTAAAAGGACACATCTTTTCTGCATTTAATATTTCCATTCTCCGGAAAAGATCATGAGGAAACATACAAAAACTTTCATGAAGTCAATAACATCGCCGATTACTTTAATATTATGAACGTTCCACGTAAAATGATGTTATTGAGAATGCTTCCAGTCACCTTCAAGGGAGCAACTAAAGATTGGTTAAAGGCACTTCCACCCGGTGCAATCACTACACGGGCAAAATTCTATGAAGAATTTTTAGAACAATTTTTCCCACCATAAAGGTGGCTAAACTCCAAAAGTCCATAGCTAATTTTGAGCAAGAAATAGGTATGTCACTGTATGAAGCCTGGGAGCGATACAAGGGATTACATCGAAATTGTCCCCAAAATGATCTTAATCTGCACCAAGAAGTCTCGATTTTCTATGATGGGGTGAATGTAACAACAAAGAAACTCCTTAATTCTTAAGGAGCACTCATGAAGAAGAATCCCACTGAAATAAAGGAGCTAACTGAAGAATTTTCCAAACATTCAAGGGAGTATCACAATCCTCATAGTTATAGAACAAGAGAAATCGGAAATTGCGCTTCGGAAGACATGGCGGCTGTTTTTTCAATGCTTAGTAATATAGATAAGAGAATAACTAAGATGGACGAATCCTTACATGCAATACGTGTGGGTTGCAATATTTTCAATGGGACACATTTAACAAAATATCGCCAATTGGACGAAAACGGGAATCGGAAAGATCAAGTTTGCTACACAAGTGGAGAATTCTATGATAAAGATTGGAGGAAGCTGAAGAAAGAATGGTTTATGTATGATGACTTTAAGAAACAAAAAGAGGAAACATATTGGCAAACCGGCCGAGGCTATTACCAAAAAAAGAAACCGCAACCCGAGAAGAAGATGGACTTATAGTTAATGCTTCATAGATTCATGGAAGCTTCTGAAGAACGTCACAATTAATGCAACTGCTACTACCATGATAAATCATCAAGCATCCATCAAAAATAATGAAGCACAACTTGGGAAAGTAACTACATTACTTAACAAACGGTTACCTCCGCCAAATCCCAATAAAAAAACTGCAACCACATGTCATGACCATCACTACTAAAGAGCACATCATTTCTGAGTTCTTGGAGGCACTAGAAGAAGAAATGATGTAGCCCGAATCACAGCTAAAGCAAATGAAAGTAAAGAAAAAATATTGTTGAATCGCCATCATCAGAATATGATGATTCAATCCACATGACGTGGGCTCAGTTTGGGAGGAAAAACTCTGCTTATGCTCAAACTTATCAACCTTTGTTACCATTTCCTTCTCGATCCATAGTACATCTGTTATAACCCAGAATTTTCATTTGTATAATTTCCACAGTCAAACACTTCAAATATTAGTCAAAAACATTTCAGTACATTTTTGGCCGGATTTAAGTCAGTTTGGTGTTTTATTTTATTTTTCATCAAACGATTAAATAAAAGGAAGTGTCGTTATTAGTGAGGTGTGACGAGTAAAACAATCCCACACCTTAGCTAGGTGTTCACGGCCAAACAAGGGGTGTTTGGGCTGTAAACACCCTCCTCCCAAGACTCATGCATATAGCATGAGTTTAGCCTCCTTGTCTTCTTTTTTACACTTCCAACCTCAAGAACACCAAACTTTCCTCTCAACTATCATAAATTCATTCTTCCAAATCCACCAAAAATGTAAGTTTTCTTCCTTAAATTCGTTCATACAACACTAAATCTAGTGTTTATACATCATTTCATCCATGGGTTTTTGATTTTTACTTAGATCTTCAAGCATCTTCAAAACACCAAGAACACACTAGTGTTTTTGGGTCCTAAAACACTCTTCAAGAATCTTCCTATAAGTAAGTATACTCTTCCTAGCTAGTTATCTACTTAATGTGCTTGAAAATATATGGAATGAACACCAAAAACTCCCAAGAACATGGGTTTACGGTTTGGGAATCTCCCAAAACCATAAACACCCCTAAAAGGGGTTTTGATGCCCCAAACTCCATCCAATGCTTGGCTAATGAACTAGGAACTTGCATGAATGATCTAAGAACTACAAAACATGAAATTGGTGGAGTAAACATGATTTTACGGCAGTAAAGTCATGGGTTTACGATAGTAAACTCCCAAAAATGGTCCCACAACCATGAACTCCAAGAAGTGTACCATTTCGAGCCCTAACCACTTCCTAAGCCCTTGATTCAACCCTAGGACCTTTCTTTGTGAAGCATAAGACCTTCAAGAACTCAAACATACCATTCCCATGAGTTTCCGGCCGTAAACTCATGAGGGAAATGGTTCAAAAACCGTAAACACCCCTAAGGGCTACCATTTGAAGTGTAAACTCCATAGTGAGGCCATACATTCCTTAGATGCAACCCTTAGCACTACTAGCACTTGAAACAAAGTGTTTTCATGCATAAGAGTGTTTTTACTTACTTAATTAGTGATTAAATAACTGATTAGATAGATTTATGCTTCATTGCATGTTACATAGGATCCGTGTGAGTGTCCAAGTCCTCACTTGGCACCTAGCATCCTACCCGACACTTCCATCCACTCCACTCACTGCAGGTGAGTTCATATCCCTTAATCAACCTTTTAAATGTTTTTAAATGCTTTTTTGGGGGGGGGGGGGAATAAAAGTTGAATCAAACATGTTATAGTATCAATCACATGTGATTTATAACTTGCAACCAAAAGGATTTTATATACTTTTAACTGCTTTGCCAACAAAATTGTTTTAAATGTTATTCCAAACTCTTTTAAACTTCTTTTGTTCCCAAACCATATCTACACCAATATATTTATATAAGTAAGACTTGAAGGACTTAGGAGTGATGGCTCACCTTACTTCCTGTTCTTGTTTGATTGTGGACTTAGGGTATATTGTTATCTGTTTGACTGTCGTTGAATTCTTAGTTATATATTATATATATTTGTGTAGGATATAAAAGTCTTCACTTCAGTTCAATACCTTTGTGTATCAAAGGCATGCAGTTAACATTTCTATTTAACTATAATAGGTATAGTTAAGGATTACCGCTCATTACTACTATTACCATGACACTTACTATAGTTAGTACGGTTATGAGTCAATACATGCTAAATACTATGCAAAGAGAATACTATATGCTATACGACAGAACACCCTATACATTATACCAGAAAGTACATTATACACTAATACAAGAGAATATACTAAAACAGAATGTGACATACTACTTCTCGATACGACACTTCATACTGGTATCACCGTGTAACCAGCGTCTCTTGGAGGGAGAGCGGGCATTATGTATATAGATCTATACGGGACAGACACTCCCACATCCCGACTGCTAGCTACAGTCCGAGCCAACTAGGCCCAGGGGTAACAAAATGTCACCATACTACGTGTGACCTGGAGGGTCATAAGTTATTCGATCGTCAATCAGCATGGTTACATACGAGTTCACATTCAGACCTTTAATTAACACATTAAGAATTAAAGGCGAAATTGACTCCCCGAGGTGTATTGTACACTTAATCCTACATGGAGTCTGCATTTTATTACTTTCAGCCGGCAGTGACACTGTTGGGGTAAAACATTATTTTTCCCAATTACTTTACATGATTAAAGTCTAAAACTATATTTTCATAATGATAGTTTTACTGGGAAAACTTTTACTATTTCAAAGGATCAAACATGCAAACAACCGAGTCTTGGTAGAAGACTACTTTTACTGGAAAATATAGGATTTTCTAGGGAACACACTATTTTCAAACATTGATATCAGTTATTATACTACGTGGTTGTAAATATTTTTATACAAGCAATGACACTAAATACTTATGAACTCACTAGCTTTATGCTTATACTTTCTTTCAAAATAACTTGTATTCTCAGGTCATCAGAAGATAGGTACACATTCAGCTTTTGAGAAGATGGAGTACATACAAGACTCATATTTATTTTGATTATACTTTTGGTGTCTAACAAACTGTACAGGACACACATGTATTACAATTATTATATTAATGCAATGGATGTTGTTACTTGTCTTTACTATTATGCATTGTTATGATACTATACATGATGTCCTCCACCCCAGAACGTAATCCGTTGTTCTCAGTTTTGGGGTGTGACAGATTGATATCAGATCATTGTTTATAGTCAATCAAGTATATCAACCCATAAAAGATATACGAACTATGAACACATCGGGATTAAAACACTCTGACCAAGAATATATACTTTTAAATAATAAAATATTTAACTAAGTATATATATATATATATATATACATCCATTAATACAAACGGTCAGTATCATACTAGAACAGAACAAAAGTATTAAGATTGTTGAACAGCACAATTAGGCTTAGAGACATATAGTCAAATCTTGGTCGATGTAGCCTGATCAACTACGTTTTCCTAGGAGTGACTAGCATGTGCCTAAGAGTGGTTCTGGTGTTCCAACAAGTCTAAAAAAAAACTTACCAACACTACCACAAGAGAATTAGAAAAAGAATACTATAGGAGTATTCTGCAATTCTGTGATTTACATATGTGAGAACTAAAAGGGTCGTTACTGGTAGGGCAATAGTTGCTAAGTGGATACTCTACGGTTACATGTGACTAAGACGCTATAGACTTAGAATCTGTGATTTTTGCTTTACTTCCTGTTCCTTGTTTGGTTGTGGACCTAGAGTTAGGGTCACTTATTCGAAGGTCTATCCTGTCTTAGGTACATGTAATTGGTATGCACTATGCAAGTATTGATTCGACTAATAACGATCGTCTTATAAGTATCTTAGATTAGTACGTCTATTAACTTTTCTTTCCCCATTATCGCGTAGATAGCATGGCTGGCTTCCACCTTCTCGGCGATCTGTACTATCCGAACCAAGGCATTGGAGGATGGCTCGATGAAGAGTCAAAAGATGATCACCCGATCCCTTTGGATGATCACCGTGCAGAAGTCTTTTCGGATAGCTCCGACTCCGAACCAGAAGTCAACAACCTACCCCCAGTAGCTCCAAACCCCAACCCCCGTCCAGCATTTCAAGGTACCACTCCCATGTAGGCAACAACCTTGAATCGATGGAGCAATGAACAGGGTCAGCCCTTACCTTTCAACGGAGATCGAAGCTTCTACGACATAAGAGAGGAAGGTTTAGTTGATCAAGTCTTGCCCATCATGGTCCGTAGGATTGCTAGGAATGTCGAGCAAGGTCATGCATCCATCGGCAGAGTTGTGGAAATTGACGCCAACTCTAACCTTAACACTGTCCGTATCCGCCAACTTGAAGAAACTATGGATAGGGCTAGGAGGACCAATGAGGCTCTGCAGCAACAGCTGGCTGCATCCCGAGCTGAAGTCAGGGAACTCCGAGCGTGCCAAAGGGCTCATGAACGACATCTTCAGGAATTTGTACGCCAACTGACTGATCTTAGGGTTCGCCCAAGGGATACCCGTCGCCAGTAGAAGATGTCAACTCGTCTTTCTCTTTTGTTTAAGGAATAGCCTTTTCTTTTCTATGATTGGTAGAGCACTTGTCTGAAAACAGTCCTAAACTTGAAAGCACTCTAACTAGGCTTCTAAACTGTCAACATTTTCCTTATGGTTTGATGTAAGACCTACTGTTAGGTCATTTTTCCCGAACTTATTTACATCAGTAATACCACTAATATTGGCAGTTATCTAATCTGTTGGAAAAGTCTATACTCTTCTGCCTCTCTACTCTGTGTTATGACTCTATCTGATAGTTGGACTATGGCGAATTAGTCCATGAAACACTCTCATCATATTTGAGGTCGATTCTTACTTTTATCATCACTTTTCATAATTTTTCAGTAAAAGATGCTGACTCGTCCTCGTCCAAACAGGGGTAGACCTGCAACTCAAACTCCACCTCCTCTTCCTCCACCTCCGCAGTTTGATGTGGTGATGTTTTAGACAGCTGTGACCGCAACTATGGCCCAAATAAATTTTGGCGATGCAAGTAGAGCCGGAATGGGCACCAACTATAGGCATGGTGAAATCTACCCGCGTACATAGGGTGTACCTATAAGGATTTCATGAGCTGCAAACCAACATTCTTCAATGGGACCGGAGGGATCATTGCACTATCCCAATGGATTTAAAGAACTGAAGCCGTTTTCGAGATGTGCTCGTGCCCCGAGGAAAGCAAGATTAACTTCGCTGCTTGCACCTTCACTGAAAGGGCCCTGACATGGTGGAATGGCCATGTCAAATCACTCTCCTTAGTAATAGCCAACGCCATGGGTTGGGACACACTGAAAGACCTCCTGACAAGGGAGTACTGCCCTAGACGCGAAATTCAGAAACTTGAGGAGGAACTATGGAACCTCAAGATGAAGGGGACCGACATAGTGGCTTATACGGCCAGGTTCTGCGACCTGGTAACTCTATGTCCTAACATGGTCCCTACTGAGAGCAAGAAAATTGAACGATACATCTGGGGTCTAGTGCCCCCATATCGAGGGAACATTTTAGCATCACATCCTACGACCTTTGACAGTGCCAAGGAATTGGCCTAAAGGTTGATTGATCATGAAGTCCCTTCCACTCCATCAACAACCACAATGGTTGCCACTGCACTAACCAAGACATCCGACAACAAGAGGAAACGGTGGGACCGAAAGAAGGGCAAGTCAACCCATCCAAACCCATCAATCAAGTTCCTAGCACCAGAGTGAGCCAAGCCTCCTATGGTTGTGGCGAGACAGGGCACTTCAAAAGAAACTGTCTGAAAGATGGGAATACGGGAGGAACATGAAGAGTACTTGATATTGGCCACAATGAAGCAGTAGCAGACCCTACAATAGTCACGGGTACGTTCCTTCTTGATAACTCTTATGCTTGTATCCTATTCGATAGTGGGGCAGAAAGAAGCTTCGTAAACCAAAACTTTAAACACTTACTTAAACAACCCCCACAACCATTAAAATAAACCTTCATCGTAGAAATGGCTAACGGAAAGACATAGAGTTTTAACGAGTTCTACATAGGTTGTACCCTCATGCTAGATAATCACTCATTCCCAATCGAACTCATACCAGTATCGATCAAGAGTTTTGATGTCATTGTGGGCATGGACTGGTTGAGTCTCCATCGTACCGATATCCTATGTTTCGACAAAGCAATCCGTCTAAATCTACCGAATAACAAAACCTTGTTAATCTACTAAGACAAACCCAGTACGAGTCTTCGTATCATCTCCAGTATTCAAGCCCAGAAGTACTTGCGTAAGGAATATGGTGCATTCCTTGCACACGTCGTCGATACGATCCAGAAAACGAAAGATCTAAAAGACTTCCCCTACGTCTTTCCGGAAGAGCTGTCGGGTTTACCTCCCCAACGTCAAGTCGAGTTTAAGATCGACTTAATTCCAAGAGCCACCCCTGTAGCCAAATCTCCCTATTGTCTAGCGCCTGCTGAGATGCAAGAATTTTCTGGTCAACTTAACGAGCTGCTCAGCAAGGGCTTTATAAGACCAAGCTTCTCACCCTGGGGAGCGCCGATCTTGTTCGTAAAGAAGAAAGACAGATCGTTCCGTATGTGCATCGATTACAGAAAACTCAACAAGCCGACGATCAAAAATCATTAACCTCTTCCTCGTATAGACGATTTATTCGACCAACTGTAGGGGGTGAAGTTACTTTTCCAAGATTGATCTGAGGTCCGGGTATCACCAGTTACGAGTGCTTAGGGAGGATGTCTTGAAAACAACCTTCTGAACTTGTTACGGACACTACGAGTTCATAGTGATGTCGTTCGGCCTAACCAACGCGCCTGCAGTATTCATGGACTTAATGAATAGGGTGTGTCGTCCTTACTTGGATCAGTTCTTCATTGTCTTCATTGATGACATACTTATCTACTCTTGAAGTAAGGAGGAGCATAATGATCATCTACGACAAGTCCTGGAAACCCTACGATCGGAGAAGCTATACGCGAAGTTCTCTAAGTGCATATTTTGGATCCGAAGAGTCGAATTCTTAGGACACGTGGTTAGTAAAAAAGGAATCCATGTGGACCCATCCAAGATTAAAGCTATCAAGAACTGGTCAGCACCGAAGACGCCTACAGAAATTCGCCAATTTCTAGGCCTTGCTGGCAACTACCGCAGGTTCATACAGAACTTCTCTCGAATCGCGAAACCCCTTACAACATTGAACCAGAAGGGCGTGGCCTTTGACTGATGTGAGAAACAAGAGAAGGCATTCCAAACCCTGAAACGAGCCTTATGCACCACACCAATACTATCCCTCCCCGAAGGAACAGAAGACTTCGTGGTCTATTGTGATGCATCGAATCAAGGGCTCGGATGTGTTCTGATGCAACGAGGTAAGGTCATCGCCTATGCCTCAAGACAGCTGAAGGCACACGAGGTCAACTACACTACACACGACCTCGAATTAGGAGTGGTTGTGTTCACCCTAAAGATCTGGAGACACTACATGTACGGTTCGAAGAGCACGATATACACCGACCACAAAAGCCTCCAACACATATTCAACTAGAAGGAGGGCAATAGGAAATTCGTTATCATACGGGTAAAGCCAATGTAGTAGTAGACGCGCTAAGTCGGAAAGAATATTCTGGTCGGAGAGTCAAATCATTAACAATGACTATCCATTCGCATCTATCCGCACAGATTAAGGAGGCTCGGCTCGAAGCCTTGAAACCTGAAAATGTGGCTGGAGAATCCCTGCGAGGAATGGATAAGAATTTGGAAGTCAAGGGTGATGGAGCTTTATATCTCATGGAACGAATCTGGACACCGTGACACGGTGGCTTCAGAGACTTGGTCATGAAGGAAGCCCACAACACTCAATATTCCGTTCACCCAGGTTCAGATAAGATGTATCTGGATCTTAAAAAGTCATACTGGTGGCCTAACATGAAAGCAAAGATTGCTACCTTCGTGAATAAATGCCTTACTTGCGTCAAGGTCAAGGTTGAATACCAGAAACCATAGGGTCTACTACAACAACCGAAGATACCTGAATGGAAGTGGGAGCAGATCACTATGGATTTCATAACCAAGCTACCCAAGACAACGGGTGGACTTGATACCATGTAGGTCATCGTCGACAGATTGACCAAGTCTGCACACTTCCTACCCATCAAGGAAACAGACAAGATGGAGAAGCTCACAAGAACATACATTAGGGAGATCGCATGACTGCATGGTGTTCCCATATCTATTATCTTCGATAGGGATAGCAGATTCACTTCGAGATTTTAGCAGTCACTACAAAGCTCCTTAGGAACTAGGCTAGACATGAGTACAGCCTACCATCCGCAGACCGACGGAAAAAGTGAGAGAACTATCCAGACTTTGGAAGATATGCTGCGAGCCTGTGTGATCGACTTTGGTAAGGCATGGGATACCCACTTACCCCTTTTCAAGTTTTCTTACCACAACAGCTATCACATGAGCATCAAGACTGCTCCATTCGAAGCCCTCTACGGCCAAAAGTACAGGTCCCCTCTGTGCTGGGCTGAGGTGGGTGACACTCAGTTACCTAAAGGACGAGCTCCTGACAGCACTCTCATGGGCCCGGAGATCATTCAAGAAACGACGAGAAGATCGTTCAGATTTGTGAACGATTGAAGGCCGCTAGAGACCGACAGAAAAGCTACGCAGACAAACGAAGAAAACCCTTGGAGTTCTAGGTGGGCGTCCAAGTCCTTTTGAAACTCCCACCCTGGAAAGGCTTGATTCGCTTTGGGAAGCGTGGAAAGCTGAATCCAAGATACATAGGGCGTTTCGAGATTCTCGCTAGAATCGGCCCTGTAGCCTACAAACTCAATCTACCCCGCGAGCTCAGTAACGTACATCCTACCTTCCACGTCTCGAACTTGAAAAAGTGCCTATCCGAAGAGACACTTGTAATCCCACTCGACGAGATCGAGATCAACGAAAGCCTCAACTTCGTGGAAGAACCTATGGAAATTATGGACCGAGAGGTCAAACGAACGAAACAAAGCCGCATCCCAATTGTGAAGGCTCGTTGGAATGCTAAGCGAGGATCAGAGTTCACTTGGGAGCGCGAGGATCAAAAGAAACTTAAAT
Organism: Lactuca sativa; assembly: GCF_002870075.4. Lineage (NCBI taxonomy): Eukaryota > Viridiplantae > Streptophyta > Magnoliopsida > Asterales > Asteraceae > Lactuca > Lactuca sativa. The sequence continues at coordinate 76,448,089 of NC_056624.2, read as the reverse complement.
ATCCTCATCTTTTTGCTTAGTTATTGTGTAATAACTCAGTTGTTTGAACTCTAATTTCGAGACGAAATTCCCTCTAACAGGGGGGTGATGTGACAACCCAAAATTTTAATTTGTATAATTCCACAGTCAAACACTTCAAATATTAGTCAAAAACATTTCAGTTCATTTTTGGCCGGATTGAAGTCAGTTTGGCAATTTTTTTTTTCGTCAAATGATTAAATAAAAGGAAGTGTCGTTATTAGTGAGGTGTGACGAGTAAAACAATCCCACACCTTAGCTAGGTGTTCACGGCCAAACAAGGGGTGTTTGGGCTGTAAACACCCTCCTCCCAAGACTCATGCATATAGCATGAGTTTAGCCTCCTTGTCTTCTTTTTTACACTTCCAACCTCAAGAACACCAAACTTTCCTCTCAACTATCATAAATTCATTCTTCCAAATCCACCAAAAATGTAAGTTTTCTTCCTTAAATTCGTTCATACAACACTAAATCTAGTGTTTATACATCATTTCATCCATGGGTTTTTGATTTTTACTTAGATCTTCAAGCATCTTCAAAACACCAAGAACACACTAGTGTTTTTGGGTCCTAAAACACTCTTCAAGAATCTTCCTATAAGTAAGTATACTCTTCCTAGCTAGTTATCTACTTAATGTGCTTGAAAATATATGGAATGAACACCAAAAACTCCCAAGAACATGGGTTTACGGTTTGGGAATCTCCCAAAACCATAAACACCCCTAAAAGGGGTTTTGATGCCCCAAACTCCATCCAATGCTTGGCTAATGAACTAGGAACTTGCATGAATGATCTAAGAACCACAAAACATGATTTGGATGGAGTAACAATGTGTTTATGACAGTAAACTCATGGGTTTATGGTAGTAAACTCCCAAAAATTGTCCTAGGACCGTAAACTCCAAGAAGTGTACCATTTCGAGCCGTAACCACTTCCTAAGCCCTTGATTCAACCCTAGGACCTTTCTTTGTGAAGCATAAGGCCTTGAAGCACTCAAACACACCATTCCCAAGAGGTTACGGCCGTAAAATCATGGGGGAAGTGGTCCAAAAGCCGTAAACACCCCTAAGGGTTACCATTTGAAGTGTAAACTTCATAGTGAGGCCATACATTCCTTAGATGCAACACTTAGCACTACTAGCACTTGAAACAAAGTGTTTTCATGCATAAGAGTGTTTTACTTACTTAATTAGTGATTAAGTAACTAATTAGATACATTTATGTATCACTGCATGTTACATAGGATCCGTGTGTGTGTCCAAGTCCTCACTTGGCACCTAGCATCCTACCCGGCACTTCCATCCACTCCACTCACTGCAGGTGAGTTCATACCCCTTAATCAACCTTTTAAATGCTTTTTAAATGCTTTTATGGGGGGAATACAAGTGGAATCAAACAAGTTATAGTATCAATCACATGTGATTTATAACTTGCAACCAAAAGGATTTTCTATACTTTTAACTGCTTTGCCAACAAAATTGTTTTAAATGTTATTCCAAACTCATTTTTCATGGTAAATTGTTATAAAACTATTTCCAAACTCTTGGAAACTTCTTTTGTTCCCAAACCATATCTACACCAATATATTTATATAAGTAAGACTTGAAGGACTTAGGAATGATAGCTCACCTTACTTCCTGTTCTTGTTTGATTGTGGACTTAGGGTATATTGTTATTTGTTTGATTGTCGTTGAATTCTTAGTTATATATTATATATATTTGTGTAGGATATAAAAGTCTTCACTTCAGTTCAATACCTTTGTGTATCAAAGGCATGTAGTTAACATTTCTATTTAACTATAATAGGTATAGTTAAGGATTACCACTCATTACTACTATTACCATGACGCTTACTATATTTAGTATGGTTATGAGTCAATACATGCTAAATACTATGCAAAGAGAATACTATATGCTATACAAGAAAACACCCTATACATTATACCAGAAAGTACATTATACATTAATACAAGAGAATATACTAAAATAGAATGGGACATACTACTTCTCGATACGACACTTCACAATAGTATCACCATGTAACCAGAGTCTCCTGGAGGGAGAGCGGGCATTATGTGTATAGATCTATACGGGACAGACACTCCCACATCCCGACTGCTAGCTATAGTCCGCGCCGACTAGGCCTAGGGGTGACAAAATGTCACCACACTACGTGCAAGTTAGAGGGTCATAAGTTATTCGGTCGTCAATCAGCATGGTTACATACGAGTTCACATTCGGACCATTAATTAACACATTAAGAATTAAAGGCGAAACAGGCTCCCCGAGGTGTATTGTACATTTAATACTACCTGGAGTCTACATTTTATTACTTTCAGCCGGCAGTGACACTGCTGGGGTAAAACATTATTTTTCCTAATTACTTTACATGATTAAACTCTAAAACTATATTTTCATACTGATAGTTTTACTGAGAAAATTTTTACTTTTTCAAAGGATCAAACATGCAAACAACCGGGTCTTGGTAGAAGACTTCTTTTACTGGAAAATATAGGATTTTCTAGGGAACACACTAATTTCAAACATTGATATCAGTTATTATACTACGTGGTTGTAAATATTTTTATACAACCAATGACACTAAATACTTATGAGCTCACTAGCTTTATGCTTATACTTGCTTTCAAAATAACTTGTATTCTCAGGTCATCAGTAGACAGGTACAGATGCAACTTTTGAGAAGATGGAGTACATACAAGACTCATCTTTATTTTGATTATACTTTTAGTGTCTAACAAACTGTACAGAACACGCTTGTATTACAATTATTATATTAATGCAATGGATGTTGTTGCTTATCTTTACTATTATGCATTGTTATGATACTGTACATGACGTCCTCCACCCCAGAACGTATTCTGCCGTTCTCGGTTTTGGGGTGTGACAACATCCTTTGGAAGAAGAACAAAAAACGTTTATGCATGTTAAAAGAATACCAAATCAATACTCCATTTATTAAATCCTTAGCCAAAGTTCCCAAATATGCCAAATTTCTTCAAGATTTACTCGACACTCGCCAACAATTAGAGAAGACTTCCAAGCTAGTCCTTAGTGATCAAAGTTCCATGGTTATTATGGAGGGGATACTGAAGAAATTGGGAGATCCCGGACGCCTTACACCGCCATGTGAATTTGGAAATAACATGAAGACATGCTTTACTGATTATGGAGCAAGTATAAATTTAATGCCTTATTCGTTCTATCAAAAGCTCAACCTTCCATAATTGATGGATACAAGGATGACACTTCATATGGCTAATCATTCGGTGACACATCCTCAAGGCATAATTGAGGACACAGGTAAAAATTGGAAAATTTGTTTTTCCAATTGATTTTATCGTGCTATATATGAAGGAGGATGAATATGTCGCAATTATCCTTGGATGCACTTTACTTAATACCGCGCGAGCCTTGGTAAATATTCGTGATTCAATGCTTACCTTGCGAGTGGGGAATGAGTAAATGAATTTTGGAGTTCAAGATGGATTCAATAAGGATATAAATCAAAATAAAGTGTTCAATATTGTGAAGAAAACGAGCTTGAGGAATTGGAAAAATTGATGGAAGAAGAGATTCATAAAAGATAACAAGTCAAGCGTACCAAGCCAAGAGCTTCAATTCCAATGGTCTTTGAGCTCTTTGCTTTTAAACTCCAAAGTATCTAGTGAGTGAAGAAAGTGAAGAAAGTTTGCTATCAAGTGATGAAGAAAAAGATATTACACAAGACTTAATAAAGCCAATTTTGGATAAGGAGGATGTCGAAGCTAAGGAGCTACAAAAAGAAAAAAAGGAGAACCTGAACTTTTTGTGAAGAATAAAGGGTGAAACAAAAAACATGAGGAAAGAGCTTCTAAAATGAAGAAGGAAAACTTATTTAAGAAGGGTGCTAGCATACAAGAAAAGGTGGAAGGAACAGAAGGTGCAACTGGAGGACATGTCTCCCAAGAATACCACGTAGGGTGGCATAGAGTTCGGCTCATGTCTCCATCAAAAGAAGTGCTTCTCGAGAGTCAACCCGAGCTCGGTTTGCGTTTTTTTTCATTTTGTTTTTAGTTTTTGCAAGAATTGTTTTGCATATTTAGGATAAGTTTTCATGGTCACTCTCTATATACTTTCAAAATCGAGGGTGGGGTCCTTAACATAAGATAATTTTTTTTATGAACAACATTTAAAAAAAAACAAATGATAATGATTTCATAAATTAAATAAGAGGAAAAATACTAGTTTCTATATGGAACATTTGGACTAAACAACCCAGCAAATTATAGCCCAACATGCAACAACCCATAAAATTTGGCCTAAACATGATCACGACGTGAGCCCAAGCCCACGATATGAAGCAGTCAGAGTCACAGACGTATAACTGAGCACTAGTCACTTTCATTTGAACTATTTTTCTCCAATATTACGTCGTAAATAAAGGACTGCCCCCTACTTCGATTTCTACCAGAAATCTTGCTTTTCCTACTTCTCTATTATGTTACATATTGAAAGGTACCATGGGACCGAGGCATGCACTTCTTCAAGAACAAGAACATGTTGATGTTCATAGTTTACATCCACTATATCGATTCCCACAAAACATCTTACAGTCAGTTCTCAATAATTATTCAAATAAATTGGGTTGGTAATATAATAAGGAGTTTGCTTTAGCACCCGTGATTGATTGGTCGTGGCTGAGTGGGATTGGTATGGTGTCGGAATTGGAGCGATATTGGAGAAAGCCATTTGTAGGAGACAGGTTCACTTTCCAATGTAATGGTTGGCGTAATTTATTTTCCATTCAAGAGCCTGTTTATCGAAAATTATCCGTTGAGTTATCTTCCATAATTAATTTTTAAGAACGGACAGTTAACCCGATATACAACAACGCTCTTGCATTTAGATTGGGAGGTGTTTATCGAGAGTGCATCCTTCATGAGTTTGCTTGGTGAATGGGGTTGTACACAAAAGTAGAAACACAATCACCACATTTCGTCTTATTTTTACAAGGTTGTGTGAGAGATTTCACTACGGTGTTGCTTGATGTGCAATTTTGGAGATACATTCCAATCATTAGTATAGTTCGTAGAATTCTTGCTAATGGAATATTAGGTCACCCATACATCGGTTGTTTCATTTTTTGATCACCTTTAGCATTAATCACAAACATAATGATGACAAGGTTGCTTCAAAGAATCTTTTTTTATCCTTGTAGCATCATCATTCTGGGAGTCTTTTTTGACATTCCTTATATGTTAGCGAGATTTTTGGGGACATTGCTGGTAAATTCTCAGGCCGATAGCCCAATCACAGGTGGTCATTTGATCACATGACTCGCACGATCATACGATATTTTGTTTCGAATTTGACGCGTTTCAAGGACTCCGATTTGAAGACTTAAATTTTGGGTCTTATGCGAGTCGTGGTGAATGTTGGTGGGGGGATATGTCATAACCCTGGAAGATGAAGAAGAACAAATTGACCAACAAGAAGAGTAGGCAAGACAAAGAGGAAGAATGAATGTAAGAGCACATGGAGATAGGGGCATGCCAAAACAACCACCTCAACAATTTGAGGGTGCAGTACCAACCGACCCGTTCCAAAGTCGGGATGGTACATATTTTGATAATCTCTGTGGCGGTGTCAATTATCATAATCAAACGATCGGTGTTTTGTTTTCACACCTTAACGTTGAAAGACCATCTACCATGCATCCTCAATATCTTTATATTCCAACTTGGGAGGAGCTATGGTCACAATAGGGAGATGGCGTAGGGCTGAGTGGAGCTAGATACAATGGTGATGATGATTATTGGTTTTTGTCCTTTTTATTTTTGTTCCAAGTTATTTTTTTCTTCGTTTATTTTGTTGTGTTTTTATTTTGGTATGTTTTAAAACTTGTAACCGAATTATGTGATAGTTGTTTTGTACTTTCAACCAATTGTTTGTTTTGTTGCGGATTTATTAGCATATCGAGAGAGAAAAGGAAAAATGGGAGACAAGAGAAAGCAAGAGAAGTCGTGTGTTTTAGAGTTACGAGTCAAAGCCCATAATTTTTTATAAGTATGGGGTGAATTTCATGTGCGAAAAGAGATTGGAGAAAGAGAGAGGTCCAGAAAAATAGAGATCTTAGAAGAGTCTTCATCAATTTAAAAGATCAATTTCACATCACTTGAATGGAAGAATTATTCCAAAACTACTTTCCGTTGCACCCAGTTTTCACGACGTGACCCACTATTTTCACATCGTGACATCAATGCGGTCCCAATTCAGAATTCAATTTATATCGGCATCACGTCGGGAATTTCTCTAATCACGTCGTGAGAAGTAAAAAATGGCATTTTACTCATTGAGATGCATTGTTTTGATGATCTTTTGAACCACACTTTTTGAAGATCCAAGTTTATGATTCGCATCTTGCCGCCATATTCACACGTATCAAAGAAGTCCAAGTTTCAGTAACATACTCAAGGTGTTCAAGTTTTCCACTCACGTTCAGAAATCGATCTCGCCGCTACTACCCTAGGGGAGTTTGTTCTTTTTTTTCTCCCTATTATTGCTTTTAAATTACATTATGCATAAAATGAGGCCATTGTATGAAATAAGTGTGGGGTAGGGGTTGGAAAAGGAAATTGCTAGAAAATTTAAAATTCAAAGAAAGTCAAATAGATTTGAAATATTACGCTAAAAATTAAATCTAGTAATAATTAAAAAGCTTAAGTTGTTATTATTATGTGGGATGATCCAATGCGAGCCCAAATGTTTAATTGAGCCAATATATTATAGTATATTTGTGGTTTCCTAAGTCCTAATGAAAAGTTATGAGATATGAAAGATAATCTGGTAGTCTATATTGCATAATAAGTTTTGCAACGTGTACTAGAAATCTATCAAGGAGAGCTTATGTAGTCATTTCACTTAGACTAATACATTTAACCAATAAATATTGAAGTTAAGCTCCCTTGCTTAATCATGTAGGATTTGAGAGAAAAAATTGAGTTATATATTTAAAAAAAGAGAGATAAATTACCAAAAAAGTTGTAAGAATATTGGAGCTATCAAAGTATGAAGATCAAAATATCAAAATTCTGAAGAATCAAAAGTTGACGATACCAAAAATCAAACCAAAAGGTGATGAATTCAAAGAGATCAAAAAACAAATATCAAAGAAGAGATGAATTGGAAGAATTCCATTGTGGTATCAAAATTGTAATTCTATTTAGATGTTATGTATGCTTGGGTAGCTTAACCAAAAATACCTGGAGGTTAAGAAAGATTCCTAAGGATGGATTTGGAGTGTAACAAAAATGAGTGTTGTATAAACTAAGAGATGAAGGTTTATAAGGATTGTGAGAATTTAGAATTGAGAAGTTGTTAGGAACCTTAGACACAAATATGTGGATTGAGGTCTTGGTATAATGGATGAGTTCAAAATAGATTGTGTTATGTGATATTAGTAATGAAGGTTAAATTTAAAAATTAAATTTGCTTGAAGGCAAACAAAAGATATGTGTGGGGTATTTTCATATTGCCATATTTATACATTGTTTTAGGCAATATTTTAATACATTTTAATTAATATTTTGGTTAATTGCAAAGATATATGATACTTATTGAATTAAATTGTATTTTGCAACCAATAAAGATAATCTTGAAGCATATGGACTAGAAATGTCAAGGATTTGAACTTTGGAGGATTGAAGCTTAAAAGAAGAAAAATCTAGCCAAAAACCGATCTCACGACGTGACAACTCAAGGTTGTGAAATTCCAGAAGATTAGCTTGTGGAAGTCAGAATCCTTGTACGATACAGATATCCACCAAGATCACGATGTGAGACTCTTATTCTCATGACATGAACGATGAGTTTTCAAAACAATATAAAGCCTTTTTCACTTACGAACTAAAGAGTTTTTGGAAGAGAGAGATAGTGTGAGATATTCGGTTTTAGAGGTCAGATAAGTGCACAAAACATATTTTTAAAGGAAGGATTTCTTGAAGATCAATTAATTTGAAGATTAAATCAATATATCGATTTGCATTCATTTGGCCATGTCGATTTCTATTGAACTTGTGTTTATGTTTTTAGTCATGAGTAGCTGAATTACTTTACATTCGTTTAGCTAGATTAAACCTTGAATCTATGGCTTAGTTTATTTATTTATGGATTTTATAAGTTGATTTTATGATTGTGTTTGATTATCATTACCTAGCATGCTTATGTTTGTCACTTTGTTGCCTCAATTCAAGTTTTGTCTAGCTTAGTGACCAATAAATTAAATGAACTTGTTACCTAGTAGTAAATTACTAGAGCTAGGAGTGACCACACCTAGAATAGTGATAAAAGTAACAAACTTAACTATGTTTGAGAACATAGTTGTGACCATAATTGTGTTTGCTAAATCTTACATAACTCAATCATAATTAATAGCTAATGCTGTATTTGCTTTTGTATGAGCATACTTAGTTTTACATAAATTGGTGAAAATATTATTTTATTGGACCTAGGGGTGAATAAAAATCGAAAAACCGAACCATAACCAAAATAACCGATAAAAACGGACCATAATAACCGAACAAGTTTCAAAACCGCTTGATTTTATTTTTATTTTTGATAACCAATATCTAACGGTTTAGTTTGGTTTAAATAAGATAACCAACTCAATATTAACCGAATCGCCTATATTATATAAATATATATAGGTTGTATATTTTACTAAAATATGTTCAATAGACAATCACAAAATCCGGCATCCATAATTAAAAATATCAAAGCCTAAATTAAATAAAACCCAATAACACATCGATTAATAGAGAATGAGGGGTAATTAGTCGTCAGGTCATATACGATTGTGCATGTGTAGGACTGCATCGAGCCATCGACCTTCTATCCTTCTCAGCTTCTCCCTGCATCTTCAATCTTCATCGTTGGAAGTCCAATTGCACAATAGAAAAATCTATTGTTCATATCCTTCTAATTCAGGTACTTTTTACAATCCTTTTTTTTTTTTTTTTTTTTTTTTTTTTTTTTTTTTTTACTTCACCTCCTTTGTTTGTTCATCTACTGTGTATACGTAATTTGTTAGGTAATATTTGACTCGTATCATATTTTATAATTTTATTTCTTGGGATGTCATGTGGAAAAGATTATGCAATATGCCAATATGAATAAATGATACGACTCCGAGTCATTTGATCCATGTCAATGAAGACACTTAAGAATTAACATCAAAACAACGGATAAAATCTTGTAACAATAAATGAGGTGTAAATTCTACTAAGTTCTTTGACTTTTGTAGTATTTAGAGGGATTTATATGTCCATTCTTCTAATCTTCGTCCTATATTATTTTCAAGTCGACATCAATTTTGGTGCCCTTTTTCGTTGTTGCTTTGGTGACTTTTGTTTCATCTTTGTCTATTATATATTGTATTCATTGTAGTTTCATATAATTTAAATATTTCAATGCATATACCGGAAGTCTGGAATGTCCTAATCGAGGCTAATGGTTTAACGCAAGCCTAAAAAGTATTAAGTTCCCTCACCCAAATCCGGTTGATGTGATATTATCAGTAATTCATTATGAATATACTTTTACCAAGTTTTATATGGAAGAAGCAAAATAAGAGTTTAAGGGATGAATCAGATCCAGTCATTGATAGCAATGAACCAGTAAATGATGTGGACAATGTAGATGAACACACCCAAAATAAAGGTGGTCGGTCAAAGAGATCCTTCGTGTGGGATCATTTTAAGAAAGTTGAGGGTCGTAATGGTAAAGTTAAATGTGACGATTTTCCACTAATAATGGCTGGTGGTTCAAAACAGAATGGAACGAGTGTTATGTCGTATCATTTGAGGAATGTATGTAAATTGTCTCCACTTTACAAGAAAGAAGGAATGAAGAAACAATATACATTAAACTTCAAGCCTACAAGAAAGGGGAGTCTGGGAGTACTTTGGCTTCTCATCACTTCAATCAAGAAAAGGCTAGGAAATTCGTAGCGAGAATGTGTATTAAAGATAATAGGCCATTCAATATAGTTGTGTAGGGTTTAGGGAATTTGTTTGGGAAATTAATCCCTTGTTCAAAATTACATGTAGGTGAACCCTTGCAAATGATTGTTTATCAATACATGAAGAAGAGCAAAAGAAGCTTAAAAAACTTCTTAAAAATCAAATTGTTTCTCTTACCACCGACACATGGACATCGGTCTAAAATTTTGACTACATGTGTCTTACAGCTCATTAGGTTGATGCAATTGGACGACGAACAAAAGAATTTTAAATTTTTGTCAAATACCCATTCATAAGGGTGTGACGATAGGAAAGTATGTTTATCATTACTTACAAAAATGGGGCGTATATCGGGTTTTTACGATAACCGTTGATAATGCTTCATTTAACGATGGAGCAATTAAATATTAAGATATTATATTAAAGGGATCTCGGTGTATATTAGATTGCAAATATTTTCATATAAGGTGTTGTGCCATATCATCAACATTGTGGTGAGAGATGGATCAGATGAACAATTATGAACAATTTAGTACATTTACTAAAATTAGAAATGCGGTTAAGCATGTGAGATCATCTCCTTTAAGGTATGACAGCTTCAAAGAGTGTATTGAGTATGAAAAGATTGATTGAAAAGCAAACCATGTCTTGATGTAGAGACTCGATGGAATTCCATATTATTAATGTTGTAAATGGCAATGAAGTATTCAAAGGCATTTACTAGATATTTTATATTATTGTTTTATTACACATTTTTACTATTATGCGCTAATGTTTGTTACGTTGCTTTTTATAGGTTTCAAGAGATTGATATCAATTATAGTTCTTACTTCTATAATGAAGGCAACGATTATGATGTCAAGAAGAATACTAGAAGGAGAAAGAACTGAAAGAAGAATGATCAAGTTTTGGGGGCTCCCAAAGACGAGGACCGGGTAAAAGCTAGGTATGAATTTTATTGTTTTCCTTTAAGTATGCTAATATGTCAATACATAATAATATCCTAAGTATGTTAATTTGTTTTTCAATAAGAATTTTATGGATTTCTTACAAATTTTTTAAAATGCTACAAAAAAGTTTCCGGTAATAACTATGTAACATCAAATTTATTTGTTGGGGAGCTAGTCACAATGCATGCAGCCATATCAAATATATGTTTAAACAATGACGAAAAAAAGAGAGATATGACATTGTCAATGAAAGCAAAATATGATAAGTATTGAGACAACTTGGATAACATGAACTTATTGTTGCATATTGCATTAGTTTTAGACCCTTGAAACATGAAGTTTTTTCTTGATTATTGTTTGGGTTTGATCAATGGTACCAATTCTGAAAAAAAAAAAAAAAAAAAAAGCAACGAAATAAATCAGCGAGAGCTAGAAACTTTAAAGGAGTTATTTATTTAATACAAGAAAATGATGGACAAAGAAAATGAGAAAAAGACAACTGGTTCTTCAACAGCTACAACTACATCCTCTAGTAGTAGTCTTGTAGATCTATATTTGGATGATAGTTACGCTAAATATTTTGGAATCGTGGAAAAGGTATTAATAATACCGAATTGGATATATATCTGGCCGATACAATAGAAAAGAGAATCAAATGTGATAATTTTGATGTACTAAGTTGGTGGAATCTCAATTTGGGCAAATACCCTATACTTTCTCAAATTGCAAAAGACGTTTTGCGAATGCCAATTTCAACCGTTGCTAGTGAGTCGACATTTAGTACCGGTGGTAGGGTTATTGATAAATTTAGAAGTTCTCTTACACCAAAGACCGCCGAAACGTTGATATGCAGACAAGATTGGCTACGTCTACATCATCTGATTTGCAAGAGACGACCATTCATTGACTACAACTACAAGAATTGATGGTGAATTTGGAGAAACAAGAAAGTGATAACTACTAACCATTTTATCGTTAAATGTGTTATATTTTACAATCTTTTTCCATATAAATTTTGACAATTTGTGAAATGTTGTTTACTATAGATCACTTTTCAAAGTGAAAAAAAAAAATCATATAATGATTTGTTCATGGATGAGGATTGAATATTCAAGATTGAAGGCTATTTTTTTTTTTTTTTTGCATAACTAGAAATTAGTACAATGATATTTTTGTGTTGACATTTAGGTCTCCTTTAGTAGTAAATGACTAAATAGTTCTTAACTTTAGTAATAGGACTCAATGGTTGTTGACTTTGCATTTAATCCATATTTGTTGACGTTTAATTTTTTTTTCTTGACTTTAGTAGTAAATGACTAAATGCATTTGCTTGATTTTAGTAGTTAGTTTTTAGAAAAATAGTAAAACAATTTTTAAATAACTGTAATTTTTGTTGCTTATATTTTATGGCAATGAATTTTACTTTTCTTTTAAATAAATTTACTTTTTCTAATCTTTTTGGATAACCAAAATTATTTAATAACAACACCTGAATTAACCAACTTAACCATTAACCAAAACCAATTTTAACCACCAACAAATGGTTAACAAAATGTATTAACCGAATAATTTGGTATGGGCCGGTTTTGGCTATTAATCGCCCCAAACCTCCTGATACACACCCCTAATTGGACCAAAATAGCTAATTACATAATAAATTGGTAACCAACTTAATTAATCCGTAAATAGTAACTAACTATAGGAAGAAGATGGATTCAAAACTAAACAAAAGTGTTTTAGATATATTGATTACAATCGTATTCATTGAGTGTTTAAGTTTTTCTAAACTTGCAAAATCAAACAAAAACCATTTTTATTTATTGTGTGTTCTACGTAAATTTTTAGTAATCAAATTAGTTAACAAATGTTGTTCCTTGAGTTCGACATCCAACTTACTTTACTAAATTATAACCTGACTAGGTCCATTACATATAGGTGCTATAGTAGTTAAGTAGTTAGGTTATAAATTTAAAAGCTAGATAGGTATAGTTGTGAGAACAAACTAAGGAATGTTCCAGTCAAGTCTAGATAGACCAGTCAAGTCTGAGTTTATGCATTCAACAAGTATTCAAGCCATAAATGAAGGATGAGATTCAAGATCAACGTAAAGTTAATAAATGAAGACCAAATAGAGTGTTTTTAACGAACAAGAAGATGAAGTAAATGAAATATTGCTAAAAGAGTTGAATAATTTGTAAGTTAATTTTGCATTGAAAGCTCCTTTAAATAGGAGCGCATGATACAAGGTACAAACTGAGTTACATAGATAGGACTGGATAATAAAGATGTTCCTGACATTATGATTGTCTATGTTGACAAAAAGGCTAATTCCTATGAGATGTCTAATCATGCTAACTGACAAAACTAATTAATACATTTGGATAAAACACCGAACTGGACAAAGTAACATTCCAGATTGAATATCCATTCTGGAATGCCTTCTATGCTTCTGAACTAGAACTTCTCACCTGCTTCGGACATAGGCTTGATTCCGGACTGCTCCTAATTTCGCACCATCGTTTTATTTCGAAATGAGACTGACTTCGCATTATCAAGTGGATTGCTAGAGGTTCACTTTCAGGTTCTAACATTCTCCCCCTAAGTGGACTTAGCAATCTGGTCAGCTCAATTCGTTTCTTCCTTGATGAATGTGTAAGCTCTGAACAACCGTTCCCTAACTTCAATGTACCACTGCGGCTGACTAACAAATTTTGCTTTGACTTCCTCCGGAGCCTCAAACTTGGATGCTCGAGTTATGAACTTTTGAAGAGCCTTTGTTGGAACAAGGTGTTTGTCAAGAACTTGGAAAAATTCCTTCTTGTTTGATCTTCTTGGCTTGTACACAAAACCTAGAACTGGTTCATCTATCAGTCCTTCAGCAAGGAGATAAACTTTTGGCAACACGAAGTCAATCTTGGAAAGATAATTCTCGGTTCCGAACAGGTTTTCCAGCTCATAGTCACATCGGCGAAATTCCACAACGTAATCTTTGAGAAAGCCCAAAGCCACATTGTAGGATCCCATACTGAGATCGTTATTTAGATGACTGCGTAAGTGTGAAACAATGGTTAGAATGTCATTTGTATTTATTGCAGGGAAGTCAGCATTAGAAATCGTGTAAGGATCTAGCTTGTTTTGGATGATGTTGTACCGGAACATAATGCAGTTAAGATCAAATTTTCTTAAGATCTTTCTTCCAAACCCAAAGATCCTTGTGATTCTCTTCCTTGACCACACTTTTTTATTTGAGGAAGTGCTTTCTTAGAGTAGAATGTTTTAAGTCTCTCATGTTCAGTTCGGATGATTAATTCCTTACTATCATTGGGATGGAGAGGAGTCCACTTGATGTAAAATTTGTTGTACGGAGATAGAGAGAGAGAGAGAGAGAGAGAGGAAGATCAAGTTATTTTGCATCAGTCATTGGAATGTTATAGTACATAAAGGGTACTATATCCAAATCATGAATTATCCTTTCTCGGTATAGAGGAGAAAGACCAAGCATCGGATTTGGATTATCCTTGAGTGCTTGAATCCGGACGCTTTCCTATAAGGCTTGGTTTGTTTCATCCCGTGACCATCCAGATCTAGGCTTTGGTGGAGGTCCGAAATAGTAGGCTTGATGGCTTTCCGTGATGGGCTTTTCCATCTTGTCTTTATTGAGTGCTGAAGCACTTGCTTCATATTCTCATCAATGAGAAATTCTGGAGTGGGCGTTGGAAGAGGTTCTTCTGAAATGTCATCAGGAATCCGGAGTGGGGAGCCGTGGTCGATAGGAGCGATTTTTGGGTCAGGATATGGTGGCAACATAGACTGTGTGGCTTGGAATGCTTGAACTGTGAGAAGGGTTTTTGCCTTAGCCATTTTAATGCTTCTTTCAAGAACATCAGGCATAGAGGATGGCCAAGTAACTGCAGACCAGATCCTCTATTCTTCCTCAGTCATTACCTTGGCAGGGAACTTCTTTGAAGCTTCAAGTCCCAAAACAGCTTTGGTGACATACTCCACTTCTTCTCCATCATCATCTTTTCCTGGAAGTTCGAAGAGAATTAGGACTTCATCATCAAAAGTTTCTTCTTCATCTCAGAGCTGATAATCTGAGGCAGTCTTCCATGGTTGACTTCTTCCTTCTCCCTTCTTGCATTGTTGAACGGAGGAGCCAGTGCAAGGATAAGTCATTATTTTAATTCGGAAAATCGTTCAAGCAACTTATGGAGTCTGGTCTTGAGTTGAAGAGTCAGAGTGTTGAAGGCTTCGGCACTGGGGGCTTGAGCTTTGAGGTGGTTGAAGAGGCTCTGCAAGATTGATAACATTTCATCAAAGTTGTTGTTTGTAACATCAACAATGTTCCAATAGGCCAGGAGAAGTTTGATAAGAACTTGCTGCATAATCAAGTTCATCTCGTAGTCGTCATGGACCTTGAGCATCTGGGTTATTGTATAGAGGTAGTAGGTGACTAAAGCATCATATCTGGCTTTTACTTCTTCGATCGTATGCTTGAGCTGGAGTGAAATAAGTTGATCAAGTTGGGCTTCGCTTTCAACAACAGAAGGTCCGGACTGATTTTATAAGGAGTGGAGAATAACATCGAGATTGGAGTCTAGTCCGGAAACCTTTTCATCTAACTTGGAGTTGATTCCGGAGACATAGGCTTTTATTGTGTCAACCTTCTTCATGGTGTCGAACACATTGGCCTGAATATCTAGCAAGGTGAATGGGTTGATATGCTTGCCAGCTGAGGAACCGGTAGAGTCATTGGAGTGATTGTGTTCTGGATTGACAGGATGATTGGAAGGACTAGGCTTTGTTGCAGCATCATCATGGAGTTTGGGAGTTGATTCTGATTCCGGAGCTGAAGATGATGATCCAAAATCAAAAGCTGATTTGGATGACATAGCCTTTGAAAGAAACTTGTAGGATGACAGGATTGGAGTGACAACAACATTTTCTCCTTCTTCATCAAACATCACTTCATCCGAATGCTCTTCGTCCGGATCCGTTTGTCGAAAGTTGTTGTTAGGAGATGGTGGAGTTTCTCCTGTGCTAAGCTCCTGAGCAGATTCTTCATCAGTAGCAGAAATGAAAGGTTGATTGCTTTGGGAGGCCCTTCTCCTCATGGCTGTAAGAGTCGATCCAACTTGAGCACGAGTGAGGTCTGGATGCCTCGTGTGAGCTCTGTTAACAAGTCCATTCCATGAAAGGTCAGTAGCACCTAGTTGTCGTTTATCTGTGGCGGATATCGAACCAGTTGAGGCATCTTAGGATGGAGGGACAACTCCTTCCTATGAATGCTTGGGGTCCGGAACAGGGTTCTAGACTATGCTTGTGATGAATATATACGGATATCAAAGGTTACTTGTGAGTGTGCTCCAGGGGGCAAGGAATTATGGTCATCACTTGTATCACCTTGTTGGGAAGGTGAGGTGGATTATGACGAGACTCACCGTGGGCGTGTGCATGTGATTTGAAACATCGAGGGGTACCTCAGATGAGTGGGCAGGTGGGGTGTTCGGATGGCTAGAGTCAACCTTAATGTTATGAGCACCTTCCTATTGATAGGAGGAGTTGACTTTGGTTCTCTTTTTAGGCTATGACTTTGAGGGAAAGCATTTCTGTTTGGCGGACTTCTTGGTCTTTTTGGATTCAGACGATGCTGGTTTAGCCACTTCTGGGGTGGGCTCAATTGGGACTTGGATGGACTGTGTTGGGATGTACACAGTCAAAGTTTCCAAATGTTTCTTTAAATGAATGGATCCGGAAGGTAAAAGTGCCAAAATGTGTTGAGGTTAACCTCTAACAGGACCTAAAGAAGACTGGTCTGGAACTCTATAACTTTTAACTGCTTTGAAAGAAATATATACCTCTTGAGGAATAGTGGAAACCGAAATAGGTTCAGGCCTTTCCATGTAGAGTTCCTGAATCATCAAAGCCCAAAACCAAGGGCTTGAAATCTCATTACTTTTCCTCTTGATGGAAAATTTTCGGAAATCTTGCCATAGCACCTCCAGAAGATCGACGACGTTGTTGCGTCTGGAGTAGATGTTGTATACCACGTAAATCTAATCTTTGCTAAGTGTGTTCATTCCTCCGTGCTTTCTGGACAACCCTCTAATAATAAAATGCATAAGCATGGTCCACAGGCCTGAAACGACTGATTACTTGAATTCCTTGGCCTTGTAATCCTGGTTGTACCCAATGTGGTTCAAAAAGTGTTGAAACTCTTTTGTAGTCGGCTCTTGTACCTTGAAATCCTTGGGGTTTTCTTTAACGCCAATTACCCTTAGGAATGTCGATTTGTGGATAGGCACTATTTTTTCACTTGTGATCTTAATTTCCATCACATCATTGTCAATTACCACTCGAGTGAAGGTTGTGTGAACGGGGGGTAAGTGGGAGTGGTGGTTCAGGGACCTTGTTGAGAGGGATGGAGATGGGATGGTTTGCTATAAACTCGATCATTACTATGATGGATTCATCATAATCCGTAGAGTTCAACGAAAAGTGTTGAGTAGTGTCCCTGAGAAAGGGTTCAGGCGAGGTTGAGGATGATGATCCCTTGGGGGATTTCTTTCGCAATCGATTTCTTGGGAGTTGAAGTAACTTGAGCAAGTTTATGTGAGGAAGCTTGGGACACCATTGATGTAGAAGGTTGAGAGCTTGAAGAACACGATGAACATAGAGAGAATTTGGGAATTTTGCAGAGTGTTTAAGCACGTAAAGGGTTAAATGAGGGTTTGGGGAGGTTTTTATAGGTGATGAAAATGGGTCGGGTCATGTAAAGTAATGATGAGGGTCCGAAACGAAATGGGTCACATTAAATGGTTAGCCGTTTTTAGGAGGATAGTGAAAGGTTGGGTTGGACGTTAGCTTAAAAAGGAAACCATGAACGGAAATGTGATGTTTACATTTTAGAATGTGTAATCATGGCGCGACTTCCAAGGATGACACAATAAGGATCCTCAAAAAGTTACCGTTATGAAAACGTTTCGTCTTATAAAGCCTTGAACTTCAGACTGTTTGATTCCTGAACGATGGTGTTTTGGAATTATGAAAATGATTTCTTGAAAAGAGAAGTTCTAGTGAAAACTTTTGATTTGTTCCGGAGTGAAGCATGTTAGATTAAATTGATCCGGAGTAAAGTTTTGAAAAATTCCAGAGTCCAAGGTTATAGTAAAGTCTGGAGCCAAATCTTGTTGAGAAAATCCGGAGAAGAAATTACAGAAATCCGAAGTCAGATTTTGAGAATGTGTCTGGAAAAATGGTTTAGAAAAAATGTTCCAAACCAAGTTTGAAAAGCATTTCGGAGCAAAGGTTTTGAAATTATCCTGAGTGGAATTTTAAAAATGCATTCCGGAATAACAATTTAAAAAGATTCCGAAGTGAGACAATGAAGTAGTTTACTACCTTCCCAGATTTGCATTTCGGGATGCCATTATGAAGTATGTTCCATGACAAAATTGTGACCAATGTGACTATATTAGTCCTTGAACATCAAAACACTTGGGAGCTATATGTCTAAAACTGAGATGGAAGATTGGATAACAAAACACATAATATGATCGTGATTGTTCCGAGAGGTGATAGTTCCGAAAAAAATTGGCTTCGGAACCTACCATACTTCCTGATGTTGCGATCAAAGAGTACATACCTCCTGAAATAATTGAGGATCAGGCATCATCATACCCATTTTGTTCAGAAAATCGTTGAACTTGGTTTTGTCTAATGCCTTAGTAAAGACATCAGCAATTTCATCGTCAGATGGAACAAAAATAAATTCAATGTTACCCTTTAAAACATGATCTTTTATGAAATGGTACCATATGTTAATGTGCTTTGTCATGGAGTGTTGAATTGGATTGTTTGATATCGCAATTGGATTTTGATAATCACAATAGATTGGAATACGTTGAAAACGGTAACCATAATCCAAAAGTTGAGACTTCATCCAAAGAACTTGTGACGTACAACTGGCTGCAACAATGTATTCCGCTTCAACTATTGATAGAGATATGCAGTTCCCCTTCTTGGATGACCAACTAACCAACCGATTTCCTAAAAATTGACAGCCATCAGATGTGCTTTTTCTGTCCAATTGATGACCACCATAGTTTGAATTTGAATAGGCTTGAAGGAGAAAACTCTTGTTAGCTGGGTACCAAATTCCAAGATTCTTTTTGCCTTTGAGATATCGAAAGATTTGTTTAACAACCAAGGATGTGACATCTTAGGATTGACTTGAAATCTGGCACATAGACATGTGGCAAACATGATGTCTGGATGACTTGAAATCTTAAAATAGAGTAGGGATCCAATCATTCTTTTGTACTTCTTTTCATCAACTGCCACACAGGATGGGTCCGAAAAGATTTTGTGTTCGAAGCCCATAGGTACCTTTGTTGAGGCACAGGTATCCATTGAGTACTTTTTGAGAAGTTCTGAAATATACTTCTTTTGACAAATAAAGATTCCTAGATTGGTCTGTTTGACTTCGAGACCAAGGAAGAAGCTTAATTCACGATTCATGCTCATTTGGAATCGATTGACTATTAATTTAGCAAACTCGTTTACCATAGATGAATCTGTAGACCCAAAAATGATATCATCAATGTATATTTCGACAATTATGAGATGTTTTCCATTTGATCTTGGAACAGGTTCGGGTCGAGAACACCACGTTGAAAGCTGGAACGCTTGAGAAAATCAGTGAGAGTCTCGTACCAGGCGCGAGGAGCTTGCTTGAGGCCATAAACAGCTTTCTAGAGCTTGTAGCAATGATTCAGAAATTATAGATTAACAAAACCGAGAGGTTGTTGAACGTGTACTTCAAAATCAAGTTCACCATTTAGAAAAACACTCTTAAAGTCCATTTGGTAAACCTTAAAGCGTTTGTGAGCAGCGTAAGCAAGAAAGATTCTGATAGCTTCAAGACGTACAATAGGAGCAAAGGTCTCATCGTAATCAAGGCCTTCGATCTGTGTGAATCGTTTAGCAACCAATCTTGCTTTGATTCGAATGATTACTCCAGCATCGTCTAGTTTGTTTCGGAATACCCATCTTGTACCGACAATAGGGTGATTCGGAGGAGGATGGAGAAGAATCCATACTTTATTTCTATCAAATTCTGCCAATTCTTCTTGCATGGCTTTAATCCAATCAGCATGTTCTAATGCTTATTTGATGGATTTGGGTTCAACCGTAGAGATAGATGTTGAAAAGTGACATTCGTTTTGAACACTTGTGCCAGAGCGAGATTGAACGCCAGCATCAGGATTTCCAATAACTTGGTTTGGAGGGTGATCGTGAGTCTAGATGTGAAGTCTTGGTAGTTCTTGAGCAGCACAGGATCCAATATCAACATTTTGCTCCCCCTAAATGGTTTGAACTTGTGGGTGATGCTCCCCCCGGACTTCTAAGCCGGACAGGTTGACATCATCATTAGGTGGGAATTAAAAGAAATTAACATCATCATCGTTGTTGATTGGACTGGAGTCAAACTTAGTAGGTACATCCAGGAATCTATCTACATTTGATTCAAGGGAAGGTTTACCATTGTCCCCTTCAACCTGAGAATGTTGAAACGGTTCGGAATAAAATGGTGGAAAAGGCGGGGTAGGACCGGAAACAGTTTGAGAAACATGATTGGATTGACTTGTTCAAGATTCCGAATCAAGTGTTGTTTCGGAAGGTCCAAAGAGGGTTTTGAAATCGACTTCATGAATTATTTGGATGTTCGGACATTCCGAAGATGGAGCATCAGACTCCATAATGTGAGCAGTAACATGAGTGGGACCAGAATTGCGAACGAAATTCTCATCAAA
This sequence comes from Lactuca sativa, assembly GCF_002870075.4. Classification (NCBI taxonomy): domain Eukaryota; kingdom Viridiplantae; phylum Streptophyta; class Magnoliopsida; order Asterales; family Asteraceae; genus Lactuca; species Lactuca sativa. Next base: position 76,427,287 of record NC_056624.2, on the reverse strand, counting down.
GGTAACATCAAAACTTTCTTCAATAAGTTGAGTACGTCGATTAAGTACTCGATAAGCCTTTGATTTTGCAGAGTAACCAAGAAAAGTTTCTTCCTCAGCTTTGGGTTGAAACTTTGTAAGCTGATCACGAATATTTTTGATGAAGCATCGACATCCAAAAACATGAAGAAAGGATATACTTGGCTTTCGACCATCCATTGCTTCGTACGATGTCATGTTGAGGTATCGATTTATGATATTCCTATTTTGATTGAAGCTTGAAGTTGACACGGATTCAGCCCAGACGTAGAGTGGTAGATTTGTGATGTTAAGCATGGATCGAGCAGCTTCACCGAGCGTTCTGTTGCATCTTTCGACTACACCGTTTTGTTGTGGAGTGTAAGGAGTAGAGATGTTGTGATCAATTCCTTTCTCGGTGAGGAATTTGTCAATGGTTCCATTTGTGAATTATGAACAATTATCACTTCGGGTTCTTCTAACTTGAAGCTTGATTAGCACTTCTATTCATTTGATGAAGTTGATGAGTTCAGAGGCCGTTTCGGATTTTAGCCTATGGAAGAAGACCCAAGTGAACCTTGTAAAATCATCAACAATCACAAGAATGTATTTCTTATGATGAAGACTCTCTACAATTGTTGGTCCACAAAGATCAATGTGTAGAAGCTCTAAAGGTTTCGAGATTGATTTTTCAATGATAACTGGATGACCCTTCTTCGATTGCTTTCCACACTCACATGTAGCACACAAATGATCATTTTCGAATTTGAGAGGTGGTAAGCCTTTCACCTTTTCCCTAGACACAAGATCATTCATGTACCGAAAATTTAGATGAGCAAGCCTTCGATGCCATAACCAACTGACGTCAAGAACAGCTTTGCAAAGAAGGCAAAGTTAAGGTTTGCCAATAATCATGTTGATATCGAGAAAATACATGTTCTTGTTGCGATTTGACTTGATTAAACACTCTTTTCGGTCTTCGGTCATCACGTAGCTATGCTTCTTGCAGAATTCAAAACGTCGATTTGAGTCAGTGAGCTTAGCTAGACTTATGAAATTATGATTCAGGTCAGCTACGTAAGCGACATTTGAGATAGAAAAATTTCCATTAGTGAGAATTCCATAACCACGAATTTGAGAGTTCGAGTTGTTGCCATAATTCACGTAACTAAGATTTGGAGAAAGCTTGAGATCTCGCAGAAAGTCTTTCTGCCTCGTCCTGTGCATGGAGCAAGCACTATCAATTTACCATATTTTTTCTTGCTCCGAAGCACAAAGTGCTTGCAAAATTAGTGAGCTTTTAGGCTCCAAGTTAGGTTTAGGAACATGGGCACGGGCTTGGGACTTAGATTGTGACTTCCGGACAAAATTTTGTTTCATAAAATCCTTTTTAAGGTCCTTCGGAAATAGAAAAAAGGCTAAGGTTTACTCATCTATCCAGTAGTCATACTCAATGACTTGATGGTTCAAAATGACTTTCTTTGGACATGATATTTCTGGAGTACTTGTAGTTACTGTCTCGTACGGGATCAAGGAATTTTTCACTTTCCAAACAAGTTTTTTTTTGACGATTTTTGTGAAATTTGTTTCTTTGAAAAATTTTCTTTGTTTGATTATACATTCGGTTTTGAAAACGATTGATGTTTGAAAATTGTACCATCTGATTTGGCTATAAAAACTGAAAAACTGGTCCGAGGAGGGTCATTTCGAACTGAATGAGTACTGGATACAGGCAATTCAGGAGTGAGTTTGATCACTTTCTTTGGTCCGGATTGAATAGGAAGATTAGATTGTCTTTTGAGAAGCTTAACAGGAGCAAACATATTTTGATTTTGGAAAGAAGACTTTCCACTGTTCCGTGATGTGTTTCTTTTAGAGTTCTCAAGAAATCTAGAGTTTTGTCTAGACCTAACTTCCTTCTTAAGGGCATTTTTTGCTTCTTGCTTAGGACTAATGACATCCTTCCCATTCAGAGAGGGTTTCTTTTTCAGATCAAATGTCGATCTTGATGATTAACCATTTGAGGGATTATTGAACTTGGGCTTGATGGGCACCAGGGTTGTTTTGGCAGTCGCTAAAGAATTAGATTCACAAAAATTCGATGAGACATTGCTTGAGGCTTAAACATTATCATCTAAGTATGCCCATGTAAACTCAGAAGTAACAGATTCAGTTGTTACAGGAATTATTTCTTCAACAACACAGTTGTTCGGTGGATTGTGTTTTGGAACATGATCTATACGATTTGAAACACTATGATTAAATGTACTGGTCTGATTCAGGTTCAGGTTTGTCAGAGGCGGAAAAGGCATGCAATCAGGACACTTGACTACTACGGGTTTAAATATAGGAACGAAAGATGCAAACTTGTCATTAGTGTCCAGAAGGGGTGACCAGGGAGAGACAGGTGCGTCCGAATGTAGACGGTTCGGAACATATCCCATAAAACTCAGGTTTGGTAACTCCTTCAGGGACTAGCTATGGGTTTGGAAACTTTTTTCCGAGACTAGGAGCTTTTGACCATGGATGACGAAAGTTATGAGTCGTCCTTTGATTTTCTTTAATCATGTTAAGAGAATTATGCAAAGCATCTATTTTGGAATTGAGACACTTATCATCACACTTAATGGTTTGTATTACCATTAAATACATGTTTCTTCTAGTCACCATGTCATCATCATCTCCTGACGACCAATATCCTTTAACATCTCTTGATATGGTTATAACCAAAAGCCTTTTCACTTTTAGCCATCTCATGAGCTTTACGAGCATAATATGCAAAATTCTTGATCTTTGGTTTTTGTGGAACTTCAGCCAAACAATCTTTTGCAAAGTGATTTGTATGTCCACACTTGTGACACATAATTTTTGGCTTGTCGGATTTCGGTATCTGCTGAGGTTCAGGAGTAGAAATAGATTTAGTGATGTTGGGTTTATAGGCTAGTGGAGTTTGCTGGAGTGGTTTGTGGTTCCGGAGTAGAGTACTGTTGAGGATTGCTTCGATGAGGAGCATGAAAACGGTTTTGGTATGGTTTGTGAGAGGGGTTAAAAGGACGTTTGTATTTCATTGAGAGGAGTGCAAACTCCTGTTCAAAACGGAGTTCTGATTCCATGGCTTCGGACTCAAGGTTACTTTCAGCAAGATTGTTCTGAGTGGGTAATGAAGCTTGAATAGATTAAGAAGAGATTTGAAAGGGTCCGAAGTGGGTGAGTTAGGAACAATTGGTTCAAAAGAACTGACCAGAGCAAGAGGACCTCCGGAGAGTTCCTTTAAGGTTTGAGCAACATTAGATTCATGCCCTTGAAGTTCATCAAAAAGTTGATAAAGCTTCAACTTCTTCAAAGAACCATTACTTTGAAGAAAAGACTTCACATTTCCACATCCTTTACCAAGACTGTTAATGAACTTGAGATTGTACTCCAAGGGAGTTCGGACAATCCCATGAGAAGTTATACTGTTGACTACTATTCGGTAATGGTTAGAAGCTGAGGCAATTGATTCTCCAGGGGTTATGGTGAAAGTGTCAAACTCGTTGACGATAGAGGTTATATGCTTATCTTTTATGTTTTCCGAACCTTCGATCAGATCTTCAAGAGTATCCCAAATCTATTTGGCTGATTTACACAACTTGATGTGTTCAAAGAGAGAGGGTGGGACACTGTACACCATTTCGGAAAAGGAAATTTGGTCGGCATGCAATTTTTCGATATCATCTAAGGTAAGAGGAGCTTGACGATCTTCTCCTTGATCCAAGAGTCGAGCAACAACATCTCTTAAAGTTTTTCTGACTGGAATGTGAGGACCTTCTTTGACATATATCCTGATAGTTTCACCTTTCTCTTTAGCCAATAAAAAATTTTCCATTCTAACTTTCCAATGATCATATTCTTCCACAACTAGCAATGGGGCATGCGTAGGGTAACCCATGCTATTTGAAATTTGCATTGAATACATTTGTTGAGTATTAGAAGCAACCATTAAAGTTAAGATATCTTCAAGTAAAAGTGGTATATAAAAGAACTTTTATCCTTAACAAAGAAATGGTTGAAATACGAAGGTAATTTCAAACCAAGTATAATATGATCTTATGGATTCAAGAGACAACCACTCAAGCTCTAATACCAATTGTGAGAACAAACGATCTGATGCGCAGGGACAAGGTTTAAAAACACGAACCTTGAGTTAATGCTTAAGATCAATGTCTGCTAACTAAGGAATGTTCCAATCAAGTTTAGATAAACCAGTCAAGTCTAAGTTAATGCATTCAACAAGTATTCAAGCCATAAATGAAGGATGAGATTAAAGATCAAAGTAAAGTTAATAAATGAAGAACAAAGAGAATGTTTTTAATGAACAAGAAGATGAAGTAAATGAAATATTGCTAAAAGAGTTGAATAATCCGTCACTTAATTTTGCATTAAAAGCTCCTTTAAATAGGAGAGAATGGTACAACGTACAAAATAAGTTACACACATAGGACTGGATAATAAAGATGTTCCTGACATTCTGATTGTCTAAGTTGACAAAAAGACTACGTTCTATGAGATGTCTAATCATGCTAAGTGACAAAACTAATTAATACATTTGGATGAAACACCGACCTTGTCAAAGTAACATTCCGGACTGAACATCCATTCCAGAATGCCTTCAATACTTCTAAATAAGAACGTCTCATCTCCTGCTCCGGACATAGGCTTGACTCTGGACTGCTCCTGATTTCGCATCATCTTTTTATTTTGGAATGAGACTGAATTCGGATTATCAAGAGGATTGCTAGAGGTTCACTTTCAGGTTCTAACAATAGTCTACACCGCATCAGTACTCAAATGCACCCGAATACCCAACTCCTCCTGGAGTTTCTACTAAAACCTAGAAGCAAAACGGTTGTCACGATCAGAATTGATAGGAGTATACCCTACATTTTTCTCTCTATGAACATAGAAACGTCCTCCCTCGAAAAACAAAATACACAAATACTTTAGTGCATAGGATTATAGGCTTATTGGTAACAAGCCAATCCATGCTAACAACAATATTAAACGATTATATTCCAAAAGCAAGTCAACCTTAAGGAAGATATGGTACTCCACAAAGATTCCACACACATCAAACATTTTCATACACCGAGACTAGATCTCGCACAACCGCATTACTATCTAACGTCAAAATCAATGGACTATGAGATACATAAAAACAAACACAAAAAACAATGACACAAAAGGTCTAACATACATAAAACTATTCTACCTATGATTCTAACCATCAACTCCTTGGGTTTCCTCGTGGTTCCACCAGTCCTAATTATATATCATGTGCTTATGATAGTACTTGGCCCATACTAAGGTTCACACCTATATATAAATTCTTCTGGCATTACCACAAAGTCTCCTGGATCAATGCTTTTGGTTAAAGATTGGTACGCCTATTTCTCTTCCAAGATTTGATAACCTTCTAGAATCCATAGACTAGAATAAAACTTTTATTCCCGATCGTCCATTGGCCAATGATAAACCAGCAACTTGCAAGTCTTGTCAAACACGTACACTATTTGAACTATGAATGCACTGGGATAATTAAGCTTGTGGGTCATAAGAAATTCCCCAAACGACGTGCGATATTAACGATTATAGGATCCGTGAGAAAAAAGAGAAGATGTTTCGATATCGAAAAGAAATAATAGTCCTAAAAGCATATAACAAATAACATATAACTCTCAGCAGACACCCTCCCCTTTAAGATCCTAAAGCACCTAATTAAGCTAGTCTACACTATAAGTATGAACCCAGGCATCTGTATTCAGTTCACTCACAACTTGGATCTATTACTAACTTGTAATGTCATGATTTTTGCCATATATATTTTTTTACTTTTTGAAAAGAATCTTTAACAAAATATATTAGTAGAAGACTTAGTTTTTAATTCAAAACATTTTCAAACCACAACGTTACTTCAAAAATTCAAATATAATTCCACACCATTTAAATGTAGCATAAGCAAAATTACTCTAAAGTAAATAATAAAAAACGTGTCCAAGAGTGGTATCGATGATATAAATCAACTACCCATAAGTAACCTCTCTCACAAAGGCCAAACTCCTAAGCTGCCTGCACCAACCATAATGTACAAAAGAGAAAAGATACAAGTGTCAGCCCATGCTAAGTGAGTTCATTAAAGTTGCATATAAAACATACAAACTCCAAATGGATCAATTATTCACTTTATGATGAAGCATAAATATGATAGACAAATACCACTTAAGAAACAACCGCGTATCATAATTATCCAATCACATAGTCAACCGCATACATGCATATATGTTTAACCCTAGTTTCACCACATAAGATATATGATCAACTGAATTCCATATAAACAACTGCATAGAAAATAAATAATCACATTTCATATATAAGCAACATTTATTCATTTGTTCAACCTTTTATTAATAACCAACATTTTGTTACATATTCAACCTTTTAATATAAAACCAACCTTTTGTTATATATTCAACCTTTTAATGTGCAAATAAACTTTTTTTATTTATTCAACCATTTATTAATAATCAACATTTTGTTACATATTCAACCTTTTAATACAAAACCAACGTTTTGTTATATATTTAACTTTTTAATATGTAACCAACCATTTGTTATTTATTCAACCTTTTATTATATCTATCTAACCGATTGATAGAAGAGTGTCCCTTAGTGCTACCTAACCAAAGAGAAACACCTCGTTCACTACTTGTGTGCACGACCAGTTGAATGCTCTTAGTGGTTCATGACTTCCAGCTGAAACACCAACCCTGTGAATGCACTTGCACTACTCTGACTTTGCAAAGCACAAGTACCTCGAAGTGTCATTTAGGAATCAGTACAAAAACTCCAACATCACTCCAGCTCACAAACACCGAAGTGACTGCAAACCATGTGTCACACGACCATCTAGAAAGAACATAAGCTAACAACCTATATGGCCACTGCTCTTCCTATAAGTACTCTTTCAACCAAGTCGCATCCTCAATGTTCCGGAAAAGTTTTTAGGCAAAATCATAAACTACTCAAACCCTCTACACATAACCCCACAATGTCATTTATACATTAAATAAAACATGCAATTCATACCACATAAATTTGTATTAAAACATGCATTATTTTCACAATCAACTCATCAAGGCACAATAATATATCCTTCTTTCAAGCAACTTAAGCTAGCATGTCATATACATCAAGTTCATCAAGTGTAAGCAATATTGCAATTAGGTCATAACATGGAAATAGCACCATCCATATAGTAACATCACATATATCATATTATAATCAAGCACAAGTAATGACATGATCATCCTAAAGTGAATCCAATCACCATTTATATATTGCATGTTTCTATCATGCAACCTTAGTGAGTTAAAACTATGAACTCACTTTTAGCCTTGATGAAACCCTCCTTATATTCCAAGACTTAAACTTACTTGAAGTTCCCAAGGTCCCACCTGAATACCACACATAACAAGCAATTAACAAATAAAGTACATGTTTCAAAAATACAACTTTAATTTAACTTTTATATTATTTTTTTACAATATCCGAGCCCGACCCTTGTTCAGTGTTTTAAGCATAAAACAGAATTCGTAACTCCGATTGATGGGCTTTCGGAAAAGTGGACTCAATCTACTAAAATTTTTATCTTTTTTAATTTTGTCTAATTCATCTTAGAATGGCCTCTATAGCCCTTGCAAGACAGATTAACAATTATGTCCATCTTTGTAATGTTTTACCAACAACAACATAGACTTCAAGATTAAGGGAAAGGAACTGGAATTAATCCATTTTGCACTTAACTACAATAGATTAAGGATATTAAGACTTATTTTGAGTACTTTGTGGAAATATCAAAGAGATGACGCAACAATGTTGAAAGGGGAATGCCTAAACATATTAACAAACATGTAGACTCAATTTTCAGAATTTTGATGTTCAATGCCATTTTAACACTACAAATGCATGAAAAAATTGCAACTTTTTTCCATATTTAAGTAGTTTATACTTCTATATTTAAAAGTACTACTCGTACAGGGCCATACAATCTCTTTACATTTATATATGAATTTTACAAAATTACATATCGGTGCAGCTAATTTCTAACCAATTAGTGAAAATGGAAATTTTCACCTTGGTTACAGACAACATTAGGTCCTGGGAAAAATCAAGGGCAAATTAGACACATAATGTAAACTTTGAGACTTTACAGATCCTGAATTCACCTCTCGATGATTTTTCTAGATTTTTTAAAAGACAGGGGCAAAATAGACATTTTCCCACAATTCCTACATTTGAGTTTTTGGGGTTAATTGACACCTTAACCCATTAAGCCTTAACCAAGACAGAAAAATGAGTTGAAGAAAATGTTCTTACCTGCTACAACTTTAGATGACACAAAGGAATAAGATTAAGAGAAGAAGCTAATCCTTATACCACCAAAATCCTTAAAAAAAAGTGCAACTCTTCTTCACTTGAACCACACTAGATTAATAGGAAATGAAAACTTAGAAGAACACACACCAAAAAGATGATGTTGGCTGCAAATAGGGTTAGTCTCACTCGAATACCCCATAACTTCCATAATTGGTCCTCAAAGTATCACAAAATGATACCTAGACCCATATACATGATCAAGGTCATTTTATTACACTTAAGGCCTCCAAAGTTAACTTTAAACAATTGAAAATGTTAGTTTAAGAATAAAAGTTAACAGAAAACTAACATCGATGATGGATAAAAATTTGGGTCGTTAAACAATTCTAGTGAACTGAGTTTAGTGGCCGACATTTCGAGAAATCAAGCATGCACCTATCCTCTAATCTTTTTGACATAAGGCATAGTCCGATAAGGTAGTTCATGTAGATTGTTCAGACTTACGAATCCAAAGTATTAGCAGCAATAAAAGGACTGTACCTTGTGCATTATAAATTGTTTTTAAGAGTTTTGAGGGTTGACTATTTAAATTTAAGAGTTTAACCATAAATGCATTATATAGTTTTGAGAGTTTGATAGGATATTTAGGTAGAGTACAACTAAGTATATTGCTTATCCTTAAGTTTTCATTATTATAGTTTTCTTACATAATTATTCTTATATATATATATATATATATATATATATATATATATATATATATAACCGTATACATATAAATTTGGTCAACATAACGACTAGGCACTATGTTATCCTAAGGAACTGTTAGTGTAACAACTAGATAAAATCCTTCAGAGAAACTTTAGTCGTTATAACGACTAGGCATAATACCATTCTTAACGTTTAGGCAGGGTAATTACCGGACACAATATTATCCTAACGTTTCATGTATTGCATAAACTACTGATATATTACAAATAATAATATTTTTTATAAAATCATTTATATAGTTTGATAACATGTATTACCCCATAAAACTTATAAGAGACTATAAAAGTGTGGCAATGAACTCACCTTAGTATTGTGATAGAGAATATGACTATCACATTGGCAATTTCAACCCATCGGGAAGAGCAAGAGGATTTCAGATCGATTCAGAGAGAAGGGAGGGTGTTTGAGTTTTAGAAATTAAAGAGTAGGAAGCCTATATTTATAGGATTAATTTTGATGTGCATCGTGTACAAGCAATGTAGATCCATCCAAAACATGCCACATGTCACTCTCTTGGTGGTCCACGTCTCTAGCATCTCAACGAATCTAGGTGTCAGATGTGCATGCAGAGCATGATGCTTGCACGATTAATACTTTCTAAAAATTCATATCTCACTTATATAAATCTCATTTCTGACATTCCAGATATATTTGTATAACTATTGCTGATATTACAACTTTCCTTTAGGTTGTTTTGGTTAATTGCTACTGCCGTTTTTGTCCCGTATTTTATGTTTTTCAAAAAAAATTGTATCTTCTCCGTACTTTCTCCATTTTTGGTATTTTTTGCCTCAAAGTTATTATTCGAAGAGCACTACCACTTTCCTTTTAATGACTTCATCCAAATCTCAACTAATCTCTTAGTACTATTTTGACGTGAATTTTACTTACGCGGTTGATTTTTCATTTTACAAAAATTATAACTCCTCCGATCGAAGTTAGATTTTTATAAAGTTTGCATCCTCGAGACCTTGTTGCAGTGTACTTTCCTAATATGTTACATTTATAGCGGTTAACGCAACTTTTGCGCACTTATGTGATTTACATATATTTTGGACTAATTTCTCTTATATATAAGAGTTCTAAGCCTTGTATTTATATAATTATCATATTCTAAGTCATTTACAAATGGGTGACTGGTGTTAATTTTTGCAATTTTCACGGTTTGAGTTTTAGATGGTTGGTTAGTAATAACGTTTTTATTGAGTCCAACAATCAAGAGACTATCACAAACACATACTCTCTCACACACACACACACACACACACACACTCTCTCTCTCTCTCTCTATATATATATATATATATATATTGTCACACCCCGAAAACAGAAGGCTGAAACATTTCCGGGGTTGACTCCACGTTGAGTATCAAATCCAATGCACATAGTAAGTAAAGTAAAACAACCATTACATTACATTAAGAAAAGTTTTACAATTGTTTCAAAAGTACAGTTATACGGTTGTGATACATAGTATATGATAAAAAAACGAGCGGATCTTCGGAGTACTCCATCCTAAACAAAGCGATCTTCGGGTACCTGTTCTAACGTTGACCTGAGAACACAAGCGGTTTGAAAATCAGCATAACGCTGGTGAGTTCATAAGCGGTTTATGTTTTGTGAAAATGTTCAAATTTCCTTTCTGTTTCTGAAAATGCTACACACACCAAGAAAATCCCATATTTTCTTAAAAAGATTGGTTACTGTTCCTCAACATGTAAAGTAAGGTGTAGTTGTACACTGAAACACGTTTATTCATGTGAAAATGTACAGTTAGGTTATCTGGTTTGTTATACTGTTCTGGTTATGTACCAATGTATTCCCAGGGAAGTCCCATACTTTTCTGATTGTATGTTACCAATTGTAAAAGATGTAAGGTTATCCAGTTTGTTACACTTTTCTAGTTATGTATATGTTCCCCGGGAAAGCCCCATGCTTTCCTGAATGTTGGTTTACAATATGAAAGATGTATTCTGTTAGACCTGGTTTAGTACAAAGTTTCCTAGGAAGATCCCATACCTTCCTGAATGTTGGTTATCAATGTAAAAGATGTTTTCTGTATACGTGGTTATGTTCAATGTTTTTCCCCAGGAAAGTCCCATACTTTCCTGAATGTTGGTTTCCAATGTGAAAGATGTATACCAAAACCTGGTTATCTTGTGAGGTGTATAAAGTTGTTCATTATTACTATAAGTAAATCTTTGTTATCCTAATTGCGAGTTCCATAACCATACGATAGACTAAACCTGTGGCAATAAGTAGTCCACATCCTTATGACTTTCGTCACCCTTGATCCATTTCGGTTCGGCTGTAGCTAGCAGCCAGGTGGGAGGTAGTTATCCCCGTATAGATCTATACACTCAAGTCACACTCTCTAAATCCTAGAGATTCTTGTTATGGGTGTAGTCCTCCACTCGAGTATCTATGTGGAGTGTTCACCGAGGACGTGTCTCCAATCATACAAGAATAACAAATTTACTAGTAATAATATGATAATCCTCCACTCACGTATCTCTGTGGAGTGTTACCGAGGACAAAAAATGTACAATTTATATTCAAATGTTCTAATGTCATGCTTTTAACGGATAAAATGTGGAAAACCATTTGTGAAATATATAAAACATGACAGTTTATAAAACCCATTTCACAAATAACATGTTACGTGATCTCATGTTCATACGGTTATCAATTGTGTATACCAGTATTAAAAGCATATGAAATGTGAAACACGCACACGAAAATAAGTTTTGAGTACAAGAAACCCTTGTACTTTGCTTGTGTTCCCCCCTGAAAACAGTTAAAAACAGTGAAAAAGGGTAGGGGTATGAACTCACCAGACGAGGAATTGCTACGGTTTCGGACACTAAACGTTGATTCGGGGCTTGATTACTCACGATGTCCCTATGTAAAATGAAATAATGTCCATATATATTTAATTAGATTTACAATCACTAATTATATGGAACATTACACTCCAACGAGGTTAAACACCTCAAAACTAGCGTTTGGAGTGACCCGGGTGACATCTATGGACATGTAATGGTACTAGGGACTCGGGATTTGAGTTTACTCCCCAAGAGTAAACATTTTAGGTAGTTTACAGCCACATAACACATATATACATGAGTTCACGGCCGTGAACTCATGTTGGTGTGATTTTGAGTGTTTAATGGCTCGTTTGGACTTTGGGGATTGTTGGAATGATTTACTAAAATGCCTTGGAATAAACTAAATGAATTTATACCATTTAAAAGGGAGTTCATGGCTGTAAACTTGGAGTTTATGGCCGTAAACTCACCTATGGTCAAGAATAATTGTTTTGAGGCACTTAAAGCAATCACATGTGATTCTATTAATTTTTCCAAGCCTTGGGATGGTTTAAGGGCATCATTTGGCACACTTTTATGAGTTTACGGCCTAAGGGTATGTGCCATGGCTGTAAACTCTTGTATGATGTATTTTGTTATGTTTAAGGTCTCCAAACTATTTTTAGATGGTTCTAGGATTTACCACAAGGCTATTGGTTGGGTTTCAAGGCAATCTATCATGTAAAAAGGTGTTTACACCCCGAAAATCGAAGGCGGAAACATTTCCGGGGTTGACTCCACGTTGAGTATCAAATCCAATGCACATATTAAGTAAAGTAAAACAACCATTACATTACATTAAGAAAAGTTTTACAATTGTTTCAAAAGTACAGTTATACAGTTGTGATACATAGTATATGATAACAAAATGAGCGGATCTTCGGAGTACTCCATCCTGAACAAAACGATCTTTGGGTACCTGTTCTAACGTTGACCTGAGAACACAAGCGGTTTGAAAATCAACATAACGCTGGTGAGTTCATAAGCGGTTTTTGTTTTGTGAAAATGTTCAAATTTCCTTTCTGTTTCTGAAAATGTTACACACACCAAGAAAATCCCATATTTTCTTAAAAATATTGGTTACTGTTCCTCAACATGTAAAGTAAGGTGTAGTTGTACACTGAAACACGTTTATTCATGTGAAAATGTACAGTTAGGTTATCTGGTTCGTTATACTGTTCTGGTTATGTACCAATGTATTCCCAGGGAAGTCCCATACTTTCCTGATTGTATGTTACCAATTGTAAAAGATGTAAGGTTATCCAGTTTGTTACACTTTTCTAGTTATGTATATGTTCCCCAGGAAAGCCCCATGCTTTCCTGAATATGTTGGTTTACAATATGAAAGATATATTCTTTTAGACCTGGTTATGTACAAAGTTTCCCAGGAAGATCCCATACCTTCTTGAATGTTGGTTATCAATGTAAAAGATGTTTTCTGTATACGTGGTTATGTTCAATGTTTTTCCCCTTGAGAGTCCCATACTTTCCTGAATGTTGGTTTCCAATGTGAAAGATGTATACCAAAACCTGGTTATCTTGTGAGGTGTATAAAGTTGTTCATTATTACTATAAGTAAATCTTTGTTATCCTAATTGCGAGTTCCATAACCATACGATAGACTAAACCTGTGGCAATAAGTAGTCCACATCCTTATGACTTTCGTCACCCTTGAACCATTTCGGTTCGGCTGTAGCTAGCAGCCAGGTGTGGGGTAGTTAGCCACGTATAGATCTATACACTCAAGTCACGCTGTCTAAATCCCAGAGATTTTGGTTATGGGTGTAGTCCTCCACTCGCGTATCTCTGTGGAGTGTTCGTCGAGGACGTGTCTCCAATCATACAGGAATAACAAATTTACTAGTAATAATATGATAATCCTCCACTCACGTATCTCTGTGGAGTGTTACCGAGGACAAACAGTGTACAATTTATATTCAAATGTTCTAATTTCATGCTTTTAACTGATAAAATGTGGAAAACCATTTGTGAAATATATAAAACATAACAGTTTATAAAACCCATTTCACAAATAATATGTTACGTGATCTGCATGTTCATACGGTTATCAGTTGTGTATACCAGTATTAAAAGCATATGAAATGTGAAACACAAACACAAAAATAAGTTTTGAGTACAAGAAAACCTTGTACTTTGATTGTGTTCCCCCCTGAAAACAGTTAAAAACAGTGAAAAAGGGTAGGGGTATGAACTCACCAGACGAGGAATTGCTACGGTTTCGGACACTAAACGTTGGTTCGGGGCTTGATTACTCGTGATGTCCCTATGTAAAATGAAATAATGTCCATATATATTTAATTAGATTTACAATCACTAATTATATGGAACATTACACTCCAACGAGGTTAAACACCTCAAAACGAGCGTTTGGAGTGACCCGGGTGACATATACGGACGTGTAATGGTACTAGGGACTCGGGATTTGAGTTTACTCCCCAAGAGCAAACATTTTAGGGAGTTTACAGCCACATAACACATATATACATGAGTTCATGGCTGTGAACTCATGTTGGTGTGATTTTGAGTGTTTAATGGCTCGTTTGGATTTTGGGGATTGTTGGAATGATTTACTAAAATGCCTTGGAATAAACTAAATGAATTTATACCATTTAAAAGGGAGTTCACGGCTGTAAACTTGGAGTTTACGGCCGTAAACTCTCCTATGGTCAAGAATAATTGTTTTGAGGCACTTAAAGCAATCACATGTGATTCTAGTAATTTTTCCAAGCCTTGGGATGGTTTAAGGGCATCATTTGGCACACTTTTATGAGTTTACGGCCTAAGGGTATTTGCCATGGCCGTAAACTCTTGTATGATGTATTTTGTTATGTTTAAGGTCTCCAAACTATTTTTAGATGGTTCTAGGATTTACCACAAGGCTATTGGTTGAGTTTCAAGGCAATCTAACATGTAAAAAGGTGTTTACTCCCCATGTTTGAGGGGTTTACGGCCCAACATCATACCTTGGCCGTAAACTCATGCTAACCCCTCAAAATCCAAGTTTAAGGTGTTTCAAGTCCCTATCTGCAATCCTCAAAGTCGTATCTATGTCCCAACAATGATTTGGAAGGGTTAAATGGCTCTAAAACCCCATTTTTAGGTGTTTACGGCCCAAGCATGTGCCTTGGCCGTAAACACTTGTTCTAGGTCCTAAATCTTTGTTGAAACATCAATTTGAAGGCTAAAGAGGTTAGATAACAAGTTAAGGATGTTACCTCTTTGATTTGGAGCCTTAAATCTTTGTTTTTGGACCTTTGATTTCGATGAGGAGAGAGGTTAGAGAGTGATTAAGGAGAGATGTCCAAAAGCTTCAAATGGAAGCTTTGAGTCCTTTATATAGTACTCGGGAATTGGACACATTGCGGAATTCTACCCGATACCGGCGTTAGACGGGGCTTTTGGTCGCACCCGACCAAGTTGTCGTAACCCGATATTGTTGATTCTAGAAATGTTCCGATAACTATTATGGGGTGTTAGAATGATTTCTAAATGTATTAAGACACTCATTAAGTCATTTTAGATCCATACAAATAAATGACTTAATTAAAGCACGAAATCGGAATCGGATTTGGAAACGGCGTTTGGTTGATCGAATTGGATTACAAGTTGAAGTACAAGAAGTGGTACAGAAATTTCGGGTTGTTACATATTACATATATATATATATATATATATATATATATATATAGGGAAAAGTTCAATAGAGAACCATTATTATTCAAGGAACCAAGGAACCAATCCAAAGCGTCGGAATTTAAAGCGATCAACGGCAAAAAGGAAGGGTTGTAAATTTTTATAAGACAAAATTGCAAAAATGGTCCCTGTGGTATACATTTTTTTGGTGTTTTAGTCCAAACCTCGACTTTTTTGGCTTTGTGGTCCTTTTGAGCTAGTTTCATTGAGTTTTTGGTCCCTCTGAATAGTGAAATGACTGTAATACCCTTGAGGTATTTAATTTTCATTTATTTTTCATTTCTTTTATTTTTTTTTTAAATCTAAATACTTATTTATTTATTTAACTAATTAAAAAAAATAAAAGTCTCTCTCTCTCTCTCTCTCTCTCTCTCTCGTATACACAATAAACAATCACCTTCTTCATCTTCTCCAATCATCCCTCCCAAAAAACTCAAAAGTTTACTGCAAGAATCAATTGTGTGTATGTAACTAAATTGGGTTTGATTCCTTGGTCAAGCATTTCAGTGAACACATGGTGTGCATTAGAACAAACCTAACACATGAACACAAACATCTGCACCAAAAAACCAAAATCTTTAAAGCTCAAGTACAAACAAGAAAAAACCCCCACCAGATCTTTAAGAGCAACGCTTCTTCCCGTCTTTTCTCCGGTATTTCTCTGACTCCAGATTAAGGGGGTTAGTAAAATTACAAGAATTTTGTCGGAGATATGCCCTTGAATTTTGTTAGAACCAGATTCATATTCATCTTCTTCCTCGGAAAACTCTTCTACACCTCTTGATCTTTAAAGCTTTCAGAACTATCTCTACATGCATATCCCTCGTCAAAAAAACGATCTATTACTACATAGTGTGCTCAGATCCCTCATCGGAAAAACGTGTTGAGATCGAATCAAAGGGTGCTCAAGCCCAAATCGAATCACCCACCGAAAATCATTTCTTGATGGGTGACATGCTAAACGAAATGGGCCAATAGAGACGTCAGCGGACTTTAAACCCAAACTTAATTACCTACCAGACATGGAGCCTTTGGTGCCAGGTTTTTGACAGCGACTTTAGATCCAGATGTAGGACCTCCTGCCTTGTTCTCACTGTCATGTGTGCTCAGCGCTGAAATGGCGATAGCGGGGGAGGATGGCTGGTTTTCCGGGGTGTCTTCTCTCAGTTGTTCTAACTTCGTTGGCGGCGGTGTGAGCTCGAACACAGATAGAAACGAAGAGGTGACTGTTGGGGGTGATGGAGGATCAAGTGGGGTGAGGAGGTTGTGGCAGCCTCTTGGCTTATCGATGAGAGAGAGAGAGAGAGAGAGAGAGAGAGATCCCTATATTTTAATTTAATAAAACATTAAATTAAATAAAAAAAGATTAAAAAAAGATATCAGGAGGGCATATTAGTCATTTCAGTTTAGCAAGGGACCAAAACCACAACCAAAATACCTCAAAAGGACCATCAATCCAAAAAAGTCGTGGTTTGGACTAAAACCCCAAAAAATTGCATACGACGGTGACCATTTTTGCAGTTTTGTCTTTTTATAATGGACATACATTTACTGGATTATAACAAAACTCATTTCCTTTTTTTTCATTTAAAATTTTTTTTAGGTCAAGTTTTTTATCAAAAAAAAAAATCTGAATATACCGTTGTTCATAGTTTTTTATAGAAAAAAAAAATCTGAAAAACCCACTTAATTTTCTTATTTTTTTCAATATTTAAGTTTTTTTTTTATAAAAAAAAAAACTAATTATACCAAAATTATTAATTTTTTGTACTCTATTAATAAACATCAACAACGATTTAAAAAAAAAAAACTCGAACAGTGTAGATTCACACTGTGAATCTAAACTGTAAATATTTCAATTTTTAACATTCACAATATGAAAACTCTCGAACAGTTCATGTTCACATTGTGAATCTGAGAAGGTTCACAAAAAAAAAAAAAAAAAAAAAAAAAACTCGATCAGTGTAGATTCACATTGTGAATCTAAACTGTGAATATTTCGAATTTTAACATTCACAATGTGAAAAAGCTCCGGTCAGTTCAGATTCACACTTTGAATTTGATTTATTATTATACACACTGTGAATCTGAGGAGGTTCACAATGTGAATCTGAACAGTTTTACAATATGAATCTAAATATGTTCACAATGTAAATCTGAACTGAAATATCGTTTTACTTTTATTTTTTTTATTATTATTTTTTTTAATATGAATATTAATCTATGTTTAAAAAGTACAAAAAATATGAATTTTAATATATTTATTAATTTTTTTCTACAAAAAATAGACCTTAACTTTTTTCATTAAAAAAAATGAAGTGGGTTTTTTTCGAAAAAAAAAAGTTCGTTTTTTATATATCATCATCGCTCTCTATGGAAAGATAACGAAAAATCGTGAACAACGGTATATTCGATTTTTTTTTTATAAAAACATGGCCTAAAAAAATTTTAAACGAAAAAAAAGTGGTGAATTTTTTTCTAAACGGTAGATTTTTTGGAATAATCCGGTGTGTGTGTCCAATGTAAAAGTGTACATTTATTTTCTTAGCCGTTTATCGTTATGATTTTCCGATGCTAACGATTGGTTCCTTGATTTCTTGGTTAATTATGGTTCTGTATTGAACCTCATATATATATATATATATATATATATATATATATATATATATATATATATATATATATATATATATATATATATATATATATATATATATATATATATATATATATATATATATATATATATATATATAGAATAAATCTTATTTTAATGGCACCGTAAGAAATCACGGCAATCGGAGCGAGGTTTGTTGCTACTAATACTATCATATGTCAATTGTCGTTGTTATTGCCCATTAGCGGCCAATGTTCAGTTATCACCTCTAATGTGTTGAGACTAATGTTTTCGAAGTTATTCCTTTCTCCCATCGCCACTATTACTGTTGTCGCTAATGCAAAGAGACGTGTATCTATAATATTTTTCAAAAACAGTCTGATTTCTACTAGCCTAGTTTTGGTCCAATTTGATATATGACATAAGCATGAGATGAAGAAAGAATAACAACTTACAACTATTTTAATGGAAATTTTTAAATGTGTCATATTTTTTTTATTACTCACTTTGTTGTTGATAATTATATAAATAGATTCAAGTTACCATTATCATGTGTACCGTCAAGAAACAATCTCTCTTCTTTATTCTAAAAATGGTAATTTGGAATATTCCGTCTTGGGTCATCACAATCTTCTTTGTTTTATCGTTATTATATCGAAAAACAATCTTTATTTTTAGATAAAAAAGATCAAATAAATGGTCTCTACGAGCTAACCAAATATCACAAGTTCAATCAATGCTAATTAGTTTTGATACAAATGATTCTTGTGGTTTTTAAACTTGCATGAATGGTCTATATGATTTCTAAAACTTGATCATATGGTCTTGAAGATACATAAAATGACCTTTTCTTCTTCTTCTTTGTTTTTTTTTTTTTTTTTTTTTTTTTTTTTTTTTTTTTTTTTTAATTTGCTTTATCCTTTTCAAACTAAATTTAATTATTAAAAAAAAATCCATACCCACCCCACCCCCACCCTCTTCCTGTGTTTGTTTCATTCTCTTATTTCTTCTCTACCTTGCTCTTATTTACCTCATCTATAACCATCATCTCCATCCACCACCTCCACCAAGATTAAGGGAAAAACATAACATCCTACTTTTGTATGTAGGAAAACCTTCTTTTCGGTTCTTCTCACAAGTACATATGTAGCTTTTATGATTTTTTATTATAACATCCTACTTTTGGTGTCCATTCAGGTATTCTTTTTATGTTTTTATTTTTTGAACCACTTTATTTTCAAAATGTGTACATGTAATCTTGATGTTTTGATTATCCAATGCATGCCAAATCTGCTGCAACATTGCAATAGGAATAAATTAAAGTACGATACTATAAATGGTTGAAAACAAATAAATGAAAGGTCAATGGTTGGCAAAGTATTGTCATTGACCTCTCATTTCTAGATTAGACTATCTGTGAACATTTTTGTTATCCACATTTTGGTTTAATTTTCCCAATCACTTTTTGTTCAAGTTTTGATTGTTTTTTGTCATTTGAAGCTAAAAATAATGACTAAAACATGATCTACACAAATCAGGTGGTAGTGTTTACCTTCATTTTTTCATTATCTCTGGTTAATTCCTCATGTTTTTCTAGTGGGGTGGTCTTTTGATGCACACAATTAGAATGATTGTATGTGTTGTACATATTGATCTTTACTTTATCTTTTTATGTCAAATTTCACGTTGAAGTCATATTTTATATGGGTTTTTTTCATTTTGATCACGAAGATTGATAAAGCTAAGAAACAATCTATCATAAAATTATAGTTCAATACATATCGATTGAGGACAAACGGGCAACAAGCTGCGCCGCTAGCCCTTTCTGGATAGCAAAACCAATTCTTTTGAAAACAACATTTGTGGATCTAGGAGAAACAATCATGTTTGAAAGATCATTTTTTTTGAAGAAATTAGAAGAGTTTTTGTAGAATGTAGAGGGAAAGACTAAAGGAAAAAGAGGAACATGAATCTGATGACAGCAGAAGGTATACCGAAGATGGTGATAATTTGTTCCACATTTTTTGCATTCGGAAAACAAGTTTGCTGTGCCCATTTTTTTTTAAGTTTTAACTAGTACTTCCATACATATTTATTTATTATAGCATCTTACTTTTACTTTGTTCTATAGTAGCATTACACTTTTGATTTTTTTTTCCTATTAAGACGATATATTGCAAAAACCTAACCATTTATACTAGAACAATAATAGATGGCTTGCTGAAGCAGACATTGTTGAAGATAAAGTTCTTAGTTTATGTCTAACATCATTTCCGTCTTCAAGTTTTTTAGATATCTTTTCATTTTCATTATAAGTTTTTTCTTTAGTATTTAAGTTGAAAAATTATGTATTATTATTATTATTATTATTATTATTATTATTATTATTATTATTATTATTATTATTATTATTATCGTTCTTTTTTCGTTTTATGTTTATTGTTGCATTTATTTTCAAAAATTTGAAAAAAAGTGGCTAAAATATCAATTTATAATTGTGGTTGTTCATTTAAACATATGACCCAATTCTAAATACAACCATGATTACAAAAACTTCATGTGACTTTAGATAAACGTTAGTCACACCATAATTAAAAAACGTTTCTATAATTATTAATTGACGGTAGTTTTAATAATTATAAAAATTAAAAATGGTTAGGGATGAATGTGAGACGAAACTGACACCCGTATCGTTCTTGATATCCGCTTAAACCTAATTTGATCAAAAGTCAATCTCAAGTATCGAACTGAATTAATATCACTGGTACCGATACCGATACCGAGAATGCTACATGCCTTGGAGGAAGAGGCTGATTTGTTAATTTATTATATGATTAATAAGTAATTTAGAAATTGAAATAAATGATTTGTTAATATATCATGAGATTATTATATTAACTAGAAATAGTATTATTTAATTAATAATTAATCATAAATTAATTGAAATTAATTTTCAGATTAATTGGATTAACTAAAAGTGCAATGACTAAAGTTGTAATTGTTCAATAGTTGAACAAGAAGGTACCCCGAGAACCCTCCAACAGCTTGAACGAAATTAAGGAGGGTTTTTAGGGTTTTTGGATATTCCTTATGGATAATTAGGATAGCAGATAATTCCGGTTTGAAATAATATTTTTTTTTCAAGTTAGGGTTTCTAGGGTTTTTCAATCAGCTATAAATATGATCCTTCGGTATCATATTTTTGGCCACTTAATACCAAAAGAGAATAGTCAAAAATCATCCTCTCTCATCTCTATTCTAGTCTTCTTACTACTAGGGTTTGAAGTACAAGCCATTAGACGCATCCATTCCTTTGGTACTAACTTTCCAAGATTTTGAAGAAGGATGCAACTTGGTTATTTGTAATAATAATCAATAAGGTGTGTAACCCTAATTGATGTGAATTTCGATTTCATAGCCTATCTTCTATGGTTTCTTGATATTCATAGTTAGTTGTTATCAATAGAAAAACATAGATCATTTCTAGGTTGCATGTGAACTGAAGGGTTTAAGTGTTTTTTTCCGTCACATGTAAAATTTTTATAAGCTAGAAAACCCATAAGTGGTATTAGAGCCTTAGGGTTTGTATTTGATCGTGTACTAAAATGAATTGATCAAAATTAGTGCTTACGTAATTTAAACCCTAAAGGCTAAAATTTCGACTTGGCTAGGGTTTTTTTTGAAACCCTAGCCACCACCCCCTTAATTTTGAAGATATATGTTTATCCCTAGGGTTTCTAGTTTCCCTAATTATTATTATTTTAATATGATTAAAATTTTGATAATTAAAACATGATAAACGCTACCCTTTTTCAAAAACTAGAAGCGTAAGTGATTGGGATTAAATTTGAATTATTTAATTAGTTATTGAATTGGTAAATAATTATTTAATCCATGTGCGTAGATTTAAATTATTTAATTAATTGTTTAATTGTTAAATAATATGATTTAAATTTATTTAATTAATTGTTTAATTGAGATAAAAGATTAAACCATAACTTAGTTTAAGATTAATTAATTACTAACCGTTTAATTTGAAAATTAATTTTAAACCCTCATATTCTGAAAAGTTTAAAATACACCATATACTATATATGATTAAATGTTTAATATATTATGTATAAGACATGTCAGTCAATCAATAGTATGCCTCATTCACAAAGCCATGTTATAAGGGGAGTATAAGGAAACAACCTATAAAATCACCGTTGAATGTGTGTGCACTCTCACCCACCACTCCCTTGCATGGTGGAGGATCGTTAGTCGAATGGGTTGATAGGAAGTATCCTTATAAAAGTTTGAAGGTATTAAAGTACTAGAACATTTTTTGAATAAATCCCAACTCTAGTTAGTTTAGGACAAAATCTAAAGTGTATGTTAATCCATGAAAACACACATCGCCTTTTATATGTCGTTAGTGGAGCATGCGTGGTATACATTAATACTAATTTGGGACTATAAAGTTGAGTGATTGAAAAATCTAAAATTATCATTATTAATAGAGCGTGTGTGGTTTACCGACACATTAATTTGAGATGATAAATGACATCGAGGTTGTCAAGCGGGTTTGCAAGGTTATTCACATCTTATTTGTGATCATCGACATCTCAGTCACAAATATGAAGAGCATAATCTGAGATTAAACATGTCATTGATAAGATTTAATGAATCTCCAATGCAACATCCTGATTTCCGGTATATAATTTTTCCTATGTCTTATTCAATTATTTTAGTTATTTTTGGATTTTAAATTAAAAGTGGTAAAATAATAAAAAGAATGAATATTTATAAATTGGTCTAAAACCTTAAATGTGCATAAAGTGAGGATTAGGGTGGAAAATGAAAAGTTAGGTAACCTGGGATGTTATGGATTTTGTTAAAGGGGCTGTTTTGGTCATTATGGAATAGTTGAGGGTAAAATTATGAAAAATTTGAAATTAAGTCTTATTTTGATGGGATTATGGCCTCATGATCGGCCTCTTCTTGTTAGCCAATTTGCCTAATATTTTAATGTAATGCATCCTATTCCTAGAAGCCTAAAAATCCAAACCGTGAAGTGTGTGTGCGTGATTTTGAGTTACGGCTGAGAGAGCGTAATCTGAGATTAAACTTGTCATTGATAATATTCAGTGAATCTCAAATGTAACATCCTGATTTCCGATATATAATTTTTCCTATGTTTTATTCAATTAATTTAGTTATTTTTGGATTTTAAATTAAAGGTGGTTAATTAATAAAAAGAACAAATATTTATAAATTGGTTCTAAAACCTTAAATGTGTATAAAGTGAGGGTTAGGGGTTGAAAATGACAAGTTAGGAAACCTGGGATGTTAAGGATTTTGTTAAAGGGGCTGTTTTGGTCATTATGGCATAGGTGAGGGTAAAATTATGAAAAATCTAAAATTAAGTATTCGGATTATGGCCTCATGATCGGCCTCTTCTTGCTATCCCATTTTCCCAATATTTTAAGGTAATACATCCTATACCTAGAAGCCTAAATTTTCAAACCGTGAAAAGTGTGTGCGTGATCTTGAGTTACAGTCGAGAGAGCGGGAAAGAAAAGAGAACCGAGAACCAAGAATGAGTGGAAGAAGGAGATCGAGAGGGCAGAAGGGAAGAGATAGTACTACGATCAAGTGAAGAGTTGATGTTTGATTTCTAGTGTACCATTGTTTGAAGGTAAATATTCATCATAATCTCATTTTCTCCCTTTCTTTTGGTAAGACCCAACACCACCACCGTATGGGTGATGACAACCACCTCCGGCCATCACTTTCATGATGGCAGTGGGTGGTGATATTTCCAGCAAGGTTATTAGGTCCTTAGTATGACCCTTAGTTCCTTAGTATGGCCCTGGTGTTGAAATGTTATAAGCTAAAAACCCTAAGCCCATAATTTATCGTATAATATTATAATTTCGTTTTGCATATAAAAGCATTGTGCTTTAAGTTGGATTTGAAGTGGAAATTGTTAGTCTGACTCAAGACTATATGTCTACTGTTAGGGACTTCTTTTCCAGGTTATAATTTATTTTCGATTAGGTCTTATTGAGTTAAAAAGCTAATTAACCCTAAAATGCCAAGCTGTGAACGTCTAGAAATGCCATAATATGTCCAGAACTTTGAAAGTTCATATCTTGATCATGAGAAAACCTTTTAGCCAAAACAAAAGCCCAGAGTTTTATTTTTTGACCTCTACATTTCATTACTGTTGACCTAAGGTCAGAAATGCATCTAACTAGGGTGAAATCGACAATTTATCCAGACTGGTCCGTATGGAACTATTTTGCGAGACAGTTTTGTAAAAATCGCCAAAAATTATAGAAAAAATGTACAGAGGTGTGAAAATACTACTTTTAAAGCTAAGGACATGAAATATAAACTTTTTTTTTGAAAAATATGGTATTTAAGATTGGTAAAAAAGGTCTCGAACAGACCCTAACTTCTCTATAAAGTTCTGAAAAAAATAACCCATGAGTCATTGTACTTTTAAGATATCAAAGGACCATAACGTTACTTTTTTTTGGTCATTATTAGGAAGTTGAAGGTTAACCTGGTGTGAAGGGGGTGTTTGGATTATTTGAAGGGTGTTTGGGTTAGACCTGATCCCACATCGGCTGGGAAGGAGAACTAAACATTCCTTATAAGGGATGTGGATACCTTCCCTATCAGAACGCGTTTTATAGCCGTGAGGGCAGCAGATCCCATAAGAACTCTGCAGTTAAGCGTGCTCGGGCGGGAGTAGTACCAGGATGGGTGACCCCCTGGGAAGTCCTCGTGCCGAGTGGCCCAAAGCGGACAATATTGTGATACGTGCCAGAGAGGGGTGTTAAAAATGGTATCAGAGCCAGGGCACGGGTCGATGTGTTCGATGGGGACGTCGAACCCTATAATGGGGGGGGGGGGGGTGAAAGTGGGTTAGATCTGATCCCACATCGGCTGGGAAGGAGAACTAAGCATTCCTTATAAGGGGTGTGGATACCTTCCCTATCACAACGCGTTTTAAAGCCGTGAGGGTAGCAGATCCCATAAGAACTCTGCAGTTAAGCGTGCTCAGGCAGGAGTAGTACCAGGATGGGTGACCCCCTGGGAAGTCCTCGTGCCGAGTGGCCCAAAGCGGACAATATTGTGATACGTGCCAGAGGGGGATGTTACAAATGGTATCAAAGCTAGGGCACGGGTCGATGTGTTCGACGGGGACGTCGAACCCTATAATGGGGGGTGAAGGTGGGTTAGACCTGATCCCACATCGGCTTGGAAGGAGAACTAAACACTCCTTATAAGGGTGTGGATACCTTTCTTGTCACAACACGTTTTAAAACCGTGAGGGCAGCAGATCCCATAAGAACTCTGCAGTTAAGCGTGCTCGGGCGGGAGTAGTACCAGGATGGGTGACCCCCTGGGAAGTCCTCGTGCCGAGTGGCCCAAAGCGGACAATATTGTGATACATGCCAGAGGGGGATGTTACAGTTGATAGTTAAAGTAATACTTGTTACATTAGTTATATTTGATATACTTATCTGTTTTGTGAAATGTATATGCATGATAGGTTTGGGCTCAACGGCAGAGTACCGAGTCAATATGTTTGGGCTCGACGGCTGAATACTGAGCCTACTGACCGAAGGCCATTGTGCCAAGTCAGGGGGAACGAGGGCGGAAACGCCAAGTCTGTGGACTCGAAGGCGGAATACCGAGTCTTTATTTGGGTTTTGTTTGGGATGTGTTCCCAAATAGACACGAGATGCATGATCTTGATGTTTATATATTATATGGATGCTTGAATATTTGTTGATGGCATGAAATGTAGGAGTAGGGTGTAATACTTCTATTGTTATGTTGTGTTGGAATTCACTAAGCTTTGTTCTTACCTTTTACTTTATGAAAATATTATTACAGGAACATATTCTATGAATGAGGCTTTAGCTTGACTGCACACTTAAGCGGTTGAAGATTAGGTCCTTGTCACAGACTCTTGATATTGGATTTTAAGAATATTAGTTTTCCATTGTTGTTTTGAAGTATAAATGGATTAATATTGTTGGAAGTATGTTTTGATTTTAAAATGTTCTTTGAATACTTAAAACTTAACAGTTTTGATTAATTAATGGATTTAATGGTTTTTATTATAAATATAAATGTTTTCAAATGTTTTAATTTATTGTAATTTTTAGGACGTTACAAGTTGGTATCATAGCACAGCTTGAGTGAATTAGACACATCTTAGTGTGTTTGAACTCAAGTTTGTGGGGTTGAAATATTTTCTTTAATGGTTTGTAAAAGGAAATCGAAAATTTTGGTGACAAGGATCGAGGACCAATTGTGTACAGTTAGTTGAAGCCGAAGGGAAATGATTTAATTATTTAATGTGAATTATTGCTTTCTAGGAGAAAGGATGTATGTGCACTAAATAGCCTATTACTTTTATGCCATGTTGAATGCCTACTATGTGTCACTTGAATTTATGCTAGCACTGATAGCTTGTTTAGTGAATGCTTTAGATTGTATGCAGTAGGAGCCAAATAGACTTAGAATGCCTGATTTAGCCTAGTGCGCAACTCTTGTTTGAGTCGAACTGTTCTGGCGTGGGATTCGATATTCAAATGACTATCTGGCTTCACGTTGTGTATGGCCATGCATTCATTTGGTGACATGCTAGTGTTGGAGAAGCTTCCATGTGGATTATAGTAGAGGAATGAAAATGAAACCATTATACTAGTGGAGGATATAAATTGCTAGTGTAGAGATTATATATGATAGAAATTGACGACAAGGAGCGAATCAGACACTCCATAATGGATCTCGAAATGAGCATGCATAGGTGTGAAAGATAGTTATAGAGCTCCTACTATCTGAAGAACAAGATCCATGTTCAGGTCGGGAGAAACCACGGAATGTCCAAGGAGCTGAGAGTGATAATATTGTTATTATTAGTTGTGTACTTATAAATTATAGTAATCTTAAGTTTTCCTATTTGACTGAGAATGGTGACTACGAGATCCATTCATTGGGATTTATTATGGTATTGAGTGCTGATGAGATACTTGAGATGATTGTGATAATGGTGTCGTATGCTATTGGGAATGGTGATTGGGAGTACCAGTGAACGAATAGACAGAAATTAGAGTAATGATCACCTTTTTGGTTAGATGGTGATGAGTTATGTTTACATTAAACAAAAAGCTGATTACACGACTTGGAGCAGTCGGCTCCGCCATTGGTTCGAATAGCACAACACAACATGATTAGATTGCTGTTGAAGTATCGTAGGCTTCACTAGGGGAGTTTCCTTGTATCATTAGGCGGATCATTGATAAGTTTATATACTGCTAAGATAGGTTGGTTTTCAAGTTTAAGGAGTCGATTTCAACTGTACAAACTGCTCATGGGAGTGTTGAGACAACTCGGAAATGGAGACCTTAGCTTGGAGACGCGGGTTGGAAAGAGGAAACAGGCATGAGGCTCGACTCTACTGATAAGTGTCAAGAAGTTTCACGATGTTGTGTCAAGAATTGGAGATTAGGAGAACCACAACATCTGTGGTAAGACTAGAAGACCCTCGTCCATTCACCGTAAGTTTCGAGGCAACATGTACAAATGGAAGGGACATGCTCGTAAGGTTTACTCAGTGGAGGTGGGGTTATGTATTGGATATATTAGGGGAAAATAAGCATGTTTAGGTGTAGGAGTGGCACATGGCTCAGTATCTGTAGTATGCAAGAAATAGGGACAATGTCTCAAGAAATAGTTGCATGTGTTCGTTGTGCTGTAAGTTGTTATTATATCCTCATTACTATGTATAGATGACTTCATATATTTTATAGTGCTACTACATTTAATAAGTTCCATTAGTTGGTCTATGTAGCATTGGAATTTGTTACTCAACCGCCTTAGTGATTGTTGAAGGCGAGACTTCCATTCATTTATATCTCATGCTTCTGGGATCAACAGATTCATGATTTGTGGAGTCTATTCCATTTCTTTCGGTTGAGGTCGTCTATGATAGGGTAGTGACGGTTACCTATGGTTATCAAGGATTCACCTTTGATGCCTTTTGCTAGAGGTTATCGATCGATTTATTTCAACAACGATGTATGAATACATGTGATAGGGAGAATATAAAGATGGGATCGTCGATGTCGGGA
Organism: Lactuca sativa; assembly: GCF_002870075.4. NCBI lineage: Eukaryota > Viridiplantae > Streptophyta > Magnoliopsida > Asterales > Asteraceae > Lactuca > Lactuca sativa. Next base: position 76,398,767 of record NC_056624.2, on the reverse strand, counting down.
TTGTTTTTCGTCACAAACAGGTGCAGGTTCGAACCCAAGTGGGGTAGAACCATTGATTTAGGGTGCTACGTTAGTCGAAGCACGACAACATGGGTGGTGGTAGGGATCGAAGTTACATGTTGCATTACATTTTAGAGTATGTGGAGATTGTGAAGGAAGTGTACGGCGTCAATAAATAGAAGATGGTTGAAGAGGACCGTGTCATATTAGAGTTTCGTGGTCATGAAGATAAGTTGGGGATACCATCCGAACTTCAGATTGGGTTTTGTAATAGTTTTATCTTGGATGTTGCAAAGTAGATTTTCGTAAGGAAGAAGGTCTACTTTGTTCGATAATATGATTGATCACTTCGAATCTGAATTGTATGATTGGCTTAAGATAGATTGGGATTTGATCCGTCTAAGGGAATTAGTAGATGTCCGTTAGATTCCAAGTGGGGAAGAATTACTCACCATGATAAGAGTTCGAGGATTGAATAAACCTCAGAATGGTAGGGAAGACTTAAGTCAGTTGCTGTAGATTTTGAAATCTTTAGTCTCTCTATTTGTCGCAAAGGACAGAGAAAAAAAACAAATAACCATCATATATGGATGATTCGGTTCAGGAATGGGGTATCGTTATGGTCTATTATGTATTCAAGAATGTCGTGGAATCAATCGTTATCACAGGTGCAACTTTTTTTGGGTAAGTGATTGTCAGGCATTCTGAGTCATCTGCATTCACTCACATTTTAGGTGTTTGGTTAAGCCATCGTTTAGGATTAAGGGTGACAGTCTCCTTGCCTGTTCTTTTTTGGTAAAGTCTTGGAGATTCGAGGCATGGTCTAATTTCCAGATAGTATTGTCTAGCTTCCTAGGGTTCGATACTTTATTTTGTTCTTTGCTGCTACTATTATGGGATGATAGCAAGGCCAATGAGTTTTCATCTGCTAAAGAATGGTAATAGAGAAAAAATACAAGTCTGTGTGATGATTGTTACACGTTTATAGACCTACTATGGTCGGTTAGCAGCTTACAATTAGTAGGTATTGTATATTGATGATGATGCCATGGTGTACGGTTTGATACGTGGTACGAGATTTTGGGTGCAAAGTGGAACAATGTAAGAATATGAGTTAGGCGTATCAATAGAAGACACTAGCGAGTGGGTAGGATATGCTTCGCTTATGTAGTTGATAATATTGATACGTCAGGAAGACAACGAGAGTGCTAGAGTTGTATTGATGTGTGTCAGAAACATTACCCCTAACAAAATGTTAGGGAGGTGTTGATCCAGATATTGTTTTATTTGGGAGTGGTAGAGATTCCTTGTTAAAAGATTAGTCTATTTCATGTTTAATGAATTAAGAATGATCGTTAGCTTTAAAGGGTTTGTACTGGAAATTATCGAGCATAAACTTTAGTTTTATGGGCTTGCTTCTAGACATGGTTTAGGATTTCGATGGAGAGATAACTTATTATCCCTATAAAGTAAATGTAGTTGTCAATGCTCTTGGTTAGAGTCAGCTAGTGATCCACTTCAGGAGTTATGTCTATGAATGGCAGCATTTACTCCTCTGTTGGAGTTGTTAGAAAGGTATAGGAAATAGCATTTTTTTAAGGAGAATGCAAAATGCGAGAAGTTTCATGCAAGATTTTGACTGTTGATCAGGAAAAATTAAGTTATTTGACATGTTATGGTCAGGTTTGTGTTCATAAAGTGGAGGTAATAAGAAGATATCTATGCTAGGGAGGGTAGCTAGGCATGGATTCCAATTTATATGCTCTCTAATAGGGATATACAATTCACGTCTCGGTTTTAAGAAAGATTTCAGGATTAAAATGGGTAGTCAATTGAAATTTAGCACAACTTCCAATATTGTATTTGCATGTTGTCATTCGTTTTGTTGTGTAGCAAGAAGTGTAGGACATTAATGTGTTGGGCGAGGTTGTTCATCAATTATTTGGGACACACGTACATCGTGCTTAAGGCGAATGAGTTGAGCCATATGTCATGGAAGCGAATGGTAACCATGTAGAGTCGACAGAAGGGCCACATTGGCATGAGATGTTCAGATTTGGAATTTCAGGTGGAAGATTATATCTTTTTGGTAGTTTACCTCGGCAGGAGTTGATGAGATTTGTAAGACAGGAACTTAGGATCTCAGTGCATAATTCCATACAAGATTTCGATGCATAACCTTTGTTATGTGTCTCAACTTTGCAACTGGTATGGTGAATGAAACAACGTCCTCACTTGAAGGATTATAGATTTCGATGCAAATTAACTACCTTCAAAAGACAGTTGCTATCAAGGAGAGAGAAGCAAAGATTTCACAGAACAAAGATGTCGAGTTAGTAAAAGTTCAGTAGTAGTAGTATCAAGAGGGATCCAAGTAGAACTTGGTGTCGAATACAAGGATGTAGGTATATTATTTAGATTTATTTCTCTAGTAGAGACTTCAAGGAAGAAGTTTGTTTTATGCGGGGGAGAGTGGTAACATCCTAATTTCTGGTATAAAATTTTTCCTATGTCTTATTCAATTAATTTAGTTATTTTTGGATTTTAAATTAAAGGTTGTAAATTAATAAAAAGAATGAATATTCATAAATTGGTTTTAAAACCTTAATGATAAGTTAAAAACTAACTTGAAGATCGATTAGATCTATAAAACAGGTAAAGTAATAAACGAGTAAACAGCAAGAACACAAGAATGGATCAAAGATGTCGAATGATTAATGAACAATCCTCAGAAGAGCTCGATAAAGAACTTCTACTGTAGAGGATTTAGGGTTTACAAAAACGATGAAGGAAAAACTGTAAAGCTATCAATCGTTACTCTATCAATCGATCGTTAACCTAATATGCATGCAAGCACATTATTATATACTAAACCCTACAAGCTCACGGTTGGACAGGCCCAAACCGGAGTACAAAACATGGACTATTAACCGAGCCCAATAGACACAATATACAATAAAGCTACGCTACCCAACAATCTCCCCTTTGCGTCAATTGGAGCGAGATCACTTTGTCTTCTTACTTGGGCCAGCGGCAGTAGGAACCTTCTTCTTTACAGTCTCAAATAGACGAGAGATGAGTGTGAGGATTGTCTGTCTGAATCGGATGTACCACTGTATCATATCGTCAAAATATTTGATATCATCCGCTGTATTTTCTTTGCACCTGTGGATGATCCCTAGCACATGCTCCAGACAAGCAGTGGTATAAAGATGTTTGTCAGATAAGGCAAAGAGACATTTCTGTCCTTCACTCCTAGTGAACATGATGGAGTTTCGCCTTGGGTCACTTTTTCCCATCTTCATCTGGTTCAGATCACTGGCCGAGCCAACAGGAGAGATCTTCGGTTTCTTCTTGAAGACAGATGCAATCTCCTGATCCATCAGCGCTACCTCCATGATATAGCACACCAACATCCTTTTGAGATGGTCAATGATCGGACCATATTCAGCCTCATTAGTCAATAGGATGTTGTGCAGAACGATCCAATCATGGGGGTTGAGGTTCGGTAGATCTGCTAAGGATATGGCATGTTCGGTTTTTGCAGACCCTCTGAGCACTTTGAACCGAACATTGATAAATCTCCCTTCAGTGTATGGCTTCAGAACCCGAACGTTTATGATCTTCTGAGCGCTCCAGGTTTGGTACTGGGGTTGAGCAGCCTTCAGATAGAACTCGATCAATTCCCGATCAACCTCCGGATGAGGATGAGGGAACTCAGAAACGTTAGCGAAGGCGTGAAAGATGAACGCCTTTCGGCTTAAGGGCATGTCGAACTAAGAGTCGACGGAGTTGTAGCAGTCAAAGGAGATTACCGGTTCAAGCCATAAGATACTAGGAGTATCAATTGCCTCATTTATCATCCTCTCGAGAGTCCAAGTAGGGAAAAGAGTCTTCCTGCTCTCGAGAAGGTCGTGGGCTTCTTTCTGCTTGCATTCAGCTTCTTCAGCTTCTCTCGCCACACGAACATTATCATCTTCAGCATTGCGATGACTTTTGCGTTTCAGCAAGTCGGCAATGGTTTCTTGATCATCTTCCTCTTCATCCTCTACATGTTTTTTGCCTTTGTCCTTCACACCCGAACCAGAGGCTTGGCCTGTAGGAGGAGGTTCGGTTGTGTGAGTTTCCTTCGAGGAATGGGGTGGTTGCGATCCGGACTCCTTTTCTCCCCCTTGTTTCGGAGTGGACACGAAACTAGGTAGCCCTTCTATTTTACTGAGCAGATCCATGGCAGGAGCGAGTTTCTCTGCAAGGGTACGCCTCATAGAGTGGTTCAGGATCGGATCGTGCGCTTCGAGAATGTTGGATATAGCAGAGTGTACATCCGAAACACACGTCTTGATGACCTCCCGTTCGGATCGAAGAGCGTCAATTTATTGTTGAGAATTGAAAAGTTGAGCACTCTTGACCTTTAGGGCGGTGTTCTTCCTTGCAAGAACGTTCATCAACGAGTTCTCAGCAGCCAGATCCTCATGGAGTTTAGAGAGGCGCTCGTCAATGGATGCACGGAAGGCAGAGTTGTCGTCAGTCAGAGATTGACGAAGGGTGGCAAATGACTTCAACTCTGTAGAGACGAACGTGGCCAACTGTTGAACAATTGGTTCCAACGTTGTCTTGGTAGCATTGGCACTCTCCTGTAAAGATTGTAACAGGGAAGAGGCGTCAGAGAATAGTTTATCGACTTTTTCGGTCGCAGCCTCACAAGCTTTCGTCGAGGCGTCTATGGCAGCGGTGACAGAAGCGACTGAATCTTGCTGATCCCTAGAGAAGGCATCAACAATCTTCTGAAGAGCAGCTTCAGAAAGAGAGGATTGAGAGTTAGAGGAAGAAGCGATGAGAAAGTCGACCTTCTCATGTAGCTCCTTAAGGTGCTTCTTTGTTACCGGAGCATCCTCATCATCGTCGCTTTGCACTTGAAACGGACTGTAATAGACCGAATCAAATGTCATATTTTCCCGGCCAAGGAAAGGGGTATCTCCGTCAGAGGCATGACCGGGAGATGGTGGTGGTGGTGAAGCTGGGGGTGTAGTGGTATGGGTGGGTTCGGGTTGTGTTTGGGTAGGGGTAGGTTTGGTTGGTGTTTGAGTAGGTGTAGGTTCGGTTGTATGTATGGGTTCGGTTGCTGGTGGTGGTTCGGTTGCATCGGTATGAACCCCCGTATCAGATACGTTGGTTGTAACCTTTGCTGTGGATGTTGTTGTAGCATCTGTGAAGATGGGTGGTGGCATTGGGAATGAGGTTTTTGGTATGTGGGTAAAGGGGTTTATGGTGGGAATGGAAGTAGGAACTGTTGGAATAGGAGAGGGAATTGGAGAGGTATGGATTTCCATTTCAGGAGCAGGTGATCTGGGTGGGGTATTGCCTCTTGGAGGTGTGTTGCCTCTAGGAGAGTCGTCCGAATCTGAACTCTCACCTATCGACTCACTTGAAGAGGAAGCGATAATGAGCTTTTGTTTGGGTTGAGTCTTTTGCCTCTTCTGCTGCGGGGACTGAGCAGCTTTCGTTGATTTCCTCTTCCTAGGAGAAGGGCCTTTAGCCCCTTTCGCCACTTGTTTGCTTTTATCTGCCTTTTTGCCTCTCGGAGCAGGCTTATCGGCATCGTGAATGGACTTTAGCATCTCCGGCGTGAGATCCCTTGAACCAGACTTCTTGAACTCCTTGTAGGTCAGGATGATCCTGCTGTCAGCAGGAACATCAGCGTACATGGTCTCCGGAATGGAACCATTGAACGGGAATTTCGATGCATCGGAGACGATGATCTTCGTGGTATGGAATGTACCAATCGAAGACATCGGTGCGCCGACGGCAGTGGGAATGCTGTACTTCTCCATAACCCACTTTGTTATGATGGTCCAAAACCTCGTGTACGACACCTCAGAATGCCGTGAAGAAGAAGACAAGCTTTGGATGAGTTGTTGCCAGAGAACCAACCCATACTCGACGTTGACGCCGTTGTAAACTCCGTACATAATGGACAGGAATAGTCGACTCGAGCCATCTGAACATGAGCTCCGTTCTGAGAGACCCTTGAAAAGCACAGTGAACATTCCGTTCCACTGTGGCGTTAAACATGATTTTTTGAACTTTGCGACGGAGGTGAGCGCCTCCGTGTACCCCATATTATAGAACATATTGAAGAGATGCCCCATCGGAATAGTCTCCGGATTAACCCTTGAAGGGTCAGCTTCAAACCCCAGCAGTGAGCCAAATCGTTGCTTGGAAATAGAGGCTTTGTGATGAGCAACTTCGAAGAAAATCCGATCGACCACCTTATCGTAATGCGCCGTCGCGTAGATCTGTGAGAGAAACTCCATTGGTACAGACTCCGCCCTTGAAAATGCAGGTGCGATGGGCGAATACTTCAAGCATTCGATGACTGGGACCATGTAGGAGTCATATGCGTGAGGGGTTAAGTCAATGATGAGACATTGCTGAGGGCGAATGGGCAGGATATAAGAAGTAGCGTGAACGGAGGATGAATCTGCCATTGTAGAAAAGAGGGAAGAAGATGATGAACAGTTAGGGTTCAGGGAATTCTTTTGCTCTGGGAATTTTGATTGCAGTAAAGAGGTAAATGGTAGATGCTAACGCCTTTTTATACTGAGGTTTAAGGAGAGAGAAGGATCTTCCCAAATCTTCTATTGAAATACCAAGAGTTTTCGGAGTGACTGATGCGTGACAGTTGTGGAACCGATGATCACGCATGAGAGAGAGTGTCAAATTCCGAAGAACATGCCTCCCATCAAGCGCCGTTTCTACTAAACCGTTTCAAATTCACACGCGCCTTTCTCTGCCAGAGAGGAACCGTTTCAAATTCACACGCGTCTGCGACGCCAATTAGAGATTGGACGCTTCAAATTCGCACGCTTTCCCTGTTCCACCGTTTGAAATCAAATCAATTAATCTCCCGCCTGAGTCAGCAACTCTTCATCTTATCCCTTTAATGTGTAACGGCATCTTTTGAATAACACGCCCACGTGGATTAATTTTGACCACATCTTGTAATTAATTACCAATCCAAAGAAAAAGCCTGTAATTATTAGTACCAGAATTATGGAATATCAAAGATTTTCGTGCTAAGGGTGTAAAAAGAAAAGAAATAAAGCAAATCTTTTTAGGAATAATTGTGATGTCAATAAAGACACGAAACAAATGATCCCGGACACGAATCTCTTCCTTCAAAGTCAAAAGAGACCTTAAAGTGTTAGTGTGGTTTCCCGTTGAATAACGATCAAACACTTATTAAGAAGTGTTGAAAGGCTTCTTTTAATTAGGCTTCTTAAGGTGGCTTTAGCTTTGATTCAACAGTCCTAATCTTGAAATAAGATAGAAAGTGAACAAAGTACTTGTGAGATCGGTGTAGTCTGTTGAACAAGTAGGTAGGAAATAATTTTAAAGTGGCTTGGAAAATATAAAATCTATAAAAAAAATTAAAAACTGAATCCCAAGGGAAGAAATGTTGTGGTGTTTAACAATTTCATAGGAATCACACAAAATAAAAATTTGAGATTTCATGAGGATACGTCCGTCAATTCGTTAGTGAAAGCTTGAGCAAATTAATTGTTCACCGTCAATTCTGATTTGGTATTGAATTTTGGGTTTCACTTAGCTCGTAGTGGCACGAAACTAAGATCATAAACACAGGTTTTGAGTAACCATAAACCTCAGTGGTAATTTCTGAGAGTCTCAAGGGTTATATTGGTGAAACGAATTTAATGGAGAAATGTAATAGAGATGGTGTAAGAAATCAAAGTACCTCTGGTGTGAAAAGAAGGACCAAGCAGAAAACTCTTATCTCATGTGAGAAGAGAGTTAGGTAGCTCACGATTAGAATAAGTGTGGTAGCCTAATTGGGAAGACAAGGTTTGTGTATACCAAGTCATTAAGGCTATTATTCATAATCTGATGAGTCATTAGGCACATACATCAACATGCTTCTAGGGACACTTAACTAATTCTACAAATCCCCATAAACGAACGAACACACAAATAAAAATGAATGACAAAAAGTAAATAGAGAACAAAATATATAAAAAAAAATAAAATAGAAAAATAAGATTGAGAAAGAAACTTAAAAAAAAAACTTTGGGAAGAGAAAGAAAAAAAAACTTTGGAACCGAACCCGAGCGTTCGGTTGATTTCGGTTGAGAAAAATTTTGTAAAACCGAACCCGAGCGTTCGGTTAGTTTCGGTTTTGAAAATTTTTGAAAAATCGAACCCGAGCGTTCGGTTGGTTTCGGTTTTGAAAAATTTTGAAAAACCGAACCCGAACCTTCGGTTGGTTTCGGTTTTGAAAAATTTTGAAAAACCGAACCCGAGCGTTCGGTTGGTTTCGGTTTTGAAAAATTTTGAAAAACCGAACCCAAACGTTCGGTCTATTTCAGTTACCGAAGAAATTAGATTTTCAAAAAGGAAATGCTTTTGACAAAAAGGAATAAAATAGAAACATTTATACATGAAATTTACAACCAATAAAACCACCTTTATTTGATGAGCGAAGTGTAGATTATCTAGCCGAACCTGAGCGTTCGGTTCATTTCGGTACATGAGTACAAAAACCGAACCCGAACTTTCGATCTATTTCGCTTCTTACTTGTGAGATTGAGAGGTAGTTTGTGGTACTGATTCTGATTCCATCATACCTAGCCCTTGTAGAATTTTGTTGAATGACGCTTCAGGAAGAGCTTTGGTAAAGACATCAGCCAGTTGATCAGTGGTTCTAACAAAGTGTACTTCAACGTTTCCATCTTCCACATGATCTTTGATGAAGTGATACCTCAGTGCTATGTGCTTGGTCTTTGAGTGTTGCACTGGGTTATGACAGATCCTAATTGCACTTTCAGAGTCACAATATAGTGGGATCTTTTTCATATTGAGTCCATAGTCTCGAAGTTGACTCTGGATCCAAATCACTTGAGAGGTGCAAGATGCAGCTGCTATGTATTCTGCTTCAGCTGTAGACAAAGACACACACCTTTGTTTCTTTGATTGCCAGCTAACCAACTTCCCATCAAGGAATTGGCAGCCGCCAGTTGTGCTTTTCCTATCGAGTCCACATCCTCCAAGGTCTGCATCTGAGTAGGCTTGAACGAAGAAGCCTGAGTTGGATGGATACCATAGACCTAAAGATGAAGTTCGCTTGAGATATCGTAGAATATTCTTCACTGCAAGCATGTGAGGTTCGCGTGGGTAGGCCTGAAATCTAGCACAGTAACAAACAGAGAACATAATGTCAGGCCTGCTAGCAGTAAGATACATCAGAGAACCTATCATTTGCCGATAAAGCGTTATATCAACAGTCGGTTTATCTAGGGATGGAGTGAGCTTGGTGCCAAATGCCATGGGAACTTTGACTTTTGAGTCTCCCATCATGCCAAATTTTGCAAGGAGAGTCTTCGTGTAAGCTTCCTGATTAATAAAGATGCCTTAGGGTCCCTGTCTAATGTTTAAACCAAGGAAAAAGTTAATAGGACCCATTGAGCTCATTTCGAATTTAGTCTCCATCAGCTTTCTGAATTCAGCTGTTAGGCTAGGATTCGTTGAGCCAAAGATGATATCATCGACGTAAATTTGAACAATCATAAGGTGGTTACCTTCCTTCTTACGAAAGAAGTTTGGGTCAACCGAACCTTGTTTGAATTTGGACATCTTTAAAAATTTAGTCAGCGTTTCATACCAGGCTCTCGGAGCTTGTTTCAGTCCATACACGGCTTTATCCAAAATGTAACAATGATTAGGATACTTTTCGTTCACGAATCCAGGAGGTTGCTCCACGTACACAGTTTCTTCGAGTTCTCCATTGAGAAATGCACACTTGACGTCCATTTGGTAGACCTCAAAGTTCTTGTGGGCAACATAGGCTAGAAATATTCTAACTGATTCCAGCCTAGCTACAGGAGCGAAAGTCTCTTCATAGTCAATGCCTTCCTCCTGACAGTATCCTTTCACCACCAGACGTGCTTTGTTTCGAATCACGTTTCCTTCCTTGTCCATTTTATTCCTGAAGACCCATTTGAGACCAACAACTGAGGCATCTGGAGGAGTTGGAATAAGTCGCCAAACTTTGTTCCTTTCGAATTCATTCAGTTCGTCTTGCATAGCTTGAACCCAATCGGAGTGATCAAGAGCAGTGTTAACTGTCTTTGGTTCAATTTTTGATACGAATGAGTTAAACATGCAGAATTCAACTTTTGAAAACAAGGAAGTCTGTTTTGCCTTGAGTTGTGATCGGGTCAGAACCTTTTCAGAAACATCACCAACAACTTGAGAGACAGGATGATCTCTGGTCCATTTGGTGAGAGGATGGTAATTTGGATCAAAGGTTGGATCTAATTCAGCGTTTATCATTTCTTCTGGTTCGGACTGACTTTCATAGTCGTAAGACATATCGGCTTGCTCCCCCTCGATAGATCATCTTACTGGAATATCTTGAGAATCTTGAGCTACAGAGGTTCCTTGTGGTGCTGAGCTTTCGGGCGTTGATGCACCTTCGGATGGTGAGGCACTTTCGGTTGGTGAAGTGCTTTCGGGAGTAGTTTGAGAACTTAGCTCCCCCTCAACTTGTGAGCTTGGCTAGGATGATGATGGCGGATCCTCTCCCTCGACTGAAGCATTGGGTGATGGAGGGTCGTCAGAACTTGATCCTCCTTCATTCATTCTCCTTGCAGCGTCTTCAATAATTTGCTTCATATGATCGACCTTGTTGTCTGCTGCACTGGCTTCAGAGAAAGTGGCCTTCTCTAGTTCATCAAATAGCTCGATGAACTTCTTGAATAGATTAGCGATCGAGGCAGTGACTTGGCCAGTTTGAGGAAAGATTTCTCCAGCTGTGTCTTCGTTGGCCTTTAGCTTTTTGACATAGCAATCATCAAAAGTCACGTAGTAAGTTTCTTCTATTTTCCTCGAACGCTTGTTTAATACCCTGTACGCTTTAGAAGTGAGAGAATAGCCCATAAATATCCCTTCGTCGGCTTTGACATCGAACTTGTTGCGGTTTTCTTTAGAATTAAAGATGAAACACCGTGAACTGAACACATGGAAGAATTTGACATTCGGCTTCATGTTGTTGATGATCTCATAAGGACTGAGAATGAAGCGCTTGTTGAGATATGACCTGTTTTGTGTAAAACAAGCAGCAGAAATAGCATCAGCCCAAAAATATAAAGGTAAGGAAGCGAAACTTAGCATGGTTCGGGCTGCTTCACACAAAGATCGGTTTCGTCTTTCGACAATTCCGTTCTATTGAGGTGTGTAGGGAGCTGAGAAGTTGTGACTAATTCCCTTTTCCGCCAGGAATTCTTTGAATTCTCTATTTTTGAACTCCAATCCATTGTCGCTCCTGATGTTGCGAACGACCTTCTTCAGCTGTACTTCAATTTGCTTGATGAACGCCTTTAGCTTGTGAGTCGCTTCAGATTTAAGCTTCAGAAAGAACACCCATGTAAAACGCGAAAAGTCATCAACAATAACAAGAATGTACTTGCTACCACCGATGCTTTCGATAGATGATGGACCACACAAATCAATATGAAGTAATTCTAGTGGCTCAACAACTTTAGTGTTTACTATAGATGGATGACTTTGATGACTCTGCTTCCCCATTTCACATGCAGCACACAAATGATCTCTATCATACTTGAGTAATGGAAGACCCCGAACATGACCTCCAGTTACGAGTTTGTTGATGTCCTTAAAGTTAAGATGAGAGAGCCTTCGGTGCCACAACCAGCTTTCGTCAGATTGTGCTTTGGATAACATGCAGATAGCTGGGTTTCCTTTGATGGGTTTGAGGTTTAAGGGAAACATTTCACCTTTACACTCGGATTTGAGAATAACTCTTTTCGTCTTCTTCTCAATTATTTCAGAACCCTCATCGTCGAATGAGACTTTAAGACCGGTACCTCCAACAAGCTGAGATACACTGATGAGGTTGTGTTGTAGTCCTTCCACGTATGCAACCTTCCTTATCGTGAAATCACCGTTTGTAATCATTCCATATCCTTTTATGGTGCCGAAGGAGTTGTTCCCGAACTTGACGTTTCCACCATTTGGAAGAGACCTGTATTCCCTTAGCTCTTCCTTCCTTCCTGTCATGTGACGCGAGCAGCCACTGTCAATGTACCATTCTTCGTCAAGCTGCTCGTCACTGATAACCTGCAAAATTAAGCAGATTTAGGAACCCAAAGTTTCTTGGGTCCACGTGAGCCTTTCACAGGAACAGTAATAGTTAGAGAGATGTCAACAAGATATGTTCGTTTTATTAGTGTTGTTTCATCTTTCTTTTTGATGGTAAAAACTTTAATTTTATTTGGATTAGGTACTTTCGGTTTAGACTCTGGTTTAGCTGCTGAAACCTTTTGTTTTCCTTTTTGTTCAGTTGATGTTTGAGATTTTTGACAAGGAACATAATGGAATTTGGAACGAGGTGGAGAAGAATTGGAAGAATTAGAAGAATTAGATGAGTTAGAATGAGAGGGCTTAGATTGAGATGACTTCTTGGTTGAAGACTCTAGGTGACACTTTGGCTTTTGATCATTGGTGGGACCGACCTTAGAGTTTTGATCTCTTTTGTTCTCAGAACCGAACCTTTGCTTTCGGTTGATGTAGTTCTCTGAACCAAACTTCTGCTTGCGGTTGGAGTCATTCTCAGAACCAAACCTTTGCTTTCGGTTGGAATCATTCTCTGAACCGAACCTTTGCTTTCGGTTGATGTTTTTCTCCGAACCGAACCTCTGCTTTCGGTTGTTGTTGCTTTCTTGCGACTCAACAGGATTTTTCTTGGACTTTAAGTTGTCACACCCCAAAACCAAGAACGGCGGAAACGTTCTGGGGGGAAGGACGTCATGTATAATATCAACAACAATGTAAAGTAGTAAACAAGCAACAACATCATCCATTGCATTAATAAAATAATTATTATACAATTGTATTCTGTCAAATTTTGATAAACACTAAAGCATAAATCGAAATGAAAGATAAGTCTTGAATAAGCTCCATCTTCCTTTCTCCTTGCATCGGTACCTGTCTATGATGACCTGAGGATACAAGTAATTTTGAAAGCGAGTATCAGCTTTAAAGCTGGTGAGATCATAAGTATTTAGTGTCTTAATTTGTATGTAAGAATTTGTAAGTCTTTGTAATTCAAGAATTTGTAAGTGTATAAGATTTGTAAGTATTTGTAAGTCTATGTATTCTAAGAATTTGTAAGTGTATATGAACTGTAAGTATTTGTAAACGTTTGAAAAACTCTAGAATCCCTATGATTCCTTCTAGTATAAGAAGGTGTCTTCTACCAAGACCTATCTGTTCTGTGTGTGTGTGGCTCTTGTAAGAGTATGTATTTCCCCAAAGTATAACTATCATTATCCAAAAATATAGTTTGTACATTTATGTTTAAGTGAGGTTATCACTAAAAATATGTAATGGAAAAATTAACGTAGTACTAAAACGTAGTTCTAAAAGGACTACTACCGTACTAACTACCTTAAACCGGATTTTTAGGCTAAGGCATTCTGTGATAAATTGCACCATACTATCGACTGGTAACAACGACGAATGACGTTTGGCACCCGCAGACCTGCAGGTCCGGCTGTAGCTAGCAGCAAGGTGTAGGATAGTCAATCCAGTATAGATCTATACGCAAACTCACGCTCTCCCTCCAAGAGAATTCTGGCTACAACTCGGGACATGACATTTAAGGCATGCTCCGATACAGTGGATCACAATAATTAACGTATTCTCATATATGTAATGTAAGGTACTGTTCTAGCTGTAATGTAACGACTGTTCTAGCAAGTATAGTAATGTAAGCGTTCTAGTATAGTTGTATATGTTCTCTTCCTAGTATAGTTGTATATGTTCTTGTCCTAGTACAGTTGTATATGAAATGTACAGTAATGTTCTAGAAAGTATTGACTCATGAATGAACTGACTCATTGTATGATATCACATTCTAGTAATGGTTCTAGTATCTTCCTAAACTACCCATATGGTAGCTTAGTAGTAATCTAAGTGGTACGTATGGACGTGGATGTATACCCTTGCTACCCAAGGGCATAGGATGAATTGGAAGGACCTTTTATGACTATATATGTACACATGATATATAACTAATATTTAAACGACCTTCGGATGGTCATCCGAAATCCCACCAGACCACATCCAAATCGAGAAAAAGGAAATAGGGCGGATGGCCTTCCTAAGTCTTTTAAACATTTCTTATATAAGTATACATATAGAGGCATGCAATTTATAATACAAAAGCATAAATAAGTTTGGTAAAACATTTGAAACACAAATATTAGTTTAAGGAAAGATCGACTTGATGTCTATCTATAAAACAATTTGAAGGCATATGTTTGATAAGACAATATAAGTACAAGGAACATTTGTTTGAAAACACAGTTGTAAATAAGTTTGAAATATGATAAATAGAGTAAGAGGTACAGTGTAATAAGTAGTTTGAAACGTATAAAATGTTTATAAAAATCATTTGAAGGAAACTATTTGGTAAAACGGCTAATGAGTAGCCAAATCTTTTGAATGCTGTATATTAATCACATGTGATTGGTGTAATAAGTAATATAATCCTACTTACTAATCACATGTGATTGACATAATAAGTAGCATGATTCTACTTGTATCCCCCCATAAAACATTTAAAATAGTTTAAAACATTAGTTAAGGGGTATGAACTCACCTGTAGTATGTGACTGGAATTGAACGGCAGTTATCGTATGGAAGGATCGGACGAGTGCTTGGTGTCAAGTGAAGACTTAGACACACACAATGATCCTAATTACATATGAAAACATATGTATGTAAATAATTAGTGATTTAATCACTAACCATACAAGTAATAACATTTAAGCGCGAGGATAATACTTTTGGTCAAGTGCTAGGAGGCTAATGGGTTGCAACAAAGAAGTGCAATGCCCCTAATGGAAGTTTAAGGTCAAAAGACCATATTCATTGGAGTTTACGGCCCAGGGGAGTAAGCTCCTGGCCGTAAACTCTCAACCAAGTCATGAAATGAAGCTTAGAATTTCTACAACCTTAGAGGGGAATTGTTTTAAGGCTATACAAGTGTTTGGGCACTATATTGACTCCTTTGGGGAGTTTACAGCCCAAAGACCCTTTTCCCTTGGAGTTTACGGCCGTAAACTCCCTTGGGAGGGTTCTTATTGTTCTTTCAAGTCTCCAACATTTCTAGGAACAAGTCTAGGCTTTAGTACTTGGCTTAAGGAGGGTTCATAGCACAAATATGTACCATTTTATGGAGTTTACGGCCATAGAACTCTTTGGGCCATAAACTCCCTCACACATGAGGTTCTAAGAATTTTAACTAGTCCAAAACTCATCTAGGTATTTGCCCTAAAAGTCTCTTGGCCTAAGGATGTGTCTAGGGTGTCCTTTGACCCCTTAATAGGAGTTTACGGCCCAAGAAATACTCTTGGCCATAAACTCTTCAACACTTGAGCTTTTCATGAGTTTTCTAGGTCCTAAACACTTTAAGGTATTTGCCTAAAATGAAGACTAAGCCTTAGGAATAGTTTGAAGGGGTTTTGGCACTTAATCTTGGAGTTTACGGCCCAAGGAGCTACTTGGTCGTAAACTCCCTTCTAGAATTGATTTCTAATTGTTTTGTTGGCCTAAATCATGAGTTTAAGGCTTCTAGGTTATTGTTCTAAGGCTAAAGGAACATTAGGCACTCATTTGTGCCCTTTACTTGGAGTTTACGGCCCAAGAGGTGTTCCTTGGCCGTAAACTCCTCAAACTACTTGGTTTTGATTTTTTTCTAGCCTCTAATGCTCATACATAAAGTCCTTAGTTAGATGCCTAACATGGAAATGGGACTAGGTGGCCTTTAGGCTTGATTTTGGAGTTTACTCCCCAAGAACGTTCTTGGGCGGTAAACTCCCGGATCTTGCAGTTTATACATGTAAACAATGTTATTTAGCATATAACAAGTATTAAAACACATCTATGAAAGTAGAATCACAATCTGGGATGAAAACCCGAAGATCCGTGAGAGAGTATTTGGCTTTTCTCTAATTGGAATTCAAATAATGAACCAATTTGGTTCAGAATTCTATTTATAGTCCAGAGATTTTTGGCAGAAAATATTTCTATTCTCGGAATGGATTCTAATGATCTAGGGTAATGGAATTACCGTGTTGCACCTAACCCTAGTGCAACCACTCTCCTAATATCCCGTTAGGTGTAAAACCCTAAAAACTGCCAAACTTATTCCATAAGTTTGAATTTTTACTGAAACTGCTCTACTTCTATTGGATTGATATGGTTTGATTTGAATGGAAAATTTCGGGTTGTCACATCATCCCCCTGTTAAAGGGAATTTCGTCCCGAAATTAGAATTTAGGCAAGGAAGTATGTACGAATGATCGAGTCGTGCGGAGGAAACTTCCTAATCGATTGGTTCTAGCGTACTTAAGTGAAATCGGTCTGTCGGTTGGCATTCCAACGAACCTTCACTAATTAGCGACGGTGTTGCTTCGTCCGCTTGACCCCTCGGTCGAGGGTCACTACGGTTCTGTTACGAAGGCAAGGATCTCGACGAGTGGACTAGTAAGAGTCCTAACGGAAAGGTATGGTTTCACGATCGAGATGCGAAGAGTAGAAAGTACGTTACTGAGTTCGCGGAGTAGGTCTAGTTTGCGCGAGGCACAGAACTGATTCTGACAAGAATCTCGGAGGTCCTGTCTAACTTGGATTTAGCTTTCCACGCTCTACGAAGCGTATTAAGCTATTCCCAGAGTGAGTTATCCTAACGAACTTGGTCACTCACTCGGAATCTCAAACGTTCCTTTTCTTGCGTAACTTCCCAGTCAAGGGCCACCCCTTGCTGGGTCAAAGTCGTACGAGTTTCTATAGCTTGCGAGGAGTTCTGATTGAACTAAGGCGGTAGGTCGGTAAGACCTAGAATTTGGCGAAAACTGTCGGCGTCTCTGGTGTCGATGAATGCTCAATGGTTTTGGCAAATTGAAAGAGTACCCAAAATTTCCCACATTACTAACAGTGTGTCCTAGAAATTTGACTCTTCAATTTCCAAATCTCGTGCCTAGAGAATTTTGCTAAAAGTTTCTCGGTAGGAAATGTTTTCATGGGTTTTCTTCTTACTACGAGGGTAGATAAGTAAGTCATTTCAGGGAGAAATGACGAATCGATCCAAGTAAGAAAGACGTAACCTGATTCATTTAGCTCATGAAAACTATGGGCGTATTGGTCCTATCCGAAAGGTTATCACTACGGACTCGAAGTATCCGTAACGAGTTCAGGAGATAGTCTTCCTGACATCCTTCCCTAACACTCGGACTGGTGATATTCGAATCTCAGAACCATTACTGGAAGTAATTCTTTCCTAGTGTTTGCTCATCCATTTCATCTATGCGAGGCAGAGATAACGATTTCTATGGAAATCTTTGACGGAGTCCTCGATATTCGAGGTACATACAATGCGATCCGTCGGTCTCTGGAAGAATCTGACCGGGGTTCTTTAGGGTGAGAAACCTAGTCTTCTAATTTTATTTCTATGTAGTTCGCTAAGTTGTTTGTATTGTTCTGGTATCTCCGCGGGTGTTAAACTATAGGGCGATCTGTTTTACGGGAGTCGTATTGGGTTCTAAGTTTGTTCACATGACGATGTGATTACTCGTATACTTAGGCAGTTTCTCCGTCCTGAAGTCCATTTTAGAATTCATACAGGGCTTCACGATCACAATTTCGTGTTTACGAGTCATAGATAATTAAGATTGAAAAGGTAGTCGAATAACTGATTCTTCCTTACCCTCACATCCCAAGGAGGAAAAGAGTTAAGGCGAAATCATTAATTCTAAACCTGTAGAACCTTGATTATATAACACTCTTATGTATACCTTCCTCAGTGATACATCATCCGCATGAATTCCTGGATTGAACTTGACGTACGGAACGAGTGGTACTTCGGGGATTTCTTCGGAAAGAAAATAACTAAGAGGTACTCCTGGAATGAGTACTTCGGGGGTTTCTGATATGATGGCTTTGCTGGAAAAGTGATCTAGAAGAAAGAGATGTACGTATGAAGCTATTTTGGAGGCGATCAAATTGAATCTGATTGTATGATAATGTCGGAATCATATTGAAATTTAAAGACATTAGATTTGAACATAAGACGTTTACAGACAAAACACAACCGTGCAACCATGAACAGAGTTACAGTACTTTAGATTTACCACAAGACTATTGCTGCGAATAAGATATACTACAAAAGACAAGTATACGCAGCACGAGAATTCCTATATAGACAGGATCTCGCAAAAGGTAAGACTCTAGTTGCACCAGTTCTAGATAGTTTATAAGTCTGTTACAATGAAACGCCTTAATTACATTGACGTGGTTCCTGAGCAGGCTCTCCTGCAGCTGTGATCCTAAGAATCTTCCCGTCTGCGCCTGAATTCTGCGTTATTGGGCAATCCCTCTGTAGGTGTCTAATTTCACCACATTGGTGACATATTTGGACAGTACCCACATTAGTGGAGGAAGTGAAATGTCGGGTAGGAGTTATGGGGACACGGCTGCTTTCATTGATCTCCCCTTTTGGGCAATTTCTGTAATAGTGCCCTGTCTCACCACAACTATAGCAAAGTAGGCTTGCTCCAGTGGTGGAGGTAATCCTACATAAATGAGCAATGTGTCCCATCTTGTGGAAATTATTGCATTGTCGGGCTCAACAAATTCCTTTGTGGTGGTGGTTGCATCGGTCGCACTTCGGGAGTGTTCCTTTATATGGTCTGCTCGGTACTGGGATGGCAGAGGTTTGTGGTTGTTGCATGGCAATTCTCTGAAACCGTTTGCGTTCCACCTTGGCTTGACGTTTTCTTTTCTTGAACTCTGGGTTGTTGTTTCGGGTGACGGCGACTGTTACTATTTGTTGATTCCCCAGATTATTAACACGATCGGGATTTTCAACTCCTTTTTCAGCCTTGTCTGCATTGGCCGTGCTGCGGTTTGCCAGGACTGCTGTCATGGCAGCCGTCACGACAGCCGTAACGGTGGCTTGAAAAGTAGTGGCGTCCATAGGCAAAGTAAAGGTCTCGTTGCTTGGCTGGTCGTTTCCGGATGACGACATGATCCTGTAACACTAAAGATAAGGATTTGTGAGCGACTCTGGTTGACCCTGATGTACTTAGATTGTTCTTGCAAAGAGTAAGAGTATGTTCTCGAAAGTTTGACCTACATCTCTATGATGCAGTCCTAGTACGGAATGGAAGTATGTTCGTAGAATGGTCTCAAGACGTTTGTCGTTCGAGCTGAGGTATCGTGGGTTGGTGAATAACAAGATCCAACCACTGAAAGAGACTTGGAAATGCCTCTGGAGGTAAATCACCATAGTCCAATGACTTGACTAAAGTATGATTCAGATAGACTCCAATGAAAGTAAGATAAAAGTACTTGGATGAAGAATGACACAGAAGTTAGCCGGCTGCCAATATCTTTGATATTCACGATATAACGATTCTGGAAAATGACCTTTTAAAGGTCTCACATCATATCCACAGATGATAGTTCCTGACAGCATAAAGACCTAACTAAAGTACTTACGGTACAATATAATTTCATAGAAAATGCCACATTGGGCATAGACAGAAAACACGATTTCTTTTTATAAAGGAACTAAAGCAAAGCGTCTACTACTGGCGACGGTCATCCATCTGGTGAATTCTTAGTTCAACCATTTGACGTTCCATGTCAAGTAGGTGTCCTTCGCACACCATCTGGCGTACTCGGAGCTCTATGACTTCGGCTCGTGATTCAGCCAGTGCTTGCAACAGGGTTTCATGGTTTCTCACTGATCTCTCGTGAGTATATTCTAGATGAATGGTGTGGAGGGTATGCGTTCTAGCATAGGCGACTACTTCTGTAATCTGATGTAGGGCTGTCTTGCCTTGAATCTCATTTCGGGCCTCTCTGTGGACTAAGATTGACAAGACTATATCTGCTAAGCCCACATTGCTCAAGTCATAAAAGCTTCGGTCGCCATCAAGTAGCATAGACTGCTCTTGTCCTTGGCTCCATATTTCCAAGCATTCCACTCACTCAGGGTCGGGCCATGAAAACCCGAACGATGGTTAGGAATTGGAAAGGAGCTGCTTGGGGTAGGTTCTCATCCTCTGGTGCAGAGTTAGCATCATACGAAAGGTCTTCATCACGGTAATCATCCGAGGGGATAGGATGATCATTCTCTGGTTGTTCTCCAAACCAACCAGCTATGACTTCGTCCGAAAAATACTGGTTGTCATGGGGATGGAGTCCAGCTATGATTTCTTTGCGAGAATTTAGGGTACAAGGATAATTATTAGACGAACTATCTAGATAATTATTTAGAAAGCCTTCATTAGTTACATCGCTTTTTGTGAAGTGCATACCAGCTATGTGTAATCTAAACAGGATAGCCCTTCGAATAAGTGACCTTAACTCCTTATTCACACAGAATAGGGGTAAGGCAAAATTATCACAGATTCTAAGTCTATAACATCCTAATTACATGTAGCCTTAGTGTATCCACTTAGCAACTATAAACTTAGTAATGAAGATCCCGTTTTAATTCTCAAGTATAAAGTACTTATAGTAAAACCAAAATACACCTATAGTATTTTAAATTTATTGTTATGTTCTATTGTTTTCATTGTGGTAGGGTTGGTAAGATTTTAGCATTGTTGCAACCACACACTTAAACTTAGGCACATGCTAGTCAACCCTTGGATAATATAGGTGATTAGGCTATATCTTCCCAGTTTTGACCATATGTCTCTAAGCCCACTTGTGTTGCCCAACAATCGTAATTCTTTTGTACTGTCCTAGTGACACTGATTTTAGTATGAATGCAACACGTATACTTACTTAAATGTTTCATTATTTAAAGTATAAACTCTTGGTTAGAGTATTTTTAATCCCTTATGTATTTATAGTTAGTATATCTTTTATGGGTTGATATACTTAATTCACTATAAACAATGCTCTGATACCAATCTGTCACACCCCAAAACCAAGAACGGCGGAAACGTTCTGGGGCGGAGGACGTCATGTATAATATCAAAAACAATGTAAAGTAGTAAACAAGCAACAACATCATCCATTGCATTAATAAAATAATTAATATACAATTGTATTCTGTCAAATTTTGATAAACACTAAAGCATAAATCAAAATGAAAGATAAGTCTTGAATAAGCTCCATCTTCCTTTCTCCTTGCATCGGTACCTGTCTATGATGAACTGAGGATACAAGTAATTTTGAAAGCGAGTATCAGCTTTAAAGCTGGTGAGATCATAAGTATTTAGTGTCTTAATTTGTATGTAAGAATTTGTAAGTCTTTGTAATTCAAGAATTTATAAGTGTATAAGAATTGTAAGTATTTGTAAGTCTATGTATTGTAAGAATTTGTAAGTGTATATGAACTGTAAGCATTTGTAAATGTTTGAAAAACTCTAGAATACCTATGATTCCTTCTAGTATAAGAAGGTGTCTTCTACCAAGAACTATCTATTATGTGTGTGTGTGGCTCTTGTAAGAGTATGTATTTCCCCAAAGTATAACTATCATTATCCAAAAATATAGTTTGTACATTTATGTTTAAGTGAGGTTATCACTAAAAATATGTAATGGAAAAATTAACGTAGTACTAAAACGTAGTTCTAAAAGGACTACTACCGTACTAACTACCTTAAACCGGATTTTTAGGCTAAGGCATTCTGTGATAAATTGCACCATACTATCGACTGGTAACAACGACATACAAATGGTCGTAATAACGGAATGACGTTTGGCACCCGCAGACCTGCAGGTCCGGCTGTAGCTTGCAAGGTGTAGGATACTCAATCCAGTATAGATCTATACGCAAACTCACGCTCTCCCTCTAAGAGAATTCTGGCTACAACTCGGGACATGACATTTAAGGCATGCTCCGATACAGTGGATCACAATAATTAACGTATTCTCGTATATGTAATGTAAGGTACTGTTCTAGCTGTAATGTAACGACTGTTCTAGCAAGTATAGTAATGTAAGCGTTCTAGTATAGTTGTATATGTTCTCTTCCTAGTATAGTTGTATATGTTCTTGTCCTAGTACAGTTGTATATGAAATGTACAGTAATGTTCTAGAAAGTATTGACTCATGAATGAACTGACTCATTGTATGATATCGCATTCTAGTAATGGTTCTAGTATCTTCCTAAACTACCCATATGGTAGCTTAGTAGTAATCTAAGTGGTACGTATGGACGTGGATGTATACCCTTGCTACCCAAGGGCATAGGATGAATTGGAAGGACCTTTTATGACTATATATGTACACATGATATATAACTAATATTTAAACGACCTTCGGATGGTCATCCGAAATCCCACCAGACCACATCCAAATCGAGAAAAAGGAAAGAGGGCGGATGGCCTTCCTAAGTCTTTTAAACATTTCTTATATAAGTATACATATAGAGGCATGCAATTTATAATACAAAAGCATAAATAAGTTTGGTAAAACATTTGAAACACAAATATTAGTTTAAGGAAAGATCGACTTGATGTCTATCTATAAAACAATTTGAAGGCATATGTTTGGTAAGACAATATAAGTACAAGGAACATTTGTTTGAAAACACAGTTGTAAATAAGTTTGAAATATGATAAACAGAGTAAGAGGTACAGTGTAATAAGTAGTTTGAAACGTATAAAATGTTTATAAAAATCATTTGAAGGAAACTATTTGGTAAAACGGCTAATGAGTAGCCAAATCTTTTGAATGCTGTATATTAATCACATGTGATTGGTGTAATAAGTAATATAATCCTACTTACTAATCACATGTGATTGACATAATAAGTAGCATGATTCTACTTGTATCCCCCCATAAAACATTTAAAATAGTTTAAAACATTAGTTAAGGGGTATGAACTCACCTGTAGTATGTGACTGGAATTGAACGGCAGTTATAGTATGGAAGGATCGGACGAGTGCTTGGTGTCAAGTGAAGACTTAGACACACACAATGATCCTAATTACATATGAAAACATATGTATGTAAATAATTAGTGATTTAATCACTAACCATACAAGTAATAACATTTAAGCGCGAGGATAATACTTTTGGTCAAGTGCTAGGAGGCTAATGGGTTGCAACAAAGAAGTGCAATGCCCCTAATGGAAGTTTAAGGTCAAAAGACCATATTCATTGGAGTTTACGGCCCAGGGGAGTAAGCTCCTGGCCGTAAACTCTCAACCAAGTCATGAAATGAAGCTTAGAATTTCTACAACCTTAGAGGGGAATTGTTTTAAGGCTATACAAGTGTTTGGGCACCATATTGACTCCTTTGGGGAGTTTACAGCCCAAAGACCCTTTTCCCTTGGAGTTTACGGCCGTAAACTCCCTTGGGAGGGTTCTTATTGTTCTTGCAAGTCTCCAACATTTCTAGGAACAAGTCTAGGCTTTAGTACTTGGCTTAAGGAGGGTTCATAGCACAAATATGTACCATTTTATGGAGTTTACGGCCATAGAACTCTTTGGGCCATAAACTCCCTCACACATGAGGTTCTAAGAATTTTAACTAGTCCAAAACTCATCTAGGTACTCTTTGGTCGTAAAATCCCTTCTAGAATTGATTTCTAATTGTTTTGTTGGCCTAAATCATGAGTTTAAGGCTTCTAGGTTTTTGTTCTAAGGCTAAAGGAACATTAGGCACTCATTTGTGCCCTTTACTTGGAGTTTACGGCCCAAGAGGTGTTCCTTGGCCGTAAACTCCTCAAACTACTTGGTTTTGATTTGTTTCTAGCCTCTAATGCTCATACATAAAGTCCTTAGTTAGATGCCTAACACGGAAATGGGACTAGGTGGCCTTTAGGCTTGATTTTGGAGTTTACTCCCCAAGAACGTTCTTGGGCGGTAAACTCCCGGATCTTGCAGTTTAGACATGTAAACAATGTTATTTAGCATATAAAAAGTATTAAAACACATCTATGAAAGTAGACTCACAATCTGGGATGAAAACCCGAAGATCCGTGAGAGAGTATTTGGCTTTTCTCTAATTGGAATTCAAATAATGAACCAATTTGGTTCAGAATTCTATTTATAGTCCAGAGATTTTTGGCAGAAAATATTTCTATTCTCGGAATGGATTCTAATGATCTAGGGTAACGGAATTACAGTGTTGCACCTAATCCTAGTGCAACCACTCTCCTAATATCCCGTTAGGTGTAAAACCCTAAAAACTGCCAAACTTATTCCATAAGTTTGAATTTTTACTGAAACTGCTCTACTTCTATTGGATTGATATGGTTTGATTTGAATGGAAAATTTCGGGTTGTCACATAAGTTCCTGTCTTGATGTGAGAAATAGGCATTCTGAGATTGCCAAAACTGTTTTCTTTCAGAGAGATTCTTTCTGTATCTCTGATTCCTTTGCCGTTTTTGATTTCTCATCTGCTTCGGTTGATGATGGATATTGGCTTTCGATTTCTGGTTTTCTTTGGCTAGTTCACTCTGAACTGATGAAGTTTCACTAGGAGGAGTATCTTCTTTTGCAGGAATTCCTTTTTCTTGAGGATCATCTTTTGTACCACTAGTACTTGGCACATCGAAGCTATCAGGTTTATTTAAGGGTTCTGGCACATATCTTCCTTTGCTTTTCCATGAGGTTCTTTCAGACAAACCTACTGTTTCATCAGCGTTATCAATTGGAGCTGACCAGAAAAACTCATCGCAGCCATCAGCATTGTCCTCATTTACAATAGCTGTGAGTTCAGCAGTCTGATGTTCGGTTACACCTGTGACCTTGTACACCTGATTTGGAGTGGTTCTAACTTTTTGATATACTACTGCCTTCTCTGCAAGAATCGGGGACTTATGTTGGGACATACGAGCGAACTCCACTGAATTTTCTGAAATTAGATTCTTGTGGTTTTCAGGTTCGCTCTTGACAAATTCTGAACAGTCAACTATGTCTTCTACAGAAATTTCACTCATATTGTCGTCCTCATTAAGCTCAGATGCATTTTCAACATCAATTTTATTTTCTGAGCTCAAGTTGGCGTTTAAAGAGTCAAATTTTTGTATGGTTTCGGTTCTCAATTTTAGTTTATCATTTTCATCCAAAAGGTTCTTAAGCATGTCCTTATGGTCCTTGGACTTAATGAAAGATTCGATTTTGTCCAGTCCATACATGTACGTCGGATTTACATCCTCAGATGAAATAACACTTTCACAATTATACGCTTCAGCATCAATTTCATCCTCCTAAAACTCAAGGAAGGGTAGAATCATGCGATGAATCTTTTGTCCTATTTCACAATCCAAATGAAGCTGAGTAATATTAGTGTAAAGACGTTTAACAATCAGACAAAAAACATTTCGTTGTTTCAAAAGCTTTAAATTGTCTCTTTGTAAATAAATGTTTTCATCTTTTGTTTTGATTAACTCCGACTCCTTCAGTTCTATCCACATGTGCCGTTCCTCACTCTTCGAAGACACCCTGCTTAATTGGTCAGTTAGGTTAGAATTGGTGACTCGAGTTTGAGTTAAACTACTATCTAGATGAGAGATTCTTGAATTAACACTTTTTAATTCTTTTTCATATGAGCATTGTGGGACTTTAAATAAGACAAAAACTAATTGTACCTTCTTGATCAGTTCATCAAGCTCGTTGAATTGCACGCTGAGCGGTTTAGCTGTAAAGCACAAGTTCTGTTGCTCCTTCGTGTCATCATTTCCACCATCAGTGTTGTATCCCCTCATCTAAGATACGTCGGACACCATCAAGCATCTTCCTCCACTGCTCTCTTCTTTCGCCACATAATCCTTTCCATGAGAAGGCTTCCTCACTTCATCATCTTCAGAGTCGGTTGACCAGACCTCCATGCCTCCGAACTCATCATCAGCTACCGAACCCTGCACAATTAACGCATTCATAGAAGGGTTAGCAGTAGATTTCTTCTTCCTGATTTCATCTAGCTTTTTCTGCAACAAAGCTTCTTCATCCTTTTCCTCATCCTTTTCTACCATCTTTTTGAGGACACAATCCTTTGCATAGTGGTTCTTTCCTCCATAATAATAGCAGCTTACTCCGGAATCTCCTTCAGCCTTCGGTTCCTTCTTTGATTCTTCAGCCTTCGGTTCTTCTTTGACCTTTTCTGAGCTATAACTCCCCTTCCAGTTTCGGTTCTTGTTAGTGGGGAATCTTTTCTTGATGAACCTCTTGGGGTTCGACACCATCATAGCAAAGTCCTCAGAAGTGAGGTCATAGTCCTCCAAGTTGAGGTCTTCTTCCTCCATCACAACTTTACTTTTAGACAGGAGGGCCAACGAACCTAGGCTTGAAACCATATTTTTCTCCTGCAGCACGATCTTTTCTTGAGATTTTAGGATGCCCACCAGTTTCGCCAAAGAATAGGATTTAAATTGCTCGTGGGCTTTAACTGTGGACACAACTGCTTTCCACTCTGGTCTGAGGCCGTTCAAAAATGTAACCTTCTGTTCAATAAGCTTCCTTTCGATGTCGTGTTTGATCATCTTGCTAAGAAGATGATTGAAGCGATCGAACGTTTGGGTCATAGTTTCATTAGCTCCTTGCTTGAATTCACCAAACTCAGACAAGAGTAAGGTTTGAATGGAGTGTTCAAGATCTTCGTCCGTAGAGTACAGTTCATGTAAACTGTCCCAAATTTCTTTTGCCGTCGTGCATAAACTCACCAGCCTGAAAGTATCAGACTGAAGGGCGAATCTGATCAATCTTAACGCTTTGATATTGCACTGAAATTTATCTTTTTCGTCTTGCGCAATATCTTTAACATCTTTCAGAAGATCATTATACTCCTTTTGAGTTTTAATAATCCTTGAAGTCACTGAATGAGAAAAGGGTCCAGAAACGATTGCTTCCCAGATAAGGTATCCATTATCCTCAGATCCTATAACATAATCTTCAAAGTGATGCGCCCAGACTTCATAATCGTGGGTGTACAGGATGGGAATCTTCGTTGTTGATCCAATGTTGTTCGAAATATTAATAGGATTGGATTGCGACTCGTCCATAATTGATCGAATAACCTGTTCAAAGATCAGACTTGTAATATATCAAATTAGGGCAAAACAATAAATATCAAGATACGTCAATTATGAGATGACGGCTCAATAAATATCAATAAATGCGGAATAACCCTAATCGAAACCTTTTTCACAGAAAAGAAGTGTATCGATTACACAGCCTCCTGCTCTGATACCAATTGATAAGTTAAAAACTAACTTGAAGATTGATTAGATCTATAAAACAGGTAAAGTAATAAACGAGTAAACAGCAAGAACACAAGAATGGATCAAAGATGTCGAATGATTAATAAACAATCCTCAGAAGAGCTCAATAAAGAACTTCTAATGTAGAGGATTTAGGGTTTACAAGAATGATTAAGGAAAAACTATAAAGCTATCAATCGTTACTCTATCAATCGATCGTTAACCTAATATGCATGCAAGCACATTATTATATACTAAACCCTACAAGCTCACGGTTGGACAGGCCCAAACCGGAGTACAAAACATGGACTATTAACCGAGCCCAATAGACGCAATATACAATTAAGCTACGCTATCCAACACTTAAATCCGTATAAAGTGAGGCTTAGGAGTTGAAAATGACAAGTTAGGAAACTTGGGATGTTAATGATTTTGTTAAAGGGGCTGTTTTGGTTATTATGGCATAGTTGAGGGTAAATTTATGCAAAATTTGAAATTGAGTCTTGGGATTATGGCCTCATGATCGGCCTCTTCTTGATATCCCATTTTCCCAATATTTTAATGTAATACATCCTATACCTAGAAGCCTAAAAATCCAAACCATGAAAAGTGTGTGTGTGATTTTGAATTACGGCTGAGAGAGCGGGAAAGAAAAGAGAACCACGAACAATGAATGAGAGGAAGAAGTAAATCGAGAGGGTAGAAGGGAAGGGATAGGGTTGCGATCAAGTGAAGAGTTGATGTTTGATTTCTAGTGTGCCATTGTTTGAAGGTAAATATTCATCATAATCTCATTTTCTCCCTTTCTTTTGGTAAAACCCAACACCACCACCGTTTGGGTGGTGGCAACCACCTCCGGCCACCACTTTCATGATGACAGTGGGTGGTGATATTTCCAGCAAGGTTATTAGGTCCTTAGTATGACCCGGGTGCTGAAATGTTGTAAGCTAAATACCCTAAGCCCATAGTTTATCTTATAACATTATAATTCCGTTTTGCATATAAAAGCATTGTGCTTTAAGTTGGATTTGAAGTGGAAAATGTCACTTTGACTCAAGGCTATATGTCTACTATTAACGACTTCTTTTCCACGTTATAGTTTATTTCGGATTAGGTCTTAATGGGTTAAGAAGTTAATTAACCCTAAAATACCAAGTTGTGAATTTCTGGAAATGCCATCTATCCAGAACTTTGAGAGGTCATATCTCGATCATGAGAAACCTTTTTAATAGAAACCAAAGCCTAGAGTTTCTTTTTTTTAGTCTGTTACATTTCATTAGTTTTTATCGATGGTTAGAAATGCATCTAACTAGGGTGAAATCGACCATTTATCCAGACTAGTCCGTAATAACGAACTGTTTTGCGAGGCAGTTTTGTAAAAATCGCTAAATATTGTAGAAAAATTGTATAGATGTGTGAAAATACTACCTTTAAAGCTAAGGACCTGAGATTTATGCATATAAAATAGTTTTTAAAAATATGGTGTTTAAGAGGGATAAAATAGGTCTCGAATAGACCATAACTTCTCTGTATAATTCTGGAAAAAAAATAACCCATGAGTCATTGTACTTTTAAGATATCAAAGGACTATAACGTTACTTTCTTTGGTCATTATTAGGAAGTTGAAGGTTGACCTGGTGTGAAGGGGGTGTTTGGATTATTTGAAGGTTGTTTGACTACTCGAGGTGAGTTCCTCACTTTAACCTTAGGGTATTATATGCCTACTATTAGGTTGTGTGAGACTGGGAACTATATGGTTGATAGTTAAAGTAATACTTGTTGCATTAGTTATATTTGATGTGCTTATTTGTTATGTTGAATGTATATGCATGATATGTTTGGACTCGACGGATGAATACCGAGTCGATATGTTTGGGCTCTATGGCTAAATACCGAGCCGACTGATCGAAGGCCATTGTGCCAAGTCAAGGGACCGAAGGCGGAAAGGTCAAGTTCGTGGACTTGAAGGCTGAATATCGAGTTTTTATTTGGGTGCTTTTTAGGATGTGTTCCTAAATAGACACGAGATACATTATTTTGATGTCTATATATTATATGAATGCTTGCATATTTGTTGATGGCATGAAATGTAGGAGTACGGTGTAATCCTTCTATTGTTATGTTGTGTTGGAATTCACTAAGTTTCATGCTTACCCTTTCCTTTATAAAATGATTATTACAGGTACATATGGTATGAATGAGGCTTTAGCATAACTGTACACCTGTGCGGTTGAAGATTTGGTCCTTGTCAGAGACTCTTGATATTGGATTTTAAGAATATTAGTTTTTCGTTGTTGTTTTGAAATATAAATTGATTTATATTGTTGGAAGTATGTTTTTATTTTAAAATGTTCTTTGAATACTTGAAACTTAACAGTTTTGGTTAATTAATGGATTTAATCATTTTTTATTATAAATATAAATGTTTTCAAAAGTTTAAATTTATTTTAATTTTTGGGACGTTACATCAAATGATCTAGGAGTTTCATTCTAGATTGAAACTGGTAAATTTGTACTACCTACCTTGATAAATTCAAAATTAGATTACGACATCCCTCTTCTTTGTTGTGAATTATATTTTGGATCCTAGCCTTGAATATTTATTTTGGGTTAAAATATTAAGTATTTATATCACTAACTAAAAACTATGTCTTTTTATATAAAAGTCTGGAAACGATGATCTCGCTACTACACAAGCTGGCTCCTCCAAATAAAACTTCTCTCTACTCTCGGTTTTGTCGAAATAGAAGCTCACCGTTGCCAACTACATGGACTGGAAGAGGAGCTTGAGGATGATTCTTCGATACGAGGGCAAAGAATATGTCCTCAAAAAGCCTCTTGT
This sequence comes from Lactuca sativa, assembly GCF_002870075.4. Taxonomy (NCBI): domain Eukaryota; kingdom Viridiplantae; phylum Streptophyta; class Magnoliopsida; order Asterales; family Asteraceae; genus Lactuca; species Lactuca sativa. The sequence goes on along the minus strand of NC_056624.2, from coordinate 76,368,652 downwards.
CAAGATCGGTATTTCCACCGCCACTCCTGAGTAAATTCTCTTATACAACAAACACTTTGATGATGCCACCAAGGTTGCTTGTATCATGGTGTCCACTATGGAGCTAGAACTAGCCAAGTTCTATGAAAAATATGTACAATACGAGATAGCTCTCGAACATTGTGCAAAGTTCCACAAGAAGGTGAGACAAGAGCGTTATAAAGTTGTCAAAGCTTTCATGGTCTACAAGCTCCAGGAAGGAGAATTTATTTGCCCTTATGTATAAAAGGTGTAAGGTATGTGCAACAACTCGATAGTCTCATTGTGTTGTTTGATGATGAGTTGGCCATTGACATGGTTCTTAACTCATTAAATCCTAGTTATGATCAATTTGTTCTGACCAATCATTTGAACAAGATGGAGACGACATTGATTAAGCTCAAAATTTGTTGCAAAGTGCTGAATCGAGGATGGAGAAAAATCATGCCACTACAACGACAAATGATCCTGTCCTGGCCATCAGATCTGACATAGGGATAAAGAGAAAGGATCCTTCCCTGTCTGGAAGGAAAGGGAAGACCCATGCTAGAGGGTTTGACAACAGATCAAGAACGAAGCCCAACTTAGATGTCCCGGTGCTCAGGACTTGAAGGATGGAAGGATTAAGGCATCATCTTCATGTATTTACACTATTTAAGTTAATAACATATAACTTTCTAATTTATGGGTCCTTAACACACGATGTGGTTTCCGCTTTTTTCTGAGTTGTACGGCTAAGTGAAAGTGAGGAGGTGGAGCATGGGAAGCTCAAATTGATAATAAGCAATAAGAAATCTTCATTTGTTACCAAGATCAGGACATATGGGCTGATGCTTAGTAGTGGTGTTAGGGTTAATTTGATTATTTGTTGTTATTCGTCAGATATAACGTGAAACATTATTTCATTTCATGCACTATTTAGACAAGGTATTTGATATTCATTTGATAATGAAATCGGTTCTATTCCTGCTTATCATAATGGTGTTTGTATGTTTAAAGCTTTACCTTGTAATAATGTGTATGAAACTGTGACTTATGTTGATAACCTAGGCAATAGTGTGTTTCTTATTGATTAATCCAATGGTGTGGACAAAGCATGCTTGTGTCATTGTCATCTTAGGCACATAAATAAGAAACACATCACCCAACTCCAAAAGGATGGATTTCTGGAGTCATTTGATCTTAGGATAGATGATGAATGTGAATCTTGTCTCTTGGGCTAGATGAAAAAATCACCTTTCACTTGAACATGTGAAAGAGGAGAAGGATTGTTGGACCTAATCCATACAGTTTGTGTGGCCCACTCAGATCCCCACAAGAGATTCCAATCGATACTACGTGACATTTACAGATGATTATAGCAGATATGGTTGTATCTACTTAATCAAACATAAATCGGAAACCTTTGAAAAGTTCTAAGAGTTTAAGCACGAGGTCGAAAATCAATTTGGTGGGAAGATAAAGATGCTCAGATCTAAGATAGGTGGTGAGTATGTTAATATTGAGTTATATGACCATCTTAAAGAATATGGAATTATTTCACAATTAAATCCTCCCATAGCACCACAACTTAATGGTGTGGCTAAGGGAGGAGGGAGTCGTGCCCATTGAACCCACTGAACCCACTGAACCCACTGCCACATCAACATTTTTCTCTTTGATTTTTCTTTATCTTTCCGAACCCACAACACACGGAAATCCTATCTTTATCAACCCACTCCCTCTTCGGTGGGTTGTTTAATTGGTTTCACGAACTCACTTCATCCTCTCTCTCTACTTTCTCTATCTCATTTTCTCTTGTACCATATGTTTTAAGACTTGTACCTTAGTTGTTTAGTATTTTTTTTAATTGAGTGGGTTGAGTGGGTTGAAAAAGATAGGATTTCCGTGTGTTGTGGGTTCGGAAAGATGAAGAAAAATCAAAGAGAAAAGCCGATGTGGCAGTGGGTTCAGTGGGTTCAGTGGGAACGACTCCCTCCTCCCTAAGAGGCGTAATCGAACCTTTACTAGATATGGTTCGTTCCATGATGAGCCAAGCTTCTCTTTCGATTCATTTCTAGTGTATGCCTTAGAAACATCTGCCTATATCTTGAATCCTGTTCCAACAAATAAGGTTTCCAAAACACCACATGAGAATGTGGAGAGGGAAAGCTCCCTCTCTCGCACATATCAATGTCTGGGGTTATGAAGCACTCGCAAAACAGGAGACGCATGACAAACTTGAACCCATAGCCAAGTAGTTGTAATTATTTAATAGTTAGACAAGAAGGTATTCCAGAACCTTCCAACCCCTTGAGCAAAGTTAAGGATGGTTTTTAGGGTTTTTGGAAGATTCCTTATGGATAATTAGGAAACTAGATAATAATCTGGATTTGAAATAATATTGTTTTATTTCAAATTATGGTTTCTAGGGTTTTCCTAACAGCTATAAATAAGGCCCTTTGGCATCATATTTTGAGCCACTTAATATCTTAAGAGAATAGTCGAAAATCATCTTCTCTCCCCTCTCCTCAACTCTTCTTGCTATTAGGGTTTTGGGTACAAGCCATTAGGGGCATTCATTCCTTTAGTGATAGTTTTCCAAGATTTTGAACAAAGACTCATCTTGTTATTTGCAATAGTAATTAAAATGGTATGTAACTCTAATTGACCTCTCTCCTAGGGTTTCTTCATATTCTTAGTTATTTGCTATCAATAAAGAAAATATAGATCATTTCTAGGTTGCATGTGAACTTAAGGTTTAAAGTGTTTTTTTTCCCACCACATGTAAAATTTTTATAACCTAGAAAACCCATCAGTTTTCGGCACTAGTACTGGTACTGATGGTACCAAATCCCGAATTTCGTAAATTTGGAGTACCGAGTATTGTCCCATATTTTTAAATTCGGTATGGTTCGGTACCAATTCCGGTACGATATCGATACCAGAACAAAATTTGGTATAAATTGTTCATCCCTAACAATGGTCACTTGGATTTTTTTTTATCTTACTAAATGATATTAAATGTGATGGGCAAAGTAGATTAATGTGACTAAAGGTTAAACAATAGTCACACTTATAATTAGTTGATGTGTCTATAGAAAACTTATTGATATGGTTTAAATGATTAAAGATGTCTAAGTTACATTCATTAGCCATTTTGAAAAGTTTTGGTGTGTCTGAACGATAATAAATGCCATGGTTATCAATAGTTCATGTCGCCAAATAAATAAAAATAGCAATGACGAAAATAAATTTTTTGACAACAACGAAAAAATAAAAAATAAAATAAAACCAGGGTAGTAATTTCATGTGAGTATAGGTAATATAATAATCATATTTAAGAAAAGAACATTATATGACTATACAAGGTTTTAAATGGCGTGAGGTGTGGCGTGGCAGCAAGGCCAAGCCTCAAGCTTAACGAGCCATGGCGAGCCACGACGTTTTTCAAGGCGTGATGTAAAGGCGGCGATTTTGTATTAATTTAAAATTATATTACCACATAAATATAAATTTATATTAAATATAACTACTTATTAGAAGTGTTAGATCAATAACTAATAACAAAAAGTTAACAAAAACCACAATACTTGTATCTCCGATTTGAAAAGACATAACGAAGAGAAAAAATCTGTGTCTCAAACGAAAAAACACGCGCCATAACGCGCCATGGCGCGCCATATCACGCCTTGCCACGCGTTACGCCTATCAGCAACGTTATGAAGCTTTTCGTAACGGCGAAGCCACGCCTCATGCCATGACGCGCGCCATAACGCACGCCATGGCGCGCCTTTTAGAACACTGTGACTATACAATAATTACAACTACAATTTACATTTAATGTATGTGTCCAATATATAAAGAATAGTCACACTCAACAATCGGTCAGATTAACAACATACGTGTGTTTGTAAGACAATTACTGTCATTGTTTAATTGATTTTCAATGTCAAAATGATATATAATAATCACACTTAAAAATATATGTATATCTGAATGGTGGCAATAGTCATTCTTAAAAGTATTCCTGTAGCAATAATTTAAAGGATAAAATATTTAAAAAAAAAAAAAAAAAGAAATCACATGTCTATAAAACACTTTCGATCATGGTTTTCTTAAATTTACGTGTCTAAAATCACATAAAATAATCATTTGTGTGACTAAATAATAGCAAATGACATAGTGAAAAAATATTTATGCGGTCGTTGAATAACAATAGTTACTTTAAAAAAATGCGAGTGTGTCAAGGAGTTATTCTACACTAAAAAGCGGAAGATATTTCTGGCAATCTTTTATTCTACACTATGGAGAATCTGGATAGCAAGGAATGAAAACGTCTTCAAAAGGAACCGGCTACCACCCGAAAAAGTTATTGAATATGTCAAATCAGTAACCTTTCTTTGGGTAAAGAACAGGGGAACCAAGATGAATTTAATCTGGACAAATTGGTCTCAATGCCCTTTTTTCTTATAGTTGTTCGTCTTTTTTATTCTCTGTCTGTTTCCTTGTATTGCCACTGATCTGTGGTTGCAACTTTGTATTCCATGTTTTCTTTTTCTTTTATATATAAATTTATTTGCCGGTTCCAAAAAAAAAAAAGTCAAGGAGTTTATAGCCACATTTATTAGACAAAATGTTTGATTACAACAACATTTTGATCATGGTTTTCTTAAATCGATGTGACTAAATACTCAATAAACACTAATTTTTGTGATTAAATAGTAACAAATGCCACACTAACAATAAATCCATGTGGCCTTTCAATAAATAATAGTAACTAGCAAAAAACGATTGTGTGTCTAGAAAGTGTTTATGGTTACATTTAATGGACATGATGCTTGATTACGCCAAAAATAACGATACCCAATAGCTACACTTTTATGCCACGGTCACAGTTTTTTATATGATACATCCATTAAATTTTACAGTCATTTCACTTTACCGAGGGACCAAAAACGCAACGAAACTACGTCAAAAGGACCACCAATCAAAAAAAGTCGTGCTTTGGACTAAAACCTTAAAAAAATGCATACCATAGGGACTATTTTTGCAATTTTGTAAAAAAAAAGGTATGGCTTTAGACATATGATCTTCTTGCACTACAAGCAATATACCCTTTACCGGCGACACTATTACCGGCGACAAGGAGCTTTAGCGGCGACTCTAGATATTGTCGCCGCTAAAGCCCTTTGTCGCCGGTAATAGTGTCGCCGGTAAAGGGTTGGCACCCGGATCCGTGCTTTCCCCCTCTGTTACATCTGAGTCGTTCGATGAGATATCTAATCTAACAGGTGGGGTGTCTTATCCTATCTAACCTAATATCGGCGACATATTTTTCGCCGCTAAAGAGTTAAAAAAGTCGCCGCTAATAGTTAACAAAAAACACACGGTATCCTTCCCTCCAGTTTGTCGCCGCTATTGCTAAAAGTCACCGGTAAAGCTCTACCTGTCGCCGCTATTGCCTCTCGCAGATAAAAAAAACGCACAAGGAACCCTCATTTCTCCATTTGCTTTCTGTTTGTTGCACTTCTTTCCTTCGCCATTTCCAGCTTCTTCCGATTTTCACTTCTATTTTCTTGTTCCAAGCAAATTTCTTCCCACATTGTGTCCTATTAAGAATCTAGGTGTGGTTAAAGCTTTTGGGACCAATTTCTAACTCCATTTCTTCAACAAAGTTAAGTTGATTTTGTAATTTCCTTTTCAATTTGTATGTTAATTTCGATTTTTACCTTCATCTAGTGATTGAATGGTAATAAATTGTTCATATATTTGTTTTTGGTGGTGTTGTTTCGGATTAGAAGCAAATTTCTCCCCACATTGTTCCAAGTAAATTTCTATAGGTGTGGTTAAAGCTTTTGGGACCAATTTCTAACTCCATTTCTTGAAGAAAGGTAAGTTCATTTGCTAATTTCACTTTTAATTTGAATATATGTGAATTTATTGTATATATGCCAATGTATGTGTATTTGATGTATATGTGGTATATGAGTATTTGGTAAAAATGATATGTATTTGTTATAAGTAGGATGTTATTGTGTGTATATGAATGTATGTATGTTTGCTGTAAATGTGGTATATGATTGTGAAACTTTTGTATTTGGTATAAATAGGATGTTATTATCTATATGTGAAATTATGTATATTTGGTTTAAGTAGGATGTTATTTTGTATGTATATGTATGTATATGTATTTGGTGTATATGTGGTATATATATGTAAAAGTATGTGAATTTCATCCTCTTATGTATTATGTGAAAGTATGTGGTTTTGGTATAAGTAGGATGCTATAATTGAAAAAAAATATTGTTATAATTTGAAAAAAAAAAAAACAAAAAAAAATTACAAAATTGTTTAAAAAATTATATACAAAAACTAGAAAGTTTCTAGTTTTTACCCAACCTAACTCCAAATTAATTAACCAATAAGTTATATATTTAACTTATAATCTTCAAATTAATTTATAAGGTTATATTTCTATAACCAATAATAATCGGTTACCATAAATATAGGTTAAAGGATGCTATAATTGAAAAAAAAATTGTTATAATTGGAAAAAAACACAAAAAAAATTATAAAATTGTTTCTTATATATATTTTAATCTAGACGGTAAAAAAGAACAACACAACAACATAATATGGATGTAAAAGTATGTGAATTTCATGTTCTTATGTATTATGTAAAATTATGTGGTTTTCATATAAGTAGGATGCTATAATTGAAAAGAAAATAAAAATTAATTATTGTTATAATTGAAAAAAAAACACAATATATATATATATATATATATATATATATATATATATATATATATAATTGTTTAAAAACTTATTTGTAATATGTGTTTGTAATATGAACTTTATTTGGATTTCTAGTTTAAATAGAAATGTTTATTCCTATCTAAATATTTATTTCTATGTAATGTGTATCTGTAATAAAAATTGTATTTGTATATCTTATAATTTTTCAGGAAATGATGAGAGTGTGGCTTTTGTTTATGTTTACCATGGTTGCTGTGATGGGTCGTGGACATGGGGGAGACAGAGCTGAGGACCCACCATTCCCAGGTGGTAGAGGTCCTGGCCAGCATGAGCAGGACGGTAAGTCTTATCATGAATTTTTATTTACTATTTTTGTTCAATTATCATAAATTAAATATCGTTTCTAATAAATTTTAATTACATTTATAGTTGAGGAAAGTGCCCGAAGGAAAGTTCGAGGAAAAGCTAAAAATATAAAGCTTGAAAAAGCAATCTTACAGAACCAGAGGAAACCAATTGGCATGCAATATGATAGAGATATCACATTTAATCCCATAGGAGAGCCGGGAGACATGTTTTCCCGAGAAGTTGGAAAAACAATGTGGCAGATGGTCCCTTTTGACAAATGGAGTTGGAAAAGAGTTTCCCCTGATATAAAGGACACTGTATTACAACATTTAGTGGTAATTATTTATTTAAATATATTTTATAGGGTTAACTATAATTGTTTTTTACTTGGTTAACTTTTTTTTTGTAGACAAAGTTTGATCTCAATCAAATGTACCAGGATGCACAAGCTAATCTATTGACAGAGAGTTTTCAAGCAGCCTTGTTAAAAGGTTATCGAGAGCGTAAAGTCGACGCAAAAGAATATTTCAAGATGGTTGGAGGGTATGTAGATATCCCGAGAGCGTTGGTCAATCCTCCGGATGGTATGCTTGTTGATAACTGGGCGAAGGCAGTTGAGTATTTTCAAAATGACGAACACATAATTGCTTCAGAAAGGAACAAAAAAATCCGTGAAAAGCAAACAAATGTGAATCGTGGGGGTTCGAGCTCGTATAGCAGTACTTGCTATAAGAAAGTACCGTACGATACATGTAATTATTTATTTAAAATATAATCTAATTCTTAAAGTTAAACAGAACCTTAAGAGAGTGGAAACATTTCGCAAAGTTCATACCGATAAGAATGGTGTATTTCTTACTGCTGAATCGGAACAACAATATGTAAGTATTTAATTATAATTTTATCATATATTTAAATGTTTATTTATACTTAATTATTACTCACTTTTGGGAGTTATAGAATCGGTTAGTTGAAGAGTTGTTAGAACAAACTCAAGGTGAAAGTGAGTTAACACCCGCTCAAGAAAGAGCTACGTTCGAGAAAGTATTAGGAGAGCGATGTGGCCCCATTAGAGGCATTTGCCGCAAACCTTTTGGTCTCCCGACAATTCCACAGCCTTCGCGACCATCACAACCACCATCACAACCATCACAGGTAAAATAACAATCTACTTTAGCATCGTAAAATGAATGTTGATTTGGTAGTTTTGGTTTTGTGGTGATTATTTGCTAAAAAGTTTGGTGATTTGGTTTTTGTCCCAAGTGCAAGAAATAGCAATGTACTTTGCTTTTTCTATCTTAGTTTAAAAATATCAATCTACTTTAGCATCGTAAAATGCATGTTGAATTGGTAGTTTTGATTTTGTGGTGATTATTTGCTAAAAAGTTTGGTAATTGAGTTTTTGTCCCAAGTGCAAGAAACAACATTGTACTTTGGTTTTCTATCTTTGTTTAAAAATAGCAATCTACTTTAGCATCGTAAAATGCATGTTGATTTGGTAGTTTTGGTTTTGTGGTGATTATTTGCTAAAAAGTTTGGTAATTTGGTTTTTGTCCCAAGTGCAAGAAATAGCAATGTACTTTGGTTTTCTATCTTAGTTTAAAAATAGCAATGTATTTTGATAGTTTTTATTTATGTTTGACGATCTAACTTATAAGTTTATATATATTGTTATTAATTATGTAGTTGGAAAATCTTCGTGCAATGCTCGCCGAGCCGGCATGTAGGGATGAGCTTTATTCGTTTTTTCAATCCTAAAATAATCAAGGAAACGATGGGAACGACGATGATGGTATGTAAGGATGGGTTTTACTTGCATATGTTGTCATGTTTTGCTACTTGGTAGATTGTAAAATTTTTGTTGTTTTGCTACTCGGATATTATGACTTTTGATATTTAATTGTATTTGGATGTTTGTTTGTAATTTGCATTGACACTATTATGTTTGATATTTAATGTGATGTTTGTTTTGTAATTAGCGTCGACACTATTGGTTTTGATATTTAATCGAATATTGTTATTACCGGCGACATTATCACTGGCAACCAAAAACATTAATTAAAAAAAGTTAAAAAATTGAAAAAAAAATTACCGGCGACACTTTTACCGGCGACAGAAGTTATTACCGGCGACACTTTTACCGACGACAGAAGTCATTACCGGCGACTAGCTTATTAGCGGCAACAATACTCATTAGCGGCGACTTTTATCATTAGCGGCGACAAACTGATCAAGCGACGAATCAATAGCGGCGACGCGTCGCCGCTATTAATATTACCGGTGACTTTTGGGACTTTTACCGGTGACTTTTGTCGCCGGTAATGACCTTTTTCCTTGTAGTGTTGGTATCCAAACACAGAAAAATCACTCCATCATAACTTAATTGTCATCTTTATTCCACCGTCCAACTACATTAAGCACAACTTCAACACCACCCTTATTCATTAATTCTAGCCAACACCATATTATCTTTATTGCCAAACCATCCTCAGATTCAAAAAAATCATTTGTTGGTCAATTTATTTAATTGAAAAAAAAAAAAAAAAAAAAAAAAAAAAAAAAAAAAAAAACGAATAAGAAGCGACGCATAAATCAAGAGGAAAGCAAACACGTGTAATTGATCAGAAAAAGCCCATGTTTCATTATCTACATCCCAAAGGTCACCACCATCTCCATTACAGGTAACCTTAATCACCGATACCATTAACCTCCAACCTTATTACCTTAAGATTTGTTACCTGCAACATAGATAAAAACCCACTTCTCATTCCCTTGTTCATCACCATCTCCCCCTAATAATCCGCGTCATAGATAAGTGATTTTGTGACATTTGATAAAAACCCGAATGACCATTTTTGTAATTTTGTGTTTTCTTCTCACACCGGCAATTAATAATTACCATGTGCAGTATCCATACTTGCTTTTTATATTGCATAAACATTTCATGATCCTACATCTAATATCATTTTAAACTACATTTGCCATTAAAGCAACTAATTAGTTTATTCACTACTGCTATGTATAATATTTTTCAAAAACAAATTGATTTGGGCTAAATTTCTTTTCTAGCAATTTAAAATATGATATAAGCTTAAGCTAAGAAAGAATAACAACTTACAGTTGTTTTAATCAATTTTTTAAAAATGTATAGTACAATATATATTTTTTTAATATTAGTCACTTTATTGCTAATCACTTTAATAATGATATAAATAAAGAAAAGTTACAATTATTTGTACCATATCGACAAACAATCTTTCTTCTTTATTCTCCAATTAATCATAATTGATAATTAGTAATCTTCCTTCTTGGGTCATCCTAATCTCTTTTCAGTACCCTCATGATAATACCAAACAAACAATCTTTTTTTCTTTTGCGCAATTGATAATTGTCGGTTCATTCATACTTCTTTTTTCTTTTGCATAAACGTTTCTTGTTTGTGAATCTAATATCATTTGGAACTACTTTTTCTATACAACCCATCAAAAAAGAAGGAAAAATCTAGAATGGAGGTTGCTAATAACTTGATTGGAAAAGCCGTGGATTTGCTGTTCGGAGTAGTTAAACAGGAGATTGACTACGTCCGGAATTGTACTGAAAATATTGATAAGCTGAAGAATGAAACTCAAAAGCTGAATGATATGAAGGGCATGGTTCAACAACGAATCAATGTAGCTAAAGATAAAGGAGATCGTCTCTTAGATGGTGTGCAGAATTGGATCGAAAAGGCCGAAGCTGAAGTATTTAAGTCCGGGGAGTTTCTTGAAGGAGAAGCTATTGCCAAGAAGACATGCTTCAACTCACGACTATGTGTCAATTTGGGCACCCTTCGTCATTACAGTAAGATGGCAACATCAAAGACAAGTACTATTCTACAGATCCACGAAGATGGCAAAACATATGAGAGTTGTGTCTCCATTGCTGCTCCCACTCCAAGTATCCTAGACCTATACGAACGCAAGAATCTTGATGATATCGATACACACAAGTTTACTTTGGGTGAAATCATTAAAGCTCTCTCAGATGAAAGCATACAAATCGTTGGAATCTTCGGCTCAGGAGGCGTAGGAAAAACAACATTAGCGAAGGAAGTTGTTGCAGAAGTGAAGAATCTATTTGCAGATATTGTGTTTATAACCGTCTCAAAAACTGTAGACGCTACAAAGATTCAAGAAAAGGTGAATATAGCAGCAAAGCGAATAATCAATGGGGACAAGGTTCTAATCGTTTTAGATGACATATGGGAGGAGCTATTACTCTCTGATGTGGGCATCCCGTGTGGGAATAACCACATGAACTGCAAGATTTTGTTAACATCAAGAAGCAGAAATGTATGTGAAGCAATGAATGTGCAACGTAATATCTGTGTAAACACTTTGACTGAAGACGAATCGTGGATACTTTTTAAACGTGTGGTTGGTGAAAAAATAGAGACAGACACTAGCTTGAAAAAAATCGCAAAAGCTGTCGTTCAAGAATGTGGTGGATTGCCACTCATCATTCAAGCTGTGGGAAGAGCCTTGAGAAGCAAATCCAGTCCTATATGGGAGGCGACACTGGATAGGCTACAAAAACATGCTCCTCTAGATATCGCTCCTGAGATAAGGAAGGCGTTTACTCATTTGAAGCTGAGTTATGAGTATCTTGAAAGTGAAGAAGCTAAATCGTGTTTCTTACTAAGTAGTTTGTATAGAGAAGATGGATCCATTCCGATTACAGATTTGGTAAGCTATGGGGTGGGTCTAGGGATATTTAGTAATCTCGATAGTATTCAAGATGCAAGAAATAGAGTTCAAATTGCAGTTGACACTCTCAAATCATCTTTCTTGTTATTGCCAACGGAGTACAAAGATCTTGTTGAAATGCATGACGTTGTTCGTGATGTGGCATTGTTAATAGCTTCTAAAGGTAAAGACAATTTTTTGGTGAATTCTGGAAAACGTTTGAGAGAATGGAAGCCAACAAAGAATACTTCTGAAAGCTACACGAAGATCTCTCTCATGTATAATAAAATTTCTGAGCTTCCTGATCAAGACCTTCAATTCCCTTTTCTTGATACCTTCATTATACGAGGAAATGAAGTTTCATTTGTCCCTGATGAATTCTTTCGAGGAATGAAAGAAGTTAAAGTTCTAGATTTGTCTTATAACAATCTCTCCTTCCTCCCACAATCAATGAAACTGCTCAAAAAACTCCGCATGCTTGATCTAACTGCGAACGATGGCATCAATGAAATTTCTTTACTTGGGGAGTTAAAAGACCTTGAGATTCTAATGCTTGGATTTACTCGAATTGAACAGATTCCTGAAGAGATTGGTCAATTGACCAGTTTAAGGATGCTGAATCTTGAGTGGTGTGACTCTCTATCATGTATAACACCTGGTGTCATATCAAGGCTCACTTGTTTGGAAGAGTTGTACATTTTGCACTGTCGTGGAGATATTGCTGAACTTAGTCTTGTGGAACTAAGTAAGTTGAAGTCGTTTAGAACTCTACATTTATTTGTGTATAATCCTGGTTTTTTCTCCAAAGGTACTGCCGAATTGGAAACATTATCGGGGTTTTATATTCAAATTGGTGACAGATCAGATTATGTTTTTTCAATACAGAAATCTCATATACGACGCCTACTGTATATTGCTCGTGTTGGGAACGTATTTACTGATTCAGTGAAGAAACTGATTCAGGTAAGTGAGTCTATTGTGTTGGAGTCGATAGAAGATATGGATAGCATTCTACCAGACATGTATGAAGAGAATTTTAATGATTTAAAGTCTATCACTTTGCGTGGTTGTCACAATGTTTCATGCTTGGTGAAGACTATGGAACAAGATACAATGCAAATCTTTGGTGAAAGTGAAACAAAGGAGAAGTTTTTCGCCCAAATGGAAGAAATCATCTTGGTAGATCTGCAATGCTTGGAGCTTCTATGGGATTGCCCACATCAATATATAAGCTTTGGTAATCTACAAATAATCAAAATTAAAGGCTGCCCCTCCTTGGTAAGTCTAATTCCAGTAGCTGTAGCACAAGGGCTTGTGAATCTGAGTGAGATAGAGATTCAAGATTGTGATAATCTTGTAGTAGTGATTTCGGCCAGTGATGAACATAAAAATGATGGTGAAATTGAGCAAATAGAAGGCACTGAAATTGATGTAGAGATCGTGTTCTCTTGCCTTACCAGTATTAGCTTGAGTGGTTTATCTGGACTTGAGAGCTTCTACTCTGGTCATTCTACCATCAAATATCCTTCTTTGAAGTTTATAAAGGTGGAAGGTTGTGTAAGCATGACTAGATGGGGTCATGGAGTCCATGTTATACCTAACATCAAATTTCATGATCAAGGAAGAGATTGTTCCATCAATGATATCATCGCAAATGAGGTATGTAAAAGGTAGATCCACACATATATACCATTATATTATTGTTTTGTTATGTGGTCTAACGTGTTAATAACTTTTGTAGGCCAGTGGAGAAATAGAATTTGGAAGTCTGAAATGATGATTAAAAAAGTACATCCCTAATGAAACACATGGTACTAGTGAATGGATTTTATAGTATGTTTTTTTTTTCGAATGATATGTTTAATATTGTATCGTGTGTATATATATATATATATATATATATATATATATATATATATATATATATATATATATATATATATATATATGAAACAACTCAATACCAACTAGGCAAATACTGATATTGCTATAATAGTACATATATTTTGGTGCAATATCTTAATGTTTTGAGCTATATTTTAAATTCAAAATAAATGATATTGATATGCTTTGATTTGATAATCTACAAATAAATTTATAGCTGATAAGATAAAAAGCTAAGTGAAGCAGATAAGGACCAAAGTGAAGATATAGACAAAAGTAGAAGTATGTGATGCGTCCAAGCACATATACACGACTCGTAGAGGCTTAAGACTTCGACCAATAAGTGGACACTTACCACAAAGTGATGCGTCCAAGACAATTAGGTGTCACGTTTGCTATCGGTTTAGAAAATCGATATAAGGCATGATCTCTAAGCCTAAAAGTGGTGCAATTTGCGGCAATCTTAGCACACAAGTTGAAAGATTAATTTTGAAAACCATAAACCATTTGAAGTTGGAAATCAACATTGGAACATTATTTTGAAGATCAAAGAGTGGAGTTCTTTAGGAATCGTTTGGTTTGCTTTATTATATGAATTCTTTCTGTTTTCTAGTTATAATTATGGGTTGATCGCCTTTTACTTTCGCTCAGATGTAGAGGAACCACTTTGATTATGCTTTGATTATAGGATTTGGATTTATTAGTTGTTTAATTGATTGTGCTTGATTTCTCATAGATCCTTATGTACTGAAGATTCGATTTTTCATTACATATTTATGTGGTTTATATAGATTAGAGAACCAATCCGACTATATTAAGTTGAATCACAACATGTTTTACGACCGTCAAAGTTGTTATGATTAGTAATGGACATAATCCTAAGGGTTAATAAATAAAAACTTTAATGTGCAAGATTACATGTAATAACTATTAAAACATTGTCGTAGGCATCCTAAACAAATAAAATATCACTCCTCGAATGCACTATAGGATATCATTGGGAAGCAGCGCTCGAATCATAAAACATGAGTTTGCATAAGGCACAAACTAATCATAAAACATAAAATATAAAAAGAGGGATTTTGTTTGTAATGAAATCAAAAAATTGCATTGAAATAAACATAAGAAATTCAATAATAAAAAACAAATTTAATTCTATTGCGACTTTCCTAATCATGCAATTATCACAGAGTAAGTTCTTTTTTACCTAGTTAATTAAAAAAAACAATCTCTTTAGTCAATCCTAACGTTTTACTAACTTAATTAAACATGCTCTTAATCTATATATATATATATATATATATATATATATATATATATATATATATATATATATATATATATACATATATATATATAATATGATGTGTGTAAAATTTCAATAATATTCAATACTTCTCACAAGTTCGGAAGCGTAAAAGTATAAACTTTTAGTTTATAATAGAGTCAAATCCCAAAACGAAACGATTATGTGACTTGTTACTTATTACCAATTGATTAGAAAAATTATTGATTTCATTAACTGGATAACTAGATTTATTTAATCATAAATTAAGTAATCAGCCTAAAAAGAACTAAAATCAAACATTCATTAAGATCAAAACTGAAATATCTAGAAGCAAGATTTTGTTGACATATGGGAGGAACTATTACTCTTTGATGTGGGCATTCCGTGAGTGAATAACCACATGAACTGCAAGATCTTGTTGACATCAAGAAGCAAAAATGTATGTAAAGCAATGAATGTGCAACGTAATATCTGTGTAAACACTTTGACTGTTGACGAATCATGGATCCTTTTTAAACGCATGGTTGGTGAAAAATAGAGACAAACACTAGTTTGAAAAAAATGCAAAAGTTGTCGTTCAAGAATGTGGTGGATTGCCACTCATCATTCAAGTTGTGGGAAGAGCCTTGAGAAGCAAATCCAATCCTATATGGGAGGTGACATTGGATCGGCTAAAAAAACATGCCCCTCTAGATATCGCTCCTGAAATAAGGAAAGCATTTACTCATTTGAAGCTGAGTTATGAGTATCTTGAAAGTGAAGAAGCTAAATTGTGCTTCTTACTAAGTAGTTTGTTTAGAGAAAATGGAACCATTCCAATTACAGATTTTGTAAGCTATGAGGTGGGTCTAGGAATATTTAATAATCTCGATAGCATTCAGGATGCAAGAAATAGTTGACACTCTCTGTCATAACTAGCAAATTAACTAGGAAATTGTATACTTTTGTAAACATTAACAAGGGCATCAATTGTGACCATAACTTAAAAATGTGTATGATGTTTATTCAATAACAATAAACTTCCATCAAAATCCAATTGTAAATCCCAAAACTTTATACAAAATACTTCAATTAGTCAACAAAAGATTGGAAACCATAAGAATCTCGGTTTAAGTCCATTACGAACTAGGATTTCCTTATTGGGCCTAATGGACCAATAAGCTTCCAATTTTACTATTTTGGGCTTAGGACCTTAAATGGGTTCAAGTTGGACCCATATTCATCACCTTAACATTTTGGGACATGATGGGTCTAAAATGAATTAGTTACCCTTAATGGGCCTTGTTGGGCCATAACTAATCTAATTAACCCTAAAGGACCATAAAACCCATTCTTTTATGCTATTTGGGCCATGAACTATCGTGAAGGCCCAATAGGCCAAAAAAAATTATGATTAGGTTCCAAAAATCCCATCTAGACTTTTAATGGACTCAAACTATCCCATTCCTATTTTCTTGGCCCAAAGTCTCGGCGCAACATCATTTAACAAAAAAAAAAGATTAGGAGAGGATTATGGAGGGATGGACAACTCACAATTAACCATCAAACATCAAGAAAATTCTCATGCATCAAGGAGAACCATTGCCCTCCATGCAAAAAATCTTTCTCCCTCTCTTTTTCTTTCTCTCGGCCAAAAGCAATTACACACACACACACCTCCAAAAAAAATCTCCAAGCACTCTCTAATCTCTCAAGAACACTCTCTCCTTTTCATCAAAAATTCTAAGACTTATGTGTATGGCATAAGAGATTTTCATCTAGATCATCAAAACTTGGTAAGTCATTACATCTCCTAAATGGATAAACTCCATTCCTATGATAAGATCATTCCTGCTAAGCATTTTATTTCTTGATCCATACTCTAGAAGATCTTAGAACTCAAGATCAACCCAAGGAAAGCTTGTTAGGGCCAAAGATCACATCACCTTCTTCCATTCTTCTTCAAAACCGAAACATCAAACCCCAAGGTGAGTTTGTGACATCCCTATTTTTCATGGCTAGAAAAGACCGAACCTTGAAGCAAGCCCTCTGTAGTGCACCCGTACTATCCTTACCAGAGGGAACTGAAGACTTTGTATTGTACTGCGATGCTTAAAATTAGGGTTTAGGTTGTGTACTTATGCAGCGTGGTAAGGTGATAGCTTATGCATCCAGACAACTAAAGACGCCTGAACAGAATTACACCACACATGATCTCGAGCTAGAACTACCTGTATGCTACAAAGTGCACCATTTTCACTAACCACAAAAGCCTCCGGCACATTCTGAACCAGAAAGAGTTGAACATGAGGCAGCGGAGATGGGTCAAACTGCTAAACGATTATGAGTGCGAAATCAAGTACCACCCGAGTAAGGCTAACGTGGTAGTTGTTAGTTTTTGAGCATTCTATCACTCCTAAGTGTACATGCAACCCTAAATACCTTGGATCTATGTTTTCTCTATTATACATGCAAATAAGAACATCCAAGGTATTATCCTAATCATACAAAACAATGAGTGTAACAAGATAGAATACATACCTCTTTGATGTAGAAAGTCTTCATGAAGCTTGAGTGCCTAGCCCCAATAGTGTGGAAGCCTCAAATGGAATCACAATCATCAAAACACTTAGAATAACTTAAGAGAGTTCTACACTTCATGAAATCGGCTAGCCCTTTTCTTCACTTTCTAATGTGATTCTAGTGGCCGATTTTTGTCAAGAATAAGCTCTTTATATAGTGTTACAATTAGGGTAAATCCTTAATTGTCATGGCTTTCCATTTCCTTGGATCCATGGGTTCAAATACACCATGGAGCATCCATGGACCATCCTATGGGTTTTAGCCCAACTTGATTATCCATGGAGCATTAGCCCACTATATAAGTATGGATGATTTACACAATCAACCCATATATTTAATTAGTCTTCTTTTGATCACTTAATTAATCCTAGATTAACTCTTGATCAATACTAATTAAATAATCTTATTATTCTTATTAATATACTAGAACTTATAATATATTAATAACCATAAGTGTCTTATTTCTCTCATTAGAGTCTATCCAAGTGCATGATGGTATGCAACCCAAATGGACCATGTCGGGTCGGGTCAAGTCTTACCAATTATAGTTATGGACTTAGACATTAATCCAACAGTCTCCCACTTGGATAAGTCTAAAACTATTATTGCGTATGACTTCAGGAACCAACTAGCAATCGTAGCTCTCAAAAGCTTTTGTCGAACTCTGACCTTGTAGATGAACTCTGACCTTGTCAATGACTTGTCCATTAGATAAGGGATCATATAATCCTCTGTTCTCATGATATCAGCCGGACAATTACATGGAACAACGTCGTACTTATTGTCCAGCAGTTTGTTTCCCGATTTTCGATTTGTTTGACAAAGAACTTAATCGAACACATCAATTCAGTTCTGACCGGCCGGTACATAGGTCACAACAAAATCATCGAGGGGTCCAGATATCGCTTCTATTTCTAGAAGGAACAGATAAACTTCGACTCATATACTTGTTCTACTACTTGTTGAATTGTACACAAAGGCACGTTTTATAACATCAAGTTACTGATGCGTTTACGTGCAATCAATGCACAACCAACTCATAGGTAACAACTCATATCTCTAGGTTTGAAAATTTATATGATATTACCGTCTCACGATCACTCGAGATAAATTCCATGAAGTGATACAAGTGAGCGTGGGTTTATTCCAATACTCATAATTTATGAGCACTCATGAATGTTGTAGCAACCATTGCCATGACTAAACCCATTTAGCCATCTACAAACCCGATTCATGACAGTCTTGATTCATACCTACTTCCAACATATGAACGATGTGGAGTGTTTAAATAACTTAGTCGTTCAGAAAGAATAACCTAGCTATTTTGGAAGTCAAAACATGCAAAGTGAAACACAATAATAATCGAATCCAATATGGTCTCAGAACCCTTTTGAATATAAATAAAACCACCTTTTATTTATCACCATATTGATTACACATTATTCAATGTTTCAAATAATCAACTTAAGACTTGAATAAAAAAACAACAGTCATCCCATGCTCCTAGCATGTACACTTTGTTTTCTAAACAATAGTTATGCCATACCCCAAGTATGCCCACTATGTTTGTCTATGATCCTTACATTGTGATGTAGATCAATTGAATATGATTCCAATGATACTCATTTCACAATCTCAAATCCTTATTGTAAATGTGAGAATCCCCGATTCCTATCATTTACCATATAACTGTTAGATTTTAAACTTTTATGCAATGTTCCTCTTGTAATGATTATTCACAAAGTCACCAAAACCTTGTCACCAGTCATTACAGAGTATTCCAAAGAAGGTCAAATTCTATGGAACGGAAGTCTCATATTCAAAGTACATTGCTTTGAACATCCTTCTTGCATTAAGGTTTTCTAATCTTACATAGATTGAATAACTTCCACCTATGGAGACATTTCCATAGTCCCATTTTGACTATCACTTCCGAACAAGAGTTGCCTCCTTACAGATTATGTCAATATGGTCCTTCCAGAATTATCACTATACTTCCAATTGTCCTTGAAAAACCAATCTTTGGTAAACCTTAGATTGTCCTTGACAATTGTTTAATCACTTTAGTCATATCCAGTTCTAGACTTTTCCCTTCTCAATGCCTTAAGCATTTGGAAAATTTAGAAAGGATGAATATTATAGCACATGCAATCGATCCTATATCCGAAGCATATGGGACACGATTCATGATGTTTGACATAAAGACATGATACTAGACAGGTCTTTTGCTACAATATTTTTTATTTGCCATGTTTTCAAAATTTAACTATGAAGAGGGATGCCGTAATCATAATCGAATTTTGAAAACGCAATATATATAGAATTTCTTCAAGTTGAACCATTCAGACATAAAATTCTTATATATGTCCTTGACTAAAGATGATTAAAATCTCAATCTAAGCTTTAGAATTGAAATGAAGTATAATTTCCTCTCCCTTAATTATAGCAAAACAACTTTTCAATCCCTGCAACTTCACGAATTGAAACTTTGTTTTCTATAATTAACATTGCTAACTTGCAAGACTAAACGTAATAATCATGCTTCCACTAACATGGTGATTATCAGCATAACACTTATGCTCCCACTAGCTCTGACATATTTCCAAAAATCTGTTGGACTTCTGAAATTTAGATTATACACCCTTTCTTAGATAGCTCACATGTGTATCTAAACAATTTTCAGAACTATGAAAAGGGATGCCGTAATCATAGTCTCAATTGCTTAGGTATTTTCCATTTCTCACAAGTCCATGTTAGTGTGCCGGTTAACCACACACGCTCCACTAACGACTTTTGAAAATGAAAATAACACAATTGCTATCTACTTAAAATCTACTTAGTGAAAGCATTTCCTCACCATCATTCTCATGAATCGGAGAGAAACTTTATGACACTTAGATTTTATAGTGTATGAGTTCCTATCCATGTGAATTTGTCAAAACCATAATCATAAGATAAGGTTAGTGACAAATTCAGCCTTACATGGATTAAACTTGTTCAATCTTAGTTTCATGTCACCTTGGTAGCACAAGGCCCACCAACGCTTCCAATGTTGAACTCTGATAACTCACATGCAAATTCAACTTATTTGAAGTAGGTACAGAAATAAGAATTATGTCAACACGATAGGTTGCAAACCTTAATTCGTGTGCTAGTGATAAATTACAGGTTTTACTCTTGATTAAATCATGAAACTCTTTCAGGATCTTTAAGGCTCCCACTGTCCCCTTGACATATAAGTTTTCCTAATCAAGAACCATTCCTTGACAAAACAAATATTCAAGGGATAGTGCGGATTCTTATCAAGACTAACACTTCACACAATTGGTCTTAGTTGGTCTTTGTCTCATCCAAGACATCACAACTTACCAATCTCAAATATACAAGAGTAGAAACATTTCACACTACATTTGATAAGTGTTTTAAACCTTACTTTATGTCACTCAATATTACAATCTTGGAGTATGACTCTAAGAATTGTTTTGGAACGAAGTATGACTCATCTCCTTGATCTTAACCAATCCAACAATTCATGACCTCTCTTCTTAGCCATAACAATGCACTAAGACGTCCTTACAGTATGAATTTGTGATATGGTTTCTAAATCATTAAGATGATCATAAAACTGATACTAAAGTACTCTCCCATCTTTTCAGATTTGAGAAACTTTTATCCTTCTGCCTAATTTGATTCTTCTTATTCGCTCTGCCATACATTGGAACCTTTCCAATGTTACAGAATTATACTTAACCTTATAAGTATAATCATATTTACTAATCTTTAGTAAATCATGACAAATCAATCTTTGTGGTGGACCTTGACCAGTGCACACCCAGTGTACCTAATTCCTTAGTCCTTCAATTGACTCACATATATATGTGATCAAAGAATTAGTCTTAATTTTTCAAAGATGAAAATTCTCATTCATCATACAATACAACTTGTATGATTCCAAGTTTCTGTCCAATTGAAACTTGGGTGATGAAAAACTTTCTTCATTTGGTAAATTCAGACACTACCACAAATGAAAGAATCAAATTCACTTTCCAATATTGCTATTACTGGAAACATATAAGCAACAATTTTCCACAGATGCCATTGTAACGATATTTTTTAAAATAAATAAAATTAAAACCCTTTTTTTCCTTTTATTTTAAAACTTTGCGGAAAAACTTATCCTTACAATCCACATGAAAACCTTGTTGTTATCTATTCACAAGCAATATATTATAACGCTTAAGCAACAGCTCAAAATTCTGATTACCGAACCATGCGATCGAAACCCATCTTCGCAATCAAAATCAGCATATACTTCTTTAATCTTCCTATCTTTTCTTTGATTCTTAAAAGACATCAGCATGTGGCCCATTCACATTATGTAATAAGAATCTCCAAATAGAAACTTAGCAGAGTTAGATAGTGGACTTTACCTGAAGTAGAGTCAAACTTATCAACTTTAACATCCTTAGGTAAATTATGGCAGCTTTGCAACCAATGCCCCTTTCTTTGGCAATATAAACATATGGACCCTTTGATAATGGTACACGGGACTATCACAAACTTAGTTTTTCTCTTTACCATTTGGTCAACCGAGTTGACTATGGCCGGTCCCTTTCCATTGGGAAGAGAATGCTTTTCTGGATTTCCTGTGTCACTATTGTCAATGTCCATCAAGTTTTGAGGTAGTTGATCTTAACAAATAGATAAAATCATTAAGGGTCTTGTCATAGTCTTTTTCATAGGTGTTCCAAAAGAACTCACTATGTGACTTAGAAAGTGATTGAACCACCAACTTTCTCAAGACTTTGACACCCAATTCTCCCGGCTTGTCAATATGTGACTACATCTCCAAGATGTGACCACACCAAGACCTTTACTTGCCAATAGGGCTCGAGTGACCTTAAACTTTTCAAGAACTTGTGGGGTAGGGAGAATAATTGGAGGAGGTGAAAGAAGTATGATTTCCATTGGAACATCATCTTCATTTAGGAAAGCTAGTTTCAAGAGATTTGGGAAGATCATAAATGTCTAAACCAGACATGTTTTGGGAGATATTCAAGATAGTTGATTTAAAGTCCTTAATATGACACCCAATATGAAATATTAAGGATAGGACCCAACAAACTATTTTATAACTTAGAAGAGGTATGTCGTAATCCAAGCTATAAAATATTTGAAGGTAGGCGAATGATGATTCACCAACTTCCACCATGAAAAACGAAATAATTTATTAGGTTTTAATTGGATTTGAAATTCCTAGATCTTTTGAGATTCATTGAACTTTTCAATGGCATGTTTCAATATCGAGTGTGCCCTCTCAAATTTTGTGACTGGGATGCCGAGGATCACAAAACAAGGTGTGAATAACCATACCAATTCACTTGGTACCCTTAATATTATCACCTAATCAATGTGCCAGTTAACCACACACGCTCCATTGATCTATGACAAACATTAAGTCACCCTTCGTGGTCCTTACTAGTCCAAGTTAGTGTGCCGGTTAACCACACACGCTCCACCAACGACTTGGTAAGGTACAAAGTGTGAATTCCATGGGCTAGCACCAAATTCACATTTTTCCTAAAGTAACTAAGATTGGGAATTATTAAGATTTTAGTTACTTAGTATTTATCATTAATACTTTTAATGAAGGGAGAATTTAAAGTCATTGTCCTACCCGTTCGGCTAACGACCCTCCACCGATCAAGCAAGCGGTGGGTGAGAGTATACACCCATTAAGTCGCCATTTTATAGGCAACAACCTTATACCCACCTTATAGACCGGTTTCATGAATGAGGCCTACTAACGGTAAAACGACTTGTTCTTATACATATATATAATAATTAACCATTAATGTTATAAATAGTATAAGTGTTGAATTTTAACTCTTTAGAATTCTAAGGGCTAACATGGAATTAAAGTATTCATAAGAGAAAACTTTTCAAATTCCAAAACTTGAGGGCAAGTTTTGAAACTATTCAAAACTAATTAATTCCATAACTTATGTGTTTAAAGTAGCTTTAATCCAAAAAACTCTTCAAGTTCCATAACTTATGGAAGACTTTAAACTAATAAAAGAATTAACTTTTCTTTATTTTATAACTTATGGAATTAATTAAGGTTACACTTTATTTATTTATTTCTTTATTAATGAAGTGACTCTTGAACTTCCATAACTTGAGGACAAGTTATGGAGTCATAAAAAAAAATCAATGACACAAGACTCTTCATTTTGTAACCATTACCAACTTTTATGAGTTTTATGAGTCTTTAATGTGACTCTTCATGTAACTTGAGGACAAGTTACACAAACACATTTTATACTCAACTCTTAGATTAAAATGGATTGAAAACAACTATTTCAATTAACTTTTCTATTAATCTAAGCAACTCATAAGAACAAGATAATTCAAATCAAACTTTCTCATGTAATTAGTCTAAACCTTAAACTAATACAAAACATGAATCTATTGACAATTATCTTTGAAAATGGATTAGCATGAACATTACCACATTAAAAACAAGTTTATAAGTTCAAAAACAACTTAGGGTAATGTTCCTAGTCCATTTCAAGCCAAAAACCTCGAAAATATGTTGTCTGGGGGTCCAACTCGTCGAGTGCATGAACCGACTCGGCGAGTTGGATCGTTTTGATCAATTTTTAGGCATGGACTCGCCGAGTCCCTTGATGGACTCGCCGAGTCTGATGATCAAACATCAACACTTTCGATTTTTTAAGCATCTATTGCAGGTATAACAAGAAAACAAGCCTAGGCTCTGATACCACTGTTGGGTTTTGAGCATTCTAACACTCCTAAGTGTACATGCAACCCTAAATACCTTGGATCTATGTTTTCTCTATTATGCATGCAAATAAGAACATCCAAGGTATTATCCTAATCATACAAAACAATGAGTGTAACAAGATAGAATACATACCTCTTTGATGTAGAAAGTCTTCATGAAGCTTGAGTGCCTAGCCCCAATAGTGTGGAAGCCTCAAATGGAATCACAATCATCAAAACACTTAGAATAACTTGAGAGAGTTCTACACTTCATGAAATCGGCTAGCCCTTTTCTTCACTTTCTAATGTGATTCTAGTGGCCGATTTTTGTCAAGAATAAGCTCTTTATATAGTGTTACAATTAGGGTAAATCCTTAATTGTCATGGCTTTCCATTTCCTTGGATCCATGGGTTCAAATACACCATGGAGCATCCATGGACCATCCTATGGGTTTTAGCCCAACTTGATTATCCATGGAGCATTAGCCCACTATATAAGTATGGATGATTTACACAATCAACCCATATATTTAATTAGTCTTCTTTTGATCACTTAATTAATCTTAGATTAACTCTTGATCAATACTAATTAAATAATCTTATTATTCTTATTAATATACTAGAACTTATAATATATTAATAACCATAAGTGTCTTATTTCTCTCATTATAGTCTATCCAAGTGCATGATGGTATGCAACCCAAATGGACCATGTCGGGTCGGGTCAAGTCTTACCAATTATAGTTATGGACTTAGACATTAATCCAACAGTAGTTGATGCCCCAAGTCAAAAGGAATACTCGAATCGCCATGTGAAAAATCTCTCGATAACCATTCAATCCTACCTATCATTGTAGATCAAAGAGGCCCAATTTGATGCAATGAAATTAGAAAACATAGCAAGTGAAGCATTACGTGGGATGGAAAAGAACTTCGAGCTCAAGGAGGATGGAACATATTATTTCATGAACCGAATATGGGTCCCTAAACTTGGGGGATTCAGAGAAGTAGTCATGAATGAGGCTCACAAGACACGATACTCCATTCATCCGGGTTCAGATAAAATGTACCTGGATATCAAGCAACATTATTGGTGGCCTAATATGAAGGCAGAAATTGCCACTTACGTAAGCAAGTGTCTCACTTGTACTAAGGTGAAAGTGGAATATCAAAATCCCTCGGGACTATTACAACAACCTGTGATACCTGAGTGGAAATGGGAAAGGATTACCCTAGACTTTGTGACCAAATTACCCAAGACAACTGACGGGTTGGACACTATATCGGTAATTGTTGATAGGTTGACAAAATCCGCTCATTTCCTGCCAATAAGGAGTCTTATAAGATGGAAAGATTAACCAGGATATACATCAAGGAGAATAAGAGACTTCATGGGGTGCCAATATCTATTATCTCGGATCGAGATAGTAGGCTTAATTCACGATTTTGGCAGTCACTTCAAAAAGCTTTGGGAACACAACTTGACATGAGTACTACTTACCACCCCCAGACGGATGGTCAAAGCAAACGAACCATCCAAACGCTCGAAGATATGCACCAAGCATGTGTGATCGACTTCGGTATGTCATGGGATACCCACTTGCCTTTGATTGAGTTCTCATACAACAACAATTATCACACGAGCATCAAGGTTGCTCCTTTCGATGCATTATATGGTCGTAAATGTAGATCACCGTTATGCTGGGCTGAAGTAGGTGACACTCAGCTAGCAAAAATGGGCAGGCACCAAACATCACCCTAACAGGGCTAGAAATCATTCGTGAAACAATAGAAAAGATAATTCAAACTAGAGCTAGACTCCAAGCATCGCGAGACCGACAAAAGAGTTACGCCGACAAGCGGCGAAAGCCCTTAAAATTCCAAGTCAGGGATCGGGTGCTATTGAAAGTCTCTTTTTGGAATGGGACAATTCGTTTTGGAAACGGGGGAAACTAAACCCACGATACATTGGACCATTTGAGATTCTTTCCCGAATTGGCCCAGTAGCTTATAGGTTGTAGCTACCTGCAGAGCTCAGCGGCGTACACCCCGTGTTCCATGTTTCCAATCTAAAGAAGTGCTTATCTGATGAAACTCTCGTCATTCCATTGGAAGAAATATAAATCACCGAGAATCTCCTATTCATCGAAGAATCAGTTGAAATCATGGATAGGGAAGTGAACCGTACTAAACAAAGTCGCATCCCGATTGTGAAAGTTCGATGGAATCCAAAGTGTGCACTGGAATTCACTTGGGAACATGAAGACCAAATGAGATAGAAGTACCCTCACTTATTCTCGCATTCTCAAACCTAGTTTCAAAAGAATTTCGGGACGAAATTCCCTCTAATGAGGAGATGGTGTCACAACTAGCAAATTAGCTAGGAAATTCTATACTTTTGTAAACATTAACAATGGCAACAATTGCAACCATAACTTGAACATGTGTATGATGTTTATTCAATTACAACAAACTTCCATAAAAATCCAATTGTAAAGCCTAAAACTTTATACAAAATACTTCAAATAGTCAACTAAGGATTAAAAACCCTAAGAATCCCGGTTTAAATCCATTACCGACTAGGATTTCCTTATTGGGCCAAATGGACCAATAAGCTTCCAATTTGACTATTTTGGGCTTAGGACCCTTAAATGGGCTCTAGTTGGACCCATATTCATAAAACTTAACATTTTGGGCCATGATTTTGGTTACCCTTAATGGGCCTTGTTGAGCCATAACTAATCTAATTAACCCTAAAGGACCATAAAACCCATTATTTTATGCTATTTGGGCAGTGAACTATCCTAAAGGCCCAATGGGCCGAAAAAAATTATGATTAGGTTCCAAAAAAACCCAACTAGACTTTTAATGGACTCAAACTATCCCATTCCTATTTTCTTGGCCCATACTCTCGGCCCAACATCATTTAACAAAAAAGAGAGAGAGAGATTAGGAGAGGATTATGGAGGGGTTAACAACTCACAATTAACCATCAAACATCAAGAAAATTCTCAAGCATCATGGAGAACCATTTCCCTCAATGAAAAAACTATTTCTCCCTGTCTTTTTCTTTCTCTCGGCCGAGAGCAATTACACACACACACACCTCCGAAAAAAATTCTCCAAGCACTCTCTAATCTCTCAAGAACACTCTCTCCTTTTCACCAAAAATTCCAAGACTTATGTGTATGGAATAAGAGATTTTCATTGGTAAGTCATTACATCACCTAAATGGATAAACTCCATTCCTATGATAAGATAATTCCTTCTAAGCATTTTATTTCATGATCCATACTCTAGAACTTCCTATAACTCAAGATCCACCCAAGGAAAGCTTGCTAGGGCCACATATCACATCAACTTCTTCCATTCTTCTTCAAAACAGAAACATCAAACCCCAAGGTGAGTTCATACCCCTTGTTTTTCGGTTTTCATATGATTTTTGGGGAGAATACAAGTAAAAATGTGTAGATCTATGTGGTATATGCTTGATATGTGTGATTTCTTGATTTATGTGGTAAATATTTGTTAGATCTTAACGTATCTCGACATCTTAAGCAACAATTATTGAAAATCCATGAACTAATACACCTTGTACATCATATTATCAAGATAAAAGTGTTTACATGTTTAAGATATGAAAATTCAAAGCAAAAATCTTGTTAAGGGTCATATTGGTCAAGAAAACAAAAGATAAGGGAAAAAAGTGAGAATTACAGTTTTATAAGGACTAAAGAGGTCATAAATGTATAAAAATAGATTTTTATGACAACTATGCTTCTCAAAGGGTCCAAAGTGTAAATTTTAGCCTAATGAGCTTAAATTTTTGGGCCTCACAATTTGGGCCTAAACTTTCGAAAAATAAAGATTTTTAAGACTAAAAATGCTATTTACTTAAAGTTTGAGCCATAAATGTGAATAAGGTAAATTCAGGGTTAAAAATAACATTTATTACTAAATTGGGACGAAAAATGCAAAGTTTTTTAAAAGTGGGCCGAAAATGTAAAATTTACGGGAAAATGGGCCAAACTGCAAAATTTTTACAAATAAGGGCTGGAAATGTTATATTATTATACTTTGGGCTGAAATTGCAATTTAACTTATGTTTGTGCCAAAAATGCCAAGAAAAATGATTTAAGGACCAAAAACGTCATTTTTCATAAAAATGACTAAAAATGTCATTTTCTATTACGAAATGGATGAAAATGTAACTTTATTTGAAAAATGGGCTGAAATGGTCAAATAAACATTTTGGATCAAATATGTTAATATTTAAACAATTGACCAAAGATATAAAATTTTATAACATGTGGATTTCAAAATTTATACATATATTTTTATAAAACCATAGTATCGTTATAAAATCAAACACTGACTGTATTTTAATTTCGAATTTAATATTTTATGTAAAATAAACCCTGTATACAATTAACATACAAAACGGATCAACTATATGATTGTTGGGCCTTGTATTTCCTACTCGTGAATATTGGGCCTTCGTGACCCAATCGCATGTTTATTGGGCTCAATAAAATCATTACATGTCTATTAGGCCTTAGTGACCCAGTTACATGCCAAATGGGCCTTCATTAGCTTTTACATGCTATTGGACCTTAGTGGCCCATTTGCATTGCCAATATGGCCTGGATTATTCATCATATGCTTGATGGGTTATAATGTGTCCGTCGCATACTCGACAACCTATAAATAACTTATATGATTAGTGCGCCATAGTTGTCCTTTTTCGTGTTTGTTGGGATTTATTCATTCATAAACATGTAATCATTAAGCGGTTTGGAAATTCAAAATACACTTAACGGTATACATATTTATGGGGTAATAATTGGGATCTAGTGGGAATTATCGGTTGACACCAACGAGTGTTGGCCGTAGCTTGTAGTTATAATCAGAGTCTCCTGGAGGGAGAGCGAGAGTTTGTGTATAGATCTATATGGGGGTGACTCACCTACACTTGAGTTCTTCGCTAAAGTTAGACTCGGGAAGTCTAGGGTGACAAAATCTTGATCAAAACCGGCATTTGGAAAAATGCCAAGACAGACGAATTAGTCATTTATCATGCATGGTTATAACGATTCACGTAGAGATCCATTACCATCTATACATTCATTGGAAATCAAATTCATAAATCGAGACGATATGTAACACCGTAAATTTCAAGACAATTTTTTCATTTAAAATAATCATTTTATTCTTAGAAACGCTTGTTTGAAATCTCATTCAGAGTCGAATTACAAAACATAACTCCATTTTCACTTGCATAGAAAACCAGGATCCTCCAAAAAATGACTATTTCTCTGGTGTGTACAATCAAGCCGGTGCCGTCTCGTGATACTGAAAGAAACCTGAAAACATCACACAAAACACTGTAAGCACAAAGCTTAGTGAGTTCCCCAAAATACCACACATAACACATATTAGCCACTCAAGGCTATAACTCTATGGGTCCGTGCACCCAAACTCTGTGAACCCTCAGGTTCTAACTCTGGGAACCTTCCGGTTCCAACTCTATAAACATGCATAGCATAAATCATATAGAAGTAATGCAGTACAACACATCACGTAAATATAGCATACAAATACTCTGATCATCATAACTCTGGTTACCTACTCAAGGTAAAGTATAGTGAGAAGACTCACCTGGCAAGCAGATAGCAGATATCCCCACACTTAAATCTCGAACTCGCCACCACCTAACACGTAAGGCAAATACTCTCATGAATATAACTCTCGAGACTAGAATCAATCCTCTCATGACACCCTCTTAAGGGTAAAAGACTATTTTACCCCTCTCTTGGCCCAAAGGCCACATCGCTGACCAAACCCTAAAAGTCAATGGCCAACCCTTGGTCAAAATCAAAGTCCTCAGTCTAAGTCAACCCCTGACTGAACCTACTCGCCGATTCAACCCTGTGACTCGTCGAGTTCCCATAATCAGAACTTCACTCAATCCGCGACCTAACTCGCCGAGTCACCCCGAGACTCGCCGAGTCCAACAACTCTGAGTCCACTCGCACACAACTCACCGAGTCATCCCTCGACTCACCGATTCTCGACTCAACCAGAGAATATCGGGACCCTTCGACAAGACTCTCCGAGTCCAAGAACAGACCCGCTGAGTCTAAGGCTATCATCAACCTACTCGCCGAGTTCTTCTTCCAACTCGCCGAGTCCCAGCTCATCTTCAAGCAACTCGTCGAGTACACCCATGTGACTCGCCGAGTACCACCGGTCTGAATCCATTCAGAAGCATTCCAGGCCATGCAACTGCTCCAAAACATAGCTCTAGTCTCCTACCACTCATCCATCATGTAAAGTGGCAAACTTTACGTGAATCCAAAGAGATCTAAGCCGTTTGCACATTGGGCTAGGGTTTGGGACATGTAAGCTTCACTAAACACTCCAACACAGGGACTTTCATGCTCTCTGATTCTTCTCCCTTCCAGATCTGAGGTAGCAACCTCAGATCTAACCTCTACACTTCCCATTTCATCCATAGACAAATTCTCACAAACCCCAAAATGAAGAAACAACATAACAACAGCTCAATAACGAGATATTACCTCTAAGTGATGCCCCAACTGCAATGTAATTCGAATCCAAGCAAAGCCCCTTGCTCCAAGCCTTCAATCTCCCAAAATTCCTTCAACAATTACTTCTCCAAGCTCCAATCCACTCAACAATGGTGCTTCTCAGTGATTTAGGGTTTTCTGGGACTCAAGGGGTGATAAAGAGGCTGGGAGGAAAACATAATGATCTTTATATAAGGCTCAACCCCGAGAATTAGGGTTTTCTCCACTCAGCGCCTACTCGCCGAGTCCATTACACTGACTCACCAAGTCGGCCACTTAACACGCGACCAAGTCGCGACTCTACTCGCCGAGTCCGCACATGGAATCGCCGAGTCACTCTTTCCCAATTTACTCTTTTAGCCCTTCAACTCTACTCTTGATATTTCGGGATGTTACAATTCTCCCCCACTTAAATTAGGCTTCGCCCTCGAAGCCTACAGCAACTCAACTCCGGAAATACTCCCACAACGTGCCACCTGGCCTTAATCGGACCAGGTCTCACAAGGCATACCCATCGAAACTCAAACACACTTTCCCTTTCCTTACGGTGTCCTGACCACTGTCTCGAACCGGGCACCGGATGTACCCTCTAATAACCACACTCAACGATCCGAGAATTACCCATGAAGCATCACTGTCCCAAATCTCAACAATCACTCGACCCATAAGGGTTAGAAGCCATGAACCATCGGATCCCCGATCCGAATCCCATTCTATCCAATCCGTGACGACGGAAAGTCCCACTCTTCAATCCCAGAGCAACTCCCATGAGTCCTCTTCTTGCAATCACGCACCCATGCCGCACCAACCTTCGCACTCTCGGGTTAGGAAAACCCGTCGCACTGATGACATCTCTAACATCCCCAGGAGAAACCACCACTACGCACACGGCCCTTGATCAGAATCAAGCTGGGAGTCCCAGACTCCATCCCTACATCCATCCTGAGACTCTTGGCTCTACACCCACAGAATCCCTTCCGCGTCCTCAGCAGACATCCCATCATGATGTCATTCCATACCACTGTCACAAACACAATGTTCGACCACGATACTCCAAATCATCCATTCTCACTACAACTTCCACTTCCGCGAATCAACACTTTCCCCAGCAAATGAGGGTCCGACACTTCCTCTCATACAACAGCTCAAAGGGCGGCATACCAATGCACTAATGATGGCTGTTGATATAGGATAACTCAACCAAGGATAATTACGTGCCGCAACTCCCTCCGAAATTTAATACACATGCCCGAAGCATGTCTTTGAGTGTCTGAATCGTTCGCTCCCTCTGAGGTGTCCTCAGACATCATCATGATAAGCTCTAGCTCATTTCTCATATCCCTCTTCGAGACTGAGCACCAGGTCAGCTTTTGACTCCACAGCTGAGCCTCCAAAGGTCACCCATATCATGATCCAAATATCCCACTAACTTCCTCCCCGTGACCACTATCCCGGCCCCGTGACACGCAAGTCATGAAATTCTCTTTTCCTTATGCGAGAAAATACAATCCAACCGAGGATCGTCTCCACTCTGATCTCTGGTTTCTGCTGTGCATATCCCTTGCGCATCTCACCACATTTCCCGACAGAGACGGGGACCCCAGTCTCGTCCCCGGTCCAACATCAAGGCTCCAAAAACTCAATACTAGGGCTACTCAAGCCCAAAACTCTTCCACATCATATACTGATCGGAGAACATTCCATCATCACACTCCCTTGCCATCTAGTGAGTATTACGGCTCCCCGCGGTATCACAACACCCTCTGACTAGTGAGTACTATGGCTCCCCGTAGTATCATAACACCCTCTGACCCCACTAGCTCGTGCTCCGCAGACTATCATAGGCAGCTACCCATACTCATCTCGAATATTCATCACAGACTCTGGAGGCAATCGACATCACAGATGCCCACCCTTGCGAAGATCCACTCTCTCAAATAATCTCCCTAGATGCCCATACTCGAAGGGCTCTCACTAGATCCATAGATACCTGATATACCACAAGTCGTCTCAACTCAAGATTCACGAATAACTTCGAAATAAAGATATCAATACCCGGATACCTCGGAACACCCCCACCGAACATCACAAGATCCTGCCACAACCACTGATCTCCTGCCCCAAGCACCATATAGATGCAATAATACATTCCCTCTGAACCCCATAACTAGATCTTCATTTTTCCCAAGTTGCAACTTCGGTGTATTCAATTTCTCAATTGCAATACGAAGAAACGCTAACGTTACGAAATACGCTGATAATTCTCCGAAACCCTTTTTCCCGCCGCTCAAAATCCAAACAAGGATACGCATACCGACCTGGGAGTTGGTTGCCCAATCATTCTCTATCTACTTGCCCCAACACTGACCAATGCCAGATTCCTGACCAATAAACACGTGTCGTGGAGACATTCATCCTTCTCAAACAAGTACTTCCCGCATTAACTCACTCTGACCCCTTTCCTCGGTCACCGGCATCTCTGGTCTCATGATTTCTTACCGCATATCTCTATACTCCACTTATAACTGTTCTTGACAATTCTCTGCTTTCTTACATACGGCACCCGGTTCTCCCCCACTTAGGGTTCGAACCATCACCAAATAGCACACAGCCAACCCATAACTATTTTCTCCAGCAAAATCGCACCTGCCCCCGGAAAGTGCTACACAACGCCCGATAATCCCCCTTAAGGAAATGAATCGACCTCATATACTCTGAACCTCTGGTGAACTCCTTAAGAACTTCTCGTCACGTCTGCCTCTAGTCGTTCCAAATCTCGTACCAATTTAGTACCAAACAACTCAACTGCTCAATAACATCCCTGGCTCATAGACTGAACCATAAAATCATCGTACCCCTCACCTCAACTCATTAACCAACGCTCCAACACCGGGATCATCCCAAGAACAGGAACCCACTCCCAAATTCAACACCCCATGGATAGAAAACTCTCTGCACCGCTGAACTCGACTGAACTCCCCACTGATACCACTACCGTACACCCGACTATACTCAATTAGGTATAGCGTGGCCCTCGACTATCTCAGTCCCAACTGACTAACTGCTCATGATAAATCACTGCCTCGCGGCACACATGCTACCTGATACTCTGGTGGGAAATCATCATCAATGACGACCTGCAGGGTTTACCCCTAAACCCAAAACAAAAACATCATGCTTCTCATATTTTTTTTTCACACGAACATAATCAGTACCTCCCAGATCATAGGAGGCGACATCTCCTTTATCGACTGATCGCTCAACTCAGATCGAAATTCTCCTTTCTCACTGACTCCTTACTAAAATACTCTGAGGGGCTCTCGATCTCCCTCTCAAGGGACGCCTCTTCGAACTTACTCGTGACCGAATAACCGGAGAACCACAAACATCATTCACTACGAACCATGGTACTCATTCCATGACATCTCTTCTCAATATGCCCCGATGTATGGTACCCTAACCATAACATCACTCCCCAATCCGCTCCGATGTATGGTACCCGGACCATAACATCACTCCTCAATCTGCTCTGATGTATGGTACCCGAACCATAACATCACTCCTCAATCTGCTCTGATGTATGGTACCCAAACCATAACATCACTCCTCAATCTGCTCCGATGTATGGTACTCGAACCATAACATCACTCCTCAATCTGCTCTGATGTATGGTACCCGAACCATAACATCACTCCTCAATCTGTTCTGATGTATGGTACCCGAACCATAACATCACTCCTCAATCTGCTCTGATGTATGGTACCCGAACCATAACATCACTCCTCAATCCGCTCCGATGTATGGTACTCGAACCATAACAACACTCCTCAATCTGCTCTGATGTATGGTACCCGAACCATAACATTACTCCTCAATCTGCTCTGATGTATGGTACTCGAACCATAACATCACTCCTCAATCCGCTCCTTAGAACCTTCAGAATACTCCCTGTATCAAGTATGGGTCCTCTGTTTTCAGTAGTACGGGCCCATACTACCTGCCACATCTACCCATACTTTCCACACGGACCATCCCAGAGCTTCTAAGTAGCTGCTCGACCTGCTCTTTCACCAATCCCATCGCGCGTGCTCACTCCCCAGCGAAATTCTCTATTCTACAAGCGCACTCATCTGGCTAGGGTTACTCCCTAGGCCCTTCCGTTGTCCTCCCACTTCTTTGCTATCAGCTGCTGAAGAGCTCCTAATGATGTCAGCCATCTACCTCCTGAATATCGTCATATTCACTTGGTAGCTGACTCCCATCATCGAGAGTTCCACAAAGCACAAAGCAAGCAGCATTCGAGCATCGAAGAATACATAGGACTCCCTCTCTGTGATAACTCCACCTTCTCGGCTCATCCTCGAAAGTACCACCGAACTCTGTAACTCTACCCCTCATGGGTTCTAACTGGATACTCTCACTCATCACATACTCAAAAGCATAACACATATAACAACGAGTCCTAGGCTAAGTCATCACAAATCAGGTCACTCTAGTCCTAACATATGAAATACCTAGCCTGTCCCTAGCATGCAATAATATCTCATAAAGTGCATTATAAATATCTCATAACACAAAAGTAAGGGTATTTTGGGAAATCACCGTTCAGGCTCTGGCTGATTGTACACACTGCTCTTTCTTACTTTCTCTTTGAACTCTTATTCACTTTTAGAAAATTATTTCCTTAAAAACTTTTCTTACTTCCTCAATTTGAGTCCAGATTTACCCGAAGGCGCATCCGAATCCCTCAAACCAAGGCTCTGATACCAACTTGTAACACCGTAAATTTCAAGACAAATTTTTCATTTAAAATAATCATTTTATTCTTAGAAACGCTTGTTTAAAATCTCATTCATAGTCGAATTACAAAACATAACTCTATTTTCACTTGCATAGAAAACCAGGATCCTCCAAAAAATGACTCTTTCTCTGGTGTGTACAATCAAGCTGGTGACGTCTCGTGATACTGAACGAAACCTGAAAACATCACACAAAACACTGTAAGCACGAAGCTTAGTGAGTTCCCCAAAATACCACACATAACACATATTAGCCACTCAAGGCTATAACTCTATGGGTCTGTGCACCCAAACTCTGTGAACCCTCAGGTTCTAACTCTGGGAACCTTCCGGTTCCAACTCTATAAACATGCACAGCATAAATCACATAGAAGTAATGCAGTACAACACATCACGTACATATAGCATACAAATACTCTGATCATCATAACTCTGGTTACCTACTCAAGGTAAAGTATAGTGAGAAGACTCACTTGGCAAGCAGAAAGCAGATATCCCCACACTTAAATCTCAAACTCGCCACCGCCTAACACGTAAGGCAAATACTCTCGAGACTAGAATCAATCCTCTCATGACACCCTCTTAAGGGTAAAAGACTATTTTACCCCTCTCTTGGCCCAAAGGCCACATCGCTGACCAAACCCTAAAAGTCAACGGCCAACCCTTGGTCAAAATCAAAGTCCTCAGTCTAAGTCAACCCCTGACTGAACCTACTCGCCGATTCAACCCTGTGACTCGTCGAGTTCCCATAATCAGAACTTCACTCAATCCGCGACCTAACTCGCCGAGTTACCCCGAGACTCGCCGAGTCCAACAACTCTGAGTCCACTCGCACACAACTCACCGAGTCATCCCTCGACTCACCGATTCTCGACTCAACCAGAGAATATCGGGACCCTTCGACAAGACTCTCCGAGTCCAAGAACAGACCCGCCGAGTCTAAGGCTATCATCAACCTACTCGCCGAGTTCTTCTTCCAACTCGCCGAGTCCCAGCTCATCTTCAAGCAACTCGTCGAGTACACCCATGTGACTCGCCGAGTACCACCGGTCTGAATCCATTCAGAAGCATTCCAGGCCATGCAACTGCTCCAAAACATAGCTCTAGTCTCCTACCACTCATCCATCACGTAAAGTGGCAAACTTTACGTGAATCCAAAGAGATCTAAGCCGTTTGCACATTGGGCTAGGGTTTGGGACATGTAAGCTTCACTAAACACTCCAACACAGGGACTTTCATGCTCTCTGATTCTTCTCCCTTCCAGATCTGAGGTAGCAACCTCAGATCTAACCTCTAGACTTCCCATTTCATCCATAGACAAATTCTCACAAACCCCAAAATGAAGAAACAACATAACAACAGCTCAATAACGAGATATTACCTCTAAGTGATGCCCCAACTGCAATGTAATTCGAATCCAAGCAAAGCCCCTTGCTCCAAGCCTTCAATCTCCCAAAATTCCTTCAACAATTACTTCTCCAAGCTCCAATCCACTCAACAATGGTGCTTCTCCGTGATTTAGGGTTTTGTGGGACTCAAGGGGTGATAAAGAGGCTAGGAGGAAAACATAATGATCTTTATATATGGCTCAACCCCGAGAATTAGGGTTTTCTCCACTCAGCGCCTACTCGCCGAGTCCATTACACTGACTCGCCGAGTCGGCCACTTAACACGCGACCAACTCGCGACTTTACTCGCCGAGTCCGCACATGGACTCGCCGAGTCACTCTTTCCCAATTTACTCTTTTAGCCCTTCAACTCTACTCTTGATATTTCGGGATGTTACACGATATAAAACAATTCATACGATAATACAAAAAAAAAAACTACAATACTGTTTTAAAACGGAAAATATCGGATTTTCCGGGGAATTGATGGGTTTTGAGCATCCTAAACAACCTTAAGGTGCACATACAACCCTAGAAGCTTTGGAACTATGTTTTCTCTATTATACATGCAAAATATTTTTCCAAAGCTTTATCATATCTAGCATGCAATCTTAGGTACCTGAATAACAAAAATTCTATATAAAATTACATACCTTTTCTTGTACTGAATAGCTTGGAGTTTATGAGTCTAGAACCAATAATGTGGATGCCGCAAGTGGTGTCACGAATTACCAAAACAACTTAGAAATACTTTTAGGAATACTCACACTCTAGAAATCGGCCACACTTATGCTCACACACACTAGTGCCAATTCTTGAACCAAAGACTCTTTTATATAGTATGGAGGATTAGGGTTACATGTAACCAAACCCTAAAACCCATGACTCTTCATTTACATAGCATCCATGGTTTAAAAGCTCCATGGACTATCCATGGACTTCATATACTCTTAGCCCATCCTAAATAAATATTAGCCCAATCCATATATATATATATATATATATATATATATATATATATATATATATATATTATGGTCCATATTTAATTAGTTTCATTTTTATCACTAAATTAATTCTTGATCAATAGTAATTAAATAATAATATGATTTCATATTAATATATTATAACAAATAATATATTAATATATCATAAACATCATATTCTCAAAAGTATATTCGTACAAATTGTTAGGTGAAGTGCAACCCAAATGGACCATGCTGGGTCGGGTCAAGTTGATACCAAATATAGTTACAGACTTAGACACCTTATCCAACAGTGTCCCATTTGGATAAGTCTGGTAACTATAATTGCAAGTATAACTTCAGGAACCAACCAACAATCGTAGCTCTTTAAAACTCTGTTGAACTATGAAGCGCCATTTTAGATAAGTGATCATATAATCCTCTGTTCTCAAGATATCAGCCGGAAAAACACATGGAACATAGTCTTTCTTATTGTCCAACATTTGTTTCTAGATTAGGTTCTGACCGGGCCTGGTACATAAGTCAAAACCAAATCATCGAGGGGCCCAGTGTGACAACTGTCAATTCAGGTCATTCTCGGACTCATGCATCTTTATAAAAACCCTTCATGCACAACATGCCATGGCCTAGTAGTATAATTTAGGTCAAAATCTTGCATAAACTAGGATCCAACTAAAATCTAGGACTAATATACTTGACTCTTCCGATTTTAGTAAGTTGTTTAGCTACAATAGGAAATGCCAATACCATAATTAGAATAAAACTCCAAACATTTGTTACAATTGAAAAAGGGTATAAAACCCTAAAAAAAAATATTCTAATTTCATTCAAATATGATAGTGAATATCAAACAATGTTCCAAAAACCCTAAAGAGCCAAAATCCAAATTTATAAACCTTAAAGCTTAAGAACTTTATAAAATTGGCTATAAACTTCCTAATATCAAATTTTAATAATCAAATTATGGGATATAATCAAAGACATAAAAATTTAAATTATCGAACATTAATCATAATTTATTAGATAAAAACAAAGATTTTTAAATAAATCAATAATTACTTAAAGAAGCACTTTTATAAAAATTAGGGTTTTATAAAAATTAAAGAGGGAAATTTATTTAATTTAAATTACGAGACAGAGGGCCTTTAATACACTCAAAAATTGGCACCCCCTCTCCCCCATGCTCTCTCTTCCCAAAACTTCAATCATTAAACTCATTTCCTACACTTCCACATCTCTCTTCACTCTCTCTCATACTCCACCCTTCAACTCTCAAACTCTCCTCCTCTTTCTCTCTAAACCCACGAAAATATTCAGTCAAGAACACCTCTCCACACTCAAATCTTCATCTTCTAAGGCTATTCTTCAAGGTATCCACGAAAATCTTTCACCCTCCCTTACTTTTCCTTCTTGTTTTAAAGGGTTTTCTTGTACTTCTCTTCCTTCTACACCATTCTTTATGAACATTCATGAACATGTTCATGAATGTCGAGTTTGATGATGATGGTGGTAGGGTTTCACCCAAGAACAACATGCATGTTGTTTAATGGTGAAATCCAAGGACCAAAACCTATGTCAAACACTAAATTTCGTATTTTTACAAGTTTTAAAGGTTCATACACCTTATGCATTCAAGTATTTCCTTTAAAAACATCACTATGACAAACATATGTCCATGCATGGTCTTCAAACCGTGATGCATGTGATGAACACCAAACTAAAGAGCTTGATGATCAAAGTACATTGTTAATAGTGCATGTAAATGATTTTATTTATAAAAATATCTAAAATTCTTTTCTATTCGAAATAAAATTTTTCCAGATTCCCATTAAGATAATATGAATATCTGGAAAAATCCCAAGAGTTTTTATCATTTCCTTGATTTATTAAAATTGTTAGAAGAAGACAAGGGCATAAATCACATAAAATACTTTCAGAGGTCTATAAATCCTGACCCCTATGGTAAATAATGGCCTCTCATTAAGTTTCATCAATTTATGTTTCTGTTTAGTACGACTTTTGATTTTCTTTTTGTTTAGGTCCAATAAATCCCAAAACCACTTTAGAGAGTGTCAAAATTGTATCTAACAATTTTCACAACTCTTAGCTGAAGTGGGTGACTCAAAAAAATAATTTTAGAATTTTTCATCATGCCTTTCTATTTTTCCCCAATTTTTGTGATTATAATGGCCTAAAAATAGAAACAAATAGTTCTGATCATCCAAAATTCATGAAAATTTACTAGGACATCTTGTTGTACATTAGGAGGCTACATAAAAATGTTGATGAGTTTTCTCTACTATATACTTTTTTTCTTCTATTTTCTAAGGTTAAATTCACTTAAATACACATAAATACCCAAAACCAGATTATACAATACGAAAATCACTTTTGGTATTTTTCCCAGATCACTTACACTGTAAATAATGTTACAAAAATTTTTGGTATTTACTTTAACTGTTTATTATTTATTCTTTACTTAATGATTATTTAAGATGATAAAAACAAAGAAAAATAGAACGACCATATCAAAAATATCGTTTATATTTTACCGAGCTTCTATATGTACAAAAACAGTAAAATAAAAAGTTTGGGTAATTTTAGAAATTGGTTTCTATTTATTTCAATTTTTATTGGAATAAATTCTCAAAAATCATAAAATTGGGTTAAACAGCTTGAAAATCCATTTTTATATTTTTCCTAGCATAATAATGTTTAATAACAGTAATATAATAAGTTTGAGAATTTTTACCCTTTGGATGCTATTTTTCATGAATTTATGTTGTTATCAAGGCTTAAAAATTTGGAAAAATAGTTAACCATATCAAAAATGTTAGGGAAATTTTCTAGAAGACCTCTACTGTATTTAGAATGACAATACAAGGTTTGACAATTTTTGGAAACTGTTTGATAATATTTTAAATTTTTAGGAATTTAAAACACCTTTAAATGTGTTGAAATACCCTCAATTTATATTACTAAATCTGAAAAATTAATATCCAAAATTGTCTTAATCACATGACTTATAGATTTTCATCATATTAGACAAATTGTAACCAATTAATATAAAACCGATATTAGAACATAAATTTGGCATTTCTCTATATGTAGAGTTTAGTATATTAGCATTAGATTTCGACATGGAAACTCACTAGTGTGTGTTTGATGTCGTAGGATCCTGGTAGTAAGACGTTGGTGTATTCCGAGGCACCACTTGTACCTACTCGAAACATTGTGACTATTCACGCATTCCCTACTTTCAGTTTTTATGTTTCGGGGTGGAAAAGCATGTCCAGAAAAACTATTATTTGCATGTTGTATTTAAAATGATTTGTATCAAACATGATTGCTATTGTATTGCTATGTCTCTCTATGTATGTCTATGCAACACGAAACATGAAAACTTATCGTACTAAGGTCCTTCCCTTATCTCTAAACATTAACTCTTTGAGCCAATGGTCATTATGGATATCGCTATTAGGAATTGACAACTCCTCACTCGCCCTATTGCTGGAGTGCATGATACCATATTCATCTATGGAACGATAAGCATAGATCTTGATAAGGCTTCAGTCATAGGTTTGGTTGAGACTCATTGTTTGCTCATACACATACAAACTCGTTTCTCGTTATAGCAATAAACTTGTTATCAATAATAGCAATAAACCTGTTTCTCATTAAAGCAATGTACTTGTATTTATAAAAAGCCTTATTCCGAATCTTGATTTTATAAACTTGTAAACTCATCAACTATTTACATAGTTGACGCTCATTTTACATGCTATTTCAGGAAATAATTAGTAAGTCGATATAAAGATTCATCATCAAATAGCATGTTGCATCGTGTTGAAGTTATTTATGAAGTTATTTATGAAGTTATTTATGAAGTTATATTTTGAACAATTTGGAAAAACATGTACTTTGTTTTGTTTAAGCTATGGGTTGTAAACTTTTAAATATTGCTATGGTGATGTATCTTTATCTGTTGCAATGAAACCGTTATCGCTGTCATATCTTGCGTTTCCGCTTTAGTGGGGTGTGACACCCAGATATCGCTTTTATTGCTAGAAGGAACAGATAAACTTTGACTCATATGCACTTTAATACCCTCAAAAATCCGGCACCCTCTCTCCCCCATGCTTTCATCTTCCCAAAAATTCAATTATTAAACTCAAACCCTCACTCTTCCACTTCTCTCTTCACTTTCGCTCACACTCCACCCATCTAACACTCAAGATCTCTTCCTCTCTCTCTCTCTCTAACTCAATAAAATCCTCCATTCTCTGCCATAATTTCGAAATTGAGAAGGCCTTGAAGTGTTCTTGCTTCTCTCAAGATCAAAACCAAGGTAAACAACACAATCCTCCCTCATAGTTTCATGATTTTACTTCCTCTTCTTCATGGTTCTTCTCTACTCTTCGGATTCTATGCCCTTCTATGGCTAGAAATCCTTACTTTTTCCCTTGTGGTTGTAGATTCTCACCATAACACAATGCATGTGTTTGAGATGGTGAAAATCGGGGATCAAACCCATGCAAGGAGTGAAAAAGATGCACATGTTTTCATGTGACTTCAAAACCGAGTATTACACCTTCTTCTCCATTTCTTTTGTGTTCTTGCATGACCAAAAGCATTTAAACCATTTCTAGTACATCTTGGATGCTCATTTACTCCATGCATGTTCTAGAAATCGGACCTTAACAGAAGCATGCATGTTGTTCTTGTCAAAATGCCCTAAGAATGCACTCAAAGCAAACAGGGAAGACATGCAATCTGCCAGACTACTTTGTTCAGCTTTGAACGGCCATAACTCGGTTATTACTTAACCAAATCCTGATATTATATTTGTATTGGATAGTTCCACGAGTTAACTTTCAAACCCAACTTGACTCACTGTAAAATATTAAATATCGTATTTTTGGCAATTTTTACAAAATGGTTGCGCGAACAGCTCTTTTTCTGTGATCACCATTTTTGCCTTGTGTGATCAGTGGCCTTTAACCCAACCATAAATCTGGGGAAAAATAATTTAGAAACTTAACATATCCAGTGAATTATGGCTGAAATTTCGTGGCTTAAAACCCCACAGAATGTGCTACTCAAATTCATGAACCTCAGCCACATTTACATCTCATGAACTATAATCTGCAACATTTCTTAACTTGTTTGCGTTCAATACCCCTATTTTCCCTTCTGAATAAATTTTGAACATTTTTCCTTTTGAAAGCCCTCACATGCATGTGATAATCTGTAAAATACCAAGAGCTTTTATCATTTCTTTG
Source organism: Lactuca sativa (assembly GCF_002870075.4). Classification (NCBI taxonomy): domain Eukaryota; kingdom Viridiplantae; phylum Streptophyta; class Magnoliopsida; order Asterales; family Asteraceae; genus Lactuca; species Lactuca sativa. Next base: position 76,325,256 of record NC_056624.2, on the reverse strand, counting down.
ATTTATTAAAATTATTGCAAGAAAACAAGTGCATAAATCACATAAAATACTTCCAGAGGTCTATAAATCCGGAATAAATTCATGTATGACCCCTATGGTGAGTAATGACCCCTCATTAAATTTCTTAGATTTTTGTTTCTGTTTGGTATAATTTCCGTTTTTCTTTTTGTTTGGGTATAATAAATCACAAAACCACATTAGAGAGTGTGAAAATTGTATCTAACAATTTTCGCAGCCCTTACCTGTAGTGGGTGACTCAGAAAAATAATTTCCAAATTTTTCATCATGCCTTACTATTTATACCAATTTTTGGTAATTATAATGGCCTAAAAATAGGAAAAACAGTTCTGATTATCCAAAATTCATGACAATTTACCAGAAAATCATGTTGTACAGTAGGAGGTTACATAAAAATTTTGATGATTTTTCTCTACTACAAACTATTTTTCTCCTATTTTCTAAAGTTAAATACACTTAAATACACCTAAATACACATAAATACCCAAAACCGGATTATACAATATGAAAACCACTTTTCGTATTTTTCCCAGATTAATTACACTGTAAATGATGTTACAAAAATTTTTGGTAATTTATTTTAACTGTTTAATATTTATTTTTCAATTAATGATTATTTAAAGGAAGAAAACAAGGAAAAATAGAAATACCCACTGAAAAATATCTTTTATATTTTCCTAGCCTAGTTATGTATAATAACAGTTAAATAAACAGTTTGGGTAATTTTGGAAACTGGTTTCTATTTATATCAATTTTTATTGGAATAAATGCTCAAAAATCATAAAATATAATTAAACAGCTTGGAAATCCATTTTTATATCTTTTCCAGCTTATTATTGTGTAATAACAGTTAAATAAAAAGTTTGATAATTTTTATCCTTTGAATGCCATTTTTCGTGAATTTATGTTGTTATAAAGACTTAAAAATTTGAAAAAGTGTAACCAATTAATATAAAATTCAATACTAAAACATAAATTGGCATTTCACTATATGTAGAGTTTAGTATATTAGCATTAGATTTCGATATGAAAACTCACTAGTGTGTGTTTGACGTCGTAGAATCCCGGTAGTAAGACGTTGGTGCATCCCGAGGCACTACTTGTACCTACACGAAACATTGTGTGTATTCACGCACTCCCCTATTTTTAGTTTTTATGTTTTGGCGTCGAAAAGCATGTCCAGAAAATCTATTATTTGCATGTTGTATTTAAATTGATTTGTATCAAACATGCTTGCTATTGTATTGCTATGTCTCTCTATGTATGTCTATGCAACATGGAACATGAGAACTTATCGTACTAACGCCCTTCCCTTATCTCTAACCATTAACTCTTTGAGCCAATGATCATTATCGATAGCGCTATTAGGAATTGACAACTCCTCACTCACCCTATTGCTGTAGTGCATGATACCATATCCATCTATGGAGCGATAAGCATGGATCTCGATAGGGCTTTAGTCATAGGTTTGGTTGAGACTCATTGTTTGCTCATACACATACAAACTCGTTTCTCGTTATAGCAATAAACTTGTATTCATTAATAGCAATCAACTTTGTTTCTCATTAAAGAAATGTACTTGTATTTACGAAAAGCCTTATTTCAAGCTCGATTTATAAACTTGTGAACTCGCCAACTATTTTCATAGTTGACGCTCTTTTTACATGCTTTTTCAGGAAATAATTAGTAAGTGGATATAAAGATTCATCATCATAGAGCATGCTGCATCGTGTTGAAGTTATTTATGAAGTTATCTTTGAATAGTGTTATTTTGCAAAAACTTGTATTTTGTTTCTTTTGAAGCTATGGGTTGTAAACTTTTAAATACTGCTATGGTGATGTATCTTTATCTTATGCAATGAAACCGTTATCGCTGTCATATCTTGCGTTTCCGCTTTAGCGGGGTGTGACATCTATGTATGTCTATGCAACACGGAACATGAGAACTTATACTACTAAGGCCCTTCCCTTATCTCTAACCATTAACTCTTTGAGCCAATGGTCATTATGGATAGCGCTATTTGGAATTGACAACTCCTCACTCACCCTATTGTTGGAGTGCATGATACCATATTCATCTATGGAACGATAAGCATAGATCTTGATAGGGTTCAGTCATAGGTTTGGTTAAGACTCATTGTTTGCTCATACACATACAAACTCGTTTCGCGTTATAGCAATAAACTTGTTATCAATAATAGCAATAAACTTGTTTCTCATTAAAGCAATGTACTTGTATTTATGAAAAGCCTTATTCCAAATCTTGATTTTATAAACTTGTGAACTCACCAACTATTTACATAGCTGACGCTCGTTTTACATGCTTTTTCAGGAAATAATTAGTAAGTCGATATAAAGATTCATCGTCATAGAGCATGCTGCATCGTGTTGAAGTTATTTTTGAAGTTATATTTTGAACAATGTTATTTTGGAAAAACTTGTACTTTGTTTTGTTTAAGCTATGGGTTGTAAACTTTTAAATATTGCTATGGTGATGTATCTTTATCTTTTGCAATGAAACCGTTATCGCTGTCATATCTTGCGTTTCCGCTTTAGTGGGGTGTGACACCCAGATATCGCTTTTATTGCTAGAAGGAACAGATAAACTTTGACTCATATGCACTTTAATACCCTCAAAAATCTGGCACCCTCTCTCCCCCATGCTTTCATCTTCCCAAAAATTCAATCATTAAACTCAAACCCTCACTCTTCCACTTCTCTCTTCACTTTCTCTCACACTCCACCCATCTAACACTCAAGCTCTCTTCCTCTCTCTCTCTCTAACTCAATAAAATCCTCCATTCTCTGCCATAATTTCGAAATTGAGAAGGCCTTGAAGTGTTCTTGCTTCTCTCAAGATCAAAACCAAGGTAAACAACACAATCCTCCCTCATAGTTTCATGATTTTACTTCCTCTTCTTCATGGTTCTTCTCTACTCTTCGGATTCTATGCCCTTCTATGGCTAGAAATCCTTACTTTTTCCTTGTGGTTGTAGATTCTCACCATAACACGATGCATGTGTTTGAGATGGTGAAAATCGGGGATCAAACCCATGCAAGGAGTGAAAAAGATGCACATGTTTTCATGTGACTTCAAAACCGAGTATTACATCTTCTTCTCCATTTCTTTTGTGTTCTTGCATGACCAAAAGCATTTAAACCATTTCTAGTACATCTTGGATGCTCATTTACTCCATGCATGTGCTAGAAATCGGACCTTAACAGAAGCATGCATGTTGTTCTTGTCAAAATGCCCTAAGAATGCACTCAAAGCAAACAGGGAAGACATGCAATCTGCCAGACTACTTTGTTCAGCTTTGAGCGGCCATAACTCGGTCATTACTTAACCAAATCCTGATATTATTTTTGTATTGAATAGTTCCACGAGTTAGCTTTCAAACCCAACTGGTCTCACTGTAAAATATTAAATATCGTATTTTTGGCAATTTTTACAAAATGGTTGCGCGAACAGCTCTTTTTCTGTGATCACCATTTTTGCCTTGCGTGATCAGTGGCCTTAAACCCAACCATAAATCTGGGGAAAAATAATTTAGAAACTTAACATATCCAGTGAATGATGACTGAAATTTCGTGGCTTAAAACCACATAGAATGTGCTCCTCAAATTCATGAACCTCAGCCACATTTACATCTCATGCACTATAATCTGCAACATTTCTTAACTTGTTTGGGTTCAATACCCCTATTTTCCGTTCTGAATAAATTTTGAACATTTTCCTTTTGAAAGCCCTCACATGCATGTGATAATCTGTAAAATACCAAGAGTTTTTATCATTTCTTTGATTTATTAAAATTATTGCAAGAAAACAGAGGTATAAATCACATAAAATACTTCCATAGGTCTATAAATCTGAATAATTTCATGGATGACCCCTATGGTGAATAATGACCCCTCATTAAATTTATTTAGATTTTTGTTGCTGTTTGGTATAATTTCCGTTTTTCTTTTTGTTTGGGTATAATAAATCACAAAACCACATTAGAGAGTGTGAAAATTGTTTCTAACAATTTTCGCAGCCCTTACCTGTGGTGGGTGACTCAGAAAAATAATTTCCAAATTTTTCATCATGCCTTACTATTTTTCCCAATTTTTGGTAATTATAATGGCCTAAAAATTGGAAAAAGAGTTATGATTATCCAAAATTCATGAAAATTTAGCAGAACATCATGTTGTACAGTAGGAGGTTACATAAAAATTGTGATGATTTTTCTCTACAGTAAACTATTTTTCTCCTATTTTCTAAAGTTAAATACACTTAAATACACCTAAATACACATAAATACCCAAAACCGGATTATACAATATGAAAACCACTTTTCGTATTTTTCCCAGATTAATTACACTGTAAATGATGTTACAAAAATTTTGGGTAATTTATTTTAACTGTTTATTATTTATTATTCAATTAATGATTATTTAAAGGAATAAAACAAGGAAAAATAGAAATAACCACTGAAAAATATCTTTTATATTTTTCCCAGCCTATTTATGTACAATAACAGTTAAATAAAAAGTTTGGGTAATTTTGGCAAATGTTTTCTATTTATTTCAATTTTTATTTGAATAAATGCTCAAAAATCATAAAATATAATTAAACAGCTTGGAAATCCATTTTTATATTTTTTCCAGCTTAATATTGTGTAATAACAGTTAAATAAAAAGTTTGATAATTTTTATCCTTTGAATGCCATTTTTCGTGAATTTATGTTGTTATAAAGACTTAAAAATTTGAAAAAGTGTAACCAATTAATATAAAATCCAATACTAAAACATAAATTGGCATTTCACTATATGTAGAGTTTAGTATATTACCATTGGATTTCGATATGGAAACTTACTAGTGTGTGTTTGATGTCGTAGGATCCCGGTAGTAAGACGTTGGTGCATCCCGAGGCACTACTTGTACCTACACAAAACATTGTGAGTATTCACGCACTCCCCTATTTTCAGTTTTTATGTTTTGGAGTCGAAAAGCATGTCCAAAAAATCTATTATTTGCATGTTGTATTTAAATTGATTTGTATCAAACATGATTGCTATTGTATTGCTATGTCTCTCTATGTATGTTTATGCAACACGGAACATGAGAACTTATCGTACTAAGGCCCTTCCCTTATCTCTAACCATTAACTCTTTGAGCCAATGGTCATTATGGATAGCGCTATTAGGAATTGACAACTCCTCACTCACCCTATTGCTGGAGTGCATGATACCATATCCATCTATGGAGCGATAAGCATGGATCTCGATAGGGCTTTAGTCATAGGTTTGGTTGAGACTCATTGTTTGCTCATACACATACAAACTCGTTTCTCGTTATAGCAATAAACTTGTTATCAATAATAGCAATAAACTTGTTTCTCATTAAAGCAATGTACTTGTATTTATGAAAAGCCTTATTCCAAATCTTGATTTTATAAACTTGTGAACTCACCAACTATTTACATAGTTGACGCTCGTTTTACATGCTTTTTCAGGAAATAATTAGTAAGTCGATATAAAGATTCATCATCATAGAGCATGCTGCATCGTGTTGAAGTTATGAAGTTATATTTTGAACAATGTTATTTTGGAAAAACTTGTACTTTGTTTTGTTTAAGCTATGGATTGTAAACTTTTAAATATTGCTATGGTGATGTATCTTTATCTTTTGCAATGAAACCGTTATCGCTATCATATCTTGCATTTCCGCTTTAGCGGGGTGTGACAGAAGTGGTATCATAGCTAAAGTTATAGAGAACATCAGTTTTCCTTTAAGAAAACACAACCTATAACCAAAACTTATAAAAATTCTCTTTATATAAAACCTATTACTAATATAATTAGGTCGGGAGTTGTATCGTTGGACCTCAATTAAACATAGCCTGATCACCTATGTTTAATTAAGGAAAGAATTATACAAAGCTTGAGCTAATTATAATGGGAATATGTTCAACAAATTTTTGAGAAAACTTTATTTTAAAAATTCGAAAAGGTTAATTTTGGTGTGTGTAAGCATTGCATATTATAGGCATGCATTGTCATTTATTTCATATCTCATTGAAACTATGTCTCAGTCCACTATGTCGACATCGTCATCGTCTCGCGTTGCCGCCTCAGCTGATGAGTCCGGCTATGTCACTGTTATCCCTCGACGTGATCCCCCCGCCATGGTGGAAGAAGACCCCTCGGAGGACACAGAAGATACGAGAGACTCGGTGGAGATTAGCAACGACAACGCCCCGAGTCAGCAATGCGAGGCATCGCCTGTATCGGTGTTGCCACAGCCACCACTTTATGGACTTCATATTCGGAGGACGGCGAGGAAGAGTGTTCGTATTCCAGGAAGGATAGCAACCAGTACAGCAGGACTTGGCACGGCAGGGCCTAGTAGGGTAGGACCCAACAATACAGGACCGAGAGCACCCTCACCACAGCGAGTCATAGGGATACCTGTCAGGAACCCAGGTATGACCCCGGAGGAGTCCCGGAGATTACAGTCGATGGCAGCGGGCCTACGTCACAGTCTCGCTGTGATAGCTGGGCATCGGGACATTTTGGATGAAGTGTTGACAAGTATGGAAATCATGTTTCAGCATTCGATGGAGCCTGCTGACACTGCTTGTGCTGCTAGATGAGTGGCAGGTCGTGCGATAACCGCATATTATGTGCTTGGAGGGCTATAACTGATTGTGGTGTTGATGTTTCTTTTTTGGGATAGCGATTAGTATTTGGTTCTGATTTCAGTATTTTATTTTATCTTGTCATGAAACGAAAACCCATGTTGGGTGTCTTTTGGGAAAAACATTTAAAACTTTATTTTGGGGATTGATGTATTGTTTTGGTTTTAAGACTATTTCAATGGTAATGAAGAAGTATATTTTTATGTTTGAAAACTTTTACAATGAGGTCAAACCCTAGAATTTATTTAGTCAATGGTTGAATAGAAAAAAGATTTTTCTTTTTCTTTCCTTTCTCAAATCTGTATGCATAGTATTAATGCAACCCATTAATTTGACAACACTTATGGTTTTCAAAATAGTAGTGAGCTAAATATTATACATTATTTTATGTATTTATACGTATTTCTTCTCTTGTGTCTTAGAACCATGTCAGGAAGGCCTAATCGCAGGCGCCCACAGAACGAAACACCCGATGTTGCTCAAGTTGTAGCACAACAACTCATGGCAGCAATCCCAAACATTGTTACTCAAGTAACTACGGGTCTTAATGCTAACCAAGGAAGTAGTGGAGGAAACCGGGGAAACAATGAAAGCGAATGCAACTACAAGTCCTTTATGGCCTGTAAACCTAAGGAGTTCGACGTAAAGGAAGGTGCGGTCGGGTTGCTGAAATGGATTGACAGCATGGAGTCGGTCCTTCACATTAGCAAATGTCTCGAGCGCAACAAAGTTGAGTATGCAACTTGTCTACTCCAAGATAGGGCATTGACCTGGTGGAATACTCTAGTGCAAACCTGAGGCAGTGCAGCGGCATATCAGCTAACTTGGGAAGACCTAAAGAAGCTACTGATAGAGGAGTATTGTACCAAGGATGAAATTCAGAAGCTTGAATCTGAGTTCTTGAACCATTCTATGGTTGGAACACAAATAGAGAAGTACACAGTCCGATTTCATGAACTAGCAAAACTGGTACCTCATATGGTTACTCCTGAGGAGAAACGGATAGATCGTTACATCTGGGGTCTGGCACCATAGATTCGGGGAATGGTTACTTCAACAAACCCAACTACCATTCAAAGTGCAGTGAGTCTAGCAAATCGACTAACCAATGATGTGATAAGGATGGGAGCATCGACAAGGGAAAACTCTAGTAGCAAGAGGAAGCCGGCAGATCAGGGAGAGAAGAAGTATGGAGGCAAGTCAGGGAGGAAGCAGAAAGTCTCAAGAAACTTTATGGTAAGAGCCCAGGAGCAGGAACCAGTGAAAACTCAGGAACCGGAAGTCATGGAAGTGCAGGAGCGAAAGCAGTACTCAGGACCGCTTCCGAAGTGCAATAAGTGTAACTTCCAACACAAAGGATCTTGCCCAGTGTGCCAAAACTGTAAACAAACAGGCCATTACTCGAAGTATTGTAAGCTGAATAAGGATGGAAAAAGGGCATGTTACGAGTGCAGGAGTACTGATCATCTCCGTAGTGCTTGTCCCAAACTGAACAACGTGCGTGGTATCAACGGACAAGGCCAAGCCAGGAAAAACTTCCAAGGAAATCATGGTGGGCGGCCAAGAGGTGTAGCCTTTGTGATTGGTGCAAAAGAAGCTCTTCAGAACCCTGAGGTGATAACAAGTACGTTTCTCCTGAACAATCATTTTGCATCAGTAATATTCGATGCGGGAGCAGATAGGAGTTTTGTTTCTTTAGCATTTAGACCGTTAATTGACTTGAGATCAAGAAAGATGAGGAATGCTTATGCTATTGAACTTGCTGATGGATATGAAATTAGGGCTAATGAAATAATTCTTGACTGTACTCTGAATTTAGCTGATAAACTCTTTAGCATTGACCTAATTCCTACAGAGCTAGGTCGTTTTGATGTAATAGTAGGAATGGATTGGTTATCCAAAAATAGAGTGGAGATTGGTTGTTATGAGAGAGTCATTAGGGTACCTCTCCCTAATGGAGAAACCCTTATCATACATGGTGAGAAGCCAGGAAGAAGTTTAAACATTGTATCAAGCATGAAGATTCACAAGTACCTGAAGAAGAATTGTATTGCATTCATGGCCCACGTGCTAGAAAGAGAACCTGAAGCTAAGCAACTCAAGGAGATTCCGGTGGTTCAAAACTATCCCGAAGTGTTTCCGGAGGAATTACCCGGTCTACCCCCTCACAGGCAGGTCGAATTTTGGATAGACTTAATTCCCGGAGCGACACCGGTAGCAAAAGCACCATATCGCCTCGCGCCATCCGAGATGCAAGAACTATCCGGACAACTTCAAGAACTTCTAAACAAAGGCTTTATTTGACCAAGATCTTCACCTTGGGGAGCCCCAATGTTATTCGTCAAAAAGAAAGACGGGTCGTTCCGAATGTGCATTGATTACAGAGAACTGAACAAGTTGACAATCAAGAATCGATATTCCCTCCCTCGAATAGATGACTTGTTCGATCAGTTGCAGGGCGCTTCATACTTCTCAAAGATCGACCTTCGGTCTAGATATCATCAACTAAGAATTCACGAAGGGGACATTCACAAAACAACCTTTAGAACCCGTTATGGACATTATGAGTTCTTAGTTATGCCTTTTGGACTAACGAACGCACCCGTTGTTTTCATGGATTTGATGAATAGGGTCTGTAGACCATACCTAGACAAGTTTGTAATTGTATTTATCGATGACATACTTGTTTACTCGCAAACCAAAGAAGATCACAATAGACATCTGAAGCTAGTGTTGGAGTTGTTGAAGGAGCAGAAATTGTATGCCAAGTTCACTAAGTGCAAATTTTGGATTCGGGAAGTACATTTCCTTGGTCATGTGATTGGCGAAAGAGGAATTCATGTAGATCCATGTAAGATTGAGGCAATCAAGAAATGGGAAGCCCCCAAAACCCCGACAGAAATACGACAGTTCCTAGGATTAGCTGGGTACTACAGACGCTTCATTGAAAATTTCTCTAGGATTGCTCAACCATTAACATCTTTGACTCAAAATGACAGAAAATTTCTCTAGGAAGAGAAACACGAAGAGGCGTTCCAAATCCTGAAAAACAAGCTGTGCAATGCACCAATTCTGGCCTTACCAGAAGGATCAGAGAACTTTGTAGTGTATTGTGATGCATCTCATCAAGGATTAGGATGTGTGTTAAAGCAAAAAGATAAGGTTATTGAGTTCAAAGGAAATTGGGATACTCATTTGCCTCTAATTGAGTTTTCCTACCATAACAGTTATCACACGAGTATCTAATGTGTTCCATATGAAGCATTGTATGGATGCAACTGTCGTTCTCCATTATGTTGGACAGAAATCGGAGACAGACAATTGACTAGACTCGACCTTATCCAGGAAACAACTGACAAGATTGCTATCATCAAAGATAGGCTTCAAGCCGCCATAGATCGTCAGAAAAGTTATGCGGATAATCGTCGAAAACCATTAGAATTCCAATTTGGAGACAAGGTACTTCTAAAGGTGTCACCTTGGAAAGGGCTTGTACGTTTTGGTAAGAAAGGAAAACTAAGCCCAAGATATGTTGGACCCTTTGAGATCATTGAAAGGATTGGTCTGGTGGCATATAAACTCCGATTACCCCAAGAGTTAAGCGCCATTCACGACACCTTCCATGTCTCCAATCTTAAGAAATGTTTAGCCGATGAAGCATTGATAGTACATATGGAGGAAATTAAGATCAATGATAAGCTAAACTTTGTTGAGGAACCGATAGAAATCCTTGACAGGGAGGTGAAACAACTTAAGCGGAGTAAGATTCCGATTGTGAAAGTTCGATGGAACTCAAAACGCGGTCCGGAGTACACTTGGGAGCATGAGGACTTCATGAAGGAAAAGTATCCACAACTTTTCCCATCCGATGACATAGAATGAATTTTGGGACGAAATTCTTTTTAAGTGTGAGATACTATGACAACTGTCAATTCAGGTCATTCTCGGACTCATGCATCTTTACAAAAACCATTCATGCACAACATGCCATGGCCTAGTAGTATAAATTAGGTCAAAATCTTGCATAAACTAGGATCCAACTAAAATCTAGGACTAATATACTTGACTCTTACGATTTTAGTAAGTTGTTTAGCTACAATTGGAAATGCCAATACCATAATTAGAATAAAACTCCAAACATTTGTTACAATTGAAAAAGGGTATTGATGTGCACAAAAGTACCCACTAATTTTAATATTTATAACCTAACAAACTTAGACTATCTATGCACTTATAGGCAGTGTACCTAGTCAGATTACAGTATAGCTTAGGTAAGTCGGGTGTCGATCACAGGGAACGGTGGATTAATTTAATATATTTGGTTATAGGTTATATGTCACACGAAAATAATAAAGAAAATGGTTTAATAAATCTCAAACTAACAATTAACAACTTTCGATAAACTAACAGGAAAGCACATCTCTTCAGGTACTTTGGTTTAAACAAATTACACCTTAAAAACATAGACAATTGCATACACAAATTCATTTATTCATGTTCACCGATTCCTAAAATGATTAGCTTCATGTTCACTATAACTAATCCTTTAGCAAACAAGTCAATTCAAACAGTGATCAGTTGATTAAACTAACATGCTTCCTAGTGTTCAGTTCGTATCAAGCAAGACTTGTAAATATAGTTAATCAATTTAGACATTTAATTAACCTCTTGTTGATGGTCATCAAACAAGGCTCACACATTAACTTACTTATTCTCAAATTAATCCTAGTTTCACATTTGTTATTTCTAGTCTTATAATCTCGATGGTCATCAAAAATCATAAGAGACAAGCAATCGAGCAGATGTTCAAGCAACTCAATTCACTTAACAATTAACAGAAAATAATCATCATTAACACATGAGGATCTTTCAACAAGCTTGGCAAGATAAATTAAACACAAATAAACAATTCAATATAGCAATTACTCTAATAATCAAAGCTTCATTCAATCATAAACACAAAGTAAAAGGTTTTTACACCTAAATCAGAAACTTAATACAGAAAAGTACCACAATGGAATGCTAAACATGGTCACGTCAGCAATCCATATGATTACCGACACGTATCCGCTCTCCAATCCTTCCGATCTCTGCTCCCGTTAGCTTAACGGCCTTCCGGCCGCCTTCTAGACCCTCAAAACGGCTTAACATAAGTTAATTGTCGACTAAATTAGGTTAGAAGTCGAATCCCCCTTCCTGGTTAGCTAAAAATCGACATTTATAGTCTGTGTGGCCGACCTAAGTACGCTGGGCGTACTTAGGATTACGCAGCGCGTACTCAAGATAATCACGCAATCAAGTCTATCCGAGGCAAGTCTGTACGCGGCGCGTACCATTTCATTACGCGGGGCGTACTTGCTACCTCAGCATTCTTTTCTTTCTTTTAGCTTCTAAGCCCGGTTTCCGCTTCAGTCTTTTCTTTTGTGCTTTATCGACAACAAATAGCTGCAAAACATAATTCAAAGTATTATGAGTACTTTTTAGTTCTAAAATAGAATAAATAAGGCCAAAATATTAAGATAAAGTGTATAAATATATATATATATAAATACACATATCAAAATACCCCACACTTAGCCTTTGCTTGCCCCCAAGGAAATTTGCTTTTATTTTTATTTTACCAATATCGCACTAAACAATCCATTTAAAACTCAGCCATTATGCCAAGACCTCAACGCATACATTTGTGTCTAAAATTTTCCTAAAGTACCCCCCCATATTTTAAATACTCACAATCTTCATAAACACTCGCCCACTTTTTCCGAACAATGCTCATTTTATGCAACCCTCCGAATCCATCCGCAGAAAACCTCCTAACCTCAAGGTATTTTTAGTTGAGCAACCTAAGCATACATAATCTAGAATTACAATTTTCCGATACCACTATGGAGCTTTATTTGAATTCTTCATTTCTTTAACAATTTGATCTTTGATTTCTTTGAATTCAACACCTTATTTGATTTGATTTCTGGTATCTTCAACTTTTTGGATTTCTTCAGAATTTTGATCTTTTGATCTTCACTTTATTTGCTCCAAAATTCTTCAAACTTTACTCGTAATTCTCTCTTATTTTTTTTTTACATGTACCTCACTTTTTTTTTCACTCAAAACCTACATGCTTAAGCAGAGGCGCTCAACCTCAACCTTTATTGGTTAATGATAATAATTTTCCTGGATATATTTCAGGTTTAGGCTGCTAAACATATTGCATCCCTCAAACCAAGCGGGGTTATGTTTTTGTTCCATTATTTCACTAAAATAAGGGAGACCACAAATGCACTATAACGTGTATTGGCTCAACTAAACATTTGAGTTCTCATCGGATCATTTCATACAATATTAGCAAAATTTAAATTATAACTAGATTTTCTAAATTAAACTATTATTTCAAGTTTTTTTTTTTTTTTAATTTTCCAAATTCTAGCAATTTCATTTTTCTCTTAATTTTAATTTACTTTTACCGACCCCCTACCCGACACTTATTTCATACAATGCCCTCATTGTATGCTAAAACAAATTAAGAACATAAAAAGGGAGAAAAAGGAACAGACTCCCCTGGGTAGTTGTGGCGAGATCGAATGGGGCTGCTACAAGTTGCTCTGAATATCGCCGAAAGACTGAAAACTGGAACTGCTGCTTCTGAATTTGCCGAAAATAAAATCAAGACCGCCATCTTCGAAAATGTGGTGCAAAATATTGCAATTAAATGCAAAGCATAGTAACCATGACGTGGGAAAGTGTCGACCACGTCATCTCGTCGAGAATGACATCCTCTACTTGCGATGAAAAATCCCCCATAACATAGGAAAGTGTCAACCATGTCGTGGCAGCCGGGACGATACTTCTTCCTCGCGTCGAAATAAAACTCTATGGTATGGGAACTGCTCATCCATATCATAAGAGTCAAAACATCGTAACAATGCCAATCTTCAAAACGATCGCTCACGAAATAAATATGCACCCCACACTTATGACAAATCGTGGGTCTCGATTATAATCTTCAACTCTCATACCGCTCTCTCTAGCAACAGTCGGACCTAGCTGCTGAACTTACTGCCAGCTTCCTAAGGACGAAAATTCTGTAGAAATCTAAACAACCAAAGAACATCAACATGGAAAACAAAAGTAAAACAAACTAAATCAAAGTTTAATTACATACCAAATACTAAAAACTAAACTAAACTAAAAATAACACAAAACAAATAAAACAAAATAAAAAAAGGATCACTCGTCATCTCCATCATCATGTGGCTATGTCCCAGAAGTACCGGCCCCATCAAATCGTGACTGGAATGGTGGTGGAAAGGGAACCGAATACTAAAACCCCTGGTGGGCAAAGAATGCGTTCAACGCATTCCCATACCACTGCTGTTGCATGTCCACATGTGCAACATACTCGCTAAGACGGTCAATGCCCTGAGCCAGGTAGCGCATATCAATCTCCCGCTCAGGTCCCTGCTGCGCTCCCCGAGGAGCAGGTCGACGCCACTGGACCCGTCTCGGTTGTGGCTCGGCAGCACCCTCCAAATCTGCCACATCATCTGCTCGAACCCTCAAAACACCATCTCCACCCCACTCTAATACACGCATCGACTCCAATAGCTGAAGACTCATCGGCCTCATGTCGCGAAACACCATCGATCTCGTGATCTCACGTGTCATCAACTGGTATGATCGAGCTAACCGTGTGATAAAATGCCATCCGCATATCGGGCTATCTCCCCTAAGTCCCCTGGCCCTCCGTCCCAAGTATGCAGCTAAAGCAACTGGAAGGTTCAGGTGCCTCCCTGGAGTAACTAGTGCCCATAGGAAATACAGGTCCGTCGAAGGCACTCTCTCACTATTCTTGTGATGCGTGAGAGACATAGAAATCAACCGGTGCAACATTCGGTATTTAGTGGACCGAATCATCCCCCCTCGAGCGGTAGATGGTGTATAAACTCCTCCCGTAATCTCGGCCCAAAATGTGTTCTCATTATAGTCCTCCGGCCGGTCCATGAGATAATCAGCAAGGAATGTCGGGAAGTGAACACTCCTCATCTCATCGACTGTGTAAATACCCACCCGAGCCGCAAGCTCTATCACGCTGCATTCCCGGCTTACTCCTCCCAATCTGAAAGCAAAGGCTGTCCTGTCATCGAGTGCCTTCCTAGGATCATAGGAAACTGTAGCGTAGAACTCCAGCAAAAACTCCCGATACACAAGCTCCTGGATCCTGAACAAACGCGCCCATCCCTAACACACAAACAATTCCACACCACTCGCGTCCGAGTGTGTGTATTGCAAAAATTCCTGGATCAATGCAGCAAGTCCAGTCCTGGTAGCCAATTCCCAATCAAATGAGGGTGCAATATCAATCTCCTTGGTGAGAAGCAAGCTTAAGTTGGTGACATAACGCGCCCGGGTAGCATCGTTCAGTGTTTGCGGAAATTGTAAAAAGCGATGATCGGTCACATCCTCGGGTGGGTTGGTTCTTTGTGTCCTTCGAGCCATAATCTGCACATATTAACACAAAAACACAAAACCAACAAAATATGGCAGCATTAATAGATTTTTAAACCAAAAAAATGGAGTTGGATAGGGGCAGTACGCTGGGCGTACATCCAGCATACGCTGGGCGTAAGTCCAGGCTTGCGATTCTGTATCCTGGTCCCAGTCCCTTTTCTTGTGCTAAGGTCATAACCCATATCCAAACAAACACAGCAGGGGCATCAACACAAGTTCAAATCGAGTGGTCCATAAGCAGTAAAAAAAAAACGGGACCACCCTTAAAATATGTCCAATAATAGGAATCAATCCCCTGTTCGTTCTTTGTCTATTCAAGATTAGCAACACTATGTGGGTATTTAAAAACAAACGGAGAATAGGGCGTACGCTAGGCGTCCGTCCCCAAGTTCAAATCGGCGGTCATGGGACGGAATTAATACCAAATAAGGTCCTAGGGTTTAG
Organism: Lactuca sativa; assembly: GCF_002870075.4. NCBI lineage: Eukaryota > Viridiplantae > Streptophyta > Magnoliopsida > Asterales > Asteraceae > Lactuca > Lactuca sativa. The sequence continues at coordinate 76,309,606 of NC_056624.2, read as the reverse complement.
TCTATGGATCGAAATCGGTCCATTTAAGCCATAATCAAACACGAATGTGTGAAATCGACCCCTAATTCGAAAAATACACGAACCCTAGATTTCAAACAAAGGCATAATGCAGCTTATTTCATCAAATTAAACATAAATCCGAGCTATTGAGTATCCGAAATACTTACCCGTGTGTCGAATTTTACAAGAAAAGAAGCACAATCGAAAATGTTGAGGAGAGCTCGGCCGTCACAGTGCAAGTTTGAGAGAAGAAATGGGAAAAGAATAAAGAAGAAGTCAAAGGGTCAAAAGATATACCTGGTCGCCGTGTTACGCGGGGCGTAACTCAAGGGTACGCGGGGCGTACCTCAACCCCCTGAAATGTTCATTCGCGATCCGGGGCACATTACGCATGGCGTAATTAAACTTACGCGGGGCGTAATTTGTATTTTTCAAATTTTTACTACCCTCTGATTTAACTTCCTTTTCTTTCTAAATATTTAATTAAGGGCTTAAAACATAACTATTTATTTATTTATTATTATTATTATTTTTAATTTCCTTAGCTAATGATGACTTCACGATGAGTGATAAAAAGTTGAGATGTCATAATCACTTATCTTTGTCAAGATCAAACAACAATGGTTGATCAAAAACCTTTGCATGCAAGAATTGGTTTGCGAAAACACCCACTTTCGGGACCCGTTAGAATATTTCCTTTGTTTTCCTTGCACCTTTAACTAGAAGCGGAACAAGAAGTGATCTAACTAGTCAAGAACAGCAAGAGCTCGGTCTTCCACTTAACCACCACAATACGCCTTGCTATACTACGCCTCATGGATTGAGTTGGACAAATTCGACAAAGTAGTAGGCTAAGCAGGTCAAGAATTCCCTAATCGCTTTAATTCTCGAAACCCATGCAAAAAGTAAAGTCAAGCAATGTGTACAATCCCAAATTCCTGCAAAATAAAAACAAGAACCTTCCCGATAAGTGAAATGATATCATCGGAAATCAACTAAAAATAAAAGCTAAAAATAAAAACTAACTAAAAACAAATAACGAATAATCAAATAAAATAAATTAATGAAAAGCCGTTCCCCGGCAACGGCGCCAAAAACTTGATGTGCACAAAAGTACCCACTAATTTTAATATTTATAACCTAACAAACTTAGACTATCTATGCACTTATAGGCAGTGTACCTAGTCAGATTACAGTATAGCTTAGGTAAGTCGGGTGTCGATCACAGGGAACGGTGGATTAATTTAATATATTTGGTTATAGGTTATATGTCACACGAAAATAATAAAGAAAATGGTTTAATAAATCTCAAACTAACAATTAACAACTTTCGATAAACTAACAGGAAAGCACATCTCTTCAGGTACTTTGGTTTAAACAAATTACACCTTAAAAACATAGACAAGTGCATACACAAATTCATTTATTCATGTTCACCGATTCCTAAAATGATTAGCTTCATGTTCACTATAACTAATCCTTTAGCAAACAAGTCAATTCAAACAGTGATCAGTTGATTAAACTAACATGCTTCCTAGTGTTCAGTTCGTATCAAGCAAGACTTGTAAATATAGTTAATCAATTTAGACATTTAATTAACCTCTTGTTGATGGTCATCAAACAAGGCTCACACATTAACTTACTTATTCTCAAATTAATCCTAGTTTCACATTCGTTATTTCTAGTCTTATAATCTCGATGGTCATCAAAAATCATAAGAGACAAGCAATCGAGCAGATGTTCAAGCAACTCAATTCACTTAACAATTAACAAAAAATAATCATCATTAACACATGAGGATCTTTCAACAAGCTTGGCAAGATAAATTAAACACAAATAAACAATTCAATATAGCAATTAGTCTAATAATCAAAGCTTCATTCAATCATAAACACAAAGTAAAAGGATTTTACACCTAAATCAGAAACTTAATACAGAAAAGTACCACAATGGAATGCTAAACATGGTCACGTCAGCAATCCATATGATTACCGACACGTATCCGCTCTCCAATCCTTCCGATCTCTGCTCCTGTTAGCTTAACGGCCTTCCGGCCGCCTTCTAGACCCTCAAAACGGCTTAACATAAGTTAATTGTCGACTAAATTAGGTTAGAAGTCGAATCCCCCTTCCTGGTTAGCTAAAAATCGACATTTATAGTCTTTGTGGCCGACCTAAGTACGCTGGGCGTACTTAGGATTACGCAGCGCGTACTCAAGATAATCACGCGATCAAGTCTATCCGAGGCAAGTCTGTACGCGGCGCGTACCATTTCATTACGCGGGGCGTACTCGCTACCTCAGCATTCTTTTCTTTCTTTTAGCTTCTAAGTCCGGTTTCCGCTTCAGTCTTTTCTTTTGTGCTTTATCGACAACAAATAGCTGCAAAACATAATTCAAAGTATTATGAGTACTTTTTAGTTCTAAAATAGAATAAATAAGGCCAAAATATTAAGATAAAGTGTATAAAAATATATATAAAAATACACATATCAGGTATAAAACCCTAAAAATAAATTAAAATATTCTAATTTCATTCAAATATGATAGTGAATATCAAACAATGTTCCAAAAACCCTAAAGAGCCAAAATCCTAATTTATAAACCTTAAAGCTTAAAAACTTTATAAAATTGGCTATAAACTTCCTAATATCAAATTTTAATAATCAAATTATGGGATATAATCAAAGACATAAAAATTTAACTTATCAAACATTAATCATAATTTATTAGTTAAAAACAAAGATTTTTAAGTAAATCAAGAATTACTTAAAGAAGCACTTTTATAAAAATTAGGGTTTTATAAAAATTAAAGAGGGAAATGTATTTAATTTAAATTAGGAGAGAGAGGGCCTTTAATACACTCAAAAATCTGGCACCCCTTCTCCCCCATGCTCTCTCATCCCAAAATTTCAATCATTAAACTCATTTCCTACACTTCCACTTCTCTCTTCACTCTCTCTCACACTCCACCCTTCAACTCTCAAACTCTCCTCCTCTCTCTCTCTAAACTCACAAAAATATTCAGTCAAGAACACCTCTCCACACTCAAATCTTAATCTTCTAAGGGTATTCTTCAAGGTATCCACGAAAATCTTTCACCCTTCCTTACATTTCCTTCTTGTTTTAAAAGGTTTTCTTGTACTTCTCTTCCTTCTACACCATTATTTATGAACATTCATGAACATGTTCATGAATGTCGAGTTTGATGATGATGGTGGTAGGGTTTCACACAAGAACAACATGCATGTTGTTTAATGGTGAAATCCAAGGACCAAAACCTATGTCAAACACTAAAGTTCGGATTTTTACAAGTTTTAAAGGTCCATACACCTTATACATTCAAGTATTTCCTTTAAAAACATCACTATGACAAACATATGTCCATGCATGGTCTTCAAACCATGATGCATGTGATGAACAGCAAGCTAAAGAGCTTGATGATCAAAGTACATTGTTAATAGTGCATATAAATGATTTTATTTATAAAAATATCTAAAATTCTTTTCTGTTTGAAATAAAAATTTTCCAGATTCCCATTAAGATAATATGAATATCTGGAAAATCCCAAGAGTTTTTATCATTTCTTTGATTTATTAAAATTGTTACAAGAAGACAAGGGCATAAATCACATAAAATACTTTCAGAGGTCTATAAATCCTGACCCCTATGGTAAATAATAGCGTCTCATTAAGTTTCATCAATTTATGTTTCTGTTTAGTATGACTTTTGATTTTCTTTTTGTTTGGGTCCAATAAATCTCAAAACCACTTTAGAGGGTATAAAAATTATATCTAACAATTTTCGCAGCTCTTAGCTGAGGTGGGAGACTCAAAAAAATAATTTCAGAATTTTTCATCATGCCTTTCTATTTTTCCCCAATTTTTGTAATTATAATGGCCTAAATATAGAAACAAATAGTTCTTATCATCCAAAATTCATGAAAATTTACTAGTACATCTTGCTGTACATTAGGAGGCTACATAAAAATGTTGATGAGTTTTCTCTACTGTATACTATTTTTCTTCTATTTTCTAAGGTTAAATTTACTTAAATATACTTAAATACACATAAATACACAAAACCAGATTATACAATATGAAAATCACTTTTGGTATTTTGCCCAGATCACTTACATTGTAAATGATGTTACAAAAATTTTTGGTATTTACTTTAACAGTTTATTATTTATTCTTTAATTAATGATTATTTAAGGTGATAAAAACAAAGAAAAATAGAACGACCATATGAAAAATATCGTTTATATTTTTCACAGCTTTTATATGTACAAAAACAGTAAAATAAAAAGTTTGGGTAATTTTGGAAACTGGTTTCTATTTATTTCAGTTTTTATTGGAATAAATTCTCAAAAATCATAAAATTGGGTTAAACAGCTTTGAAATCCATTTTTATATTTTTTCTAACATAATAATGTTGAATAACAGTAATATAATAATTTTGAGAATTTTTATCCTTTGGATGCTATTTTTCATGAATTTATGTCGTTATGAAGGCTTAGAAATTTGGAAAAATAGTTAACCATATCAAAAATGTAAGGGAAATTTTCTAGAAGACCTATACTGTATTAAGAATGAAAATACAAGGTTTGACAATTTTTGGAAACTGTTTGATAATATTTTAAATTTTTAGGAATTTAAAACACCTTTAAATGTGTCGAAATACCCTCAATTTATATTACTAAATCTGGAAAATTAATATCCAAAATTGTCTTAATCACATGATTTATAGAATTTCATGATTTTAGAAAAATTGTAACCAATTAATATAAAACCGATATTAGAACATAAATTTGGCATTTCTCTATATGTAGAGTTTAGTATATTAGCATTAGATTTTGACATGGAAACTCACTAGTGTGTGTTTGATGTCGTAGGATCCTGGTAGTAAGACGTTGGTGTATTCTGAGGCACCACTTGTACCTACTCGAAACATTGTGAGTATTCACGCATTCCCTATTTTCAGTTTTTATGTTTCGGGGTGGAAAAGCATGTCCAGAAAACCTATTATTTGCATGTTGTATTTAAATTGATTTGTATCAAACATGATTGCTATTGTATTGCTATGTCTCTCTATGTATGTCTATGCAACACGAAACATGAGAACTTATCGTACTAAGGCCCTTCCCTTATCTCTAACCATTAACTCTTTGAGTCAATGGTCATTATGGATAGCGCTATTAGGAATTGACAACTCCTCACTCGCCCTATTGCTGGAGTGCATGATACCATATTCATCTATGGAACGATAAGCATAGATCTTGATAGGGCTTTAGTCATAGGTTTGGTTGAGACTCATTGTTTGCTCATACACATACAAACTCGTTTCTCGTTATAGCAATAAACTTGTTATCAATAATAGCAATAAACATGTTTCTCATTAAAGCAATGTACTTGTATTTATAAAAAGCCTTATTCCAAATCTTGATTTTATAAACTTGTGAACTCACCAACTATTTACATAGTTGACGCTCGTTTTACATGCTATTTCAGGAAATAATTAGTAAGTCGATATAAAGATTCATCATCAAAGAGCATACAAACTCGTTTCCCGTTATCGCTGTCATATCTTGCGTTTCCGCTTTAGTGGGGTGTGACACCCAGATATCGCTTTTATTGCTAGAAGGAACAGATAAACTTTAATTCATATGCTTGTACTGACTACTTGTTGAATTATGCACAAAACCACGTTTTATAACATCATGTTACTGATGCATTTTCATACAATCAACGGATAACCAACTCATATCTTTAGGTTTGAAGATATGTATGATATTACCGTCTCGCAATCACTCGAGATAAATTCCATGAAGTGATATAAGTGAGTGTGGGTTTAATCCAATACTCAGACCTTATAAGCACTCATGAATGCTGCAGCAACAATTGCAATGTCTGATGCACCATAGAAAAATCGTACAAGCCAAATTCATGACAGTTTTGATTCATATCTACTTCTTACACATGATCAACTGTGGAGAGTTTGAATAAAATAATTATTCTGGAAGTCAAAACATGCAAAATTGAAACAATAGTAAACGATCAACATAGAATAGTAACACTTTACTCCTAAATAAATAACAACTTTTATATAATCATCAAATGTCAATCACATTTTACATGTTTTAGAAATCTAATTATTAAAACTAATATCGTCCCTCAGCCCGATGCTCCTTGCATGCTGCAAATGCCTAACCCTAGTCAGTCCCTTCGTGAGGGGATCTACAGGGTTCTCTTCTAATGATGCCCTCTTTGCCACGAGGAGTCCTTCTTCAACAGGAGTTTCCTCCTCAGGTTGGTCAATAGTGTTTGAGGTTCCTTCACCACTTGACTCTTGAAGCTCTTCAAGGTCAATTTTCCTCCCACTGTTTCCTTGGCTTATAAATTCTCTCTCACGAAAGACTCCTCTTCTAGCTACAAATACCACATTGTCACTGGGTCTGTAGAAAAGGTAACCACAGGATCTCTGAGGGTAGCCGATGAAAATACACCTCTCAATTCGAGGTTCAAGCTTATCGTGAGTCTCGCGCCTCACGAAAGCCTCACAATCCCAAATCTTGATGTGGTTCAGATTGGGAACTTTCCCAATCCACATCTCATGAGGTGTTTTGGCAACCTTCTTAGTAGGGACTAGATTAAGGATATGGCGGCAGTCTCTAAGGCATACCCCCAGAATGAGATTGGTAACGAAGCTCGACTCATCATGGAACGAACCATGTCCAACAAGGTCCGAGTGCGCCTCTTAACAACACCATTCAGCTGTGGTGTTCTAGGAGGTGTCAATTATGAGACTATCCCACATTCCTTAAGATAGTCAAGGAATTTAATACTAAGATACTCTCCTCCCTGATTGGATCGGAGCATCTTAATATTCCTGCCCAACTGATTCTCGACTTCCTGCTTAAAATCTTAAAATTTTCAAAGGTTTCCGACTTATGATTGATTAAGTAGATATATCCATATCTGCTGTAATCATCAGTAAAAGTTACATAGTACCGATTAGCATCGCTTGTGGCTGTTTTGAAGGGTCTACACACATTTGTGTGTATGAGGTCTAACAAACCCTCACCCCTCTCACAAGTACCAGTGAAGGGTGGCTTTGTCATCTTCCCAAGTAAACAAGACTCAGAACTATCATCCGACTTTAGGTCAAATGATTCCAAAACTCCAGCCTTCTGGAGTTGGCCAATGTGCTTCTTGTTAATATGTTCAAAACGATAATGCCACAAGGATGCTTTGTCTAAACTCATCGAAGAATCAATATGATATAAATTATTTCCTAATTTATCTACAATAGACACAGTTTCATATACACCATCACAAGGTAATGCTTTAAAATAAAACACATCATTATAAAAAGCATCAATAGCATCAATTTTATTATCAAATATAAAAGTGAAACCTTGTTTGTACAAAATATGAAGAGAAATAATAATTCTCGCCATTTCTGATGAGTAACAACATATATTCAACTCTAAAGTTAACCCATTATTAAGCAATAAAGAATAAACTCCAATCTTGGTCACAGGTGATGCTTTCTTATTGCCCATGATTAGGTTTATCTTCCCGTGCTCCACTTCTTCACGACTTCATAGGCCCTGCAAATCAGTACAAATGTGAATACCACAACCTGTATCAAGCACCTAAGAGTTAGTATTCAATGAGTTACAAGACAATATAGTATAAATACCTGCATAGGTGGGTTTAACTCTCTCATCCCTTACATCCTACAAGTACTTGGGGCAGGTTCGCTTCCAGTGCCCCTTTTCATTGCAGTAGAAGCATTGTGCTTCCTTTGGGTTTGAAGAAGGAGGAATGAGACCTTTCTTGGTCCCACTTGAAAACGATCCATCAAGGGGCTTACCCTTGGTACCCTTCGAAGGGGTCTTCCTCTTCTTCCCCTTTCCCTGCCCATTTTCCAGAACAGGGGCAGTTGTAGGAGTAGTAGTAGAGTTAACAATCGGCTTGTTTTTAAGGTCATTTTCAGCAGTCCTTAAAAGCCCTTGAAGTTTGCTAAGTGTGACTTCCTCCTTGTTCATATGATAAGTCATATGAAACTTATCATAACTTGGAGGTAGAGAATGGAGAATGATATCAATCGCCATGTCCTTAGGAAAGTCCACATTGAGCTTTAGCAACCGGTCCACGAACCTTTGCATTTTCTGTAAGTGACCGGTGATAGGTTCACCATCCTTTATCTTGGCTGTTATCATAGAGGAGATGATTTCATACCTCTCTTGATGTGCGCTCTGATGGTACCTATCCATCAGATCCATGTGCATCTCATAGGGATAGAAATCTTCATAGGATTTCTAGAGTTCGGGAGTCATGGTATCCATCATGATGCAGGACACTTTAGTAGCATCCCTGTCATGTGTAGTATACTCCGCAACCTCATCAGGAGTAGCAGTGGCCTCATTGATGACCTTAAGCTCCTTATCAAGGACATATTCCTTTTCCTCATAGCGGGTAATCATCCTGATGTTTCTAATCCATTCATTGAAGTTAGTCCCATCAAAGGCGACCTTCCCATACAAGTTCATGAGGGAAAAAGAGCTTGTAGAGTTTGAGCCAACAGTAGTGTTGTTTCACATCTGAAAAGAAAGAAGGACAAGTTTAATCAGATGAAGAATCCTTAATAAGTCACCCAAATGAAATATTAAGGCTAGGACCCAATAAACTATTTCATAAGTTGGAAGAGGGATGCCGTAATGCAAGCTATAAAATATTTGAAGGTAGGTAAATGACGATTTACCAATTTCCACCATGAAAAATAAAATGAATTATTAAGTTTTAGTTGGATTTGAAACTCCTAGATCTTTTGAGATACATTGAACTTTTAATGGAATGTTTGAATCTCGATTGTGCCCTCTCAAGTTTGTGACTGGGATGCCGAGGATCACAAACAATGTGTGAATAACCATACAAATTGACTTGGTACACTAAATTTTATCACCTAATCAATGTGCCGGTTAACCACATGCGCTCCACCGATCTATGATAAAACTTAAGTCACCCTTTGCCACTCTTACTAGTCCTTGTTAGTGTGTCGGTTAACCACACAAGCTCCACTAACGACTTGGTAGGGTACAAAGTGTAATTTCATGGGTTAGCACCTATTTCACATTTTCCTAAAGTAACTAAGATTTAGAATTAATAAAGGTTTAGTTACTTTATAATTTCATCATACATTTAATGAGGATTAAGGTCCTATCCTACCCGTTCGGCTAACAACCCTCCACCAGTCAAGGAAGCGGTGGGTGAAAGTGGACACCCATTAAACTACCATTTTATAGGCAGTAACCTTATACCCCCTTTATAAACCGCCTTCATGAATGAGGCCTACTAACAGTAAGACTGACATTATTCTTATACATATATATATAATAATTAAACTTTTAATATTATAGAAGTATAAGGGTTGAATTTTAAACTTTTAAAATTCCAAGGATCTATTTTGGAATTAAAGTATTAATGTGTGAGACTTTACAAATTCCAAAACTTGAGGGAAAGTTTTGAAACTATTCATGACTCTTCAAATTCATATACTATGAGTTAATGGACAATAAAATGAAGACTCTTCATTTTATGTAACCTATGAGTTAAATAAATGGTTTTAATGAAAAAGACCTTTAGTAATCCATAACTTGAGGACAAGTTATGGACTCCATTAAAACATGTAATCATGGACTTTAACTAATCATGATAATCAAACATACATACATACATGGTCATATACATACTCATAGTGCAAGATAATTCATATCATCAAATTTCAAGATATTTAGCATAATCATATTAACACTAATATTGAAATTATGATAATCATCTTGTAATTAGATTAGGATATTCATTAACTCATCATAGAAAATAGTTGAATGATTAAAAACAGTTAAAGGTAATGATCCTAACCCAATTAATGGCCAAAAACTCGAACAACATGTTGTCTGGGCAACAGACTCGTCGAGTCCATGCCTAAACTCATCAACTCGTCGAGTCTGTTCATGACCTCGCCGAGTTGAGTCGTCTGACAGCAACATTTTTTGCGAAAAACAAATAAGCAGCAATATAACAGAAAACAAGCCTAGGCTTTGATACCACTGATGGGTTTTGAGCATCCTAAACAACCTTAAGGTGCACATACAACCATAGACGCTTTGGAACTATCTTTTCTCTATTATACATGCAAAATGTTTTTCAGAATCTTTATCATATCTAGCATGCAATCCTAGGTACATGAATAACAAAAATTCTAGATAGAATTACATACCTTTTCTTCTAGTGAATAACTTGGAGTTTTTGAGCCTAGCACCAACAATGTGGATGCCTCAAGTGGTGTCACAAATCACCAAAACAACTTGGAAATGCTTTTAGGAATACTCACAGTCTAGAAATCGGCCACACTTATGCTCACACACACTAGTGCCAATTCATGAACCAAAAACTCCTTTATATAGTATCGAGGATTAGGGTTACATGTAACCAAACCCTAATACCCATGACTCTTCATTTGCATAGGATCCATGGGTTAAAATCTCCATGGACTATTCATGGACTTCATATACTCTTAGCCCATCCTAAATAAATATTAACCCAATCCATATATATATATATATATATATATATATATATATATATATATATATATATATATATATATATATATGTATGTATATATATATATATATTAGAGTCCATATTTAATTAGCTTCATTTTGATCACTAAATTAATTCTTGATCAATAATAATTAAATAATAATATGATTTCATATTAATATTTTATAACAAATAATATATTAATATATCATAAACATCTTATTCTCAAAAGTATATCCGTACAAATTGTTAGGCGAAGTGCAACCCAAATGGAGCATGCCGGGTCGGGTTAAGTTGATACGAAATATAGTTACGGACTTAGACACCTTTTCCAACAGGAATAACATCATTCACTTTCGTTTACATACATCAAATAGAAAACAAGGAACACTTTTGGGGATTCATTCATTTATACATGTATTGAAATCACACATACATACATACATACATATATATATATATATATATATATATATATATATATATATATATATATATATATATATATATAGGATCATCACATCATGTTGTGAACATATTTTTTACAGAAAATATCGTATTTTCTGGGATATACAAACGATACAAATCCTTTTAATCAAACTTTCTTATGAACTCACCAACATTATATATATATGGACCGTTTTCAAAATAACTTGTATTCTCAGGTAATCGATAAGTTGAAAAATCATCAAGTGTTATTTGGGAATCGTATTTTTGTGAAATGATAGCTTTCGAATGATTTATGTTTTAGTAATGTAATATTATACAATGTACTTGATGTGAACAATACTGGTTGTAATATGTAATGCATGGAAATGTTGTTGGATTAGTGTCAAAATCTAAAACTATAATTGGTATATACTTGACCCGACCCGGCATGGTCCATTTGGGTTGCATGTCATCGAAACATTTGGGTAGACCTTTTGTGAGAAGAAGATACTTTGTGACATATTAATATATTATAAGTTCTAATATATTAATATGAAATCTTGTTATTTAATTAGTATTGATCAAGAATTAATTTGGACTTAATTTAGTGATCAAAAGAGACTAATTAAATATATGAGAATTGATTGTGTAAATCATTCATTCTTATATATGTAGGCCTATAACCCATGATTCCTTATGATGGGTTTAACCCATATGGTGATCCATGGATACTCCATGGAGGTTAAAACCCATGGAGCATAAGGAATGGGTAAATTTATGGGTTACATGGTGTAACCCTAATGTCCACACTATATAAGGATCCCTTTAGCTTAAGTAATGGGCACTAGTGAGACATATTAGGGCTAGTCGATTTGAGCATGTGTATCTTCTTCTAATGGTTATTCCAAGTGTTCATGATGTTGTGTGAACCAATTGAGGTGTCACACATGGGGCACTAGGCTCTCAAGCTTCATGGAGTCAAGCCACATCAAAAGGTATGTATTTTATCTAGTTTCTGTTATCCTAGTACATATGATTGTATGCTAGTTAGGACAATACCTTGGAAATTGATATTTTCTTGTATAATAGAGAAAACATAGATCCAAGGTATTTAGGGTTGAATGTACACCATAGGAGTGCTAGAATGCTCAAAACGCAACATTGGTATCAGAGACTACGCTTGTTTTCACTTATACTTTATGCAAACTGCTTAAAATCGAAGTTTTTTGCTGTCTGGGCAACGGACTCGGTGAGTTCATCAGGTGACTCGACGAGTCCATGCCTAAAAAGTGTTCAAAACAATCCAACTCGCCGAGTTGGTTCATGTAGTCGACGAGTTGGACCCCAGACAACATATTTTCGAGTTTTAAGGCTGGAATTGGACTAAAATCACTACCATAAGCTGTTTTTGAACTGATAAACATGTTTTTGATGTGGTAATGATTATTCTAATCCAATTCAAAAGATAATTGTCAAAAGTTTCATGTTTTTTATTAGTTTAATGGTTTGGCTAATCACATGAAAATTGTTTGATTTGAATTGTCTTGTTCATATGAGTTTTAATCAAGATTATGAATATTGCTAGAAATGTTTAGGATAGTTGTTTTGATCCAGATTGATCTAAAAGTTATTCATAATATGTGTTTTTGTAGCCTGTCCTCAAGTTAGATGAAAAGTCTCATTTATGAACTTTATTAAAAACATAGGTTATGAACTTGAAAAGTCTTTTCTACATAAATTGTTTTATGACCTCCATAACTTGTCCTCAAGTTATGAAATTTTAAGAGTCTTATCATTTAAAACCTATATTAAAACTCATATGTTATGGCTTTCCAAAATTAACTTCTTTAAAAGTGTTATTAAAGAATAAGAGGTTACATAAAATGAAGAGTCTTCATTTTAATGAACCATAAAACTCATAAGTTATGGAGTTGTAAAGTCTTGAATAGTTTCAAAACTTGCCCTCAAGTTTTTGGAATTTGTAAAGTCTTACACACTAATACTTTAATTCGAAAATCAAACCCTTAGAATTTTAAAAGTTAAAATTCAACCCTTATACTATTATAATATTATAAGTTAATAATATATATATACATGTGTGTGTGTATATATATATATATATATATATATATACATATATATATATATATATATATATATATATATATATATAAGAGCAAGTCGTCTTACCATTAGTAGGCCTCATTCACAAAGCCGATCTACTAGGGGGTATAAGGTTACTGCCTATAAAATGGCAGTTTACTGGGTGTCCACTCTCTCCCACCACTTCCTTGACTGGTGGAGGGTCGTTAGCCGAATGGGTAGGACAAGGACTATAATTCTCCCTTCATTAAAAGTATAATGATTAATACTAAGTAACTAAACACTTATAAATTCCCAATCTTAGTTACTTAGGAAAATGTGAAATAGGTGCTAACCCATGAAATTACACTTTATACCTTACCAAGTCGTTAGTGGAGCATGTGTGGCACACTAACAAGGACTAGTAAGAGTGGCAAAGGGTAACTTGGATTTATTATAGATCGGTGGAGTGTGTGTGGTTAACCGTCACATCGATTAGGTGATAAAGTTAAAGGGTACCAAGTCATGGTTATTCACACCTTGTTTGTGATCCTCGGCATCCCAGTCACAAACTTGAGAGGGCACAATTGAGATTCAAACATGTCGTTGAAAGTTCAATGTATCTCAAAAGATCTGGGAGTTTCAAATCCAATTAAAACTTAATTATATTTCATTTTTATGGTGGAAATTGGTAAATCGTCATTTACCTACCTTCAACTATTTTATAACCTAGATTACAGCATTCCTCTTCCAGTTATAAGTAGGTTTTTCGGTCCTAGCCTTAATATTTCATATTGGGTAATATAGTAATGACTTTAAATCAACTAAACTTGAATTTCTCCCATAATAAATGTCTATTTTAGACAACTATGGTCTTCCTAAATCTTTAGGAAAAGCTTTCCTAAATGAAGATGATATCCCACATGACAATCAAGGTAAAAGATCAATCCCTTTATTTAGCATTAATGGGACTAAAATCATACTTCACTTCCTCCACCTCCTCCTATTATTCTCCCTATCCTACAAGTTCAAAGACTTGATAAGTTCTAAGTCACTCAATCCCTATTGGCAAGCTAAGTCTGCATGTGCTTGCATCTTGGAGATTAAGTCACATATTAGCAAGTTAGGAGAGTCGGGTGTTGAAGTCTCGAGGTAGCTGGCTGTTGACTTGGTTCTTCAGTCACTCCCTGATGACAAATCACGACATGACCCTTAGTGATCTTATTTATTTGCTTGATGATGCTAAAGAAGCAATGATTTGGGGCATTGGTAAAGCAAATTTGATTGGAAGATCTACATCCCAAACTTCCATGTACATTAACAATGGTAACATTAGAAGTCCATAAAATCTATTTCTTCCCAATTGAAAGGGATCGCCATGGTCAAGTCATTTTACCAATGGTAAAGAGAAAGGCTAAGTCTGAGATAGTCTTGTGTTCCATTTCGAAAGAGTCCATATGTTTCTTTTGCCAAAATAAGGGGCATTGGTTGCGAAGCTGCCAGATTTACCTAAAAGATCTAGTAAAGTCAAAAAGTTTGACTTTGCATCAGGTAAAAGTCCATTATCTAACTCTATTAAGTTCCTATTTGGAGATTCTTAATACATGATGTAATGTAATTACATTTTGATATTTTGGAAGAATCAAAGGAAGCTTAAGTAATAATTGTGCTAATTCTGATCGTGAAGATGGATTTCGATCGCATCAGAATTTTGTGTTGCTTGAGAGTTATGATAGATATTGCTTAGGAATAGATAACAACAAATGGTTTTCATTTGTATTTGCATTGTAAGGATAAGATTTTTCCGCAAGTTTTAAAATAAAAGAAAAGGTTTTGATTTATTTATTTTAAGTATCCTTACAATGGCTTTTATGAAAAATTGTTGTTTATATGTTTCCATTGATAGCAATATTGGAAAAATGGATTTGATTATTTCATTTGTGTTAGTGTTATAATTTACCAAATAAGGAAAAATTCTCATCATCCGAGTTTCAGTTGGATAGAAACTTGGAATCATGCAAGTTGTATTGTGTGATGAATGAGAATTTTCATCTTTGGGAAATTAAGACTAAGTCCTTGTTCACATTTATATGTGACTCAAGTGAAGGACTAAGGGATCAAGTACACATTCTTGTGTACCATTCAAATTCCACCACAAAAGATCGATAAGACTATTCGTCATGATTTACTAAAGTTTAGTAAATATGGTTATGCTTACAAGTTTAAGTGTAATTCTGAAACATTGGAAAAGTTTCAATGTATGGCAGGACGGATAAGAAGAATCAAATTAGGCAGAAAGATAAAAATTTCTCCGATCTGAAGAGATGGGAGAGTACTTGAGTATCTTGTTTTATGATTATCTTAGTGATTGTTGAAATGGTTAAATCAAAAGAAAATCATACTTCGTTCCAAAATCAAGTCTTAAATTCATACTTCAAGATTGATCCTTGAGTGACATAATCTTTAGAAAGTTTAAAACACTTGTCAAATGTAGAGTAAAATGTTTTCTACTCTTGTACATTTGAAATTGGTAAGTAGCGATGTTTTGGATAAAACAAAGACCAACTGAGACCAATTGTATGAAGTGTTTAACTTGATAAGAATCCACACTAACTCTTGAATATTGGTGTTGTCAAGGAATCGTTCTTGACAATAGAATCTTATATATCAAGAGGACAGTGGGAGTCTTAGAGATGTTGGAAAAGTTTCAAGAACTATTCAAGAGTTTTGTTAATCACTAGCCCATGACATGAGGTCTGTAACCTATCGTGTTAACATATTCTTATTTCTGTGTCTATTCTAGTAAAGGTTGACTATGATTGTGAGTTCTATGAGTTCTCAATTGTTTTCATAACAACCCAGAAGCAATGGTGGGCATTGTGCTACCAGGTGGCAAGAAATTAAGATTGAACAAGTTCAGTCCATATGAGTTTGGATTTGTCACTAACCTTGTATTGTGATTATGGTTATGATAAATTCACATGGATAGGAATACTTACACCATAAAATCTAAGTGTCATAAGGTTTCTCTCTGATTCATGAAAATGATGGTGAGGAAACGCTTTCACTAAGTAGATTTAAGTAGATAGCAATTGTGAGAATGACAAAAGGTCTAAACATTATGATTACGGCATCCCTCTTCATAATTTTTTAGACACACATTTGAGCTATCTACAAAAAGGTGTATTATTTTGATAAAGTCTTATCAAAGCAATCTCGTAACAGAAATCTGAACTTTGGAAAGAAAGTCAATAAAGTATTGATTTCTAGAAGTTCAGTTGATTTCTGAGTACATGTCAAAGCTAGTGGGAGCATAAGTGTTATGCCAGTAAGATAATAATCATTGTGCTAGTGGGAGCATGATCATTATGCTAAGTTTTGCAAGTTAGCAATGCTAATTATAGAAAACAAAAGTTTCAGTTTGCTTTGAAAAGGTTGTTTTTCTATAATTAAGGGAGAGGATTTTATACTTCTGAACAATTCTACTAGCTTAGATTAAGATTTTAATCAACTTTGGTCAAGAATATATATGAATGTTATGTTGGAATGGTTCAACATAAGAAATTCTATATATGTTGCATTCTCAAAATTCGTTTTTGATTACGACATCTCTCTTCATAGTTCGAATTATGAGAACATGGCAAACAAAAAAAATTTACAACATGAATCGTATCCCATATGCTTCGCGTATAGGATTGATTACATGTGCTATAATATTTATCCATTCTAAATTTCTCTAATGCCTGGGGCATTAAGAAGGAAAAGGGATTAGAACTGGATATGACTAAAATGATTAAGCAATTGTCAAGGACAAATTTGAGGTTTACCAAAGATTGGTTACTCATGGACAATTGGAAGTATAGATTAAGGACCATATTGACATATTTTGAAAAGAGGCAACTCTTATTCAGAAGTGATGGTCAAAATGGTAATATGCAATTGTTTCCATAGGTGGAAGTTATTCTTTGAAGATTAGAAAAACCTAATGCATAGAAGGATGTTCAAAGGAATGTACTTTGAATTTGAGACTTCATTTCATTGGAATTCTTCTCCATTGGAATGCTTTGTAATGTCTGTTGCCAAGTCTTGGTGACTTGTGTGCATATTCATTACAAGAGGATCATTCCATATAAGTTTAGAATCTATCAGATTATAGTAAATGGCAAGAGTTTGGTATTCTTACATTTACAATAAGGATTTGGGATTGTGAAATGAGAGTCATTGAAATTATGTTCAAATTGGTCTATTTCACAAAGTAAAGACAAACATAGTGTGCATACTTTGAGTATGGCATAGCTATTGTTTAGAAAACATAGTGTACATCCTTGGAGCATGGGACAACTAGGGTTTTAATTCAAGTATAAAGTTGATTAGTCGAAACATAAATAATGAGTAATCAATATGGTGCTTAGATAAAAGTTGTTTTTTTTATCTACACTCAAAGTGTTGGGGCCATATAGGATTAGTATTATTCTTGTGTTTCACTTTTCATGTTTTGACTTCCAGAATAACTAGGTCATTCTTCCAGAAAAACTAAGTTATTCAAACCATCAACAGTCGATAATACGTTGGAAGTAGGTATTAAGGCAAGACTGTCATAAATTAGGCTTGTAGATGTCTAAAGAGTTTAGACATAGCAAAAGTTTGCTACAACATTCATGAGTGCTCATAATTTCTGAGTACTGGATTCAACCCACGCTCATTTGAATCACTTCATGGATTTTATCATGAGTGAATCATGAGACGGTAATATCTTATATTCTTCAAACCTAGAGATATGAGTTGTTGACTATGAGTTGGTTATACATTGATTGTACGAAAACGCATTGGTAACTCGATGTTATAAAACGGCTTTTGTGTATAATTCAACAAATAGTTAATACAAGCATATTATTCTAAGTTTATCCATTTCTTTTACCCTTAAAGGATAAAAGCAATATCTGTGGGGCCCTCGGTGATTTAGTGATGACAAAACGTAAGTGCTCGGCCGGGCCTGAACTGATTTGATTTGTTCAATTAGTCAGTCGTCATAAATCGGAAATCGGGAAACAACAGATGGACAGAGAGAATGATTATAATCCATGTCTCAGTCCATATGATATCTAGAATGGAGGAATATATGATCACTTATCTAATGGACGCGTCAGTGATTTGTTTAGAGTTCAACAGCGGCTTTTGAGAGCTACTATTGCTAGTCGGGTTATGAAGTAATACTTGCAATAATAGTTTTAGACTTATCCAAGTGGGAGACTGTTAGATTAGTGTCTAAGTCCATAACTATAATTGGTATATACTTGACCCGACCCGGTATGGTCCATTTGGGTTGCATGGCATCAGAACATTTGGGTAGACCTTTTGTGAGAAGAAGATACTTTGTGACATATTAATATATTATAAGTTCTAATATATTAATATGAAAACATGTTATTTAATTAGTATTGATCAAGAATTAATTTGGACTAAATTTAGTGATCAAAAGAGACTAATTAAATATATAGGGATTGATTGTGTAAATCATTCATTCTTATATATGTGGGCCTCTAACGCATGATTCCTTATGATGGGTTTAACCTATGTGGTGACCCATGGATACTCCATGGAGGTTAAAACCCATGGAGCATAAGGAATGGGTAAAGTCATGGGTTACATGGTGTAACCCTAATGTGCACACTATATAAGGATCCCTTTAGCTCAAGAAATAGGCACTAGTGAGACATATGAGGGCTAGCCGATTTGAGCATGTGTATCTTCTTCTCATGGTTATTCCAAGTGTTCATGATATTGTGTGAAGCATTTGAGGTGTCACACTTGGGGCACTAGGCTCTCAAGCTTCATGGAGTCAAGCCACATCAAAAGGTATGTATTTTATCTAGTTTTTGTTATCCTAGTACATATGATTGTATGCTAGTTAGGACAATACCTTGGAAATTGATATTTACATGTATAATAGAGAAAACGTAGATCCAAGGTATTTAGGGTTGTATGTACACCATAGGAGTGTTGGAATGCTCAAAACCCAACAAATGTTTATGTTGTGCTTCATTTATAATCATTGTAATGATATTCAATTGATAGTCACACGAGCCCTCGGACGTTTCTGCCGTCTGGTTCAAGGGTGTGACACTCTTAAATCATCTTTCTTGTTGTTGCCAACAAAGTACATAGAACTTGTTGAAATGCATGACGTTGTTCGTGATGTTACTACAAACTATGACCTCAATGAAATTTCTATACTTGGGGAGCTAAAAGACATTGAGATTTCAATGCTTGGATTTACTGGAATTGAACGGATTCCTGAAGAGATTGGTCAATTCACAAGTTTAAGGATGTTGAGCCTAGAGTGTTGTGAGGATCTATCATGTATAACACTTGGTGTCATATCAAGGCTCGCTTATTTGGAAGAGTTGTACATTTTGAACTATGCTGGAGATAATTATGAACTTAGACTTGTAGAACTAAGTAAGTTCGAGTCGTTTAGAACTCTGCATTTTTTTGTGTATAACCCTGGTTTTTTCTCCGAGGGTACTTCCAAATTGGAAACATTAGCAGGGTTTTATATTAAAGTTGGTGATAGATCACAATATGCTTTTTCAATATAGAAGTCTCATATACGACACCTACTATATATTGCTCGCGTTGGGTACTTATTGTAAGATTCAAATTTAGTTGTAAGGTGTTGAAGGTCATAGTGTAGACTTCGATAGCATGTAACCAATTTACAAAGGCATTTATGTTTCGAATTTGTATGTTGAATCCTTTGTATTTTTTGTGTGCTTTCTGTTTTCCTATAAATAGGGAACGATACTTAGAGTTAGATAGAACTTTCGCCTCTCTTATGTCTATAACACTCTTTGTATTGAGAGCATAATATGAGTTAAAGCAAGATTATATTTACTCTCAGTGTTCTTAATTCTGTTTTACTCTGATCTCGTTTCATTACTTGATTAAATAACTTCTACAACTGGTATCAGAGCAGGAATCATACTGCAATGATTTGATTTTCATCTCATATCAAACATATTTTTAGTCTCATTTAGGATCCAAAAGTTTATGCTCTTTTGATAATGAAAGTCATCTTTGATTCGCAATTGTGACTTGTTTCTGCAACAAGTTTGTTTAATCAAGTGTTCTGTTTGCTTTTTCTGACCAATTCAATCATTAATTCACAAATTTTTGAAGTTTTTCTGAAATTTCATCCGTACATCAATGGCGAATTTCAATATGAACACGATGACGTCTTTTTCTCATTTGCTAGGATCTTCAACAAAGATTCATATGCTTATTCCAGAGTATTATGATTAGTGGGCTGATCGCATGAAAGACTACTTGAATGGGCTAGATGAAGAGCTTTGGGATTGTATTACTAGAAATTTTCTGCCTCCATTGAATGTTGGAAATATTGGTTTATCTACTTCTACTCGAAGTTTCACGGATCAATCACAAGGCTAAAGAAGAATGAGAAGAGATGTATGAGAGAGCTTCGTGGCGTTCTTCCTCCTATTGTTTATAACTACGTTCGTAGTTGTAAATCTGCAAAAAAGACCTGGAATACTCTTAAGGAGAAGTTTCAAGCAAGTGAAAAGACGAAAATCAATTATGTGAAGCATTGTTTGGTGGAATTAAAAGAGTTTAAACAAAAGGAAGGTGAATCTATCGAACTCTACTATGATCGATTGAATGAACTCATCTACAAATGCAATCGCAGTGGAATAATCAGGTCAACCATGGAGTTTAATCTCACTTTTGTTATAGAACTACAAAAATAATGGCGGAATGTTAGTCTAATGGTGAAGACTCAATAGAGCTTCAATACTTCAACTCTGAATGATCTTTGCAATTTGCTGAAAACTCATGAGTCAGAAGTTATTGAGATGGAAGAAGAATCAAATATAAGCTTGGGAGGACCACTTGCTTTAGTCTCAAAAGTATCTGAGAAAGAAGCAACTGAAAAAGAGAGTTCTGATGATGAAGGTATGATTGTTAATTTAGATGACGAAGCCATTGTTTTTTACTCTAACAATAGAGTAAAGAAATTTTACAAAAAGACTTTTGGTTTGAAAGTGAGGACTGGTGAATCAAAAGTAAGTTTTTTTGGATAAGTGAATGAGGAAAAGAAGGTTGAGAAGAAAGAATCAAAGCCAGAAGATTCGAAAGTTGAGAAGAAACTCAAAGGTGACTCAGGCATCGATTGTCACTATTTTCATGGGGTAAATCACATGGCAAGTGATTGTATGCTTTGTAAGAAAGATGAGAAAAAGAATAAGATAAAAGATGAAGCATATTATGTCGAACGATTGGAAGAGGTGCAAGCAAAAGCGAAGGGAATTTCGTTAGTCGCAAGAGGAGAATATGAAGATGCATGCACGTATCAAATTTGGTCCTCAAGCTCAGAAAATGAAGAAATATGTAATTCTACGCATGGAGCCATGTATGCAAAGTCTGAAGAGGAAGATGAAGAAAATGTGTCTGGTCGTTGTTTTGTTTCGAAAAGTGTAGACAAATCACCAATAACCACAAAGGAACGTTCTTTACTTCAATCTTTCAATATTCCTGTGAATGCTTATGATTTTGAGTTAACTGCCTTTGATGATACTATTGCTTATTTTTATAATGTGGTTATATCTGCTAGCAATGAGGCTAAGAATCTAGTACTCGGTTACTAGAGACACAAAAGCAGTTGGATTCAAAGAAGATGAGGACAAAATATCTAGAATTACAAATAACAAATCTCTTGTGTGATAGAGATAATTTTAATAATGATGTTAGGGTGTTACTTGCTCAGAGAAACATTTATTGTAACCCTGCTAAGAAATTGTATGTGAAGTTAACTATTTTACATCATTCCTCTGACATAAGCAAAGAAAAACATAGGAAGTTACTACCATTCTTAACTTTCGAAAGAGAAAAGATTTATTGCATATCCTATGATTGTGAAATGACAATAACATAATTTGATATAGTCCTTGACAATAGATTTGCTTATGGAATTGTCAAAATAGATGAAAATTTGAATGTTGAATTAGTTGACATTGTGAATGCCACCTTAACCAAGAATGAACAAATAAATATTTTGAAAAGAACTGAGAATTCGAAATTTGCTGATATCAAAGATAATTCTGATAATACTAGCGAAATTAGTGAAATAGAGGAAGAGGAAAGAATCGATTGTTCTCAGTTGTCTGTCATTAATGTCACATATTTGAATAAAGGCAAAGAAAACAATAATGATTCAAAGGTTAAGATTGACACTAACAATCCCTCAACTTCAAAAGTTTGTGATTTCGATCATGTGAGTGTCAGAGATATTCAAACAAATAGTAGTGATGATGAGGAAAGTGATGAAGATGACGCTTCGAAAATGTCAACCAATACTGATGATGTTTCGAAGGAAAAAGAATTTCCAAGAGTTGCCATTCATCAAGTGTATGGTGAAACAGAAAAAATCAACAAAGTGATGAAAGAAAAAGGTGCTCATTATCTCGAAACAAATTCGGTTTTGTATCCAAATTTCAAGTGCACAGATAATGTCATTTTGCCAAATCAAGTGTTTGTTACTGCTGGGAACGTTGATAACATCAAACCTGAATTTAATAAACTGGTAGAAGAAGATAACAAGAAAACATCAAATGAAGGTTTTTTCTCAAATCAAAGTACAGTAAAAAATAATCTAACAAAGATTTCATATACTTTTTCAAAGACAAAAACGACAACGAACATGGGTTGAAAAATCAACAATTTCGAAAGAAGTTCAAGTTCAAGATGAAGTTGTGTCACAAAATGTTAAAATAAATTCAAAAGAATTTAAAGATCAAATTGACAAATTTTCGAAAGATAATGGAATTTCAAAGAGACACGCACGAAAGAAAGTCTTTTGGCAAATTGTTGAGTCTCGAAAGAAACAAAATGATTTGAAAAAGAAAAAGACTGAAAAGAAAATATGTAGAAACGTTAAGACAATGTCTCCATCAAGTTCAGTTAATAAGAAAAATCTCACTCTACCTAAAAATCATTTGTCTCAATCTACTTCACAAAAAGTTTTTTCAAAAACCACAATTCAAGAAACAAAGTCTTTTTCACAAAATAAAACAAAGTATTTCAATGATGATTTTTCGAAATCAAATCGATTTCAGAATAACTCACCATTTTTTCAATATCGAAATCATACACAAAAACGTTTTGAGTCAAAGGTTGAAAAGAAATCTTTTGAGTCAAAGGTTGAAAATAAACGTTTTAAGTCAAATGTTGAAAATAAACATTTTGAGTCAAAGGTTGAAAATAAACGTTTTGAGTCAAAGATTGAAAATAAAGGAAATGTCAAACTCAAACCTCAAAAACCAAATTTTCCCAATCATCCTGCGAAACAAGCTTTGAAAGTTTCGTATACCAAGGGCAAATCAAATGTGAAAAACATAGATCATTGGCTTGAAGAAAAGGGAAATCTTATCAATTAGAAAAAATTTCTTAATAACAAATCAAAGATGCCTATGAAAAATATTTGAACGAAATGTCGAATGCCAGTTCATCATCGAAAGACTCGACATTTTCAGTAGAGGCATGGTGTCCATTTTCGAAAGTAAAAGCAACAGAAAAACAAACTGAGAAGAAAAATACAAAAGTTAGTGAAAATTCTAAACCTTCGAAAGATTATGTTTGTATGACTTTACCCAATGAAGTTGAGTTAATTGATAGTCTTAAATATAAAGTTTGTAATTGGGTTTTAGGTTCTTCGTTTCATTATGTTTTTTAAAATAATCACCAAGGACCCAAACAACCTTGGGTACCTACATTTTTCCACTGATTGCAGGTTTTGTGTGACGAGCAATATGATGAGAAATGGTATATCGATAGTGATTGTTCTCGTCACATGACTAGTAGGAAGGAGAATTTACGTGACTATCGAAGTTTGGAAAATGTTGGAGTCATGAATTTTGGTAACAATCATAAGTGTCAAGTCAAAGGATGTGGTAAAGTGACAAATGGGAAATTCACTATTAATCGCGTTGCTTATGTAGAAGGTCTTCAACATAACTTGATTAGTGTTTCACAACTTGTTCTGGGCACTAGTAATCAAGTCGTGCTTAGCGAAGAAGGAAGCATTATTTCAAATGTCAATACAAACGAAGTTTTGCTCAAATCCAAACGAAAAGGAGATATGTTCACTCTTGACATAAAACCAATTATTGGTGTTCCCTCTGTATGCTTACTGTCAAAAGCTTCATCAGATGTTAGCTGGCTTTGCCATAGAAGACTTTCTCATTTGAACTTTCAAAATCTTAACAAATTAGTGGCAAATGATATTGTTCAAGGCTTACCGGTCTTAAAATTTGATAATGATACTTTGTGTGCAACTTGCGAACAAAGGAAACAACATCGTCAAGGACATCCACTTTTCATCAATTCGGAAATTGTTGAACTGTTGGAACTTCTTCATATTGACCTTTGTGAACCATCGATTGTTGAAACTCTCAACAAGAAACGATACATTTTGGTTATTGTTGATGATTTTTCTCGATTTACTCGGCTTTATTTTCTCATGTTAGAATCTGAAGTAGCTCAAAAAATGATCGATTTCATCAAACATATAGAGACAAGTTTGAAGAAGAAGGTTCGAAAGATTAAAAGTGATAACGACTCTGAATTTAAGAACAATGTTCTTGATTCTTTCTTAACAGATAAAGGGAATTCCAATAATTTTTCTTCACCATATACACCTCAATAGAATGGTGTAGTTGAAAGGATAAAACGTTCACTTTGCGAAGCATCAAGAACGATGCTCACATATGCGAATCTTCCTCAATATCTTTGGCCTGAAGTAGTTTCAACTGCATGTTTTATGCAAAATCGATCTTTCATTCATTGTCGATTCAACATTACCCCTTATAAAATAATATATAACCGAAAACTTAATGTCAAATTCTTCCATTTTTTGGTTGTAGGTGCTATATCATGAATGTCAAAGATAATCTTTTGAAATTTCAGTCAAAAGCTGATGTAGGAATTTTCTTGGGTATTCTGAAAATTTGATGGCATAGCGGGTGTTGAATAAATGAAATCGGAAAATTGAAGAAACATTTAATCTTACTTTCGATGATTTTTACATTAAAAAAATTGAAAATTGTTTTGAAAAAAAAACAATAATTAATGAATCAAAAGATGAATCTAAAAGTTTTAATTCATTTGATTTTGATTATGATTTAATAGTTCATGTTCCAGATAGGGCTGTTGATGCTGAGGATAATCGACTTCCTAAATCATTAAAGCATTCTGACTTTTCGACACTAACTTAGGATGATGCTTATTTAAACTCGAAATCCCATTCTCCTGGAAATAGTGAAAGTATGCCAAATGCACAAGTGGAAGGGGAGCACTTGGATTTGAATTCTCATGTTAAGGGGGAGCATCTTTTCGAGGGGGGGAATAGGAGAATGGATGATAATGTTGAGGGGGAGCATCTTGAAAATGAATTTGTTGTTGAGGGGGAGCATAATGAACCACATATGTCGAATTATAATCAAAATGAAACTTTTCATGATTTAAATGGTAACATTTCTGTTGCAGGTTCAGAGAATTATGAAATGTTCGAAGATGCACCATTGGATTTTGATCTATGATATCCACCATTGGAAAAATGGACAAGAAATCATCCAAAGGAACAAGTTCTTGGTGATCCTCAAGATGGAATTCTTACAAGAGCTCAACTTCGTGCTAAAAATGAGGTACTCAATACTCATCAAGAATTATGCATGTTCAATGTCTTTATTTTGAACATTGAACCAAAAACAATCAAGATTGCTATGGAAGATCCTGATTGGATTGCTCTATGCAATCTGAGTTGGCTGAATTTGAAAGAAATAAAGCTTGGCGTTTAGTTCCAAAACCTGATGATGTATCTATAATTAGATTAAAATGGATTTTCAAAAATAAAATTGATAAAGAAAGCAATATTATTCAAAATAAGGCTAGGCTTGTAGTTAAAGGTTATTCACAACAAGAAGGTATTGACTATGAAGAAACCATTGCCCCTGTCAGAAGACTCGAGGTTATTCGAATATTTTTAGCCTATGCAGCACACAAGGATTTTGATGTTTATCAAATGGATGTGAAGTGTGCTTTTCTCAATGGTGTTTTGGAAGAAACAGTATATGTTGAACAACCACCAAGTTTTATCAATACTCAATATCGTAATCATTGTTTGTCTTAGATAAAGTTGTTTATAGGTTAAAACAAGCACCAAGAGCCTGGTATGCAACTCTTACCAATTCTTAAAGCAATCGAAATTTAAACAATGATCGGTTGATCCCACACTTTTTCAAAAGAAGGTAGGGAATCATATTATGGTTGTTCAAATTTATGTCGATGACATTATTTTTGGCTCCACTGACTCTGTTTTGTCAAGAGAATTTGAAAATCTGATGAAAAGCCAATTTGAGATGAGTATGATGGAAAAGATAAAAAACTTTCTGGGATTGAATATTCGTCAAAACAGAGAAGGTATTTTTATTAATCAAGAAAAATACACAAAGAATCTGCTTGGAAATTTTGGGATGACGAATAGCACAAAGTTACGAGTACCAATGGCGTTTGGAACAAGGCTCACTTCTTCGTTAGATAAACCTCCTGTTGATCTTACTTTGTACAAAAGCATGATAGGTCCGTTACTTTACCTTACAACAATTCGACCAGATATTATGTTTTTTGTTTGTAATTGTGCCAGATATCAATCAAATCCTAGAGAACCACACTTAACAGCAGTGAAAAATATTTTTTGATATCTCAAAGGAACAATTTCATTAGGATTGTGGTATCCTTCGAAAACTGGCTTTTTCATACAAGCATTTTCTGGTGTTGATTTGGGAGGTTGTAGTCTTGATAGAAAAAGCACAAGTGGCAGATGTCAACTCTTAGATAGGAAACTTGTAAGCTAGCAATCGAAAAAGCAAACATGTGTAGCAATTTCGACTGTTGAAGCTGAATATGTGGCTCTTGCTGCTTTCACTTATCAAATGTTCGAAGCCCACGACATTGGTTTCCCAACAAGATCCAATGTTCATTTTATTTTAAAGAATATGATTTCCGTGTGAGTATTTTTTCTTTACCTTAGTTATTTTATAAATTTTTCCAAAGCCTACTTGTTACTAACTACACTGGTGAAACAAGTAATTTCAGTTACAATTAATCACACTTATGTTTAGTGCTGATATGTAACGAAATTTTATAACCTCCTTAGTAGCCTTACAAAAAGATGCCCTTCGATACTTATTTACAAGTATTCGATTGTACTTCATGTGGAAACCACATAAGCTGTTAGTCATCTCTCTTGATGAATAACGAAGTAATCTTTGCCAGGGATTTATCTGCTTTAATGTCGAAATTATATTTTCGCCATCACATAACCAAAATTTTCTTAGCTTGCTTCTTATCTTTTTCTTTGGAACACATTGCACTCATAAAATCCTTGAGGTTCTGAGTAATACCAACTCAGGCTGAAGATTTCGGAAGTCTGGCACATGACTTCGCTTTCAATCCCAAAAGCGATAGAGCCCAACCTCCATTCCGAAGGTTTTGGTCCTTACCCACTGGGTACTCATGAAGAGACTTTTGATGTGATGTTTGGTACCTGTACGAGTTTCTAGGATAAAGTACTCATCACCTTATCTGAAATGGATTCCTTTACTACTAGTGGCGTGATTTTCAGGGGCTAACGTGGCATGTTCATTAATACAACCGTTTGAGATTGAAATTGGGGACACATATATAAGGGAAATTTGGGGTTCATTCCAATTTTTACGCTTTCATAAATACTCTTAGATGATATGTGCCCTATTTTTCTTCTGTTCTTCAAGCTCTTAAAAAAAACCCTAACCATGGCTGCTAATCAATCTATCACTACTGAAGAAGTTTCATCACAACCGATTATGAAGATACAGTCGACCAATTATCAAGTTTGTGGAGATGTTTCTGTCTATCTGGAGGAACTCGAAATGTTGGTTGTAGCTCTGGAACATTACGTTCAGTCCACTGCTATGTTCAGTTCTTTTGAAGTTCCGATGTCTTGGCTCTCACTTGCTGGTTCCACTGCCACATACAGCTAGACAATGCAAAATGTTACATTCGATTTAGTAAATGACAAGAACTTCCGACTATCAAAGAAGCTGTTTGCCCAAATTCTTGAAATCCCTAATTCTCCACCATTCTACAGGAGGAACATCATATGAATATATAAAACAAATTAATAGAAATATAAAGAAACACATATTAGCCATGAAGTTCGGAGCCACCCTGGCCTCCTCTACAGTCAAGTGAAAAGCTCTCCTATGGGCCTCCAGGGCCTCGGCCTTCCCCTGGCAACCATCGCTAATACGTAGCATCGCATGAGGAAGAGCCTGTATCGTCCTCAATGCAAGTGATGGACACTGGACCTTCATATGGCCCGTCTGATTATAGTTAAAGAAAACCCAAAATCCCTTCGGATAATCCCGCGTTATGTTCCCCACTTTTCCAAACAAGTAGCAATCCGTTCTTGACTAACAGGGACCCTCATTACCCTTGCGCACATGATCCAAGTGAGGCCCCTCTGACTTCCATCCCTAAAATCTATAGGTTCGAACCACTTAGTTACTGGCTGCGGGTGTATTGTCGTCCTATCTCTCCTCTATGTCTCCACCTCAACCTCTCTCACCTGGGTCTCCAGCTCAATCTCCCTGCTCCTTGCATTGGTCAGCAACTCAGCCAATGTCCAATACAGGGTGTTCACCATGAACTCATGAATATCCTTCATCAGGATGATCAAATACTGGATCATGTGTGCCTATTCCAAGGATTCGTACTCACGGAAAAACAGAGCCCTCTCATGAAACATGTTGGTGATCTCGGTCAACATCTCGATCGTTTTTCTGAGTGATGGGAACTCCTAGGCCAACCGATCCATCTCCACCGAAGGCATAAACTCAGCGCGAAACATCTCAGTAAATTGATCCCATGTCATAGCGGACTGCTCCACTGGAGAATAATTTACCATCACAAATTTGCACCAAGCCATACCTCCCAGTCGAAGGAGATTCAACGCGAAACGAACATTGAATTTCTTCGTACATGAACAAGTTTAGAAGCATCCCTCAGCATCAGAGACCCGTCTCTTAGAAGGAAATTGGGTCCTTGATCCTATACAGCTCAGGATGCTTCGTGTTGTTAAACTCCCAATACAAAATCGAATAACCTCATGTAGTTTGGCAGCAAGAAGTATGGTTGTCATTGTGGCAACAGTAGCCTCAGTGATGACAATATAACGCTCGTAAAACAAATCAATCATAACAACCTCGATAGACCCAAACATCTCTGGAATAGTCTCCCTGATTGTCGTGGCCACCTCAACGGTAATGATCCTATGGATTCCATCATTACTGGTACCCAACTTCTCTGGGTCATTGGAGCCTGAACCTCGGGTAAGTTCCATGATGAAATATACAAGAAAATGATAAAAACTAGGCTAAAGCGCACACAAACACTATATACACTTTTGGAAGTACCTTAGCGCCCAAAGACTACTTCATAAATTGTTTATGGATATTGTACTTTTAGTAGTATGAGCCCAATAATACCTTCCACACCTGTCCGTATTTGACTCAGGTTGTCCTCCCAAGACCCTAAGTTACAAGAACATTATTCCTATGGTATATTTACAAGAATACACTTATAGGTTCTCTCGAACCACAACTAAACACTTAGGTACTCATCCTAGGCTACCCCTCGACCACAATTTTGCATCGTAAAAATCTCCACTATTCTCGCTAATTGCTTCGCATACACCAATTGTACAAAATTCAAAACTTGATAAACAGTTGACTAAATGATTCTACCTCAAGTCCACAGCCAAAAAAAGGAGAAGTAAGGCTAAGGAAGGCATCTAAGGCTATAAAATCCTAACTATGTACAATTATGAAACATACACGAAGCAATTAACAAGAATAGGTTAAATCCCATAAAATCAGCCTCCTAAGCTAAAGGCATCACAAATCAGGAAACCCTATCGCGTATTTCTTGAGGGATCCTTAGCCTATCAACTAGCATGCAGTTCTATCAGCCCATAAAATAATAGCTCAACACAACATATAAAACAAGTAGAGATATTTTGCGAAATCATAGCTCAAGCTCCGACCAATTGTACACAATGCTACCCTGTCCTTCTCTTTTGAACTTTGTTTCTTTTGAAATGTATTTTTTGAAACTCTCAGATACTTATTCTGAGTCTGGAACCCTACGAGTGTTCATCTAAATCCCTCAAACCAGGGCTCAGATACCAGACTGTAATGTCCTTTTTTCAAACAATATATTTTTTTTTCATTTTTAATAATATTGTTCATAAAACCCACATCAAGAAAACATAAGTTTCAAATACAATCATCCCAAAATATCAGAGTATAAAAATATATTGAAACACCTTCACTTTCCCATGATCATACAGTCATCAAGAAACCATAAGTGTCAAAATATACAGTCATCAAGAAAACTGCAGGCGAATGTGTACAATCAAGACTTCACTTTCCCATGATCATCTGAACTACCTGATACACATTTAATAAAAAATTATAAGCATGAGGCTTAGTGATTTCCCCAAAATATCACGTACAATAGAACATAAAATAAACAACTATGGGTTTTCAACAACCCTAGGGATTATCATTAAGCTCATTGGGCTAATAGGATGCTCGGTGGGTTACCAGCAACCCTGGAGACTATCAGCAACCTCAATAGGTTAACAACACGCCTAATGGGTTATCAGCAACCATGGAAATTATCAACAACCTCGGTGGGACAACAACATGCTCGGGAGTTATCGGCAACTCCACATAGCACATAAAAACAAATATCAAGTAACACACAACTTGCACACATAATATGACATATGCAATACAATGACAAGACTCACCTCTCATAAAGACCGATAAACCTCGCACCCGAACTATCGGTATTAGACTCCTCCTACTAATCATGACGAAAAATTATCCTAATTAACAATTAAGGTAAATATCCCAACTCAGCAAGTCCAAATACCAAGACTAATCCTCATTTGGGCAAAAGATCATTTTGCCCTTCGAAGTCCTCAACCCCTAACAGTTGACCAAAAGTGAAACGGCTCAAAAAGTCAATTATCAACCTTCTTTTGACCTACATGTGACGTACGCCTGGCTCTATGCAGGGCATATAGCCTTAACCTGAAAATTGGGTGAAACAAGGCTATGTTGGGTGTAGCCCATATTACGACTCGTGTGTACAACATCTTTTGTCAATCATCAAATTAAGCTCTTAATACATTAGGACCTTTCCCCCAAAGCTCAAATCTGACCATAATAAACATTCTAAATTATAAAGTCTCCAAGTTTAATCCTTTGCAAAGAGAGCCCAAATCCAAATCCCTAACTATTTAATCATTCTTATGTTCCGTATCTCATGCCTGGATGGAAGGAATGGGCCTTGATTGCATTTTTATGACATAATACATTCCAAAACATCTAGAAATGCTACTCACAAGTCGTGGAGTAGTTCTTACCCAAAAAGACCAAGAGTATGGAACAAAAAGAGCACCTCGCATAGAGCACTAAGTCCCTAAATGCGTTCAATCACCTATACTAAGCGTAAGAGGATATCTATGCCCAACATAGGTTATCCAAAGCCAACCTTAATCAAAATTAAATCAAATAAATATACCATCGGGACATGGGTGTTACGAAAAACAACTTGAGGCGTTCCTTAATCTCGGATTCCTTCAAACTACATCTCATCGGACAAAACAATAGTTAGATCGGATTAGAGAATTTCGGATTGCCAAGGGATCACTTGTTTTGAACTAACAAATTACTAATTATATACAAAAATTGTTGTTTTAACTCATGCCTTATAATTGATGTCACCAAGTCACACTTAACGTTATTTAAAACTTTGAAATTATTGTCATAAATAAGGTGCCCCGGAATCAATAGGCCCCACCACCGCTCTAGGATAAAAAGAAAAACATGGATAGATAGTGGACGTCTGCTTTGCTTAATCTGGTTTGGTTGAGAAGTAAAGTAGGACAGAGTTGCCGTTTGAGAAGAAGTAAAATCATAGGGTTTATGCAACTATAATAGGCTTAGAAACCCTTAAAAAAATGTAAGAGAACTAACCTAAATTTTTTCTTCAAGCTCTCTCGTCCCTTTTTAAGTCTTTTGGTGTCGGAAAACCCTCTCATATGGTAAAGATCGACTATTGCATGTTTGCCAAGGAATAATAGGTTTGATATCTTGCTTAAAGTAGGGCCAATTACCTATGATCTAAAAATAATATGTTCGTTTAAGTGTTAGTTCCATAATTTTTTTTTTTTTTTCATACCTTTGGTGGAGTTTAGTGGCAATAAAAAAAAAAAGGTGATTTTATGCGCATAAAAAATATTTATCTGCATGGATGAACCGAATGAATTGATGTATTTAACTTTTTACTGTGAGCTCTAATATTTTTTTACCTAAAATTTTATTGTTTTTTATTATTTAAATGAAAGTGGAGTGTAAACGTTTTACACTAACATATCACATTTCGATTTATATCCCTTTAAATATGCACGTAAGTTATACATCATTTATTTTGATTTTTCTAATTTATTTTTCCTTATTAATGTTTTATCCCTTTTTAGCTTTTATTTTTTTTATTTTCTTTAGTCTTAATAATTTTAATAAATATATTATTATATTAACATTAAAAATATATTTTTTGTTCGTTCGAACTATTTTTGTATTATTTTTTTCATCGAAACTATCACTATGTTATTTTTTCGTTCGGATTATTATGTATGAGAAATTAAATATTCTTATATTTTTTTTTCATATCCATCATTCTACCAACTTTAAATAATTACAAGTATAATAAAAATTTATTAATTTTATTAATTTGATAAATATCTTAAGTATATAAGAAAATGTCAGAAAAAAACAAGATGATATATTTCTCCTTATATATATTATTCTTTCATTCGGACTATTTATTTATTATTCTTTTGGTCGAATTATCTTCATGTTATTTTTTCGTTATGATTATCTTTGTGTTGTTTTTTGGTCGGATTATCTCATGTTAGTTTTTCGTGCGGACTATCCATATGTTTTTTTTCGTACAAACTATTTTTGTGGTTCCGACTATCCTTGTTGTTATTTTTCCGTTCGAACTATTGATATGTTGTTATATCATTCAGATTATATTTGTGTTCTTTTTTCGTTACGACTATAATTGTGTTATTTTTTTTTGTTCTGACTATTCTTGCCTTGTTTTTTTTTCCGGTCAAATTATCTTCATGTTACTTTTTCCATTCGAACTATCTTTGTGTGATATTTTTCGTTCCGAGTAACTTTATCTTTTTTTTTTGTTGCTGCTATCTACGTGTTATTTTTTTGTTTGGACTTTCATTATGTTTTTTTATTCTGACTATCCATGTGTTAGTTTTTTTCGCTCAAACTATCATTGTGTTAATTTTTAGTTCGAACTCTCTAGTGTTATTATTTTTTATTGAGACTATCCATGTGATAATTTATAATTCGAACTATCCCTGTGTTAATATTTAGTTCGAAAAAACATGTACAGTTTAGCGAGTTGGAAAAATTATAAATTGGCTGGTTATTAAAATTGTAAGTTAAAATAATAAAATGTATCATTAACTTTTAGTGAAAGATAAACTTTAGTGAAAATGAATTTGTATTTATAGTGACAACAAAAATAAAAAATTATTAACATATATTTTTAAAGATTTTTAGTATTTATTTTTATATGTGTATTTCTTGTTGAAATTAAAAAGAATAAAAATTATAAGGGTTTGTTTTGTAACTTATATCTAGTTTAAAGGGAATACAATGAAAACAATATAAAAACAATTGAAATTAAGGAATCACAAATATGATGCGATTGATTGTGTGCACTATAATCTAATGATTGTTTATACACATATTCGTGCTAGTAGAGCACCCAAAATGGAGTTGAGTGGATGTGATTGCTCGGTGAAAGGGCCTTTCGACCATTTGGAATCCATTATCGATTTCATGCACTTTTTACCGACTTCAGATCATGATTCTTTGGCACTAAAGAAACCTTACAAATTCCCCAATTCTATAGACTTATTCATCCATTGTTCTTCTAACCAGATTCATATAACAGACCTTCTTTCTTGCAACCGTTTTGGTTCGTATTCGCAAAGGTCACAACAAGAAAGCTTAATCTTTTTCTTGCACTTTTAACCAACTCAAATCATGATTCTTTAGTCTAAAGAAAACCCTAAATTTCCCATTTTTTATATTCATTCGCAAGTTGTTCTTGCAAACAATTTCATCCCAAAAGAAAGCGGTTTTTTGTACTGGTTAAATTTCATTTTCTGGAAGTGAAAAGTCAGAATATTGATTATATTCTCAGTTTCTTGTTGCAAATTTGGAGTGAGGTTTTCTTGGTTTGAAAATGATGATTCTCGGTGAAAATGTGAATACCCTTAAAGTTATTGATTCCTCGTTAAGGTTGATTGTGGTTCCTCTAAGTCTTGGTTCTACGTGGTTGACTTTGACCAATCATCAAAATAACGAAATGTATGGCAATATAGAGTTCAGTAATCTCAAGGGTCTGAAGTAATTATCCATCTCTTTGACATGTTTCAAATGACACCCATCAATAATTCTTGAAATGTTGTGTTTATTTTATGAGATTTTGTGTTTTTTGACAGATTCTTGGTTAGTATTAGTGCAATTTCTGCTGGGTATGCTCTGGTTGCTGTTATTTCTTCATGGGTTAAGAACTTGATGAACAAAGCTTGGATATTTTTGTTTGCGATCAGGTTATATCTAGTTTTAGTCTTTTATTCATACTTTAAGTTATTCAATTGACTTTGTCCAAGTGGTTACGATTTCATTTAATAGTAAATCCTTAAAAAAATATCACCAATAGAAGGATAAGAGAAGTTCTAGAACAATATATTTTATTCATAAAAGGTATATTCAGCCAAATTAAAAAAAAAAAGTTATCTAATTTAAAACATGTTAATTGTTTATGACTTTACGTTTAGGTGTCTACAACATTCTAGTTTACTGTTTTATTAAAAACGTGGTAAAGTAATCTTTGGTATGAAAAAAGAAAAAAAGAAAAAAGAAAGGAAAAAGAAGAAGAAGATAACAGTCTACCAACCAAGTTTTAATTGATTTAAAGTTTTACCCATTTTGACCCCTAATAGAAACATTCATATTCTTCGTAAAATAATAGGCAAAAATTTTAAATATTTTATAGATTTTTCTGACACGATGATGATATAGGTGGTGGCATATTTGATGGTTGCAAGCGGTGGTAGCTTTGGGGAGATAGTGTATTTGGCCTACAATGGCAATCCAAAGGTGACATGGAGTGAAGCATGTTCTTCGTATGGGAGGTTTTGTGGGAGATTAAATCTCATTTTGGCTCTTCATCTTATTGCTTTGCTTTGTTTCTTTCTGCTTTCTTTGATTTCGGCTTTTAGGGTTTTTACAAGATTTGAACCTCCACTCTCTTCCAAAGAAGTTGAAGATGAAAGGACCTAGATTTGTGCATTAATGGGTTGTACAGTACAACCGTAAAGTTGTCCTTATTCTGGTCACTATGGACTATGGTGTTTGACTTTTGACCAACCGGGTTTTCCTTATTTTGGTCTTATTATTATAAAGATAATCCGAAGATTAAAAAGTTTAGATTTGTATGGTGGTGTGTCTCACATGTTCATGATGTTATGATTGACAATATAAAATTTTAAAGCCTTTACAAAATAGTCAATTTTGTTTTGAATGCAAGTGCTAATATGTTTACTACTTTGTTTGAAGTAGTTGATGGACATTTAATTTTAATTTTGAAGAGTTTGAACTGGTCCATTTTTTGTTTTATGTTTCTATATTTTGTGCTTCTATACTTGTTTGATTTAGATTTATGAAATTTTAAACTTATGTTTCTTTTTTTAAGGGAACAAACGAACAAATTATTCATTTGTTTGCTCCAGTTTTTCAAAATCCTCAATAACCAAAATAAACACTAAAAATAGGGATGAGCAAAGTAACCGACCCGACTAGAACCCGCCTGAGCCGGACCCGGTCTGGAAACCGAAGTTGACCGAAATTAAGAACCAAACCGAACCGCCAGTTCCGGTTCCAACTGGTTCTTGCTATGTCTTCAATATTGGAACTCGTCCTCGAGAAACAGTAACCAACAGTTGCGGTTTTTGCTGGTTCTATCGGTTCCAGTTTCTACTACTTCCTAGTTCCAAAAATCCACAAGAATATATTGTCTCGGTCCCGAACTGAACGGTACTATCTGGTTCCCGTTTCAACCGGTTCCCGGTCCGAATTTTCATCCTTACCTAAAATCATAAACATATTTTAAATGTAATTTTATTTTTCATTTTAAAATAAAAAGTCAATACATATCAACGGAAGACAAACAGATAACAAGCTGAGCTGCTAGTAGTCCTATAATTTCGGTGGGTTCGGAGCGAATCACCTTCAATCCAAACCCTTTAAAACGTTTAAAAACCTGACCCGCCCCACTCCAATAACCCTCATGGTTTTGATTAATCAAATCAATACCCGTATTCATCAAATCAACGAATACCCGACTCATTAACCCGATCCTTTTATAATATTGCAATTTCATAATTTTGAGTCTGCCATAAGATAATATTTATCAAAAAAGATAAATGTCTACTTAAACAATATTTACATTACTTAAAATTCAAAATCCAATATATTAAGAATTTTATTTAGATATAGAATGGCATACTTTGGTGTTATATATATATATATATATATATATATATATATATATATATATATATATATATATATATATATATATATATATATATATATATATATGAAGGTTGTAAAACTAGCTTGACGGTAGCTCGACGGTTGACTGATGTTAAGGTTATTTAAATATTAATATATCGGTCTTGGCGGAGATTAAGCGGAGATTAAGCGGAGATTAATCAAAGATTAATCTGGGACCATAGATTATTAATAAAATATTAAAGTTATTTAAATATTAATATATCTTAAGAAAAACAAGTACTTCAAAATTAAAAAATAAGAAAAATTGTAATTTGGAAATTTGGAAATACGAAAATATAAACATTTTGGTATAATATTTGAAATTTTGAAAGTTTGAAAATTTTTGAGTAAAAAAAGAAAGTTGGTTTTTTGAATTTTTTTTTGACATTTTTTTAAGTTTTTTTTTTCGACTTTTTTTATTTTTGTTGACCGATTAATCCCGCCAATGCCGATTAATCCCGCCAAACCCGATTAATCCTAAATTTTCGATTAATGCCTTAATACTCGACGGTTGGAGAACGTCAAGCGATTAATCCACGATTAATCGCCGATTAATCCCAATTTCTACAACCATGATATATATATATATATATATATATATATATATATATATATATATATGTTCAGGTTCATTTGAGACCATTCTAATTTTGTGAGACCGTGAGATCAAATCTAAAAATAATTTTAAAATGCAAAATAAATGGAAAAATCCAAAAATTCTTTTTTTAAATATTATTTTTGGAACTTGAATTAACTAAAATAAAATAAATAAATAATAAAAAAAATCCCGTTTTTTTTTTTTTTGAAAAATACGTGAAATATTCTAAATAGAATATTACACTGACATATTCTAAAAAATAATTTTAAAATGAAAAATAAATGGAAAAATCTAAAAATTCTTTTTTTAAATATTATTTTCGGAACTTGAATTAACTAAAAAAAAATTAAAAAAAATTCTATTTTTTTTTTAAAATACGTGAAATATTCTAAATAGAATATTACACTGTACATATTCTAAAAATAATTTTAAAATGCAAAATAAATGGAAAAATCAAAAAATTCTTTTTTTAAATATTATTTTCGGAACTTGAATTAACTAAAAAAAATTTTATAAAAAATTTTAAAAGATAGAAAAAATAAAAAAAAAATGCGTCTCACGGTCTCACAAAATTAGGCCGTCTCACATGAACCTAACCCTATATATATATATATATATATATATATATATATATATATATATATATATATATATATATATATATAATGGGGCGGGTTATAAATGGAGTGAATCGATAATGATCCATACCTAACCCATTTAATAAAAGGATAAATAGGTATGGGTCGTAAACGAGTAATCGAATCGAAAATTAAAATCAAAACCAATAAAAATTTTATGGGTTTGGAGCGAACCAGGGTCAAAACTTGTTTCATTAACAGCTCTAGCTGCTAGCCATTTCTGGATGGCAAAACTAATTCTTTTGAAAACAACATCTGTGGATCTAGGAGATATAAAATTAGTATGCATGACCCGTTGGACTCTATTGAGGAGCTCCATTGCCTCTGGCACGAGATAACCAAAGGTATCAAATACGAAAGGTATAAAGTATAAACACATGCTAATTTTCAATGCATGTATTCTCGTGTTTTGTTACTTTGCACTCAACGGCATTCAAAGCAACATATCCCGCTGTGAAATCCTCACTCCCTAAACCAACGAGAGGAGAGACCCCAGTAAGCTCTACACAAGTGTGCTTCTCTTATACCCATCTATAGACCAAAATGTCAGTTGGTCTGAATGTTGATGTTTCATCCAAGGGGTTCGTCAAAAAGTTCATGGGAGCTTCTTTCTTCACAAAAATATCAGCACACCGACAAACATCAAAAAGAACATCCCTAACCACATCATGTAGGTATTTGAAGCCAATGAACTCTCTACAACGAACCGCATGTTCTCCAAAGGTGTCCAAACATGTCTTGTGGTAAACTGAGCATATATCGTCAATCGGGAATAGATGAATCATCAGACAGTATCAAAGAATAATACGATATTCCACAAAAGGCATATGTTGGCTGAGACCATCAACGGGAATAGTTGGTAGGAAAATCCTAAGCATGAGACGCTCGGAGACACTCAAATGTTTTTGAATAATTTTTTTCATCGTGTTACTGTACATTTATAAAAGTTATACTATGAAAATATAATTTTATTATAGATTTTAAGCATTATATAAATGTTGAGTTCGCTCATTTTATTTTGATTTTTCTTATTTTCATATAAAAAAGACTAAATTCATCACGTTATAACTTTTATAGAATATAATGACATACAAAATAAACATATCTTTGAAAATCGTGATTTTGTTTTTTTTTTCCAGATTTTTCATATTTACATTTTTTTCAACCGGAGAAATTTTGATTTAACAGTTTGTATCTTTCATAACTTTAAAGTTAATTTATTAGTGTTATATAAATTATGGTTATATTGCTTTCTGTTAACTCAATTTTTATAGGAATAAGAGAACTTATGTTTAATAGGTTTGTATAAATAATATAAGCAACATTTAGAGTATTTCACACATGTTTAATTAGTAGATTTTGGGTTTAGAAGCTTTACTCCAACATAGGTTACAAGTTCACAAAACATTAAGTAAGATAAGGATGGAACATTTTCATACTAAATTTTACAAGATGTTTTTATCTAATTATTAATTGGTGTTTGTATTCAAAGTAAAAGTGATAATTTTCAAGTTATAATCCAACCGAAAATGATAAAGGAAGATAATTTTTATTGATTAGTAAGTAAACCATATCTAGTAAGGTTTAGTTCATCATTTATTATCACTAAGGTTTTACATGATATTACTGGTTTGTATCTCGATTTTATATTTGAAAACTTCAACAAATATTTCACAATTATGTTTTAACATGTAAAATAATTTATAACTATTATAGTTGTTAATAAAGTTGACTTGGTATATTGTGTTAAATTTTAAACGTTTTAAAAAGGAAGTCATACATCAACAGTGTATAATTCCTTAATAATTATTTTCTCTATTGCTTAGTGAAAATATTATTAGGAACCTTTTATATATGAATAAGATTCATATATGTCAAATAAACTACATTATTTACCTTCAAAAGTTTATTTCTTGAAGTTGGAATATGTGTATTTTATTTATATAATAAAGATAACTCGTATATATATTTATTAAATATAACTATGATTTAACCGACATTCGGACTAATGATCCTACCCCAATCCCACAACTAAACAAGGAACAAGTGTCAAGGTATCTAGCAATAGTCCTAAGTCTGTTAAAGGATACTTATACGTAAATAGATAGACGAATATGATTTGATATAAAAGAAGTTTATATAAGCTTTAAAAGAGTTTTCAACAAGTTTTGAGTATGATCAAGCTTTATTCATTCTTCAAGTTATTTCTATTAGGTCTTCAATGCATTCCTCCATCCATTCCTATCACAAATACAACAAAAACTAATAATGGTTAAAAACATGTTTAACTATCACTTTATATATTCTGGTAAAATACATAGAATAGGACATAATACATAGAATACATGCTTTTGTAGATTATTCTACCAGAATATAACATTCTTTGTTGAATATTCTAACAGAATAATATACTTGTTGCATAATATTCTTAAGGAATGAATCATTTGTCTTTCGATGCCAATTATCAAAGTTTCATGCCTCGAATTTCATCGCAGTAGAGAGAATATGGACTTTTGTATCCCATAATCTACAAACTGGATATATCTTGTAGCTACGATTATCAAAATTCTGTAATAAAACATAAATAATGGTTAGGAAATTGTTCAATACTTCTATTGGAAAGATTATAAAATTTTGATGATATGTCAACAAATATAACTGAAGTTGTAATCAAGATACTAAAAAAAGAACAATTATGTGTCATATCATTGAGTTTAATCTTTAACAAAAAAAATTCACAAATAACAACCAAAACCATCCAACATAAAACATGCTTAAAGAATCATTAAATTAAAAGCACAATTACAATGTAAAATTCTAACATAATGTGTATATCATATAGAATTTGTATATTCTTGAACCTAGAAAACACCTTCTGGTTCCTAAATTGTATGAACAACACTTTCAGTTGTATGTTATGGAATATTAAGATTCCTAAATAATAGAGTGCAATAATATACATATAAAATGAAAACAACTGCCACACCCCCAAACCAAGGATGGCGGAAACGTCCGGGGGTGGAGGACTTCATGTATAGTATCATAAAAACAATTACAATAGTGATCAAAGTAAACACAACCAACATAAATATAACTAAAAAAGATACATCATTATATGTGTTCACATGTTTCCAAATCAATTACATAATGTTGACAAAAATGAAATGTTTGACGCCTTAACGTCCCATCCTCAAAAGCACTTGATTACCTGTTTATTGATTTCCTGAGAATACAAGTTGTTTGAAAAAGTGTCAACACAAAGGTTGGTGAGCTCATAAGCTTTTGATTGTACTGATGAAAAGCCTTTTCTTGTAAAAGTAGTGTTTGTTCAAGAAAAATCCCATATTTTCCTTAAAGTGTGAAATCTAGTCTTAAATCCAAAGACCGAAATGTAAAAGTAATTTGCCATACTTATAGTTAAACAATGCAAGTTTAAATCGACATAAAGTCGTTTGATTTCAATGAAATCCCCTTAAATTCTATGCTTGTTAATACTTAATGTGAGTTATTATAACCATGCTATGACCTAGTTGGCATCAAACGACGTTCTTCAGGCGTCGGAAATGTTATGACATTTGTCACCCTAGACCTGCCGGTCTAGCTGTTGCATGCAGCTAAGGTGTGGGTTTTTCAGACCCAATATAGATCTACACACAACTATCACGCTCTCCCTACAAGAGATTCTGGTTACAATACAGGACTTAAGTGTATTAATTGAAAAGTAACGTGAAGCGAAATGTCTCACAGTTAGTCATTAATGAATTTACGTGTGGTGTGATAAAAACCCTTTTGTATAAGTGTACACTTTGTTAATGAGTTTGTTATGTAAATTAATCATAAACTATACCTATTATAGTTTATCAAAAAAAGGGTAGTGGTAGTGTACATAAACTATATTTGTCATAGTTTACCAAATGTTTGTATGTAATGGATGTAAATTTTGTTTATAACAATTTATCATTTACCATGCTTAATATAGCAAATATCCATTTGTTATCTGATGTATGTCTATGTATAAAGAAAAAATGACATATATGGTAATAACATATAATCACATAATGATACACAGCTTGCTCAACAAGTTACAAGGTGTAAATGAAATGATAGCATTTTTCAAGTAATAACATTTCTATTCTGTTCTTAGAAAATTTATATAAAAATCATAAAATGTCCAAATAAGAATCTGTAAATTCTAAGAGGTTGGAAAATGAGTCTAGTTTGTTCATAAATTTTCTCATGATTTTTAATGACCTCCAACTAGTGTGAAAAAGTCCATAATCTCAGACTGGTCTGGATGTGTTCTTGAAATGATAGGTAGTTTTGAAAAAATCACAATAAATTGTAGAGAAATCGTATAGAGATGTGCAAGTAGTCAGTTTAAAGGTATGAACCTGAACTACTTGCACCTAGTACAGTTTTGAAAACTAAAATGTTTAAGTTATCCAAAACAGTCTGTGAATGGAGTTCAACTTTTTTTGATGAAAGCTGTTGGAAAAGTTTAGTTGTGTTCTTGGTGTTTGTACTTGTATTCCCCCACTTAAAACTTAAGAAAACATGAAAAGATAGGGCTATGAACTCACCTTGTGTGTTGTTAGTAGATGGATGTTGAAGAAGAGAAGTGTTCGACTCAAGAACACTTAGAAGATGCCTTGAAGATTCGAATATCTAACATGGATATGATAGAGTTTGTGTAAGATATCTATGATTTTAGTAGAATGAAGTGAAATAATCATATGAAGGAATGACAACCCTTACCAACTGTAGAAGAACCTCTTGATAATCAGCCTTGAATCTCGAAATTTAGTGAGAGAAAGTGAGAGAGAAATTGAAGTGTGTTCTTTGGTGGAAAATGAGAGAAATGAGAGAAGTGTGAAGAGAAAGGAGAGTTTTCCCAGCCCTTAACCATATGTGTGGCTATGAAATGAGTGGAAAAGCACAATGAATGACTAGGTATGTTGGAAGGACAAGGGTGGGTTATGGAGTGGGCATGGGGTGGTTGCTTGTGTCATACAATAAAGCAAGGTCAACACTCCACCAATCATATCCCACCCACTCTTCTTGGGTAAGGATAATAGCCCCAAAACGTGATTAATTATGAATTATGGGGCTTTATATGTTAAAATATGATTTTGGGTGAAAATCCTGTGAAAAAATAATGGAAAACGGCCCAAAATGAAGTCGTAGTCGAAAATCGGTTGATTTGGGCCAACTTGCGAGACTTCTCGGTACTGGGCCGAGGTTCGGTCCTTGATGTTGCTGGGCCCGAAGGCGAACTAGGCAAAATGGATAGAGAAGGTGGTCAGGAGCGAAATGGGACGAAGGCGAGAGGAGGGTTCGGTCCGAAAGGGAGTTTCGGTTCGGTTCGCAGGAGCTTCGGGCTTGGCTCTCAGGGTTTCGGTTCATAAGCAATTCGGTCCCTATAGGGACCTTCGGTTCTAAGTACTTTCGGTCCAAGGGGGTTCGCTCCTATAGAGTGGGTTTCGGGTCCTTAAGGCTATTTTACTTGTTTTTACCCCGTTTCAAGTGGTTTTTGACGCGGTTAAGGTTCAGGATGACCCGAATGATGACAAAAAGTCAAGGGAACTTTTGAGAGAGATTTGGGAGAGATTTTTAGTAGAGAGAGATAGAGTGAAATAGATTGGGAGAGGCTTCACTTGTGACCTTTTTGAGTGTTCGGCTTCGCAATGCAAGGTCTGTAAACCCCGTTAAGCCATGTTTAAGGATCCTACACACTCCCGATGAGTGTGCAATAGTGTTTTATCGCTTTGGCACGTTATTTACCACAATTTAGGGTTAAGGAAATTCAAATACGCGAACTTTCCAAATGATGATTTCTCATTAAAATAGTGATTTATACTGTAATTACATAACGTAAACCCTAGCATACAAGGGTTAATTGAGTTGACCGGGTTTTAATTGTTGACTTCATTTGACTTTGACTTGACTGGAATTTTGACGGTTGTCACATCATCCCCCCGTTAGAGGGAATTTCGTCCCGAAATTTGAATTTTGACTGGGACTTCAAGAGTTTGGGAAAAGATGCGGGTATTTTTGTTTCATCTGATCTTCGCATTCCCAGGTGAACTCGGGTCCTCGTTTAGCGTTCCAACGGACCTTCACGATAGGAATACGACTTTGTTTCATTCTTTTGATCTCTTGATCCATGATTTCTACCGGTTCTTCCACAAAGTGGAGACTCTCATTGACTTCAATTTCGTCGAGGGGTTTTACGAGGGTCTCGTCAGACAGACACCTCTTTAAGTTTGATACGTGAAAGGTAGGATGTACTTTCTT
The DNA here is from genome assembly GCF_002870075.4 of Lactuca sativa. Lineage (NCBI taxonomy): Eukaryota > Viridiplantae > Streptophyta > Magnoliopsida > Asterales > Asteraceae > Lactuca > Lactuca sativa. Next base: position 76,265,117 of record NC_056624.2, on the reverse strand, counting down.
AAGTTCTTGTGGTAATTGGAGTTTGTATGCCACCGTGCCAATCCTGGCAAGGATTTAGAATAGTCCAATGTATCTTGGGTTCAGTTTCCCACGCTTACCGAAACGTATCATTTCTTTCCAAAGGGAAAGTTTTAGTAGTACCCGATCACCGACCTAGAATTCGAAAGGTTTGCATCACTTATCTGCGTAACTCTTTGGCGATCTCGAGATTTTTTTAGTCTTTCTCAAATTTGAACGATCTTTTCGATGGTCTCCCTTTTGATTTCAGGACCAGTGAGGGTGCTATTAGGGACTTGCCCCCGAGCTATCTGTGTATCCCCCACTTTGCCCAACACAGGGGTGATCTGCACTTGTGACCGTAAAGAGCTTCGAATGGAGCGACTTTAATGCTAGTGTGATAACTGTTATTGTAGGAGAATTCGATAAGCGGTAAATGGGTATCCCATGCTTTACCAAAGTCCATCACATAGGCTCTTAGCATGTCTTCTAGTGTTTGTATGGTTCGCTCGCTCTGTCCGTCGGTCTGCGGGTGATTTGGCGTACTCATGTCTAGCCTAGCCCCCAGAGATTTCTGTAAAGACTGCCAAAACCGTGATGTAAATCTACTATCTCTATAAGAGATAATGGATACCGGCACGCCTTGCAGTCGTACAATCTCTTTGATGTACATTCTAGTCATTTTCTCCGTCTTGTCGGTTTCCTTTATCGGCAGGAAGTGTGCTGATTTGGTCAATCTGTCTACGATTACCCATATGGTATCAAGCCCACCCGTTGTCTTAGGTAGCTTGGTTATGAAGTCCATGGTTATCCATTTCCACTTCCACTCAGGTATATACGACTGCTATAATAGCCCTGATGGTTTCTAGTATTGTACTTTGACCTTGGCGCAAGTCAGACACTTGCCCACATAGGTAGCAATCTCAGCTTTCATGTTCGCCCACCAATATAACTTCTTGAGGTCTAGATACATCTTATCCGAACCGGGATGGATGGAATATTGAGTCTTGTGTGCTTCGTTCATGACGACATCCCGGAACCCACCGAACTTTGGTGTCCTGATCCGATTTACGATATAACGAACTCCATCATCCTTGATTTCCAGGTTCTTATCCATTCCTCTCAATGCCTCACCTGCCACATTTTCTGGTTTCAAGGCTTCTATTTGTGCTTCCTTGATTTGTGTGGTCAGGTGTGAATGGATTGTCATCGTTAAGGACTTTACTCGGCGACTCGAGTATTCCTTCCTGCTTAGAGCATTGGCCACTACATTGGCCTTTCCAGGGTGATAGCGAATTTCGCACTCGTAGTTGTTCAACAACTCTACCCATCTTCTCTGCCGCATGTTGAGCTCTTTCTGATTGAGGATGTGCTGAAGACTTTTGTGATCGGTGAAGATAGTGCATTTTGTGCCGTAAAGATAGTGCCTCCAGATCTTTAGAGCGAACACTACAGCTCCCAATTCAAGGTCGTGTGTAGTATAATTAACTTCGTGCGTCTTAAGTTGTCTTGACGCATAAGCGATGACCTTCCCTCTCTGCATGAGCACACACCCGAGACCTTGATTTGAAGCGTCGCAATACACTATGAAATCTTCAGTTCCTTCTGGAAGGGACAAGATCGGTGCGTTGCATAGGGCTCGTTTTAACGCTTGGAAGGCAACTTCTTGTTTATCATCCTACTTAAGCATCACACCTTTCTGAGTCATGGTGGTGAGTGGTTTAGCGATCTTGGAGAAGTTTTGTATAAATCTTCGGTAGTAGCCAGCAAGCCCTAAGAATTTTCGGATTTCTGATGGCGTTGTAGGTGCTGACCAGTTTTTGATTGCCTTGATTTTGGAGGGATCCACATGTAAGCCTTTCTCGCTGACCACATGACCAAGGAAATCCACTTCTCTAATCCAGAATTAACACTTAGAGAATTTAGCATATAGCTTCTCAGCTCTTAGTGTTTTCAAAACTAGGTGTAGGTGTTGGCGGTGTTCTTCCTCGCTTCATGAGTAGACCAAAATGTCGTCGATTAACATGATCACAAACTTGTCTAAGTAGGGTCGACACACTCGATTCATCAGGTCCATAAATACCTCCGGTGCGTTTGTTAACTCGAAGGGCATCACTACAAACTCATAGTGCCCATAGCGAGTTTTGAATGCTGTTTTGGGGATATCTTCTTCTTGAACCCGTAATTGATGGTAACTCGACCTCAGGTCGATCTGTGAAAAGTAGCTTGCTCTCTGGAGTTGGTCGAAGAGGTCGTCGAGTCGGGGTAGGGGATATTGGTTCTTGACAGTAAGTTTGTTTAGCTCCCGATAGTCGATACACATGTGAAAATATCTGTCCTTCTTCTTCACGAACAAAACTGGTGCTCCCCAAGGTGAGAAGCTTGGTCTGATGAACCCTTTGCTTAGCAGTTTGTTCAGTTGACTGGACAACTCTTGCATTTCTGCCGATGCTAGGCGGTACGGAGTTTTGGCTACGGGGGTAGCTCCGGGAACCAAATCGATTCGAAATTCGACTTGTCATGCGAGTGGTACACCAGGCAGATCTTTTGGGAATACATCGGGAAAGTTGCACACTTCTGGGATGTCCTTGATATCCTTCACCTCTTGTTTCTTATCTACTACATGGGCTAAGAAGGCGTGGTATTCCTTTCAGAGACACTTTTGAGCCTTGACATAAGAGATGATTTGTAAGGTTGCATTAGGTTTATCACCATAGATGAGAAGGGTTTCACCATTTGGAAGATTAAGGCGAACAACCCTTTCGTAACATAGAATGTCGGCACGATTAGAACTTAACCAATCCATACTGATGATTACGTCGAAACTTTTTATTGTGGTCGGCATTAGGTCGATTTCGAACGAATGATTGTCTAGAGTGAGGGTACACCCTGAGTATATATCACTAGTGCGCTCTACTTTTCCATTTGCCATTTCTACTATGTATGTATCTTTTAGTGATTGGTGGTTTTTTTCAAGTAATTGTTTGTATTGGTGACTCACGAAGCTCCTCTCCGCTCCACTATCAAAAAGTATGCATGCATATGAGTTATTGAGGAGAAACGTACCAGTAACCACCGTGGGATCCCTGACTGCTTCTCCATCTCCTATAGCTAGGACTTTCCCCACACCACCAGCATTAGGGGCTCGTGCCTTTGGGCAGTTTCTCTTGAAGTGTCCTTCCTTACCACAGCCGTAGCAGGTTCGACTTGCCCCCGTATTGGCAACTTGGTTGATTGGTCGAGCTAGCGCCTTACAAAAACGAGCAGTATGCCGTTTCTTGTCGCAGTTTCTGTAGTGCATTTCCCGACAAGCACCTGTGTGGTGAAAGTTAGACTTGTTGCATTTGGGGAGATTTCTAGTATATTGCTTCAGTGGTGCTGGAGTGGTAGCAGTAGTGGCAGCATGGACAGCAACAGTCTGTTACTTCTTGGCGGGGTCCTGTGTCGGTTGCTTCTTCTTGTTGTTCCAAAATTTCCTTTTGTTGTTCCCCCCTCTTGCCTGATCATGGGTGGTGGTCATAGTTTTATGGCTGGCTCGGTGGTCGATGAGTTGTTGTGCCACTTCCTTGGCACTGTCAAAAGTAGTTGGCCTTGAGGCCAGAACATTACTTTGGATTTGGGGAGACAGTCCCCAAAGCTATCGCTCCACTTTTTTCTCTTCTGGGGTGACCATTGCCGGACAAAGAAGAGCTAGGTCATTGAATATGGTGGTATAGGCTTCAAGGTCGGAGCCCGACATCTTGAGGTTCCAGAGTTCTTGTTCCAGCTTTTGAACCTCGCCTCTCGGGTAGTACTCCTTCATCAACAAATCTTTCAACTCTTCCCAGCTTATAGAGTTAGCCACTGCGAGAGTGAGTGACTTAGCTCGGCCGTTCCACCAAGTGAGCAACCTTCCGGTGAAAGTGAAAGCAACATACTTAACCTTGCTTGATTCGGGGCAAGCACACACTTTGAAGACTGCTTCGGTTCTCTCGAACCATTGCATCAGTGTGATGAAGCCCCCACTCCCATTGAAGGAATCAGGTTTTCCATTGGTGAAATCTTTGTAGGAGCATTCCCTAGTACGCCCCGTGCTGTCGCCATGGTTAGAGTGTGTAGCACCAGATCCGGAACCACCAATGCCATTAGTACCACTTTCCGACATTGCAGCCGCCACGGCCGCTATTACTGCAGCTTGAAACATCGCTGGATCACACTATGGTGGCGGCGGCGAAGGAGGTGGTGGTGGATGAGGTGGTGTTGTGCTGCCAGAAGGTCTGGTCTTCTTCTTTGGCAACATAGTTCTAACATAAGTTTTAAAGATGACAAGTCGGTAAGACTTCAATAGTAATAATGAGTCGAGTGTTATTTGATCTAACTCATTTGTATTATGTCTCAACCTTATTACATTTGCAAGTAATTCATAATAAGAGTCTATACAAATAAACTTATGAGTTTAATAGTGGTGATTCTATTGAAATCTCGTGTTTTGTTCCATGTCTGACCCACTCCTAAGATTCCCTTAATGTACCCCAGTTGTGTGTAATTAAAATTGTTAATAAACTGTTGATACTAATGAATCTGCCCCAGGTCCACAACCAAACAAGGAACATGTCCTAAGGCAGACTCACCATTTCTAGGCCGATCATTTCTCAATTACAAATAACTTCGAGGTACACTTTAAGAATCCTAGAGTTATTAGTTGCAAATTGTTTGTAATATCACGTCATGATATCTAATGTCAAACACCCAATGAAATAAAATGCATGCCAATTTCATTGATAAAGTTTTAGTACATACTGTTCCAAGAAAATTTGACCTCATAGAGGGTCTACATTACATTAATGTGACAAAAAATTTTGGCAGCACAAAAGCCCTTTGAGTAGTGTAATCACTTAATTGCATGGTCAACCTACATGCAAAAGAGTAGCACCAATGCATACTCATAAACCTACACTATAACAAGGTGTAGTAGTGAGTCCTACTCATGACGATCCTTCCCTGGTGGAGCTTGGGATGATGTCGATGCGCCTTGTAGATCTGCCAATCTATGTTAGGCTGCAACCACTCTCTCTTCAAGAGCCAAGTATCTTTCCTGATATTCCCTTGATTCTGCTCAAGCAACGAGAAGGTCCTGAATGAGTTGATCTCTATAGTACGAGTCCCGCTCTAGGTCTCTGGTGCGAGCAGTGGTAGACCTTATGGTGGCACTTATCTCTCGAATTCGATCTGTCGTCATCCTACCGCAATCTTTAATTATTGCTATCTGTTGAGTCATGATGGGAAGAGCTCTGTCAGCTGGTCCCCCATGGTTGAGGTCATAGAAACCTCGTTGGTCTCCATAGGGTAATCATTGTCGCTGACGGCGACTCCACCCCTCAATTGTGGTTACGCAGCGGGGTATGGGTCCGAAATAGTTGAACCGATTTGCGGGAACTCTGGCTAGGTAGGGAGGGTTGATGACCTCTGTTTCCTCTTTGCTTTCGTCTTCATCCATGTCTACTTCAACATCTTCATCTCCTTCCTCTTCTTCCTCTTCTTCCTCTTCTTCCTATGGGTCCTCCTCAGGGTCCTCTTCGGGTTCTTCTTCGGGATCTTCTTCGATCATTGCTTCGTGTTCTTCTTCAATCCAACCGGCGTTTCCCTAATTGGGGAAGTACGAGTCTCCTGGTAGGTGAAATCCTGCAATGTCGTCTGTGCGAGAATAGGGGTGTAAGAAACATATAATGGATCCAACAATAATATTGCGCTATAACATCATAAAATACACATATAGTATTTTAGGTGTTTAGATGTGGTTTTTAGAGCATTCATTGTAGAGTGGTGTTAGGTTGTTAGATTTGTTGCATACTATGACCATCCCCCAGTATATGCAAGTCACTTCTCAGATAGATATAGTTGATAAGGCTATATCTCTCCCAGACTTGATCACACATACCAAGGCATACTCATCGTGTACAACTCCTCTTCCTTTACTTTATGTTCTCCCTAGTTATGACACTAAGCGAGCATGTAAGCATGTATGTATACTTTAAACAAGAAAAACTATTTATTCTTTAAATGTATAGCCATTTGAAAAATGTTCAAATCAGAGACTTTTAGTCCCAAATGTGTTTATAGTTTGTATATCTTATGTGGTTTGATATACTTAATTCACTATAAACCATGCTCTGATACCAATCTGTCACACCCCCAAACCAAGGATGGCGGAAATGTCTGGTGGTGGAGGACTTCATGTATAGTATCTGTAACGCCCCGTTCTTAAAGTATTTATGGATGAGTCCTTGAGATTTAAGAGAAAGGGTAATGTTGGTCCTTTTATGGGAAATGGGTGTTATCCGAGAAGGTTTCGCACCGGTGTATGTTGATAGAAGCATAGGGCTTCTTGCCACCCTCGTGTGAATGTAAAGTTTATTGAGAGCGGGTTTAGAGTTGAGGAGTTGCGGCGTTTCGAAGGTAATATCAATCATAACTCCTTAGGGGTAATTAGAGAAAAAGGTCCCATGCATGGCATGCATGATTGAAGTTGGCTGGGTACGCCCATTGTAGTGAGGGGAGAAATGCGGGAGGGGGGAGGGGCAAGGTGAGTATGCCCAGCATACTAGAGGTATGCCCAGCGTACTCTCAGAAACCCCAAACCCTAAAATTAGGGTCAGCCACTATATAAGGAACATGTTGGTTCATACCCTAGCCTCCATAGACACTCTTTTACCCCCAGAAACCCTAGAAATCCGTATTCCCTCCATTGTTGGGTGTGTTTGGCCTTGGAAAGCTCATTTTGGAAAAAGAAAAGCTAGAAGAAGAAAGGAGAAGTTGTCAAAGAAGGAGAGGAACGATTGGAGCTTGTAGATCTGGAGAGATATCATCCTTTGGAGCTTATTTGAGGTATAAAGCTTCTTGCTTGTCAATTATTTTGCATAGATCTATGTGTTGTGAAGTTTTGGCATCATTCTTGTCCCAAAAGTCCTCATCTTGATTCATGTTTTGTGTTGGTCGAGATTATCTGTCCTTTCAGACCTTTGGAGAGGTCTTGAGTGAGAAAAATGAGGTCCCAAGGGCTGTGGTTGTTCCATGTGCGAGATATATAGGTCTTAATGGATTAAGACCTTGGATTAAGAGCTTTATGGACGTCTCAAGTGATAAAGTTTGAGACTTAATGAATCTTAGGCAGATTTGGCCTAGGGATCTAAAGTTTGGGCTTAAGAGCTTAAGCCATGAAGTCATTATGTGAAATTGTTGAGCAACAAGGTTACGCCCCGCGTAGAGAGAAAGTGTCCCGATCCCTTTTCGAATCAATGTTGTACGCCCAACGTACCAGAGAGGGTACGCCCAGCGTACTCCCCCTGATTGGACTTCCATGTTGGGCCTTAGAGTTTGGGTTGTTTTTAGGTTGTTGGTTTATGGGCCATGACTGGAAATTTATGGATAGAGTTTTTGGGCCCAATTATTGTTATGGAGCTTGGATCTAGGCCCATTTGGTGAGGAGGAACCAATTTAGTAAGTTGGGCCAATATTGGGCTTTGTATAAGATTTGGACTTTGGGCCATTGGTGGGCTTGGGAGCTTACCTAGTGTTGGGCCGGATTGAGTTAAGGGAAAAATGGTTAATTTACCCTGGGAAGAGTATTGTACTTGGCCTAATGTTTATTTTGTTATGATGACTAGTTCGAGATTTTCGGTGAGTCGGTGATTCGGGAATCTGCTTCTTCAGTTCAGAGTTTCGGCAGTGCGAGGTGAGTTATCCTCACTATATCAACAGGGTCTAAGGCACCAAGGCCAGCCCTTTATCGGATTGAGATCCGGGTATTTGTTGTTATGTTATTGCTTTGATATGTTTGCATCCTGGTAGCTAGGATGGTATATGCTAGTGACCGGTTAGGTCGGTATCCTGGTTAGGATGATGATATGTTATGTGATATGTTTGATCGGCTTGTTGACTGTGAACTGATATATGATTATATGTTTATGTGCACATGGTTGTTTCGACTGGAGTTGGGTTGAGGCGGGTCCTGCTTTGTGCTGTAGGCCAAGATACCCAGGGTGGACCGGTTGTTCCGAAGGCCCAACGAGCGGTCCGGATAGGCTGTAGGCCCCACGAGGGCGGACCAGACGTGTCAAGGCTCGGAGAGTGGACCAGGCCGACTGAAGGCCCGATGCGGGCGGACCAGTCATATTGTAGACTCAGAGAGAGGACCAGGTGGGTTGAAGGCCCAGTGCTGGCGGACTAACCACACTGCAGACTCGAGGGACATGACTAGACTCGGAGGGTGGACCCGGTGGACTGAAGGCCTGATACTGCGGACCAGTCACACAGTAGACCCGATATGCATGGTTGTTCTGTGATCGGTTATTATATGACATGTTATATGTGTATGGTATATGTGGTTGGTATTTTGGGGGTATCTCACTAAGCTTTCAGGCTTACAGTTGTGGTTTAATGTTTTTCAGGTTCTTCAGGAGACCGTGGCAAGGCGAAGGCGTGATCGTACTGCTCCTCGTGTTTATGTTTTATGTTATGGTTCTGGGAATACTCTGATAATAAATGTATTGAAAAACCTTTTTGTAATAACGTGATTAAAATGGGTTGTTTTTGAAAAGTTAAATTTTGTTGAAAATTTTGGTCGTTACAGTATCATAACAACAATTGCAATAGTGATCAAAGTAAACACAACCAACATAAATATAATTGAAAAAGTTACATCATTGTATCAGTTCACATGTTTCCAAATCAATTACATAATGTTGACAAAAATGAAATGTTTGACGCCTTAACGTCCCATCCTCAAAAGCACTTGATTACCTGTTTATTGATTTCCTGAGAATACAAGTTGTTTGAAAAAGTGTCAACACAAAGGTTGGTGAGCTCATAAGCTTTTGATTGTACTGATGAAAAGCCTTTTCTTGTAAAAGTAGTGTTTGTTCAAGAAAAATCTCATATTTTCCTTAAAGTGTGAAATCTAGTCTTAAATCCAAAGACCGAAATGTAAAAGTAATTTGCCATACTTATAGTTAAACAATGCAAGTTTAAATCGACATAAAGTCGTTTGATTTCAATGAAATCCCCTTAAATTCTATGCTTGTTAATACTTAATGTGAGTTATTATAACCATGCTATGACCTAGTTGGCATCAAACGACGTTCTTCAGGCGTCGGAAATGTTATGACATTTGTCACCCTAGACCTGCCGGTCTAGCTGTTGCATGCAGCTAAGGTGTGGGTTTTTCAGACCCAATATAGATCTACACACAACTATCACGCTCTCCCTACAAGAGATTCTGGTTACAATACAGGACTTAAGTGTATTAATTGAAAAGTAACGTGAAGCGAAATGTCTCACAGTTAGTCATTAATGAATTTACGTGTGGTGTGATAAAAACCCTTTTGTATAAGTGTACACTTTGTTAATGAGTTTGTTATGTAAATTAATCATAAACTATACCTATTATAGTTTATCAAAAAAAGGGTAGTGGTAGTGTACATAAACTATATTTGTCATAGTTTACCAAATGTTTGTATGTAATGGATGTAAATTTTGTTTATAACAATTTATCATTTACCATGCTTAATATAGCAAATATCCATTTGTTATCTGATGTATGTCTATGTATAAAGAAAAAATGACATATATGGTAATAACATATAATCACATAATGATACACAGCTTGCTCAACAAGTTACAAGGTGTAAATGAAATGATAGCATTTTTCAAGTAATAACATTTCTATTCTGTTCTTAGAAAATTTATATAAAAATCATAAAATGTCCAAATAAGAATCTGTAAATTCTAAGAGGTTGGAAAATGAGTCTAGTTTGTTCATAAATTTTCTCATGATTTTTAATGACCTCCAACTAGTGTGAAAAAGTCCATAATCTCAGACTGGTCTGGATGTGTTCTTGAAATGATAGGTAGTTTTGAAAAAATCACAATAAATTGTAGAGAAATCGTATAGAGATGTGCAAGTAGTCAGTTTAAAGGTATGAACCTGAACTACTTGCACCTAGTACAGTTTTGAAAACTAAAATGTTTAAGTTATCCAAAACAGTCCGTGAATGGAGTTCAACTTTTTTGATTAAAGCTGTTGGAAAAGTTTAGTTGTGTTCTTGGTGTTTGTACTTGTATTCCCCCACTTAAAACTTAAGAAAACATGAAAATATAGGGCTATGAACTCACCTTGTGTGTTCTTAGTAGATGGATGTTGAAGAAGAGAAGTGTTCAACTCAAGAACACTTAGAAGATGCCTTGAAGATTCGAATATCTAACATGGATATGATAGAGTTTGTGTAAGATATCTATGATTTTAGTAGAATGAAGTGAAATAATCATATGAAGGAATGACAACACTTACCAAAAGTAGAAGAACCTCTTGATAATCAGCCTTGAATCTCGAAATTTAGTGAGAGAAATTGAAGTGTGCTCTTTAGTGGAAAATGAGACAAATGAGAGAAGTGTGAGGAGAGAGGAGAGTTTTCCCAGCCCTTGACCATGTGTGTGGCTAGGAAATAAGTGGGAAAAGTAAAATGAATGACTAGGTATGGTGGAAGGACAATGGTGGGTTATGGAGTGGGCATGGGGTGGTTGCTTGTGTCATACACTAAAGCAAGGTCGACACTCCACCAATCATATCCCACCCACTCTTCTTGGATAAGGATAATACCCCAAAAACATGATTAATTATGAATTATGGGGCTTTATATGTTAAAATATGATTTTGGGTGAAAATGTCGCGCAAAAATAATGGAAAACGGGCCCAAAATGAAGTCGTGGTCGAAAACCGGGTGATTTGGGCCAACTTGCGAGACTTCTGGGCCTGAAGGCAAACTAGGCGAAATGGAGCGAAGGTGGTCAGGAGCGAAATGGGGCGAAGGAGAGAGGAGGGTTCGGTTCGAAAGGGAGGTTCGGTTCGGTTTGCAGCAGCTTCGGGTTCGGCTCTCATGGTTTCGGTTCATAAGCAGTTCGGTCCGTATAGGGACCTTTGGTTCTAAGTACTTTCAGTCCAAGAGGGTTCGCTCCTATAAAGTGGGGTTCGGGTCCTTACGGCTATTTTACTCGTTTTTACCCCGTTTCAAGCGGTTGTTGACCATGTTAAGGGTCGGTATGACCCGAATTATTACAAAAAGTCAAGGGAACTTATGAGAGCGATTTGGGAGAAATTTTTAGTAGAGAGAGATAGAGTGAAAGAGATTGGGAGAGGCTTCACTTGTGACCTTTTTGAGTGTTTGGATTCGCAACGCAAGGTCCGTAAACCTCGTTAAGCCATGTTTAAGGATCCTACACACTCTCGATGAGTGTGCACTATTATTTTATCGCTTTGGCACGTTATTTACCACAATTTAGGGTTAAGGAAATTCAAATACGCGAACTTTCCAAATGATGATTTCTCATTAAAATAGTGATTTATAAAGTAGTTACATAACGTAAACCCTAGCATACAAGGGTTAATTGATTTGACCGGTTTGACTTGTTGACTTCATTTGACTTGTTGATTTCATTTGACTTTGACTTGACTGGAATTTTTGACGGTTGTCACAACAACCAAATCTAAAGAAAATCGATGTGGAGTGATTGTTATTAATACGCTTGACTTTGGAGACAAACTTTGTAGGTTCATGTTTTCATTGAATACATCATGGTAATTCCCCGAGTTAGCTCCTTCTTTATGTAAACTACAACTCCTATATTCATTAGGAAACATGTTATAGAAATTTTAAATCTTGGATTCCATGCTTTTGAACCCCAATAAGTTTGACAAGACAAGTGAAATTCATTTGGATTTAAAACCAAGAGAAACAAATTGAGTACCTGCAATTGTAGCATTATCCCAACCCTATAAAAGATTCCCAATTATAGCAATGAAAGCAACGGATGGAATTAATCAATGGACATGATTTGAGAGTGTATGAAATAAATTCAGGTTAAATTCTTTAAATTTTCTTTCAGGCATTTCAACAAACATTTGTTAGGCATTATCATCAAACAAGCCAAATTTAGAACAATGAAGTATAAAGAACAAATGAAAAATAAAGAACAAATGGAAAATCAAGAACAATCAATCTTATTTAAGTCAGATGCTAAATTAAAAAATCAACTTAAATGATGGATATTTAAAAGTAAAGAAGAATGAGAGCACAGTTGACAAGCTAACCTAATCATAGCGTCTGGATGTGTTTTCCAAGGAAAAATGAACAAATTAAATATAAAACACCAGTAAAGATGAAGTCTTTCGTGATAGAATTAGATAGTAATAGTTTTATATCATTGGAACAACAACATAAACAACAAGATGAATATCCAAAATCAAGCCCTAATTTCCGTTTCTCTTCTACGATGCTTGTTTTCGGGATTGAAATTCTTTTTGTAGATGATTGAAATACATAAATCAATTAAATGATAATAATATGATATGGTGATGAGATTATTTAGACTAACCTGAAGTTGATTCGAGGATATCTTAAGAGAAACCAACATACGAAGCTTCCCAAAGGCTCCAGGAAGATTTATCGGATAGATCAACCTCTTCAAGTTGATTCACCAAGTTTTCTTCGATCTCCACCAGCCGCGACTTAGCGATATCAAAATTTCATGATCAGAGCACTCGCCTAGGGTTTTGAGTACAGATCGTGACCGAGATACATCGTCAACAGTTGCATGCATGGAATAGAATTGAGTAGTCGTGATGGTTATAAAGAAGAGATATTAGGTCAAACATATTGTAACACCCGTTTATTTTTTAATAAATAAATAAATAATTGATGAACGAATAGTAACCCCAAATCAATAATTATATAGAAAGGTGTTGGTTTCAAGGAGTAAATTGGCATAATTTAGTAATTGAGGGTTAAAAGTGTAAGTTCCGGATTGGTTTTGTAAATATTTATGAAGGTAGGGACCACTTGCTAATTATTGGGGCTTAAGATGGATAGATTATGAGAAGCAAGAGCTAAATGGTAAATTTTGGACTCAATTTGTAAAGAGTTTTGAAGGTTGGGGTTAAAAGGGTAACATATGGACTTTATTTGAGAATAATTTGTAAAGGAGGGGCTGAATGGTAACTATGGGACTAAATATGTAAGGAATTATGTGAGCAGGGGTGGAAAGAGTAAATTCTGTACTTTCTGTGAAAAGAATCCTGTGGGGAGGGACTATTTGTGACATTATGGAATGAAGTTTGAATGGGTGACGGGTATTTATTCAATGTGAACCCTAGCCCTAAAGAACATGTTACAGCCGCCTCCCAACCTTATACCTCCCTACAGGCGCCACTACCATCCTATCTCCGATCAGCCAAGCAACCACCGTGACCATCAGACTTCCATCATGCTTGCGGCCGACGAGGATGAGTCCAACTGGTTAAGGACGTTCGATGACGGGGATGTGGGAGTTGAATGGACGACACCATCGTTCATTACGTCCGTTCTCCGACCATCTAAAACCGTCGAACAGCCTTCATTCCGACGAAGAGACGAAGCTACCGATAGCCGCCGCTGATGAAGACGAGGGCGAAGCACCTCCTGCCGCCGCTTCTGTCGCTCACGGTTCCACCATACCTCTCGTCCCTTGCCGGTGATTCATTCTAAGCTTATAGCCATCGTCGTCGTGCCGCCGCTGCATCCATTTCAATGGCCATTCCGCCGTTGCCGTCTCTCCTTGGTGCTGTCATCGTTAACCGCCACCGGGGGGTAGCTAGAGTTGCTTTTGTGATCATATGGGGTGTGTTTCATGTGTCCAACTCATGTGTGTATGTTGAGGGTGGTGTTGATAGCCAGAAAATGGAAAGGATACCCACCATGGCCGCCAGCCATGGTGGCTGCCGTCGCTTCTGCCGCCAACGGCCACCAAAAGGTGGTTGTGTGGGTATGTGTTTATTTTTTCAGTGTGTTATTTGGATATTTGGCTTTGTAAAATGTAAATTACAGCTTGGTATAATAAAAGAAATTGAGAACCACCACCTTAGGGTGGTGGCTGCCGCCATCGGCCGCTGTGTCGGGTGGCAGTGTGCTTAGTTGTGTTGGGATTGCTAGTTTGGGTACGTTTGGCCAAGGGACTAAAACCCTAATGGGCCCAATGAGGCTTAATGGGCGTAAAAGCCCAAACATGTGTCTAATGGGCTTAATGAACCCTAATGGATCCAAGGACTTAATTTATGGGCCTATTCGGCTAGTATTTGGGTTGGAAACCCTAATCAGGAAACCCTAATGCCATCAAAACCCTAATTTAGGAAATTAATCAGGACACATGGGAATTATTTAATAACTAGAGATATTAAATAAGAATCATTTGCAAGGAATTAATCTAAGTAAGATTGGACTTAATGGATTAAGTTCTTAATGGGTTAAGTAAGAAGACTTAACCCTAATCATCATTTTATGTGAAAACCCTAATTTCACTTGGGTTTATTATTGGGCCTTGATGATTGGATTATTATTGGGCCATCTAAAGTCAAGCAATTAGACTAGAATAATTAATGCGCTTTGAGGAGTTAGGCCCAATTTGGAAAATTGGGCCATAGATGGGCCATAGTTTGGACCTTAATGATTATATGATGTTGGACCTTAGAGTAAGGCCATGTATAGGCCTGGGCCCAAATTGGAAAATTGGGCCATATGTTGGGCTTTGAGCCATAGTTGGACTTTTGGGCCTTAGATTGGGCCTTGGGCTTGTATAAAGCCAACCTTGGGGTAATGTAGTAATTATCCAAGTGAGCATCTATGATTATGTGTTGGGACCCAATTATTAATTGGGTGTTATTTTGATGTTGACAGTTCGGGAATCTGTCATCCAGCAGCTGGGGTGAAGTCTGCAGGACTTCATCAATGTGGGGATATGTATGCGGGACTTCAGCAGTGCGAGGTGAGTTACCTTCCAGTAGAGGTGAGTCTAAGGCCACAATATCGGCCCACCAACAGGGGTAGTTGGTAGATAATTGTCTTTGTGATAATTATCTTGATATGCTTATGTGATATGCTTATGAGATATGCTTATGTGATATGCTCATGAGATATGCTTATGTGATATGCTTATAAGATATGCTCATGTAATATGCTTATGTGACATGATATGTGTTAATGGTAGTAGCAGGGAATAGTTCTTCCCTGACTCGGTTATTAGGATCGAAGGGTAGGTCAGTACCCCTGTAATGCCTGACTGTATGATTATATCATGCCATTATATGATAGTGGTAGGGGTGAAATAGTCTCTGGTTACCGGTTGAAAGATACCGATGATGAATATCTGTTGAAAGATACCGATGGCAGATACCGGTTGAAAGATACCGATGGCAGTTACCGGTTGAAAGATACCGAAGGGGTATACAAAACCCATGTAATACTTATATGTCTATTTATGATATGATTAGCATGTTTATGCTATGTTAGTATGTGATCAACATGTTTATGATGTTAGTACATGACCATTATGTTTATGACATGTTATTATGTGATAGTGGTAGGGGTGAAATAATCCCCAGATACCGGTTGAAAGATACCGATGGCAGTTACCGGTTGAAAGATACCGATGGTATTATGTGGTATGTGGTATGATGGGTGAACTCACTTAGCATCGTGCTTACGGTTTACAGTTTTGGTTTCAGGTACTTTGTTTCAAAGGAAAGGAGCCGGCTTGGTCGCAGCGCATCACACTATGTTTTCCGCACACGAGATCCTTGGGATTATACTCTAATATGGTTTCATAATATTATATTTTGATTATTCACACTTTGGTTTTATGTAATAACCTAATTAAAAATGAAATTTTTGGCCTTGAATTTTGGCACGTTACACATATATTTATTTTGTTTCGTTAATTGCAATTGCAAAAAACCAGAAATACCATTTTTGATTTAAATAATTATTTAATTATTTGCTAAATTGTGATTAGTGTATTTAGGAACACAATAGTTGCTAGAAACATTTGAATCTAACTTTCTCTCTCTCTCTCTCTCTCTCTCTCTCTCTATATATATATATATATATATATATATATATATATATATATATATATATATATATATATATATATATATTTATATATTGAAAAAAAGTCGAAATGTACGTACGCCACACACTATTACTCATTCCGTCCCAAAATTATAGTCCATCTTTCGTTTTTGGTTTGTCCCAAAATGTTAGCCCACTTCTAAAAATAAATAACATTTTTACCAAAATGCCCCCTCGTTATTACTTAACCAACTAATTATTTAATGGAACATTAAATGCAAACTTATGACAAAACTGTCATTTTATTGTATAAAGTTAATTGTAATTTATGTTTTCTTAATATGTGTGTGTTTTTTGTATGTGGACAATAATTTTGGGATGGAAGGAGTATATCTTTGGGTTGAGCTTTATGTTTTGTGTGAAGTGGGCGGTGATCGGTGAAAATTTGTTATCATTGTTCCTATCAATTTTTGAATTTCTTTGGGATCGAGAATTTATTTTTATATTTATCCAACTTGGCGAAAAATATATTCTAACTCGTGAAAAAGATCAAAACTCGAGAGTTTAATTATAAGAGGAAGTTATCATGTGAATTCACAGACATTCTTTTTATAAAGTTGATATTCGTTACTTTTGAATATATTTATTTAAGAAATGGCTTTTAAAATAGGAAAATTGCTACTAATGAAGGCTAGGAATTCGGGGTATAAATCAATAGTTGAGCTAGAAAAACTCAAAGCTCTTGATCTTAGACAAAAGTCAAGGATCAAGTGGGCAATTGATGGGGACGAAAACATGAGGTTTTTTCACGGGCACATATACAACAATAACCGTAAGAGTATGATAGTCGGTCTGTTGATCAATGGGGAATGGTATACAGATACAATAGCCATAAAACAGGAGGTTTATTCATTTTTTTTTCTAAAAAATACAAAGAAAAGTACCGTGTCAAGCCGAAACTAAACATCCATCACTTCAAGAAATTTTCATGCGATGAAAGGCAACATCTGGAATCTCCTATTTCCCTGTGTGAAATTTAGAATGCAGTGTGGGCGTGTGGTAATGAAAAGGCATCTGGGCACCTAGCGGTTTCATGTTTAAATTCATCAAAAAATATTGGGACGTTCTCTTGGGAGACATTGCAGCGGTTGTTAAATATTTTAAGAGATGTGGGAATACTGACTCGTCATGTAACTCTTCCTTCATCTCGTTAGTTCCTAAAGTCAAGGATCCCCTTCTGATTAGTGATTATAGATCGATCAGTCTTATTCGTTGTGTCCAAAATAATCTTGAAAATACTTTCGTTAAGACTGAAGAATCTCATGGGGAAGTGCATTGACCAGGTGCAATTAGCTTATATTGAAGGTCGAAATATATTGGAAGGGCCCCTGGATGTAAATTAAATATGTTCTTGGGCAGAAAAGAATAAAAAGAAGATCCTTCGCTTCACAGTTGATTTCGATAAAGCCTTTGATTCATTAAACTGGGATTTCCTTGATTCAAATCTAGTGAACATGGGATTCAGTAACAAAATGAGAAGGTGGTTGAAAGGATGTCTTGTTTCCTCCAAGTCCTCAGTACTTGTAAACGGTTGCCCAACCAAATAATTCTCGATATCCAAAGGCACCAAACAAGGGGATCCACTCTCACCGTTCGTGCTCATTATAGCCAAGGAGGGGCTTTGTGTAGCGATGAAGTCAGCATGTGAGCTAGGCATCTTTCATGGGATTAATTTGCCAAATGGGGGACCAATAATCTATCATTTTCTATACGCAAATGATGCCTTATTCTTGGGGGAGTGGTCGAAACAAAATATAAATAATCTATCATGTATTTTACACTGCTTTCATGTTGCATCGGGGCTTAGAGTCAACTTCAGTAAATCAAGAGTATTTGGAATCGGTGTTGACATACAGGAGGTGACAAACTGGGTGAGACCTCTTGGATGTGAAACCTCCTCCCTCCCCTTTTACCTGTCTTAGCGTTGTGGTAGGTGCCAATATGAAGTTGAAGAAACATTGGAAACCGATCATTGATAGATTCACATAAAAACTTTCAAAGTGGAAATCCAAAAATCTATCCTTTGGCGGCAGACTGACCCTCATCCAATCAGTCTTAGGAAACCTCCCAACTTATTATTTATCTTTGTTTGTGGCTCCAGAGGGCGTTATTGAGACACTCAAAAGGTTGAGAAACAAATTCCTTTGGGGTGGATCAGTGGAACGGAAGGTTATTCATTGGATTCTGTGGGAGAAGGTGACAACTTCTAAAGACTCGGGTGGCCTTGGTGTTGGTACAATAAAGCCTCTTAACATATCCCTCATTATGAAGTGGTGGTGGAAGCTTAGAACTAACCCTGGACAATTATGGGTAACGGTTATATATATTTTGCACAACATCCATTCCAAACCTATGATTGTTACTCGATGAAGACTTTACTCGGGGTTTGGAACAATATCGCAAGAATAAAGAATGATCTCATGAAAACCACATCCCTGTTACTTAAGTGATCTCCAAGCAAACAAGTCCTACAAGTGAAATTTGGAATTGTGGTTTAACACCGGATGGCTCATAGACAGTGTGTGCTTTGAGAAAAAAAAATGGGATTATAGGCTTCCAACCATCAATTCTAATTTTCATTGGCTTAAAGAAATACCACTGAAGGTCTCTTGTTTCATTTGGAGGGCGCAAGTTGGTAGAATTCCAACCGCAAATGAACTATCAAAAAGAGGGGTAATTTTGGAAACAATGACATGTCGCATGTGTGAGGAGATAGAAGAGTGTCTGGAACATACTCTTATGGCGTGCTCTTAGTAATGATGGTCATAGAGGGGATATGGAGATGGTGTAGGGTGCAAGCTGGAAGTTTTCATATGGTGAATGACATTCTTGAGTTTGTTGTCAGGTGGGGGTCGTGCCCAAAAAGAAGGATGATTTTTATGGCCATTTGTTACTGTATGCTATGGTCTACTTGGAAAGCAAGAAATGATAGAGTTTTCAAGAAAATCCGGCTGCCACCTGATAAAGTCATAGATATTGTTAAATCTATGACCTTTCTTTGGGTGAAAAAACAGGGGGAAAATGAAGGAGTTAGCTTGGACAAACTGGTCTCAATGCCATTTTCATAATTTGTAATTTCAGTTTCAGCTTTTTGTTGTTTTATTTTCGTTGTTGTTTGTGGTCCTGTGTTTTGCCACTAATTTATGTGACTTGATTGTCCTTCCCCAGTTACTTCTCTTTTTTATATAATAATTTATTAGATGGTTCTAAAAAAATAGTCATTTTCTTTTGGGGGAATTCAAAAAAATATACACAAAAAATCAAATTTTCAGGCATAAACATGGATTCCACGGAAGTGAGTTTCTAGGGCTTCGTGAAATCAACTTAATCTCCGAGGAATCGATGTGAATAAAAAAAATTCTCAAGATCCATTCCGCGGAGCTACCTCTAAGGAATGAAGTCATTCTGCAGTGGTACCTTTGACGAATTGATCTTCAATTTTTTTTCCCACATTGATTCTTCGAGGCTTATACTTATTTCCAAACTAATTATTCTCAAGAAAAGATTATGATGATATGACATTTTTTTTTGACAATTTGTGGAATGAATATGAGATGGAAAATAAAATTGTCTTTTAATTTGAGTATGAACCCCAAAGAATCAATGTGACAAAAAAGAAAAATCTGAAGATCCATTCCTCGGTGGTATCTCCATAGAATCACTTTATTCCTCGGGGTATCTCCACAGAATGGATCTTGAGAATTTTATTTTTTTTAGTCATATTGATTCCTCAGAGATTAAGTTGATTCCATAGAGTCATCAGAGCTCACCTCTGCAAAATCCTCACCTCCACAAAATCCATGTCTATACCTGAAAATTTTAGTTTTTGTATTAAATAAATTTCCCTTTAAAATAAACATAATAATTATCTTATGAATAAAAAAAAATTAAACTATTGGATAAAGTTTTCCTCTAAAATTATTGTACGGGATTCATATATATTATAGGTCGCTCCAATATTAAAAAAGAAAAAAATGGTACAGTTTGTTTTAAACGTATATAGTATGTACCTATTATCTTCTAAAGAATAATTAAATTAGTTAAAATAATAATTAAAGTTAAAGCAAAGATGTTATTGATACCACCCATAAGAGGTTGGGGGTTTAGACTTTATCAATAATAACTAGAAATGAGGCTCGTGCGTTGCACGAGTCGGTTTTTGTTGTTGATGTTTGGCAGGTCACGAAAGTAGGATGCTATAATGTCATTCAAATACTAAGCAATTGTATAGATTAAATAGAGTATAATGTCCTAATGTAAGAAATGAAAGTAAACAAATAAATTAGTGTATGTTGTTATTTTTGGCATTTAACGCTTTTGGCTGATAGAAAAAACATTTCGAGTCGAAATCTCATTCCTCATAACTTGAATAAAACCACCTGAAGAAAAGAACACATATTTTTTATTATTATCGTATTGACATTTTTTTATGCAATTGTGCATGCTAAAAAGGTTACAATGCCTACCCTTATCCATCAAGAATATGTTATTTAAAAAAAAAAAAAAAAAAAATTTGGGACCATTTTACCTTAAGGTATTGAATATTAGAAACTTTGATAGTTTTCTCAACTTGAAGCCCACGTGACAGAAATAACTGTAGCAAAAACAATATTTTTTTAGGGAAAATTAAGTACATTGTAGCAAAATTTAGACTACATTGTTGTTTTTGTAGAGACATGTAAGTATGTTAGTGTTGCACATATTCTTCCTAACTTGATAGACTTTCAATGCACAATTCCCTAATAGGAAGAAATGAATCCACAAATCCATTATAAACAAACCAATAAAAGTACATTGTTATTTAAAAGCTACTAAGTATCCATACCTCGAGTGCACGAAGCATCACTTCAACCAGAATAAATAGTGGGATTAGGTAGGCGACAAATGAAATAAAAAAAGAGTATAACATTATACAAATCTAATTTTTTTTTGCAACAACCGCGTATTAGAAACCTAATTTTGCTCATAGCAAATAGGTAAAATGTTGTTTTAACTCATAAATCAAATACATAGAAATATGAAAAGATGCAACAATTAGCAATGTACTTTGTTTGTTGGTAAAAAAATGAATTACAAAAAAACAAAAAAAAAGATGTAAATTCAAAGTGCATTGCTATTTAGTGCACTTAAAACAAAAAAAATGGAAATTACACATAATGGCGATAAAACCATTATTGCTGAAATTGGAAGAACCTAAAGAACCGTAGCCTCCACATTCTTTGCCCCTCAAATTCCAGTTACAAGGGTAAAAAATGTTTACATATATGTTTATATAAGCACAACTTGTGGCATTATAAATATACATAATCAATAACATCATAAACTTAAAAAACTGCATCATAATGCAAAAGAAAAATGAAAAAAAATTAAAAATAATACTCATGCTATTTTGTGTTGTTGTTCTATTAAAATACAGAAAAAGACTATTATATAAATTTAACCACTTCAAATATTTCTTTTTTTAGATTTTCGTCATAATAGTTCGGTGGATAAATCATCAAAAACTAATAGTTTAATGACTAAATCAAAAAAAAAAAAAGTTGGTGTAGTTGCTTAATTAGTAAATAAAATTTTTAGACGATAAAAATAACATAATGATAAAAAGAAGTTGTTTTGTTTTGTTTGTTTGTTTTTTTATAATTTCTATAACATCAAAACAGGCCGATTAGGCCAACTTTCAGACAGTAAAAAAAAATATAATGGTTTGATAACTAAATAAAATAGGTAAATGACAAAATCTATAAGGTAATGAAAGTACATGTTTTTTTTTTTTTTTTTTTTTTTTTGTATTTGTATTTCCCCAAAAATATAACAATACTACTATCAACGGTCCATTTTGATTCGTATAAATTAGAAGATAGAAGGTAATATGTTTTCAAAAGCACACCTTTAAACCCCTGACTTCAACTTCTCCCTATTTGAGATTTTTATCATCAATCTTTAAGACATGTAAAAATGTCGGGTGTTAATTTAATAAAAATAAATAAACCTAAATTGAGTGTGGATCTAGTTTTTGATGGAAGTACATATAAAAGGTGGGTAAGGGTAATCTTGTCATTTAGTTTTAGCAAACCATTTTGGCAATGTGAATGAAGCCTTCATTCCTAGCTTTGTAAAGAACCGAGCATATAAAGGACGTAATAGGAATCTTATTGAAATTTGTATGTTATTTTTTTTTGAATAATATGATACTACCATTATAATATTACTTCGATCTAAAATTTAATTAAGTTATTATAATATGTTCATTTGAAATTTTTTTAAAATAATAAACAATAAAACCTTTTCTTTAATATAATAAATAAAAAAAAAAACTCACTGTTGAGTTCCATTTCCTTTGTGGTTGCCACTCTGGAGGTCTCAAATATAACCTACATCACCACCACATATGATAAGTTTAATTAATCAAAATTATTTAAAAATTAAAATATAAATAAGAAAAAACATTGCAAAAACAAAATCTTACATAAATAATAAATTGCTTCAAATGTAATAATAAACAAATATATTAAAAATCAGGACTTGTAGTCCTTTGTTTTTAAGTTAAACTAAAGACACGGAGATTGAAACAATCAAATACCTAAGAGTGTGATCGAGAAAGGAGGTGTAATCTGTTGGAAGCCACAAAGAAGCATGTTTTCCATCAAAAACTTTAAAATCTGCATAGTATAATAAATGTTTAATCATAAATAAGCCGAGACACTTAAGAGAGAGCTAAGTTTGTTTAGAAAAAAAATATGAAACAAAAACACAGACAAAAAGGGTGAAAATCTTACAAGGTTTCAGAGGTTGCAACACTGCAATAACATCTTTGGCTGCTAAGACCTCTAACAATTGGAATATGATTCTCTTGAGTGAAATGTAGTGTACTTGAAGTGCTATCAGACATGTTTAAAAAAATCAGTTTATAGGATCATTTAGGTAGTGGTTATGCTCCAAAAGTCACCTCTAGCCTTTTTCGAACATCTTCCTCTCTTTGAGACAATATATCAAACACATAGAAGACATAATACTAAATTTCAAAAATAACTCACTGTACATGTTCTATTTAGCTCATCATTGTTTCAACATTGATAATAATATTTCATTGACAAAGATGATAAAAAAAATGACACATTTGAGTATTAAGTTTTACCTGCAGTTGCTTCATCTCTGTCAACCAATTATCTGCTTATGAGAAAACGTTAACGAAGAGAAGATGATCCAAATAGCTAAACAGCGCGTCCAAAAGTTTGAAAAAAATACTTATGAACACCAAAATTAAATATGATATTCTTTCATGATTCGAGTTTGTTTTATCTTTATATATAATTTCTTCAAGATTAGGGTTTTAGAGTTATTGAAAAAAAAAATCCAAAACATACCTCATCGATTCCAGAGCTTCATTCATTCAATCTTCAGTCGATAATGGATGGTGTTGTTTTTATCCTATGTTGCAATCGATCGTCGCTCTGGAACCCTCCGTCGTTGCATCCTCCACAACCCCTAACCTCCCGTCCTTCATCGCTAACGAAAAAACGCAGGCATCGCTAACGTAAATCTGGAGTATGTATCAAATAATCCAGAAAACTACTCACCTCCTACTTCCAGTTGTTGTTTGACATTGGTGGGTTTAGGGTTCGTTGCTCATTCTTGACACTTACCTAATCACCTCCGTTGCACAGAAGCCACACGGGACAGGTGAAAATTACAGACGGAGGTATATTAGAAGCTTCGTTGACTGACCTGCCCTACATCGGCTCCACATCGGCACGCCCACATGACCGATTCGGTGAAGAAATCAATAGATAGAGGGATGAAGAGGTGGATACGGTGAGTCCTTGGCTGTGGCGATATCAACAGACAAGGGATCAGGAACAGCGGGGATGAAGCAGAAAAAAGAAACAGGAACAATCCAGAAGCAGAATATAGGGACCTAGATTGACAGTAATAGCCAATGTAAGCAGAGGAACAAAATAGATAAAAAAAAAAAAAATGTGCATGTTCAATGTTCCTAAGCTAGGACTTCTTTAATATATATATATATATATATATATATATATATATATATATATATAGGTTCAGGTTCATTTGAAACCATTCTAATTTTGTAAGACCGTAAGACCAAATCTAAAAATAATTTTAAAATGCAAAATAAATGGAAAAATCCAAAAAAAAAAATTTTAAATATTATTTTCGGAACTTGAATTAACTAAAAAAAAATTTAAAAAAAATAAAAAAAATTCTATTTTTTTTTTAAAATACGTGAAATATTCTAAATAGAATATTATACTGTATATATTCTAAAAATAATTTTAAAATGCAAAATAAATGGAAAAATTAAAAAATTCTTTTTTTAAATATTATTTTTGGAACATGAATTAACTAAAAAAAATAAAAAAAATGTGTCTCACGGTCTCACAAAATATAGGTGGTCTCAAATAAACCTAACCCTATATATATATATATATATATATATATATATATATATATATATATATATATATATATATATATATATATATATATATAATGCAAGATTTTCTTTTAATTAGGTTTATACACATCATTTTGTTTTTCTTAATATATATCACATCACCTCCATAGCATTTCATATTACTAAAAAGGGTCCTATTTGCACGAAAAATGTCGTGTAATTGTTTTGGTATTTGTGCCTTAAAGTTTGAAATACTGACAATCTAACAATCGTTTTATGTAAAATTGTTATTAGGTTGGAATGAGTGGTAATATTCTTAGCATATTATCATTTAGGATTTTTTAGTTTTTTCTTATGACACATAGGCTTAGCATTTATAACACAAAAAATAGAAGGTGTGGTAGAGTTTGATTTTAAATAGGTTTTATTTTGAAAAGGACAAAAAAAAATAAAAACAATATTTTTTTAGTTAAAAAGTAAACAACCAATAACAACCTAATAATATTTCTCTCATTTCTCGCTCAGTCCATGACGATCCATAGTTAGCAAATCAACTTACCGTATTAAAGGAGTGGCTTAACATTAGTTGGTCAGAGGGTTCGCAAGGCCACTCCGTCTGACCTTATATGAATTTTCATTAATCTCTTTATTAATACACAATGTTCATATTGCACCCTATACTTTTTCGACTTTTAAAAATTCATTATATTAACCTATTTTATTATAAATATGCTAATACGTGTACGATAACATTTTAAAAAAAAAAGATATATTATTTTTAACCTATAATAGTATTACTCTAATATACCAATCTGTCAAACCCCGGCCATCGGCGGAAACACCGGTAATGTAACGTCATTTCTCGTATCATAGTTATCAACTTCCTGAAAACATATGCAATTTAAAATACGTCAACATAAAAGTTGGTGAGTTCACAGGTTTTAACTCCATATAAAAATAAAACTTTTTCTCAAGTTCAAAAGTATAGTTTTGAAAGTATAATTTTGACTTTCCAACGTTTACTATATATATCCTAGGTATAAAAGTTTTTACTTACCAAATAAGTAGTTTACCTATAAGTCTCATATACTATGAATATAAGTGTTTGTAATTCCATACAAACGAGAGTTGCTACGTATAAATCATATTTCAATTCTATACGAGTAAAACTACTACATATAAATCTATTTCAATTCTATACGAGTATGTGTGCTAGGTATAATTATTTACCTAATATACAAGCAATACCTAGGGCATAAGTAGGGGGAACTTATACTTAACATTAATACTTGTATAACGACAAGTATAAAGCTTCTAACAACTTCCTACCATGAGTCCGTAACAGTTTCTTGACAACAAAACCTCTGACAAAACAATACACTCATGATTTACCATGAGAAACAATACACTCATGATTTACCATGAGAACAACACCGCACGCTTCATCGACGCCGGGATAAAAATAAAAGGAATGAATCGTCACTCGCTTATCTTGGGTTGTAATTAACAACCACGAGTGGGGTCGTCAACCCGTATCTTATTCATACACGACTTCCTCACTCACACGGGATTAACGGTTACTGGTCAGAGGACTTCCACTAAGATCCCCGATCTTAGTTGATGAATGAGGTAGCTCATGTAGACTTTGACGACTTCCTATAGCTCTAACAACAAAAGCATCTTCATGTCTAAAACCCTAAGTTACTAGACTATGCCTTTAAACATTACTCCTAACTTCATAACATTTAAGCAGTATAACAGCTATATCTTGAAGTAAAACCAGGTTTTATCTTGACCTAAAACCAATAATAACAACATATAACATTACTAGTTTTATCTTGACATAAAACTAATAATAACAACATATAACATATCTAGTTTTATCTTGACATAAAACTATTAATTGCAACATACTATATAACTTAACATGTAAAACTTCCGAATATAACTTCGGAACTATATCGCACATAAAATATATATAGTAAATGTTGGAGAGTCAAAATTATACTTTCAAAACTATACTTTTGAACTTGAGAAAAAATGTTATTTTTATATGGAGTCAAAACCTGTGAACTCACCAACTTTATGTTGACGTATTGTAAATTGCTTGTGTTTTCAGGAAATTGATAACTATGATACGAGAAATGACGTTACACTGCCCGGTGTTTCCGCAGACGGCCGGGGTGTGACAGATTGGTGAGTAATCTGTCATACCGCGACCGTTGGCGGAAACACCAAGCAGTGTAACGTCATTTCTCGTATCATAGTTATCAACTTCCTGAAAACACATGCAATTTAAAATATGTCAACATAAAGTTGGTGAGTTCACAGGTTTTGACTCCATATAAAAATAACACTTTTTCTCAAGTTCAAAAGTATAGTTTTGAAAGTATAATTTTAACTCTCTAACGTTTACTATATATATCCTAGGTATAAAAGTTTTTACTTACCAAATAAGTAGTTTACCTATAAGTCTCATATACTATGAATATAAGTGTTTGTAATTCCATACAAACGAGAGTTGCTACGTATAAATCATATTTCAATTCTATACGAGTAAAACTACTACGTATAAATCTATTTCAATTCTATACGAGTATGTGTGCTAGGTATAATTATTTACTTAATATACAAGCAGTACCTAGGGCATAAGTAGGGGGGAACTTATACTTAACATTAATACTTGTATAACGACAAGTATAAAGCTTCTAACAACTTCCTACCATGAGTCCGTAACAGTTTCTTGACAACAAAACCTCTGACAAAACAATACACTCATGATTTACCATGAGAAACAATACACTCATGATTTACCATGAGAACAACACCGCACGCTTCATCGACGCCGGGATAAAAATAAAAGGAATGAATCGTCACTCGCTTATCTTGGGTTGTAATTAACAACCACGAGTGGGGTCGTCAACCCGTATCTTATTCATACACGACTTCCTAACTCACACGGGATTAACGGTTACTGGTCAGAGGACTTCCACTAAGATCCCCGATCTTAGTTGATGAATGAGGTAGCTCATGTAGACTTTGACGGCTTCCTATAGCTCTAACAACAAAAGCATCTTCATGTCTAAAACCCTAAGTTACTAGACTATGCCTTTAAACATTACTCCTAACTTCATAACATTTAAGCAGTATAACAGCTATATCTTGAAGTAAAACCAGGTTTTATCTTGACCTAAAACCAATAATAACAACATATAACATTACTAGTTTTATCTTGACATAAAACTAATAATAACAACATATAACATATCTAGTTTTATCTTGACATAAAACTATTAATTGCAACATACTATATAACTTAACATGTAAAACTTCCGAATATAACTTCGGAACTATATCGCACATAAAATATATATAGTAAATGTTGGAGAGTCAAAATTATACTTTCAAAACTATACTTTTGAACTTGAGAAAAAATGTTATTTTTATATGGAGTCAAAACCTGTGAACTCACCAACTTTATGTTGACGTATTGTAAATTGCTTGTGTTTTCAGGAAATTGATAACTATGATACGAGAAATGACGTTACACTGCCCGGTGTTTCCGCAGACGGCCGGGGTGTGACAGATTGGTGAGTAATCTGTCATACCGCGACCGTTGGCGGAAACACCAAGCAGTGTAACGTCATTTCTCGTATCATAGTTATCAACTTCCTGAAAACACATGCAATTTAAAATATGTCAACATAAAGTTGGTGAGTTCACAGGTTTTGACTCCATATAAAAATAACACTTTTTCTCAAGTTCAAAAGTATAGTTTTGAAAGTATAATTTTAACTCTCTAACGTTTACTATATATATCCTAGGTATAAAAGTTTTTAATTACCAAATAAGTAGTTTACCTATAAGTCTCATATACTATGAATATAAGTGTTTGTAATTCCATACAAACGAGAGTTGCTACGTATAAATCATATTTCAATTCTATACGAGTAAAACTACTACGTATAAATCTATTTCAATTCTATACGAGTATGTGTGCTAGGTATAATTATTTACTTAATATACAAGCAGTACCTAGGGCATAAGTAGGGGGGAACTTATACTTAACATTAATACTTGTATAACGACAAGTATAAAGCTTCTAACAACTTCCTACCATGAGTCCGTAACAGTTTCTTGACAACAAAACCTCTGACAAAACAATACACTCATGATTTACCATGAGAAACAATACACTCATGATTTACCATGAGAACAACACCGCACGCTTCATCGACGCCGGGATAAAAATAAAAGGAATGAATCGTCACTCGCTTATCTTGGGTTGTAATTAACAACCACGAGTGGGGTCGTCAACCCGTATCTTATTCATACACGACCTCCTCACTCACACGGGATTAACGGTTACTGGTCAGAGGACTTCCACTAAGATCCCCGATCTTAGTTGATGAATGAGGTAGCTCATGTAGACTTTGACGGCTTCCTATAGCTCTAACAACAAAAGCATCTTCATGTCTAAAACCCTAAGTTACTAGACTATGCCTTTAAACATTACTCCTAACTTCATAACATTTAAGCAGTATAACAGCTATATCTTGAAGTAAAACCAGGTTTTATCTTGACCTAAAACCAATAATAACAACATATAACATTACTAGTTTTATCTTGACATAAAACTAATAATAACAACATATA
This sequence comes from Lactuca sativa, assembly GCF_002870075.4. Classification (NCBI taxonomy): domain Eukaryota; kingdom Viridiplantae; phylum Streptophyta; class Magnoliopsida; order Asterales; family Asteraceae; genus Lactuca; species Lactuca sativa. The sequence continues at coordinate 76,236,077 of NC_056624.2, read as the reverse complement.
ACATATCTAGTTTTATCTTGACATAAAACTATTAATTGCAACATACTATATAACTTAACATGTAAAACTTCCGAATATAACTTCGGAACTATATCGCACATAAAATATATATAGTAAATGTTGGAGAGTCAAAATTATACTTTCAAAACTATACTTTTGAACTTGAGAAAAAATGTTATTTTTATATGGAGTCAAAACCTGTGAACTCACCAACTTTATGTTGACGTATTGTAAATTGCTTGTGTTTTCAGGAAATTGATAACTATGATACGAGAAATGACGTTACACTGCCCGGTGTTTCCGCAGACGGCCGGGGTGTGACAGATTGGTGAGTAATCTGTCATACCGCGACCGTTGGCGGAAACACCAAGCAGTGTAACGTCATTTCTCGTATCATAGTTATCAACTTCCTGAAAACACATGCAATTTAAAATATGTCAACATAAAGTTGGTGAGTTCACAGGTTTTGACTCCATATAAAAATAACACTTTTTCTCAAGTTCAAAAGTATAGTTTTGAAAGTATAATTTTAACTCTCTAACGTTTACTATATATATCCTAGGTATAAAAGTTTTTAATTACCAAATAAGTAGTTTACCTATAAGTCTCATATACTATGAATATAAGTGTTTGTAATTCCATACAAACGAGAGTTGCTACGTATAAATCATATTTCAATTCTATACGAGTAAAACTACTACGTATAAATCTATTTCAATTCTATACGAGTATGTGTGCTAGGTATAATTATTTACTTAATATACAAGCAGTACCTAGGGCATAAGTAGGGGGGAACTTATACTTAACATTAATACTTGTATAACGACAAGTATAAAGCTTCTAACAACTTCCTACCATGAGTCCGTAACAGTTTCTTGACAACAAAACCTCTGACAAAACAATACACTCATGATTTACCATGAGAAACAATACACTCATGATTTACCATGAGAACAACACCGCACGCTTCATCGACGCCGGGATAAAAATAAAAGGAATGAATCGTCACTCGCTTATCTTGGGTTGTAATTAACAACCACGAGTGGGGTCGTCAACCCGTATCTTATTCATACACGACCTCCTCACTCACACGGGATTAACGGTTACTGGTCAGAGGACTTCCACTAAGATCCCCGATCTTAGTTGATGAATGAGGTAGCTCATGTAGACTTTGACGGCTTCCTATAGCTCTAACAACAAAAGCATCTTCATGTCTAAAACCCTAAGTTACTAGACTATGCCTTTAAACATTACTCCTAACTTCATAACATTTAAGCAGTATAACAGCTATATCTTGAAGTAAAACCAGGTTTTATCTTGACCTAAAACCAATAATAACAACATATAACATTACTAGTTTTATCTTGACATAAAACTAATAATAACAACATATAACATATCTAGTTTTATCTTGACATAAAACTATTAATTGCAACATACTATATAACTTAACATGTAAAACTTCCGAATATAACTTCGGAACTATATCGCACATAAAATATATATAGTAAATGTTGGAGAGTCAAAATTATACTTTCAAAACTATACTTTTGAACTTGAGAAAAAATGTTATTTTTATATGGAGTCAAAACCTGTGAACTCACCAACTTTATGTTGACGTATTGTAAATTGCTTGTGTTTTCAGGAAATTGATAACTATGATACGAGAAATGACGTTACACTGCCCGGTGTTTCCGCAGACGGCCGGGGTGTGACAGATTGGTGAGTAATCTGTCATACCGCGACCGTTGGCGGAAACACCAAGCAGTGTAACGTCATTTCTCGTATCATAGTTATCAACTTCCTGAAAACACATGCAATTTAAAATATGTCAACATAAAGTTGGTGAGTTCACAGGTTTTGACTCCATATAAAAATAACACTTTTTCTCAAGTTCAAAAGTATAGTTTTGAAAGTATAATTTTAACTCTCTAACGTTTACTATATATATCCTAGGTATAAAAGTTTTTACTTACCAAATAAGTAGTTTACCTATAAGTCTCATATACTATGAATATAAGTGTTTGTAATTCCATACAAACGAGAGTTGCTACGTATAAATCATATTTCAATTCTATACGAGTAAAACTACTACGTATAAATCTATTTCAATTCTATACGAGTATGTGTGCTAGGTATAATTATTTACTTAATATACAAGCAGTACCTAGGGCATAAGTAGGGGGGAACTTATACTTAACATTAATACTTGTATAACGACAAGTATAAAGCTTCTAACAACTTCCTACCATGAGTCCGTAACAGTTTCTTGACAACAAAACCTCTGACAAAACAATACACTCATGATTTACCATGAGAAACAATACACTCATGATTTACCATGAGAACAACACCGCACGCTTCATCGACGCCGGGATAAAAATAAAAGGAATGAATCGTCACTCGCTTATCTTGGGTTGTAATTAACAACCACGAGTGGGGTCGTCAACCCGTATCTTATTCATACACGACTTCCTAACTCACACGGGATTAACGGTTACTGGTCAGAGGACTTCCACTAAGATCCCCGATCTTAGTTGATGAATGAGGTAGCTCATGTAGACTTTGACGGCTTCCTATAGCTCTAACAACAAAAGCATCTTCATGTCTAAAACCCTAAGTTACTAGACTATGCCTTTAAACATTACTCCTAACTTCATAACATTTAAGCAGTATAACAGCTATATCTTGAAGTAAAACCAGGTTTTATCTTGACCTAAAACCAATAATAACAACATATAACATTACTAGTTTTATCTTGACATAAAACTAATAATAACAACATATAACATATCTAGTTTTATCTTGACATAAAACTATTAATTGCAACATACTATATAACTTAACATGTAAAACTTCCGAATATAACTTCGGAACTATATCGCACATAAAATATATATAGTAAATGTTGGAGAGTCAAAATTATACTTTCAAAACTATACTTTTGAACTTGAGAAAAAATGTTATTTTTATATGGAGTCAAAACCTGTGAACTCACCAACTTTATGTTGACGTATTGTAAATTGCTTGTGTTTTCAGGAAATTGATAACTATGATACGAGAAATGACGTTACACTGCCCGGTGTTTCCGCAGACGGCCGGGGTGTGACAGATTGGTGAGTAATCTGTCATACCGCGACCGTTGGCGGAAACACCAAGCAGTGTAACGTCATTTCTCGTATCATAGTTATCAACTTCCTGAAAACACATGCAATTTAAAATATGTCAACATAAAGTTGGTGAGTTCACAGGTTTTGACTCCATATAAAAATAACACTTTTTCTCAAGTTCAAAAGTATAGTTTTGAAAGTATAATTTTAACTCTCTAACGTTTACTATATATATCCTAGGTATAAAAGTTTTTACTTACCAAATAAGTAGTTTACCTATAAGTCTCATATACTATGAATATAAGTGTTTGTAATTCCATACAAACGAGAGTTGCTACGTATAAATCATATTTCAATTCTATACGAGTAAAACTACTACGTATAAATCTATTTCAATTCTATACGAGTATGTGTGCTAGGTATAATTATTTACTTAATATACAAGCAGTACCTAGGGCATAAGTAGGGGGGAACTTATACTTAACATTAATACTTGTATAACGACAAGTATAAAGCTTCTAACAACTTCCTACCATGAGTCCGTAACAGTTTCTTGACAACAAAACCTCTGACAAAACAATACACTCATGATTTACCATGAGAAACAATACACTCATGATTTACCATGAGAACAACACCGCACGCTTCATCGACGCCGGGATAAAAATAAAAGGAATGAATCGTCACTCGCTTATCTTGGGTTGTAATTAACAACCACGAGTGGGGTCGTCAACCCGTATCTTATTCATACACGACTTCCTAACTCACACGGGATTAACGGTTACTGGTCAGAGGACTTCCACTAAGATCCCCGATCTTAGTTGATGAATGAGGTAGCTCATGTAGACTTTGACGGCTTCCTATAGCTCTAACAACAAAAGCATCTTCATGTCTAAAACCCTAAGTTACTAGACTATGCCTTTAAACATTACTCCTAACTTCATAACATTTAAGCAGTATAACAGCTATATCTTGAAGTAAAACCAGGTTTTATCTTGACCTAAAACCAATAATAACAACATATAACATTACTAGTTTTATCTTGACATAAAACTAATAATAACAACATATAACATATCTAGTTTTATCTTGACATAAAACTATTAATTGCAACATACTATATAACTTAACATGTAAAACTTCCGAATATAACTTCGGAACTATATCGCACATAAAATATATATAGTAAATGTTGGAGAGTCAAAATTATACTTTCAAAACTATACTTTTGAACTTGAGAAAAAATGTTATTTTTATATGGAGTCAAAACCTGTGAACTCACCAACTTTATGTTGACGTATTGTAAATTGCTTGTGTTTTCAGGAAATTGATAACTATGATACGAGAAATGACGTTACACTGCCCGGTGTTTCCGCAGACGGCCGGGGTGTGACAGATTGGTGAGTAATCTGTCATACCGCGACCGTTGGCGGAAACACCAAGCAGTGTAACGTCATTTCTCGTATCATAGTTATCAACTTCCTGAAAACACATGCAATTTAAAATATGTCAACATAAAGTTGGTGAGTTCACAGGTTTTGACTCCATATAAAAATAACACTTTTTCTCAAGTTCAAAAGTATAGTTTTGAAAGTATAATTTTAACTCTCTAACGTTTACTATATATATCCTAGGTATAAAAGTTTTTACTTACCAAATAAGTAGTTTACCTATAAGTCTCATATACTATGAATATAAGTGTTTGTAATTCCATACAAACGAGAGTTGCTATGTATAAATCATATTTCAATTCTATACGAGTAAAACTACTACGTATAAATCTATTTCAATTCTATACGAGTATGTGTGCTAGGTATAATTATTTACTTAATATACAAGCAGTACCTAGGGCATAAGTAGGGGGGAACTTATACTTAACATTAATACTTGTATAACGACAAGTATAAAGCTTCTAACAACTTCCTACCATGAGTCCGTAACAGTTTCTTGACAACAAAACCTCTGACAAAACAATACACTCATGATTTACCATGAGAAACAATACACTCATGATTTACCATGAGAACAACACCGCACGCTTCATCGACGCCGGGATAAAAATAAAAGGAATGAATCGTCACTCGCTTATCTTGGGTTGTAATTAACAACCACGAGTGGGGTCGTCAACCCGTATCTTATTCATACACGACCTCCTCACTCACACGGGATTAACGGTTACTGGTCAGAGGACTTCCACTAAGATCCCCGATCTTAGTTGATGAATGAGGTAGCTCATGTAGACTTTGACGGCTTCCTATAGCTCTAACAACAAAAGCATCTTCATGTCTAAAACCCTAAGTTACTAGACTATGCCTTTAAACATTACTCCTAACTTCATAACATTTAAGCAGTATAACAGCTATATCTTGAAGTAAAACCAGGTTTTATCTTGACCTAAAACCAATAATAACAACATATAACATTACTAGTTTTATCTTGACATAAAACTAATAATAACAACATATAACATATCTAGTTTTATCTTGACATAAAACTATTAATTGCAACATACTATATAACTTAACATGTAAAACTTCCGAATATAACTTCGGAACTATATCGCACATAAAATATATATAGTAAATGTTGGAGAGTCAAAATTATACTTTCAAAACTATACTTTTGAACTTGAGAAAAAATGTTATTTTTATATGGAGTCAAAACCTGTGAACTCACCAACTTTATGTTGACGTATTGTAAATTGCTTGTGTTTTCAGGAAATTGATAACTATGATACGAGAAATGACGTTACACTGCCCGGTGTTTCCGCAGACGGCCGGGGTGTGACAGATTGGTGAGTAATCTGTCATACCGCGACCGTTGGCGGAAACACCAAGCAGTGTAACGTCATTTCTCGTATCATAGTTATCAACTTCCTGAAAACACATGCAATTTAAAATATGTCAACATAAAGTTGGTGAGTTCACAGGTTTTGACTCCATATAAAAATAACACTTTTTCTCAAGTTCAAAAGTATAGTTTTGAAAGTATAATTTTAACTCTCTAACGTTTACTATATATATCCTAGGTATAAAAGTTTTTACTTACCAAATAAGTAGTTTACCTATAAGTCTCATATACTATGAATATAAGTGTTTGTAATTCCATACAAACGAGAGTTGCTACGTATAAATCATATTTCAATTCTATACGAGTAAAACTACTACGTATAAATCTATTTCAATTCTATACGAGTATGTGTGCTAGGTATAATTATTTACTTAATATACAAGCAGTACCTAGGGCATAAGTAGGGGGGAACTTATACTTAACATTAATACTTGTATAACGACAAGTATAAAGCTTCTAACAACTTCCTACCATGAGTCCGTAACAGTTTCTTGACAACAAAACCTCTGACAAAACAATACACTCATGATTTACCATGAGAAACAATACACTCATGATTTACCATGAGAACAACACCGCACGCTTCATCGACGCCGGGATAAAAATAAAAGGAATGAATCGTCACTCGCTTATCTTGGGTTGTAATTAACAACCACGAGTGGGGTCGTCAACCCGTATCTTATTCATACACGACTTCCTAACTCACACGGGATTAACGGTTACTGGTCAGAGGACTTCCACTAAGATCCCCGATCTTAGTTGATGAATGAGGTAGCTCATGTAGACTTTGACGGCTTCCTATAGCTCTAACAACAAAAGCATCTTCATGTCTAAAACCCTAAGTTACTAGACTATGCCTTTAAACATTACTCCTAACTTCATAACATTTAAGCAGTATAACAGCTATATCTTGAAGTAAAACCAGGTTTTATCTTGACCTAAAACCAATAATAACAACATATAACATTACTAGTTTTATCTTGACATAAAACTAATAATAACAACATATAACATATCTAGTTTTATCTTGACATAAAACTATTAATTGCAACATACTATATAACTTAACATGTAAAACTTCCGAATATAACTTCGGAACTATATCGCACATAAAATATATATAGTAAATGTTGGAGAGTCAAAATTATACTTTCAAAACTATACTTTTGAACTTGAGAAAAAATGTTATTTTTATATGGAGTCAAAACCTGTGAACTCACCAACTTTATGTTGACGTATTGTAAATTGCTTGTGTTTTCAGGAAATTGATAACTATGATACGAGAAATGACGTTACACTGCCCGGTGTTTCCGCAGACGGCCGGGGTGTGACAGATTGGTGAGTAATCTGTCATACCGCGACCGTTGGCGGAAACACCAAGCAGTGTAACGTCATTTCTCGTATCATAGTTATCAACTTCCTGAAAACACATGCAATTTAAAATATGTCAACATAAAGTTGGTGAGTTCACAGGTTTTGACTCCATATAAAAATAACACTTTTTCTCAAGTTCAAAAGTATAGTTTTGAAAGTATAATTTTAACTCTCTAACGTTTACTATATATATCCTAGGTATAAAAGTTTTTACTTACCAAATAAGTAGTTTACCTATAAGTCTCATATACTATGAATATAAGTGTTTGTAATTCCATACAAACGAGAGTTGCTACGTATAAATCATATTTCAATTCTATACGAGTAAAACTACTACGTATAAATCTATTTCAATTCTATACGAGTATGTGTGCTAGGTATAATTATTTACTTAATATACAAGCAGTACCTAGGGCATAAGTAGGGGGGAACTTATACTTAACATTAATACTTGTATAACGACAAGTATAAAGCTTCTAACAACTTCCTACCATGAGTCCGTAACAGTTTCTTGACAACAAAACCTCTGACAAAACAATACACTCATGATTTACCATGAGAAACAATACACTCATGATTTACCATGAGAACAACACCGCACGCTTCATCGACGCCGGGATAAAAATAAAAGGAATGAATCGTCACTCGCTTATCTTGGGTTGTAATTAACAACCACGAGTGGGGTCGTCAACCCGTATCTTATTCATACACGACTTCCTAACTCACACGGGATTAACGGTTACTGGTCAGAGGACTTCCACTAAGATCCCCGATCTTAGTTGATGAATGAGGTAGCTCATGTAGACTTTGACGGCTTCCTATAGCTCTAACAACAAAAGCATCTTCATGTCTAAAACCCTAAGTTACTAGACTATGCCTTTAAACATTACTCCTAACTTCATAACATTTAAGCAGTATAACAGCTATATCTTGAAGTAAAACCAGGTTTTATCTTGACCTAAAACCAATAATAACAACATATAACATTACTAGTTTTATCTTGACATAAAACTAATAATAACAACATATAACATATCTAGTTTTATCTTGACATAAAACTATTAATTGCAACATACTATATAACTTAACATGTAAAACTTCCGAATATAACTTCGGAACTATATCGCACATAAAATATATATAGTAAATGTTGGAGAGTCAAAATTATACTTTCAAAACTATACTTTTGAACTTGAGAAAAAATGTTATTTTTATATGGAGTCAAAACCTGTGAACTCACCAACTTTATGTTGACGTATTGTAAATTGCTTGTGTTTTCAGGAAATTGATAACTATGATACGAGAAATGACGTTACACTGCCCGGTGTTTCCGCAGACGGCCGGGGTGTGACAGATTGGTGAGTAATCTGTCATACCGCGACCGTTGGCGGAAACACCAAGCAGTGTAACGTCATTTCTCGTATCATAGTTATCAACTTCCTGAAAACACATGCAATTTAAAATATGTCAACATAAAGTTGGTGAGTTCACAGGTTTTGACTCCATATAAAAATAACACTTTTTCTCAAGTTCAAAAGTATAGTTTTGAAAGTATAATTTTAACTCTCTAACGTTTACTATATATATCCTAGGTATAAAAGTTTTTACTTACCAAATAAGTAGTTTACCTATAAGTCTCATATACTATGAATATAAGTGTTTGTAATTCCATACAAACGAGAGTTGCTACGTATAAATCATATTTCAATTCTATACGAGTAAAACTACTACGTATAAATCTATTTCAATTCTATACGAGTATGTGTGCTAGGTATAATTATTTACTTAATATACAAGCAGTACCTAGGGCATAAGTAGGGGGGAACTTATACTTAACATTAATACTTGTATAACGACAAGTATAAAGCTTCTAACAACTTCCTACCATGAGTCCGTAACAGTTTCTTGACAACAAAACCTCTGACAAAACAATACACTCATGATTTACCATGAGAAACAATACACTCATGATTTACCATGAGAACAACACCGCACGCTTCATCGACGCCGGGATAAAAATAAAAGGAATGAATCGTCACTCGCTTATCTTGGGTTGTAATTAACAACCACGAGTGGGGTCGTCAACCCGTATCTTATTCATACACGACTTCCTAACTCACACGGGATTAACGGTTACTGGTCAGAGGACTTCCACTAAGATCCCCGATCTTAGTTGATGAATGAGGTAGCTCATGTAGACTTTGACGGCTTCCTATAGCTCTAACAACAAAAGCATCTTCATGTCTAAAACCCTAAGTTACTAGACTATGCCTTTAAACATTACTCCTAACTTCATAACATTTAAGCAGTATAACAGCTATATCTTGAAGTAAAACCAGGTTTTATCTTGACCTAAAACCAATAATAACAACATATAACATTACTAGTTTTATCTTGACATAAAACTAATAATAACAACATATAACATATCTAGTTTTATCTTGACATAAAACTATTAATTGCAACATACTATATAACTTAACATGTAAAACTTCCGAATATAACTTCGGAACTATATCGCACATAAAATATATATAGTAAATGTTGGAGAGTCAAAATTATACTTTCAAAACTATACTTTTGAACTTGAGAAAAAATGTTATTTTTATATGGAGTCAAAACCTGTGAACTCACCAACTTTATGTTGACGTATTGTAAATTGCTTGTGTTTTCAGGAAATTGATAACTATGATACGAGAAATGACGTTACACTGCCCGGTGTTTCCGCAGACGGCCGGGGTGTGACAGATTGGTGAGTAATCTGTCATACCGCGACCGTTGGCGGAAACACCAAGCAGTGTAACGTCATTTCTCGTATCATAGTTATCAACTTCCTGAAAACACATGCAATTTAAAATATGTCAACATAAAGTTGGTGAGTTCACAGGTTTTGACTCCATATAAAAATAACACTTTTTCTCAAGTTCAAAAGTATAGTTTTGAAAGTATAATTTTAACTCTCTAACGTTTACTATATATATCCTAGGTATAAAAGTTTTTACTTACCAAATAAGTAGTTTACCTATAAGTCTCATATACTATGAATATAAGTGTTTGTAATTCCATACAAACGAGAGTTGCTACGTATAAATCATATTTCAATTCTATACGAGTAAAACTACTACGTATAAATCTATTTCAATTCTATACGAGTATGTGTGCTAGGTATAATTATTTACTTAATATACAAGCAGTACCTAGGGCATAAGTAGGGGGGAACTTATACTTAACATTAATACTTGTATAACGACAAGTATAAAGCTTCTAACAACTTCCTACCATGAGTCCGTAACAGTTTCTTGACAACAAAACCTCTGACAAAACAATACACTCATGATTTACCATGAGAAACAATACACTCATGATTTACCATGAGAACAACACCGCACGCTTCATCGACGCCGGGATAAAAATAAAAGGAATGAATCGTCACTCGCTTATCTTGGGTTGTAATTAACAACCACGAGTGGGGTCGTCAACCCGTATCTTATTCATACACGACTTCCTAACTCACACGGGATTAACGGTTACTGGTCAGAGGACTTCCACTAAGATCCCCGATCTTAGTTGATGAATGAGGTAGCTCATGTAGACTTTGACGGCTTCCTATAGCTCTAACAACAAAAGCATCTTCATGTCTAAAACCCTAAGTTACTAGACTATGCCTTTAAACATTACTCCTAACTTCATAACATTTAAGCAGTATAACAGCTATATCTTGAAGTAAAACCAGGTTTTATCTTGACCTAAAACCAATAATAACAACATATAACATTACTAGTTTTATCTTGACATAAAACTAATAATAACAACATATAACATATCTAGTTTTATCTTGACATAAAACTATTAATTGCAACATACTATATAACTTAACATGTAAAACTTCCGAATATAACTTCGGAACTATATCGCACATAAAATATATATAGTAAATGTTGGAGAGTCAAAATTATACTTTCAAAACTATACTTTTGAACTTGAGAAAAAATGTTATTTTTATATGGAGTCAAAACCTGTGAACTCACCAACTTTATGTTGACGTATTGTAAATTGCTTGTGTTTTCAGGAAATTGATAACTATGATACGAGAAATGACGTTACACTGCCCGGTGTTTCCGCAGACGGCCGGGGTGTGACAGATTGGTGAGTAATCTGTCATACCGCGACCGTTGGCGGAAACACCAAGCAGTGTAACGTCATTTCTCGTATCATAGTTATCAACTTCCTGAAAACACATGCAATTTAAAATATGTCAACATAAAGTTGGTGAGTTCACAGGTTTTGACTCCATATAAAAATAACACTTTTTCTCAAGTTCAAAAGTATAGTTTTGAAAGTATAATTTTAACTCTCTAACGTTTACTATATATATCCTAGGTATAAAAGTTTTTACTTACCAAATAAGTAGTTTACCTATAAGTCTCATATACTATGAATATAAGTGTTTGTAATTCCATACAAACGAGAGTTGCTACGTATAAATCATATTTCAATTCTATACGAGTAAAACTACTACGTATAAATCTATTTCAATTCTATACGAGTATGTGTGCTAGGTATAATTATTTACTTAATATACAAGCAGTACCTAGGGCATAAGTAGGGGGGAACTTATACTTAACATTAATACTTGTATAACGACAAGTATAAAGCTTCTAACAACTTCCTACCATGAGTCCGTAACAGTTTCTTGACAACAAAACCTCTGACAAAACAATACACTCATGATTTACCATGAGAAACAATACACTCATGATTTACCATGAGAACAACACCGCACGCTTCATCGACGCCGGGATAAAAATAAAAGGAATGAATCGTCACTCGCTTATCTTGGGTTGTAATTAACAACCACGAGTGGGGTCGTCAACCCGTATCTTATTCATACACGACCTCCTCACTCACACGGGATTAACGGTTACTGGTCAGAGGACTTCCACTAAGATCCCCGATCTTAGTTGATGAATGAGGTAGCTCATGTAGACTTTGACGGCTTCCTATAGCTCTAACAACAAAAGCATCTTCATGTCTAAAACCCTAAGTTACTAGACTATGCCTTTAAACATTACTCCTAACTTCATAACATTTAAGCAGTATAACAGCTATATCTTGAAGTAAAACCAGGTTTTATCTTGACCTAAAACCAATAATAACAACATATAACATTACTAGTTTTATCTTGACATAAAACTAATAATAACAACATATAACATATCTAGTTTTATCTTGACATAAAACTATTAATTGCAACATACTATATAACTTAACATGTAAAACTTCCGAATATAACTTCGGAACTATATCGCACATAAAATATATATAGTAAATGTTGGAGAGTCAAAATTATACTTTCAAAACTATACTTTTGAACTTGAGAAAAAATGTTATTTTTATATGGAGTCAAAACCTGTGAACTCACCAACTTTATGTTGACGTATTGTAAATTGCTTGTGTTTTCAGGAAATTGATAACTATGATACGAGAAATGACGTTACACTGCCCGGTGTTTCCGCAGACGGCCGGGGTGTGACAGATTGGTGAGTAATCTGTCATACCGCGACCGTTGACGGAAACACCAAGCAGTGTAACGTCATTTCTCGTATCATAGTTATCAACTTCCTGAAAACACATGCAATTTAAAATATGTCAACATAAAGTTGGTGAGTTCACAGGTTTTGACTCCATATAAAAATAACACTTTTTCTCAAGTTCAAAAGTATAGTTTTGAAAGTATAATTTTAACTCTCTAACGTTTACTATATATATCCTAGGTATAAAAGTTTTTACTTACCAAATAAGTAGTTTACCTATAAGTCTCATATACTATGAATATAAGTGTTTGTAATTCCATACAAACGAGAGTTGCTACGTATAAATCATATTTCAATTCTATACGAGTAAAACTACTACGTATAAATCTATTTCAATTCTATACGAGTATGTGTGCTAGGTATAATTATTTACTTAATATACAAGCAGTACCTAGGGCATAAGTAGGGGGGAACTTATACTTAACATTAATACTTGTATAACGACAAGTATAAAGCTTCTAACAACTTCCTACCATGAGTCCGTAACAGTTTCTTGACAACAAAACCTCTGACAAAACAATACACTCATGATTTACCATGAGAAACAATACACTCATGATTTACCATGAGAACAACACCGCACGCTTCATCGACGCCGGGATAAAAATAAAAGGAATGAATCGTCACTCGCTTATCTTGGGTTGTAATTAACAACCACGAGTGGGGTCGTCAACCCGTATCTTATTCATACACGACTTCCTCACTCACACGGGATTAACGGTTACTGGTCAGAGGACTTCCACTAAGATCCCCGATCTTAGTTGATGAATGAGGTAGCTCATGTAGACTTTGACGGATTCCTATAGCTCTAACAACAAAAGCATCTTCATGTCTAAAACCCTAAGTTACTAGACTATGCCTTTAAACATTACTCCTAACTTCATAACATTTAAGCAGTATAACAGCTATATCTTGAAGTAAAACCAGGTTTTATCTTGACCTAAAACCAATAATAACAACATATAACATTACTAGTTTTATCTTGACATAAAACTAATAATAACAACATATAACATATCTAGTTTTATCTTGACATAAAACTATTAATTGCAACATACTATATAACTTAACATGTAAAACTTCCGAATATAACTTCGGAACTATATCGCACATAAAATATATATAGTAAATGTTGGAGAGTCAAAATTATACTTTCAAAACTATACTTTTGAACTTGAGAAAAAATGTTATTTTTATATGGAGTCAAAACCTGTGAACTCACCAACTTTATGTTGACGTATTGTAAATTGCTTGTGTTTTCAGGAAATTGATAACTATGATACGAGAAATGACGTTACACTGCCCGGTGTTTCCGCAGACGGCCGGGGTGTGACAGATTGGTGAGTAATCTGTCATACCGCGACCGTTGGCGGAAACACCAAGCAGTGTAACGTCATTTCTCGTATCATAGTTATCAACTTCCTGAAAACACATGCAATTTAAAATATGTCAACATAAAGTTGGTGAGTTCACAGGTTTTGACTCCATATAAAAATAACACTTTTTCTCAAGTTCAAAAGTATAGTTTTGAAAGTATAATTTTAACTCTCTAACGTTTACTATATATATCCTAGGTATAAAAGTTTACTTACCAAATTAGTAGTTTACCTATAAGTCTCATATACTATGAATATAAGTGTTTGTAATTCCATACAAACAAGAGTTGCTACTTAGAAATCATATTTTAATTCTATACGAGTAAAACTACTACGTATAAATCTATTTCAATTCTATACGAGTATGTGTGCTAGGTATAATTATCTACTTAATATACAAGTAGTACCTAGGGTATAAGTAGGGGGAAACTTATACTTAACATTAATACTTGTATAACGACAAGTATAATGCTTCTAATAACTTGCTACCATAAGTCCGTAACCACTGGTTGACAACAAAACCTCTAACAAAACAATACACTCATGATTTACCATGAGAAACAATACACTCATGATTTACCATGAGAACAACACCGCACGCTTCATCGACGCCGGGATAAAAATAAAAGGAATGAATCGTCACTCGCTTATCTTGGGTTGTAATTAACAACCACGAGTGGGGTCGTCAACCCGTATCTTATTCATACACGACTTCCTCACTCACACGGGATTAACGGTTACTGGTCAGAGGACTTCCACTAAGATCCCCGATCTTAGTTGATGAATGAGGTAGCTCATGTAGACTTTGACGGATTCCTATAGCTCTAACAACAAAAGCATCTTCATGTCTAAAACCCTAAGTTACTAGACTATGCCTTTAAACATTACTCCTAACTTCATAACATTTAAGCAGTATAACAGCTATATCTTGAAGTAAAACCAGGTTTTATCTTGACCTAAAACCAATAATAACAACATATAACATTACTAGTTTTATCTTGACATAAAACTAATAATAACAACATATAACATATCTAGTTTTATCTTGACATAAAACTATTAATTGCAACATACTATATAACTTAACATGTAAAACTTCCGAATATAACTTCGGAACTATATCGCACATAAAATATATATAGAATCCTAAGTATAACTCAAGATCTACATTAATATACTACTATAATAATAACATGTTAACAACGTTATGATAGTTGTATATTTTCATATACAAAATAACTATATCCCGGTTATTATAACTATCTATGTTGATACTAATTTACTATCATATAGACATAATAATAACATATATACAATGACTAGCATGCGTTTTCCCCCGAAATATTAGAAAGTGGGGCCGTGAAACTCACCTTAGTAACATGATTTTATGTAATCTAAGCAGAAACGGTCAGCGTACGAGATTATCGGGGCTCGGGATGCAAGATGGCTTCAGCAAGGGAGAGAGGAGATAAGGAAATGGTGTAAGGAATAGCTGAAGTCGGACCTGCTATTTATTGTAAGAATTTAGGACTCTCACGTCGTGAGTGTCATAAGGCTCACATCGTGAATTTTGGATCATATCCTCTCGCAGCTTCTAGATTCCGAAGTATGACAGAATGACTCCTCACGTCGTGAGTATCATGAAACTCACTTCGTGAATTAGCTAGTTTAGGGTTTTTAAAAGCTAAATCTTTGGAAGGCCATAACTTTTGCATATGAACTCCGTTTTTGATGTTCCTTATATGAACGCGTAGGCATATACGAGTACTACAACTCTCTTTTAGATTTAAATAGCTAATTTTAAGTCTATTTTAAATTTCTCTTATTATAGAGATTTATAGTGTTTGGTTATCATAACTTCTTCATGCGAAGTCAGATTCAGATGTTCTCTATATTTTTGGAATCGTATGGACGTATACTTTGAGTTGTATCATAAAGAAAGTTCATATCTGTATTAGAATTTATCATGAACTACATAACATTCTTACCACATTACTAGGTTAACATAATCACATTACATGATTGGCATAATCACATGTGATAGTTATTGACCGAATTTTGACGGGTGTTACATTCTTCCCCCGTTAGAACAATTTCGTCCCGAAATTTATCTTGTGGTTAGGGTTTTGTCAAACAGTTGGGGGTATTTTTCTTTCATCTGATCTTCACATTCCCAAGTAAATTCAGGTCCTCGCAAAGAGTTCCATTGAACTTTCACTATGGGAATACTACTTTGCTTTAATCTTTCGACAATCTATCACACCCCGGCCGTCAGCGGAAACACCGGGTAGTGTAACGTTGAAAGACCCTAACTTTTGTATTTATGAAAGACCCAAACTTTCATACTCGACACTATAGTTACTCCAAAACATGCTACTTGCATCTTCATAAAAACAATATTTTACATTGATAAAGATATTACAAAGTACTGGATACAAACCGACTATTTTAAAGTGTTATATATTACATAACTACCGAGGATTCTATAGTTTTATACATATAGGAGTGCAAAATACAATAGTTTCAAACTATTCATAAGCTTCTATCGATACAATAGTTTCAAACTATTCAAAAATCTTCTACCAGTATATAACTATACAGGATGCTTATCTCCTACAATTTGTTAAACATTGAGAGGGTAAGCGGTGACGCTTAGTGAGTTCAATAATAGATACAATATAACATTATGCCATATATACTTTAATATGGCAGAAGCAAAGAGGAACAAGGAACAACAAGGGTATATGTGAATCATGTGACAAACATTCCATATCAATCATTGATTTGATTTAAAGATATACAATCAATGAGACACATCCGCATCGATCCATCTTTCTTCTTAACAAATAGTACCGGAGCACCCCAGGGAGAGGTACTCGGTCGAATGAAACCCTTGTCAAGTAGTTCTTGCAGTTGGATCATCATTTCTTTCATCTCAGCTGGCGCAAGACGATAAGGAGTCTTTGCAATTGGAGCAGCACCAAACACAAGGTCAATTCGGAATTCTACTTGCCTATCCGGAGGAAGGCCAGGCAAGTCATCGGGGAAAACGTCAGGATATTCATTAACAACTAGAACATCATTTACAATTTTCTTCTCCTCTTTTGAGACATCAACTTTGTAAGCCAGATAGATAGAACACCCTTTCGATATGAATTTACGAGCTTTAAGGAAAGAGATTATTTTTAAGAGTCTTTGTTCACCGTAGACATAGATAGGATTCTCCCCTTCAATAGGAATGCGTACTATCTTTTCATAGCATAAGAGTTTTGCGTGGTTCTTTGATAACCAATCCATGCCGAGAATAATATCAAAGTTGGGCAAGGAGATAGGGATCAGGTTAGCGAGAAAAGTATAGCCTTCAATTTCTATAACACAATCCCTATAGACTTTATCAGCAAGTAATGATATACTTCCCGCAGTATCTACGTGAAATGGTTGCGCGAGTACAAAGCAAGCAATTTGAAACGCATGCGCAAATTCGTAAGACACAAAAGAATCTAAGGCACCAGAATCAAATAAGATGTGAGCAGGTCTAGAGTTGGTAAGAAATGTACCCGTCACAACATTCGGGTCGCATGCCTCCTCTGAGGTAATCTAGAATGCACGACCCCTAGCTTTTGGCACCTCCTCCTTTTTAGTTGGAGTACCCTTTGATTGTTGAACAGGGACTTGGCTTCTCGCCGATTGTTGAACAGAAGCTTGACTTCTGTTGGGTTGAAGATTCGTTCAAGGGTTGCGTCTTTGGGCTCGACTATTTGTTTATTTGTTTTGTATTCCGGTTTGGGCCTGTCCAACCGAGAGCCCATTAGATTTATTATATAAGTATATGCTTGCATGCATATTAGGTTAACGATTGATCTAGAGTATAACGATAATATTACAGATTTCTTTGATCGTTCTTGTAAACCTACTAATCCTCTACAGTTGATGTTCTTAATCGAGCTCTTCTGAGGGTTTTGTTTTAATCATTCGACACGTTTGATTCACTCTTGCCTTGTTCTTATTTTCGTGTTCTTGCTGTTTTATATTTAATTACCTGTTTAAGATCTAATCGATCTTCAAAGATTAAAGTTTTAATCTCATCAATTGGTATCAGAGCAGGAGGTTGTGTAATCGATACACATCTTTTCTGTGAAAAGGTTTCAATTAGGATTTTTCCGCAACTACCGATATTTATTGAGCCGTCATCTCATTATTGACGTATCTTGATATTTATTGTTTTGCCCTAATCTGCTTTATTACAAGTCTGATCTTTGAACAGGTTTTTCGATCATAATGGACGAGTCGCAATCAAATCCTATCAATATTTCCAACAGCATCGGTTCAACCACGAAGATTCCAATCCTATATACCCATGACTATGAAGTATGGGCGCATCACTTCGAAGACTACGTGATAGGATCTGAGGATAATGGATACCTCATATGGGAAGCTATCATTAATGGACCTTTTTCTCATTCTGCAACGTCCAGGATTATTAAAACTCAAAAGGAGTACAATGATCTACTGAAGGATGTTAAAGATATTGCACAGGATGAAAAGGACAAATTCCAATGCAATATCAAAGCGTTAAGGTTGATCAGATTCGCCCTTCAGTCCGACACCTTCAGGTTGGTCAACTCATGCACGACGACAAAGGAAGTTTGGGATAGACTTCGCGAACTGTACTCTACAGACGAGGATCTTGAACATTCTATCCAAACCTTGCTCTTATCTGAGTTTGGAGAATTCAGGCAAGGAGCCGAAGAAACAGTGACCCAGACGTTCGATCGCTTCAATCATCTTCTCAGCAGAATGATCAAACATGACATTGAAAGGAAGCTTATCGAGCAGAAGGTTACGTTCTTGAATGGTCTAAGGTCAGAATGGAGAGCTGTGGTGTCAACAGTTAAAGCCCATGAGCAGTTTAAATCATACTCTTTGGCGAAACTGGTGGGTATTCTCAAGTCCCAGGAGAAGATTGTGTTGCAGGAGAAGAACGTTGTTTCAAGCCTTGGTTCGTTGGCCCTCCTGTCAAAAAGTAAAGCTGTGATGGAGGATGAAGACCTTAACTTGGAGGAGTATGACCTCACGTCTGAGGATTATGCTATGATGGTGTCTAACCCCAAAAGGTTCATAAAGAAGAGATTCCCCAGCAACAAAAACCGAAACTGGCAGGGGAGTTACAGTTCAGAAAAGGTTAACAATGAACCGAAGGTTGAAGAGCCCAAGAAGGAACCGAAGGCGGATGGTGATTCTGGAGTGAGCTGTTACTACTGTGGTGGGAAAAACCACTATGCTAAAGATTGTGTCCTTAAAAAGATGGCTGAAAAGGATGATGAAAAGGATGAGGAAGCTGTGCTGCAGAAAAGGCTTGATGAGATAAGAAAGAAGAAGTCTACCGCTAACCCTTCCATGAATGCTCTTATTGTGCAGGGTTCGGTTGCTGATGACGAGTTCGGTAGCGTGGAAGTTTGGTCTACCGACTCAGAAGACGATGAAGTGAGGAAGCCTACTCATGGAAAGGCTTATGTGGCAAAGGAGGAAAACAGTGGAGGAAGATGCTTCATGGTGTCTGATGTATCTCAGATGAGGGGATACAACACTGATGGTGGAAGCAATGAACCGAAGGAGCAGGAGGACATGTGCTTTACGGCCAAACCGCTCAGCGTGCAGTTCAACGAGCTCGATGAACTGATCAAGAAGGTACAATCGGTTTTCATTTCATTTAAAGTACCACAATCCTCATATGAGAAAGAACTAAAAAATGTTAATACAAAAATTTCTCATCTAGATAGTAGCTTAACTCAAACTCGAGTCACCAATTCTAACCTAACTGATCAATTAAGCAGGGTGTCTTCGAAGAGTGAGGAGCGGCGGATGTGGATCGAGTTGAAGGAGTCTGAATTAGTTAAAATAAAAGACGAAAACATTTATTTACAAAGAGACAATTTAAAGTTGTTAAAACAGCGGAATGTTTTTTGTTTAATTGCAAAATGTCTATATTCTAATATTACTCAGCTTCATTTGGACTGTGAAATAGGCCAAAAGATCCATCGCATGATTTTGCCTTTCCTTGAGTTTAAGGAGGATGAAATCGATGCTGAAGCCTATAATTGTGAGAGTGTGATATCGTCTGATGATGTCAATCCGACCTACATGTATGGACTGGACAAAATTGAGTCCTTCATTAAATCCAAGGACCACAAGGACATGCTTAAAAACCTTTTGGATGAAAATGATAGACTTAAACTGAGAACCGAAACCATACTAAAATTTGACTCTTTAAACACCAACGTAAGCTCAGAAAACAAAATTGATGTTGAAAATACATCTGAGCTTAACGAGGACGACAACATGAGTGAAATTTCTGTAGAGGACACGGTTGACTGCTCAGAATTTGTAAAAAGCGAACCTGAAAACCACAAGAATCTAATTTCTGAAAATTCAGTGGAGTTCGCTCGATTGTCCCAACAAAAGTCCCCGATCTTAGCAGAGAAAGCAGTTGTGTATCAAAAGGTTAGGACCACTCCAAATCAAGTGTACAAGGTCACTGGAGTAACCGAACATCAGACCGCTGAACTCACAGCTATAGTGAACGAAGACAATGTTGATGGCTGTGATGAGTACTTCTGGTCAGCTCCAATAGATAATGCAAACAAAACGGTAGGCTTATCAGAAAGAACCTCTTGGATGAGTAAAGGTAGATACATACCTGAACCCTTGAATAAGCCAGATAATTTCGATGAGCCAAGCACCAGTGGTACGAAAGACATTCCTCAGGAGAATGGAAGTTCGGCAAAAGAAGACGTTCCCTCTACTTCCTCAGTTCAAAGTGAAACTCCTACAGTTCAAAGTGAACCAGCCAAGGAGAAACGGAAAATGAAGGCTAATACTCATCATCAACCGAAGCAGATGAGGAATAAGAAACGTGAAAGGAACCAAAGATACAGGAAGAATCTCTCTGAAAGGAAGCAATTCTGGCAATCCCAGAATGCATACTTCTCACATCAAGACAAGAATCTGAAGTATAAAAACAATCCTGTCAAAAAGCCTGATAGCCACAACAACCGAAAGCAAAGGTTCGGTTCTGAGAATGACTTCAACCGAAAGCCAAGGTTCGGTTCAAAAGAGAATACCAACCGAAAGCAAAGGTTCGGTTCAAAGAACGATTCCAACCGAAAGCAAAGGTTCGGTTTTGAAGTCAACAGAGATCAAAACTCTAAGGTTAGTCCCTCCAATGATCAAAAGCAAAAGGGTCACCTAGAGTCTCCAGCCAAAAAGTCCTCTCAATCTAAACCCACTCCTTCTCGTTCATCTAATTCTTCTACTTCCACAAATTCATCTCCATCTTGCTCTAAAGCTCATTCTGTTCGTTCTCAAAAATCTCATTCGTCAGCTGAACAAAAGGGTAAACAGAAAGTAAATGAATCCAAACCAGAGTCCAAACCAAACGCACCCAATCCTAATAAAATAAAAGTTTTTACCATTAAAAAGAAAGATGAAACAACACTTATAAAACGAACATATCTTGTTGACATCTCTCTTACTGTACCTGTTCCCATGAAAAGCTCACGTGGACCCAAGAAACTTTGGGTTCCTAAATCTGCTTAATTTTTGCAGGTTATAAGTGACGAGCAGTTCGACGAAGAATGGTACATCGATAGTGGCTGCTCACGTCACATGACAGGGAGGAAAGAGGAGCTCAGGGAATACAGGTCTCTTACAAACGGTGGCAATGTCAAGTTTGGAAACAATTCTTTCGGCACCATAAAGGGATACGGAATGATAACTAATGGTGATTTCACTATAAGGAAGGTGGCTTATGTGGAAGGACTCCAACACAACCTCATCAGTGTATTTCAGCTTGTTGGAGGTACACGTCTCAAAGTCTCATTCGATGATGAAGGTTCTGAGATTATTGAGAAGAAGACAAAGAAAGTAATTCTCAAGTCAGAGCGAAAGGGTGAAATGTTTCCTCTAAACCTTAAACCCATCAAAGGAAACCCAACTATATGCTTGTTAACAAAAGCTCAATCTGACGAAAGCTGGTTGTGGCACCGAAGACTCTCTCATCTCAACTTTAAAGATATCAACTGACTTGTCACTGGAGGTCATGTTAGGGGTCTTCCATTGCTCAAGTTCGATAGAGATCATTTGTGTGCTGCATGCGAAATGGGGAAGCAGAGTCGTCAAAGTCATCCATCTGTAATTAACACAAAAGTTGTTGAACCACTCGAATTACTTCATATTGATTTGTGTGGTCCTTCATCTATCGAAAGCATCGGTGGTAGCAAGTATATTCTTGTTATTGTTGATGACTTTTCACGATTTACATGGGTGTTCTTTCTAAAGCTCAAATCTGAAGCGACTCACAAGCTGAAAGTGTTCATCAAGCAGATTGAAGTACAGCTCAAAAAGCTCATTCGCAACATCAGGAGCGACAATGGTCTGGAATTCAAGAACAGGGAGTTTGAAGAATTTCTAGCAGAAAAGGGAATAAGTCACAACTTCTCAGCTCCTTACACACCTCAACAAAACGGAATAGTCGAAAGACGAAACCGATCTTTGTGTGAAGCTGCCCGAACTATGCTAAGTTTCGCTTCCTTACCTCTTTATTTTTGGGCTGATGCTATTTCTGCTGCTTGTTTTACACAGAACAGGTCCTATCTCAACAAGCGATTCACGCTCACACCATACGAGATTCTAAACAACAGAAAGCCCAATGTGAAATTTTTCCATGTGTTCGGCTCACGGTGTTTCATCTTTAACTCTAAAGAACACCGCAACAAGTTCGATGTCAAAGCCGACGAGGGAATCTTTCTGGGCTACTCTCTCGCATCCAAAGCATACAGGGTCCTAAACAAGCGTTCGAGAAAAATTGAAGAGACATATTACGTGACCTTTGACGATAGCTATGTCAAAAAGCTCCAAGCCAAAGAAGACACCGCTGGGGAAATCTTTCCTCAAACTGGCCAAGTCACAGTCTCGATCGCTAATCTATACGAGAAATTTCTGGAGCTCTTTGACGAACCAGAGAAAGCTTCTCTCTCAGAAGCAGGTGCAGCAGACAACAAGGTAGACCACATGAAGCAAATTGTCGAAGAAGCTGCCAGGAGAATGAATGAAGGAGGATCGACTTCTGATGAACCTCCATCCAACGATGCTTCAGTCGAGGGGGAGCCAAGCTCACAAGTCGAGGGGGAGCCAAGCTCACATGTCGAGGGGGAGCCAAGCTCTACAACCGAAAGTGCTTCTCCAACCGAAGGTGCATCAACGCCTGAAAGTCCAGCACCACAAGAAACCTCTGAACCTCAAGTTTCTCATAGCTCATCAATCGAGGGGGAGCAAGCTGATATGACGCTCGACTACGAAAGCCAATCCGAGCCAGAAGAAATGATTAATGCTGAACTAGACCCATCCTTTGATCCAAATTATCCTCCTCTTACCAAATGGACCAGAGATCATCCTATCTCTCAAGTGGTTGGTGATGTCTCTGAAAAGGTTCTGACCCGATCACAACTGAAGGCAAAACAGACATCCTTATTTTCAAAGGTTGAGTTTTGTATGTTTAACTCATTCGTATCAAAAGTTGAATCGAAGACAGTTAACACTGCTCTCGATCACTCTGATTGGGTTCAAGCAATGCAAGACGAACTGAACGAATTCGAAAGGAACAAAGTCTGGCGCCTCATTCCAACTCCTCCAGATGCCTCGGTTGTTGGTCTCAAATGGGTCTTTAGGAATAAAATGGACAAGGAAGGGAATGTTATAAGGAACAAAGCTCGTCTGGTAGTAAAGGGATACTGTCAGGAGGAAGGGATTGATTATGAAGAGACTTTCGCTCCTGTAGCTAGGCTGGAATCTGTAAGAATATTTCTTGCTTATGCTGCCCACAAAAACTTTGAAGTTTTCCAAATGGACGTCAAGTGTGCATTTCTTAATGGAGAACTCGAAGAAACCGTGTATGTGGAGCAACCTCCTGGGTTCATGAACGAAAAGTATCCAAATCATTGCTATATTCTGGATAAAGCTGTGTATGGTCTCAAACAAGCTCCGAGAGCCTGGTATGAAACGCTAACTAAATTCTTAAAGATGTCTAAATTCAAACAAGGTTCGGTTGACCCAACCTTCTTTCGCAAAAAGGAAGGTAACCACCTTATGATAGTTCAAATTTATGTCGATGACATCATCTTTGGCTCTACGAATCACAGCCTAACAGCTGAATTCAGAAAGCTGATGGAGACTAAATTTGAAATGAGCTCAATGGGTCCTATTAACTTTTTCCTTGGTTTAAATATTAGACAGGGACCCGAAGGCATCTTTATCAATCAGGAAGCTTACACGAAGACTCTCCTAGCAAAGTTTGGTATGATGGGAGACTCCAAAGTCAAAGTCCCAATGGCATTCGGCACCAAGCTAACTCCATCCCTAGACAAACCGGCTGTCGATATCATGCTCTATCGTCAAATGATAGGCTCACTAATGTATCTTACTGCTAGCAGGCCTGACATCATGTTTTCTGTGTGTTATTGTGCTCGATTTCAGGCAAACCCACGCGAACCTCACATGCTTGCAGTGAAGAACATTTTACGCTATCTCAAGCGAACCACCTCCTTAGGTCTATGGTATCCTTCCAACTCAGGCTTCTTCGTTCAAGCCTATTCTGATGCTGACCTTGGAGGATGTGGACTCGACAGAAAAAGCACTACTGGTGGCTGTCAATTCCTTGATGGGAAGTTGGTCAGCTGGCAATCCAAGAAACAAACGTGTGTGTCGTTGTCTACTGCCGAAGCGGAATACATAGCCGCTGCATCCTGCACCTCCCAAGTGATTTGGATCCAGAGTCAACTTCGAGACTATGGACTCAATATGAAGAAGATCCCACTATATTGTGACTCTGAAAGTGCAATTAGGATCTGTCATAACCCAGTGCAACACTCTAAAACCAAACACATAGCACTGAGGTATCACTTCATCAAAGATCACGTGGAAGATGGAAACGTCGAAGTTCACTTCGTAAGAACCACTGATCAACTGGCTGACGTCTTTACCAAAGCTCTTCTTGAAGCATCATTCAACAGAATATTGCAAGGGCTAGGTATGATGGAATCAGAGTCAGTACCTCACACTACCTCTCAACCTCAAACGTAAGAAGCGAAACCAACCGAACGTTCGGGTTCGGTTAAACCATCTGACTCGCTCATCACTTCAAAGGTAGTTTTTCTTGGTTGTATATTTCTTGTACAAAATTGTTTTTCTTAGTGTTGAAAATATTTTCCAATTGCATGTCTAAAATCCTTGGTTTCTTAAAATTTTCCAAAACTGAAACCCACCGAAGGTTCGGGTTCGGTTTCTTAAAATTTACCAAAACCGAAACCTACCGAAGGTTCGGGTTCGGTTTCTCAAAATTTTCCAAAACCGAAACCTACCGAACGTTCGGGTTCGGTTTTTCAAAATTTTGTTGAACCGAAACCAACCGAACGCTCGGATTTGGTTTTTCAAAATTTTCTGGAACCGAAACCAACCGAACGTTCGGGTTCGGTTTTTCAAAATTTTCTGGAACCGAAACCAACCGAACGCTCGGGTTCGGTTTTTCAAAATTTTCTGGAACCGAAACCAACCGAACGCTCGGGTTCGGTTTTTCAAATTTTTTCCAAAGTTTTTTTTTTTTTTCTAAGTCTTATTTTTTTCTCTCTTACTTATTTTTAATTTTATTATTTTTTTATTTTCTTTTATTTTTTATTATTTCTTTAATATATCTCAAAAACTCGAAAAATATTTTTCTCTTTTTTTTTGTGTGTTCGTTCATTTATGGGGGTATAAATGTTGGATTACTTAAGTGTCCCTAGAAGCATGTTGCTGTATGTGTCCTAAGCCTCATAAGATTTTGAATAATAGCCTTCATGACCTGGTATAAACAAACCTTGTCTTCCCAATAAGGCTACCACATTTATTCTCATCATGAGCTATCTCACTCTTTTCTCACATGAGTTAAGAGTTTTCTGCTTGGTCCTTATTTTCGCAGCAGAGGTACTTTATCTTCTTACACCATCTCCATTACACTTCTCCATTACATTCGTTTCATCAACGTAACCCTTGAGACTCTCAGAAATTACCACTGAGGTTTATGGTTACACAACATCTGTGTTTATGATCTTAGTTTCGTGTCACTACGAGCTGAGTGAAACCCAACATTCAACACCAAATCTGAATTGACGGTGATCAATTAATTTGCTCAAGTTTTCACCAAAGAATTGACGGATGTACTTTCATGAAATCTCAAATTTTATTTTGTGTGATTCCTATGAAATTGTTACACACCATAACATTTCTTCCCTTGGGATCCAGTTTTTATTTTTTTTGAGATTTTATATTTTCCACGCCAATTTCAAATAAATTCCTACCTACTTGTTCAACAGACTACACCAGTCTCACAAGTACTTTGATCACTTTCTTTCTTATTTCAAGATTAGAATTGTTGCATCAAAGCGAAAGCCACCCTAAAGTAGCCTAATTAAAAGAAGCCTTTCAACATTTCTTAAAAAGTGTTTGATCGTAATTCAACGGGAATCCACATTAACACTTTGAGGTCTCTCTTGATCTTGAAGGAAGAGATTCGTGCCCGGGATCATCAGTTTCGTGTCATTATTGACATCACATTCATTCCTAAAAAGAGTTGCTTTATTTCTTTTCTTTTTACACTCTTTGCACGAAAATCTTTGATTTTCCAAAATACCGTTACTAATTAATTTCAGGCTGATTTATTGCATTGGAAGTTAATAATTAAGACGTGGTCAACAATCCTCCACGTGGACAGTTTATTCAAAAGATGCGATTCAAAAAGATAAGACGAAGGGTTGATGACTCAGGCGGGAAATAAAAGGATTGAATTTCGCGTGTGAATTTGAAACGTCCACTCTTTTACTGACAAAGTGGACGCGTGTGCGAAATCCAAGCGACATCCCTGTGGCACTTAAAGGCGCGTGAGGTTTTGAAACGGTTTTCTTCTGAAACGGCGCTTGTTGGGCGGCGTGATCCTAGGAATCTGACACTCTCTCTCCTACGTGATCCTCGCACGCCTCAACTGTCGCCAATCTGTCATTCAGGAAACCTTTTCGTATTTCCATAGAAGATTTGAAACGATTTTTCTCTCTCCTTTCACCCACTATAAAAGGCAGTCTTCACCACCATTTACCTCTTTACTGCTTCAAAATTTACAAGAGAGCAAAAACTCGAAAAAGCTTTACTGTTCATCTTCTTCTTCCTACCTTCAACAATGGCAGAATCATCTTCCGTCCATGCTACCTCACAAATCCTTCCTATTCGTCCACAACAATGCTTGGTGATCGACCTAAACCCTCTGGCGTATGACTCTTACATGTCGCCGATCATCGAGTGCCTGAAGTACTCCCAAATCGCTCCAGCTCTCTCCAGGATTGAGTCTGTGCCAATGGTGGTTCTCTCACAGGTGTATGCAACTGCCTATTATGACAAAGCCGTCGAGCGGGTGTTCTTCGAGGTTGCTGATCATAAGACCTCTATTTCTCGATAGCGTTTTGGTACTTTGATTGGTTTGGCTGCTAACCCATCGAGAATTAATCCGGAGACGATTCCGATTGGGCATCTTTACAACATGTTCTATAACATGGGGTACACAGAGGCGCTTGTCTCCGTCGCAAAGTTCAAGAAGTCCTGCTTGCCGCCGCAGTGGAACGGCATGTTCACAGTCCTCTTCAAGGGCTTGTCTGAACGGAGCTCAGGATCTGATGGTGCTAGTCGACTGTTCTTGTCGATTATGTACGCAGTTTACAACGGCGTCAACCTCGACTTTGGGTTGGTCCTCTGGCAACAGCTCATCCAGAGCCTTTCTTCTTCATCACGACATTCTGAGGTGTCGTTTGCCCAGTTCTGGATTCTTATCACCAAATGGGCGATGGATAAGCTGGATATACCTACTGCTGCTGGTGCAGTGATGTCTTCGGTCGGTACTTTTCATACCACCAAGATAATCGTCTCTGATGCATCCAGGTTCTCTTTCATTGGCTCCATTCCGGAGACCATGTATGGCGACGTCCCATCCGACAGCAGGATCATCCGGACGATCAAAGAGTTCAAGGCATCTGGTCCTAGGGAACTAACACCGGAAATGCTAAAGTCCATCCATGATGCTGACAAACCGGTGCCCAGGGGCAAAAAGGCGGACAAAGGGAAGCAAGCGACCAAAGCTCCTACGGGTCCTTCTCCCAAGAAGAGGAAACAGACAAAAGCTGCACAGTCCCCACAGCCAAAGAGGAGGAAGACTCAACCGAAGCGCAAGCTTGTTATTCCCTCTTCTTCGAGTGACTCTGAGTTCGGACTCGGACGGCTCTCAAAGAGGCGAAACCCCTCCAAGAGGCAACACCCCACCCCGATCTCCTACTCCAGATATGGAAATCCATAACTCACCCATTCCTTCACCTACTCAAACAATTCCTACTTCCATTCCCACCATAAACCCCACAACCACTATTCCTCCAACCTCTTTCCCTATACCACCACCCATTTTCACAACTGCAACCGAAACCCCACCTGTAACCGAACCACCTCAAACCGAAACCCATACAACCGAACCTACCCACACTCAACCACCACCCGAAACTACCCCACCCCACACTCAACCTGAATCCACAAAACCCACAACACCCCCAGCTTCACCACCCCAACCATCTCCAGATCATGCCTCTGATGGAGATAACCCGTTCCTTGGCGGTGACAACATGACCTTCGATTCGGTCTACTTCAGTCCGTTTCAGGTTCAAAGCGATGAAGAGGATGATGCTCCAGTGACAAAGAAACATTTTAAGGAGCTCAACGAGAAGGTTGATTTACTTCTTGCCTCATCTTCCAACACCCAGTCCTCTCTATCTGAAGTCGCTCTTCAGAAGATTGTTGATGCCTTCTCCAGGGTTCAGCATGATTCTGTAGCTTCAGCTACTACCGCCATCGACGCCTCTACCAAAGCCTGTGAGGCAGCGACCGCAAAAGTCGATAAACTATTCTCAGACGCCTCTTCCATGTTGAAGTCCTTACAGGAGAGTGCGGATTCTACCAAGACAACTTTGGAACCGATTGTTCAGCAATAGGCAAAGTTCGTCTCAACGGAGTTGACTTCGTTCGCTACCCTTCGCCAATCTATAAGCGACGACAACTCGGCCCTTCGTGCCTCCATTGATGAGCGCCTCGCTAAGCTTCAGGAGGATCTCGCAGCTGAGAACTCATTGATGGACGTTCTGGCAAGCAAAACCACCGCCCTAAAGGTCAAGAGCACTCAGCTATCAAACTCTCAACAACAGCTTGAAGCACTTCGATCCGAAAGGGAGGTCATCAAGACATGTGTTTCGGATGTACACGCTGCCTGATCAAACATCCTAGAAGCACACGATCCAATTCTAAACCATTCGGTGAGGCGAACCCTTGCTGAAAAGCTTTCTCCTGCCATGGACCTTCTCAGCAAAATCGAAGGCTTACCTAGTTTCGTGTCCAATCCGAAACAAGGGGGAGAAGAGAAGAAGACCGGATCGAAACCACCTCCTTCCTCCAAAGCTACTCACACAACCGAACCACCTCCAACTGGTCAAGCTTCGGGTTCGGGTGTGAAGGATAAAGGGAAAAATATAGCTGAGGAAGAAGATGAAGATGAAGACAAGGAAACCATTGCAGACATGTTGAAACGAAAGAACAGTCGCAATGTTGATGAAGATGTAAATCGTGTGGCGCGAGAGGCTGAAGAAGTCGAACGCAAGAAGAAGGAAGCCCACAATCTCCTTGAGAGCAGGAAGACTCTCTTCCCTGCATGGACTCGGGAGCGAATGATCAAGGAGGCCATAGACACTCCCAACATCCTATGGCTCGAGCCGGTGATTTCGTTCGACTGCTATAATTCTGTCGATTCGCAGTTCGACATGTCGCTGACTCGAAAGGCGTTTATCTTCCACGCTTTCTCAAATATTTATGAAGTCCCTCATCCAAACCCTGAGGTTGATAGGGAGCTCATTGACTTCTATCTGAAGGCTGCTCGTCCTCAGTATCTAACATGGAGCGCCCAAAAGATAGTGAACGTTCGGGTACTGAAGCCTTACACCGAAGGAAGATTCATCAATGTTCGGTTCAAGGTGATTCGAGGATCTGCAAAGTCTGAACATCTGATATCCCTGGCAGATCTACCGAACCTAAATCCTCATGATTGGATTGTTTTGCATAACATCCTCTTGACGAATGAAGCTGAATATGGTCCGATCATAGACCATCTCAAGAGGATGATTGTCTGTTATATCATGGAGGTAGCCCTAATGGATCAGGAGGTAGCCACTGTCTTCAAGAAGAAACCGAAGATAGCTCCTGTGGGATCGGCCAGTGATCTCAATCAGATGAAAATGGGCAAGATCGACCCGAGACGCAATTCGGTCATGTTCACTAGAGCAGAAGGACAGAAATGTGTCTTTGCTTTAGCTGACAAACATCTTTACACCACTGCTTGTCTAGAGCACGTGTTATCGATCATTCAAAGGTGTAAAGAGAATACAGCGGATGACGTTAAGTACTTCAATGACATGATCCAGTGGTACATCAGGTTTAGGCAGACGATACTGGCTCTTATCTCTCGTCTGTTTAACACCGTGAAGAAGAAAGTACCTGCCTCCGCTGCTGGCCCAAGTAACAAGTGAAGGTCTCGCTCCAATTGACGCAAAGGGGGAGATTGTTGGGTTGAAGATTCGTTCAAGGGTTGCGTCTTTGGGCTCGGCTATTTGTTTATTTGTTTTGTATTCCGGTTTGGGCCTGTCCAACCGAGAGCCCATTAGATTTATTATATAAGTATATGCTTGCATGCATATTAGGTTAACGATTGATCTAGAGTATAACGATAGTATTACAGATTTCTTTGATCGTTCTTGTAAGCCTGCTAATCCTCTGCAGTTGATGTTCTTAATCGAGCTCTTCTGAGGGTTTTGTTTTAATCATTCGACACGTTTGATTCACTCTTGCCTTGTTCTTATTTTCGTGTTTTTGCTGTTTTATATTTAATTACCTGTTTAAGATCTAATCGATCTTCAAAGATTAAAGTTTTAATCTCATCAACTTCCCGTCATCTGACTAGTAAGAGTAAGGCAAAAACGCTTCTTGTGGCCAGTAATACCACATGCATAGCAAGTAACATCCCTTCTTGGGCAAGCTGGCTTTATATGACCCTTTTCTCCACATCCATAACAGACTATGGATTCCTTATCTATTTTGCATTGGCTCGGATGATTCCTTCCACAAATACGACATGAAGGCGACTGCAAAGAAAAAGATTATGATCTACCGTGTCCACGAGAGACATTTTGAGTTTGAACATGATTACCAAGTTCAGTTCGAACGGATTGAGCTAGTAGAAAAGAAGGAACATGAACAGTTCTTTCAGTACGTGGATGATTCAGAGCAGTAACTGTGGCACCACGTATTTCTAAGTCATGCTCACGTCTTCGAGCATATTCAACGACTTTATCGAATGACAGAACTTCTCGATTGGCAACGAAATCGTGGATCTCGTGTCTTAGTCCCTCAATGAATAACTGAATTTTCTCGTCTTCAGTTGGAATATACTTTGTAGCAAACCTTGCTCTTTGATTAAACTGAGTTTCATACTCATTCACAGTTATTACTCCTTGTTTAAGCCCGAGGAATTCCTTCTCCAATCTCCTCCTCATGTCTAGAGGACAATACTTCTCTAGCAAACGAGTTTTAAACATTTCCCAGGCTAAATTCTCCTGGTCAAACCCGTTGAGAGCTTCATATATTGCTTCCCACCAGACCAAGGCTTCTCCGATGAGTATTGCGGAAGCATAGTTAGCCTTGTCTTCATTATCCACATGAGAAATACGAAACACTTTCTCTGTATTCTGGATCCAATTAAGAACAATAATGGGATTGAGAACACTGGAAAACTCTGTAGCACCACTACTCGTGAAATCTTTGAACAAGGGACGCTTCACCTCTCCTTTTGAAGATTCTCCAATGGCTTTCTCTTTTCCTTATCACCATTCTTTTTGTGTTCTTCGAGAGTCTGTCGAATAACACTGGTAAGTTTACCCAATAGTCACTCCTCACGAGGAGATACTGGAGTATTCACTTCCTCGGGTTGAGGACCTCCACCAACCTCAGGGGTATGGCTACTAACCTATTCAGCCATTGCTCTGCAATACGGAGTAACATTGTATTTTAGAATATTAGGGTTTATTATTACCTAATACTTTTACTTATATATTTCCTATGGTTTGTATCCCTATACTTATAATGATTTAGTTCATATATTGAACTTCCAATAGTTTAAGTCTAAATACCAATCCGTGGAATTTAGTTCACTCAAACTACTGCTTTGATACCATGATTGAAAGACCCTAACTTTCGTATTTATGAAAGACCCAAACTTTCATACTCGACACTATAGTTACTCCAAAACATGCTACTTGCATATTCATAAAAACAATATTTTACATTGATAAAGAGATTACAAAGTACTAGATACAAACCGACTATTTTAAAGTGTTATATATTACATAACTTCCCAGGATTCTATAGTTTTATACATATAGGAGTGCAAAATACAATAGTTTCAAACTATTCATAAGCTTCTATCGATACAATAGTTTCAAACTATTCAAAAATCTTCTACCAGTATATAACTATACTGGATGCTTATCTCCTGCAATTTGTTAAACATTGAGAGGGTAAGCGGTGACGCTTAGTGAGTTCAATAATAGATACAATATAACATTATGCCATATATACTTTAATATGGCAGAAGCAAAGAGGAACAAGGAACAACAAGGGTATATGTGAATCATGTGACAAACATTCCGTATCAATCATTGATTTGATTTAAAGATATACAATCAATGAGACATAACAATTTCCACGCTTGATATACATCAATGAAGCTTTGGCCCAAACGGCGCAGAAGATATACAACTTCAGATTAACATTTTGGTAGATTTCAGGCTTAAAGCCCTGTCTAACCTTCTGCCAATACCTTAGAATAGAATTCATTCTCTTACAGAGACATGTTCTACATGGCCAGAGGCTACATACCAGTACCAACGTGAATCTAAGTCCTTTCACTGATCACATGGTCAAAGGTATTTCTTTGCTATTAAAAATAGCAAATAAAATTAACCAGGGAAAATAACCTGGAATAATAACACCGAAAGGCACGTAGCACATATAACACATAACATACAATTGTTCCTATATATTAAACTCAGCGTGAAATAACCGGGGGCTAAAATATTAATTTCGGCAGTACTTCGGCTTTAAATATGACTTTCGTCGTTCAAAACCAGGAGTTTTCTTGAAAACTGGGCTCTGCGAAGGTAGAGCTTCAAAACCGGAAAGATAAATTTTTCGGGCCTCTCGGGAGTCTCGGGGCGTGTTTCGGGCTTTGGAATTAGTATCGGGGCTTCGGGGGAAGTGGAAGTAGAACAAATATAAATTTAGGGGTGAAAAGGTGCAAATTTCAAAGATTTACCTGGGAGATCTCGC
This sequence comes from Lactuca sativa, assembly GCF_002870075.4. NCBI lineage: Eukaryota > Viridiplantae > Streptophyta > Magnoliopsida > Asterales > Asteraceae > Lactuca > Lactuca sativa. The sequence continues at coordinate 76,202,231 of NC_056624.2, read as the reverse complement.
ACCCCTTATATAGGGCCGAGGTTCGGATCCGAAGCGAATGGAAGAGGGCAGGTGGCTGCGAGGCTCGGACCAGAAGTCAGCTTCGGCGAGGCTCGCATGCGAGGAGTCATCAGCTTCAGGCGCGTCATCGGCTGGGTCTTCGGCTCGGAACAGCAGGCTCACTGACGGCAGCCTCGGATTGGACCCAACTTCGGTCCAATGGGCAGGCTCCACGTTGGTGTGAGGGTGATCCGGAGGTGTCTCTTGGGAAGGTGTCCCAAGCTTAGTGGACCTCGAACTTGGTCCAATCAGAAGGCGACACAACAACCTCGGTCCAATCAGCAACGAACACGTGTCCGACACGTGGAAGCCTCGCATGCGAGGGTGACGTGGCAGTATTATTCTTGCGAATTTTCTCGAAAAATGTGCCAAATCTTGTAAAATCCATAACGTTCGCATATGAGCTCCGTTTTTTACGTTCTTTATGTGCACGCGAAGCTAAAATTATGCTCTACAACTTTCGTTTAGACTTCGTCGGCTAATTTTGAATTTAGTTTTAATATTATTATTTCTAACAGACCGGGATAGGAAAATCCGTTAAAAATCCATAACTTCTTCATCCAACGTCCGTTTTCGTCAGACTTTTTACCGTTGTATTACAAATGACGAGACCTTCAATTCTCGTTTAGGTTGTGTCGGCTAAAAATCACTCGATCTAAAATTCGAATTTTTAGTTGTCTACTGCTAAGCTGACACTTCGAAAAATCATAACTTCCTCATACGAAGTCAGATTTTGACGTTCTTTATATGAAAGTTGATTATTTTCACGAGTTCTACAACTTTCATTTACATCACTAGAGCTAAAAATTAGTTTATCGAAAACTAAATTTTTACACGACAAAGTATTTTCCGGATTTATCACAGATCTTCGTTTGGTCATAACTTCTTCGTTATAACTCGGATTTCGACGAGGTTTTCGCCTAAATGTTTCTAATGAGATTTTCTACAACTTTTAATAATAAAATTTTACTTATTCCAAATTTTATATTTTTGCTATATTTCACTATTTGGCTTTTAATTAGAATCTCATAAGACTTCCAACATTTTATGAGTGATTCTAAACATAGTTTTTACTTTATTTCTAGTAAAAACTATCTGTTAGAACTCAACATTCAAATTCACTTAATATTTTATAATATTATTTACTTAAAACATGATTTCAAAACATGTATGTTGCAAACGTCATTTTTCGTATCACAGTTATAGAACATACATTGAACAATACTTAAAGGAAATACATACCTTTATTGATGATTGAAAGTTACATTATTGTTTTTCCTAGTATTTATTACATAATATCCGACTATGACATACTTCTTAAAGAACATAAAGATACTAGTAAAACTTCTCCTATTCGAATACATACCCGCTTTTCAAGTTCCTGAAAACACATGCATTATAAAATACGTTAACATAAAGTTGGTGAGTCCACAGGTTTTGACTCCATAAAATAATACATTTTTACACATTCAAAATTATAGTTTTGAAAGTATCATTTTGACTCTCCAACATTAGGTATAATTGTATACTTATCAATTAAGTGTTATACCTAAACATTTCTTAATCTTAAGGTATAAGTAGGGGAAAACTTATACTTAACATTAATACTTGTATACGACAAGGTATAATGTTTCTACAATTTGCTACCATGAGCCTGTAACCGCTGCTATGACATAATACCTCTGATAGAACAATACACTCATGATTTACCATGAGAACAAATACACTCATGATTTAACATGAGAAACAACACCATACGCTTCATCGACGCCGAAATAACAACAAATAAAAGGATAGTTCATCACTTGGTTTTGGTTAACTGTAGCTAACAGTCATAAGTGGGGTGGTCAGCCCGTATACTAATTATACACGACTTCCTCGCTAACACGGGATTAACGGTTACAGTTCATAGTATTTCCGCTAAGCTCCCGAATCTTAATTGACGAAAACAATTACTCATGTAGACTTTGACAGCTTCCTATAGCTCTAACAACAAAAGCATCTTTATGTCTAAAACCTTAAGTTACTAGACTATGCTTTTAAACATTACTCCTAAGTTCATAATATTTAGGCAATATAACAGCTATATCTTGAAGTAAAAACCAGGTTTATCTGGACCTAAAACCAATAATAACAACATATAACGTTTCTAGTTTTATCTTGACATAAAACTAAAAATAACAACATATCCAGTTTTATCTTGACATAAAACTAATATTAACAACATATAACATATCTGGTTTTATCTTGACATAAAACTAATAATAACAACATATAACATATCTAGTTTTATCTTGACATAAAACTATTAATAGCAACATATAACATATATAGTTTTAACTTGACAACATATAACATATCTAGTTTTATCTTGACATAAAACTATTAATTGCAACATACTATATAACTTAACATTTTGAACTTTCGAATATTACTTCGGTATTATATCACACACAACATATATGTAGAATCCTAAGTATAACTCAAGATCTACATTAGTAAATTAACATACTGATAAGTTAATAATAGTTGTATGTATTCAGAATGTTATATTTAGAACAATCATATCTCGATTATCATAACTATATACTATCATATAGACATAATAATAACATACATACAATGACTAGCATGCGTTTTCCCCTGAAATATTAGAAAGTGGGGCTGTGAAACTCACCTTAGTAACGTGATTTTATGTAATCTATGTAGAAATGGTCAGCGTACGAGGTCGTCGGGGCTTGGGATACAAGAGGGCTTTAGCAAAATGAGAGAGGAGAAAGGAGATCAGGTGTAAGAATGGCTGGGGTCGATCTTGCTATTTATGGTAAGATTTTATGACACTCACGTCGTGAGTGTCATAAGACTCACGTGGTGAGTCTTCATGATTCACTCCGTAGACTTGCCATTTGCGTCCCTAGCTTTGGAAGGTGGCCATGTGACTCCTCACGTCGTGAGTGTCATAAAACTCACGTTGTGAAATTTGGATCCTATCCTCTCACAGCTTCTAGATTCCGAATTATGACAGAATGACTCCTCACGTTGTGAGTGTCATAAAACTCGCGTCGTGAATTTTGGATCCTATCCTCTCGCAGATTCTAGATTCAGAACTATGACAGAATGACTCCTCACTTCGTGAGTGTCATAAAACTCACGTCGTGAATTAGCTAGTTTAGGGTTTTTCAAATCTAAATCTTCGGAAGGCCATAACTTTTGCATACGAACTCTATTTTGGAGGTTCTTTATATGAACGCGTAGGTATTTATGAGTACTACAACTCTCTTTTAGACTTAAATAGCTAATTCTAATTCTATTTTAATTTTCTCTTATTATAGAGATTTATAGTGTTCGGTTATCATAACTTCTTCATGCGAAATCAGATTCAGACGTTCTCTATAATTTTGGAATCGTATGGACGTATACTTTGAGTTGTATCATAAAGAAAGTTCATTTTTGTATTAGAATTTATCATGAACTACATAACATTCTTACCACATTACTAGGTTAACATAATCAAATTACATGATTGGCATAATCACATGTGATTGTTTTTGACCTATTTTGGCTAGTGTTACATTCTCCCCCCGTTAGAACAATTTTTTCCCGAAATTGATCTTGTCGTTAGGGTTTTGTCAAACAGGTGGGGGTATTTTTCTTTCATCTGATCTTCACATTCCCAAGAAAATCCAGGTCCTTGCAAAGAGTTCCATCGAACTTTCACTATGGGAATACGACTTTGCTTTAATCTTTTGACTTCTCGATCCATGATCTCGATAGGTTCTTCTACAAAATTGAGTTTGGTATTGACTTGTATCTCGTGGAGAGGTACCACAAGAGTGTCATCGGATAGACATATTTTGAGATTTGATACATGAAAAACATCGTGTACATTACTCAGCTCTTGAGGCAACCTGAGTTGGTATGCGACAGAACCAATTCTAGCTAGAATTTCAAAAGGTCCTATATACCGTGGGTTTAGTTTGCCTCTCTTATCGAATCGAATTACACCTTTCCATGGAGAGACCTTCAACATTACTTTATCTCTAACTTTGAATTCTAAAGTCTTACGTCTTACATCAGCATAGCTCTTTTGACGATCACGTGCAGCCTTTAATCGATCTTTTCAGTTGTCTCATGGAATATTTCTGGTCCAGTACGTAAGGTATCGCCTGTATGTTCTCTGGCCATCTGCGTATCTCCAACTTCTGCCCAACATACTGGGGAACGACATTTTCGTCCATAAAGAGCCTCAAACGGTGCAGCCTTGATGCTGGTGTGATGACTATTGGTGTAGGAAAACTTAATTAACGGTAGATGAGTATCCCATGCATTTCCAAAGTCTATTACACAGGCTCGGAGCATATCTTCTAAAGTTTGAATGGTTCTCTCACTCTGACCATCAGTCTGTGGATGGTAAGTTGTACTCATGTCTAGACGTGTTCCTAAGGATTTTTGTAGAGATTGCCAAAATCGTGAAGTGAATCTACTATCTCGGTCAGAAATAATAGAACTTGGAACTCCCTCAATCTAACAATTTCCTTAATTGGTAAGAAATGGGCAGACTTAGTCAATTTATCGACTATTACCCAAATAGTGTCGAACCCACTAGGAGTTTTGGGTAACTTATTGATGAAGTCCATTGAAATCTGCTCCCATTTCCATTCTGGTATTTCTAGTTGTTGAAGTAAACCTGAAGGCTTTTGATGTTCTGCCTTCACTCTAGAACACGTCAAACATTTGCTCACATAAGTAGAAATTTCTGCCTTCATGTTTTGCCACCAATAATGTACTTTTAAATCCAAGTACATTTTGTAAGAGCCTGGATGCACGGAATATCTGGACTTGTGGGCTTCTTCTAAGACCAAGTCCCTGATTCCACCAAACTTAGGCGTCCAAATTCGGTTCATAAAGTGTCGCGTTCCGTCATCTTTTTGTATAAGTTGCTTTTCCATTCCTCGCAAAGCTTCGTTCTTGATGTTTTCTTCTTTTAGAGCCTCAAGCTGAGCTTCTCTAATTTGTGAGGTAAAGTTAGAATGGATAGTTATAGTTAATGCTCGTACCCGATGGGGTTTAATATATTCTTTCCAGCTTAAGGCATCTGCTACCACGTTTGCCTTTCTGGGATGATAACGAATCTCACATTCGTAATCATTCAACAATTCGACCCATCTTCGTTATCTCATATTAAGATCTTTTTGGTCGAAGATGTGTTGAAGACTCTTGTGGTCGGTAAAAATAGTACACTTAGTACCATATAGGTAATGTCTCCAGATTTTTAGTGCAAAAACTATAGCTCCCAATTCAAGATCATGGGTGGTGTAATTATTCTCATGCACCTTAAGTTGTCGTGATGCATAGGCGATACCTTTTCCTCTTTGCATCAACACACATCCGAATCCTTGATTTGATGTGCCACAGTATACAACGAAATCTTGTGTCCCCTCTGGAAGGGATAGGATTGGTGCACTACACAACATTTGCTTTAGTTTCTGAAAAGCTACTTCTTGTTTGTCTTCATAGTTGAACTTCGTATCCTTCTGGGTTAGTGTTGTAAGCGGCTTGACTATTTTGGAGAAAATTTCTATGAATTTGCGGTATTAGCCAGAAAGTCCTAGGAATTGATGCACCTCTGTTGGCGTCTTTGGTGCTTCCCAATTCCTGATTGCTTCAACATTGGATGGGTCAACATGAATTCCTTCATTGCTAACTACATGACCTAAAAATTGTACTTCTCTAATCTAAAACTCACATTTGGAGAATTTAGCATACAACTTTTCTTTTCTTAGTAGTTCCAAGATTATTTGCAGGTGTTGACCATGTTCTTCCTTGGTTCGTGAATATATCAATATATCATCGATAAATACGATCACGAATTTATCCAAGTATGGTTTGCAAACACGATTCATGAGATCCATAAACACTGCTGGGGCGTTAGTCAATCCAAAAGACATAACTAAGAACTCATAAAGACCATAAAGAGTTCTAAATGCTGTTTTTGGAATGTCGTCTTCTTGTGCTCTGAGTAGTAGCTAGATCCTTGCAGTTGATTGAATAAATCATCAATTCTTGGAAGCGGATAACGATTTTTGATCGTTAGCTTGTTCAGCTCCCGATAATCAATACACATTCGAAAGGATCTGTCCTTCTTCTTGACAAACAAGATTGGTGCTCCCCAAGGAGAAAAAATTGGTCGGATAAAGCCTTTTTCAATAAGTTCTTCTAGTTGACTAGATAATTCTTGCATTTCGGTTGGAGCCAACCGATAAGGAGATTTCGCTACTGGTGCTGCTCCTGGAATTAAGTCGATTCGAAACTCCACTTGTCGGACGGAAGGTATTCCAGGTAGATCTTCAGGAAATACATAAGGGAAATCACATACTTAAGGTATGTCCTTGATTTCTTTTATCTTTCTTCTCTTATCTACAATGTGGGCCAAGAATGCGCTACATTTCTTATGTAGATATTTTTGTGTCTTGGTACAAGAAATGACTTTGAGGTTTTTCCCAGACTTATCACCATAGATAATCAGGGCTTTGCCATTTGGTAAGGGTAGTCGTATGGCTTTCTCATGACATAGAATTTCGGCGTAATGTGAAGATAACCAATCCATGCCAATTATGACATCAAAACTACCGATAGGCATTGGCATGAGGTTGACATGAAAAAGGTAGTTATTAAGAGTTAACAGACAGTTTTCTAGGATTTCATGTGTTTTCTCAGTTTAACCGTTAGCGATTTCTACTTCATAGATTTCTTTTATTATGCTAGACTTATGACTTAACAATTTTCTAAATGTCGGAGTTATAAAACTTCGATCTGCTCCAGAGTTGAAGAGTATGCTAGCGTATAAAATGAGAAAAGTACTAGATACAACTGAAGGGTGTTGGATAGCCTCTCTGCTTCCGATCACAAACGCCCTGCCACGTCCTATGCCTCCTTGACTCCTTAACTTTGGACATTCTTTCTTGATATGTCCAACTTCTCCACACTCATAACACTTTCTTTCTTCACCACGACCTATTCCAGTATTTGTTTGTTGATTGACTGTTGCAGGTGTTGTGCTCCTGCAGTAACTGGCAGTGTGCCCCTTCTTTTTGCATTTAGTGAAAACAAAACAGTCACCTGGTTGATGATGGTTGCAGTGGTTGCACCATGCAGACTTTGGTTGAGTAGGTACTGTTGTTGTCGTTGCGTAGTTAGTTGCCACTTCTTGTCTTTTCTCAGATGATTGTTTGGGATTCTTCGTATTAAACTTGCGCTTGTTTGTTCTAGCTTTGGGAGACTCAGCCTTTGAGACCACTTTCTGTTCCTTGGATCTCTGTGAGGGTTAGCTGATGAGCTATCCTGTTGGTGCTGTCATAAGTCGTAGGCTTTGATGCGATCACCATGCCTTTGATTTGCGGTGCTAAACCCCAGATATATCGCTCAATCTTCTTATATTAAGGAGTTACAAGTGTTGGACACATTACTGCAAGGTCATTGAACCTAGTCGTATAAGCTTTTATCTCTGAACCCTTCATGGTTAGGGTCCACAATTCTTGTTCCAGCTTATGTATTTCCTCCCTAGGACAATACTCCTCTACTAGCATCATTTTTAGCTCCTCCCATTTCATGGAATTTGCAGTATCAATTCCTATTGTATTCACATGGATATTCCACCATGTAAGTGCTGCGTCAGCGAAAGTACATGCTGCAAATCATACTTTACAATCATCTGGACAAAAACTTATTTGAAAGACGGATTCTGACTTTTCTATCCACCTTGTCAAATTCATTACCCCTTCATTTCCATGAAAGATTTTTGGCCTACAATTCATAAAATCTTTGTAGGTACATGTTCTAGCGATCCCTACATGGCCTTCATTTCTAACTCCATCTCTTGTGACATTAGATAGAGCCACAACAATTCTTTGAGTTATGATTTCTTCAAGTGGCACTATACTTACTGAGGGGTTTATTTCTGATGGTGGTTGTGGTTGTTGTTGTTGTGGTGCTGATGGTCGGTTAGGGTTTAGCCAATTACTCCTTCTAGGCATTTTGTTTTAGTTTCTATTATAAATAATAAGAATTTTTATGAGTTTTGTTGATCATTTAATATACGAGTACTAAATACTCTAGTTATTATTCACAGCGTAAAACATAATAGACAACATAATGATTACTATAACGTATGCTTCATATTATTACCAGTGGTTACATTAGTTTATTTAGGTTTATAAGAGAAAAGTTTCTATAAACATTGCAAAATTTGCAAGGTTTTCTACATCCTTGCTATAAACTTTCCTCTTTTCGCCTTAACTAGTTTGATTTTCTCTATTTACATAACCACTAGTTGTAACTTATCTACCAGAAACCTAAGTGAATTATGACAGAATGACTCCTCACATCGTGAGTGTCATAAAACTCACGCCGTGAAATTTGGATCCTATCCTCTCGCAGCTTCTAGATTCCGAATTATGACAGAATGACTCCTCACGTCGTGAGTGTCATAAAACTCGCGTCGTGAATGTTGGATCCTATCCTCTCGCAGATTCTAGATTCAGAATTATGACAGAATGACTCCTCACGTCGTGAGTGTCATAAAACTCACGTCGTGAATTAGCTAGTTTAGGGTTTTTCAAATCTAAATCTTCGGAAGGCCATAACTTTTGTGTACGAACTCCGTTTTTGACGTTCTTTATATGAACGCGTAGGTATTTATGAGTACTACAACTCTCTTTTAGACTTAAATAGCTAATTCTAATTCTATTTTAAATTTCTCGTATTATAGAGATTTATAGTGTTCGGTTATCATAACTTCTTCATGCGAAATCAGATTCAGACGTTCTCTATATTTTTGGAAACGTATGGACGTATACTTTGAGTTGTATCATAAAGAAAGTTCATTTTTGTATTAGAATTTATCATGAACTACATAACATTCTTACCACATTACTAGGTTAACATAATCACATTACATGATTGGCATAATCACATGTGATTGTTTTTGACCTATTTTGGCTAGTGTTACATTCTCCCCCCGTTAGAAAATTTTTGTCCCGAAATTGATCTTGTCGTTAGGTTTTTGTCAAACAGATGGGGGTATTTTTCTTTCATCTGATCTTCACGTTCCCAAGTAAATTCAGGTCCTTGCAAAGAGTTCCATCGAACTTTCACTATGGGAATACGACTTTGCTTTAATCTTTGACTTCTCGATCCATGATCTCGACGGGTTCTTCTACAAAATTGAGTTTGGTATTGACTTGTATCTCATGGAGAGGTACCACAAGAGTGTCATCGGATAGACATATTTTGAGATTTGATACATGAAAAACATCGTGTACATTACTTAGCTATTGAGGCAACCTGAGTTGCTATGCGACAGAACCAATTCTAGCTAGAATTTCAAAAGGTCCTATATACCGTGGGTTTAGTTTGCCTCGTTTACCGAATCGAATTACACCTTTCCATGGAGAGACCTTCAACATTACTTTATCTCTAACTTTGAATTCTAAAGGCTTACGTCTTACATCAGCATAGCTCTTTTGACGATCACGTGCAGCCTTTAATCGATCTTTTCAGTTGTCTCATGGATTATTTCTGGTCCAGTACGTAAGGTATCGCCTGTATGCTCTCTGGCCATCTGCATATCTCCAACTTCTGCCCAACATACTGGGGAACGACATTTTCGTCCATAAAGAGCCTCAAACGGTGCAGCCTTGATGTTGGTGTGATGACTATTGGTGTAGGAAAACTTAATTAACGGTAAATGAGTATCCCATGCATTTCCAAAGTCTATTACACAGGCTCGGAGCATATCTTCTAAAGTCTGAATGGTTCTCTCACTCTGACCATCAGTCTGTGGATGGTAAGTTGTACTCATGTCTAGACGTGTTCCTAAGGATTTTTGTAGAGATTGCCAAAATCGTGAAGTGAATCTACTATCTCGGTCAGAAATAATAGAACTTGGAACTCCCTCAATCTAACAATTTCCTTAATTGGTAAGAAATGGGCAGACTTAGTCAATTTATCGACTATTACCCAAATAGTGTCGAACCCACTAGGCGTTTTGGGTAACTTATTGATGAAGTCCATTGAAATCTACTCCCATTTCCATTATGGTATTTCTAGTTGTTGAAGTAAACCTGAAGGCTTTTGATGTTCTGCCTTCACTCTAGAACACGTCAAACATTTGCTCACATAAGTAGAAATTTCTGCCTTCATGTTTTGCCACCAATAATGTACTTTTAAATCCAAGTACATTTTGTAAGAGCCTGGATGCACGGAATATCTGGACTTGTGGGCTTCTTCTAAGACCAAGTCCCTAATTCCACCGAACTTAGGCGTCCAAATTCGGTTCATAAAGTGCCGCGTTCCGTCATCTTTTTGTATAAGTTGCTTTTCCATTCCTCGCAAAGCTTCATTCTTGATGTTTTCTTCTTTTAGAGCCTCAAGCTGAGCTTCTCTAATTTGTGAGGTAAAGTTAGAATGGATAGTTATAGTTAATGCTCGTACCCGACGGGGTTTAATATATTCTTTCCGGCTTAAGGCATCTGCTACCACGTTTGCCTTTCCGGGATGATAACGAATCTCACATTCGTAATCATTCAACAATTCGACCCATCTTCGTTGTCTCATATTAAGATCTTTTTGGTCGAAGATGTGTTGGAGACTCTTGTGGTCGGTAAAAATAGTACACTTAGTACCGTATAGGTAATGTCTCCAGATTTTTAGTGCAAAAACTACAGCTCCCAATTCAAGATCATAGGTAGTGTAATTATTCTCATGCACCTTAAGTTGTCGTGATGCATAGGCGAAAGTTTGATGGAATCTAGAAGCTGCGAGAGGATAGGATCCAAAATTCACGACGTGATTTTTATGACACTCGCGACGTGAGGAGTCATTCTGTCATAATTCGGAATCTAGAAGCTATAAGAGGATAGGATCCAAAATTCACGGCGTGAGCTTTATGGCACTCACGACGTGAGTGTCATAAAATCTTACTATAAATAGAAAGATCGACCCGAGCCATTCTTACACCTGATCTCCTTCCTCCTCTCTCCTCTGATGAAGCAGCTTCGCTTCCCGAGCCCCAACGACCTTGTACGCTGACCGTTTCCGCTTAGTTTACATAAAATCACGCTACTAAAGGTGAGTTTCACAGCCCTACTTTCTAATATTTCGGGGGAAAACACATGCTAGTCATTGTATATATGTTATTATTATGTCTATATGATAGTAAATTAGTATCAACATAGATAGTTATAATAATCGAGATAGAATTATTTCGTATCCGAAAATATACAACTATCGTAACGTTGTTAACATGTTATTGTTATAGTAGTATATTAATGTAGATCTTGAGTTATACTTAGGATTCTATATACATTTTGTGTGCGATATAGTTCTGAAGTTATATTCAGAAGTTTTATATGTTAAGTTATATAGTATGTTGCAATTAATAGTTTTATGTCAAGATAAAACTAGATATGTTATATGTTGTTATTATTAGTTTTATGTCAAGATAAAACTAGATATGTTATATGTTGTTGTTATTAGTTTTATGTCAAGATAAAACTAGATGTGTTATATGTTGTTATTATTAGTTTTATGTCAAGATAAAACTACATATGTTATATGTTGTTATTATTAATTTTATGTCAAGATAAAACTAGATATGTTATATGTTGTTATTATTAGTTTTATGTCAAGATAAAACTGGATATGTTGTTATTGTTATTTATATGTCAAGATAAAACTAGAAACGTTATATGTTGTTATTGTTGGTTTTAGGTCAAGATAGAACATGGTTTTTACTTCAAGATATAGTTGTTATACTGAAGTTAGGAGTAATGTTTAAAAGCAAAGTCTAGTAACTTAAGGTTTTAGACATGAAGATGCTTTTGTTGTTAGAGCTATAGGAAGCCGTCAAAGTCTACATGAGCTACCTCATTCATCAACTAAGATTGCGGATCTTAGTGGAAGTCCTCTGACCTGTAACTGTTAATCCCATGTGAGCGAGGAAGTCGTGTATGAATAAGATACGAGTTGACAACCCCACTCATGGTTGATTACAACCCAAGACAAGAGAGTGACGATTCGTTCCTTTAATTTTTATTCTGGCGTCGATGAAGCATGCCGTGTTGTTCTCATGGTAAATAATGAGTGTATTGTTTCTCATGGTAAATCAGGAGTGTATTGTTTTGTCAGAGGTTTTTTTGTCAAGCAGCGGTTACAGACTCATGGTAGCAAGTTGTTAAAAGCATTATACTTATTGTTATACAAGTATTAATGTTAAGTATAAGTTTCCCCCTACTTATACCCTAGGTACTACTTGTATATTAAGTAGATAATTATACCTAGCACACATACTCGTATAGAATTGAAATAGATTTATACGTAGTGGTTTTTCTCGTATAGAATTGAAATAAGATTTATACGTAGCAACTTTTGTTTGTATGGAATTACAAACACTTATATTTATAGTATATGAGGCTTATATGTATATACTTATTTGGTAAGTAAACTTTTATACTTAGGATATATATAGTAAACGTTGGAGAATCAAAATTATACTTTCAAAACTATACTTTTGAACTTGAGAAAAAATGTTATTTTTATATGGAGTCAAAACCTGTAAACTCACCAACTTTATGTTGACGTATTTTAAATGCATGTGTTTTCAGGAAGTTGATAACTATGATACGAGAAATGACGTTACACTGCCCGGTGTTTCCGCCGAGGGTCGGGGTGTGACAGATTGCTAAACGCAATCAACATTTAAAAATAATTGTTTAGAAACTCAATTAGTGTTTAAAATTAATTAGTGTTTTAAAAAATTAGCATTTAGAGTTGGTGTTTAAAAACTCAAGTAGTGTTTAAAATTAACGTTTAGAAACTCAATTAACGTATTAGAACTCAATTAGCGTTTAAAAACTTAATTAGCGTTAAAAGAAAATAACATTTTCATACGTTTTAAATTATACAAATATTAAAGCGTCGTAAAACCATTAAAAAATTAGTGTTTTTTTCTAACATGGGAAATCCATAGGCATTTCGCTTTTTTATACGTATATAAATATAATCAATCATTTCATTTGTGCAAAATACATTAAGAAGTCCCCAATAAGAACTTAAAAAAAAAAAAAAAAAAAAAAGCAAAACAAAACAAATATGAATAGAAAAAACTCATTTCCCCCTATAATATTATATTAATGATATTTAAATAATGGATCTATAATATTATATTAATGATATTGAAATAATGGATGTGTGGAATAGATTTTAAACAAATAAAAGGTGAATTTTGAAATACATACATATTTTTGTTTAAATTACTAAATAAGCATAATCAATCAAATCATCGTACATTTAGATTTTTGTTCGTGTATACAGAATTAACCTTTTTTATTATAAATTAAAATAATCTAAAAATCTATATAAAGAGGGTTTTCTATAAATACCTCTCATATTTTTCCAAACCCATCCCCATGATGTTATTTTTTTTGTTTTTAATTGTTTTTTTTTTTGTTTTTTTCTTTATTTTGTTTCTTTATTGTTTTTAATTCTTTTTTACTTTATTATTATTATTATTATTATTATTATTATTATTATAAATTTCGATAACTATATAAAATTCGGACAATATTTTAAAATTCGGATGATATTTTAGAATTTGGATGACATAATAAAATTCAAACGACTATATAAAACGGAACAAAAACAAAGTTTGTCTTTATTTATTATGGATATATTAATTGGTTCGATATTACATTTGTGTGATGCATTATACGGATTGAAAGCAAACTTTACTTTCGTTTTGAACTATGAACTGATTGAATTGATTTATTTGACCTTTTATTGTGAGCTCTTAATCATTTTTTACCTGAAATTTTGTTGTTTTTTATTATTTAAATGAAGGTGGAGTGTAAACATTTTACTCTAACATATCACATTTCGATTTATATCCATTTAAATATGCATATAAGTTATACTGTTGGATTAATGTCTAAGTCCATAAATATAGATGGTAAGACTTGACGCAACCCGACATGGTCCATTTTGGTTGCATGTCATCATGCATTTTGATGGACTATAATGAGAGAAATAACACTTAAGGTTGGTTAATATATTATAAGTTCTAATATATTAATAGGATTATTTAATTAGTATTGATCAAGAATTAATTAAGTGATCAAAAGAAGACTAATTAAATATATGGGTTCATTGTGTAAATAATCCATACTTATATAGTAGGCTAATGCTCCATGGATAATCAAGTTGGGCTAAAACTCATAGGATGGTTCATGGATGCTCCATGGTGTATTTAAACCCATGGATCCAAAGAAATGGAAAGTCATGACAATTAGGGTTTACCCTAATTGTAACAACTATATAAGATCATATTCTTTGGGAAAAATCGGTAACTATGAATAATAAGAAAGGGCTAGCCGATTTTAGGAGTGTTCAAGTTTCTCTCAAGTTAGTTCAAGTGTATTTGATGTTGTGTGAACCATTTGAGGTGTCACACTTGAGGCACTAGGCACTCAAGCTTTATGAAGATATTCTACATTAAAGAGGTACGTATTCTATCTTGTTACATTCATTATTTTGTATGCTAGATTAGGATAATACCTTGGATGTTTATAATTGCATGTATAATAGAGAAAACATAGATCCAAGGTATTTAGGGTTGCATGTACACTTAGGAGTGTTAGAATGCTCAAAACCCAACAGTGGTATCAGAGCCTAGGCTTGTTTTCAATTATACTTGATGCAAATTACTGAAAAATGATGAAAAAGTCGAATTTCAGGCATTCTGGGCACTGGACTCGCCGACTCCACTGATAAACTCGCCGAGTCCAAGGCAAAATGCATCCAACTCGCCGAGTTTGTTCCTGCACTCGACGAGTTGGACCCCCAGACAGCATATATTCGACTGTTTTGGCTGGAATTGGACTAGAAACATTACCCTAAGTTGTTTTTGGACTTATAAACTTATTTTTTATGTGGTAATATTCATACTAATCCAATTTCAAATATAATTGTCAATAGATTCATGTTTTGTATTAGTTTAAGTGTTATGCTAATTACATGAAAAAGTTTGATTCCAATTATCATGTTCATATGAGTTGCTTAGATTAATAGAAAAGGTTGATTGATTATGTGTCTTTGATCCATTTTAATCTAAGAGTGGATTCTAAAATGTGTTTGTGTAACTTGTCCTCAAGTTACATGAAAAGTCACATTAAAGTATCTTAAAACTCATAAAAGATGGCAAAGGTTACAAATATGAAGAGTCTTGTTCTCATTAAATGGTTTTATGACTCCATAACTTATCCTCAAGTTATGGAGAGTCAAGAGTCACTTCATTAAGTAATAAAATATGTAACCTTAATTAATTCCATAAGTTACAAAATAAAGAAAAAGTTACATTCTTTAATAGTTTAAAGTCTTCCATAACTTGTCCTCAAGTTATGGAACTTGAAGAGTCTTTTAATTAAAACTAATTTAAACACATAAGTTATGGAATTAATTAGTTTTGAATAGTTTCAAAACTTATCCTCAAGTTTTGGAATTTGAAAAGTTTTCACTTATGAATACTTTAATTCCAAGTTAGCCCTTAGAATTTTAAAAGTAAAAATTCAACCCTTATACTTTATAGTATTATAAGTTAATAATATTTATATATATATGTATAAGAGTAAAGTTAGTCTTACCATTAGTAGGCCTCATTCACGAAGTCGGTCTATAAGGGGGTATAAGGTTAATGCCTATAAAATGGCAGTTTAATGGGTGTCCACTCTCACCCACCGCTTCCTTGACTGGTGGAGGGTCGTTAGCCGAACGGGTAGGACAAAGACTATAAGTTCTCCCTTCATTAAAAGTATTAATGATAAATACTAAGTAACTAAACACTTATAATTCCCAATCTTAGTTACTTAGGAAAATGTGAATAAGGTTCTAACCCATGAAATTACACTTTGCACTTTGCTTAAGTCGGTTGGTGGAGCGTGTGTGGTTTACCGGCATACTGGCTTGATTTAACAAGGTAGGCAAAGGGTTTCTTAAAGTTTAATCATAGGCCGGTGGAGTGTGTGTGGTTTACCGGCACATCGGTTGGGTGATAAACATTTAAGAGTACCAAGTAATTGGCATGGTTACTTCACACCTTGTTTTGTGATCCTCGGCATCCCAGTCACAAAACCTGAAGGGCACACTCGAGATTGAAACATGCCATTGAAAAGTTCAATGAATCTCAAAAGATCTAGGAGTTTCAAATCCAATTACAACTTAATTATATTTTGTTTTTCATGGTGGAAATTGGTAAATTGTCATTTACCTACCTTCAACTATTTTATAACTTGGATTACGGCATCCCTCTTCCAGTTATAAATAGGTTGTTGGGTCCTAGCCTTAATATTTCATAGTGGGTGTTATATTAAGGACTTTAGATCAACTACCTTGAATATCTCCCAAAAGATGTCTAGTTCAGGCATCTATGATCTTCCCAAATCTCTGGAAATCGTACTTCTTTCACCTCCTCCAATTATTCTCCCTAACCCACAAGTTCTTGAAAAATTTAAGGTCACTCAAGCCCTATTGGCAAGCAAAGGTCTATGTGTGATCACATCTTGGAGATGTAGTCACATATTGACAAGCCGGAGAGTTGGGTGTCAAAGTCTTGAGAAAGTTGGTGGTTTAATCACTTTCTAAGTCACATAGTGAGTTCCTTTGGGAATCCTATGAAACAGACTATGACAAGAGCCTTAACGATCTTATCTATTTGCTAAGATCAACTTCCTAAAACTTTATGGACATTGACAATGATGACATTGGGTATCCAATAAAGCTCTCTCTTCCCAATGGAAAGGGATCGACCATTGTGACATCCCCATTTTCACGGCCAAAAAAGACCGATTTATTTATGCTTTGTTTTATAAAATCAAAGTAATCTTTTAAAGAAAACAGTTGCGGAATTTGTTCCCAAAACAAAGTATGATAAAAATTAGCAAAGCATTTCTTTAAAGAAATGTATTTTCATTATATAACAAAATCTCGGGATGTCATGCTCAATACAGACCAAAAGCATAAATTGAAGGGAATGGAATGAGTTTCACCACGAACCTTCGTTCGTAAAAGAAAGAACCACAAGACATTTTAAGTCAGGGGAAGTTATCTAGATAATAATGCCTAGGCGTGGTCTAACTATCATGAGGTATTACACCCCAGACTTTACCTATCCTAGCATCGAACTTTGCCTAGCAGTGGCCTGAATACATGAGGTATTTCACCCCCAGACGCACCCTATCCAACAATATAACACTAGACATACCTATCAGTGGTCTATAACCGACACACTTTATTAGGCAGTCTACGAAGTTCCCTTAATTACTTCGTTAAAGAAAACGCTAACATATGAATCTCGGTCGATCACTTCATAAAAGAAACGCTGACTCCAAAGCTCTCTCAAAGTAAAAGTATGGGGAAATACTACCAGAGTACTCCCGTACGCTCCCGTAGCCGACACACAAGATTGTCAAAAAGACTTTGTACATGATAGTACTTCTGGCACATTATAGTACTCTGGTATGTGAAAGAATCGTACCCGAGAACATAATAGTACCCTGGCACAAGCAGCACCCAAGACACAAAGCTTTGAAAAAGACTTCGTACATAAAATGTACTTCTATACGTAGGACGTACTCCACCGATCATCAATTTCACAACACACGTACTCTTAATAAGAGGCTACCCAATGTCCAAACTTAATTGAACTAAACATCCTTATTTAAGTCTTCACCCATTACTAGGCAAGCCTACAATGCTTATAATCAATTTTCGATATTAACTCCGTTTAGGCAATGCTAACTAGTGTATACTTAACACAAAGTTTTAAGTAATAATATCATATATTCACATCTTAAAACATATTGAACCATAAATGATTCGCACGTTGTATATCATCAAATATATGTAACCTGTATTTCGGACAATAACAAATACTTTACATACATATGTATATTTCATACTTTAGTCAATACACGTATAAAATTCACGTTCCTAAAATGGACTATACGCATGATACCTTATCGTATGAACACATAATTCAAAAATACATAATCCGTACTCTCGGATCTAAAATTTACCTCCTTACCTAATCCATATTCCCGAATCTAAAACTAACCTCTTGATTTGATCCATACTCTCAGATCTAAATCTAACCTCCTGACCTGATCCATACATCCAGATCTAAAACAAGTTTATCTCTTTTACCCTTTTATCCCCTGGTCCAACCCATTTGTTATCACCTACCAACAACCTCATCTACTCATGTTCTACCCAATATATTTTTAGATACAAAATACATATATAGTTTAACTCATTAAAACTTATATAATTTATCCATTCCACAATCATCTTAAATAAACAACGATATATTATACACATAGCACATATTTCATAGCAAATACTTAATATTTATGCGTAAGAAGAAAGTGACTACACACTCACATGATTAGAAGATGATCGGATAACACTACGACTTGTAGAAGTAGTATTCTTGGGTAGGTCTGGAAGATCTTCACAAAAACCGGGCTCCTCACGGGCAGAGCTTCGGCTCGGGAATAACACTCTTCGGGATCCTCAGGGCTTCGGATCCTGCTTCGGGTCTCGAGAATGATACCGGGGCTTCGGGATATGATTGGCACGCAAATCGAGGCGAAAACTAGAGAGAAGAAAGAGTTTGAACTAGAGAAAATGGCTGATCTCGGTTTCTATTTATAGGCTACTGGGTCTAGGATTACGCTAGGCGTAACTTGGTTACGCTAGGCGTACTTCGACATCACTGCATGCGTCATTTGGTGGCACTCGAGTATTGGTCAGGCAACTTGCACCCTTCTGAGTACGTTGGGCGTACTCAAATTACGCTCGGTGTAATTTGACTCGTCAAACTTCTAAATTGCGTAACTTTTGCATACGAGCTCCATTTTTGAGGTTCTTTATATCCACGCGTAGGTCAGACCACACTCTACAACTTTCATTTAGACTTCGTCGGCTAATTTTGACTTTTATTTTTATTATTTAAATTTAGTAGGCCGGGACAGAAAAACTTCGTTATAAATTCATAACTTCTTCATCCAACGTCCGTTTTCGCCTATCTTTTTATCGATTCACTACAATTGACGAGATCTTTGATTCTCGTTTAGATTGTTTCGGCTAAAACCGCTCGATCTCAAATCGAGTATTCGGGCTCCATACTGCTAAGCTAAAACTTAGAAAAATCATAACTTCCTCATACGAAGTCAGTTTTGGACGTTCTTTTTATGCACGCTCATGGTCTAACGAACCCTACGACTTTCGTTTAGATCACTAAGGCTAAATATCGCTCTAACGTAAATTCACTATTTACGTCGCGCTGCGTCGTGCCGGTTCTGTTGCAAAACTTCGACAGGTCATAACTTCTTAATTATAACTCGGATTTCGGCGTTCTTTATATGCACAGAAACCTTGTAACACATACTATAACTTAGTTGAGATTATTCATTCTAAATAATCTTTCATCAAAAATCGATTTTTGATGCCTATCGTCTCTAAATTGACTAGCCCGGATCTACGGGCGTTACAGCCATAGTCAACTCGGTTGACCAAATGGTAAAGAGAGAGGCTAAGTATGAGATAGTCCTATTATCAAGGGTCCATAGGTATCTATTGCCAAAGGAAGGGGCACTGGTTGCGAAGCTACCAAATTTACCTAAGGATGTTAAAGTCAATAAGTTTGACTCTACTTCAGGTAAGTCTATTGTCTAACTCTGTTAAGCTCCTATTTGGAGATTCTTATTACATAATGTGATTGAGTCACATGGTGATGTTATAAGAATCAAAGAAAAGAGAGAAATCTTAAAGGAAGTATATGCTGCTTCTGATCGTGAAGATGGATTTCAATCGCATCAGAATTTTGAAGCTGTTACTAAGGAGTTATGACACATTGCTTAGGAATATATAACAACAAGGTTTTCATATGGATTGTAAGGATAATTTTTTCCGCAAAGTTTTTAAAATAAAAGGAAATTTTTGATTTTATTTATTTTAAGTATCCTTACAATGGCATTTTAGAAATAGATTGTTGTTTACATGATTCCATTGATAGGAACATCGGAATATGAAATTGATTCTTTCATTTGCGGTAGTGTCTAAATTTACCAAATAAGGAAAGACTCTCATCACCCAAGTTTCAATTGGATAGAAACTTGGAATCATACAAGTTTTATAGTATGATGAATGAGAACTTTCAAGCATTGGAAAATTAAGACTAATTACTTGTTCACATGGATGTGTGTGTCAAGTAAAGGACTAAGGGATCGAGTACACATTCATGTGCACTTGTCAAAGTCCACAACAAAAGATAGATAAGACTATTCGTCATGATATACTAAGGTTTAGTAAATATGATTATACTTACAAGCTTAAGTATAATTCTGATACATTGGAAAAATCTCGATGTATGGCAGAACGAATGAGAAGAATCAAATTAGGCAGAATGATAAAAGTTTCTCAAATCTAAAAAGATGGGAGAGTACTTTAGTATCATGTTATATGATCATCTTAATGATTAATAGACCTTATCACAATTCATCCTCTAAGTGCATTCTGATAGCTAAGAAGAGGAGCTATTTGAAGTGGTCAAATCAAGAAGATAAGTCATACTTCGTTCCAAAACAATTCTTAGAGTCATACTCCAAGATTGTAACTTGAGTGACATATCTTAAACAAGGTTTATTAACACTAGTCAAATGTAAGAGTAAAAGGTTATCTACTCTTATACATTTGAAATTGGTAAGTTGTGATGTTTTGGATAAAACAAAGACCAACTTAGACCAATTGTGTGAAGTGTTTGTCTTGATAAAGAATCCGCACTATCCCTTGAATATGTGACAATAGAGTCTTATATGTCAAGAGGACAGTGGGAGTCTTAAAGGTCTTGAAAATCTCAAGAACTAATCAAGAATAAAACCTGAGGTTCTTCACTAGCACACGACTTGAGGTTTATAACCTATTGTGTTGACATATTTTGTGCCAATTCCAGTTAAAGTTGGCTTTGCGTATGGGTTCTTAGAGTTCTCAATTGGTTGGATATCAACTTGGAAGCAATGGAAGACCCTTGAGCTGCCAGGTGGCAAGAATTTAACATTGCAAAAGTTCAGTTCATATGAATTTGGAATTGTCACTAATCTTGTCTTGTGATTATGGTTTTGACAAAAAATTCACATGGAAAGGAACACATATACCATAAAATCTAAGGGTCATAAGATTTCTCTCCGATTCATGGAAATGATGGTGAGGAAACACTACCACCAAGTAGATTTGAAGCATATGGCAAAGGTCTAAACAATTGAGACTATGATTACGGCATTCCTTTTCATAGTTCTGAAATTGTTTAGACACACACATGTGTGCTATCTAAGGAAAGGTGTATGATTTTGATAAAGTTTTATCAAAGCAATCTCGTATCATAAATCTGAACTTTGGTAAGAAATTCAATAAAGTATTGAGTTCTAGAAGTCCAGCTGATTTATGAGTACGTGTTATGCTAATAATCATCATGTTAGTGGGAGCGTGATAATTATGGTAAGTATTTCAAGTTAGCAATGTTCATTATAGAAAACAAAAGTTTCAATTCGTGAGGTTGCAGGGGTTGAAAAAGTTGTTTTGCTATAAATAAAGGAGAGGAAATTATACTTCATTTCAATTCTAAAAAGCTTATATTGAGTTTATAATCATTCTAAAGAGCTTATATTGAGATTTTAATCATCTTTAGTCAAGAATATATATATGAATTTCATGTTGGATTGGTCCAACTAAAGAAAATTCTATATATTGCGTTCTCAAAATTCGATTATGATTACAGCATCCCTTTTCATAGTCAAATTTTGAGAATATGGCAAACAAAAAATATTATGGTAAAATACTGGTTTAAAACCATGTCTTTATGTGGAACATCATGAATCGTGTCCCATTTAATTTGGGTACAAGATCAATTACATGTGGTATAATATTTATTGTTTATGAATTTTCCAAATGCCTTAGGGCATTAAGGAGGAAAATGTAGAATTGGATATGACTAAAGTGATTAATCAATTGTCGAGGATAATCTAAGGTTTACCAAAAATTGGTTGCTCAAGGACAGTTGGAAGTATAGTGTGAATTTTGGAAGGGACATATTGACATAGTCTGAAAAGAGGCAACTCTTGTTAGAATTAGTAGTCAAAATGGGAATATAGAGTTGTCTCTATAGATATAAGCAATCTGTGTAAGATTAGAAAGAACTTAGTGCAAGAAGCATGTTTAAAGCAATGCATACTTTGAAGATAAGGCTTTGTGTCCATGGAGTAGGTCTTCATTGGAATACCCTGTAATTGTTGTTGACAAGTCTTTGTGACTTTGTACACATTCATTGCAAGAGGGTAGTGCATTTAATTTTAAAGCCTATCAAGATTCGATTTGGGAGTGTGAAATTAAAATCATTGGAAGTTTGGTCAATTGGTTTATTTCACAAAGTAAGGATCATAGATAAACATAGAGTGCATACTTGGTGTATGGCAAACCTATTGTTTAGAAAAACATATTGTACATGCTTGGAGCATAGGGCAACTAGTGTTTCTAATTCAAGTATAAAGTTGATAAAACTGAAAAAATGAATAATGAGTAATCAGTATGGTGATAAATAGAAAGTGCTTTATTTATATTCATAGGTTTTGATACCATGTTAGATTCATTTATTCTTGTGTTTCACTTTGCATGTTTTGACTTCCATAATAACTAGGTTATTCTTTCGGAATGACTAAGTTATTTAAAACCATCCACAGTCGGTCATATGTTGGAAGTAGATATGAATCAAGACTGTCATGGGTTGGCTTGTAGAGGTCCAAGTTAGTGGACAAAGTTGTGCTACAACACTCATGAGTGCTCATAAGTTCTGAGTATTGGATTCAACTCGCACTCATTTGAATCACTTCATGGATTTTATCACGAGTGATCATTAGATGATAATATCTTATATTCTTCAAACCTAGAGATATGAGTTGTTACTATGAGTTGGTTATACATTGATTGCACAAAACCGCATTGGTAACTCGATGTTATAAACGTGTCTTTGTGTATGATTCAACAAGTAGCAGATTATGCCATATGAGTCGAATTTTATCCATTCCTTTTACCTTCGGGATAAACACGATATCTGTGGGCCCCTCGATGATTTAGCGATGACACATGTGAGTGCTTGGCCAAGCCAGGACTGATTTGATTTGTTCAATCAGTCAGTCATCATAAATCGGAAATCGGGAAACAATAAATGGACAGAGAGAATGATTTACAATCCATGTCTCAGTCCATATGATATCTAGAATGCAGGAATATATGATCCCTTTTCTAATGGACAAGTCATTGACAAAGGTCAGAGTTCATCGGCAAGGTCAGAGTTCGACAAAAGCTTTTGAGAGTTACGATTGTCAGTCGGTTCTTGAAGTCATACTTGCAATAATAGTTTTAGACTTATCCAAGTGGGAGACTGTTGGATTCATGTCTAAGTCCATAACTATAATTGGTAAGACTTGACCCGACCCGGCATGGTCCATTTTGGTTGCATGGCATCATGCATTTGGATAGACTATAATGAGAGAAATAACACTTAAGGTTGGTTAATATATTATAAGTTCTAATATATCAATAGGATTATTTAATTAGTATTGATAAAGAATTAATTTAGAATTAATTAAGTGATCAAAAGAAGACTAATTAAATATATGGGTTGATTGTGTAAATCATCCATACTTATATAGTAGGCTAATGCTCCATGGAGAATAAAGTTGGGCTAAAACCCATAGGATGGTTCATGGATGCTCCATGGTGTATTTGAACCCATGGATCCAAGGAAATGGAAGGTCATGGCAATTAGGGTTTACCCTAATTGTAACAACTATATAAGATCATATTCTTTGGGAAAAATCGGCAACTATGAATAATAAGAAAGGGTTAGCCGATTTTAGGAGTGTTCAAGTTTCTCTCAAGTTAGTTCAAGTGTATTTGGTGTTGTGTGAACCATTTGAGGTGTCACACTTGAGACACTAGGCACTCAAGCTTCATGATGATATTCTACATTAAAGAGGTATGTATTCTATCTTGTTATATTCATTATTTTGTATGCTAGATTAGGATAATACCTTGGATGTTCATAATTGCATGTATAATAGAGAAAACATAGATCCAAGGTATTTAGGGTTGCATGTAAACTTAGGAGTGTTAGAATGATCAAAACCCAACATATACATCATTTATTTTGATTTTTCTAATCTATTTTTCCTTATTAATGTTTGGGAAAATAACATAAAAGCCCTTAAGTTTTCACAAAAATATCGGTTTTACCATTGGACGTGTTTTATGGCCAGTAAAGCCCGAAGTTTTGTTTAATTTGTTCATTTTTACCCTTGTACCTGGTTTCCAGGTAACCTACCAGTTACCTAGGTTAACTAATGCCAACAAAGCCCTTGAATTTTCAAAAATATTCGGATTATACCCTTAAGTTTTTCAAAAATGTTCGGATTTACCCTTATCTTGATTGTTATTATTATTATTATTATTATTATTATTATTATTATTATTATTATTATTATTATTATTATTATTAATATTAATATTATTACATTTTTAATTGTATAAAAATATTTGTTACACACATTCTTAAATGAATAAAATTTTTTCATATGTTTTTAATACATTTTTATACATATTATTATTATTATTATTATTATTATTATTATTAATACATTTTTAAATGTATAAAAATATTTTATACACACATTTTTAAAAATTTATTTATTTGTATTTAGTAGGTATAAGTATAAATATATATTTATTTCATATAAAAATATATTATATACATATAAATATAAAAATACATATTTATATGGTTTATATTATATAAAAGATATAATTATATGTATTTGTACATATTACCAAGTATAAATATGTATTTATTATCAAACATCATACTAAATAGATAAGCAAAATAAATATTCGTTAATTAAAAACATAATGTAACAGTTATAAAACCCTCGTAATTAGAAAACCTCAATAAAAACACTCAATTACAAATAAGATTTTGTATAAAATTTGAAAAAACTTATATTATTCAACTATATTAAGTTAATAGTGAGTAGATAGCAATAAATGATCAACAAATAACACTCGTAAATGGAAAATACATAATATAATTAAAAAATCCTCGACAAAAACACTTGATCACTGTAAAAATTAAGTATTATCAACTTAAAAT
The DNA here is from genome assembly GCF_002870075.4 of Lactuca sativa. Taxonomy (NCBI): domain Eukaryota; kingdom Viridiplantae; phylum Streptophyta; class Magnoliopsida; order Asterales; family Asteraceae; genus Lactuca; species Lactuca sativa. The sequence continues at coordinate 76,176,886 of NC_056624.2, read as the reverse complement.
CATTCATTAACTATTTTTATCTCAAAAATTAATAACGAAATGTCAAATACGAGTGTAAACATCATTTATGTTTGTTGTATGTTCACAAAAAAAATCACAAAATGCATCATTTTTTATATTGATCTGAAGCATTTGTTTTTGCGAAATCAGTCATTGACGACATGTTTTACTTTATCAAGCTTTTTTTGTTCGATTCAACAATTATAGATGAAGATTTAGGGTTTTCAAATGTATATAAATACTAAATACAAGTACATATATTTTTAAAGATATATTTATATTAGTAAAAATATTTTTATACATTTAAAAATGTGTGAATAAAATATTTTTATACATTTAAAAATGTATGTATAAAATATTTTTATATAAATAAAAATGTGTTAATAATAATAATAATAATAATAATAATAATAATAATAACAACAACAACAACAATCAATCAATCAATGTAAGGGTAAATCCGAACATTTTTGAAAAAGTTAAGGGTAATTCTGAACATTTTTGAAAATTCAAGGGCTTTACTGGCATTAGGTAACCGGTAGGTTACTTGGAAACGGACTACAAGGGTAAAAATGAACAAATTAAACAAAACATCGGGCTTTACCGGACATAAAACATGTCCAAGGGTAAAATCGATATTTTTGTGAAAACTTAAGGGCTTTTATGTCATTTTCCCTTAATGATTTATTCCTTTTTAGCTTTTTTTTTTTTTTTTTTTTTTTTTTTTTTTTTTTTGTTTTCTTTAGTCTTAATAATTTTAATAAATATACATTATTATATTAACATTAAAAATATTTTTTTGTTCGTTCAAACTATTTTTGTATTATTTTTTTCATCGAAACTATTACTATGTTATTTTTTTTTTCAGATTATTATGTATTAGAAATTAAATATCCTCATATTTTTTCTTCATATCCATCATTCTACTAACTTTAGATAATGAGAAATGTAATAAAAATTTATTAATTTTATTAAGTATGATTACTATCACAATCTTAAGTATATAAGAAAATGACAGAAAAAAATAAAATGATATATTTCTCATTATATATATTATTCTTTCATTCAGACTATTCTTTTATTATTTTTTTGTTCGAATTATCTTCATGTTATTTTTTTCGTTACGATTATCTTTATGTTGTTTTTTGTCGGATTATCTCATGTTAGTTTTTTCGTTCGGACTATCCATATGTTTTTTCATAAAAACTATTCTTGTGGTTCCGACTATCATTGTTGTTATTTTTTCATTCGAACTATTCATATGTTGTTTTATCATTCGGATTATGTTTGTGTTCTTTTTTCGTTACGATTATAATTGTTTTATTTTTTTTCTTTTACTATTCTTGCCTTTTTTTTTCGGGTCAGATTATCTTCATGTTATTTTTTCCGTTCGAACTATCTTTCTGTTATATTTTTCGTTTTGAGTTTTGTTTTTTTTTTTTGTTTTTTTTTTTTTTAATTTTTTTTTTGGCTATCTATGTGTTATTTTTTTGTTTGGACTTTCATTTTGTTTTTTTTATTTTGCCTATCCATTTGTTAGTTTTTTTCGCTCGAACTATCATTGTGTTAATTTTTAGTTCCAACTCTCTGGTGTTATTATTTTTTTTATTCAGACTATCCATGTGATAATTTATAGTTCGAACTAGGGGTGAGCATTTAGACCGGTGGACCGGACCGGACCTTTTCTTTGGACCCCCGGGCCGGTTCTCGGTTCTAGGAATCCATCACGGTCCGGCTCGGTTTTTTCCCGGTCCGGTCCGGTTTTTACAGGGTTTAAAACCGGTTGGACCCGATGTTAAATTTTTAAACAATCATAACTCATTCGTTTTAAATCGAATTGACACACGGTTTTTTCCAACGTTTAAGTTACAGTTTGTAGATGAATTTAGACTATAATTTTGTTGATTTTGGTGTAATATTCAATAAGTTACAGACTTTCAAAGTTGAGCTATCAAAAATGAAAATTTTCAGCTTTTCAGCAACATTTTTAAAATTTTGTAATCTGTGAAAATTTTTAAACAACCATAACCCATTCATTCTAAGTCGGGTGGACACGTGGTTTTTTCCAACGTTTAACTTACAGTTTGTAGATGAATTTAGACTATAATTTTGTTGATTTTGGTATTATATTCAATGAGTTATAGTCTTTCAAAGTTGAGCTATCAAAGCTGAAAATTTTTAGCTTTTCAGCAAGTTTTTTAAAATTTTGTAACTTGTGAAATTTTTAAAAAAACCATAACTCATTCGTTTTAAGTCGGATTGACCTGAGGTTTTTTTTTTTTTTTTTTTTTTCAACATTTAGTTTACAGTTTGTAGATAAGTTTAGACTATAATTTTATTGATTTTGGTATTATATTCAATGAGTTACAATCCTTCAAAGTTGAGCTATCAAAGCTGAAATATTTCAACTTTTTAACTATCATTTTAGACTATAATTCTGAATTTTATCTATCTTTGATAGATAAATCATATGAAAGGTATCTTGGTAAACTTGATTTATATGTTAGTTGATTTTATTTGGAAAATTAATTTTGCAACTTATAATATTATAACATAATGGTAGATTCGTTATGCATGAAACGGAAATATAATCCTTTTTACAAGTTATATCATATCAAACCTAAAAACATATTTTAATGACTTGTATTCTATGCAATTAAAGTTGTACCGGTCTAAACTTATATTCACTGAGTTAGAATCCTTCAAAGTAGAGCTATCAAAGCTGAAAAAAATTCAATTTTTGAGTGGAAGATTAGATTATGAGTTTATGAAGTTTGTTAGTTTGATTGATTTTAAAGTTTAAATTATGATTTTTGTTGTTACGGTAATACTTTTGTATGTTTGTCTTAAAATTGTAAAACTTTTGTTGGTGAACTTGATTGATATGTTAGTTGCTTTTATTTGTAAAATTATTTTTTGCAAGTTATAATATTATACATCAATATAGATTAGTTATGCATGAAACGGAAACGTATTAATTTTGCAAGTTATAATATTATACATCAATGAATTAAAGTTATACCGGTTCAAACGGGTCCAAAAACCGGAAAACCCGGACATGACTCATTCGGTCCGGTCCATGGTCCACAATATTCTCCATAACCGGTCCGGTTCGGTCCAAATGCTCACCCTAGCTCGAACTATCATTGTGTTAATTTTTAGTTCGAAACAACACATATAGTTTAGCGAGTTGGAAAAATTATAAATTGGCTGGTCATTAAAAATGTAAGTTAAAATAATAAAATATATCATTAATGTTTAATAAAAGGTAAACTTTATTGAAAATGAATTTGTATTTATAGTGACAACAAAAATAAAAAAATTATTAACATATTTTTTTAAAGATTTTTAGTATTTATTTGTATATGTGTATTTCATATAAAGTTGTTCGAAATTAAAAAGAATAAAAGGTATAAAGGTTTGTTTTGTAACTTACATCAGAATATAATGAAAAAAAAAATAAAAACAATTGAAATTAAGGAATCCGACAGATATGATGGGATTGATTGTGCACTATAATCTAATGATTGTTTATAATCTATAAATTAATAGCTAATTTATCTTCACTGACATAATTTACAAGAAATAACGTGAAAAACATGTATGATGATATCTTTAGTTATATAATCAAAGTATTAATTTATGAAAAGACAATCTTGCTTTATAAAAGGAAAATCTTATATCTTAATCTTTTCTATAAAGTTTATCCCAGTGTGTAGTATAATCCAACTTCTTAAAGTTTATCCCATTGTGTAGTATAATCCAAATTCTTAGAAAATGATGCCAACCATCCCCACAATTTACGAATCCATTAGGTTTGATCCTTACGGTTATTGTTGTACATATGACTCTACTACATACCTTGCTTTATATTTTTTCATGTATATTTATATTTCTATACTTCTCATAGGCAATTTCTGAAGAAAAAAAAACCTTACAACCATTTAGACACCCCAAATTTAGGGATGAGAGTGGGTCCAAACCTGGACCAGTAGATTCGGACCCAGAAAACCCAGTAACCGGTTAACGAGATTTTTTAGGACTGGAAACCGGACCAGTATATAGGAACCGGTTCCGGTTCGGTTCCGGGTAAAATGGGTCTAGAACCAGAAAACCCAGAAATATCAAAGTGGGTCGAATGAAACCAAGTAAAGTGGGTCTAAAGCCGAAAAAGTTGGGGAACTGGGATTAGTGAGTCGAATGCATGTTTTAAAATTTCATAAAATACAAAAATAAAGCTGAGAAAAGAAAAAGAAAATCCATAGCTTTGATATCCCAACTTTGAGAGACTATAAGTCAATGAATAAACACCCAAAAATAACAAAATTATACTATAACATCATGTAAAAACTATAAACTACACTCTGGAAAAAACTTCATGCCAATCCGACTTCAAACGAATAAGACGAGCATGTTTTAAAAGTATCACAAAATATAAAAAAAAAAGCTGAAAAACATAAAATTTCCAACTTTGATATCTCGACTTTGAGAGACTATAAGTCAATGAATATAAACCCAAAAACGACAAAATTATAGTCTAAAATCATGTATAAATTATAAATTATACTATGAAAAAAACCTCATGCCAATCCGACCTTAAACGAATGAGATATTATGTTTTAAAACTATTACAGAATACAAAAAAAAAAAAAAAGCTGAAAAACATAAAATTTTCAACTTTGATATCCCGACTTTGAGAGAATATAAGTCAATGAATATAAACCCAAAAATGAAAAAATTATAGTCTAAATCATGTAAAAACTATAAACTGTACTGTGAAAAAAACCTCATACCAATCCGACTTCAAACGAATGAGATATGCATGTTTTAAACTTTTCATAGAAACCGGTTCCGGCCCTTAAAACCGGTTGCGATTCTTAACACGGTTCCAGTTTTTAAACCCGGTTTACCCGGACCCGAAGGACACTTTAAACCCGGGACCTAGACCGGTTTTACATATTCCGGTTTTAACGGTTCCGGTTACGGTCCGGTTTTCCGGTTTTTCTAAATCTCATCCCTACCCTAGATCATCGTTGTCCCCATCACGCCTCATTCCTCATTGTTTGTGCAACGTCGACCAATTCATTCCCACCACTTTCATGGGTTGAGGAGGCTAAGTTGGCGATAGTCCATGCCGTTAAATTGATTTGAAAATCGACACTTTCATGTTATGTGGAAAGATGTTGATAACCCAACATGACCCAATGTAACGAGAGAAGGTCTTAGACGAATCATCTGTCAATTTTTATTTATTTTTTAAATCTTTTTTCCTTTTCAATTATAGTCTGATTGTGTGGCGGATATTTTTTAGTAATATGAAATGCTACGAAGATAATGTGATATATAATAAGAAAAACAAAATGATGTGTATAAACCTAATTAAAAAGATATCATTCACTAATATATATACATATATATATATATATATATATATATATATATATATATATATATATATATATATATATATATATATATATATATATACACACTAAAAGTGGAACAACATTTTAATAGTATTGTTTTCCACTTTAGATTTTGGCTACAACCGTTTTTGTTTGTTGAGACTTTTAGTCCCTATGATTCTAAGTTTACAATTTTAGCCTAAAGAATGGTTTCCACTGGTTATTATTGATAAAGTCTAAATCCCCAACCTCTTTATATAGATGATTTTGAATCCATATTTATACCAATATCTACATAATTATATTTTTTTTTATGGGTGATATCAATAAAGTCTTTGCTTTAACTTTAATTATTATTTTAACTTTAATTTAATTATTCTTTAGAAGATAATATGTACATACATTTAAAACAAACTGTACCATTTTTTCTTTTTTAATATTGGAGCAAACTATATGATGATATGCATCCCGTACAATAATTTTAGAGAAAAACTTTATCCAATAGTTTAATATATATAAGATAATTATTATGTTTATTTTAATAGGAAATTACCACTAATAGACATTTAATATAAAAACTAAAATTTTCAGGCATAAACATGGATTCTGCGGAGGTGAGCTCCGATGGCTCTGCGGAATTAATTTAATATCCGAGGAATCGATATGGCTAAAAAAAATAAAATTCTCAAGATCCATTCCGCGAAGCTACCTCTGAGGAATGAAGTCATTCCACGAAGGTACCACCGAGGAATGGATCTTCAGATTTTTTTTTTGCCACATTGATTCTTTGGGGTTTATACTCCAATTAAAAGACAATTTTATTTTCCACCTCATATTCATTCCATAAATTGTCAAAAAATTTCATACCATCATAATCTTATATTGAGAATAATTAGTTCGGAAATAAGTATAAGTCTCGAAGAATCAAAGTGAAAAAAAATAATAATCTGAAAAGCAATTCGTCAGAGATACATCCGTGGAATTACTTCATTCCTCGGAGATAGTTCCGCAGATTGGATCTTGAGAACTTTTGTTTTAGTCACATCGATTTCTCGGAGATTAAGTTGATTTCGCGGAGCCCTAGAAACTCACCTCCGTAGAATCCATATCTATACCTGAAAATTTGATTTTTTGTGTTTATTTTTTTTTAATTCCCCCGAGGAAATGACTATTAGTAGCAATTTTCCTATTTTAAAAGCCATTTATTAAATAAATATATTCAAAAGTAACCAATATCAACTTTATAAAAAGAATGTCTCTGGACATGATAACTTCCTCTCATAAGTAAGTTCTCGAGGTTTGATTTTTTTTTTCGAGTTAGAATATATTTTTCGCTAATTTGGATAAATATAAAAATAAATTCCGGATCCCAAAAAAATTATATATATATATATATATATATATATATATATATATATATATATATATATATATATATATATATATATATATATATATATATATATATATATATAGGGTTAGGTTCATTTGAGACCATCTATATTTTGTGAGACCGTGAGACGTATTTTTTTTATTTTTTATTTTTAGTTAATTCATGTTCCGAAAATAATATTTAAAAAAAGAATTTTTTGATTTTTTCATTTATTTTGCATTTTAAAATTATTTTTAGAATATGTACAGTGTAATATTCTATTTAAAATATTTCACGTATTTTAAAAAAAAAATAGATTTTTTTTTTAATTTTTTTTTAATTTTTTTTACTTAATTCAAGTTCCGAAAATAATATTTAAAAAAAGAATTTTTAGATTTTTCCATTTATTTTGCATTTTAAAATTATTTTTTAGAATATGTCAGTGTAATATTCTATTTAGAATATTTCACGTATTTTTCAAAAAAAAAAACGGAATTTTTTTTATATATTTTAATATTTTTTAGTTAATTCAAGTTCCGAAAATAATATTTAAAAAAAGAATTTTTGGTTTTTTCCATTTATTTTGCATTTTAAAATTATTTTTAGATTTGGTCTCACGGTCTCATAAAATTAAAATGGTCTCAAATGAACCTGAAATATATATATGAACAATGATAACAAATTTTCACCACCCGCTTCACACAAAACATAAAGCTCAACCCAAAGATATAATCGTGTTTGACGTACGTACATTTCGATATATATATATATATATATATATATATATATATATATATATATATATATATATATATATATATATATATATATATACGTGTGTGTGTGTTTGTGTGTGTGAGAGAGACTGGGTTATTTTAGAACTTGTCACCTCCTTACCACCACAATCATCATTGCCACCACAACCACACCCATCTTTGCCACCAACTGACCCCACTATTGTCATGATTTTGTAAATATATATATATATATATATATATATATATATAATTATTTATGATTAAACATATACTTGTAAACATGTATAATCATATATGATTATAGATCTCCGTAACACCTACAATTTCGGGTTAGACAATTATGATATATTTAGTGTTAAAGATGAATTTTTGCTAAAAGATTCTTTACGATAAATAATCTTGACCGAAGTCGTAGTATATGTGACAAGGACTTCGTGCATATAAAGAATGCCCAAATCCGACTCCGTATGGATAAGATATGATTTTTCGAAGTTTTTGTTCAATTGGGTATGGAATTGCACGATGCGGAAATCAAATTTTATATCGGTTGATAGTTAGCCAAAACAATATAAACGAATGTTGAAGATCTCGTTAATAGGAGTCCATCGATATAGAGAACACCGAAAACGGAGTCCGTATGTAGAAGTTATGATTTTGGCAGCGGTTTAACAAGCTAAGTCTATTAAAAATATAAACTTTTGATAGATTGAGAAGTAGTTGTTGCAGTCTAAAGGATAGAAGTAGATCCCTAGAAAGCTTTCCAAGGATATAATGAACGTCGAAAACTGAGCTCTTATGAAGAAATTACGTCACTTCAAAAATCTGGAAAACCAACGCGTTGAATGCCCGTCTCGCACTGATGACGTGACTCAACGAGAGGGTGCCATGTGGCTGGTCGGCAGCCTATTAATCGAAGAGAAAAGGTGACGTGGCACCATGAAAATCGGACACTTGGCACCATGGTTTCGTGACACGTATGACGTTCTAAAAGGTGGTGAGGTGGACTGCCAGTATCCCGACACGTGGCTAACGACCTTAGAGATCACAAATCTTGCTTTTACTTTATATTCCCAAAATATGCAATTTTTTAAAAATTCGCTGAAAAAAATATAAAAATCAACCTCTTTTATGGTTTTTTTCAGAAAACAAATAAGCGAAATGGTATAAAAAGATTCGAATTTTTGGAATATAAAGTCAAAAAAACAAAAGATTTGTGATTTCTAAGTATTTTTTTCTACAATTTTATGATTTTTAGGGTTTGTTTTCCATAGAGCGTAAACTATATATATATATATATATATATATATATATATATATATATATATATATATATATATATATATATAGGGGTGAGATCCGTTAAAAACACATAGTTTCCCGAGAACCCGAAACTTAAAGTGGAGCGCTAGATCAAAATTAACTCATTAAGGACATGATCTCATCTTATCAATCTCATTTAATGTTTACTTTTTTATGTTATTGGAAATATTAATAAAACTATCTAAAAATTAACATAATAAATCAAATTTTCGGGGGGTTTTTTTATAAAAATAATAATTTTTGATTTTTGAGATTGTGGATTTATTATTTTTTTTTAAAAAAACATGTAATTCTAAAAAAACTGAAAAAAATATATTTAAAAAAAACTACAATTTTTATATAAAAAATAATTTGAAAAAATCAGTATTTTAAAAAAAAAAACCACAATATTTCAAAAAAAAACTGTAATTTTCTTATAAAAAAATTAATGTTTGAGATGCATTATATGCATATTTTTTTCACAGGTATATACGCATATTTCTTATACTTTAATATTCGTAAATAAATTATAAAAACTTATTTTTATTTAGTAATACATAAACACAAAAGTAAAAATATTTTATTCGATGCAAAATAAAATATAAAAAACAAAACATGCTACAAAATTTCAAAGTGTTTTCATGTTTTCGTATCAAAATTTCTATATTTTCTTTAATTTATTACTTTTCACCTTTCAATATTTCCCACAAATTCTTCCAAATCTATAATGTAACATCCGGATTCCCAGGTATATTATTTTATTCATTTATTTTGGAGTTTGTGGAGGAACTCGGCGAGTTGGTGCTTAGACTCGCCGAGTAGGGTCGCGGATTCTTATCCGGGTTCATGACCGGACTCGGCGAGTTCATGAGTGGACTCGGCGAGTCCACGCTGTTTAATGAAACCCTAATTTCCCGGGTTTGGGACCTATTTAAAGGCCCTTAGGGCCGTCATTTGCGGCTACCAAACCCAGAGAGAAACCCTAAAGGAGTTAGAGCTTTTGTGAGAGGAAAAGAGCCATTTCTGGAGCTTTGTGGTTGATTCTAGCAAGAAGGAGGTGATTCCAGCTTAGGGGAGACCAAGGAGGTTGTGCATCTGTGGATTTCAAGAAAGAGACTTCATCTTCGAGGTATTATATCGCCCCTTTATCTGTAACAGCCCAAAATCTCAAGTATTGCTAATTTGCATTTTAGGGTGTTTTAAAGGGGGGACTCGGCGAGTTAGAGCCGGACTCGCCGAGTAGGGTCGCAGATTTGATCGTGGGTTCACGACTGGACTCGACGAGTCCAGGTATGGACTCGGCGAGTCGACGCTGTTCAGCAGAAACCCTAGCCGTTTCGTGTTGGGTCGTATTTAAGGGTTGTATGTCGTCATTTCACGTCTTTTGGCCGATTGTGGAGAACCCTAGACGGCTGTGGCATTGGAGCAAAGCTTGAAGGCCATTATTGACTTTGAAGGAATTGTGGTGCAAGAAGAGGAAGGATTTTGGACAAAGGAAGAGCATGGGGGTCGAGTTCTGAGGTTTGGGGACACAGAGAGTATGTTTTCAGGTAAGGTTTCGGATTATTCCTATTATTTTGATGTGTACACGAATTTAGGGTTTATGAAACCCATTTGGAGATTTGACGGATTATTATGTTGTTATACAAAGGTTTCTACCCTAGTAATAGGATGATTAGAGGTCCAGAAGTCCCCATGAGTGTGTATCTCGGGAAAAACGTACCTCAGGAAGCAGTTGGATCGACTGCATGGCATGGACTCGCCGAGTCGGATGATCAGACTCGGCGAGTAGCTTGAAGATTCACGGGGACTCGCCGAGTTGGTTCTTCAGACTCGGCGAGTAGAGTCGGGGTGGCCCCGCGATTCTCCCAGGAGTAACTCGTCGAGTCAAAGAGGATACTCGACGAGTAGAAGGGGACTCGTAGAGGATTGAAGGACGACCAGACTCGCCGAGTCGCCAGGGAACTCGCCGAGTCCAGTCGAGCTGACATTGGTCTGTTGACCAGAGTTGACCGATGTGATTTCTTAGGGTCAGTTAACGTGGGAGATAGAAGTATTATTAAGGGATATATGATGTTACAGGGAGCTTGTAGCTCGGAGGATCAAGTGCAAGAGATTTCAGGAGTTGCTATCTTCCAGTGTCCGCGAGGTGAGTCTTCTCACTATACTGTACCCGGAAGGGCTTGATTGTGTGACCGGAAGGTCAAGTATGTTGTGTGTTATGATATATGCTATGAATGGAAAGTTAGCTGCTACGTGTGATATACATGCTTATATATGGGCCGGAAGGCAAGGTATTATGTGACAGAAAGGTCAGGTATGATATGTGATATATGTGCTTTATGTGTTAGAGTATTTGTGTTATGTGTTATATATGTGTACGGCCGGAAGGCGATTATCATGTGGATCGGGTGATCCGGGCCGGAAGGCGATATTATGTGGATCGAAAGATCCGGGCCGGAAGGCAATGTTATGTGGACCGAACGGTCCGGGCCGGATGGCGTATGTGCGTAAGGTATATTGGGGAACTCACTAAGCTTCGTGCTTACGTTGTTTATGTTACGTTGTTTCAGGCTCTTACAGTAACGCGGGATGGCAACGGTTCGATTGTACACACCGAAGAAAGAGTTGAGTTTTGGAGGATCCTGGTCTTCTTTTATAACGAAAATGAAACTACGTTTTGTAATTTAAATGCAAATAAGATTTTAAACAAGCGTTTTTAATATTAAATTGTTTAATTAAATGAAAATTTTATTTTTGGAAATCTGGGTGTTACAAATTGGTATCAGAGCCTTGGTTTGAGGGATTCGGACGCGCCTACGGGTAAATCTGGACTCAAACTGAGGAAGTAAGAAAAGGTTTTCCAAATAAATGGTTTTCTAAAAGTGAATAAGAGTTCAAAGAGAAAGCAAGAAAGAGCAGTGTGTACAATCAGCCAGAGCCAAACGGTGAATTCCCAAAATACTCTTACTTTTTGTATTATGAAATATCTGTATGCACTTTATGAGATATTATTGCATGCTAGAGACAGGCTAGGTATTTCACATCTTAGGACTAGAGTGGCCTGATTTGTGATGCCTTAGTCTAGGGTTTGCTGTTATATGTGCGTTATGCTCTTGTGTGTATGTGATGAGTGAGAGTATCTAGTTAGAACGCACGAGGGGTAGAGCCACAGAGTACGGTGGTACTTCCGAGGATGAGCCGAGAAGGTGGAGCTATCACAGCTAAGGAGTCCTATGTATGCTTCGATGCTCGAATGCTGCTTGCTTCTTGCTTTGTGGAGTTCTCGATGATGGGAGACAGCTACTAAGTGAGTATGACGATACTCAGGAGGTAGATGTTTGGCGTCATCAGGAGCTCTTCAGCAGCTGATAGCAAAGAAGTGGGAGGACGGCGGAATGGGCTAGAGATTAAACCTAGCCGGATGAGTGCGCTGGTAGAGTAGAGGATTTCGCTGGAAAGCGAGCACGCGCGATGAGATGGGTGAAAGAACAGGTTTATCAGCTACTTAGGAACTCTGGAATGGTCCGTGTGGAAAGTATGGGTAGATGTGGCAGGTAGTATGGGCCCGTACTACTGAAAGCAGAGGACCCATACTTGATACAGGGGGCATTCTGAAGGTCCTAAGGAACAGATTGAGGGGTGATGTTATGGTTCGGGTACCACACATCGGAGCGGATATAGAGTGATGTTATGGTCAGGGCACCATACATCGGAACAGATTGAGATAGATGTTGTGGTTCGAGTGCTATACATTGGAGCAGGTTGAGGAATGGTGCTATGGTTCAGGTACCATACACCGAAGCATGTTGAGGAAGGATGTCATGGGGTGAGTACCATGGTTCGTAGTGGATGATGCTTGTGGCTATCTTGTTATCCGGTTATCGATCGGGCGAGCACGAGTGAGTGGGATGCGAGGATTCGCGAGATCCGGCGTAATGAGGTTGCTGCATTGTTGCGGGCTGAGTCGCCGGAATTGTTTGGGTCGATCAGGACCACTATGATTGAAGTAGTTTGATGAGCGATATGCGGCTTTCGCAGAGACGGCTGCCGCGGCAGTTACAGCGGCTGTAGCAACGGCAAAGAAAGGGACTAGTCAGGGTTTTCAGTATCGGGATTTCTATTATGCGAAGCCTCCCACATCCGATGGAGTGCAGGACTCGATTGTTGCTATGAGATGGTTATCAGACATGGAGGGGTGCTTCTCCACGAGTTTATGCCCTGCTGATCAGAGGGTGGAGTGTGCTCTGAACCTGTTGAGGCTCGGGGCGAAGGATTGATGGAGATTGACCACGAGGTCATTTTCCGATGCGCAGAGGACTGCGGTTTCATGGGATCAATTCAGAGGGAGGTTCAGTACTCGCTATGTTCCGCGGGATGAAAAGGAGAAAGTGGCTCGGAAGTTCTTTAAGCTGAGGCAGGATTTGGAGTCGGTGACTGAGAGCACCGGGGTGTTTATTGAGAGGGCGATGTTTTGCCCTGAGTTCGCTTCGGAGCAGGCCCAGATGTCCCGAAATCCGAGTATGCTCAAGAGGGGGAGTATCAGACAGTTCGTGTCTGCGCAGAGACGCGAGACCGTGTTGGTATCGCAGGAGGCCGCCATGTGGCGTGAGTTAGAGGGTGAGTTGCAGTAGCGTGAGATGAGGCAGGCCCCGATGCAGTCGCAGTCGACGCCGAAACGGTCCATGACCGTAGACGTTGAATAGCAGGTTGGGTTATAGTGGTAGCAGTGAAGAGTTCAGACGAGTTTTGCAGTGCGGAGAGTTATCGTCTGTATTGAGAGTAAGTCCCTGTTCTTGGGACAAATCCGGCGTTGGATACGGGTTGACGAGTTGAGATGAGTGGAACGATGATGCTGCGGTGCAGTCTACGAGCCAGATATGTTCTCGAGCAGTGCAGGTGCTAGTATAGAGATGCAGTAGGAGAGCATGAGATCATAGGTGTCGACGATCGAGTAAAAAGGGGTTACATCGGAGCTTGCGGGTCCAGTGGTACATGTCGCAAGTGCGGAAAGGAGGGGCACTGTGCGCGGGATTGTCGGCAGTCAGTGCCAATTCGGGATTTCAGGATTTGTTATCAGTGTCGGCAAGTTGGACATTTGAGGGTCAACTGTCCACAGCTTTTGCAGGATCGGTGCAGGCTCTAGCACCGGCCACCTTGAGGAGTTCAGGAGGAGGACAGGATGGGGTAGAGCCCAAGGGCTCAGGGTTGTGCTTATCGGCTTGCGGCAGAGGGAGTCGGAGCAGTGCCGGGGGGGGGGGCAGCTGCGGGTATGATGCTGTCTTGATGTTTTGATTAGCTTGCGTTGGTTGTGGCGTATTGTTTGTGCTGGTAGTGTGGATTCGATGCGGTATTCGTTGTTCCGCGGGATTAGCATGGTTATGGATTGGTGCTTCAGGTTTCGCTTTGGCATTCGTTGTTCTCTGATGGTTGGTATGGTTATAGTCTGGTGTTTTAGTGCCGATAGCTTTGTGCGGTTTTCGATGTGATATTCAACCTTTGGCAGGTTGTGGGTTTGGTTATGGGTTATTGCGTGGGAATTCCGTTGATCATCGTTCGTGAGGGTTGATAATGGAGGTGCGGCACTGGGTTGAGTGTCGGGCAGCATCCGCAGTTGTGGAGTGGATAATTGAAAGATCAGAATCTTGTGAGTGGGTTGATCAGGGAGGAGGTGTGTTTTGCTGAGGGTTGCTTGCGCTTGTGGGAAGCAGTTAGTGAGTAAATGTTCTCTTTGTGCAGGATTGTTCTGAGAGGTCGCTAATGACGATCGGTGGCAGTTAGTCAGTGCTTTAGTGGGGGAGAGTTAGAAAATTCTCCGGGAGATCGATAAGTATGTGAGGGTGCTTAGCTGCCGGGATTCAGCAGTGTTTGTCAGCGCAAAGTATAGTCCGACGAGAGCGAGTGTTGGATATGCAGGGCGAGATACAGACCTAGGGCATTTGATTGTGGAGGCCTGAGAGGAGGTCGGGATCGAGCTTGAGTAAGTAAACGGAAGTTTGCGATCAGAGTATTGGTACGTTTGGGGTACGTGATGGTTGTACTGCATTAATCCCACGGGATTATGTTGTGCATGTTTCTAGAGCTGGAACCGGAAGGTTCCCAGAGTTAGAACCTGAGGGTTCGCAGAGTTGGGTGTACGGACCCACAGAGATATAGCCTCGAGTGGCTAGTATGTGTTATGAGAGTCGGTCCAGTTATACTGGAGACTCTGTTGGTATTGCTGGATTAGTTTGAGATTTGCGGATCACGTATGTTGCAGTGTGATTGCATTGGGAGGTCTGGCCCTGGGTTGTTGATCTTGTTTGGCGGAGGCAGTGATCTTGATGAGTGGAGAGGGTGCATGGGATTGAGAGCCCTGCAATGAGAACCAGAGTATGTGAATAGCAGCTACGCAAAAAGAGTGATGTCGCTTGGGGCGAGCACCGTGGCACCGGTTGAAGTGGCATTATGTTCAAGAGAGTTCCGTGGAGAAGGAAAAGAGGAGGGTATGTAACTCCGAAGGGGGTGCAAGTTCACGGAAGTGAAAGCTGCAGAGCAAAGTTATGGTTAGAGTATTTCGAGTATGGTTGTGCATCATGCTCGCGGCAGTGGAGTAGAAACCCATCCGGTTGGGATGTCTGTTGAGGCTCAGAAGGAATGCATGGAGAGAGAAAATTTTAAATTCTCAGTGTGAATCTGATCAGAGTGTAGGGTGGATGTGGTGGTTCATCTTGGGAGATGTTCGAGGATATCATCAGTGCATCGGGTCCTTCCACCTGCGGGTGTTGAGACTAGTTCAGTAGGTGTATGTGATGGCAAAAGGGGGGCCCCGGTATGTTGGGACTTTCGTGAAGGTGCGAAGGTAGGAAGGGTGGCCTACCGTTTGGAGCTGTCAACGGGATTGGATCGGATCCATGACACTTGTATGTGTCGCAATTGAAGGGGGTGTATAGCGGATGAGTCAGCAGTGGTGCTACTAGAGGACGGTTAGGTGAATGCGAGCTTGTGTTATGTTGAGAGGCCAGTGGCCGTCGGAGATCGGAAGATCAAGGTTCTGAGGAACAAGGAGGTACCTCTGGTATTGGGTTCAGTAGCGGCCTCGGAAGAGATCGGAAGTGTCTAGGGAAGCCGAAACGTGTGATGCGGGAGCAGCATCCAGAATTATTTTCAGAGCGAGACTTCGAGGGCGAAGTCTAATTCTAGTGGGGGAGAATTGTAACAGCCCAAAATCTCAAGTATTGCTAATTTGCATTTTAGGGTGTTTTAAAGGGGGGACTCGGCGAGTTAGAGCCGGACTCGCCGAGTAGGGTCGCAGATTTGATCGTGGGTTCACGACTGGACTCGACGAGTCCAGGTATGGACTCGGCGAGTCGACGCTGTTCAGCAGAAACCCTAGCCGTTTCGTGTTGGGTCGTATTTAAGGGTTGTATGTCGTCATTTCACGTCTTTTGGCCGATTGTGGAGAACCCTAGACGGCTGTGGCATTGGAGCAAAGCTTGAAGGCCATTATTGACTTTGAAGGAATTGTGGTGCAAGAAGAGGAAGGATTTTGGACAAAGGAAGAGCATGGGGGTCGAGTTCTGAGGTTTGGGGACACAGAGAGTATGTTTTCAGGTAAGGTTTCAGATTATTCCTATTATTTTGATGTGTACACGAATTTAGGGTTTATGAAACCCATTTGGAGATTTGACGGATTATTATGTTGTTATACAAAGGTTTCTACCCTAGTAATAGGATGATTAGAGGTCCAGAAGTCCCCATGAGTGTGTATCTCGGGAAAAACGTACCTCAGGAAGCAGTTGGATCGACTGCATGGCATGGACTCGCCGAGTCGGATGATCAGACTCGGCGAGTAGCTTGAAGATTCACGGGGACTCGCCGAGTTGGTTCTTCAGACTCGGCGAGTAGAGTCGGGGTGGCCCCGCGATTCTCCCAGGAGTAACTCGTCGAGTCAAAGAGGATACTCGACGAGTAGAAGGGGACTCGTAGAGGATTGAAGGACGACCAGACTCGCCGAGTCGCCAGGGAACTCGCCGAGTCCAGTCGAGCTGACATTGGTCTGTTGACCAGAGTTGACCGATGTGATTTCTTAGGGTCAGTTAACGTGGGAGATAGAAGTATTATTAAGGGATATATGATGTTACAGGGAGCTTGTAGCTCGGAGGATCAAGTGCAAGAGATTTCAGGAGTTGCTATCTTCCAGTGTCCGCGAGGTGAGTCTTCTCACTATACTGTACCCGGAAGGGCTTGATTGTGTGACCGGAAGGTCAAGTATGTTGTGTGTTATGATATATGCTATGAATGGAAAGTTAGCTGCTACGTGTGATATACATGCTTATATATGGGCCGGAAGGCAAGGTATTATGTGACAGAAAGGTCAGGTATGATATGTGATATATGTGCTTTATGTGTTAGAGTATTTGTGTTATGTGTTATATATGTGTACGGCCGGAAGGCGATTATCATGTGGATCGGGTGATCCGGGCCGGAAGGCGATATTATGTGGATCGAAAGATCCGGGCCGGAAGGCAATGTTATGTGGACCGAACGGTCCGGGCCGGATGGCGTATGTGCGTAAGGTATATTGGGGAACTCACTAAGCTTCGTGCTTACGTTGTTTATGTTACGTTGTTTCAGGCTCTTACAGTAACGCGGGATGGCAACGGTTCGATTGTACACACCGAAGAAAGAGTTGAGTTTTGGAGGATCCTGGTCTTCTTTTATAACGAAAATGAAACTACGTTTTGTAATTTAAATGCAAATAAGATTTTAAACAAGCGTTTTTAATATTAAATTGTTTAATTAAATGAAAATTTTATTTTTGGAAATCTGGGTGTTACATTATCTGTTTTGTTGAAAGAATCCATAGATATAGAGTTTTATGACCTTTATTGGAAGAGAATTGTGAGGATATGGCCCCTATTCACTTTGAGACTTCAGATCTGGACCCATAGTGGTCTAAAGAGCTTATTCCAGCTTGCTTTATGTTGAGCTATGGAAGTTTTGAGCTTAGGATGTTATTTTTGGGGCTAAATCACCAAGTGAAACCTCTTAAGCGTCCCATGAGTGTCAAGATTCTAGCTTTACGTGATTATCAGGCTTGGGAAGGTCAGATATATGGATCAAAGGAACAGATCTGACCTCAAGAGGTCAATTGAGTTTGTGCATGTCATGAACTCACCGAGTCCAAGGGCAGACTTGGTGAGTAAGGCTAGGGTTTCCCGCAAAACACTCAGTGAGTAACTTGCTGAGTTGGAGGAGCAACTCAGTGAGTCAGAAGGGGGTTAGAGGAGTGGAGTTCAAAGCGGAACTCGCCGAGTTGAGTCGGGATAGCCCCGCGATTCATGCTAAGTGTAACTAGTCGAGCAAGGGGAGAGACTCGACATGCCAAGCGAGACTAGAGAGTTAGTGGACACGTGTAGACTCGCCGAGTCGCCCAAGTGCACTCGACGAGTCTGGTCAAAGTTAACCGTTGACTTTTAGGGTTTGGTCAACAATGGGGCCTTTGAGCCAAGAGAGGGGTAAAATGGTCTTTTATCCTTCTGAGGGTGCCAAGAGAGGATTGAGTCTAGTCCCAAGAGTCTTATTTATGAGAGTATTTACTTTATGCGATTAGGCGGAGGCTAGACCATATTTCTACCGAGTCAGAGATTTGCTGAGACATCTGAGGTGAGTCTTCTCACTATACTTTACCTAGAGTGGTAACAGAGTTATGTGACAGTATATTTTAGAGTTATGTGCCAGTGTATTTGTATGTTATTTATGTGTTGAGATTTATTGTGATATGTGATATGCATGATTCAGAGTTTTCAGAGTTAGGACCAGTGGGTCCATAGAGTTAGGACCTTTGGGTCCATAGTGTTAGGGCCATATGGCCCACAGAGAGTTGGGACCGGAGGGTCCCACTGAGACACACTGACCAGAGGGTCAGTAGAGTTATAGCCTTGAGTGGCTAATATGTGTTAGAGTGGTATTTTGGGGGACTCACTAAGCATTTATGCTTACAGTGTTATGTGTTATGTGTCTCATGTACCAGCGATGATCGCGGGAATGCGCCGGCATGATCTGTACACACACCCACGCAGTTTATTATGATTTGATCTTGGGATTTGTAAGGAGATAATGTTGATACAATGTTTTCTTGAAAGTGATTATGAATGAATTTAAATGGTTTTAAAAAGTGAAATATTGTCTTAATTTTTACGGTGTTACAAGTTGGTATCAAAGCCTTGGTTTGAGGGATTCGGATGCATCTTCGGGAGTATCTGAACTGAAACTGAGGATTTGAGGAAAATTTGACAATAAAACAAATTTTTAAAGAGCAAAAAGAGTTTTGAGACAAACAGAGCAGAGCCGTGTGTACGATCAACCAGCGCCCGAACGGTGATTTCCCAAAATACCCTCGCAATAAGTGTTATAAGATATGTTATGCTATGCTATATGATGAGTTATGTTATGCATGCTAGAGTAGAATAGGTATTCTTATTAGGACTAGAGTGGCCTGATATGTGATGCCTTAGTCCAGGAGTTTTGCTGCTAGATATGTTTGAGAATGTTTAGATAGCAGCGAGGAGCTTATGAGAGGTCTGCTAGTGAGTAGCATATGATTAGAAAGAATATAGTACTTGGGATTTGGGACTCTGGGAGGAGGACTTGGGATGAATGCGGAGGTGGTGTGGACGGTAGTATTGGGCCCGTACTACTAAAGACACCGAATCAGTGCGCAGTCCAAGTAAGAATCCTTAGAGTACTAAGGAACAAGTAGGGTGGAGTTATCGAGTGTGAGTATGCTCGAGCGAGTCCCGAATATTCCTTATGTTGTATTTTAGAGAGAGATCATGGTAGGGACACGCCACACACCAGAGACCAGCGGTACGAGTGATGAGGTGATCTGTAGGATCATCCATAAGGAGGTGGCTGCGGCCATCAGGGTAGAGATACCAGAGATGTTCGGGTCTATCAAGACCACACTGATAGAGAAATTTAACGAGAGATACGCTGCCCTTTCTAAGGCTGCGGTTGCTGCGGCCACTGTAGCTATAGCTGCGACTAGGCCGCAGGGTGGTGATGCGTTGCTGTTCCGAGAGTTCAGCAACACAAAACCACCGGAGTTTGATGGGACCCAGGACCCGATTGCAGCGATGAGGTGGATTTCATACATTGAGGGTTGTTTCTTTACTTGCTCATATCCAGAGCATTTGAGAGTTCGGTTCGCGTTGAACCAGCTTCGCATGGGATCGAAGGATTGGTGGAAGTTTGTGACGATGCATTATTCACCTGCTGAGCTTGCCACAGTTACTTGGGAGAGGTTCACTGCTATGTTTCAAGATGAGTACGTTCCCCAGGTAGAGAGGGATCATTTGGCCCAGGAGTTTCTGACCCTCAAGCAGGGTACTAAGTCTGTCATAGTGATTACGAGGATGTTCCATGAGCGGGCGATGTTCTGCCCAGAGCACATGTCCTCCGAGCAGGCACGCATGAGCCGATATTTGAGCATTTTGAGGAGGGATATACGGGAGTTCGTAGAGAACTCGACATACGGGACATTTTCTGAGCTTCGGGCAAATGACTGGAAGAGGGAGATAGAGCTGGAGACCCAGGATAGGGAGGAGGCTGAGTCTCAGGGGAGGGATCGACGATCGGCGCAGTCTCAGCCGGCAGCCAAGTGGGCCAAGCCCGCTGATTCGAGATCTGGGAGTCAGAAGGTCCACACTTTTGCGGCAAGAGCCACGATGGGGTGTGCAGAGCGGGGTCTTGCTACAAATGTGGCAAGGAGGGGCGTATGGCCAAGGATTGCCCCAAGGGGTTTGCAGTATGTTTTCACTGCAACCAGACCGGACACCGCAAGGCAGAGTGTCCACAGTTGCGAGGGACAGCCTAGGGAGCATCTCAGGGATCTACCCCTCCTGCTATCAGAGCCATTGAGAGCCGGCCAGTGAAGGCCGAGGCACCAAAGGCACGAGGGAGAGCCTTCCAGTTGACCGCGGAGGAGGTCCGCGCAGCGCCCGATGTCGTGTATGGTATGTATCCTTTCATGTATTTATTTTGATGATGAGATATTGTGTCTATGTTATGTTATGCGTAGGTACTTTTCTTGTGAGTTCTGTACCTGCCTTGGTGTTATTTGACTCGGGTGCGAGTTGGTCTTTCGTATCTTTGGCTTTTAGTCAGCATATCAGTATTAGTCGAGAGGCGTTGAGTCGACCTCTGAGAGTTTCCATAGCAGATGAGAGGGCGGTGTATGCCACCGAGGTGATCCGAGGGTGTGTAATAGAGATTTTTGGAGTGGAGTTTCCGATTGACTTAGTTCCTATCGCGATGGGAGATGTCTGTGTCATCATGGGCATGGACTGGTTGAGCAGATTTGGAGCGGTTATCGACTGCGAGCGTCAACTGGTGACCATACGAGACCCTAGTAGGGGAGTTCTTATGGTGTACGGCGAGGGTACACGATCTGGGTCAGCATTTTGTTCGGCCGCTAGAGCGAGACAGAGTCTACAACAGGGCTGTAGGGGATTTGTAGTGTATGTGATGGATACGAGGGTTGATTCAGAGAGATCGAGGTCAGTCGATGAGATTCCAATAGTGCGCGAGTTCCGGATGTATTTCCGGAGGAGTTACCGGGTGTGCCTCCCAAGAGGCAGGTAGAGTTCAGTATTGAGTTGGTTCCGGGGGCTGTGCCTATCGCCCAGGCGCCCTATCGCCTTGCGCCACCAGAGATGCAGGAGTTATCCTCGCAGCTTTAGGAGCTGTTGGGGAAGGGGTTTATTCAGCCGAGCAGCTCGCCGTGGGGAGGGCCTTTCCTTTTTGTCACGAAAAAGGATGGTTCACACTGGATGTGCATTGATTACCGGGAGTTGAACAAGCTGACGGTCAAGAACCGTTACCCGTTGCCGAGGATCGACGATTTGTTGGATCAATTACAGGGAGCATCTTGGTTCTCCAAGATCGAGTTGAGGTCTGGATATCATCAGGTGAGGGTGCGAGATGAGGACATCCAGAAGACAACGTTCAAGACTCGTTACAGGCATTACGAGTTTGTGGTGATGCCTTTCGGGCTCACCAATGCATCGGCGGTGTTCATGGATCTCATGAACAGAGTGTGCAGGAAGATGTTGGATCACTCGGTGATCGTGTTCATCAATGACATATTGGTGTATTCGAGATACAGAGAGCAGCATGAGGAACATTTGAGAGAGATCCTCGGAGTTTTGAGATCGGAGAGGCTTTATGCCAAATTCTCCAAGTGTGATTTCTGGTTACGAGAGGTCCAGTTCCTAGGGAACCTCGTTAACCAGAAAGGGATATTGGTCGACCCAGCCAAGATTGAGGCAGTGATGAGTTGGGAGGTGCCGAGGTCACTTACCGAGATCAGGAGTTTCCTAGGGTTGGCTGGTTATTATCGAAGATTTATCAGGGATTTCTCCAAGATCATCGTGCCACTCACCAAGTTGACCCAGAAGGGTGTTGCTTTTTCATGGGGTCCAGAGCAGCAGGCCTCCTTCGAGACACTTCACCAGAGACTATGCGAAGCCCCGGTGTTATCCCTTCCGGAGGGAATGGAGGATTTTGTGGTGTATTGTGACGCTTCGATATTAGGATTGGGAGTGGTGCTTATGCAGAGGGGGCATGTGATAGCATACGCATTGAGGCAGCTGAAGCCTCATGAGATGAGGTATCCCACCCATGATATGGAGTTGGGGGCAGTAATGTTCGCCCTCAAGATCTGGCGTCACTATCTGTATGGGATTTGGTGTACCATATACACGGATCACAAGAGTTTGAAGTATTTGATGGATCAGCCTAGCCTGAATATGCGATAGAGGAGATGTTTGGACGTGGTAAACGATTATGATTGCGAGATCCTGTACCACCCGGGTAAGGCTAACATGGTAGCCGATGCCCTGAGCCGTAGGGCGGAGAGCGTCCCGATGCGAGACGTTTGCATGAGATTGATAGTGATGACTTTGGTATTGGACACCATTTGAGGGGCCCAAGCTGAGGCCGTGAGACCAGAAAACCAGAAGAGAGAGCGAGTTATCGGGCAGGTATCGGACTTCGTTACCGATAGCCGGGGGCTTATGAAATTTCAGGGTCGGATTTGGGTACCGTTTGTGGGCGGAACGCGTACAATTTTGATGGAGGAGGCACATCAATCGAGGTTCTCGATCCATCGTGGGGCCACTAAGATGTATTTGGACCTGAAGAGAGTATTGGTGGCCCTGTATGAAGAGGGATGTTGCATGGTTTGTAGAGAGATGCTTGACCTGTCGTAGGGTTAAGGCGGAGCACCAGCATCCACATGGTAAACTGCAGCCGTTAGAGATTCCCGAGTGGAAATGGGAACAAATTACCATGGATTTCATCATCAAATTGCCGAGGACTGCGAGAGGCGTCGATGCAATTTGGGTGATTGTGGACAGGTTGACGAAGAGCGCTCACTTCCTTGCTATCAGTGAGAACTCTTCCGTAGAGAGGTTGGCAGAGATGTACGTGAGGGAGGTGGTATCGCGGCATGGAGTGCCGATCTCGATTGTCTCAGATCGAGATGTACGTTTCACTTCCATATTCTGGAAGAATTTCATGAGGAATTGGGTACGAGGCTGCATTTTAGTACCGCATACCACCCACAGACTGACGGGCAGAGCGAGC
This sequence comes from Lactuca sativa, assembly GCF_002870075.4. Classification (NCBI taxonomy): domain Eukaryota; kingdom Viridiplantae; phylum Streptophyta; class Magnoliopsida; order Asterales; family Asteraceae; genus Lactuca; species Lactuca sativa. Next base: position 76,153,421 of record NC_056624.2, on the reverse strand, counting down.
GGACAATTCAGACGCTCGAGGACATGCTCCGAGCATGTGTGTTGGATTTCGGCGGGAGTTGGGACACGTATTTGCCCATGGCAGAGTTTTCCTACAACAACAACCATCATTAGAGCATTGGTATGCCAACCTTTGAGCTGTTGTATGGGAGGAGGTGTCAGACCCCCATTTGCTGGGGAGAGGTAGGGCAACGTGTGATGGGTATTATAGAGACTGTGCTTCAGACGACAGAGTAGATACAGTAGGTCAAAAAGAGGTTATTGACCGCTCAGAGTCGCCAGAAGAGTTATGCGGACAGGCGTCGGTCCGAGCTCGAATTTCAGGTCGGCGACTTCGTGCTCCTGAAGGTCTCTACTTGGAAAGGAGTGATCCGATTCAGGAAGAGGGGCAAGCTGGGGCCCCAATATATTGGTCCTTTCAGGGTGATCGCGAGAGTAGGCAGGGTTGCTTACCGGTTGGAGCTACCTGTAGAGTTGGGGCAGATTCATGACACCTTCCACGTGTCACAACTGAGGAAGTGTATAGCTGACGAGTCGGCAGTGGTACCATTAGAGGACATTCAGGTGGATGTGAGCATGAACTATGCTGAGAGACCGGTGGCGATTAGGGATCGGAAGATCAAGGTTCTAAGGAACAAGGAAGTGCCTATAGTGCAGGTTCAGTGGCAGCATCGGAAAGGGTCAAAGTTGACTTGGGAGCCGGAGTGTGAGATGCGTGAGCAACATCCAGAGTTGTTTGCAGAGTGAGACTTCGAGGGCGAAGTCTGATTCTAGTGGGGGAGAATTGTAACATCCGGATTCCCAGGTATATTATTTTATTCATTTATTTTGGAGTTTGTGGAGGAACTCGACGAGTTGGTGCTTAGACTTGCCGAGTAGGGTTATGGATTCTTATCCGGGTTCATGACTGGACTCGGTGAGTTCGTTAGTGGACTCGGCGAGTCACGCTGTTTAATGAAACCCTAATTTCCTGGGTTTGGGACCTAGTTAAAGGCCCTTAGGGCCGTCATTTGCGGCTACCAAACCCCACAGAGAAACCCTAAAGGAGTTAGAGCGCTTGTGAGAGGAAAGGAGCCATTTCTTGAGCTTTGTAGTTGATTCTTGCAAGAAGGAGGTGATTCCAACTTAGGGGAGACCAAGGAGGTTCTGCATATGTGGATTTCAAGCAAGAGACTTCATCTTCGAGGTATTATATCGCCCCTTTATTTGTTTTGTTGAAAGAATCCATAGATGTAGAGTTTTATGACCTTTATTGGAAGAGAATTGTGAGGATATGGCCCCTATTCACTTTGAGACTTCAGATCTGGACCCATAGTGGTCTAAAGAGCTTATTCCAGCTTGCTTTATGTTGAGCTATGGAAGTTTTGAGCTTAGGATGTTAGTTTTGGGGCTAAATCACCAAGTGAAACCTCCTAAGCGTCCCATGAGTGTCAAGATTCTAGCTTTACGTGATTATCAGGCTTGGGAAGGTTAGATCTATGGATCAAAGGAAGAGATCTAACCTCAGGAGGTCAATTGAGTTTGTGCATGTCATGAACTCGCCGAGTCCAAGGGCAGACTCGACGAGTAGGGCTAGGGTTTCCCATAAAACACTCAGTGAGTAACTTGCTGAGTTGGAGGAGCGACTCAGTGAGTCAGAAGGGGGTTAGAGGACTGGAGTTCAAAGCAGAACTCGCCGATTTGATGTTGAGACTCGGTGAGTGGAGTCGGGGTAGCTCCACGATTCATGTCGGGTGTAACTAGTCGAGCAAGGGGAGAGACTCGACGTGCCAAGCGAGACTAGAGAGTTAGTGGACACGTGTAGACTCGCTGAGTCGCCCAAGTGCACTCGACGAGTCTAGTCAAAGTTGATCGTTGATTTTTGTTGACTTTTAGGGTTTGGTCAACAATAGGGCCTTTGAGCCAAGAGAGGGGTAAAATGGTCTTTTACCCTTCTGAGGGTGCCAAGAGAGGATTGAGTCTAGTCCCGAGAGTTATATTTATGAGAGTATTTAGTTTATGTGATTAGGCGGAGGCTAGACCATATTTCTACCGAGTTAGAGATTTGCTGAGACATCTGAGGTGAGTCTTCTCACTATACTTTACCTAGAGTGGTAACAGAGTTATGCGACAATATATTTTAGAGTTATGTGCCAGTGTATTTGTATGCTATTTATGTGTTGAGATTTATTGTGATATGTGATATACATGATTCAAAGTTTTCAGAGTTAGGACCAGTGGGTCCATAGAGTTAGGGCCTTTCGGTCTACAGTGTTAAGGCTATAGGGCCCACAGAGAGTTGGGACCGGAGGGTCCCACAGAGACACACTGACAAGAGGGTCAGCAGAGTTATAGCCTTGAGTGGCTAATATGTGTTAGAGTGGTATTTTGGGGAACTCACTAAGCATTTATGCTTACAGTTTATTATGATTTGATCTTGGTATTTTTAATGAGATAATGTTGATACAATGTTTTCTTGAAAGTGATTATGAATGAATTTAAATGGTTTTAAAAAGCGAAAAATTGTCTTAATTTTTACGGTGTTACATATAAGAAAATTAAAAAAAAATTGATTAACGCAAGAACACTCACAAAAAGGCATATGTATATATCATGTAAGATTCATATGTGATTATATAATGTTATATTCACATGCAATTGTATCTTTTAAGATTCAAATGTGAAATTCGTAAGAAAATTTTAATATATAATTAACGAAGAGCACTTACAGAAAATACATATGTACGCATAGACGTAATTCATATGTCCTTCACTTGTCATTTACATGTGAATCACTTGAAATTTATGAGCGATTCACTCACTACAAGAAAAATGCGATTTTTCTATGGAAGGAATCCGTTGCGAAAAGCTGAAATTCCGTTGCAAAGGACAATTAATGACGAAATTTGTGATGACAGATTTCCATCTCAAAAAACTTCGTAGTGAGCGTTTGCTAGGAAAACAATCGTTCCATCACAATTATGACAACATAATGAAATTTCTGGTAGATGGTATCCCGTCGTCTATTCTGTAGTAGGATTTCATCACAAACTCCGTGGTAGTTATTCCATCACAAATTTCGTTGTAGTTAATCCCTAGAAAAATCCGTTGTGCTGATTCCCTAGCAAATGCCGTGGTGGTTCATTCCTAGTAAATTCCATAGTGGTCATTCCATAGTAAATTCTGTGGTGGTGATTTCTTAGCAAATTCTGTCGTGATTAATCCCTAGCAAATTCCATTTGATGACTTCCTAGCAAATTCTGTAGTCATGAATCCCTAGCAATTTTGGTGGTGTATATTATATACCAGATACCATATGGACCGATGGATAATTGATTTATAAATTATATCCAAATTATTTTGTAGTAATATATGAAAAACAAAAATAACAAAAAAATTAAAACATTATATCATAAGATAATACAATAATTATTTATTAAATGGAAAAAGGAAAGTTGCTAATCTAAAATAAATACTCTGCAATAAACATATATCAATTCACTTTATGACCTACTAGCTTAGTGTTATTGTTTTGTAAAGACATTAATAACATTCAATGCTGTTTGAAGTTGTTTTTCAAGATGCCTGATCATTGCTTTGTTTTCTTCTTGTTGGGCCTTCATCATTTCTTTAAGCTTATCGTTTTGCTCATTTTGTTTAGCAAGAAGCTCCCCGATTTCTTCTATTTCATCATTTTTTTTCCGGAATGTAAGATACATCTGTTTTACCGTTCCCATTGTGAACCGTCTTTGCAAAAGAGCCGAATCCATAAAGTCTTTTTTTTTTGTCATGACCACAAACAACATCCTAAAATAGCTTGTCTCAAATTCAGCACCTTCAACTTCCAACTCTTTTAGTTTTTCTGTATAGTCCACCTACAAAATAAAAATAATATAAGTTAAAAGATATCAAAGTTCTGAATGATATTATTGACTAGCTACAATATAAAAGTTTAACACTAAAATGAATATTACATGAATTTGTATATCTTTTTCATTTGTGAAAGTGACTCCATCGTGATTCTTCGTGTGTGTATACAGAAACAATGCACTATGGGGTGGATCACGTCCTAATTTCGTCTTTTGCATAAATACCATAACATGTCAAATATACAGATAAACATATATAAACATTTATATGATGTACCATTAACAAAATTACCAAATCAGAAGCTATCTTCAAATGACATGCAAATCCAACGTTATGTGTAGGTTGTGCTACTCCATCAGCCACACTGTTACGCTTATTTTTCTTGTTCTGATCGGATTTTAGCTTGTGTTCATCTGTATTCCATTTTAATTGCCAGGAGTTCCAGACTTCCTGTGGAATATGAGTTGGTTTAAAGACATGTTGGTTTCTTTGTGGGCTCCGCATGTTGTATAGATATTGTCCATAACTTTGTGCCGCTTTCCTTGCCCAAGCTTGCCTCACCAGCCAGTCTATTGTTTCATCCCAACAACATTTTTTCTACACATTAACAGTATAAACATAAGTTTAAATGTAAATGTTTACCAAACAACATATTATCACATATAGTAATTAACTACCTCAAACTCCTCCAAATATAATTTGCGTATTTCTTTGGTTACTTTTCACCAAGTGTAACCTTGTGGATCTACTCTTTGTAAAAAGGACCGACTAATAAAGTGTGCACAAGGGCTTGGTGGCATGAGCTTGCAAGTAATCATGTGATGGTTTAAGTTTTGAATTGATATGTATGTTTAAACGCAAAGGTTATATATAAAAAAGTTGTAAGATTTGATTGGTAACTCATGTTTTTTTTTTCCTAATATGAACAGTAAAATGTCCATCTGGTCCACAATCTTCAGATTAATTTTTTTCACCTTGTACATTTTCCACTACAGATCCAGTCATGGTTGGTTGCGTTGGTGATGTGGTAGATTTCGGGATAAGTGTTGTTGATGGGGTATATTCTGGGGTAGTTGTTGGGATAGATGTATATGTTAAGGATGTGGTAGTTCCTTTACTTAAGGAGGATGTGGTTGTTATTGTAGTTGTAGATGCACGTTTTGAGGTTGTGGTATTAGATATAGGTTGTCACACCCTGAAACCGTTGGCGGAAACGTTCCGGGGCGGAGGACGTCATGTATAACATCACAACCAATGAATAACAGCAATCATAGCAACACAACCGTTACTGTGAATATTTGAATAAAAACGTTTACATCTGTTTGTAACTCAGTTTGAAATACCTCCAATAGTGTTTTCAAAATAAAAACTTAAAAACTCTAAATGCTTCGGTTCCTCGAAAATCCAGCAAGTACCTGTCTACTGATTTCCTGAGAACACAAGTAGTTTGAAAAATATCAGCATAAAGCTTGTGAGTTCATAAGCAATAATTTGTAATGAAAACTTATTGATGAGCGAGCCGAAATGATTATGTAGTTTCAAGAAAATCCGATATTTTCTTTAGTGAAAAAAACATAGCGTGATCGATTTCGTATACAACCATGAATGTTTGTTTCTAAAAATCGTAGAGATATGCAAATTACTAGTTCATGTGACTAGCTAAAGCTAATCATGAAGTATATGTATTTAAAAGTAAAACCGTAGCATAAAAGATTCAATTTTGAATACCCTAGCTCGGCCAGTATGCATAGTGTGTTTAGTTGTATTTGGTATAAGTAAAACTATTGAAGAAAACCAGGTTGGTAAAATATTGGTGTTTTATACATACTGTGAGTCGTATAACCATGCTTGATATGACTAGTGACCTTTCCAACGTTCTTCAGGCGTTGATGTTAAATGACATTTATACATCTCAGGCGTGCCCGCCTAACTGTAGCTAGCAGTCCAAATGTAGGATTGTCATTCCCGAATAGATCTATTCACAAATCTCACGCTCTTCCTCCAGGAGACTCTGGTTATACAGTGGTAGGATTTATCCCTGTACACCTAAGGGTACAGTAGTGAAGTAGTGCCTCACAGTATCGTACAATCTAGTTTACATGTAGTGTAGTAGCGTTCTACCGTAGTGAAAAACCGTATGTATACTGTATATAGTGATAATTACCGTTATGAATACCATGATAAAGTAGTGATGTAAACTATAAACGGTTTCTGTCTTAGTGCATATGTTTAGTAGAGAAAGTTTCTATGCTTGATAAGTTTTTATAGAAATCCCAAACAATGCCGATTATAGTTTTCATGTATAACGTAGTGAATAGCGTATCGATAAAATTATGCAATTTTAGTGAAAACGTCCCTTATGCTCGACATAATACAAAGGGGAAATAAAGTATGTAATTTGCATAAGTTTTATGTATATTCTTGATTACATTTATTTTTATCTTATAAGAAAACATTTATGTTTATCTTGCATCCCCCCCCCCCCCCTGAAAACCTTAAAAATGTGGAAAAATGTAGGGGTATGAACTCACAGTTGTTGCGTGGAGGTGTTGACTGAAATGAAGATTCGCGAGTTGTTGTACGAGACCCTTAACGAAATCCTAGTATCAAATAAATACGTATATGTATCTAAATTAGCGATTTCGATAAATAAAGTGTCATAAGAACACTTGAATTCGGTTGAGGAATTTTACCGAGGCTTGCTTGAATCGAAGAAATGGGTTTTCAGCCAAAAATACCACCAAAAAAGGTGTTTACGGTCTCTGAAGGTTGGCGAGTTTACGGTTTCTAAAGATTGGCGAGTTTACGGTTTTTGAAGGTTGGCGAGTTTACGGTTTCTGAAGATTGCCGAGTTTACGACCGTAAACTCAAGAACTAAGTTTACGGTCTTTGAAGGTTAGACTGTAAACTCGAAAAATGGTGTTCGGATGCTGATTTCGATGGGATAAGTGATTCCAGACGATCCAAAAGGCTCTAAACGGTGTTTTTCGACGTTTCCTGAAGTTTAAATGTGTTTTTGAGAGTTTACGGTTGATGATTCTTAGAGAGAGAGAGGAGGAGCAAATGCGGCCAGATACGTCCCAATGAAGTCGAAGGCATCGTTTTTATAGGGTGAAAGTGGGGTCCATTCGTCCTTGACCGTAAACAGAGTTTACGGTTGTAAAAGAGTTTACGGCCGTAAACACGTTTACGGTCGTAATCCCATTTAGACCAAAAATGTTGATTTCTCGAGATTTTCAGGTTTCCGCGCGATTTTTGGTTCTGACTCGTAAATAATTTAATTAAATACAACTAGACTATTTTATTAAACCAAAATTTGACGGAAAACTTAACAGATCTGAAATTTGATTAACGGAAAATACGTAATAGAAATGGAAAAAGTTTCGGGTTGTCACATCATCCCCCCGTTAGAGGGAATTTCATCCCGAAATTCGAATCTAGAATAAAAATCATTGATTAGGAAAGAGATGCGGATACTTCTGTTTCATCTGGTCTTCGCGCTCCCAAGTGAATTCAGGTCCCCGCTTGGCATTCCAGCAAACCTTCACTATCGGGATGCGACTTTGTTTTGTTCGTTTGATCTCTGTGTCCATGATTTCTACCGCTTCTTCCACAAAGTTGAGGTTCTCGTTGATTTCAATCTCTTCGAGAGGAACCACAAGTGTCTCATCGGACATACACTTCGTTAGGTTCGATTCGTGGAAAACAGGATGAATGTTGCTAAGTTCTCGCGATAGCAAGTGTTTGTATGCTATGGGACCGATCCTAGCAAGGATCTCGAATGGTCCAATGTACCTTGGGTTTAGATTTCCACGCTTTCTGAAGTGCATCATTCCTTTCCAAGGTGAGACCTTCAGAAGGATGCGGTCGCCAACCTGGAACTCCAAGGGTTTACGTCTCTTATCGGCGTAGCTCTTTTTTCTATCTCGTGAGGCTTTCAGTCATTATCGGATTTGTACAATCTTCTCAGTTGCCTCTCGGATGATTTCAGGGCCAGTGAGAGTACTGTCGGGGACTTGACCCCTGGCTAGCTGCATGTCGCGCACCTCAGCCCAACATAGAGGTGATCTGCACTTGCGGCCATAGAGGGCTTCAAACGACACAACCTTGATTCTGGTATGGTAGCTGTTGTTGTAGGAAAATTCAACCAAAGGAAGATGAGTGTACCATGACGCGCCGAAGTTAATGATGCAGGCTCTCAACCTGTCTTCCAATGTGTAAATTTTCCTCTTACTCTGTCTATCAGTCTGCGGATGATAAGCCGTGCTCATATCCAATTTAGTTCCAAGAGCCTTTTGTAAAGACTGCCAGAACCTCGATGTAAACCTGCTATCTCAATCGTATATAATGGATGCAGGTACGCCATGAAGGCAAACTATCTCTTGCATGTGGATCCGTGTGAGTCTGTCGATCTTGAAGCTTTCTTTGATTGGCAGGAAGTGGGCGGACTTCGTCAACCGATCAACAATTACCCATATGGCATTGTGCCCGTTCGGAGACCTGGGTAACTTGGTAATAAAATCCATGGTTATCCTTTCCCACTTCCACTCAGGTATTTCCGGCTGCTAGAGTAAACCTGAGGGCTTCTGATATTCAACCTTCACCTTGGCGTAAGTCAGGCACTTGCCCACGAAGGTAGCAATCTTTGCTTTCATGTTTGGCCACCAATAGAGTTGTTTGAGATCCAGATACATCTTATTCGAACCTAGGTGAACGGAGTATTTAGTCTTATGAGCCTCATTCATGACAACCTCTCTGTAACCACCAAACTTTGGGGTCCAAATTCGGTTCATGAAATAGCACACTCCATCTCCTTTGACCTCTAAGATCTTGTCCATTCCGCACATAGCTTCATCTGTCACGTTCTCGGGTTTTAAGGCTTCTAGATGAGCCTCTCTGATTTGAGCGGATAGATGGGAATGAATGGTCATTGTTAGTGCCTTCACCTTACGCCCTGAATATTCTTTTCGACCGAGGGAATCTACTACCACCTTGGCCTTGCCGGGATGGTAGCGAATTTCGCACTCGTAGTCACTAAGTAGCTCGACCCATCTTCGCTATCTCATGTTCAACTCCTTCTGATTAAAGATGTGTTGCAATCACTTATGGTCGGTGAAGATAGTGCACTTGGTTCCGTAAAGATAATGTCTCCAGATCTTTAATGCAAAGACTACTGCTCCCAACTCCAAATCGTGAGTTGTGTAATTGACTTCATGTGTCTTCAATTGCCTTGAGGCATAGGCGATAACCTTCCCTCTTTGCATGAGAACACATCCTAGGCCATGGTTGGATGCATCACACTAGACCACAAAGTCTTCTGTCCCTTCGGGCAGGGACAAGATAGCTGCGCTGCATAAGGCCTGCTTCAATGTTTGAAACGCAATGTCTTGCTTGGCTCCCTAACGGAAGGTTACACCCTTCTGAGTCAGGGTAGTTAAAGGCTTAGCGATTTTGGAGAAGTTCTGGATGAACCTGTGATAATAGCCCGCAAGACCCAAGAATTGCCGGATTTATGTGGGTGTCTTTGGTGCCAACCAGTTCTCAATCGCCTTGATCTTGGAAGGGTCAACATGTATCCCTTCCTTGCTAATCACGTGTCCAAGGAAATTCACCTTCCTGATCTAGAATTTGCACTTCGAGAATTTCGCGTATAGCTTTTCTGCCCTTAGAGTTTCCAACACCTGCCTTAAGTGTTGTTTATAGTCGTCCTCACTTCGTGAATAGACAAGTATGTCGTCAATGAACCCAAACACGAAGTTGTCTAAGAAAGGACGGCACACCCGATTCATCATGTCCATGAATGCTGCCGGTGCGTTGGTTAGACCAAAGGGCATTACTACAAACTTGTAGTGTCCATAGCGAGTTCGAAATGCTGTTTTGGGCACATCATTCTCATGAACTCGCAACTGATGGTACCTTGAACTTAGATTGATCTTTGAGAAATAATTGGCTCCCTGAAGTTGGTCAAAGAGATCGTCGATCCTGGGTAAGGGATAACGGTTCTTGATGGTGAGCTTATTCAACTCTCGGTATTCAATGCACATCCAAAAGGATCCATCTTTATTTTTCACGAATAAGATCGGAGCTCCCCACGGTGAGGAACTTGGCCTTATGAATCCTTTGTTGATCAGCTCATTGAGCTGACCGGATAATTCTTGCATCTCCGCTGGCGCTAAATGGTATGGAGATTTAGCTACAGGAGTAGCTCCGGGGATCAAGTCGATACGGAACTACACTTGACACTAAAGAGGGATTCCTGGGAGATCTTCAGGGAAGACATCAGGAAAGTTACAGACTTCGGGGATGCTCTTGAGGTCTCTAACTTTTTACGTTTCGTCGACAACACGAGCTAGAAATGCATGGCACTCCTTTCGCAGATACTTTTGGGCCTTGACGCACGAAATGATATGGAGGTTCGAACTGAGCTTATCATCGTAAATCATAAGGGTTTTGCCAGAAGGAAGATTGAGGCAGATAGCTTTCTCGAAGAAAATAATATCAACATGATCGATGGGAAACGAATAATTGTCTAGAGTAAGAGTACAGCCTGTAGGAGATTGGGTGGTTGGAGCAGCAGTGGGAGCAGTAGCAGCATGAACTGCTACTATTTGTTGTTTCTTGGAGGGCTCCTGCGAAGACTGACCATTTCGCTTGTTGCCAGACTTCTTTTTCTTCCCACCGCTATCCTTTTGGGGTTCAGGGATAGTTGTCACTTCATCCAGATCGATTCCATGATCGATCAGAGTCTGTCCCAGATCCTTGGCGCTTTCAAATGTAGTCGGCCTAGCAGCCAAGACATTTCCTTTGGTGGGTTGCGTCAGTCCACAGATGTACCTCTCGATTTTCTTGCTTTTCGTGGTGACCATTCCCAGACAGAGAAGCGCCAGATCACAGAATATAGCAGTGTAGGCAGCGATGTCGGAACCCTTCATCTTCAATTTCCAGAGTTCGTGCTCCAACTTTTACACTTCGCCCCTCGGGCAATACTCCGCTAGCATGAGCTCCTTAAGCCTTTCCCAACCCATGGCATTAGCCACTGGCAGGGTTAGGGTTTTGACTCGACCATTCCACTAGGTCAAGGCTCTGTTATTGAAGGTGCAGGTGGCAAACTTCACCTTGTTGGCTTCAGAACAGACGCAAATTTCGAAGATGGATTCGATCTTCTTGAACCATTGAGTCAGGGCGATGACACCTCCATTTCCATCGAAGGAATTGGGTTTCACAGTCATAAAGTCATTGTAGGAACACTCTTTCTGATGTCCCTGACTTCCATCTTGTCTTTGAGGGTCGGTTCCACCTCCAGCTCCACCAGCGTTTACTTGTGTTATTGCCGCGGTCACGACAGTGGTAACTGCTGCCTGGAACATGACAGGGTCGAACTGAGGAGGTGGTGGTGGTGGCAGAGTGTCGTTGTTCCTTCTGATGGGTCTTGGTCGGGGAGGCATCTTGTTCTAGAAACAATCAGGAAGAAGAGGATGGTAAGTCCTCGAGATATATAAACAAAATATATCTCATCCTGATAATGAAAGTATTCTACCGAGCGATAATCATAGAAAGGTTACTAACACAAGTAAGTTATCGCTTAAGGAAGTAGAGGTAGCAATACTTAGAGTGAATCTGTATACTGAGTTTGGCTCTAGCGAGAATACTCCTATAGTATTTTATGTGAGATGATTTTGGTAAGTTTCAGGCCTGCTGTAGTACCACAGTCACCCCCAAACACATGTTGGTCATGTCTCGACTGAATATAGTTGATCAGGGTATATTCACCCTAGACATGAATACATAACTACCCAGGTTTAACCGCAACATTTCAACATCCAAAATACTTTTGTTTAGTTCTACTAGCGACACGAATCCTGTTATGTATGCATGCTCGTATACTTTTATAAAAATACTTTATATTTTGAAAGTATACTTTTAGTGTAGAGCACTTAGGCTCCTTAGTGTTTATAGTTGTATACCATGTAAGGTTTGGTATACTACTTCGCTATAAACATGGGCTCTGATACCAATCTGTCACACCCCGAAACCGATGGCGGAAACATTCCGGGGTGGAGGACGTCATGTATAGCATCACAACCAATGAATAACAGCAATCATAGCAACACAACGATTACCTTGAAAATTTGAATAAAAACGCTTACATCTATTTGTAACTCAGTTTGAAATACATCCAATAGTTTTTGCAAAATAAAAACTTAAAAACTCTAAATGCTTCGGTTCCTCGAAAATCCAGCAAGTACCTGTCTACTGATTTCCTGAGAATACAAGCAGTTTGAAAAATATCAGCATAAAGCTGGTGAGTTCATAAGCAGTAATTTGTAAAGAAAACTTATTGATGAGTGAGCCGAAATGATTATGTAGTTTCAAGAAAATCCGATATTTTCTTTACTGAAAAAAATGTAGCGTGATCGATTTCGTATACAACCATGAATGTTTGTTTCTGAAAATCGTAGAGATGTGCAGAATACTACTTCATGTGACTAGCTAAAGCTAATCATGAAGTATACGTATTTAAAAGTAAAACCGTAGCATAAAAGATTCAATTTTGAATACCCTGGCTCGGCCAGTATGCATAGTGCGTTTAGTTCTATTTGGTATAAATAAAACTACTGAAGAAAACCAGGTTGGTAAACTATCAGTGATTTATACATAATGTGAGTCGTATAACCATGCTTGATATGACTAGTGACCTTTCCAACGTTCATCAGGCGTTGATGTTAAATGACATTTGTACATCTCAGGCATGCCCGCCTAACTGTAGCTAGCAGTCCAGATGTGGGATTGTCAGTCCCGAATAGATCTATTCACAAATCTCACGCTCTTCCTCTAGGAGACTCTGGTTATACACTGGTAGGATTTATCCCTGTACACCTAAGGGTACAGTAGTGAAGTAGTGCCTCACAGTATCGTACAATCTAGTTTACTTGTAGTGTAGTAGCGTTCTACCATAGTGAAAATCCGTATGTATACTGTATATAGTGATAATTACCGTTATGAATACCATGATAAAGTAGTGATGTAAACTATAAACGGTTTCTGTCTTAGTGCATATGTTTAGTAGAGAAAGTTTCTATGCTTGATAAGTTTTTATAGAAATCCCAAACAATGCCGATTATAGTTTGCATGTATAACGTAGCGAATAGCGTATCCGTAAAAACTATGCAATTTTAGTTAAAACGTCCCTTATGCTCGACATAGTACAAAAGGGAAATAAAGTATGTAATTTGCATAAGTTTTATGTATATTCCTGAAAACATTTATGTTTAGCTTATAAGAAAACATTTATGTTTAGCTTGCATTCCCCCCCCCCCCCCACCCCCCCTGAAAACCTTAAAAATGCGGAAAAATATATGGGTATGAACTCACAGTTGTTGACTGAAATGAAGATTCCCGAGTCGTTGTACGAGACCCTTAACGAAATCCTAGTATCAAATAAATATGTATATGTATCTAAATTAGCGATTTCGATAAATAAAGTGTCATAAGAACACTTGAATTCGGTTGAGGAATGTTACCGCGACTTGCTTGAATCGAAGAAATGGGGTTTCAGCCAAAAGTACCACCAAAAAAGGTGTTTACGGTCTCTGAAGGTTGGCGAGTTTACGGTTTGTGAAGATTGGCGAGTTTACGGTTTCTAAAGGTTGGCGAGTTTACGGTTTCTGAAGATTGCCGAGTTTATGGTCGTAAACTCAAGAACTGAGATTACGGTCTTTGAAGGTTGGATCGTAAACTTGGAAAATGGTGTTTGGATGCTGATTTCGATGGGATAAGTGATTCCAGACGATCCAAAAGGCTCCAAACGGTGTTTTTTGACGTTTCCCGAAGTTTAAATGCGTTTATGAGAGTTTACGGTTGATGATTCTTAGAGAGAGGAGGAGAGAATGCGGCCAGAAATGTGCCAATGAAGTCCGAGGCATCATATTTATAGGGTGAAAGGGGGGTCCATTCGTCCTTGACCGGAAACAGAGTTTACGGTCGTAAATTAGTTTATGGTCGTAAACGAGTTTACGGCCGTAAACACGTTTACGGTCGTAATCCCATTTAGACCAAAAATGTTGATTTCTTGAGATTTTCAGGTTTCTGCGCGATTTTTGGTTCCGACTTGTAAATAATTTAATTAAATATAACTAGATTATTTTATTAAACCAAAATTTGTCGGAAAAGTTAACATATCTGAAATTTCATTAACGAAAAATATGTAACAGAAATAGGAAATTTTCGGGTTGTCACATAGGTGTTCATGATGTGGTAGTGGGTGTCGGTGTTGAGGATGGTTTAGATGATGTAGGTGCTAAAGTCTTGATTATTGATTTGTTGAGGATTGTATTGTTCCAGTTTCTGTAGTTTTAAATGTATTTGCTAAGGACGATGTGGATGTTATAAATGATGCCAAGGAAGTGGTAGTCATGGTTGGTGTTAATGATTTAGGTTTAGGGGTTTTGTTGGTAGATGTTATTGGTGCATTGGATGTGGTTGTTGGTATTGGAAGGTCGATTTCTTCATCTTGTAATTGTCTGATTATGAATTTTAAAGTTGAAGTCCTCTTGCGGTTTAAAACCTGTGGTGCAATGAATTTAGTTGGCTTCACACCAGATGCTCCTTTTGCTTTCAAGTTCGACATCTTTCTTTCTTAAAAATAAACAAAAAACTGTAGTCAATACCAATGTATTAAAGATGATAATCTACTGATAAGAAGAGAAAACAAACAAACAATAATAATAAATTATATATGAAGACATTACTACGCATGCAAAGTATTGAATACAATCAAAACCAATTTGCTAGTAATTTAAGATGATAATATGCATGAAGATGATCAGAGAACAAGAAATGATCATCACAACAACAGTAAATTAAATAGAAATAAATTTTAGATGAGTGACAACCTATATCGCCAAAGTCAGTGCACAAACGTATTATGAACAATGATTTCGATCAATTAGCCGCCGCAGATGATGATTACAGAAAAAGTAAACCATAATTCTAATCATTAAACATACCCTAATATGCAACCTAAACGTGTGTAGGGTGGAGGGAAAGGGATTGCGAAATATTTTGAAGCTCCGCTAATGAAAAATTCGAACTGTGCTAATTACTGCTAAATATTTAGTAATTCAAATTTATAAAAGTAGTTCCAAATTGATAGATAGGGTATATACATATAATGTCAAGAAAGAACATAGACTAACGAGGTGTTCATAACATAATATTAATTTAAAATTATCAACGAGGATTAAACATTAAAAAACTATACATATTTTGTTGTTATGTTTAAAACAAAATTTATATATAAAACACGTACGGGTCATGTCAATATATATTGTAGTCGAATATGGTGTTATGGTAACACCCATGGATGATATATGGGTAGTTGGTCAACATGTTACTGTTGGGTTTTGAGCATCTAACACTCCTAAGGTGTTCCTGCAACCCTAAATACCTTGGATCTATGTTTTCACTAATTATACATGCAAGCTTGAAGTTTCCAAGGTATTACTCTAACTAGCATACAAAGGTTTAATACTTGGGTAATAAAACAAGTTAGATAACATACCTTTTCTTATGGTTGATTCCTTGGAGCTTTAAGAGCCTAGTACTAATAAGGTGAATGCCTCAAGTGGAATCACAAATCACCATCAACAACTTGGAAGACTTGAGAGAATATGCATGCTCCATAAAATCGGCCACCCTTTTCTTATAACACATTAGTGCCAATTTTGTGACCATAGCACTCCTTTCTATAGTATGGAGGATTAGGGTAAACCCTAATACCCATGACTTTCTACATTACTTAATATTCATGCGTTAAAATCTCCATGGACTATCCATGGACTTCCATGTAGGCTTAACCCATCCTAAATAATATTAGCCCATACTATATGAGTCCATATTTAACTAGTCTCTTTTGATCACTAAATTAATTCCAAATTAATTCTTGATCAATACTAATTAAATTTTATTATCTCATATTAATATATTATAACATATAATATATTAATATAGCATATATAACCTCTTCTCTTAATAGTCTATCCATACAAATTGTTCCGGTGAAGTGCAACCCAAATGGACCATGCCGAGTCGGGTCAAATCATACCAATTATAGTTATGGACTTAGACACTAATCCAAAAGTATCCCACTTGGATAAGTCTAATAACTATTATTTCAAATACGACTTCATAACCTGACCAGTAATCGTAGCTCTTAAAGCCGCTGTCGAACTCTGAACAAATCAAATGACGTGTCCATTAGATAAGTGATCATATATTCCTCCATTCTAGATATCATATGGACTGAGATATGGATTATAATCATTCTCTCTATCCATTTGTTGGTTCTTGATTTTCGATTTATGACGACTGACTAATTGAACAAACAAAATCAGTCTAGGCTTGGCCAAGCACTTAGGGGTGTCATCAGTAAATCATCGAGGGGTCCACATATATCGCTTTTATCCTTATGAGGTAAAAGGAATGGATAAAATTCGACTCATATGCTTGTACTAACTATTTGTTGTATCATACACAAAGGCACGCTTTATAACATCATGTTACTGATGCGTTTTCGTATAATCAATGTATAACCAACCCATAGTCAACAACTCATATCTTTAGGTTTTAAGAATATAAGATATTATCGTCTCATGATTCACTCGTGATAAAATCCATGAAGTGATTCAAATGAGCGTGGGTTTAATCCAATACTCAAAACTCAGTCCCGGAGCACTCATGAATGTTGCAACAACTTTTGCTATGTCTAAACACTTTAGACAATCTACAGACAGATTCATAACAGTCTTGATTCATACCTACTTCCAATGTATGATCGACTGTGGATGGTTTGTATAACTTAGTCATTCGGAAAGAATGACCTAGTTATTCTGGAAGTCAAAACATGCAAAGTGAAACACAAGAATAATACTAATCCTATATGGCCCCAACACTTTGAGAGTAAATAAAACACCTTTTATCTAAGCACCATATTGATTACTCATTATTTATGTTTCGATTAATCAACTTAATACTTGAATTAAAACAATAGTCATGCCATGCTCCAAGCATGCACACTATCTTTACCTATGGTCCTTACTTTTGTGAAATAGATCAATTGAACATGATTCCAATGATGCTCATATCACAATCCCAATCCTTATTGTAAATGTAAGAATACCAAACTCTTACCATTACTATAATCTGTTATACCCTAAACTTATATGCAATGATCCCCTTGTAATGATTATGCACAAAAGTCACAAATACTTGGCAACAGACATTACAAAGTATTCCAATGGAGAGCAATTCCATGGAAACGAAGTCTCCAATTCTTGCATTTAGTTCTCTAATCTTACACAGATTCAAAGAATAACTTCCACCTATGGAAACAGTTCCATATTCCCATTTTGACCATCACTTATGAACAAGAGCTGTCTCTTTTTAAAATATGTCAATATGGTCCTTCCTCTATACTTCCAACTGTCTATGAGCAACCAATATTTGGTAAACCTTAGATTGTCCTCGACAATTGCTTAATCATTTTAGTCATATCCAATACTAGACCTTTTCCCTCTCAATGCCCCCAGGCATTTGGAAAATTTAGAATGGATGAATATTATAGAACATGTAGTCGATCCTATACTCGAAGCATATAGGACAAGATTTATGCTATAATTTTTTTATTTGCCATGTTCACAAAATTCGAACTATGAAGAGGGATGTCGTAGTCATAAACGAATTTTGAGAACGCAACATATATAGAATTTCCTTATGTTGAGCCATTCCAGCATAACATTCATATATATATATATATATATATATATATATATATATATATATATATATATATATATATATATATATATATATATATTCGTGACTAAAGTTGATTAAAATCTCAATCTAAACTTGTAGAATTGGAATGAAGTATAAAATCCTCTCCCTTAATTATAGCAAAACAACTATTTCAAAGCGAATTGAAACTTTTGTTTTCTATAATTAACATTACTAACTTGCAACATTTAACATAATAATCATGCTCTCACTAGCACAATGATTATTATCTTACTAGCATAACACTTATGCTCCCATTAGCTTTGACATGTACCCATAAATCAACTGGCTTCTAGAAATCAATACTTTATTGACTTTCTTACCAAAGTTCAGATTTCTGATACGAGATTGCTTTGATAAGACTTTATCAAAATCATACACCTATCCTTAGATAGGTCACATGTGTGTCTAAACATTTATGAAGAGGGATGTCGTAATCATAATGTTTAGACCTTTTCTCATTCTGACAAGTCCATGTTAGTGTGGCGGTTAACCACACGTGCTCCATTAATAGCTTTGAGAATACTAATATCACAATTACTATCTACTTAAAATCTACTTAGTGAAAGAGTTTCCTCACCATCATTTTTATGAATCAAAGAGAAACCTTATGACACTTAGATTTTTTTTTATGATGTAAGTGTTCCTATCCATGTGAATTTGTCATAACCTTAATCACAAGACAAGCTTAGTGACAAATCCAAATTCATATGGATTGAACATGTTCAATCTTAATTTCTTGCCTCCTAATAGCACAAGGGCCTACCATTGCTTCTAGGTTGTTATGCAAACAATTGATAACTCACAGAATTCATATGCAAAGTCAACTTTAACTGGAATGGGCACGGAAACAAGAAAATGTCAGCACGATAGGTTACAAACCTCAAGTCGTGGGCTAGTGATTAACAATACTCTTGATTAGCTCTTGAAACTATGTCAAGATCTTTTAAGACTCCCACTGTCCTCTTGACATATAAGATTCTCTTTGTCAAGAACCATTCCTTGACAAACAAATATTCAAGAGTTGGTGAGAATTCTGTCACACCCCCAAACCAAGGATGGCGGAAATGTCCGGGGGTGGAGGACTTCATGTATAGTATCACAACAACGAGTATAAGAGTGCTCAAAGTAAATACAACCATCATAAATATAATTGAAAAAAAAGTTACACCAAGTATATGTTTACAGTTTTTAAATCAATTACATTATGATGACAAAATGAATTGTTTGACGATTTATCGTCCCATCCTCAAAATGCTGTTGGTTTTCCTGTTTCACTGATTTCCTGAGAATACAAGTAGTTTTGAAAAACTGTCAATAATTAAATTGGTGAGTTCATTAGAGTTTTGTTTGAGAAAGAAACCGTTTTCCTTGTAAAAGCGACAAAGTATGTTTCCAGAAAATCCAATATTTTCTTTATTAAGTGTGAAATGAATGCTTCTATGTTATGCAATAATGAACCCTAGAAGGACCCATACATTCCTTCTATAATCACTCAGCTTATATAAGTTATATAAAAATTAAGTTAAATAAACCGTTGAATATAATGGGTCTGCCCTAGGTCCACAACCAAACAAGGAACAGGAGATGAGGCGAGCCCACCAATTTTAAGTCGATTGTGACTATATTCTTATATAACTCTAGCATATACACTTAGCAATTATAGCTGAAACGTAACAATTCTGGATGAAATGTAGTTTTAATAGAAATATGTTTCCTAAGAAAACCCAGTATTTTCTTAAGTAAGTGTGAAATGAATGCTTGTATGTTATGCGATAATGAACCTTAGAAAGACCCGTAGATTCCTTCTATAATCACCCAGTGTATATAAGTTATATAAAAATTAAGTTAAATAAACAGTTGAATATAATTGGTCTGCCCTAGGTCCACAACCAAACAAGGAACAGGAGATAAGGCGAGCCCACAAATTCTAAGTCGATTGTGACTAGATTCTTATATAACCCTAGCATATACACTTAGCGATTATAGTTGAAGTCTAACAATGTTAGCTTTATGTAGTTTTAATAGGAATATGTTACAAAGAAAATCCAATATTTTCCTTATAAAAGTTAGGTAGTCCTAAATCCCAGGACCGAAAATAAACAAGTATTTTTCCATACTTAAAGATATAAAAGTGATTTTAAATCGGCATAAAACCCTTTTTGATATAAAAGTGTACAAGTATTTTTCCATACTTAAAGTGATTCCTATGAGTTAAATCGACATAACTCACTAATTTAAAAGTAGAACCCATAAATCTTATGATTTGTTAATACCACATGTGAGTTATTATAACCATGCTAAGACTCAGACGGCCTCGTAATACGATGTTCTTCAGGCATCGCAAGTTAAATAACAGTTGTCACCTCAAACCTGCCGGTCTAGCTGTTGCAAGCAGCTCTGGTGCGGGCTTGTCAGAACCAATATAGATCTATACACAACTATCACGCTCTCGCTACAAGAGACTCTGGTTACAATTTACAGGACTTTTGATTTATTACCATGAAGGTAACACGAAGGGAATGTCTCACAGATTTATTCAATAACAGATTTACGTGAACTGAACTGAAAACCATTGGTAAATAAGTTTGAATGTAAATGATACATAAACTATACCTATTATAGTTTATCTAAAATGTTTGTATTGTAAAAGAACTCTTTTATGAAAACACATTAGTGCTATGAATCCATAAACTATGCTTATTATAGCTTGTTATATGTGTTCTAAATGAATGAAGAATCTTATTGTGAATGACTAAATTTCAGTTTATGATGATAAACTAACAAGAAACACATTCAATATTTAGAACTTATTGTTATACACTTTGCTCAACATAATACATAGTGTTATGAAAGTTATAAGCTGTTAACTAGTTTTTAACCTTTCTGCACTATTTTAGAAAAATCATAGAAATCTCATACGATGTCGAAAAGTAAATCCGTAAATTCTGAGAGTTCATAAAATTTGTCTAGTTTATTCATAATTTTTATTATGATTTTTTTTGAGGTCTTTAACTTGTGTTAAAATGTTCATATTCACAGACTGGTCCGAACTCGTTTCTGAAATGATAGGCAGTTTTTTAAAAATCACCATAAATCGTAGAAAAATGGTATAGAGATGTTCAAGTAGTCAATTTAAAGGTATGAACCTGAAATATTTTCATATTAAACAGTTTTGAAAGATATTAAGTTTAAGATAGTCAAAAAAGTACGTGAATAAGACTCAAATTTTCTGATGAAAGCTGTTGTTTGAGTTTAGTTGTGTTCTTGGTGTTTTAACTTGTATTCCCCCCCCCCTAAAAGTTGAAGAAAACATGAAAATGTAGGGGTATGAACTCACCTTATGTGATTTCAGTTGGTGGATGTTGAAGGAGAGAAGTGTTCAACTGAAGAACACTTGGAGGATTGCTTGAAGATTCGAGAATCTGACACAAATATGATGGAGTTTGTGTAAGGAATCTATGATTTGAGTAAAAGTAAGTGTAATAACCATATGAAGGGTGATGATACTTACCAAATGTAGAAGGAAAGCTTGAAAAATGCCTTGGAAATCTCAAAATTGTGAGAGAGAATTTGAGAGAAAAGATGTGTTTGGTCATTGGTGGAAATGAGAGAAATGAGAGGGAAGTGAGGAGAGATAGGAGTTTTCAGCCTTTGACCAAGAGTGTGGCTGGTAAAATGGTGGGGAAAGTACTCTTGAATGACCAGGTATGGTGGAAGGACAATGACTGGTCGTGGAGTGGGCATGGGGTGGTTGCTTGTGTCATACACTAAGGCAAAGTCAACACTCCACCACAAGATCTTAATAGATTTTTACTCCTAAATAAGGATTTCCCTAAAAATATGCTTAATTTATTAATATATGGGACCTTATATGTCAAAATATAAGCTTGGGTGAAAATCCCTCATTAAAATAATTAAAAATGGACTTAAAACGGAGTCGTGGTCAAAAACTGGGTGGAAAATGGGGAAATCTGAAGTCAGGGCGAGGGTTCGGTCTCAGCAGCCTTAGAACCGGAGGGAAGGCTTGGTCACTGAAGTGGATCCGAAGGGGAAAACACTGCGGTCCGAGCAGGTACCGCAGGCGGGTTCGTCAGGAGGGAACGTAGGCGAAGTTCGGATGCGGTGCTCCAGGTCCGAGTTCGGTTCGGCGCCGCGGGTCTTCATTTGTCTCGGTCCTCAGCAGATCCGGTCCAGTTCGATGGCTGCGGTTTGGTGGCTGCGACTACCCAAGGGTGACTCCGGTCTTGCTTCTTGGGACTTCTACTCAAGGAGGGTTTGGTCCCTATAGAGGGACTTCGGTCCTAAAAGGCTATTTTCTATGGTATCATCCCGTTTCGAATGGTTTTTCACCAAGTCAAGTTTCGGGTCGCCCCAAATGATTACGAAAAATTAAAAGAGGTTTTGAGAGAGATTTGGGAGAGATTTCACATTCTTGGAGAGATTTCACATTCTTGGAGAGATTTCTCATACAGAGAGAGATTTGGGAGATATTTCACATTCTTGGAGAGATTTGGGAGAGACTTCACATTCTTGGAGAGATTTCTCATACAGAGAGAGATTTGGGAGAGATTTCACATTCTTCGAGAGATTTCGGAGAGATTTCACATTCTTGGAGAGATTTCTCATACAGTGAGAGATTTGGGAAAGTTAGAGTGAAAGAGATTGAGAGAGACCTCTTTTGTGACCTTTTTGAGTGTTTGGCTCTGTAATTCAAGGTTCGTAAACCTCATTAAGTCTCGTTATGATTGTCATATGCCCCCAAGGGTTAAGGAATAATGTTTTATCGAGTAGTTTCATCACTTGCCCTGATTAGGGTTTAGAGTTTTCGAACACGTGAAAACTCTAAGTGATACTTTGTATTAAGATTGCGAGCTGTTCAATAAGAAACATAATGAAAACCCTAATATACCAGGATTAGATGAGTTGACCGGTTTGAATTGTTGACTTTAATTGACTTTGACTTGACCAGAAATTGACGGTTGTCACAAATTCTTATCAATACTAACACTTCACATAATTGGTGTTAGTTGGTCTTTGTCTTATCCAAAACATCACAACTTACCAATCCTAATTGTACAAGAGTAAGAACCATGTTACTCTACATTTGATAAGTGTTATAAACCTTTTTTAAAATTATGTCACTCAAGTAACAATCATAGAGTATGACTCTAAGACTTGTTTTTGGAACGAAGTGTGATTTATCTTTTGATTTAACCATTTCAACAATTCACGATTCCTATCCTTAGCCAAACAAATGAACTAAGGTGTACTTAGAGGATCAATTGTGATATGGTTTTGCAATCACTAAGATAATCATAAAACAAGATACTCAAGTACTCTCCCATCTCTTCAGATTGGAGAAACTTTTATCTTTCTGCCTTATTTGATTTTTCTCATCCGTTCTGCCATACATTGAAGCCTTTCCAGTGTTTCAGAATTACACTTAAACTTGTAAGCACAACCATGTTTACTAAAATTTAGTAAATCATAACGAATAATCTTATCAACCTTTATGGTGGACCTGACCAACACACGACCTAATGTTCTCGATCCTTTAGTCCTTCAGTTGACTCACATGTACATGTGAATAACGAATTAGTCTTAATTTCCCAAAGATGAAAAATTCTCATTCATCATACAATACAAGTTGCATGATTCCAAGTTTCTATCCAACTGAAACTTGGGTGATGAGAATCTTTCCTTATTTGGCAAATTTTAACATTACCACAAACGAAAGAATCAAATCCATTTTGCAATATTGCTATCAACGGAAACATATAAACAACATTTTTTCACAAATGCCATTGTAAGGATACTTAAAATAAATAAAATAAAAACTTTTCTTTTATTTTAAAACTTGCGGAAAAATCTTATCCTTACAATGAAAATACATATGAAAACTATGTTGTTATCTATTCCTAAGCAATATATCATAAATTTTAAGCAGCAACTCAAAATTCTGATCATCGAACCATTCGATCGAAATCCATCTTCGCGATCAGAATCAACATACTCTTTTCTTTAAGCTTCCTTTGATTCTACAAAACATCAAAATGTAATTAGATTACATTATGTCTTAAGAATCTCCAAAAAGGAACTTAATGGAGTTAGATAATGGACTTTTACATGACGCAAAGTCAAACCTTTTGGTTTTACCATCCTTATGAACTTTCAGTTATATTTGGCAACTTCGCAACCAATTCCCCTTCTTTTGGAAAAAGAAACATATGGACTCTTTGGAAATGGTACACGAGACGATCTCAGACTTAGCCATTCTCTTTACCATTAGGTCAAATGACATGACCATGGCCGATCCCTTTCCATTGGGAAGAGAAAGCTTTTCTGGAGTTCCAATGTCACCATTGTCAATGTCTAAACGGGTTTGGGAAATAGATCTTCCAATATAATTTGCTTTACTAATACCCCAAATCATTGTTGATTTATCAAAATCAAGCAAATAGGTAAGATCACTAAAGGTCATGTTATGACCTGTCATCTGGGAGTGACTGAAGAACCAAGTTAATAGTCAGCTGCCTTGAGACTTCGAAACCCGACTATCCCGGCTTGCCAATATGGATTGAGTGACTTTAGAATTTTCAAGTATTTGAACTTGTGGGATAGGGAGAATAATAGGAGGAGCTGGAGGAAGTGAAGCATGATTTACACTCCCATTAGTGCACAACAAAGGGATTGATCTTTCACCTTGATTGCCATTTGGGATATCATCTTCATTATGAAAGCTTGTTCCTAAGGGTTTAGGAAGACTATAGATGTCTTAACAAGACATATATAATGGGAGAAATTCAAATTTAGTTGATTTAAAGTCCTTAACATAACACCCAATATGAAATATTAAGGCTACGACCCAACAAATTATTTTATAACTTGGAAGAAGGATGCTGTAATCCAAGATATAAAATATTTGAAGGTAGGTAAATGACGATTTACCAATTTCCACCATGAAAACGAAATAAACTATTAAGTTTTAATTGGATTTGAAGCTCCTTGATATTTTGAGATTCATTGAACTTTCAATGGCATGTTTAAATCTCGATTGTGCCATCTCAAGTTTGTGACTGGGATGCCGAGGATCACAAAGAAGGTGTGAATAACCATGCAAATTAACTTGGTACCCTTAATTTTATCACCTAATCGATGTGCCGGTTAACCGCACACGCTCCACCAATCTATGATAAAACTTAAGTTACACTTTGCCACACATTATCAGTCCCATGTGAGTGTGCCGGTTAACCACACACGCTCCACTAATGACTTAACAAAGGTGCAAAGTGTAATTTCATGGGTTAGCACCATTTCACATTTTCCTAAGCAACTAAGATTGAGAATTTATAAGTGTTTAGTTACTTAGTATTTATCATTATAATTTTAATGAAAGGAGCCTTATAGTCTTTATCCTAACCGTTCGGCTAACAACCCTCCACCAGTCAAGGAAGCAGTGGGTGAGAGTGGACACCCATTAAACTGCCATTTTATAGGCGAGTAACCTTATACACCTTATAGATCGGCTTCGTGAATGAGGCTTACTAATGGTAAGATTGACTTTATCTTATACATATCTATATAATTAAAATTATAATAACAGTATAAGGGTGTATTTTAAACATTTAAAATACTTGGTGGTTTAATCTATTAATTAAACTATACTATTAATTTAATTAAACTTAAACCATGTCTTTATGGAATTATTAACTCTTTTAATTAAACACTTTAATTAATTTAATGAAGTCCATAAAGTTTGAACTTTAACTTTTAAAATTCTAGGGTTTGGATTTTGGAAATAAAGTATTAGTGCGTGTGATACTTTACAAATTCCACAACTTGATGGCAAGTTTTGAAACTTTTCAAAACTCTTCAAATTCATAACATATGAGTTTAATATAGGTTTTAAAACTTTTAATGAAGAGACTCTTGAGCATCCATAACTTGAGGACAAGTTATGGAGTTCATAAAACTATTTATGAGGAAAGACTCTTCAAATGTATAACTTATGGCTTTAATGGCACTTTTAACTAAAAAGACTTTTGGTATAACTTGAGGACAAGTTACAAAAGCACATATTATGAAAAACTTTTAGATAAATATGGATTAAAACAATTATCACAAACATATGTAGCAATATTTATAATCTTGATTAAACTCATATGAACAAGGCAATTCAAATCAAACAATTTTCATGTAATTAGCCTAACCATTAAACTAATACAAAACACGAAACTTTTCACAATTGTTTTTGAAACTGGATTAGAATGATCATTACCACATCAAAAATAGGTTTATAGGTTCAAAAAGAACTTAGGGTAGTGATTCTAGTCCAATTCCAGCCTTAAAACTCAAAAATATGTTGTCTGAGGGTCCAACTCGTCGAGTGCATGAACCAACGCGAGGACTTGGATGAATCTGGACACTTTTCAGGCATGGTCTCGTCGATTCACCTGTCCAGACAACACAAAACTTCATTTTTCAGCCTTAAAAATCAAGTAACATCAAGTATAACTGAAAACAACCCGAGGCTCTGATACCATTATTGGGTTTTGAGCATTCTACCACTCCTAAGGTGTTCATGCAACCCTAAATACCTTGGATCAACGTTTTCACTAATTATACATGCAAGCTTGAATTTCCCAAGGTATTACTCTAACTGGCATACAAAGGTTTAATACTTGGGTAATAAAACAAGTTAGATATCATGGACTCGTCGAGTCACCTGATGGACTCGCCGAGTCACCTGTCTAGACAACACAAAACTTCGTTTTTCAGCCTTAAAAAATCAAGTAACACCAAGTATAACTAAAAACAACCTTAGGCTCTGATACCACTGTTGGTGTTCATGCAACCCTAAATACCTTGGATCTATGTTTTCACTAATTATACATGCAAGCTTGAAGTTTCCAAGGTATTACCCTAACTAGCATACAAAGTGATGAGATAAAAATCTCTAAGATCGATTAGATCTTTGAAACAGGTATATAAAGAATGTAAAGCAATACTCAAGAATAGATTTGAATGTGTTGAATGATTAGAACTTTCAATCCTCAGCAGAGCTCAATGAAGAACTTCCACTGTAGAGGATTCTAGGGTTACAAAAAGATATCTTCTACAATTACACCGTAAAAACCCTGATCTATCAGTTACGTAAAAGATGCATGCAACCATCTATTAATTCACAAACCCTAGAAAACAAGATACGGATGGACAGGCCCATACCGCATAAAAGATGGGCTAGGAAGAGAGCCCAAGACGCAACACCAAGTACCCAACACAAAGGTTTAATACTTGGGTAATAAAACAAGTTAGATAACATACCTTTTCTTCTGGTTGATTCCTTGGAGCTTTAAGAACCTAGCACCAATAATGTGAATGCCTCAAGTGGAATCACAAATCACCATCAACAACTTGGAAGACTTGAGAGAATATGCATGCTCCATAAAATCGGCCACCCTTTTCTTATAACACACCAGTGCCAATTTTGTGAGCCTAGGACTCCTTTATATAATATGGAGGATTAGGGTAAACCCTAATACCCATGACTTTCCACATTACTTAATATCCATGGGTTAAAATATCCAAGGACTATCCATGGACTTCCATGTAGGCTTAACCCATCCTAAATAATATTAGCCCATACTATATGAGTCCATATTTAACTAGTCTCTTATGATCACTAAATTAATTCCAAATTAATTCTTGATCAATACTAATTAAATAATATGATTTCATATTAATATATTATAACATATAACATATTAATATATCATATATAACCTCTTCTCTCAATGAAGTGCAACCCAAATGGACCATGCGGGTCGGGTCAAATCATACCAATTATAGTTATGCACTTAGACAGTAATCCAATTGTTAGTTAACTATGGTGTCATGGTAACACCCTTGGATGGAATATACCCATGGATGACATATTAGTTGTTGGTCAACATGGTAGTTACTATGATATCATGGTAACACCTATGGATGACATATGGGTCGTTGTTCAACATGGTAGCAACATCCTATATACCAGGATACATCATACAACATAGTGGGCCAATTTGGTGCCTTCGACCCACATATATAGTATGGAAAACTTAGCTCCATTTTCGAAAGAAAGTTGAACCGAATAACGATTGAACTACCGACTCTACAAGTCACATATACAATAAACATGGACCAAGCCTCAATCTACTACTCAAATCACTCTAATTGACCTAAGTTAAACTTGGTCAATGGTAAAAGTCGATGGTCAATGTCAAAATCCCCACTCAAAATTCATCCATCCAATCGTCACATCATGACCATCTAGTGGTCACATTGTGACCTAATAAGACAAAATAGTCGGGCTTGTCCATTCTCCCACCGTGAGCAACAAGTTCTGACATCGTGAGAAGCATTCTGAACAACTTTATGCAATAAGCTCTTATTCCTTTTTGACAAGCAACTAACACATCCAGAATGTCTTCTACTCTAGAACATCATAAAAATCATGGCTTTTTGGACATTTACGTCCCAAACACAAGCTACGACAGAAAAGGAAGAAAAGACATTAGAAGCTCATGCAAGAGTCTCAAAACCCATCAATACTTAAAATCCAACATCTATTTCATCAATGGGACACTAATGATCCATAAAGTTGGCAACTTTATGGATCCCAAACACTATATCATCATGTACATGAAGGATAATACATAAAAACCTAGATCTAAGCTTGTTAACTCATAAAGTGTTGAAGGTGTGAAAATGAATGATGGCGGGGCTTAAATGCTGAGATGGAGTACTAGATGATCTTCCACTTTTTCTTATTTGCTAGAAATCACCACAAATGAGCTCAAATCAACTATGAGGTGTTAGCGTTTCAAGGAGGAGTGTTAAGAGGTGATAAGAGTTGAGGGTGGGCTAACCTTAGCCCTCACTTCCTCTAAATATGGAGTAAATCTCCCAAAACCCCCTAATGTTTGCCTCATAGCCAGGTCTCACATCGTGATCCATAATGGCTCATGTCGTGAGTCCCAAAGAAATGTCCGAATCTTTCAACTGGGTGATGTCGTAACACATAAGTGCTCACGTCATGATCAGGTGTTACATTTCTCCTCCACTTGAATTAGAATTCCAAAAGAGTGCTTACTAGAACTAGGTGTTACAATTCTCCTCCAATTGAATTAGAATTCGCTTTCGAAGTCTGATGTTGTGAATGAATCTGGGTAATGCGCACACATCTCCGCATCATGTGAATAAAATACTTATAGTAATGAGTTTTTTCATATAGAGTGATAAATTTTTGCTGATAGTCACCATTTATAAATATTACTGCGACCATTGTTGACTTTTGGTGACACAAATGTAATTAAGTTGTCCGGAAAATTAATCTTTACCAACATGTTTAATGGTTTATTATGAATACTGTTTACATACACCAACAAATAAAAATTTAAACTGTGACAAAAAACGATCTATACTCATGTGTTATTTCTTTTATTATGATTATTGAAAGATTTTGTTGATATGTTTAATATTATATCGTGAGGCAATTAAACGGTGACCATAAAATACTTATATTGATGTTTTTTTTCTTATAGAGTGATAAATGTTTAATTATAGTCAACGTTTATAAATATTATCGTGTCTATTGTTACTTTTGGAGAAACAAATGTAATTAAGCTGCCAACATAAATTATCTTTACTAACTTGTTTAGCGGTTTTTTATTACCATTGTGTAAATACACCGAAAAATAAAAAATTAAGCCGTCACTAAACATGGTATATACTCATGTGTTATTACTTTCGTTATGATTAGTAATAACTTTTATTGACATGTTTAATATTATATCATGAGTATTGTGTGCATTTACTCACTCCCAAACAATTAAACGGTGACCATAAAGAACTTATCGGGATGTGTTTTGTACCAATAATAATTTTGAAGTTATTACATTGTAACATACGGATTTACAGGGATATTATTGTGTATATTGCTCTTGAGATTGAAGGAGAGAATCGACGAGTTGAGGGTCCCAGTCGCCGAGTCGAGTCGAGTTTCTCCTGTGGATATAATGAGTGGACTCAACGAGTCAGAGGATGGACTCACCGAGTAGGTGCTGGACAGAGAAACCCTAATTTCCGGGTTTTGGCTCCTATTTAAAGGCACTTATAGCCTAATTTGCGGCTACCCTTCCTTGAGAGAAAACCCTAAACGTGCATAGAGAGCCATGAGAGTTTTGGGAGCTAAAGCTTGGAGTAGTCTAGTGCATCTCTTGAGGAGACTAGGAGATCATCCAACAAGGAAGCTAGAGAATCAATGGATCTGGTGTAACTTCTTGCAAAGGCTTGAGCAAGAGGTAAAAGATTGTACTTTTCTTGTTATTTTGCTTAGAAATTGTTGCTTTGGAAGAGTAGGGTTTCTTCCACCATTGTTGGGACTTTGATGCATAAGGTTCCTTTTGAGGTCTAGATTTCAGATCTGAACTTTGTGAGTTCCAGAGAGTCTGAAGTTTATAGCTTTATCTAGCCATATAAGAGTTATTGTGGTTAATCATCCTTGTTAGAGTTATATTTGCATTATGACCCTTGTATGCTGTGTTTAAACGTAAAGCTTGCAACTTTACGTGACAATCGACCCTTAGGATGGTAGATCTAGTGTTTGGAGTGATGGATCTGCCCTGAATCATGCGAATCAGGAATCTGATCGACGGGACTCACCGAGTCCATGGCCTGACTCGACGAGTCAGTGAGGGTTTGTCCCGATGGGTTGATTGTGTGATAACTCAACGAGTTGGGGGTCAACTTGTGACATCCCCAAAATCACGGCCAGAAAAGACCGTTTTCATTTATGCTTTTAAAATAATTTCAGAGTAAATCCTTTTGATTTAAAAGAGTCGCAGAATTTGTTCCCAAAACAAAATATGATAAAATAAAGTTTATCAAAGCATTTCATCAAGAGATGCATTTTTCATTATATAAGAATATTCGGGATGTCATGCTCCGATAAACAGACCAAAAGCATAAACGATAAGATTACAAGTCATTCAACAAATATATACATATACAGACTTGTAAACAAAACAACTCGATGATTCATCCATCTTATGCCCTTACGCCACTTCCTGTAATACAAATAAAATTGAGTTGGTCAAGCTTGGGAGCATGGTGAGCATATAGGGTTTTCAACCCACCATAGATAATTATATTTAATTCACCAACCAACAACAACAATAACCCGATTGCCCATTCCCGTTATCCTCACTTTACGTCATTAAAACAACATCTATCTCGAGGGACCTAATCTAGGATTTTCATCAGGACGGACATTACTGCTAAGGGGTTTCCTCAACAATAGATATCCTAAAGGCAACCATGAGGGGGATAGAGTACACCGGTGAACACATCGTTCACAACACCTACATGTTATGAGCCTGCTAGCGTTCCACAGGACTGTCTAGAAAGAGTTAGTGGTCGTTATCCATACTCCGCTGAATAACTAGATCAACAACAACAACAACAACAACGAGGCCTCTCATCTGTTTATCACACATCAACTATCTACCCATGTTCTACCCATCATATTAGTAGATATATATATATATATATATATATATATATATATATATATATATATATATATTTATATACATAGTTTAAAACCTGTATAGCATGTTCAATCAATACATATTCCACGTAACATATGAGGCACACACACATAACACGTATTTCATAGAGAATAAATCAGATCTATGAGATAGAAGAAAGTGAATATACATTCACACATATAACCAACAAAATATACACATAACACGTATTTCGTATAAAATACTTTGTAATTATGCGTTAGAAGAAAATAACTACACACTCACTTGATCAGAAGATGATTAGACAACACGACTTGTAGAAGTAGTATTCTTCAGTAGATCTGGAAGATCTTCACAAAAACCGGGCTCCTCGCGGCTAGAGCATCTGCTCGGGAATCGCACTTCTCGGGATCTTCGGGGCTTCGGGATTTGCTTCGGGGCTCGGGATTGATACCGGGGCTTCGGGATACTTTTGGCATGCAAAACGGGAGAAAGAGAAGAGAATTTGGCAAATGGAGTCGGCTGCCCTCGCAAGCCTTGTATAGGATGCAGAGGCCTCGCATTACGTTGGGCGTAATACTCTACGCGGGGCATATTCCTCCAAAATCGCCACTACTTACATATCCGAAGAACTCGTGTGCGAGACGTGTCATGCTTCGCTGTACGATGGGCGTAGTTCGGATCAGTCCGGTGACTCCCCTTCGGATAATATCGGATTTATTAATTAAATTTATATTTTAATTATTTAATAAAATTCAAAAATTCATATCTTATTCATACGAAGTTTGTTTTCGACATTCTTTATATCCACACATAGGTGAGACTACGCTCTACATCTTTCGTTTAGACTCTGTCGGCTAATTTTGAATTTATTTTTATTAGGCCGGGACAGGAAAACTTCATTATAAATTCATAACTTCTTTATCCGATGTCCGTTTTCTCTTATCTTTTTATCGTTTCACTACATTTAACGAGATCTTCGATTCTCATTTAGATTGTTTCGGCTAAAAACCGCTCAGTCTCAAATCGAGTATTCGGGCTTCATACCGCTAAGTCGAAACTTCAGAGAATCATAACTTCCTCATACGAAGTCAGATTTGTGCGTTCTTTTTATGCACGCTCTCTGTTTAACAAACTTTACAACTTTCATTTAGATCTCTAAGGCTAGATATCTCTCTCTCTTAAATTCGTATTTTACGTCATTCGGCATCGTGTCGGTTCGGTCGTGAAACTTCGACAGGTCATAACTTCTTCGTTATAACTCGGATTTTGGCATTCTTTATATCTCCGGAATCCCTGTTTCAACCACTACAACCTTATGTAAATATGTCGGTCTTATATCACACTTAAATCTTGATGCTTATTTTATTCTTAATTCATTTAAGCCACACAATTAAGCGATTAAGCATAAAACACATAATATTCAAATAATACATTCTTATTATTTCAAAGTGGGTTACAAAGGTTAACCTAGACTATTACATTGCTATTAATGACAAGCCCAGAACCACAGGCGTTACAATTCTCTCCACCTTAGAATGATTCTGTCCACAGAATCACACATCAACAAACAACTGCGGGTAGCGACTCATCATGTCACTCTCTGTTTCCCAGGTGAGATTCGGCCAATTCGTGTGTTTCCATCGGATAAGCACTAACTCAACCATCTTACGTCGCAATTTCTTAGTCTTTCGGTCAACGATTTCCTCTGGTTCCTCAATCAACCTTTTGTTCTCATCGATTCTCAACTCCGAAAGTGGAATCATGTCGGGAACTTCTCCTGTGAACTTCCTTAAATAACATACATGCAAAGTGTTATGAATTCCATTCAGTTCTCCTGGTAGTTCGAGCTTGTAAGCTTGGTTCCCAATCCTCTGAAGAACTTTAAACGGTCCAATAAACCTTGGACTTAACTTTCCCCTTTTTCCAAATCTTTTAAGTCCCTTCCACAGCGAGACTTTAAGCAAAACCGAATCTCCAACTTCAAAAGTCATCGGTTTTCGCTTTTTGTCAGCATAACTCTTTTGACGATCTTGAGCGGATAACATTCTTTCCCTAATTATTTTCAACCTTTTCAGCGGTTTGATGAACCATCTCGGGTCCCATAAATTGCTTTTCTCCAGCCTTAAGCCAACAAGATTGCGTACGACACTTCTGTCCGTACAAAGCTTGATAGGGTGTCATCTTTATGCTCGAGTGGAAACTATTATTGTAGGAAAATTCTACCAAAGGTAAATGTTCATCCCAATTACCTTGGAATTCCAGGGAACATGCTCTCAGCATATCTTCAGGTGTTTGTATTGTTCTTTCACTCAGACCATCAGTCTGTGGATGGTAAGTTGTACTTATACACAACTTGGTACCCATTTCCTCTTGTAGACTTTTCCAAAACCTCGAGGTGAAACGGCTATGACGATTCGATACAATCGTTAACGGAACACCGTGAAGCCTCACAATTTCCTTCATGTAAGAATTCACAAGCTTTTCCATCGACCATTTCCCCTTGGCTGCTATGAAATGCGCACTCTTAGTGAATTGATCAACGACCACCCAAATCATGTCGTGACCATTCTTTGTCCTGGGCAGTTTAGTGACAAAATCCATAGCAATGTCTTCCTATTTACCCATAGGTACATACAAAGGTTCTAAACTCCCGTACGGTTTCTGATGGTGTGTCTTTACTCTCGCACAAGTCACACACTCAGCCACATACCTTGCAAGATCAAGCTTCATCGTCGGCCACCAGTAGTAGGGTTTCAGGTCCCTATATGTGACATCCCCATTTTCACGGCCAGAAAAGACCGATTTTTTTTGTTTATGCTTTATAAAAATCAGAGTACTTCTTTTAATAAAAATGTTGCGGAAATTGTTCCTAGAAAAACATAATAAATACGTTTTTAAAACATTTTCAAAGAAACGTATTTTGTTCATTTTAAAACATTTGGGATGTCATCGTTAATACAGAAACATAAGCATAAACAAAACTTACATTTATTTACACTAGTGATCTACATCTCTTTAAATCTCTCAGTGTAATGTGACTTCATATCAACACCTGTGATATAAATAAACTGAGTGGGTCAGGTTGGGAAACCTGGTGAGTACATAGGGTTTTCAACCCACAATAATATAATTATTATTTTCAAACAATCAGACAATCAACCCAATTACCCATCCCTATTATCTGCTTTATTCTTAAGGATCTACCCTAAGAATCAACTATTCCTCGTTCATACATTCCTAAGGATCATCCTAAGGAATCGGCACGAAGTCCATCGTCACCGGGGTTTAGGCACTAAGTCTGCATAGTCGCCAGAATTTATACAATAGGCACTAAGTCTGCATAGTCGCCAAGGTTTTGGCACCAAGTCTGCATGATCGCCAGGGTCTAGGTATCAAGTCTGCATGATCACCAAGGTTTAGAGTACATCGGGTGAACACATTGTTCACAACACCTATAGGTTGCGAGCCTGATAGTGTTCCACTGGACTATCTAGGATAGTCCATGGTTGTCATCCATACTCTGCTGAATGACGGGGACATCGTTTGGGAAAAAGGCTTCTCACATCGTACACCTCTCACCCACACCTTATAGTCTATATCACCTCTCAACTCATCATCCAACTCATATTTCATCTATTATATCTACCCATGTTTTACCCCAACATTTTCGTAGATATAAAATACATATATAGTTTAAATCATTTAAAACATGTATAAAATCTTTCACTCAGCATAGACAGCAAGTATTCAGACAATATGCACACATAGCACGTAATTTATATTAAAATACTTCATATCTATGTGTAAGATGAAAGGAACTATGCACTCACCTGAGAAGGTGGTGACTCGGTACTCGGACATCGCTTCGTTTACTTTAAAATAATTTCCTTTGACGAAACCTAGTATTATCACCACTAGATTTTAGTCTAATATTATCGTCACTAATTATTAGTCTTATTATTATTATTATTATATAAGCGTTTAAACAATACTTTCCAACTACTATGTACAGACAGGGGCCAGACATAAAACACCGGAGGGCAGGACCATTTTGGCGTATAGCACTTTTGAAATCCAACAACCCTATGCGGCCCTTTAAACCAGATTCCCCGTACCGCGAGTAGTTAAAAGATATTATAACGACACTTATATAAGTCATAATAATAGCTCAAATATTTATTATAAATTTATAATAACAATACTAATTTTAAATATAAACTATATTTAAAATAGGGTAAGCATAACTTACTTTCAAGGGGATTTTAGCTAGGAGTCGGGCTCTGCAGGGGCAGAACTTCGTCGCTGAATCTTTCTAAGAAAGATTCGTGCAGCGCTTCAGCGCTCACCTTACTATACTAAAACTACAGAAAGAGAAGTCGAATCATGAGGGACCGAAATGCTCGGGGGATAAGGAGAGAAAGACTCTTGAATCAAGAGAATGGTGCAAGAAATATGAGAGCCCAAGGCTCTTATTTATACTAATTGAATTTTCAAAAACTACCCTCCATAATTACTTAATGACCTTTTAGTTATATAAACAACTAAACACCCCTCTATAATACTATTTTAAATGGATTTAATGATATTTGTACTAAACTAATGTCGAAAGAACTCAACATTAGTCTTATAATGACCGCATCGTCGATACCTTTCTAATGATATATACATATGTATATATATATATATATATATATATATATATATATATATACGTATACATGATTTATACTTTATTTTAATACGTAAATATGCTATTATAATTTGTAACTCGTTCATACGAACTCCGTTTTTGACGTTCTTTATATCCACGCGTAGGTGGAGACGTACTCTACAACTTTTGTTTAGACTCCGTCGGCTAATTTTGACTTTATTTTTAAAGTTATATTTTTAACAGGCCGGGACAGGATTGGTCCGTTAAAATCTCATAACTTTTTTATCCGATGTCCATTTTCGTCTGTATTTTTATCGTTACGCTACTAATAACGACATCTTCGATTCTTGTTTAGGTTGTGTCGGCTAAAAATCAATCGATCTAAAATTCGAATTTCGGGTTGTACACCGCTAATCCGAAACTTCGAAAAATCATAACTTCTTCATACGAAGTCAGATTTGGGCGTTCTTTTTATCGATGTTCTTAGTTTAACATATTCTACGACTTTCGTTTAGAGCGCTAAGGCTAAATCTCTCTCTATCATAAATTTACTATTTTACGCTTCCCGGCGCCGTGCCGGTTCCGACGCAAAACTTCGACGGGTCATAACTTCTTCGTTATAACTCGGATTTCAGCGTTCTTTATATGTACGGAAACCTTGTGACATATTCTACAACTTGGTTAAGATTATTTATTCTAAATAATATTTTTGTAGAAAAGTCGTTTTCGACCCCTATTGCCTCTAAATTGACTAGCCCGGATCTACGGGCGTTACAATTATCTCCCCCTTAGGATGATTACGTCCCGGAATCATCAACGAAACAGGGCTCGTATAATGACTCCATACGTCATCTCTTCATCCTAGGTAATAATTATAACTTCTATATTCCTTCAAGTCTATCTCTTAGACTCATTGACTGTAAGCAGTACTCGATCGTGCACCTGCTCGCTACCTCAGGCTAGACTTCAAATTATGACCTATCATCATGTGATGCACGTTTAGACTTAGGTCTCTTAGAGTTCAATTCTAAAATAGACTATGCCTTCCTTCATGTTCTAATGTGATATAATCACACTTTAACATGTAGCGTTTCTGGCTACCAACTTCTTTAACAACAAACACGATACTTCTATTGATCGCTTTGATTTCAATTGTTTGGTTTAAGTCGGACGCTACATCGAACTTGGTTCCCTGAACCACGCAACATACTCATCGTAGTCGGACTCAATTCGGTACGACCACTAGGGTCGGAAATTAACAATCTTTTTGGTCATTATCGAAACGATGGTAATGACATACTTGAAAAAACGAAATCAATTACTAGCTTCTTGGTAACCTTGTGACTTTCCCCGATCCAAGTGTGAGTCCTATGCTTCCGGTAGTATAGGCCTCTACTACCATTCACACCTACTCATACTCGTCCCAAGTATTGTCCCCTAGTTTCCCAAGTCACCATACAAGAAAATCACATAACATTTTAACACATCAGATAACAAAACGAAGGTTTTATTATTTCTTGAAACTATTACATAGGTGTCCAAGTTCACCCTAGACTATGCCTCTAATAGGCTACATCATACGACACTATGGCTACTGCATAACTTGATCTTCGGATATGAAGTCCTCATCATTGATTCCTTGCACGGTTTTCTGCTTCGTCGAGGATCATGTGGAATGCCCTTGGCCTCGGTGGCGTTTCTGGTCTTGCTGCCTTATTTTTCCCTGGGCAGTCCCTGGAAATATGCCCTTCCTTGTTACATCCATAACACACCTTCTTGTTGGACGCACACTTGCTGGCGTAATGCCCTGTCTTTCCACATTTGTAGCAAGTCACCTCCTCGCTACATTTCCCGAAGTGCTTCTTTTTACACTTCTCGCACCACTTGGTTTCACCTCCTCCTCCTTCTTCAATCTTTGAGAATTTCTTTTCCTTGTTGGATTTTGATGATCCTTCATGTTTCCTTTTCTCGCCAACTTCAGCTCTCTCTAGACCTTTTTCCCTAATCTGGGTCTCAACATTCCTGGCTGCCCAGATGGCTCCTTTCAAAGTGGTTGCTTGCTTGACCATTGGTCCAAAGTCTGCTGGTAATCCATGGGCAAACTTATTGACCTTGGAGAGCTCAGTTGGAACTAGATAAGGAACAAGCTTCATTTTCTCTATAAAACTTGCAGCATACTCGATGACACTCATCTTTCCCTTCTTTAGATTCTGAAACTCGTTGTTGATCTCCAGAAGATCCTGCTCAGAGCAGTACTGCATTTTTAACTGCACTAGAAAATCCTCCCATGACATCTTGCTCGCTTCTCCTTTAGGCATCGAATCGGCTAGTAGCTTCCACCAGCTTAGTACTCCAGATTTCAACAAAGGAACCGCGAGAGCGGTCTTTTGCCTGTTGCTACACTCGCAACTCTCAAACATCGTCTCCATCTCGGAGATCCAGTTCATGACTTCCACCGGCGTCGGGCTTCCAGATAGACTCGGTGGTTTGGACGCCATGAAATCCTTGTATTTGCATCCACGTCCATCATTTCCTCCATCCTGGTGGTTTTGCCTAACTATCGGTGGGTTGGCTTGACCAACAGTCCCACTGTAGTTTCCCTCCTCAGTCTGCCCTTCGTTCAACTCGGGCTGTTCGATCTGTATGGTTGCTTCTTCTCGATTTTGCTGGAGCAAACGTCTGGTTTCCTCCATTTGACGATCCAACATCGCCTGGATCATCGCTTGCACTCCGACCATTGTTATTGGCTCAGCAGCGGTTACCACAACCGGTATTTGCTCAATCACCGGGGGTTGGTTTCGGTTCCCATTTGCATTCATGTTTCCGCTACGGGTCCTTGCCATCTTGATCTATACACCGAATAAGGTGAATCTAGACCTTTACTGAAGATTGACGTTTAAATCATCCTTATCACTCCGAAACGTTTATATGCTAGTTCTAATATCGTATTCGTACGTTTAGAATCCTAAACACATAAGGTTTCCAGATCCGGTCGGCAACAGACCATAGATCCGATCAAACTATAGCATCATTTAGCACGTAAAAGGAATTTAGGCATCATTCCTAAAATAAGCTAGTGCTTGTGTCTATTCAGGTGCATTACCTAAATCTATTTGATACACTCCTCACAATCATCACTTAGCATTCTAAGTTTAAGTCTAGAAATAAATCCATATTCCTAGTTCGCTTAAACTAATGCTCTGATACCAACTGTGACATCCCCATTTTCACGGCCAGAAAAGACCGATTTTTTTTTTTTTTTTTTTTTTTTTTTTTTTTTTTTTGTTTATGCTTTATAAAAATCAGAGTACTTCTTTTAATAAAAATGTTGCGGAAATTGTTCCCAGAAAAACATGATAAATACGTTTTTAAAACATTTTCGAAGAAACGTATTTTGTTCATTTTAAAACATTTGGGATGTCATCGTTAATACAGAAACATAAGCATAAACAAAACTTACATTTATTTACACTAGTGATCTACATCTCTTTAAATCTCTCAGTGTAATGTGACTTCATATCAACACCTGTGATATAAATAAACTGAGTGGGTCAGGTTGGGAAACCTGGTGAGTACATAGGGTTTTCAACCCACAATAATATAATTATTATTTTCAAACAATCAAACAATCAACCCAATTACCCATCCCTATTATCTGCTTTATTCTTAAGGATCTACCCTAAGAATCAGCTATTCCTCGTTCATACATTCCTAAGGATCATCCTAAGGAATCGGCACGAAGTCCATCGTCACCGGGGTTTAGGCACTAAGTCTGCATAGTCGCCAGAATTTATACAATAGGCACTAAGTCTACATAGTCGCCAAGGTTTTGGCACCAAGTCTGCATGATCGCCAGGGTCTAGGTATCAAGTCTGCATGATCACCAAGGTTTAGAGTACACCGAGTGAACACATCGTTCACAACACCTACAGGTTGCGAGCCTGATAGTGTTCCACTGGACTATCTAGGATAGTCCGTGGTTGTCATCCATACTCTACTGAATGACGGGGACATCGTTTGGGAAAAAGGCTTCGCACATCGTACACCTCTCACCCACACCTTATAGTCTATATCACCTCTCAACTCATCATCCAACTCATATTTCATCTATTATATCTACCCATGTTTTACCCCAACATTTTCGTAGATATAAAATACATATATAGTTTAAATCATTTAAAACATGTATAAAATCTTTCACTCAGCATAGACAGCAAGTATTCAGACAATATGCACACATAGCACGTAATTTATATTAAAATACTTCATATCTATGTGTAAGATGAAAGGGACTATGCACTCACCTGAGAAGGTGGTGACTCGGTACTCGGACATCGCTTCGTTTACTTTAAAATAATTTCCTTTGACGAAACCTAGTATTATCACCACTAGATTTTAGTCTAATATTATCGTCACTAATTATTAGTCTTATTATTATTATTATATAAGCGTTTAAACAATACTTGCCAACTACTATGTACAGACAGGGGCCAGACATAAAACACCGGAGGGCAGGACCATTTTGGCGTATAGCACTTCTGAAATCCAACAACCCTATGCGGCCCTTTAAACCAGATTCCCCGTACCGCGAGTAGTTAAAAGATATTATAACGACACTTATATAAGTCATAATAATAGCTCAAATATTTATTATAAATTTATAATAACAATACTAATTTTAAATATAAACTATATTTAAAATAGGGTAAGCATAACTTACTTTCAAGGGGATTTTAGCTAGGAGTCGGGATCTGCAGGGGCAGAACTTCGTCGCTGAATCTTTCTAAGAAAGATTCGTGCAGCGCTTCAGTGCTCACCTTACTATACTAAAACTACAGAAAGAGAAGTCGAATCACGAGGGACCGAAATGCTCGGGGGATAAGGAGAGAAAGACTCTTGAATCAAGAGAATGGTGCAAGAAATATGAGAGCCCAAGGCTCTTATTTATACTAATTGAATTTTCAAAAACTACCCTCCATAATTACTTAATGACCTTTTAGTTATATAAACAACTAAACACCCCTATATAATACTATTTTAAATGGATTTAATGATATTTGTACTAAACTAATGTCAAAAGAACTCAACATTAGTCTTATAATGACCGCATCGTCGATACCTTTCTAATGATATATACATATGTATATATATATATATATATATATATATATATATATATATATATATAGATATACGTATACATGATTTATACTTTATTTTAATACGTAAATATGCTATTATAATTTGTAACTCGTTCATACGAACTCCGTTTTTGACGTTCTTTATATCCACGCGTAGGTGGAGACGTACTCTACAACTTTCGTTTAGACTCCGTCGGCTAATTTTGACTTTATTTTTAAAGTTATATTTTTAACAGGCCGGGACAGGATTAGTCCGTTAAAATCTCATAACTTCTTTATCCGATGTCCATTTTCGTCTGTATTTTTATCATTACGCTACTAATAACGAGATCTTCGATTCTTGTTTAGGTTGTGTCGGCTAAAAATCAATCGATCTAAAATTCGAATTTCGGGTTGTACACCGCTAATCTGAAACTTCGAAAAATCATAACTTCTTCATATGAAGTCAGATTTGGGCGTTCTTTTTATCGATGTTCTTAGTTTAACATATTCTACGACTTTCGTTTAGAGCGCTAAGGCTAAATCTCTCTCTATCATAAATTTACTATTTTACGCTTCCCGGCGCCGTGCCGGTTCCGACGCGAAACTTCGACGGGTCATAACTTCTTCGTTATAACTCGGATTTCAGCGTTCTTTATATGTACGGAAACCTTGTGACATATTATACAACTTGGTTAATATTATTTATTCTAAATAATCTTTTTGTAGAAAAGTCGTTTTCGACCCCTATTGCCTCTAAATTGACTAGCCCGGATCTGCGGGCGTTACACTATACATTTTAGTGCTACCAGGATGAATCGAGTATATGGGCTTATGAGCTTCTTCCATCAGAAGATCTCTGACTCCTCCTATCTTAGGTATCCAAATCCGATCTTG
Organism: Lactuca sativa; assembly: GCF_002870075.4. Classification (NCBI taxonomy): domain Eukaryota; kingdom Viridiplantae; phylum Streptophyta; class Magnoliopsida; order Asterales; family Asteraceae; genus Lactuca; species Lactuca sativa. The sequence continues at coordinate 76,111,495 of NC_056624.2, read as the reverse complement.
GAACACCTTCAGTCCATGACTGTTTATACCAAACACCAACATTTTGCCCAAACATTCCTTCATTCGGTCATTCTTCTCAGAAGCTTCCTCTTGAGATTTCTTTATACTTTCCACAATGGTCAAGACAACTTCAATTTTCAACGCTCTTGGCCTCTTCCTTTCAAGATTGACTTTCCGACTGAGAGCATCAGCAACAGCATTTGGTTTACCGGGGTGGTAAAGTATCTCGCAGTCGTAGTCCGTAAGTAACTCTAGCCAGCGTCGTTGCCTCATATTCAATTCCTTCTGACCAAAGAGATATTGGAGACTCTTATGATCAGTGAAAAGTTTGCACTTCGTGGCATAGAGATAATGCCTCCATATCTTTAGAGCGAAAACCACCGCCGCCAACTCTAAATAATGAGTAGGGTAGTTCTTTTCATGATCTTTCAACTGTCGAGATGCATACGCAATCACCTTATCTCTTTGGCTCAAAACACAACCCAATCCAACCCCAGACGCATCGCTATAAACAACAAAGTCTTCAACCCACATCGGGTTGAGAAAGTATCGGTGCCTCACATAGCTTTTTCTTTAGCTTCTAGAATTCTTCTTTATGCTTATCATTCCAAGCATAAGTAGCTCCTTTGTGGGTCAAAGTTGTTAATGGACTAGCGATCGAAGAAATACCTCGAGGTGAAACGGCTGTCACGATCTGATACAATCGTTAACGGAAAACCGTGAAGCCTCACAATTTCCTTCATGTAAGAATTCACAAGCTTTTCCATAGACCATTTCCCCTTGGCTGCTATGAAAGGTGCAATCTTAGTGAATCGATCAACGACCACCCAAATCATGTTGTGACCATTCTTTGTCCTGGGCAGTTTAGTGACAAAATCCATAGCAATGTCTTCCTATTTACCCATAGGCACATGCAAAGGTTCTAAACTCCCATACGGTTTCTGATGGTGTGTCTTTACTCTCGCACAAATCACACACTCAGCCACATACCTTGCAACATCAAGCTTCATCGTCGGCCACCAGTAGTAGGGTTTCAGGTCCCTATACATTTTACTGCTACCAGGATGAATCGAGTATATGGTCTTGGGAGCTTCTTCCATTAGAAGATATCTGACTCCTCGTGTCTTAGGTATCCAAATCCGATCTTGGAACACCTTCAGTCCATGACTGTTTATACCGAACACCAACGTTTTGCCCAAACGTTCCTTCATTCGGTCATTCTTCTCAGAAGCTTCCTCTTGAGCATTCTTTATACTTTCCAGAATGGTCGAGACAACTTCAATTCTCAACGATCTTGGCCTTTTCCTTTCAAGATTGACTTTCCGACTAAGAGCATCAGCAACAACATTTGGTTTACCGGGGTGGTTAAGTATCTCGCAGTCGTAGTCCGTAAGTAACTCTAGCCAACGTCGTTGTCTCATATTCAATTCCTTCTGACCAAAGAGATATTGGAGACTCTTATGATCAGTGAAAAGTTTGCACTTCGTGGCATAGAGGTAATGCCTCCATATCTTTAGAGCGAAAACTACCGCCGCCAACGCTAAATCATGAGTCGGGTAGTTCTTTTCATGCTCTTTCAACTGTCGAGATGCATACGCGATCACCTTATCTCTTTGGGTCAAAACACAACCTAATCCAACCCCAGACGCATCGCTATAAATACCGAAGTCTTCAACCCACATCGGGTAGAGAAAGTATCGGTGCCTCACACAACTTTTTCTTTAGCTTCTCGAATGCTTCTTTATGCTTATCATTCCAAGCATAAGTAGCTCCTTTTTGGGTCAAAGCTGTTAATGGACTAGCGATCGAAGAAAAACCTTATGTAAACCTTCGTTAATATCCGGCTAATCCCAAAAGGCTTTTGATCTCCGTGGGACTTTTCGGTTGTTCCCACTTTATCACAGCTTCGATCTTCGCTGGATCAACCATTATCCCTTATTGGTTGACCACGTGACCCAAGAATTGGACTTCTCGAATCCAAAAATCACATTTGGAGAACTTTTCATACATCCTCTCCTTCTTCAACACTTCCAACACTTCTCGCAAGTGTCTGTCATGCTCCTCTTGACTTTTTGAGTAAATCAGAATGTCATCTATGAACACTATCACAGATTTATCTAGGAATGGATTACAAACCCTGTTCCTCAAATCCATGAATGCTGCTGAAGCATTGGTTAGTCCAAATGACATAACCAAGAACTCGTAGTGTCCATATCGTGTTCTGAATGCAGTCTTCTCTATATCCTGCTCTTTCACCTTCAGCTAATGATATATATCCTAACCTTAGGTCGATCTTCGAGAAATAACTTGAACCTTGTAGTTGATCGAATAGGTCATCAATCCTCAGCAACGGATACCTATTATTTACTGTTGCCTTATTTAGCTCTCTATAATCGATGCACATTGTCATACTTTCATCTTTCTTCATCACGAATAACACGGAGCCCCCCAGGGTGATGAATAGGTGAAATGAAACCTTTGTCCAATAACTGCTGAAGTTGCATCATCAGCTCTTTCATCTCCGTCGGTGCTAATCGGTAAGGTGCTTTTGCTATTGGCATCGTCCCTGATAACAAGTCTATTCTAAACTCCACTTGTCTATCAGGCGGTAATCCGAGAAGATTTCGGGAAATACTTCCAGATAATCACATACGACAGGAATACTCTGCATCGCCTTTTTCTCCTTCTTAGTATCTATCACAAATGCTAGATACGACGTACATCCTTCGGCCAAACACTTTTTGGATTTCATCAATGAAACGATTCCAGAATTTACTCTGCGTTTATCTCCATACACCATAAACAACTCTTTCCCAGGCGGGTTTACCTTTATAATCTTCTTCGTGCACAATAACTCGACGTCATTGGCGCTAAGCCAATCCATTCCCAACACGATGTCGAAACCATTAAGTTCTATAGGCAATAATTACTCGTGGAACTTATTCCCATTTAAGTCAATTAAGATGTTTTTCATACGATCGCTAACAGATACAAACTTGCCACTAGCAACATCAACTAGTAAAGCATTATCTAGTCTATCGATAGGCAAAGCTAGTTTTCCACCAAATTCATGCGAAATAAAGGAGTAGTTGGCTCCAGAATCAAATAAAATTTGGGCAAGCAATTTTTTTACAAGAAAGGTACCTGAAGCGACATCAGCTTCTTCTTTGGCAGCTTGCAGTGTCATCTGGAAAGCTCTTGCTTTCGGCTTTGGTGGAATGTTGGGTCTTGTTGCCTCCTTCTTCTTAGGGCAGTCCCTCGACATGCGACCCTCCTCACCGCAAACATAAAAAAATTTCTTGGTAAGTATGCATTCGTTGGCATAGTACCTTGGCTTTCCACATTTAAAACATGTGTCCACCACTTCACACTTCCCATGATGCTTCTTTTTACATTTTTCGCACCATTTGGGTTCACCTCCTCCTCCTCTCGAACTAGACTTCGAGAATTTACTTTTCTTGTTGGACCCTGAAGGTCAGTCGAATTTCGTCTTTTCACCAACCTCTATCCTTTCCAAATCTTTTTCCCTCTGCTGGGACTCCACATTCTTAGCTGCTCGAACAGCTGTTTTCAGAGTAGTTGCCATCTTGATTGCCGGACCAAAGTCGGCAGGCAATCCATTAGCGAACCTCTCGATCTTGGAGAGTTCTGTTGGCACTAGGTACGGAAAAATAACTTCATTTTCTCAGTGAATGTAGTAGCATAGCTATCTACACTCATCTTCCCCTTCTTTAGGTTTTGGAATTCATTGTTCAGATCAATCAGATCTATCTCTAAACAGTACTGCACCCTTAACTGTTCCAAGAACTCCTCCCATGACATTATCAGGGCTTCTCCTCGTGGCATAGTATTTGCCAATAAATTCCACCAACTCAAGACTCCAGTCTTCAGTTGTTTAACTGCTAAGGCAGTCTTCTGTTTGTTGCTACAGTTGCAACTTTCAATTGCCATCTCCATTTCGGAGATCCAATCCATAATTTCAACAGGCTTTGGGCTCCCAGAAAGACTTGGCGGCTTGGTGCCTATGAAATTCTTGTACATTCGCCCATCCTTGTTGTTTCTCCTTTCTAGATCGTTCCTTCGTTCTTCTTGAGTCCCAACATGACTCACAATGCGACTATTGTTCCCTTCCTTCGATTGTTCAGGAATTAGTTCGGGTTTCTCAATAGGTATTATTGGTTCCTCCCTATTTTCATGCGACATCTGTCGCATTTCTTCCCTTTGTTCGGCTAACATAGCTCGAATCATGGCTTGCACTCCAGCCATGGTGATCTGTTTTGGTGCAGCAACTTCAACAGCAACTGGTTTAATCATAGGTGGTTGGTTCATGTTTTCATTTGCGTTTCCAACAACGCTTCTTGTTCTTGTCATTCTTGATCTATACACCGAATAAGGTGAAATTAGATCCTCATCCATGATAGATATTACGATCTTCCATATCACTCCAAAATGTTTACATGTTAGTTCTAATATCGTAACCATACGCTTAGAATCCTATACACATAAGGTTTCCCAATCCGGTCGGCAACAGACCATAGATCCGAACAAATAATATCATATATGACAACATATAACATTTAGCACATCAAAGCATTTTAGGCAACTTTCCTAAAATAAACTAGTGCTCGTGTCTAAAACATAACAGACACACACCTCAAAATCTTCGCTTAGAATTTGAAGTTTAAGTCTGGAAATCCTACAAATTCCTAGTTCGCTTAAACTAATGCTCTGATACCAACTGTGACATCCCCAAAATCACGGCCAGAAAAGACCGTTGTCATTTATGCTTTTAAAATAATTCCAGAGTAAATCCTATTGATTTAAAAGTGTTGCGGAATTTGTTCCCAAAACAAAATATGATAAAATAAAGTTTATCAAAGCATTTCATCAAGAGATGCATTTTTCATTATATAACAATATTTGGGATGTCATGTTCCGATAAACAGACCAAAATCATAAACGATAACATTACAAGTCATTCAACAAATATATACATATACAGACTTGTAAACAAAACAACTCGATGATTCATCCATCTTATGCCCTTGCGTCACTTCCTGTAATACAAATAAAACTGAGTCGGTCAAGCTTGGGAGCATGGTGAGCATATAGGATTTTCAACCCACAATAAATAATTATATTTAATTCACCAACCAACAACAACAATAACCCGATTACCCATTCCCATTATCCTCACTTTACGTCCCTAAAACAACATCTATCTCGAGGGACCTAATCTAGGTTTTTCATCGGGAGGGACATTACTGCTAAGGGGTTTCCTCAACAATAGATATCCTAAAGGCAACCATGAGGGGGATAGAGTACATCGGTGAACACATCGTTCACAACACCTACAGGTTATGAGCCTGCTAGCGTTCCACAGGACTGTCTAGAAAGAGTCCGTGGTTATTATCCATACTCCGCTGAATAACTAAATCAACAACAACAACAACAAGGCGTCATCTATTTATCACACATCAACCATCTACCCATGTTCTACGCAACATATTAGTAGATAAAAATATATATTTTTATACATAGTTTAAAACCTATATAGCAAGTTCAATCAATACATATTCCACATAACAGATGAGGCACACACACATAACATGTATTTCATAGAGAATTAATCAGATCTATGAGATAGAAGAAAGTGAATATACATTCACACATATAACCAACAAAGTATACACATAACACGTATTTCGTATAAAATACTTCGTAATTATGCGTTAGAAGAAATTAACTACCCACTCACTTGATTAGAAGATGATCGGACAACACTACGACTTGTCGAAGTAGTATTCTTCAGTAGATCTGGAAGATCTTCATAAAAACCGAGCTCCTCGCGGGCAGAGCTTCCGCTCGGGAATCGCACTTCTCGGGATCTTCGGGGCTCGGGATTGAAATCGCGGCTTCGGGTTACTTCTGGCACGCAAAATGATGCAAAACGGGAGAAAGAGAAGATAATTTTGCAAATGGAGTCGGCTGCCTTCGCAAGCCTTTTATAGGAGGCTGAGGCCTCGCATTACGCTGGGCGTAATGCTCTACGCGGGGCGTACTCCTCCGAAATCGTCACTTCTTACGTATCCGAAGAACTTGAGCGCGAGGCGTGTCATGCTTTGCTGTACGCTGGGCGTACAACCTTACGCTGGGCGTAGTTCGGATCAGTCCGGTGACTCCCCTTCGGATAATATCGGATGTATTAATTAAATTTATATTTTAATTATTTAATAAACTTCAAAAATTCATATCTTATTCATACGAAGTCTGTTTTCGACGTTCTTTATATGCACGCATAGGTGACACTACGCTCTACATCTTTCATTTAGACTATGTCGGCTAATTTTGAATTTATTTTTATTAGGCCGAGACAAGAAAACTTCGTTATAAATTAATAATTTCTTTATCCTACGTCCGTTTTCGCCTATCTTTTTATCGTTTCACTACATTTAACGAGATCTTCGATTCTCGTTTAGATTGTTTCGGCTAAAAACCGCTCTGTCTCAAATCGAGTATTTGGGCTTCATACCGCTAAGTCGAAACTTCAGAAAATCATAACTTCTTCATACGAAGTCAGATTTAGGCGTTCTTGTTATGCACGCTCTCGGTTTAACAAACTTTACAACTTTCGTTTAGATCTCTAAGGCTAGATAACGCTCTATCTTAAATTCGTATTTTACGTCATTCGGCGTCGTGTCGGTTCTGTCGCGAAACTTCGACAGATCATAACTTCTTCGTTATAACTCGGATTTCGGCATTCTTTATATCTCCGGAATCCCTCTTTCGACCACTACAACCTTATGTAAGTATATCGGGCTTATCTCACACTTTTATTGATGCTTATTTTATTTTTAATTCATTTAAGCCACACAATTAAGCAATTAATCATAAAACACATAATATTCAAATAATACATTCTTATTATTTCAAAGTGGGTTACAAAGGTTAACCTAGACTATTACATTGCTATTAATGACAAGCCCAGAACCACAGGCGTTACAATTCTCTCTACCTTAGAATGATTCCGTCCACACAATCACACATCAACAAACAACTGCGGGTGACTCATCATGTCACTCTCTGTTTTCCAGGTGAGACTCATCTTACGTCGCAATTTCTTAGTCTTTCGGTCAACGATTGCCTCTGGTTCCTCAATCAACCTTTTGTTTTCATCGATTCTCAACTCCGAAAGTGGAATCATGTCGGGAACTTCTCCTGTGAACTTCCTTAAATAACATACATGCAAAGTGTTATGAATTCCATTCAGTTCTTCTGGTAATTCGAGCTTGTAAGCTTGGTTCCCAATCCTCTGAAGAACTTTAAACGGTCCAATAAACCTTGGACTTAACTTTCCCTTTTTTTCCAAATCTCATAAGTCCCTTCCACAGCGAGACTTTAAGCAAAACCGAATCTCCACCTTCAAAAGTCATCGGTTTTTGCTTTTTGTCAGCATAACTCTTTTGACGATCTTGAGCGGCTAACATTCTTTCCCTAATTATTTTCAACTTTTCAGCGGTTTGATGAACCATCTCGGGTCCCATAAACTGCTTTTCTCCAGCCTCAAGGCAACTAGACAGTGTACGACACTTATGTTCGTACAAAGGTTGGTAAGGTGCCATCTTTATGCTCGAGTGGAAACTATTATTGTAGGAAAATTCTACCAAAGTTAAATGTTCATCCCAATTACCTTGGAATTCCAGGGTACATGCTCTAAGCATATCTTCAAGTGTTTGTATTGTTCTTTCACTCTGACCATCAGTTTATGGATGGTAAGCTGTACTTAAACACAACTTGGTGCCCATTTCCTCTTATAGACTTTTCCAAAACCTCGAGGTGAAACGGCTGTCACGATCCGATACAATCGTTAACGGAACACCGTGAAGCCTCACAATTTCCTTCACGTAAGAATTCACAAGCTTTTCCATAGACCATTTCCCCTTGGCTGCTATGAAATGTGCACTCTTAGTGAATCGATCAACGACCACCCAAATCATGTCGTGACCATTCTTTGTCCTGGGCAGTTTAGTGACAAAATCCATAGCAATGTCTTCCTAATTACCCATAGGCACAGGAAAAGGTTCTAAAATCCTGTACGGTTTCTGATGGTGTGTCTTTACTCTCGCACAAGTCACACACTTAGCCACATACCTTGCAACATCAAGCTTCATCGTCGGCCACCAGTAGTAGGGTTTCAGGTCCCTATACATTTTAGTGCTACCAGGATGAATCGAGTATATGGTTTTGTGAGCTTCTTCCATTAGAAGATCTCTGACTCCTCCTGTCTTAGGTATCCAAATCCGATCATGGAACACCTTCAGTTAATGACTGTTTATACCGAACACCAACGTTTTGCCCAAACGTTCCTTCATTTGGTCATTCTTCTCAGAAGCTTCCTCTTGAGCATTCTTTATACTTTCCAAAATGGTCGAGACAACTTCAATTCTCAACGATCTTGGCCTCTTCCTTTCAAGATTGACTTTCCGACTAAGAGCATCAGCAACAACATTTGGTTTACCGGGGTGGTTAAGTATCTCGCAGTCGTAGTCCGTAAGTAACTCTAGCCAACGTCGTTGTCTCATATTCAATTCCTTCTGACCAAAGAGATATTGGAGACTCTTATGATCAGTGAAAAGTTTGCACTTCGTGGCATAGAGGTAATGCCTCCATATCTTTAGAGCGAAAACTACCGCCGCCAACGCTAAATCATGAGTCGGGTAGTTCTTTTCATGCTCTTTCAACTGTCGAGATGCATACGCGATCACCTTATCTCTTTAGGTCAAAACACAACCCAATCCAACCCCAGACGCATCGTTATAAACAACGAAGTCTTCAACCCACATCGGGTAGAGAAAGTATCGATGCCTCACATAGCTTTTTATTTAGCTTCTCGAATGCTTCTTTATGCTTATCATTCCAAGCATAAGTAGCTCCTTTGTGGGTCAAAGTTGTTAATGGACTAGCGATCGAAGAAAAACCTTCGGTAATATCCGGCTAATCCCAAAAAGATTCGGATCTCCGTGAGACTTTTCGGTTGTTCCTACTTTATCACAACTTCGATCTTCGTTGGATCAACCATTATCCCTTCTTGGTTGATCACGTGACCCAAGAATTGGACTTCTCGAATCCAAAAATCACATTTGGAGAACTTTTCATACATCCTCTCCTTCTACAACACTTCCAGAACTTCTCGCAAGTGTCTGTCATGCTCCTCTTGACTTTTTGAGTAAATGAGAATGTCATCTATGAACACTATCTCAGATTTATCTAGGAACGGATTACAAACCCTGTTCCTCAAATCCATGAATGCTGCTGGAGCATTGGTTAGTCCAAACGACATAACCAAGAACTCGTAGTGTCCATATCGCGTTCTGAATGCAGTCTTCTCTATATCCTGCTCTTTCACCTTCAGCTAATGATATATATCCTGACCTTAGGTCGATCTTCGAGAAATTACTTGAACCTTGTAGTTGATCGAATAGGTCATCAATCCTCAGCAACGGATACCTATTCTTTACTGTTGCCTTATTCAGCTCTCTATAATCGATGCACATTCTCATACTTCCATCTTTCTTCTTCACGAATAAGACAGAGCTCCCCAGGGTGATGAATAGGTCTAATGAAACCTTTGTCCAATAACTGCTGAAGTTGCATCATCAGCTCTTTCATCTCCATCGGTGCTAATCGGTAAGGTGCTTTTGCTATTGGCGTCATCCCTGGTAACAAGTCTATTCTAAACTCCACTTGTCTATCAGGCGGTAATCCGGGAAGATCTTTGGGAAATACTTCCGGATAATCACATACGACAGGAATGCTCTGCATGTTGACTCTGCATTTATCTCCATACACCATAAACGACTCTTTCCCAGGCGGGTTTACCTTTACAATCTTCTTCTTGCACAATATGTCGGCGTTATTGGCGCTAAGCCAATCCATTACCAACACGATGTCGAAACCATTATGTTCTATAGGCAATAATTCCTCGTGGAACTTATTCCCATTTAAGTTAATTAAGATGTTTTTCATACAATGGCTAACAGGTACAAACTTGCCAATAACAACTTTTTCATGTAATTAGTCTAAACCTTAAACTAATACAAAACATGAATCTATTGACAATTATGTTTGAAATTGGATTAGCATGAACATTACCACATCAAAAACAAGTTTATAAGTTCAAAAACAACTTAGGGTAGTGTTCCTAGTCCAATTCTAGCCAAAAAAGTCGAATTTATGCTGTCTGGGGGTCCAACTCGTCGAGTGGATGAACCAACTCGGCGAGTTGGATCGATCTGATCACTTTTTAGGCATGGACTCACCGAGTCTCTTGATCAGACATCAACAACTTCGATTTTTTAAGCAGTTTTGCAAGTATAACAAGAAAACAAGCCTAGTCTCTGATACCGCTATTGGGTTTTGAGCATTCTAACACTCCTATGGTGTACATGCAACCCTATAAACCTTGGATCTATGTTTTCTCTATAATACATGCAAATAAGAACTTTCCAAGGCTTTAATCCTAACTAGCATATTATGAAGCACTTGTACTACAAAGTACTAGTTAGATGACATACCTTTTGATGTAGCTTGATGTCTTCAAGCTTTAAGAGCTTAGCCCCAATAGTGTGGAAGCCTCAAGTGGAATCACAAATCACTAAAACACCTTGGAAGACTTTAGAGAATATGGATACTTGGTTCTCTCTAGTGAAATTGGCTAGCCCTTCATAGTGTACCCACTCTCGTGCCAATTTAACCAACCAAGGACATCTTTATATAGTATGGAAACTAGGGTTAAACCCATGACCTTTCATTTCATATGATCCATGGGTTAAACACTCCATGGACTATCCGTGAAATCTTAGCCCAACCTAAATGAACTTGGCCCATTCCATATATACAAGAGTCCATATTTAATTAGTTCATTTTGATCACTTAATTAATTCTAAATTAATTCTTGATCAATACTAATTAAATAATATGATTCCATATTAATATATTAGAAATTATAATATATTAATATTAATCATAAACATACTATTCTCAAAAGATTATCCATATAAATTGTGTCGGTGAAGTGCAACCCAAATGGACCATGCCGGGTCGGGTCAAGTACATACCAAATATAGTTATGGACTTAGACATTAATCCAACACCTTGTACACTGCTTCCGGCGATGACAAAGACTCCCCGATGAAGCTGTGAGCACCGATGCCATCTTTTAGTCGTTCCCTTCTTCTTTCCCTTTTTCCAGTCACCGTTCATAGCCACAGTCAGCTGTCGCCAGTACCAATGTGTTCACCGCTTGCTTTGGAGCCTGTCTCTCAGCAGCTAGCAGCCGTTAGTCGCCATCATTCTCCGTCCCCTGCTCAGAGCGTCGTGGCTACCACCACCGTCGCCAGTGATTGAAGACGCTCTGCATCTGCTGCCATGAAGGGCCATAAGGTCCTTTAAATAGCGCTTAGGACCGGGAAATTAGGGTTTCATTAAACAGCGCGGACTCGCCGAGTCCAGATGCGAACCATCGTCCAAAACCGCGACCCGACTCGGCGAGTTTGACCTCCAACTCGCCGAGTCCCCTCACAAAATATCAAAAATATGAAAGTAAAGATACCTGGAGATCCGGGCTGTTACAACTCTGATATTGTTTATGACAACATGTTTGATTATTTATACTTTGGTTTTGACATGACATAATATTACAGATGTTTTATTACACTGTTGGTTTTAAAATGACGTAATTAAAAATGAAATTTTTGGCTTGTATTTTTGGGATGTTACAAGTTGGTATCAGAGCCTTGGTTTGAGGGATTCGGGCATATTCTCGGGTGTGTATGAACTCAAACTAAGGGCTTGGTATGAAAGTTTTCAAAATTAAAACCTTTTTATAAAAGGAGTTTTGAAAAGAATCTGAAAAAAGAAAAGAACTTTGAGTAGAACAAAGTGTGTGATGCATGCAATCAGCCGAGCTCAAGTAAGTTTTCCCCAAGATACCCATACATGTTATGATGTGATATGATATGATTGTGAGAACTGCATGCTAGATTAGGGCTAAGGATCTATGAGGATGCCTTATATGCCTATTATATGTGCTTGTAGACCTGCATGCTAGTACAGATCAGTCAGTGATAGGATAGCCTATTTAGGTTATGCCTGATTGTATAAGCCTTTGAATTGCATGTACAGATTCCTGATTAGAGGATAGAATGATTTGATTGGAATATGATGGTAAGAGTTTCCACTATCTGAATGCTGCTTGCTTTGTGCTTTGTGGGACTTTTAGTAATGTGAGCTAACTATTAAGTTAATATGCTAAGTCACATGTGGCACAAGCTGGATAATCTCAGAGTGATAGATTTGACCCTATGGTGCAGCTCTTGTCTGAGTCCAACCGTTATAGGGATGAGTCTGTTACTTGAAGGATTATTTGATCTCTGTTGCATGTGGCTATATTCATGAGGTAGCTAGTTGATAGTACTGGGAATCTTGCGGTAGCTGAGGACTGGGTGAGTTCAGGAACCTAGGGAAGCCTAGGATATATTTCAGTGAGTTAGTAGTGAGGCTCAGGTAGACTTGGGTGTACTAGTTGAGGAGGTGACTTGGAGGATCCGGGAGGATTGCTGAGGAAAGTATGGATAGGTGTGGAAGGTAGTATTGGGCCCGTACTATTGAAAGCACAGGATCCATACTCGAATCAGTGAGAGTCTTGGAGAATCTAAGAAGCTTCAAGGAATAGTTTGTGACCCAGTTTGGGGACAGAGGATGTTCCAGTTGTTGCAGCTTAATCATTGGCAAGCGAGCTAGTGAGCGTGACAGGGTGTCAGACCCTGAAGGATATGATTCCCAAGAGTTGCAAATGCGTGATAGATTTGGGAGCACCCTGGAAAGAGAGATGCGTGCCAGGTGCGTATAGTAGAGGGTCCCTGGAAGAGACCCATGACTTCTGATCATCGGGTGAAAGGACAGCGGGGCTTGAATCAGTGCAGCGCATACGAGAAAGTACACGAAGGAGTTTCTCACTCCAAGGGTTCAGGCTGCTACAGGGTAGCAGGATTGGTCATGTTAGCAGAAAGGGATCAGTATTCCTCAAGATGTTGCGGGTATGTCATCTTATTAAATGGATATTGTGAATACGTATCACTTTGGGATTGCGAGTGAGTTTCGATAAGTCGGATCTCAAGTCAGTTTTCTGCTAGTGTTCGGTTATCAAGGACTGTATATGCCATCTTGCCTACTGGAAAGGTCATTGATGAACCCAAAGAGGGATGCGTCTTGCGGAGTGGGTTCCACGCATACCGTTATCATTTCTGATCTTTGTCGGGATCTATGCAGGAGTATTATTTAGAGAATACCCGATCAGGGTTGGAGTGATAGTTAGCGTTTAGTGATCCTATCATTGTTCAGGTATGGTCGGTAGTTGTTTATGGATGAACTTTGGAGTTCAAGGCACTACCGTTGCTGGGACAGGGCTGGTGACATGAAAAGGATAATGTTAGTCGCTGGTGTTAGATGAAAAAGTGGTTGGTCATAGCATGTTCAAGAGAATTGTATTTTCACATGGGCTGTGTTCGGACAGAGTTCAGTGGTACTGCAAGATTGGAAATGAGAACGAGGATTCATCAGCCAGAGTGAAGATTAAGGTCTTCAGTGGTCAGCCTGGGAGATGAATTGAGGTGTCAGAATGGAACATATTTCAAGAGTACTCTTCAAGATTTCAGAGGATGGGTGATCTTAAGGTTTAATCGGCGATTAAACGCTAGCATTGGTAAGCACATTTTGTCATCAGTGGGATATTAGAAAGCAAGACGGATTGGGAATCCTTCAATTCCCGCATGCTGTGAAGACTTAGTCGAATCTAAGTGGGGGAGAGACTTTTTATAAGGTTCTCCAAATGTGAGTTCTGGTTGCGCGTGGTGCAATCTCTTGGCCACCTTGTCAACCAGAAGGGTATTCTAGTTGATCCGGCCAAGATAGAGGTCGTGATGCAGTGGGAGTTTCCGAGGTCTCCATCTGAGATTCGGAGTCTGCTGGGTCTAGCGAGTTATTATCGGAGATTTATATAGGATTTCTACAAGATTGCGGTTCCTTTGACCCGACTGACCAAGAAGTCGGTGACCTTTCGTTGGGGGCCTGAGCAGCAGGCAACCTTCAATACTCTCAGACAGCAGTTGTGCAAGGCACTGGTTCTCACCCTGCAATAGGGTGTAGATGATTTCATGGTTTACTGTGACGCTTTGGTCATGGGCATGGGTGCGGTACTGATACAGTGGGGTCACGTGATAGCAGGTTTTGGGAACCAGGTTAGAGTTCCGGTTAGGATTCAAGCTAAGTTGTGTGTTAAGTCGAGTGCGTGTTCGACCGGTATGGAAAGTGTTGTAAGACTACGGCGGTAGCTGTAGCTTTCACTAGCGATCAGATAGTATTGAAAGTGTTGTAAGACTACGGAGGTAGCCGTAGCATTCACTAGTGGCCAGTTAGAATGGGAAGTGTTGTAAGACTGTGAGTGTAGCCGTAGCATTCACTAGCGGTTAGATAGTGATACAGTGTTGTGAGACTGTGTGTGTTGCCGCAACATTCACTAGGTTAGTAGATAGTGTGAGCGCGTTGTTAGGACGCAGAAGGAACAGTAGTACCCACCAGTTCGGGTGTAGCAGTAAGGATAAGGAAATCCACGGATTGGATTTCAGAATTACCCAGATGGATTAGATCTGGCTGGGCCAGTGATAGGACTGTGGGAGCGACACTACGGTTATGGGATCAGGAAGGCGATGGACTGTATTCGATTTCATGTGAGATAAGGCTACCATTGGTCAGGTAGCAACTATTTCTAGCCTTGGATTTGATGATGACAGGATTCGACGTATGGATTCGATCGGTTAGATCAGAAAGTTGTTAGGTTCACAGTGGCATGATAACTAGTTGCAACTAGTTCCAGAGGAGGATTTCGCTCAGAAGTCATGTCAGACGACTAAGTGGGAGTCCTTTGGCTCCGCAGCCGGTCCGGAACCCAATATTTCAGATGATTGGCGAGCGAATTAAGACCTAGGAGATCTCGGTAGCTTGTGGGAAGCAGCCATATGGCAGCATACTGCTTCAGGCAGTTCAGTGTTCGGGCAGTTTCAGCATCTGGGCAGTGTTAGTATTGGTGTTTGGGGTTGCAAGTACTCACTGAATAGCTGGTTTATTGGGGAGTGACAAGTCACTCACAACAGGAGTATCTGAGCCTTGGCCAGGTACAAGTGATCTGCAGAGATAATTAGGTCTATGATCCTGTTTTATAATGGGAACCTTGATTTATCGTAAGTTGAGTAGCCGGTTGAAAGATAAAGTGGACTGGGTCCAACGATATTGATTCAGTATGAGTGGTCTGCTAGGGATTCAGACCATCTCGAGACAGCAGATTCAGATCGAGTAAATGTTACCTTGTTGCGAGAAATTCGTTCATATACGGATTATAGGGATTTACGAGGATTGGTCATAGCTACCTTGGGAAGGCTAGGGTGTACCCAGGTTGGTGACCATGTAACTAGAATGATTGGGCGTGTAAGGAATGGTAAGGAATGATTTCAAGGACGAAATCTAATTTAAGTGGGGGAGAGTTGTAATACCCGTTTATTAAGTTAAATAAATAAATTAATGAACGAATAGTAGCCCTAAAATAAATAATTATGTATAAAAGGATGGTCTCCAAAAGCTAATTGTCAGAATTTTAGAAGTTGGGGTTTAAAAATGTAAGTTCTGGATTAGTTTTGTATATATATTTTGTAGGTAGGGGCTATATGGTAACTTTTGGGACTTCATTGAAGAAATTTTGGAGGTTAATGGACTAACTTGTGAATTATTGGGAATTTACTAAGAACAATTTGTGGAGGAGGGGTGGAATTGTAATTATTGGGGCTGGTTTGAAAAGATCCCAATGGGGAGGGAGTGAACTTGTAGAAATGGGCAAATGTTTGTTAGAAGCGGGATTTAAACCCGATGGTTGCTTCTTCCCCGTTACATAACCCTAAACCTAATTCTTCAGCCGCCATGCTCGGTTCCAGCCGCCACCATTCATCTCACCTCCTTCCTCTACTTCCGAGACCACCAGTCGCTGTCGCACCACCCTTGTACACTGCTACCGGCGACGACAAAGACTCCCCGATGAAGCTGTGAGCACCGATGCCATCTCTTAGTCGTTCCCTTCTTCTTTCCCTTTTTCCAGTCACCGTTCATAGCCACACTCAGCTGTCGCCAGTACTGATGCGTTCACCGCTCGCTTTGGAGCCCGTCTCTCAGCAGCTAGCAACCGTTAGTCGCCATCATTCTCCGTCCCCTGCTCAAAGCGTCGTAGCTACCACCACCGTCACCACCGATTGAAGACGCTCTGCATCCACTGCCATCAGTCGTGGCTGCTGTTGTTGTGGGTAAAGAACATCACCGGCGAGGCGTTGAGAGTGAAGAGGGCAAGCCATTGTCGCTGTTAACGGATGATGTTCCACTCCGTTTGCTGTCGTCACCTGGATGGTGGTTGAGATGGGTTCGTGTTATGCAAGGGCTCAAGTTTTCGTTTGGGTGGTCATTTATTGGTCGGAGACCAAGGAAAAGAACCACCATGGCCGCCAGCCATGGTGGCTGCCGCCTGCCGCCTTCTTCCGTCGCCTCCAACCACCATGGAAGGTAGCTGTGTGCATGTTTTACTTCGTGATTAGGTGTGTGTGGTTCTATTTCCATTAGAAATATGTGTGTTTCAGTGTTGTGTTTAGCCGGAGTTCACGGAAAAGTCGCCACCACCACCGTGAGGTGGTGGCTACCGCTACGTGCCACCGCCGGCCACCACAAGGGTGGTTGCGGGTGTGTATGTATTTAGTATAGTGTGTGTGTTTAGTTTGAGAGTTCATTGTAAAATGTAAAAATGGAATAATAAAAGAAATTGAAAACCACCACCTTGGGTTAGTGGCTGCCGCCTCGGCACCGGTCGCCGTGTCAGGTGGCGGTGTGCTTCGATGGTGTTTGGACTCGTTTGGATGATTGGATAAGGGACTAAAACCCTAATGGGCTCAAAGGAGCTCTAATGGGCCTAATAAAGCCATAATTAACATAAAAGACAACCAAATTGATAAATGGGCTAATTTTTGGATTGGAAAACCCTAATGCCAATGAAACCCTAACTTTAAGAATTAGTTGGGTCACACACACAAGGATTATTTAATAACTTGAGATATTAAATAGTAAACTTTGACAAAGATTAATCTAAGCGATAATGGACTTAATGGATTAAGTCCTTAATGGGTTAAGTAAGAAACTTAACCCTAATCAACATTTTATGTGAAACCCTAATTTCACTTGGGTTTATTGTTGGTTCTTTCTTTTGGGCCTTGAGGGTTGGGTGGTTAATGGGCCATCCAAACTCAAGCCAATGAACTAGAATAATTTATTGGGCCTGGGGTAAGGCCCATGTAAGGGGCTTGGGCCCAATTTGGAAAATTAGGCCATAGATGGGCTATAGTTTGGGCCTTAATGATTATATGGTGTTGGACCTTAGAATGAGACCATGTGTAGGCCTAGGCCCAATTTGGAAAATTGGGCCATGTGTTGGGATTTGATTCCTAATTGTATTTGGGCCTACGGATTGGGCCTTGGGATTAAATAAGCCAAGCTTCAGGTAATTTAATTATCCAAATTAAGTGTTTATGGTTATGTAGTGGGACCCAATTATTAATTGGGTGATGTTTTTGATATTGACAGATCGGGAATCTGTCATCCAGCAGCTGGGGTTGAGTCTGTGGGACTTCAACAGTGTGGGATTGTGTCTACGGGACTTCAGCAGTGTGAGGTGAGTTACCTTCCAGTAGCGGTGGGTCTACGGCCATAATGTCGGCCCACCAGTTGGAGTTGTATGTTAGATAATTGTCTTTGTGATATCATCTAGGTTTGCTACTACCTAATATGTTATATGCTAGCATGATATGATATATGTGATAGTAGTAGAGTTCGGTTGTTAGGACCGAAGGGTAGGTCAGACACCCCAGATACGTCTGACTGTATACGATGATATGTTTATATGCTGGCATGATATGTTATATGTGATAGTGGTAGTAGGAGGGGAATAGTCCCCAAGTTCGGTCGTTAGGACCGAAGGGTAGATCGGACACCCCAGATATGTCTGATAAAATGTTATGTTATGATATATGTGATAGTAGCAGTAGGGGGTGAAATAGTCCCCGAGGATCGGTTGTTAGGAATGATGGGTAGTCAGCACCCCAGAATGGCTTGACATGGGTAGTCAGCACCCCAGAACGGCTTGGCACGGGTAGGTCGGCACCCCAGAATGGCCGTACCGGGTAGGTCGGGCACCCCAAAATTGTCCGACAGTATGTATGAGATGTGATTGTATGGTATGTGGTGTGATGGGGGAACTCACTAAGCTTTGTGCTTACGGTTTTCAGTTTTGGTTTCAGGTACTTCATGTTTAAAGGAAAGGAGTCGGCTTGATTGCTGCGCATCACTCTATAGTTTTCCGCACATGAGATCTTTGGGATTACACTCTGATATTGTTTATGACAACATGTTTAATTATTTCTACTTTGGTTTTGACATGACATAATATTACAGATGTTTTATTACACTGTTGGTTTTAAAATGACGTAATTAAAAATGAAATTTTTGGCCTGTATTTTTGGGATGTTACAATGGCTCTTGCTTTCGGCTTTGGTGGAATGTTGGGTCTTGCTGCCTCCTTCTTCTTAGGGCAGTCCCTCGACATGTGACTCTCCTCACCGCAACCATAGCAAATTTTCTTGGTAAGTATGCATTCGTTGGCATAGTGTCCTGGCTTTCCACATTTAAAACATGTGGCCACCACTTCACACTTCCCATGATGCTTCTTTTTATATTTGTCGCACCATTTGGGTTCACCTCCTCCTCCTCTCGAACTAGACTTCGAGAATTTACTTTTCTTGTTGGACCCTGAAGGTCCGTCGAATTTCCTATTTTCACCAACCTCTATCCTTTCCAAACCTTTTTCCCTCTGCTGGGACTCCACATTCTTAGCTGCTCGAACAGTTGTTTTCAGAGTAATTGCCATCTTGACTGTCGGACCAAAGTCGGCAGGCAGTCCATTAGCGAACCTCTCGATCTTGGAGAGTTCTGTTGGCACTAGGTACGGAAATAACTTCATTTTCTCAGTGAATGCAGTAGCATAGCCATCTACACTCATCTTCCACTTCTTTAAGTTTTGGAATTCATTGTTCAGATCAATCAGATCTATCTCTGAGCAGTACTGCACCCTTAATTGTTCCAAGAACTCGTCCCATGACATTTTCAGGGCTTCTCATCATGGCATAGTATATGCCAACAACTTCCACCAGCTCAAGACTCCAGTCTTCAGTTGTCTAACTGCAAAGATAGTCTTGTGTTTGTTGCTACAGTCGCAACTTTCAAACACCATCTCCATTTCGGAGATCCAATCCATAATTTCAACAGGCTTTGGGCTCCCAGAAAGACTTGGCAGCTTGGTGCCCAAGAAATTCTTGTACATTCGCCCATCCTTGTTGTTTCTCCTTTCCAGATCGTTCCTTCGTTCTTCTTGAGTCCCAACATGACTCACAATGCAACTATTGTTCCCTTCCTCTGATTGTTTGGGAATCAGTTCGGGTTCCTCAATAGGTATGATTGGTTCCTCCCTATTTTCATGCAACATCTGTCGCATTTCTTCCCTTTGTTCGGCTAACATAGCTCGAATCATGGCTTGCACTCTAGCCATGGTGATCTATTTTGGTACAGCAGCTTCAACAGCAACTGGTTTAATCATAGGTGGTTGGTTCATGTTTTCATTTGCGTTTCCAACACCGCTTCTTGTTCTTGTCATTCTTGATCTATACACCGAATAAGGTGAAATTAGATCCTCATCCATGATAGATATTACGATCTTCCATATCACTCCAAAATGTTTACATGTTAGTTCTAATATCGTAACCATATGCTTAGAATCCTATACACATAAGGTTTCCCGATCCGGTCGGCAACAGACCATAGATCCGAACAAATAATATCATATATGACAACATATATCATTTAGCACATAAAAGCATTTTAGGAAACTTTCCTAAAATAAACTAGTGTTCGTGTCTAAAACATAACAGATAAACACCTCAAAATATTCGCTTAGCATTTTAAGTTTAAGTCTAGAAATCCTGCAAATTCCTAGTTCTCTTAAACTAATGCTCTAATACCAACTGTGACATCCCCAAAATCATGGCCAGAAAAGACCATTTTCATTTATGCTTTCAAACTAATTTCAGAGTAAATCCTATTGATTTAAAAGAGTTGCGGAATTTGTTCCCAAAACAAAATATGATAAAATAAAGTTTATAAAGTTTACAGACTTGTAAACAAAACAACTCGATGATTCATCCATCTTATGCGCTTATGCCACTTCCTGTAATACAAATAAAACTGAATGGGTCAGGCTTGAGAGCCTGGTGAGCATATAGGGTTTCAACCCACAATAAATAATAATATTTAATTCACCAACCAACAACAACAATAACCCGATTACCCATTCCCGTTATCCTCACTTTACGTCCCTAAAACAACATCTATCTCGAGGGACCTAATCTAGGATTTTCATCGGGACGGACATTACTGCTAAGGGGTTTCCTCAACAATAGATATCCTAAAGGCAACCATGAGGGGGAAAGAGTACACCGGTGAACACATCGTTCACAACACCTACAGGTTATGATCCTGCTAGCGTTGCACAGGACTATCTAGAAAGAGTTCGTGGTCGTTATCCATACTCCGCTGAATAACTAGATCAACAACAACAACAATGAGGCCTCTCATCTGTGTATAACACATCAACCATCTACCCATGTTCTACCGAACATATTAGTAGATAAAAATATATATTTTTATACATAGTTTAAAACATATATAGCAAGTTCAATCAATACATATTCCACATAACAAATGAGGCACACACACATAACATGTATTTCATAAAGAATAAATCAGATCTATGAGATAGAAGAAAGTGATTATACATTCACACATATAACCAACAAAATATACAAATAACACGTATTTCGTATAAAATACTTCATAATTATGCGTTAGAAGAAAGTAACTACACACTAACTTGATCAGAAGATGCTCGGACAGCACTACGACTTGTAGAAGTAGTATTCTTCGGTAGATCTGGAAGATCTTCACAAAAACCGGGCTCCTCGCGGGCAGAGCTTCGGCTCAGGATTCGCACTTCTCGGGATCTTCGGGGCTTCGGGACTTGCTTCGGGGATCGGGATTGATACTGGGGCTTCGGGATACTTCTCACACTCAAAACGATGCAAAACGGGAGAAAGAGAAGAGAATTAGGCAAATGGAGTCGGTTGTCCTCGCAAGCCTTTTATATGAGGCTGACGCCTCGCATTACGCTGGGCGTAATGCTCTATGCGGGGCGTACTCCTTTGAAATCGTCACTGCTTACGTATCCGAAGAACTCGAGTGCGAGGCGTGTCATGCATCGATGTACGCTGGGCGTACAACCTTACGTTGGGTGTAGTTCGGATCAGTCCGGTGACTCCCCTTCGGATAATATCGGATTTTATAATTAAATATATATTTTAATTAGAGTAAATTACATGAATGGTCCCTAACTTATTTTTTTTAACTCGGAGGGTCCCTATTGTTTGTTTGTGCTACACGCTTGGTCCCTGTCTTACCTAAAAAGACTATTTTGCCCCTGATTTTTTAATTTATTTAAATAAACACACTCTCAACCCTACTCTCATCACCTTATGCTAACTATCCCATCATTTTCCCATATTCAAATAATAGTCTTTTTAGGTAAGACAAGGACCAAGCGCGTAACAAAAACAAATAGAAGGGACCAAACGTGTAACAAAAACAAACAGTAGGGACCTTCCGAGTTAAAAAAGTAAATTAGCGACCAAATGTGCAAATTACCACAAACCATAGGGACCATTCGTGTAATTTACTCTTTTAATTATTTAATAAATTTAAAAAATTCATATCTTCTTCATACGAACTCCGTTTTCGATGTTCTTTATATCCACGTATAGGTGAGACTACGCTCTACATCTTTCGTTTAGACTCCGTCGGCTAATTTTGAATTTATTTTTATTATTTATTTTTAGTAGGCCGGGACAGGAAAACTTCATTATAAATTCATAACCTCTTTATCTGACATCCGTTTTTGCCTATCTTTTTATTGTTTTACTACATTTAATGAGATCTTCGATTCTCGTTTAGATTGTTTCGGCTAAAAACCGCTCTGTCTCAAATCGAGTATTCGGGCTGCATTCCACTAAGTCGAAAGTTCAGAAAATCATAACTTCCTTATACGAAGTCAGATTTGGGCGTTCTTTTTATACACGCTCTCGGTTTAACGAACTTTACAATTTTCGTGTAGATCTCTAAGGCTAGATATCGCTCTATCTTAAATTCGTATTTTACGTCATTCGGCGTTGTGTCGGTTCTGTCGCGAAACTTCGACAGGTCATAAATTCTTCGTTATAACTCGGATTTCGGCATTCTTTATATCTACGGAATCCCTGTTTCGACCACTACAACTTTATGTAAAGATATCGGGCTTATCTCGCACTTAAATCTTGATTCTTGTTTTATTCTTAATTCATTTAAGCCACACAATTAAGCAATTAAGCATAAGACACATAATATTCAAATAATACATTCTTATTATTTCAAAATGGGTTACAAAGGTTAACCTAGACTATTACATTGCTATTAATGAAAAGCCCAGAAACACAGTCGTTACACAACTCGACGAGTTGAGCTGGACTTTGTGAGACTTCGGAGGATATGAGGGGACTCGACGAGTCGCGAGGGTGCACTCGACGAGTCGGGTCAAATATGGACTCTTGACTCGAGTTTGACTTTGGGGTTTTGGTCAACATAAGTAATAGAGACCTTAGAGGGGTAAAATGGTATTTTACCCACTTCAAAGAGTTAGAAATACAAAGAATCACTTCCGGTTATCTGATTCGTGAAAAGAGTATTAATTAGAGATATTCATCCCTTGTGTTAGGCGGAGGCTATTTTGAGACTCGGGTGCGAGGTTATTTAATTGTTGCTTGTCAGTTGAGTCTTCTCACTATACTTTACCTAGAGTGGTATGTATGTGTGACCGGAAGATCTTATGTGCTTATTTGAGTTATGCATTATGTCTTTGTGATTATATGCTATGTGCTATTTAGACCGGACCGGAGGGTCCAAAGAACTATGAGGCCGGAAGGCTCTCGACAATCCCGGACCGGAGGGTCCAACGAGCTAGACCGGACCGGAGGGTCCAACGAGCTATGACCGGACCAGAGGGTCCAACGAGCTATGGAACTGGAGGGTTCCACTGAGACACACTGACCGGAAGGTCTTCCAGAGCTAATGCCTTGAGTGGCTAATTACTTGTGCATGGTATTTTGGGGAACTCACTAAGCTTCGTGCTTACCGTGTAGTGTGTTATGTGTTTCAGGTTTTTCTCAAAATTGTGGGACGGCACCGGCTTGATTGTACACACCAAAGAAAGAATTATGTTTTAAGGATCCTGGATTATTAATTGATTAAACACGGAGTTATGTTTTGTAAATTAAATAAATGATGTTTTTATGAAATGTGTATTGAGAATCATATGTTTTTAAAAGAACAATTTTCTTGAAAAAATTATGGTGTTACAATAAAAAACAACACACATATAAACTAAATTTTACTTCTTTTAGTTTTACTCCCTAGGTCTTTTACTGTACAAAATACTTTGGGCTGTTTTCCTTTGGTTTGTTTTTCATTTGGCTGTTTTTCCTTAGGCGTTTGCATTTTATTAATATCTTCACGTATATGTATATTTAGATCATGTAAGAAAAAAAATAGGGGTTGAACATGTATTGAAGCAAATATGCATAATGTATTTTATCAATTAGTTGAATTGTTTAAAAAAAAGTATAAGGTTTAATTAATGAATATAAAGATTAATGACTTATGTAAACAAGGTATCTTAAGATTAAAGGTTACAAGATTTTTTTTACCAAGCCACAAAAGAATACAGTGCATAATTTACGGTTAATGGACATCGTCTCCGTTTGGTACACAGGCGGCCAACTTTATTGCTTCATCCACAGAAACTTTATTGTAATAAGTTGCTAGTGGTTTTTCATGTATTATATATTTTTTATTGGGATAATAGTGTACACAACCATGCATAACGACGTTGCTAATTGCACACACTAACAAAGAACATGTTATTTTCTACAAAGATATTGATGAACATATTAACAAATTTATAAGTATAAAGCTTAACTTACACATGTGTATCTATGTAAACATATCCAATACACATACTTTGGTTAATTGTAGGAGTGTGTTAGGTTGAGGTGCTGCTATGACACTTTCATGTGGCTCATCAAACATAGTTGCAACATTTTCTTCAACATTATTCAAAGTTTCATGAGAAATAGTGGTCCAAGTTTACTCTATGAAAAACAGTTGAAAATATTAGTAACACCATTGTCAAAACTTATTATTATATATTAACTTACATTATTTTTAAGCTATTAGGGGTGGTTGTGATGTTGATGTACCGACGAATTATTTTCCTTTTCTGGGACGACAATATGCGATGAAAGCATTAGTCACCAGTCCATTGTTAAAAATTTATCATAAAAAATTCATTTGATTACTTACTTTTTCGATAGGAGACTCTTTTAGAATAAGAGTAGTAGTTATTGTAGTCTCCACATGATTGCCCATAGGAGGAACCAGACTCATAAGATAATCAAAATTCGAACTCAAATCTTGATTTGACCTTTTTTCCTCCTCTAGGGTTTGCTGAAGAAAAGCTATTTTTTATTTTGATGAGGATATGTTTCAAGACGTATGCTAATATCCAGTTGGATGACTCCCGTGCCAACCCCTCTTACAAACACACCATGTTCTTCGCCAAAGACCAGTAAGAGGGCTTCTATGGCTGGTTCAAGAATGAATTTTCCTTATTCAATTGCACTTTGATGACCGATTTGGAAAAAAATATGTCAAATAAATATAGTATTAGCTATGTTCTTTATCAATTGGCATTAACAAACACCAAAACCAGATAGAAGTTGCTAGCTTAATACTATTTACCAACTCTTCTGCAACAAGTTTCACTTCTTCTTGATCATATTTTACCTCTTTATTTTCTCCTCTTTTCATCCACATTAATGACCACGGGGGAACTTTATCCACGCTATTCACTTAATCTTTCACCTATTAAGAAAATTATCAACCGATGAAGCGAAAATCGAACTGTTTGCAATTATATATATATATATATATACATATATATATATATATACACACACACACACGCACACACACACACCATATTAACTAAACAAGAAATCAATAAATACATGTTAAAAGTTTGAAATATTGAGCAATTGACATACTAATTTTTTTTTAATTTCGTATACCCCATGTCATGTGTTATGTGGGTAATGGGACTTTGCTTGAGCAGATTTCCCCATATCAGACTTAGCTGTCAACACGGAGTAAATAAAAATATGTCAAAGGATTTCTAAGTTATTTAAAAATATAACGAAAACGCTTATCATGAACATAATTAACATTTAAACCAATTTAATTTATAACCTTGAATTCTTCTTATTGTATACTTTTAACGAATGCCTCCCAATCAATTCGTGTATTAGACAAACAAAACTGTGGTGGTATTACTTTTAGCTTCTTTGATCTATCCAAGTACGAATTTAAGAAACGATCATTAACAAATTCTAAAAGATCCCCAAAGTGTACAAAGATGAGACAAAACCTTTTTCCTTACACGTTCATCGATAACAAAAATCCATTGAATGAATAGTAAGTTGAATGTTAGTAACCAAATTTAATTAATTAGTTGCTTAACTAATTAAGATAATATAACTGTAAACTTTTTTAAAAATATAGATATCAACTTTAATTAATTAATTTTTAAGTGTTATATAGAAAACACGTCCGTTTTGGTCAATGAAAGTTAATTAGATTAAATTAGATTATAATATTGAAGAGTAAATGTGTGGAGCTCAATCCTTAATGAACGGTTGACTAGATTTTTAGTATAAGTTTATGGGTTTTTAATAAAGAACCTTTCTTTATCCTAGTTGCAGGGCATTCTATTCAACTCCCCATGAGTTGAGTGGACTACTGTAGATGCTCTTGAATATGGAATCAATTTTTATGGGATTTTAAACAAATTCTTTATATTTTTATTTACTGTTTAATTTATATGTATGCCATAATTTAATTTATATTGGCCTCCATATTTAAAGTGTGGAGTACTAACCTAACACAGTAAAATTGTGTTTTTAGTGGTTAGTTGGGATGAATTAACCTTACAAAATAGGACAAAAATGATGTTTATTAGATGACCATTTAGTTGGTCTAACATGTCTTCAAATATATATATATATATATATATATATATATATATATATATATATATATGTTGGGTTATTGGTGTTGCGTCTTGGGCTCGCTTCTTAGCCCATCCTTTATGCGGTATGGGCCTACCCATCTGTATCTTGTTTTCTAGGGTTTGTGTATTTATAGATGCTTGCATGCGTCTTTAACTTAACCGATTGATCAGGGTTTTACTGTGTAATTATAGAAGTTATCTTTTTGTAACCCTAGAATCCTCTACAGTGGAAGTTCTTAATCGAGCTCTGCTGAGGATTGAAAGTTTAATCATTCGACATATTCAAATCCATTCTTGTGTTTTGCTTTACATTCTTTATATACCTGTTTCAAAGATCCATTCGATCTTAAAATTTCTATCTCTACAAGTGGTATCAGAGCGGGAGGCTGTGTAATTCATACGCATCTCTTCTGTGAAAGAAGCTATTAGGGTTGTTCCGCATTAACTAATATTTATTGAGCCGTCACCCCATAATTGACGTATCTCATTACTTGTTCGTTTTGCCCTAATATTATATATTACAAGTCTGATCTTTCAAACAGGTTATTCGATCAAGAATGGACGAGTCGCCATCTAATCCCATTAATATTTCGAACAGCATTGGATCAACAACGAAGATTCCCATCCTTTACACCCAAGATTATGAAGTCTGGGCAAATCACTTTGAAGACTATGTTATAGGATCTGAGGAAAATGGATACCTCATTTGGGAAGCAATCGTTTCGGGACCCTTTGCTCATTCTGCAACTTCAAGGATTATTAAAACTCAAAAGGAGTATAATGATCTTTTGAAAGATGTTAAAGATGTTGCTCAAGACGAAAAAGATAAATTTCAGTGCAATATTAAAGCATTGAGATTAATCAGATTCGCTCTTCAATCTGACACTTTCAGGCTGGTGAGTTCGTGCACTACTGCCAAAGAAATATGGGACAGGCTTCGCGAATTGTATTCTATGGACGAAGATCTTGAACACTCCATTCAAACCTTACTCTTATCCGAGTTTGGTGAATTCAAGCAGAGAGTCGAAGAAACTGTGACTCAAACGTTCGATCGCTTCAATCATCTTCTTAGAAAGATGATTAAACATGATATTGAAAGGAAGTTGATTGAGCAGAAAGTCACGTTTCTGAACGGCCTCAGATCTGAGTGGAGAGCTGTTGTGTCCACAGTTAAAGCGCATGAGCAATTCAAATCTTATTCTCTAGCGAAACTGGTGGGCATACTGAAATCTCAAGAGAAGATTGTACTACAGGAGAAAAATGTAGTTTCAAGCCTGGGTTCCATGGCACTTCTATCCAAAAGTAAAGCGGCGATGGAAGATGAAGACCACAACTTAGAAGATTATGATCTTACTTCTGAAGACTATTCTATGATGGTATCAAATCCCAAGAGGTTCATCAAGAAAAGATTTCCCACCAATAAGAATCGTAATTGGCAGGGAAGTTATAGCTCTGAAAAGGTCAAAGAAGAACCGAAAGCGGAAGAATCAAAGAAGGAACCGAAAGCTGAAAGAGATTTGGGAGTGAGCTGCTTTTACTGTGGAGGAAAGAACCACTATGCTAAAGATTGTGTCCTCAAGAAAATGGCTGAAAAGGATGAGGAAAAAGATGAAGAAGCATTGTTACTGAAAAAGCTGGATGAGATCAGGAAGAAGAAATCTACTGCTAACTCGTCTATGAATGCTTTAATTGTGCAGGGTTCGATAGCAAATGATGAATTCGGAGGAGTGGAGGTCTGGTCAACCGACTCCGAGGATGATGAAGTAAGGAAGCGTTCTCATGGAAAAGCTTATGTGGCGAAAGAGAAGGATAGCAGTGGAAGATGCTTGATGGTGTCTGATGTATCTCAAATGAGGGGATACAACACAGATGGTGGGAACAAAGACCCGAAGGAGCAACAGGACATGTGCTTTACAGCAAAACCACTCAGCGTGCAATTCAACGAGCTTGATGAACTAATCAAGAAGGTACAATCCGTGTTTGTCTCATTTAAAGTCCCACAATGCTCATATTAAAAAGAATTAAAAAATGTTAATTCAAGAATTTCTCATCTAGACAGCAGCTTAACTCAAACTCGAGTCACCAATTCTAACCTAACTGACCAAATAAGCAGGGTGTCGTCGAAGAGTGAGGAACGGAGGATGTGGATCGAACTGAAAGAGTCGGAGTTAGTCAGAACCAAGGACGAAAACATTTATTTGCAAAGAGACAATTTAAAACTTTTGAAACAACGAAATGTTTTTTGTTTGATTGCTAAGCGTCTTTACAATAATATAACTCAACTTCATTTGAACTGTGAAATAGGGCAGAAAATTCATCGTATGATCTTGCCTTTTCTTGAGTTTAAGGAGGATGAAATCCACGCTGAAGCATACAATTGTGAAAGTGTGGTTTCGTCTGAGGATGTTAATCCAACGTATATGTATGGTCTAGACAAAATTGAATCTTTCATTAAGTCCAAAGACCATAAGGACATGCTGAAAAACCTTTTGGATGAAAATGACAAACTGAATCTAAGGACCGAAACCATACAAAAATTTGACTCATTGAATGCCAATTTGAGCTCAAAAAATAAAATTGATGTTGAAAATGCATCTGAGCTTAATGAGGATAATGACATGAGTGAAATTTCTGTAGAGGACGAAGTTGACTGCTCTGAATTTTTCAAAAGTGAACCTGAAATCCACAAAAATCTCATCTCAGAAAATTCTGTGGAGTTCGCTCGCTTGTCCCAACAAAAGTCCCCGAAACGTGAAGAAAAAGTTGTTGTTTACCAAAAGGTAAGGACAACACCAAATCAGGTGTATAAGGTCACAGGTGTAACCGAACATCAGACAGCCGAACTCACAGCCATTGTAAACGAAGACAATGATGCTGGTTGTGATGAGTTCTTCTGGTCGGCTCCTATTGACAATGCTGATGAAACTGTTGGTCTATCAGAGCAAACATCCTGGAAAGCAAAAGGAAGATACATTCCTGAGCCACTTAACAAACCTGATAACTTTGACGTGCCGAGTTCTAGTGGTACAAAAGATGTTCCTAAAGATAAGGCAGATTCAAGTGAATCATCATCGGTTCAAAGTGGACCTATTGACTCCAGTCAAAATCAAAAGGCGAACATCCATCATCAACCGAAACAGATGAGAAATCAAAAACGACAAAGGAATCAGAGATACAAGAAGAATCTTTCTGAAAGAAAACAATTTTGGCAATCTCAAAATGCCTATTTCTCATATCGTGACAAAAATTTAAAGTCAGAGAAAAATACTGTTGGATCTCAAGAGAGAAATAACAACCGAAAGCAGAAGTTCGGCTCAAAAGACAGTATCAACCGAAAGCCGAAGTTCGGTTCACAACACAGTATCAACCGAAAGCAGGAGTTCGGTTCTGAGAGCAAAAGAGACCAAGATTCTAGGTTCAGTTCCACTGATTATCAAAACCGAAAGAGTCACCTAGAATATCAAGTCAAGAAATCATCTCAGTCTAAATTCTCTCATTTTAATTCTTCCAATCATTCATCTTCTCAATCTCATTCTAAATCTCCAACTGACATGAAAGGGAAATCAAAGGTTTCGTCAGTTAAATCAGAGACCAAACCAAAAGCACTAAATCCCACAAAGATTAAGGTTTACACCATCAAAAAGAAAAATGAAACAACTTTGATAAAAAGAACATTTTTTGTTGACATCTCTTTTTCTGCTCCTGTTCCTGTGAAAGGCTCACGTGGACCCAAGAAACTTTGGGTTCCTAAATCTGTTTAATTTGTGCAGGTTATCAGTGACGAGCAGTTCGATGAAGAATGGTATATTGACAGTGGCTGCTCACGTCACATGACAGGGAGGAAGGAAGAGCTTAGGGAATTCAGATCTCTTTCAAACGGTGGAAATGTCAAGTTCGGGAACAACTCCTTCGGAACCATAAAAGGCTATGGGATGATTACAAACGGTGATTTCACAATCAGGAAGGTTGCATATGTAGAAGGACTACAACATAATCTCATCAGTGTATCTCAGCTTGTTGGAGGTACCGGTCTCAAGGTCTCGTTTGATGATGAGGGTTCGGAAATTATTGAGAAGCAGACGAACAAAGTTATTCTCAAATCAGAGCGCAAAGGTGAAATGTTTCCCCTAAATCTCAAACCAATCAAAGGGAATCCAACAATCTGCTTGTTATCATAAGCACAATCTGATGAAAGCTGGTTATGGCACCGAAGGCTTTCTCATCTCAACTTCAAGAACATCAACAAACTTGTCGCCGGAGGTCATGTTCGTGGTCTTCCATTGCTCAAGTACGATAGAGAACATTTGTGTGTGGCATGTGAAATGGGGAAGCAGAGTTGTCAAAGTCATCCATCAATTATAAACACAAAAGTTGTTGAACCACTAGAGTTACTTCACATTGACTTGTGTGGTCCCTCATCAATTGAAAGCATCGGTGGTAGCAAGTACATTCTTGTTATTGTTGATGACTTTTCACGTTTTACATGGGTGTTCTTTCTAAAGCTTAAATCTGAAGCGACTCACAAGCTAAAGATGTTCATCAAGCAAGTGGAAGTACAACTGAAGAAAGTCGTTCGAAACATCAGGAGTGACAATGGCCTGGAGTTCAAAAATAAAGAACTCGAAGAATTCCTGGCGGAAAGAGGAACTACCCACAACTTCTCAGCTCCCTACACACCTCAGCAAAATGGTATAGTTGAGAGGCGGAACCGATCCCTGTGTGAAGCAGCTCGAACCATGCTAAGTTTTTCCTCTTTACCTTTATATTTCTGGGCTGATGCTATATCTGCAGCTTGCTTTACACAAAACAGGTCATATCTCAATAAGCGATTCACGCTCACTCCTTATGAGATAATAAACAACAGGAAGCCGAATGTCAAATTCTTCCATGTGTTTGGTTCCCGGTGCTTCATCTTCAATTCTAAAGAGCATCGCAACAAATTTGATGTCAAAGCCGATGAAGGGATTTTTCTGGGCTACTCTCTCACTTCTAAAGCATATAGGGTATTAAACAAACGTTCAAGGAAAATAGAAGAGACGTATTACGTGACCTTTGATGATAGCTATGTCAAAAAGTCAACAGCAAACATAAACTCAATTGGTGAAATCTTTCTTCAAACAGGTCGAGTCACAGCATCAATTGCAAATCTCTTTGAGAAGTTTGTCGAGTTATTTGATGAACCAGAGAAGGCTATTAATTCGGAAGCCAGTGCAGCAGACAACAAGGTGGATCATCTGAAGCAACTAGTAGAAGATGCTACAAGGCGAATGAATGAAGGAGTGCCTAGTTCCGGCGCATCAGTCGAGGGGGAGCACGCAGGTACTGTAGCACCCGAAGGTACTGTAGCACCAGAAGGCACAACAACACCCAAAGGTACTGTAGCACCCGAAGGTACTGTAGCACCAGAAGGCACAACAGCACCCGAAGGTATTGTATCACCCGAAGGTACTGTAGCATCTGATCACTCCACATCATCTGAAGGCATAGGAGCTCCCAAACTCTTCAATATACCCGAAAGTCCGACTATTTCAGAAAACTCTTCATTCGAGGGGGAGAATGCCAATATGCTCTTTGACGATGAAAGTCAATCCGAACCAGAAGAGATGGTAAATGCTGAATTGGATCCTTCCTATGATCCAAATTACCCTCCTCTCATCAAATGGACTAGAAATCATCCGGTCTCTCAAGTTGTAGGTGATGTTTCTGAAAAGGTTCTAACACGATCACAGTTTAAGGAAAAACAAACTTCTCTATTCTCAAAAGTAGAATTTTGTATGTTTAATTCCTTCATTTCAAAAGTTGAACCCAAGACAGTTAACACTGCTCTCGATCACTCCGATTGGGTTCAAGCTATGCAAGATGAACTGAACGAATTCGAAAGGAACAAAGTTTGGCACCTCATTCCGACTCCTCAAAATGCATCAGTTGTAGGTCTCAAATGGGTTTTCAGGAACAAAATGGACAAGGAAGGGAATGTGATTCGAAACAAAGCACGTCTGGTAGTGAAAGGATACTGTCAGGAGGAAGGAATTGACTACGAAGAGACTTTCGCTCCAGTTGCAAGGCTGGAATCTGTTCGCATTTTTCTAGCCTATGCAACACACAAAAACTTCGAGGTCCACCAAATGGATGTCAAATGCGCTTTTCTGAATGGAGAACTCGAAGAAACAGTCTACGTGGAGCAACCTCCCGGCTTCGTCAATGAGAAGTTCCCAAATCACTGCTATATTCTGGACAAGGCGGTTTATGGTCTGAAACAAGCTCCTAGGGCCTGGTATGAAACGCTAACAAAGTTCTTAAAGATGTCTAAATTCAAACAAGGTTCGGTTGACCCAACCTTCTTTCGTAAAAAGGAAGGTAACCACCTTATGATTGTGCAAATTTACGTCGATGATATCATCTTTGGCTCAACGAATCCCAGCTTAATAGCTGAATTCAGAAAGCTGATGGAGACTAAATTTGAAATGAGCTCCATGGGTCCGATTAACTTTTTTCTTGGATTAAATATTAGACAGGGACCCGAAGGCATCTTTATCAACCAGGAAGCATACACCAAAACTCTTCTTGCGAAATTCGGTATGATGGGAGATTCAAAGGTCAAGGTTCCAATGGCTTTCGGAACCAAACTCAACCCTTCACTGGAGAAACCAGCAGTTGACATTATGCTATACCGCCAGATGATTGGTTCATTAATGTATCTTACTGCTAGCAGGCCTGACATCATGTTTTCCGTATGTTATTGTGCTAGGTTTCAGGTAAACCCACGAGAACCTCATATGCTTGCAGTGAAGAACATACTCATGTATCTGAAGCGAACTACCTCTCTCGGTCTTTGGTATCCATCCAAGTCAGGCTTCTTCGTTCAAGCCTTCTCTGATGCAGACCTTGGAGGATGTGGTTTAGACAGGAAAAGCACCACAGGGGGTTGCCAATTCCTTGATGGGAAATTGGTCAGCTGGCAGTCAAAGAAGCAAACATGCGTTTCCCTTTCTACAGCCGAAGCAGAGAACATCGCAGCCGCCTCCTGCACATCTCAAGTAATATGGATCCAAAGCCAGCTTCGGGATTATGGGCTTAACATGAAAAAGATCCCACTATATTGCGACTCAGAAAGTGCAATTAGGATCTGTCACAACCCAGTGCAACACTCTAAGACCAAGCACATAGCACTGAGGTATCACTTCATTAAGGATCATGTGGAGGATGGTAATGTCGAAATTCACTTTGTTCGAACCACCGATCAACTGGCAGATATCTTCACCAAAGCCCTACCTGAAGCCAGTTTCAATAAAATCCTTCATGGTCTAGGAATGATGGAATCTGAATCAGTACCAAAGACTTCATCCCAAAGTTAAAAAGTAAGGAGCGAAATGAACCGAAATGAACCGAACGTTCGGTCCATTTCGGGTTCGATTCACATGGGAACCGAAATGAACCGAACGTTCAGTCTATTTCGGGTTCGGTCCCATAACACACATTTTCGCTCAAATCTCAAAAAAGTGTTGTCTATGGTTGTACTCTTTTTGTAAAGCTGTTTTCTAAAAATCCAAAAATATTTTTTTTAGGAACCGAAATGAACCGAGCGTTCGGTCCATTTCGGGTTCGGTTCAAATTTTCTTTATTTATTATTTATTATTCTTTCTTATTCTGTATTAGTTTTTCCCTTTTGTAAAGCTGTTTTCCAAAAATCCAAAAATATTATTTTGTTTGGTTTTTCTTTTTTTCTCACAATCTTAAAATCTCCAAAAATATTTTTGTCTCATTCTTGTTTAAAAAATTACTTGGGATAGGTTCGATTCTCATTCTTTATTTTACCTAGTTAAGCATCCCTAGAAGCATGCTGCTGCATGTTGTCCAAAGCCTCAACTGATTTTGAATAAAAGCCTTAATGACTAGGTATATACAAACCTTGTCTTCCCAATAAGGCTGCTCCATTTATTCTAATCCTGAGCTACCTTACTCTTTTCTCATATGAGTTGAGAGTCTACTGCTTGGTCACTATTTTCAGCAGAGGTACTATTGCTTTTCTTCACCACCTTACTCTTCTCCATCATATTTCGGTCCCATATCGTAACCCTTGAGACTCTCAGAATTCACCACTGAGGTTTATGGTTGCAAAATATCTGTGTTTATGATCTAAGCCACGTGTCACTACGTGCTTAGTGAAACCCAACATTCAATACCTATCATGAATTGACGGTCAACATGAAATCTCTCTTTGTTGGTGCGATTCTTATGAATTTGTTATTTACGATAACATTTCTTCCCCTAGAATCCAGTTTAAATTTTTTTTAGATTTCACCATCATATTTTTTTACAAGTCACTATATCTATTATCCAGCCTACTTGTTCAACAGACCACATCGGTCTTATGTCAAGGTCCGGGTTTCTAAATTGAAGCGAAAGCCACCCTATTATGCCTAACAAAAAGATGTCTTTCAACACTTCTTAGAAAGTGCTTGATCATAATTCAACGGGAATCCATACAAACACTTTAAGGTCTCTCTTGACCATGAAGAAAGTGATTCGTGCCCGGGATCATCTGTTTTGTGTCTAATTTGACATCACTCTTCCCCTATATATCTCGCTTTATTTCCTTATCTTTTACACTCTATGCACGAAAATCTTTGATTTTCCAAACTTCTCGTTCGGTTACTTTATAATCTTATGTTTGGATGACAGCTATTAAACAGATAAGATGCTGACTCAGCCGACATAGTAACGGCCTCAATAGTGAGGTGATGGGCACGCGTGCAAAACGGAACAGTTCTTCTCTCTCCTGCGTAATCATCGGGGGTGCCAATCGTCGCGTTTCAGTCAAATCCGAAACCGTTTTATTGTATCAAGAAGATTTGGGGATGATCTTTCTCTCTCCTCTACCCACGGTATAAAAGGAATTCATCTGCTTCATTCCCAATTTACCACATTCAAAACTCAAAAGAGCAAAATCGGACGATTTCTCATCTACTGTTCATCATCTTCTTCCTTCAACCATGGCGGATTCTTCATCAGTACAAGAAACCTCTTCCCGCACAAACATTCTTCCAATCCGTGCCCAACAAAGTCTGGTGATTGATCTCAACCCTAAGGCTTACGAAAATTACATGTATCCCATGGTGGAGTGCCTCAAATACTCTCCATTGGTGCTCGCTCTCTCCAAAGTTGAGCTTGTACCAATGGAATGCCTTTCCCAGGTCTTCTCCACAACCCATTATGACAGATCAGTGGATCGCATCTACTTTGATCTTCTTTCTCACAAGACCTCCATCTCTAAGCAACGATTTTGTTGGCTTCTAGGCTTTGAAGCCGATGAATCTAGGGTTAATCCCGACAACATTACAGTCGGGCAATTATTTTCGATGTTCTATAATATGGGGTACACGGAGATTCTCACAACGGTCACAAAATTCAAGAAATCGTGTCTTCCTCCTCCATGGAATGGTTTCTTCACCATTCTCTTCAAAGGACTCTCCGAGCGTAGTTCTGGTTCTGATGGGGCCAGCAAACTGTTCATGACCATTCTCTATGGTCTTTATCACGGCCTTAACCTAGACTATGGCTCGGTTCTATGGCAACAACTCATTCAGAGCCTAGCCTCCTCCTCTCGCCACACTGATGATTCTTACGCCCGGTTCTGGACGCTCATCACCAAGTGGGCCATGGATAAACTCCATGTTCCTACTGTTGCAGGTTCCCTTCTCTCCAACATCAGCATCTTCCACACCACCAAAATTATTGTCACCGATCCGACAAAATTTTCTTTCGTCGGATCCATTCCGGACTCTATGTCCGATGGGGTGTCAAAGGAGAGCATCATCATGAAAGCCTACAAGGACTTTCGTCCTTCGGGCCCAAGGGAACTTTCTGCTGAAATGGTTCAGTCCATTAATGATGCAGATAAACATGCTGCTCGCGGAAAGAAACCCGAGCAAGGGAAGCTAAAGAAAGCAGCAAAGGGGGCAAAGGGTCCTTCTCCTAAGAAGCGAAAACCCTCAAAACCAGATCTTTCCCCACCAGCAAAGAAGAAGAGAGTCCAACCCAAGAGAAAACTTATTCTCTCCTCTTCTTCCAGCGACTCGGAAGAGAACCACTTTGACTCCGATGAGTCAGCTAGAGGCGATACCCCGCCTCACTCTCCTGATCATGAGGTACATATTTCATCAAAACCTCCTTCACCTTCTCCTATACCCACCTCTTCCATTCCCATCATAACCTCCTCCATTTCCATTCCCTCCATATTTGACCCTATTTCCATTCCCCCCATAACTACTCCTCTTCAAACCACATCAACCACCCTTCCCCCACCACTTTTTACAGAAGCCACCACCACTACCACCCGTGAGGTTCTAACCAACGTATCTGATACGGGGGTTTCTACTTCACAACCCGAACCTACATCTGCACCCGAACCCACTATCACCACCGAACCACCCACTGCACCCTTATCTCCCACTCCATCTGCTGAAACCGAAACATTTTTGGGAGGGGAGGATACCGTTTTTTACTCCATCTACTACAGCCCCTATCAACTTCAGAGTGATGATGATGATGATGCTACGGTCACCTAAAAGCACATCAAGGAGCTCCACGAGAAGATTGACACTCTTGTGGCTTCTTCCTCCTCCTCAACATCTCACTTTTCAGAGACTGCTATTCAAAGTATGGTGGAGTCACTTACAAAAGCACATGAAGCCTCTATCAGCACAGCTGCTGCTGCCATTGATAAATCCACACAGGCTAGTGCTGTAGCGACCGAAAAAGTCGAAAAACTATTCAAGACGCCCAGATCTGGCTGGAGTCTTTACAGGCGGCTTCAGAGTTAAACACTAAGAAGATCCGCACCGTTGTGGAGAAGCTGGTCCATTCCTTCGAGATGGAAAAAGATCAATTTGCCAGCTTCCACCAACAACTCAAAGAAGAAAACCAATCATTTCAGTCTTCGGTTGTGGATCGTTTACTCTCATTCCAAGCCACTCTAGCCGCCGAATCTACCACAAAGGAAGAGCTTGCCCGAAAGTCTTCCGAGCTTACCTTGGCAACTCATCAGCTCTCCCAGGCCGAGAAGGAGATCGATTCTCTTAGGTCCGAGAAAGCTGTGGTCAGGAGTTGTGTTTCAGATGTCCACGGAGCTTTGTCCAATATCCTTGAAGCCCATGATCCGATTCTCAACTATTCGGTGAGGCGAAGTCTTGCAGAGAAGCTCGCTCCTGCTCTTGCCCTTCTTAGCCGTATTGAAGGCATTCCTGAGCAGGAGGACCATCCGAAACAAGGGGGAGAAAAGAAGAAGTCCACAGCTCAACAGAAACCCCCTCCAAGTTCCCTACCTCAATCAATTCCACTTTCATCACTTGTCCCTCCAAAAGCACCCAAACCAACATCTGGTCTTTCATCAGGTTTAAGTGCTCAAGCCAAAGCCAAACAAATTGCCGACGACAGTGATGAAAGTGATGATCAAGAGCCGATTGTCAGCTTGGTCAGGAAGCAGACCAGAGAGAGAGAGAGCTGGATGAAAATGCTCGAATAGTCAGGGAAGCCGAGGCCAACGAGAGGAAGATGAAGGAGGCTCATGATCTCCTTGAAAGCAAGAAAACTCTGTTTCCTCCTTGGACCCTCGAGGTGCTCATCAAAGAAGCCATTGAGTCCCCTTGCACTCTCTGGCTAGAACCGGTCATCTCACTAGACCGTGTCAACTCAGTCGATTCCCAGTTCGACATGCCCCTGACCCGAAAGGCCTTCGTCTTCCATGTGTTCGCTCATATAGCTGAAGTTCGCCATCCTCACCCAAAGGTGTATAGGGAGCTTATAGACTATTACCTGAGGACTGCTCAACCTCAGTACCAAACTTGGAGCGCACAGAAGATAACCAATGTTCGGGTACTCAAGCCCGTTCGTGAAGGTAACTTTGTTAATATCAGATTCAAGGTCTTGAGGGGATCTGAAAAATCTGAGCACTCTATATCTCTCTGGCTGATCTTCCCAACCTCAACCCTCACGATTGGATTGTTCTGCACAACATTCTTCTTGTCAATGAAGCTGAATATGGTCCGGTCATAGACCATTTCAAGAGAATGTTAGTTTGCTACATTTTGGAGGTGGCCATGCTTGATCAAGAGATTGCTAATATCCTGAGGAAGAAGCCCATCATCACTCCAGTCGGTTCTGCCAGCGATATAAACCGAATGAAGATGGGAAAGATTGACCCGAAACAGAACTCAGTCATGTTCACTAGAGCAGAAGGCCAGAAATGCCTCTTTGCTTTGGCTGACAAACATCTCTACACCACTACTTGTCTAGAGCATGTTCTGGGTATAATCAATCATTGCAAGCAGAACACGGATAGTGATAAAAAGTACTTCAATGATATGATAAACTGGTACATTCACTTTCGTCAAACACTTCTTGCCATCATCCCCTGCCTGTTCAAGACAGTCAAGAAAGCCAGTGCTGCAGGGGCAAGCAAGCTGGAGTGAAGTCTCGCCTCAATTGACGCAAAAGGGGAGATTTTTGGGTTATTGGTGTTGCGTCTTGGGCTCGCTTCTTAGCCCATCCTTTATGCGGTATTGGGCTGTCCATCTGTATCTTGTTTTCTAGGGTTTGTGTATTTATAGATGCTTGCATGCATCTTTCACGTAACCTATTGATCAGGGTTTTATTGTGTAATTATAGAAGTTATCTTTTTGTAACCCTAGAATCCTCTACAGTGGAAGTTCTTAATCGAGCTCTGCTGAGGATTGAAAGTTTAATCATTCGACATATTCAAATCCATTCTTGTGTTTTGCTTTACATTGTTTATATACCTGTTTCAAAGATCCATTCGATCTTAAACTTTCTATCTCTACAATATATATATATATATATATATATATATATATATATATATATATATTATACAAAGAAAACTTGCGATTAATGTATCCGAATTAAAATATTACAAGTCATGCATGTCTATCTTTATTTATTCCCATAACTTGTTATTGACTACACGTGTGAGCTTTTCCACATTGTGTAATTCAATCTCACATGTCTGCAAATAAGCTTACCCAAAAAGCTTAAAACAAAGGGTGCATTCTCACCAAGAATTTTACCCATTTCATCGTAATGAACCATTTTACTTTTTCTTGCCTTTGGATCTATCGAAGTTGTTATCAATTTTTGGTAATCTAGTTTTCCATCTCCTAACCGTTGTTGTTGCATATTCTTAAACCAATCGAATAACGAATGTAACTAATAAATATTAGATTTAAAAGACATGAAGAATTATATATATATATTTACAAACCATCATTAATCTCGGCAATAATTTTATTAGTATTTTAGTACCGGATGATGAAGCATCTTCGCTTGTTTATGGGTCATAGATAAAAGTGTCATCTTCATTTCCACGATTATCAATTGCATTTCCTCGTGGACGATATCCATTATTATAGAAATACGAGCGAGCTGGATATCGAAAAAAAATATTTTTATATATGGAAACCAAAAAAATGACGATGATAATTAAACTGTAAATTGTTTAGAGACTTTAACATTCATGTAAAATGAATTTTTCAACGTGGAGTATGTATATGGAGGGAATTGAAAAATGAGGAAATTTTGAATCATTTTTATTATGGGAATTGAAGAGAATTTCATATATGCCCCTCTTAAACTTCAAAATATCATATTTGCCCAACTTAATTTTTCAATATCATATTTATCCTTCATAAACCTTCAAAATATCATATTTGCCCAAATCCTTTTTTATAATGTTTTTAATATTTTATAATCATTCTTTATACCTTAGAATTATTATAATAATTAAAAATATTAACCATATTATACTTACGTCTATGATAATGAAATGTGAACTTCTAAATTGTTGGAATGTTGCCTTCTTGACAAACAAAAAAAATCATCTTCAACTCTCTATATAGAATATATATTTTGATTGTCTAGTTTTTGTTGTTGTTGATTATTATCATGTTGTAGATAGAGGTTATTTTAGATATTACCATTGATATTTTGATGTTTAAAATGTACATATACGATATTTTGATATTTAAGAAGGGTATATATGATATTTTGATGTTTAAAAAGGAGATATATGATATTTTGAAATTTTATGATGGATAAATATGATATTTAGAAATTTTATAAAGGATAAATATGATATTTAGAAATTAAGTTGGGTAAATATGATATTTTGATGTTTAGGAAGGGCATATATGAAATTCTTCCTTCATATAATGGAACTGACATTTCCCTCTTATTAATTTGATTTTTCCTCTTCCAAATTAAAATAATAATATCGATAATAAGAAAATATATAAAAAGTTAAAAATACATAAAGAAGAATTTAATAATTAATAAATTAAAAATATACTTGTGATATGATGTTTTTGATGAATGGTTGGAGTGAAAAATTACACAATTTTTGCATTTTATAGTGAAATTTGAGTTGTTTTTAATAGGTTTGATGGTTAAAAAAACAAACTAATTATTACTAGATTGTATAATCAAGTGATAAATAAGTAAATATGAGAAAAATACATATGATAAATGGGTCGAGACACAAATTTCATTTCATGTGATCTTACCCTGGGCACCTTGATGCGGGGATGAGTGTGGGTCATGGATAAGGATTGATGTCATTTTAGGGGCGTCGGTCATCACCTCGGTGTCATGTTCCGAAACATATTTTGATTTTCTTACGTTCTTTGAAAGAGGACCATGCATGGGATGGGTGTGGGGCCGTCTGCATGTTCAAACTTGATGATACATATTGATCATGCATTAGGGGTGTCAACCATCAGTCTCGTGTCAGATAAGAAGAAATAAGAGTTCCCTTTCATTTGTTCTCCGTCATCAGGCAGGGACCTGAGTACGTGTGCATGTTGTAAATACGAGTATGGGTTCTGGATTGGCCTGGCAATTGGGTTGGTTCGGGTTGGCAGGTTGGAATCCAGAAACTCAACCCAACCCATATAATATATGGGTTGGCGGGTCACGGGTTGAAGGGTTGGAAACATCAACCCAACCCAACCCACATAACCCGTATAAGTATATGGGTTGGCGGGTTCACGTGCCAGTGGGCCAAACCTAACCCGTATAACCCATTTAATAAGCAACATAATTTAAGATTGAATTGAAATTTCAAATCAGAAGTATTTTTTGCTGTAGCCGATATGTACTCCAAATGTGGAAGAAATTTCAAATTGGAATTATATAGTGTATACTGTAGATTGTTACTTACCGTAGAGAGAAAGGAAGGTGGGTCGAACATCAAAGCTGACAAGAGTGAGTGCGAACAGTGACCGACGATGACCGTTGAGCGGATGAGGAGCGGCCTGATGAGTGATTGAATCGTGAATTCGTGATGTTTCTTCCTACGAAGATTAGTCTGTATCCTTCGTTCATGAATATGGAGATTGGAGGCGACTTGAAAGAGATGCGTTTTGTTTTCTATTAAGGCACGCAATGGCTGCACAAGGAGTCTAAAGATGGATGACTGAATGAGCCACAAGCCCACAATGCCACATTGCCACATACATACGATACAGTTATATGGCTCATGATACGAAATTAAGAATACCAAATTAAATTTGAAGGATACGATAAATAGAAAATAATAGTATAATATAATCTTAGATTGTCAAAAATTAAAATAAATAGATAATTAGATATATTAGGCGGGTTGGCGGGTTGACCCGTGAACCCAAACACGTAACCCAACCCAACCCATTAAATAAACGGGTTGGCTGGTTGGCGGGTCAGAAATTTCCTTTTAGGTGCTCTCAACTTGGGAACCATAGTTGTGGATATGGATCAATGCATAGAGGTGCCGATTAGCTAGTCATTCTAGTATCATATGGGTCAAGACACAAATTTCCTTTTAGGTGCAGGGTGCATGTGAGTCATGGATAGGGATTGATCTCATTATAGGGGCGTCGGTCACCACCTTGGTGTCATGGTCCGGTACATGACTGATTTTCTTATATTCTTCCATTGAGGGTAAGTGTGGTATGGCTTCAGGGCAGTTGTATGTTCAAACTTAAGGATATATAAGGATCATGCATTAGGGGTTCCAACCATCTCTTTAGTGTCATGGAACAAGAGACAAGACTTCCATTTCTTTTTTTCTACATCATCGGGCAGGGGACCACGGTACAAGTGCATGTGGTACGTACGAGCATGGGTTGTAGATATGGATCATTGCATGGGGGTATTTGTCATCAGCTCGATTTAGTATCATATGGGTCGAGACACCGATTTCCTTTCATGTACTCTCGCCTTAGCTACCATGGTAAGGGATGGGTGTGGTTCATGGTTACGGATTGATGTTATTTTAGAAATTTCAATCATCAACACAGTGTCATGGTCTAAGACACAACGTAATTTTCTTTTGCTCGTCGAAAGGGGACCATGCATGGTATGGCTGCCAGGCCGGTTGCACGTGTTCAATCTCAAGGATATATATATATATATATATATATATATATATATATATATATATATATATATATATATATATGTGTGTGTGTGTGTGTGTGTGTGTGTGGATAATGGATTGGGGGTGCCGGCCATCAGCCTAGTGTCGTGGAATGAGACATGAGACTTCCCTTTTG
Organism: Lactuca sativa; assembly: GCF_002870075.4. NCBI lineage: Eukaryota > Viridiplantae > Streptophyta > Magnoliopsida > Asterales > Asteraceae > Lactuca > Lactuca sativa. The sequence goes on along the minus strand of NC_056624.2, from coordinate 76,068,436 downwards.
TGTGTTATCCATCATTGGCCATGAGACCACAACACAAGTGCATGTGGTACTTATGAGTGTGGTTCGTTGATCTGGATCATGACATGAGGATACCGATCATCAGTTGATCTAGTCTTATATTGGTTGAGACACGAATTTCCTTTCTTGTGCTCTCATACTTGGGACCATGGTGCGCGGATGTGTGTGGGTCATCGATACGGATGATATCATTTTAGAGGTGTCGGTCATCATTGCATTGGCATGGTCCGGGAAACGACCTGATGTTGTTGTATTCTACAACATGGGACCATGCATAGTATCGGTGCAGGGACACATATATGTGTTCAAACTAGAGGATATATAAGGATCATGCATTGGGGGTTCCGGTCATCATTCTAGTGTCATAGAACGAAACACACAACTACCCTTCCATGTGTTCTCTATCATCGTCCATGGGACCACGGTACGAGTGTGGACCGCAGATATGGGTCATTGCATGGGGGTACCGGTCATAAGCTCGATCTAGTATCATATGGGGTCGAGAAAAAAAATCATTTCATATGCTCTTTCCTTGGGGAACACGGTGCAGGGATGCCTGCGGGTGATGGATACAAATTGATATCATTTTAGGAGCGTATCACGGTGTCATGATCCGGGTCACGACTTCATTTTCTTATATTCTTTGACAGTGGACAAGGCATGGAATAAGTGAGGGGGCGGATGCATGTTCAAACATGAGAATATATATAGATCATGCATTGAGGGTGCCAGCCATCAAACTAGTGTCATGGAACGAGACACGAGACTACCCTTTCATGCATTCTATAGCATCGGCTAGGGGACCATGCTACGAGTACATGTGATATGTAGGAGAGTATGTCATGGATATGGATCATTACATACGGGTACTAATCATGGTTATGGATTATTGGGGGTGTTAGTCATCCGCAATAGTTTCATAGTCGTGAATTTGTTACGACGTAAATTTTCAAACCAAAATTTTGATTTTAAAACCATATAATTCTCATAACATATCTCAAAAAAATCCCATTTATTTAATTTACAAAACAAAACTCCAAAATTGTTTGATTAATAATCCAGGATACTCAAAACATAACTTTTTCTCTGGTGTGTACAATCGAACCAACGCCCTCCCGCGATCCTCAGAAGAACCTGAAACACATATCACATAACATAGTAAGCACGAAGCTTAATGAGTTCCCCAAAATACAACACACATCATGTTACCCACTCGAGGCTAACATAATACGACCCTCCGGTCAATGTGTTCCAGTGGAGACCCTTTGGTCCCATACTCAGGTAGACCCTCCGATCCTAACTCAATACGCTCACAATAACAATACTCATCATAATTCACAAAGACATAATGTAGAATATCCCAATACATAGATAAGCACCTAAGACATCTTAGTCACACAAAGATACTACTCATGGTAAGTATAGTGAGAAGAATCACCTTGGATGATGAATAGATCCTAGAGATGTTGCTGCTGCACACCGGCCACTAACACTGGACCAAGATTCACAATTACCCAATTACGATCTAAGCCCAAACCCTAACTCTTTAGGTCTAAAGGTATTTCACTAACTAGCCCATCGTTAACCTAAAACTCATTGGACTCACCAGAGCCAAATAATGAATGGGCTCTCTCGAGTGCAACAAGCCCAAACTCCAGGCCCAACAATAAAGGTCGAAAATCAAACTTTGCCCAAAAGTCCACAGTGAGGTTACGCGGAGCGTACCTCCCTTGTTACATTTAGCATACTCACGAATCCATATTATCCATCGGGGACACTTGGTCAGTACACGGGGTGTATTGGAATTACGCTCAGCGTACTTCCTAGGTTCACTCTTCCTACTCATTTGGTCTTAATCAGTTAAGAGAGTGGCTCATATCACAGATCTAGACTCCCTATTAGCTCTTACTCCATAAAGTTAGTGACTTTAATCCTTTGCGTGGATGATAAAGTCCCAAACCCAAATACACTCACTCTTTGCTCCCTAAAATGCTCATATCCCGTGCATGGAGAGATCTTGATGACCAAGATCTCATTTTTATGACTCCAAATGACTAAAAGCATCTATAAGGACAAATATTATACTCTCGTGTTCATCAAACTCATAAAGTTCCAAGCTTAGCACAACAATGAGCATGTTTCGAACTTGATACCTCTAGAAGATGTACCAAAAACTGTATAACTTAGATCCAAAAGCTAGATGCTCAAGCTATTCTCTTTCAAGGCTCCTTCTTCTTCCAAGAATAAACATAACAAGTCATCACCCTACTAGATCCACATAAGAAATCCAACAAGATTCAAACTTTATGCTTCTTGGAGCTAGATCAATATGATTAGGGCTTAGATCCATAAGCTCCAAGCCAAGCAATGCTTCCTCAAGCAACTCCTTCTTCCACAATAAGCACCAAAAACTTCAGTAAATCAAAAAAAACTCAAGAATCACTCCAATGGAGGCTTAGTGTCGGTTTCTAGGGTTTAGAGGGATGGAGGGTGAAGATATTAGGCTTAGGTTATGAGATAAGGAGCTTAAATAGGGTCCAAGACCTTAAAATAGGGTTCAGGTCTGATTGGCATACGACTAGCGTACTTTGAAGAACATTCGCGACCATCCTGGTCAGTATGCCTAGCGTACTGTCTTCTTCACTAGTATGCCCGACGTATGCTTTGTGTACGCCTAGCCTACTCGGCTAACCCTAAATCCACGAGACTTTCGAAGGCTATAACTTCTTCATTATAAATCCGTTTCCGACAATCCTAAATATCGAAGAAAAGGTAAAGAGAAGCCCCGCACTTCTATCAACTTCATTCCTCCTGAAGCCCACTCGAACTCAAGTCCAAATTCATGAAAAGCTCGCACCAGCGCCTTTAATAATACATTTGGTCTCTAAAGCACAAACCGGACTCTTTCATCACACAACCTACCTTACCCACATCCCAAAAGGGCCTAAACCTTTCTCCTTCAAAGCCTCAAAACCTTCTCATGCTCAGATTAAGGCCTACGGGCCTTAAATCACAAAACAATCCGAAACAGAATGTTACAATTCTCCCCCACTTAATTTAGATTTCGCCCTCGAAATCGTTCTTTATCTTCGCATAGATCGAAACAAATAACCTGAGAAGCACATCCGGAAAATCTCTTAACATTCAATGATTCCTCTCCCAAGACATATGAAGCCAAATAGAAATTCCCAAACCAAAGAAGGATGGACCCCTTTTCCGTGGAAGTACCCGCTCCAACTCTCCAGAACTAGAAACTATAGTGGTCTTTCTCCCCGACAGAACGCCCATGCAGAATATCACCCTGATAATCGCTCATCGAATAACAGACTCTAATAAAAAACTTCCAACTTTGAGTACCATGTCAGCTCCCGACCCAACGATTGAACCTCCAAGGGCTACCCCTTACACACCCAATAAAATGACTTTATAAGCTTCCTTTTCACAATAGCTATCTCAGCCCATCATATGACACACAAGATCATGAAGTTTGCTTTACCACAAGCAAATACTTCAACCCATCTGATGTCGCCTCACCTTCGGCCTCTTTCGTCTACCATTTACTAGCTCTCTGTGACTCGTGGTCCTTCCCAAACCAACAAACCGACCCACTCGGGTCTAAAAACATGATATGGAAACCATTACCACCCAGAATGAAATCCATCTGAAAATCCATAATATCATCCTGCCTTCCCATTGCTCAAAAAAGCCAAACTCAAAATCGAGAGTCTGGTTCAACAATAGAATTGGAACCACTCATATCCAATTTGATACTCAACTCAAAACCCGCGATCTGTGAATTTTTGTATACCTTACTTCTCTAATTCCTTCCGATTAACGACAACCCCTCCCTAAAAGCGTGACATAACAGTCCCCGACCATCACGGAGACCCCAGTCTCGCCCCTGGTCCGGCCACCAGGTTCCCGAAGACTCAAGTAGTATGGTTACCCAATTCTAAGAACTCCTCTGCGTCATACTCTGACTAGTGAATACTATAGCTCCCCGCAATACAATATTCATTTTTGTCGACTACGGAGTGCTACGTTTTCCCTATAGTATCACAACTCTCTCTTGCTAACCAGTGAGTACTACGGATCCCCACAGTATCACAACACTCTCCCGCTATCCAGTGAATACTACGGCTCCCTGCAGTATCACGAAACTCTCTCGTTGACTAGCGAATACTACGACTCCCGCATTACCACGATCCTCTCTCTCATTGACTCATGGATGCTATGGCTCCCCGTAGTCTTACAACACTCTCTCACTCACTGAGTCACCATGGGCTCACTCCATTGTTTTTCCTGATAACCCCAAGCGATTACTCCCACTTGGATCCACTTGCTCTCTTACCACCCCATAATCTCTTCATCAAGTCATCACTATACTGAGTTCACCAACTCATGCTCCGCAGCTCAACATAGGTATATGCTTACACCCAAACAAGTTAAGTACCACCACTCTATTGTATGTTCTCATTGGCATGGCATTTTTCTCAGTACAGATACACCCTTAGAGAGTCCCATTCCGGCGAAAATTATCCGGTGGGTTCCTACTAGAACAAAAATCACTCAGTAGTCCACTCGCCACCACACAACTTGAGTCTCAACACGATAAAAATTAGGACACCAATACACGGGTACCTTGGTATACCATCACAGCATCTCACGTTGTCTTGGCTCAACCACTGATCTTCCACTTACGCTACTCGAAACCTCGAAATGCTCCCATCTTACAAATTGAAACACGGAGGAATTGTCGATGACTGAAAACACGTTGACGATTATCCGAAGGCCCCTATGATCACATCCCACATGTAATTACTCATATCGGATCTATAATTCGTTGACAAATCAACTGCTGTCCTCCGGTAGTATAGATCACAATCTACACCTATACCCACATATCTCAGCTATTACACCCTGAACTCAGCAACCCAACTACCTTGAACTCAACATTTGGAAACCTAAAAAATCCTTGGTCACAATAAATTCTTTGACCAACAACCACCTACCTTGGATTCACTCATCTTTTCTTAAGCACACACATACCTCATCTCTCCTTGCAACATCCACCAATAACCCAGGTCTCATGTGTCCGCACTATAGATCTCCATAACCAGTTCTCTAATTGTACTTGAACGGATTGCTAATCCCTTCAATAGAATACCCATTTCTCCCTACTTAGGGTTCGAACTATCACCAATTGGCATACCATCAATCTACTATATAGATTGTTTCGCCAGATACATCACACTTGACTCTTGGAACGTACCATGTAATCATATCAATGATCTTCCCGACGGAAACCAAGAAACTCCAAATATCCCGTAGCTCAGACAAAAATCTCAGATTCATCCCAACGTGACTGCCTCTAGTCATCTTGAAGCCTCAGACTGACACAGCGTCGGATACCCCAATTGTTCTAAATTAGTCCTGACTCTCAATTTGGAAATAATACACTATCACACACCTCGTCTCTGGTTCCCCGGCCAGCCTGCCTTGGCGGGAATCATCATAAAGCAAGAGACCTTACTCTCACAGTCGATACACAACATAGATAACGAGGGCCACCGCCCCGATGTACTCCTCTTAATTACCTGGAACTGCTGCTAGAAGTATGCCTCCCTCAATAAGGAACCTCCTTGTTCTCTTCCATCTTAGTGACGGGCTTTGAGCATTCTAACACTTCCAAAGTGTACATGCAACCCTAATAACCTTGGATCTATGTTTGTCTAAAATTCATGCAAAGTTGATATCCAAGGTTAATGATCCTATGTAACATACATGGGGAACATTTTCAACTTAAATGTTAGATAGAATAACATACCTTGTTGTTGATTTTGATTCCTTGAAACCTTGTGAGCCTAGCACCCCAAGTGTGATGCCTCAAATGCTTCACACAACACTAAATGCAATGGAGTAAACTTTGAGAGAATGTCTAACACTCTAAAAAATCGGCCAAGCCCTAAAGTATGCAAGTCTAGCCGATTTTGGGAGAGACACACTGCTTATATATTGTATTGCATTAGGTAAACCCTAATCTAACATGACTCTTCATTTCATGATCCATGGGTTAACTCCATGGAGCATCCTATGGGTGGAACCCAACTTGATAATCCATGGGGCCTAACAGCCTACTATATAAGTTATGGATGATTTACATAATCAACCCATATATTTAATTAGCTATCTTTTGATCACTTAAGTAATTCCAAATTAATTCTTGACCAAAATTAATTAAATAATATTATTAATATATTAGAACTTATAATATATTAATAAACCATAAGTGTTATTTCTCTCATTTTAGTTTATCCAAATGCATGATGCCATGCAACCCAAATGGACCATGCCGGGTCTGGTCAATAGTACATACTAGAAATAGTTATGGACTTAGACACCTTATCCAAGAGTCTCCCACTTGGATAAGTCTAATAACTATAACTGCAAGTATGACTTCAGGAATCGATCGGCAATCGTAGCGCTTTCAAGGTCTCTCAGCACTGAGAAGATGATGATACACCATTTAAGATAATTTATCATATAATCCTTTGTTCTAGATATCAGCCGCACAAATACATGGAACAATGTTTTACTTATTCTCCAGCAGTTTGTTTCACGATTTCCGATTTGTTTGACAAAGAACTTAATTGAACACATCAATTTAGTTCTGACTGGGCCCGGTACATAGGTTAAAATAGAATCATCAAGGGGCCCAGATATCAGCTTCTAATCCAAGAAGGAATAGATAAAGTTTGACTCATATGTTTGCTCTACTACTTTTTGAATTATACACAAAAGAACATGTTTTATAACATCGAGTTACCAATGCGTTTTCGTACAATCAATGCATAACCAATTCATAGGCAACAAATCATATTTCTAGGTTTGAAGACTTATATGATATTACCGTCGCATGGTCACTCGAGATAAATTCCAAGAAGTGATGCCAGTGAGGGTGGGTTGATTCCAATACTTAGAACTTATGAGTACTCATGAAGTGTTGTCAAAAAAACTTGACACTTACAACCAACTTCATGACACTCTTAATTCATATCTACTTCCGACATATGACCGACTGTGGAAAATTTGAATAATATGTAAAACATAGCATAACATTCTGGAAGTGAAAACATGCAAAAGAAATTATAGTAAACGATTGACAAAAGATAGCAACACTTTACTCATAAATAAACACAACTTTTATTCATCATCAAATGTCAATTACACTTTAGAAATTTCAAAATTATCTAACTACTAAAACTAATATCATCCTTCAGCCCTATGCTCCGAGCATGTTCGAGATGCTTAACCCGACTCAGTCCCTTCGTGAGGGGATCTGATGGGTTCTTGTCCGATGATACCCTCTTTGCCACGAGGATTCCTTCTTCTATGCGATGTCTGATGAAATGATATTTTCTGTCGACGTGTCTGGATCTACCGTGATCCCTTGGTTCCTTGGCTATGGCAACAACACATTCACTATCACAGAAAATTTCCATATGCTCCTTTGTAGCTGGTACTACTCCAAGGTCTCCAATGAAGTTCTTCAGCAATATTGCCTCCTTTGCTGCTTCGCGCGCTGCTATATACTTTGATTCACAAGTGGAATCAGCCACTATCTCCTGCTTGGAACTTTTCCAAGTAATTGCATCTCCATTTAAGGTAAAGACCCAGCCCGACTGAGAGCGGAAATTATCCCTATCAGTCTGGAAACCAGCATCACAATACCCTACAACTCTCAAGTCATAACTCCCATCGAGGGTAAGGACCAAGTCCTTAGTCCTCCGCCTATACTTGAGAATATTGTTTACCGTTGTCCAGTGAGCCTTGCCAAGGTTCCCCTGATACCTGCTAATCATGCTCAAAGCAAAGGCTACATCAGGTCAAGTACAAGTGATAACATACATGATCGAGCCAACAGTCAAAGCATAATGTACTCGACTCATTTCTGCTATCTTAGACTCTGTACTCGGGCTTTAAGTCTTACTCACTCTGGCGTTACACTGAATAGGTAACTCTCCCTTCTTGGAGTCCTGCATGCTGAATCTCTTTAGCACCTTATCCAGGTAGTTACTTTGAATAAGTCCAATTAGTCTTTTACTCTGGTCTCTCAAAATCCTTATCCCTAGAATATACGTAGCTTCTTCTAGGTCCTTTATAGAGAAACACTTCCCAATCCATGACTTAACTTCCTGCAGAGTTAGGATGTCATTTCCTATGAGTAGTATGTCATACACATACAATACCAAAAAGCTAACTATACTCCCACTAGCCTTGACAAATACACAACATTCATCCTCACTCCTCGAAAAGCCAAACTCTGCAAGGTGCTTGCTTTAATCCATAAATGGATTTCTCAAGCTTACACACTCTATTAGGGTACTCGTTACTGACAAAACCCTCTGGCTGACTCATGTAAACATCTTCAGCCAACTTTCCATTAAGAAAAGCAGTTTTGACATCCATTTGCCATATTTCATAATCATGAAATGCAGTAATGGCTAACATAACCCTAATAGACTTAATCTTGGCTACTGGAGAAAAGGTCTCATCATAATCTACTCCCAAAGTTTGAGAAAAGCCCTTTGCAACCAGTCGTACCTTATAAGTGTGTACATTACCATCCATGTCGGTCTTCTTCTTGAAGATCCATTTGCACCGTACAGTCTTACGACCTGGTACATTGTCAACCAAGTTCCAAACTTGATTGTCATACAAGGATTGTATCTCAATATCTATAGCCTCTTTCCATTTAGCAGACTCGGGGCCTACCATGGCTTCCGCGTAACTGTTAGGTTCATCCAGACCTACTAGTGTCTCATCACTAATAAGTGTATCACCTTCCGCAGTAATATGGAATCAATAGTAATGCTCAAGTGCATTCCTAACTCTCGTGGAACGCCTCAGAGGTACAAACTCGTCAATTGGCTCAACAGGAGGAAAGTGCTAGGGATTGAAGTTCCTTCACCACTTGACTCTTGAATTTCTTCAAGGTCAACTTGCCTCCCACTGTCTCCTTGGTTTATGAATTCTCTCTCTCTCTCTCTCTCTCTCTCAAGACAACCCTCCTAGCTATAAAGACCACATTTTCACTAGGTCTGTAGATGAGGTAACCAAAGGATTTATGTGGGTAGCTGATGAAAATACACCTCTCCCTTCGGGGTTAGAGCTTATCATGAGTCTCGGGTCTCACGAAAGCCTCGCAACCCCAAATCTTGATGTGGTATAGTTTGGTTACTTTACCAGTCCACATCTCATGAGAAGTTTTGGCAACTTTCTTTGTAGGGACTAGATTAAGGATATGGGTGGCAGTCTCTAAGGCATATCCCCAAAATGAAATTAGTAGTGAAGCTCGACTCATCATGGAACGAACCATATCCAACAAGGTTCGATTACACCTCTCAGCCACACTATTCAACTGCGGTGTACTGGGAGGTGTCAATTGTGAGACAATCCCACATTCCCTAAGATAGTCGAGGAACTATGAACTAATATACTAACCACCTCGATCGGATCGAAGTATCTTAATGTTCCTGCCCAATTGATTCTCGACTTCCTGTTTAAACTCTTTAAACCTTTCAAAAGTGTCTAACGTATGCTTGATTAAGCAGACATATCCATATCTACTATAATCATCAGTAAAACTCAAATAATAACGATTAGCATCCCTTATGGCATGTTTGAAGGGTCCACACACATCCGTGTGTACGAGATCCAACAAACCTTCACCCCTCTTACAAGAACTAGTGAAGGGTGACTTTTTCATTTTTCCAAGTAAGCATGATTCACAACTATCATCTGACTTTAGGTAAAATGACTCCAAGACTCCATCCTTTTGGAGTCAGCCTATACGTTTCTTGCTTACATGTCCAAGAAGACAATGCCATAATGATGCTTTATCCAAGTTATTATCATCAACAGAATCAATACACAGTATATTATTTCCTAAGTTATCTACAACAGATACAATTTCATACACACCATCACAAGGTAATGCTTTAAAATAAAGATCATTATTAAAGAAAGCATTAATCGAACCAACTTCATTATCAAACGAAAAGGTAAAACCTTGTTTATACAATGCATGAAAGGAAATAATATTTCATACCATTTCTGGAGAATAACAACATTTATTCAAATCTAAATTAAACCCACTACTTAGCGATAAAGTATAAACTCGAATCTTGGTGACAGGTGCAACTTTCATATTCCCCATGATCAAGTTTATTCTTCCATGCTCCACATTCTCACTTCTTCTTAGTCCCTGTAAATCAAAACAAATATGAATACCGCAACTGGTATCAAGGACCCAAGAGTTAGAATAGGGTGAGTTATTAGATAAGATATTGTAAATACCTGCATGGTTGGGTTTAACTTTCCCATCCTTCACATCTTGTTGGTACTTTGGGCAGTTCCGCTTCCAATGTGCCTTTTCATGGCAATAGAAGCATTCAGCCTCCTTTCGGTCAGTAGAAGGAGTGACGAAACCTTTCTTGGTTCCACTTGAAAAGGAGCCTTCAAGGGTCTTACCCTTGTACCCTTCGAGGGGATCTTCCTCTTCTTACCCTTCCCTTTCCCGATTGCCAAGATAAGGGTGAAGTTGGTAGGAGCAGGAGTAATAACAACCGACTTACCCTTAAGACCACTTTCCGCGGTCTTTAAGAGTCCTTGAAGTTTGCTGAGTGTGACCTCTTCCTTATTCATGTGGTATGTCATGCGGAATTGATCATAACATGAAGGTAAGGAGTGCAAAATAATATCTATTGCAAGCTCCTCGGGGAAGCTCACATTAAGCTTCAGCAGACGGTCCACATACCTTTTCATTTTCTACATGTGGCCCGTGATGGCTTCACCATCCTTCATACAAGTTGTTATCATGGACAAGATGATTTCATACCTCTCTTGTTGGTCACTTTGATGGTATCTTTCCATCAAGTCTTGGTGCATTTCAAAAGGGTAAAATTCCTCATATGAATTTTGGAGGTTGGCTGTCATAGTGTCCATCATGATGCATGCCACTTTGGTGGCATCCCTTTCATATCCCGAAAGTCAACGATCTCCTGAGGAGTTGCAGTGGTCTCATCAATTTCCTTAAGCTCCTTATCAAGGAAATATTCCTTGTCCTCGTAGCGAGTAATCATTCTGATGTTTCTGATCCATTCATTAAAGTTGGATCCATCAAAAGTGACTTTCCCACACAAGTTCATAAGGGAAAAACAGCCATTAGGATTAGAGCCAGAAGTAGCATTGTTTGAAGACATCTGAAAAGAAGAAAGAATAGATTAGTTTAGATATAAGGATAGTCCTTAATAAAACACCCAGATGTAATATTAAGGCTAGGATCCAATCACAATATATTATACTTAGAAGGGGTATGCCATTATCTAAGTAATAACATATTTGAAAGGTAGGTGAATGATGATTCACCAATTTCCACCAAAAACAAAATATTAAACTATTAAGTTTTATTTGGTTTTAGAAATTCCTAGATTCTTTTGAGATTCAATGAACTTTTCAAAGGCATGTTTCAATTTCGAGTGTGCCCTCCAAGTTTTGTGACTGGGTTTCCGAGGATCACAAAACAAGGTGTGAAGTAACCATGTAAATTACTTTTATTACTCAATCGATGTGCCAGTGAACCACACGCGCTCCACCGACTTATAATAAACCTTAAGTCACCCTTTAACCAACCTTGTTAAGTCCAAGTTATTGTGCCGGTTAACCACACCCACTCCACTAGCGAATTAAACAAAGTGTAAAGTGTAATTTCATGGATTAGCACCTTATTCACATTTTCCTAGAGTAACTAAAATTGGCAATTTAATAAAACATTTAGTTACTTTATAATAATCATTATACTTTTAATGAGAATTTTAAGTCATTGTCCTACCCGTTCGGGTAACAACCCTCCACCGATCAAGGAAGCGGTGGGTTAGAGTGGACACCCATTAAGTTGTCATTTTATAGGCAACAACGTTATACCCACCTTATAGACTGGCTTCGTGAATGAGGCCTACTTACGGTAACACGAATTGATCTTCTACATACATATATATATATATATATATATATATATATATATATATATATATATATATATATATATATATATATATTATTAACTTATAATATTATAGAGTATAAGGGTTGAATTTTAACTTTTAAAATTCTAAGGGTTGGAACTAAAGTTTTAATCATGACTTTACTTGTTCCAAAACTTGAGGGAAAGCTTTGTAAACTTTCAAAACTTTTCATTCCTCATAACTTATGAGTTAATTGATTATTAAAAATGAAGACTATTCATTTTTATAACTCTTGTGTTCTATTAATGGTTTTTAACAAAGTGTGACTTTTGGTTTTCCATAACTTGAGGACAAGTTGTGGACTCCATTAAAACACATAATGATCAAGAATTAAACTACCAAGTAGGTTACAAACAATTTCTTTGATAATCTAATCTTCATAAGTTCAAAAACACGAATATGAACAATTTCAAGAATCATAAATTACACTTTAAAACATGTAATTTTGATAATTTCCATTGTAAATGGATTACCATAAACATTACACCATCTAAAACAATTTTAAAACACCAAAACAGTTTAGGGTAATGTTTCTAGTCCATTTCCAGTAGCAAAAGTCGAAAAACTGCACTCTGCATGCCCAACTCATCAAGTGCATGAACTTGACTCGCCGAGTTGGTTGAACATATGCTTGGACTCGTCGAGTCCCCCCATGGACTCGGCGAGTCCCCTGTTCAGACAACATGTAGTTTCATTTTTAACACAAATTTGCACAAATAACAAACAAACAAGTCTAGGCTCTGATACCACTGATGGCTTTGAACATTCTAACACTTCCTAAGTGTACATGCAACCCTAATAACCTTAGATCTATGTTTGTCTAAAATTCATGCAAAGTTGATATCCAAGGTTAAATATCCTATCTAACATATATGGGGAACATTTTCAACTTAAATGTTAGATAGAATAACATACCTTGTTGTTGATTTTGATTCCATGAAACCTTTAGAGCCTAGCACCCCAAGTGTGATGCCGCAAATGCTTCACACAACACCAAATGCAATGGAGTAAAATTTGAGAGAATGTCTAACACTCTAAAAAATCGGCCAAGCACTCAAGTATGCAAGTCTATCCGATTTGGGGAGGGACACAATGCTTATATAGTGTGTTGCATTAGGTAAACCCTAATGTAACATGATTCTTCATTTCATGATCCATGGGTTAATTCCATGGAGCATCCTATGGGTGGAACCCAACTTGATAATCCATGGAGCCTCTTAGCCCACTATATAAGTTATGGATGATTTACATAATCAACCAATATATTTAATTAGTTATCTTTTGATCACTTAATTAATTCTAAATTAATTCTTGACCAAAACTAATTAAATGATATTATTAATATATTAGAACTTATAATATATTAATAAACCATGTTATTTCTCTTATTTTAGTTTATCCAAATGCATGATGCCATGCAACCCAAATGGACCATGCCAGGTTGGGTCAAGTACATACCAGAAATAGTTATGGACTTAGTCACCTTATCCAACACTTATTCAGACTAATGACTCTCTCATGGTATAAAAAATACCTCGCACCAAACATACTGCCCAAATACTCTGGTGAAAAGGTCACCACCATATGCTACCCCACGGGGTTTACCTACAAACTCTAAAACTGGAAACTCGTTATCTCTTTTGCTTCACCCAGGAAACAGGGACAACACGACTCTTGTCACAGAAGGTGACGTCTCATCTTTCAGTCAATTGCTCAACTCAGACCGCGATCCCCCAATAAGCATCATCTCTACTCATCCTTGAGTCTTGCGACTCCAACTGGCATCTCACCAACAATCTCTCGGAAACAAACTTGCTTTCCGTCTCAAGGTATGCTCCATTGAAACTCGTTCGACATGGCCCTCTATCCACACACTCTATCATATTTGCTCTCAGTCTTATCAATCACAATGGGATAACTGATACACTCTGAAGCACTAACCACCACGAATCATGGTACTCGAACCATGTTATGACCTCTCAATCTACCACTTATAAACTCTGGAATTTTCCCTGTTTCGAGTGTGGGTCCTCTGCTTTCAGTAGTGCGGGCCCATACTACCTGCCACATCTACCCATACTTATCCACATGGACTATCCCAGATTTCCTAAGTAGATGTTCAACCTTCTCGATCACCAATCCCAATATACTTAGTTGCTAACCAGTGAATACTCTCCTCTATCAGCATACTCATCTGTCTATAGAAACTCCCTAAGCTCTTCCTAGGTTCTCACACTTCTTTGCCATCAGCTGCTGAAGAACTCCTTATGATGCTAGCCATCTACCTCCTAAATATCGTCATATTCACTTAGTAGCTTACTCCCATCATGAAGAGTTCCACAAAGCACAAAGCAAGCAACATTCGGGCATCGAATAATCTCCACCAACACGTAAAACCACTGTAGGTTATAACTCTATTTGCTCAACTCGCTCTCAAAAGGTATCACCGAACTCAAGCAGCCGTACCTCTCGTAGGCATATAACTACTCCATCACCAGGCACCCCCCAATGCTTATCTAGGTATCTCTCCTAGATTTACTCCTCTACTCAAAACTCTCTCTAAAAGATTCCTGTTGGATACTCTTACTTCGCACATACTCAAAAGCACATTACAGATAGCAACAATTCCTAGGCTAACGCATCACAAATCAGGCAACTCTAGCCCAAATATAAAAAAATACGTAGCCTATATTCTAGCATGCATCACTAATATCTCAATAAGAACTCATAACACAAACAAATAAGTAAGGGTATTTTGGGAAATCACTGTTCGGGCTCTGGCTGATTGTATACACTGCTTCTTCTCGTTTCCTCTTAGAAACTCTGGCTCATTTTAGAAAAATCATTTCTTTTGAAATTTTTTCTCAAATCCCCAGTTTGAGTCCATACATACCCGAAGGTGCATCCGAATCTCTCAAACCAAGGCTTTGATACCAACTTGTAACGATGTAAATTTTCAAACCAAAATTTCAATTTAAACCCACATAATTCTCATAACATATCTCACAAAAATCCCATTTATTTAATTTACAAAACGCAACTCCAAAATTGTTTGATTAATAATCCAGGACCCTTAAAACATAACTTTTTCTCCATTGTGTACAATCGAACCGACGCCCTCCCACAATCCTGAGAAGAAACTAAAACACATATCACATAACACGGTAAGCACGAAGCTTAGTGAGTTCCCCAAAATACCACACACATCACGTTAACTACTCAAGGCTAACTCAATACGACCCTCCAGTCAATGTGTTTCAGCGGAGACCCTCCGGTACCCCACTCAGATGGACCCTTCGGTCCTAACTCAATAAGCTCATAATAACAATACTCAACATAAATCACAAAGACATAATGCAGAATATCCCAATACAAAGATAAGCGCATAAGACATCTTAGTCACACAAAGATACTACTCATGGTAAGTATAGAGAGAAGAATCACCTCGGATGATGAACAACTCCTAGAGATGTTGTTGCTGCACACCGAACTCTAACACTGGACAAAGATTCACAATTACTCAATTAAAATCTAAGTCCAAACCCTCACTCTTTAGGTCTAAAGGTAGCCCAATAACTAGCCAATCATTAACCTAAACTCAATTGACTCACCAAAGGCAAATAATGAATGGGCTCTCCGGAGACCCAACTCTAAAGTCTAGGTGACTAACCCAACTCAAGGGACCAAGGCGCGCACACACACATACACACACACACACACACATATATATATATATATATATATATATATATAATCCTCTGGTCCAAAACTCTAGTGCAACAAGCCCAAACTCCAGGCCCAACACTCAAGGCCCGAAATGAGACTTAGCCCAAAAGTCGATAGTGAAGTTACGCAGGGCGTGCCTCCATTGGTACACTCAGTGTACTCATGAATCCATATTAGCTATCGGGGACACTTGGTCAGTACGCGAGGCGTACTGGAATTACATTCAGCGTACTTCCCATGTTCACTCTTCCTACTCATTTGGTCTTAATTAGTTAAGACATTGGCTCATATCACCGATCTGGACTCCCTAATAGCTCTTACTCCATAAAGGCAATGACTTTAAGCCTTTGCATGGCAGATAAACCCCAAACGCAAATACACTCACTCTTTACTCCCAAAAATGCTCATATCCCATGCATGGAGAGTTCTTAATGACCAAGATCTCATTTTTATGACTCCAAACGACTAAAAGCATGTAATGTCCACCAAAAATTTCATTTTTAAAAATCATTAATCAACCATAATTATCAACGCATTGTAACATCCCGGAATTTCAGAAGTACAGTTGAGGGGCTAAAGTGTAAATAAGAAGGCGGACCCGGCGAGTTGATGGATAGACACGGCGAGTCAAGTCGGAATTCTGGTCACGTGTTAAGTGACCAACTCGGCGAGCCGCATGGGTGGACTCGGCGAGTTGGTGCTGCATGGAGAAAACCCTAATCCCGGGGGTTGTGCCCTATATAAAGAACATAATACCCTCCCCCCAGCTTCTTTACCCTCCCTTGAGTTCCAGAAACCCTAATAGACATGAGTGAGATATTGGAGCACATTTGGGAGCTTGGATATATGGATTAGGAAGGAAATCTTGAAGAGCAAAGGGGTTGCAGCAAGGAAGGGACATAGATTCGAGGTCCACTTTAGTGGGAGCTTGCATTGGAGGTAATAATCTATTCTTGAGCTTTTGTGCTTCTAGATCTATCAAATGTGGGATTTTTGGGGCATAAATACGGTCCATCTCGAGTTTGGAGTTAGATCTGAGGATGCTACCGTAGATCCAGTCTGTTAATGATCTAAGAAGCCATAAAGTCTATGCACAAGAGTTGTTGGTGAATTTCTTTTGTCCCAAACCCTAGCCCTAGAGTGTTTTATGCTTAGATCTCTTTGGATTCACGTAAAGTTTGCCACTTTACGTGATGGGTGGGTTGTAGAAGAGTAGATCTATGGATTGGAGCCCCTGCATTGCTTAGAAAGGCACTTTATGGATTAAGAACTAGTGGTACTCGGCGAGTCACATGGGTGTACTCGGCGAGTTGCATGAAGATAGGCAGCAACTCAGCGAGTTGGAAGAACAACTTGGCGAGTCTGTTGAAGATTTCCTTGAACTCAGCGAGTCTTGTCATGGAACCCTAATTTTTCTTGTTAAGTCGTGAATCTGTGAGTCGAGGGAAGACTCGATGTGTTGAACAGGAAAGCACTCGAAGATCCCTGAACTCAGCGAGTCTTAGGGCGACTCGGCGAGTTGAGTCAAGGCATGAGAGTTTTCAGAGCATAGGAACTCAACGAGTCATTGGGTTGAATCAACGAGTTGAGTCACGAAATAGGGGTTCTCAAAGCATAGGAACTCGACGATTCAGTGACTTGATTGGGTGAGTAGAGTCAGTCAGGAAGTTTGACTTGGACTAAGGACTTTGACTTTGACCGAGAGTTGACCAGTTGACTTCCAGGGGTATTTTGGTATTTGTTGATATTTACTGAGTTTAGTAATTTGGTGCTGTCCAGCGGAGGAGTTTGTGTCAGAGATTGGAGCAGCATGATCTTATTTCTTCAGCCTTCAGTTGCAAGTGAGTTATCCTCACTATATCGACAAGGTCTACGGCACCAAGGTTAGCCCTTATCGGATGGAAATCCGGGTAGTTGTTTGTTATGTTATTGTTTTGCTATGTTTGCATCCTGTTAGTTAGGATGGTATATGTTAGAGACCTGGTTAGGGTCGGTATCCTGGTTTTAGGATGATGCTATGTTAGTGACCGGTTAGGTCGATCCTGGTAAGGATGTGCTATGTTATGTAATCTGCTAGTTTGGTTGATGGGTTATGAATTTTTATATGATTTTATGTTTATATGCACATGGTTGTTTTTCTGGGGTTGGGTTGAGGCGGGTCCTACTTTGTGCTGTAGGCCAACATACCCAAGGCGGACCGGAGGTTCCGAAGGCCCAGCGAGCAGTCCGGATAGGTTGTAGGCCCCAAGAGGGCGGACCAGACATGTCGAGGCTCGGAGAGTGGACCAGACCGACTGAAGGCTCGATGCGGGCGGACCAGTCATACTATAGACTCAGAGAGTGGACCAGGTGGATTGAAGGCCCGTTGACGGAGAACCAATCACATTGTAGACTCGACGTATATGGCTAGACTCAGCGGGTGGACCAGGGGGCTGAAGGCCTGGTGCAGCGGACCAGTCACACAGTAGACCCGAAGTGCATGGTTGTTCTGTTTGTTTTTGATATGATATGTGTATGGTATTGTGGTTGGTATTTTGGGGGTATCTCACTAAGCTTTCGGGCTTACAGTTGTGGTTTTATGTTTCAGGTACTTTAGGAGATCATGGCAAGGCAAAGGCGTGATCGTACCGCTCCTCATGTTTTATGTACTTATGATGTGATTCTGGGAAATACTCTGATAATGAATGAATTGAAAACCTTTTTGTAATGAATTAATGAAAATGGGTTGTTTTTGAAAAGTTTAAATTGGTTTGAATTTTTAGAGCGTTACAAGTTGGTATCAGAGTCTTGGATTGAGTGAATTGGAGGAACATTCGTGTGAATCCAGTCTCAAATCAAGGAGAGTTTTCAAAAGGGAATTTAAAATGGTTTTCAAAAATGAATAAAGGAGGACGCGGAGGTATGATCAGCTGGAGCTAGTAAGTAGCCCCAAAATACCATACAAGTTATTTGTTTATGAGATATGATAGAACAACATGCTAGTACTAGGATAGGGATCTTCAGGAATTGCATGATAGAGTTGCCTGATTTATGATGCTTGTTAGCCTAGGATTCCTTCTGTATGAGATTTTCATTGTTCCTCTAGGGGTGAGGGCTGATTGCTTGTTATGTATGTTCATCACTAGGGTGTTGTGGTGATACTTGATATAACTATGGGTAAGTATGGAAGGTAGTATGGACCCGTACTACTGAAAGCACAGGAACCATATGCGTATCAAGGAAGTCACAACCCCTAGGGTTGGGTTAGGAGTTGGTTCCTGGGTTAGTGGGAAGTATCTGATGTTTTGCGGTGATTTCAATATGGTGGTTACGAGGCATGCTGGGAGCGGATCCGGATCAGGATCAGGAGTAGGAGAGGGTGGTCAGGGTGGGTCAATAGTGCCCAAGGTTATTGGTCATATGAGCACAGACAAGTTGGATGCTAGGATTCGTGGGATCCTACATGATGAGGTTGCTGCTGTATTCCGGGCTGAGTTGCCGGAACTTTTTGGGTCGATCAAGACCGCCATGGTCGAGTATTTTGATGAGCGCTGTGCGGCTCTAGCAGAGACAGCGGCCGCGGCAGCCGCTGCGGCTGTGGCAGCGGCAGGGGGAGGAGCCAGTAGGGGCTTTTAGTATTGGGATTTTGACAACACGAAGCCCATACTTTTGATGGAGTTTAGGATCCGATTATTTCTATGAGATGGTTGTCAGATGTGGAGGGATGTTTCTTCACATGTTCATGCCCTGCTGATCAGAGGGTGAGGTGTGCTCTGAACCTGTTGAGGCTTGGGGCGAAGGATTGGTGGAGATTGACTACGGGATCTTATTCTGATGCGCAGCGATTGTGGTTACTTAGTATCAGTTCCGAGACATGTTCTCTACTCGTTATGTTCCGCGGGTGGAGCGGGTGAGATTGGCTCAGCAGTTTTTGGAGCTGAAGCAGGATTTGGAGTCGGTGATGAAGATCACCAAGATGTTTACTAAGAGGGAGATGTTTTGCCCAGAGTTTGCTTCAGAGCAGGCTCAGATGTCCTGATATCTGAGTATGCTCAAGAGAGATATTAGATAGTTAGTGTCTACGCAGAGGTGTGATACCTTGTTGGAGTTGCAGGAGGCCGCCCGGCGACGTGATTTGGAGATTGAGTTGCAGTTGCGAGAGCAGAGACAGGCCCCGGTGCAGTCGCAGCTGCCGCCGAAATGGTCCAAGACCGTTGATTCTAGGTTGGGAGATCAGGGCAGCCGCACTTGTGAGAAGTGCGGGAAGGGTCACACCGGAGCTTGTAGGTCCGGTGGTGCGTGCCGCAAGTGCCGGAAAAAGGAGCATTATGCGAGGGATTGCCGTCAGTCAGCCCCGTTTCAGGATATGAGGATTTGTTAACAGTGCCATCAGGTTGATCACATGCAAGCCAACTGTCCACAACTTGCTGCAGGACCGGTGCAGGCTCCAGCACTGGCCACTTTGAGGATTACGGGTGGAGGTCAGGGTGGAGCAGAGCCCGCGAAGGCTCAGGGGCCCGTTTTTTAGCTTACAATAGAGGAGGTCAGGGCAGAGCCGGATGCAGTTGCGGTTATGTTTTCGTTTCATTTCCGTTGGCTTATCATGCTATCTTTGTGGCATTGTATTTTATTCTCCATTCTGCATGTTTTCGTGGTTTCGTTGGGAGTGTTAGTAGCTAGGAGTTGTAGGTGGGTAGCATCCAAGGGTTTGATAGTCAGAAATTGTTTGTAAGGTCTTATTGTTGGATATAGCAATTGGGATTTGAAAAGTGTTCAGCAGGGAGTCGAACTCCCTTATAGTTCGTGATGTGCGATGCCTGAAGGTGATTTCGTGGAGATTACTCGTTTCGGAGGAAACCAGTTCGTGGATATGCAGAGTATGTTGAGTAAGGATGATTGTTCTACACCAGATGATTCATAGGTGGTTGGAAATTAGTGTTCTGAGTGGGTACAATTGGAAAATTCTCAGGAGGATCGACAAGCATTAGAGATGGATTAGCAGTTGGGATTCGACAGTGTTTCACTCAGCCAAGAGTGTGGGCTGGTATGAGTGAGTGACAAACGAGTGGGGGCAGGGAGCATACCAGGGTTTCAGGGAAGGTAGTGGTCAATGTGAGGCCTGGGTTAGGCCATGGGAATGATTACGGGAGCGAAAGGAGAGTTCGGAACCCCTAGAGGGCTAGAACAGTATACGCGGGAGAGATTCCCCGGGAGGATGGTTTAGGGTGACGTACGACAGTTTTGTAGCGGTCCAGATAGAATGAAGGCCAGAAGGCGTACCAGTCGGGCCAAAGGCTTAGGGAATGGTCTAGACAGGCTGAAGGCCCAGAGGGGCGGTCCCGACATGCTGAAGGTTCTGAGAATGGTCCAGATAGGCTGAAAGCCTCGTAAGGCGGTCCAGTCATGTTGAAGACTCGGTAGGTGTTAGTGGATCAGGTATGAGGAGATTGAGGAAATGCGTCACCAAGGAAATGAAAATGGATATGGTCTGTCCCCAAGTATTGATCATGATAGTGAAAGGAAATGCTTGGACCTGAGAGTCCTTGCGAGCAGATTCAGAGTATATGGGAGTTCGAGGATAGCGGTTGCTCTACATGGATAATGTAGAGTGAAGTGTACCTTATTAGCACGTGCCAGTGTGGTAAGGGTGGATGAGTGGATTTCCTGAAAAGGAAAGGCATGTAGCTTCGGAAAAAGCATGGGTACTTCAAAAGAGGAGGAAGTGGAATAAGTGGAATTATTGTCGGTGCTTGAGGTATTGGTAGTAAGTATTGGGATTATACCAGTGGTATGGAAACACATTCGGGTTGGGTGTTTGTTGAGGTTGCAGAAGGATTCCGGTAGTATAGAACCAGAGGAGTTCGGAAGGCATGCAAGGAGGGAGCCTTGGATTTTCTATATGGTTGTGATCAGGAGGTGATGTATGTAGTTGTAATTCATCCTAGGGATGTATGGAGGTATCGTCAGTGTGTCAGGTTTTCCAGCCTGAGAATGTTGGATCAGGTACATCATGTGTACGTGATTGCAAATGAGAGCGCATGGGAGTGCTCAGGAGCTGAAGGATGTGTCATCCTGTCAGCTCGGGAAGAAACAAGTTGGATTCGAAAAGGAAAGCGGGATAAGTCCCAGCAGTTGGTGTTGGGTCATGACCCGGTGGTTCAGGGTGAAAACTAGCTATGTAAGAGTCAAGTGATTGTTGTGATTTGGAGTGATGAGGGTATCATCGGGTGATCATTGGTTAGCAAGGGTTGTTATCAGAGAAAGAAGCCGGTGGCCGGCTTGAATTAGTTGTCGTAACTCTGGGAGGAAAGAGTTAGACCTTGCAGAGGGTTGATAGCAGCATTCGGAGGAACCTGGGTCGATCGATGCCAGGAGGTGCATTGTGGGGGAATGATCTGGAATTGTGTGTTGCAGCAGGCTTCGACGATGAAGCCTAATTTAAGTGGGGTAGAATTGTAACATCCCGGAAATTCAGAAGTATAGTTGAGGGTGTAAAGTGTAAATAAGAAGGTCGACCCGACGAGTCGATGGATAGACTTAGCGAGTCGAGTCGCGATTCTGGTCACCTGTTAAGTGACCAACTTGGCAAGTCGCATGGGTGGACTCAGCGAGTTGGTGTTGTATGGAGAAAACCCTCATCCTAGGGGTTGTGCCCTATATATATATAACATAATAGCCTCCCCTAGCCTCTTTACCCTCCCCTGAGTTCCAGAAACCCTAATAGACGTGAGTGAGAGATTGGAGCACATTTCGGAGCTTGAATAAGTGGATTAGGAAGGAAATCTTGAAGAGCAAAGGGGTTGCAGCAAGGAAGGGACATAGATTCGAGGTCTACTTCAGTGGGAGCTTCTATTGGAGGTAATAATCTGTTCTTGAGCTTTTGTGCATCTAGATCTATCAATTGTGGGGTTTTGGGGGGCATAAATAGGGTCCATCTCGAGTTTTAGTTAGATCTAAGGATGCTACTGTAGATCCAGGCTGTTAATGATCCAAGAAGCCATAAATTCTATGCCCAAGAGTTGTTGGTGAAGTTCATTTGTCCCAAACCCTATCCTTAGAGTGTTTTATGCTTAGATCTCTTTGGATTCACGTAAAGTTTGCCACTTTACTTGATGGGTAGTTTGTAGAAGAGTAGATCTATGGATTGGAGCCCCTACATGGCTTAGAAATCTACGGTATGGATTATGAACTAGTGGTACTCGGCGAGTTGCATGAAGATAGGCAGGAACTCGGCGAGTTGGAAGAACAACTCGGAGAGTCTGTTGAAGATTGCCTTGAACTCGGCGAGTCTGTTCTTAGGCTCGATGAGTCTGGTCGTGGAACCCTAATTTTTCTGGGTAAGTCGCGAATCAGTGACTTGAGGGACGACTCGGTGTGTTGAACTGGAAAGGACTCGAAGATCCCTGAACTCAGTGAGTCTTGGGGCGACTCAGCGAGTTGAGTCGAGACATGAGAGTTTTCAGAGCATAGGAACTCGACGAGTCATTGGGTTGACTCGGCGAGTTGAGTCACTAAATGGGGGTTCTCAGAGCATAGGAACTCGACGAGTTAGTGGGTTGATTGGGCGAGTAGAGTCAGTCAGGAAGTTTGACTTGGACTAAGGACTTTGACTTTGACCGAGAGTTGACCAGTTGACTTCCAGGGGTATTTTGGTATTTGTTGATATTTACTGAGTTCAGTAATTTGGTGTTGTCCAGTGGAGGAGTTTGTGTCAGAGATTGGAGCAGCGTGATCTTATTTCTTCAGCCGTCAGTTGCAGGTGAGTTATCCTCACTATATCGACAGGGTCTACGGCACCAAGGCTGACCCTTATCGGATGGAAATCCGGGTAGTTGTTTGTTATGTTATTTTTTTGCTATGTTTGCATCCTAGTAGTTAGGATGGTATATGTTAGAGCCTTGGTTAGGGTCGGTATCCTGGTTTTAGGATGATATTTGCATCTCACTAAGCTTTTGGGCTTACAATTGTGGTTTTATGTTTCAGGTACTTCAGGAGATCGTGGCAAGGCAAAGGCTCGATCGTACCGCTCCTCATGTTTTATGTACTTATGATGTGATTCTGGGAAATACTCTGATAATGAATGAATTCAAAACCTTTTTATAATGAATTAATGAAAATGGGTTGTTTTTGAAAAGTTAAAATAGGTTTGAATTTTTAGAGCGTTACAGTCATACATAAATTTCTCATATCAAACTAGAGTATCATTTCAAACATATTTATTTTATCACAGTAAATGTCCAAGCTAAAACCTCTTGGTGTGTGCCATGCGATCATCCCGAGTTCTTCCCTCTGCTATCGGAAGTATCTGAAACCAAAAACTGAAAATCGTAAGCATGGAGCTTAGTGAGTTCCTCAATCTAGCACATACCAGATACTAGGCCTCTGCCCACTACATCGGGACTGGCCCGACATCCGAATAGCTCTGACATCGGACCCGCCTGGCATCGAGTCCCGCTCGGTATATAGATCTGTCTCTCTTAGGCCTCGCCTGACTCTAGGCCTTGCCCGCTAAACACATACAATCATATATTATAGCACATAACACATAAACTAATCATACTCTATTGACTCATGTTCTAAGGCCTCGCCTATCTTGGGCCCTGCCCCTGTCCTGCTATTGATGAGTCATGGAACACCATCCACGCTCCTGCTGATAATGAGATACTGGTCCCCGCCCACACCCACCTCTCTCCTAACTTAGGCCTCGCCCCCACTCTACTACTAATAAGATACAAAACCTCATCCATACTCTGCTTGTGGTGAGATACGGGACCTCGCCCACACTCACCTCCCTACGAGGCACATACAAGTATCACACAGACCACAAGTATAATCTTACATACAAACATTCCTTGGGCACCCGTCCGGCATAAGACCTTGGTCCGGAATTACTTACTAGCATACAGTGCCTAGGGCTAACCCCCGGGTCTTCCTATGCATAAACTACATCAGTCGGCATTGTGGACTTAGACCCATTCACACAGTGAGGAGACTCACCTTGCGGTGCTGAAGTCCTATTGATACACTTCTGGATGCTAACTGGAAATTCCTTGAACTGCTGATCCTCCGGCTCCTTGAGCTACCAATACCAAAATATCATTTTAGCTCATACCATTAATTCTCTTTAGGTAAAAATGACAATTTTACCCTCCTAGCCCAATCTGGTCCATAACTAAAGTCCAACACCAAAAATATAAAGGCCCAACACTAGGTAAGCTTCTGAAACCCAATAGCGGCCCACTAATGGCCCAATTTGCTAAATTGGGCCCAACCCCTCTATTGGGCCTTACCCTAAGCCTAAATATATTCTTCGCACAACTTATGTGACTTCTAATGGCCCACCAAGGCCCAAAGACCCAAATCATGTCCCAAATCGTGGCCTACAAGCACAAGGCCCAACTAACATAGTACGTTGGGCGTACATCCACATATGCTAAGCGTAATGACTAAGTGGTGCATACGTTGGGTGTAGCTCCACGTACGCGCAGCGTAACCCCCTGCTAAGTCAATTTC
Source organism: Lactuca sativa (assembly GCF_002870075.4). Lineage (NCBI taxonomy): Eukaryota > Viridiplantae > Streptophyta > Magnoliopsida > Asterales > Asteraceae > Lactuca > Lactuca sativa. Next base: position 76,043,114 of record NC_056624.2, on the reverse strand, counting down.
TCATTAAGTGCTTAATACGTCACTTTAGAAGCTACAATCACAGATCCTGATCCTTTTCCACGTCTTAATCCATAAAGTCACTGACTTGGTGACTTTACTTGACCCAAACAAGCCCAAACTCCAAAAATGATGCATTACTTCCATGAAGAGGGCTAGATCTCATGCATGAATTCAAATGGACCATCAAGATGGCAACTTTCTGCCATATGGACTCATATAAAACTGAGAAAGCCAACTCTAAGTCTAACAAAACGAGTTGAGTTAAAAAGGTCCAATCTTGGGACCTAAAAGGTCCAAAAACTCCATCATAGAAGATCTAAGCATTTAAGGTACAAGTTCAAGAATTTATACCTCAATAAAGTCTGGAATGAAGTAATAACCCCAGATCTATACCTTCTCCTTCAGTCCACCACCTTCCTTGTTCTTCACTTGCTTGAGAAAATGGCTTTACAACACTAGAATACTCTCCAAAGTCCTCCAAAGCTCCAAAAACACTCAAGGGATGGTTAGGGTCTCGTGGTGGCTGTCCATGGGTGAAATGGAGGCTGACCCTTGAGGCATATCATTCCTTATATAGTGCTTGACCCTAAATTAGGGTTTTCTGGGCTCTGGACGTACGTTGGGCGTACGCCTAAGGCACCTGCGACCATTTCCCTTTATACGCGGGGTGTAACCTAGATTACGCAAGGTGTACGCTCGTGCCTCTCAATTTGCATGCAAGGTCCTTCCTTATCACTCTTTTTTCATTAGGGACCATTTATGCCAATAACTTCAAAGTGTCATATCTTCCTTATCCGAGGTCCGTTTCTGACGAACTTTATATCCACAAAAAGGTGGCGAGAAGTCGTACGCTTCTAGCGATAGGGTGTTACAAAGCATCTATAAGGAAAAATATTATACTCTGGAGTTCATCAAACTCATAAAGTTCCAAGCTTGGACATATACCTCTGGAAGATGCACCAACAAGTGTATAACTTAGATCCAAAAGCTAGATGCTCAAGCTGTGCTCTTTCAAGGCTCGTTCTTCTTCCAAGGACAAACATAACAAGTCATCACCCCACTAGATCCACATAATAAATCCACCAAGATTCAAATTTTATGCTTCCTGGAGCTAGATAAATATGATTAGGGCTTGGATCCATAAGCTCCAAGCCAAGGAATGCGTCCTCAAGAAACTCCTTCTTCCACAATAAGCACCAAAAACCTCACTAAATCACCAAAAAAAACACTCAAGAATCACTCCAATGGAAGATTAGGGATGGTGGCTGAAGATATTAGGGTTAGGTTATGAGATGTGGAGCTTAAATAGGATCCAAGACCCTAAAATAGGGTTCAGGTCTGATTGGCGTACGCCCAACCTACATATGGTACGCCCAACATACTCTGAAGAACATTCGCGACCATCCTTGTCAGTACGCCCAACGTACTCCAAAGTACGCCCAACGTACTGCCTTCTTCACTAGTACGACCCGCGTACGCTTTGTGTACACCCAGCGTACTCGGCTAACCCTGAAACCACAAAACTTCCATAGGCCATAACTTCTTCGTTATAAATTTGTTTCTGATGATCCTTATATCCAAGAAAAGGTAAAGAGAATCCCCAAACATCTACCAACTTTATTCCTCCTGAAGCCCACTCGAACTCAGGTCCAAATTCATGAAAATCCCGCACCAGCGCCTTTAACAATACATTAGGGCTCTAAAGCACAAACCGAACTATTTCATCACACATCCTACCTTACCCACATCCCAAAAAGGGCCTAAACCTTTCTCCTTAAAAGAATAAAAACCTTCTCATACTCGGATTAAGGCCCACCGGCCTTATATCACAAAACAATGTGAAACAAAATGTTACAGAATCAACTTTCTTGTCATATTTATATGTACATTTGTGATATATTTTTAAATACACTATTTACATTTATTTGTATATACATTTATTTTTTCAATTACTAAGAAATACCCAACAAAAAAATATAAAAAAACATATAATTTAGGATAATGTCAATTTAATTAGGGTTGGTTGGTATTTTCAAATTTTTTTGATCATAACGTGTTGTTGTCTTGTGCTATTGAAATCAAGTATCATATCGGAAATTGATCATTTCCCTATTCACATGGTTACTCTCGTTCCTCAAGAAACTATTTGTTGTTCATCATTAATTCATAGGTCTTCATATACTTATATATATATATATACACCTAAAACATGTATTTATTTGATGTACCGTGTTTTGAAATTTTATACTCAAAATAGAATTAAAAAAGATTGACAATTGTCTATGACTTCTATTTGTTGTCTTCCTGTGAGATTTGATCAAAATTCTTACACTTGTGGGGTCTGCATTCGCAAACTATCTCTTTAGAGCAAAATTGTATATAGTTACAAGGTCTTTCTAAATGTAGCTAAAGACAACTTAGTGTGTAAGTAAATTGAAATCAAATACATTTATCAAGAAATTGCATGGCACAGTCAATATCATGACCCCCAAGTATAGAGGTTGGAAACATACCTTATTAAGTTTTCGCTTCTAGGGAGCCCTAAATCTTTGTTGATTGTGGGTGTGGTATGTTTTTTATTTTGTGATCATCTATATCTTCCTTTTTTATTTATTGAACCTATTATCGTCTCATAAAATCTTTTTGTTACCAAAGACAATATCATAAAATGCGCAATATTAAAATCGGAACGACATAAATACTAATGGTTGTAGAGGAGGAACATAATGAAGCAAAGGTGATGTTAGGAATTGTCCTCTTGTAGAGGAGGAACATAGATACTAATGGTTGTAGAGGAGGAACATAATGAAGGATGTGGACAGTGTAACGCCCCAATTCTTAGGTATTGTTTTAAATAAGATTTCTTGGTTTAAGACCTACTTGATGAGTTGGTTTCCCAACTCGTTGAGTAGCAGCGGGGTGGGATCGCGTGTTAAGTGACCTACTCGACAAGTCCATAGTGGGGCTCAACGAGTAGGAGCTGGCAGACGAAACCCTAAATCCTGGGATTCTGCACCCTATTTAAAGAAACACAAGCCTCTTTCAGCCTCTTTACAGTCTCTTGAGAGCATAGCAAAACCCTAATACGTGTGTGTGTGCCCATTGTGTGTTCGAAGCTTTGAAAGAGGATTTTTGGTTTGAAGACCTTGGGAAACAAGTGGATTGGAGCAAGGAACTCGGGGGAAATCCAGATCTAGTCCTATTGGGATCTTTTGGGAAGGTAACAAGTTGTTATCTTCATCTTATTTCATTCTAGACCTCCTTGGATGGAGTTTAGGGTCCTTGGTTTGGTCATGGAGCTATTTTCTGGGGTATGAGCTCAGATCTAAAGTTGTAACTTCAGATCTAAACTCTCTGTGGGTTGTAAGACTATAAAGTTTCTAGCCTTGGCAAGTTAGAACCCATCCCTAAGTGTAAAACCCCATTTCAAGCTTAGTTTTGGCATTTTGAGTCAATAGAGCCTTGCATGCACGTAACCTTGCAAATTTACGTGATAAGCATGCCTAAGGATGTCGGATATGTAGTTTGGGGTCTTGGCATGGCTTAAAAGTGTCTGCATGGTAAACTGACTGAAGGGACTCAGCAAGTCGCAAAGCCGAATTGGCGAGTCATATGAAGACATGCATTGAACTCGATGAGTTGGATGAACAACTCGGCGAGTCCTATGAAGATTGCCTTAAACTCGACGAGTTGGATGAGCAACTCGACGAGTCGGATGAGATTTCCCCATGAGATGAATGCACGGGAATATGTCGAGTTTCATATAAGAAACCTGACGACTAGTCTGAGAGTCGGATCGTAAACTGAGGGAACTCAACGAGTCATTTGATGACTCGGCGAGTGGGCAAGTACTTCAAAGAACACGGCGAGTAGACGAGGGAACTCGGCGAGTAAGGGTCAACATGGACTGTTAACCTTTACCAAGGACTTTGACTTTGATCAAAGGGAGATTAGTTGACTTATGGGTTACCTTGAAAGGTTGGGGAACTAATGGTGTGAATATGTTGTGATAATAGGTGGTGGAGTTTTTGGCTGTGATCTGAGGGTTGGAGTTTATCTACCGAGTCTACATCCACAAGGTGAGTTATCCTCACTATATCGACAGGGTCTAACGAACCAAGGCTGGCCCTTAGTTACTATGGGTATGATATGATATATGTGATTATGATCCGATGGATCGGGTTCAGGATAGACTGTATGTTATGCGTTTATGATCCTTAGGGATTGGTATGTTAGTGGCCTACTACGTAGGTGCTCTAGTTACGCGGGATTGCTACGATTGATGATCAGTATGGTAGATATGTTGATGCTTGTATATGTCAGTATATGTTAGTTATGTACATGGTTATTTGCTTAATGGGTGGGTTGAGGCGGTACTGCTTTGTGCTGAAGGCCAACATACCCTATGAGTGGTCCGGGGTGACTGTAGGCCTACGTGGCGGTCTAGTCATGCCGAAGTCTTGGTATAGATTCAGTTAGAATGTAGGCCCTGTAGGGCGGTCCAATCAGGCCAATGGCCCAGTATGCTTGTTGTTGAGTGATCTGTTGTTGATATGGTATCTCAATGTGGTATTGGTATTTTGGGGTAGCTCTCTAAGCCCCCAGGCTTAAAGTTTTCAGTTTATTGTTTCAGTAACTTCAGGAGATCATGGGAAGGCGAAGGCGTGACCTTACCGCTCCTCATCCTTATGATCTATTTTGGAACACTCTGATGGATATTGATTTGAAAATGTTTTGTAAACAATTACACTTTGGTTTCTTTTGTTGATTTAAAAAGTATAAATTTGGCGTAAAATTTATGGGTGTTTCAAGTTGGCATCAGAGCCTTGGTTTGAGCGAATTAGAGGAACACCCGTGTGAATCCAGTATCAAATCAAGGGAATTTTTGGAAAGTAAAATATTTTTTTTAAATGGTTTTAAAATAAAGGATGGAGGATGAAGAGAGTACGATCAGCCGGAGCCTGTAAGTAAACTTGTAACTTCTCAAATTTCAGAAGTATAATTTAAGGGCCTAAGTGTAAATTTGGAGCATGGACTCGACGAGTAGGATCGCTTACTCGCCAAGTCGGAGCGGGTTTGGGTCACGGATTAAGTGACCAACTCGCCGAGTACGAATATGGACTCGGCGAGTTGGTGCTGAAGGGGGAAAACCCTAATTCCGGGGGTTGTGCCTTATATAAAGAACATCATATTCCTCCCTCAGCCTCTTTACTTCCCTATTGAGTTCCAGAGTCCCTAGAAATGTGTGAGCTTTCATCATTTGAGAGAAAAGAATTTTGGAGGAGGGAACCTTTGAAAGGAACTTGAAGATCAAGAGGTTTGCTTCAAAGGAGAGGTGTAGATCCGAGATCTACTTCAGTTGTGCTCATCTTGGAGGTAATAAGTTGTTACCTTCACTCTTTTGCATCTAGATCTATTATTGTCATGATATTTGGGGTTTTTATGCCACGTTTAAGAACCAGTTCGAGTTAGAGCCCAGATCTGAAGTTGCTACTTCAGATCTAAGTGTATTTTGGTATGGAGAGTCATAAAGTATTACTCTTGGCAGTGTAAATGAAGCATGGTTGCCTTGAACCCTAGTTTGAAGTGTTTTGGGCCTAGAACTCCTTAGCCACACGTAAAGTTTGCAACTTTACGTGAGGAATAGGCTTTGGAAGAGTGGATCTACAGGTTGGAGTCCCTGTATGACTCAAAAAGCCCCTGAATGTATGAAGGATTGAATAGACTCGGCGAGTCCTTCGAGTGGACTCAGCGAGTAGTATGAAGATGGAGATGAACTCGACGAGTTAGATGAACCACTCGGCGAGTCTGTTGAAGATTGCCTTGGACTCGGCGAGTCTGTTCTTGGACTTGGCGAGTCAAGTCGCGAAACCCCAAATCCTTCAAGTTAAGACTCGAATAAGTGAGTTGAGTGGAGACTCAGTGAGTTGGACAGGTCAGGACTCGGAAATCGGTACACTCGGCGAGTCAGGGGATGACTCGGCGAGTCGAGTCACGAATGAAAGGATCCTAAGCGTATGAACTCGGCAAGTCAGTAGGCTGACTCGGCGAGTAGGGTAAACCTGGAAGGTTGACTTTGACCAGGACTTTGACTTTGACCAGAGTTGACTTAGTTTGACTGTTCAAGGGTAGTTTGGGACTAAGTGTTATATTTGGTATTAGTAGATCGGGGAGTCATTGGAGTAGCAGTGCGGGAGTTGTTAGATAGAGGTCAGAAGAGTATCAGCAAGAATTTCAACAGTGCAGGTGAGTTACCTTCCAGTAGCGGTGGGTCTACGGCCACAACGTCGACCCACCATTAGGAGTTGTATGTTAGATGATTGTCTTTGTGATATTCATCTAGGTTTGCTATTACCTGATATGATGTTATGTGCTAGTGACTGTAGGAGAGATAGTCCCCAGAGTATCGGTCAATAGGGTCGAAGGGGTAGTCATGCCCAGCCTCATATGTTGTGTGCTAGTATGATATGATGCTATGTGCTAGTGACAGTAGGGGAGATAGTCCCCAGAGTACCGGTCGATAGGGTCAAAGGGGTAGTCATGCCCAACCTAATATTTTGTGTGTTAGTATGATATGATGTTATATGCCAGTAGCAGTAGGGGAGATAGTCCCTAAGATTTTCGGTCGATAGGGCCGAAGAGGGGTAGACATACCCAGTCATATTAGATAGAATACAATTATGCGATACATGTTACGTGGTAGTAGTAGTAGAGGGGTGAAATAGTCCCCAGTATCCGGTCGAGAGGACTGAAGGGGAGGTCAGCACCCAGATATGCTAGCTAGTATCCGGTCGAGAGGACCGAAGAGGAGGCCAGCACCCAGATATGCTAGCCAGTATCCGGTCGAGAGGATCGAGAGGGTAGGTCAGGCACCTCGATATGCCTGACAGTATTTGTATGTTATATGATTGGATGGTATGTGGTACGTTGGGGGAACTCACTAAGCTTTGTGCTTATGGTTTTCAGTTTTGGTTTCAGGTACTTCGTTTTTAAAGGAAAGGAGTCGGCTCAATCGCAGCGCATCACACTATGTTTTCCGCACATGAGATCTTTGGGAAGGCGAAGGCATGACCGTACCACTCATCATCATTATGATCTGTTTTGGGACACTCTGATGGATATTGATTTGAAAATGTTTTGTAAACAATTACACTTTGGTTTCTTTTGTTGATTTAAAAAGTTTAAATTTGGCTTAAAATTTATGGATGTTTCAGACAGAGCGAAGATGTGTTTCACTATTGGACTTCAGGAATTATAAAACATAACATTTGTCAAAATGTTAAACACTGTGCATAATAGCACATCAAGCTACAGTGCTTTTTGTACTTCACTTGAAGGCGTTTTGCAACTATTTCTCTGGTACTCCTTATTTTCCCACAGTGTGTGTGGTATGGGCTTCAAGAGGAACGACATGGTAAGGAGAGGATATAATTTCCCTCTTTAAGAAGATTTCTCTCTCATGAAAATTTTTCTCGCACTTTTCTTCTATCCATCTTTAAGAAATTTTAACTCTCATGTGCTTAGATTGAGTGTGAGAGGGTGAGCGGTAAGAGATGATATGTGAAGGAAGGCTATTTCTAATTTTTCTAATAGCGGTGGTTGCAGTGGGTCGTGATGGTGGTGATGGAAATTGTAAATCGTGGCAATGAAGATGATTGTAGCATCAATGGTGATGGGTGGTTCTGGTGGTTGAATTTTAGAGAGATGTAAAAGGAATAGGGAAATCTCTTCTCTTACGATCATTGCTTGACGACCTCACAAACTCCGATTTCCCCATAAAGAACATTATCGTTGGCTCCATGACAGGTACTAATTTTGTCAAAATCAACTTCGTATCTTTGATGACAGGGGAGAGTTCAATGGCGCTCACGCTTCGAACGAACTAAAGTTCATCACCAAAGGTATGTGTCGGATGAAGTAGGAAAATGATTCCACATGTTAGCAAATGTACAACTTATAAAGTAGAGGTATATAAGCACGGTTGATCAACATTATGACCAATTTTTTTAACATTACAGGCGTTCAGTGATTCCTCAAGAAATCAGGGTTGGAGTTGGACGTTTTAATGATCTAGAAGAAAATTTTCCAATGCTTTTGGTGGTAAAGTGCTTCTGATATCTGATCCGTCATTTAGGTGTTGTTTGTTTTTTCGAAGCGAAAATTCATGAAGGCTGCAGACCACCTCTGCAATCCTCTGTAGCAGAAGAGGTGGAACAAACAGCTGCAACCTATAATAAGAAGCATGTTTGTTTTTTAACATCTGCAGACTGCTGCAGTAAACTAAAATTCAAATAAACTAATTTTATAAACTGAAAATAGGTCTCAACACTGAAACGTAATAATTCTAGTCTTCAAGATTAAAATAATAATAATAAGAACATGTAAAAAAACAAAAATATAAAACTTTTTTTTTTAAAAAAAAAACTTAAAAAATGTAAAAGAAGCTAATAGTTTTATTCTAAAAAAAAACTAATTTTAAAAAACATTAAAAAGGAAAATAATATAAAAATTAAGAAATTATTGCAAACGTTATCTACAAAGTTCGTAAAAAATTACATACGTTAAAAAAGATGTAACTGAAATTGAAAATATTATTAATAAAACGGTAAAAAAAATTAAAAAAATCAAGTTAAAAAAAATCGTGGAAATTATAAAAAGAAATTGTATCACATCCATAAATAAAAATTTATGAAAATCAATGTTTTAAAAAAAAAAAAAAAAGTTATACAAAAATTCTTAAAAAAACACTTAGAAAAAATGAAAGCTGAAGAGGTTAAAAGAGGCATATCAAGTGTTGCACCACGCAACACACGCACAGAGGTTTTGTAGTCTGAAGTCTTCCAAAAAACAAACTGCTGCGAGAGGGAAAGTGTTGCGCGTGTGCTGCGTCGCGCAACAATAAGTGGTTTTAAGAGGTTTTTTATAGAAAAACAAACAGCACCTTAGTGTTGGAAGATTACATTGAGTCCCTTAAGTTATACTTGAATAGATGCATAGAGGTAACTTTTTTCTATAATTCATTTATGGAAATCTGGATTCAGGTGTCATGTGTATTTATTATGCATACAAACAATATCTCTTTGTAATAGTAGTTAATATCGACTTTCAAATTGTTGGGGTAGATGGAGGTAAAATGTATTGTTTTCTTTAGGTATGATTTGGTTTGGATGTGCTTTCAAGTTTCAAGTTAAGAGATCAATTTAAAGTTTCAAAATAAGAGATTAATTTTTTGAGAAAGCACATATTTGGTTTTGTTAATTTTGTAATGTGAATTTGATTTTCCAGGTCTCCTTGCAAAAGAGTTTTGTCTACCCGTAAAGGCTAACAATGGTAAAATCATATTGAATCGTGGTGAGCATGTTACCTTTTTTAATGCTCTGGTGGTCATTTCTCTTTGTTTGATTGTATCCTTTAATATATACTTTCACAAAATTATATTTATAAAAATTGCATCATTTTGCCAATATAATAAGGTATATTTTAGTTATCAGTACGAAATTTCTTAATAATACACTCAAAAACTATGTGTTGTTGGAATTCATTTCATAATTTTTTATTTCATTATTATGTAATTTGTACCAAGTTTACCAACTGCCTGTAGTTGTGGTAAACCATAACTGAAATAGTTTCTTCTTTTTTTAATGCGATGGAAATGCCACATATTTCAAATTAAAACCCACATAAGTTTATTTTTATCACTACATTTAATACACAGGCTCATGGTAAAGACAATATAGATGCTCTTGAGAAGTCTTTGGTTGTTTGCAACAAGTAAGTTACATTAAATAAACAAATATATCAATTTCTAACATAATGGATGTCTTCACATCGCTGCAAAATATTAACAGTCATTTTCATGCATAAACATACATACTAAAACGTAAAAGAATATATAAAAAAAAAGTCCATCTTATATTTGCCTCACAATTAAAATTATGAATAAAAAGTTAACAAGTTAATTTGAAAATGAATAGAAATGATATTTCTATTTCTGTTTTTGCCACACACCCATTCACACAGTAATTTTCATTGCTATTATGGATTTATGGGTATTTTTTTCAAATTATAGTCTCCTACTAGGAAATTAAATTGAAAACACAGTCCCATAGTTAGTGGTGGTTTACGATGTACAACACTATAATTGTGATTTCTCTTTTTCTACACCCACAGAGCCCGCCGCAGCGCACGCACACACACACACTTTCTTTCTTTCTTTCTCTCTCTCTCTCTCTCTCTCTCTCTCTCTCTCTCTCTCTCTCTCTCTCTCTCTCTCTCTCTCTCTCTCTCTCTCTCCTAAATACAATTACTTTTCATAAAAAATATTATGGGTCTTAATTATATATACAATTGTGTGAAGGCACGACTAATAGCATGCTATTAATTATAATGAAATGAGTGTGAAACATATTCATGAAATACCTCTTGATCTCAATGTTCATGGTTTCCCTATACACTACTGAAAAAATGGCCAATACATTGCTTGAAAAAATATCTACTTCAATGAGCAAAAAGTGAATGGTTATTCAGGTTATTTTCCAATTAGTTGGTTGGACCGTTGGATTAGTTTGAATGTAGGTAGTTTGTGTTGAGCCCATTGGTTTCTTCACCCCCCCCCCCCCCCCCCCCCCCCCGGGTATGTATATTCGGTAAATGAAATGTTCAAACCAAAGTTGTGTAGTATGTACTTCAGTCCTTATGTTTAAATGGGGTGTTTTTCAATAAACGGAAAATGAAAATAGTTTGTGTGTGGAAGCATTTTTTACAATAATACTATAAAGCATTAACGATATTGAGAGTTACTGGAAACCGTTGGTAAACACTTTTACTCTCAACAAATTATTTATGGTATATAGTTTTTTTTTGTTCCAAGATTTTGCTCCATCACCTGCTTCGATTTTACATTTTAACAACATGCTTTGCTTTTTATACCAATATATGCAATGCTAATTAAAGTTTTTACCCATAGTTCATCTATGTATTTTTTTTATTCTATAATTTCATGTCTTTTGGTCATTTTATGTTCTTTAATAGATTGCTTAGTGTGAAACACAAAATTATAAAATAAGACCATTGTTTAATTGTATTGTTATATGTTATAGCATCAAGAAATGAAAGTAGGATGATCTACTATACAAAAATAAAAGTACATTGTTATTTCTTTTGTTTTAACTTTTTATATTTTGAACCATATTCATTTCATTGAATCTTTAGCTTTTATGTAACATGATTTTAAACCATACATTCTTCTGTTGTACTTGCTTTTGTGATTGTGAATTTATATATGGGACAAAAACTGTAGGTTGTGCCATGACATTTTTGTTGGTGACATGGATTGCATGGAAGCTGGTAAGGGTATCAGGCAGCCTAAAGATCATCTAAAAGAGAATCGTACGATAAATTTCAAAAGATGGATTGTATTAATTAAAGTTCAGTTTACCCTTTAAGATCATGTGAAGATGAGTGCATTCTTTTTCATATTCAAATTTATGAATAATTATAATGATAATATTTATTCGCTTTTAGTACCTGCTGTATTTTTGAAGGAGATGGGGTCAAGACTGTCATTGTAAATGAACTATTTCACATGGACTTGATTACAGTAAACAAATCACATAGACCAAAACTATAATATACTCATTTTGTTATTAAAAAATAGTTAAATATAAATGACACTAATTCTAACTCAATAAATTTAGATGGGAATAATTAAGGTAACTCGGGCAATGTACTCTAATTTTTACCCTAAGATTATTAGTAAAAATGAAAAGTATGTTGCTATTTTTGATAAGATATTACAAGCGGGTGAAACGTAAACTTCAAAAGGACATTTTATCACAAAAAATTATTGCTTAAACTACCGCTGCAACGCCCGCCTTAAAAACCTCGTTGTTGACAGGGTTATTAATCAAGCCCCAAGCCACATTTTTAGGAGTTTCACTATTGCACTTCAGGAAATGGTTGACAATTGTAAACGCTACAATATATATTGTACCTGGTTAGAATAAACTATATTCCATCTTGTACCTTTTTTTTAATCCTAAAACGAAACCTAATGATGTCACATTTCATTTTCTTAGTATTTTTTTTACTTCACTTGATATAAATCTCATATTTTAAGGATGTTAAACTTTTAAATTTTCAATTAAGGAATGATAAATGGTAATAAAATTTGGAAAATAATTTTAATTCAAAATGAAACAATAAATTAGGAATGTATATATTATAAAATAAAAAAAAAAACTTTAATTCGGTATTGAAGATATCCCTATTTTATGCATAAAAATAAGAAAATTATAAAAGATTTTGAAAATTTGTGACCTTTATTAAAGGAACGAATTTTGAAAAAATAATAAATTAAGACATCTAGAAACATGAATCAGGAAATAATATTAGTTATTGTTTCAAAGTAACATAATACGTTTTTTAAATTTATGTTATTCGTAACTATTTTCAGAAATAATAGGCGAGTATATATATATATATATATATATATATATATATATATATATATATATATATATATATATATATATATATATATATATATATATATATATATATATATATATATATATATATATATATATAGGGAAAAGTGAATATACCCTTAAGGGTATATAAGCTTAGGTACCCAAGTACACTATACTACGTCATTTTTTATCATATAATACGTTGTAATTGTCCGATGTTCTTATAATTTAACTTCTAATTTGATTTACGTTCATAATTTTTACAAATTACACATTTATCTTCCTCTTACATAGTTTTCATTTTCAACTACAATATATATAGCCTAGTAGGTGTTCCACAAAAAAATGTGATGTAAGAGAAAGATAATCGTGAAATTTCAAAAATTTTGAAAGTAACTCAAGTTATATAGGTTGAAGTTAAAGAACATTAAAACGAATATATCAAACAAAACAACGTATTATGGTGTCTTTGGGTACCTAAGCTTATATACCCTTAAGGGTATATTCACTTTTCCCATATATATATATATATATATATATATATATATATATATATATATATATATATATATATATATATATATATATATATATATATATGTTCAGGTTCATTTGAGACCATTCTAATTTTGTGAGACCGTGAGACCAAATCTAAAAATAATTTTAAAATGCAAAATAAATAGAAAAATCCAAAAATTCTTTTTTTAAATATTATTTTTGGAACTTGAATTAACTAAGGAAAATAAAAAATAAATTAAAAAAATTTAAAAAAAATCCCGTTTTTTTTTTTTGAAATATTCTAAATAGAATATTACACTGACATATTTTAAAAAATAATTTTAAAATGCAAAATAAATGAAAAAATCTAAAAATTCTTTTTTTAAATATTATTTTCGGAACTTGAATTAACTAAAGAAAAATTAAAAAAATTAAAAAAAATCTATTTTTTTTTTAAAATACGTGAAGTATTCTAAATAGAATATTACACTGTACATATTCTAAAAATAATTTTAAAATGCAAAATAAATGGAAAAATCAAAAAATTCTTTTTCTAAATATTATTTTCGGAACTTGAATTAACTAAAAAAAATTTTAAAAAATAAAAAAATAAATAAAAAAAATAAAAAAATGCGTCTCACGGTCTCACAAAATTAGACCGTCTCACATGAACCTAATATATATATATATATATATATATATATATATATATATATATATATATATATATATATATATATATATATAAAACAGCCTATACAAGCTTAGGTGTGGAACCAAATACCACGTCGTTTTGAGGTTGATTTGCCAATAGCCTATTTTCCTACGAAATTCAGAGTACCAATTGAAATTGACGTAGCTTCTCGTTTGAACTTTCAATATCTTCCTTTATTATTCTATCTTCATATTTAATCGCAATGTCATGATCATCTTCTCCTTTTCGTAATCGCAAGGTAATAATCTTCTTTATTGTTTTTCTAACTGCATATATGAAACCGAAGTCATATACACAGCATAACGCATTCAATTCTAAACATTATTAAAATTTTCTCCCTCACTTATTTAATATTATTTACATATAATGAAATCTATATGAAGGCATTCATTTTTGAGTTCTTCTTTGATTATCCCTTTTGACATCGACATATATGTTTATTCAATTATCACTTTATTTACTAACCAAATCATCAAGTAATTAAAAATCAAAGTGGCACGTGGCATCATGCTAATCAATGGGGAAACAATATTATACTCAATTAGTGGAGTCCAACTAAGATGCGATCAAAATTAAAAGATTACACACAATTATTTCATGCCATTATAAAACAATAGCTTGTAATTTCACTTTTAAGATGTTGAGTGAGTTCTTATAAGTAGTTGTTTTCGGCAGTATGTGCAATTGATTAGTTTTGTCAAGTAATTAACTTGTAATTTCTTTCTCTTTCGTTTTTTTTTCTTTTAATTTGACAGGATTTCTATTGTTTCCAATACGTCTTCTCTTTGAAAAATCATTACAGGTAATTAATGGCATTATGTTCATCCTTTTGTTTAAATTTTAGTGCTTATCTTTTTTCTCACGAGTACTACATACTTTGGCACTTTACAGATACTTACACATGTTGGTAGAACTCCAAGTATCAGATCGACCCTCTGAAACAGATATAACCGAAGATATTGACACTAATACCATCATGGATTTAGAAAAACAAGTAGCAGATCATTTGTTTGAAATACAAATAGATGAAGATATTGATGCAAATGGTTATTTGGAAGCAACATCTGAATCCGAGAAAATAAATGATGATGGTGTGAATCTTGGATGTGATGAAGGTGAAAATAATGATACATGTATTACTGGAAAGGTTTTCGATACACCCAACGATGCATATAGATTTTACAATGATTATTCATTTTTACATGGTTTTGTTACACGAAAACATTGGAAATTTAAGAACAAGTCAACAAAGGAGCATTATCGGAGGATATATGTATGCAACAAAGAAGGTTTCAAACAATTGAAAGGTAATAATTCAAGTGGAAAGACAATAAAACGTCGTAGAGAGGTAAGAACTGGATGCAAAGCAATGATTCGCATTTCAAAACAAAAGGATGGGAAATGGATTGTTGACAAGTTTAATTTAATTACATTTTCACCCACTAAATCGATTGATTGCCTCAGATTGTTAGTCTTAAGTGTTTGATCTTTGTCAACTAGTCATGTGTCGAACATCTAGGATTCTTGTAGCTGGCAATTTGTGTTATAATCCATATTGATTCTCGTACTAGGAAATCAGTTGTTTGACTTGTATATTTAAACCGGATATTAAAATTAACCTCTCTTTTCAAACCTTATTATAAGGACAGTACTTTCACCTTCATCACATCTAAGATTCACACCATCATCATTTATTTTCTCGGATTCAGATGTTGCTTCCAAATAACCATTTGCATCAATATCTTCATCTATTTGTATTTCAAACGAATGATCTGCTACTTGTTTTTCTAAATCCATGATGGTATTAGTGTCAATATCTTCGGTTATACCTGTTTCAGAGGGTCGATCTGATACTTGGAGTTCCACCAACATGTGTAAGTATTTGTAAAGTGCAAAAGTATGTAATACTCATCAGAAAAAAGATAAGCACTAAAATTTAAACAAAAGGATGAACAAAATGCCATTAATTACCCGTAATGATTTTTCAAAGAGAAGACAGATTGGAAACAATATAAATCCTGTCAAATTAAAAGAAAAAAAACGAAAGAGAAAGAAATTACAAGTTAATTACTTGATAACACTAATAAATTGCACATACTGCCGAAAACAAGTACTTATAAGAACTCACTCAACATCTTAAAAGTGAAATTACAAGCTATTATTTTATAATGGCATGAAATAATTGTGTGTAGTCTTTTAATTTTGATCGCATATTAGTTGGAATCCACTAATTGAGTATAATATTGTTTCCCCGTTAATTAGCATGATGCCAAGTGCCACTTTGATTTTTAATTACTTGATGATTTGGTTAGTAAATAAAGTGATAATTGAATAAAGATATATGTCGAAGTCAAAAGGGATAATCAAAGAAGAACTCAAATATGCTCAGAATTGAATGCGTTATGCTGTGTATATGACTTCGGTTTCATATATGCAATTAGAAAAACAATAAAGAAGATTATTACCTTGCGATTACGAAAAGGAGAAGATGATCATGACATTGCGATTAAATATGAAGATAGAATAATAAAGGAAGATCTTGAAAGTTCAAATGAGAAGCTACATCAATTGGTACTCTGAATTTCGTAGGAAAATAGGGTATTGGCAAATCAACCTCAAAACGACGTGGTACTTGGTTCCACACCTAAGCTTGTATCGGGTTGTTATATATATATATATATATATATATATATATATATATATATATATATATATATATATATATATATATATATATATATATACTAGCCGTCTACCCGCGCAAAGCGGCGGGCGGCGAATAATTTGTTTTCTTTAGAGTTAAAACCATTTTGCGTTCACTTCGAGAAATGAATATTAAATGGCATCTATATTTCAAGAGCATTATCATACCATATTAAAGGGGTGTTTGGGTAAGCTTTTTTTAAGACAACATATTAGGTTCCACATCACTATAAGTTAAAAAGTGATTGGATTAAAATAACTTATTCCGATGGGGAATCTCTAATACGTCATTTTTTCATAAGTAACCATACACTTACTTATTAACTTATAAACTAATAAACTAATAAGCAATAAGCTTTTTTGCCAAACACCCCCTAAATGGTTATTACTTCCATTTATACATACCCAAACAACTTGTACTTTTTTTTTTTTTTTTTTTTTTTTTTTTTTCGTTTTCCTTAATTCCTTTATTAATTTAATGTCTTACTAAGTAAAATGCTAAAATATATAAATAATAGTTTATAAAAATAAACCTTTAGAATATCAGGTGTTGTGATTCAAAGGTCGATAAATAGGTCGTTGAGAAAGCCAAAATACTCAAGTGTCAACTTGTTAATTGTGATTTTAAACCAAGTATGGTCACAATTTAAAACATTTTCAATGATGGTATGTAATTCAAGGATTCATATTGATTTAGGTTCTCAAAACGTTAAAATATAGAACAAAATCTATATAGAACCTTATAATAAGGACAATAATCACCGTAATCAGGAAGTCCATGTGATGAAACTTGATATTATAAGGACCAATGATGAAAAATGTTTCATTTTTAGACTAAACAAGATGAAAAATATACAAATTACCTTAATCATGTCAAATCTTGTGTTTAACCGTTCTTTATTGCAAAAGTAAGATGCCAAAATATACAAACTAATGATAATACAATGCTCTAACTGGCCCTCTTGCTTGAGTTGTTTGAACCTGCAAAGCCAACACATTAAAGAAACATAGTAAAAACCTTTTTAAGAACAAACCTGATATAATAAAGCCTTCACCCAATATATTTATAAGATAAAAATAAAAAAAGTTAAAAATGATGAAATCAATTACAAGTAAGGATTAAAATAAAAACTTGTTAAGAAAGAGTCATGTGCAGGAAGGATATTTGAATCAACATGTATTTTCTAATGGTTTCAAATTTTGAATTATCCGAAATTCAGGGAAGGAGATTGAATTTATTGAGAAATATAAGGATTCAAAACACAGGTTAAAATTTAATATTATTTTATTGATGACTACTTTTACTATTAGCTTAATGATTTGAACGTATTAATAAAATAATATTATTATATTCAATTTATTTTTAGAAATAGTGAGATTTCTTTTATAAGATAGTAAATATATATATATATATATATATATATATATATATATATATATATATATATATATTTTGCATTATCGCTTTTAATTGGATTATATTTAGAGTCAAGTTTCATGTTTAGATTGGTTTTCTTGGTATATATCCCCAACTCTAAAATCTTTTTTACTTGAATTGAACTTCTTGTTAAAGCCTTTTTCTATGCTAATATATTATGATCGCTATTTAATAAAAAACATCATGTTGCTTTTCTTGTTAATTTCACACTTTTATTTAGATTTTCTATTTAATATTATTAATCTCCTATCCTAATAAATAAGTACCTTCGATCACACTCCCTAATCTTTATTTTCCCACCTAAACTACCTTAGTGAATTTCCACAAATAACCTTCCACTGGTTTAACCTTCCGTGCATTAAATCCAAATATACCTTTCAGGTCCTATAAACTCGCACAACATTAAATCCTTGTTAAATGCACATTAATTTTGAATCGATATTTCCTGCATATCTCCCAAATCTCTCTCCATATTATCGCTTTTTCTTACTAGAATTTCCACACCTCTCTTCATTTTCCATCAGTGTTCTGCATGAGTGTTCTGCATGAAGAAGAAATTGAACAAGTTGTTCTAGGTATATTATCGCTTTTTCCATATTATCTCTTTTTCTTATTAGAATTTCCACATCTCTCTTAATTTTCCATTAGTGTTCTGGATGTGGACATACGGTAGAACCCCACAACCTATTATCCATCCGACCTTAATTATATATAACGTGTATAAGGTAAGTGATCTATCAAAATAAATTGGGAATGTAATTACATAAGGTTCAATACTTAGTTATAATTGGTTTAACATAAATGAATTTATTGTTCTTTCTATAATTCCTTAACTTATACACCGGAGTTATATATGATGAAAGCCTGATAGACTGGAGAATGTATGAATTTTGTTTTACTTCCTTTTCCTTGTTTGGATGTGGACTTACGATGGAATCACACAATCAGTTGTCCGTCTAATCTTGAATATATGTAACAGGTATAAATTAAGTGATTATAGGAAGAACTGGCTTAGTCACACTTCTCATTAAGAAAATATAGGATTTTCTTGCAAATAACGCGAACTTATTCAAAGAACAAAGAAGATACTTTCTATAACAAAATACTTATGAACTCACCAACTTAAATGTTGATACCCACTTTTCAAAATACTTGTAATCTCAGGGAACTAGTAACACAGTAACACAGGTATTCACACTGGAGATGCGAAGATGGAGCATAGTAACATCTAGTCTTATATTTTGATACAGTTATAAAATTAAACATGCAATGTTTTTAACACAATGTAAACACTTTATTATCAATACTATGTATGTTGTTGCTTTGATTACTATGATACAATTGTTGTGATACTACATATGAAGTCCTCCACCCTTGAACGTTTCCGTCATTCCGGTTTGGGGGTGTAACATTGTTCGGATAGATAGATAAGAGGTAAGGAATTAGGCGATGGTAGTGGCAGCATGGGAGTGTTGTAAGACTGCAGGGTGGCCCATAGCATTCTGTAACATCCCAAAATTCAAGGCCAAAATTTTCATTTTTATTTAAGTTATTGCATAAAATCGATTGATATAAAAACTTTCATAATAATATCTCATATCAAAAACTAAAGTGTCATTAATCAAAAAGAGT
This sequence comes from Lactuca sativa, assembly GCF_002870075.4. Taxonomy (NCBI): domain Eukaryota; kingdom Viridiplantae; phylum Streptophyta; class Magnoliopsida; order Asterales; family Asteraceae; genus Lactuca; species Lactuca sativa. The sequence goes on along the minus strand of NC_056624.2, from coordinate 76,023,658 downwards.
ATCATAAAACCATATCAGAGTGTAATCCCAAAGATCCCGCGTGCGGAAAACATAGTGTGATGCGTTGCGACCAAGCCGGCTCCTTTCCTTTGAAACAATGTACCTGAAACACATAACGCATAACACGGTAAGCACGCATGCTTAGTGAGTTTCCCAAAATACCACATAAACATATTAGCCACTCGAGGCTATAGCTATGTAAGACCTTCCGGTCAATGTATCTCAGCGGGACCCTCCGGTCCTACAACTCTGGTAGACCTTCCGGCCCTACTATAGCTTGTCGTCTGGCCTCAACTCTGTTTGCCTTCCAGCCATAACTCTGATTGCCTTCCGGCTAAATCTCTATCGACCTTCCGGTCCCAAATCATACAGCATATACATATCACATAAGTCACATGGCTCATACAAATATATATATATATATATATATATATATATATATATATAAGACCTTCCGGTCACATATCACATAAGTCACATAGCTCATACAATTATATAACACCTTCCGGTCACACCTAGTTACCATTCCAGGTAAGGTATAGTGAGAAGGCTCACCTGACACTGCTGATGTCCAGCAGACTCAATCCCACACTGCTGAAGTCCTGCAGACTCAACTCCAGCTGCTGGATGACAGATTCTCGTTCTGTCATTTATCAAACATCACCCAATTAATAATTGGATCCCTTTACATAACCATAAGTACATTCTTTGGGTAATTACTACTTTACCCCTAATTCTTAGGCCTAAAGTCAATTAGGAATCAAAGCCCAAAACATGGCCCAATTTTCCAAATTGGGCCCACTCTTCATATGGGCCTTACCTCAAAGCCCATTAATTATTCTAGTCCAATTGCTTCACTTTGGATGGCCCAATAATAATCCAATCATCAAGGCCCAACAGAAAGGCCCAATAATAAACCCAAGAGAAATTAGGGTTTCACATAAAATGACGATTAGGGTTAAGTTTCCTACTTAACCCATTAAGAACTTAATCCTCTAAGGACTTAACTCATTAAGTCCCATACCGCTTAGCTAAACCTTGCCCATGATTATTATTCATGTTTCAAGTTATTAATAATTCCCGAGTGTGTGTGTGTCCCAATTTATTCTCAAATTAGGGTTTTATTGGCATTAGGGTCTTCCAAACCCTAATTAGGGTTTCTAACCCAAATACTAGCCCATTTATTAGCTTGTTGGACTTTTTAGATCAATTAGGGCTTTATTGGGCCTATAAAGCCCACTAGAATATTATTAAGCCCATTAGGGTTTCTAGCACAGTAGCACCCGACACTAGTCAGCACAACCAAGCAAGGCACACTGCCACCCGACACGGTGGCCGGTAGCGGCAGGAGGTGGCAGCCACCACCCTAAGGTGGTGGTTTTCAATTTCCTTTCATTATTCCATTTACAATTTACAAAGAAAATACCAAATAAACGCACACACACTACACTAAACAAAATAAACACACACACATAGCCACCTAATGGTGGCCGGTGGTGGCACATGGCAGCAGCCACCACCCTATGGTGGTGGTGATGCCTTTTCTTGCGTTTCCAGCTACACAAACCAGCCAACACATGAACAACTAGTGGAGATACAACCGCCCACCTAAACACGAAATGAAACATGCATACAACCTATATTTGAAACAGAAGCGCATCCACTCTCCTGGTGGTGGTTGACGGCGGTAGTGGTGGTGGCAAGAAGACAAAAGGCGGCAACAACTCACGGAGGAACAACTATCCAACAAACATGACCACCACTTTGACTGTGCTAACCACAAGAACCGGAGACCCTTTATCTTCACAGAAACGAACCGCAGCGGCATCATCTGCCGAAGATAACGGCGGCAGCGGTGCTGTCGCTTCGCTTCCCTTCCATTTCCATTGGAGCAACGATCTCTCTTGTCTATCTTCGTCTTCAGCAACCAAGAGAGGCACGACGGTGGTTTTCCCACTCCAATCTCTATGGAAACGTCGGAGATAGAGACAACCGGGATAACAGATTCGTCGATCCCCACTCGGTGCAGCTTCACACAACTGATATATGTGGTCTTTTACTGGTCACTCACGCTGTCCAACGGCAGCAACGATGTCCTGACAGCAAGGTGGAAAATGGTATAGTGGCGGTTAACAGGAGGGGAAGGAGAGGTGACGGCTATAGCAATCCTTAGGGTTAGGGTTGTTAATCCCTTAAATACCCGCTCCCATTTAAACTTTGCCATAATGGCACTTCCAGCCCCTCCATCACCTTCTTCTTTCAATCTAAATCCGAAAATTACCAAATGGCCCCCTCCTCTTAAAAACCCCTTTCAAAGAAGATCCATATTTTACCTTTTAGCCCCCAACATTAAAAATCTATTGCGACTTAGGTGTAGAATTTACCAATTTAAACCATGCTTCCATAATTCTTCACAAATTTGATTCCTAATTTACCAAACAACCCCTTAGCCCCAAAATCTCTTCAAATGAAGTCCCAAAAGTTACCATTTAGTCCCTGCCTTCATAAATAATTATAAAATGAGTTAGGAACTTACACTTTCAACTCCCAACTTCTGAATTGTGCCAATTAACTCCTCGAAACCACACCATGCATATATAATCACTTATTTTAGGACTACCATTCATACATTATTTTGTTTATTTATTTAATAAATAAACCGGGTGTTACAATTCGCTAGTTAGAAGTTAGTGTAGAAGTGTTGTAAGACTGAGGGTTGACCCGTAGCATTCACTAGTGGTTAGTTGGTGTGGGAGTGTTGTAAGACTGCAGGGTGGACCGTAGCATTCACTAGTGTTCAGTTAGTGTGGGATTGTTGTAAGACTGCAGGGTGGCCCGTAGCATTCACCAGTCTCTGTTTAGCGGTGATATTTCGGTAAATCTGTGACTTGCTCACGGATCTCTTCAGATGGTTTAGGCCAAGGCGGGTTTGTTCGCAAGGCTGTGGGAGGGCCACAACCTGTTTTGTTATTAGGAATTGGTAGGTCATGGGAGACCAGGTAGGAGGTAAGGCTAAAGTTAGTCATGTAGCATTCAGCTTAGCATCGGGTTTGGTGGCGAGATGGTTCGGTTAGTTATTGTCGGTCGAAATTTGCTTTCGAAAGTCGTGTGGGGGTGACTGTGAGGATGTTCTTTGGCTAAGAAACCAGGAGGGAATATGGTATTCCATATCGTTGGCAGATAAGTTAGGATCATGGAGTTCTCGGTTACTTTTGAAAAGCATATATGAAGCAGTGTGATGCTTTAGGCAGAAGTAGTGAATTGGGGATTCATGTGTGTGGGGTAGCATGTGGATCAAAAGTGCTAAGTTACTTGCAGTTTGGATTAAATAATCTCAGAGTAATTGATCTGACCCAGTTGAGAAGCTCCCGTTTGAGTCTAACCATTGCAGGGATGAATCTTCTACTCGTAGGATTATCTTAGCCCTATGTCAAGTATAAGTGTTCTGCAGCTGCATATGGTCAGTGGCTTTGTTTTCATAGGATGCATCAAGATAATCAGTATTGGAAGTGTTTTGTTTTGTCTGTTAGCTAATGTTGATTTGGCATGGTAATGTTCAACGTGAACGGTCTATCAGGGAGTCAGACCAAGTTGGATTTCCGGTTTTAGAAAGATAGAAGTGGCTTCCTTCGGGGGATTAGGGTTTGTTTTCTTCGAGTTGCAAGTTTCGATTAGGTTTCGGTTGTCTTGGGAAGGTTGTCATACGTGCATAATTTTCGATTATGTTCCTCAGGTTTTTGGGCTTGATATGACTGTTAGTAAGGGGCGATTTCGAGTATGAGATCTAGTTTAAGTGGGGGAGAGTTGTAACACTCGGTTTCGGATTTGCTTCGTTGCTTGGGGTTGCGGCCCAATCATCAGTTGTCATGAGGATTAGGGCTTTGGGAAATGAAGGATTTGGCTTATTTCGGATGTGGGTGTCATGGTATAAGTGATCCAAGTGTTCGATTGCCATGGCTTATGCAGCGGCATATGAAAGGTTATGAGCCCCAACAGCGTTGCTCAGAGAGTCCATATCTTTCACGATAGCTGGAGGAAGAGCATAACGTGTAAAATCCAAAGCCACAAAACGTACAGACAAGCGAGAGTCCGAACCCAGACTCCACCTCAGAGTAAACACAGGAGCCACATCAATAGGACTACCCCCGAAGACGGGGAACCAACATTAACACCTGAAGAAATGGGAAGAGTGGGCTGATGAAACGCCCCCTTGACACCCTCCGATTGTTGCATGTCATCATCAGGTATCACCTACACTATTGGGTTTTGAGCATTCTAACACTTCCTAAGTGTACATGCAACCCTAATAAAGCTTGGTTCTATGTTTGTCTAAAATACATGCAAAATTTGTTTTCCAAGGTTTATAACCTATCTAGCATGGCATGGGGTACTTTTAAACATAAAAGAACTAGATGAATTACATACCTTTTGTTGATTGTTGATTCCTTTGGAGTTTGAGACCCAAGCACCAATAATGTGAATGCCTCAAATGGAAATCACAAATCACCACAAACTTGGAAAACTTATGAAAATGTATACTTTAGCTGTAGAAATCGGCCACCGCTTCTCACACACACTAGGGTGCCATTTCAAGCAACATAAGCATGTTTATATAGTTCACATGATTAGGGTAAACCCTAATAACCCATGTCTTTTCCTTTCCAAGGATCCATGGGTTAAAAGCTCCATGGATCATCCATGGACTTCCATATAAGCTTAGCCCATTAACAAATGAGTATTAGCCCACACCATATAAATATAATAGCCCATGATTTAATTAGTCTTCTTTTTAATCACTAAATTAGTTCATAATTAATTTAAGACTAAAAAAACCTAATTAAATAACATGACTTCATATTAATATATTATAACTTATAATATATTAATAAATCATAAGTATACAATTCTCATAATATTATCCATAAACAGTTCGGGTGAAGTGCAACCCAAATGGACCATGTCGGGTCGGGTCAAGTATATACCAAATAAGTTATGGAGTTAGACACCTTATCCAACAGTCTCCCACTTGGATAAGTTTGATAACTGTATTTGCTTATATTACTTCAGGAACCAACCGACAATCGTAGCTCTCTAAAACTCTATCAAACTATGAAGCGCCATTTTAGATATGTGATCATATAATCCTCTGTTCTCATGATATCAGCTGGGCAAATACATGGAACCATGTCTTACTTATTGTCTAGCATTTTGTTTCCCGATTTCCGATTTGTTTGACAAAAAACTAAATTGAACACATCAATTAGGTTCTGACCGGGCCCGACACATGGGTAAAAACAAAATCATCGAGGGGCCCTGATATCACTTCTCTTTCTAGAAGGAACAGATAAACTTCGACTCATATGCTTGTTCTACTACTTGTTGAAGTGTACACAGAGGAATGATTTATAACATCAAGTTACTGATATGTTTTCGTGCAATCAATGCACAACCAACTCATAGGTAACAACTCATATCTCTAGGTTTGAAGACTTATATGATGTTACTGTCTCACGATCACTCGAGATAAATTCCATGAAGTGATGCAAGTGAGCGTGGGTTTATTCCAATACTCATAACTTATGAGCACTCACGAATGTTGTAGCAACCATTGCTGTGGCTAAACACCTTTAGTCATCTACAAGCCCAATTCATGACAATCTTGATTCATACCTACTTCCGACGTATGACCGATTGTGGAAAGTTTGAATAAATTTATTATTATGGAAGTCAAAACATGCAAAGATGAAACAATAGTAAATAGTTTACAACGATAGCAACACCTTAATCATAAATAAATCACAAATTTTATTCATCATCAAACGTCAATTACATTTTAGAAGTCTCATTAATAACTATCTAATCTATAAAACTAATATCATCCCTAAGCCCAATGCACCTCGTATGCTGCAAATGCCTAACCCTCGCCAGTCCCTTCGTAAGGGGGTCTGCAGGGTTCTCATCCGACGATACCCTCTTTGCCACGAGGATTCCTTCTTCTATCTTGTGTCTTATTAAGTGATATTTTCTTTCAATGTGTTGGGATCTGCCATGATCTCTTGGTTCTTTGGCTAAAGCAACCGCACTATTGCTGTCACAGAAAACCTCCATAGGCTCCTTAATAGCAAGAACAACTCCAAGGTCTTTGATGAAGTTTGTCAGCCATATCGCCTCCTTCGCTGTTTCACTCACTGCTATGTACTCTGATTCACAAGTCGAATCAGCCACCATCTCCTGCTTGTAACTCTTCCATGTGATCGCCCCTCTATATAGGGTAAAGACCCAGCCCAACTGAGAGTGGAAGTTATCCCTATCAGCCTTAAAACTAGCATCACTATACCCTACTACTCTCAAGTCATCACTCCCACCAAGGATAAGGATCCAATCCTTAATCCTCCGCAAGTACTTGAGAATATTCTTTAGTGCGGTCCAATAAGCCTTGCCAGGGTTCCCCTGATATATGCTGACCATTCCCAAAGCAAAGGCCAGATCAGGGCGGGTACAAGTCACACCATACATGATTGAGCCAACAACGGAAGCATATGGTAATCGAATCATCTCAGCTATCTTAGCCTCTATACTCAGAATCTGAGGCTTACTCAACTTGGCATTGCTTTGGATAGGTAACTCTCCTTTCTTGGAATTCTACATGTTGAACCTTTTCAACACCTTATCCAAGTAAGTACTTTGACTAAGTCCAATTAGTCTTTTACTCCTTTCTCTTAATATTCTTATCCCTAGGATATAGGCAGCTTCCCCAACGTCCTTCATAGCAAAACACTTCACAAGCCAGGACTTAACCTCCTGCAAGGTTGGGATGTCATTTCCTATTAGTAGTATGTCATCCACATATAATACCATGAAGCTAACTATACTCCCACTAGCTCTGACATACACGCAGGACTCATCTTCACTTCTCGAGAAGCCAAACTCATTGACCTTTTCATCGAAACAATGATTCCAGCTACAAGATGCTTGTTTCAATCCATAGATGCATTTCTCAAGCTTGCACACTCTATTAGGATACTCTGCACTGACAAAACCCTCTGGCTGATTCATGTACACATCCTCAACCAACTTTCCATTAAGAATGGCGGTTTTGACATCCATTTGCCATATTTCATATTCATGAAATGTAGCAATGGCCAGCATAACCCTAGTATACTTGATCTTTGCCACTGGTGAGAAGGTTTCATCATAATCAATACCATGAGTCTGAGTAAAACCCTTCGCAACCAGTCGAGCCTTATAAGTGTGCACTTTTCCATCCATGTCGGTCTTCTTCTTGAAGATCCATTTGCACCCGACTGTCTTACGGCCTGGTACATTATCAACCAAGTTCCAAACTTGATTGTCATACATGGACTGTATCTCACTGTCCATAGCCTCCTTCCATTTAGCAGACTCAGGGCCTGCCATGGCTTCCTTAACACAGCTAGGTGCATCTAGATTTACCAGTGTACTATCACTGATAAATGTATCACCTTCCGTGGTAATATGAAATCCATAATAAAACTCAGGTGTGTTCCTAACCCTTGTGGAACGCCTCGGAAGTATAGACTCATCAGCTGTCTCAACAGGAGTTTCCTCCTCAGGTTGATTGCAAGTGTCTGAGGTTCCTTCACCAATTGATTCTTGAATTTCTTCAAGATCAATTTGCCTCCTACTGTCTCCTTGGCTTATAAATTCTCTCTCACGAAAGACCCCTCTCCTTGCCACAAAGACCACATTCTCACTGGGTATATAGAAGAGGTAACCAAAGGATTTCTATGGGTAGCCATTGAAAATACACCTTTCGCTTCGGCGTTCGAGCTTATCACGAGTCTTGCGCCTCACGAAAGCCTCACAACCCCAAATCTTGATGTGGTCCAAATTTGGAACCTTCCCAGTCCACATCTCATGAGGTGTTTTGGTAACTTTCTTTGTAGGGACCAGATTAAGGATATGGGCGGTAGTCTCTAAGGCATACCCCCAGAAAGAGATTGGTAGCGAAGCTCGAATCATCATACAGAGAACCATGTCCAACAAGGTTCGATTATGCCTCTCAGCCACACCATTCAGCTATGGTGTCCTAGGAGGTGTCAATTGTGAGACAATCCCACACTCCTTAAGATAGTCACGAAACTCAGTACTAAGATATTCACCACCTTGATCGGATCGAAGCATCTTAATGTTCCTTCCCAATTGATGTTCTACTTCCTGTTTAAACTCTTTAAACCTATCAAAGGTTTCTGACTTATGTTTGATTAGGTAGACATAACCATATCTACTAGAATCATCAATAAAAGTCACATAATAGCGATTAACATCCCCTGTTGTGGTTTTAAATGGTCCACATACATCAGTATGTATAAGGTCGAACAAACCCTCACCCCTTGCAAAAGTACCAATGAAGGGTGATTTTGTCATTTTTCCAAGAAGACAAGATTCACAACTATCATCTGACTTTAGGTCGAATGACTCCAAGACTCCATCCTTTTAGAGTTGGCCTATGCATTTCTTGCTTACATGTCCAAGACGACAATGCCACAATGATGCTTTATCTAAGCTAGTAGAAGAATCAATATACAACACATTATTTCCTAGGTTATCTACAACTGACACAGTTTCATACACACCATCACAAGGTGATGGTTTAAAATAAAACACATTATTAAAGAAAGCATTAATACTACCACATTCATTATCAAATGAAAAGGTAAAACCTTTTTTGTACAAACCATGAAAAGAAATAATATTTCTTGCCATTTCTGGCGAGTACACACATTTATTCAAATCCAATTTTAACGCATTATTCAACAACAAAGTATAAACTCCAATCTTGGAAATAGGTGAAGCCTTCCTATTCCCCATGATCAAGTTTATCTTCCCGTGCTCCACATCCTCACTTCTTCTTAGGCTCTGCAAATTTGAACATATGTGAATACCACATCCTATATCAAGCACCCAAGAGTTAGAACATGGTGAGTTATTAGACAATATTGTGTAAATACCTACATGGGTGGGTTTTACTTTCGCATCCTTGTCATCCTGCAAGTACTTAGGGAAGTTTCGCTTCCAGTGCCCCTTGTTCTAACAATAGAAGCAATCAGCATCCTTAGGGATGGCAGAAGGAGTGACATAACCACTTTTGGTTCCAGATGAGGAGCCTTCAAGAGACTTTCCCTTGGTACCCTTCGCTGGGGTCTCCCTCTTCTTACCTTTGCCTTGCCCGATAGCCAAAACAGGGGTAGATGTAGGAGTAGGAGTATTAGAGGTAACAACCGACTTACCCTTCAGATCGATTTTAGTGGTCTTTACGAGTCTCTGAAGTTTGCTAAAAGTAACTTCCTCCTTGTTCATGTGGTATGTCATACAAAATTGGTCATAACAAGAAGGTAAGGAGTGCAAAATGATATCAATTGCCAACTCCTCAGGAAACTTCACATTTAGCTTCAGCAAACGGTCCACATACCTTTACATATTTTGCATGTGGCCCGTGATTGATTCACCATCCTTCATGCGGGTTGTTATTATGGAGGACATTATTTCATATCGCTCCTGACAAGCACTCTGATGGTACCTTTCCATCAAGTCTTTGTGTATCTCAAAAGGGTAGAAGTCCTCACAGGACTTTTGGAGCTCGGCTGTCATCGTGGCCATCATGATGCATGCCACCTTGGTGGCATCTCTCTCATGTGTCCTGAATTCAGCGATCTCTTTAAGAGTAGCAGTAGACTCATCAAGCTCTTTTAATTCCTTATCGAGGACATATTCCTTCTCCTTGTAACGAGTAACCATCTTGATTTTCCGGATCCAATCCATGAAGTTGGAACCATCAAAGATGACTCTGCCACAAAGATTCATTAGAGAGAAAGAGCCAGTAGGGTTAGAGCCCGAAGCATTGTTGTTGGAAGATATTTGAAAAGAAGAAAAACAAGTTTAGATTAGATATAAGAGTCCTTAATAAGACAGCCAAATGTAATATTAAGGCTAGGACCCAACACAATATATTATAATTTACAAGAGGGATTTCGTAATATAAGCTATAACATACTTGAAGGTAGGTGAATGACGATTCACCAATTTCCACCATGAAAAAAGAAATGAATTATTAGGTTTTAATTGGATCTGAAATTCCTAGATTCTTTTGAGATTCATTGAACTTTTCAATGGCATGTTTCAATCTCAATTGTGCCCTTCAAGTTTTGTGACTGGGATGCCGAGGATCATAAAACAAGGTGTGAATAACCATACCAATTCACTTGGTACCCTTAATATTATCACCTAATCAATGTGCCGGTTAACCACACGTGCTCCACCGATCTATGATAAACATTAAGTCACCCTTCGTGATCCTTACTAGTCCAAGTTAGTGTGTCGGTTAACCACACACGCTCCACCAACGACTTGGTAAGGTACAAAGTGCGAATTTTATGGGTTAGCACCATATTCACACTTTTCCTAAAGTAACTAAGATTGGGAATTTAAAAATATTTAGTTACTTTGTAATAATCGTTATACTTTTAATGAGAATTTAAAGTCATTGTCCTACCTGTTCGGCTAACGACCCTCCACCGATCAAGGAAACGCTGGGTGAGAGTGGACACCCATTAAGTTGTCATTTTATAGGCAACAACCTTATACCCCCCTTATAGGCCGACTTCGTGAATGAGGCCTACTAACGGTAAAATGACTTGATCTTATACATACATATATATATATATATATATATATATATAAACATTAATGTTATAAATAGTATAAGGGTTGAATTTTAACTTTTAAAACTCTAAGGGTTGGAATTAAAGTTTATTAAAGTGTGTGTACCTTTACAAATTCCAAAACTTGAGGGCAAGTTTTGAAACTTTTCAAAACTTTTCATTTCATAACTTATGAATTAAAGGTTCATAAAAATGAAGACTCTTCATTTTTATGTAACTTATGTGTTTTAAATGTGTGTTTAAAAGAAGTGACCTTTGGATTTCCATAACTTGAGGACAAATTATGGACTCCATTAAAACACATAAATGATCAAGAATTAGTCATAAGCAATTCAGTAAATAATTCCTATCATCTTCTAAATTCATAAGAACATGAACATGATCATCAGAGTTTCAAGAATTATATGAACACATACAAAGCATGAAATTTTGATAAAAGCAATTCAGAATTATATGAACACATACAAAGCATGAAATTTTGATAAAAGCTATTGTAAATGGATTAGAACAAGCATTACACCATCTAAAACAAGTTTTAAAACGCCAAAACAGTTTAGGGTAATGTTTCAAGTCCATTTCCAGCAGCAAAAATCGGAAACTACATTCTGCATGATTAACTCGTCGTGTGCACGAACTTACTCGGTGAGTTGGTTGAATATATGCTTGGACTCGGCGAGTCCCCCATGCAGACAGCATAACAGTTTCGATTTTAACACAATTTTTCATCAAGTATCAACAAACAAGCCTAGGCACTGATACCACTGTTGGGTTTTGAGCATTCTAACACTTCCTAAGTGTACTTGCAACCCTAATAAAGCTTGGATCTATGTTTGTCTAAAATACATGAAATTTTTTTCCAAGGTTTATAACATATCTAGCATTGCATGGGGTACTTTTAAAGATAAAAGAACTAGATGAATTACATACCTTTTGGTTATTGTTGATTCCTTTGGAGTTTGAGAGCCAAGCACCAATAATGTGAATGCCTCAAATGGAAATCACAAATCACCACAAACTTGGAAAACTTATGAAAGTGTATACTTTAGCTATAGAATCGGCCACCACTTCTCACACACACTAGGGTGCCATGTCATGCAACATAAGCATGTTTATATAGTGCACATGATTAGGGTAAACCCTATTAACCGATGTCTTTTCCTTTCCAAGGATCCATGGGTTAAAAGATCCATGGATCATCCATGGACTTCCATATAAGCTTAGCCCATTAACAAATTAGTATTAGCCCACACCATATAAATATAATAGCCCATGATTTAATTAGTCTTCTTTTTAATCACTAAATTAATTCACAATTAATTTAAGACTAAAAAACACTAATTAAATAACATGAATTCATATTAATATATTATAACTTATAATATATTAATAAATCATAAGTATAAAATTCTCATAATATTATCCATAAACAGTTCGGGTGAAGTGCAACCCAACTGGACCATGCCGGGTCGGGTCAAGTATATACCAAATAAGTTATGAACTTAGACACCTTATCCAACAAACACATCCCCTGGGATGGATGGAGTAGCCGATAACAAGCGCATGATGCTGCGGCGTTGCATCACACGCCACCCAATATGTCCATAGCTATTCTCAGGTACTGGACCACTCATTCCCAGACGCGGTGGAACTCCCTGCGGGTGTGGAGGTACTGGAACAGCAGCAGCCAAGCGGCTGGGGGAGGAAGAGTTTCACATAGTGGCACCACATAGTGTTCCGTTTTCCCTTAGTAACAACCCTAAAGAACATAATCCATGGAGATTGAATACTCGACACCTACCAAGCAAAAGGAAAAAACAAACATACAAAAGCAGCAATGAATGAGAGCTCTCCCCCTCTTCTCCCTTTTTAAGAAAAAAAAGAAGGGCGAGGGGGGAAGAAAGTGAAGGAAAAAGAGATGGGAAATAACAACAACTTACCATCAGAAACATAGTAGAACACAGGCATTTCTCCCCGGGAACACCAGCTGGGGATCATATCGACTCCGTCAAGAATGACCTCCGACATGACGTCGACATCCACTTGGAGAGAATGCAGGAGATCTGCAGTTGCTTGGTTATGAGGAAACAACTTGGGGATGGTATCGGAAGGGATGGTCGCTTGGGGATGGTCACGGCCAAGCAACTCTTGGTTAACCCACATCCATTTTTCCTTCCAGTTTTTGGGAGGTTTGCTATCAAGGACAAGGTTATCCCCACCCCCCCGCGACGAGCAGAGAAGGTATACTTGTCATTGGTGGCGGCAAACCCAAAAAAGTACTTGAAAACGATGTAATCAGGGATAATACCGTTGGCACGACATATCATCTCCAAGGCAACCACTTTGTGAACTGCACCAGGGGTTAGCATCTGCACACTGCATCCACAACGCCAGAGTATCTCCTCTTTGAAATCAGTCAGCGGAAGACGGAGGCCGGCATCAAAGGTCTTCAAATAAACACCCACCTTTCCGGGAGGAGGACGAGTAATCAACGAACCAGAAACCGGGACCTTCACCCCATCAGTAGGGGTGAGGCGATAAGCCTCCAGAAGAGTGTCAAACTCGGTGTAAGTAGGGATGAAGCTTGGAGTAGAAACCATAACAAAGTAGAATGAGAGAAGAAGAAGGATAATGAAAAGGCAATATAGAAAGTAAAAGAAGAAACAATTTGGAGTAATAAAAGGATAAAAGGGCGAGATCTGCGAAAATCCCTGACACGGCTGATGTAACCGCCGCATACACGTCGTAACGTCACGTGACCGAAAATGAAGCGTCAACCAAATAAAGGTGTGACACATGCTAATAGCTAATTCCAGAACATCATAGCTAGCTAGCATACACTATGACTACTGGACTAGGGGACTCTATGACACGCCCCTCAGAGCGGTCCAGAAACGAGCGAGTCACAGCAAGGCGCCTCTAGCGAGGAACCAACCCAGCGAATCGTGCAACCCCAAGCCCCCGCATAGCGATCGCATAGAAAGCTCACCCGCGCCAAGAATTGTCTTTTAGCTACAATCCAAAGACATGGGCTCCAGGAGAAAAAAATGCCCAGACAGAGCACAATTGCCTGAACCAATCGGAGGGCCGAACACGAATGTGGAGCAGAGCCCCCAATAAGAACGATGGATCCTGTCGGGATCACAGTGTGAAAACCCGATATTTCCAACCAATGTAATGACTTAAAGTCAAGTATTGTGACCTATATTTTTGTAATAATGGATATATATCGTCAAAAGTAAAATCTTCCGGAATCCTAAATGGATAATATTCAGTGGTAAATATCGTTTCAAGGTTCTCATGAATATAAACAACGCTAAAAGCCAAGTTATAACGAAGAAGTTATGACCAATCGAAATTCCACATCAAAACCAGTAAAATAATGTTGAGTGTAAAACGCGAAATCCCAATAAAATACTTTTTAGCCATAGGTATCTAAATGAGAGTCGTAGAAAACATTAAATCATGAGTATACACAAAACGAACGTCTAAATCTGACTTCGTATGGAGAAGTTACTATTTTTCTATGTTTCAAATATGGTAGTAGCCAGCTAAAAACTCGAAATAGAGATCAAACGAATTTTAGCCAACACAACCTAAATGAAACTAGCTGACAGAGTCTAAATGAATGTTGTAGAGTACAGTCTCACCTATGCGTGGATATAAGGAACACGAAAAACGGAGCTCATAGGCGAAAGTTACGTGATTTAGAAGTATGGAAAATCGAATTATGCCCCACGTACCAGGCGATAAGGGCCTCGTCCCATCGATCAACAAGCCCTCCCAACGGACAACAGCTCTCCCATATAAAGTACGTATGCGATGACGACCCAGTACGCCTAACGTACCCAGGGAGTACGCCCAACATACGAGGGGGTTTCAGCCCTATAAAAAGGGTGCAAGGGCTCCGGGTTTATTTGCTCATTTCTACCACTTTTCTCTCAGGTATTCTGTGTTTAACCCCTCGAAGCCATCCCGACATCTTGGTTTTCATATCCAAGTTCGGAAGGAAGTTTTACGCTCCTGAGATTCCCAAGAATCCCGAGAAATCAGCTTTCTCCAGTCGAAGTTCTGCTCGATTTTTCTCTCAGCTTCTTCAAACTACCAGGTGAGTTCATACCCCTATCACAACACTTTTAAATGCTTTTTAAGACACTTTTAGGGGGAGAATACAAGTAAACAGACGATTATTATCGGGTAAAAATGTAAATCTTTTGCTATACACCTCACAAACACTTCTTTACCCCCTTGGGTTACAAGGCATTTTATAAATAAGGAATATGTTTATTTATAAGTATAAATTCATCATATCAAGGATAAATCATTCATATAAAAGATTTTCATAGTATTACTCATGAACTTATTGTTAGCAATCATCTGATGTCATATGGCTTTGTTTGTACCAAACGAAAGTCCCCATAGAGTCTCTTGGAGGGAGAGTGTGAATTTATGTATAGATCTATAGGGGGCTGACGAACCCGCACCCTGACTGTTAGCTAAAGTCCCTGGGGCGACAAATGTCAACATCGGTACTCCGTCTAGCATGGTTATGAGAAACTCACAACGCGGAAGCAATAACTCAAGAACATACTAATACCCATATCGAATACCTTCGTTTTTAGCATGCCGTACTTGCTTACATGTTACAGTGTTGATTATTTAAGACTGCATCTCACTTATAGGAAAATATAGGATTTTCCTGGTTCAAATACATTCATTTTATACAACTATGGTTTTACAACATTATTCTTAAGAAAATATCGAATTTTTTGAAATCAAACGTAGACTTTTCAAATGGCATACAATTACTCAAATGAACTTCTTGTGAACTCACCAACTTAAATGTTGACACTTTTTCTTAAAATAAATTGTATTCTCATGGAATCATTAAATCAGGTTAGCAACTGCTTTTTAAGACTTACGCCCAGGCGTTAGTTAATCTTTTGAACAACATACTGTAATTGACTGTTGCAAACATGTAATACTATAATCATGTAAACTTTTCAATTATGTATATGATGGTTGTGCGTACTTTCTTTACTATTCATTTGTTATGATATTGTACATGACGTCCTCTGCCCCCGAATGTTATCACCGTTCTAGTTTGGGGGTGTGGCACATAGTCCCTTTCCCTCGTACGGACCGAGGAGGATCCTCAATATAAAAGGATCAGCACTTGGTCCATACGAGGTAAGTGAACCCAACTCCAGTCATACATTTCGATATCCTGTCATATTCTTAGAATTGACTTGACCTTCAAAGCGTCTTTCCAGGACCTACTCCCGAACGACGACTGACATTCTCTTCTTTTGTGTGACCTCTCACGTTCCGATACGGAGGATTTCTTCCACACCGTAGGTGGTTCGGAGCCAGGTCGCATCATATACCTTTATGTATATGTAATGTAAGTTATTTGGATTTCGTTTTCTTAATGAATATCATGAACATCTTTTGAAATATATTTTTTCCTTTAGTCATTTTTATGTAGATTGTAAATATATTAAAGTTTCCGATTAAAACGTATATCTATTTTTATATTATCATACATTGGTTAACAAAGAGTAATGAAAGATGTCGTAGTATGATGAAAGATACGATGCCATAGTATGAAAAAAAGTAGGCAATGATAGAACGCCACAACGTTGGAATTTTTATTTTACCAGCGATATAGTTGTTGGATTAGTCTCTAAGTACATAACTATAATTGGTATATACTTGACCCGACCCGGCATGGTCCATTTGGGTTACATGGCATCAGAACAATTTGGATAGACCTTTTGTGAGAAGAAGATATTTGTGACATATTAATATATTATAAGTTCTAATATATTAATATGAAATCATACTATTTAATTAGTATTGATCAAGAATTAATTTGGAATTAATTTAGTGCTCAAAAGAGACTAATTAAATATATGGGGATTGATTGTGTAAATCATTGACTCTTATATATGTGGGCTTGTGATCCATGATTCCTTATGTTGGGCTATATCCATGGGATGACCCATAGATACTCCACGGAGGTTAAAATCCATGGAGCATAAGGAATGGGTAATGTCGTGAGTTACATGGTGTAACCCTAATAGCCACACTATATAAAGACCCCATTGGTTGGTGAAATGGGCACTAGTGTAGAATAAGGAGGGCAAGCCTATTTCTAACTCATATCTTCTCTCATGGTTATTCCAAGATGTTCTTGATGTTGTGTGAACCATTTGAGGTGTCACACTTGGGGTACTAGGCTCTTGAGCTCCATGGAATCAAACTACATCAATAAGGTATGTATTCTATCTACTTTTGTTATACAAGTACATGAGAAATGTATGCTAGTTAGGGTAATACCTTGGAAAGTTCATATTTGCATGTATAATAGAGAAAACATAGATCCAAGGTATTTAAGGTTGCATGTACCATAGGAGTGTTAGTGTAACGACCCAATTTTCAAGTCCAAAATTTCATTTTTAATTTTACTAACTCGTAAAGCATTCATAAGTAATTACTGTAAAATCTCATCGTATCATAAAACAAAGTAACTTGTCTGAAACCCAAGTATTAAAAATAGTAATATGTCAGAGTACAATCCCAGAATATCCATAGTGCGGAAAACAATGAGTGTGTGTATGATGTGCCGCTACCACGCCAGCTCCATCCCCTTCGCTAAAGAGGTACCTGAAACCAAAACTGTAAATTGTAAGAACGAAGCTTAGTGAGTTCCCCCCATCGTACCACATACCATACAATCACATAACATACATACTGTCGGGCAATTCTGGGGTGCCCAACCTACCCGATACGGCCATTCTAGGGTGCCGACCTACCTGTACGACCATTTTGGGGTGCCGACCTACACGTGCCAAACCATTCTAGGGTGTTGACCTACCCATCGGTCCTAACAACCGCGCCTCAGGGACTATTCCACCCCTACTGCTACTATCACATATATCATAACATAACATATTATCAGACATATCTGGGGTGTCCGAACTACCCTTCGGTCCAAACAACCGAACTTGGGGACTGTTCCCCCTTCTACTACCACTATCACATATAACATATCATGCCAGCCTATAAACATATCATCACATATTGTCAGAAATATCAGGGGTGCCTGACCTACCCTTCGGTCCTAACAACCGAACTCTACTACTATCGCATATAACATATCAAGTAGTAGCAACCTAGATGATATCATAAAGACAATCATCTAACATACGACTCCTACTGGTGGGCCGACATTGTGGCCTTAGACCAACCGCTACTGGAAGGTAACTCACCTCGATCAAGTAGCTGCTAGTAATCTGCGTGGGAAACCTCTGTCTACTACTGCTCCGGGAATCCTCCGGCTACAATCCCCACAAAACACTTAATCAAAACCGATATATATTCTTAGAGTAAAAGGACTGTTTTACCCTCAACGAAGTCCAAGTCAAAGTCAACTTCAAGTTGACCGGACTAGCCGAGTTGGGCCGTCAACTCGTCGAGTCCCTGTCCCTTTACCCATCCCTATCCACGACTCGACTCGTCGAGTTGGAGATCACTCGATGAGTTCCTCTTCTCATAAGAACTTCGAATGATCCTTCATCCGACTCGCCGAGTTGTATGAAAGACTCTTTGAGTTCACCCTCATCTGATGAACAAGTCCTGCCCTCGACTCATCGAGTTGTATGAAAAACTCTTCGAGTTCATCATCAGTCTTAAGGAGATTGCCTTGGACTCGCCAAGTCTGTTCTAGCACTCGTTGAGTCCCATGAACTCCAGGACTATGGCTTAGTCCAAAACGTTGGGTCACTCCTCGGGACCTTTTAAACCTTTCTAGCATACAACTAGGTCTCCACGACCCATAACAGAAAAGGTAAGTGTAGCCTCGGACTCGCCGAGTCCCAAGAATGACTCGACGAGTCGATGTTGTCCAAGTCACATTTCTCGATTTCTGGTGTACAACACTTGTCCAAATGATAGATCAAATCCCCTAAGTTCGATCTAGCATGTAAAGTTACGAACTTCACGTGCATGCATGGGACTTTTGACCCTAAAAGGCCCTAAAATGGCTCTTATAATGCATGGGACCTTCCTTGAGTGCTAAAGCAACCCAAATCTGCCTTATGACTCTCCTTAAGTGCTAGATCCGTAGTTTTCACCCCCAACCATGTTTGCAATCATGGTTGGTCACCTCATATGGCTTAAAAGCCCTAAATCTTCCCCAAAAATGGATCTAAGAAATAAACAGGCAAGGTATAGACTTTATACGTTTCAAAGACTGCAAATGATGTGCCAAACACGAATCCTTCAGTCTCCTCTTGATCCTTCTATGCTCTTCCTTCTTCCTTGTGAACAAAACCACCAAAATCACAACAAATTCCCTTAGATCTTTACACACTCGACTAGGGTTTGCTATGGAGTGTTTCTGGAAGCAATAGGGACGAAGGAGACTAAGTTAAGGTGCTTATATAGGGTGCAAACCCTCGGATTGGGGTTTTTGTCCAGGCAACATGGACTCGTCGAGTCCGATCTCTGACTCGCCGAGTCAGCCACTTCACTCCCGTGTCCATTTTGCTTCTACTCGGCGAGTCGGTCCTTCAACTCGCCGAGTCCAAGGCCAAATGAAAGATATTTAAATAGTTAATCAAAGGAAATAAGTACCAAGAACCAGGTGCTACAAATCTCCCCCACTTATTTTAGACTTCGTCCTCGAAGTCTGCTGCTCGCTCCTAAAACAACTCTGGGTAATGGTCCATCATCTCGTCCACCAGCTCCCAAGTCCATTTCGAGCCCTTCCGGTGCTGCCATTGCACCTTCACGAGCTCCACTCTCTTGTTCCTCAAATCCTTCGAATTCTGGTCGAGGATTACTACAGGCTGCTCGATGTAATTCAGGCTGTCATCAACCTGAATGTCCTCAAAGGGCACCAATGCTGAGTAGTCTAACAGGTACTTTTGAATCTGAGAAACATGGAAAGTGCTATGTATCTGACTGAGTTTGGCTGGCAGATCCAGCCTATACACCACCTTGCCCATCCGAGCTATAAGCCTAAACAGTCCAATGTACCTTGGGCTCAACTTGCCTCGTTTCCTGAATCGGATAACGCTCTTCCATGGCGACACCTTCAGGAGAACCATATACCCGACCTGGAACTCTAGATCATATTGGCACTTATCGGCATAAATTTTCTGCCGACTCTGCGCAGTCTGAAGCTTGCTCCGGACTTGTTGAATCCTCTCTGTCGTCTTGAGCACTACTTCAGTGCTCCCTATTACCCTCTGGCCAACCTCGCCCCAACATATTGGGGTCCTGCACCTCCTCCCATACAGCATCTCGAACGGAGGGTGGTCGATGCTCGTGTGATAGCTATTGTTATAGGAGAACTCTACCAATGGAAGGTAGGTATCCTAACTACCTCCAAAATCTAACACGCATGCTTGCAGCATATCTTCCAGAGTCTGGATGGTCCGCTTGCTCTGACCATCTGTCTGCGGGTGAAAGACAATGCTAAAATACAGACGAGTACCCAGGTAATCATGAAACTTCTTCCAAAACCTGTAAGTGAACCGCACATCCCTATCTGAAATCACCGAAACTGGCACCCCGTGTCGCGACACCACCTCCCTGATATAGATGTCGGCCAACTTCTAGGCCGAGATGCTCTCCTGAATCGGGATAAAATGGGCGCTCTTGGTCAATCGATCGACGATGACCCAGATCGAATCCACTCCCTGCGCTGTCCTGAGAAGCTTTGTGATAAAATCCATCGTGAGGTCTTCCCATTTCCACAACGGGATATCCAACGGCTGCGTCTTACCGTGTGGTCTCTGATGCTCGGCCTGTACCTTCCAGCAGGTCAAGCATCGCTCCACGTACCATGCCACATCCCGCTTCATGCAGGGCCACCAATATTCCAGACGAAGATCCCTATACATCTTCGTCGCCCCCGGGATGAATGGAGAATCGAGATTTGTACACATCCTCCATCAAAACCTGGCGCACACCCCCGTGGTATGGCACCCACATCCTACGGTGTAGTGTCAGTAATCCTTGACTGACATAGTCGAAGGAGGAAACATGCCCCACTATCCGCTCGCTCTTTCGATTTTCCTCCTTCATGGCCTCCTGCTGGGCCTCCCGAATCCGCTCCAATAGCGGAGTCACCCCTGTCATCCTCAGACATATATCCTTGATCGGGGCTGCCTTGCGGCTAAGCGAGTCGGCCACCACATTGGCCTTCCCCGGATGGTAAAGGATCTCGCAGTCGTAATCTTTTACCACATCCATCCAACTACGCTGCCTCATGTTCAGATTCGACTGATCTATGAGGTACCTCAAACTCTTGTGGTCTGTATAAATGGTACAACGAACCCCATAGAAGTAATGTTGCCAAATCTTGAGGGCGAACACAACAGCCCCCAACTCTAAAGCATACGTCGGGTAATTCGCCTCGTGAGGCTTTAACTGCCTTGACGCGTAGGCGATGACATGCCCTCTCTGCATCAGCATTGTGCCCAAACCAGAGATGGACGCATCGAAGTAACAACAAAATCCTCCATGCCCTCTGGCAAGGCTATGATTGGCGCCTCGCACAATCTCTGTCTCAGAGTCTCGAATGCGGCCTGCTGCTCAGGCCCCCAACGAAAGACCACATCCTTCCTTGTTAGCCTGGTCAGGGGTACGATTATCTTGGAGAAATCCTGGATGAACCTCCGATAGTAGCCGACTAATCCTAGGAAACTCCTAATCTCATATGAAGACTTCGGAACCTCCCATCTCATCACAGGCTCTACTTTGGCCGGGTCCACTGAAATTCCATCCTGGTTAACGAGATGCCCAAGGAACTGCACCTCGCGCAACCAGAACTCACACTTGGAGAACTTACCATACAAGTTCTCCCTCCTCAAGGTCTCAAGAACCTCTCGAAGATGCTCCTCGTGTTCTTCCTGCATCTTGGAGTAAACCAAAATGTCATCAATAAACACTATCACAGACCGGTCTAACATCGGTCTACACACGCGGTTCATGAGGTCAATGAATGCGATAGGAGCATTGGTGATCCCGAAGGGTATCACCACAAACTCGTAGTCGCCACAACATGTCCGAAACGCGGTCTTCTGTACATCCTCCTCTCTGACCCTCATCTGATGATATCCTGAACGCAGATCAATCTTGGAGAACCAAGATGCTCCCTGTAGCTGGTCAAAGAGGTCATCAATCCTCGGGAGTGGGTAATGGTTCTTCACCGTTACCTTGTTCAGCTCCTGATAATCTATACACATCCGATGTGACCGATCCTTCTTCTTCACAAACGGAATCGGGGCTCCCCAGGGAGAACTACTTGCTCTAATGAATCCTTTGTCTAACAGATCCTACAGCTGTGTAGACAACTCCTTCATCTCAGGAGGCAAACGATACGGTGCCTTGGCTATCGAAGCCGCACCATGGACTAGGTCGATCCTAAACTCCACTTTCCTCTCTGGAGGTATCCCAGGAAACTCCTCGGGGAATACATTCGTAAACTCTCGCACCATGGGCACATCACCCACTGTCGCCTTATCCGCCTCTCGGGTGTCCATGACATAAGCGACATATCTTGCACAACCCTGCTGAAGGTAACACCTAGCTCTCACTGTTGAACATATAGCTGGTCCTTGCTGTGGCCTCTCACCCTGAACTACCAACTCTCCCCCACTTGGGGTCCTGATCCGCACCAGCTGCTGTGTGCAATCTATCACTGCCCCATTGGGGCTCAACCAGTCCATTCCTATAATCACCTTGTTCCTTCTTAACGGAATAGGAACCAGGTCAACCAGATAGCGCTCTATCTCGGAATACTGCCGATGCTCGCACCGATCGGTCATCAGCAATCTCTACCTCTAAAGGGCAATCCAACATGCCCGAAGGCTCAGGAAAGTTCTTGCTAAGCGCAAGAGAGATGAATGATCGGGTTGCACCCGAATCAAACAATACCTGGCTTGGGATGCCGTTCACATGGAATGATCCTGTCGCCACATCGGGTGCCGCACGTGCCTCCTCGGCAGTCAACTAGAATGCCCGACTCCTCACCAATGGAGCCTCTACCTTGCCCTGCCGACCATCTGTAATCCATAGGGTCGTTGGAGCTGGCGCCTTCACCGGCGCTGCTACTGTCAACTGGGGGTAGTTGGCCTTCTTGTGGCCCCTCTAGTTGTAATGGAAACACAGCAACTCAGACGTCTGAATAACTGGGGTAGGGGCAGTACAATTCCTGCTGAAGTTCCTCGTCTTGCCGCACTTATAGCAGCCCGATGATCCCAATCTGCACACCTCCTCATGTGGCCTACTGCATTTCCTATAGTGACCCTGTCTTGATTGTCCTTTTGGCCTACCGTCTGATCCATTGGGCTTCTTCCCCGAAGCACCAGTCGTCTTCCCCTCCTCTACCTTCCTCTTCTAGACATGCTCCAGATCAATATCCCTCTCCCTTTCCATGACAATCATGGAATCCATGGTAGGGCAAGCTGAAAAACTAACATGCTCCCGAATGTCGGCTCGCAGCATGTCATGGTAGTGGGTCCTCCTCATATCCTAATCCCCCGCATACTGGGGCACCAACAATGCCCTCTCCCGGAACTTGGCGGTGATTTCCGCCACAGTCTCTGTAGTCTGCCTCATGTCGAAAAATTCCCTGGCCAACTGTTGAAGCTCTACAGCTAGTGCAAACTCTGCTCAGAACCGGGTCACAAAATCTGACCACGTCATAGCCTCAACGACCGAGGCTCCCAGAGAGTCAACAACCGACTCCCATCAATACCTAGCCCGGTCCCTCAGACACCCTGCTGCAAATCGTATCTTCGACCCCTAGGGGTAAAAGCTGGTCAGCTGCGCAGACTCAATGTCTTCAATCCATCGCCTGGGAGCAATGGGGTCCTTCTCCCCATGGAAATATGGCGCACCAATGCTCCAGAAGTCCTTAAAGGATAGTGTGCGGGATCCTGACTGGCCAGGTGCCATGTCACTCCTGAACGCCCTGAGGCGATCCTCCATCAGGTCAAGAATCCCTTCCTTGATCGACCCGAAAATGATGGGAGTCGACTTGAGGATGCCTCTGTGATCTCTGATGCAATGAACTCATGGAGCCTCTCATCCACTGGTTCGGAGCCTAAACCCGAACCTGATCCCTCTCCTGAAGTGCCAACTACTGGCCTCTGTCGCACTACCACCATTCTGCAATACATACAGACAACCGTTACTGATATTGATACCTCTAGAGGGATCACATCTACTACAAATTCCCCGGTCTTGTCTTAGCCCTCCTCAATTTGGATACAGATCCTCTACTTTCAGTAGCACGGGCCCATACTACCTTCCACATCTATCCGTACCTTCCTCAAGGACTGCCTCGACTCCAATAGGTCCCTATTACCACTGCTGATCACTGCTATCCTCATTATAGGCTTACCCTAGGGAACCTCTGACTCTACCCAAACCAGTCCTCAGCTGTTGAAGGCACCTTTGTAATGCCAATTAGGCATTACATGAATACAATCACATGCAACGAGGCTTGGATAATCCTTCGAGTAAGGGACTCATCCCTACAACGGTTAGGACTCAAACAAGAGCTACACAATAGGGTCAAATCCATCACTCTGAGATTATTCAACCCTGATCACATGTGATTTAACGTATTCACCTAACAGCTAACTCCCATCACTCCAAGCCTCACAAAGCACAAAGCAAGCAACATTCAGACAAAAAGGGAGAAATCTCAATCAAATCTGTTCTCCTAGTGAGAAATTGTACTAGCATATAATGCTAAGCTCATACTATCAGGTACAACCTAAACATGCTACCCTACTGCTGTCTACTCAATACTAGCATGAAATTCTCATAAGCTGAAGCACATAAAGCAGGAACATAAGGCATCATTTGTAGATCCTTAGTCCTATTCTAGCATGCTATTCTACTGAAACTGATAAACATAATCTAAACATTGTATGGGTACTTTAGGGAATACTTACTTGAGCTCGGCCGGTCGCGCACATCACACATTTGTTCTTTCTCAAAACTCTTATGTCTTATTCTTTAGAAAACCATTTTCTTGTTAAAATCTTTTAATCCCTCGATTTGAGTCCAGACACCCCCTGAAGGTGTATCCGAATCCCTCAAACCAGGGCTCTGATACCAACTTGTAACGACCCAATTTTCAAGTCCAAAAATTTCATTTTTAATTTAACTGACTCGTAAAACATTCATAAGTAATTACTATAAAATCTCATCGTCTCATAAAAGAAAGTAACATGTCTGAAACCCAAGTCATAAAAATAGTAATATGTTAGAGTACAATCCCAAAATATCTATAGTGCGGATAACAATGAGTGTGTGTATGATGTGCTGCTACCGCGCCTGCTCCTTCCCCTTTGCTAAAGAGGTACCTGAAACCAAAACTGTAAACTGTAAGCATGAAGCTTAGTGAGTTCCCCCATCATACCACATACCATACATACTGCCGGGCAATTCTGGGGTGCCCGATCTACTCTGTACGGCCATTCTGGGGTGTTGACCTACCTGTACGACCATTTCAGGGTGCCGACCTACCTCTGCCAAGCCATTCTACGGTGCTGACCTACCCGTCGGTCCTAACAACCGACCCTCGGGGACTATTCCACCCCCTACTGCTACTATCACATATATCATAACATAACATATTATCATAGATATCTAGGCTGTCCGAACTACCCTTCGGTCCTAACAACCGAACTTGGAGACTGTTCCCCCTTCTACTACCACTATCACATATAACGTATCATGCCATCCTATAAACGTATCATCACATATTGTTAGACATATCTGGGGTGCCTGACCTACCCTTCGGTCCTAACAACTGAACTCTACTACTATCGCATATAAAATATCAGGTAGTAGCAACCTAGATGATATCACAAAGACAATCAGCTAACATACGACTCCTACTGGTGGGTCGGTATTGTGGCTTTAGACCCACCGTTACTAGAAGGTAACTCACCTCGATCAAGTAGCTGCTGGTAATCTGCGTGGGAAATCTTTGTCTGCTGTTGCTCCGAGAATCCTCTAGCTACAATCCTCACAAAACACTCATTCAAAACTAATATCTATTCTTAGGGTAAAAGGACTATTTTACCCTCAACCAAGTCCAAGTCAAAGTCAACTTCAAGTTGACCGGACTAGCTGAGTTGGGTCGTTAACTCGTCGAATCCCTATCCGTCTACCTATCCCTATCCACGACTCAAATCGTCGAGTATGGCGATGACTCACCGAGTTCCTCTTCTTATAAGAACTTCGAATAATCCTTCATCCTACTCGCCGAGTTGTATGAACAACTTGTCGAGTTCACCCTCATCTGATGAACAAGTCCTAACCTTGACTCGCCGAGTTGTATGAACAACTCGTCGAGTTCATCTTCAATCTTAACGAGATTGCCTTGGACTCGCTTAGTCCAAAACGTTGGGCACTCCCCGGGACCTTCTAAACCTTTCTAGCATACAACTGGGTCTCCATGACCCATAACAGAAAAGGGAAATCTAGCCTTGGAGTCATCGAGTCCCAAGAACGACTCGCCAAGTCGATGATTTCCAATTCCCATTTCTCGATTTCTGGTGTACAACACTTGTCCAAATGATAGATCCAAGCCCCTAAGCTCGAGCTAGCAAGTAAAGTTACGAACTTCACGTGCATGTATGGGAATTTTGAGCCTAAAAGTCCCTAAAAAGGATCTTATAATGCATGGGACCTTCCTTGAGTGCAAAAGCAACCCAAATCTTCCTTGTGACTCTCCCCAAGTGCTAGATCTGATGTTTTGACCCCCAACCATGTTTGCAATCATGTTGGTCACCTCATATCACTTAAAATCCCTAAATCTTCCCCAAAAATGGATCTAACAAATAAACAGGCAAGGTATAGACTTTATACCTTTCAAAGACTACAAATGATGTCCCAAACACGAATCCTTCAGTCTCCTCTTGATCCTTCTATTCTCTTCCTTCTTCCTTGTGAACAAAACCACCAAAATCACCACAAATGCCCTTAGATCTTTACACACTCGACTAGGGTTTGCTATGGAGGGTTTCTGGAAGCAATAAGGACGAAGGAGGCTGAGTTAAGGTGTTTATATTGGGTGCAAACCCTCGGATTAGGGTTTTTGTCCAGACAACATGGACTCGTCGAGACTGGTCTCTGACTCGCCGAGTCAGCCACTTAACTCTCATGTCCATTTCACTTCTACTCGGCGAGTCGGTCCTTCAACTCGCCGAATCCAAGGCCAAATGCAAGATATTTAAATAATTAATAAAAGGAAATACGTAGCAAGAACCAGGTGCTACAGTTAGAATGCTCAAAAGCCAACAGTGGTATCAGAGCCAAGTCTTGTTTTCTGTTATATTGTTGCTTATGTGATCTTGCAAAGTTGAAATCTGTCCAGACTACAAGACTCGATAGCCGAGGCTCCCAACGAGTCACCAACGGACTCTCACCAATCCCTAGCTCGATCTCTCAAACATCCTGCTGCAAATCTCACCTTCGACCCCTCAGGGATGAAGCTAGTCAACTGTGGAGACTCAATGTCTGCAATCCTTCGCCTGGTAGCTATGGGGTCCTTCGCCCCGTGAAAATCTGGCGCACCATTGCCCTTGAAGTCCTTAAAGGACAACGTGCGAGATTCTAACAGCCAGATGCCATGTTGCTCCTGAACGCCCTGAGGCCATCCTCCATCAACTCAACTATCTCCTCCTTGATCTACCCGAAGATGATGGGGGTCGACTTAAGTATGCCTCTGGTGATCTTTGACGCGATGAACTCGCGTAGCCCCTCATCTACTGGCTCGGAACCTGATCTCGAACCCGATCTCTCTCCTGAGCTGCCAACTGTCAGCCTCGATCGTAGTACCACCATTCTACAATACATAAATAATACCCGTTAGAGATACTAATACCCCTTGAGGGATCATACCCACAATGAGTTCCCCGGTCTTGTCTTGGCCTTCCTTAGTTCGGGTACGGATCCTATGCTTTCAATAGTACGGACCCATACTACCTTCCACATCTATCCGTACCTTCTTCAAGGACTGCCTTGACTCCACCAGTTCCCTTTCACTACTGCTAATCACTGTTATACTCATCCTAGGCTTGCCCTAGGGAAATCTATGACTCCATCCTACCCGGTCCTTAGCTGCTGAAAGCCTCCTTGTAATGCCAATTAGCCATTACCTGAATACCATCACATGTGATGAGGCTCAGATAATCCTTTGAGTAACAGACTCGTCCCTACAATGGTTAGACTCAAACAAGAGATGCGCAATAGGGTCAAATCCAACACTCTAAGATTATTTAACCCTGATCACATGTGGCGTGACGTATTCACCTAATGGCTAACTCCTATCTCTCAGAGTCCCACAAATCACAAAGCATGCAACATTAAGACAAAGGGAACAATCTCAAGCAATTCCATTCCCATAGAAAGAAACTGAACTAGCATACAATGCCAAACTCATACTGTTAGGCATAACCTAGACAGGCTACCCTACTGCTGTCTACTCAATACTACCATGCAATTCACATAAGCCGAAGCACATAAAGCAGTCACATAAAGCATCACTCCTAGATCCTTATTCTTATTCTAGCATGCTGTTCTACTGAACCTGTTAAACATAACATAACACTGTATGGGTACTTTAGGGTATACTTACTTGAGCTCGGCCGGTCGCGCACATCACACACTTTGTATTTTTCCCAAAACTCTTTAATTTACCTTTTTGGAAAATCATTTTCTTAGAAAATTCTTTTATTCCCTCGATTTGAGTCCAGACACCCCCGAAGATGTGTCCGAATCTCGCAAACCAGGGCTATAATACCAACTTGTAACATCCCAAAAGTACGGGCTAAAATTTTCATTTTAATTACGTGATTTGCAAAACGTTTGTAACAAACTATCATACGATCATATCATTTAATAAAAATATGTCTCTTGACTGTAATCGAAAACGTAAAACATAATAATGTCAGAGTACAAATCCCAGAATATCTCATAGTGCAGAAAACAAAGAGCATGTGTGTGATGAGCCGCTACCGCGCCAGCTCCTTCCCCTTGACTGAAGAGGTACCTGAAACAACAACTGAAAACCATAAGCACGAAGCTTAGTGAGTTTCCCCACTGTACCACATACCATATAACCACATAACATACATATATTGTCAGACATATCTGGGTGCCCGACCTACCCCTTCGGTCCTCTCCACCGGATACTGACTAGCATATCTGGGTGCTGTCCTCCCCTTCGGTCCTCTCGACCGGATACTAACTAGCATATTTGGGTGCTGCTCTCCCCTTCGGTCCTCTCGATCGGATGCTGGGGACTATTTCACCCCCTACTACTACCACATAGCTCATATCGCATAATCTATCTAGCATGGCTGGGGATGACTGCCCCTTCGGCCCTATCGGCCGGTAATCTGGGGACTATCTCCCCTACTGTCACTAGCACATAGCATCATATCATACTAGCACATAAACATAACACAAGTAGTAGCAACCCTAGATGAATATCACAGAGTCAATCATCTAATCATACAACTCCTACTGGTGGGCTGGCATCGTGGTCAAGACCCTCTTCCCACTCATTGAGTCACCCCTAAATCACTACTTGGGACGATTGGACCGACTCGCGATCCGACTCGCCAAGTCCCCACGAGCAGATCTCCTACTCGCTTTCAAATCCTCACCAGAGCATTCTTTTTGAGGATTTGGGTTTCTCAGACTATTGCTACACACTAAATTGCTAATTCCACGTGCAGATACGAAAGGCTGGACCTTCAACACTTAGACCCCTCTCACTCGGTAACAGTTCATATGACTCGTCGAGTTTGAAGAACACCTCGTCGAGTACCAGACAATCTTCATGGGACTCACCGAGTTGTTTATCCAACTCGCCGAGTCTAAGGTATGATACACTTTGGTAAACGTGGGAAACTAAATCCAAGGTACATGGGGCCATTCGAAATCCTTGCCAGGATTGCCCATGTTGCATACAAACTTCCACTACCTCAAGAGCTTAATAATATACACCCGACCTTCCACGTATCAAACCTAAAGAAGTGTCTGTCCGACGAGACACTTGTGATCCCACTCAACCAAATCGAACTCAACGAGATTCTCCACTTCGTAGAAGAATCGGTTGAAATCATGGATCGAGAGATCAAAACAACAAAACAAAGTCACATCCCTATTGTGAAGGGTTGTTGGAATGCTAAACGAGGACCCAAGTTCACTTGGGAACGCAAAGATTAGATGAAATAAAAATGCCCGCATCTTTTCCCCAACTCTGGAAGTCCCAATCGAAACGCTAATTTTTGGACGAAATTCCTTCTAACGGGGGGATGATGTGACAACCGTCAAATTCTGCTCAAGTAAAATTCAAATAAAGTCAACAAGTCTAACCAGTCAACTAAACTAACCCTCGTATACTAGGCTTTACATTATGTTTACTATTGTATAACTCACTATCTTAATGGAAAGTATCACATAGAATTTTCACCTGTTCAGAAAATCTAAACCCAAATCAGGGTAAGTGATTGAACTACTCGATAGAACACTAATACATACCCTTTGGGGGCATAAAACACTCATAACAAGGCATAACGGCATTTACGAGCCTTACATTACCAGGCTAAACGCTAACAAAGGTCGCAAACGATGTCTCTCTCACTATCTCTTACTCTACCAAAATCTCTCCCAAATCTCTCTTGAAACCCCTTTCAACTTTTTATAATCATTCGGTACATCCCGACCCTTAACATGGTCAAAAATCACTCAAAACGGGAAGTTTATTTGAAAAATAGCCCTTAAGGACCGAAGTCTCTTATAGAACCGAAACCCCTATATTAAAACTGAACCTACTCTTAAGACTGAAGTCACCTTCGAGTTCGGCTCCTTGCATCTCGGTTGAACCCTCTAAGATCATAAGTTATGCATATCCTAAAGATTTCTAAGATAAAATACCCACTATTGTTGAGGACAAGGTCAAGGTACACTAAGGTGTTCTTTGACTTTTCCAATAAAGTTATGACACCTCCACGTCACTATTCATGCTTTATGTCACTATTGCCATCAGCCCTAGTCTATCCATTGTACTCTCACCCTTCTTCAACAAGTTTCCTTAATCAAAAACTCACCCAAAAAGTCAATACACCTCTCACATCCTATAAAGAACTCATTCAC
This sequence comes from Lactuca sativa, assembly GCF_002870075.4. Taxonomy (NCBI): domain Eukaryota; kingdom Viridiplantae; phylum Streptophyta; class Magnoliopsida; order Asterales; family Asteraceae; genus Lactuca; species Lactuca sativa. Next base: position 75,992,753 of record NC_056624.2, on the reverse strand, counting down.
TTCCACCAAAATCTAACTCATTTCTCTCTCACATTATCTCTCCAAAAACTCGAAATTCCTAGGAAGATCTTTAGATTTTCCTCCACCTTTGGTAAGTATCTTCATCATACACTTGAAGATTCTACAACCCTTCATCCAAATCATGGATTTCTTACACAAATATTGACATATTTGTTCATAGGATCTTCAAATCTTCCAGCAACTTCCATGTGTTCTTAACTTGGAAACTTATTTTCTTCAACATCAATCCCACGAAATCACTCAAGGTGAGTTCATACCCCTACATTTTTATGTTTTATTCAAGTTTTAGGGGGGAATACAAGTTAAATCACCTTAATATAACTTAAACTCATATTTTAGCTTTTCACATAACAGTTGGGTCTCAATCACGAACTGTTTTGAACATCTTAAGCTTTTTAGTTTTCAAACCTGTTCAAGGTGCAAATAGTTAAGGTTCATAACTTTAAAATGACTACTTGCACATCTCCATAAGATTTTTCTACAGTTTGTGGTAATTTTTACAAAACTGTTTATCGTTTCAGAAACATTTCGGACCACTCTGTGATTATGGACATTTTCACATAAGTTAGAAGTCACTAAAAATCATAATAAAAATTATTCACAAACTAGAGAAGATTTCTAAAAACTTAGAGTTTACGGATTAAGTTTTTGATTTTGTATGATTTTTCTGTGATTTTTCTAAAACAGTGCAGAAAATTTTAAAATTAGTTGAACAATTTACAATATTAATAACACTTTGTAACATCTTGAGAAAAGTGTAAAACATTAAGTTTCTAAATGTTGAATGTATTTCTTATTATTTTAACATCATAAACAAAAATTAGACATTCATGATAAAGGTTTTCATTCACATCAAAGACATAAAATAAACTATAATAGGTATAGTTTAAGGATTTTACATTACAAACATACTACATAAGGGGGATTCAATTCCACCACAGAAAAGGCTTTACATTCACACCACACGTAAACTCATTAACGAAAATTGTGAGTTACTACTTCATTGTACTCTTAGAGTACAGGTTAAAATTCTTGTAAGTTATAACATGAGTCTCTTGTAGGGAGAGCGTGATAGTTGTATACAGATCTATATTGGTACTGACACCCCACACCTTGCTGCTAGCTACAGTGGGACCGACAAGTCTATGGGTCACAAATGTCATAACATTCTGACGTTTGAAAAACGTTGTAGCACGTTGATTTAATCATAGTATGGTTATACCGACTCACATAGGGAGTTAACGACACTTAACGTTTACAGGGAAATTCTACTTTAAAAGGGGTTTTATTTATTTAAAACTGCATACATTATTACAGGTATGAAACTGACACATGCATTTGGTCTTGGGATTTAAGACTACCTAACATTTTATAAGGAAAATATTTGATTTTATTGGGTATACATTACAATTACAATAAAAGGTTTTCAAAATCTACATCTAAAAGCTTATAAACTCACCAACTTAATTGTTGACACTTTTTCAAAACTACTTATATTCTTAGGAAATCAGTGAAACAGGTAATCAACAGCTTTTGAGGATGGGATGTTAATGTTGTGACATAAGAATATGGTTTGGCATGCGGAATTAAAGATTGCACAATGAACATGGTGATTTGGGTGTTCAACAGATGTATTGAATATGTATTGTGTTACAAAAAAAGGATCTAGATCTAGTCTACATAAGTAACACACACTTACACACTCAAATTTTACACCTCTCAAGCACACCACTACAAGTGGACTAAACCCACCTTATATATAGGTGTTTAGATGTCCCTATCTCACTCTCTAACTCTCATGTTTCATAAGGCTAATACACCACATGCAAGTGGGTCTAAAAAAGTCAAACATTTACAAAGTCAATCATGAATAACTTTGTACCCCACGATTCTCCCCGTCAAAGTTAGGAATGAATGACCCACTTCAATTCTTCCAAAATCAAGAAACTACGCGATCCGAGCCTCAAGGGTGACACATGTGGAAAGGAACTTCAATCTTCAATTCTTCCATGATTCTTAAATTTGGGCTCTAGGATGTGACACCATACAAACCGAGCATCAACGAATGATCACGAGCTTCTCAAACTCCAAATAGATCACCAAAAGTTGAGCATAAAGCACACCCCAAAAATCTTTAATAAAACCAAACCCATTTTGAATACATCACTTCCGAACATCCAATTTTATCATTTCGTATACTTCAAAAATCAAGGTCACTTCGGTCTTCAAATCCGCGTAATATGACAAATTTAACTTCGAATTTCCATATAAATTTCTCCCCCTTTTTATAATAAAAAATTGATGATAAAACCTTCAAGGAAAGAGAATAAAACCTTCAAGGAAAGAGAACGTGCTCTATTTGAAATTTTTCGTGTCAAAACTCCCCCTTAACATGTGGCATAAACTTTGTGCTTCAATCCGGAAAACCCAAAAAATATTCAATTTTTATCTTCGTTGACGGACCGCCTTTGATAAATTTCTCAAAAATGGGTAGAAATTGTCAATTTTAAAATTCTGCAGTGACCCGTTGGGCCCAAAATAGTTAAATATGCAAAACTCTCTCCCTTTTCGAAAGCTAGGTAGAAAGCGTCAATTTGCACAAACTGTAGGGGCCTGAAATGCATTTTCTTCAATTTTCAGCAAAAACAGTCCTTTTTGGAATTTGGGTACAAACTGCGAAACATTCGAAGCCTCAGGGATTATTTTCGAAAGATTTGCCCTTTGTGCTCAAAACATACGAAAATGTGATCAGTCATACGAACCCTTTAGCATTTTTACGAAGGGTGTTTAAATTTTGTAAAACAGTCGAAACTATAAGGTCCATATGCGAAACTTTTCTTTCTTTCTTCCCCAATTTCATATGAATCCATCTTTATCACCCTTATGAATGAAACTCATGTTCTCCATCCATTTTAACAAAATTATACAGCTAGGAATGAAACTTCATCTTCGTACGAAAATCTTTGCTCACCATATTAACAAAAAATTTCAGTCCCAATTTAACGAAGGCTAACGAAGCCTCTGAATCTTGTTTGAATCACTCAACAACTCACCGAATCAATATTTTCGTTAATATAGCCTTCATTCTTCACGAATCCACAACACCAAAAACCTAGTCACAAATCGACTGTAAACCCATTTTCATACGAAGTATTGTCCCGTTTTTAACCCTTCGAAAATTAAAACACAAATCAACTATCCATTTGCTCAATATCATTTGAACAGTCTCAACTCCCGATCATTTGAACCTCTCTAATTTTCAATCGATTAACGAACAACGATCTGAACTCTTCGTTACCAGTTCCCAATAGTCGATATTAAGCAAAGATTCTGGGCCTCATGGTGTCGAACAACGTGATACACACATATAAATCAATTGTGTCCCAAATTGAATTTAATTCATGAACCTTCGATATCTAGTACATCATTAAACCTCCGACCATGCAAACTTCAATTGGGACTTTTCTTCAAAGCAAATCGTAATTTCGTCTGCCTTCATCTTTAACCAAATAAAGTCTGTCATCAATAATCGAACACAAAGATATCGATCGAATCCAACCCAAAATCAATCTTCCTTGTAGATGCGAATGAACACTCATACAGGCAAGAAATCAAAGAAATCATTAATAGACCTTCTTCCCAGTTCGTTCTTTTCATTATATGTATCTTCTTTCCCAAAATTAAAATCTATAATTTCTAGGAATCAAAATCAAATTCAACAATCAACAATAGTCAAAATTTAGTTGATTTCAACCATTTCGATTCCAAACCCAATTTATCTTTCAATTTCAAGTTTGATTTGTCAAGAACACAAAGTTTGACTTCACAAAGAAAGTCAACGATTTGCATTCAAAATCAGTCAAACATTCAAAACGAATTGATCAATAAACGAATCGTATTTTACTGATTAACAAGAAAAATGATATAACGAGATCGAAAACCTAAGAACAATCTCGCATCATATGAGTTACTTATACAATATAAATGTAGAACTCGGTAAAGCGCTGAATGAAGAATGGACACAATAAGGAATTGAAATGATTTATTCGATCTTGGGCTACAATTTAAAGGAAATCATATCACGAAAAATATAGGGACTCAAATTATGAATCAATAGGATGGGCTTAAACACCAATTCGCATGAACAGTAACAAGAATGTTAATTAGGCTCCAAACTTGGACATAAACAGTAACAAATCCTTGATTTTTATTTTAGATTGGATTTGATCTTAAAAAGAAATTATTGGATCATCAATGGGGTTTTTCAAGAAAAATTTGATCCAACGAGTCAAACGATCAAGAATCAAAAATGCAACGCACGAATCATCAAAATTAAGAGAGATCATAGAGAGAGACTCGCCAAAATTTCTCAAATTGCAACAAAAGTTGTCAAACCGAGAACTGTTCTTCAAAAATCACTTTGATCATTGAAGACCCTCTCTGATAGAAATTGTTGTGACATAAGAACATGGTTTGGCATGCAGAGTTAAAGATTGCACAATGAACATGGTGATTTGGGTGTTCAAGAGATGTATTGATTATGTATTGAGTTACAAAAAAGGATCTAGATCTAGTCTACATAAATAACACTCACTTACACACTCAACTTTTACACCTCTCAAGCACACCTCTGCAAGTGGACTAAACCCACCTTATATAGAGGTGTTTACATGTATATCTCTCACTCTCTAACTCTAATGTGTCATAAGCCTAATACACCATATGTAAGTAGGTCTACAAAAGTCAAACATTTACAAAGTCAATCATGAGTAACTTTGTACCCCAACAGTTAAGATATCGAACATTTCATTTTTGTCATCATAATGTAATTGATTTTGGAACACGTAAACACATACTATGATGTAACTTTCTCAATTATATTTATGATGATTGTATTTGCTTTGATCACTATTATACTTGTTGTTATGCTACTATACATGAAGTCCGCCACCCCCGGACGTTTCCGCCATCCTTGGTTTGGGGGTGTGACAGATTGGTATCAGAGCATTGTTCATAGTGAACTAAGTATATCGAACCACATAAGATATACAACTATAAATACATTGGGACTAAAAGTCTCTGATTAAACATTTTCAAACAATTATACTTTTTTAGATGAAATAGTTTCCTGTTAAAAAGTATGAGTACATGCATACATGCTAGTATAGTGTCATATCTAGGACAATAAAAAGGTTAAATGAGGAGTTGGACACTACAAGAAGACCTCGGGATATGTAATCATACTTTGGATGGATATAGCTTGGTCAACTATACTTATCCGAGGTGTGACTAATGTATGTCGGGGGATGATTGTAGTGAGCAACAAGCCTAAAACCTTCCTACACAAGAAAATTACTAAGAACTAAAGATAACATTTAAAATACTGTAGGAGTATTTTTTTTTTTTTTGAATATTGTAACTTATGTGAAAGCTACACAGATCCTTGTTAGTAGGTCTATAATCACTAAGTGGATCCACTAAAGTTATATATAACTTAGAGATCATAGACTTAGAATCTGTGATCATTGCATTACTTCCTTTTCCTTGTTTGGATGTGGACCTAGGGTAGGATCACTTATTCGAAGGTCTATCATTTCTTTTGTTATATGTAACTGGTATGCACTATGTCATTATAGAAGTAACTAAAGAGGATCAAATCCCTATAAGTAATTCTAGGGATATTATATACCTCTTACCCCTCTTATGGAATCACAAATCACTACACAACTTGGAAAACTTTGAGAGAGCATATGCACACTATAGAGATTTGCCACTCTTCTTTTCTCACACACACTAGTGCAATTTCATGTGCCAAAGACCTCTTTATATAGTATGGAGGATTAGGGTTACATCCATGTAAACCCTAATACCCACGACCTTTCCTTTCCATAGGAACCATGGATTAAAAGCTCCATGGACTTCCATGCAAGCCTAGCCCATTCCAAATGAACATTAGCCAACTCCATATATCAAAGAGTCCATATTTAATTAGTCACTTTTGATCACAAAATTAGTTCCAAATTAATTCTAGGTCAATACTAATTAAATAATATGATTTCATATTAATATATTATAACTTATAATATATTAATAAATTATAAATATACTATTCTCAAACGGTTATCCATACAAATTGTTCCGGTGAAGTGCAACCCAAATGGACCATGTCGGGTCTGGTCAAGTATATACCAAATATATTGATGGACATAGACACCTTATCCAATAGTAATTGCAAAGCGAATGTAGCTTAATTAAAAGATATTAAATAATATTGACATAACTATCAGGGTACTCTTCTAGTTTAATTGTCTTGATTAAAAAAACATTTATGGACCTATCAAGTAAAACCTAATAGGTTGTTGCAATATAATGACATTAACCTTGAGTGTGTGTATGATGTGCGACTACCACGCCAGCTCCTTCCTCTTCGCTGAAGAGGTACTTGAAACCAAAACTGTAAACTGTAAGCACGAAGCTTAGTGAGTTCCCTCATCGTACCACATACCATACAATCATATAACGTACATATACTGTCAGGCATATCTGCGTGCCCGACCTACCCTTATTGTTCCTTTCGACCGGATACTGCCTAGCATAACTGGGTGATGGTCTCCCCTTCAGTCCTTTCGATCAGATACTGCCTAACATATCTGGGTGCTGGCCTCCCCTTCGGTCCTTTCGACCGGATACTACCTAGCATATCTGGGTGCTGGCCTCCCCTTCGGTCCTTTCGACCGGATACTGGGGACTATTTCACCCCTCTACTACTACCAAATAACATGGATCGCATAATCATATTCTATTTAGCATCACTGGATATGAATACCCCCTTTGGCCCTATCGATCGGTAATCTTGGGGACTATCTCCCTTACTGCTACTAGCATATAACATATCATACTAGCACATAACATATCAGTTAATAGCAAACCTAGATGAGTATCACAAAGACAATCATCTAACGTACCACTCCTATTGGTGGGCCGATATTGTGGCTTTAGACCCACTGCTACTGGAAGGTAACTCACCTCGAACTAGTAGCGGCTATAATTCCCACAAAACACTTAGTCATAATCTGCTAACTGCTCTTAGGGTAAAATGACTATTTTACCCCCCCCCCCCCCCCCCGACCAAGACAAAGTCAACTTCAGTTCACCTGACTCGCCGAGTTTGGCCGCTAACTCGTCGAGTCCTGATCCATCCATTTGTCCTTATACACGCCTTCACTCGACGAGTTTACCTTCTATTTAAACATTGACTGAACCTTCATCTGACTCGCCGAGTTGTATAACCAACTCGTCGAGTTCATCTGCAAATGTTGGGAGACTGCCTTGGACACTCCGAGTCTGTTCATGCACTCGCCGAGTCCCATGAACTCCAGGTCAATGTCTATGTCCAATACGTTGGGTCACTCCATTGGAACCTCTAAAACCCTTATAACCGTCAACTGGGTCTCCACGAACCGTATCATAAAGGGAAGTCTAGACTCGGACTCGCCGAGTCCCAAGAACAACTCACCGTCGATGGTGTCCAAGTCCCATTTCTCGATTTCTGGTGTACAAGACTTGTCCGAAAGATAGATCTAGGCTCTTAAGACCAATCTAGCACGTAAAGTTACGAACTTTACGTGCATGCATGGGAGTATTGATGGGTTTTAGTCATAAGACATCCTATGTGCTCATACAAACCCTAATGCTCGGATCTAGGTTTCTCTATTGTACATGCTTTGAATCCAAGACTATAAACCCTAATTCTAGCATATGGAAATCAGAATTCACATGGAAATAGGTTTAAGAACATACCTTGATTGTTATATAGCGATAACAATCCAATTCCTCCTTGAATTGACCTTGGAAAGCTGAGAGTCACAAGTGTCACTCCTCTAATGGCTTACAAACACCATAAGCAAGTGGAGAAGGTATAAAGAGAGAGGAGAGAGGTTAGAATTCGTCTCTAAGACTTCTTGGGAAGGGATACACGAATTCATGAGCCAAGGGGTATTTATATAGGTGTAGAGATAGGGTTTCAGTCATTATCCTTATCTAGTTGCTTATCCACAAAGCAACCCATAAGATAATCCTTGAATCCTTATCATACTCGAATTCTAAGGCTCTATATCCTTAAATTCGTCCAACCTAATAATAAGATAACTCTTACCTTATTTTGTAACTATCACATAATTACAATTTAGCCCCTCTAGTTTAATTAATTACACTTGATCACAAAATTAATTCTTAATTAATTATTGACCAATATTAATTAAATAAATATGATTTCTCCTTTAATATATTATTCTTATAACATATTAATAAATCATAATAACCTCTCTCTCTTTATTTATTTCTCCAATCAAGTTGTTTTGGTGAAGGCAACCCAAAAGGACCATGCACCATCGGGTCAAGTACATACCAAAATAGTTATGGACTTAGACACTAATCCAACAAGTATAAGCTCAAATGGCCCTAAAAGAGGCTCCTAGGATGCATGGGGCTCTCTATGGCTACCAAATCAGCTACTTTATGCCTTGTAGTCCCTTAAGGACCTTGGATCTGGAGTCCTAGCCCGCCCAACCCTGCTTGCACTCATAGTTGGTCACCAAAAATGGCTCCTAAAAGCCCTAACTCACTCCAAAAAGGGATCTAAAACATGGATGAGCAAAGTATGAACTTTATACCTCAAAGGAACTATAGATTCTGCATAAGCTCGAAATATTCTAGTTTCCTCTTGTCTCCTCAAGCTTTCCCTTCCTTTTTGCAATCACAAACCACCAAAAACCACCAAAAGGCCTTAGATCTTCACAAAAGCGATTAGGGCTTGATATGAGAAGTTCTGAGAGCATAAGGGACGATGGTGGCTGCAATAAGTCGTTTAAATAGGGTGCAATCCCTCAGATTTAGGGTGTTTGTCCAGACAGCATGGACTCGTCGAGTCCAGTCCCTAAATCACCGAGTTAGTCACTTAACTCCCACTTCTACTCGATGAGTTGGGGCACCAACTCGCCGAGTCCTAGGTAAAAATGAAAAATACTTAATTTAGGGATACATACCCCGAATCATGAGCTACAAATCTCCCCCACTTATTTTAGACTTCATCCACGTAGTCTGCTGATTGTTCCTGAAACAGCTTTGGGTAATGCTCCATCATCTCTTCCACTGGCTCCCAAGTACATTCAGAGCCCTTCCGGTGCTGCCATTGCACCTTCACAAGCTCCAGTCTATTGTTCCTCAAATTCTTCGACTTGCGGTCGAGGATCACTACAGGCCGCTCGATGTAATTCAGGCTGTCATCAGCCTGAATGACCTCTAAGGGCACCGCTGCTGAGTCTTCCACCAGGAAGTTTCGCAGTTGAGAGAAATGGAAAGTGTTGTGTATTTAAATAAGTTCGGCTGACAAATCCAGTCTAAACGCCACCTTGCACACCCAGGCTATAACCCTGAACGGTCCAATGTACCTTGGGCCTAACTTGCCCTACTTCCTAAATTGAATGACGCCTTTCCAAGGTGACACTTTTAGGAGAACCATATCCCCGACATGGAACTCCAAGTCTGATCGGTGTTTGTCGGCATAACTTTTTTGCCGACTCTGAGCAGTCTGAAGTCTGCTCTGGGCCTGCTGAATCCTCTCTGTCGTCTTGAGCACTACTTCAGTGCTCCTCATTACCCTCTGGCCAACCTCGCCCTAACATATCGGGGTCCTGCACCTCCTCCCATACAACATCTCGAATGGAGGGCGGTCGATGCTTGCGTGATAGCTATTGTTATAGGAGAATTCTGCCAATGGAAGGTAGGTATCCCAACTACCTCCGAAGTCTAACACGCATGCTCGCAGCATATCCTCCAGAGTCTGGATGGTCCCCTCGCTCTGCGCATCTGTCTGTGGGTGAATGGCGGTGCTAAAATGCATACGAGTACCCAACGCATCATGAAACTTCTTCCAAAACCTGGAAGTGAACCGCACATCCCTATCTGAAATCACTTAAACTGGCACACCGTGCCGCGCCACCACCTCCCTGATATAGATGTCGGCCAATTTCTCGGTCGAGATGCTCTCCTTAATTGACATAAAATGGGCGCTCTTGGTCAATCGATCGACGATGACCCAAATCGAATCCACTCCCCGTGCGGTCATGGGAAGCTTTGTGATAAAATCCATCGTGATGTCTTCCCATTTCCACAGCGAGATATCCAAGGCCTGCATCTTGTTGTGTGGTCTCTGATGCTCGACCTTGACCTTCCTGCAGGTCAAGCACCGCTCCACATACCATGCGACATCCCGCGTCATACAGGGCCACCAATAGTCCAGACGAAGATCCCTATATATCTTCGTCGCCCCGGGATGAATGGAGAATCGAGATTTGTGCGCCTCCTCCATCAGAACCTGGCGCACACCCCCCTGTGGTATGGCACCCACACCCTACGATGTAGTGTTAGTAATCCTCAGCTATCCTAGTCGAAGGAGGAAACCTGCCCTACTATCCGCTCGCTCTTCTGATGTTCCTTCTTCATGGCATCCTGCTGGGCCTCTCGAATCCGTTCCAACAGCGGAGTCACCACTGTCATCCTCAGGCAGATATCCCTGATCGGCGATGCCTTGCGGCTAAGCGCATCGGCCAGCATGTTGGCCTTCCCCGTATGGTAAAGGATCTCACAATCGTAACCCTTTACCACGTCCATCCAGCAATGATGCCTCATGTTTAGATTCGGCTGATCCATAAGGTACCTTAAAGTCTTGTGGCCGTATAGATGGTACAACGAACCCCATAAAGGTAATGACATCAAATCTTTAGGGCGAAAACAACATCCCCCAGCTCCAAATCATGTATCGGGTAATTCGCCTCGTGAGGCTTCAACTGCCTCGACACGTAGACAATGACATGTCCCCTCTACATCAGCATTGCACCCAAAACTAAGATGGACGCATCGCAGTATACCATAAACTCCTCCATTCCCTTTGGCAAGGCTAAGATTAGCGCCTCGCACAATATTTGTCTCAGAGTCTCGAATGCAACCTGCTGCTCAGGCCCCCAACGAAAGACCACGACCTTCCTTGTCAATCTGGTCAGGGGCACGACTATCTTGGAGACATCCTGAATGAATCTCCGACAATAGCCGGCTAATCCTAGGAAACTCTGAATCTCAGATGGAGACTTCGGAACCTCCCATCTCATCACGGCCTCCACTTTGGTCGGGTCCACTGAAATCCCATCCTGGTTGACAAGATGCTGAAGGAACTGCATCTCGCACAACCAGAACTCACACTTGGAGAACTTAGCATACAAGTTCTCCCTCCTCAAGGTCTCCAAAACCTCTCGCAGATGCTCCTCGTGTTCCTCCTGTGTCTTGGAGTAAACCAAGATGTCATCAATAAACACTATCATAGAGCGGTCTAACATTGGTCTACACACGCGGTTCATGAGGTCCATGAACGCGGCAGGAGCATTGGTGAGCCTGAAGGGCATCACCACAAACTCATAGTGGCCATAGGGCGTTCGAAACGCAGTCTTCTGTATATCCTCCTCTCTGACCATCATCTGATGATATCCTGAATGCACGTCAATCTTGGAGAACCAAGATGCTCCCTGTAGCTGGTCAAAGAGGTCATCAATCCTCGGGAGTGGGTAACGGTTTTTCACCGTCACCTTTTTTAGTTCCCGATAATTTATACACATTCGATGCGACTCGTCCTTCTTCTTCACAAATAGAATCAGGGCTCGCTAGGGAGAACTACTCAATGTAATGAATCCCTTGTCTAACAGCTCCTGCAGCTGTTTAGATAACACCTGCATCTCAGGAGGAGCCTAACGGTACGGTGCCTTGGCTATCGGAGCCGCACCAGGGACTAGGTCGATCCTAAACTCTACTTGCCTTTCCGGGGGTATCCCGGGCAACTCCTCAGGGAATACGTCTGTAAAATCTTGCACAACGGGCACTTCGCCCACTGTCGCCTTACTCTCCTCCCAGGAGTCCATGACATAAGCGACATATCCTGTGCAACCCTGCTAAAGGTAACGCCTAGCTCTCACTTTTGAACATACAGTTGGCCCTCTTTGCGCCCTCTCGCCCTGAACTACCAACTCTCCCCCACTTGGGGTCCTTATCTACGCCAGCTGTTGTGCGCAATCTATCATTGCCCCCATTGGGGCTCAACCAATACATGCCTATAATCACCGTGTTCCCTCTTAATGGAATAGGAACGAAGTCTACTAGATATCGCTCCTCGAATAACCTCAACGCACAATCTCGGAATACCGCCGATGCTGACACCGATCGGTCATCAACAATCTCTACCTCTAAAGGGCAGTCCAACATGTCTAAAGGCTCAGGAAACTTCTTGTTAAGCGCAAGAGAGACAAATGATCGGGTAGCACCCGAATCAAGCAATACCTGCACTTGGATACTGTTCACATGGAACGATCATGTCACCACATTGGGTGCAACGCGTGCCTCCTCGGTAGTCAACTGGAATGCCCGACTCCTCACCACTAGAGCCTCTGTCTTGTCCTGCCGGCCGGCTGTAATCCGCAAGGTCGCTGGTGCCGGCGCCTTTACTGGTGCTACTGCTATCAATTGGGGGCAGTTGGCCTTCTTGTGGCCCCTCTGGTTGCAATGGAAACATAGCAACCCAGACGTCGAAATGGCATGTGAAGGGGCAGTACGATTCCTGCTAAAATTCCCCATCTTGCTGCACTTGTAGCAACCCGACAATCCCAACCAACAAACCCCCTCATGTGCCTTGCCGCATTTCCTACAGTGGCCTCAACTCTGTTGGCCTTTCGACCCAACATCTGATCCCTTGGGATTCTTCACTGAAGCCCTTGTAACCTATCCCTCCTCTAACTTCCTCTTCCGGATGTGCTCCAGATCGATCTCCTTTTCCCTTGCCCTGGCAATCATGGAATCCAGAGTAGGGCATGCGGAAAAATTGACATGCTCTCGAATGTCACCTCGTAGCATGTCATGATAGCGGGTCGTCCTCATGTCCTCATCTCCCACGTACTGGAGCACCAACAATGCCCTCCCCCGGAACTTGGCGGTGATCTCCGCCACAGTCTCTGTAGTCTGCCTCATATCCAAAAACTCCCTGGCCAGCTGTTGAAGCTCTACAGCTGGCGCAAACTCTGCTTTGAATCGGGTCACAAAGTCTGACCATCTCATAGCCTCAACATCCGAGGCTCCCAGAGAGTCACCAACCGACTCCCACCAATACCTAGCCTGGTCCCTCAGACACCCTTCTGCGAATCGTACCTTCGACCCCTCGGGGCAGAAGCTGGTCAGTTGTGCAGACTCAATGTTTGCAATCCATTAACTGACAGAAATGGGGTCCTTCGCCCCATGGAAAGTTGGCGCACCACTGCCCCTGAAGTCCTTAAAGGATAGTGTGCGGGATCCTGACTAGCCAGATGCCATGTCACTCCGGAATGCCCTGAGGCGATCCTCCACCAGCTCAACAATCCCTTCCTTGATCGACTCGAAAATGATGGGGTCGACTCAAGGATGCCTCTAGTGATCTCTAACGCAATGAACTCGCGTAGCCTCTCATCCACTGGTTTGGTGCCTGAACCCGAACCCGATCCCTCTCCTGAACTGCCAACCACTGGCCTCTAACGTAGTACCACCATTTTGCAATACATACAGACAACCATTAGTGATACTGATACCTCTAGAGGGATTACATCCACTACAAGTTCCCTGATCTTGTCTCATCCCTCCTCTATTCGGATTATGGATCCTATGCTTTCAGTAGTACGGGCCCATACTACCTTCCACATCTATCCGTAGATTCCTCAAGGACTACCTCGACTACACCAGATCCCTATTACCACTGCTGATCATTGCTATCCTCATCCTAGGCTTACCCTAGGGAATCTCTGACTCTACTCAAACCAGTCCTCAGCTGCTGAAGGCACCTTTGTAATGCCAATTAGCCATTGCCTTAATACAATCATATGCAATGAGGCTCGGATAATCCTTTGAGTAAGGGACTCATCCCTACAAGGGTTAGGACTTAAACAAGAGTTACGTAATAGGGTCAAATCATACACTTTGAGATTATCCAACCCTAATCACATGTGAATTTAACGTATTCACCTAACAGCTAACTCCAATCACTCCAAGCCCCACAAAGCACAAAGCAAGCAGCATTTAGACAAAAAGGGAACAATCTCAAGCAAATATGTTCTCATAGTGTGAAACTGTACTAGCATACAATGTTGAGCTAGCTCATACTATCAGGCATAACCTAAACAGGCTATGCTACTGCTGTCTACTCAATACTAGCATGAAATTATCATAAGTTGAAACACATAAAGCATCACTCCTAGATCATTAGTCCTATTCTAGCATGCTTTTCCACTAAAATTGATAAACATAATCTAAACATTGTATGGGTACTTTGGGAATACTTACTTTAGCTCGGTCGGTCGCGCACATCACACACTTATTTTTTCTCAAAACTCTTCTATCTTATGTTTGATTAATGTCTAAGTCAATAACTATATTTGGTATGTACTTGACCCGACCCGGCATGGTCCATTTGGGTTGCACTTCACCAACACAATTTATATGGATAGTCTTTTAAGAATAGTATATTTATCATTCATATTAATCTATTATAAGTTCTAATATATTAATAAGGAATCATATTATTTAATTAGTATTGATCAAGACTTAATTTAGGATTAATTAAGTGATCAAAATGAACTAATTAAATATGGACTCTTATATATATGGAATGGGCCAAGTTCATTTAGGTTGGGTTAAGCTTTCATGGATAGTCCATGGAGTCTTTAACCCATGTATCATATGAAATGAAAGGTCATGGGTTTAACCCTAGTCTCCATACTATATAAAGATGTCCTTGGTTGGTGAAATGGGGACTAGTGTGGGTACACTAAGAAGGGCTAGCCGATTTCACTAAAGAGAACCAACTATTCATATTCTCTAAAGTCTTCCAAGGTGTTTTGGTGATTTGTGATTTCACTTGAGGCTTCCACACTATTGGGGCTAAGCTCTTAAAGCTTGAAGACATCAAGCTACATCAAAAGGTATGTTATCTAACTAGTACTTTGTAGTATAAGAACTTCATAATATGCTAGTTAGGATTAAAGCCCTGGAAAGATCTTATTTGCATGTATAATGGAGAAGACATAGATCCAATGTATTTAGGGTTGCATGTACACTTAAGAGTGTTAGAATGCTCAAAACCCAGCAGTGGTATGAGAGCCTAGGCTTGTTTTCTTGTTATACTTGCAAAACTGCTTAAAAAATCGAAGTTGTTTGCTGTCTGATCATCAGACTCGGCGAGTCCATGCATAAAAAGTGATCAAATCGATCCAACTCGTCGAGTTGGTTCATGCACTCGACGAGTTGGACCCCCAGACAACATAAATTCGACTTTTTTTGGTTGGAATTGGACTAGTAACATTACCCTAAGATGTTTTTGGACTTATAAACTAGCTTTTGATGTGATAATGTTCATGCTAATCCAATTTCAAAGATAATTGTCAATAGATTCATGTTTTGTATTAGTTTAAGGTTTAGACTAATTACATGAAAAAGTTTGATTTGAATTATCTTGTTCTTATGAGTTGCTTAGATTAATAGAAAAGTTGTGTGAAATAGTTGCTTTCAATCCAAATTAATCTAAGAGTTGATTCTAAAATGTGTTTTTGTAACTTGTCCTCAAGTTATATGAAAAGTCACATTTAAGTTTCATAAAACTCATAAAAGTCGACAAAGGTTACAAAAATGAAGAGTCTTGTCTCATTGAATGGTTTTATGACTCCATAACTTGTCCTCAAGTTATGGAAGTTCAAGAGTCACTTCATTAAGTAATAAAATGTGTAACCTTAATTAATTCCATAAGTTATAAAATAAAGATAACTTAATTCTTTTATTAGTTTAAAGTCTTCCATAACTTGTCCTCAAGTTATGGAACTTGAAGAGTTTTTGCATTAAAACTACTTTAAACACATAAGTTATGAAATTAATTAGTTTTGAATAGTTTCAAAACTTGCCCTCAAGTTTTGGAATTTGTAAATATTTCGGTTATGAATACTTTAATTCCAAGTTAGCCCTTAGGATTTTAAAAGTTAAAATTCAATCCTTATACTTTATAATATTATAAGTTAATTATATATATATATATATATATATATATATATATATATATATATATATATATATATAGGTTTAGGTTCTATGGAAAACAAAAAACCCTAAAAATCATAAAAATGCATAAAAAAATACATAGAGATCACAAAACTTTTTTTTTAATTTTTTTTTTATAAAAAATCGCAGCTTTTTATAAAAATTCGCTGAAAAAAATATATAAAATAATTTATTATTATTATTTTTTTTTATAAAAAAAAGTTTTTTTTTCAAATTTTTTTTCAGCGATTTTCTTTAAAAAGCTGCGATTTTTTCTTAAAAAATATCAAAAAAAAGTTTTGTGAGCTCTTGGTATTTTTTTATGCATTTTTATGATTTTTAGGGTTTTTTTTGTTTTCCAAATAACCTTTCCCTATGTGTGTGTATATATATATATATATATATATATATATATATATATATATATATATATATATATATATATATGTATAAAAGTAAAGTCACTCTTACCGTTAGTAGGCCTCATTAATGAAGCCGGTCTATAAGGGGGGGTATAAGGTTACTGCCTATAAAATAGCAGTTTAATGGGTGTCCACTCTCACCCACCGCTTCCTTGACCGGTGGAGGGTCGTTAGCGGAATGGCTTTGACAGGACTATAATTCTCCCTTCATTAAAAGTATTAATGATAAATACTAAGTAACTAAACTCTTAATAATACCAAATCTTAGTTACTTAGGGAAATATGAATAAAGTGTTAATCCATAAAATCACACTTTGCACATTATTTAAGTCGGTTAGTGGAGCATGTGTGGTTAACCGGCACACTAACTCGTATTTAACAAGGTAGGAAAAGGGTAACTTAATGTTTATCATACTATCGATGGAGCGTGTGTGGTTAACCGGCACATCGATTGAGGGGTAAACACTTAAGGGTACCAAGTAATTTGCATGGTTACTTCACACCTTGTTTTATGATCCTCGGCATCCCAGTCACAAAACCTGAAGGGCACACTCGAGATTGAAACATGCCATTGAACAGTTCAATGAATCTCAAAGATCTAGGAGTTTCAAAACCAATTAAAACCTAATAATACATTTCGTTTATCTTGGTGGAAATTGGTTAATCGTCATTCACCTACCTTCAAATATTTTATAGCTTGGATTACGGCATCCCTCTTCTAAGTTATAAAATAGTTTGTTGGGTCCTAGCC
Source organism: Lactuca sativa (assembly GCF_002870075.4). Taxonomy (NCBI): domain Eukaryota; kingdom Viridiplantae; phylum Streptophyta; class Magnoliopsida; order Asterales; family Asteraceae; genus Lactuca; species Lactuca sativa. The sequence continues at coordinate 75,975,413 of NC_056624.2, read as the reverse complement.
TTAATATTTCATATTGGGTGTCATATTAAGGAGTTTAGATCAACTATCTTGAATATCTCCCAAAATATGTCTAGTTTAGACATCTGTGATCTTCCCAAATCTCTTGAAACAAGGTTTCCTAAATGAAGATGATGTCCTTTGGAAATCATACTTCTTTAACCTCCTCAAATTATTCTCCCTAACCCACAAGTTCAAGGTCACTCAAGCCCTATTGGCAAGGCAAGGTCTAGGTGTGATCACTTCTTGGAGATGTAGTCACACATTGACAAGCCGGGAGAGTTGGGTGTCAAAGTCTTGAGAAAGTTGGTGGTTCAACTACTTTCTAAGTCACATAGTGAGTTCTTTTGGAACACCTATGAAATAGACTATGAGAAGACCCTTAATGATCTTATCTATTTGCTATGATCAACTTCCTAAAACATTATGGACATTGACAATGATGACATTGGATATCTAGTAAAGCTCTCTCTTCCCAATGGAAAGGGATCGGCCATAGTCAACTCGGTTGACCAAATGGTAAAGAGAAAGGCCAAGTCTGAGATAGTCCCGTGTACCATTATCAAAGGGTCCATATGTTTATATTGCCAAAGAAAGGGACATTAGTTGCAAAGCTGGCAAACATACCTAAGGATGTTAAAGTCAATAAGTTTGACTCTACTTCAGGTAAAGTCCGCTATCTAACTCTGCTAAGTTTCTATTCTGAGATTCTTTATACATGATGTGACTGGGTCACATGGTGATGTTTTAAGAATCAAAGAAAAGTGAAGAAACTTAAAGAAACAATATGCTGAATCTGATCGCGTAGATGGATTTCTATGGTATAGTTTGAAGATTGGATTCTTGAGCTACTTCTTAGGAGTTATGATATATTGCTTAGGAATAGATAACAACAAGTTTTCATATGGATTGTAAGGATAAGTTTTTCCGCAAAGTTTTAAAATAAAAGAATATTTTTTGATTTTATTTATTTCAAAATATCCTTACAATGGCATTTGAGGAAAAATTGTTGCTTATATGATTCCATTGATAGCAAGAGTGGAAATATGAAATTGATTCTTTCATTTATGATAATGTCTAAATTTACCAAATAAGGAAAGATTCTCATCACCCAGGTTTCAATTGGACCGGAACTTGGAATCATGCAAGTTGTATAGCATGATGAATGAGAACTTTCAAGTATTGGAAAATTAAGACTAATTACTTGTTCACATGGATGTGTGAGTCATGTGAAGGACTAAGGGATCGAGTACATTTTCTTGTACACTGGTTAAGTCCACCACAAAAGATCGATAAGATTATTCGTCATAATTTACTACATCTCAGTAAATATGGTTATACTTACAAGCTTAAGTGTAATTCTGAGACATTGGAAAAGGTTCCAATGTATGATAGAGCGAATAAGAAGAATCAACTTAGGCAGAAAGATAAAAGTTTCTCAAATCTGAAAAGATGGGAGAGTACTTTAGTATCAGTTTTGTGATCATCTTAATGATTAAGAAACCATAGAACAATTATTTTTCTAAGGGAATTTGAATTATTGAAATGGTTAAGTCAAGAAGATGAGCCATACTTCGTTCCAATATACGTCTTAGAGTCATACTACAAGATTGTAATTTGAGTGACATGTCTTAAAGAAGGTTTAAAACACTTGTCAAATGAAAGAGTAAAAGTTTCCTACTCTTGTACATTTGAAATTGGTAAGTTGTAATGTTTTGGATAAAACAAAGACCAAATAAGGCCAATTTTGTGAAGTGTTTGTCTTGATTAGAATCTGTACTATCTCTTGGATGTTTGACAAGGGAGTCTTATAGGTCAAGAGGACAGTGGGAGTCTTAAAGGTCTTGAAAGTCTCAAGAACTAATCAAGAATAAAACCTGAAGTTCTTCACTAGCACACGACTTGAGGTTTATAACATATCATGTTTACATATTTTGTGCCCATTCCAGTTAAAGTTGGCTTTGCATATGAGTTCTTATAGTTCTCAATTGGATGCACAACAACTTGGAAGCAATGGCAGGACCTTGAGCTGCCAGGTGGCAAGAAATCAAGATTGAGTTCAGTCCATATGAGTTTGGATCTGTCATTACCCTTGTCTTGTGACTATGGTTTTGACAATTCACATGGATAAGAACACATACACTAGTAAATCTAAGTGTCATATGGTTTCTCTCCGATTCATGAAAATGATGGTGAGGATACTCTTTCACTAAGTAGATTTTAGCTAGATAGCAATTGTAATATTTGCATTCTCAAAGTCATTAGTGGAGCGTGTGTGGTTTACCGGCACACTAACCTGGACTTGTGAGAGGTGGAAAAGGTCTAAACAGTCGAGACTATGATTACGACATCCCTTTTCATAGTTCTTAAAATTGTTCAGAGACACAAGTGTGCTATCTAAGGCAAGGTGTATGATTTTGATAAAGTTTTATCAAAATAATCTAGTATCATAAATCTGATCTTTGGTAAGAAAGTCAGTTGATTTCTGAGTACATGTCAAAGTTAGTGGGAGCATAAGTGTTATGCTCATAATCATCATGTTAATGGGAGCATGATAATTATGATAAAGATTGCAAGTTAGCAATGTTAATTATAGAAAAAAAAAGTTTCAATTGGGAAAGAGTTGTTTTGCTATAATTAAGGGAGAGGAAATTATACTTCATCTCAAATCTAAAAGCTTAGATTGAGGTTTTAATCGTATTTAGTCAAGGATATATATATATATATATATATATATATATATATATATATATATATATATATATATATATATATATATATATATATATGAATTTCATGTTGGAATGGCTCAACATAAGGAAATTCTGTATATGGGTACATTATTTGCGTTCTAAAATTCGATTATGATTACGACATCTCTTTTCATAATCTGAATTATGAGAACTTGGCAAATTGAAATGGATACAATATAGCAAATGCTTGGTGTAGTCTTTATGTGAGACATCATGAATCGTGTCTCATATGCTTCGAATATAGGATCAATTACATGTGGTATAATCATCCGTTCTAAAATTTTCCAAACACCTGGGGCATTAAGAAGGGAAAAGGTCTAGAATTGGATGCGACTAAAAGGATTAAACAATTGTCGAGGACGATCTAAGGTTTACCAAGGATTGGGTGCTCAAGGATAGTTGGAAGTATAGTATTAATTCTAGAAGGACCATGTTGACATAATCTGTAAGGAGGTAACTCTTGTTCAGAAGTGATAGTCAAAATGAATCTGGAAATGTTTCAAAGTTAGAAATTATTCAATCTGTGTGAGATTAGGAAACTGAATGCAAGAAGGATGTTTCCAAGGAGCTGATCTCCTTTGGAATACTCTGTAATGATTGGTGCCAATTCTTTGTGAATTTGTGCATAATCCTTACAAGAAGATCAATGCATATAAGTTTAGAATCTAACAGATTTCAGTAAATAGCATGAGTTTGGAATTCTTGCATTTGCAGTAAGGATTTGGGATTGTGAAAACGGATCATTGGAGTTATGTTCAGTTAATCTATTTCAGAAAGTAAAGATCATAGACAAACATAGTATGCATACTTGGTGTATGGCATGACTAGTGTTTAGAAAACATAGTGTACATGCTTGGAGCATGGGACAACTATTGTTTTAAATTCAAGAATAATGTTGATAGCTGAAATAGTATACAATGAATAATGTGTATTCATATGGTGATAAATAAAAGGTGTTTTATTTATATTCATAAGTTCTGATACCATATTGGATTCGATTATTATTGTGTTTCATTTTGCATGTTTTGACTTCCAGAATAAGCTAGGTTATTCTTCCGGAATGACTAAGTTATTAAACCATCCACAGTGGATCATATGTTGGAAGTAGATATGAATTAAGACTGTCATGGGTTAGCTTGTAGAGGTCTAAGGTGTTGGACAAAGGGCTACAACACCCATGAGTGCTCATAAGTTTTGAGTATTGGATTCAACCCGTGCTCATTGGAATCACTTCATGGATTTTATCACGAGTGATCATGAGACGATAATATCTTATATTCTTCAAACCTAGAGATATGAGTTCTTACTATGAGTTGGTAGTACATTGATTGCACGAAAGCGCATTGTTTCCAAGGAGCTGATCCCCTTTGGAATACTCTGTAATGATTGGTGCCAAGTCTTTGTGAAGTTGTGCATAATCATTACAAGAAGATCAATGCATATAAGTTTAGAATCTACCAGATTTCAGTAAATAGCATGAGTTTGGAATTCATGCATTTGCAGTAAGGATTTGGGATTGTGAAAACGGATCATTGGAGTTATGTTCAGTTAATCTATTTCAGAAAGTAAAGATCATAGACAAACATAGTATGCATAGTTGGTGTATGGCATGACTAGTGTTTAGAAAACATAGTGTACATGCTTGGAGCATGGGACAACTATTCTTTTAAATTCAAGAATAATGTTGATAGCTGAAACAGTATACAATGGATATTGTGTAATCATATGGTGATAAATAAAAGGTGTTTTATTTATATTCATAAGTTCTGAGACCATATTGGATTCGATTATTATTGTGTTTCATTTTGCATGTTTTGACTTCCAGAATAAACTAGGTTATTCTTCCGGAATGACTAAGTTATTCGAACCATCCACAGTCGATCATATGTTGAAAGTAGATATGAATTAAGACTATCATGGGTTAGCTTGTAGAGGTCTAAGGTGTTGGACAAATGGCTACAACACCCATGAGTGCTCATAAGTTCTGAGTATTGGATTCAACACGCGCTCATTGGAATCACTTCATGGATTTTATCACGAGTGATCATGAGATGATAATATCATATATTCTTCAAACCTAGAGATATGAGTTGTTACTATGAGTTGGTTGTACATTGATTGCACGAAAACGCATTCGGTAACTCAGTGTTATAAAACATGCCTTTGTGTATGATTCAACAAGTAGTAGAACAAGCCATATGAGTTGAAGTTTATCCATTCCTTTTACCTTCGGGATAAAAGCGATATATGTGGGCCCCTCGATGATTTGATGATGACAAATGGAAGTGCTCGGCCGGGCCAGGACTGATTTGATTTGTTCAATTAGTCAGTCGTCATAAATCGGAAATCGGGAAACAACAAATGGACAGAGAGAATGATTATAATCCATGCCTCAGTCCATATGATATCTAGAATGGAGGAATATATGATCCCTTATCTAATGGACAAGTTCGTTGACAAGATCAGAGTTCGACAACAACTTTAAGAGCTACGATTGCCAGTTAGGTTTTGAAGTCATACTCAATAATAGTTTTAGACTTATCCAACTGGGAGACTGTTGGATTAATGTATAAGTCCATAACTATATTTGGTATGTACTTGACCCAACCCGACATGGTCCATTTGGGTTGCACTTCACCGACACAATTTATATCGATAGTCTTTTGAGAATAGCATATTTATGATTTATATTAATATATTATAAGTTCTAATATATTAATAAGGAATCATATTATTTAATTAGTATTCATCAAGACTTAATTTAGGATTAATTAAGTGATCAAAATGAACTAATTAAATATGGACTCTTATATATATGGAATGGGCCAAGTTCATTTAGGTTGGGTTAAGCTTTCATGGATAGTCCATGGAGTCTTTAACCCATGGATCATATGAAATGAAAGGTCATGGGTTTAACCCTAGTCTCCATACTATATAAAGATGTCCTTGGTTGGTGAAATGGGGACTAGTGTGGGTACACTAAGAAGGGCTAGCCAATTTCACTAAAGAGAACCAAGTATTCATATTCTCTAAAGTCTTCCAAGGTGTTTTGGTGATTTGTGATTCCACTTGAGGCTTCCACACTATTGGGGCTAAGCTCTTAAAGCTTGAAGACATCAAGCTACATCAAAAGGTATGTTATCTAACTAGTACTTTGTTGTATAAGAACTTCATAATATGCTAGTTAGGATTAAAGCCTTGGAAAGATCTTATTTGCATGTATAATAGAGAAGACATAGATCCAAGGTATTTAGGGTTGCATGTACACTTAAGAGTGTTAGAATGCTCAAAACCCAACAGTGGTATCAGAGCCTAGGCTTGTTTTCTTGTTATACTTGCAAAACTGCTTAAAAAATCGAAGTTGTTTGCTGTCTGATCATCAGACTCGGCGAGTCCATCAAGAGACTCGGCGAGTCCATGCATAAAATGTGATCAAATCGATCCAACTCGCCGAGTTGGTTCATGCACTCGACGAGTTGGACCCCCAGACAACATAAATTCAACTTTTTTGGCTGGAATTGGACTAGGAACATTACCCTAAGATGTTTTTGGACTTATAAACTAGTTTTTGATGTGATAATGTTCATGCTAATCCAATTTCAAAGATAATTGTCAATAGATTCATGTTTTGTATTAGTCTAAGGTTTAGACTAATTACATGAAAAAGTTTGATTTGAATTATCTTGTTCTTATGAGTTGCTTAGATTAATAGAAAAGTTGTGTGAAATAGTTGCTTTCAATCCAAATTAATCTAAGAGTTGATTCTAAAATGTGTTTTTGTAACTTGTCCTCAAGTTATATGAAAAGTCACATTTAAGTTTCATAAAACTCATAAAAGTTGGCAAAGGTTACAAAAATGAAGAGTCTTGTCCCATTGAATGGTTTTATGACTCCATCACTTGTCCTCAAGTTATGGAAGTTCAAGAGTCACTTCATTAAGTTATAAAATGTGTAACCTTAATTAATTCCATAAGTTCTAAAATAAAGATAAGTTAATTCTTTTATTAGTTTAAAGTCTTCCATAACTTGTCCTCAAGTTATGGAACTTGAAGAGTTTTTGGATTAAAACTACTTTAAACACATAAGTTATGGAATTAATTAGTTTTGAATAGTTTCAAAACTTGTCCTCAAGTTTTGGAATTTGTAAAGTTTTCTTTATGAATACTTTAATTCCAAGTTAGCCCTTAGGATTTTAAAAGTTAAAATTCAACCCTTATACTTTATAATATTATAAGTTAATAATATATATATATATATATATATATATATATATATATATGTATGTATGTATGTATAAGAGTAAAGTTAGTCTTGGATGTACACTTAGGAGTGTTAGAATGCTCAAAACCCAACATCTTATTCTTTAGAAAACCATTTTCTTGTAAAAATCTTTTAATCCCTCGATTTGAGTCCAGACACCCCCGAAGGTGTGTCCGAATCCCTCAAACCAGGGCTCTGATACCAACTTGTAACGACCTAATTTTCCAGTCTAATAATTTCGTTTTTAATTTATGATTTGCAAAACATTTGTAATAAAACATCATCTGATCATATCGTTTGATAAAAACATATCTCGTGCCTGAAAACCAAATCATAAAAACAACAATAATGTCAGAGCACAAATCCCAGAATAACTCATAGTGCGGAAAACAATGAGTGTGGGTATGATGTGCCGCTACCGTGCCAACTCCTTCTCCTTCGATGAAGAGGTACCTGAAACCAAAACTGTAAACTGTAAGCACGAAGCTTAGTGATTTCCCCCATCGTACCACATACCATACAATTATATAACGTACATATACTGCCAGGCATATCTGGGTGCCAACCTACCCCTTCGGTCCTTTCGACCGGATACTGGCTGGCATATCCGGGTGCTGGCCTCCCTTTCAGTCCTTTCGACCGGATACTGCCTAGCATATCTGGGTGCTGGCCTCCTCTTCGGTCCTTTCAACCGGTTACTGCCTAGCATATCTGGGTGCTGGCCTCCCCTTCGTTCCTTTCGACCGGATACTGGGGACTATTTCACCCCTCTGTTACTACCACATAACATGGACCACATAATCATATTCTATTTAGCATGACTGGGTATGAATACCCTCTTTGGCCCTATCGACCGATAATCTTGGGGACTGTCTCCCCTACTGCTACTAGCATATAATATATCATACTAGCACGTAACATATCAGGTAATAACAAACCTAGATGAGTATCACAAAGACAATCATCTAACATACGACTCTTACTGGTGGGCCGACATTGTGGCCTTAGACCCATCGCTACTGGAAGGTAACTCACCTCGAACTAGTAGCTGCTGATGATCTATACAGGAAAACTCTATCTGCTGCTGCTGCTCCGGAAATCCTCCGGCTATAATTCCCACAAAACACATAGTCATAATCTGCTAATTGCTCTTAGGGTAAAATGACTATTTCACCCACCCCCCCCCCCCCCCCCCCCCCCCCGACCAAGTCAAAGTCAACTTCAGTTGACCTGACTCGCCGAGTTTGGCCGCCAACTCGCCGAGTCCCGATCCATCCATTTGTCCTTATACACGCCTTTAGTCGTCGAGTTAGGCAATAACTCAACGAGTTTTCCTTCTATTTAAACATCGACTGAACCTTCATCTGACTCGCCGAGTTGTATGAACAACTCGTCGAGTTCATCTTCAAATGTTGGGAGACTGCCTTGGACTCTCCGAGTCTGTTCATTCACTCGCCGAGTCCAATGAACTCCAGGTCAATGGCTAAGTCCAATACGTTGGGTCACTCCATTGGACCCTCTGAAACCCTTTTAACCCTCAACTGGGTCTCCACGACCCGTAACATAAAGGGAAGTCTAGACTCGGACTCGCCAAGTCCCAAGAACGACTCGCCGAGTCGATGGTGTCTAAGTCCCATTTCTCGATTTCTGGTGTACAACACTTGTCCAAAAGATAGATCTAGGCTCCTAAGACCGATCTAGCACGTAAAGTTACGAACTTTACGTGCATGCATGGGAGTATAAGCTCAAATGGTCCTAAAAGAGGCTCCTAAGATGCATGGGGCTCTCTATGGCTACCAAGTCAACCACTTTATGCCTTGTAGTCCCTTAAGGACCTTGGATCTGGAGTCCTAGCCCCCAACCATGCTTGCACTCATAGTTGGTCACCAAAAATGGCTCCTAAAAGCCCTAACTCACTCCAAAAAGGGATCTAAAACATGGATGAGCAAAGTATGAGCTTTATACCTCTAAGGAACTGTAGATTCTGCACAAGCTTCAAATCTTCTAGTTTCCTTTTGTCTCCTCAAGCTTTCCCTTCCTTCTTGCAATCACAAACCACCAAAAACCACCAAAAGGCCTTAGATCTTCACAAAAGCGATTAGGGCTTGATATGAGAAGTTCTGAGAGCATAAGGGACGATGGTGGTTGCAATAAGTCGTTTAAATAGGGTGCAATCCCTCAGATTTAGGGTTTTTTTCCAGACAGCATGGACTCGCCGAGTCCAGTCCCTAACTTGCCGAGTCAGTCACTTAAAAACTGTGTCTATCCCGAGTCAGATTTAGTAATACATACCCGGAATCAGGTGCTACATTATAAATAAAAAATTGCTCGAAGAAATTCAAATTATTTTTTAAAATGACATTGATGTTAATAAAATCCTCAATAAGTAATATCTGTTAAGTGAAGTGAAGTTATTTGCAAATCAAAGGGGTGTAACTGAAAGTTCTATTTTTTAAAATGACATTGATGTTAATAAAATGCTCAATACGATCCTTGTAGTGGAAGTGGACGCTATTTAATATTAATAAAATAAATTAACAATAACAATAATCAATAAAGAATCAATTTCGTGCGTTTATGATTTTATTCATGCATTTACGTTTCTGAAAACATGGTTCACGCTATGAATAATATATTTGATTGATCCAATGACATGTAAACCTCTATGTATACCATTCATAAAAACTTAACCAAACAAACAAAAATAAGATTAATTCTAGCTAATTAACTCCAAATTTTATGCAATAATGGCTTCAATATGGACATTTTCTTCTCCGTTTATCCTTTCCAATAGTTCTTTTCCTCAAAGAAGTATTGTTGTCTGTGACAAGCGATTAATTACTTCACAGCAACGCAAAGCACATAGATATGTTACCAAGCCCACGACTCACAGAAGATCAGCAAATTATCAGCCTTCGTTATGGTCGTATGATTATGTTCAATCGCTTGGTAGTAAATACAAAGTACGCGTGTTAACATTTAAATATTTAGAGTGTCTTTGTCTTCAAGTTTCAGTATTAATATAATCTCCTCGCTTTGTTATTTCAGTCTTTCTTTGAGTCAACAGATAATAAACATATATGCGTGCTTGTTTGTGTTTGTAGGGTGGGAAGTATACGATACGATTGCAAGCTCTTAAAGAAAAAATAAGAACCATGATCAGAAAAGAAAATGAAAAGATGGAACATCAGTTAAGTGTACTCAATTTGGTTGACGATTTACAGAGACTCGGCATATCATATCACTTTGAAGAAGAAATAAGAGATGTCTTGGATAAGTTATATTACATAAGTCAAGACAAGTGGTCGAAAATGGATCTAAATCTAAAATCCCTTTATTTTAGACTCTTCAGACAACATGGATATCATATCCCTCAAGGTATGTAGTAAATTAAGGATATCCTTATCTTTCACAACCGTTAACGTGAGTTAATATAATTACTCAACTTCATTGGGTGTAGAGATATTTGAGGACCTTAAGGATAAGAGAGGGAATTTCAATGGGCACTTCAATGAAGATATCGTTGGTATCCTAAACTTGTATGAGGCTTCCTATTATTCAGTAGAGGGTGAGAGTCTACTGGATGATGCTAGAGATTACGCAACAAGATATCTAAAAGAAAATTTGAAGAACATGGTTGATCAAAATATGTCATCGTTAATAAGTCATGCATTAACTTTTCCGCTTCATTGGAGAGTCCCACGAGTGGAGGCTAAATGGTTTATTGAAGCTTACGAGAAAAGAAGTGGCACGAATTCCACATTGATTGAGCTCGCCAAATTGGACTTTAACACAGTGCAAGCAATCCACCAAGAAGATCTTAAATACGCATCAAGGTATATGCATATTTTTTTCCTTACCAGATAAAAAAACAAAGAAGTAGCAAATTATTAACTAGATACATGGCATACATAAATCCTTATGGGAATTAATCTCAGTAGTTAGGTTAAGTTTTGTCAACGCGAGGCTTCATCACTAAGTAAATTAAGTGTATCTAGGTGGTGGAAAGAAATATGTTGGGAGAAGTTCGGCTTTGCTCGTGATCATTTGGTGGAGAGCTTTATGTGGAGTATTGCTGTAAATTACAGGCCTAACTTTCAAGGAAGGACAACTCTTACAAAGATTTTTGCCATGATAACTACAATTGATGATGTCTACGATGTGTATGGTACTTTGCATGAACTCGAACAATTCACCGACATTGTAAACAGGTCGATGCCCATTTCCCTTTTAGTCCAGTGTTTTGTTGTTACTCTTGCAATTATTTGTTCTCAATTTTGTGATTGACAAAAAAATATCCTTAACAGGTGGGATATCAATATGATCGAGGAACTTCCACATTATATGAGAATATGCTTTCTGGCATTATACAACACGATTAATGAGATAGCATATAGGACATTGACAAACAAAGAGTTCTTCATCCTTCCTTACCTTAAAAGAACGGTAATTTTACATGTTACATATCTAAAGTGATATATATCTATACCATTTCATGTGGTTGTAATATAGAATTTCATATATAATTATTTTTATTGTTTGAATTGCAGTGGCAGGATTTATGCAACTCATACCTAATAGAAGCAAGATGGTACTACAATGGATATACGCCAACCTTGAACGAGTTCCTTACCAATGCATATGTATCAATAGGAGCTGGTGTAGTCATCACGCATGCCTATTTGTTAACTTTAACTAGTGTTACTGAAAAAGAACTGGAACATATAGGTAGAGCTGAAAATATAATTCGACATGCATCTGTTATCGTGCGACTCACTAATGACTTGGCCACATCATCGGTAATTTTTATGCTACTATCTTACCGGTTTATTTATCATTACACACACACACACTCAATTCATTTGGTAAAGGATTAAATCACCACAAGGGAGTCATTTTATTTGCACGAGCGTGCAAACGATTATGAGCTAGCATACATAAACTTAATGCTGTTAATTATAGGAAGAGTTGGAAAGAGGTGATGTTCCAAAGTCTATCCAATGCTATATGCAAGAGAGTGGTGCCACAGAAGTGGAAGCAAGAGAACATATAAAGGGATTAATCTTGGAGACATGGAAGAAGTTGAATAAAGAACGCCAAACAATCTGTTCTTTATTTTCACAAGAGTTCATTGAATGTGTAACGAACATTGCTAGGATGGGCCACTTCGCATATGATGTAGACAAGCATGCTTACTCGGACATGATGAGAACCCAAGTATTATCATTATTTGTGAATCCAATGTAAGGGTTGCCATAACCTGCTTTAGTCGTAACATGAATGTTCGGATTTTAGGGTCTTTTTCTTATATTTCTTTTACTTATCAAGTGTTTAATGGGTAATTAATTGTTGTGTGAGTAAGATGTTAGAACTAACTCCTAAGGCTCTGGGAGTGATCACAGTCAAATCAGTGTCATGTAGGTATTTTACCATTTCATAACCAACCCACCAAGGTTGTGGATAACCAGTGGGTTAGTACTAAGAGGCAAAAAGGATGAGAGATAATGAGAGAAAATGTGAGGAGAAAATTAAACAACCAATGAAAATGTCCATCTCCTTCCGTCTTCATAACCACTACAACCCACTTCACAGCCAAACCACTAGTCCATAGGATAGTGTTCACCAGTGAATTGGTGTGCCACATAGGAAACCCACGCGTGTGTGTGAACCGACTCCGGATAGCCTAACCAATCTATAGTTAATATAATAAATAGGTAACAAAGTATTTGATTACAAAATGTAATCGTTTAAAAAAGCAATCGTCGAAGGGTTGCAACTTAAGTGGTTTGTTCACAAATTAAAATGGTATAGAAACCATAAAATTGTGAATGTTATTTTAAGTTGTTTACCATTTCATAGTAAATTTTTAAACAATTAGTGAAAAAAATAACTCTTTATTCAATTATAATAAGGAAAATGACACTCTAGCCCTATAATATTTTGGGTTTTGGTCGATTCAACCCCTTAACTTAATTTCTTGTTTTTTAAGGGACTAAAGTTCATTTTGTCGGGTCTATTTTGTCATTTTGTAAGAAATGAAGAGGTAATCTGGTGACAGGTTTGCCATGTCATTAAATTAGACAACATGTACTTGCTGATTGAATTATTTACTTTATAAATTAGATCAAAACTGAACAAACCTTTAGTAGATTTCCTCTCCTCAAAATCCTATACATTCGGCAAAAAAACCCTTAGTCGATTTCATCTCTTCAAAATCAAAATATTGTTGTGTACATCATTAACGATTTGCATTTTCAAGGTATCTTCACCAAGTAGTCCATAAGATACAATGATGGTTAGATCAAAACTGAACAAACCTTTAGTAGATTTCCTCTCTTCAAAATCTTATACATTCAGCAAAAAAGCCTTAGTTGATTTCCTCTCTTCAATATCAAAATATGGTTGTGTACATCATTAACGATTTGCACTTCCAAGGAATCTTCGCCAAGTAATCCATACGATACAATGATGGTATTAATCAGAGAGTAGTGAACATTGATTTCACAAGCATAAACAAAGAAGAGTTCTATAAGTTTGTTGACAGATTTACAGAACGAACATGTGAGAAGCTCTATTATTTTCTTCCTGATGTTATTTTTCCAAGGGGTTTAAGGTTAATTTAGAATGAGCTTAATTATGCAAAATCCATTGCTTATGAATGTGGTTGTGAAATCTCAATGTATGTAGACCATTTTGGTACAACTAACATGTAGGAATGGTTGGACAATGAAATGGAGGAAGTAGTTGATAATAAGGAATAAGAAGTGTGTGATGATATCTAAGTGGATGCCTAAAAACTTGAGAGAGGGCATAGGGATGATAATAACAACCCTCATTTTTTCCGAAAGGAGAAAAGGGAAGTTTTTTTGGCGGGTGACAAATTAGGGCAAGGGAGCGTGTTGATGCAGACATGGCTAAGAATGTAGGTCACACTCACCCTATTTATGAAGACATGGTGAGAATGAAGTTGAAGATGGTGGTGTTGATTCTGATTTTCCAAATATTTTTGATGTAGAGGTAGAGTTGAAGAAGCATCAACCTTTATTAGGCATGAGGTTTGAAAATCCTAACCAACTCAAACACATGCTCTATAAGGAAAATGTTAATGCAGATGTTGTCCATGTCGTTGCTGAGACTGTGGCACAACCAATTAAGAGGAAAAAATCGGAAAGACGTTGATCACATTCTTACATATTATGTACTGTGACATCCCCAAAATCACGGCCAGAAAAGACCGTTTTCATTTATACTTTTAAAATAATTTCGGAGTAAATCCTTTTGATTTAAAAGAGTTGCGGAATTTGTTCCCAAAACAAAATATGATAAAATAAAGTTTATCAAAACATTTCATCAAGAGATGCATTTTTCATTATATAACAATACTCGGGATGTCATGTTCCGATAAACAGACCAAAAGCATATACGATAACATTACAAGCCATTCAACAAATACATACATATACAGACTTGTAAACAAAACAACTCGATGATTCATCCATCTTATGCCCTTGTGCCACTTCCTGTAATACAAATAAAATTGAGTGGGTCAGGCTTGGGAGCCTGGTGAGCATATTGGGTTTTGAGCCTGCTAGCATTCCACAGGACTGTCTAGAAAGACTCTGTGGTCGTTATCCATACTCCGATGAATAACTAGATCAACAACAACAACAACGAGGCCTCTCATCTGTTTATCACACATCAACTATCTACGCATGTTCTAACCAATATATTAGTAGATAAAAATATATATTTTTATACATAGTTTAAAACCTGTATATCATATTCAATCAATACATATTCCACATAACAGATGAGGCACAAACACATAACACGTATTTCATGGAGAATAAATCAGATCTATGAGATAGAAGAAAGTGAATATACATTCACACATATAACCAACAAAATATACACATAACACGTATTTCGTATAAAATACTTCGTAATTATGCGTTAGAAGAAAGTAACTACACACTCACTTGATCAGAAGATGATCGGACAGCACTACGACTTGTAGAAGTAGTATTCTTCAGTAGATCTGGAAGATCTTCACAAAAACGGGGTTTCTCGCGGGCAGAGCTTCGGCTCGGGAATCGCACTTCTCGGGATCTTCGGGGCTTCGGGACTTGCTTCGGGGCTCGGGATTGATATCGCGGCTTCGAGATACTTCTGGCACGCAAAACGCTGCAAAATGGGAGAATGAGAAGTGAATTTGGCAAATGGATTCGGCTGCCCTCGGAAGCCTTTTATAGGAGGTTGAGGCCTCGCATTACGGTGGGCGTACCCTCCGAAATCGTCACTGCTTACGTATCTGAAGAACTCGATTGCGAGGCGTGTCATGCTTCGCGGTATGCTGGGCGTAGTTCGGATCAGTCCGGTGACTCCCCTTCGGATAATATCAGATTTATTAATTAAATTTATATTTTAATTATTTAATAAACTTCAAAATTCATATATTCTTCATACGAACTCCGTTTTCGACTTTCTTTATATCCACGCGTAGGTGAGACTACGCTCTACATCTTTCGTTTAGACTCTGTTGGCTAATTTGATTTCATTTTTATTATTTATTTTTAGTAGGCCGGGACAGGAAAAGTTCGTTATAAATTCATAACTTCTTTATCCGACGTCCGTTTTTGCCTATCTTTTTATCGTTTCACTACATTTAACGAGATCTTCGATTCTCGTTTAGATTGTTTCGGCTAAACACCACTCGGTCTCAAATCGAGTATTCGGGCTGCATACCGCTAAGTCGAAACTTCAGAAAATCATAACTTCCTCATACGAAGTCAGATTTGGGCGTTCTTTTTATGCACGCTCTTGGTTTAACGAACTTTACAACTTTTGTTTAGATCTCTAAGGCTAGATATCACTCTATCTTAAATTCGTATTTTACGTCATTCGGCATCGTGTCGGTTTTGTCGCGAAACTTCGACAGGTCATAACTTCTTCGTTATAACTCGGATATCGGCATTCTTTATATCTCCGGAATCCCTGTTTCGACCACTACAACTTTATGTAAAGATATCGGGCTTATCTCACACTTAAATCTTGACGCTTATTTTATTCTTAATTCATTTAAGCCACACAATTAAGCAATTAATCATAAAACACATAATATTCAAATAATACATTCTTATTATTTCAAAATGGGTTACAAAGGTTAACCTAGACTATTACATTGCTATTAATGACAAGCCCAAAAACACAAGCGTTACAATTCTCTCCACCTTAGAATGGTTCCATCCCCGGAATCACACATCAACAAACAACTGCGGGTAGCGACTCATCATGTCACTCTCCGTCTCCCAGGTGAGATTCGGCCCATTCATGTGTTTCCATCGGACAAGCACTAACTCAACCATCTTACGTTGCAATTTCTTATTCTTTCGGTCAACGATTACCTCTGGTTCCTCAATCAACCTTTTGTGCTCATCGATTCTCAACTCCGAAAGTGGAATCATGTCGGGAACTTCTCCCGTGAACTTCCTTAAATAACATACATGGAAAGTGTTATGAATTCCATTCAGTTCTTCTGGTAGTTTGAGCTTGTAAGCTTGGTTCCCAATCCTCTGAAGAACTTTAAATGGTCCAATAAACCTTGGACTTCACTTTCCCTTTTTTCCAAATCTTATAAGTCCCTTCCAGGGCGAGACTTTAAGCAAAACCGAATCTCCAACTTCAAAAGTCATCGGTTTTTGCTTTTTGTCAGCATAACTCTTTTGACGATATTGAGCGGCTAACATTCTTTCCCTAATTATTTTCAACTTTTCAGCGGTTTGATGAACCATCTCGGGTCCCATAAACTGCTTTTCTCCAGCCTAAAGCCAACAAGACGGCATACGACACTTCTGTCCGTACAAAGCTTGATAAGGTGCCATCTTTATGCTCGAGTGGAAACTATTATTGTAGGAAAATTCTACCAAAGGTAAATGTTCATCCCAATTACCTTGGAATTCCAGGGTACACGCTCTCAGCATATCTTCAAGTGTTTGTATTGTTCTTTCACTCTGACTATCAGTCTGTGGATGATAAGCTGTACTTAAACACAACTTGGTACCCATTTCCTCTTGTAGACTTTTCCAAAACCTTGAGGTGAAACGACTGTCACTATCCGATCCAATCGTTAATGGAACACCGTGAAGCCTCACAATTTCCTTCACATAAGAATTCGCAAGCTTTTCCATAGACCATTTCTCCTTGGGTGCTATGAAATGCACACTCTTAGTGAATCGATCAACGACCACCCAAATCATGTCGTGACCATTCTTTGTCCTGGGCAGTTTAGTGACAAAATCCATAGCAATGTCTTCCCATTTACCCATAGGCACAGGCAAAGGTTCTAAACTCTCGTACGGTTTCTGATGTTGTGTCTTTACTCTCGTACAAGTCACACACTCAGCGACATACCTTGCAACATCAAGCTTCATCGTTGGCCACCAGTAGTAGGGTTTCAGGTCCCTATACATTTTACTGCTACCAGGATGAATCAAGTATATGGTCTTGTGAGCTTCTTCCATCAGAATATCTCTGACTCCTGTCTTAGGTATCTAAATCCGATCTTGGAACACCTTCAGTACGTGACTGTTTATACTGAACACAAACGTTTTGCCCAAACGTTCCTCCTTTCGGTCATTCTTCTCAGAAGCTTCCTCTTGAGCTTTCTTTATACTTTCCACAATGGTCGAGACAACTTTAATTCTCAATGCTCTTGGCCTCTTCCTTTCAAGATTGACTTTCCGACTGAGAGCATCAACAATAAAATTTGCTTTACCAGGGTGGTAAAGTATGTCGCAGCCGTAGTCCTTAAGTAACTCTAGCCAGCGTCGTTGCCTCATATTCAATTCCTTCTGACCAAAGAGATATTGCAGACTCTTATGATCAGTGAAAAGTTTGCACTGCGTGCCATAGAGGTAATGCCTCCATATCTTTAGAGCGAAAACTATCACCGCCAACTCTAAATCATGAGTCGGATAGTTCTTTTCATGCTCTTTCAACTGTCGAGATGCATACGCGATCACCTTATCTCTTTGGGTCAAAACACAACCCAATCCAACCCCAGACACATCGCTATAAACAACGAAGTCTTCAACCCCATCGGGTAGAGAAAGTATCGGTGCCTCGCATAGCTTTTTCTTTAGCTTCTCGAATGCTTCTTTATGCTTATCACTCCAAGCATAAGTAGCTCTTTTGTGGGTGAAAGCTGTTAATGGACTAGCAATCGAATAAAAACTTTGGATAAACCTTCGGTAATATCCGGCTAATCCCAAAAAGCTTCGGATCTCCGTGGGACTTTTCGATTGTTCCCACTTTATCACAGCTTCGATCTTCGCTGGATCAACCGTTAACCCTTCTTGGTTGAACACGTGACCCAATAATTGGACTTCTCGAATCCAAAAATCACATTTGGAGAACTTTGCATATAACCTCTCCTTCTTCAACACTTCCAACACTTCTCGCAAGTGTCTGCCATGCTCCTCTCGACTTTTTGAGTAAATCAGAATGTCATCTATGAACACTATTACAGATTTATCTAGGAACGGATTACAAAGCCTGTTCATTAAATCCATGAATGCTGCTGGAGCATTAGTTAGTCTAAACGACATAACCAAGAACTCGTAGTGTCCATATTGCGTTGTAAATGCAGTCTTCTCTATATCCTGCTCTTTCACCTTCAGCTGATGATATCTTGACCTTAGGTCGATCTTCGAGAAATAACTTGAACCTTGTAGTTGATCGAATAGGTCATCAATCCTCGGCAACGGATATCTATTCTTTATTGTTGCCTTATTCAGCTCTCTATAGTCGATGCACATTCTCATACTTCCATCTTTCTTCTTCACGAATAACACCGGAGCTCCCCAGGGAGATGAACTAGGTCTAATGAAACCTTTGTCCAATAACTCATGAAGTTGCATCATCAGCTCCTTCATCTCCATCGGTGCTAATCGGTAAGGTGCTTTTGCTATTGGCGTCGTCCCTAGTAACAAGTCAATTCTAAACTCCACTTGTCTGTCAGGCGGTAATCCGAGAAGATCTTCGGGAAATACTTCCGGATAATCACATACGACAGGAATGCTCTGCATCGCCTTTTTCTCAGCATCTATCACAAATGCTAGATACGACGTACATCCTTTGGCTAAACACTTTTTGGCTTTTATCAATGAAATGATTCCAGAATTTACTCTGCGTTTATCTCCATACACCATAAACGACTCTTTCCCAGGCGGGTTTACCTTTACAATCTTCTTCTTGCACAATATCTCGACGTCATTGGCGCTAAGCCAATCCATTCCCAACACGATGTTGAAACCATTAAGTTCTATAGGCAATAATTCCTCGTGGAACTTATTCCCATTTAAGTTAATTAACATGTTTTTCATACGATGACTAACAGGTACAAACTTTCCACTAGCAACTTCGACTAATAAAGCATTATCTAGTCTATCGACAGGCAAAGCTAGTTTTCTACCAAGTTCATGCGAAATAAAGGAGTAGTTGGCTCCAGAATCAAATAAAATTTGGGCAAGTAATTCATTTACAAGAAAGGTACCTGAAGCGACATCAACTTCTTATTTGGTAGCTTCCAGTGTCATCTAGAAGGCTCTTGCTTTCGACTTTGGTGGAATGTTGGGTCTTGCTGCCTCCTTCTTCTTAGGGCAGTCCCTCGACATGTGACCCTCCTCACCGCAACCATAGCAAACTTTCTTGGTAAGTATGCATTCGTTGGCATAGTGTCGTTGCTTTCCACATTTCAAACATGTGGCCACCACTTCACACTTACCATGATGCTTCTTTTTACATTTGTCGCACCATTTGGCTTCACCTCCTCCTCCTCTCGAACTAGACTTCGAGAATTTACTTTTCTTGTTGGACCTTGAAGGTCCGTCGAATTTCCTCTTTTCACCAACCTCTATCCTTTCCGGACCTTTTTCCTTCTGCTGGGACTCCACATTCTTAGCTGCTCGAATAGCTGTTTTCAAAGTAGTTGCCATCTTGACTGTCGGACCAAAGTTGGCAGGCAGTCCATTAGTGAACCTCTTAATCTTGGAGAGTTCTGTTGGCACTAGGTACAGAAATAACTTCATTTTCTCAGTGAATGCAGTAGCATAGCCATCTACACTCATCTTCCCCTTCTTCAAATTTTGGAACTCATTGTTCAGATCAATCACATCTATCTCTGAACAGTACTGCACCCTTAATTGTTCCAAGAACTCCTCCCATGACATTTTCAGGGCTTCTCCTCGTGGCATAGTATCTGCCAACAACTTCCACCAGAACAAGACTCCAGTCTTCAGTTGTCTAACTGCAAAGATAGTCTTCTGTTTGTTGCTACAGTCGCAAATTTCAAATACCATCTCCATTTTGGAGATCTAATCCATAATTTCATCAGCCTTTGGGCTCCCAGAAAGACTTGGCGGCTTGGCGCCCAATAAATTTTTGTACATTCGCCCATCCTTGTTGTTTCTCATTTCCAGATCGTTCCTTCGTTCTTCTTAAGTCCCAACATGACTCACAATGCGACTATTGTTCCCTTCCTCCGATTGTTCGGGAATCTGTTCGGGTTCCTCAATAGGTATGATTGGTTCCTCCATATTTTCATGCAACATCTGTCGTATTTCTTCCCTTTGATCGGCTAACATAGCTCGAATCATGGCTTACACTCCAGCCATGGTGATCTGCTCTGGTGCAGCAGCTTCAACAGCAACTGGTTCAATCATAGGTGGTTGGTTCCTGTTTTCATTTGCGTTTCCAACACCGCTTCTTGTTCTTGCCATTCTTGATCTATACACCGAATAAGGTGAAATTAGATCCTCATCCATGATAGATATTACGATCTTCCATATCACTCCGAAACATTTACATGTAAGTTCTAATATCATAACCATACGCTTAGAATCCTATACACATAAGGTTTCCCGATCCGGTCGGCAACAGACCATAGATCCGAACAAATAATATCATATATGGCAACATATAACATTTAGCACATAAAAGCATTTTAGGCAACTTTCCTAAAATAAACTAATGCTCGTGTCTAAAACATAACAGACACACACCTCAAAATCTTCGCTTAGCATTTTAAGTTTAAGTCTAGAAATCCTGCAAATTCCTAGTTCGCTTAAACTAATGCTCTGATACCAACTGCGACATCCCCAAAATCACGGCCAAAAAAGACCATTTTCATTTATGCTTTTAAAATAATTTCAGAGTAAATCCTTTTGATTTAAAAGAGTTGCGGAATTTGTTCCCAAAACAAAATATGATAAAATAAAGTTTATCAAAGCATTTCATCAAGAGATGCATTTTTCATTATATAACAATATTCGGGATGTCATGTTCCGATAAACAGACCAAAAGCATAAACGATAACATTACAAGTCATTCAACAAATATATACATATATAGACTTGTAAACAAAACAACTCGATGATTCATCCATCTTATGCCCTTGCGGCACTTCCTATAATACAAATAAAACTTAGTGGGTCAGGCTTGGGATCCTGGTGAGCATATAGGGTTTTCAACCTACAATAAATAATTATATTTAATTCACCAACCAACAACAACATTAACCCGATTACCCATTCCCGTTATCCTCACTTTATGTCCCTAAAATAACATCTATCTCGAGGGACCTAATCTAGGATCTTCATCAGGATGGACATTACTGCTAAGGGGTTTCCTCAACAATAGATATCCTAAAGGAAACCATGAGGGGATAGAGTACACCGGTGAACACATCGTTCACAACACGTACAGGTTATGAGCTTGCTAGCGTTGCACATGACTGTCTAGAAAGAGTCTGTGGTCGTTATCCATACTCCGCTGAATAACTAGATCAACAACAACAACAACGAGGCCTCTCATCTGTTTATCACACATCAACTATCTACCCATGTCCTATCCAACATATTAGTAGATAAAAATATATATTTTTATACATATTTTAAAACTTGTATAGCATGTTCAATCAATACATATTCCAAATAACATATGAGGCACACACACCTAACACGTATTTCATAGACAATAAATCAGATCTGTGAGATAGCAGAAAGTGAATATACATTGACACATATAACCCACAAAATATACACATAACTCGTATTTCGTATAAAATACTTCGTAATTATGTGTTAGAAGAAAGTAACTACACACTCCCTTGATCAGAAGATGATCGGACAACACTACGACTTGTAGAAGTAGTATTCTTTGGTAGATCTGGAAGATCTTCACAAAAACCGGGCTCCTCGCGGGCAGAGCTTCGGCTCGGGAATCGCACTTCTTGGGATCTTCGGGGATTCGGGACTTGCTTCGGGGCTCGGGATTGATACCGGGGCTTCGGGATACTTCTGGCATGCAAAACGATTCAAAATGGGAGAAAGAGAATAGAATTTGGCAAATGGAGTCGGCTGCCTTTGCAAGCCTTTTATAGGAATGTTGAGGCCTCGCATTACGCTGGGCGTAATGCTCTACGCGGGGCATACTCCTCCGAAATCGTCACTGCTTACGTATCCGAAGAACTCGAGTGCGAGGCGTGTCATGCTTCACTGTACGCTGGGCGTACAGCCTTACACTTGGCGTAGTTCGGATCAGTCCGGTGACTCCCCTTCGGATAATATCGGATTTATTAATTAAATTTATATTTAAATTATTTAATAAACTTCAAAAATTCATATCTCTTTCATACGAACTCCGTTTTCGATGTTCTTTATATCCACACGTAGGCGAGACTACGCTCTACATCTTTCGTTTAGACTCCGTCGGCTAATTTTGAATTTATTTTTAGTAGGCCGGGACAGGAAATCTTTGTTATAAATTCATAACTTCTTTATCCGATGTCCGTTTTCTTCTATCTTTTTATCGTTACACTACATTTAACGAGATCTTCGATTCTCGTTTAGATTGTTTCGGCTAAACACCGCTCGGTCTCAAATCGAGTATTCGGGCTGCATACCGCTAAGTCGAAACTTCAGAAAATCATAACTTCCTCATACGAAGTCAGATTTGGGCGTTCTTTTTATGCACGCTCTCGGTTTAACGAACTTTACAACTTTTGTTTAGATATCTAAGGCTAGATATCGCACTATCTTAAATTCGTATTTTACGTCATTCGGCATCGTGTCGATTCTGTCGCGAAACTTCGACAGGTCATAACTTCTTCGTTATAACACGGATTTCAGCATTCTTTATATCTCTGGAATCCCTGTTTCGACCACCACAACTTTATGTAAAGATACCGGGCTTATGTTACACTTAAATCTTGATGCTTATTTTATTCTTAATTCATTTAAGCCACACAATTAAGCAATTAGGCATAAAACACATAATATTCAAATAATACATTCTTATTATTTCAAAATGGGTTACAATGGTTAACCTAGACTATTACATTGCTATTAATGACAAGCCGAGAAACACAGGCGTTACATCTATCGATACTAGAAAAACTTTGACATTGTTCACCTTCGTCTTCATTTCCATGAACTCCTTAGTGAATTTTACATAACCAAATTAGAAAGCATAGAAGTGATTCTTAAGATCATCGACCATGCTTGAAACTTTGATGTGCCCTGCCCTGATGTCATGTACGTCATCGTTAAGGGAACTGATTTCTCTCATCAGTCTTTCCATGAGCTCCACTATTTCAGAAACCATTTCTTGACAGATGAGGCTCACATCCAGTTGAGTTTAAAGTAGCATGATGGTCATGTCCTTTATTTGGAATCCATTTGATGGATGGTCATCCAAATATCGACGATCGTTGAACGACCAATATGGCTAGGAGATGACGATACCGGTGATTGGCTTTCATATAGGGGTGGTAATAAACAACCACAATATTGCCCCTTAAGCTTTATACATAAAACGACGCCGTTTTTGCTAATTTAGTCCACTTCGACGATGATTTGACACTGGTAGATGACACACACTACTAGAAAACTGCCCTTTAATGACGCGGAAACAATCACACGCAGTGATTTACAATACACAATTGTGTACGTCCTAAAAATAACGTCCATTTAAGAAAAAATGAAGGATAGAGGATACGCATTTTTGTGTGCCCTACAATTAATTTCAAATAAAAAAATTAAAAACACGGAGGGCACCTATGTTAAAATGATTGTCGTCTAGAGATGTCGCTTTATATTTTATTTAATGAAACACGCGTGTTGAATCATTAAAGTGACCTTGTTGAACTTTTCACTACCACAGTCAGCACCGCACCCGCAACCAAGTTTTCTCCTTCAAGCATCCGCAGCCGTAGTCCAAAGGATCCGCGGTATTAGTTTTGTACTTAGTTTATTTTGTCTCTTTTCATTTCTCTCTATTGGCCAGTAGTCCTTGCATGGCTACTCATAGAGAACTTTATTGTTGTAATTCATGCGTCTCTATAAATAGAGACCATGCTCTTTGTATCAAATACACATCTATCACTTTCTAATACACTTCTCTGGATTTATCCTTTCTATCTCTTTCTTACTCAACCATATTACTTAATCTTACATAGCAGATTACGATCTCTCTTCAGAGCAAGTCTTTGTGACTTAATCACTAAGTTTGATCTCACTCACTAACATTGACTTGAATGCATTCCATGTTATGAATCAACTTATATGTATACTTGATATAAGAACTGTTGTCATTATCTTTTCTTTATTTTCCGCATCTAACTATCTAACCATCTAACTATCTAACTTAATATTATTGTTGAGCTCATAGATCCTCTGAGATTAACTATTATGCTAAATACTTGTTCTTACTTTTGGTCAAGTGTGTCTCAAAGTTTTTCTCTCAACAATTAGTATCAGAGCCATAGTGGTTGCTTTTTAAATATCGGAACTCTGATTTTTCATAAGGCCTTCTATACCACTAAAGCTCTTTTTCAAAAATGGCACAAGCTCTCTCTTTAAATGTTTCCAGTAGTGTTAGAGGCTCAAATCGAGCTCCAATACTGGTTGCAAATGAATACCACCACTGGTCATAAATAATGGAAAGATACTTAAGAAGACTTGGAAGAGACGTATGGCGATCTATTGAAGAAGGAACACATGTTCCGGTTCTTACACCTATTCAAACCGACGGCGCTACTATCAGACTAGGAGGAGGCCAACCAGTCATGAACCATCCCACCAAGGATGATCTCGACCAAATTGAAAACAATGCAATAGAATTGACTAAGTCTCTCGAACTCCATAGGCAGTCTTTTCGCATCACAAAGGCTTCGATCGAACTGCTCAAATACAGTGAAGTATCTGGTATTGGGCGAGATTGGAACATCCCAGTAACCATCAGGAGGCGGTTCTGCGTATGTGAGGTGGGGAACGTAGTCTTCATCCTGCAGTCTTCTGTGGGGATTGACCCAAGAGTTGATTAGGGATTCGTCCATGACGGTGTCAAAACCACTTAATCGCCAGATCTCTTCAACAAGTTTTGCTGACTTCCAACCCTTTTTCTTTTGGATGGTGGCAGGAGAATCGGTTGAACTCGGAGATGACATATGTTCCGCAAGGAGTTTAAAGTGCGGAGGAGTCTCTGGTTTTTCTGGGGTGATTTCAATATGAGGTGGAGAATGGTGAGGTGGAGTGTGATGAGATGGTTGCGGTGTAGGGATTTTTTCAGTGATGATGGGGGGAATTTGATGTGGAGTTGGAATTTTTCCTATGATGATTGGAGGAGTTTAATATGGTGAGATTGAATGATGAGAGTGATGGACTTCTTCATCTCTTCCCCCTCTTTAGGAACGCACCCTCGGAGCTTCCTCAAGCCAAGAACGAAGGCCATCAACCTTAGAGAAAATTTCTTGGAACTGGGATTTCATGGCATCAGCCAGCTCCTGATTATTGGGGATGGAGGGATTGAAAAGCAGTTTGTGAATTTCTTTGACCAGAAGAAGAATCTCAGGACCATCGAAGTTGGAAGTTAATGAGTGCTGCAACTTGTTGATAGTGGATTGAAGAATAAGGATTACAGACTCATAAGCTGAGTGAGTCTCAGCAATCAACTTTGCAGAATTGGAGGCCTGATCAGCAATGGCCGTCTGAAGGGATGTCTTGATTGTAGTGACTTCTGAGATGAGACGATCAGCAGTAGATAAAAACTCTTTATGATCAGCTTTTCGATTGTTGTCAAGAGATCTGATCCCCATTTTAACTTTCAAGGAGATATGCTCTGCTTTTAATCTTTCACGTGCTTCCAGTTGCTCAATCCTTTCAATCAGCAACTGTGGTCCACGAATATCATCTGGTTGCGGTTGAGTTGGCATGACCGCAGCCAGAATTTGATCGACTTTGGCTTGGAGAGATAAGAATTCTTTCCTTGTCACCGCATTCTTCTTCTTCTTCTTTTTGGGTTTGGAGGTGGAGTGGTGAGAGCCACTAGATTCTTCACCTTCATCAAACATCATTAAGTCGTGATCAGGAGGGGAGGGTTTGTCTACCTCTTGGATGTCATCATCATCAAGACCGATGGTGGGTTCAGAGCTGATTTCGATTTTGGGCCCTTCATCTTGTGATGTTTCAACGCCTGGAGTAGGAGGAACTTTGGATGTTTGTTGGGCAGCTGCATCTTCCTGATGCTTTTGAAGAGATGCCGCCATTTGATCCATCCAACTTTGAACTTTAAGAATGGTGGCTACGGTATTGGCATTGCTGATGCCCAATACTTAGCCACGACTTGTAGTTACTGTTCTTTCTGTTGTTGCTGCTTGATTTGTTGATCTTTTTCGGGCTTGGAATGCCCTTCTGAAAGCTGCATGCTTTTTGACTTCAGCTTCGGTAGATGGTTGATACCGGCTCCAAGAATCCCTAGAGTCACCATCGTCAATTCCTTGAGTTCGCACAAAGGTGTCCCTGGAGTTCACGAATCCTTGCACATTAATGCTCACCGTGCCTAAACCACCTGTATCAGATGTAAGCATAGTAGGATTTCCTGAGCATCCTTGGTCTCCTTGACCCGTGGTCAAGTTTGGCCTCAACTCAGTTCTGGCATGGGCAGAAGAAGCGCCTGTGGTTGGGAATGTGTTTTGCAGTGTTTGGGTGACAGATAAAAGGATGAAGTTCAACTCCTCAGAAGAAAAGAAGTGCAGCCAGGAAGCCCTGGAGACCTTAGGGCGTGGACCAGTATCATCCTCTTGGGATAGTACCAATGGGGTGTCTCCACGGTGAGATGAAACATGCTCACTTGATGAGCTTGAAAGGAATTTGATGGTTGTAGTAAATGGGTCTGTGGCAACCCCAAGGACTACCGGATCCTATTGAAAGGTTGAGGTATCAGTCCGGTCATGCATTTAGCTTGTGGAAGTAGTTTTTCGCTTTTTGAGAATAGCGATAGGTTGCACATCCTCATTTGAGTCACTGTCAGATACGGTGACAGTTTTTGACTTACGCTTCTTTGTGGGTGCGGTTTTCTTGGGAGCTTTCTTCTTGGGGGTTGGAGGTGTTTTCTTGGATGCTAACTGTTTTCTTCTCCCTGAGACATTAGAGAAGGTGGTCGAAGAAGGGACTACAGTTCCTTCAGGAATAACAACTGCGGATGGAGGAGGCGAGGTAGGAGGGTATGGGTCAATACGTTCCGTAGCCTCAATGTGGTCTGAGACATCAACAGTCTCGAGACGAAGGGTTGTTAAAATGTATGTTGGGATTCTGCGGATTGGTCCAAAGGGAGTTTGATCAGAGGAGGGAGAGTACCTTTTAAGATCCTTGGTAACGAAGAAGTTGATGTCATTACCCATGCTAATACCTGCATTTGAATGAAGATCTGAGATGCATAGGGACCAAAACCTAGCAAAGGTTAGCTCGGTTGGTTTCTCCTTAGGTCTTTCCTTGGGAATTTACTAAAGGAAATCATCCCAAAGAATTTGGTCGTAGTTGATGTCATGGCCGATGAAAATACTCCATACAAGTTCCAGCAGCTTGAGACCCATGTTATCAATGCCTCCGGTTCTGCCAGAGAGACTGCAGATGACATAGTGGCACACATATTGCCAAACCGCAGGCAGTTGGTTCTTCTTGAATTCACCAATGCCCTTAATCTTCTTTTGGTATCCCATCTGATAGAGAGCAGATGTGATGTCGGCCATTGAAGGAGTGAAAAACTTGATGGATGGATGAACCAAGAGATTGATGGCAGTAAGAAACTTCTCTTTTGATAGAATAACCAGGGAATCGTCGATTAGGTTGAGATGAACCTCTTGAAGGTTTTTGAGTGGTCGATAGGCAGAAAAAGCACACTTGAAGAGTGTAGAAGCAAGAACAACTTCTGTGAATGCATCGAATGGACCTTACAACGAATGATTCTTTAAGAACTTGATCATCAACTTTAGTGGGGCATTGTAGAAGGAATGATCATCAAAGATTGCTCTGAAATTACTAGATGCAATCATGGGAGAGTCTGTGGGGTTAGAGCTTCTTGATCCAGAGGGCCTAGCTTGTTTCTTTGACACTCCTAATTTCACCATTGTTAAAGGTAGAAAGAGGATGAAGATTACAGAGGCTGTGTTTGCACTGAGTTCTTGAAGGTTTTGAAGATTCAGAGAGCGTAAAGTGGTAATGAGGAAGAAGAAAGGTTTATATAGGGGAGAGGATGAATGGTAACTAGAATTTACCCTAGGTAAAATGAGGATAAGGCAAAGGGTCATTTGGGGGGAATCTTTTGAATTAGGGTTTAATCTTAGCCACATAAAAACGAAATGATTTCTAAAAGCTTTTGGAGATTTTCCAAAAACGGCCTGCGTTTAATGAAAAGTCAGACGTGGGTTATCATGTCTGGCAATCGTGTGGAGGGGGAGTGGAAGTTTTAATGGATGTGACATGCTGGGTATAAGAAAGGACAGGTTAATGTTGTGTTTATGGAAAAATGATCTTTTTGTCATCACACCTAAAATAGGTCTGAAACAAAGGTTTTTAAGAAAGAGAATGTGACATTTTCTCAAGGAATGTTTTTTTATTAAATGTTCTATTTAATGAAGTATCATTAAATAGCACACTATTGTTTATTTTTTTTAAACATTTATTTATTATTATTATTTTTTTTGAAAGAAATGATGAGACTGCGGATGAACTCATCATAGCGGATGGATCCTTTGCAATTGCGGATGATCAAAGCAGAAGAAACTGATAAGAGCACTTGTAAGAGAGATTAGTAATAACAAACAAAAAGACCAATGAAAGGTAAGTATAATATATGGTTTCGGTACATGGACTGCGGTACACAGGATATCCCAAAACTATTTATTATAAATATCTTTCATTTAGAACCCCAAAGGAGACCATGAATGGTCAGCGGTAGCTATCAATTCAAGAAGCATTGAGGGTCCGGGTTCATCATTCCTAACATTTGTAAGAATGCATTGAGTTTGGTAGAGTCAAGTGCTTTTGTAAACACATCAACAATCTCTTCATGAGTGGGGACAAAGATTAGTTCAATATTACCTTTCAAAATGTGGTCTTTGATGAAATGATACCGTAGTTCAATATGCTTGGTCTTCGAGTCATGCATAGGATTGTGAGAAATCGCTATGGCACTCTCAGAGTCACAATAGAATGGTATCCGCAACATTATGTACCCGTAGTCTAGCAGTTGTGTTTTCATCCATAACACTTGTGAGCAATAGTTGGTTGCGGCCACATATTCAGCTTCTGCGGTAGACAATAACACACAACTTTGTTTTCTCGACGACCAGCTGACTAGTCTTCCACCCAAGAATTGACATCCATCAAAGGTGCTTTTCCGATCCAGCTTGCATCGAACATGATCAGCATCAGTAAACACTCGAAGACTAAAGTTATTTCCTGCGGGATACCATAGGCCAAGAGACTTGCTTCCTTTTAGGTATCGAAGAATTTGTTTGGCTGCGGTCATGTGAGACACTTTTGGATCAGCCTGATACCTTGCGCATACACCTATTGCAAAAACTATATCAGGTTGACTAGCAGTGAGATGAATGAGAGACCCAATGAGGCCTCTATAGATCTTGTGATCAACATGTTCTCTGGAGGGGTCAGCAGAAATCTTATAGCCGAATGCCATGGGCACCTTAGCCGAAGAGCAGTTATCCGTTGAGTATTTCTTCAATAGCTCAGAGGTATACTTTTCTTGATGGATGAAGATCCGTTGAGGAATATTTTTAACTTGAAGTCCCAGAAAGAAGTTAATCTCTCTATTCATGCTCATCTGGAATTTGTTGGTCATGAGCCTAGCAAAATCATCCACCATCCTCTGATCTGTGGAACCGAAGATGATATCATCCACATATATTTCTACAAGCATCAGGTGTTCACCATTTTCTCTTCTAAATAAAGTGGGATCAATCACTCCTCTTTAATATCCGGACGAGACAAGAAATTCAGAAAGAGTCTCGTACCATGCTCTTGTGGCTTGCTTAAAGTCGTAGACTACCTTTTTGAGTTTGTAGCAGTAATCAGGGAATTCTATACTTTCAAATCCTGGAGGTTGTTGAAGATAAACCTCTTCGTTTAGTTCCCCATTAAGGAATGCACTGTTAACATCCATTTGATGAACTTTGTTGTTTTTGTGAGCTGCATATGCAAGGAAGATTCGGATAGCCTCCATTCGAGCTATTGGAGCGTACGTTTCATCATAGTCAACACCTTCGAGTTGACTATAGCCTTTTGCAACTAGTCTAGCCTTGTTTCTGACTACGGATCCGGATTCGTCGAGCTTGTTCTTATACACCCATCGGGTGCCAACAATTGTGTGACCTCTCGGTTTTCGAATGAGTTCCCACACACTGTTTGTTCGAATTCTGCTAGCTCTTCTTGCATCGGTGTAATCCAGTCGGGCTCTAGTAATGCTTCTTTGATTAATCGGGGTTCGACCGAGGACCTAAATGCTGAGAAGTGGCAAGGATCAGATAGGTCTTGTGAAGATCTGGTTTAAACGCCTGCGGATGGATTGCCAATTATTTGACCAGGTGGATGGTCTTTCCTCCAAGCATGAAGGCGTGGTTGAAGATGATCAGCAACTGTAGTAGACGGAATGTCTTCAATATCAGAGGAATCTTAGATAGGGAACAACAGTTCCCCCTGGACTTGATAATAGCCTGCAAAGCCTGCTGAATTGTCTTGAATTGTTGTTACTATGGTAGAATGAAGTAGTCCCCCTAGGCTGTGGATTAGATTTCTTCTAGGATTGGAGGATGTTCCCCCTGGATTGATGGGAGTGGAAATTTTTTTGGATTAGATCTGGTGTCAATAGTTTCTATGTTTTCATCATCCGAGTCAGAAGAGGCATTTGATGGTTGAGATACTCCACGGACGGACGGAGCTGCTTCAGTGAGTATTGGAATCTCGATGGTTGTAGTATGATTTGGAGTTGAGTTTTCCCCCTCAACCGGCGAGGTGGAAGTACCTAACGACACAACATCGGAAGGACAAGAACTTCGTATAACTTGGCAGTCTCTATTGGATCAAAAAGATCATCATATTTAACTTCAACTATGTTTTGAGGACCCGAAGTATCAGAAATATCATATTCAAGAATTGATTTTGTTTCAGAGGAGGGAGCAGCATTGCGGACATAGGAATCGTCAAACTTCACGACAAAGCTTTCAACTATTAACCTCGTACATCTTATCAGAACGCGGTATGCGATCTTATTGGTTGAATAGCCTAGGAAGATGCCTTCATCGAATTTAGGTGCAAACTTGTTGAGATGATTTTGGTTGTTGATCACAAAGCATCAGCAACCAAAAATGTGGAAGAAGCGGACATTTGGCTTTCAGTTATTGAGACCTTCATAAGGAGTTTTGCCAAGATGTTTGCAAACTATGTTGCGGTTCTGTACAAAACAAGTTGTGGCCACGGCTTCGGCCCAAAAGTACAAAGGAAGATTGGCAAAATTGAGCATTGATCTGGCTGCCTCCACCAAAGTTTTATTTCTTCTTTCAATGACACCGTTCTGTTACGGGGTATAGGGAGTTGATAAGTTGTGACTTATACCCTTGGACACAAAGAAATCATTCGACAGATGATTGGTGAATTCTATGTTGTTGTCACTACGAATGCACCGTATTGGTAGTTTGATTTGTACTTCGATCTCCTTGATGAAACTGATGAATACCTGCGGTGTTTCTGACTTGAGTCGAAGGAAGAAGACCTATGTAAAACATGTGAAATCATCCACTATAACCACTATATATTTTTTGTGGTGAAGACTGGCTACGGTAGATGGACCACAGAGATCGATGTGAAGTAGTTCCAACGGTTCAAAAATTGAAGAGTCGATCACAGATGGATGACTTGCCTTTGACTGCTTACCACACTCATATGCAGGACAGAGTGTGTCATTGTGATACTTCATAATGGGGAGACCACAGACTAGTTCCCCTGTGACCAAGTTGTTGATGTACCGGATGTTGAGATGAGCAAGCTTGCGGTGCCAGAGCCAACTCACTTCGGATGCTGCCTTTGATAGAAAGCAGATTTGCGGTTTGTCAATGATCAAAGAGACGTCCATTGGGTACATAGTACCTTCAGATCAGGACTTGATCAAGTAAGTGATTCTATCATTCGTCATTATGTAGCAGAATTGATCAACAAATTCAACTCGATGGCCTGCCTTACATAGTTGGCTAACACTTATAAGATTGTGTTTCAGACCTTCTACATAAGCGACCTTTTTTATTGAGAAGTTTCCCGTAGTAAGAACACCATAACCTCGGATAATCCCACTTGCATTGTTTCCAAAAGTGACATTACCCCCATTTCAAACTGGCCTGAAGTCCCAAAGGTATTCCAACCTTCCGGTCATGTGCAAGGAGCAGGCACTGTCGATCAACCATTCTTCTTCATGATCCTCCTTGCATAAAGCCTACAAATTAAGTGGTTAATTTGGGCACCCAAACGAGTTTGGAGCCCGGAGTAACGTGTTAGTATTTAATCAATGCATGATACAAGGTTGTAGGGACAAGTTTCAGGTCAACTTTCAAACCTAGTCCTAGGTGTTTGAGATTTTTTGGAGTGTTGTGAGATTGAGAGTGGTGGCGATTTTTTTGAGAAAAATAAGATTTGTCAGGAGGAGTAGAATTTTAACACTAACATTGACACGCAAACTTTTTGACATTTACACTGACATTACGCTTGGTCTGCGGTTTTGAAGAAAATGTATACTTTTGTCCAGTCTGAGGTTTGTAAGATATGACAGCTTTGTTTGTGTGTTTTGAAACAGTGGTCTTTGCAGGTTTTGCAGGTGTGTTGGCACGTGCAGATCTTTTGTGAGGTGATTTCTCATGCTCTTGATGTGACCTTTTGAGTGTTGGAGTTTGCAAAATGCCTTTCCATTTTTGAGATTTTGAAAGTGATTTTGAAAAGGTTGGGGTAGGCAAAATACCCTCCCATTTTGTATTGTCTAATGAATAGACCTGAAAACCATTTGACCGAAAAGACTTTTCTTTTTTAGAAATCGTGTCAGATGATTTCTGAGTAGTTTTAGAAACTATAACATCCTTCCCTTTTGTTTTCTTTGAAACAATTGATTTGAAATGATAATTTGAGAAGGCAATTTTTTCCGGACTTTTTGACTTGGGAATTTTAACAGATTTCTTTTGTTTTGAATAAATTTCCCATTGCTTGCCACGGGAACGAATTTCTTCTTTGAAAACTCTTTTTGCTCGGTTTCAGGAGAACCGCAGTCAGTGACATTTAGTTGCGGTTTCCTTAAATCTTTTGAAGGTTTAGAAAATCAGGGACTTGATTCATCCGAGCTGGAGAAATCAGGGTTTTGAGAACATTGAGCAACTTCAAAATTTTCGATTGGTAATTCATGATTGATTGGTTCAATAGTAACAGAACTCTTGACTGTGGTCTGCGGTATAGTGCTTTGAACAACCGTAGAGTAAGTCATAGTGAGGACTTCATTGGGACATTTGACACCAGATAGTGGGACTGATTGCGGATCATGACTGCAGTCATGGATACTACGGTCAGACTGTAGGGATGGGAAGTCCAATGAGACTTCAGGATTTTCAACAACAATTTCCTCATCAACTGCGGATGATGTCTGAGAATCAGGATGAATTGTGTCATCAACATGATTAGGAAATTCAGGGGGAATTTCCTCGATATCACAGTTATTACTCAGATCATGGAGTTTACCAAAATGAGTTTGGATGTCCTCAGGAAATGTTTTGTCATTGACCGAAAATAGAAAGTTGCGGTTAGGTGGGACATAGGGACGTTCCGGGGTGAACCGGGGTGAGGAATCCGTTGCGTTTGGATACCCATTTGACCAACCCCAGTTGAAAGTATTATCAACATTCTCATTATTAACTAGATTCTCAATGGCTTCACTTTCATTAAAAAGCTTTTCAATTAAAAGATTTAAGCGTACAATTTCACTCTATGCTAAATCTCTCTGATTCAAAGCTATCTCTAGTTGTGTTTCACTTAACATTCTAGCATCCTTCTCTAACATCAAGTCTTTTTCTAACATGGCCTTTTTGAGTCTCTTGTTATCCAAACGTCCTCTAACATGGAACATCTCCTCTGATGCGATGTTCTTCTCATCTAAGGCTTTATTGTAGTTTGTAAGGACGGCAGAAAATGTGTCATTAAGTGTGTCTATGTAAGGTTGACAGTCATGCATGCTATAATTTAAAGATTAAATTATTAGCTTTACCTGTTCCACATTGCTGAGGGTTCCATCTTTTGCCATATAACAATGGTTTTTCTTCATTTTGGTTGAGCCGTCTTCATCAGTAGTTGCTACCATATAGATCTTTCCTTTTCCTTTGCTGTGGTTGTCCTCATCCTCATCTCCTGATGACCACATTTGATGATTTCTTTTCACTTGAGCAACATAAGCTTTCCCTTTTTTTTTCTTCCAGATCTTGAGCCATTCAGAGATAGAAAACTCGGTCTTTCGCAACATTTTCCTTATAGTCTTTGGCAAAATGGTTCTCTTTGTTGCACTTATGGCATATAACCACATAAATTTTGTCTTCTAAAGGTGTACCGGAGTCAGTAGAGTGAGGCTGCGGTGGTGCATCTTTAGGTTGAGTTTGTTGAGACTGCGTTGGAGGGTGAGGATTCTTGGTGAAACGAGAGTGATTGTTTTGTGAAGTTGCGGTTGAAAGGTGGTTGGTTGTATTGTTGGTTTTTCCGAAATGAAGATGGTAAAAGATTGAATTTTTGACTGACAAGGGCTATGGCGTTCTGAAATTCTTCTTCGTCGTCATACTCTCAGTCTGCTTCATATGACTGCGGTGGAGACTCATACGAAGTTGGATATGCTTGAGATGATTGTGCTAATAGAGCAAGTAGACCCCTGAAGTCTGAACAGTCCTTGAGTACGGTGGACTCCTAAGCTTGTAATTCTCCATAGAGCTTATAGAGGGACAACGAATGAATTTTCCTATCTCCTTGAACGATCATTTTGGCTGTTGTCCAATATCTTCCCAAATCATTCAAGAATTGATGATTTGTTTCATGGTTGCTTCTTACAGTACCCGCATTGGATAGTTTGGTCACTATCAGGTTGAACCATTTGAAAGATACTTCTAAGCTTTCAATCACATGAGCTTTAAAGTTATTGACCTCATTGACTACAGTAGTAAGCTTTTTGTCTTGAGCTTGTTCGGTACCCTTGTACAGATTCTTGAGCACTTCCCAGATCTCTTTTGCAGATTTGTAATTTATGACGATATTGAAGTTGTCAGGGGCAACTCCACACGATATCTTATAAAAGGCTATTGCGTCGTTTTCTATTTTGTTGAGATCATCCTTGGTGGGAGAGTTCATGACTGGTTGACCTCCTCCTAGTCTGACAGTAGCATCGTCGGTTTGAGTAGGTGTAAGAACTTGAACATGTGGTCCTTCTTCTATAGATCGCCATACATCTCTTCCAAGTCTTCTTAAGTATCTTTCCATTCTTTGTGACCAGTGGTGGTATTCATTTGCAACCAGTATTGGAGCTCTATTTGAGCCTCCGACACTGTTGGAAACATTTAAAGAGAGAGCTTGTGCTATTTTTGAAAAAGAGCTTCAGTGGTATAGAAGGCCTTTTGAAAAATATGAGTTTCGATATTAAAAAAGCAACCACTATGGCTCTGATACCAGTTGTAGGAACCCAGTTTTGTAACGAACAGTGAATGTGGAAGTAAGATATCTCGAGATTAATCGTGTTTTTGGAAGTATGAACACGAAGAACATATTATGAGTTCATAAAAGAAATACTAAGAACAAAGAGAGAATAAAATATACTGATTAAGAACATGGTGGGAGAGAAAATCTCCCTCGGTGGGAGAACCCACCAACTTTCTCTCTCTCTAGAGATTACAGTGTAAGAAGTGTAACTCTAACAAAGAAAAGAAAAAGCTAGCTAAATGAAATAAATGAGCAACTCTCCCTTTATATAGGAGGGAGAGTATTTACACCACAAAATACAATAAAGGGATAATACAACCTAATAAACACTGATTATTTGTGGAGCATTTCCATGCA
Organism: Lactuca sativa; assembly: GCF_002870075.4. NCBI lineage: Eukaryota > Viridiplantae > Streptophyta > Magnoliopsida > Asterales > Asteraceae > Lactuca > Lactuca sativa. The sequence continues at coordinate 75,938,938 of NC_056624.2, read as the reverse complement.
CCAACATTCTCTCCCTAAATGTTTACAAATGATGAGAGATACAACAAGTGATACAAGGCTATAATACAGTAATCCAACTAGCAAGTGTTGTAATAGAATGAAATCAATTGCTGAAATGTATCTGAAACTCTAAAGTGTTTATGAAGTCTGAAACTGGCCATGAATATCTGAAGTGAAGGTCTTCGGCTTCAAAGCACAACCAATGAAGCAGAAAAGATAAGATCCAAATCTTCAAACTAGTCATAATCACCCGAAGAAAGGAGGTCACCATGAGCAAGTAGAAGATCCAATAAAAGAAACACTTCGGCTTCAAAAGTCTGAAAAACATCTCGAGTTCTTGAATCATAATACACCAAAATTCTTCAAAGAATAAGCTGCTAAAAATGTCAAGCATCCATAAAATGTAGTTCGGATAAAAATAATGTGAGTCCAAAAACATGGTCCAGCGATGCCAAAATTTTGATCCAAGGATCAAAAATAAGTGCCACATCACATCGCCAAAATAATCTTCGTCTTCAACATATCATAAATCGAAACTCAAGAAATCATAGAATCTGAACTGAATGCAAGCACAAAATCATCTTGTGGTAGAGTCCTAATAATAAATAATCTGAATCGGAAAACATCGAGTATTGCCAAAAATTTGATCCATGAAGACCAAAAATAAGTGTCACATTGCATCACTAAATAAATAATCGTCTTCAGAAGTCTTCATGAATCCAAACTCAAACAATCATAATAACCAAATCCGGATGATATTCTCTCCCTATTTTTGATAACCAATGACCGGATATAAAAGTCAACAAATCATCGGATGGAGAGTGTCGGATACCATGAGCTAAGAGAAGCTCTCCCTAGATGTATGAAGTGTCTCGATAAGAAACGAGAAAGAGTAAAATAAATACTCTTGTGGTCATGAGAAGACGAGTGACATAGTTGCTGAAGCTGTGCTGAGAATAATCTGTTGTGCGAAAAATAATATCCAAATATCCAAACTGCGGTGCCGGAACACTTGAAGTGGCCTTCAATAGAGAGTAAAGTCCACATGCTCAAGATACACGATTCGTCAACCAAAAATCATAAGCAACAAGTCATAATATCCCATAAAGCGAAGAATGCGAAGCAACTTTGTTGATCAATCGTCGTTGCGGTGCAAGCATCACGAAAAGATAATATGAAGTCCGACTGCGGTAGGATTATTCTTCCAAAATAATAACCGACATGAAATAACCAATGTGACAATCCATGGGTAGGTTGTGGGAAAAATTGGTGTTAAATAAAATAATTGGTGTAATTAAAAAAATTGGTTTTAATAAAAAAAAATTGGCTAAATAAAAAAAATTGGTGTTAAAAGAAAATTAACTGAATAAAAAAAATTGGTGTTAAAAGAAAATTAACTGAATAAAAGAAATTGGTGTTAAAAAAATTAACTAAAAAAATAAATAAATAAATTAAAAAAAATCTGAATAAATAAAAAAAAAACTTAAAAAAAAATAAGAAGGCTCAAAAAAAGGGGGGGGGGGCTGAAGAGAAGGGAGGAAAAAGAAAGGAGGAGGAAGGGGGAGAAGGAGAAGGAAGAAGGAGGGGGAGGAATAAGGAGGAAGGGCTTAAGGAGCGTTGGAGAGAGGTGGAGAAGGAGGGGATCCGATGTGAGGATAGGAGGCAGGTGAAGGAAAGTGAAGAGAGGAAGGGCCGAAGTCTAGAGGAATAAGATGGTTGCGGGTTAAGGCTGGGTGCGGATGGGAGTCTTGGGTGCAAACGAGGGAGCTAGCTAGGTTGACTGTGGATAGGCAAGCTGATGCAAGGGACTTTGGATGCGAAGGACTGCGGTGCGACCTGCATTCATCACAGGGAAAATTCCAACTCCACATCAGAGTCCCCCTATCATCACTGAAAAAATCCCTACACCGCAACCATCTCATCACACTCCACCTCACCATTCTCCACCTCATATTAAAATAACCCCTGAAAAACCAAAGACTCCTCCGCACTTTAAACTCCTTGCGGAACTTATTTCATCTCCGAGTTCAACCGATTCTCCTGCCACCATGTAAAAGAAAAAGGACTGGAAGTCAGCCAAACTTGCTGAAGCGATCTGGTGATTAAGTGATTTCGACACCGTCATGGACAAATCCCTAATCAACTCTTGGGTCAATCCCCACAGAATACTGTAGGATGAAGACTACGTTCCCCACCTCACATACGCAAAACCACCTCCTGATGGTTACTGGGATGTTCCAATCTTGCCCAATGTCAGATACTTCTTTGATTGATCGGGGTTCGACCGAGGACATAAATGCTGAGAAATGGCAGTGATCAGATAGGTCTTGTGAAGATCTGGTTTGAACCCCTGCGGATGGATTGCCAATGATTTGACCAAGAGGACGGTCTTTCGTCCAAACGTGAAGGCGTTGGTTGAAGATTATCAGCAGCCGCGGTAGACGGAATGTCTTCAATATCAGAGGAATGTGAGATAGGGAACGACAGTTCCCCCTGGACTTGAGAACACCCTGCAGAGTCGGCTGAATTGTCTTGAATTGTTGGTGTTGTTGTAGAATGAAGTAGTTCCCCCTGGGCTGCAGATGGGATTTCTTCCGGGATTGGAGGATGTTCCCCCTTGGATTGATGGGAGAGGAACAATTCTTGGATCTGATCTGGTGTCAATAGTTTCTTTGTTTTCATCATCCGAGTTAGAAGAGGAATTTGATGAATCAACTCTTGGGTTAATCCCCACAGAAGACTTCAGGATGAAGACTACATTCCCCACCTCACATATGCAGAACCGCTTCCTAATGGTTATTGGGATGTTCCAATCTCGCCCAATGCCTAATACTTCACTGTATTTGAGCAATTCGACCGAAGCCTTCCTGATGCGAAAACACTGCCTATGGAGTTCGAGAGACTTAGTCAATTTTATACTAAGCATGCCTCTCCCATAGAGCACATATGGTCAATTGATAGACCATCCGCAATATTAAATTACAAGGTTTGGAAGTTCATGAAGGCAGAATTCTTCCAGTACACCCTCACCCGAAGGGGACACGACTATGTTCGCTCCCAAGCAGACTTCCCCAACATGAACCCAGAGGAAGTGTTTCTCATTGCCAAGGTATTTCAGAATAAGGCTGAGAAACACCCAAAAAATGAAGATTGCGCTTGACAGGGCCAACAACTTCTTAATGGAAACCATTTGCGACTTTGCCAAAATTGATGCGGACATCGATCCCATCATTTCTTAGAAGGTTGATCTACCACCCCTTGACCCCGCACCAATGCCCATCGAAGGAATCATTTTCAAAAGGAAGAACGACAATGTCAAATATTTTATTCCTATGATGGCCATGCATCGGCTCATCAGGAAGCAACTTGATATCTACCGAATTGCAGTGGAGAAATCCAAATTCACTACCGCAGAGATCAAGTTTGAGATCTTAAGAAGAATCACCTGGTCGGAGAATATTAGGAAGTTCTGGTGCATTTTGATCAAGTATCTTCGTCTTGATAAATGATCAGAAGTTAAATAGGTCACTTAGGGGAAATTGTTGAATCATTAAAGTGACCCGCTTGAACTTTTCACTACCACAGTCAGCACCGCACCCGCAGCCAAGTTTTCTCCTTCAAGCATCTACATCCGAAGTCGTCACACCCCAAAACCGATAACGGCGGAATACGTTTTGGGGTGGATGACGTAGTGAACAGTATCATCACAATTGCATAATAGTAGAAACAAGAATCATACAACCATAGTATTACATAGTGAATTTGATTACATGCGTGTTTTGTAATGTTTAACAATCACTCAAAAGTAATTCAAAAATAAGAGATGGGTCTTGTGTACTCCACCTTCTCCAAAATGCTGCGTCTGTACCTGTCTATCTTTGACCTGAAGATACAAGTTATTTTGAAAGCGATTATCAGCATAAAGCTGGTGAGTTCATAAGAGTTTAGTGTGAGTTTTTGTATACAAAGCATTAGTGTTAAGAATGTATCCTTTATGTTCATAAGTAGTAGAAATTTAGAAAATCCCATATTTTCCAGGAAATACATTGTAAGTAACAATCTGTGAAAAGTATGCATTCTTTATCTCTTTGAAAACAATTTATTGTAAAAATTCTTTGGCAAATCTCCAAATATCAAATGTGACAGGATAAGTTAAGCCCGCGATCCATGATAGAGGTGCGAGCTTCCTTTAGTGATAGATACTTACTTACTTCGGGATGTGGTTTAACATTTAGTGTAGTATTTTAGTGTAGTTGTAGGGTATTCCTTGTAATTTACCAATAGTGAGAATAATAGAGAATCCCATGAACTTCCCGGTCATGCATAGTGTAGTGAAGTAGTGGCATCCCTGGGCCTGTACGGCGCGGACTGAGTTAACAGTCGGGATGTAATAGCGTCTGCCCCCGTATAGATCTATACATGTAGAGTCGTCTCCTGTTGGAACACTCTGGGCGTAGTGTATAGCGAATAGAGTATCTCGTAGTGGTTTAGTGTATTATTGTTTGTTTAGTGTTTTTCTCTGTTGTTATAGTGTAGTAATCTTTTAGTATTGATCATAGTGTATTCTCTTACTAGTGTATCGTCTAGTGATAGTGAGTATTATAGTGTAGTTAGTAATAGTTTTAGCGAGTAGTAGCGGTAGCGACCCTAACCATACCTATTATGGTTATCTTAGTGGGGATGTTTCTTAGCACGTTAGTGACTTTAGCATTAAGTGAAAGCAGTAATATTCGTATCCCACTCTGATATACAGATTTTATATAAGTAAGAAATCAACGACAGTCGGACGGATAACGACTACCCTAAGCCCACAATCAAACAAGAACAGGAAATAAGGCGAGATATCGGTCCTAAGTCCTCCAAGTCTTATTTATATAAATATATCAGAGTGGTTACATTTTATAAGCAAATTGATTAAATAAAACTATTTTGCCAAATGAATATTTAAATTCTGGTTCAATGTTTAAAAATAGTTTGAAAAGGGTAAAACCCGTTTTTTAGGCATAGGGGCAAATCACATGTGATTTGAACTCAGAGTAGCGAATCACATGTGATTAATCCTTGTAACTCGGAAATCGTTCTGTAAAACTTTACATAAACATTTGTAAGCAACTTGTATCTCCCCCCTAAAACATGTAAAACACTTGAAAGGTTCATTAAAGGGGTATGAACTCACCTGAAATCGCGGAAATCGGGTGAATCGGGTAAATCGGGTAATAGTGTCGATTGAGCGTTTGGTACCAAATAACCACTTGAGCACCTTTTAGGACCCTAATGTCATATGAAATATGTATTTTACAAGAGGTTAATCATCTTATGCTTCTCATTATAGTATTTGGACATTCTAGTGTCGTTTTCGGGGTTTTAAGGCCTAGAAAGGGTTCCCGGGAGTGGTACAAGGCCATGAATGATTTACGGGAGGGTCCTTAAGTTCACTCTCTTAGAGTTTATGGCCTAAAAGCCATCCATTGGGAGTTTACGGCCGTAAGCCCCCTAGGCTTGGCCGTAAACTCTTGTGACACTCCAAAATGTGTGTTTAAGGCCTTATCTCACTTCCTTGATTTAGTGGTGTGTGTTTTGGACCAAGAGGGAAGGATTAAACATCTAAATTTGTGATATTTTAGGGGAGTTTACGGCCAAGACTTGTTCTTGGGCCGTAAACTCTCATAAGTCCTTCTAGTTGAAGGTTTTACTTGTACAACATAGTCCCAAATGGCTTAGAAAAATCCTAGAAGGTCCTATAGTGAGTTTGGAGCAATTTGGTACATATTTATCGGGAGTTTACGGCCCAAGAACATCCTTGGCCGTAAACTCTTCATGTGGTGTCAAAATGAAGTGTTTAATGGTACAACACACTTCCATAGGCCTTAGATTAATTCCTTTCATGCATTAGGGTAGTTTAGGGACTTGTTTGACACAATTTCTTGGGTGTTTACGGCCCAAGCTTATGCTAGGCCATAAACTCCTCTTTTTGGCCTCAAATGTTGATGTTTAATGCACTCAAGCCTTCCTTGGAGTCAAGTCTAATTCACCAAACACCCTAGAAGTGTTTTTGGGGCTTAAAACATGGATTTGTGGGGTGTTTGAGGGGTTTACGGCCTAAGCACATGCTTGGGCCGTAAACTCCTTTTCAAGCATCATTCTCTTGTGTTCTAAGGTCCAAACTCTTCTAGTTATATGCCTTAATTAGTATACTAACTCACAAGAAGGAAAAACTTGGTCTTTGGCTTGGATTTGGGGGTTTACGGCCTAAGGAGCTTCTTAGGCCGTAAACTCCTTTATGGTCCTTGATTTTTATGATTTTTGGCCCACAAATTCAATGAAGCATGTCTAGAATAAGATAGGGGATGAGTACTTACGTTTGGAAGTCGGAAATTAGCGGAATTGGGGTCGTTTTTGAGTCTAGAGAGAGAAAGTAGAGAGAGAGAGTGGGTGTGTAGTGAATGAGTGTTCAAATGTTGGGCACACCCATTGCTTATGCCTTGGGGAACGCACCCGATACACGGCTACCCGATGTTTAAATTTAACTGGGTTAAAACTTTTTACCCGGGTGAAGTGGTTGGAAAGGTAAAACAACTCTATTAGGTTAAACGGGGTTAACACATATGAGTTGTATTACTTATGATAATATCCAGCCATGTTTAAATTTAGACATTCGGATATTGACGATTTCAAATATTACATAACATAACTTATAGTGACACGTTCCGTTAGTGAAAAATGGGATTTTTAACGGAATTAGATTTGGGGTTGTCACATCATCCCCCCCTTAGGGGAATTTCGTCCCGAAATTTAGGATACAAACAGATATGATGTTACAACACTACTAAGCGAAGAGGTGAGGATATTTGAGTTTCATTTGATCCTTGCGCTCCCAAGTGAATTCCGGTCCCCGCTTGGCGTTCCACCGAACCTTCACAATTGGGATGCGGCTTTGTTTCGTCCGTTTTACTTCACGATCCAAAACCTCCGCAGGCTCTTCCACGAAGTTGAGACTCTCATTGATCTCGATCTCGTCGAGGGGGATCACGAGAGTCTCGTCAGACAGACATTTCTTCAAATTTGAGACGTGAAAGGTAGGATGTATGTTACTTAGCTCGTGGGGTAAGTTTAGTTTGTAAGCTACAGGGCCGATTCTGGCAAGAATCTCAAAAGGCCCTATGTACCTTGGATTCAACTTTCCACGCTTCCCAAAGCGTATCGTGCCTTTCCAGGGCGAGACCTTCAGAAGGACCCGGTCTCCGACCTGAAATTCCAAGGGTTTCCTTCGTTTGTCGGCGTAGCTCTTCTGTCGATCCCTAGCGGCTTTTAGTCGTTCACGTATCTGTACAATCTTCTCAGTCGTCTCTCGAATGATCTCTGGACCGGTGAGGGCGCTATCAGGAACTCGTCCTTTAGCTAACTGAGTGTCTCCCACCTCGGCCCAGCACAACGGGGATCTGCACTTTCGGCCGTAGAGAGCTTCGAATGGAGCTGCCTTGATGCTCGTGTGATAACTATTGTTGTAGGAAAACTCCACAAGAGGTAAGTGTGTATCCCACGATTTCCCGAAGTCGATCACACAAGCTCGCAACATGTCTTCTAATGTTTGGATCGTCCTCTCACTTTGTCCATCAGTCTGCGGATGGTAGGCTGTACTCATATCCAGCCTCGTCCCTAGCGCCTCTTGTAATGATTGCCAAAATCTAGAGGTGAATCTACTATCTCTGTCTGATATAATAGATATAGGGACGCCATGCAATCGCACTATTTCTTTTATATAAGTCCTAGTGAGCTTTTCCATCTTATCCGTCTCCTTGATGGGTAGGAAGTGGGCGGACTTGGTCAACCTGTCAACGATGACCCATATGGTATCTAATCCGCCTGCTGTCTTGGGCAGCTTGGTGATGAAGTCCATTGTGATTCGCTCCCACTTCCATTCTGGTATTTCTGGTTGTTGGAGGAGTCCTGATGGCTTTTGACATTCTACTTTGACCTTCGCGCAAGTAAGGCACTTACCTACAAAGGTAGCGATCTCTGCTTTCATGTTCGGCCACCAGTATAGCTTTTTGAGATCCAGATACATCTTATCCGAACCCGGGTGGACGGAGTAACGAGTGTTGTGTGCTTCTCTCATAACCAAATCCCTAAAACCTCCATGGCGTGGAGTCCAGATTCGGTCCATAAAGTAATAGGCTCCGTCACCCTTAACCTCCAGATTTTTCTCCATTCCACGCAGGAATTCTCCCGTCACGTTTCCAGGCTTTAGAGCTTCCAGCTGAGCCTCTTTGATCTGTGTGGATAGATGTGAGTGTATAGTCATTGTCAACGACTTGGTCCTTCGTCCGGAATATTCTTTTCTGCTCAGGGCGTCTGCTACTACGTTGGCTTTCCCCGGATGATATCTAATTTCACAGTCGTAATCGTTAAGTAACTCGACCCATCGACGCTGTCTCATGTTGAGTTCTTTCTGGTTCAGTATATGTTGGAGGCTTTTATGGTCAGTGTACACCACACTCTTCGTCCCATACAAGTAGTGTCTCCAGATTTTTAGTGCGAAGACGACCGCTCCTAACTCGAGGTCGTGAGTAGTGTAGTTCACTTCATGGTTCTTTAGCTGTCTCGAGGCATAGGCGATAACCTTGCCTCGTTGCATCAAGACACAACCGAGCCCCTGGTTGGATGCATCACAGTATACAACAAAATCTTCTGTCCCTTCGGGAAGGGATAATACTGGTGCGGTGCATAGGGCTCGCTTCAGGGTCTGGAATGCCTTCTCCTGTTTCTCCTCCCAGTCGTATGGTACACCCTTCTGTGTTAACGTGGTGAGAGGTTTCGCAATCCGAGATAAATTTTGGATGAATCGTCGGTAGTAGCCAGCGAGGCCTAGAAATTGACGAATTTCCGTAGGCGTCTTTGGTGCTGACCAGTTCTCAATAGCCTTGATTTTGGAGGGGTCCACGTGGATTCCGTCTTCGCTGACCACGTGCCCTAAGAATTCAACTCTTCGGATCCAAAACTCGCACTTAGAGAACTTCGCATACAACTTCTCGGATCGCAGGGTTTCCAGGACTAATCGTAAATGGCTTCTGTGCTCTTCCTCGCTCCGAGAGTAGACAAGAATGTCGTCAATAAAGACTATGACGAACTAATCTAGATATGGACGACATACCCTATTCATCAAGTCCATGAATACTGCGGGGGCGTTAGTCAGTCCCAAGGGCATCACCACGAACTCAAAATGCCCGTAGCGGGTTCGAAAAGCTGTCTTTGGTACATCTTCCTCGAGCACCCGCAACTGATGGTACCCCGATCTAAGATCAATCTTGGAGAAGTAACTGGCTCCTTGGAGTTGATCGAATAGGTCCTCGATACGAGGGAGAGGATAGCGATTTTTGATCGTGAGTTTATTGAGTTCCCTATAATCGATGCACATCCGAAACGACCCATCCTTTTTCTTCACGAACAAGACCGGAGCTCCCCAAGGTGAGAAGCTCGGTCTTATAAAACCCTTGCTAAGCAGTTCATTGAGTTGACCGGATAGTTCTTGCATTTCGGCGGGCGCTAGGCGGTAGGGCGACTTAGCTACGGGGGTAGCTCCTGGAATTAGGTCGATTCTGAATTCAATCTGTCGTTTAGGAGGTAGGCCTGGGAGATCCTCCGGAAAGACATCAGGAAAATCGCATACTACTGGAATGTCTTTTGGATCCTTCGATTTCTGGGTAGTGTCGACGACGTGAGCAAGGAAAGCGCGATATTCCTTGCGCAAGTATTTCTGAGCCTGAATACTAGAGATGATACGAAGGTTTGTACTTGGCTTATCTCCGTATATCACTAGGGCCTCTCGATTCGGAAAGTTCAGGCGAATGGCTTTCTCGGAGCACAGAATGTCGGGGTAGTGAAGGCTTAGCCAATCCATACCAACAATGGCATCGAAATTTTTGATTGAGACTGGTATAAGATCGATTAAAAAGGGGTGATCATCTAACGTGAGAGTACAACCTATATAGATTTCATTAGAGCTTTCTGTCTTCCCATTAGCCATTTCTACAACGAATGTTTCTTTTAGTGGTTGAGGGGTTTGTTTGAGTAAGTGTTTAAAGTTTTGATTTATGAAGCTTCTTTCTGCACCACTATCGAATAAGACACAGGCATAAGAGTTGTTGAGAAGAAACGTACCCGTGACCACTGTGGGATCGGCTACTGCTTCATTGTGACCGATAGCAAGTAACCTTCCAGTTCCCCCAGCATTTGCAGTCTTCGGACAGTTCTTCTTAAAATGGCCCGCTTCGCCGCAGCCATAACACGTCGGGGTCACTCCCGTACCAGGAACCTGTGTGATAGGTTTGGGAGGGGCCTTGCAAAATCGGACAGTATTGCCCTTCCGACCGCAGTTGGAACACTGCAATTCACGGCATGGACCGTTGTGGTGAAAAGGGCACTTGGGACACTTAGGCAAGTTCCCACTGTAAGCTTTCGGTGGGGCTGGAGCAGCTGGTGCGGCTGGGATGGTGGCAGCATGAACCGCTACAATTTGCTGGTCCTTGGAGGCGGTTTGAGTCTTCTTGCCCTTTTTCTTATCCCACCGTTTCCTTTTTCTGTCAGATGATCCGGAAGGTGCAGTGGTTGTTGTGGTTGTTGTTGCTGGAGTGGAGGAGATTTCGTGATTGATCAGACTCTGGGCCAATTCCTTGGCGCTGTCGAAAGTGGTAGGGCGTGAAGCCAGAACATTTCCTCGATACGGGGGCACTAAACCCCATATGTAACGTTCAATCTTCTTGCTTTCAGAGGGGATCATGTTGGGACACATAGCCGCCAAGTCGCAAAACCTGGCCGTATAAGCCGTTATGTCGGTCCCTTTCATCTTAAGCTTCCAGAGTTCTTCCTCAAGCTTCTGAACTTCGCCCCTAGGGCAATACTCTCTTCTCATAAGATCTTTTAGGGTGTCCCAGCCCATGGCGTTGGCTGTGACCAAGGAGAGTGCGTTGACATGGCCATTCCACCATGACAAAGCCCTGTTAGTGAGGGTAGCAACAGCGAACTTGATTTTGCTCTCCTCGGGACAAGAGCACATCTCAAATACAGCTTCGGTTCTTTCGAACCATTGGGACAATGCCAGAATTCCTCCGGTTCCATCAAAGAAAGCAGGTTTACAATTCATGAAGTCCTTATAAGTGCAGCCCTGCACTCGCTGGTGGACTTCACCAAATCTAGAATTTCCACCGCTCGCATCACCCGAGTTCATTTGGGCCATGGCTGCTGTTACAGCCGCAGTCACAGCTGCTTGGAACAACACCAGATCGAACTGCGGAGGAGGAGGTGGTGGGAGAGGGGTTTGAGTTTCAGGTCTTCCTCTGCTGGGACGCTTTCGTGGAGGCATCCTTTACTGGAAGATCATAGAAATGATAGCAATAGTAAGAGCCTATTGCGAACATGAATAGAGTGTCTCATGGATTATATCATCATAACCCAAGATCAGGGTAAAAGTTATAGCAATAGAGAGATCAACTGCCATTATACTAGTATTAGTGATGCAACACAAGTTCATGAAAATTGACCTAGCAGTAGGTCTTACATCACACCATAGAGAAAATGTTGGCAGTTTAGAAATTCAGCTAGAGTACTTTTAAACTAGGAATGTTTACAGACAAGGGACCTACGGAACATAGAGATAAAAGGCTAGTCCTTTAAAAAAAAGAGTGAGGTAACTAGATGTCTTCTACTGGCGACGGCTGCTTGTCGGGCGAATCCTCAGATCCTCCAGTTGACGCATAACTTCTTGAAGGTGTCGATCCTGAGTCCTTTGGCGTGCTCGGAGTTCCCTAACTTCAGCTCGGGATGCTGCTAGCTGATGCTGCAGAGCCTCGTTGGTCCTCCTTGTCCTGTCCATGGCTTCTTCGAGTTGGCGGATGCGAACAGTGTTGAGGTTTGAGTTGGCATCCACTTCTACCACTCGACCAATGGCAGCTTGACCTTGTTCAACATTCCTGGCAATCCTTCGGATCATGATGGGTAGAACCCGATCTGCCGATCCTCCTTCGCTTACGTTGTAGAAACTTCGGTCTCCATTGTAAGGCAAGGGCTGACCCTGCTCCTCGCTCCATCGGTGCAAGGACATTGCCCACATAGGAGTGGGGCCCTGAAATGCGGGTCGGGGGTTAGGGTTCGGGGCATCAGGAGGTTGGTTGTTGACTTCTGGCTCGGAGCTCGAGCTATCCGAGAAGCCTTCAGCATGATGATCATCCAAAGGAATAGGGTGATCGTCGTCAGACTCTTCTTCGAGCCATCCTCCATTGCCCTGGTTCGGAAAGTACGGATCACCGGGTAGGTGGAGGCCAGCCATGCTATCTACGCGAGAAAGGGGGAAAGAAGATTAATAGACGTACTATTCTAAGGTACTTATAGAAGGAATCATTACCAGTTGACCCAATACTTGCATAGTGCATACCGATTACATGTAATCGAAGCAAGATAGTCCTTCGAATAAACCACCCTAACTTCAGACCCCCAATCAAACAAGAACAGGGAATGAAGCAAAGGCTGCAGATTCTGAGTCTATAGCGCCCTAATCACATGTAATCGTGGTGTATCCACTTAGCAACTATTGTCCTACTAGTAATGACCGTTTTTGTTAACACATACGTATAATCTAGAGATACAGAATACTCCTATAGTATTCTTATGGTAGCGTTATTGTGGTATTGTTGGTAAGTTTTAGACTTGTTGCGACATCATAACCAAATTTAGGCACATGCTAGTCACTCCCAGGAAAACGTAGTTGATCAGGCTACATCATCCTGAATGTGACTATATGTCTCTAAACCCAATTGTGCTGTCCAACAATCTTAATACTTTTGTTTTGTTCTAGGATGATACTGATTCCTGTGTTTTATAGTGATGTGAGTATATATACTTAGTTAGATCTTTTAGATACTTAACAGTATATATATTCTTGGTCAGAGTGTTTTAGTCCCGAAGTGTTTATAGTTCGTATATCTTTTATAGGCTGATATACTTGATTCACTATAAACAATGCTCTGATACCAATCTGTCACACCCCAAAACCGATAACGGCGGAATACGTTTTGGGGTGGATGACGTAGTGAACAGTATCATCACAATTGCATAATAGTAGAAACAAGAATCATACAACCGTAGTATTACATAGTGAATTTGATTACATGCGTGTTTTGTAATGTTTAACAATCACTCAAAAGTAATTCAAAAATAAGAGATGGGTCTTGCGTACTCCACCTTCTCAAAAATGTTGCGTCTGTACCTGTCTATCTTTGACCTGAAGATACAAGTTATTTTGAAAGCGATTATCAGCATAAAGCTGGTGAGTTCATAAGAGTTTAGTGTGAGTTTTTGTATACAAAGCATTAGTGTTAAGAATGTATCCTTTATGTTCATAAGTAGTAGAAATTTAGAAAATCCCATATTTTCCAGGAAATACATTGTAAGTAACAATCTGTGAAAAGTATGCATTCTTTATCTCTTTGAAAACAATTTATTGTAAAAATTCTTTGGCAAATCTCCAAATATCAAATGTGACAGGATAAGTTAAGCCCGCGATCCATGATAGAGGTGCGAGCTTCCTTTAGTGATAGATACTTACTTACTTCGGGATGTGGTTTAACATTTAGTGTAGTATTTTAGTGTAGTTGTAGGGTATTCCTTGTAATTTACCAATAGTGAGAATAATAGAGAATCCCATGACCTTCCCGGTCATGCATAGTGTAGTGAAGTAGTGGCATCCCTGGGCCTGTACGGCGCGGACTGAGTTAATAGTCGGGATGTAATAGCGTCTGCCCCCGTATAGATCTATACATGTAGAGTCGTCTCCTGTTGGAACACTCTGGGCGTAGTGTATAGCGAATAGAGTATCTCGTAGTGGTTTAGTGTATTATTGTTTGTTTAGTGTTTTTCTCTGTTGTTATAGTGTAGTAATCTTTTAGTATTGATCATAGTGTATTCTCTTACTAGTGTATCGTCTAGTGATAGTGAGTATTATAGTGTAGTTAGTAATAGTTTTAGCGAGTAGTAGCGGTAGCGACCCTAACCATACCTATTATGGTTATCTTAGTGGGGATGTTTCTTAGCACGTTAGTGACTTTAGCATTAAGTGAAAGCAGTAATATTCGTATCCCACTCTGATATACAGATTTTATATAAGTAAGAAATCAACGACAGTCGGACGGATAACGACTACCCTAAGCCCACAATCAAACAAGAACAGGAAATAAGGCGAGATATCGGTCCTAAGTCCTCCAAGTCTTATTTATATAAATATATCAGAGTGGTTACATTTTATAAGCAAATTGATTAAATAAAACTATTTTGCCAAATGAATATTTAAATTCTGGTTCAATGTTTAAAAATAGTTTGAAAAGGGTAAAACCCGTTTTTTAGGCATAGGGGCAAATCACATGTGATTTGAACTCAGAGTAGCGAATCACATGTGATTAATCCTTGTAACTCGGAAATCGTTCTGTAAAACTTTACATAAACATTTGTAAGCAACTTGTATCTCCCCCCTAAAACATGTAAAACACTTGAAAGGTTCATTAAAGGGGTATGAACTCACCTGAAATCGCGGAAATCGGGTGAATCGGGTAAATCGGGTAATAGTGTCGATTGAGCGTTTGGTACCAAATAACCACTTGAGCACCTTTTAGGACCCTAATGTCATATGAAATATGTATTTTACAAGAGGTTAATCATCTTATGCTTCTCATTATAGTATTTGGACATTCTAGTGTCGTTTTCGGGGTTTTAAGGCCTAGAAAGGGTTCCCGGGAGTGGTACAAGGCCATGAATGATTTACGGGAGGGTCCTTAAGTTCACTCTCTTAGAGTTTATGGCCTAAAAGCCATCCATTGGGAGTTTACGGCCGTAAGCCCCCTAGGCTTGGCCGTAAACTCTTGTGACACTCCAAAATGTGTGTTTAAGGCCTTATCTCACTTCCTTGATTTAGTGGTGTGTGTTTTGGACCAAGAGGGAAGGATTAAACATCTAAATTTGTGATATTTTAGGGGAGTTTACGGCCAAGACTTGTTCTTGGGCCGTAAACTCTCATAAGTCCTTCTAGTTGAAGGTTTTACTTGTACAACATAGTCCCAAATGGCTTAGAAAAATCCTAGAAGGTCCTATAGTGAGTTTGGAGCAATTTGGTACATATTTATGGGGAGTTTACGGCCCAAGAACATCCTTGGCCGTAAACTCTTCATGTGGTGTCAAAATGAAGTGTTTAATGGTACAACACACTTCCATAGGCCTTAGATTAATTCCTTTCATGCATTAGGGTAGTTTAGGGACTTGTTTGACACAATTTCTTGGGTGTTTACGGCCCAAGCTTATGCTAGGCCATAAACTCCTCTTTTTGGCCTCAAATGTTGATGTTTAATGCACTCAAGCCTTCCTTGGAGTCAAGTCTAATTCACCAAACACCCTAGAAGTGTTTTTGGGGCTTAAAACATGGATTTGTGGGGTGTTTGAGGGGTTTACGGCCTAAGCACATGCTTGGGCCGTAAACTCCTTTTCAAGCATCATTCTCTTGTGTTCTAAGGTCCAAACTCTTCTAGTTATATGCCTTAATTAGTATACTAACTCACAAGAAGGAAAAACTTGGTCTTTGGCTTGGATTTGGGGGTTTACGGCCTAAGGAGCTTCTTAGGCCGTAAACTCCTTTATGGTCCTTGATTTTTATGATTTTTGGCCCACAAATTCAATGAAGCATGTCTAGAATAAGATAGGGGATGAGTACTTACGTTTGGAAGTCGGAAATTAGCGGAATTGGGGTCGTTTTTGAGTCTAGAGAGAGAAAGTAGAGAGAGAGAGTGGGTGTGTAGTGAATGAGTGTTCAAATGTTGGGCACACCCATTGCTTATGCCTTGGGGAACGCACCCGATACACGGCTACCCGATGTTTAAATTTAACTGGGTTAAAACTTTTTACCCGGGTGAAGTGGTTGGAAAGGTAAAACAACTCTATTAGGTTAAACGGGGTTAACACATATGAGTTGTATTACTTATGATAATATCCAGCCATGTTTAAATTTAGACATTCGGATATTGACGATTTCAAATATTACATAACATAACTTATAGTGACACGTTCCGTTAGTGAAAAATGGGATTTTTAACGGAATTAGATTTGGGGTTGTCACAGAAGTCCAAAGGATCCGCAGTCTTAGTTTTGTACTTAGTCTATTTTTTCTCTCTATTGTCTAGTAGTCCTTGCATCGCTACTCATAGAGAACTTTATTGCTGTAATTCATGCGTCTCTATAAATAGAGACCATGCTCTTTGTATCAAATACACATCTATCACTTTCTAATACACTTCTCTGGATTTATCCTTTCTATCTCTTTCTTACTCGACCATATTACTTAATCTTACATAGCATATTACAATCTCTCATCGGAGCAAGTCTTTGTGAGTTAATCACTAAGTTTGATCTCACTCACTAACATTGGCTTGAATGCATTCCATGTTATGAATCAAATTATGTGTATACCTTATATAACAATTGTTGTCATTGTCTTTTCTTTATTTTCCACATCTTACTATCTAACCATCTAACTATCTAACTTAATATTATTGTTGAGCTCATAGATCCTCTGAGATTAACTATTCCACTTAATACTTGTTCTAACTTTTCTTCAAGTGCGTCTCAATGTTTTTCTGTCAACAATGCAGCTTGGGGGGAAATATTTTCTTCTTTCCAGCTTGGGGGAAATGAAAATCACAAAAGTTTGAAAGTCCGCCATTTTATCCTCTACCTTGTTTCCATCGCTATTCTCTCTCACTGATCAATAACCAAAAAACCCTAATATCATAAACAACTAAAATCTTCACGGGTTCTTTAATTTCACACCTAGGGTTATTTGATGGCTCTTGTTTGGTTCATTCCCTATACTGAATCGAGAGTCAAAACCTTGCATATGTATTCAGCTTATCGCTTTAAGCAACTATTATTTCATCCTTCATTCACCTTATCTCCGTTGCATTGCTACCGCTGCCAAATTTCCTCTTCCCTTCTCGCATTTTCCAATTATTCCACTACCTTATATGCTTCTACTTGTAACAAGAAAAAGCTAAACTGAAAAGATAATTCCATTACTAGTACTAGTCGTCGAGTTCTAATAGATTCTGTAGTGAAGACGAGGACTCGATCGGATAAAAAGTATGATGAGGAGAGCTTTTGTCAATTTGGTGACACCGAGAATCATATTCCGGTGATGCTCGGTGAGGTATTGGAGGTTATTGATTCCCACAAACTTCAGATTTGTCGATTGTACCCTTGGAGCCGCCGGTCATTCTTCCGCCGTATGTGAATCTGATTCCCCTTTTCTATATTTTTTATAATTCATTTTGTTGTTATTTGGTCAAGGATCCTTTGATAATGTGAAGCCCTAGAATTGGGAAAAGGGTTTTCCCGATTGTACTAATGTCTTTTAGCTATGATGTTGATGTCTTTTGGGTCGCGATTATGTTACCAGTACTTCTAACCAAGGCAGAAACTATAGTAAATCCAACACCTTCATCTTTTTCTTTTTTTAATATTTTGCTTTTTTTTTAAATTTGGATCAGAAATCGGATGTCTTTCGGATGCTTATCCTCATAACTCACTCCTTGTCACTCACACTGCCTCGTTTCTCGCTTAGGGATTTTCGCAACTCATTGCAGACAAGTAAGTAACTCTTCATTATATACACGTGCTTATTTATCTTTGTTGCTGGATATAGTGATCGATAAACCTTTTATGATTGCTAATTAAATTTGTGTGTGTTAAATTTGATTAAATTTTTAGGTTATCAGTTCATTTAGGTGTTGTTAGTGGGTAAACAATCGTTATTATGTGTATGCACGAATTAACCATGCTTTGTGCTAAACCTAATCGCTTGGTGTTAAGTATTTACAGAATTTTACTGTCTCTATGGACGAATCAGCTAAAGACATGTTATGCTGTATACTTTTATTTTCCCTATGCTATAGATCTGATTTTCACTTACTTGAATGTTTTTTGTTCTGTGATGGAACTTATTGTGCAAGATTCACACTTATATTTCCTTTTTTTTTGTAATCATTATATTTATTGTGTTTACTTTATGTAGATCATATACGGTAAACTAAGCTGCTACAACAGCCTATGGTGCCTTGTGTGCAGTCTTATGTTCACTCCATATTGGGTCAAATGGAAGACAAAACCATGTAATTCTTGGAAATTTAGTTAATAGATTTATAGCATGGGCATTGCCATTGTTTAGCAATATTAATGCTGGTGATGGGACAGTGGAACTTGCAGCAGAAGGTCTTCATGAATTCCTCAATGTTGCAGAAGGTCTGAATGCTGGTGATGGGACAACTACTAAGCTCTCTTCAAGACTTTGTCCCACTGTGGGAAAGTCATGGATCTCTTATGCTTCTTGGTGCTATGCTCAAGCTAAGGAAACAAGTGACACCACCCTTCAATCCTACTCGTTTTCTCCAATTCTTGATTCAGAACTTGTACCAGATAGGTTTAGGTTAACTGAAGAAGAGGTCTCAAGAGTCAAACATGTTTCAGAGCTTCTTCTGATAACAAGAGATGTTAAATACTTAGATAGCAACAATGTTCATGCGGTAGTGCAACAAGTAGTGAATATAATAGAAGCTGCAGCTGGAGAACTTGAATGCCTTTCTGTTGTTGTTGTCTCCAAGTTGCAGAAATTCTTTCTTTTTGCTAATATCGATGTTGAGGGAAGTGCGTTTTTTAACGAGTTGGTTGATGTTTGGTGGTGTTTGAGAAAGAGAAGGGTATATCTATTTGGGCATGCTGTTACAGGTAAAAACAATTACTACTAAACCCTAAACCCTACGAGTCAAGGGGGTGGGAGGAAAGGCCTTCCTAAATCTTTTCTCAATCGCTTTACAAAAGTATATGTTGATGATTGAAATATTATCAAAACCTGGAAAAAGTTGGAAGTAAGTTTACTCTTTGAGGCATTTTATCAAATAACTTATTTGCAGACACAAAAAGTTTACTCTTTGAGGCATTTATCAGCTATTCAAAGATATGATAGAAATTGTAGCTAATAAGTTGCGATCAATGGTGGTTGTTGAGGTACGTTTTCAAAAACTACTTTCTTTCAACATTATTTATGAAGGTTATATTTGTAATTAACGGAATTATACAGGTGCCAAAGCTTGCTTCAGCAGCTAAGTACTTCTTTAAAATGGGAGTTGAAGGAAAGAGGTTTCGACCCACTGTAAGTTCATTTTTATTTATTTGATTATTGATTTCATATTATCATGTTGTTGTTGTAAAATATTGAATTTTTTTTAGGTTATTTTATTAATGGCAACAACTTTAAATGTTCAAATTTCTAAACCAGCATCAGAAGGGGTTTTGGTGTTTGGTCAGCCAGGATAGTAGACTACCTGCTGAATTTGAAATAACTGAGTTTTGTCATGAGTGTGGATCTGACAAGAAGACTATTGTAGCTGTAAAAGTATATAGATGGAGTGATGGTTCTTATCTTGAAGATCAAGATCATTGGTGGTTGTCTGGCATCCATAGAGATGTGCTCCTTTTATCCAAGCCAAAGGTTTTTGAGTTTTCTTACATCAGCTAACGTGTTTAATTCTATTCTTTCACACAAACTGATGTTGTCTGCATGTGTTAAGGTATTCATTGCAGATTATTTCTTCAGATCAAGTTTAGCCGAAAGTTCTACCTATGTAGATTTAAAGGTAATTAACATCTTCACAACTGATTTTTCGCCTTCAATAATTTCGTGATCTTTGAAAGTAAGAAGAGTTGTATAATGGTGGAATTCTTTTGTTTTTATACACTAGGTTGAAGTAATACTTGATAAGTCTATGAAGATCAATTACATTACAGATGTCAAAATTGAAGCCACACTGTTTGATATCAATACCAATGAGGGTTCCAATCTGCTATCAACTAACGTGGCCAGTTAGGAGCTTCAGCAGCCCCCTCATTTTCCTTTAGGGTTTCATGGGTATCGATTAGAAGGAAAACTGAAAAATCCCAAGCTTTGTTCTGCAAAGCAAGTGAGAAATCTTGTCTTTTAATCAAACAAATTACTTTTCTTTTCACCTCTTCATCTAATAACATTAGATTATGTTGCATGCGGCCAAATGTGTATACATTAGTTGTCACCCTAAAAGATGCATCAGGCAACATTATTGACTGTGAATCATGTCAAGTAGGCAAGGAGGGTTTATTTGGGATTGGGTTGCTAGGTTTGAAACTCATCTCTTAAATTTTATAAAATTGTAAATGTGGTGCAAGGGTAGTTCTAAATATTTGCATCTGCTTTCAGGGGTTACTCAAGGTAAATGCAAATGGTAGCAAATAGTAGGCATATGGAGGTGACTTTGGATATACACCAAATTACTTAAATTTATGCTAAAATGGTCTCATATGGCCTGATTGGACTCCTCATCCTGCTCTAAATGGTGATTACTATAATTTTTTTGCTTAGTATTTAGGTTTTTGTTTAGTTATTTCCAACAAAAATGTTTCCATGATGAATCTTTTGGTAGAGACAATGTATAAGAATTACTTCATTGAGCTAATTATGATGCGATCCTTTGTTTATTTGTTTTCAGAGGTCAAGTATTGCTATCAACCAATTAAAATTTCGTTCACCAATGGCGTAATTAAGGTATCAATATCATAACTCTTACTTATTTGTCTATATCATTTTCATGAAAATGTTTATGTTGCGTATTATATATTCATATGTCCAGTTGTGCTTTCTATATAGCAAATGTTAACCTTGGTCTTTGCGTTTTTTGTTCATAGATTACAAACACCAATTTCTTTCAAACAGCATAAGATCTAGAGTTTAATTGGGTGATTGAAGGTGATGAATGTAAACTTGATTCTGGATCTCTTAGTCTACCAACATTAGAGTTTAATTGGGTGATTGAAGGTGATGTTGGTTCTTGAAATCTTGTTTAGAGACCATCTTAGGCTTTGTTACTCTTCTTTTTCATTAAGTGTTGTCTGGATAAAGGATGTTTAAAAAATATTGGAGAAAATGAAGGAATGGAATTGTAAAACGTTAGCACTTAATGGAAAAGCCTCCTTTTCCAATACTTTATGCATTAAGTAAAGAAACACTCATATATAACTTACTGGATTAAGTGCTAGTTTCATTATACTTAGTATTTCTTACTGGTTGTGAACATGCCTCTCATCTCACATTTGAGTTTATAGGAATCAACAATCACTTTGAAACTTCTAGTGTTTAGATTTCTTACTGGTTGTGAACATTTGTTTCTTCACTTTCTACCCTTCACTTGCAGGTTGATGATTTGTCAAGAATGTTCATACTATTTTACAAAATACCCCATGGATTGGATCCTTTCTCTAGTATGTTTAAATATGTTTGTGATTTAGGAGTTGGATTCTATTTTTATTAAAGTAGAATGCAGTAATTTGTATTTGTTCTCATCTGTTTTTATCTTTTTGACGCAATGCAGCATGTTGCTGCTGAAGGCACAACCTTGGTCAAACATCAAGAAGATGCTGCAAGTAATGATCTTTAGGGTCTGCTAGAAGGATTGGAGATTACAGTTAAGCTTCTATCTAAGACTTCACGCCAAGGACTTGATGAATTTAAGATATCATATTTTTGCATGGCTAGAAGCTTTGGAGGAAATGAGGCTCAAGCAAAAGTACACACACAGAGAGTTGTTGGCACATAGTAAGCTAGATAATGCAATTGTATATAAATGAGTTCATTTTTTTATAACATTTATTCACTATTGGAATAATTATTTGTATTTGACATATTAGTGAAATGAATTATCTTTGTTATATATGGTATTTATTTTGTATTATGAGATTTTTCATGTATTATTTAATTTGAAAACTAGTAAATCTATAAATAATATTTTTTTAAACATTTAAAATTATGATACGCAAAAATGTGTGTCTGTTTTAACAAAAGAAATAGTATGAAATCAATCAGAGTATCAAATGATCAAACAGTTGTTTACGAGAGTATAACACAGATGCAAATATAATTTCTGATTCAGCTCTATTACGCTTCTCAATTTTTTTTACAGAGTACAAATGAATATTCTGTAAAGACCTCATTGCTACGACTCTAGTAAACACTCCTATTTATAAGAGAGGAAAAGCGTACAAATATATTTTAAGGGCTAAACATTAAGTTCTAAATATATTGACTTAGAAAAATACATTACATAACATACGAAGACATAAGACCCTTCATATAAAGACCTAAACCCTTCGACTAATTACAACATTTTTTCCCTTACAATCTCCCCTTTGTAATTAAAGTTGAAGTCTTCAGTTGGTCAACAATTGAATTGAATACATCATAACCCTTCTTATCTCCGTATACCACCCTATGATCTTCCTAATCTCCTTTTCGTCTCCTTCGTTATTCTTTTTACAATGGTTCATACGAACAATCAAGTTTGTATACTGAGAAGTTGCATATCTCTCCACTTCACTTGTTTGAAACAAAAAAACGTTTTGCTCTTCCTGCCTTATCTTTCCCAGCAAAAACAATATCCAATGGCTTTAAGCAGATTTCTCCGTCTTCGTATTTCTTCAGACCTGCTTGTTTCTTCGTGGGAGCCATTGGTGCTCTAATTTCAATCCCTTTTTTTGTTGCCAACTCAACATCAATTTGAGCAAGACACTCAAAATAATTCTCTATAAAGATCTTGATATGTTGGCATCCATGCTTGAAAACACCAGCTTCTGTTTCATGAATAAAGGAAAATAACTTGTCTCTTAGCAATAATGCAACTTGTATAAGGTCATACAAGTTCATCAAAGGAAAGTCTGTTATTGTAAAGTCACAATTTTTTCCATTGGATCTGATCACTGTGTATCTGAGATTTTGGATGACACTTTCAAAGATCACATCCCTTTTGATACTTACAACTTTCTTTATCTTCTCCAGTGACCAGACTTCTTCAGGAGCTTTTCCCAAAACTGCATGAAAGCGAATTTTCATCTTCTTCCCTTCATCAACATCTTTACATTTGACTTCTGCTCGAAACTGAGACATGATAAACATCATCTCATTTACAGGAAAATTCAGCTGACATAAATCAGAATTTGTCACCACATAACTTTTCTTCGGAATCTTCTCAAATAAATATATGTGGTCAAACATCACTCTGGCTTCAATAGTTTCATAATTGTATTGCTTCAAAGGATCAACTTTATCCAACCTTGAAGGATCTTGAGCACGACGTGTCATGATGCTCTGCAACTGTCTCATCTTCCCCATCTCGGCCTCTATTTCAGCTTTCTTCTCTTCTTTAGATTTCTCAATCAAAACCCCTTTCCCCTTATCTTTCGAAGCTGACTCTGTCACCACAGTCTTTGATTTTGAAGCACTTCCAACTGCTTCACCAATAACAACACCCTTTAGTATTGGCCTGGTTACAGGTATTGTTGTAACCACATTTGATGAGATTGGACCAGCTGAAACAATTATTGGTTTTGAAGTTGGAATCTTCGAAGGGAACACCTTTCCCACCACCATCGAATCAACTTGGCTTTCTTTGATATTCTCCCCAGCCTTCGTAGATTCAATCTTCTTTTCTCCCCCATGCACCCCTATGAAACCAGATGGGGCATCTTATACTGCTGGAAGAAGGCTGGATATGCGAGTCAGTGGTGATAATTGTTTGTGTAAAATTGCTTCAAACTGCAAAAATTTCTGAGACAAAAATTCCGGAGTAATCACCGAGGAAGGAACAGGTTTGACAGTTAAATCCTTTAACTCTTGTAGCAACACTATCATCTCTACAAAATGTTTATCATCTTTTTCAGAAAGACAAGTTAATTGAGGACTCATAATTTCAAAAAGTTTGACAAATCTGGTCACTGCATCACATATAATGTCAATCTTTTGATTCACCAATGCATAATCTTGTTGAACCGCTTAAACTTCCTTTTGCATATCTTCACAAAGTTCCCTGATTTGCATATTGACATCCTCACGCACTTTGTTTACCTCTTGGACAAAAAGCACATGTCTTTCCTTGGTTACACACTTCAAGTATTTCACTTCACCCAAGAAATCCTTGCGTTAAGAAGTTAGACGAAGTTCATTCGAATGATCAGAAGAGTCAAATTTCTCCAAAATTCGTACCTTAGAATCCCTTAGTATACCAGACACTTATCTTATGACCCTGGATTCAAAAACATTCAATAGAGAATCCACCTCCAAACTTGATACTAAAGAACCTCCCCCAATATCAGCTTGAGACTGAAGAATTGAATTCAATTTTGAATTGAGAATTTTAAACTGTTTCATAGTAATTAACATATGATCCGGAAAAGCTTCTTCTTCTGCATCAAACTTCAAATCTTCAAAGGTTCCTCCAAAACCTTCTTTATCTGTTTCAGTCTCAAAACGCATAGTGTCATCAACAGGTGAATTGGGTTTTGGCGGATCAGTAGATTGAGATGAAAAAATTGAAGTGAATGGGGTATTGATGACATGTTGGAAAGTGGGTGAATCAGTTGTAGATGTGATTGGAAAAATGGGAGTAATCTGTGGAGGTAAAGAAGTGAAGGAATCTGAAACCTGAGTTGAAGCGATACCTTGATCTGCAGTCTTCGTATTATCCTCACCCATGATGACATTTGTACCCATATCAGATATGTTTACAGTGATGTCTGAAGTTCGAGCCTCCACAGAAATTGTCTTTCCTAACGAAACTTTGGGTGGTTGTGTCATTGAAGCATCAACTTTAGAAGAATCAAGAATGAGAGTGGTTTCAGGAGTCTCGGGAATAACTTCGGTGTTATTGGCTGTGGAATCGGAAGAAATGATCAACTTTCACTGCCTCTTCTGAGAAATATGTTTAGCCATATCTGCAGCCATTCTCTTCTTGGTCGAAGGAGAAATAGGAGCAGGAACTTCCCTAAAAATTACTCCTTGGTGAGAAACTTGTGTTTTAGGAACCACCTTCGTACCTGACGATCTTTTCTTGTTCTTCGATTTCATTTTAATACGTCTGAACACACCGGTCTTCGAAGGAATTACTTTAGTTTCTATGACCTGGGTATCAGGAACAACAAGCTCTGGTTGAATTGGTTAAGGTTCAATCACTAGAACCTGCTTTGTTTTCTTCGAAGTTGTGACTTTGACATTCGAAGACCCAATATTAGTTTTCTTCATCTTCTTGGACTTCTTCTCAGATGACTGTTGTAGAAGAATACCTGTTTCCACAGAAGAATCAATGGTTGCTAAATACGAAACCAAGACAGGATTCGAATGATCAATTCTTTTGAGAATCGCATCAGGAATATGTGCTGCAAATGGAAACTCACCTAGATCATCTGATGCATCCTTTGGACAATGGTATGTATGAAACATAGCTTTCTCCTCATCAGTTGGTACCAATATCCCTTATTTTTCATAGAAATACTATAATATCAGGTTCCAGTATCTAGCACACGAAATGACTCGAACAACATTCGTATTCTCGATACTCTTTTGAAACTCCTTCCATAACTAAGTCGAATATTCTGCTTTCATATCGTAATAAAGCCCTGTTACCATGGCATACACCTCCATTCGAACCATATCAAGCCTCACCGTTCGGCTACTCAAGCACCGAAGAAAAATACCAGAAAGAAAATTCCACACACAAGGAAGTCCTGATTTCTTGAAATCACTTATTTTGGTTAACTGCGGTTAATGTCCCATTTCATTGAGCATGTGGACAATTTGGGGAAAAGTGAATGACACATATGGAGATGAGTTTGGGATATCAAGTATTTTGCAGAAAAGCTTTTGGGTTAACCTAACCTTTTTATCATTGATTAGGTTAAATGTAACCGTATCCAAGGCCTTTGAATAAGTAGCAGTTGATCCTGCTTGAGATAACCAGGAAATAGGAACTGCAAAAGTGTTGAACATGGGTTTAGACAGAACAGAGTGTTGCAGAGCAACAATCAGCATCTTCAGTTCTTCCGGATACAATGATACATTTGACTCCACCTGATAATTTGTTCTTTGGATTTTCATGATTGGTAATGAAGTAACGTCTTTTGTGGTGTGTGAAGGTTCAACCACAACATTCTCCACATTCCTCATTTTTAGGGTTTTGAAGAAGATGAAGAACAGAGAGAATTTTGAGTTGCACAGAGTATTTGAGATAAAGTGAGCGTAAACGGATGAAGACCCCTTGTATCCCCTTTTATATGTAACTCTGAAAATTGAAATCAAAGTGGGATGCGCATTGAATGCATGCTGATGTGGCACCAGAACGTCTACTCAATCAACCTGTATTGATGACCTCAATGGAATAGTAACTCTTAAAACCCGTCGGATGGAGGTTAGGCTCATTTACTTCTGGTTTTAAAGTAAATTCATTTGCCATAGTTTCGAAATCATCAGCCTGAGTTGGTATGACTCAGAACCTCAAGGATTTCGTGTGTGCATTGTGTCAAAGAAATAAGATCAAAAGCAAATTAAAAAAATTTGAAAAGTTGTGATGTCAAGAATAAATTTGACACGAAGGCAGTGTAACCCTCGGAAAAGGTTGCTTCGTTAATTATCAAGAGAGATAATCAACAGCTTGTGTGTTGTCCCGTGAAATACAATCGATAACTTTTTGATAAGTTTCGAATGGTGTCTTTTGATAAGCATCGTGGGTAGCTTAAAATTTCGTTACATTTCATCCTAAACATAAGGTGAGTAATTGTAACAGAAATTACGTGTTAGACCAGTGTAGTCAGTGACAAGTGGATCTGGATGTATTTTGAAAGTGACAAGAATTTTCAAAGTAAACTCAAACTGAAACCATATTAATAAAAAAATTGTTTACTGGATCTTGGTGGGCGAAAAACATCCTGGGCTTCAAATGTTTGATCAAGACCTCACAAAAGAAATGAATATGATTTGGAGTTAAAAAAAACAGGTACAGAAACAAAAGTTTCGTAAATTCTGGAACATTGTTCCCCGTCAATGTCATACCCCCGAACCAGACGGCGGAAACATCTGAGGGCTATTGTGACTCAATTGAATACCATCACAATGATTATACATGAATCATAACATCATTCATCACCATGCATTGAAATATTACAACAAATATTGTTTACATTCAGTACATTGTTTTGAACATTACATTTCCATAACTTAAACCGTTCGATACTAATTTAAACAAAACACCATGACATCACTGGATACCTATTCTTTGATTTACCTGTTACCTGAGAATACAAGTATTTTGGAAAACGTCAACATATGAAATGTTGGTGAGTTCATAAGTCATGTTTGAAAAATAATGATTTTTGTGAATTTTGAAAACACAGAAAATCCGATATTTTCTGAAACAAGTATTGTATATAAGAAAAAGTGTGGAGATCCGTAGTATGCTTGTTGATTTTTTTTGTAATCGTGTATAATTGTTAAACCATGTATACATTTCATAGGTAAGAGTGTTGACTTCCCGGGAAAACCCGATGTTTTCCTAATACATAGAATTACATGTCATATTTATTGTTATATTGATACGACGATTGTTTATGATTACCCATGTGACATTGGATTAATTATGGGTTGTGAGTCGTTATAATCACGCATTAATGAAAATGACTAGTTTATAACTACCAAATACAGACGATCCCTTGGGCGTCGTCCGTACTACTCACTTAATCCAACCACCCTGACTTCTCATAACCCCACAACTGAGGAGAAAGGAGGATACGAAGCCCCCGTTATTTCCATAAGTCGTTCAAGGCTATCGTGAATGCGAAAGGCACTTGGCCCGACTCGCATTTGACTTCTTGACTTTGCTAGCAGTA
Organism: Lactuca sativa; assembly: GCF_002870075.4. Classification (NCBI taxonomy): domain Eukaryota; kingdom Viridiplantae; phylum Streptophyta; class Magnoliopsida; order Asterales; family Asteraceae; genus Lactuca; species Lactuca sativa. Next base: position 75,911,125 of record NC_056624.2, on the reverse strand, counting down.
CCAATGGACCCCTAGGACCAACAGCACAATAAAGCTATTGAAAGTCCTTTTACATGGAATTAGGTCATAGAAGGCCCGATAACATGTAAGCGCATTCCCTTCGGGCCTAAAGATCATGTTATTGGTCTAGCTAGGCCCAACAAGCACGATTTGAAACTTTCAAGCCCAAAGATTGAATATTGACTTCTCGTAAATTTCACGTGTTTATTGAAGTACTAACGTTTATTGATTTTTGTTTTGTAATTGATCCGAGACCGAATCAAATCGTTTGGTAACGACATTGGTGTTGAAGGTGTATTTGTTATTACGTTTCGCCGGTAGTCGTAGTGCTCGTATATTATATTATGGGATTTATTTTTTTATAAGTAACAGTTTACCTTTTTATGACGCTTCTTGGATAAAATTTACACTTTTAATCCTTTATATAAAGGAATTTCCACTTTAGTCCTTAAACCATTTTTCTTGACACTTTAGTATCAAAGCTTATTGAAAAGACATTTTCAGCCTAGATTTACTTAATAAACAGCTTAAGTCCTTCAAAAATGAAGTTTTCTCGGTTGGAACCCCCATTTTTCGCAATCTTTATAGTTTTTGCCCAAAATGGAAAATTTTTGCATTTTTTATCCCTTTTTAATTTGAAAAGAATTTTTGACCTTTAAAATAGTTTTAATACACTTGTAATCGCCTGTTTTGCAGAAACTTGCATTTTCAGCCCCTCTATTTCAAAAATCTCGCAATTTGGGGCTTATTGGGCCGAAAAGCTCATTTTTAGCCCATTATGTTCAAAATTTACATTTTAAGCCCCTCAAAAGTGTTGATATTCAGAAAAATTATATTAGAAACTGTTTGGACCATTTTCAACCTCCAGAAATTTGCATTTGTCGTTTTGGGCCCTTAGTTTTTGTATTTTTGACAATTTGAACTCAAAAATAGGTTTTATGTCCAAAAATGTTCATCCTAACCAAATACATTATTTTTCTTGACTTGATTAGTGAAAAATGGTATAATTTATGTTTATTTCATTCCACATGTTGTAAATCTCGGTTTTTAGGTACTTTTTGGCTAACATATTCATCACAAAACACATAAAATCATACATACAAGCATAAAAATCACACAAGGCATACATTTACTCATAGATCTACACATTTGCTTGTATTCTCCCCCATAAAAACTCATAAAAACCGAAAAAGAGGGGGTATGAAGCTCACCTTGGGTGTGGTTTCGGTTTTTGGAGGGAAAAGATGAGAAGAATTCGATCCTAGCAACCTTTCTTGGAAGATCTCAAACTTGGATGCTTCTTAGGTGCTAGATCATAAGTTTGAATGAATTAAGAGGTGATTTTTGAATGAAATGAAGTAGCTTGCTTATGGATCTGAGCAATGTCTTACCTTAGATGATGATTTTTATGGAAGAAGTCCCTTGAACACTTCTTATATCTTGAAAATATGGAGGAGAAATGAGAGAGTTTCTTGAGAGAATTGTGAGTGAAATGTGTGTGTGTGTGCTTGGATTTGGCCGAGAGTAGGAGAGAGGGGGAGAAGAAGAGAATGCTTGCATGGAAGTATGGGAAATGCATGGAAATCCTTTAGGCAATTGTGAGGTGGCACACACACAAAGTCAACTCTTCCTCTTTGTGGGCTTGGGCCGAGAATGGAGAGGGAAAGAGAAGATTTTTGGGCTTTTTGCCCCTAAGCCTATATTATAGTTATGTTAAGTGATGTTTGGTCCAAATAATCATAAATGTGAGTCTTATGACCTATTAGGGCTAAATTAGGTTAATCATGGCCCAAAATGGTTCATATAATTAATTTATTTCATTCTAGGCCCAATATGGCCTAAAATATTGAAATACATGGAATTGGGTCCAATTAGAGCCCATTTAAGAGTTCTAAACCAAAGATAGTCAAATTGGAAGATTATTGGTCCACTGGGCCCAATAAGGAAGTCCTAGTCCAAAATGGACTTAAACAAGAACTCCTAGGGTTTCCAATTGCTTGTTGACTACTTGAAATGTTTGCATGGGGTGTTTGTTTGAAATTTTATTGTCATAGAGTATGCATCATACATGCTCTTATGTCTTTGATTCACAATTTAACTTAAGTGTTGTAGCTACAAGGCACAAAAATTTCTAGTTGTGACAATCAATTCCTTGAATGGATAGATTTGTGGGTTTCACCTTCATCACGGTCTCATGATGTTAGATCATAAACACAGAGGTTGATGATGTCTAAGTTTTGATTGGTTTTATGAAATACCTCAAGGACATATCCCTTCGTATGTAATCAAGAAAGAATTTTGATTTGAAAAACATTGGTATAAGAGACGAAGTGTACCTCTGTTATATTGGACTAAACAGAAAACTCTTAACTCGTGTGAGAAGAGTAAGGTAGCCAATTGGATTAATGTGAATGTAAGCTTGATTGGGAAGAAATCTTCGTACAGAAAATTTCATTAAGGCTATCAAACATTAAATCAATTTGATGCTTTGGTCGACATACATCAGCATGTTTCTAGGGACATCCTACCTAGTTCAAAATGAGTAACATGTAAAGATGCGAAATGTGATACTTGAACCTAGCAAGCATTTATGTCTTCGGACGATGATGAATATCTGCAACTCAGAACCTAAAAGAAAGTTGAAACAAAATATTTTTGTTGTTTTTAATTTTTCAAAAAGAAAGAACAAAACAAAGATAAAATATGCTTGAGTTTTTGACTTTTCGAAAATAATAACAAAACAAACGAAAATCTTTTTGGGTTTTTGATTTTTCGAAAATAAAAACAAAACACACGAAAATTAACACCCACAAATGTTCAAAGGATACTGAGTGCAAATACACGAAGAGTTTGTAGTTCTCCAAAGTGACAGTCATACGAATACGAAGCGTACGAAGAGTTGACCATGAACAATAACCTTATTTAATGATGACATGTCAAGAAATGTCAAACTTCTTTTTCGTATGAAATCGAATTTCCGTCAACCATTCTAAGTCCTTCCAAAATTCTCATAAATGATTTTTCATCCAAAGTTTTTGTGAAACTATCAGCCAATTGATCAGTAGTTTTCACAAAATGAACTTCAATGTTCCCATCTTATACATGATCTTTTATAAAGTGATAACGAAGAGCAATGTGTTTGGTGTCACAACTAGGAATTTTGATGCCTTGTAAACATTGAACTGTGATAACAAATGTGAACCAACAATGTGAAAGCATGTAGGATGCAATAACAGCAGAATTTCAATCAAACAATTTATACAAGTACTGCAAATAGTCAACAAAGAATTGGAAACCCTAGAAATCCCGGTTTAAGTCCATTCTGGACCAGGATTTCCTTATTGGGCCCAATGGGCCAATAAGCTTCCAATTTGACTATATGGGTCTTTAAACTCTTAAATGGGCTCTAATTGGACACACTTCCATATATTTTAAATATTTTGGGCCATATTGGGTCTAGAATGAAATAAACTACCTAAATGGACCTTATTGGGCCATAACTAACCTAATTTAGCCCTAATAGGTCATAAAAATCATATTTTTATTTATTTGGGCCAAAAATCACCTAACTTAACCACAAAATGGGCTTAAGCATTCAAAGCCCAAAAATCTTCTCTTTCCCTCTCCATTTTCAGCCGAAGCCCACAAAGAAAGAAAGAGTTGACTTGGTGGTGCCAACTCATTTTTATTTAGTGGATTTCCATGCAACAATCCCATCACCCTTCTCTCTTCTTCTCCCTTTCTTCCTCTCGGTCGAACCCAAACAAACACACACACACTTCACTCAAAATACTCTCAAGAAACTCTCTTGATTTCTCTCTAAATTTTCGAGATCTAAGAGGCTTTCAAAGAGATTCTTCCACAAAAATCATCATCCAAGGTAAGTTGATGTTTGATCCATGCTTTAACTCACTTCTTTTCATCAAAAATCATTTCTTAATCCATTCAAATTCATGATCTTGCATCTTAGAGCACACTAAGTTCGAGATTCATCCAAGAAACTTGCTACGATCGAAAATAGCACCAAACTTCTCCCAATATTCTTCAAAACCGAAACCACAACTCAATGTGAGCTTCATACCCCTCTCTTTTCGGTTTTCATGAGTTTAATGGCGGAGAATACAAGAAAATGTGTAGATCTATGTGTATGTGCATGCTATGTGTGATTTTATGCATGTATTGACATACTTTTCATAAGCTTCGTTGATTTGTTCTTCTGAAAATTTACTTGGCTGATAAACCTTGCCTCGTCCTTCGAGCCAATGATCTACATTTTTCCTTGAAGTTATCCCTTTTGCATGCAAAGCCTTTAATGTTTGTTTCTTCGTATTATTAGATAAATTTGGTTTTTGAGGAATAAAATCAACTTTGGTTTAGTTATCAAAGATTCAGCAGAAGAAGTATTCACAATGGTTTTAAAATGTTGCTTTTGAGAAAAAAAAACTTTGAAGTATTCGGTTTTTCTATTACTTTATTTGAAACATTAGGCTTTGACTCATTCAAAATCTTTTGAGAGGTTTTCACTTTGTAAACAAGTTTTGGCAATTTAGCATCAGACCCTATTTTGTTTATTGGATTAAAACTCTTCTTTTTGTCTGAAAAACGTTTTGAACTCTTATACTGAACCGGTTTTGATTTCTCATGTTCCAATTTCCAATTTTCAATTGTTTGCCAAAAGATTTTCTTTCTTGCTTGTCTTTTTGAAATGTTATTTGCGTTTGAAAGTTTGACAATTTGTTCTTTGAATTCCTTAGAAGTAAGTTTTGATCCTTGTTTAATGTCTTCAACCGAAGGCTAAATAATTTCTTTTTCAACTTTATATTTTTCAACCCATTTTCGCTTTGGTTTTTGTCTTTGAAAAACATATGAATTCTTGGTTAAATTGTTTTCAGTTGTGCTCTGATTTGCAAAAAACCCTTCTTCGGATGATTTTGTGTTATCTTGTTCTACCATTTGCTTGAATTCTGGTTTGATATTTTTGGGATTTCCAGTTGTCACAAAGACTTGGTTTGGGAGAACAACATCATCAGAACACTTGAAAATTGGATAAACCACAGTATTCGTTTCTAAGAAATGAGCTCCTTTCTTAGTTAGCACTTTTTCAAACTGTTGTGTATCGCCATACACTTTCTCAACTAGAACTTGTGGAATTTCTTCTTCATTTGAAACTTCCTTTTTCTTCGTATGTTTTTCTTCTTGTTCATCATCACTATCATCGGTTTGACTGTCTTTGACTTCTACAAAGTTCTCATCACAAACTTTTGAAGTTGAGGGTTGATCAGTGTCATTTTCAACCAAAAATTCCTTAACCTTTTCTTTTCCTTTGAATGATGATGCAAGATTTATAATAGACAACTGAGAACAATCAACATCCTCAAGATCACTGATTTTACTAATATTATCGGAAATATCCTCAATATCAGCAAAATTTGATTGACAATCAGATGTTGAATTCTCAGTCTTTTTCAAGATGTTAATTTGTTCAGACTTGGTCAAAGTTTCGTTCACAATGTTAACCAATTCATTCGAATCAAGATATTCATCTACTTTAACTATTCCATATTTATATCTATCATGTGGAACATTGTTAAAATCAACAATTTCTTTTTCACAGTCATACGAAATGTTATCTACTGTAGCTCTTCCGTATGCTAAAAAAGGCAATAGTTTTCTATGTTGTTGTTCGCTAATTTCGCATGAATGATGAAGTTCAGTTAATTTTCCATACAATCGTTTAGTCGAATTACAGTAGATGTTTCTCTGGGCTAACAACAATTTTGAATCACTAGATAAATTGTATCTATCAACCATGATATTAGTGATTTGTAGTTCTAAACACTCTATTCTAGCCTTTTTTGAATCAAATCTTTTTTGAGTCTCTAGCAATTGATCAGACAGCTTCTTAGCCTCATTGCTAGCAGATATCACAATTGAATCGAAATAAGTAACAGTTTCATCAAATGAGACTTATTCAGAATTAGAAGCATGTACTGGAATATCAAAGGATTCAAGAATGTTACGTACCTTTGTAGTCATTGGCGACTTGTCAGCTGTCTTCGACACAAAGCATCTCCTATAAGCTGCATTTGTTTCCTCATTTGAGTCTTCTTCCAGTTTTGCATACATTGCTCCATGAGTTGGATGTCTAATTTATTCATCATCTGATCTAGATGACCAGATTTGATATGTACCATCCCCTTCTTCTTCACCATGAGCAACCAATCAAAGATTGTTTGCCTTTGCACGCAGCTCTTCAAGCTTCTCCATGTAGTACGCTTCATCCTTCGTCTTGTTCTTCTTCTCACCCCTCTTCCTCAACATGCAATCATTTGCTAAATGATTAGGACCATTGCAGTAATGACAATCCAAACCAGTATCTCCTTTTTCTCTGTTTTTCCTTACGTAAGTTTCGTTTCTTTCTCTTCCTTTTTCTTCATCTCATCCATAACACTCTTACTTGCGAAGTTTCCTTTTGTATTTGATGACTTTGCCTTCAGATTGAATGGCTTTTTGAAAAACTTTTTCACCCGATTGTTAGAATACAAAGCAATCGCTTCATCATCAGAGTTCATGATAAACCCTTCGTCATCATCAGAACCGTCTTTCTCAGCTTCTCTTTCAGAAATCTTCGAAACCAATGCTAGTGGACCATCTAGGCTTGCCTTTGACACTTCAGCAATTTCATTTACTTCACTTTAGTGTGACTTCATTTGATTGTAAACATCATTCAGAGTTGATGTATCAAAGCTCTGTTGATTCTTAACCATCATGCTCACAATACGCCACTCTTTATGAAGACCCATCACAAAATCAAATTGTACTCCATGGCTGACCTGGTGATACCATATCGATTGCATCAATAGATCTATTCATTAATACGATCATAGTAAACTTCTATGGTTTCACCATCTTTTTGCTTAAAATCTTTCAGCTCCACCAGGCATTGTTTGACTGGAGTGATTTTAGTCTTTTCACTTCCCTGGAATTTATCCTTCAAGTTGTTCCGAATTTCCTTTGCAGTAGTACATGATCTCACATAATTGTACACCACAGGAGGCAAAGCCCCTCGCAACTCCATCATACATCTTTTCTCCAGTTTCTTAAGACGAGTGGATTGATTATCTACCTTGGAATTTCTAGACGATGCACCAATTGGTTGAACATTTGATGGTGGATTGCGATCACTAGAAATACAGTTCCATAGCTCTTCATCTAGACCATTAAGATAATCCTGCATACGATCCACCCATTGATCGAAATATTCAGGAATCAGCATAGGAATTTTAGTGGATGATCCTAGAAGATGAGAGAATGAAGTCATTGAATTCAAATTGAAAGTCGCCATTGACGTATGGAAGAAAAAATTTGAGATTTTGAAGAAATCTTTGAGAAATTAACAACAAACTATATGATTCAAACGGGAATCACTAATAGAACACTCGATTCTAAGATTCAATAGCAGAATCGAATCACAGACAAAGATCTAATGCAATTTTTCACTTTTCACAAAAGTGCAGAAACTTTTAAACCAGACAACTGATTTAAAAATTTTAAAAGAAATGAAAATCAGATCAGAGAAATGATTCCTGCTCTGATACCAATTGTTGTAACAAAGAATCGAGTATGAAATCAATCAGAGTATCAAATGATCAAACAGTTGTTTACGAGATTAGAACACATATGTAAATATAATTTCTGATTCAACTCTATTACGCTTCTCAATTTTTACAGAGTACAAATGAATATTCTGTAAAGCCCTCGTTGCTATGACTCTAGTAAACACTCCTATTTATAGGAGAGGAAAAGCATACAAAAAATATTCTAAGGACTAAACATTAAGTTTTGAATATAATGCCTTAGAAAAATACATTACATAACATACGAAGACATGAGACCCTTCGTATAAAGACCTAAGCCCTTCGACTAATTACAACATTTTTGAGCTTACAGTGTCATCTTCATTTATGACATGGCCTTTCTTGACATGGGCTTTCTTGATACACATTGTGTGTCATTAACACGCGCGTCGTAAGGTTACGACACGTGAATGCGTGTCGTCTTCCTTTACGACATGGCCTTCATTGATACGCATTGCGTGTCGTAAACGCGCGTCGTAATTGCACATCGTAAATGAGCGTTGTAAATGTGCGTCGTCTATAGACGACGCGCAAAAGCACGTTGTCTCTCTTTTTGACAGGGCCTTCCTTGATGCGCATTTACGCGTCATCTGTGCCTTTTACGACACGCAATGAGCTTCGTAAAAGGTTGTTTTTCTAGTAGTGACGACATGTGTAACCGGCTACCATTGGTCAGGGTGAGGAAATGGGCATGTTGCTATGGACTTTAATCCCTAAAAAAGCAAGAAATTAATTTAAGGGATTGAATCAACCAAAACTCAAAACATTATAGGGTTACAATGTCATTTTCCCTTTATAATATTAACCTAATAAACTATTAATTTAAATAGGTAATTTCTGTTTTTCTTTTAATTGACTTAACTGTCACAATTAGAAATTGTTGGTGCCTTGTAACTACAACGCTTATGTCAACTATGAATCAAAAACATGAAAGCATGCATGATGCTTACTCTATGACAATAGAATTTCAATCAAACACTTCATACAAGCACTACAAATAGTTAACAAATAATTGGAAATCCTAGAAGTCCTTGTTTAAGTCCATTTTGGACTAGGACTTCCTTATTGGGCCCAATGGACCAATAAGCTTCCAATTGGAATATCATGGGCTTAGAGCTCTTGAATGGGCTCTAATTGGACCCACTTTCATTTATTTTAATATTTTGGGCCATATTGGGCCTAGAATGAAATAAAGTATTTCAATGAACCTCATTGGGCCATAACTAACCTAATTAGCCCTAATGGGCCATAAAAATCATTACTTGATTTATTTTGGGACAATAGTTATCTAAATTAGCTATGATTTGGACAAGGCATTTAAGGGCCCAATTCCTTCCTTTTTCTCTCCAAATCTCGGCCAAAGCCCAAGACAAAGGGAAGAGTTGACTTTTTGCATGCCACATCATTTTTGTATGGGGTATAACTAGGCATTACACTTCAAACATCCATGCACTTCTCATCTTTCCATGCAAGCTCACTCACTCTTCTTCTCCCTCTCTCCCTCTCGGCCGAATCCAAACAAACACACACACAATTCACTCACAATTCTCTCAAGAAAACTCTCTCCACTCCTCTCCATATTTTCAAGATTAAGGAAGCTTTCAAGGAGATTTAACCCATAAACACATCATCTAAGGTAAGCTGATGTTAGATCCATAAGCTAGCTATTTCTTTTCATTCAAGAATCATCTCTTAATTCATTCAAACTCATGATCTTGCACCTTAGAAGCATCCAAGTTCGAGATCCTCCAAGAAAGGTTGCTAGGATCGAATTCTTCATCTTTTCCTTCCAAAACCGAAACCACACCCAAGGTGAGTTTCATACACCTTCCTTTTTGGTTTTTATGAGTTTTATGGGAGAGAATACAGGCAAATGTGTAGATCTATGTGTAAATGTATGCTATGTGTGATTTGATGCATGTATGTGTGTGATATCATGTGTTTTGTGATGAATATGTTATCAAAAAGTGTGTTAAAACTGAGATCTAAGGCATGAGAAAGGAAATTAACATATCTTAAGTTATTATACAGTAATCAAGTCAACAAAAATAATTTATGAGGTTAGGGCGAACATATCCTAACATAAAACACATTTTAGGGCTTAAAATCTCAAAAATACAAAACTTAGGGTACAAACTGACAAATTTATAGTTTCTGGAGGGTCAAAAGGTTCCAAACAGTTTCTATAATAATTTTTCTGAACAAAAACATTTTTAAGGGACTTAAAGTGTAAATTTTGAACCTAATGGGCTAGATTTGGGCTTTTCGGCCCAATAAGCCTCAAAATGCGAGATTTCTAAGTTTGAGGGTCTGAAAATGCAATTTTCTGTAAAACAGGGGATTTGAAGTGTATTAAAACTATTTCAAAGATCAAAAATCCTTTTCAAATTCAAAAACGATAAAAAATGTAAAAATTTTCTATTTTGGGCCAAAACTATAAAAGTTACAAAACTAGGGGTTTTAACCGATAAAACATCATTCTGTAAGGGCTAAAGCTGTTTACAAAATAAATTTGGGGTTAAAAATGTGTTTTCAATAAGTTTATGATACAAAATTGTCAAAATAATGTTTTAAGGACTAAAATGAAATTCTTTTATATAAAGGACTAAAAGTGCTATTTTTATAAAAGAAAGGTTATGAAAAGGTAAAAATCTTACATTTAAACAAATTAATTCACTAAGACAAAATACATGATCCACAACTACCGACGAAACGGAAAAACAAATACACTCTCAACAACAAATATCGTTACAAAACGAATTGATTCGGTCTCGAATCAATAACAAAACAAAAATCAATAAACCAAAGTATTTCAATAAACACGCGATAACTATGATGAGTCAACATTCAAACTTTGGGCTTGAAAGTTTCAAATCATGCTTGTTGGGCCTTGCTAGCCCAATAGCCTGATCTTTGGGCCCGAAGGGAACGCGCTTACATGTTAATGGGCCTCCGATGACCCAATTCCATGTAAAAGGACTTTCAATAGCTCTATTGTGCTATTGGGCCCTAATGGTCCATTAGTACTGCTAGTGAGGTCGAGAAGTCAAATGCGAGTTGGGCCAACTGCCTTTCGCATTCCCGATAGCCTTGAATAACTTATGGAAATAAAGGGGGCTTCGTACCCTCCTTTCTCCTCGGTTGACCAGCTTATGAGAATTCAAGTAAACAGATTTGTGGCGTTAATCAAGAGAAGTCAGGGCGGTTGGATTATGTGAGTAGTACGGACGACGCCTTAAGGATCATTCGTAACCTGTAGTTATAAACTAGTCATTTTCATTAATGCGTGATTGTAACAACTCACAAGCCCTAGTTAATCCAATGTCACATAGGTAATCAAAAACATTTGTCGTATCGGTATAACAATAAACAAGTCATCTAATTTGCGTATTGGGAAAACATCGGGTTTTCGCGGAAAGTTCAACATTTTCACTTATGTGATGTATACAAAGTTCAACAATTATAAATGTTTTCAAAATCGAAAATCATATTTACAGATCTTCACACTTTTTATAAACAAATACTCTTTTAAGAAAATATCCGATTTTCTGGGTTTTTCAAACATCACAAAAATCATTTTTCCATAACATTACTTATGAACTCACCAACATTTCATATGTTCACGTTTTTCCAAAATAACTTGTATTCTCAGGTAACAGGTAGGCCGAAGAATAAGTATCAGGAAATGTCATGGTGTTTTGCTTAAATTATCTATCAGACAGTCTATGTTATGGAATTGTAATGTTTAAAACAATGTACTAAATGTAAACAATATCAGTTGTAATATTCCAATGCATGGTGATGATTTGTGCTCTCATTCATGTATATTCATTGTGATGGTATTCAATTTGAGTCACAAGAGCCCTCGGACGTTTCAGCCGTTCGGTTCGGGGGTGTGACAGGTTGGTATCAGAGCTCTGTTTATAATGAACTAGCATATCTAACCACACATTGATATGCAAGTATGAACCAAAAAGAGGGACTAACATAACTCTGAACAAAACAAGTAAAACATAACAATAAAAACACCCTTACTTGTATTAGGAAAAAGAACATAAAACGAACCAAACAAGATAATGCTAGTATCTCGGTTAAGCCAAGACTGTTCTTAGTCGTATTAAGGATGTAGCCTGATCAACTACATTTCCTCCAAGGTACAACTATCACATGTCCCGATGAAATCGTGATGACTAGGGAACCTAAAAACATAGCCCTTTACCCCCAAGAAGAGAACCTCAACTCAATCTATGCAATAGTTGTAAAGTCATAGGAGTAATGATAGTTTATTCGTATACCTCCTCCAAGTCTTCATGGAAGGAGAGCAGCAGGGCATTCAGTTTCATCATGTCTTAGAGGCTCACGGGATGCTTGAAGATGAACCTGAAGGGAATCAAGGGCAAGCACACGACGTCGGGCCTGACGAGTACACGGACACCGACTACGAGTTCGAGGAGGCTGATGATGACATGGAGAAAGAACAAGACTCGGGCAAAGATCACACCACGTCCTCTATCAGCGAGGCGCAACAGGACCACGCCGCCCCACCAGTGAATCCCACAACGGAGAATCACTCCCTCGAAGCTGAGATTGCCACCCTGCGGCAACAGCTGTTCACCATGGAAGCACGTGCAGTGCCAGCTGAGCATGAGATGGATGAGGTCATTGGAGACATGACTGAGATGGCCCAGTTGTTGGCTCAACACTTCGGCATATGATATCGCCACTATCTTAAGACACTCCATAGAGTTTTAGGGATAGACTTACCTTACTATGTCATTAAGATCTATGCTATGTACCCCGACTCTATGTTTAAGTGACTACACTAATCATAGAGCTGTTATGCTGTCAAACTAGTACCGCTTATGTATGCTCCTTCAAGCAAAATTTTCATGTATCAAAGTGCGGGTAATAGAAATGATAAATTTTACATGTTTTATTGTGACGTTATAATCTGCTATCTGTTACGTATCCATGATTGTATGCTAAATTGTAGAATTACTTAAGTTTGTGCCACGCACCTAGTCTATAGGATCACAACCTTACGAAAACCACAGACACTCAACATCTTTCCGTTCCATAACAGAAAGATGCCTCAACGACCCACTTGTGGAAACCCTGGGCCAACCCCACCCGAAGTCGACTCAGCTGCATTCCAAGTAGCTGTATCTGCTGCAGTCACCGCAACAATGGCACAAATTCACCAAGGGAACAAAGGAGGAGTCAACGGACAAGGGGTCGGAAGTTCGAACAACGGGATGGATCAAGGACCCTCCAAAACATTTTCCCAAAAAGACTTCACCAACGCCAAACCACGAATCTTTAACGGCACTATAGGGATGTGACAACCCAAGTTGTCCCGTTACATTTCCCCGTTACCGTTAACGGAATATTCCACTGTATAAAAGTTCCGTTAATTAGAGGGCATCAACTTAATAAACATTTCCATCGATTACCTTTAACATGTCGTTAAGTCGTGATAAAAGGGAATAAAAACACAGGACACACATTTTCATTCATTTAGAAAATGTCAAGTTTTATTATTACGACCACTAAATCGGGTGCGACCAAAAGCCCCGTTTAACGGCAGTACCGGGTAAAATTCCACAGAACCCCGACTGTGAAACCTATATAGGAGTGAGTGAAGTCCATTGGAGACTTCTTACACTCTCTCTCTATACTCTCTCTCTAGGCCCGTTTTCGCCTCAAATTCGCAACCGAACGCTTCCAAATTGTAAGTCCGCTTACCCTAGCTTATTCTAAGCGTATTGATTTATGTTTAAAGCCCAAAAATCATCCAAGAAGGCATAGGATAAGGAGTTTACGGCCCAGGAACATTCTAGGGCCGTAAACCCCTAAAAAGGTGCCAAAAATGCCTTTAAACTTGACCATAAGCTTAGAAACTATTAGGGGTTATAGCCTAGGGGTGTTTGAGCACTAAAATGCATGGATTTAGGACTCAAAGAAGAGTTTATGGCCCCAGCACATGCTTAGGCCGTAAACTCCACAAGACACGGTCCCAAAATGTGCACCAAACTCATTCTAGGGCTTATTACATAATTTAGGGACTTATTCCTTTGAGTTTAGGACACTTAAACACTCCAAAACGAATTTAAGAAAGGAGTTTACGGCCCAGACTTGGTCAAGGCCGTAAACTCCCTAAAATCATGCCCAAAAGTGTGATTTTGCCCCCCTAAAGGCCTTAGACATTTACCATAAACTACTAGGAGGGGATCTAAGGACTTAAACCCAAGAAAATGAGACATTTCTTGGAGTTTATGGCCCAAGCATTTATCTAGGCCGTAAACTCCCCAAAACCCCCTCAAATGTTGGTTTTAATCACCCAAAATGGCATCAAACTTCATAAGGAAATTCTAGGAAGGCAATAGGGAATTGAAACTTCACTAAACACAAAGATTGAGAGTTTACGGCCGTAAACTCCCTTGGGAGAGTTCTTAGGCCGTAAACTCCAATAAAATACCCTTAGAGGCCTCAAATCCACTCATGCCTTTTGGGAAAAGTGCTTAGAATAAATCAAGGAACAAGCTAGAAGCATCAAACACCAAGGATTATGACCTTGGGAGTTTACGGCCGTAAACTCCCTTAGGTTGGGCCGTAAACTCCTTGTTTGGTCCATATTGATGCTTTAAACCCCTTTACACCCTTGATACTTGAGTATAGCAAAGTCCCACAGCTGATAGGAGACCCTTAGCACCCTTAAACGCTACCTGGGACCCCAAACACTCAACTAAAAGTGTTTTACACTCCTTTGAGTGTGTATAATTGTTTAATTAGTATATTATATGCTAATTGTATGTGAACATATGTTATCATATGTTAAAATAGGTCCTTGTGTGTGTTCAAGTCCTTGCGTGACCCCGAACGCCTAAACGACACTACCGTCGGACCTACTTACACCAGGTGAGTTCATACCCCTGAATGAACCTTTTTAATGCTTTTAAATGTTTTCATAGGGGGGGATTACAAGTTAAACATGCCAGTTATCATATCAATCACATGTGATTGATAACCCACATGCACAAGATTTTACCACTGTACACTGTTTTACCGAGTAGGACACTATAAATGGCTTTCAAAAAGGGTTTTTAAATTGTTCAAGTCCTTACTTTCATAGTTTATCAAAGATTCATTTTCAAACTGATTTATAAAAGATTCCCAAAGGTTTCTAAAGGTTTTCACACCCATTTTATCAAAGAATACAAATGCGATTTTCCTGAGTAATAAAGTCTTCAAAGGTTTTCATGAAAACTTTTGATTGTTAGATACCGCTGCTTCGCTTATACTTATTTTATACTCCTACTCTGTAATGCTTTCGTTTATACCTGAAGTCACTTATATCTGATAACGCTTATACTTATTCACCCTCTTACTTAGTGATATGACTTCTTCCTCGCTTATACTTGATATCAACTCTACTTCACTTATACTTGATACGCTTTCGCTTCACTTATTGCCGCCTCTACTTCATGATACGCTTATACTTGTGCGACACTTCTACTTCACTTGCGAACGCTTTTGCTTCACTTATTAGGCGCTACTACTTCACAAGGATCACTTCTACTTAAAACCCACTTAGTCATAGTTAGATGTATGTCCGTACTTATATAGGTATATATAAGTAATGACTGAAAGACTTAGGAAGGCTCATCGGCCCTATTTCCTTTTCTTCGTTGAGATGTGGTCTGGTGGGATCGGGTAGCCGTCCGAAGGTCGTTTGGTCCATTAGTTAAATACTATGTATATGAGTATGGACATATAGGGAATTCTCTAGTCAAGTCAATTAAGAGTCTCTTCATCTATTCTACACTTACTTTAGAAACACACTACCCACTGTTTGGAAGTCTCTACCTCTAGTATATCACTTGCATTAGAAACCCACTCCCCTCAAGAAACACACTACCCTCTATTTGGGATGCATCTTCGGGACGCGGCCTTCTCCGTCGTCTAGTTGGTAACCAGAGTCTCCTGTAGGGAGAGCGGACATTGTGTGTATAGGCCTATACGGGATTGACAACCCCGCACCCTGACTGCTAGCTACAGTCCACGGCCCACCAAGACAAGGGGTGACAAATGTCACATTATATAGACGCTTGTAGGGCGTCTGGAACTCTAGTCAGTATGGTTACGAGTATCCTGGGTTTCCTTATAATTCATGGCTTTAAGGTAACGGTATGTCGTCAGCAATTTACACTGTATGCCGATGTCACTTTTCAGATCTACACTGTTTTGACCTTACTAGCTGTATCTTTCATTTGATACTGTCTGGGGTCTATATTCTCTGTTTCGACCTTGCTAGCTGTATCTTTCATTTGATACTGTCTGGGGTCAATATTCTCTGTTTCGACCTTGCTAGCTGTATCTTTCATTTGATACTGTCTGGGATCTGTATTCTCTGTTTCGACCTTGCTAGCTGTATCTTTCATTTGATACTGTCTGGGGTCTGTATTCTCTGTTTCGACCTTGCTAGCTGTATCTTTCATTTGATACTGTCTGGGGTCAATAGTCTCAGTCTTGACCTTACTAGCTGTATCTTTCATTTGATACTGTCTGGGGTCTATATTCTCTGTTTCGACCTTGCTAGCTGTATCCTTCATTTGATACTGTCTGGGGTCTGTAGTCTTGGTTTTGACCCTGTGAGATGTACTTATTATTTAGTATCGTCTATGGTCTATGTTCACTGTTTTGGACCTTACCAGCTGTACTTTTCATATGGTACCTTCTGGGGTCTGTGTCTCCACTTTGTTACACTAAACCAGGCGTGTCGTAATTTGATACCCTGCTGGAGTCTACGATTCTTTGCCTTAGTCAGCAGTCCTCACTGCTGGGGCATATGTTATTCCCTGATGTCTCTTGCATTTTTTTAATAATCAAATTCAGTATTTTGATAATAATAGCAATTAAAGGGAAAACTACCTCTTACCTCAACATACTGACCAGTCTTGGTAGAAGACTGCTTTATTTAAAGAAAATATAGGATTTTCTGGGAAAAGACTCTAATACACTGAAACCTCTTAAGCTATTTCTTTATTAAGTTATTTGAATGAAATGTCACTAAATGCTTATGAACTCACCAGCATTTGTAAAAAATGCTGATACGCGCTTTTCAAATAACTTGTAATCTCAGGTCAGCAATTAGACAGGTACATCCCCTGGAGCTGCTGAAGAAGATAGCTTAAGTACCTTGCAGCACTTTATATATGTTGCTTGTATTACTTTGATACTATGTAATGTAACCATGTAAAATTATTCTATTAATGCAATGTTTTGTTGTACTTTGATTACTATATGCATGTGTTGTGATACTTGACATGACGTCATCCACCCCATAACATTTCCGCCGTTCCGGTTTTGGGCTGTGAGAGATTGGTATCAGAGCATTGTTTATAGTGAGCTAAGTATATCAATTCATAAAAGATATACAGCCTATAAATGCAATGGGATAAAACACTCTAACCAAGAATTATACTTTAAAATATAACCATATTTTACCAAAGTATAATAACATCCAGAATCTAAATACTCGAACAAAAGTATCACAAGAAGAACAATAATAAAAGTTTTCGGATGTTGAGCACTACAGTCAAACCTGGGCAGTTATGTAATCATAAGCTGGGATAAATGTAACCTGATCAACTACATTTATCCGAGATGCGATGAACGTGTGCTCGGGAGTGATAGTGGTGTGCAACAGATCTGAAACTTACCAAATAGGAAGTCTAGAGCCAAACATAAAGTTAAAATACTACAGGAGTATTTTAGAACGCTAAAAGATCCACACTAATCCCAGAATCATAATCAGAAGATAAGACTCAATCAAGAATTAAAATACCATAGGGGTATTTTAGAATCCATAAACAACCTTGCGTGAATAATTAAAAAGACCCTTATCGATATACCTACAACTACAGAGGGTGTACTTCCAAGATTTTATATAATAAGGATCCCATAGGCTAAGAATGTGTGGTTTCGCTCTGTTTCCTTTTCCTCGTTGGGATGTGGTCCTAGAGTAGTATCACATATTCGAAGGCCTATCAGATCTAAACTATATAGGATTTGTATACCCTGTGTAATCGTAGCAGGACTCGATATGGATCATGCAGTGAAATGTTAATAATCCCTTAGGATTCTTTAGACATTTCCACTCTCGCGCGAACCCTGTAGAAAAACCTACCCACTTCAGTGCTTGACAGAAGAGTTGATTCCGACCCCAAGGAGATTCATTGAGAAGATTTCCTGTTCGGAAATAAATGAACCGGGTTGGGACTATTGAATGCACCAAGTGCCCATATTCTCTTAGGGACAGTGGTGAGAAATTCGCCTAAACTTCGGAGAATCCCAGTCATCCATCATGAAGTGATGACACCCCCAGTTGGAATCAGATGGAAGGCGGAGTAGAAACTTGATATGTCCATATGAGAAGATAACCCTAGGAAACTACCCCAAAGGAAGCCAACGCCAATTCTAGTCAAAGATACGAGGCAGACCGAGGGAGCTAATACATGGAACCCGGGAGTTGTCTTTTCCTCGTATTCGTCACAATAATTCACCCTTAAAATGATGCAATTTAGTGATGTGTGTGGTTACACTACTCACGCTACGTGTTAGGTAAATCGTCATTTCCCGTTGCCAGATACACGATTAGGGCGGATCCCCGCATCTCTATTGAGAAAATTTTAGCCATCTGCCCTTGTGAGCTTCCCTTTCCATGATTTCGTTCCGAACCGTTCTCAATTCTCTCCAGGCCGGAGAGTGGAACCTTCCCAGTGTAAAGGTAACTTAGTAGGAACGACTCGCATCTTATGGCCTTTTTCCGACACTCATACTCTTACCTTGATTACCAAGACTACATCATAGGGATGTAAGTCGACACTCAGACAGTCAGAACCCGAGGCACGGGAAAAATTTATGCCTAATACGTTCAGGACAGAAATGTACAGGGTTAACCATCGTCTCTCATTACCTTGTATTCCTCCCCGTGTAGGAAAAACCATGCCACTGAAGAAGCGTAACCAATCCGCAAGCAAGAAACCTGCCCTCTTATTCGATGAAGCTACGTTCCAAGCTGCAGTCTCAGCAGCCATAGCAGCTGTCATGGCTCACCTGAATGCTAACAACGCCAATGTTAGCAAGGGCTCTGTCGGGATTTCCAATTCTGGCAATGGACGGCAGCAACCCACTCTTCCACACTCAGCCACCCAAGAACCTCCACTGAACCCACTAAAGAGAAAACTCAAGTTGGAGGAGGGAAGTACCTCGGCTCAAGGACCTTCCGAAGGGCAACGAGTTGAGGCGGTCTATACCCCTGTCAATCCTTCCCTCCCGACCTCAAGAAGACCATACCTAGGAGACCTTCCCCACTGCAGCAAGTGCAGCTACCATCATCATGGTATCTGCCGGGAACTCTATTGTGCTAGGTGCCACATGCTAGGGCATACTGCTCGTGTCTGCAGAACCCCGGTTGAGTTCATTACACCAACCACCAATGTGGCGACCCGTATAGTTTGCCACCTATGTGGTAAAATGGGACACTTTAAGAGGGACTGCCCAACTGAGGAGAAAGACAAAGACACAGAAGGAGCCTGACACTATTGCTTAGGAAGAAGCAGCAAAGAAACTCGTTAGATTTTTGGTACGTCACTCGACCTCGGATAACTAAGCTAAGAACAATAAAAGACTAATTCAAGTATAAATTCTTTCCAGTAAGGCGAAAGTCGCAGCACTATTATAAAATTTAAAATTGATTAGGTAAAACTATGATGGCTAAACATATACGTTACGACCATGTATATTCGAGATGGACAGACCTAGAGTGAGCGAATGCCGCCTCATTTCCTGTTCCTCATTTGGTTGTGGATTTAGGGCGGGGTCGCTCAGTCAACAGTCCTCCCCACCTTAAATATACATGACTAGTATATGTGAGGCGATTGTAGAAATGCCTCGTGAGAATCCCTTCAAGAAAAGATACTCTATTCGGAAACACTTAGAATTCTCTATAGTTCCGCGTCGACTCTATCGGTCCAAGTATCTGCGGTAGCGATATATAGGACGAAACCCGAGACGCCTAGAACTTGTGTGCCTGTTCGGCACATGACTCTATCGATCTTCACTTTATATCATGTCGAAGTCTGCCAACTTCGACGACTCTATTGATCATGGTTTGACCTCGTGCAACCATGTGTATATTCTTCGTGCTGCGAGCTTTCTCCATGGCCATATCGGCAAATAAAAGTTCCTCCGAACCCGAACCTAACACAAATAATCACATCTAATGAAATTCGTCAATCATCCCTCTTATCTCAAACCTTCCGAAGTACTCAAGTGAGGGTACCCCACGCCGTCGACTGACCCCTCGTAGTCAAATGAACACCGAAGTGAAAGGCACTGCAGATACCTCAGAAAACGACAACCATCCGAGGCATACTCCGTTGAGTCCCTTGGGAGACCCTTCTCACCTCACACATCAGGTTCGTGAACCCAGAGAATAGAACTCATGAGGCTGACCACTATAACCAGGTATACGGCTGGCATCCATCAAGTATTAGCGGTTAGGCCAAGCATGAGCTCTACCCCAAACCTCTTCGCAAAACACTCTCACCCCATTCGATAACATAGGAGCAGAAATCAAGAGAACTACTACAGATTGAACTAGTAAAGTTCCGAGTGAAGAGACCCTATACCCACTAGATTTGACTTAGACCGAGAAAACTTAGAACCTTCGGAAGAGTAGTTGCAATTTATGCTCTGACTACTCAGGCACCTTGCCCACCCAGTTATAGGCAGGTAGTGCTTATCATCCTCCACCCTCTCACAAGGAGGAAAATCGTCGTCGCCTTGTAGATGATGAATTATATTTTCCGAGGTAAACACTAGAATACCGAGAACCGCAGGGTAACCTTCACAGCCAAGAATACTTGGTCAAGTGCGAAGGTAGTTGCGTTAAATCTCATGACCCGGATCTCGAAAAGATTAGAGACTCGACACCAGCCTTGGTGTTAGTCGAGGGATTACGTCGGAGCACGCACTTTCCACGCTAGAATAAACCACTGTCTTAGAGATTCCTTGGACTAATAGGTGTTCCCCGAATCCTATCTCAAGCAGAGATAGTAGAACCACCTCCCGAAGTGGTCCAACACTCGTCTGGTGAAGCCCTGTCTCCCCGATTCTCAGGGTTTCCGTATCTCAAGCGTCGTTAGTGCGGGTCCATTTTGCACAAGCTTGGGATGGACACTCTATAGCAAACCGATAACCATAATCGCTCGACCCACTTGACGATCTAGGAAGCCTCTATCATCCAGTGGAAAGAGAGCATGAAACTGGAGACCATTTGAGATTCCTAAGAACCAACCCGAAGGACTACACTACCAGTACGAGAGAGAACGTTAGGAACTTCGGAATGGCGATCACGCTAGTGATGATCTTGCCATAGAAGTACACTATGTTCTAAGTACTGAAAGGCTCTACCCTTCCGAGAGCGTAGGACCATCCGAGAATACTCATGGAGATTTGGTCCAATCCTTTTCAGACCACTACTACTTTCGGGTATACCACAAGATTCACATTCAACCGGTCCACTTCTTAGACTTGAGATGCGATTATCCGAAAACACTCTTCGTGCCTCGCTCATCTTGATAGAATCCATCGAGAACCCTGACTTCATAGATACACCAGTTGGAACCCGCTAGCTACACTAGACGGAATCCACATCCCTTATGTGAAGGTCTGTGAGAAGGACAAACACAGACTAGGGATCACTTGGGAATGCGAGGGCAACCGTATAAGAAGTACTCCCTCATCTCTACTTGTCCATTCATACCTACTTCCTTGTCTAGACTTGAATTTCGGGACGAAATTCCCTCTAACGGGGGGATAATGTGACAACCCAAGTTGTCCCGTTACATTTCCCCGTTACCGTTAACGGAATATTCCACTGTATAAAAGTTCCGTTAATTAGAGGGCATCAACTTAATAAACATTTCCATTGATTACCTTTAACATGCCGTTAAGTCGTGATAAAAGGGAATAAAAACACAGGACACACATTTTCATTCATTTAGAAAATGTCAAGTTTTATTATTACGACCACTAAATCGGGTGCGACCAAAAGCCCCGTTTAACGGCAGTACCAGGTAAAATTCCACTGAGCCCCGACTGTGAAACCTATATAGGAGTGAGTGAAGTGCATTGGAGACTTTTTACACTCTCTCTATCTATACACTCTCTCTAGGCCCGTTTTCGCCCCAAATTCGCAACCGAACGCTTCCAAATTGTAAGTCCGCTTACCCTAGCTTATTCTAAGCGTATTGATTTATGTTTAAAGCCCAAAAATCATCCAAGAAGGCATAGGATAAGGAGTTTACGGCCCAGGAACATTCTAGGGCCGTAAACCCCTAAAAAGGTGCCAAAAATGCCTTTAAACTTGACCATAAGCTTAGAAACTATTAGGGGTTATAGCCTAGGGGTGTTTGAACACTAAAATGCATGGATTTAGGACTCAAAGAAGAGTTTACGGCCCCAGCACATGCTTAGGCCGTAAACTCCACAAGACACGGTCCCAAAATGTGCACCAAACTCATTCTAGGGCTTATTACATAATTTAGGGACTTATTCCTTTGAGTTTAGGACACTTAAACACTCCAAAACGAATTTAAGAAAGGAGTTTACGGCCCAGACTTGGTCAAGGCCGTAAACTCCCTAAAATCATGCCCAAAAGTGTGATTTTGCCCCCCTAAAGGCCTTAGACATTTACCATAAACTACTAGGAGGGGATCTAAGGACTTAAACCCAAGAAAATGAGACATTTCTTGGAGTTTACGGCCCAAGCATTTATCTAGGCCATAAGCTCCCCAAAACCCCCTCAAATGTTGGTTTTAATCACCCAAAATGGCATCAAACTTCATAAGGAAATTCTAGGAAGGCAATAGGGAATTGAAACTTCACTAAACTCAAAGATTGAGAGTTTACGGCCGTAAACTCCCTTGGGAGAGTTCTTAGGCCGTAAACTCCAATAAAATACCCTTAGAGGCCTCAAATCCACTCATGCCTTTTGGGAAAAGTGCTTAGAATAAATCAAGGAACAAGCTAGAAGCATCAAACACCAAGGATTATGACCTTGGGAGTTTACGGCCATAAAATCCCTTAGGTTGGGCCGTAAACTCCTTGTTTGGTCCATATTGATGCTTTAAACCCCTTTACACCCTTGATACTTGAGTATAGCAAAGTCCCACAGCTGATAGGAGACCCTTAGCACCCTTAAACGCTACCCGGGACCCCAAACACTCAACCAAAAGTGTTTTACACTCCTTTGAGTGTGTATAATTGTTTAATTAGTATATTATATGCTAATTGTATGTGAACATATGTTATCATATGTTAAAATAGGTCCTTGTGTGTGTTCAAGTCCTTGCGTGACCCCGAACGCCTAAACGGCACTACCGTCGGACCTACTTACACCAGGTGAGTTCATACCCCTGAATGAACCTTTTTAATGCTTTTAAATGTTTTCATAGGGGGGGATTACAAGTTAAACATGCCAGTTATCATATCAATCACATGTGATTGATAACCCACATGCACAAGATTTTACCACTGTACACTGTTTTACCGAGTAGGACACTATAAATGGCTTTCAAAAAGGGTTTTTAAATTGTTCAAGTCCTTACTTTCATAGTTTATCAAAGATTCATTTTCAAACTGATTTATAAAAGATTCCCAAAGGTTTCTAAAGGTTTTCACACCCATTTTATCAAAGAATACAAATGCGATTTTCCTGAGTAATAAAGTCTTCAAAGGTTTTCATGAACACTTTTGATTGTTAGATACCGCTGCTTCGCTTATACTTATTTTATACTCCTACTCTGTAATGCTTTCGTTTATACCTGAAGTCACTTATATCTGATAACACTTATACTTATTCACCCTCTTACTTAGTGATATGACTTCTTCCTCGCTTATACTTGATATCAACTCTACTTCACTTATACTTGATACGCTTTCGCTTCACTTATTGCCGCCTCTACTTCATGATACGCTTATACTTGTGCGACACTTCTACTTCACTTGCGAACGCTTTTGCTTCACTTATTAGGCGCTACTACTTCACAAGGATCACTTCTACTTAAAACCCACTTAGTCATAGTTAGATGTATGTCCGTACTTATATAGGTATATATAAGTAATGACTGAAAGACTTAGGAAGGCTCATCGGCCCTATTTCCTTTTCTTCGTTGAGATGTGGTCTGGTGGGATCGGGTAGCCGTCCGAAGGTCGTTTGGTCCATTAGTTAAATACTATGTATATGAGTATGGACATATAGGGAATTCTCTAGTCAAGTCAATTAAGAGTCTCTTCATCTATTCTACACTTACTTTAGAAACACACTACCCACTGTTTGGAAGTCTCTACCTCTAGTATATCACTTGCATTAGAAACCCACTCCCCTCAAGAAACACACTACCCTCTATTTGGGATGCATCTTCGGGACGCGGCCTTCTCCGTCGTCTAGTTGGTAACCAGAGTCTCCTGTAGGGAGAGCGGACATTGTGTGTATAGGCCTATACGTGATTGACAACCCCGCACCCTGACTGGTAGCTACAGTCCACGGCCCACCAAGCCAAGGGGTGACAAATGTCACATTATATAGACGCTTGTAGGGCGTCTGGAACTCTAGTCAGTATGGTTACGAGTATCCTGGGTTGCCTTATAATTCATGGCTTTAAGGTAACGGTATGTCGTCAGCAATTTACACTGTATGCCGATGTCACTTTTCAGATCTACACTGTTTTGACCTTACTAGCTGTATCTTTCATTTGATACTGTCTGGGGTCTATATTCTCTGTTTCGACCTTGCTAGCTGTATCTTTCATTTGATACTGTCTGGGGTCAATATTCTCTGTTTCGACCTTGCTAGCTGTATCTTTCATTTGATACTGTCTGGGGTTTGTATTCTCTGTTTCGACCTTGCTAGCTGTATCTTTCATTTGATACTGTCTGGGGTCTGTATTCTATTTTTTGACCTTGCTAGCTGTATCTTTCATTTGATACTGTCTGGGGTCAATAGTCTCAGTCTTGACCTTACTAGCTGTATCTTTCATTTGATACTGTCTGGGGTCTATATTCTCTGTTTCGACGTTGCTAGCTGTATCCTTCATTTGATACTGTCTGGGGTCTGTAGTCTTGGTTTTGACCCTGTGAGATGTACTTATTATTTAGTATCGTCTATGGTCTATGTTCACTGTTTTGGACCTTACCAGCTGTACTTTTCATATGGTACCTTCTGGGGTCTGTGTCTCCACTTTGTTAGACTAAACCAGGCGTGTCGTAATTCGATACCCTCCTGGAGTCTACGATTCTTTGCCTTAGTCAGCAGTCCTCACTGCTGGGGCATATGTTATTCCCTGATGTCTCTTGCATTCTTTAACAATCAAATTCAGTATTTTGATAATAATAGTAATTAAAGGGAAAACTACCTCTTACCTCAACATACTGACCAGTCTTGGTAGAAGACTGCTTTATTTAAAGAAAATATAGGATTTTCTGGGAAAAGACTCTAATACACTGAAACCTCTTAAACTATTTCTTTATTAAGTTATTTGAATGAAATGTCACTAAATGCTTATGAACTCACCAGCATTTGTAAAAAATGCTGATACTCGCTTTTCAAATAACTTGTAATCTCAGGTCAGCAATTAGACAGGTACATCCCCTGGAGCTGCTGAAGAAGATAGCTTAAGTACCTTGCAGCACTTTATATATGTTGCTTGTATTACTTTGATACTATGTAATGTAACCATGTAAAATTATTCTATTAATGCAATGTTTTGTTGTACTTTGATTACTATATGCATGTGTTGTGATACTTGACATGACGTCATCCACCCCATAACATTTCCGCCGTTCCGGTTTTGGGGTGTGAGAGATTGGTATCAGAGCATTGTTTATAGTGAGCTAAGTATATCAATTCATAAAAGATATACAGCCTATAAATGCAATGGGATAAAACACTCTGACCAAGAATTATACTTTAAAATATAACCATCTTTTACCAAAGTATAATAACATCCAGAATCTAAATACTCGAACAAAAGTATCACAAGAAGAACAATAATAAAAGTTTTCGGATGTTGAGCACTACAGTCAAACCTGGGCAGTTATGTAATCATAAGCTGGGATAAATGTAACCTGATCAACTACATTTATCCGAGATGCGATGAACGTGTGCTCGGGAGTGATAGTGGTGTGCAGCAGATCTGAAACTTACCAAATAGGAAGTCTAGAGCCAAACATAAAGTTAAAATACTACAGGAGTATTTTAGAACGCTAAAAGATCCACACTAATCCCAGAATCATAATCAGAAGATAAGACTCAATCAAGAATTAAAATACCATAGGGGTATTTTAGAATCCATAAACAACCTTGCGTGAATAATTAAAAAGACCCTTATCGATATACCTACAACTACAGAGGGTGTACTTCCAAGATTTTATATAATAAGGATCCCATAGGCTAAGAATGTGTGGTTTCGCTCTGTTTCCTTTTCCTCGTTGGGATGTGGTCCTAGAGTAGTATCACATATTCGAAGGCCTATCAGATCTAAACTATATAGGATTTGTATACCCTGTGTAATCGTAGCAGGACTCGATATGGATCATGCAGTGAAATGTTAATAATCCCTTAGGATTCTTTAGACATTTCCACTCTCGCGCGAACCCTGTAGAAAAACCTACCCACTTCAGTGCTTGACAGAAGAGTTGATTCCGACCCCAAGGAGATTCATTGAGAAGATTTCCTGTTCGGAAATAAATGAACCGGGTTGGGACTATTGAATGCACCAAGTGCCCATATTCTCTTAGGGACAGTGGTAAGAAATTCGCCTAAACTTCGGAGAATCCCAGTCATCCATCATGAAGTGATGACACCGCCAGTTGGAATCAGAAGGAAGGCGGAGTAGAAACTTGATATGTCCATATGAGAAGATAACCCTAGGAAACTACCCCAAAGGAAGCCAACGCCAATTCTAGTCAAAGATACGAGGCAGACCGAGGGAGCTAATACATGGAACCCGGGAGTTGTCTTTTCCTCGTATTCGTCACGATAATTCACCCTTAAAATGATGCAATTTAGTGATGTGTGTGGTTACACTACTCACGCTACGTGTTAGGTAAATCGTCGTTTCCCGTTGCCAGATACACGATTAGGGCGGATCCCCGCATCTCTATTGAGAACATTTTAGCCATCTGCCCTTGTGAGCTTCCCTTTCCATGATTTCGTTCCGAACCGTTCTCAATTCTCTCCAGGCCGGAGAGTGGAACCTTCCCAGTGTAAAGGTAACTTAGTAGGAACGACTCGCATCTTATGGCCTTTTTCCGACACTCATACTCTTACCTTGATTACCAGGACTACATCATAGGGATGTAAGTCGACACTCAGACAGTCAGAACCCGAGGCACGGGAAAAATTTATGCCTAATACGTTCAGGACAGAAATGTACAGGGTTAACCATCGTCTCTCATTACCTTGTATTCCTCCCCGTGTAGGAAAAACCATGCCACTGAAGAAGCGTAACCAATCCGCAAGCAAGAAACCTGCCCTCTTATTCGATGAAGCTACGTTCCAAGCTGCAGTCTCAGCAGCCATAGCAGCTGTCATGGCTCACCTGAATGCTAACAACGCCAATGTTAGCAAGGGCCCTGTCGGGATTTCCAATTCTGGCAATGGACGACAGCAACCTACTCTTCCATACTCAGCCACCCAAGAACCTCCACTGAACCCACTAAAGAGAAAACTCAAGTTGGAGGAGGGAAGTACCTCGGCTCAAGGACCTTCCGAAGGGCAACGAGCTGAGGCGGTCTATACCCCTGTCAATCCTTCCCTCCCGACCTCAAGAAGACCATACCTAGGAGACCTTCCCCACTGCAGCAAGTGCAGCTACCATCATCATGGTATCTGCCGGGAACTCTATTGTGCTAGGTGCCACATGCTGGGGCATACTGCTCGTGTCTGCAGAACCCCGGTTGAGTTCATTACACCAACAACCAATGTGGCGACCCGTATAGTTTGCCACCTATGTGGTAAAATGGGACACTTTAAGAGGGACTGCCCAACTGAGGAGAAAGACAAAGACACAGAAGGAGCCTGACACTATTGCTTAGGAAGAAGCAGCAAAGAAACTCGTTAGATTTTTGGTACGTCACTCGACCTCGGATAACTAAGCTAAGAACAATAAAAGACTAATTCAAGTATAAATTCTTTCCAGTAAGGCGAAAGTCACAGCACTATTATAAAATTTAAAATTGATTAGGTAAAACTATGATGGCTAAACATATACGTTACGGCCATGTATATTCGAGATGGACAGACCTAGAGTGAGCGAATGCCGCCTCATTTCCTGTTCCTCATTTGGTTGTGGATTTAGGGCGGGGTCGCTCAGTCAACAGTCCTCCCCACCTTAAATATACATGACTAGTATATGTGAGGCGATTATAGAAATGCCTCGTGAGAATCCCTTCAAGAAAAGATACTCTATTCGGAAACACTTAGAATTCTCTATAGTTCCGCGTCGACTCTATCGGTCCAAGTATCTACGGTAGCGATATATAGGACGAAACCCGAGACGCCTAGAACTTGTGTGCCTGTTCGGCACATGACTCTATCGATCTTCACTTTATATCATGTCGAAGTGTGCCAACTTCGGCGACTCTATTGATCATGGTTTGACCTCGTGCAACGATGTGTATATTCTTCGTGCTGCGAGCTTTCTCCATGGCCATATCGGCAAATAAAAGTTCCTCCGAACCCGAACCTAACACAAATAATCACATCTAATGAAATTCGTCAATCATCCCTCTTATCTCAAACCTTCCGAAGTACTCAAGTGAGGGTACCCCACGCCGTCGACTGACCCCTCGTAGTCAAATGAACACCGAAGTGAAAGGCACTGCAGATACCTCAGAAAACGACAACCATCCGAGGCATACTCCGTTGAGTCCCTTGGGAGACCCTTCTCACCTCGCACATCAGGTTCGTGAACCCAGAGAATAGAACTCATGAGGCTGACCACTATAACCAGGTATACGGCTGGCATCCATCAAGTATTGGCGGTTAGGCCAAGCATGAGCTCTACCCCAAACCTCTTCGCAAAACACTCTCACCCCATTCGATAACATAGGAGCATAAATCAAGAGAACTACTACGGATTGAACTAGTAAAGTTCCGAGTGAAGAGACCCTATACCCACTAGATTTGACTTAGACCGAGAAAACTTAGAACCTTCGGAAGAGTAGTTGCAATTTATGCTCTGACTACTCAGGCACCTTGCCCACCCAGTTATAGGCAGGTAGTGCTTATCATCCTCCACCCTCTCACAAGGAGGAAAATCGTCGTCGCCTTGTAGATGATGAATTATATTTTCCGAGGTAAACACTAGAATACCGAGAACCGCAGGGTAACCTTCACAGCCAAGAATACTTGGTCAAGTGCGAAGGTAGTTGCGTTAAATCTCATGACCCGGATCCCGAAAAGATTAGAGACTCGACACCAGCCTTGGTGTTAGTCGAGGGATTACGTCGGAGCACGCACTTTCCACGCTAGAATAAACCACTGTCTTAGAGATTCCTTGGACTAATAGGTGTTCCCCGAATCCTATCTCAAGCAGAGATAGTAGAACCACCTCCCGAAGTGGTCCAACACTCGTCTGGTGAAGCCCTGTCTCCCCGATTCTCAGGGTTTCCGTATCTCAAGCGTCGTTAGTGCGGGTCCATTTTGCACAAGCTTGGGATGGACACTCTATAGCAAACCGATAACCATAATCGCTCGACCCACTTGACGATCTAGGAAGCCTCTATCATCCAGTGGAAAGAAAGCATGAAACTTGAGACCATTTGAGATTCCTAAGAACCAACCCGAAGGACTACACTACCAGTACGAGAGAGAACGTTAGGAACTTCGGAATGGCGATCACGCTAGTGATGATCTTGCCATAGAAGTACACTATGTTCTAAGTATTGAAAGGCTCTACCCTTCCGAGAGCGTAGGACCATCCGAGAATACTCATGGAGATTTGGTCCAATCCTTTTCAGACCACTACTACTTTCGGGTATACCACAAGATTCACATTCGACCGGTCCACTTCTTAGACTTGAGATGCGATTATCCGAAAACACTCTTCGTGCCTCGCTCATCTTGATAGAATCCATCGAGAACCCTGACTTCATAGATACACTAGTTGGAACCCGCTAGCTACACTAGACGGAATCCACATCCCTTATGTGAAGGTCTGTGAGAAGGACAAACACAGACTAGGGATCACTTGGGAATGCGAGGGCAACCGTATAAGAAGTACTCCCTCATCTCTACTTGTCCATTCATACCTACTTCCTTGTCTAGACTTGAATTTCGGGACGAAATTCCCTCTAACGGGGGGATAATGTGACAACCCAAGTTGTCCCGTTACATTTCCCCGTTACCGTTAACGGAATATTCCACTGTATAAAAGTTCCGTTAATTAGAGGGCATCAACTTAATAAACATTTCCATTGATTACCTTTAACATGCCGTTAAGTCGTGATAAAAGGGAATAAAAACACAGGACACACATTTTCATTCATTTAGAAAATGTCAAGTTTTATTATTACGACCACTAAATCGGGTGCGACCAAAAGCCCCGTTTAACGGCAGTACCGGGTAAAATTCCACTGAGCCCCGACTGTGAAACCTATATAGGAGTGAGTGAAGTCCATTGGAGACTTTTTACACTCTCTCTCTATACTCTCTCTCTAGGCCCGTTTTCGCCCCAAATTCGCAACCGAACGCTTCCAAATTGTAAGTCCGCTTACCCTAGCTTATTCTAAGCGTATTGATTTATGTTTAAAGCCCAAAAATCATCCAAGAAGGCATAGGATAAGGAGTTTACGGCCCAGGAACATTCTAGGGCCGTAAACCCCTAAAAAGGTGCCAAAAATGCCTTTAAACTTGACCATAAGCTTAGAAACTATTAGGGGTTATAGCCTAGGGGTGTTTGAACACTAAAATGCATGGATTTAGGACTCAAAGAAGAGTTTACGGCCCAAGCACATGCTTAGGCCGTAAACTCCACAAGACACGGTCCCAAAATGTGCACCAAACTCATTCTAGGGCTTATTACATAATTTAGGGACTTATTCCTTTGAGTTTAGGACACTTAAACACTCCAAAACGAATTTAAGAAAGGAGTTTACGGCCCAGACTTGGTCAAGGCCGTAAACTCCCTAAAATCATGCCCAAAAGTGTGATTTTGCCCCCCTAAAGGCCTTAGACATTTACCATAAACTACTAGGAGGGGATCTAAGGACTTAAACCCAATAAAATGAGTCATTTCTTGGAGTTTACGGCCCAAGCATTTATCTAGGCCGTAAACTCCCCAAAACCCCCTCAAATGTTGGTTTTAATCACCCAAAATGGCATCAAACTTCATAAGGAAATTCTAGGAAGGCAATAGGGAATTGAAACTTCACTAAACTCAAAGATTGAGAGTTTACGGCCGTAAACTCCCTTGGGAGAGTTCTTAGGCCGTAAACTCCAATAAAATACCCTTAGAGGCCTCAAATCCACTCATGCCTTTTGGGAAAAGTGCTTAGAATAAATCAAGGAACAAGCTAGAAGCATCAAACACCAAGGATTATGACCTTGGGAGTTTACGGCCGTAAACTCCCTTAGGTTGGGCCGTAAACTACTTGTTTGGTCCATATTGATGCTTTAAACCCCTTTACACCCTTGATACTTGAGTATAGCAAAGTCCCACAGCTGATAGGAGACCCTTAGCACCCTTAAACGCTACCCGGGACCCCAAACACTCAACCAAAAGTGTTTTACACTCCTTTGAGTGTGTATAATTGTTTAATTAGTATATTATATGCTAATTGTATGTGAACATATGTTATCATATGTTAAAATAGGTCCTTGTGTGTGTTCAAGTCCTTGCGTGACGCCGAACGCCTAAACGGCACTACCGTCGGACCTACTTACACCAGGTGAGTTCATACCCCTGAATGAACCTTTTTAATGCTTTTAAATGTTTTCATAGGGGGGATTACAAGTTAAACATGCCAGTTATCATATCAATCACATGTGATTGATAACCCGCATGCACAAGATTTTACCACTGTACACTGTTTTACCGAGTAGGACACTATAAACGACTTTCAAAAAGGGTTTTTAAATTGTTCAAGTCCTTACTTTCATAGTTTATCAAAGATTCATTTTCAAACTGATTTATAAAATATTCCCAAAGGTTTCTAAAGGTTTTCACAACCATTTTATCAAAGAATACAAATGCGAGTTTCCTGAGTAATAAAGTCTTCAAAGGTTTTCATGAACACTTTTGATTGTTAGATACCGCTGCTTCGCTTATACTTATTTTATACTCCTACTCTGTAATGCTTTCGCTTATACCTGAAGTCACTTATATCTGATAACGCTTATACTTATTCACCCTCTTACTTAGTGATACGACTTCTTCCTCGCTTATACTTGATATCAACTCTACTTCACTTATACTTGATACGCTTTCGCTTCACTTATTGCCGCCTCTACTTCATGATACGCTTATACTTGTGCGACACTTCTACTTCACTTGCGAACGCTTTTGATTCACTTATTAGGCGCTACTACTTCACAAGGATCACTTCTACTTAAAACCCACTTAGTCATAGTTAGATGTATGTCCGTACTTATATAGGTATATATAAGTAATGACTGAAAGACTTAGGAAGGCTCATCGGCCCTATTTCCTTTTCTTCGTTGAGATGTGGTCTGGTGGGATCGGGTAGCCGTCCGAAGGTCGTTTGGTCCATTAGTTAAATACTATGTATATGAGTATGGACATATAGGGAATTCTCTAGTCAAGTCAATTAAGAGTCTCTTCATCTATTCTACACTTACTTTAGAAACACACTACCCACTGTTTGGAAGTCTCTACCTCTAGTATATCACTTGCATTAGAAACCCACTCCCCTCAAGAAACACACTACCCTCTATTTGGGATGCATCTTCGGGACGCGGCCTTCTCCGTCGTCTAGTTGGTAACCAGAGTCTCCTGTAGGGAGAGCGGACATTGTGTGTATAGGCCTATACGGGACTGACAACCCCGCACCCTGACTGGTAGCTACAGTCCACGGCCCACCAAGCCAAGGGGTGACAAATGTCACATTATATAGACGCTTGTAGGGCGTCTGGAACTCTAGTCAGTATGGTTACGAGTATCCTGGGTTGCCTTATAATTCATGGCTTTAAGGTAACGGTATGTCGTCAGCAATTTACACTGTATGCCGATGTCACTTTTCAGATCTACACTGTTTTGACCTTACTAGCTGTATCTTTCATTTGATACTGTCTGGGGTCTATATTCTCTATTCCGACCTTGCTAGCTGTATCTTTCATTTGATACTGTCTGGGGTCAATATTCTCTGTTTCGACCTTGCTAGCTGTATCTTTCATTTGATACTGTTTGGGGTCTGTATTCTCTGTTTCGACCTTGCTAGCTGTATCTTTCATTTGATACTGTCTGGGGTCTGTATTCTCTGTTTCGACCTTGCTAGCTGTATCTTTCATTTGATACTGTCTGGGGTCAATAGTCTCAGTCTTGACCTTACTAGCTGTATCTTTCATTTGATACTGTCTGGGGTCTATATTCTCTGTTTCGACCTTGGTAGATGTATCCTTCATTTGATACTGTCTGGGGTCTGTAGTCTTGGTTTTGACCCTGTGAGATGTACTTATTATTTAGTATCGTCTATGGTCTATGTTCACTGTTTTGGACCTTACCAGCTGTACTTTTCATATGGTACCTTCTGGGGTCTGTGTCTCCACTTTGTTAGACTAAACCAGGCGTGTCGTAATTCGATACCCTCCTGGAGTCTACGATTCTTTGCCTTAGTCAGCAGTCCTCACTGCTGGGGCATATGTTACTCCCTGATGTCTCTTGCATTCTTTAATAATCAAATTCAGTATTTTGATAATAATAGCAATTAAAGGGAAAACTACGTCTTACCTCAACACACTGACCAGTCTTGGTAGAAGACTGCCTTATTTAAAGAAAATATAGGATTTTCTGGGAAAAGACTCTAATACACTGAAACCTCTTAAACTATTTCTTTATTAAGTTATTTGAATGAAATGTCACTAAATGCTTATGAACTCACCAGCATTTGTAAAAAATGCTGATACTCGCTTTTCAAATAACTTGTAATCTCAGGTCAGCAATTAGACAGGTACATCCCCTGGAGCTGCTGAAGAAGATAGCTTAAGTACCTTGCAGCACTTTATATATGTTGCTTGTATTACTTTGATACTATGTAATGTAACGATGGAAAATTATTCTATTAATGCAATGTTTTGTTGTACTTTGATTACTATATGCATGTGTTGTGTTACTTGACATGACGTCATCCACCCCAGAACGTTTCCGCCGTTCCGGTTTTGGGGTGTGACAAGGGATGATCAACCTGAAACGATGGATCGAGAAGGTGGAATCGGTATTCGAGATATGCAATTGTCCTGAGGAGATGAAGGTGAAGTTTGCCGCATGCACTTTCGTTGACCAAGCGCTCACTTGGTGGAACGGACATGTGGAAGCCATGACACTCCCCGTAGCCAATTCCATGCCATGGATAGAGATAAAAGAAATGTGGATGGCCGAGTATTGCCCTCGAGGTGAAATTCAGAAAATGGAACAAGAGTTGTGGAATCTCACTGTCCGAAACACCGATATAGATGCATACATATCAAGGCTTAGCGAACTGTCTCTGTTGTGCCCTGACATGATTACCTCAGAAGGTAAGAAGGTCGAGCGATTCATCTGGGGACTAACCTCCCCGATCCAAGGAAACGTGATAGTTGCAAATCCCGAAACTTTCGATAGTGCCAAGAGATTGGCCAAGAAGCTGTACGACCACAACAACAAGAAGGGTGAGAAGCCAATGGAGACTAAAGTTAAGAAGGAAAATGATAGCAAGAAGGGGAAGAACAACAAGAGAAACGGACATCAAGGCTCCGAATCATCCAAGAAGCAGCAAACAGTGGCAGTTAATGCTGCAACCACTCAAGTTCCATCCACACCACATGCTCCAGCCTCAGCTGCTCCAAGTGCTCCTAGGCCTTATTCTGGTAATCTCCCCAAGTGCAACAAGTGCGGTATTCATCACAATGGAGAATGTAGAGAGATGCAGTGCACCAGTTGCAATCGGAAGGGGCACACGGCAAAGTACTGCAGGACTTACCCACCTCAGAATCAACAATAGGGAAACAATAACAACAATAACCGCAACAACAACAACACCAACAATGGCGGCAACAATGCAGGACCTAGCCACACCTGCTATGGATGCGGAAGGACTGGGCATTTCCGTCAAAACTGCCCCAACAACAACAATCCCGGAAATGGAGGAACAGGAAGGGTGCTGACCATGGGTCAGGGAGAAGTGATTCAGGATCCCGCTATTGTTACCGGTACGTTTCTCCTAAACCACACTTATGCATGCATCCTATTTGATACTGGAGCAGAGCGAAGTTTTGTGAGCAATAAGTTTAAACATTTGTTAAAACAACAACCCTAAAATCTCAGTGAAACATTAATGGTGGAAATGGCCAATGGGAAAACCGAATCCAGTGGGGAAGTCTACATCGGATGTACCCTAACTCTAAACCAACACGTCTTCCGAATAGACTTAATGTCTGTTTCCATTTGGAGTTTTGATGTGATTATTGGCATGGACTGGTTAAGCCCCCACCATGCTGAAATTATGTGTCACGAGTAGGCCGTTCGCCTTCACCTTCCTGATCATGAAACCCTAGTTAGTTACAGAGACAAACCTAGCACGAACCTTCGCCTCATCTCGTGCGTCCAGGCACAGAAGCATTTGCGAAAGAACGATTTGACATTCTTGGGGCATATAGTCGATAAAACCAAGGAAGAGGTTAACGTTCGAGACATTCCAGTAGCACGTGAATTCCCAGACATATTTCCAGAAGATCTTCCTGGAGTACCTCCCCAGAGAGCCAAGTTGAATTCTGAATTGATCTTGTTCTAGGAGCAACTCCCCTCGCTAAATCACCTTACCGACTAGCTCCTGCTGAGATGCAGGAATTGTCTAGCCAACTCAGCGAACTCCTGGGCAAAGGATTCATCCGACCCAGCTACTCGCCATGGGGACCTCCGGTTCTCTTTGTCAAAAAGAAGGACAGATCTTTTAGGATGTGCATTGATTATAGGGAGCTAAACAAGCTCACTGTCAAAAATCGCTATCCACTCCCACGAATCGACGATCTATTTGACCAGCTCCAAGGAGCTAGTTACTTCTCTAAGATAGATCTACGATCTGGGTACCATCAACTCAAGGTCCGGGAAGAGGATATTCCCAAAACCGCTTTCTGAACTCGTTACGGACATTATGAATTTGTCGTAATGCCCTTCGGTCTAACGAATGCCCCTGCCGCATTCATTGACCTAATGAATCGAATTTGCCAACCATTCCTCGACAACTTTGTTATTGTTTTCATTGACGACATTCTAATCTATTCCCGAAGCGAAGAAGAGCATGGCCAACATCTCCGACAAATCCTGGAAACCCTACGAACTGATAAGCTATACGCAAAACTCTCCAAGTGTGAGTTCTGTCTCCGTAGCATGAACTTTTTGGGTCATGTTGTTAGTCACGAAGGAATACATATGGATCCTTCAAAGGTCAAAGCCATCGAAGGATGGGTAGTCCCGACAACACCCACAGAAATTCGCCAATTCTTAGGCCTAGTAGGTTACTACAGGAGGTTCATTCAGAACTTCTCTAAGATCGTGAAGCCACTTACCTCGCTTACACAAAAGGGCGTACCCTTCAAATGGACGGACAAAGAAGAAGTTGCATTCCGAACTCTGAAGAGAGCACTCTGTAGTGCCCCAGTAC
Source organism: Lactuca sativa (assembly GCF_002870075.4). Taxonomy (NCBI): domain Eukaryota; kingdom Viridiplantae; phylum Streptophyta; class Magnoliopsida; order Asterales; family Asteraceae; genus Lactuca; species Lactuca sativa. Next base: position 75,874,541 of record NC_056624.2, on the reverse strand, counting down.
TATCTCTACCAGAGGGAACGCAAAATTTCGCGGTCTACTGTGATGCGTCAAATTAGGGTTTAGGTTGCGTTCTCATGCGGCGTGTAAAAGTGATAGCTTACGCATCCCGCCAACTAAAGACACACGAAGTGAATTATACAACCCACGATCTGGAATTGGGAGCAATGGTCTTCGCTCTGAAGATTTGGAGGCATTACCTCTATGGTACGAAGTGCACCATCTTCACGGACCACAGGGTCTCCAACAGATCCTGAATCAAAAAGAGCTGAATATGAGGCAAAGAAGATGGGTTGAACTATTAAACGATTATGAGTGTTAAATCAAGTACCAACTAGGCAAGGCTAATGTGGTAGCTGATGCCTTGAGCCGGAAAGAGTAATCTAATCGTCGTGTGAAAGCACTCTCAATAACCATCTAATCTCACCTAACCACTCAGATCAGGGCAGCCCAGTCAGATGCCATGAAGGCGGAAAACAGAACAAGCGAAGCATTACGCGGAATGGAGAAGAATCTCGAGGTGAAAGAGGACGGACTATACTATTTCATGAACTGTATTTGGGTCCCTAAACTTGGAGGATTTAGGGAGGTAGTCATGAATGAAGCTCACAAGACGCAATACTCCATCCATCCAGGTTCGGACAAAATGTACTTGGATATTAAACAACACTATTGGTGGCCTAACATAAAGGCAGAAATTGCCACCTATGTAAGCAAATGCCTTACTTGCACCCAAGTAAAGGTGGAATACCAGAAGCCCTCGGGGTTATTACAGCAACCAGTAATTCCCGAGTGGAAATGGGAAGAGATTTCTATGGACTTTGTGACCAAGCTACCCAAGACGTCAAATGGATTAGACACTATATGGGTAATAGTTGACCGATTGACGAAATCAGCTCATTTCCTGCCAATAAAAGAATCCTACAAGATGGAGAGACTGACAAGAATATACATTTGAGAAATTTTGAGGCTTCACGGAGTTCCAGTGTCTATTATGTCAGATAGAGATAGTAGGTTCACTTCACGTTTTTGGCAATCACTTCAGAAAGCACTGGGAACCCATCTCGACATGAGCACTGCTTATCACCCACAAACAGATGGTCAAAGCGAACGAACCATCCAGACGCTCGAAGACATGCTTCACACATGTGTGATAGACTTTGGGAAGTCTTGGGATACCCACTTACCCTTAGTTGAATTCTCATATAACAACAGTTACCATTCGAGCATCAAAGTTGCTCCTTTCGAAGCGCTATGTGGACGTAAGTATAGATCACCGTTGTGTTGGGATGAGGTGAACGAAACCCAGCTAGCAAAGGAACTAGCATCATACAAGACATTAACGGGACCGAAGATCAAACGTGAAACCATGGAAAAGATAGTTCAAATCAGAGCTCGACTGCAAGCATCGCGCGACCGACAAAAGAGCTATGCTGATAGACGGTGAAAGCCATTGGAGTTTCAGGTCGGGGATCGAGTACTGTTAAAAGTTTCACCCTGGAAAGGGGTCATTCGTTTTGGAAAACGGGGAAAACTGAACCCACGATATATTAGACCTTTCAAGATCCTTGCCCGAATTGGTCCAGTGGCGTACAGACTGCAACTACCCATGAAGCTTAGCAGTGTACACCCCGTGTTCCATGTTTCCAATCTAAAGAAGTGCCTAGCCGATGAAACTCTCATCATTCACCTTGACGAAATTGAAATCAACGAGACTCTCCTGTTCTTCAAAGAACCGGTCGAAATCATGGACAGGGAGGTGAAGCGTACTAAGCAAAGTCGCGTCCCGATCGTGAAAGTTCCATGGAACATGAAGCGTGGGCCAGAATTCACGTGGGAACGCGAAGACCAAATGAAGCAAAAGTACCCTCATCTATTCTAGCCTTCTCAAATCTGGCTTTCAAAAGAATTTCGGGAAGAAATTCCCTCTAACGAGGGGATGATGTCACAACTAGAAATTTTTGGTGCCTTGTAATGTCACACACCGAAAAACAAAGGCGGAAACGTTCCCGGGGTTGACTCCATGTTGTGTATCAAATCCAATATACATAGTAATCACAGTAAACAACCATTACATTACATATATCTGAAAGTTTACATTTGGTTCAAAAGTAAATTGTACAAAAGTTATACATATATCATATGAACAAAAGAGACGAGTCTTCCGTGCACTCCATCTTCACCAAAATAGATCACTGGGTACCTGTCTAACTTGGACCTGAGAATACAAGCAGTTTGAAAATCAGCATAAAGCTGGTGAGTTCATAAGCGGTTTGTTTTGTGAAAATGTATCGGTTTCCTTTAGTTTTCCAAAAATATTCGTTTTCCAAGAAAATCCCATATTTTCTTATATTAGATAGTTAGTTTGGTTATCTTTCGTTACAGTTCAATTATGCGACATACATTACCCCAGGAAAATCCCATATTTTCCTAATCTCAAGACCGATTTAATAATACAGAGTATAGTTTAATATCCAAAACTATATATTGAAGATCATGGGATTACTATCCCGAAATAAATATGAAATACTTTAATATTCACATATTGTAGATAGAAAATAGTTTGAAAACCTTGGGACTAACATCCTGAACCAGTTACAAGATAGTTTGATATACTAGAAAATATAGATTAAAAACCATGGGACTACTAACCCGAATAAGATTGTTTGATAAAACCATGGGATCGCTATCCCGAATTTGATATAAGATAGTTGAATAAAGTCATGGGATTATCATCCCGTACAAGTTATAGATTCAAAACCATGGGATTACTATCCCGAACAAGATATAGATACAAAACCATGGGATTATTATCCCGAACAAGATATAGATACAAAACCATGGGATTATTATCCCGAACAAGATATAGATACAAAACAAAATCCTAGCTGTGAATAAATTTATATTAATACGTATTGTGAGTCAGGTAACCATGCTGATACGACAACGAGACCTCCTTGACATTAGTCAGACGTCGGACGATATACAAAATTTGTCACCCCAGGCGTGCCCGCCTAACTGTAGCTAGCAGTTAAGGTGTGCGATTGTCAGTCCCGAATAGATCTATTCACAAACTCCTCGCTCTCCCTCCAGGAGACTCTGGTTACACTTCCGGAGAGGATTTACTTATCATCCATAAAGGGTAGTGACTATCTCACAAGCTAGTATTAAACTATTCACAGAATTCTCATACGATACTAAAGATACAAAGATTATGAAACATGATACAGTGAAAATAGATACATACAATGAGATTATCTGGCAATATATTCAAATAATACAGAGATAAACTGAATCAGACATAGTTTATCTAATAACTTTATATAGATATAAAACAAGCGTTATAAAACCCCAAATTATTCCCATAATAATTTGATTAGTTTGGTTATTTTCTTAACTAAAATCCATTTAGCTGTAATTGATAAATCATTCCTTATGCTCAACATAATACATAAGGAGTAAAAGTATTTATAAATTTGCCAGATATTATTTGAAACATATTAGTGTTATGATTTGAAAACAGTTATGGTTTGCTTGTATTCCCCCCCTGAAAACAGTTAAAAACAGTGAAAAAGGGTAGGGGTATGAACTCATCGGACGAGAAGTATGACGATTTGGACGCTAAGAGTTGATCTGGGGCTTGTAAATACAAGAGGTTCCTAATTATAATGTAAATATACACATTTGTATCTAATTAGGACTTATTTTATTTATATGTTAGGGACACTTGCTTCAAGTCACGAAAACACTCCGATACAAGTGTTTGGAGGGACCCGGGTGGCGTTTAAGGACGTGAAATCACACTAGGGACTTGGGACTTGAGTTTACTCCCCATGAGTAAACTAATATAAGAGTTTTTGGTCTAAAACACCCATTCCCCATGAGTTTACGGCCGTAAACTCATGGTGGGGGTGGTTTATGGTGCTAAATGACTTCAAACACTTAGGGGATAATTTCTAGACTTGGTTTAAGGACTTGAAGTGATTTCAAAACATCAAATAGACCCTCTTATGGGAGTTTACGGCCTAGCATGGACTCATGGCCGTAAACTCCTATTTTTCCATGAAAATGGTGTTAAATGGAGCTAGAACAAATCATATGTGATTGATAGAATTATTCCAAGGCCTAACATGAGTTTGTATGGGACATTTGAGGAGTTTATGGAGTTTACGGCCCATGAGACCCCCTCATGGCCGTAAAATCTTCTATAGAGTGATACAATATGATTTAAGGCTTAAAACTTGCATGGAAGGACTTCTAAAATTCATCTAAGGGCTTTAGGGGTGTTTAGTTAGCATTCTAACACCATGAATCAAGGAGTTTACGGCCTAAGCACAAGACTTGGCTGTAAACTCTTAGAAATCCCACAAATAATGTGTTTAAGGCCCTCAAACTATTTTTGGTTGGTCCTATGATTTATTCTAAGGCTTTTGGTGGTGTTGGATGGCTTTCTAACACCTTAGAATTGAATTTATGCCATGTTTTGAGGAGTTTACGGCCTAAGCACATGCCTTGGCCGTAAACTCACCTAAACTCCTCAAAAATCATGTTTCAAGTGTCCAAATGCTAGAATCAATATACTATAATTCATATCTAAGCCATACTAGTGATTTGGAAGGGTTTAAGGTCAAGAAAACCCCTTAAATATGAGTTTACGGCCCAAGCTTGTGCCTTGGCCGTAAACTCCTTCAAAGTCTTCAAAATTCATGTTTTAAATGTTCTAAGTCCATATCTTGAAGTCCCTTAGCCATATCTAAAGTCCAAATGAGTTTAGGAAGGAGTTTAAGGGCTTAAAACCCTTCAAATTGGTGTTTACGGCCTAGGCAGCCTCCTGGGCAGTAAACTCATATATTTTGTCCCATTTCATGATTAAATGTCGAATTTGGAAGCCAAATATGCTATAGATTAAGGCTAGGAAGGTACCTTAGGGATTTGAGGCCTTAAAATTGAGTTTTGGACCCCAAATCTTTGGATTTAGGAGAGAGGTTAGACAGAGAGTAGAGAGAGAAGGAAAAAGCTTCAAATGAAAGGTTAAACACGTTTATATAGTTCCTAAAACTTGGACACGGAAGAATTCTACCCGATACCGGCCTTAAACGATGCTTTAGGTCGCACCCGATTGAGTTTCCGTCACCCGGCGAGGATATTTCTAAAACTTATGAAATAAATAATTTGGGCTAAATTCATGAGTTCCTAAATGATTTGGACCCTCATTGAATGATAATAAACACATAATTTTAGTTAACTAAACCCAAAAACGATATCGGGACATTTCGATCTCCGACGAGTTATATGGGTAGAATGGGTTTTTCGGCGATGAACAACTTCGGGTTGTTACATGTAACCACAACACTTATGTCAACTATGAATCAAAAACATGAAAACATGCATGATGCTTATTCTATGACAACAGAATTTCAATTAAACACTTCATAAAAGCACTACAAATAGTCAACAAATAATTGGAAACCCTAGAAGTCCTTATTTAAGTCCATTTTGGACTAGGACTTCCTTATTGGGCCCAATGGACCCATAAGCTTCCAATTGGAATATCATGGGCTTAGAGCTCTTGAATGGGCTATAATTGGACCCACTTTCATTTATTTTAATATTTTGGGCCATATTGGGCCTAGAATGAAACAAAATATTTAAATGAACCTCATTGGGCCATAACTAACCTAATAAGCCCTAATGGGCCATAAAAATCATTACTTTCTTTATTTTGGGCCAATAGTTATATAAATTAGCAATGATTTGGACTTAACACATTTTCCTTAAAACAAATCTATCCGCTACTGGTTATTTGTTTCCCATGATATAACAACTTGAAGTGGTTGTTCTAAACCACCCGAACCCTTAATAGGCCGGGATTATACCTGTAACATGCAGTTCAAGGTAAAGACCGTTTTGGAAAATTTTGATTACTTTTTATTGTTTATACCCTAGTCATGACATGACCCTAGTTGGAAGAAACATGCATCTCTTTGTGACTCATGAATTGATCCCTTATTCGTCACAATGTGAGACCTGGCTACGAGGAAACCCTAATTTTGGGTGATTTATTATGTATTTAAAGGAAGTGAGGGATAGGTTAGCCAACCCTTAACCTCAATCACCACCTAATACTCCCCTTAGAAACCTAGCACACAATAATTGATTTTCGCTCATTTGTGGTGATTTATAGCAAAGGAAAAGAATAGGAAGGGCATCTAGTACTCTATCTCAGAATTCAAGCCTCACCAACATTCATCTTCACACATTCTAGACAATTATGTGTTTCCAAGTTCAATTATTTATGAGTTATTAAGCTTCAATATTGGTTTTTATGATGGGTTTTGAGCAAATGAACACTCATATGTTGTATATGCAACCCTAGATGCTTTGGATCTATGTTTTCTCTAATGTACATGCAAACTTTAAAGTTTCCAAAGCATCATCCTAACTAGCATACTATGGAGTATTTATACTACAAAAAAACTAGTTAGAAGACATACCTTTTGGAGTAGTTGAAACCTTGAAGATTTAAGCGCCTAGCACCAATAATGTGAATGCCTCAAATGGAGCCATAAATCACCACCAACAATTGGAAGAACTAAAGAGAGGTTACTTACACTCAATTTTTGGCTACCACTCTCGTGTTTCTTCGAGTGACTGATTTCATGCAATTGAGGGCTTCTTATATAGTGTGACTAGATTAGGGTTACACCATGCAAACCCTAATGTGCATGACTCTCCACATTCCTCATGCTCCATGGGTTTAAACCTCCATGGATTATCCATGGTTCACCACATGGGTTTAGCACAACATAAGGAGTCATGGATCATTAGCCCACATTATAAGAAAGAATGATTTACACAATCAATCCGCTATATATTTAACTAGTCACTTTTGATCACAAACTTAATTCCAAATTAATTCATGATCAACACTAATTAAATAATATGATTTCATGTTAATATATTAGAACTTATAATATAGTAATAAATCATAAATAACCTCTTCTCAAAAGTCCATCCATATGAATTTTTCTGGTGAAATGCAACCCAAATGGGCCATGCCACTCGCGGGTCAAGTACATACCAAATATAATTATTTACTTAGACACCTTATCTAACAGTCTCCCACTTGGATAAGTCTAATAACTATAGTTGTAAGTATTACTTCAGGATCCGACTAGAAATCATGTCTCTTTAATTGCCTTTGTCGAACTTAGATGTACTATTTTAGATAAGTGATCATAGAATCCTTTGTTCTCAAGATATCACTCGGACAAACACATGGAATGCAGTCAGTCTTATTGTCCAGCAGTTTGTTTCCTGATTTCTGATTCGTTTGACATAGAACTTAATCAACACATCAATTTAGTTCTGACCGGGCCTGGGACATAAGTCAAAAATAAATCATCGAGGGGCCCAAGATAACGCTTTTAATCCTCCAAGAACTAAAAGGGACATATAAAATTTGACAGTATATGCTTGTACTAATTATTCATTAAACCTTACACAACAACACGTTTTATAACATCGATTTACTAATGCGGTTTCTTACTATCAATGTACAACCAACTTATACAACAAATCATATATCTAAGTTTGAAGATTATATGACATTATCATCTCACAATCACTCGAGATAAATTCCGTGAAGTGATACAAGTGAGCGCGGGTTGGATCCAATACTCAGACCTTATGAGCACTCATGAATGTCATAGAAATGCCTAACCATTTCTGACAATCTACAAGTCAAATTCATGACAGTCTTGCTTCAATACCAACTTCCAAAGTATGATTGACTGTGGATGGTTTGAATAATCCAATTATTCTGGAAGTCAAAACATGCAAAATGAAACAATAGTAAACAATTGACATGAGATAGTACCGTACCAGTAAATAAAATAACACCATTTATTTAAGCATCAAATGTCAATTACAGTTCATCTATTACAAGTTTCGAATCAGCTATCTAATCATTAAAGCTAATATCATCCCTCAGCCTAATGCGCCTCGCATGCTGTAAATGCATAACCATACTCAGTCCCTTCATGAGGGGATCTGTCGGGTTCTCATCTGATGATACCCTCTTTGCTACGAGGAGTCCTTCTTCGATATTGTGTCTTATGAAGTGATATTTCATGTCGATGTATCTGGACCTCCGGTTATCCCTTGGTTCCTTGGCTAAGGCAACAGCACTATCGCTGTCACAGAAAATCTCCACAACCTCCTTTATAGTTTGTACAACTCCAAGGTCTCCGACGAAGTTCTTTGGCCATATCGCCTCCTTCTTGTTGGATTAATGTCTAAGTCCATAGCTAGAATTGGTAAGACTTGACCCGACACGGCATGGTCCATTTGGGTTGCATGGCATCGGGACAATTGGATTGACAAGATGAGGAAAAAAAAGGATACTAGTGATTTATATTAATATATTATAAGTTCTAATCTATTAATATATAATCATATTATTTAATTAGTATTGATCAATAATTAATTTATAATTAATTAAGTGATCAAAATGAACTATTTAAATATGGACTCTTATATATATATATATATATATATATATATATATATATATATATATATCAATATATATATGTGTGTGTGTGTTAGGCCACGTTCATTTAGGTTGGGCTAAGCCTTCATGGATAGTCAATGGAGTGTTTAACCCATGGATCATATGAAATGAAAAGGTCATGGGTTTAACCCTAATCTCTACACTATATAAAGATGTCCTTGGTTGGTGAAATTGGCACTAGTGTGGATACACTAAGAGGGCTAGCCGACTTCATTAGAGAGAATCAAAGTATCCGTATTCTCAAGGTTATTCCAAGTGTTCATGGTGTTTTGTGAACCATTTGAGGAGTCACACTTGGGGCACTAGGCACTCAATCTTCATGAAGACAAGCTACATCAACAAGGTATGTCTTCTAATTTGTTTTATTACCAAAGTATCAGAGATTGTGTGCTAGATAGGGTAATACCTTGGAATATTCATATTTGCATGTATAATATAGAAACCATAGATCCAAGGTATTTAGGGTTGCATGTACACCATAGGAGTGTTAGAATACTCATAACCCAATAGTGGTATCAGAGCCCAGGCTTGTTTTCTTGTTACACTTGCAAATTTAGCTAAAAAATCGAGTATTGTTGCTGTTTGCATAGCAAACTTGCCGAGTGCATGAAGGGGCTCGATGAGTCCAATGCAAAATGCATCCAACTCACCGAGTTGGTTCATGCACTCGACGACTTGGACCCCTAGACAACATATATTCGACTGTTTTGGCTGGAATTGGACTAGGAACATTACCCTAACCTGTTTTTGACGTTATAAACTTGTTTTTTGATGTGGTAATGTTCATGCTAATCCAATTTCAAAGATAATTTTCAATAGATTCATGTTTTGTATTAGGTTAAAAGTTATGATAATTACATGAAAATGTTTGAGGTGAATTATCTTTGTTCATATGAGTTGCTTAGATTAATAAAAAAGTTAATTGATTATGTGTCTTTAATCCATTTTAATCTAAGACTTGATTCTAAAATGTGTTTGTGTAACTTGTCCTCAAGTTACATGAAAGGTCACATTTAAGTTTCTAAAAACTCATAAAAAGCTAGCAAATGCTACAAAATGAAGAATATTGTCCTCATTAAATGGTTTTATGACTCCATAACTTGTCCTCAAGTTATGGAGTTTCAAGAGTCTCTTCATTAAATAATGAAAATGTGTAACCTTAATTAGTTCCATAAATTACAAAAGAAGAAGAGTTACATTCTTTAATAGTTTAAAGTCTTCCATAAATTGTCCTAAAGTAATGGAACTTGAAGAGTTTTTAACTAAAACTACTTTAAACACATAAGTTACGGAATTAAACGGTTTTGAATATTTTCAAAACTTGCCCTCAAGTTTTGGAATTTGTAAAGTTTCCCTCATGAATACTTTAGTTCCAAGTTAAGCCCTTAAAATTTTAAAAGTTCAAATTCAACCGTTATTCTTTATAATATTATAAGTTAATAATATATATATATATATATATATATATATATATATATATATATATATATGTAAGTATAAGAGCAAGTCAGTGTTACGATTAGTAGGCCTCATTCACGAAGCCGGTCTATAAGGGGGGTGGGTATAAGGTTGTTGCCTATAAAATGGCAGCTTAATGGGTGTCCATTCTCACCCGCCTCTTCCGTGACTGGCGGAGGGTCGTTAGCCGAACAGGTAGGACAAGGACTATAATTCTCCCTTCTTTAAAATTATTAATGATAAATACTAAGTAACTAAACCTTTTATTAATTCCCAATCTTAGTTACTTAGGAAAATGTGAATTTGGTAGTAACCCATGAAATTACACTTTGCACTTTGCTTAAGTCGTTAGTGGAGCGTGTGTGGTTAACCGACATACTAACCTGGATTTAACAAGGTAGGAAAAGGGTGACTTAATGTTTATGATAGTATCAGTGGAGCGCGTGTGGTTAATCGGCACATCGATTAAGGGGTAAAAGGGTACCAACTATATTTGCATGGTTATTCACACCTTGTTTTGTGATCGGCATCCTACTCACAAAATTTGAGAGGGCACACTCGAGATTGAAACATGGCATTGAACAGTTCAATGAATCTCAAAAGATCTAGGAATTTCAAATCCAAGTGAAACCTAATAAATTATTTCATTTTCGTGGTGGAAATTGGTGACACGTCATTCACCTACCTTCATATATTTTATAGCTTGGATTACGGCATCCCTCTTCCAAGTTATAAAAATATTGTGTCGGGTCCTAGCCTTAATATTTCATATTGTGTGTTATACTAAGGACTTAAATCAACTTACTTGAATATCTCCCAAAAGATGTATGGATTAGACATCCATGATCTTCCCAAATCTCTTGAAACAAGTTTTCATAAATGAAGATGGTGTCTCATGGAAATCATAATTCTTTCACCTCCTCTAGTTATTCTACCTAACCCACAAGTTCTTGAAAAGTTTAAGGTCACTCAAGCCCTATTGGCAAGCAAGGTCTATGTGTGATCACATCTTGGAGATGAAGTCACATATTGACAAGTCAGGAAAGTTGGGTGTCAAAGTCTATAGAAAGTTGATGTTCAATCACTTTCTAAGTCACATAGTGAATTCCTTTGGGAATCCTATGAAATAAACTATGACAAGACCCTTAATGATCTTATCTATTTGCTTGGTGATGCTAAATCAACAATGATATGAGGACTTGTGAAGCAAATTTGATTAGAATAACAACTTCCGAAACCTTCAATGGAATTTGGCAATGGTAACATTAGAAATCCGGAAAAAGCTTTCTCTTGCCAATGGAAAGGGATCGGCCATAGTCAACTCGGTTGACCAAATGGTAAAGAGAAATGCTAAGTCTGTGATAGTCCCATGTACTATTTCCAAAAGGTCCACATGTCTTTACTGCCAAAGGAAGCGGCATTGGTTGCGAAGCTGCCAAATTTACCTGAAAGATTATAAGGAAGGTAAAGTCAAAACTTTGACTCTACTTCAGGTAAAGTCCAATGTCTAACTCTATTAACTTTCTATTTGGAGATTCTTATTACATTATGTGAGTGGGTCACATGTTGATGTTTTAAGAATCAAAGAAAAGAGAGGAAACTTAAAGGAAGTATATACTAATTCTGTTCGAGAAAATGGATTTCGTTCGCATGATTCGATGATCAGAATTTTGGGCTGTTACTTAAGAGTTATGATATATATTGCTTACGAATAGATAACAACAAGGTTTTCAAATGGATTGTAAGGATAAGTTTTTCCGCAAAGTTTTAAAACAAAAGGAAATTTTTTGATTTTATTTATTTTAAGTATCCTTACAATGGCATTTGTGAAAAATTGTTGCTTATATGATTCCAGTAATAGCAATATTGGAAAGGGAATTTGATTTTTTTTGTGGTAGTGTCTAAATTTTCCAAATAAGGAAAAAATTTCATCACACAAGTTTCAAATTGGACCGAAACATGGAATCATGCAAGTTGTATAGTATGATGAATGAGAATTTTCATGTTTGGAATATTAATACTAATTCCTTGTTCACATGCATATGTGAGTTAAGAGAAGGAGAAAGGGATCGGGTACACTTGGGTGTGTGCTGATCACGTCCACCACAAAGACTATTCATTATGAATTTACTAAGGCCTAGTAAATATGGTTATACTTACAAGTTTAAGTATAATTCTGAAACATTGAAAAACCTTCAATGTATGGCAGAACGAATGAGAATAATCAAATTTGGCAGAAAGAAAAAAAGTTTCTCAAATCTGATAAGACGGGAGAGTACTTTAGGATCATGTTTGTGATCATCTTAATGATTAAGAAACCATATCATAATTCATCCTCTACGGACATCTTAGGGCATTCTTAGGACTAAATAGAGGAGTCATGAATTATTGCAGTGGTTAAATCAAGAAGATGAGTCATACTTCGTTCCAAAACAAGTCATAGAGTCATACTCCAAGATTGTAAAGTCACATATCTTAAAGAAGATTTGTTAACACTAGTAAAATGTAAGAGTAAAATGTTGTCTACTCGTATACATTTGAAATTGGTAAGTTGTGATGTTTTGGATAAAACAAAGACCAACTAAGGCCAATTGTGTAAAGTGTTTGTCTTGATAGAGAATCCGCACTATCTCTTGAATATTTGGCAAGAGAGTCTTATATGTCAAGAGGATAGTGGGATTCTTAAAGGTCTTGAAAGTCTCAAGAACTAATCGAGAATAAAACCTGAAGTTCTTCACTAGCACACGACTTGAGTTTTATAACCTATCGTGTTGACATTTTTGTGCCTATTCCAGTTAAAGTTGGCTTTGCATAGGAGTTCTGAGAGTTCTCAATTGGTTGCACAGCTACGTGGAAGCAATGGTAGGCCCTTGAGCTGCCAGGTGGCAAGAATTTAAGACTACACAAGTTCAATCCATATGAGTTTGGATTTGTCATTAACCTTGTCTTGGGATTATGGTTTTTTGACAAATTCACATGGATAGGAACACATACACCATAAAATCTATGTTTCATAAGGTTTATCTTGGATTCATGAAAATGATGGTGAGGAAACACTTTCACTAAGTAGATTTTAAGTAGATAGCAATTGTGATATTTGCATTCTCAAAGTTGTTAGTGGAGCGTGTGTGGTTAACCGGCACACTAACATTAACTTGTAAGAAGTGGAAAAGGTCTAAACAATTGAGACTATGATTACGACATCCCTTTTCATAGTTCTGAAACCGTTTAGACACACATGTGTGCTATCTAAGGAGAGGTGTATGATTTTGATAAAGTTTATCAAAGCATCTCGTATCAGAAATACGAACTTTGGTAAGGAAGTCAATAAAGTATTGATTTCTAGAAGTCCAACTGATTTCTAAGTACATGTCAAAGCTAGTGGGAGCATAAGTGTTATGCTAATAATCATCATGTTACTGGGAGCATGATAATTATGATTAGTATTGCAAGTTAGCAATGTTAATTATAGAAAAACAAAAGTTCAGGGGTTGAAAAGTTGTTTTGCTAAAACTAAGGGAGGCGAGATTATACTTGATTTCAATTCTAAAAGCTTAGATTGAGGTTTTAATCATTTTTAGTCAAGAATATATATATATATATATATATATATATATATATATATATATATATATATATATATATATATATATATATATATATGAATTTTGTGTTGGAATGGTTCAGCATAAGGAAATTCTATATATGGGTCCATTATTTGCGTTCTAAATTCGATTATGATTACGGCATCCCTTTTCATAATCTGAATTATGAGAACTTGGCAAATAGAAATAGAAATATTATAGCAAAAGACTTGTCTAGTATCATGTCTTTATGTGAGACATCATGAATCGTGTCCCATATGCTTTGGATATATGATCGATTGCATGCGCTATAATATTCATCCTTTCTAAATTTTTCCAAATGCTCAAAGCATTAAGAGGGGAAAAGTCTAGAATTTGATAAGACTAAAATGATTAAGCTATTGTCAAGGACAATCTAAGGTTTACTAAATATTGTTTGCTCTAGGACAGTTGGAAGTATAATGTTAATTTTGGAAGGACCGTATTGACATATTTTGTGAGGAGGCAACTCTTGTTTAGAAATGATAGTCAAAATGGAATATGGAAATATTTCAAGTTGAAAATTATTCAATATGTGTAAGATTAGAAAACTTAAAGTAACAAGGATGTTTCCAGGGAGTTGATCTCCATTGGAATACTCTGTAATGTTTTTTGACAAGCCTTTGTGACTTTGTACATAATCATTACAAGAAGATCAACGCATATAAGTTTAAAATCTAACAGGTTTTGGTAAGTGGCAAAAATTTGGAATTCTTGCATTTGCAATAAGGATTTGGGACTGTGAAATGAGAATCGTTGGATTATGTTCAATCGATCTATTTCACAAACTAAAGATCATAGACAAACGTAGTGTGTATACTTGGTGTATGACATAACTAATGTTTGGACAAACATAGTGTGCATACTTGGTGTATGGCATGACTAGTGTTTAGAAAACATAGTGTACATGCTTGGAGAATGGGGCAACTATTGTTTTAATTCAAGTATAAAGTTGATAGCTGAAATAGTATGCAATGAATAATGTGTAATTATATGGTGATAAATAAAAGGTGTTTTATTTATATTCATAAGTTCTGAGACCATATTGGAGTCGATTATTCTTGTGTTTCAATTTGCATGTTTTGACTTCCAGAATAACTAGGTCGTTCTTCTCGAATGACTATGTTATTCAAACTATCCACAGTTGGTCATATGTTGGAAGTAGATATGAATCAAGACTGTCATGAATCGGGTTTGTAGATGTCTAAGGTATGGGACATAGCCAAGAGGTGCTACAACATTCACGAGTGCTCATAAGTTCTGAGTATTGGATTCAACCCATGCTCATTTGAATCACTTCATGGATTTTATCACGAGTGATCATGAGATGATAATATCTTATATTCTTCAAACCTAGAGATATGAGTTGTTACTATGAGTTGGTTATACATTGATTGCACGAAAACGAATTGGTAACTTGATGTTATAAATGATGCCTTTGTGTATGATTCAACAAGTAGTAGAACAAGCCATATGAGTCAAAGTTTATCCATTCCTTTTACGTTCGGGATAAAAGCGATATCTGTGGGCCCCTCGATGATTTAGTGATGACACATGTGAGTGCTTGGCCAAGCTAGGACTGATTTGATTTGTTTAATCAGTCATTCATCATAAATCGGAAATCGGGAAACAACAAATGGACAGAGAGAATGATTTATGATCCATGTCTCAGTCCATATGATATATAGCATGGAGGAATATATGATCACTTATCTAATGGACAAGTCATCGACAAGGTCAGAGTTCGACAGAAGCTTTTGAGAGCTACGATTGCTAGTAAAGTTTTGAAGTCATACTCAATAATAGTTTTAGACTTATCCAAGTGGGAGACTGTTGGATTAATGTCTACGTCCATAACTATAATTGGTAAGACTTGACCCGACCCGGCATGGTCCATTTGGGTTGCATGGCATCGGGACAATTGGATTGACAAGATGAGGAAAAAAAGGATACTAGTGATTTATATTAACATATTATAAGTTCTAATATATTAATATATAATCATATTATTTAATTAGTATTGATCAAGAATTAATTTATAATTAATTAAGTGATCGAAAGGAACTATTTAAATATGGAATCTTAGATATATATAAATATATATATATATATATATATATATATGTGTGTGTGTGTGTGTGTGTGTATGTGTGTGTTGGGCCAAGTTCATTTAGGTTGGGCTAAGACTTCGTGGACAGTCCATGGAGTGTTTAACCCATGGATCATATGAAATGAAAAGGTCATGGGTTTAACCCTAATCTCCACACCATATAAATATGTCCTTGTTTGGTGAAATTGACACTAGTGTGGGTACACTAAGAAGGCTAGCCGATTTCATTAGAGAGAATCAAAGTATCCTTATTCTCAAGGTTATTCCAAGTGTTCATGGTGTTGTGTGAACCATTTGAGGTGTCACACTTGGGGCACTAGGCACTCAAGCTTCATGAAGACAAGCTACGTCAACAAGGTATGTTTTCTAACTTGTTTTATTACCCAAGTATCAAAGATTGTATGCTAGATAGGGTAATACCTTGGAATATTCATATTTGCATGTATAATAGAGAAAGCATAGATCCAAGGTATTTAGGGTTACATGTACACCATAGGAGTGTTAGAATGCTCATAAACCAACACTTCTTAACTTCGCTTGGTGCTATGTACTCTGATTCGCACGTTGAATTAACTATCGTCTCTTGCTTGGAACTTTTCCAAGTAATTTCTCCTCCATTGGGGATAAACACCCAGCCCGACTAAGATCGGAAATTATTTTTTTGGTTTGAAAGTTGGTGTCACTATACCCCACCACTCTCAAGTCATCACGTCCACCAAGGGTAAGGACCCAGTCCTTAGTTCTCCGCATGTACTTGAGAATGTTTTTCACCGTAGTCTAGTGAGCCTTGCCAGGATTCCCTTGATATTTGCTAACCATGCTCAAAGCAAAGGCCACATCAGGGCGAGTACAAGTCATAACATACATGATTGAGCCAACAGTGGAAGCATATGGTAATCGACTCATCCCAGCTATCTCAGCCTCTATACTCGAACTCTAATTTTAACTCAGTTTGGCATTGCTCTGGATCAGTAAGTCCCCTGTCTTGGAATTATGCATGTTGAACCTTTTCATCACTTTGTCCAAGTAGGTACTTTGACTTAGTCCAATTAGTCTCTTACTCCTTTCTATAAATATCCTTATACCCAGAATATAGGCAGCCTCTCCGAGCTCCTTCATAGCGAAACACTTCCCGAGCCAGGACATAATATCCTGCAGGGTCGGGATGTCATTTCCTATGTGAAGTATGTCGTCCACATACAACACCAGAAAGCTAACTATACTCCCACTAGCTTTGACATATACACAGGACTCATCCTCGCTTCTCGAAAAGCCAAACTCTTTGACTTTCTCATCGAAACAAAGATTCCATCTGCGAGATGCTTATTCCAATCCATAAATGAATTTCTCAAGCTTACACACACTATTAGGGTACTTAGCATCAACTACACCCTCTAACTGACTCATGTAAACATCCTCCGCTAACTTTCCATTAAGGAAAGAGGTTTTGAAATCCATTAGCCATATTTCATAGTTATGAAATGCAGCAATGGCTAGCATAACCCGAATAGACTTAATCTTTGCTACTGGTGAGAAGGTCTCATCATTGTCAACTCTCGGAGTTTGAGTAAAGCCCTTCGCAACTAGTTACGCCTTGTATGTGTATATTTTCCCATCCATGTCGGTCTTCTTCTTGAAGATCCACTTGCACCCGACTATCTTATGACCCGATAAATTGTCAACCAAGTTCCAAACTTGATTTTCATACATGGACTGAATCTCGCTGTCCATAGCCTCTTTCCATTTAATAGAAACGGGGCCTGCCACGACTTCCTTGTAGTTAATAGGTTCATCCAAGTTTACCAATGTGCTATCACTGATAAATGTATCACCTTCTGCAGTAATATGGAAACCATAAAACATAGGTGGAACTCTAACTCTACTGGAACACCTTAGAGGTATGGATTCATCAATCGGCTCAACAAGAGTTTTCTCCTCTAGTTGATCGCTAGTGTTTGAGGTTCCCTCACCGCTTGACGCTTGAAGTTTTTGAAGGTCAATTTGCCTCCCACTGTCCCCTTAGAATATAAGTTCCCTCTCTCGAAAAACTCCTCTACTCGCAACGAAGACAACATTGTCACTCGGTCTGTAGAAGAGATAACCAAAGGACTTTTATGGGTAGCCGATGAAAATAAACTGCTCACTCTGAGGTTCGAGCTTTTCATGAGTCTCGCCCCTCACAAAAGCCTCGTAACCCCAAACCTTGATGTGTGCTGAACCTTCCCTGTACACATCTCATGAGGTGTTTTGGCAAATTTTTTAGGTGGGACTCGATTAAGTATATGAGCGGCAGTCTCTAAGGCATACCCCATAATGAGATTGGTAACGAAGCTCGACTCATCCAACAAGGTTTGGTTGTGCCTCTTAGCCACACCATTAAGTTGTGGTGTCATGGCTGGCGTCAACTGTGAAATAATTCCACACTCCTTAAGATAGTCTAGGAACTAGATACTAAGATACTCACTACCTCGATCGCATCATAGCATCTTAAATCTTCCTACTGTTGGGTTTTGAGCATTCTAACACTCCTAAGTGTACATGCAACCCTAAATACCTTGGATCTATGTTTTCTCTATTATACATGCAAATAAGAACTTCCAAGGTATTATCCTAATCTAGCATACAAAAACAATGAATGTAACAAGATAGAATACATACCTCTTGATGTAGAAAGTCTTCATGAAGCTTGAGTGCCTAGCCCCAATAGTGTGGAAGCCTCAAATGGAATCACAATCACCAAAACACTTAGAATAACTTGAGAGAATTCTACAACTCATGAAATCGGCTAGCCCTTTCACTTCACACACTAGTGGCCGATTTTGGTCAAGAATAAGATGCTTATATAGTTAGGGTTACACCATGTAAACCCTAATTGACATGGCCTTTCATTTCCATGATCCATGGGTACAAATACACCATGGAGCATCCATGGACCATCCTATGGGTTTTAGCCCAACTTGATTATCCATGGAGCATTAGCCCACTATACAAGTATGGATGATTTACACAATCAACCCATATATTTAATTAGTCTTCTTTTGATCACTTAATTAATCCTAGATTAATTCTTGATCAATACTAATTAAATAATCTTATTATTCTTATTATTAATATACTAGAACTTATAATATATTAACAACCATAAGTGTCTTATTTCTCTCATTATAGTCTATCCAAGTGCATGATGGTATGCAACCCAAATGGACCATGCCGGGTCGGGTCAAGTCTTACCAATTATAGTTATGGACTTAGACAATAATCCAACAGTCTCCCACTTGGATAAGTCTAAAACTATTATTGCGTATGACTTCAGGAACCAACTGGCAATCGTAGCTCTCAAAAGCTTCTGTCGAACTCTGACCTTGTAGATGAACTCTGACCTTTGTCAATGACTTGTCCATTAGATAAGGGATCATATATTCCTCCATTCTAGATATCATATGGACTGAGACATGGATTATAATCATTCTCTCTGTCCATTTGTTGTTTCCCGATTTGCGATTTATGACGACTTACTAATTGAACAAATCAAATCAGTCCTGGCCCGGCCGAGCACTTCCATTTGTCATCATCAAATCATCGAGGGGCCCACAGATATCGCTTTTATCCCGAAGGTAAAAGGAACGGATAAACTTCGACTCATATGGCTTGTTCTACTACTTGTTGAATCATACACAAAGGCACGTTTTATAGCACCGAGTTACCAAATGCGTTTTCGTGCAATCAATGTACCATCAACTCATAGTAACAACTCATATCTCTAGGTTTGAAGAATATAAGATATTATCGTCTCATGATCACTCGTGATAAAATCCATGAAGTGATTCCAATGAGCGCGGGTTGAATCCAATACTCAGAACTTATGAGCACTTATGAGTGTTGTAGCCCTTTGTCCAACACCTTAGACCTCTACAAGCCAACCCATGACAGTCTTAATTCATATCTACTTCCAACATATGACCGACTGTGGATGGTTTGAATAACTTATTCATTCCGAAAGAATAACCCAGTTTATTCGGGAAGTCAAAACATGCAAAATGAAACACAATAATAATTGAATCCAATATGGTATCAACCCTTTGAACATAAATAAAACACCTTTTATTTATCACCATATGATTACACATTATTCATTGTATACTGTTTCAGCTATCAACTTTATTCTTGAATTTAAAACAATAGTTGTCTCATGCTCCAAGCATGTACACTATGTTTTCTTAAACACTAGTCATGCCACACACCAAGTATGCATACTATGTTTGTCTATGATCTTTACTTTGTGAACTAGATCAATTGAACATAACTTCAATGATTCTCTTTTCACACTCCCAAATCCTTACTACAAATGCAAGAATTCAAAATTCATGCCATTTACTGAAATCTGTTAGATTCTAAACTTATATGCATTGATACTCTTGTATCGATTATGCACAAACTCACAAAGACTTGGCAACAATCATTACAGAGTATTCCAAAGGAGATCAACTCCTTGGAAATATGCTTCTTGCATTAAGTTTCCTTAATCTTACACAGATTGAAAATTCTAACTTTGAAACATTTCCAGATTCCATTTTGACTATCACTTCTGAACAAGAGTTGCCTCCTTACAGATTATGTCAATATGGTCCTTCCAGAATTATCACTATACTTCCAATTGTCCTTGAGTAACCAATCTTTGGTAAACCTTAGATTGTCCTCGACAATTGCTTAATCCTTTTAGTCATATCCAGTTCTAAACCTTTTCCCTTCTTAATGCCCCAGGCATTTGGAAAATTTTAGAACGAATGATTATAGCACATGTAATCGATCCTATATCCGAAGCATATGGGACACGATTCATGATGTCTCACATAAAGACTAAATCAGTCTTTTGCTATAATATGTCCATTTCAATTTGCCAAGTTCTCATAATTCAGATTATGAAAAGGGATGCCGTAATCATAACCGAATTTTAGAACGCAAATAATGGACCCATATACAGAATTTCCTTATGTTGAGCCATTCCAACATGAAATTTATATATATATATCCTTGACTAAATGATTAAAACCTCACGAATTAAGCTTATAGATTTGAGATGAAGTATAATTTCCTCTCCCTTAATTATAGCAAAACAACTCTTTTCAACCCCTGCAACCTCACGAATTGAAACTTTTGTTTTCTATAATTAACATTGCTAACTTGCAATACTTATCATAATTATCATGCTCCCACTAACATGATGATTATTAGCATAATACTTATGCTCCCACTAGCTCTGACATGTATTCAGAAATCAGCTGACTTTCTTCCAAAGTTCAGATTTCTGATACTAGATTGTTTTGATAAAACTTTATCAAACTCATACACCTTCCCTTAGATAGCACACTTGTGTGTCTAAACAATTATGAAGAGGGATGCCGTGATCATAACGGTTAGACCTTTTTGCCACTTCTGACAAGTCCAGGTTAGTGTGCCGGTAAACCACACACGCTCCACTAACGACTTTGAGAATGCAAATATCACAATTGCTATCTAGCTAAAATCTACTTAGTGAAAGGGCTTCCTCACCATCATTTTCATGAATCGGAAAGAAACCTTATGACACTTAGATTTTTAATGGTGTATGTGTTCTTATCCATGTGAATTGTCAAAACCTTAGTCATAGGACAAGGGTAATGACAAAACCAAACTCATATGGACTGAACTCAATCTTAATATCTTGCCACCTAGCAGCTCAAGGGCCTGCCATTGCTTCCAAGTTGTTGTGCAACAAATTGAGAACTCTAAGAATTCATATGCATAGCCAACTTTACTGGAATGGGCATAGAATAAGTCAACACAATAGGTTATGAACCTCAAGTTGTGTGCTAGTGAAGAACTTTAGGTTTTATTCTTGATTAGTTCTTGAGACTTTCAAGACTTTTAAGACTCCCAGTGTCCTCTTGATCTATAAGACTCCCTTGTCAAATATCCAAGAGATAGTGAGGATTCTAATCAAGACAAACACTTCACCCAGTTGGCCTAAGTTGGTCTTTGTTTTATCCAAAACATCACAACTTACCAATTTCAAATGTACAAGAGTAGAAAACTTTTACTCTTACATTTGACAAGTGTTTTAAACCTTCTTTAAGACATGTCACCCAAGTTATAATTTTTGGAGTATGACTCTAAAAATTGTTTTGGAACGAAGTATGACTCATCTTCTTGATTTAACCATTTCAACAATTCAAGATCCCTCTTCTTAGTCATAAGAATGCACTAAGACTTCCTTAGAGAACTAATTGTGCTATGGTTTCTTAATCATTAAGATGATCACAAAAACTGATACTAAAGTACTCTCCCATCTTTTCAGATTTGAGAAACTTTTATCCTTCTGCCTAATTTGATTCTTCTTATTCGCTCTGGCATACATTGGAACCTTTTCCAATGTCTCAGAGTTACACTTAAGCTTGTAAGTATAATCATATTTACTGAACTTTAGTAAAATATGACGAATAATCTTATCGATCTTTTGTGGTGGACTTAATCAATGCACAAGAATGTGTACTCGTTCCCTTAGTCCATTACTTGACTCACACATCCATGTGAACAAGTATTTAGTCTTAATTTTTCAAAACTTTAAAGTTCTCATTCATCATGCTATACAACTTGCATGATTCCAAGTTCCGGTCCAATTGAAACTTGGGTGATGAGAATCTTTCCTTATTTGGTAAATCTAGACATTACCACAAATGAAAGAATCAATTTCATATTTCCACTCTTGCTCTTAATGGAAACATATAGGCAACAATTTTTCCTCAAATGCCATTGTAAGGATATTTTAAAATAAATAAAATCAAAAATTTTTCTTTTATTTTAAAACTTTGCAGAAAAACTTATCCTTACAATCCATATGAAAACTTGTTGTTATCTATTCCTAAGCAATATCTCATAACTCCTAAGAAGTAGCTCAGGAATCCGATCTTCAAACTACGCGATAGAAATCCATCTACGCGATCAGATTCAACATATTCTTTCTTTAAGTTTCTTCACTTTTCTTTGATTCTTAAAACATCACCATGTGACCCAGTCACATCATGTATCAAGAATCTCAGAATAGAAACTTCACAGAGTTAGATAGTGGACTTTACCTGAAGTAGAGTCAAACTTATTGACTTTAACATCCTTAGGTAAATTTGGCAGCTTCGCAACCAATGTCCCTTCCTTTGGAAATATAAACATATGGACCCTTTGATAATGGTACACGAGACTATCACAGACTTAGCTTTTCTCTTTACCATTTGGTCAACCGAGTTGATTATGGCCGATCCCTTTCAATTGGGAAGAGAATGCTTTTCTGGATTTCCTGTGTCACTATTATCAATGTCCATCAAGTTTTAAGGAAATTGATCTTAACGAATAGATAAGATCATTAAGGGTCTTGTCATAGTCTGTTTCATAGGTGTCCCAAAGGAACTCACTATGTGACTTAGAAAGTGATTGAACCACCAACTTTCTCAAAACTTTGACACCCAACTCTCCCGGCTTGTCAATATGTGACTACATCTCCAAGATGTGACCACACATAGACCTTGCCTAGCCAATTGGGCTTGAGTGACCTTAAAAATTTTTTTTAAGAACATGTGGGTTAGGGAGAATAGTTGGAGGAGGTGAAAGAAGTATGATTTCCAAAGGACATCATCTTCATTTAGGAAACCTTGTTTCAAGAGATTTGGGAAGATCATAGGTGTCTAAACCTGACATCTTTTGGGAGATATTCAAGATAGTTGATTTAAAGTTCTTAATATGACACCCAATATGAAATATTAAGGCTAGGACCCAACAAACTATTTTATAACTTAGAAGAGGTATGCCGTAATCCAAGCTATAAAATATTTGAAGGTAGGTGAATGACGATTCACCAATTTCCACCAAGATAAACAAAGTGTATTATTAGGTTTTAATTGGTTTTGAAACTCCTACATCTTTGAGATTCATTGAACTTTTCAAAGGCATGTTTCAATCTCGAGTGTGCCCTTCAGGTTTTGTGACTGGGATGCCGAGGATCACAAAACAAGGTGTGAAGTAACCATGCAAATCACTTGGTACCCTTAATAAATTACCCCTCAATCGATGTGTCGGTTAACCACACACGCTCCATCGATACTATGATAAACATTAAGTTACCCTTTGCCTACCTTGTTAAATACGCGTTAGTGTGCCGGTTAACCACACGCGCTCCACTAACCGACTTAAACAAAGTGCAAAGTGTAATTTCATGGATTAGCACCTTATTCACATTTTTCCTAAGTAACTAAGATTGGGTATTATTAAGAGTTTAGTTACTTAGTATTTATCATTAATACTTTTAATGAAGGAAGAATGATAGTCCTGTCAAACCCGTTCGGATAACGACCCTCCACCAGTCAAGCAAGCGGTGGGTGAGAGTGGACACCCATTAAGTTGCCATTTTATAGGCAACAACCTTATACCCACCTTGTAGACCGGCTTCGTGAATGAGGCGTACTAGCGGTAAGACTGACTTTACTCTTATACATATATATATTATTAACTTATAATATTATAAAGTATAAGGGTTGAATTTTAACTTTTAAAATTCTAAGGGATAACTTGGAATTAAAGTATTCATAAGGAAAACTTTTCAAATTCCAAAACTTGAGGGCAAGTTTTGAAACTATTCAAAACTAATTAATTCCATAACTTATGTGTTTAAAGTAGTTTTAATCCAAAAACTCTTCAAGTTCCATAACTTGAGGACAAGTTATGGAAGACTTTAAACTAATAAAAGAACTAACTTTTTCTTTATATTATAACTTATGGATTTACTTATGGTTACATATTTTTCTTTAATGACGTGACTCTTGAACTTCCATAACTTGAGGACAAGTTATGGAGTCATAAAAAATTATTCAATGACACAAGACTCTTCATTTTGTAACCATTGCCAACTTTTATGAATTTTATGAGTCTTTAATGTGACTCTTCATGTAGCTTGAGGAGAAGTTACACAAACACATTTTATACTCAACTCTTAGATTAAAATGGATTGAAAACAACTATTTCAATTAACTTTTCTATTAATCTAAGCAACTTATAAGTACAAGATAATTCAAATCAAACTTTTTCATGTAATTAGTCTAAACCTTAAACTAATACAAAACATAAATCTATTGACAATTATCTCTTTGAAAATGGATTAGCATGAACATTACCACATCAAAAACAAGTTTATAAGTTCAAAAACAACTTAGGGTAATGTTCCTAGTCCATTTCTAGCCAAAAACGTCGAATATATGCTGTCTGGGGCTCCTACTCGGCGAGTGCATGAACCTACTCGGCGAGTAGGATGATTTTACTCATGGACTCGGCGAGTTCATCAGTGGACTCGGCGAGTCCAGTGCCCAGAAAGCCAGAAAATCGAGTTTTTCAGCATTTTTCAGCAATTTGCATCAAGTATAATAGAAAACAAGCCTAGGCTTTGATACCACTGTTGGGTTTTGAGCATTCTAACACTCCTAAGTGTACATGCAACCCTAAATACCTTGGATCTATGTTTTCTCTATTATACATGCAAATAAGAACTTCCAAGGTATTATCCTAATCTAGCATACAAAAACAATGAATGTAACAAGATAGAATACATACCTCTTGATGTAGAAAGTCTTCATGAAGCTTGAGTGCCTAGCCCCAATAGTGTGGCAGCCTAAAATGGAATCACAATCACCAAAACACTTAGAATAACTTGAGAGAATTCTACAACTCATGAAATCGGCTAGCCCTTTCTTTTCACACACTAGTGGCCGATTTTGGTCAAGAATAAGATGCTTATATAGTTAGGGTTACACCATGTAAACCCTAATTGACATGGCCTTTCATTTCCATGATCCAAGGGTACAAATACACCATGGAGCATCCATGGACCATCCTATGGGTTTTAGCCCAACTTGATTATCCATGGAGCATTAGCCCACTATACAAGTATGGATGATTTACACAATCAACCCATATATTTAATTAGTCTTCTTTTGATCACTTAATTAATCCTAGATTAATTCTTGATCAATACTAATTAAATAATCTCATTATTCTTATTATTAATATACTAGAACTTATAATATATTAATAACCATAAGTGTCTTATTTCTCTCATTTAGTCTATCCAAGTGCATGATGCCATGCAACCCAAATGGACCATGCTGGGTCGGGTCAAGTCTTACCATCTATAGTTATGGACTTAGACATTAATCCAACACCTACCCTACTGATTCTCCACTTCCTGCTTAAACTCTTTGAATTTCTCAAAGGTTTCTAACTTATGCTTGATTAAGTAGATATAGCCATATCTCTTGTAATCATCAGTAAAAGTCACATAGATGCGGTTAGCATCCCTCGTGGTGGTTCTAAAGGGCCCACACACATCGGTGTGTATGAGATCCAACAAACCCTCACCCTTTCACAAGAACCAGTGAAGGGTGACTTAGTCATTTTCCCAAGAAAACAAGACTCGCAAGTGTCATCCGACCTTAAGTCGAATGACTCCAAGACTCCAGCCTTCTGGAGTTGGCCTGTGCTTCTTATTGACATGTCCAAGACGACAATGTCACAAGGATGCCTTATACAAATCATTAGAATAATAAATATGCAACACATTATTTCCTAAGTTTTCTACAACCATCACAGTTTCATATACATCATTACAAGGTAATGCTCTAAAATAAAAAACACCATTATCACAAGCATTTATTGCACCAATTTAATTATCAAACAAAATTGTGAACCTTTTATGTACAAACCATGAAAGGAAATAATATTTTTTGCCATATCAAACGAGTAGCAAAAATTATTCAAATCTATTTCTAACCCACTACTAAGCAATAAAGAGTAAAATCCAATCTTGGTGATAGGTGAAACCTTCCTATTCCACATGATCAAGTTTATCTTACCGTGCTCCACATCCTTACTTCTTTTTAGTCCCTGCACATCAGAACAAATGTGAAATCCACAACCTATATCAAGGACCCAAGAGTTAGTTTGTGATGAGTTTTTAGATAGAATAGTGTAAATACCTGCATGGGTGGGTTTAACCTTCCCATCCTTAACATCCTGCAAGTACTTGGGGCAGCTTCGCTTCCGTGCTATATCTTTCTTCCACGATTTAAGGATTGGCTCAAGCAACCTATCTTAACATGTTGATGTTCCTAATCCAATCATTGAAATTAGTTCCATCAAAGATGACTTTCCCACAAATGTTCATGAGAGAGAAGGAGCCAGTGGAGTTTGAGCCAAAAGCAGCATTGTTGGAAGACATCTGAAAAGAAAAGAACAAAGTTTACATTAGATAAGATTCCTTAATATCACACCCAAATGAAATATTAAGGCTAGGACCCAACACAATATTTTACAAATTGGAAGAGGGATGTCATAATCCAACTTGCAAAATATTTGAAGGTAGGTAAATGACGATTTACCAATTTCCACCATGAAAAATGGAATTTTTTATTAAGTTTTAATTGGATTTGAAACTCCTAGATCCTTTGAGATTCATTGAACTTTTCAATGGCATGTTTAAATCTAGATTATTCGCTTTAGGTTTGTGACTGGGATACCGAGTACCATAAACAAGGTGTGAATAACCATGCAAATGTACTTGGTACTCTTAATGTTAATTATCACCTTAATCAATATGCCACTTAAGAATACACGCACCATTGACCTTATGATACACATTAAGCTACCCTTTGCCACCCTTACTATTCCAAATTAATGTGTCGGTTAACCACACACGCTCCATCAACGACTTGGTAAGGTGCAAAGTGTAATTTCATGGGTTAGCGTCAATTTCACATTTTCCAAAAGTAACTAAGATTGTGAATTCATAAAAGGTTTACTTACTTTATAATTATCAGTACACTTTTAATGTGAATTGGAGTCTTTGTCCTACCCGTTCGGCTAACGACCCCCCACCTGTCAAGGAAACGGTGGGTGAGAGTGGACACCCATTAAACCACCATTTTATAGGCAGTAACCTTATACCCCCTTATAGACCGGTTTCCTGAATGAGCTAGTAATGGTAAAACCGAGTTGTCTTATACAGATATATAAATATTAAACTTACAATATTATAATAGTATAAGGGTTGACTTTGGTTCATTTTAACTTTAAAAATTCCAAAACTTGAAGGCAAGTTTTGAAACTTGTCAAAACTCTTCAAGTCCATAACAAATGAGTTTAATAATCTATTTTTGAGAAAAACCTTTCATGTTCCATAACATATACAACTTGAGGACAAGTTATGGAGTCCACTAAAAGCATTTAAAACATTATTTAACTAACACAATAATAAAATAATTCATGCAAGATCCAATCAAACTCATATTAACAAGGCAATTCACATCAAACAAATTTCATGTAATTAGATTAATTATATAAACTTATACAAAGCATGAAACTTTGACAATTACCTTTGAATTGGCTGAGCATGATCATTACCATATCTTAAAAACATATTTTTATGATTCAAAATAGTTTGGGGTAATGACCGTATCCAATTTTGGCCAAAAAAACGGTTTTCTACATTCTGCCCAGCCAACTCGGCGAGTCCACAAACTAGACTCATCGAGTAGCTCATTTTGTGCTTGGACTCATCGAGTCCATTAGTGGACTCGGCGAGTTCATCAGTTAGAATGCATAAAAAGTGATTTTTTCAACTTTAAACAAGTAGCATCAAGTATATTGGAAAACAATCCTAGGCTTTGATACCACTGATGGGTGTTGAGCATTGTAACACTCCTATGGTGTACATGCAACACTAGATGCTTTGGATCTATGTTTTCTCTAATATACATGCAAAATTTAAAGTTTCCAAATCATCATCCTAACTAGCATACTATGGAGTATCTATACTACAAAAAACTAGTTAGAAGACATACCTTTTGGAGTAGTTGAAACCTTGAAGCTTTAAGAGCCTAGCACCAATAATGTGAATGCCTCAAATGGAACCACAAATCACCACCAATAATTGGAAGAACTAAAGAGAGGTTACTTGCACTCAATTTTCGTCTAGCACTCTTATGTTTCTTCTAGTGACCGATTTCATGCAATAGAGGGCTTCTTATATAGTGTGGCTAGATTAGGGTTACAAATGCAAACCCTAATGTGCATGACTCTCCATATTCCTCATGCTCCATGGGTTTAAACCTCGATGGATCATCCATGGGTCACCAGATGGGTTTAGCCCAATATAAAGAATCATGGATCATTAGCCCACTTTATAAGAATGAATGATTTATAGAATCAGTCCACCATATATTTAATTAGTCTCTTTTGATCACAAAATTAATTCCAAATTAATTCTTGATCAATACTAATTAAATAATATGATTTCATATTAATATATTAGAACTTATAATATAATAATAAATCATAAATAACCTCTTCTCAAAATTCCATCCTTACAAATCGTTTCAGTGAAATGCAACCCAAATGGATCATGCTACTCTAGGGTCAACTACATACCAAATATACATATGGGCTTAGACACCTTATCCGACATTTTATGCATTATCTTTAATATATATGATGATATAGTGTTTGGGATCCATAAGTTTGCCAACTTTATGGATCTCTAGTGCCCCTTTATTGAAATAAGTGTTGGATTTGAAGTATGGTTGGGTTTTGAGGCTCTTGACTGAGCTTCTTATGCTATTTCTTCATTTTTGTGCCCTATTTTGTGTTTCGGACATGCATTGGACATGCATGTCCAAAAAGCCACGGTCGTTATGATGATCTGAAGTAGATAATACATTCTAGAAGTGTTGGTTTCTTATCTAAAAGGATTAGGGATTATTGCGTCGAGTGGCTCAGAACGCTTCTCACGACGTCATCATTTTTGACTCATGACGTGAGGTTGAAATATCATGATTATCTTGTCTTATTAGATCACGACGTGACAACCAGATGGTTACGATGTGTGGTCATGTTGTGACAGCTAGTTGTGTGACTTTTGAGTGGAGATTTTGAGTTTGACCGTTAACTGATGTGACAACCCGATATTTCAACTCTTTGTAATGGCCTATTAGGTCAAGTATTGTAACCACTTTTGAGTTAAAGAAATTAACTTTGATAATAAAATCTACAAAAACTTTCTATTTAACTACCTACTATGTTTAATATCATTAAACCGGGATCGTACGTAAAAAGAATGCCCAAAGCCGGCTTCGTTTATTGAAGTTAAGATTTTTCCAAATTCGGCTTAGCAACAGACAACTAAAAACTCGAATCGGAGATTGAGCGACTTTTGGCCGGAATGACCTAAACGAGAATCGAAGGTCTCGACAATGGTATTTCAGCGGTAAAAAGTCTGGCAAAAACCGACGTCAGATAAAGAAGTTATGAATTTTTAAAAGAAATTCCTTAATCATGTCATTTTAATAAATAAATAATAAAAATAATTTCGGAATTTACCGACGGAGTCTAAACGAAAGTTGTAGAGCGTAGTCTCACCTACGTGTGGATATAAAGACCATCGTAAACGGAATTCGTATGAAGAAGATATGAATTTTAGAAGTTTATTAAATAAATTATATATAAATTTAATTATAAACTCTTGGTATTATCCGAAGGAGTCAGCAGATAGGGCCGAAGTACGCCCTGCGTACCCTCGTACGCCCCGCATACTCAAGGCCAAGGCCTCGGATCGTCCGCGTCCTGGTCTATGCGAAGCTAGCCTTTCCCATCTGAAGTCCGAGGCAGTCGAGGACTCGGTCATGCATGACGTACGCGTACGCCCTGTGTACCGAGGCTTCTCAGACCCCTATAAATAGAGATGCGAGGTTTCCGGGAAAATCACCCCATTTCTCTCATTTCTCTCATGATATTGCCTCGATTTCCGTGCCCGCACTACCCCGAAGCCCTGGTCATTTTGCTCAAGTCCCGAAGGTCGATTTTACTGCCGAGATTCCCGAGGATCCCAAGAAAAATCCGTTTCCCGAGACGAAACCCTGCCCGGTTTTCCATCTCGCTATCTTCAAACTTTCAAGTGAGTTCATACCCCTTAATTAACCCTTTTTAAATATTCTAAATGCTTTTATATGCTTTCTAAGGGGGGAAATACAAGTAAAACACACGACTACTATCGGGTGTTATATATAAAGATTATTATACACTTTTATTAAGTAGAATCATATGTGGTTTATAAACTTTATAGGGAACTCCCGTATACAAAATATATTACAATAACATTCTATCTTTAAAACTATAAATTGTTGTAATGCATGTATAAACTAAACATTTTCCTAGATTTAATGTATATGTGTCTATCTTAGGCTCTACAAAAATCAATGCTTTCATAACAAGTGATTCCTTTTCTAGATATTCTAAAACAAACGAGGCACACTTTTAGAAAACTATAATAGGTATAGTTTTACAAGGATATTGCTAACTTTTACATACTAGAAACACGATTTTCAAGAAATCACTTTCATATACAAGAACAAACGAACATTTTAACACATAAATCTGTTTTTATACCACGGTTTTGTGAGACATTAACTTCACGTACGTTCGAGTACACATTTCAAGTCCTGTATTATATACCAGAATCCCTTGGAGGGGGAGCATGGTGTTAGTGTATAGATCTATACGGGCTTGACAACCCGCGCCTTGACTGGTAGCTACAGTCCACCATTTGGGGTGACAAACATCATAACATTCCAACGCCTGAAGAACGTTGTGTACAGGCATTCCGAGTCAATAGTATGGTTATAAAACTCACATGAGGTATTAAAAATACATTGATTTACGAGGTTTTCAAACATATTGGTTATTTTACTCTTACATACATTTTTGGAAACAAACTTTGGTCTTGAAGGAAGACTACTTTTATACTATTAGAAAATATAGGATTTTCTAAACACAAACAAACAAAGACAAAACATTTCATTTCATACAAACATTGTCATTTAAATACTTACGAAACTCACCAGCTTAAATGCTGATCTACTCTTTTAAAATTACTTGTATGTCCTAGGGATTCAGTAACTACAGGTATCATTATGCTTTTGATGAAGGGATGCTGCGGCGCCAGTTTAATTTCATATTTTGACATCATATTGTAATTGGTTTTGAACATGTAACTTTTGACAAATGTAAGCTTTCAATTATATATATGATGGTTGTATTGCTTTCCTTACTATGTATTCATTTGTTACGTTACCACATGAAGTCATCCGCCCCCGAACGTTTCCGCCGTTTAGGTTTGGGGGTGTGACAGATTGGTATCAGAGCAATGTTTATATTGAACTATGTATATCGAACCACATAAGATATACAAACTATAAATGCTTAAGGGACTAATACTCTCTGACAAAACAATTTTCTTTTTACGCTTGAGCAGCGTTACGTTTAACTTAAATTGTAGTCCATTTAAGTACAAATACTTGCATACAACAAATTATTTTCATGATATCTAACTATACAACAAGTATTTAGACAAGTTGACACTACGATTAAGACTCGATATATGTAATTGGATTTGGGACAAATATAGCGTGATCAACTATATTTGCCCGAAATCGGACCAATGTATATCGAGGAATGCTCGTAGTAAGCAACAAGTCAAACTCACCAAAAACATCGCGAGAATCAAACACAAGAATTTAAATACTATAGGAGTATTTGCTACACAAACTAGTTTAACTTACATATTTAATTCTTACATGTGTCAACCTTATTCAATTCTTATAACCCTGTTTCTCGTACAGTCAAATGGCTGGATTTCACCAAGGCAATGGAGGATGGGTCGAAGATGATCCCGAAGAGGACGAGGAACCCATAGAAGTGGATGATGACTCCAGTACCGACTCAGAGCCGGAAGTGATCAATCCACCACCCGTACAACCTCCCGTCTTCGTAAGGAACTTTCAAGGACCGACTCCCGTCTGGGGAAGTCACCTCCACCATTGGAGCCAACAACAAAACCTACGCCCTTCCTACGGCATGTTCCGGGACTTTTATGATGTCCGCGGTGGAGGTTCGGCTGATCGGGCACTCCCAGTAATGGTTGGCAAACTAGCCAACCAGTCTTCCAATCCGGAGTTCAAGCTAGCCGGCTCCGGGATGTCATCGTGGAAGTACAGGTTCACACTTCCGACATCCGTAGGCTGGACAAAATACAAGACAATGCGCAACTCCAAACCGAGGCATTCCAAGCGCAAATGATTGCATCCCTAGCTGAATTGAGGGAACAACAAGCCGCTTTTGATAGGCGTCTAATGGAGTCAAAACAATTAGATGCGGAGTCAAGCTCCAAGCGCAACCTACGTCGCAAGTAGTGCTTGTCAAAAACTCAAATTTTGTTATAACTTAGGACATCGGCTAAAAGTCTTTAAATTTCTTGAACTTTGTAATCGGAGACCCTTATAGGGGTCAAATTTTCATGATCGTTGTATCAACTTTTATATTAATATAAGTGACACTATTATTACTACGTTGAGTATTTTGTTTAAACCTTGAAAAGTCATCGAGAAACCAAATACTTGTTTCATACTTTCAGTCTTACAAATAACTTTCATTCTTCTATTTTTTGACTCATACTATCATCTGTTGTTGAACTATAGCAATTTAGTTCATGAGACACATACATTTTCTATTCTATGGAATTCTTATCTTTACCTTTTCAACCTATAGTTGAAGGATGCCTCCACGTAGGATTCCGAGACGAAACAACGGTAGGGAAGCACCTATAACACCACCACCTCCACCTCCTCAATTTGATGCTGTCATGTTCCAAGCATCAGTCACCGCAGCGGTAGCAGCTGCCATGTCACAGCTTAATAACTCGAGTACTAATGGCTCGAGAACTGGCACACACCTATCCAACCATGGCAAGAGTCATGGGAAACCCAGAGAATGCACCTATAAGGACTTTACTAATGCCAAACCTCGGATGTTTTATGGAACTGGTGGTGTGATGGCTCTGAGGCAGTGGATTGAAAGGACAGAATCAGTGTTTGAAATCTGCTCCTGCCCCGAGCACAGCAAAGTCAAGTTTGCAACCTTCACACTCATTGATAGAGCTTTAGCTTTGTGGAACGGCCACGTTAAAGTACTTACCCTAATAGTGGCAAACTCCATAAGCTGGGAGAGCCTCAAAGCCATGATGATGAGAGAATACTGCCCACGGGGAGAGATTCAAAAGCTCGAACACGAACTCTTGACTCTCGGAATGGTTGGTACCGACATCGCAACTTATACCAACAGATTCTGCGATCTGGAAATCCTTTGCCCAGATATGATTGCTCCTGAGAGGAAGAAAATAGAGAGGTACATATGGGGACTAACACCCCAAATACGGTCAAGCGTGTTAGCTTCCAAACCTGACACCTTTGAAAGTGCTAAGGAACTGGCACAATCTCTGATTGACTACGGAGGTCATCAGAACTCAACCGTTTATGCACCAGAACCACAGAAAGGAAACAACAATAAAAACATCAACAACAACAACAGGAAGAGAGTATGGAATAAAGGGAAGGGTGGGTCTTCCTAAGAATCCGCAAAGAAACAACTAGTTTCAGTGAATGCTGCCACTGTACCTACTACAGCTCCTACAAATACCTACCCAACAAAGCCTTATGTAGGTAACCTTCCAAAGTGCACCAAATGCACTTACCACCACCATGGGCCTTGTCGGGAAATGCATTGCGCCAACTGCAACAAAAAGGGACATACAACCCTTTTCTGCAAGGATCCCGCAAAGCCGATCACTCAAGTTCCCAGTGCGGGTGTAGGCCAGACTTGCTACGGTTGTGGCGAGGTGGGCCACTACAAGAGGAACTGCCCTAAGGCAGCAGGCACTGGCGGTGTGGGACGAGTTTTGGCTATAGGCCACGACGAAGCTGTAGCTGACCCAACTGTAGTTGCTGGTACGTTCCTTCTTGATAATTCATATTCATGTATATTATTTGATAGTGGAGCGGAGAGAAGCTTCGTGAGTCAAAACTTTATTCACTTACTTGAACCTTGTGACAACCCCAAATCTATTGCCGTTACAAATCCCATCATCACTAACGGAATACGTCGCTATATGTATATTTTCTGTAATATTTGGAGTCGTCAATAAACAATTATCTAATTATTTATATGTCTTGATATAATCATAGTAAATATAACTTGTATGTGTTAACCCCATTTAACCAAATAGAGTTATATTACTTTTCAACCACTTCACCCGGGTAAAAAGTTTTTAACCTCGTTAAACTTTAGCATCGGGTAGCCGTGTATCGGGTGCAATACCCGAGACATATATGAACAAAGGGGCACTACATTTAAGCTCTTTTACCACACCTTCACTCTCTCTCACTACATTCTCTCTCTAGACCCGAACCCGACTTCAAAACCGCAAATTCCGGCTTCCAAAACGTAAGGACTTATTCCCTATCTTATTCTAAACATACTTCATTGTAATTAGAGGCCAAAAATCATAGAAAACAATGATCAAAAGGGAGCTTACGGCCTAAGAAGCCCCTTAGGCCGTAAACACCTAAAAATTTGCCAAAAGCCTCATTTTTCCTTCCTTTAAGCTCATATACTAATTAAGGGATTACCCTAGGGGAGTTTGGACATTAAAACATAAGAAATGGAGGCCTAAAAAGGAGTTTACGGCCCAAGCTTATGCTTAGGCCGTAAACACCCAAGAATCTTGGATTTAAGCCCCAAAAACTCATCTAGGGTGTTTAGTAATTTAGTCTTGACACTAGGAAATGTTGAAGTACATCAAACAACACCATTTGAGGACAAAATGAGGAGTTTACGGCCTAGCCTAAGCTTGGGCCGTAAACACCCAAAAATTTGTGTCAAACAAGTCCTAAAACTTATCTAGGGCATGTAAGGAAATTAGCTAAGGCCCTAGGAAGTGTGTTGTACCATTAAACATGTCGTTTTGATGCCAAATGAAGATTTTACGGCCAAGGCTATGCTTGGGCCGTAAACTCCCCAATATTTATGCCAAAAGGTCCCAAAACTCCTTATAAGGCCTTCTAGTATTTATCTAAGATGAAGGAAGGGGTGTTGTACCATTTAAACAACCATTTTGATGGATTAAATGGAGTTTACGGCCTAAGAACAAGCCTTGGCCGTAAACTCCCCAAAATGTCACCAAATTGGAGATTAACCCCTCCATATTAGTTCAAGACACTTGCTAGTAAATTAGGGAAGTGAAATAAGGCATTAAGCTTGCATTTTGGAGGACCACATGAGTTTACGGCCAAGCCTAGGGGGCTTACGGCCGTAAACTCCCAAGGAGTGGCCTTTGGGCCGTAAACTCCAAGGGAGTGAACTCATGGACTCTCCCGTAAATCATTCTTGGCCTTGTACCACTCCCGGGAACCTCTTCTAGGCCCTAAAACCCCGAAAGCGATGCTAGAATGTCCAAATACTATAATGAAAAGCATAAGATGACTAACTTCTTGTAAAAAACATATTTCATATGACATTAGGGTCCTAAAAGGTGCTCAAGTCGTTATTTGGTACCAAACGTTCAACCGACACATTTACCCGATTCACCCGATATACGTGATTTCAGGTGAGTTCATACCCCTTAAATGAACCTTTCAAATATTTTATATGTTTTAGGGGGGGGGATACAAGTCGATTATACATGTTTATGGAAAGTTATTCAAGATAATTATTCATGTTACAGAGATTAATCACATGTGATTCACTAACCGTAGTTCAAATCACATGTGATTTATCAGTATGCCTTATAAATGGATTTTTCGTTTTCAAAACTGTTTCTGATAAACAACCAAGTTTTTAAATGTTTCTTTGAACAATGCTTTTATTTAACAAACCTTCTTATAAATTGTAACCACACTGATATATTTATATAAGTAAGACTTGAAGGACTTAGGACCGATAGCTCGCCTTATTTCCTGTTCTTGTTTGATTGTGGGCTTAGGGTAGTGGTTATCCGTCTGACTGTCGTTGATTTCTTAGTTATATATCTTGTATATTAGTATGGGTTACGAATATTTCTCATTTCATTAGATGCCAAAATCACTAATATGACAAGAACCATACACACTAAGTTAACTATAATAGGTATAGTTAATGCTGCTACCACTACTACTCACTATAGTCACTACTCTCTACACTATAATCAACACTATTACTAGACAATACTCTAGTAAAAGGGAATACACTACGAACTATACTAAATGACTACTACACTATAACAAAAGGGAAAGTACTAAACAGACGGCAACACACTAAACCACTATGAGATACTCTATTCGCTATTCACTACGCCCGGAGTTTTCCAAAAGGAAGACGACACTACATGTATAGATCTATATGGGGCAGACGCTATTTCATCCCGACTGATAATTTCAGTCAGCGCCGTACAGGCCCAGGGATGCCACTACTTCATTATACTGTGCATGACCGGGAAGGTCATGGGGTCCGCTATTACACACACTATTGGTAACATACGAGAAATACACCATAATCACACTAGAATGCCAAACTAAATGTTAAGTTAATATCCCGAAGTAACCAAGAATCTAACACTAAAGGAAGCTAGTACCACTATTATTGACTTCAGGCATAACATACCGTATTGCATTTACTCATTTGAGAGGCACTATTATATTCTTATGATAAATGGTTTTCAAAGATGAACGACGCATTTCTTAAAGGCTTTCACTTACAACCTATTTCTGGAAAATATAGGATTTTCTGAGTTTTACTAATTCATATGACTGTAAATTGCAGCTTTTTACACTATCAGTACTAACGTTTTCTATACAAAAACTCACACTAAACTCTTATGAACTCACCAGCTTTATGCTGATATTCGTTTTCAAAATAACTTGTATCCTCAGGTCAAAGATAGACAGGTACAGATGCGGTATTTTTGGAGAAGGTGGAGCATACAAGACCCATCTCTTATTTTTGATTTACTTTTGGTGTTTGTTGAACAATACAAAACACGCTTGTAATTAAATTCGCTATGTAAATGCAATGGTTGGATGTTTCTTGTTTACTATTGTACAATTGTAATCATACTGTACATGACGTCCTCCATCCCGAAACGTATTCCGCCGTTATCGGTTTTGGGGTGTGACAAACCTAAACCTAGCAAGTTAGAAAAATCATTCACTGTAGAGATGGCCAACGGAAAAACCGAAAACACTAACTGCATATACAAGGACTGTACGTTAACTTTAGACGGTCATTCTTTCCCAATCAATCTCATGTCGGTCCCAATTAAAAGTTTCGACGCCATAGTCGACATGGATATGTTAAGTCTTCTTCACGCCGACATCATGTGTTTTGAAAAAGCAGTTCGTGTTAATCTCCCTAACAACGAAACATTAGTGATTTACGGCGACAAATCAAGTACAAACCTTCGTATCATTTCGTGCATCCAAGCTCGAAAGTGTTTACGGAAGGATTGTCGAGCATTCCTAGCGCACATCGTCGATACAAGTCAAGAACTGAAGGACATTAAGAACATTCCAGAAGTACGCGACTTTCCCGATATCTTTCCAGAAAAACTACCAAGATTACCACCACAACGCCAAGTCGAATTCAGAATCGACTTAGTTCCACAGGCTACCACAGTAGCGAAATCGCCTTATCGTCTAGCACCAGCAGAGATGCGAGAACTTTCCAGTCAACTTAATGAACTCCTTCAAAAACGATTCATAAGACCAAGTTTCTCACCTTGGGGAGCACGGGTCTTGTTCGTAAAGAAGAAAGACGGATCGTTCCGTATGTGCATCGACTACAGAGAGCTGAACAAACTTACTGTCAAGAACCGTTATCCTCTACCCCGTATTGACGACCTATTCGATCAACTACAAGGAGCAAACTACTTATCAAAGATAGATCTACGATCTGGATATCACCAATTACGGGTACTTGTGGGGGATATTCCCAAGAGAGCTTTCCGAACTCGTTATGGACACTACGAATTTGTAGTAATGACATTTGGATTAACCAACGCACCAGCAGTATTTATGGACCTAATGAATAGGGTATGCCATCCCTACTTGGATCAGTTCGTCATCGTCTTTATCGATGATATACTTATCTACTTCTAAAGTAAGGATGAACATAGTCAGCACCTACGAAAAGTCTTAGAAACACTGCGATCGGAGAAACTCTATGCGAACTTCTCTAAATGCGAATTTTGGATTCGAAGAGTCGAATTTTTGGGCCACGTTGTTAGCGAGAAAGGGATACACGTGGACCCCTCCAAAATCAAGCCCATCGAGAACTGGTCGGCACCAAAGACACCTACAGAAATTCATCAATTTCTAGGTCTCGCTGGCTACTATCACAGATTCATAAAGAACTTCTCTAGCATTGCGAAACCTCTTACTACCTTAACCGAGAAAGGCGTGGCCTTTGACTGGGAAGCGAAACAAGAGAAGGCGTTCCAAACCCTAAAACAGGCCTTGTGCACCGCACCGATACTATCCCTCCCCGAAGGGATAGAAGACTTCGTAGTGTATTGCGATGCCTCAAATCAAGGACTTGGTTGTGTTCTTATGCAGAGAGGGAAGGTTATTGCTTATGCCTCGCGACAGCTTAAGACACACGAAGTGAACTATACGACACACGATCTTGAGTTAGGAGCAGTGGTATTTGCTCTGAAGATCTGGAGACACTACTTATACGGAACAAAGAGTACTATTTTCACCGATCACAAGAGCCTTCAACACATTTTCGATCAGAAGGAACTCAACATGCGACAACGATGATGGATTGAGTTACTAAATGACTACGAATGCGAAATTCGTTATCATCCTGGCAAGGCCAACGTGGTAGCTGACACCCTCAGTCGAAAGGAATACACTGGTCGGAGGGTTAGATCTCTGACTATGACTATCCATTCCCACTTATCCACACAAATTAAAGAGGCACAAATGGAAGCTTTGCGACCTGAAAATGTGATGGGTGAATCCCTGCGAAGAATGGAAAAGAATCTAGAAGTCAAGGGTGGCGGAGCATATTATCTCATGGACCGAATCTGGACGCCGAAACATGGCGGGTTCAGAGACGTAGTCATGACTGAAGCACACAACACGAGGTATTCCCGGGTTCAGATAAGATGCATCTGGATCTTAAGAAATTGTACTGGTGGCCTAACATGAAAGCAGAAATTGCTACCTTCGTAAGTAAATGCCTTACTTGCGCTAAGGTTAAGGTCGAGTATCAAAAACCATTAGGATTACTACAACAACCAGAGATACCAGAATGGAAATGGGAACGGATTACTATGGACTTCATAACCAAGTTACCCAAGATGATGGGTGGACTCGATACCATATGGGTTATCGTCGACGGATTGACCAAATCCGCGCATTTCCTACCCATCAAGGAGACTGAAAAAATGGAAAGCTTACAAGAACTTACTTAAGGGAAGTAGTACGACTGCATGGTGTTCCGATATCCATTATCTCCAATCGAGATAGTAGATTCACTTCAAGATTCTGGCAGTCACTACAAAGTTCCCTGGGGACTAGGCTAGACATGAGTATAGCCTACCACCCACAAACAGACGGGCAAAGTGAGAGAACGATACAAACTTTAGAAGATATGCTGAGAGCCTGTGTGATTGACTTTGGAAAGGCATGGGATATCCATTTACCCCTTGTCGAATTTTCATACAACAATAGTTATCATACAAGCATAAAGGCTGCTCCGTTTGAAGCCCTTTATGGTCGTAAGTGTAGATCCCCTCTGTGCTGGACTGAAGTTGGCGATACCTAGTTAGCTAAAGGGAGAGTTCCTGAAAGCACTCTCACCGGTCCGGAAATTATACGAGAAACGACAGAGAAGATCGTTCAGATTCGTGAACGATTGAAAGCCTCTAGAGACTGACAGAAAAGCTACGCTGTCCAAAGGAGGAAACCTTTGGAATTCCAGGTAGGAGACCACGTTTTATTAAAGGTCTCACCGTGGAAGGGTTTAATATGCTTTGGAAAGCGTGGGAAACTAAATCCAAGATACATAGGGCCTTTCGAGATTCTTGCCAGAATCGGCCCCGTGGCTTACAAGCTTAACCTACCGCGTGAACTTAGTAACATACATCCAACCTTCCACGTCTGAAACTTGACAAAGTGTCTGTCCGATGAGACTCTTGTTATTCCACTCGACGAGATCGAGATCAACGAGAGCCTCAACTTTGTGGAAGAACCAGTAGAAATCACGGACCGAGAGGTCAAACAAACAAAACAAAGTCGCATACCCATCGTGAAGGTTTGCTGGAATGCCAAGCGGGGACCTGAATTCACATGGGAACGCGAAGATCAGATGAAACAAAAGTACCCTCATCTCTTTCATGTTCACTAGTATCTTTACTACTTTAAATTTCGGGACGAAATTCCCTCTAACGGGGGGATGATGTGACAACCCGATATTTCAACTCTTTGTAATGGCCTATTAGGTCAAGTATTGTAACCACTTTTGAGTTAAAGAAATTAACTTTGATAATAAAATGTCCAAAAAGTTTCTAGTTAACTACCTACTATTTTTAATATCATTAAACCGGGATCGTACGTAAAAAGAATGCCCAAACCCGGCTTCGTTTATTGAAGTTAAGATTTTTCCAAATTCGGCTTAGCAACAGACAACTAAAAACTCGAATAGCAGACCGAGCGACTTTTGGCCGGAATGACCTAAACGAGAATTGAAGGTCTCGACAATGGTATTTCAGCGGTAAAAAGTCGGGCAAAAACCGACGTCAGATAAAGAAGTTATGAATTTTTAAAAGAAATTCCTTAATCACGTCATTTTAATAAATAAATAATAAAAATAATTTCGGAATTTGCCGACAGAGTCTAAACGAAAGTTGTAGAGCGTAGTCTCACCTACGCGTGGATATAAAGACCATCGAAAACGGAATTCGTATGAAGAAGATATGAATTTTAGAAGTTTATTAAATAAATTATATATAAATTTAATTATAAACTCTTGGTATTATCCGAAGGAGTCAGCAGATAGGGCCGAAGTACGCCCTGCATACGCTCGTACGCCCCGGGTACTCAAGGCCAAGGCCTCGGATCGTCCACGTCTCGGTCTATGCGAAGCTAGCCTATCCCATCCGAAGTCCGAGGCAGTCGAGGACTCGGTCATGCATGACGTACGCGTACGCCCCACGTACGAGCGTACGCCCCACGTACCGAGGCTTCTCAGACCCCTATAAATAGAGATGCGAGGGTTCCGGGAAAATCACCCCATTTCTCTCATTTCTCTCATGATATTGCCTCGATTTTCGTGCCCGCACTA
Organism: Lactuca sativa; assembly: GCF_002870075.4. Taxonomy (NCBI): domain Eukaryota; kingdom Viridiplantae; phylum Streptophyta; class Magnoliopsida; order Asterales; family Asteraceae; genus Lactuca; species Lactuca sativa. The sequence goes on along the minus strand of NC_056624.2, from coordinate 75,832,501 downwards.
CCCCGAAGCCCTGGTCATTTTGCTCAAGTCCCGAAGGTCGATTTTACTCCCGAGATTCCCAAGGATCCCAAGAAAAATCCGTTTCCCGAGACGAAACTCTGCCCGGTTTTCCATCTCGCTATCTTCAAACTTTCAAGTGAGTTCATACCCCTTAATTAACCCTTTTTAAATATTCTAAATGCTTTTATATGCTTTCTAAGGGGGGAAATACAAGTAAAACACACGACTACTATCGGGTGTTATATATAAAGATTATTATACACTTTTATTAAGTAGAATCATATGTGATTTATAAACTTTATAGGGAACTCCCGTATACAAAATATATTACAATAACTTTCTATCTTTAAAACTATAAATTGTTGTAATGCATGTATAAACTAAACATTTTCCTAGATTTAATGTATATGTGTCTATCTTAGGCTCTACAAAAATCAATGCTTTCATAACAAGTGATTCGTTTTCTAGATATTCTAAAACAAACGAGGCACACTTTTAGAAAACTATAATAGGTATAGTTTTACGAGGATATTGCTAACTTTTACATACTAGAAACACGATTTTCAAGAAATCACTTTCATATACAAGAACAAACGAACATTTTAACACATAAATCTATTTTTATACCACGGTTTTGTGAGACATTAACTTCACGTAAGTTCAAGTACACATTTCAAGTCCTGTATTATAAACCAGAATCCCTTGGAGGGGGAGCATGGTGTTTGTGTATAGATCTATACGGGCTTGACAACCCGCGCCTTGACTGTTAGCTACAGTCCACCATTTGGGGTGACAAACGTCATAACATTCCAACGCCTAAAGAACGTTGTGTATAGGCATTCCAAGTCAATAGTATGGTTATAAAACTCACATGAGGTATTAAAAATACATTGATTTACGAGGTTTTCAAACATATTGGTTACTTTACTCTTACATACATTTTTGGAAACAAACTTTGGTCTTGAAGGAAGGCTACTTTTATACTAGTAGAAAATATAGGATTTTCTAAACACAAACAAACAAAGACAAAACATTTCATTTCATACAAACAATGTCATTTAAATACTTAGGAAACTCACCAGCTTAAATGCTGATCTACTCTTTCAAAATTACTTGTATGTCCCAGGGATTCAGTAACTACAGGTATCATTATGCTTTTGATGAAGGGATGCTGCGACGCCAGTTTAATCTCATATTTTGACATCATATTATAATTGGTTTTGAACATGTAACTTTTGACAAATGTAAACTTTCAATTATATATATGATGGTTGTATTCATTTCTTTACTATGTATTCATTTGTTACGTTACCACATGAAGTCATCCGCCCCCGAACGTTTCCGCCGTTCAGGTTTGGGGGTGTGACAACTAATGACTAAGTTTGACTTTAGCTCAATTAGATTTATTTAAGTAGTAGATTGAGGCTTGGCCCCAGTTTATTGTATACGTGACCTGTAGAGCCGTTATTTCGAATAGCATTCAGTTTAGCTATCTTTCGGACATTAAGGTGAGTTTTCCTTACTCTACTTGTGGGTTGAAGACACCAAGGCCAACCTGCTAGGTTGGATGATGTATCCTGGTATATAGGATGTTGCTATGCTATAATGACATGTAGATGTGCCTATTTATCTATTGTTGGTTATATGATTAAGTGGTTGCTAACTATATGTTATTTGTTGCATATGTCAACATAGTGCGGTTGGGTTAAGGAAATACTACTTTGTATGGGTGTGAGAAATAGAAATTGATTAGTTGCGCAGGGACAAGGATTGAGAATTCAATCCTTGAAAAAATGCTTAAGATCAATGTCAGCTTGCTGAAAGAAGTTCAAGTCTAGACTAGAAAGACGAGTCAAGTCTTAGATATTATGTTCAACAAATGATCAAGACATTAAATGAACAATTGGTGTAAATGATCAAAGTAAAACTAATAAATGAAGAACAAGAAGAATGTTTGAAGAACTTAGTAAATATGCCAAAAGAGTGAAAAAGATCCATAATTGACTTGTATTGAATGCTGCTTTATGTAGAAGTAAGAGTTACATCGAATTAACCAAGTAACTTACATTAGATCGGACAATAGAATTACTTCTGACATTCTGATTGTCTAAAGAAATAAAAGACTATGTCCTATGAAATGTTACATCAATACAATTAAATTAGTTGATAAAGGACAAAATAGTAATCTTCCGGATCAGCATACATTTCGGACGTGAGATTCACTCCGAAATGTGTTCCTTTTCTTTATCCTCCTCCTCATCTTCTCTTCAGCTTCGGACAAGTTCCAGAGCACTCTTCTTATGGAACCAAACACACTTCAGAATGTTTATGAAGGATTGCTAGAGGTTCACTTTCAGGTTCCAAGAATCTCCCCCTAAGTGAACTTAGATCTTTTCTTCCTTGATGAAGGTGTAGGCTCGAAACTACCATTCTTGCACTTCAATGTACCATCTCAGCTGACTCACAAATTTTTAACTTTACTTGTTCCGGAGCATCAGACTTGGATGCACGTGAGATGAACTTCTTTAAAGCCTTGGTAGGAACCAGGTGTTTGTCTAGGAGTCGAAAGCAATCCTTGTTTGTTTTTCTTGTGGTGTAGACAAACCCTAGAACAGGCTCTTCAATAGGACCATAAGATAGGAGTTCAGCTTCAGGGAGGACAAATTCGATCTTCGAAACAAATTGCTCAGTTCCGTAAGGATGAGTAAGTTTGTAATCTCTTCGGCTGAATTCTGCAACACAATCCTTCAAGCAGCTGAGTACAACATGATAGGCTCCCATACTGAGCTCATCCTTTTGATTTTCTCTGAAGTAGGCGGCCAAAGTGAGAATATCGTTCGGATTCACGAAGAGGAAATCTGCATCAGTAACTGTCCGTAGAGTAGGTTTGTTCCGGAGGATGTGAAAGCGGAACAGTGGGCAGTTAAGCTCAAACTACACCAAGATTTTTCTTCCGAATCCCTGAACCTTGGTAATCCTCTTCATGGTCTAAACTTCCTTGAATGGTTGAGAGTTTTTAGCATAGAAGGTATCGAGCCTTTCTCGTTTAGTTCGGATGATAACTTTCGGAGGATCGGTGGGATGGAGAGGAGCAAACTTGGTGTAGTATTTGCTGAAAGGAGAGAGAGGAAGATCAAGCTGATCGGAGTCTTTGGTGGGAAGATCATAGTACATGATAGGGATGATTTGATGATCTTGGAGGATGCCTTCCCTACAAAGAGGAGATATTACACGCATTGGATCAGGATTATCTTTCAAAGCCTGAATCCGAATGTTTTCTTCAAGAGCTTAATTTATCTCCTCCTGAGACAATCCATGTTTTTGTTTAAGGGGAGGTCTGGAGTACAACTTGGGGGATATATCCTCTTTTGTTCCTCAATAATCACCTTTAGAATGGACAACATAGGCTCTTGAAGAGCAAGGTTGCACTTAGGAGCGTCATTCAGAACATATTCATCTTCATCTTCACTTTCTTTTTCATTGTCGTTGTTAGGAGAAACATAGAGGATCTGATATTCATCATCTTCAGACTCTTCTTCATCTCATAGAGAGAACTAGGTGGGAGGTTTCCATGGTTTGCTGGGTCCTTCTCCCCCTCTTGCATCGGTAACCCGGTAGACCGGTGCAAGCAATAATGAGTCTTTGAGGTCATCAAACTTAGAGAAGATCTTCTGAACACCTGTTGTAAGCCGAAGAGAGAGAGTATCATAGGCTTCAGTAGTGGGGGCTTGCGCAGAGAGATGCTTGAATGTGCTACTAAGAATAGGAATCATTTTATCGAATTTCCGGTTTGGAACATAAACGATATTCCAGGTTGAGCGCAGGATTTTGATGAGAACTTACTGAATGATCATGTTGATCTCATCCTTTTGCTTAATCTCCTTCTCCAGTCATTGAATTTGCTCTTCATGCCGAAATGTGTTTCTGCTTGATTAGGTTATTGGAAGCAGCCACCAAGTCGTCATGGACTTTGAGCATTGAGGTGATGGTGTTGAGAGAATGATCGACCATAATGTCGTATTTGGTGTCGTGTGCTTGAACCGGAGGGATATTAATTGATCAATTTGGGCTTCTCTTTCAGCAACCGAGGGTCCGGACTGTTGGGAGAGAGAATGGAAGATAGCATCAAGCTTGGCATCTAGTCCGGAGACATTTTGATCCAATTTATAATTCATCTCCGTTATTGATGTGTCAACGGAGGACATTTCTTCATGATATCAGAGACATTATTGCGGATCTCCAAGAGAGCCAAGGGGTCAACATAGTCACCAGCAGAGGAATCCTAATCAGAGTTGCAGTGTTGCGGATGAGGCTGATGTGAGAAAGGATGAGTTGATGGAGCTGTTTTGGTGGTAGCATCATCTTCTTGATGTTTAGAGTTTGAGCCTTTGTACGGAGTGGTGGAGGATGATGATCCGAAATCATATGCATACTTCGAAGCGGATGGCTTGGATTGAAAGTGAGCAGAAGCCTTAAAGGTGTATTCCGGAATGATCCTTGCTTCATCATCCAACATTACTTCTTCGTAGATTTCGTTTTTCGGATCAATTTGAAAGGCACTGTGATGAGTGGTGACAGGAGGTTGCTCCATGGAAAGCTCAACATCTGCTTCCGTGTCAGTAAGAGGAACATAGGGCATGTTGCTCTGAATAGCCATGTTCCTCATGGAAATGAGAGTGGATTCCACTTGAGCTCTCATGAGATCCGGACGCCGAGATGCTGCTCTATTGACATAATCTTCCTAATCGGGATCATTAGTACCTGGTCGTCCTTTACTCCTTATGGGTGTCAAACCAGTTGTGGCATCGGAAGGTGGAGGGACTACTCCTCCTTCCAAATGCTTGAGTGTAGAAGAGATAATAGGAATATCAAATTTGACACGTGAGTTTGTTCCAGAGGGCTTCAAGGAACTTTGTTCAATACTGGCATCACCCTTTTGGGTGGGTGAGGGTGGATTATGTGGAGACTCCCCGTGAGTGTGTGCGTGTAATTTTGAAACATCGAGGGGTACCTCAGATGAGTGGGAAGGAGGGGTGTGCGGACGACCAGAATCAGCCGGTTTGTCATGGGTGTCCTCCTGTTGAGAGGGGGCACTGACTTTGGTTTTCTTTTCGGCTCTTGGCTTTGAGGGAGAAGCCTTTCTCTTAGCTGATTTATTAATTTTAGGTCCGAAATTAATAGGGTCGGCCTCTTCCAAAGCAGGCTGAATAGAGATAGGGGTAGGTGGTGTTGGTTCGAAAACAACCGGAGTCTCTAGATGTTGTTTCAGATAAGGAGATTCGGAAGGAATGATGGCCAACATATGGTCCGGAAGTCATCTAACTGGACCAAAGGAAGATTGGTCCGGAATCCTATAAGCCTTGACAGTTTTAAAAGAGATACATAACTCCGGAGGAATTGTGTTCACCGGAAGTGGTACCTTGAGTTCCGTGAGCACTTACTGAATCGTTAGCGGCCAAAATCGAGGACTTGAAATATCATACTCTTTCCTTTTGGTGGCAAATTTGCAGAAATCTTGACATAATACCTCAAGAAGATCTACTACATTGCTTCGTCCGGAGTAGATGCGAAATACCACATTGAGCAAGTCCCTTCTAAGAGTGTCTGTTCCGCCATGCTTTCCGGACAGAACCCTAATAACAAAGTGCATAAGCACAGTCCATAGCCCTGAAACAGCTGTCTTTTGGAACTCCTTTGCCTTGAAATCCTGATTATACCCAATGTAAGAAATAAACGTCTGAAACACTTCAGATGTGGGATCTTGAACTTTGAAACCTTTGGGTTTGGTTTTACGCCAATCGCCTTGAGAAAGGTCGATTTGTAAATTGGAACAGTTTGATCGTCGACCAAGGTGGTTTCCAGAGCACCGTTGACTAGTTTGATGCTTGAAAAAGCTTAATGGAGATGAGGAAGAGGCAATGGTGGAGCATGAATTTGGTGACTGGAACAGCAATTGTGTTGTTTGCAATGAACTCGATCATTACTCTGATCGATTCGTCATAGTCGAGAGGGTTGAGTGAAAACAACTGTGTGGTGTCCCTGAGGAATGGTTCTTGAACTGTGGCAGATGACAAGGAACCTTTTAAGCCTTTTGATCCTTTGGAGGATTTCATTCTGGCAATCGGTTTTCGTTGAGTAAGAGCGGTTTAAGTGTGTTCTTGGGAAGATGCCATTGTTGCAGGTTGAGAAAGCTTGAAGAATACGATGAAAAATTCGAGAGATTTTAAGAGATTGAGATATTTTAGAGCGTAAAGAGGTAAAAAGGGATTGAAGAGGGTTTTTATAGGTAAGGGGAGACAGGTCGGGTGGAAAAAGTGAAGATTAGGATCCGAATGTAAACGGGTTGCAATAAATGGATTTGCACTTTTTGGGGGTTGATGTGACAAGAAGGTGAAAGGTTGAATGGTTCGAAGCTCAAAATGGAAACGGCAACCGGCGATTCGATATTTTCTTTTTAGGAAACGTGCAATCGTGGCACGGGAATCAAGCTTGATAGGATAAGGATCTCCAAAAGTAACCGTTGTTGACTGTTCACCTTAAATTTCGTTGGTATTACAGATGAGTTAGTCTGGAATGGTTATGATCCAGTAGGCACCATGATGAGTTCTGAAAATCTCCTTTTGAGATAGTTCCAGAGAAAAAATATTTTGGAGCAATTTTGCGGTTCCGGAGCAAATGAGAGTCCAGATTGAAATTTCTTTGAAGAATCCGTAGAAATTTCCGGAGATGAGATCTTTTGAGATTCCGAAGCAAAAGTGCTTTTAAAATTCCAGAGCAAAACTTTTTGAGTGTTCCCGAGCAAAATTTCTTAGTGTTCTGGAGCAAAATATTTGAGTGAAATTTTAGAAAGGATTAAGAGGCATTCTGGAATAGGAGTTAAGAAAAACTTCCGGAATCAGTTGAGATGAACATCAAAGTTCAGAAGACAATACCTTTTCGGATTTGAATTTTGGGATGAGATTATGAAATATATTCCGAGATAACGATCAGGAGGATTGTAAAGACTCAACACAGTAAAAGCTTTGGGTGAGCTGATCAGCTTAGAACTCGAAAGATAATTAGAAATAAAGATAGGTAAAATGATCCTTTGTATTCTAAGGGGAAATAGTTCCGGAAAAGAAAATTTTCATCGGAAACTATTTTGCTTCGGAATACTTCAATCAAAGAGAACACATCTCTTGGAAGAAATGAGGATCTAGCAACATCATACCCATTTTGTTTAGAAAACCGTTGAATTTGGTTTCATCTAATGCCTTAGTAAAGACATCAATAATCTCATCGTCAAATGGAACAAAAACAAGCTCAATATTCCCATTTAGCACATGATCTTTAATAAAATGGTACCTGATGTCAATGTGCTTCATCATGGAGTGTTGAATTGGATTGTGAGAAATTGCAATAGCACTTTGAGAGTCGCAGTAGACAGGAATGCATTGAAACCGGTAACCATAATCCAAGAATTGATACTTCATCCAGAGAACTTGAGATATACAGCTGGCAGCAGCAATGTATTCAACTTTGGCTGTTGAGAGAGCAATGCAATTTTGTATCTTGGATGACCAGTTGACTAATTGACCACCTAGGAATTGACATCCTCTGGATGTGTATTTCCTATCAAGTTGAAGTCCACCATAGTTCAAATTGGAGTATGTGTGACAACCCGAAATTTTCTATCCTGTATAGTCAAATACTTCATTAAAAGTCAAACTCATTTCTGCCATCTTTTAGCACAATTAGGAGTCTGTTTGAGCATTTCGAACCTTGTACACTTAAGGAACAAGTGTTAGAAATTATCTACTAAAGCCTCATCACAAATATCATGCCCTAAGCTCCACAAGATGGAGTTTACGACCATAAACATGGATTTTACAGCCATAAACTCAATAGGGCCATGAACTCTCACCTATATAAGTGAGTCTTGATCTTTTTTAGCCATTTCTCACTCCTCAAACCCAAGAACTTCAGTTTTCTCTCAAGTATCACCGGGATCTTCATCCCCGATCTTCAAAACTCGTAAGCTTCTTGTCCTAATTAGTTGATATCCTCCTTGATCTAGTGATCTTACATGATTTCTTTCGTGAAATCATTCCATTTGTGTAGATATTCAAGTTTCACCATGAACACACACTAGTGTTCTTGGCCAAAACTGACCATTCAAGCTCCTAGATCATAAGTACTCTTGTTCTAACTCGTTGTACACTAGGTTTAACACGTGTAGGGCTTAGAAATCCCAAAGAATCATGTGATCAAAGCAGTTTACTGCCAAGACATGTTCTTGGGCCGTAAACCCCTATAAGTGGGGCAAAATGCACCCTAGTCCCTTACCAAGTCTTGGAACTTAGTCTAGAACCATACCCCCATTTAACTAGGGACTTCAAAAATTGATTTGGGACTTTACACCATGAGTTTATGGCCGTAAAATCATGGGGAAGTGGTCCCCAGGCCGTAAACTCCAATAAGTATGGTCTATTGACCATAAACTCAAATACTAAGCCTTACAATCCTTTGTTGCAACCCAATGGCCTCCTAGCACTAGACTAAAGTGTTTTCCACGCAATAGGATGTTTATACATGTCTATTTAGTGTTATAATAACTAATTTTATATATACATATGTCTTTATATGTTATTAGGATCATTGTGTGTGTTTAAGTATTCAGTTGACACCAAGCACTTGCCCGACGCTTCCATACGATCCAATCACTACAGGTGAGTTCATACCCCTTAATTAACCTTTTAAATGTTTTTAAATTCTTTTATGGGGGAGGGAATACAAGTAGAATCATGCTAGTCAGTATATCAATCACATGTGATTAACAACTAGCATACACATGGATTTACTTCACTTTTAGCTATTTTACCAAACAGATTGCTTCAAATAACTTTCTAAAACGTTTTACATGTTAAAGCTCTTTATCAAAATGTCTTGCATACTGTATGTTTCATTTCAAACTCCGTTACAATTTATGTTTCAAACAAAGGTTTACTTATACTTAAAACTGTTCTTATCAAACAAACTGCTTTCAAATCATTTTATAAACTGACATCAAGTCATCATTTCTTAGTTATTAAACTATTCAAAAGTTTTACAAAACTTCTTTTATACTTTTATATTGTCAAATGCATGCCTATATATGTATAGTTATATAAGTAATGTTTAAAGGACTTAGGATGGCTAGCTCGCTTTATTTCCTTTTCCTCGTTGGGATGTGGCCTTACGACATCGGTTACTCGTCCGAATGTTATCTAAATATTAGTTATATATCAAATATTCAAATATAGACATAAAAGTTACCCCATACAGTTCAGTACCTTTGGTTAGCAAAGGCATACTTTCGGTTATTCACATACATTACTAGTAACTATAATAGGCATAGTTAGGAGATACTACTTACTACTCCAAGTACAAGGAATCACACAAAGAGTCAGTTCATTCATGAGTCTATACTAATACAATACTTACTACATTAAGAGATACAATTACAGAAATCCTATTACAAGAATACTAATACATTACATACCATATGAGGAGATACAATACACGATAACAGAACATACATAATAAGGTGTTATAACGTGGAACAAGTACAGGATCTAACTATACCAATGAATCACTCACGCATTGTTCTAAACAAAAGGTGATAGTTATATTGGGTATACATGATTATATAATCATAATGTGGATGTTCACGGCTTGCAATCATTGTAGGGGGTCGCGTTTGGTTCCCAGAATCTTTTGACAGGGAGAGCGTTTAGTATGGGATCTAGCCATCACATTATAGATTAATAATCATTTTAAGGCAATTAGTACAATAGTAGTCACTTATTACAAATACTACAGTACTTAAGCTTTACATACGACTAATACAAAAGAATAAAATTTCAGTTATTATATTAATTTCCTTATTACCTTTACTTTGTGACACATTCACATAATCGATGAGGTAGAGTAGGTTTGAATAATAATAGTTGTACAAGGATAAACCTTCACTTAAGTAGAGGTTCATACTTTGAAAACAGTCGGGTTTTGGTAGAAGGCTACTTTCAAAACAGTCGGGTCTTGGTAGAAGGCTACTTTCAAAACAATCGGGTCTTGGTAGAAGACTACTTTCAAAACAGTCGGGTCTTGGTAGAATACTTCTTTTTATACTAGTAGGAAATATGGGAGTTTCTAGGATTTTCAAACAGATACAATTACTTACAAATATTTTCATACTTATCCAAACGTGTGTTCAAAACAATTACAAGTCTTTCATTATAGGTTTTACAAGTCTTTCATTACAAGTCTTACAAATCAATGACACTAAAATACTTATGAATTCACCAGCTTTATGTTGATACTCACTTTCAAAATAACTTGTATTCTCAGGTCACAAATAGACAGGTACTATGACCAGGTTTTGTAAAGACGGAGCAGTCAAGACTCGTCTTTTATTTTGATTATTCATTATGTTATTTATTACTTTGAAAGGACACACTTGCAATTAAAATTATACTATTAATGCAATGGATGATGTTGTTACTTGTTTACTACTTTGCATTGTTGTGATACATTACATGACGTCCTCCGCCCCAGAACGTTTCGCCGTTCTCGGTTTTGGGGTCTGACAGATTGGTATCAGAGCATTGTTTATAGTGAATTAAGTATATCAACCCATAAAAGATATACTAACTATAAATACAATGGGAATAAAAATACTCTGACCAAGAGTTTGTACTTTTAAATAATAAAATATTTAGCTAAGTATACATACCTACATTCATACTAAAATCCGTGTCACAATGACAAGAACAAAAGTATTACGATTGTTGAATATCACAAGTAAGCTTGGGGATGTATGGTCAGTCCTGGGAGTGGCATAGCCTGATCAACTATGCTTGTCCGAGGAGTGATTAGCATATGCCCAAGAATGGTTGTGATGTGGCAACAAGTCTAAAAACTTACCAACACTACCACAATAAGAACTCTAGAACAAAACATAAGTCTAAAATACTATATGAGTATTTTGTGTTACTATAAATTCTTACTTGAGAACTAAAAAGATCTTCATTACTAGGTCAATAGTTTCTAAGTGGATACATTAGGGTTATATGTAACTAGGCTGATATAGACTTAGAATCTCTGAAATTTTGCTTTACCCCTGTTCCTTGTGAATTTGGAGTTAAATTCACTTATTCAAAGGCCTATCCTGTTTTGATTACATATAATTGGTATGCACTTTACAAATAGTGATGTAACTAATTAAGATTATCTTATAATTATCTAGTTAGTTCGTCTAAGAATTATTTCCTCACCCCAATTCTCGCATAGATAACATGGCTGGACTCCATCCCCACAGCAACCCGTACCTTCCGAACGAAGGCAAGGCTGGATGGTTTGGAGAAGAACTAGAGAATGATCATCCGATCCCTTTGAATGATCACCATGCTGAAGACCTTTTGGATGATGCTAACTTCGTGCCTAAAATTGAGAACCTACCCCCGGTAGCTCCCATTCCAAATCCTAACCCTCGTCCGACTTTTCATGGCTCGACGCCCCCTTGGGTAGAATGCTTGGAAACATGTAGCAAATAGCTAGATCACCCTATGCCATTTAATGGAGACCGAAGCTTCTACAACATAAGAGAACGAAGCTCAGCAGACAAAATTCTTATAATTCTGGTCCGTATAGTTGCCCGAAACGAGATTCAGGGCAGGACAGCTCTACAGCGTATCACAGAGGTTGATGCTACTGCAGGAATGCATACCCTCCGCACCAATCTCCTTGAACATGCTCGTGAGAGAGATGAAAGAGACCACGAGACTCTACTGCAAGCACTGGCTAAAACTAGAGCCGAAGTCATAGAGCTCCGAGTACGCCAGAGGGTGTACGAAAGATACCTGCTCAATATGGAACGTCAAATGGCTGAACTGAGAGTTCACCAGAGGGATGACCGTTGCCAGTAAGAGATGCTTTACCTTCCTCCTTTGTTTTAATGAATTGTTTTCCTTTCTATGTCCTATGTGGCATGTTTCTATGTAACTAACTTGTACTATAAGTACTTTTAGTTAGGCCTTGATGCTGTCAAAGACTTTTCTACTCCGGATATGATGTAAGACCTTCTACAAGGTCAATTTTCCTAAACTTATTACATCTTAAACATCAATGATATTGACAGTCGGTTAAATTCTGTGTCACTCTTTGTTCAAGTACTTTCATTATACTATCGTTGGAGTCTATCTGAAACTGACTCTTGTTAAGTTATTGGACTAGAGTAATTTAGCTCTGGGATCATTCCCAATTCTCTTGCAAAGGTTGGATCATGTCATCCACCAACCAATAATACACTGGTTTGGACGTCAAACGTCTTGAGACCATTCTGTGAACTTACTTCTACTCTGTACTGGGACTAGATCATAGGTATGTAGGTCAAACCCTCGAGAACATACTTCTACTCCCTACATGAACGATCAGAATACATCTAGGTTCAACCCTAATCGCTCACGAATTCATTTTCTTTCCGTATAACAGAATCATGTCGCTAAAGAAAAGTAATCAACCCATTAACCAAACACCAACTCTTCAGATTGATGCAACTACCTTTGAAGTTGCAGTCTCAGCTACCGTGACACCTGTCATGACTCACCTAAACACTAACAACGCAAGTGAAAGCGGGATGGCTATCAATAATTCCAATCCAAGTAACAACCAAGTACATCAACGAGTAACAAACTACCACGACACCTCGAATCTGATACCCAAGAGTAACAAACGAAAGTTCTGGGCTAGATCTAAAGGCAAATCACCCCGAGGGACAAACAAGAAACAATCACCGGTGGCAGCGTTCGCCGCTACGATGTGTGTAACTCCTACTACCATCCCTACTAGCATCCCAGATATCCCTAACCCAGCCAGACGGTATGCTGGAAACCTACCGGAGTGCACTAAGTACAACTTCCATCATCTAGGTAGTTGTCGTCTGTTGCACTGCAAGAACTACAATAAAAACGGACACACTACCCGCTTCTGCAGAACTCAGATCCAACACATTAATCCAACCACCAATGTTGAAATCTCTTGGATATGCCATCTATGTGGCATAATGGGACGTTTCAAAAGGAACTGCCCAACAGAGAAGGGTGACGGGGGAACAGGAGGAATTTGACCCCAGAACAAAAAAAAAAGACAACTAAGGACCCTAATATAGGTTGACTTCCAATCATTAGTAATTAAGTATGCTTTTGAACATATTTAAAACTAGTGCAACTAGAGTCTTATCTTTTGCGAGATCCCATCAGTAAAGGGACCCTCGTGCTGCGTATTCTTGCCTTTTGTAATATACCTTGTTCACAACAGTAGTCTTGTAGTAAATCTAAAGTATTTTAACTCTGTTAAAAGTTGCACTGTTGTGTTTTGTTTGTAACGCCGTTATGCTCAAATCTGATACCTTTATTTCCTAGTGATTCCAATATCATCATACAACTTGAATCCATTCGATCCTCACAATACTAGTTTCGTGCGCACATCTCTTTCTCTAAAATCGTCCTTCTAGCGAAGCCATCATTTCAGAACTTCGAAGTACTCATGCGCATAGTACCTTATGTTTCTTATCATTCCGAAGAAACCTCATCAAACCTCCCCAGAGTACCACTCGTACAGTACACCAAGTTCAATCCAAAGACCCGTATGGTTGATCTATCGCTGAAGACTGTATACACAAGGGTGGTATATAATCAAGGTTCTATGGGTTTAGAATTGATTATTCCACTTTGACTTCTTTTCCTCGTTGGGATGTGAGCTTAAGGAAGAATCATTTATTCAACTACCTTTTCAATCTTAATTATATACGACTCGTATATACGAGACTATAATTTATGAACAAAGTATGAATTCTAATATGAACTTCAGGACAGAGACTGCCCAGGATTACGAGTAATCGCATCGCCATGCGAGAAAACTTAGAACCCAATGGTACTCTTGTAACCAGATCGCCCTACAGTCTAACACCTACAGATATACAAGAACCGTCCAGACAGCTTAACGACTACATAATATTGGAATTAGAAGACCTAGCTCCTCACCCTGGAGAACTCCAGTCTTATTCTTCAGGAAGATAGACGGATTGTTTCGTAGGAGGATCGACTAACGCAGACCTAGACAAGATTTTCCATTAGAAATCATTACCCTTTGCCTCGCATAGATGAATTGGTCGACCAACCGCAAGGAATGATGTACCATTCAGAAATGGACCTGAGATCCGAATATCACCAGTTACGAGTATTAGAGAAGGATTTCCCGAGGACAATCTTCCAAACTCGATGCGGACACTACAAATCCGTAGTGATACCCCTCGGATAGGAATAATGCGCCCGTAGTATTCATGAACTTAATGAATTGGTACGCCATTCTTACTTGGATCAGTTCGTCATTGTCCTTGTAAATGACTTACTTATCCACTCTCGTATTAAGAAGGAAATCATAAAGAGCATCCACGACAAACCATGGAAAATTCGATCAGAGAAACTCTACGCGAAGTTCTCTAAATACGAGTTTTGGATTTAAGGAGTCAAATTCCTAAGAAACTATTAGTGATGTGGGAATTCATGAGAACCCTTCCAAAATCAAAATCGTTGAGAATTTGTCAGTACCGAAGACGCCGACGAGAATTCACCAAATTCTAGGTCTCGCTGACCTAATGTCGTAGTTCATTTAGAACTCCTCGCAAATTACAGATGCTCTAACGACTTTGACCCAGAAGGGAGCGGCCCTTGACTGGGAAGAGAAGCAAGAGGAAGAAACCTTTGGAATTCCAAGTGAGAGACCAAATTTTTTTGGAAGTCTCACCCTAGGAAGGCTTGATACGCTTCAAAAAGAGTGGAAAGCTTAATCCAGGATATTTAGGACCTCCAAGATTCTTGTCAGAATCGGCCCTGTAACTCACAAAATCAACCTACTCGCGAACTCAGTAACGTACATTTTACCCTCCACGACTCGAACTTAAAAAAGTACCTTTCCGTCACAACTCTTGTAATCCCACTCGACGAGATCGAGTCCAACAAGAGCCTCACCTTCGTGGAAGAACCTCAGTGAACATGGACCGAGAGGTCAAACGAACGAAGCCATGTCGCATCCCATTAGTGAATGTTCGCTAGAATGCCAACCAAGGACCTGAAATCACTTGGAGCACAAGAATAAATCGAATACAAAGTATCCCCAACTCCTTGCTCGATTATTCATACCTACTCCTTTACCTAAACTCTAATTTCGGGACGAAATTCCCTTTAACGGGGGGATGATGTAACAACCCAAAATTTTCTATCCTGTATAGTCAAATACTTCATTAAAAGTCAAACTCATTTCAGCCATTTTTCAGCACAATTAGGAGTCTGTTATAAGATGGAGTTTACGACCGTCAACATGGATTTTATGGTCGTAAACTCAATAGGGCCATGAACTCTCACCTATATCAGTGAGCCTTGATCCTTTTTAGCCATTTCTCACTCCTCAAACCCAAGAACTTCAGTTTTCTCTCAAGTATCATCGGGATCTTCATCCCCGATCTTCAAAACTCGTAAGCTTCTTGTCCTAATTAGTTGATATCCTCCTTGATCTAGTGATCTTACACGATTTCATCCGTGAAATCACTCCATTTGTGTAGATCTTCAAGTTTCACCAAGAACACACACTAGTGTTCTTGGCCAAAACTGACCATTCAAGCTCTTAGATCGTAAGTACTCTTGTTCTAACTCGTTGTACACTAGGTTTAACATGTGTAGGACTTAGAAATCACAAAGAATCATGTGATTAAAGGAGTTTACGGCCAAGACATGTTCTTGGGCTGTAAACCCCTATAAGTGGGGCAAAATGCACCCTAGTCCCTTACAATGTCTTGGAACTTAGTCTAGAACCATACCCCATTGAACTAGGGACTTCAAAAATTGATTTGGTACTTCACACCATGAGTTTACTGTAACAGCCCGGAATCTCAGGTATTTTTAAAATTATGTTCTTGGGGTGATTTAAGAGGGGACTCGGCGAGTTGGAGCCTAGACTCGCCGAGTAGGATCGCGGACTTGGTCGCGGGTCCGCGACTGGACTCGACGAGTCCAGATATGGACTCGGCGAGTCGACGCTGTTCAGCAGAAACCCTAACCGTTCAGTTTGGATCGTATTTAACGCCTCTTAGGCCGTCATTTTCAGTCTTTTGGTCAATTGAGAGGAACCCTAATCGCTGTGGACGCCTAGAGCAAGGGAGAAAGCTTTGGAACTTGGAAGAATTGGATAGGCAAGAAGAAGAGGGATTTGGCTAAAGGAATCAAGGAGGATTGAGTCCTGAGATTTGGGGGACACAGAGAGTGCGTCTTCAGGTAATGCTCGGACCAAATCTGTCATTTTGATGTATTTATGAAATTAGGGTTTATAGAACCCATTTAGTAATTTGATGAGGAAATGCCTTGTTACCCCACGATTATAGTCTTGTATTAGGACCTTTAGAGGTCCAGAAGGTCCCATGCATGTGTTCTTCGGGACGAGACCTATCTCAGGAAGCAGTTACTCGTCTGCATGGCATGGACTCGCCGAGTTGTTCTTCAGACTCGGCGAGTAGCTTGAAGATGTGCTGGGACTCGCCGAGTTGTTCATCAGACTCGGCGAGTGGAGTCGGGGTGGCCCCGCGATTCTTCCACGAGGACCTCGTCGAGTCAAGAGGTATACTCGACGAGTAGAAAGGGAATATTCAGGAATCTGTGAGGACGACTAGACTCGCCGAGTCGCCATGGTACTCGCCGAGTCCAGTCGAGTTGACCGTGGACCAGAGTTGGCCTAAGTCTGACTTCTTAGGGATAGTCACACTTAGCTGATATGAGAGTTAATGAGTTATGTAATGTTATAGGAGGGTTGTAGCTCGTTGGTTTGTGCGCGAGTGATTTCAGGAGCTGCTAGCTTTCAGCACTTACGAGGTGAGTCTTCTCACTATACTGTACCCGGAAGGGTTTGACTGTGTGACCGGAAGGTCGGTTATGATATGTGATATGTATGCTATATGTGGTATGTTATATGTTATATGTGCTATGTATGTTATGGGCCGGAAGGCGATTATATTATGGGCCGGAAGGCGTTATGATGTGTGATGGACCGGAAGGTCGGCGTGGGTAAGGCCGGAAGGGTTACCCAGCAGGGACGGAAGTCCCCAGAGACACATGGACCGGAAGGTCGGGCCTGGAAAGGCGTACGTGCGTAAGTTGTATATTGGGGAACTCACTAAGCATTTATGCTTACAGTTGTTGTGCATGTGTTTCAGGTACTAGCGAGGACCGTGGGAAGGCGCCGGCATGATCGATACACACTGAAGATTGCTTTATGATCTTGGGAGTTTGAATAATTGTATTGACCGAATAATTAAACTGTTTATGCCTTGTTTTTAATGGAATTAATTATGTTTTGAAAATGAAAAATTTGTTTGAAAAATTTGAGGTGTTACAATTGGTATCAGAGCCTTGGTTTGAGGGATTCGGGTGCACCTTCGGGGGTAACTGAACTCAAACCGAGGATTTGAGAAAACTTTTCAAATAAAGGCATAAACTTTTGTAAATGGTTTTGGGGTAAACAAGAAAGAAGCAGTGTGTACGATCAGTCAGCGCCCGAACGGTAAAGATCCCCAAAATACCTTACAATATTATATGTTATAAATTGTTATGCATGCTAGAAGACTAGGTATTCATGATAGGACTAGAGTGGCCTGTTTTGTGATGCCTTAGTCTAGGGAAGTTGCCTATGTGGGATGCTTTGCTAGTATGCGGGTAGATAGAGCGTATCAAAAGTAGAGTACTCACTATCTGGAGTTTGGGGAGGAAGACTTGGGATGAACATTGATGCGGTGTGGTCGGTAGTATTGGGCCCGTACTACCGAGGACACCGGGTCAGTGGGAGGCCCAAGTAAGAATCCCTGGATATCCGGGACTGGGTAGGGTTGCGTGTCGAGTACGATTATACTCGGTAGAATCTCTGATAGTTTTATGTTGTATTTCAGAGATATCATGGTTAGACCGCGGCACGGGGCGAGTACGAGCGGTGTGAGTGACGAGGATATTCGTCAGATGATCCACGAGGAGGTGGCGGCGGCGATCCGGGCTGAGATCCCGGAGATGTTTGGGTCTATCAAGACCACCTTGATGGAGACGTTCGACGAGCGGTACGCCGCATTGACTGAGGCTGCAACCGCTGCAGCTACCGCAGCTGTGGCCGCTGCTAGGCCACAGGGGGGTGATTCATTGCTGTTCCGAGAGTTCAGCAACACGAAGCCACCGGAGTTCGATGGGACGCAGGATCCGATTGCTGCGATGAGGTGGATCGCAGATATAGAGGGGTGCTTCTATACTTGTTCATGCCCGGAGCACCTGAGGGTACGGTTCGCTTTGAACCAGCTCCGTCTGGGAGCGAAGGACTGGTGGAAGTTCGTGACAGCGAATTTCACTTTGGCAGAGACTACAGCGGTGACATGGGAGGGATTTACTGCCATGTTCAGGGATGAGTACGTTCCCCCGGTGGAGAGGGAACGACTGGTGCAGGAGTTCTTAACCCTCAAGCAGGGTACCGATTCTGTTGCGGTGATTACACGGAAGTTTCATGAGAGGGCGATGTTTTGCCCTGAGCTGGTGTCCTCAGAGCAGGCTCGGATGAGCCGATACTTGGGTGTCTTGAGGAGGGATATTCGGGAGTTTGTGTCAAACTCCACTTACCATACTTTTGCTGAGCTTCAGGCGAATGCCAGGAAGCGCGAGATCGAGTTGGAGACTCAGGCTAGGGAGGAGGCCGAGTCTCAGCGGGTGGATCGGCGACCGGCTCAGTTCCAGCCGGCAGCCAAGCGGACCAAGTCCGTTGATTCGAGGACAGGAGGTTCGAAGGGTCGCACTTGCGGGAAGTGCGGCAAGAGTCATGATGGGGTATGTCGATCTGGTGCTTGCTACAAGTGTGGCAAGGAGGGGCACATTGCTAGGGAGTGCCCCAAGGGATTTTCGGTTTGCTTTCATTGCAACCAGACTGGCCATAGGAAGGCCGAGTGCCCTCAGCTTCTTCAGGGATCTGCACCTGCTGCCGGAGTTACTACGACTCGACCGGTGAAGGCCGAGGCCCCGAGGGCTCGAGGAAGAGCCTTTCAGCTGACTGCGGAAGAGGTCCGCGCTGCGCCCGATGTTGTGGCAGGTATGTTGTAATTCATGTAACTATTTTCTTTTATGTCGATATGTTATGCTTATGTTATTATGTGCGTAGGTACTTTCCTTGTGAACTCTATGCCTGCCTTAGTGTTATTTGACTCGGGTGCGAGTAGGTCTTTTGTGTCCTTGGCCTTTAGTCAGCATATTGGTGTTAGTCGTGAGTCGTTGAGTCGACCTTTGAGAGTCTCTATAGCTGACGAGAAGGTGATTTGTGCTACGGAGGTTCTTCGGGGATGTGTACTAGAGATTTTCGGGGTTGGATTCCCGATTGATCTGATTCCTATCGCGATGGGGGATGTCTGTGTCATCGTGGGCATGGACTGGCTGAGTCGGTTCGGCGCTGTCATCGACTGTGAGCGTCAGTTGGTGACTATACGAGACCCTAGAGGGGGAGTTCTTTCGATATACGGCGAGGGTACCCGTTCGGGGTCAGCTTTTTGTTCGGCCGCTAGGGCGAGGCAGTGTCTACGGCAGGGCTGTAAGGGTTTCGTGGCGTATGTGATGGATACGCGGGAGGTTTCTGGGAAACCGAAGTCAGTTGAGGAAGTTCCGGTAGTGCGCGAGTTTTCAGATGTCTTTCCCGAGGAGTTGCCGGGAGTACCGCCTGTGAGGCAAGTGGAGTTTAATATTGATCTGGTTCCGGGGGCAGCGCCTATTGCTAAAGTGCCCTATCGTCTTGCACCTCCAGAGATGCAAGAGTTGTCTTCGCAACTCCAGGAGTTGCTGGGAAAGGGATTCATTCGGCCGAGTAGCTCGCCATGGGGAGCACCTATTTTGTTCGTCAAGAAGAAGGATGGTTCACACCGGATGTGTATTGATTACCGGGAGTTGAACAAGCTAACGGTCAAGAACCGTTACCCGTTGCCGAGGATCGATGATTTATTCGATCAGTTGCAGGGAGCATCTTGGTTTTCCAAGATCGATCTGAGGTCGGGTTACCACCAGGTGAGAGTACGGGATGAAGATGTCCAGAAGACAGCGTTTAGGACGCGATATGGGCATTATGAGTTTGTGGTGATGCCTTTTGGACTCACCAATGCCCCGGCTGTGTTCATGGATCTCATGAACAGGGTATGCAGACCGATGTTGGATCGGTCAGTGATCGTATTTATCGACGACATTCTGGTGTATTCGAGATCGAGAGAGCAGCATGAGGAACATTTGAGGGAGGTCCTTGAGGTATTGAGGTCGGAGAAGCTTTATGCAAAGTTCTCCAAATGTGACTTCTGGTTGCGGGAAGTCCAGTTTCTAGGACATGTGGTTAATCAGAAAGGGATATTGGTCGATCCGGCCAAGGTTGAGGCGGTGATGAGTTGGGAGGTGCCGAAGTCACCCTCTGAGATCAGGAGTTTCCTTGGGCTGGCAGGGTATTATCGGAGATTTATCAAGGATTTCTCCAAGATCGCAGTGCCACTCACCAGATTGACCCGGAAGGGTGTTACGTTCTCATGGGGGCCCGAGCAGCAGACCTCCTTTGAGACACTTCGCCAGAGATTGTGCGAAGCCCCGGTATTAACTCTCCCAGAAGGGATGGAAGATTTCGTGGTATATTGCGACGCATCGATTTCGGGATTGGGTGCAGTGTTAATGCAGAGGGGTCATGTGATAGCTTATGCATCGAGGCAGCTGAAGCCTCATGAGGCGAGATATCCCACGCATGATTTAGAGTTGGGGGCAGTAGTGTTCGCTCTCAAGATTTGGCGTCACTACTTGTATGGGGTTCGATGTACGATATACACGGACCATAAGAGTTTGAAGTATTTGATGGATCAACCCAACCAAAATATGCGTCAGAGGAGGTGGTTGGATGTGGTCAAGGATTATGATTGTGAGATCCTGTACCACCCAGGCAAGGCTAATGTGGTAGCCGATGCATTGAGTCGCAGGGCGGAGAGCACTCCATTGCGAGACGTATGCTTGAGACTGACTGTGATGACTCCAGTATTGGACGCTATTCGTGGGGCCCAGGCAGAGGCTGCACGACCAGAAATGCAGAAGAAAGAGCGGGTTGTGGGGTTAATCCCAGAGTTTGTCAAGGATAGTCGAGGCCTTATGACGTTTCAGGGTCGGATTTGGGTACCGTTCGTGGGCGGTACGCGTACTGCTTTGATGGAAGAGGCTCATAGATCGAAATTCTCGATCCATCCTGGTGCTACAAAGATGTTTTTGGATTTAAAGAAGGAATATTGGTGGCCCTGTATGAAGAGGGACGTGGCATGGTTCGTTGAGAGGTGCTTGACCTGCCGTAGGGTTAAGGCTGAGCATCAGAGACCGCATGGCAAGTTACAGCCATTGGAGATCCCCGAGTGGAAGTGGGAGCAGATCACTATGGATTTTATCACCAAATTGCCAAGGACTGCTAGGGGAGTAGACGCAATTTGGGTGATCGTGGATAGGTTAACCAAGAGTGCACACTTCCTTGCCATCAGTGAGAGTTCCTCGGCGGAGAAATTGGCGGAGATATACGTGAGGGAGGTGGTGTCTCGGCACGGGGTGCCGATCTCGATTGTGTCAGACCGTGATGTGCGCTTTACTTCCAGATTCTGGAAGAAATTTCATGAGGAGCTGGGTACTAAACTGCATTTTAGCACCGCATACCATCCCCAGACAGACGGTCAGAGCGAGCGGACAATTCTGACACTGGAGGACATGCTCCGAGCGTGTGTATTAGACTTCGGGGGTAGTTGGGATGCGTATTTACCATTGGCAGAGTTTTCCTACAACAACAGCCATCATTCGAGCATTGGTATGCCGCCTTTCGAGCTGTTGTATGGTAGGAGGTGTCGGACTCCCATTTGCTGGGGAGAGGTGGGACAGAGAGTGATGGGCAGCACGGAGATCATACTCCAGACGACAGAACAGATTCAGCAAGTGAGACAAAGATTATTGACTGCCCAGAGCCGACAGAAGAGTTATGCAGACAGGCGCCGATCCGAGCTTGAATTTCAAGTCGGCGACTACGTTCTCCTGAAGGTCTCTCCTTGGAAAGGAGTGATTCGATTCAGGAAGAGGGGCAAATTGGGGCCCCGGTATATTGGGCCATTTCGTGTGGTTGCAAGGGTAGGCCGGGTAGCCTATCGGTTGGAGTTGCCAGCGGAGTTGGGTCAGATCCATGACACTTTTCATGTGTCGCAGTTGAGGAAGTGCATAGCCGATGAGTCGGCAGTGGTTCCATTGGAGGATATTCAGGTGAATGCGAGCCTGAATTACGCGGAGAGACCAGTGGCTATTAGGGATCGGAAGATCAAGGTTCTGAGGAACAAGGAAGTACCTCTGGTGTTGGTTCAATGGCAACACCGTAAGGGATCAGAAATGACTTGGGAACCGGAGCGCGAAATGCGGGAGCAGCATCCGGAACTATTTGCAGAATGAGACTTCGAGGGCGAAGTCTAATCCAAGTGGGGGAGAATTGTAACAGCCCGGAATCTCAGGTATTTTTAAAATTATGTTCTTGGGGTGATTTAAGAGGGGACTCGGCGAGTTGGAGCCTAGACTCGCCGAGTAGGATCGCGGACTTGGTCGCGGGTCCGCGACTGGACTCGACGAGTCCAGATATGGACTCGGCGAGTCGACGCTGTTCAGCAGAAACCCTAACCGTTCAGTTTGGATCGTATTTAACGCCTCTTAGGCCGTCATTTTCAGTCTTTTGGTCAATTGAGAGGAACCCTAATCGCTGTGGACGCCTAGAGCAAGGGAGAAAGCTTTGGAACTTGGAAGAATTGGATAGGCAAGAAGAAGAGGGATTTGGCTAAAGGAATCAAGGAGGATTGAGTCCTGAGATTTGGGGGACACAGAGAGTGCGTCTTCAGGTAATGCTCGGACCAAATCTGTCATTTTGATGTATTTATGAAATTAGGGTTTATAGAACCCATTTAGTAATTTGATGAGGAAATGCCTTGTTACCCCACGATTATAGTCTTGTATTAGGACCTTTAGAGGTCCAGAAGGTCCCATGCATGTGTTCTTCGGGACGAGACCTATCTCAGGAAGCAGTTACTCGTCTGCATGGCATGGACTCGCCGAGTTGTTCTTCAGACTCGGCGAGTAGCTTGAAGATGTGCTGGGACTCGCCGAGTTGTTCATCAGACTCGGCGAGTGGAGTCGGGGTGGCCCCGCGATTCTTCCACGAGGACCTCGTCGAGTCAAGAGGTATACTCGACGAGTAGAAAGGGAATATTCAGGAATCTGTGAGGACGACTAGACTCGCCGAGTCGCCATGGTACTCGCCGAGTCCAGTCGAGTTGACCGTGGACCAGAGTTGGCCTAAGTCTGACTTCTTAGGGATAGTCACACTTAGCTGATATGAGAGTTAATGAGTTATGTAATGTTATAGGAGGGTTGTAGCTCGTTGGTTTGTGCGCGAGTGATTTCAGGAGCTGCTAGCTTTCAGCACTTACGAGGTGAGTCTTCTCACTATACTGTACCCGGAAGGGTTTGACTGTGTGACCGGAAGGTCGGTTATGATATGTGATATGTATGCTATATGTGGTATGTTATATGTTATATGTGCTATGTATGTTATGGGCCGGAAGGCGATTATATTATGGGCCGGAAGGCGTTATGATGTGTGATGGACCGGAAGGTCGGCGTGGGTAAGGCCGGAAGGGTTACCCAGCAGGGACGGAAGTCCCCAGAGACACATGGACCGGAAGGTCGGGCCTGGAAAGGCGTACGTGCGTAAGTTGTATATTGGGGAACTCACTAAGCATTTATGCTTACAGTTGTTGTGCATGTGTTTCAGGTACTAGCGAGGACCGTGGGAAGGCGCCGGCATGATCGATACACACTGAAGATTGCTTTATGATCTTGGGAGTTTGAATAATTGTATTGACCGAATAATTAAACTGTTTATGCCTTGTTTTTAATGGAATTAATTATGTTTTGAAAATGAAAAATTTGTTTGAAAAATTTGAGGTGTTACATTTACGGCCGTAAAATCATGGGGGAAGTGGTCCCTAGGACGTAAACTCCAATAAGTATGGTCTATTGACCATAAACTCAAATACGAAGCCTAGCAATCCTTTGTTGCAACCCAATGGCCTCAAAGCACTTGACTAAAGTGTTATCCATGCATTAGGATGTTTATACTTGTCTATTTAGTGTTATAATCACTAATTTTATATATACATATGTCTTTATATGTTATTAGGATCATTGTGTGTGTTTAAGTATTCAGTTGACACCAAGCACTTGTCTGACACTTCCATACGATCCACTCACTGCAGGTGAGTTCATACCCATTAATTAACGTTTTAAATGTTTTAAATACTTTTATGGGGGGGATACAAGTTGAATAATACTAGTTTGTATATCAATCACATGTGATTAATAACTAGCATACAAATGGAATTAATTCACTTTTAGCTGTTTTACTAAACAGATTACTTCAAATGACTTTCTAAAACGTTTTACATGTTAAAGCTCTTTATCAAACTGCCTTGCATATTGTATGTTTCATTTCAAACTCTGTTACAATTTATGTTTCAAACAAAGGTTTACTTATACTTAAAACTGTTCTTATCAAACAAACTGCTTTCAAATCATTTTATAAACTGACATCAAGTCATCATTTCTTAGTTATTAAACTTTTCAAAAGTTTTACAAAACTTCTTTTATACTTTTATATTGTCAAATGCATGCCTATATATGTATAGTTATATAAGTAATGTTTAAAGGGCTTAGGATGGCTAGCTCGCTTTGTTTCCTTTTCCTCATTGGAATGTGGCCTTACGACATCAGTTACTCGTCCGAATGTCATCTAAATATTAGTTATATATCAAGTATTCATATATAGACATTAAAGTTACCCCATTCAGTTCAGTACTTTGGTTAGCAAAGGCATACTTTCGGTTATTCACATACATTACTAGTAACTATAATAGGCATAGTTAGGAGATACTACTTACTACTCCAAGTACAAGGAATCACACAAAGAGTCAGTTCATTCATGAGTCTATACTAATACAATACTTACTACATTAAGAGATACAATTACAGAAATACAATTACAAGAATACTAATACATTACATACCATATGAGCAGATATAATACACGATAACAGAACATACATAATAAGGTGTTATAACGTGGAACAAGTACAGGATCTAACTATACCAATGAATCACTCACGCATTGTTCTAAACAAAAGGTGATAGTTATATTGGGTATACATGATTATATAATCATAATGTGGATGTTCATGGCTTCCAATCATTGTAGGGGGTCGCGTTTGGTTCCCAGAATCTTTTGACAGGGAGAGCGTTTAGTATGGGATCTATCCATCTCATTATACCTTAATAATCATTTTAAGGCAATTAGTACAATAGTAGTCACTTATTACAAATACTACAGTACTTACACTTTACATACGACTAATACTAAAGAATACAATTTCAGTTATTATATTAATTTCCTTATTACCTTTACTTTGTGCCACATTCACATAATCGATGAGGTAGATTAGGTTTGAATAATAATAGTTGTACAAGGATAAACCTTCACTTAAGTAGAGGTTTATACTTTGAAAATAGTCGGGTCTTGGTAGAAGGCTACTTTCAAAACAGTTGGGTCTTGGTAGAAGGCTACTTTCAAAACAGTCGGGTCTTGGTAGAAGACTACTTTCAAAACAGTCAGGTCTTGGTAGAATACTTCTTTTTATAATAGTAGGAAATATGGGAGTTACTAGGATTTTCAAACATATACAATTACTTACAAACATTTTCATACTTATCCAAACGTTTCTTCAAAACAATTACAAGTCTTTCATTATAGGTTTTACAAGTCTTTCATTACAAGTCTTACAAATCAATGACACTAAAATACTTATGAATTCACCAGCTTTATGTTGATACTCGCTTTCAAAATAACTTGTATTCTCATGTCACAAATAGATAGGTACGACAACCAGGTTTTGTGAAGACGGAGCAGTCAAGACTCATCTTTTATTTTGATTATTCATTATGTTATTTATTACTTTGAAAGGACACACTTGTAATTAAAATTATACTATTAATGCAATGGATGATGTTGTTGCTTGTTTACTACTTTGCATTGTTGTGATACATTACATGACGTCCTCCGCCCCAGAACGTTTCCGCCATTCTCGGATTTGGGGTGTGACAGTATGCTTGGAGAAGGAAACTTTCATTGGCTGGGTAGTAGATTACGAGATTCTTAGTGCCTTTAAGGTATCAAAAAGTTTGTTTGACATCCAGGAGATGAGACATCTTCGGATTAACTTGAAATCTGGCAGATAAGCATGTGGAAAACATGATGTCTGGGCGACTTGCTGTAAGATAAAGCATAGATCCAATCATTCCTCGGTACTTCTTTTCATCGACTGACACACCTGAAGGGTCAGCAAAGATCTTGTGACCGAAACCCATAGGTACCTTGGCAGAGGCACAGGTGTCCATAGAGTATTTTTTAAGAAGTTCCGAAATGTATTTTTCTTGATGAATAAAGATTCCTCGGTTGCTCTGTTTGACTTGGAGACGAAGAAAGAAACTTAATTCTCTGTTCATACTCATTTGGAAATGATTAATCATCATATTAGCAAAGTCTTCTACCGTTGATGGATCCGTAGATCCAAAAATTATGTCATCCACATAAATTTGAACCAACATGAGGTGTTTTCCATTTGATCTTCGGAATAATGTGGGATCAAGAATACCTCTTTGAAAACCGGAGCGCTTGAGAAAATCGGTAAGGGTTTCGTACCATGCGCGAGGAGCTTGTTTGAGACCATAGACCGCCTTTCAGAGCTTGTAGCAGTGATTTGGAAATGCAAGACTAATGAATCTGGGAGGCTATTGAAGATAGACTTCGTGTCAAGTTCACCATTTAAGTAGGAACTTTTAACATCCATTTGGTAAACTTTGGAGCCCTTGTGAGCAGCATAAGAAAGAAAGATTCTGATGGCTTCAAGTCGTGCAACAGGAGCAAAGGTTTCATCGTAGTCGAGCCCTTCTATCTGAGCAAAACATTATTCCACCAGCCTTGCTTTGTTTCGAATGATAAATCCTACATCATCTAGTTTGTTGCGAAATACCCATCTTGTGCCAACAATGGGATGGTTCGAAGGGGACAGTACAAGGGTCCATACATCATTTCGGTCAAATTCTGCCAGTTCTTCTTGCATGGTTGTAATCCAATCAGCATGTTCTAACGCTTCCTTAATGGATTTAGGTTCGACCATTGAGATGAATGCAGAGAAATGACATTCCTTTTGGATACTTGTAGCAGAACGAGTTTGTACACCAGCATTGAGGTTTCCGATTACTTGGTTCGGAGGATGATCTCTGGTCCAAATGTGTAATCTTGGAAGTTCTTGAGGAGCAGATGATCCGATATCAACAATAGGATTGATTTGCTCCCCCAGAATAGTTTGAACTTGAGGATGATGCTCCCCCTGAACTTCTGAACCAAAGAGATTGACATCGTCATTAGAATGGAACTTAAAGAAGTTTTCATTATCATCAATGTTGATCGGATTGGAGTCATTGAAATCAGCAGCTGCATCTTGGAATCCTTATACATTTGATTCAATAGAGGAGTGAGCATTCTCCCCTTTAACCTGAGAAGGTTGAAACATATCGGAATCAAATGGAGGAAGACTTGGGATCGGACCGGAAACATTTTGAGAAACATGAGCTTCAGGAATCGGAATCGAGTTACGCCATGTTCGAGATTCCGAATCAACAGCGGCTTCGGACGGTCTGAAGAGAGTGTCAAAATCAACTTCATGAATTATTTGAATGTTTTGACATTCCGGAGGAGGAGCATCGGACTCCATAATGTGAGTTGTAACATGAGTAGGACTGGAATTTCAAACGAAGTTGTCATCGAAGGTAACATAAAAACTTTTTTCAATAACATGAGTTCGTCGGTTGAGGACTCGATAGGCTTTCGATTTGGAAGAGTACCCAAGAAAAATTGCTTCATCAGCTTTGGGTTGAAATTTGGTAAGCTGATCTTGGTTGTTCTTAATGAAACATCTGCATCCGAAGATATGTAGAAACGAGATTATAGGCTTCTGACCATTCATTGCTTCATACAATGTTTTGTTGAGGCGATGATTTATGATGCTTCTGTATTGAATGAAGCATGCAGTAGATACAGCTTCAGCCCAAAGGTAGAGTGGGAGATTTGCAAATTTGAGCATTGATCAAGCAGCTTCAACAAGGGTTCTGTTTCTTCGCTCAACTACACCATTGTAACATCCCGAAATATCAAGAGTAGAGTTGAAGGGCTAAAAGAGTAAATTAGGAAAGAGCGACTCGGCGAGTCCATGGGTGGACTTGGCGAGTAGAGTCGCGACTTGGTCGCGTGTTAAGTAGTCGACTCGGCGAGTCAGTAAGATGGACTCGGCAAGTAGGCGCTGAGTGGAGAAAACCCTAATTCTCGGGGTTGAGCCCTATATAAAGAACATAACATCCATTCCCCCAGCCTCATTACTCATCCTCAAGTCCAGAAACCCTAACCTTCGTATGTGAGTGGATCAAGTTGCATTTGGGAGCTTGGAGAAGCAATTGTTGAGGAAATCTTGAAGAAGAAGAGTCTTGGAGCAAGGGGCTTTGCTTGGATTCGAGTTCCATTACAGTTGGGGTGTTCTTTTGAGGTAATATCTCATCCTTGGGCTGTTACTCTTATGGATTCATCATTTTGGGGTTTGTGGGGAGCTTATCTTTGTATGTTTTGGAGTTTGGAAGTTAGATCTGAGGTTGCTACCTCAGATCTGGAGTGGTGATGGTCCTAATGTGCATAAAGTTCCAGTGTTGAGTGTTGGGTGAAGCTATCATGTCCCAACCTTAGCCCTAATGTGCAAAATGCATAGATCTCCTTGGATTCACGTAAAGTTTGCCACTTTACGTGATGGTTGGGTTGTAGGAGGCTAGATCAATGTTTTGGATCAATTGCATGGTCTGGAATGTTTCTGTATGGATTCAGACTGATGGTACTCGGCGAGTTACATGGGTGGACTCGACGAGTTGCTTGAAGATGAGCTGGAAGTCGACGAGTTGGAAGAACAACTCGGCAAGTTGGATGAAGATAGCCTAGAACTCAGCGAGTTGTATGAACAACTCGGCTAGTAGGTTGAAGATAGCCTTAGACTCGGCGAGTCTGTTCTTAGACTTAGCGAGTCTTGTCGAAGAGTCCCAATATTTTTCTAGTTGAGTCGAGAATCGGCGAGTCAAGGGATGACTCGGTGAGTTGTGGGCGAGTGGACTCAAAGTTGTTGGACTCGACGAGTCTCGGGGTGACTCAGCGAGTTAGGTCGCGGATTGAGGGAAGTTCTGAGTATGGGGACTCGGTGAGTCATCGGGTTGACTCAGCGAGTAAAGTCAGTCAGGGGTTGACTTTGACTTTGTCCAAAGGTTGACCAATTGTCTTTCAGGGGTATTTTGGTAATTAAGGGTATTTATTGAGTTGAGTGTGTTGGTGTTCAGTGGAGGAGTTCGTGTCGGAGCTTGGAGCAGCAGGATCTTATCCTTTCAGCCGACAATTTTGAGGTGAGTTATCCTCACTATATCGACACGGTCTACGGCACCAAGGCCGACCCTTTATCGGATGGAAATCTAGATAGTTGTCTGTTATGGTGTTGCTTGATATGGGTCGGAAGGCATTATGATATGGGCCGGAAGGCATTCTATATTATGTGGACCGGAAGGTCATGGCCTGGAAAGGCGTATGTGCGTAAGTAGTATTTTGGCTGAGACGTAGGGTGATGTTATGTTCGTAATTGGTTAGGTCGGTATCCTGTTTAGGGTGATGTTATGTGATCGGTTTGTTGACTGTGAACTGTTATATGATTGAATGTTATGTACACAGGGTTGTTTGGACTGGGGTTTGACCCGATATGCATGGCTGTTCTATGTTCTGTTATATTATGTATGTTTTTTATGTTATGAACCGGAAGGCAATATGTTATGGGCCGGAAGGCAATATGTTTTGGACCGAAAGGTCGTAGCCTGGAAGGGCGTATATGTGGTTGGTATTTGTGGATATCTCACTAAACTTTCGCGCTTACAGTTGTGGTTTTATGTTTTCAGGTTCTTCAGGAGACCGTGCCAAGGCGAAGGCGTGATCATACCGCTCCTCATGATTTTGTAGTAATGTGATTCTGGGAATACGTTAAATGTTTTGTATTGAAAACCTTTTTGTAAAGATTTAATGGAATCGAGCTGTTTTTGAAAAATTTAAAATTGGTTGTATTTTTCGGTTGTCAAAAGTTGGTATCACAGCCTTGGTTTGAGTGAATTGGAGGAACATTCGTGTAACTCCAGTCTCAAATCGAGGAGAGTTTTCAAAAGAGTATTTAAAATGGTTTTCAAAAAGAGTAAGGGAGGATGCGGAGGTACGATCTGCCGGGGCCATTAAGTAACCCCAAAATACCATGCATGTTATTTGTTTTTGAGCTTTGATAGAACAACATGCTAGTGATAGGCTAGGGATCTTCAGGATTTCATGATAATGTTGCCTGATTTGTGATGCCTGTAGCCTAGGGTTCCTTATGAGAGATTTTCAGTGATCCTCTAGTGGTGAGGGTTGAGCGTTGTTATGCATGTTTCTCTAAGGTGTTGTGGTAGTGCTTCATACAAATATGGGTAGGTGTGGAAGGTAGTATGGGCCTGTACTACTGAAACCACCGGACCCATACGCGTATCAAGGAAACCATGATCTCTAGGGTTGGGTTGAGAGAGTTGGATCCCAGGATGGTGGGAAGAGTCTGAGATTTTATGTGGTGTTTTTCAGTATGGAGATTCTGAGGCATGATGAGAGTGGATCCGGAGCAGGATCAGGAGCAGGAGAGAGAGTTCCGGGCGGATCGGTACCGCCCAAGGTTATTGGTCAGATGAGCTCGTGCGAGTTGGATGCGAGGATTCGCGAGATCCTGCATCATGAGGTTGCTGCATTGTTCCGGGCTGAGTTGCCGAAACTGTTTGGGTCGATCAAGACCACCATGGTTGAGTATTTTGATGAGCGCTATGCGGCTCTCACAGAGATGGCTGTCGCGGCGGCTACAACGGTTGTAGCAGCGGCAGGGGGAGGAGCTGGTCGGGGCTTTCAGTATCGGGACTTCAATAATACGAAGCCTCCCACCTTTGATGGATTTCAGGACCCGACTATTGCTATGAGATAGTTATCGGACGTGGAGGGGTGTTGCTTCACGTGTTCATGCCCTGCTGATCAGAGGGTGAGGTGTGCTCTGAACCTGTTGAGGCTCGGGGCAAAGGATTGGTGGAGATTGACCACAGGGTCGTATTCGGATGTGCAGAGGGCTGCGGTTTCATGGAATTAGTTCAGAGGAATGTTCAGCACTCGTTATGTTCCACAAGTGGAGAGGGAGAGATTGGCTCGGGAGTTCCTTGAGCCGAAGCAGGATTCGGAGTCGGTGACTGAGATCACCAGGATGTTCACTGAGAGGGCGATGTTTTGCCCTGAGTTCGCTTCGGAGCAGGCTCAGATGCCCCAATATCTGAGTATGCTCAAGAGGGACATCAGACAGTTTGTGTCTGCGCAGAGGTGCGAGACCTTGTTGGAGTTGCAGGAGGCCGCTAGGCGGCGTGAGTTAGAGTTTGAGTTGCAGTTGCGTGAGCTGAGACAGGCTCCGGTGCAGTCGCAGCCGGCGCCGAAACGGTCCAAGACCGTTGATGTTAGAGTGGGGGATCTAAGTAGCCACACTTGTGGGAAGTGTGGGAGGGGTCACACCGGAGTTTGTAGGTCTGGTGGTGCATGCCGCAAGTGCGGAAAAGAGGGGCACTATGAGAGGGTTTGTCGGCAGTCAGTGCCAGTTCGGGATTTGAGGATTTGTTATCATTGTCATCAGATCGGACATTTGAGGGTCAACTGTCCACAGCTTGCTGCAGGACCGGTGCAGGCTCCAACACCGGCCACTTTGAGGATCACAGGTGGGGGTCAGGATGGAGCGGAGCCCCCAAGGGCTCAGGGTCGTGCTTATCAGCTTGCGGCAGAGGAGGTTAGAGCAGTGCCGGATGCGGCTGCGTGTATGTTTCTTTCTTGATATCTTGATATCTTGTGATTATTGTGGTGTATTGTTTATGTGCTGGTATCTTTGTGTGGTTTTCGATGCGGTATTCATGGTTTTGAGGGTTGTGGTTTGGTTATGGGTTATTGTGTTGGGAATTTTGTTGGTTATCATCCATGAGAGTTATTAGTGGGAACCTGGCATTGGTTGAAGGTCGGGTAGCATCTACTTTTTGAGGAGTGGTTAGATGCAGATGGAGTTTCTTTCGAGTGGGTTAATCGGTGTTGATGTGAGATCTCATTAAGGTTGTTTATGCTTGTGGGAATCAGTCCGCGTGTAAGTGTTTGCTTTGTGCAGAGTTGTTCTGGGAGGTCGGTGATGGCGACCGGTGGTTGTTAATCAGTGCTACAAGTGGGGGAGAATTGGAGAATTCTCTGGGAGATCGATGAGTATTTGAGGGTGCTTAGCTATTGGGATTCAGCAGTGTTTTGTCAGCCCATAGTATAGGCTGATAGGAGCAAGTGTCGGGCATGCGGGGCGGGATACAGACTTAGGGCATTTGATTGTGGAGGGCCTGGGAGCAGGCCGGGTTCGAGCATGTGCAATTGAGACAGAGTTTGGAACCCTTAAAGGGCTAGAACAGTACGCATAGGAGGATTTCCGGGAGTGATAGCTCGGAATGATGAATGCTAGTTGAGCGGTCTGGATATAGTGAAGGCCGGTAGGCGTACCAGTCAGGCCGAAGGCTCGGAGAACGGTCCCGCCAAACTGAAGGCACTGAGAGCGGTCCAGATTGGCTGAAGGTTCTGAGAGTGGTCCAGATTGGCTGAAGGCCTGGTGAGGCGGTCGAGTCATGCTGAAGACTCTGCAGGTATTGTTGGATCGGTTCGAGGATATGGATTGTGTATGTTGCAGTGTGATTGCATTAGAAGGTCTGGCCCCGGGTAGTGATCTTTATTAGTTGAGATAGTGCATGGGCTAGAGAGTCCCTAAGATGAGAGTCAGAGTATGTGTGTTGGATGGATAGCGGATACGCTATAAAAGGGTGGTGTAGTGTTGGGCGAGCACCGTGACACCTGTCGGAGTGACAATGTGGCCAAGTGGATTCCTTGGTAAAGGAAAAGAGAGAGGTGTGTAACTCCGAGAGGGAGTGCAAGTTCACAGAAGTGAAAGCGGCAGAGCAGAGTTATGATTAGAGTAATTCAAGTATGGTTATTGAGCAGCATGTTTGCGGTAGTGGAATAGAAGCTCATCCGGTTTGTGATGTCTGCTGAGGTCGCGGAGGGAATTTCGCAGGTGTAGGGCCAAGAGGCTCGGAAGGGATGCAGGGAGAGAGTCTCGGACTCTCAGTGTGATTCTGATCAGGGTATTCGGTATGTATTAGTGGTTCATCCTGGGGGATGTTTGAGGATATCATCAGTGTATCGGGTTTTCCCAACCTGAGGGTGCTGGAGCTAGTTCAACATGTGTATGTGATTGCAAGAGGAGAACTCGTGGGAGTTGCTCTGAGATTGAAGAATGGGTCTTTCTGTCATCATGGAATGGATAGAGTGGGATTCAGATCGGGGATCCGATGGTTCATGGTTTTCTAGCCCATATGGGTTGGGTGATTGTTGAGATTTGGAGTAGTGAAGCATCATGGGTAATTCTCGGTTGTTGAGTGTGATTATCAGAGGGTACAGCTGGTGCCCGGCTCAAGACGGTGGTCAGGACACCATAAGGAAGGAGAAAACGAGTTTCTGGTTCTATGGTTGTGTTTTGAGAAACCTGGTTGGATTAATGCCAAGTGGTGCATGACAGGAGTATTTCTAAGAGTTGTGTTGCCATAGGCTTCGAGGACGAAACCTAATTTAAGTGGGGGAGAATTGTAACATCCTGAAATATCAAGAGTAGAGTTGAAGGGCTAAAAGAGTAAATTGGGAAAGAGAGACTCGGTGAGTCCATGGGTGGACTCGGCGAGCAGAGTCGCGACTTGGTCGCGTGTTAAGTAGCCGACTCGGCGAGTCAGTAAGATGGACTCGGCGAGTAGGCGCTGAGTAGAGAAAAACCTAATTCTCGGGGTTGAGTCCTATATAAAGAACATAACATTCATTCCCCCAGCCTCTTTACTCATCCTCAAGTCAAGAAACCATAACCTTCGTATGTGAGTGGATCAAGTTGCATTTGGGAGCTTGGAGAAGCAATTGTTGAGGAAATCTTGAAGAAGAAGAGGCTTGGAGCAAGGGGCTGTGCTTGGATTCGAGTTCCATTGTATTTGAGGCATTCTTTTGAGGTAATATCTCGTCCTTGGGCTGTTACTCTTATGGATTCATCATTTTGGGGTTTGTGGGGAGCTTATCTTGGTATGTTTTGGAGTTTGGATGTTAGATCTGAGGTTGCTACCTCAGATCTGGAGTGGTGATGGTCCTAATGTGCATAAAGTTCCAGTGTTGAGTGTTGGGTGAAGCTATCATGTCCCAACCTTAGACCTAATGTGCAAAATGCATAGATCTCCTTGGATTCACGTAAAGTTTGCCACTTTACGTGATGGTTGGCTTGTAGGAGGCTAGATCTATGTTTTGGATCAATTGCATGGCCTGGAATGTTTCTGTATGGATTCAGACTGATGGTACTCGGCGAGTCACATGGGTGGACTCGACGAGTTGCTTGAAGATGAGCTGGAACTCGATGAGTTGGAAGAACAACTCGGCGAGTTGGATGAAGATGGCCTGGAACTCGACGAGTTGTATGAACAACTCGGCGAGTAGCTTGAAGATAGTCTTAGACTCGGCGAATCTGTTCATGGATTCGCCGAGTCTTGTCGAAGTGTCCTAATATTTTTCTGGTTGAGTCGAGAATCGGCGAGTCAAGGGATGACTCGGTGAGTTGTGGGCGAGTGGACTCAGAGTTGTTGGACTCGACGATTCTCGGGGTGACTCGACGAGTTAGGTCACGGATTAAGGGAAGTTCTGAGTATGGGGACTCGGCGAGTAGAGTCAGTCAGGGGTTGACTTTGACCTTGTCCAAAGGTTGACCAGTTGTCTTTCAGGGGTATTTTGGTAATTAAGGGTATTTATTGAGTTGAGTGTGTTGGTGTTCAGTGGAGGAGTTCATGTCAGAGCTTGGAGTAGCGGGATCTTATCCTTTCAGCCGGCAGTTTTGAGGTGAGTTATCTTCACTATATCGACAGGGTCTACGGCACCAAGGCCGAACCTTTATCGGCTGGAAATCCGGATAGTTGTCTGTTATGGTATTGCTTGATATGGGTCGGAAGGCATTATGATATGGGCTGGAAGGCATTATGATATGGGCCGTAAGGCATTCTATATTATATGGACCGGAAGGTCATGGCCTGGAAAGGCGTATGTGCGTAACTAGTATTTTGGCTGAGACGTAGGGTGATGTTATGTTCGTAATTGGTTAGGTCGGTATCCTGGTTAGGGTGATGATATGTTATGTGATCTGTTTGATCGGTTTGTTGACTGTGAACTGTTATATGATTGAATGTTATGCATGTAGGGTTGTTTGGATTGGGGTTTGACCTGATATGCATGGTTGTTCTATGTTCTGTTATATTATGTATGCTTTTTATGTTATGGGCCGGAAGGCAATATGTTATGGGCCGGAAGGCAACATGTTATGGGCCGGAAGGCAATATGTTTTGGACCGGAAGGTCGTGGCCTGGAAGGGGGTATATGTGGTTAGTATTTGGGGATATCTCACTAAGCTTTCGGGCTTACAGTTGTGGTTTTATGTTTTCAGGTTCCTCAGGAGACCGTGGCAAGGCGAAGGCGTGATCGTACCGCTCCTCATGATTTTGTAGTAATGTGATTCTTGGAATACGTTAAATGTTTTGTATTGAAAACCTTTTTGTAAAGATTTAATGGAATCGAGCTGTTTTTGAAAAATTTTAAATTGGTTGTATTTTTCGGTTGTTACAAGTATTTTGTCGAGGAGAGTATGGAGTAGAGAAATTATGGTCAATACCCTTTTCGGAGAAGAAATTTTCAATGGTGGAGTTCGTGAATTCCGAACCATTGTCACTTTGGATATGTCTAATTGGGAGCTTGATGAGAACTTCTATTCCTTTGATAAAATTGATGAGTTCAGAAGCTGTTTCTGACTTCATACTGAGGAAGAAAACCCAAGTAACCTAGTGAAATAGTTGTTGGAATAGTGTCTAAGGCTGCAACTATATTAGGCAAGTATTTGACCTGGTTGTGCATGGTCCTTTTGGGTTGCCTTCACCATAGCAACTTGATAGGATGATTTATTAAGAGAGAGTAAATATTATTAATATATTATGAGAATAATATAATGAATAATATATTTGTTATTTGATTAATATAAGTCATAGAATAAATTAGAATTAATTTGGTGACTTAAAGAGATTAATTAAATAAAGGGGTATAAACTGTCAATTGTTTGATAGTTAAGCTTTAGACTGTAAATCCATTTGGATATGGTATGGACGAATCCTAAGGGATTTAGGATAGCTAAATCGTCCATATGGTTATCTTAGGAATGGATTTGGATAGCCTTAAGAGAAGATTATCCAATAGGGTTTAATCTGTAACCCTTAAGGAGTCTACAAGTATAAATACACCCCATGGCATAGGGAATTCGGAACCTCTCCAAAAATAAGAGAACCCTGGCCGATTTCCTCCCCTCTCCTCTCTCCTAAATCATCTTCCTTGCTATTGGTGTTTGTAAGCCATTAGAGGAGTGACATTTGTGACTCTAGAAGCTCCAAGACCTCAAGATCAACAAGGAACTCAAAGGTATGATTCTAGATCTGTTTCAATGTTGTTATTTAACCTAATTAGTCATTTGAAGTCTTGGATTCAAAAGCATGTTTATTAGAAATCCTAGATCCGAGCATTAGGGTTTTGCATGCGCACATAGGAAAGTTCTTATGGCTAAAACCCATCAGTGGTATCAGAGCCTAGCTTGGTTTTCTTTAAATTGTTGCTTGATTAACTGAAACAAACCTGCAAAATTCGATTTTTAGGTTTCTGAGTCATGGACTCGGCGAGTTCCAAGGTGGACTCGGCGAGTAGGCCTGACTCGGCAAGTCCCCTTGTGCACTCGGCGAGTCCAGACGTCAGGAATGGCCAGATTCGGGATTTCTTTGTAATTATCTTATCTAAACTTTCCATAAACTAATTAGATCAATGTTAATTCATTTTTCTGATAAATATATCTGCAATCTTGATCTAATTAAAGATATTTATCATATAATAAAATATTTAATTTCCTTATATGATAATTAATTAATTATTTTGATAATTATCTTAAAAGAAATCTTGAATAAATCAAATATAGATAATTAGGATATTAATTGTTAATTGTAATTATTTGTTATTTGATCCTCCATGTTTTAAATGTTTAAAACTTGTCCTCAAGTTTTGAAATTTATATTTGTGATTAAAAGTTTTAATTTAGACAACTTAAATTTCAAACCCTAGATTTTAAAAGTTTTAAAATACAACCCTATACTAATATGATATTACTAGAATAATATATATATGTATAACTAAATGCTAGTCTTACCGTTAGTAGGCCTCATTCACGAAGCCGATCTATAAGGTGGGTATAAGGTTGCGGCCTATAACATGGCGCTTAATGGGTGTACACTCACACCCACCGCTTGCTTGATTGGTGGAGGGTCGTTAGTCGAACGGGTAGGATAGGGCAACCTCATCCTCTCATTAAAAGTATAATAAGAAATATAAAGTAACTAGACATATTTTAAAAAAATTTCCCAATCTTAGTTACTTTAGGAAAAGTGAATTGATGCAATCCCATGAAATTACACTTTGCACCTTGCTAAGAAGTTAGTGGAGCGTGTGTGGTTTACCGGCACACTAATTGGTTCTAAGCGAAGGTGGCAAAGGGTGATTCATTGTTTATCATAGTTCGATGGAGCGTGTGTGGTTTACCGGCACATCGAATAGGTGATCGTTACAATGAAGGCACCATGTGAATTTGCATGGTAATTCACACCCACTTTGTGATCCTCGGTATCCCAGTCACAAACAAGAGGGGCATATCGAGATTTAAACATGCCATTGAATAGTTTCAATGAATCTCATCCGAACCTAGGAATTTTCAAAAACACTTAGGACTAATAGTTTAAGTTTTGTGATGGAGAATTAGTGAATCGTCATTCACTTACCTTCAATTTATTTGCATATTAGATTACGGCATCCCTTTTCTATTATGTAAATGTTATTGTTGGATCGTAGCCCTAATTTTTCTTATTGGGTGATAATTAGGGATTCTTATTCTAATCTATCCTTGTCCTTTCTAATTTTAGATGTCAAACGCAAACAACGCTGCTGCTAGTTCTTTCACGTTGATGAGCCTTTGCCAAAAGGTCACCTTCGATGGAACGAACTTTAGCGAATGGATAAGATACATTCGCACCATTGCTCGCTATGAGGATAAGGAGTATGTCCTCGATGAGAAGCTCGAGAAAATCAACCCCGAAATTGCTACTCCCGCCGAAATCACCGCCTTTGAGACTCATGAGCAAGATGCAACGAAGGTACATTGCATCATGATCGCTACCATGAACTCTGAATTCCAAAAATCCTACGAGGACATGTACCCGTACGAGATGCATCAAGACTTATTGGAGAGATACCACCAAAACGCGAGACAAGAGCGTTATGAGATTTTCACCAACATGATTTCCGCTAAGATGGGTCATGGAGAATCTCTTACCGTGCACTTGCAAAAGATGCAAAGGTATGTCGACCGCCTTCGCAAGTTAAATGTTGACTTCGGTGAAGACTTGGTGATCGATATGGTGCTTCACTCTTTGCCTCCGATGTACAACCAATTTAGGATGACCTACCACATGAACAAAGAAGAGGTCACCCTAAGCAAACTCCAAGGTCTATTGAGGGTCGCTGAGAGCAACTTCAAGGACAAGTCTGTTGCACCTACTCCCAATCCGCCCGCTGCTCCTGTCTTGGCTATTGGTCAAGGAAAGGGAAAGAAGAGGAAGGCCTCGTCCAAGAACCATCGCAAGGTTAAAGCCTGAGATGGTGCCTCTTCTAGTGGGACCAAAGCTGATCTCGCTAAGCCCTGCCGTAACCCGAAGGAGGCAGAGTGACACCACTGCCACAAGATAGGACATTGGAAGAGAAGCTGCCCAGATTACCTGCAAGCAATCAAAGAGGGAAAGATCAAGCCATCTTTCGCAGGTATATACACAATCAAATCTAACGATTCTAATCATGCTATTTCTTGGGTTCTTGATACCGGTTGTGGTTATCACATTTGTTCTAATGTGCATGGAGTAAGAAGAAGTAGGGATGTGGAGCAAGGAAGGATCAATCTAATCATGGGGAACAGAAGATCGTCGCCTGTGACCAAGATTGGAGTGTATTCTTTAGTGCTTAGGAATAGTTTGGTTTTAGATTTGAACAATTGTTGCTATTCGCCAGAAATGGCTAGAAACATCATTTCATTTCATGGTTTATATAGACAAGGATTTAGATTTTCTTTTAATAATGAGAATGGTTCTATTTTAGCTTATCTAAATGGTGTCTTTTACTTTGAAGCTTTACCATGTAATGGAATATATGAAACCATTATGATTGTTGATAACTTAGGAAATGATGTTCTGAATATTGATTCTTCCACTAGTATGGATAAAGCATCCTTGTGGCATTGTCGTCTTGGACATGTCAACAAGAAACGCATAGCCCAACTCCAAAAGGATGGAGTGTTGGAGTCATTCGACCTTAGGGAAGATGACACATGCGAGTCTTGTTTGCTTGGAAAGATGACTAAGTCACCCTTCACGAGTACATGTGAAAGGGGGCGAGGGTCTATTGGACCTAATACATACCGATGTATGTGGACTGTTTAGATCAACCACGAAGGATGGGAACCGCTTCTATGTGACTTTTACCGATGACTATAGTAGATATGGGTGTATCTACTTAATCAAGCAAAAGTCAGACACCTTTGAAAGGTTCAAAGAGTTCAAGAATGAAGTGGAGAATCAATTGGGCAGGAAAATCAAGATGCTTCGATCTGATCGAGGAGGAGAGTACCTATGTCTTGAATTCCACGATTGTCTCAAGGAGTGTGGAATAGTTTCACAATTGACGCCTCTTAGGACACCGCAGTTAAATGGTGTGGCAGAAAGGCATAATCGAACCTTATTGGATATGGTTCGCTCTATGATGAGTCGTGCTTCACTACCTATCTCTTTTTGGGGGTATGCCTTAGAGACTGCCGCCCATATCCTTAACCGAGTCCCTACTAAGAAGGTTGCCAAAACACCTCACGAGATGTGGACACGGAAAGCTCCCTCGTTGGCACATATCAAGGTTTGGGGTTGCGAGGCTTTCGTAAGACGAGATACTCACGACAAGCTTGAACCTCGAAGTGAGCGATGTATTTTCATCGGCTACCCGCAGACATCCTTTGGATATCTCTTTTATAGACCGAAGGACAACGTTGTCTTTGTTGCGAGAAGAGGAGTTTTCCGAGAGCGAGAACTCATGAGCCAAGGAGACAGTGGGAGGCAAATCGAACTTGAAGAGATTCAAGAGTCGATAGATGAAGGAACCTCTACCGCTGGCATTCAACCCGAGGAGGAAACTCTGGTTGAACCGATTGACGAATCCTTACCTCTTAGACGTTCCGATAGAGTTAAAGTTCATCCCCAATTTTATGGCTTTCATATTACTACCGAAGGGGACACGTATATTAGTAATGGTACACTAGTAAATCTTGATGAACCTAATAGCTATAAGGAAGCCATGGCAGGCCCGGAGTTTGCAAAATGGAAAAAGGCAATGGATAGTGAGATCCAATCCATGTATGATAACCAAGTTTGGAATTTGGTTGATTATGTGCCCGGACGTAAGACCGTTGGGTGCAAATGGATCTTCAAGAAGAAGACCGACGTGGATGGAAACGTACACACATATAAAGCGCGATTGGTCGCGAAGGGCTTTACTCAAACTCCCGGAGTTGACTATGATGAGACCTTCTCACCAGTTGCGAAGATTAAATCTATTAGAGTGATGCTAGCAATTGCCGCATTTCATGATTATGAAATTTGGCAAATGGATGTCAAGACCGCTTTCCTTAACGGAAAGTTGGCTGAGGATGTTTACATGGCTCAGCCAGAACGGTTTGTGGATCCGAAGCATCCGAATAGAGTGTGTAAGCTTGAGAAGTCCATTTATGGACTTAAGCAAGCGTCTCGCAGATGGAATCTTTGCTTCGATGAGAAAGTCAAAGAGTTTGGATTCGTACGAAGCGAAGACGAGTCTTGTGTATATGTCAAAGCCAGTGAGAGTATAGTAAGCTTTCTCGTTCTATATGTCGATGACATATTACTCATAGGAAACGACATCCCGACTCTGCAGGAGGTTAAGTCCTGGCTCGGGAAGTGCTTCGCTATGAAGGACCTCGGAGAGGCTTCTTACATTTTGGGAATAAGGATAGTAAGAGAAAGAAGTAAGAGACTAATCGGACTTAGTCAGAATACTT
The DNA here is from genome assembly GCF_002870075.4 of Lactuca sativa. Lineage (NCBI taxonomy): Eukaryota > Viridiplantae > Streptophyta > Magnoliopsida > Asterales > Asteraceae > Lactuca > Lactuca sativa. The sequence continues at coordinate 75,790,815 of NC_056624.2, read as the reverse complement.
ACTTAGAGAAGGTACTAAAACGTTTTAGTATGGAAAACTCAAAGAAGGGAGAACTACCGATACAAAGTAATGCCAAATTGAGTAAGACTCAAAGTCCGAGTACCGAAGCTGAGATAGCAGAGATGAGCCGAGTACCATACGCTTCCGCAGTTGGCTCAATCATGTACGCTATGACTTGTACTCGCCCTAATGTAGCCTTCGCTTTGAGCATGGTTAGCAGATATCAAGGGAATCCTAGCATAGCACATTGGATTGCGGTGAAGAACATCCTTAAGTACCTTCGGAGGACGAAGGAATGGTTCTTAGTCCTCGGAGGGAGTGATGACTTGAAGGTGCAAGGGTATAGTGACGCCAGTTTTCAGACCGACAGGGACAACTACCATTCGTAGTCGGGCTGGGTCTTTACCCTAAATGGAGGAGCAGTGACATGGAAGAGTTCCAAGCAGGAAACCGTAGCTGATTCAACGTGCGAATCAGAGTACATTGCAGCAAGCGAAGCGTCGAAGGAGGCGATATGGCTAAAGAACTTCATCGGTGATCTTGGAGTTGTACCTGCCATAAAGGAGCCAATGGAGATTTTCTGTGATAACGAAGGCGCGGTTGCCTTGACCAAGGAACCGAGGGATCATGGTAGATCAAGACATATCAACAGAAAGTATCACTTCATTAGACATCGTGTAGAAGAAGGACAACTCGTAGTAAAGAGGATATCATCAGAAGATAACCCAGCAGATCCGCTTACGAAGGGACTGAGTAGGGTTAAGCACTTGCAGCATGCTAGGAGTATTGGGCTGAAGGATGATATTAGCATAGATTAGATAGTATTAGAAACATGTAATAGATAAATGTAATTGACATTTGATGATTAAATAAAGGAGTTTTATCTATAAGTAATGTTACTATCATATGTTAATTGTTTAACTATTGTTTCACTTTGCATGTTTTGACTTCCAGAATAATTGAGTTTATTAGGAATAATCGAATTGTTCAAATGGTCCACAATCGTTCATATGTTGGGAGTAGATATGAATGAAGATTGTCATGAATTCGTGTGTAGAATGTCTAAATGGTGTTAGACATAGCAAAGGATTGCTGCAACATTCATGAGTGCTTATGAACTGGTTTTGAGCATTGGAATAAACCCGCGCTTGCTGGAATCACCTTATGGAATATGATATAAAAGGTGATCGCAAGACGATAATATCATATGGTCTTAAAACCTAGATATATGATTTGTTATTTGTTAATTGATTGTACATTGATAATACGAAAAACGCATCAGTAACTCGGTGTTATAAAACGTATTGTTGTGGATAGTTGGTTAATAAATAAGTAAATGCATATAAGTCGAAGTTTATCTGTAACTTTTCTCTAAGAAGGTAAAAGTGATATCTCGGCCGCTCGATGATTTGATTTGACTTATGTGCCGGGCCCAGTCAGAACTAAATTGATGTGTTCGATTAAGTTCTATGTCAAATAAATCAGAGATCGAGAAACCTAAATGCTTGACTAACCATTCCATAGGATTGTCAGCATGATATCTAACAGAGGACTGTACGTTCCTTTATCTAAAGGACAAGATTAATTAGATCAGAGTTGACAGCGTCTTTGAGAGCTACGATTGCAAACCAAATTGTAGTTGTGCATATAGTTACTAGACTTATCCAAGTGGGAGACTGTTGGAATAGTGTCTAAGGCTACAACTATATTAGGCAAGTATTTGACCCGGTTGTGCATGGTCCTTTTGGGTTGCCTTCACCATAGCAACTTGATAGGATGATTTATTAAGAGAGAGTAAATATTATTAATATATTATGAGAATAATATAATGAATAATATATTTTTTATTTGATTAATATAAGTCATAGAGTTGATTAGAATTAATTTGGTGACTTAAAGAGATTAATTAAATAAAGGGGTATAAACTGTCAATTGTTTGATAGTTAAGCTTTAGACTGTAAATCCATTTGGATATGGTATGGACGAATCCTAAGGGATTTAGGATAGCTAAATCGTCCATATGGTTATCTTAGGAATGGATTTGGATAGCCTTAAGAGAAGATTATCCAATAGGGTTTAATCTGTAACCCTTAAGGAGTCTACAAGTATAAATACACCCCATGGCATAGGGAATTCGGAACCTCTCCAAAAATAAGAGAACCCTGGCCGATTTCCTCCCCTCTCCTCTCTCCTAAATCATCTTCCTTGCTATTGGTGTTTGTAAGCCATTAGAGGAGTGACATTTGTGACTCTAGAAGCTCCAAGACCTCAAGATCAACAAGGAACTCAAAGGTATGATTCTAGATCTGTTTCAATGTTGTTATTTAACCTAATTAGTCATTAGAAGTCTTGGATTCAAAAGCATGTTTATTAGAAAGCCTAGATCCGAGCATTAGGGTTTTGCATGCGCACATAGGAAAGTTCTTATGGCTAAAACCCATCAATAATCCACAATCACGAGAATGTATTTTTTGTGATGTAAACTTTCCATTGTCAATGGTCCACATAGATCGATATGTAGAAGTTCTAAAGGTTCCGAAATTGATTTTTCAATGATGACAGGATGACCTTTCTTTAACTGCTTACCACACTCACATGCAGCACATAAATGATCATTTTCAAATTTAAGGAGTGGCAAGCCTCGGACCATTTCTCCTAACACAAGATCATTTATGTACCTAAAGTTCAAGTGTGCAAGTCTTCCGTGCCACAACCAGCTAATATCAGGAACTTCTTTGGAGAGTAAGCACAACTGGGGCTTGCCAATTATCATGTTGATATCAAGAGGATACATGTTTTTGTTGCGATTTGACTTGATTAAACATTCGCTTTGGTCTTCAGTCATGATGTAGCTGTGTTTCTTACAAAATTCAACTCGACGATTTGCATCAGTGAGTTGAGCCACACTTATCAGGTTGTGCTTTAAATCAACCACATATGCCACATTTGAGATTGAGAAGTTGCCATTGCTAAGGATGCAATAACCTCGGATTTTTGAATTTAAGTTATTACCATATGTTACATACCTAGCATTTGGTACAAGCTTTAGATCTCACAGAAACTCCTTCTGCCCCGTCATGAGCATGGAGCAAGCACTATCAATATACCATACTGTTTCTTGCTCCGAAGTACAGAGTGCCTGCAAAATTAGTGAGTGGTGGAGTTTTTAGGCTCCGAGTTAGATTTTTGGACAAAGGCTCGAGTCTTAGGCATGGAGAGCGACTTATGAACAACAAAAGATTTAGAGCATTTGTTTCGATCTTCCTTAGGAAATATACAGAAGGACAACGTTCTTTCATCAATCCAATAGTCATAATCAATGACTTTGATTTTCGGAGCACTATGCTTCGGAACATGATCTTCCGGAGAGGAGAGATTAATTGATTTTTCCTGAGTCACTTTTTTCTTTTAAGAAGCTTTTAACTTTCCACTCAAGATTTTGTTTTGAAGATTTTGAGGAACTTGTGTTATGAGTGCTCTTTGGTTTATTTGATGGCACACTGGTTTGTGTAAAATTTGATTTAAAAATTGTGCCATCAGTTTTAGCAATGAAAACAGAAGAAACATTCAGAGAGGGAGTGTTTCAAACAGGCGAACCATTTTCACGAGTTTTAGATGGTGTGGTACTGACTACTGTCTTGCGTTGTGCAATACTAGGAGAACTTGACAGTCGTTTAAGTGTCTTGGTGGGAATAGATGAATTTTGTCTAGGTGAGGATGAACTAGAATTCCGAGATACACTCTTTTTGGAGTTTTCAAGGAATCGAGAGTTTTGTCTAGACGTAACTTCCTTCTTGTGAGCATTCCATGCTTCTAATTTGGGATCTACCACGTCCTTTCTATTGAGCATTGGTTTTTTCTTTGAATGATACACAGATTTAGAGGTTTGACCAGTTGATGGACTACTAAACTTAGGGTCAATAGGAACCAATTTTGTTTTTGAATCAATACTAAACTTAGGTTTGACCAGTTGATGGATCACATGAATCAGAAGAGACACAACTTGAGGTTTCAACTTTATCATCCAAGGATACCCATATAAACTAGGATGCAACAATTTCACTTTTTGGAATGATTTCCTCAATAACACAGTTATTAGGAGGATTGTTATTCGGAATATAATCTATCCTGTTGGAAACACTGTGATGAGATTTCGTGGTCTGATTCAGGTCCAGGTTTATCAGAGGCGGAAAAGGCGTGGAATCAGGACACTTAACAACAGTTGGTTGAAAATCAGGGATTAAAGATGCGAAATGGTTATTGGTCTCATGAAGGGGTGACAAGGGAGAAACAGGGGTGCCCGAATGTTTGATGTTCGGAACGTCTCCCATAAAGGTCAGATTTTGCAACTCCTTCAGTGGACAGGTAATAGGCATTGGATAATCGCTTCTGAGGCATGGTGCTTTTGACCATGGAAGGTTGTGTGGGGACGTACTACTGAAAGCACATGACCCATACACATATTAAGGAATTCATGAACCCCAAAGATGTAGCGGTCATGTATTCCTATTTTTTTTAGTATGGCAATCAATAGAGGTTCGAGATCGTGACCTGGAGGCCCATAGAGGCCAGGATTAATGGACAATGAAATAAATGAGATGTGTATTTGCCCAATTGACACATCTGAAGGAATAAATGTTGGACTTATTGGATCTTTAGCAATTCATGCCAGGATTGGTCGTTAGGGGTCTCTAGAAAGTCTGTTTTATAAAAAATTTGCGAGATGAAAAGGGGCGCAGATGCTTTATTTATCACCGGGAAGTGATGAATACTATATGGTAGCGGTAGGAAATTCTTTGGCCTTGAATCAGCGTATTCAGGAAGAACAGGTTGTTCTAGCTCGATATCATCAAGAATTCCTAACTATTGCATAGATGATCATCATCCAGGTGACTATGGCTGGTCGGGAGGCAATCCTGGAGTTATTTGGGTCTATTAAGACCCCCATGATTAAGATATTTGATGAGCGATGTGATGTCATCTCCGTGGTTGTTACTACCACAACCACTACAGCAATTGTTGTTGCGGGACTCTAGGTGAGAGGGTTATTTCAGTACTGGGACTCTAGTAACATGAAGCCCCTGGATTTTGACGGGTTAAAGGACCCAATCATGGTTTTGAGGTAGTTATCCGATGTGGAGGGTTGTTTCTTCACATGCTTGTTTCCAGGGGACTAAAAGGTCTAGTACATCTTGAACCTTCTTCTTTTAGGGGCGAAGGACTGGTGTAGTTTGGTGACCACTGCTTTTTCTTCTACAGAGAAAGACATAGTGACATGGGAGAAGTTACAGAGATGTTCCGTATTGAGTATAACCGCTGGTGGAGAGGGAGAGATTGGCCAAGGAGTATCTATCGTTGAGAATTGTATTTTGGATCCAAGCCTTAAATATTTATTTCTAGTTTAAATATTAAGGATTTATATCACTAACTAAAAATATGTCTCTTGATAAGATGTCTAGAAACGGTGAACTCGTTGCTAATAAAGTCGGCTCATCCCACTCAAACTGCTCTCTACTCTTGATTTTGTCGAAATAGAAGCTTATCAGTCCCAACTACATGGATTAGATAATGAACTTGAAGATGACTGTTCGTTATGAGGGCAAGGAGTATGTCCTCGAAAATCATCTTGTTGAAATCGATGTGTCCACTGCTATTCCGAATGAGAATGCCTAATTAAACAAACATTTTGATAGAGGATTATTTAGAATAAATAATCTTAAATAAGTTGTAGTACATATAACAAGGATTCCGGAGATATAAAGAATACCGAAATCCGAGATATAACGAAGAAGTTATGATTTGTTGAAGTTTCGCGACAGAACCGGGACGACGCTGTGTGACATAAAAAGTGAGTTGACGATAAAGTGCTTTTTAGCCTTAGCGATCTGAACAAAAGTTGTAGTGTTCGTTAAACCGAGAGTGTGCATAGATAGAACGCCCAAATCCGACTTCGTATGAGGAAGTTATGATTTTTCTAAGTTTCGACTCAGCAATATGCAGTCCGAAATTCGAATATGAGATCGAGTGATTTTTAGCCGAAACAACCTAAACGAAAATCAAAGATCTTGTTGATAGTAGTTCAACGGTAAAAGAGAGATGAAAATGGATGTCGGATGAAGAAGTTATGAAATTTTAACGGACTTTTCCTGTCCCGGCCTGTTAAAAATATAACTTTACAAATAAATTCAAAATTAGCCGACAGAGTGTACATGAAAGTTGTAGAGCACGGTCTCACCTACACGTGGATATAAATAATGTCAAAAGCGGAGGTCGTATGAGGAAGTTACGAATTTTTGAAGTTTGAAAATTCGGAGTACGCCCAACGTGCTTGTGTAAGTGTTCCGTAGTCTGTTACCTTCCCTACTCCATTGCATGCCATGTTTTGTAGCCTTGACGTATCCGATATGATCCTTTAGTATGCCCCGCGTACCTTGAGGTACGTCCAGCGTACTAGTTGAATTAGCAGTACACCCCGTGTACTAGGATGTTACGCCCATCGTAACATGAGGCATCAGCCACTATAAATAGTGAACGATGCCATCCGATTTTTGGTTATAATTTTCCTTCTCTCTCCCCTATACTTTCTTGCGTGTTGCACTAAATACCCCCAAGCCTATTATATCATCCTAACATCATAAGCAAGTCCCGGAGAGCCCGAAGATACCGAGGAAAAGAGTTTTCGAGACAAAACTCTATCCACCTGAAGCCTTGTTTTTGAGAAAACATCCCGGTTTCATCGAAGAATATTGTTTTAAGGGAAGAAGTATTGTCCAATCATCATCATATCAAGCGAGTGTATAGTTACCTTCACCTTACACATAGATATGAGGTATTTTAAATAAAATATGTGCTATGTGTATATATTATTTGTTTATTTGAGATGGATGTTGAATGAATGTTTTATACATTCTTAAAATGAATGTTTTATTTGAGATGGATGTTGAATGAATGTCTTAAAATCTTCTAGAACTCGAAAACCTCTTCAAGAGCTTCCTAGGCCGAAAGATCTCTTCACCTTCTTCCATTCTTCTTCAGAACCGAAACCACAAACCCAATGTGAGTTCATACCCCTTGTTTTTCGGTTTTTACATGATTTTTGGGGGAGAATACAAGTCTTATGTGTTGATCTATGTGTTATACGCTTGATGTGTGTGATTTCTTGATTTATGTGGTAAAATCTTTACATATCTCGACATTATAAGCAACAATGAGTGAGGAACCATAAACTAAGGCACCTTATACATTCTCTTACTAAGATAAAAAAAATTCTTACTTGTTTATGATATAGAAATTTAAAGTAAAAATCTTGTTAAGGGTCATAATTGTCAAGAAAACAAAAGATAAGGGCAAAAAGTGACATTTATAGGTTTTAAAGGGGCTAAACAGATCATATATGTATAAAAACAGAATTTTCATGACAATCATATTTTTCAAGGGGCCAAAAATGCAAAAGTTAGTTAAATGGGCCAATATTTGGGCCTTATGGATTTTGGGCCTTATGGATTTTGGGGGTTAAAACTGTTATTTATTCAAAATTTGAACCTTGAATACAAATAGACCAATTTCAGGGATTAAAAATGATACTTATTCTAAAATTGTGACTAAAATGCAAAGTCTTTTTATATTTTGGGCCAAAAGTGTAAAACTTTCGGCAAATGGGCCAAAAATGTAAATTTTTAACAAATAATGGCTGAGCATATCATAAATTGTATTTTGGGCTGAAATTATAAAATTAAGATTTTATTTGGGTCAAAAATGCTAAGTTAAATAATTTAATAGACTAAAATGTCATTTTTCATCAAAAGGGACTAAAAGTATCATTTTGCACCATTAGGGGCTGAAAATGTAAATTTTGTATGAAAAAGGGGCTGAAATGGTCAGATAAACATTTTGGGCCAAATATGTAAATTTCTAAACAATATGACCAAAGATATAAATTTTTACAACGTGAAGGTTTAAAATGATATTTTTATAAAACTAAGAAGATCGTTATAAACCAACATTGAGTATTTTAACATCAAAAGTAAATACTAGGTGTAAACGAAATCCCATACTACAACTTATATCAATAAATTTATAAATAATACGATGGTTGGGCCCAATGTTTCCTATTCGTGCTTGTTGGGCTTCCATTGACCTTGTTACACGATTATTGGGCCCAATATAATCAACACATGTTGATTGGGCTTCCGGTGACCCAATTACATGCGTAAGGGACCCTCATTAGCTTTTACACGCTACTGGGCCTTCGTGGCCCATTTGCATCGCTAATATGGCCCGAACTGTTTAACATATGCCCAATGGCTTTCACGGGTCCGTAGCATACTCGATTGCCTAGAATGACATAAACAATTTGTACGCCACCGTTGTCCTCTTTCGTGTCTGTTAGGCTTACTCCATAATCACGTAAACATCAATCAGGTTGTAAAATAATGTTATTAAATTTCATTGGGATTTAGTGAGAAATATCGGGTGGTACCAATAAAAGTTAGTCGTAGCCTGTAGTTATAATCAAAGTCTCCTGGAGGGAGAGCGAGAGTTTGTGTATAGATCTATATGGGGGTGACTCCCCCACACCTGATTCTGAGCTAGGATCAGTTCCTTCACTTGTTCCCTTATAGCTTTTAAGACAATAGCCGATGGCTTTTCATATCCCATATGTTTCATTTGGTTTATTGGTTTGGCCTTCGATGGTGAAGAGGTTTGGCTGAATTCTACTAGTTTTGAATCTTTTAACACTATGGTTTTGTATCCAAATCAGGTGTCCATGATTATGTTCCTTGTGAAAATTAGATTTGTTTTTTTGGCCATGTACCTATATATAATTTGGTTTATTGGCTTGTTTTTGGGTGTGCAGACTGAGCTGATATCTGATGATCAAAATGGAAATATTCTTGTATGGGACTTGATTGCAAACTCTCATTTCAAGATGGAAGATGGAGTTATACATGTTTATGCAAGTGAAAAGGGTAAGTCTGTAAATTAAATTATGATTTTACACTTATACTAATCATTTGTTTTCAACTCTCAGATTCTGTTGATCTCTTTCCTGTTGCAAGCAGTGCAAAAACTTTTTTCATTGACATGCATCACATTCTCAAAATAATCTCTGTTGGAAATGTTCGTTTTGCATGCTATCATCGATTTAGATTTCTTGAAGAGGTAAGGTTTTCTTATATTATATATATATATATATATATATATATATATATATATATATATATATATATATATATATATATATATATAGTGTGTGCAATACCTGAACAGGGAAATCCATTTGTGGTCTCCTGGTAGACTAATCCATGTTGTCCCAATTTACTATTGGTGGAAACATTTTATAGTCTCTCTGCTGAAAGAATCCATGGAAAGTAATGATTGATACACACATACACTATCTTCTTAGAAACATTTTACAAGTTTTTATAGTAGTAAAAGTAAATATAAATCTGAGCAGAGAGAGAATCTTGAATTTTGAATCAACCCTATATGTGAAAACAACCATTATCTTTTGAAAATATTAACTTTTTCACCTTAGAATGTAAGATCAACCCCATTCCTTGAATCTTGAATATTGAATCAACCCCATTTAAGATGTAAAATCTCTTTATTTCTAATGTGAAATTTAATTTTAAAATTAAAGTTACTGTTTACTAAAGACTGTTACTGTTGACAAAAACCAAGTAATTGTTTCTTGTATGCAGCTCGAAAGAGAGTTCTTCACCGAATATGGAGAGGCAGGAAGATATGAAGTTCAAGACGTGGTTGGAAAAGGCAGTTATGGTGTTGTAAGGTCTGCCACTGATTAGGCTTATTGATAAGTTTCAACTGGTGCCAGGTTTATTTACTTAATTACCCCTCCCTCCTTTTATCCCTCTTTAATGATAATGATTAGGCTTATTGATAAGTTTCTGATTGATATTTATTAGGATAAGAATGCGGTGATAATGTTCAGGTGGTATCCAGTTTTCCACAGCCCAATTGCCACTTTTGGAACTAATGAATCACAACTGCCCGATCTATCTGCCCGGGTATTAACCAACACAGATACACATGCCCCAATAGTGAACCTGACACCCGAGACTAAAACACCCATAGTTGAAGTAATTGCATTAGAATTATAAGTTACATGGGCATAGTTGAAGGAATTTCACTGGAATTATCTCTTTTTTAGCATGGACAAGAGATGGTCTGATGGAGGAGATTGTATGTCTCAGGGTACCCTTCAAAACTTATACAAACTCATGACAGCAGAAATTGCAGCTTCTGACAAGAGCAAACTTAGTTTGTGCTTCATGTTTATCTTTAGGGGGAACGACAATGCAAGGGCGTTCTCATCAAAAAGGTACCCTTCAAAACTTGCTACACCACACTCTACACCTAAAATTGGTCCAAGGGCAAGTAATGTTGAATCGTCAAATCAAGCAAATGTTGATCTTCTAATGTTCTTTTACAATGTTGCTCTTTTACAGGTGGTTAGAATTGGACCTAAAGTTGGTTGCTGATATAGGAATTGTGGATGCTCCAAATGCAGGAAAAAACATGTTTTTAAGTGTTATTAGTGTTGACATATAGTGTTGTTTGACATGTAATGCTTAGGTAACTTGTTTGACATGTGATATTTTTTTGAAATGAATTATCGTTCTTATGATAATTTCAATATGTTGTTAAAAAATATTATTTATAGATTTACTAATTTTCAAATTAAATTTGCATTTAATATTAAATGCAAATTTAATTTGAAAATTAGTAAATCTATAAATAATATTTTTTTAACATTTAAAATTACGATACGCAAAAATGAGTGTCATCTTTATTTATGACATGGCCTTTCTTGACAGGGGCTTCCTTGATACGCATTGCGTATCATAAACACGCGCGTCGTAAGGTTACGACACGCAAATGCGTGTCGTCTTCCTTTATGACAGGGCCTTCCTTGATACGCATTGCGTGTCATAACCGCGCGTCGTAAATGCACGTCATAAATGCGCGTCGTCTCTCTTTATGACAGGGCCTTCCTTGACACGCATTTGCGCGTCGTCTGAGCGTTTTACGACGCGCAATGAACGTCGTAAAAGGCCTTTTGTCTAGTAGTGTTCATCAGAACCAGCTTCTCACCATTGGGAGCTCCGGTTCTTTTCGTTAAAAAGAAAGACGGATCCTTCAGAATATGCATCGACTATAGAGAGCTGAATAAGCTCACTATCAAGAATCGGTACCCACTTCCACGAATCGACGATCTATTCGACCAACTTCAAGGAGCAAATTACTTCTCTAAGATAGATCTGCGATCCAGCTATCATCAACTCAAAGTCCGAGAAGAGGATATTTCAAAAACTGCTTTGCGAACTCGCTATGGACATTATGAATTTGTTGTAATGCCCTTTGGTCTGACGAATGCTCCCGCCGCATTTATGGACATGATGAATCGGGTCTGCCGTCCATTCCTTGACAACTTTGTGATCGTTTTCATCGATGATATCCTAGTCTATGCTCAAAGCAAAGAAGAACATAGTCGACATCTCTGACAAATCCTAGAAACCCTACGAGCTGAAAAGTTGTACGTGAAGCTCTCTAAGTGTGAGTTCGAGCTCCACAGCGTAAACTTTTTAGGTCATGTTGTCAGCCAAGAAGGGATACATGTGGACCCTTCCAAAGTTAAAGCCATTGAAGGATGGGCAGTCCCAACGACACCCATAGAAATTTGTCAATTTCTGGGTCTCTCAGGCTATTACAGAAGATTCATCCAGAACTTCTCTAGGACAGCCAAGCCTCTTAACACGTTAACACAAAAAGGCGTACCGTTCGAATGGATAGAGAAGCAAGAAGTTGCCTTCCAAACCCTGAAGAAAGCCCTCTGTAGTGCACCTGTGTTATCCTTACCAGAAGGAACCAAAGACTTTATCGTCTACTGTGATGCTTCAAATCAAGGTTTGGGATGTGTACTTATGCAATGAGGAAAGGTGATAGCCTATGCATCCAGACAATTGAAAATGCACGAAGTGAACTATACCACCCATGATCTAGAATTAGGAGTAGTGGTCTTCGCATTAAAGATTTGGAGGCTCTACCTTTATAGTACGAAGTGCACCATCTTCACTGACCACAAAAGCCTCCAGCACATACTGAACCAGAAGGAATTAAATATGAGGTAGCCAAGATGGGTTGAACTGCTAAACGATTATGAGTGCGAAAACAAGTATCATCCGGGCAAAGCTAACGTGGTGGCTGATGCCCTGATCCGAAATGAATATTCAAGTCGTCGCGTGAAAAATCTCTCGATAACTATTCAATCCCACCTAATATCACATATCAAAGAAGCCCAGTTGGATGCATTGAAACCCGAGAACACTACAAGTGAAGCATTGTCCGAGATGGAGAAGAACCTTGAAGCCAAAGAGGATGGAGCATACTATTTCATGGATAGAATATGGGTCCCTAAATTTGGGGGATTCAAAGAAGTAGTCATGAATGAAGCTCACAAGACACGATACTCCATCCATCCGGGATCAGATAAAATGTACCTAGATATCAAACAACATTATTGGTGGCCAAACGTGAAGGCAGAGATCGCCACTTACGTGGGCAAGTGCCTCACTTGCGCCAAGGTAAAAGTGGAATACCAGAAGCCCTCAGGATTATTACAACAGCCAGTAATAACTGAGTGGAAATGGGAGAGGATTACCATGGACTTCATGACCAAATTACCCAAGAAAGAGAACGGATTAGAGCATGTGTGATCGACTTCGGAAAGTCTTGGGACACCCACTTGTCTCTGATTGAATTCTCATACAATAACAGTTATCGCACGAGCATCAAAGTTGCTCTTTTCGAAGCGTTATACGGTCGCAAATGCAGATCTCCTCTATGTGTGGGCTGAGGTGGGTGACTTTCAGCTAGCAAAGGGGCAGGCACCGAATAGTACTCTAACAGGACCATAGATCATCCGTGAAACAACGGAAAAGATAATTCAAATCAGAGCTCGACTTGAAGCATCACGAAACCGACAGAAGTGCTACGCTGATAAACGGCGAAAGCGTCTGGAATTTCAAGTTGGAGACCGGGTGCTATTGAAAGTCTCTCCCTGGAAAGGGATGATTTGTTTAGGGAAATAGGGGAAACTAAACCCGCGATACATTGGACAATTCGAGATTCTTGCCCGCATCGGCCCAGTGGCATATAGGTTGGAGCTTCCTGCGGAGCTCAGCAACATTCACCCCGTGTTCCATGTCTCCAATCTAAAGAAGTGCCTATCGGACAAAACTCAGGTTAATCCATTAGAAGAAATCGAAATCAACGAGAATCTCCTATTTATGGAAGAGCCAGTTGAAATCAGGGACAAGGAGGTGAAGCGTACTAAGCAAAGTCGCATTCCAATTGTGAAGGTTCGATGGAACACAAAGCATGGACCGGAATTCACATGGGAACGCAAGGACCAGATGAAACAGAAGTACCCTCACCTATTCTTGCATCTTCAAACCTAACTTTCAAAAGAATTTCAGGCCGAAATTCCCTCTAACGGGGGGATGATGTCACAACTAGCATTTTAGCTAGGAAATTCTAAGCTCTAGTAAAACGTCATCTATTGTGAAACTTGTAACCCTAATTTAGTAGCATGAATTATGAGTAGTCAATGACAACAAATCTTCATCAAAATCCAATTATAAAGCCCAAACTTCATGCAAAACACTAAAAGGTCAATTTAGGGTTTGGAAACCCTAAGAATTCCGACTTAAGTCCATTTTGGACTAGGACTTCCTTATTAGGCCTAATGGACCAATAAGCTTTCAATTTGACTATTTTGGGCTTAGAACTCTTAATGGGGCTCTAAATGGATCCTCAGTCATAAAACCTAATCTTTAGGGCCATCATGGGCCTAAAATGAAATGGTTTACCCTAATGGGCCTTTTTGGACTATAATTGAAATAAACTAACCCTAAAGGACCATAAATCCATTTATTTATACAATTTGGGTTGTGAACTACTCTAAAGGCCCAATGGGCCGAAAAATTCTCTATGGGCTTCCTTTTTATGAGCAAGACCAAGAACGGGCCCAAGATAACTTATTTCCTCTTTCATTAGCCCATTTCGGCCCAACATCATTCAACAAAAAAAATGAAAAATGAAATGGAAGGAGGGGAGTTGACTTTGGAGGTGCCACCTCCATATTATCCACCATGTAACAATGTAACCATCTCGTACATCCATGCAATGTCACCTCACCCCTCTCCATGGTTGTCGAACTCGCTACTCAGTACCTACTTGGCCGTCTACCGAGTAGCAAGTACTCGGGGAGTACTCGGATTCGGTAATTCATATAGAAATATTTATAGGGAAATTATATATGTTAAAATCATAAGTTAAAACCATAAGTTGAATGAAATATATAACAAAATTAGATACATGTGAATATACAAAAACTAAAAAAACACACAATGGTCTCACTTCGTGAAAAATTATTGGAAATTTAAGATATATATGTAGTAATAATCACATATGTGTGTGTTAAATAATAAATCATTAAGTATACTATACATATTAATCACCGAGTTGATAGAGTTTTACAACAATTCTCGCTTCAATAAGGGGTCGATCGGCGAGTACTCGGATTTTGTAACTCGCCTCGGTAAGGGGCCGAGTAGCGAGTACTCGGACGAGTACTTGGCCAACTCGGCGAGTTTTACAACACTATCCCTATCTCCCCTCACTTCTTATTCTTCTCGTCCGAGAACCAAACACACAAACACACACTCTTCCAAATCCTCTCCAAACACTCTCAAAGATCATCGTCTTATTCCCCCAAAATCTCGAAATATTGCTTGAGTGTTTGTCCAAGAAGTTGTCATCAAAACTCATCATTCTGGTAAGCTACTTCTATTCAAGAAGTTTAATCTAGTTTTAGTTAAACTAACATTCATAACCACACCATTCAATGATTCTTGCTTCTTAAAATCTTCTAGAACTTGAAAACCTCTTCAAGAGCTTGCTAGGCCGAAAGATCTCATCACCTTCTTCCATTCTTCTTCAAAACCGAAACCACAAACCCAAGGTGAGTTCATACCCCTTGTTTTTTGGTATTTACATGATTTTTGGGGGAGAATATAAGTCTTATGTGTTGATTTACATGTTATATGCTTGATGTGTGCGATTTCTTAATTTATGTGGTAAAAATTTGTTACATCTTTACATATCTCAACATTATAAGCAACAATGAGTGAGGAACCATAAACTAAGGCACCTTATACATTATCTTACTAAGATAAAAAAAAATGCTTACGTGTTTAAGATATAAAAATTTAAAGTAAAATCTTGTTAAGGGTCATAATTGTCAAGAAAACAAAAGATAAGGGCAAAAAGTGACATTTACGGGTTTTAAAAGGGCTAAACAGATCATATATGTATAAAAACAAAATTTTCATAACAATCATGTTTTTCAAAGGGCCAAAAATGCAAAAGTTAGCTAAATGGGCCAATATTTGGGCCTTATGGATTTTGAGCGCATTTTGCGAAAAATAAGAAACTTTGGGGGTTAAAACTGTTATTTATTCAAAGTTTGAACCTTGAATACAAATAGACCATTTCAGGGACTAAAATTGATATTTATTCTAAAATTGGGACAAAAATGCAAAGTTTTTTTAGATTTTGGGCCAAAAGTGTAAAACTTTTGGCAAATGGGCCAAAAATGTAAATCTTTAACAAATAAGGGATGAGCATATCAAAAATTGTATTTTGGGCTGAAATTATAAAATTAAGATTTTATTTGGGCCGAAAATGTCAAGTTAAATAATTTAATAGACTAAAATGTCATTTTTCATCAAAAGGGACTAAAAGTATCATTTTGCACCATTAAGGGCTGAGAATATAAATTTTGTATGAAAAACGAGCTGAAATGGTCAAATAAATATTTTGGGCCCAATATGTAAATTTCTAAACAATCTGACCAAAGATATAAATTCTTAACACATGAAGGTTTAAGAATGGTATTTTTATAATACTAAGAATATCGTTATAAACCAACATTGAGTATTTTAACATCAAAAGTAAACACTAAGTGTAAACCAAATCCCATACTACAACTTATATCGATAAACTTATAAATAATAAGACAGTTGGGCCCAATGTTTCCTATTCATGCTTGTTGGGATTCCGGTGACCCAGTTACGCGATTATTAGGCCCAATATAATCACGTGTTGATTTGGCTTCCGGTGACCCAATTACATGACTAAGTGACCCTCATTAGCTTTTACACGCTACTGGGCCTTCGTGGCCCATTTGCATTGCTAATATGGCCCGAACTGTTTAACATATGCCCAATGGCTTTAACGGATCCGTAGCATACTCGATTGCCTAGAATGACATAAACAATTTGTAGGCCACCGTTGTCCTCTTTCGTGTCTGTTAGGCTTACTCCATAATCACGTAAACATCAATCAGGTTGTAAAATAATGTTATTAAATTTCATTGGGATTTAGTGAGAAATATCGGGTGGTACCAATAAATGTAAGTCATAGCCTGTAGTTATAATCAAAGTCTCCTGGAGGGAGAGCGAGAGTTTGTGTATAGATCTATACGGGGGTGACTCCCCCACACCTGAGTTGTTCACTACAGTTAGACTCGGTCAGTCTAGGGTGACAAAATCTTGATCAAGTCCAGCATTTTGAACAATTGCCAAGACAGGCGAAATAGTCATTATCATGCATGGTTATAACGACTCGCATAGAGATCCGTTACCGTATCATCATTCATGGGAAAGCAAATTCATACATGGTGGCCATACAAAGTGATACATACGATAATACAAAACTATCATACTATCTAAAACAGAAAACATTAGGTTTTTCGGGAAATGACATCATTCATTTAACATACATCATATGCTATACAAGGAACATTTTTGAAAGTCATTCATTTATACATGTTTTGAAATAACGCATGCACATACATATATTGGATCATCACATCGTATCGCGAACAGTTTTATTACAGAAAATATCGGATTTTATGGGTTTTACAAAAAATACAAACTATTTTATATCAAACATGCTTATGAACTCACCAACATTATATATGTTGAACGTTTTCAAAATAACTTGTATTCTCAGGTAACCGTTATAATGAAGAATCATCAAGTGTGTTTAGAAATTTCTTTTGTGAGATGTCAGTCATCAAACAATTTATGTTTTTGGATTATGTAATGTAAACAATGTAATTGATGTGAACAATGACAGTTGTACTATGCAATGTTGGTGATGTATGTGTTATGTTTCAATTATATTCATTGTGATGATATTTCAATTGATAGTCACACTAGGCCTCTTACGTTTCCTTCGTCCGGTTCGAGGGTGTGACAAGGTCGCTTACATCATCATGGCCACTTATGGCACCTGAGTTGGCCAAGTTTTATGAGGAATACTGGCCATGCGAGATGGCTCTCGACCATGCTGGAAAGTTCTACAAGAAGGCAAGACAAGAGCGATTCGAAGTGGTCAAAGCTTTCATGGCTTGCAAGCTCAAGGAAGGGGAGTCTGTTTTCCCTCATGTACAAAATATGCAAAGGTATGCGGAGCAACTCCATAAGCTCAATGTGTCATTTGATGATGAGTTGGCCATTGATATGGTACTAAACTCATTACCTCCTACTTATGATCAGTTTATTCTAACGTATCATTTAAACAATATGGAGACGGCATTGACTGAGCTTCATAATTTGTTACAAACTATTGAGTCGTGGATGAAGAAAAATCATGCCTCTAATGCAACAAATGCTCCTGTCCTTTCCATTGTATATGGGAAATGGAAGAAAAGGAAGGCTTCTTCCTAATCCGCAAAGAAAGGGAACGTACATGCTGGAGGGTCTAGCAGTGGGTCAAATTCGAAGCCCAACTTTGATGTCCCTGTGGTCGGTGATAAAAAAGAGACCACTTGCTTACATTGTAGCAAAAAGAGTCACTGGAAAAGAAGCTGCTCTAAGTACCTTCAGGACTTGAATGATGGCAAGATCAAGGCGTCCACTTTAGGTATTTACAGTATTCAAGTTAATAACACACAAATTTCTCATTCTTCGGTCTTTGACATAGGATGTGGTTTCCACATTTGTTATGATTTGCAAGGACTACGTGGAAATGAGGGGGGTGGATCATGGGAAGCTCAATCTAATCATGGGGAATATGTGATCTTCACTTGTTACCAAGATTGGAACATATGGGCTTATGCTTAGTAGTGGTGTTTGGGTTAATTTCATTAATTTATGTTATTCTTCAGATATGATGCGAAACATTCTTTCATTTCATTCACTATTTAGAAAAGTTTTTAGATATTCATTTGATAATGAAGTTGGTTCTATTTCTGCTTATCATAGTGGTGTTTGTATATTTGAAGCTTTACCTTGTAATGGTGTGTATGAAACTGACTTGTATTAATAACCTAGGAAATAATGTGTTTCATATTGATTCTTCTAATGATGTGGACAAAGCATGTTTGTGGCATTGTCGTCTTGGGAACATAAACAAGAAACGCATCGCACGAATCCAAATGGATGATGAATATGAATCCTATCTCTTGGGTAACATCACAAAATCACCTTTCACTGGATCATGTGAAAGAGGTGAACGATTTTTTGAACCAATCCATTCGAATGTATAAGGCTCTTTGAGATCCACCACAAGAGATGCCTGATAGCTTATTTTATTTCCTTATTTTTATTAGTTTATTTTAGATTTTTAGCTCTTTTTATTAGTATTGCATTGTATTTTATTTATTTTCTTTATCATGGATCGTATCGGTGACTTTTTATTTTGCATGAGGAATTTTGCAGGGTTTTGGAGCTCATTGCAGTTGCGGTTTGACTGGAGTTGGGATTATTGGGCTTCTCGATGCATTATTGGGCTTGGCGGATCCACCAGTGGAGATTTGGGCTTAAAAAGATAAAGGCTTGGATGAAGTGGGCTTGTGAAGATGGATCTTGGACTTTTATTTTGGGCTTGGAGCATCCACATATGAAGCTAAAAGATGATTGGTTGATTTGAATCATGTGGCATATGGAGGGGACCAAGGGAATCTTTGCTAATGGAATGGTTAGTGGAAGAAAAATGAGCCAATAGCAGCCCAACAACATTTGGGCGGGTGGAATCTCAGTCGTGTGGGTAGCCGCACAACTGCCCAGTTTGGGCATTTTGGTCATTTGGCACAACATAACCTTGAGGGATCAGATCTATCACCCATAAATTGGATTTTACACCATTGGAGACATGTAGGAGGCGATTTTGAAGCTCAAGACACATTTCTTTTCATCTTTCCAAGATATTGGTAGTTTCTTTATGCAATTAGATTTTTGTGATTGTTGTTCTATTGCCATGAGTGGCTAAACCCTCTTTATTGGTTAACTTTGGTTAAAACCTTTGAATGTTTGTGGGTTTTTGAAGGATTCATTCTAGATTATCAATTATCTTATGTTTATGGTTCTTAATCATATTTCTTATGCTTGTTTAATGCTTTGATCATGAGCTTGGCACTTGAGTGAGCTAATGTTAGTTTATTTCTTTGGTTTTGCATTGAATCATTGAATTAACATAGAACAAGAGCTTTATGATCGTAAAAATCATCTCTAGTTTATGAATCATAGCTCCTTTATGGATTTGTAAGCATTGATATCATCCAGGAATTGGGGATTCCTTCTTTCTTAAGGCTAATCAACTTCTTGGGTTTAATTGTTTCAATTAAATCCTTGATCTTGATTAAGAAGGTATGTTGTGGGCTTCCCCAATCTCCATACTACCTAAGAGGAATTTTGGCATATCATGCTTCATGATTGCTATAACCAATTTGGGATGAATGATAAGCTTAATGTTGAATCCTAATGATAAACACACAAATGTTCATTGTGTTGAATTGCCTTAGTTAACCAATTCTCTCTAATATCTGAGCATCTCACTATCTTGCTTAATTGCAAGTTTTTAGTTATTCAAGTCTTTTAGTTTTCAATTAATCAAACAACCCCTTTTAGTTTAATTGTAGTTAGTTTATTTACAATAGTTCTATTAGATTGCATTGGTGATTGAATACAACCATTTCCTTGAGGATCGATACCCCTTTTTACCATTATATTACGTTTTATTTGCAAATAAATGGTGTAATTTGCTTGGTGGACTTGACATCCCACCAATGCCAATCGATACTACGTGACATTTACAGATGATTATAGCGGATATGGTTATATCTACTTAATGAAACATAAATCAGAAACCTTTGAAAAGTTCAAAGAGCTTAAGCACAAGGTCGAGAATCAATTAGGTGGGAAGATAAAGATGTTCGGATCTGATAGAGGTGGTGAGTATCTTAGTATCGAGTTCCACGACTATCTTAAGGAATATGGAATTGTTTCACAATTGACTCCTCCTACAGCACAACAACTTAATGGTGTGACTGAGAGGCATAATCAAACCTTACTTGACATGGTTCGTTCCATGATTATTCGAGCTTCTCTTCCTATTCATTTTTTGGGGTATGCCTTAGAGATAGCCTCCCATATCGTGAATCTTGTTCCAACAAAGAAGGTTGTAAAAACACCTCATGAGATGTGGATAGGGAAAGCTCCATTGCTCGCACATATCAAGTTATGGGCGTGTGAGGCACTCGTAAGACGAGAGACACATGATAAACTTGCATCCAGAGCCGAGAAGTATTATTCCATTGGCTATACACAGAAGTCCTTTGGATACTTGTTCTGCAGACGTAGTGATAACGTGGTGTTTATAGCTCGAAGAGGAGTCTTTTGCAAGAAAGAGCTCATATTCAAAGAGGACAATGGGAGTGCGACTGATCTTGTAGAAATTTAGGAGTCATCTAATGAAGAAACCTTGGACAACACTATCACTCAACATGAGGAAGAGGTTCCAATTGAACCAATTGACAATTAGGGTTAGCATGCCACCTGAGTTCTATGGCTACCGTATTACAGCGGATGGTGACACGTTTGTCAATGATCGTACACTGGGAAACTTGGATGAACCTACTAACTACAAGGAAGCAATGGCATTCCATGAGGCTACTAAATGGAAGGAGGAAATGGATAGTGAGATTTAGTCCACGTATGATAACCAAGTATGGAACTTGGTTGATCATGTTCCTGGTCGAAAGACAATCGGGTGCAACTGGATCTTCAAAAAGAAAAGTGACCTTGATGGGAATCTACACACCTATAAAGCTAGGCTAGTTGCAAAAGGATTTACTGAAACCCAAGGGATTGACTATGATGAGACATTTTCACATATAGCTAAGATAAAGTCTATCAGGATTATGCTTGATATAGCTGTTGGATATAGTGTCTTAAGTCCATAACTATATTTGGTATATACTTGACCCGACCCGGCATAGTCTATTTGGGTTGCACTTCACCGGAACAATTTATGGATAATATTTGAGAATAGTACAAGTTATGATTTATTAATATATTATAAGTTCTAATATATTAATATAAGATCATATTATTTAATTAGTAGTGATCTATAATTAATCTAGGATTAATTTAGTGATCAAAGATATTACTAATTAAATATGGGCTTCTATATTTATATAGTGTGGGCTTATGCTTATTTGGAATGGGCTAGGCTTGGATGGAGAAGTCCATGGATACTCCATGGAGCTTTGACCCATGGATCTCATGGAAATGAAGAGACATGGGTATTAGGGTTTACATGGATGTAACCCTAATCCACCACACTATATAAAGGAGGCTTTGGCTCTTGAAATCATGCTAGTTGACACATGTTGAGGTGAGGGCCGATTTCAAGAGAAGTGTGACTATTCTCTCAAAGTTCCAAGTTTGTGGTGATTTGTGACTTTCATTTGAGGCATCCACATTATTGGTGCTAGGCTCTAAAACTCCAAGGAATCAACTACAACTACAAGGTAAGTGTTTCTACTAGCTTTATTTGATTCAAGTTCCCCATGCCATGCTAGTTAGGATATAAGCCTTGGAAAAATAATTATTTGCATGTATCTTAGACAACACATAGATCCAAGGTTTATTAGGGTTGCATGTACACTTAGGAAGTGTAATAATGCTCAAAACCCATCAGTGGTATCAGAGCCTAGGCTTGTTTGTTTGATACTTGTTGCAATATGCTTGAAAAAGTCGAAATCTTGCTGTCTGACTGATGGACTTGCCGAGTCTATGGGGGGACTCGCCGAGTCCACTTGTATCTTCAACCTACTCGCCGAGTAGGTTCATGCACTCGGCGAGTAGGGTCGACAGAGTGCAGTTTTTCGACTTTAGTTGCTGGAAATGGATTAGAGACATTACCCTAAACTGTTTTGGTACTTGAAAACTTGTTTTAGAAGGTGTAATGTCTTTTCTAACTCATTTACAACAACTAGTTATCAAAATTACAAAGATTAAGTGTGATTTTGATATATGAAAGTGTTCATGTTCATGATCTTGTTCTTATGATGTTTAGATGATCATAGGAATTATTTGTAACCTATATGGTAGATTAATTCTTGATCATAATGTTATTTAATGGAGTCCATAACTTGTCCTCAAGTTATGGAAAACCAAAAGTCTCTTGGATTGAAAACCATTAAAAGAACACAAGAGTTAGAAAAGTGAAGAGTCTTCATTTTATTACTCTATTAAACTCATAAGTTACAAGATATGAAAAGTTTTGAAAGTTTACAAAAATTGCCCTCAAGTTTTGGAACAAGTAAAGTCAAGTTAAAACTTTAGTTCCAACCCTTAGAATTTTAAAAGTTAAAATTTAACCCTTATACTTATATTATTATGATTTAATAATTATATATATATGTATAAGAACAAAGTCGTCTTACCGCTAGTACGCCTCATTCACGAAGCCGTTCTATAAGGTGGGTATAAGGTTGTTGCCTATAAAATGGTGACTTAATGGGTGTCCACTCTCACCCACCGCTTGCTTGACTGGTGGAGGGTCGTTAGCCGAACGGGTAAGACAAGGACTTATAAATTCTCATTTAAAGTATGATGAATATTATAAAGTAACTAAATGTTTTATCAAATTCCCAATCTTAGTTACTTTAGGAAAAATGTGAATAAGGTGCTAATCCATAAAATCACACTTTACACTTTGATTAAGTCGTTGGTGGAGCGTGTGTGGTTAACCGGCACACTAACTTGGACTTAACAAGGTAGGTAAAGGGTGACTTAGGGTTTATTATAGTATCGATGGAGCGTGTGTGGTTTACCGGCACATCGATTGAGTGATAAACCTTAAGGGTACCAAGTGATTTGCATGGTTACTTCACACCTCGTTTTGTGATCCTCGGCATCCCAGTCACAAAACTTGGAGGGCACACTCGAGATTGAAACATGCCTTTGAAAAGTTCATTGAATCTCAAAGTATCTAGGAATTTCTAAGAACCAATCAAAAACCTAATACTTAAATATTTTGGTTTTCGTGGTGGAAATTGGTGAATCGTCATTCACCTACCTTTCAAATATGATATAGCTTAGATTACGGCATACCTCTTCTAAGTTATATTATATTGTGATTGGATCCTAGCCTTAATATTACATTTGGGTGTTTTATTAAGGACTCTCTTATATCTAAACTAATCTTGTTCTCTTCTTTTCAGATGTCTTCAAACAATGTTGCTTCTGGCTCTAATCCTAATGGCTCCTTTACCCTTATGAACTTGTGTGGGAAAGTCACCTTTGATGGATCCAACTTCAATGAGTGGATCAGAAACATCAGGATGATTACCCGCTACGAGGACAAAGAATATGTCCTTGACAAGGAGCTTAAGGAGATTGATGAGACCACTGCAACTCCTCAGGAGATCGCTGAATTTCGGGCACATGAAAGGGATGCTACGAAAGTGGCTTGCATCATGATGGCCACGATGACAGCGGAACTCCAAAAGTCTAATGAGGATTTCTACCCTTATGAAATGCACCAAGATTTGATGGAAAGATACCATCAAAGTGAAAGACAAGAGAGGTATGAAATCATCTGCTCCATGATAACAACCATGATGAAGGACGGGGAATCCGTCACGAGCCACATGCAGAAAATGCAAAGGTATGTGGATCGTTTGTTGAAACTTAATGTGAACTTCCCTGAGGATCTTGCAATAGATATCATTTTGCACTCCTTACCATCGTGCTATGATCAATTCCGCATGACATATCATATGAATAAGGAAGAGGTCACACTCAGCAAACTTCAGGGACTTCTCAAGACCGCAGAATCAGGTCTTAAGGGGAAGTCGATTGCTATCACTCCTACTCCAAACTCAACTCCGGTTTTGGCAATTGGGAAAAGTAGATGGAGGAAGAGAAAGAGATCCTCGAAGGGTACCAAGGCTCGGACCCTTGATGGCTCTTCTTCAAGTGGAACCAAGAAAGGTTTCGTCACTCCTTCTTCTGACCCAAAAGAGGCTGAATGCTTCTATTGCCATGAAAAGTCTCATTGGAAGCGGAACTGCCCAAAGTACCAGCAGGATGTGAAGGATGGGAAAGTCAAACCCAACCATGCAGGTACTTACACTATCATTTCTAATAACTCACCCCATTCTAAATCTTGGGTCCTTGATACCGGTTGTGGTATTCATATTTGTTGTGACTTGCAGGGACTAAGAAGAAGTGAGGATGTGGAGCAAGGAAGAATAAACTTGATCATGGGGAACAGGAAAGCTTCACCTGTCACCAAGATTGGAGTTTATACTTTATCGCTAAGTAGTGGGTTTAATTTAGATTTGAATAAATGTTGTTACTCGCCAGGAATGGCAAGAAATATTATTTCCTTTCATGCTTTGTACAAACAAGGGTTTACCTTTTCATTTAATAATGAAGTTGGTTCTATAGATGTTTTCTATAATAATGTCTTTTATTTTAAAGCATTACCTTGTGATGGTGTGTATGAAGCTGTATCTGTTGTAGATAACTTAGGAAATAATGTTTTGTGTATTGATTCTACTAATCATAATAACTTGGATAAACCATCATTATGGCATTGTCGTCTTGGACATATAAGCAAGAAACGTATATGCCAACTCCAAAAGAATGGAGTCTTGGAGTCGTTTGACCTAAAGTCAGATGATAGTTGCGAATCATGCTTACTTGGAAAAATGACAAAGTCACCCTTCACAGGCTCGTGTGAGAGGGGTGAAGGTTTGTTGGACCTTGTACACACGGATGTGTGTGGACCATTCAAACATGCCACAAGGGATGCTAATCGTTATTATTTGACTTTTACTGATGATTACAGTAGATATGAATATGTCTACTTAATCAAGCATAAGTCAGAGACTTTCGAGAGGTTTAAGGAATTTAAACAGGAAGTCGAGAATCAATTGGGCAGGAACATTAAGATGCTTCGATCCGATCGAGGAGGTGAGTATCTTCGTTCAGAGTTCCTCGACTATCTTAGGGAATGTGGGATTGTCTCACAATTGACACCTCCCAGGACACCACAGTTGAATGGTGTGGCTGAAAGGCGTAATCGAACCTTGTTGGATATGGTTCGTTCCATGATGAGTCGAGCTACGCTACCAATCTCATTCTGGGGGTAGGCCTTAGAGACTGCCGCCCATATTCTTAATCTTGTCCCTACAAAGAAAGTTGCCAAAACTCCTCACGAGATGTGGACTGGCAAAGTACCTAAGCTAGACCACATCAAGATTTGGGGTTGTGAGGCTTTCGTGAGACGCGAGACTCATGATAAGCTCGAACCTCGAAGCGAGAGGTGTATTTTCATCGGCTACCCACAGCAATCCTTTGGTTACCTCTTCTACAGACCTAGTGACAATGTGGTCTTTGTAGCAAGAAGAGGAGTCTTTCGAGAGAGAGAATTTATAAGCCAAGGAGACAGTGGGAGGCAAATTGATCTTGAAGAAATTCAAGAATCAAGCGGTGAAGGAACTTCAAACACTAGCCCTCAACTTGAGGAGGAAACTCCTGTTGTGCCAGTTGATGAGCCTGTACCTCTGAGGCGTTCCACGAGAGTTAGGTATGCACCTGAGCATTACTATGGTTTCCATATTATTGCGGAAGGTGAGACACTTATTAGTGATGAGACACTAGTAGGTCTGGATGAACCTAACAGCTACACAGAAGCCATGGCAGGCCCTGAGGCTGCCAAATGGAAAGAGGCCATGGATAGCGAGATACAATCCATGTATGACAATCAAGTTTGGAACTTGGTTGAGAATGTACCAGGTCGTAAGACTATAGGGTGCAAATGGGTCTTCAAGAAGAAGACCGACATGGATGGTAAAGTACACACTTATAAGGCTAGACTAGTTACAAAGGGCTTCTCTCAAATTCCTGGAGTGGACTATGATGACACCTTTTCTCCAGTAGCCAAGATTACGTCTATTCGGGTTCTGTTAGCCATAGCTGCATTTCATGACTATGAAATATGGCAAATGGATGTCAAAACCGCTTTCCTTAATGGAAAGTTGGCTGAAGATGTTTACATGAGTCAGCCAGAGGGTTTTGTCAGCAACGAGTACCCTAATAGAGTGTGTAAACTCGAGAAATGCATTTATGGATTGAAACAGGCACCTCACAGGTGGAATCTTTGCTTTGATGAGAAAGTCAAGGAATTTGGCTTTTCGAGGAGTGAAGATGAATCTTGCGTCTATATCAAGGCTAGTGGGAGCATAGTCAGTTTTTTGGTACTGTATGTGGATGACATACTACTCATAGGAAATGACATCCCAACCCTGCAGGAAGTAAAGTCCTAGCTTGGGAAGTGTTTCGCTATGAAGGACCTTGGTGAAGCTGCCTATATCCTAGGGATAAAGATTTTGTGAAACAGGAGTAAAAGGCTAATTGGACTTAGTTAAAGTACCTACTTGGACAAAGTGTTGAGAAGATTCAACATGCATAACTCCAAGAAAGGTGAGTTACCCATTCAGTGTAACGCCAGATTGAGTAAGACACAAAGCCCTAGTAGTGAGGCTGAAATAGCAGAAATGAGTCGACTTCCTTATGCTTCAGCTGTAGGATCGATCATGTATGCCATGACGTGTACTCGACCTGATGTAGCTTTTGCTTTGAGCATGGTTAGCAGGTATCAGGCGAACCCTGGCAAGGAACACTGGACTGCGGTAAAGAATATCCTCAAGTACCTGCGAAGGACTAAGGACTGGGTCCTTACCTTCGGTGGGAGTGATGACTTGAGAGTTGTAGGGTATAGTGATTCTAGCTTCCAGACTGATAGGGATAATTTCCGCTCTCAGTCAGGCTGGGTCTTTACCCTAAACGGAGGAGCAATTTCTTGGAAGAGTTCCAAGCAGGAGACAGTGGCTGATTCCACTTGTGAATCAGAGTATATAGCAGCAAGCGAGGCAGCAAAGGAGGCGATATGGCTAAAGAACTTCATCGGAGACCTTGGAGTTATACCAGCTATAAAAGAGCCAATGGAGATTTTCTATGACAGCAATAGTGTGGTTGCCTTAGCCAAGGAACCAAGGGATCACAGGAGATCCAGACACATCGACTAAAAATACCATTTTATCAGACATCGAATCGAAGAAGGACTCCTCATGGCGAAGAGGGTATCATCGGATGAGAACCCGGCAGATCCCCTCACGAAGGGACTGAGTAGGGTTAAGCATCTCCAGCATGCTCGGAGCATAGGGCTGAAGGATGATATAAGTTTTAGTAGTTAGATAACCCAGAAATTTGTAAAGTGTAATTGAGATTTGATGATGAATAAAAGGTGTTTTATTTATGAGTAAAGTGTTGCTATCTCTTGTCGATCTTTTACTATATTTCTTTTGCATGTTTTGACTTCCAGAATAATTATGTTTGGTATATCATATTATTCAAACCTCCACAGTCGGTCATATGTCGGAAGTAGGTATGAATCAAGACTGTCATGATTGGTTGCAGAGGTCTAAGGTGTTGGACATGGCTACAACAATCATGAGTGCTCATAAGTTCTGAGCATTGGACTCAACCCACGCTCACTGGAATCACTTCATGGAATTTTATCTCGAGTGATCGTGAGACGGTAATATCATATAAGTCTTCAAACCTAGAGATATGATTTGTTACTTACGAGTTGGTTATGCATTGATTGTGCGTAAACGCATTGGTAACTCGATGTTATAAAACGTGCTTTTGTGTGTAATTCAATGAGTGGTAGAACAAACATATGAGTCGAAGTTTATATGTTCCTTCTTAGATTAGAAGCTGATATCTGGGCCCCTCGATGATTTTGTTTTGACCTATGTACCGGGCCCGGTCAGAACTAAATTGATGTGTTCAGTTGAGTTCTATGTCAAACAAATCAGAAATCGGGAAACAAATGCTGGACAATAAGCAAGACAATGTTCCATGTATTTTTCCGGCTGATATCTAGAACAGAGGATTATATGATCACTTATCTAAATGGCGCGTTCTAGTTCAACGGAGTTTAAAGAGCTACGGTTGCTGATCGGTTCCTGAAGTTATACTTGCAAATATAGTTACTAGACTTATCCAAGTGGGAGACTGTTGGATATAGTATCTAAGTCCATAACTATATTTGGTATATACTTGACCCGACCCGGCATAGTCCATTTGGGTTGCACTTCACCGGAACAATTTATGGATAATATTTGAGAATAGTACAAGTTATGATTTATTAATATATTATAAGTTCTAATATATTAATATAAGATCATATTATTTAATTAGTAGTGATCTATAATTAATCTAGGATTAATTTAGTGATCAAAGATATTACTAATTAAATATGGGCTTCTATATTTATATAGTGTGGGCTTATGCTTATTTGGAATGGGCTAGGCTTGGATGGAGAAGTCCATGGATACTCCATGGAGCTTTGACCCATGGATCTCATGGAAATGAAGAGACATGGGTATTAGGGTTTACATGGATGTAACCCTAATCCACCACACTATATAAAGGAGGCTTTGGCTCTTGAAATCATGCTAGTTGACACATGTTGAGGTGAGGGCCGATTTCAAGAGAAGTGTGACTATTCTCTCAAAGTTCCAAGTTTGTGGTGATTTGTGACTTTCATTTGAGGCATCCACATTATTGGTGCTAGGCTCTAAAACTCCAAGGAATCAACTACAACTACAAGGTAAGTGTTTCTACTAGCTTTATTTGATTCAAGTTCCCCATGCCATGCTAGTTAGGATATAAGCCTTGGAAAAATAATTATTTGCATGTATCTTAGACAAACATAGATCCAAGGTTTATTAGGGTTGCATGTACACTTAGGAAGTGTTATAATGCTCAAAACCCATCAATAGCTGCATTTCATGATTATGAAATTTGGCAGATGGATGTTAAAACCGTTTTCCTTAATGGGAAACTATCTGAGGACATCTACATGAGTCATCCAAAGGGTTTTATACATTCCAAGTTTCTTGATAGGGTGTGTAAGCTTGAGAAATCCATTTATGTATTAAAACAAGCATCTCACAGTTGGAATCTCTGCTTCCATGAAAGTCAAAGAGTTTGGGTTCTCTAGAAGTGAAGATGAGTCATGTATATATGTCAAAGCTAGTCAGAGTATAGTGGCTTTCCTAGTCTTGTATTTTGACGACATACTTCATATAGGAAACGACAATCCAATCTTGCAAGAAGTTAAGTCTTGGCTTGGGAAGTGTTTCGCTATGAAGGATCTAGGGGAAGCATCCTATATTCTAAGAATAAGGATTCATCGGGATATAAAGAATCGTCTTATTGGTCTCAGCCAGAGTACATATTTGGATAAAATACTAAAGCATTTTAGTATGGAGAATTCAAAGAAAGGGGAATTGCCTATTGATACTACTATCAAGTTGAGTAAGAATCCAAGTCCAAGTACTGATGAAGATATAGCTGACATGAGTCGAGTCTCATATGTTCAGCGGTAGGATCAATCATGTATGCAATGACCTGTACTCATCCTGATGTGTCTTATGCTTTGAGCATGTTGAGTTGATTTCAGGGAAATCCTGGCAGATCCCATTGGATTGCAGTGAAGAATATTCTCAAATATCTGCGAAGAATGAAATACATGTTCCTAGTTCTTAGCAGCAGTGATACGTTAAGATTGAGTGGTTATAGTGATGCTAGTTTTCAACTAGACTGGGATAACTTTTTTTTGCAGTCTGGTTGGGTATTCTTACTAAATGGAGGAACCGTTACATGGAAAAGTTCCAAGCACTACACAATGGCTGATTCCACAAGTGAGTCTGATTACATTGCAGCGAGTGAAGCATCGAATGAAGCGGCTTGCCTGAAGAACTTTATTGGAGATCTTTGAATCATTCCAACTATTTAGGAGCCCATGAAATTGTTCTATGATAACGAACGCACGGTTTCTTTGACAAAAGAACCAAAGGATCATGATAGACACAAGAATATTGATAGAAAGTACCATTACATTCGACGTCGGGTAAAACAAGGACACCTTCTGGTGAAGAGTGTTTCATCTGGATATAATGTTGCAGATCCTTTCACAAAGGCTCTTAGTAGGGTCAAACATTACCAGCATGCTATGAGCATATGCCTAAGAGATGATGTTAGTTTTAGTAGTTAGATGATATCTTTGAAACTAGTAACAAAATAAATGTAATTCATTTGGTGAATGAATAATAGAGAATTATTTATGAGTATCATACTGCCTCATTCAATTATTTATTCTAGTGTTTCTTTTTGCATCTTTACACTTCCTGAGTAACTTAAATTATTCAAACTTCCAAAATCGACCATACTTCTGGAAGTAAGTAATGAATTAAGACTGTCATGAATTGATTGTAGATTGTCAATTGAGGTTAATACATTGCAATTTGAATTGCTACAATATTCATGAGTACATTAAAAATAAGGATTTTAATTATTGGCTATACCAACGCTTAGAGATTACTTCATGGATCTTATCATGAGTAATTCTAAGACGATAATATCTTATATTCTTAAATCAGAGAGATATATATAGTTTGTTGTTTACAAATTAGTTATGCATTGGTTCACTCAAACGCATCTCGTAACTGGATGTTATAAAGGCTAATTCCAAGTGTGATTTAATGTGTGAATTATAAGACTATTTAGTCAATCTAATTCGTTCCTTTTTCCCTAATAGGAAAATTGATATCATTGGGCCCCTCAATGATTTGATGTTGACTATATAGAGTGTTAGGCCCAGCCAGGATTAATTGATGTGTTCAATTTGAAGTCTAATCAAGTCTTTACAATTTGGGAAATCGGGAAAAAGAATTTTGGACAATAAGATTGATTTTTATCCATGTCTCATGTTTATACGATATCTTGAAGAACGAAGGAATAGTTGATCACTTATCTTAGGGCCAATAGCTTATTTGAATCAGAGTTCAGCAGTGACTTTGGAAGGCACTCTTTGTTGTTTATTTCAAGGTCTATACTTACAACTATAGTTACAGACTTATCCAAGTGGAAGACTGTTGGATTAAGGTGTCTAAGCTAATACCTAACTTGATATATTCTTGAATTAGAAGCAAAGTCCTTTTTGGGTTGCACTCAAAACTAGTAACTAATTAGAATGTCTGTTGGAGATACAGGTTAATTTGTTAGTTTATTATACGAATAATAAACTAATTGGAAATTGAAATATATGATTCATTAATATATTATATGATTAATATATTAATTGAAAATTGTAATGATTAATTGATTAATTAGAATTAACTTGGATTTAATTATAGGATTAATTGGAATTAATCATTCAAAGGTCTCTTTGGTTTCCATGGGAGTTTCCTTAAGCAAATATAAATAGGACACCATGGGTACCTATTTTGACATACTTATACTTTCTTTCATAGAGCCGAATTTATGCTCAAGTCTTCTTGCTACTAGGGTTTTGGGTACAAGCCATTAGAGGCATTTATTCCTTTGGTGTTAGCTTTCCAAGATCTGGAAGAAGGATTCTATTTTGATTATTTACAATAGTACTCAAAAGGTATTTAACCCTAGTTTTATGTATGAATTTCGATTTCATAGCCTCTCTCTTAGGGTTTTTTTGATACTCAAAGTCAGTTTCTATCAATAGAGAAAACATAGATCCTTTATAGGTTGCATGTGAACTTAAGGGTTTAAGTGTTTTTTCCGCTACATGTATTTTTTGTTTAAACCCTAAAAAACCCATCATCTAAGTGGGTCTTTATACTCGCCATTTTTGCGAGATTTTTCATGGGTTTTTAGAAAATCTTTTAGGTATCTTTTAGAGGTACTCTTCGTATCTTGCATTGAGATGTAATGAAAAGGAGCATATAACTTTTACTCGTGTGATGGTCATAAGTTTGACCTTTTAAATCATTATATTTTAGGTTTCGTGTACATATTTTTGGAACTAATTTTTCTTTGAGTCAAAATTTGGTAAGAGTCATGATATTTATTCATTTCCATTTAAAAAAAAACAAAAACAAAAACAATATACTTATTATATTACTAGTAATATTGGACAATTCTTGAATTTTAAGAGGTATAAAATATAAAGCTTGATGTACAAACAAATGAAACATAGACAAACAAGTAATATTTAGCAAAAATCAACTATTGTGGATTAAGGTGGTTACTTTCGAATGTTGAAATCACCACTAATTCTTGCTAGAATTGGATAAAATGTTGAATGTTATTACTATAGCCTTTAATGCCTATTAACTAAAACTAATCAGCACATGAAGATCTTAATGTAAAGTAGGAATGTACCTTAAGAGGGAAACATATATCGGATGAAACATATATCAGATTCTTATCCTGTATTATTAGCCGTTATAAACCTAAATGGAAAGCATGATTATTACCAAACAAAAAAATTAAAAATGTTTGCAAGATGTTTATTACATGGGTAAAAATAAAGTTGAAAAAAGTACAAGGCTAATTTTTTTTAACATAATGGAAAAGAAAGAGACATTGATCCGTGATATCTACTTTTTGCGTGAAGTTCTTAATTATAGAATTGGAAAAAACAATAGCTTCCGATAAACTTTGGGTTTCTTATCCATAAGTTTATTTATCAGTATCAATTTGTTTATCTTTTTGTTGATGTCAAAAACTAATTTTTGTAATTTGTTTTCTTAAGTGTTGGGTTACGTGAGAATTGGTTCTTAAGTGTTGGGTTACGTGAGAATTGGTAAATTAAATTCCACTGTGTATTATCAAATATTGGGTGGGTTAATTATCACAATGAATTATTAATTACTAAATTAAAATTAAACCATCAATTAAGAAGTCATTTAGAAAATCTACTATGTGTTATCAAATATTGGGAGGGTTAATTATCACATTGAATTGTTAATTACTAAATTAAAAATTAAGCCTTCAATTAAGACGACATGTAGAAAATCTAATGTGTATTATCAAACTAGGTGTGAGACTCATGTATTACATTAGTTTATTTAAAAGAAAAACTAAATGCAAAATTCTAAACATTTGAGAAGTTTGAATTTATAAGAAAAGTGAAAAAAATATTAAATTATAAAAATTAAAGTGTTTTATTCTTTTTAAATATAAATAATAAATTTAGATAAATAAATAAAAAAAATTAATGAATCTTTAATTTAGTAATTTTGAAATTAAAAGGAAAGTTTATTAATGAAATTGATATGCATTTATTATTGCATTTAAATACTAAAGGTATTTAATAAAATGAAAGAAACCATAAAATGACATGTCGAATAAAAATTAATTTAAAATAACCACAAAATTACATGTGGCAAAATAAATGATAATGTGAAATGTGACAAAAATATATTTATTTATTAGGTATGATATTGGGAGGGTTAATTATCATAATGAATTGCTAATTACTAAATTAAAGATTAACCCTTCAATTAAGACATCATTTAGAAAATCTACCTATTCTAATAAAAGACTATTGATTCACCACGTGTCACTTGCACATCTTGTGTTTTTTTTAAATGAATTGAAAATATTACCATGATTTTGTTTAAAATTTGGTTAACAAAAAAAATCCAGCAATTTTTTCATTTTTATCGTTCTAATAAAAGACTTTTGATTCTCTTCTTCACCTTCTCTATGTCAAAACCCTAACTAGTGTTAGACCCATTGGATGGACGGTTGACCAATATAATAATAAAAGATTGATTTTACTTTATTTTATATCATCGTTTTTCAATTTGTTCCCATATTAACATTGTACTATGAAAAATCCCCAATTATATTTATATAATACATATAAGGCTTTTTGTTTTTTAGAGAGTGCATTTATGATCAATATGTGGGAGGAAATAATCAAAATAACATCTACATTAAATAACATGTTTAAAAGACAAATCAATGTGGCTTATCATTTTTGGAATGATCATTGATCGTAAATTATAATAATTTTCACAAAAAATATTATTAAACTATAATACCAATCTTATGTATTAATTGACCAACAACCATATTGTATAACACTCTCCAGCTAAGTCTAGTAAAAATGCAAGTAATTCTATTTAATAAAGGCAAATAAAGTGTAAGGTTTAATTGGTAACATAATTGAAAAAGTTAATTGACAAAACAATAA
The DNA here is from genome assembly GCF_002870075.4 of Lactuca sativa. Lineage (NCBI taxonomy): Eukaryota > Viridiplantae > Streptophyta > Magnoliopsida > Asterales > Asteraceae > Lactuca > Lactuca sativa. The sequence goes on along the minus strand of NC_056624.2, from coordinate 75,756,327 downwards.
ATTACATTGTGTTTTTGTGTACTTTTTTTTAGCCTAATCTGATACAAGTATTATTTTGCCACTATCATGGTTGCAGCCGTCATCCGCTATTTTTTTAATCACGTACTTAACTACCTCCTCTATGACTGATAATGGAGGATACATCTATGTTTTAATTATCTTTAAAACCAATTTCACCTCATCAATATGGGGATAGATCTTTCAAAATATAGTAGTGAACTTAAATTATAAAAAACATATGTTAAAACTAAAAGCTTAAACTTACTATATGTATACCTTTTAAGAACAAATTTGCCTTGTAAGGTTACAACAAAACCAAGTTTTTAAAAGATAGAATCCAGTAGTGACTATATATTAAAATTCTTACTTAATAATAATATATATTAGTCATAAAAAAAAATACTGAAGTCCAAATCAAGAATGAAATTCGTACTTAATGTCATCATCCCAAAATAAATAATACATTAAAACTCATATTAGTTTTCAAATCAAGCCAAATCAGTAAAAACAAAAGAATATTAGTCTTCAAAGGTGGAACTGATAACAAAATTCCTATAAAAATTATGATTGATATTTTCATCCAGCACGCCTAAAAATTATGAGTAAATCCATAATTTTATATTAATGGGTTTAAACATTTGGAAGATATAAATAAGTATTATTAAATAAAGACTTTAAAAACACAAAACAAAATACTAATTATAATACAAATAGGGGCAAAACCGAGCAAAACATGAAGGATAACTTCAGTTAGGCATTTCAACAAACACCTAATATGCACCTACTCAATTTCTATTCAATCATACATATAATTTCATACTTCATATTCCTAAATTATACAAAACACATATTATTCCTAACAAAAATAAAGCATAAAAGTAATAGTTATATCAAATCTTCAAAAGTTAACAATAAATATAATTTTGAATTTTCCATGTTCGTGGCTTTCGGATTCACAACAAACTTATCCTCAATTAAACCAATTTGAACTCTTAATATAGTGTTTGTGCTCCACACTTTGACAAAAAGCTTTCTTTATACATAATGTGTAAATAGCTGCAATTAGGTAGCTGATATAATAAAAAATCGTAATGCTAAGAAAACAAATGCTAATTTGTTGATGAATCTTACTCTGCAATTCCAACTGCTGTAAAAGCCAGAGAGAATCTGTAGGAACATACATGTTAACTGAAGAATAAGAACAAATATGAATACCATATGAAGATTGACCTTTGTATGCTCTTTTTATACGCTAATTAAACCACATAAAAAAGATAATAGTCATAATACAAAATGATTTTTCCAAGTTAGTGTCCATAATGTATCTATGTTGTTTATCAGATGGATCTATATTCCATATCTCCCCTGAAAATAAAAATCCAACAAACTCAACTTCTAATGTAAAACACTAAAAACCCATAAAAGAACTGGAAATTTAATAGATCATAAGTCATAAAAAGCTCAAGGAGATTTTGTTTCTGAAAGATGAGACTTAACCGCTTGCCTTCTTTTTTTCCAATTAAGGTTTGATATAGAAAAAGAAGATGTAAAATGCAAATTCCATATTGTCACACCCCCAAACCAAGGATGGCAAAAACGTTCGGGGTGGCGGCGGACTTCATGTATAATATCATAACAACGAGTATAATAGTAATCAAAGCAATACAACCAATCATAAATATAATCGAAAAAGAATTATATGGTTTCAAGTGTTACATATTTCAATGATTGATTACAACATTATGTAAAAATAGTTGTTCAACGCTGTAGCATTCCATCATCAAAAGCTTGTAGTTACCTGGTTTCACTGATTTCCTGAGAATACAAATAGTTTTGAAAAAGTATCAACAATTAAGTTGGTGAGTTCATAAGCTTTTTAGATGAAGAGTTTGAAAAACTGATATTTGTAATTGGTTGTGTGTTACCAAGAAAAATCCAATATTTTCCTTAAGAATGTGATATGTAGTCTTAAATCCCAAGACTAAAAGTACGTGTGAGTTTTGTGTTATGTGGTCTCAAGTTCCAAGACCGAAAGTGTACAAGTAAAATCCATACTTATTGTTATAAAAGTGGCTTTAAATCGACATAAAACCCTTTTTGATTTATAAAATCCCCATAAACTTTATGTGTTGTTAACTCCCTATGTGAGTCGCTATAACCATACTATGACTAACTGAAGCTGAGACGAGGTTTTTCAAGCGTCTGAAAGATATGACATTCGTCACCTCAGATCAGCCGGTCTAGCTGTTGCAAGCAGCTCACGTGTGGGGTGTCAATCCCAATATAGATCTATACACAAACTATCACGTTCTCCCTACAAAAGACTCTGGTTATAACTGTCAGAAATTTTAACTCGTACTCGAAGAGTACTGTAACAACCCGTTATTTCCAGGCATTATAAACCGAGTCTTGTAAACCCTTTTGAATGTAATGGGCATTTTATCGATAAATGAATTATTCAAAAGCTCTGATTTGGTATACGCTATGTGGTAGATATCATCTTAAAGGTTCCAAATATATAAAGAACACTAAAATCTGAGTTATGGCGAAGAAGCTATGACCATTCTAAGATTTCTGTCAAAACCGACAACACCGATCAAACGAAAAATGCAAAGTTTCAATACGATAACATTTAGCCTTAGGTATCTAAATGAAAGTCATAGATAACATTAAACCGTGAGCGTACACAAAAAGAATGTCCAAATCTGACTTCGCATGAGGAAGTTATGATTTTTCAAAGAAATTCCTTAAAAGCGATTAGTTATAAAATAAATAATAAAAATAATTTTGGAATTTGCCAATGGAGTCTAAACGAAAGTTGTAGATCGTAGTCTCACCTACGCGTGGATATAAAGACCATCGAAAACGGAGTTCGTATGAAGAAGATATGGATTTTTGAAGTTTATTAAATAAATTAATTAATTATTTAATTCAAAATTCGGATATTATCCGAAGAGGAGTCAGCGTCCTTCTCCGAAGTACGCGCTGCGTACTCCTGTACGCCCCGCGTAACCGAGAGGATTGGCCTCGGATCGTCCACGTCGCCATATCCGAGGAAGCCGACCCGTCCGACCCGTCCGACCCGTCCGACCCGACGTCCCATCCGACCCACCTCCCCAGCAACCCGTCCCATCCGACCCGATAACCCAAGAACCCGTCCCATCCGAACCGAGGCAGTCGAGGCTTCGGTCATGCATGACGTACGCGTACGCAGCGCGTACGAGCGTACGCCCCGCGTACCGAGGCAGACTTGCCTTCCTATAAATAGAATGCGAGGGTTTCCAAAGAAGGGGTTCATTTCTCTTCTCTCTCTCTCAGCATTTCCTCGTTTTCCGTGTCCGTTCAAACCCGAAGCTCTGGTCTTTTTGGCTCAAGTCCCGAAGGCCGATTCTACTCCCGAGATTCCCGAGAATCCCAAGAAAAATCAGTTTCCCGAGACGAAACTCTGCTCGATTTTCCACCTCACAATCTTCAAACTATCAAGTGAGTTCATATCCCCTTCGAACACTCTTTAAATACATTTTAAATGTTTTATACTCTTTTTGGGGAGGAATACAAGTAAACACACAACTAAAATCGTGTGAAACACCGATCTTTTGCTATACTTTTCATACTGTTGTTTTAACTATCTTATGAAGTTATTATGATGCAAAACCCCTCACAATACAGCTTTACCTTCTTGGGATATACTATGTTTATAAATAGAAATATGTTTTATTTATACGTTTACATACAAATACATCATATCAAGGGTAACATTCTTTACTAAGTCATTTTATGCATTCAAAGAACTTATGATTTATGCTTTGTCAAACATTGTGATAGAGGTTAAACTTTGCATACAAACTACTACTTTAATACAGACTTAGTTGAGAATCCATGAGTCGTGTATATCTTCAAACGTTACTTTCTTTATTAGAAAATAATGCTGCAAGTCCTGTCTATAACCAGAGTCTCCCGTTCGGAGAACGTGTCAAATGTGTATAGATCTATACGGGAAGTCATGATCCCGCGCCCTGACTGTTAGCTACAGTCCGTCTTTTGGGGTGACAGTTGTCATAACGCTACGACGCTTGAAGAACGTCGCTACAGGCATATTATGTTTAGTATGGTTATAAAACTCATCGGATATACAATTATTATGGTATTATGCTTTTATGAACGAGTAGTCATTAAAACTATTCTTCATCTAATAAGTGCGGTCTTCGTATAGCTTTACTATGTAAAACTATGACACAACTTACAAGCACGTCGCTTGCTTACGATTTTCGGTCTTAGAGACTGCCAGTTATGTCAGGGGAATAAGGGTTTTTCCTGTATTCAAACCAAACAACTAATAGGAAAATAAGGGATTTTCTCGGTACAATTAGTTGCAATTTACATCACGAACATTCATATGCATTGCATACTTTTATAAGAAAATAAGGGTTTTTCTGGAAAACATGCAAACACTTTCGAATGGCATACATCTTCTCAAAACACTACTTATGAACTCACCAACTTAAATGTTGACACTTTTTCTTTGAAATAACTTGTATTCTCAGGAAACCGCTAGACCAGGTAGCAACTACTTTTGAAGACTAACGCGCTGGCGTTAGTAACATATTTTGGATCACCATATTGTATTTGATTTCTTTTGCAAACATGTAACATATACAATCATGTAAACTTTTCAAATATATTTATATTATGGTGGTGTGTACTTTCCTTTCTATGAACTGTTATGATACTGAATATGACGTCCTCCGCCCCCGAACGTTTCCGCCGTTCAGGTTTGGGGGTGTGACAGATTGGTATCAGAGCTTCGTTTATAGTGAATTAAGTATATCAAAACCATTTTTATACAACTATAAACTCAACTGGGCAAAAACACTCTGAGAAGAGTCATGCTTTTGAAAATTTAATCTATTTAGTTTTTGTAAGTAAGCATGCATTCATTTAGTAATAAATAACAGTTCCACATCGTACCATATTAGAAGTATTATAAATGAGTTGTGCAGTACAGGTACGCCTTGGGACATGTAATCGGAACTGGGAAGGATATAGCCTGATCAACTATATTTGTCCGAGAGCCGACTAACGTGTGCCGAGGGGTGTCTGCAGTGGACAACAAATTTTAAAAACTTACCAAACCGTTATTAGAATCAAACACAATAATTTAAATGCTATAGGAGTAGTTGCTATTTAAACTAACTTACATGTTGTGCATGTTCCGACTTTATTCAATTCTTATGACCCTATTTCTCGTACAGTCAAATGGCTGGATTTCACCACCCCAATGACCCCTACTTTCCCAACCAAGGCAACGGAGGATGGATCGAAGATGATCCAGAAGAGGATGAGGAACCCATAGAATTGGGTGATGACTCCGGTACTGACTCAGAACCTGAAGTGATCGATCCACCACCCATTCAACCTCCTGTCCATGTGAGGAACTTCCAAGGACCCACTCCCGTCTGGGGAAGTCACCTACATCATTGGAGCCAACAACAAGGCATACGCCCTCCCTACGGCATGTGTCGGGACTTCTACGATGTCCGCGGTGGCAGTTCGGCTGATCGAGCACTCCCGGTAATGGTTGGTAAGTTAGCCAATCAGTCCTATCAGTCCGGAGTACAAGCAAGCCGACTCCGGGATATCAACGTGGAAGTGCAGGTTCACACTTCCGATATCCGTAGGCTGGACAAGATACAAGATAATGTCCAACTCCAGTCTGAGGCATTTCAGGCACAGATAATTGCAGCCCTAGCCGAGTTAAGGGAGCAACAAGCCGCTTTTGATCGACGCCTAATGGAATCGAAGCAATCAGATGCGGAGTCAAGCTCCAAGCGCAACCTACGTCGCAAGTAGTGCCTGCCAGGATTTCAAATTTTGTTATAAATTAGGACTTCGGATAAGAATTTTCTTTTCGTTAAAACTTTCTGTAATCGGAGACCTTTAGAAAGGTCACAAAGTTTTGTCTAAACTCGGATGTAACACAACTATATGTTATATATATATAGGGCATACCCCCCTTTTCTGGTTTTAAATATGTGTTTCCGTTCAACTCATAAGTGCATCCATTCAAACGTTATTAATAAATCAAGCTCAAAACCCATTGTTGATCAAACCAAATTCTTAATCTATTTAAGGTAGTTAACTCAATACCATTCAACTCACAACCACCAAAACTCATAATATCTCATTTTTCCTTTTGACAGAGCAATGCCTCCTCGTAGATCAGCACGTACCAACGCAACCCCACCACCACCTCCACCACTAACTTATGATCCGGCAATGGTCCAGGCTGCTATCACAGCAGCAGTAGCAGCAGCCCTCTCCCAAATAAACTCCAATGCCAATGGAGGTACAGGAAGCAGCACGAATCATCCCAATAGTGGCACCGGCCAGGGCCATGTTAGAGAGTGTACTTACAAGGAGTTCTCCAACTCGAAGCCAAAGACTTTTAATGGCAGTGGCGGAGTCATTGCACTAATGCAATGGTTCGAAAAGACCGAAACTGTCTTCGAGATCTGCTCGTGCCAAGAAACAAGCAAGGTTAAGTTCGCTGCTTGCACCTTCATAGATCGAGCCCTCACTTGGTGGAAAAGCCATGTGAACTCAGTGACGCTCACTGTCGCTAACGCCATGAGTTGGGAAGAACTGAAGGTACTACTACTGGAAGAATACTGCCCAAGGGGTGAAGTGCAAAAGCTTGAGCAGGAACTCTGGAATTTGAAAATGGTCGGATCTGACCTAGTCGCTTACACAGCTAGGTTCAACGATCTCGCTGCTTTGTGCCCTACCATGGTCAACCCAGAAACAAAGAAGGTCGAAAGGTACATTTGGGGGTTGTCACCCCAGATTCAAGGGCATGTCCTAGCCTCCAACCCTATCACCTACAACAGCGCTAAACGCCTGGCACAACGACTCATCGATCACGGGGCGAAACAGAGTACCATCACAACAGCCGCAAATCCACCTAGGGAGGCTCAGGGACAGAGTAGGCCTTGGAACAAGAGGAGGGGACAAATCCTCCAGGAGAACCCTAAGAAACAACAAGTGATAGCAACCCACGCTATTACTGTACCCACCAACTCTGCCCCCACAAGTTCATACAATGGAAAGCTACCGAAATGTAATCAGTGCAACTTCCACCATCACGGTCTCTGTCATGGCCTTCAATGCACCAGGTGCAATAAGAAGGGTCATACAGCCCGCTATTGCAAGGAGCCAACCCAACAATCCGCCCCCACTGCTAATACCGGAGTAAGCCGCGCTTGCTTTGAGTGCGGGAGCACAGGGCACTACCGCAAGGACTGCCCGAAGGCAAACAACAGGAATACCGGCGGGAGAGGCCGAGTTTTCGCAATGGGACAAGATGAAGCCATTGCGGACCCTACTGTTGTTACGGGTACGTTTCTTCTCGATAACTCGTATGCATGCATTTTGTTTGATAGTGGAGCGGAAAGGAGTTTTGTGAGTCACGACTTTAAAAGCATGCTAAAACCAATACCACAATCATTAAGTGAACCGTTCATAGTAGAAATGGCCAACGGGAAAACTGAAAGCACTAAAGAGATATACTTAAACTGCACCCTAACTCTAAACGATAATCCCTTTCAAATCAACCTCATGCCAGTCTCGATTAAGAGTTTCGATGTCATCATTGGCATGGATTGGCTGAGTTCACATCGTGCGGACATTCTATGTTACGATAAGGCCGTTCGCCTTAATCTGCCAACCGGCGAAACCTTCCTTGTCTTGGGCGACAAACCTAGTACCACTCTTAGAATCATCTCAAGTATCCAAGCTCAGAAGCACTTACGAAAGGAGTGTCACGCATTTCTTGCACATGTTGTAGACGTGAAACGCGAAGTCCGGGACATCAAGGATGTGCCCGACGTATGCGATTTTCCCGATGTATTTCCCAAGGACCTTCCAGGGATACCACCCGTAAGGCAAGTCGAATTCAGAATCGACCTGATTCCCGGAGCTACCCCAGTAGCCAAAGCACCCTATCGATTAGCCCCAGCAGAGATGCAGGAGCTATCCAGTCAACTGAATGAACTACTGGGAAAAGGATTCATCAGACCGAGCTTCTCACCATGGGGAGCACCCGTGTTGTTTGTGAAAAAGAAGGATGGATCGTTCAGAATGTGCATCGACTACAGAGAACTCAACAAACTGACGGTCAAGAATCGTTATCCTCTACCGCGCATAGATGATCTATTCGACCAACTGCAAGGGGCGAACTATTTTTCTAAGATTGATCTGAGATCCGGGTATCACCAGTTACGAGTGCTAGAGGAGGATGTGCCGAAGACCGCCTTCCGAACTCGTTACGGACATTACGAGTTCGTGGTGATGCCATTCGGATTGACCAATGCGCCCGCAGTCTTCATGGATCTGATGAATAGAGTATGTCGACCTTACTTGGATCAGTTCGTCATCGTTTTCATTGACGACATCCTGATCTACTCCCGAAGTAAGAAAGAGCATGGCGATCATCTGCGACAAGTTCTAGGGATATTACGAAAAGAGAAACTTTATGCGAAGTTCTCGAAATGTGAATTTTGGATCCGAAGAGTCGAATTCTTAGGACACGTGGTAAGCGAAGAGGGAATCCACGTGGACCCATCCAAAATTAAGGCCATTGAGAACTGGTCAGCACCGAAGACTCCTACAGAAATTCGCCAATTTCTAGGTCTCGCTGGCTACTACCGCAGGTTCATTCAGAACTTCTCACGAATAGCGAAGCCTCTTACAACCCTAACCCAGAAAGGTGTGGCCTTTGACTGGGAAGAGAAACAAGAAAGAGCGTTCCAAACGCTCAAACGAGCCTTGTGCACCGCACCAGTACTATCCCTTCCCGAAGGAATAGAAGACTTCGTAGTTTATTGCGATGCATCAAACCAAGGACTCGGATGTGTTCTGATGCAGCGAGGTAAGGTCATCGCCTACGCCTCGAGACAGTTGAAAACACATGAGGTTAACTACACGACCCACGATCTTGAGCTAGGAGCAGTAGTGTTTGCTCTGAAGATCTGGAGACATTACTTGTATGGAACGAAGAGCACTATCTTTACCGACCACAAGAGCTTACAACACATTTTCGATCAGAAGGAGCTCAACATGAGACAACGGCGATGGGTCGAGCTACTCAGTGATTACGAATGCGATATTCGCTATCATCCGGGAAAGGCAAATGTAGTAGCCGATGCCCTTAGTCGAAAGGAGTACTCAGGCCGGAGAGTGAAGTCATTAGCTATGTCGATCCATTCGCACCTATCAACGCAAGTCAAGGAAGCTCAATTAGAGGCCTTGAAACCCGAAAACGTGGCAGGTGAGGCCCTTAGGGGAATGGACAAGAACTTAGAAATCAAGAGTGACGGAGCACGCTACCTCATGAACCGGATCTGGACACCAAAGTTTGGGGGATTCAGAGAGGTAGTTATGAGCGAGGCACACAGGACCCCATACTCCGTACACCCAGGGTCAGACAAGATGTATCTAGATCTCAAGCAACTCTACTGGTGGCCAAACATGAAAGCGGAGATCGCTACGTATGTGAGCAAGTGTCTAACTTGCGCCAAAATAAAAATAGAACACCAAAAACCCTCAGGCCTACTCCAACAACCTGATATACCTGAGTGGAAATGGGAGCAGATTTCCATGGACTTCATAACCAAACTGCCCAAAACTCAGAGTGGCCAAGATACTATTTGGGTAATCGTCGACAGATTAACCAAATCAGCCCATTTCTTACCTATCAAGGAAACCGATAGGATGGAAAAACTATCAAGAACCTACATCCGGGAGATCGTACGACTTCATGGAGTACCAATGTCCATCATCTCAGATAGAGACAGCAGGTTCACTTCCAGATTTTGGCAATCACTGCAAAAATCCATGGGAACGAGGTTGGACATGAGTACAGCATACCACCCTCAAACTGACGGACAGAGTGAGAGGACGATCCAAACCTTGGAAGACATGTTGCGAGCATGTGTAATCGACTTTGGCAAGGCATGGGATATTCACTTGCCTTTGGTCGAGTTCTCTTATAACAATAGTTATCATACTAGTATCAAGACCGCTCCGTTCGAAGCCCTTTACGGCCGTAAGTGCAGATCACCCCTGTGCTGGACGGAAGTGGGCGACACCCAATTGGCAAAAGGTCTAGTCACTAAGAGCACCCTTACTGGTCCAGAGATCATCAGAGAAACTACCGAAAAGATCGTGCAAATACGAGAACGACTGAAGTCCTCAAGGGATAGACAAAAGAGCTATGCCGACAGGAGACGTAAACCCTTGGAATTCCAGATTGGCGACCGTGTGCTACTGAAGGTCTCACCCTGGAAAGGCGTGATACGCTTTGGGAAGCGCGGAAAGCTAAATCCCAGGTACATTGGACCCTTCGAAATCATTTCGAGAGTTGGTCCAGTGGCCTACAAACTCCAACTTCCAATCGAGCTTAACAAAGTGCATCCAGTATTCCACGTGTCGAACCTGAAAAAGTGTTTATCCGACGAAACACTTGTGATTCCACTCGATGAAATCGCGTTAAACGAAAATCTTAACTTTGTGGAAGAACCTGTCGAGATCATGGATAGGGAAGTCAAAAGGACCAAGCAGAGTCGCATTCCAATAGTAAAAGTCCGATGGAATGCTAAGAGAGGACCCGAATTCACATGGGAACGGGAAGACCAAATGCTACAGAAGTATCCGCATCTCTTCCTCAGCCCCTAAAACTCTTACCTTGTATTAAATTTCGGGACGAAATTCCGTTTAACGGGGGGATGATGTAACAACCCGTTATTTCCAGGCATTATAAACCGAGTCTTGTAAACCCTTTTGAATGTAATGGGCATTTTATCGATAAATGAATTATTCAAAAGCTCTGATTTGGTATACGCTATGTGGTAGATATCATCTTAAAGGTTCCAAATATATAAAGAACACTAAAATCTGAGTTATGGCGAAGAAGCTATGACCATTCTAAGATTTCTGTCAAAACCGACAACACCGATCAAACGAAAAATGCAAAGTTTCAATACGATAACATTTAGCCTTAGGTATCTAAATGAAAGTCATAGATAACATTAAACCGTGAGCGTACACAAAAAGAATGTCCAAATCTGACTTCGCATGAGGAAGTTATGATTTTTCAAAGAAATTCCTTAAAAGCGATTAGTTATAAAATAAATAATAAAAATAATTTTGGAATTTGCCAATGGAGTCTAAACGAAAGTTGTAGATCGTAGTCTCACCTACGCGTGGATATAAAGACCATCGAAAACGGAGTTCGTATGAAGAAGATATGGATTTTTGAAGTTTATTAAATAAATTAATTAATTATTTAATTCAAAATTCGGATATTATCCGAAGAGGAGTCAGCGTCCTTCTCCGAAGTACGCGCTGCGTACTCCTGTACGCCCCGCGTAACCGAGAGGATTGGCCTCGGATCGTCCACGTCGCCATATCCGAGGAAGCCGACCCGTCCGACCCGTCCGACCCGTCCGACCCGACGTCCCATCCGACCCGACGTCCCATCCGACCCACCTCCCCAGCAACCCGTCCCATCCGACCCGATAACCCAAGAACCCGTCCCATCCGAACCGAGGCAGTCGAGGCTTCGGTCATGCATGACGTACGCGTACGCAGCGCGTACGAGCGTACGCCCCGCGTACCGAGGCAGACTTGCCTTCCTATAAATAGAATGCGAGGGTTTCCAAAGAAGGGGTTCATTTCTCTTCTCTCTCTCTCAGCATTTCCTCGTTTTCCGTGTCCGTTCAAACCCGAAGCTCTGGTCTTTTTGGCTCAAGTCCCGAAGGCCGATTCTACTCCCGAGATTCCCGAGAATCCCAAGAAAAATCAGTTTCCCGAGACGAAACTCTGCTCGATTTTCCACCTCACAATCTTCAAACTATCAAGTGAGTTCATATCCCCTTCGAACACTCTTTAAATACATTTTAAATGTTTTATACTCTTTTTGGGGAGGAATACAAGTAAACACACAACTAAAATCGTGTGAAACACCGATCTTTTGCTATACTTTTCATACTGTTGTTTTAACTATCTTATGAAGTTATTATGATGCAAAACCCCTCACAATACAGCTTTACCTTCTTGGGATATACTATGTTTATAAATAGAAATATGTTTTATTTATACGTTTACATACAAATACATCATATCAAGGGTAACATTCTTTACTAAGTCATTTTATGCATTCAAAGAACTTATGATTTATGCTTTGTCAAACATTGTGATAGAGGTTAAACTTTGCATACAAACTACTACTTTAATACAGACTTAGTTGAGAATCCATGAGTCGTGTATATCTTCAAACGTTACTTTCTTTATTAGAAAATAATGCTGCAAGTCCTGTCTATAACCAGAGTCTCCCGTTCGGAGAACGTGTCAAATGTGTATAGATCTATACGGGAAGTCATGATCCCGCGCCCTGACTGTTAGCTACAGTCCGTCTTTTGGGGTGACAGTTGTCATAACGCTACGACGCCTGAAGAACGTCGCTACAGGCATATTATGTTTAGTATGGTTATAAAACTCATCGGATATACAATTATTATGGTATTATGCTTTTATGAACGAGTAGTCATTAAAACTATTCTTCATCTAATAAGTGCGGTCTTCGTATAGCTTTACTATGTAAAACTATGACACAACTTACAAGCACGTCGCTTGCTTACGATTTTCGGTCTTAGAGACTGCCAGTTATGTCAGGGGAATAAGGGTTTTTCCTGTATTCAAACCAAACAACTAATAGGAAAATAAGGGATTTTCTCGGTACAATTAGTTGCAATTTACATCACGAACATTCATATGCATTGCATACTTTTATAAGAAAATAAGGGTTTTTCTGGAAAACATGCAAACACTTTCGAATGGCATACATCTTCTCAAAACACTACTTATGAACTCACCAACTTAAATGTTGACACTTTTTCTTTGAAATAACTTGTATTCTCAGGAAACCGCTAGACCAGGTAGCAACTACTTTTGAAGACTAACGCGCTGGCGTTAGTAACATATTTTGGATCACCATATTGTATTTGATTTCTTTTGCAAACATGTAACATATACAATCATGTAAACTTTTCAAATATATTTATATTATGGTGGTGTGTACTTTCCTTTCTATGAACTGTTATGATACTGAATATGACGTCCTCCGCCCCCGAACGTTTCCGCCGTTCAGGTTTGGGGGTGTGACAAGTACTATGAAGAATGTCTCACAGTTTACGTTAACAATTTTACGTATAGTGTGCGTGAGTGTAAAACCTTATTTCTGTGGGAGTAAAACCTTCCGGAGTATGTTTGTTGTGTTAATGGAATCATAAATTGTACCTATTATACCTTATCAAAAACATTTTGTAATGGTAGAAATCCTCTTTGTATATGATGTAAACCTTTATAACGGGGTAAAATACATTTAATATAAACAACATATAATTATATACGATAATACACACCTTGCTCAGCAAGTTACAAGGTGTAAATGAGTTATTAACAATTTGCTAGTAATTTTATCTTTTCTGTTCCTGTTTTTGGAATATTTATAGAAAAATCGTATAGAGTCTAAAACTGATTTCGTAAATTCTGTGAGTTTAGAAATTGTGTCTACTTTGTTCATACTTTTTATTATGATTTTTAGTAACCTCTAACTTGTGTGAAAATACTCATACTCACAGAATGGTCCGAATTCGTAACTACGGTGATAGGCAGTTTTGTAAAAATCAACATAAATTGTAAAAAATTCGTATGGATATGTGCAAGTAGTCATTTTAAAGGTATTTTGTTTCATATGGTCTTGAAGTCCCAGTTGAATTTATTTAACTTCGCTAGCTGTATATCTCCCACTTCAACCCAACGCAATTGTGATCTGCCCTTGCGGCTATAGAGAGCTTCGAATGGAGCGACCTTAATGTTAGGGTGATAGTTCATGCCATGCGAAAATTTAATGAGTAGTAAGTGGACATTCCCACGCTTTTCCGAAATCAATCACCCAAGCTATTAGCATGTCTTCCAAGGTTTGAACATATTCTTTTGGTCTGCCCGTTGGTTTGTAGGTGGTAGGTCGTACTCAAGTCTAGCCTAGTGCCTGTAAGGGTTGCCAGAGTCGTGAAATAAATCTACTATCTCCGTCGGAGATAATGGTTATTGACACATCATGCCGTCGTATGATCTCTTTGATATACGTTCTAGTCAATTCCTCCATCTTGTCGGTTTCTTTGACTTATAGGGAGTGTGCGGGTTCGGTCAGTATGTCGATGATTACCCAAATGGTATCGAGACCACCCATTGTCTTGGGTAACTTGGTTATGAAGTCCATGGTTAGCCGCTCCTACTTCCTTTTGGGTATCACTGGTTGTTGTAGGAACTCGAGGGCTTCTGTTCTTCTACCTTAACCTTGGCACATGTCAGATATTTGCCCACATATGTAACGTTGCCAGCTTTCCTATTCAACCACCGATATCACTTTTTAAGGTCCTGATATATCTTGTCTGACCCAGGGTGTATGGAATATTGACTTTTGTGCGTCTCGTTCATGGCGACGTCCCTAAATCCACCGAACATAGGAATAGATAACAATAAGTTTTTCATATGCATTGTAAGGATAAGTTTTTCCATAAATTTTTAAAATAAAAAAAGTGGTTTTATTTTTATTTATTTTAAAATATCCTTACAATGGCATTTGTGAAAAATTATTGCTTATATGATTCCAGTAATAGCAATATTGGAAATTGGATTTGATTCTCTCAGTTGTGGTACTGTCTAAATTTGCCAAATAAGGAAAGATTTTCATCACCCAAGTTCTAATTGGACCGAAACTTGGAATCATGCAAGCCAAAGTGTATGATGTATTTTTTCATCTTTGGAAATTAAGACTAATTCCTTATGTGAACAAGGATAGGACTAAACGGATCGAGTACACATGCTTGTGCACTGGTTAAGTCCACCACAAAGATTGATAAGACTATTCGTCATGATTTTCTAAAGCTTAGTAAATATGGTTATACTTACAAGTTTAAGTATAATTGAAGCATTGGAAATGTTTCAATGTGTGGCAGAACGAATGGGAAAGAATCAAATTAGGCTAAAAGATAAAAGTTTCTCAAATCTGAAAAGATGGGAGAGTACTTTAGTATCATGTTTCTAGATCATCTTAATGATGTTGAAACCATATCACAAATTAATACTCTAAGGACATCTTAGTGCATTCTTATGGCTAAGAAGAGGAGTCATGAATTGTTGGAATGGTTAAAAAATCAAGAAGATGAATCATACTTCGTTCCAAAAACAAAATCTTAGAGTCATACTCCAAGATTGTAACCTTGAGTGACATAAAGGAAGGGTTAAAACACTTATCAATGTAGAGTAAAATGTTTTCTACTCTTGTACATTTGAAACTGGTAAGTTGTGATGTCTTGGATAAGATAAAGACTAACTATGACCGATTGTGAGAAGTGTTTATCTTGATAAGAATCCGCACTAAATCTTGAATATTTGTTTGGTTGTCAAGGAATGGTTCTTCAAAAAGAGAAACTTACATGTCAAGAGGACAGTGGGAGTCTTAAAGGTCTTGTAAGGTTCAAGAACTAATCAAGATCAAAACCTGTAGTTTATAACTAGCACACGACTTAAGGTTTGTAACCTATCATGTTGACATAATTCTTGTTTCTGTGCTTACTATAAATAAGTTGAATATGCATGTGAGGTCTATGAGTTCTAGACTGTATGCATAACAACTTAGAAGCAATGGTGGGCTTTTGTGCTACCAAGTGGCAAGAAATTAAGATTGAAAAAGTTCAATCCGTATGAGTTTGAATTTGTCACTAACCTTATCTTGTGATTATGGTTTTGACATATTCACATGGATTGGAACACATACACCATAAAATCTAAGTTTCATAAGGTTTCTCTCCGATTCATGAAAATGATGGTGAAGAAACGCTTTCTCTAAGTAGAAGTTTAAGTAGATAGTAATTGTGATATTTGGATTCTCAAAGTCGTTAGTGGAGTGTGTGTGGTTAACCGGCACACTAACATGGACTTGTGTGAAATGGAAAAAGGTATAAACAACTAAGACTATGATTACGGCATCCCTTTTCATAGTTCCTAAAATGTTTAGACATACATGTGAACTATCTAAGAATATGTGTATGATTTGATAAAGTTTTATCAAGCATCTTGCATCAGAAATCTGAACATTGGTAAGAAAGGCAATAAAGTATTGATTTCTAGAAGTCTAGCTGACTTCTTAGTACATGTGAAAGCTAGTGGGAGCGTAAGTGTTATGCTAATAATCATCATGTTGGTGGGAGCAAGATTATTATGTTTAGTGTTGCAAGCTATCAATGTTAATTATAGAAAAAAAAAAACAACAAAAATTTCAATTCGTGAAGTTCCAGGGGTTGAAAAGTTGTTTTGCTATAATTAAGGGAGAGGAAAGTGTACTTCATTTCAAATCTAAAAGCTTAGATTGAGATTTTAATCATCTTTAGTCAAGGATATATATATATATATATATATATATATATATATATATATATATATATATATATATATATATATGAATTTTATGTTGGAATGGTTCAACTTGAGGAAATTCTATAGTTAAATTATGAAAACATGGCAAATAAAAAATATTGTAGTAAAAGACTGGTCTAGTATCATGTCTTTATGTGAGACTTCATGAATCGTGTCCCATATGCTTCGGATATAGGATAGATTGCATGTGCTACAATATTCATCCTTTCTAAATTTTCCAAATGCTCAAGGTATTAAGATGGGAAAAGTCTAGAATTGGATATGACTAAAATGATTAAGAAATTGTTAAGGACAATCTGAGGTTTACCAAATATTGGTTGCTCAGGGATAGTTGGAAGTATAGTGTTAATTTTGGCAAGGACCATATTGAAATTTTCTTAAAAGAGGAAACTCTTGTTCAGACGTGATAGTCAAAATGGGAATATGGAAATGTTTCCATAGGTGGAAGTTATTCGTTCAATCCGTGTAGGATTAGAAAAATTAATGCAAGAAGGATGTTCAAAGCAATGTACTTTGAATATGAGACTTTGTTTCCATAAAGTTGATCTCTAGTGGAATACTCTGTAATGACTGTTGACAAGTTTCTGTGACTTTGTGCATAGTCATTATAAGAGGATCAATGGATTTGAGTTTAGGATCTGACAGGTTTCCGTAAATAGCAAGAATTTGCTATTCTTACATTTACGACAAGTGTTTGGGATTGTGAAATGAGTATCATTGGAATGATATTCAATTGATCTATTTCACAAAGTAAGTATCATAGACAAACAAAGTTTGCATACATGGAGTATGGCATAACCGTTGTTTAGAAAACATAGTGTACATGCTTGGAGCATTGGACAACTGTTGTTTTAATTCAAGTATAAGTTGATTATTTGAAACATTATGCAATGAATAATGTGTAATAAATGTGGTGATAAATAAAAGGTGTTCTATTGATGCTCAAAAGGGTTCTGAGACCACATTGGATTCGATTATTATTGTGTTTCACTTTGCATGTTTTGGATTACAAAATAGTTGGGTTATACCTTCCAAATGACTAAGTTATTTAAACAGTCCACAGTTAGTCATATGTTGGAAGTAGGTAAGAATTAAGGTTGTCATGAATTGGGCTTGTAGATGGCTAAAGGTGTTTAGACATAGCAATGGTCGCTACAACATTCATGAGTGCTCATAAGTTATGAGTGTTGAATTAAACCCACGCTCACTTCTATCACTTCATGGAATTTATCTCGAGTGATCGTGAGACGGTAATATCATATAAGTCTTCAAACCTAGAGATATGAGTTGTTACCTATGAGTTGGTTGTGAATTGATTGCATGAAAATGCATCAGTAACTTGATGTTATAAAACGTGCCTTTGTGTACAATTCAACAAGTAGTAGAACAAGCATATGAGTTGAAGTTTATCTGTTCCTTCTAGAAATAGAAGCGATATCTGGGCCCCTTGATGATTTTTTTTGACCTATGTACCGGTCCGGTCAGAACCTAGTTGATGTGTTCAATTTAGTTCTATGTCAAACAAATCGGAAATCAGGAAACAAACTACTGGAAAATAAGTACGACGTTGTTCCATGTATTTGTCCGGCTGATATCGTGAGAACAGAGGATTATATGATCACTTATCTAAAATGGCGCTTCATAGTTCAATAGAGTTTTCAAGAGCTACAATTCCCGGTTGGTTCCTGAAGTCGTATAGGCAAATATAGTTATTAGACTTATCCAAGTGGGAGACTGTTGGATAAGGTCTCTAAGTCCATAACTTATTTGGTATATACTTGACCTGATCCGGCATGGTCAATTTGGGTTACACTTCACCAGAACAATTTATATGGATAATCTTATGAGAATAGTATGTTTATGATTTATTAATATATTATAAATTATAATATATTAATATGAAATCATGTTATTTAATTAATATTGGTCTTAAATTAATTGAGAATTAATTTAGTGATAAAAAAGGTGACTAATTAAGTATGGGCTATTGTATTTATATAGTGTGGGCTTACACTCATTAAGAACTGTGACATACCCTAATTTCTCGGCCAGAAAAGACCGATTTAATTTATGCTTTTTAAAATCAAATCAGAGAAATCTTTATAAAAGATGTTGCGGAGTTGGTGCCCAAAACAAAATATGATAAAAGTTTGTCAAAACCTTTCTTTAAGAAATATATCATTTCCTTTTATATCAAAACCTCGGGATGTCATGTTCCAATACAGATCAAAAGCATAAACAAGACATTATAAGCCTTACGACAATTATTTGTAACTACTGGTCTATAATCCAAAATTCACTCATCATCATCATCCGACTATGCTCGGGGTCCTCTACCTGTAATATAAAAGGCTGAGTGGGTCAGGCTTGGAAGCCTGGTGAGCATATAGGGTTTTCAACCCACAATACATAAATTTATTATGTTTAAACATCAATCAGTCAACCAAATTACCCCAATTACCCATTCCCGTTATCCTCACTAAGCATGCATGGGAGTCCATGGATGATCCATGGAGCTTTTAACCCATGGATCATTGGAAAGGAAAAGACATGGGTTATTAGGGTTTTCCCTAATCCTCCACACTATATAAAGAAGTTTATGATGCATGAAATGGCACCCTAGTATGTGTGAGCAAGGTGGTGGCCGATTTCTATAAGAAAATATACTATTCTTTCAAGTTTCCAAAGTTTGTGGTGATTTGTGATTCCACTTGAGGCATTTGCACTACTGGTGCTAGGCTCTCAAACTCTAAGCAATCAATCACTATCAAAAGATATGTCATTCTTCTAGTATTTTATGGTACTAGTTCTTCAGGCTATGCTAGTTAGGATGTAAACCTTGGAAATTATTATTTGCATGTCTTTTTAGAGAAAAAATAGATCCAAGGTTATTAGGGTTGCATGCACACCTTAGGAGTGTTAGAATGCTCATTACCCAACAGTAGTATTAGAGACTGGTTTTGTTTTCTTGAATACTTAATGCAAATTGCTGAAAAATGTCGACAATATGCATTCTGCCCAGCTGACTCGCCGACTCCTTCATGGAACTCGCCAAGTCCATGTATATATTCAACCAACTCGCCGAGTTAGTTCATGCACTCGACGAGTTGGCAGGTATGAGTGCAGATTTTTGAGTTTTGGTGTTGGAATTGGTTTAGAATCATTACCTTAAACTGTTTTGGACTTGTAAAACCTATTTTTGATGTGGTAATGATGATGGTGGACCAATTTCAATATTATAATCAAAATTTCAAGTTTATATAAGCTTATATGATTCTTGAAAGTTGTTGATTATGAATGTTCATGAGCTTATGAATTTTGATTGATCATAAGAATTATGTGCAAATTGTTTGATAGTATAATTCTAAATCTTTATGACATTGAATGGACTCCATAACTTGTCCTCAAGTTATGGAATTCCAAAAGTTTTTTTTTTACTTTTAAGGTTCCTTTAAGAAGTCATAAGTTACACTTTTGGAGAGTTTTTCTAATAAATGATTTTACGGACTCCATAACTTGTCCTCAAGTTATGGATTTCCAAGAGTCTCTTCATTAAAAAAAATTTAAACCTTTATTAAAACTCATAAGTTATGAATATCCAAAAAGGTTTTGAATTTTTTAAAACTTGCCCTCAAGTTTTGGAATTGTAAAGTCTTACATAAACTTGAATCCATACCATAGAGTTTTAAAAGTTAAAATTCAACTCTTATACTATTATAAGATTAATGGTTAATATTTATATATATGTATAAGATTAAGTCGTTTTACCATTAGTAGGCCTCATTCACGAAGCCGGTCTATAAGGGGGGTATAAGGTTGTTGCCTATAACTCACCCACCGCTTCGTTGATCAGTAGAGGGTCGTTAGCCGAACGGGTAGGACAATGACTTTAATTCTCATTAAAAGTATCATGATTATTATAAAGTAACTAAACCTTTTTATAAATTCCCAATCTTAGTTACTTTAGGAAAATGTGAATTCGGTGCTAACCCATGAAATTCACACTTTGTACCTTACCAAGTCGTTAGTGGAGTGTGTGTGGGTAACCGACACACTAACTTGGACTAGTAAGGATGACAAAGGGTGATTTAATGTTTATCATAGATCGGTGGAGCGCATGTGGGTAACCGACACATTGATTAGGTGATAATATTAAGGGTACCAAGTGAATTTGCATGGTTATTCACACCTAGTTTTGTGATCCTCGACATCCTAGTCACAAAATTTGAGAGGGCACAATCGAGATTGAAACATGCCATAAAAAGTTCAATGAATCTCAAAAGATATAGGACTTTCAAACCAATTAAAACCTAATTTTATTTCATTTTTCATGGTGGAAATTGGTGAATCGTCATTCGCCTACCTTCAAATATTTTATAGCTTGGATTACAGCATCCGTCTTTCAAGTTATAAAATATTGTGTTGGATCCTAGCCCTAATATTTAATATTAGGTGTTATATTAAGGACTTTAAATCAACTATCTTGAATATCTCCCATTGTAGATATCTAGTTCAGACAACTATGATCTTCCTAAATATCTTGGAACTTCACCTTCTTTCACCTCCTCCAATTATTCTCCCTAACCCACAAGTTCTTGAAAAGTTTAAGGTCACTCAAGCCCTAATGGCAAAAAAGGTCTATGTATGATCACATCTTGGAGATGAAGTCACATATTGAAAATCCGGGAGAGTTGGGTGTCAAAGTCTTGTGAAAGTTGGATGTTAAATCACTTTCTTAGTAACATAGTGAGTCCCTTTCGGACTATTGTGAGACAGACTATGACATGACCCTTAATGATCTTATCTATTTGCCTGCTGATGCGGGATCAGCAATGATTTGGAAGACTAGTAAAGCAAATTTGATTAGAAGATCAACATCCCAAACCTTAAATGGACATTGACAATGGTAGCAATGGATATCTAGAAAAAGTTTTCTCTTCCCAATGGAATGGGATTGGCCATGGTTAACTCGGTTGAGCAAATGGTAAAGAGAAAGGTTAAGTTTGAGATAGTCTCATGTACCATTACCAAAGGGTCCATATTTTTTATTGCCAAAGGAAGGGGCATTGGTTGCGAAGCTTCCCTATTCACCTGAAAGATCATAAGGTTGATCAACTCAAGAAGTTTGACTCTACTTCAGGTAAAGTCCACTGTCTAACTATGTTAAGTTCCGACTCCTTCATGGAACTCGCCAAGTCCATGTATATATTCAACCAACTCGCCGAGTTAGTTCATGCACTCGACGAGTTGGCAGGTATGAGTGCAGATTTTTGAGTTTTGGTGTTGGAATTGGTTTAGAATCATTACCTTAAACTGTTTTGGACTTGTAAAACCTATTTTTGATGTGGGAATGATGATGGTGGACCAATTTCAATATTATAATCAAAATTTCAAGTTTATATAAGCTTATATGATTCTTGAAAGTTGTTGATTATGAATGTTCATGAGCTTATGAATTTTGATTGATCATAAGAATTATGTGCAAATTGTTTGATAGTATAATTCTAAATCTTTATGACATTGAATGGACTCCATAACTTGTTCTCAAGTTATGGAATTCCAAAAGGTTTTTTTACTTTTAAGGTTCCTTTAAGAAGTCATAAGTTACACTTTTGGAGAGTTTTTCTAATAAATGATTTTACGGACTCCATAACTTGTCCTCAAGTTATGGATTTCCAAGAGTCTCTTCATTAAAAAAAATTTAAACCTTTATTAAAACTCATAAGTTATGAATATCCAAAAAGTTTTTGAATTTTTTAAAACTTGCCCTCAAGTTTTGGAATTGTAAAGTCTTACATAAACTTGAATCCATACCATGGAGTTTTAAAAGTTAAAATTCAACTCTTATACTATTATAATATTAATGGTTAATATTTATATATATGTATAAGATTAAGTCGTTTTACCATTAGTAGGCCTCATTCACGAAGCCGGTCTATAAGGGGGGTATAAGGTTGTTGCCTATAACTCACCCACCGCTTCGTTGATCAGTAGAGGGTCGTTAGCCGAACGGGTAGGACAATGACTTTAATTCTCATTAAAAGTATCATGATTATTATAAAGTAACTAAACCTTTTTATAAATTCCCAATCTTAGTTACTTTAGGAAAATGTGAATTCGGTGCTAACCCATGAAATTCACACTTTGTACCTTACCAAGTCGTTAGTGGAGTGTGTGTGGGTAACCGACACACTAACTTGGACTAGTAAGGATGACAAAGGGTGATTTAATGTTTATCATAGATCGGTGGAGCGCATGTGGGTAACCGACACATTGATTAGGTGATAATATTAAGGGTACCAAGTGAATTTGCATGGTTATTCACACCTAGTTTTGTGATCCTCGACATCCTAGTCACAAAATTTGAGAGGGCACAATCGAGATTGAAACATGCCATAAAAAGTTCAATGAATCTCAAAAGATATAGGACTTTCAAACCAATTAAAACCTAATTTTATTTCATTTTTCATGGTGGAAATTGGTGAATCGTCATTCGCCTACCTTCAAATATTTTATAGCTTGGATTACAACATCCGTCTTTCAAGTTATAAAATATTGTGTTGGATCCTAGCCCTAATATTTAATATTAGGTGTTATATTAAGGACTTTAAATCAACTATCTTGAATATCTCCCATTGTAGATATCTAGTTCAGACAACTATGATCTTCCTAAATATCTTGGAACTTCACCTTCTTTCACCTCCTCCAATTATTCTCCCTAACCCACAAGTTCTTGAAAAGTTTAAGGTCACTCAAGCCCTAATGGCAAAAAAGGTCTATGTATGATCACATCTTGGAGATGAAGTCACATATTGAAAATCCGGGAGAGTTGGGTGTCAAAGTCTTGTGAAAGTTGGATGTTAAATCACTTTCTTAGTAACATAGTGAGTCCCTTTCGGACTATTGTGAGACAGACTATGACATGACCCTTAATGATCTTATCTATTTGCCTGCTGATGCGGGATCAGCAATGATTTGGAAGACTAGTAAAGCAAATTTGATTAGAAGATCAACATCCCAAACCTTAAATGGACATTGACAATGGTAGCAATGGATATCTAGAAAAAGTTTTCTCTTCCCAATGGAATGGGATTGGCCATGGTTAACTCGGTTGAGCAAATGGTAAAGAGAAAGGTTAAGTTTGAGATAGTCTCATGTACCATTACCAAAGGGTCCATATTTTTTATTGCCAAAGGAAGGGGCATTGGTTGCGAAGCTTCCCTATTCACCTGAAAGATCATAAGGTTGATCAACTCAAGAAGTTTGACTCTACTTCAGGTAAAGTCCACTGTCTAACTATGTTAAGTTCCGACTCCTTCATGGAACTCGCCAAGTCCATGTATATATTCAACCAACTCGCCGAGTTAGTTCATGCACTCGACGAGTTGGCAGGTATGAGTGCAGATTTTTGAGTTTTGGTGTTGGAATTGGTTTAGAATCATTACCTTAAACTGTTTTGGACTTGTAAAACCTATTTTTGATGTGGTAATGATGATGGTGGACCAATTTCAATATTATAATCAAAATTTCAAGTTTATATAAGCTTATATGATTCTTGAAAGTTGTTGATTATGAATGTTCATGAGCTTATGAATTTTGATTGATCATAAGAATTATGTGCAAATTGTTTGATAGTATAATTCTAAATCTTTATGACATTGAATGGACTCCATAACTTGTTCTCAAGTTATGGAATTCCAAAAGGTTTTTTTACTTTTAAGGTTCCTTTAAGAAGTCATAAGTTACACTTTTGGAGAGTTTTTCTAATAAATGATTTTACGGACTCCATAACTTGTCCTCAAGTTATGGATTTCCAAGAGTCTCTTCATTAAAAAAAATTTAAACCTTTATTAAAACTCATAAGTTATGAATATCCAAAAAGTTTTTGAATTTTTTAAAACTTGCCCTCAAGTTTTGGAATTGTAAAGTCTTACATAAACTTGAATCCATACCATGGAGTTTTAAAAGTTAAAATTCAACTCTTATACTATTATAAGATTAATGGTTAATATTTATATATATGTATAAGATTAAGTCGTTTTACCATTAGTAGGCCTCATTCACGAAGCCGGTCTATAAGGGGGGTATAAGGTTGTTGCCTATAACTCACCCACCGCTTCGTTGATCAGTAGAGGGTCGTTAGCCGAACGGGTAGGACAATGACTTTAATTCTCATTAAAAGTATCATGATTATTATAAAGTAACTAAACCTTTTTATAAATTCCCAATCTTAGTTACTTTAGGAAAATGTGAATTCGGTGCTAACCCATAAAATTCACACTTTGTACCTTACCAAGTCGTTAGTGGAGTGTGTGTGGGTAACCGACACACTAACTTGGACTAGTAAGGATGACAAAGGGTGACTTAATGTTTATCATAGATCGGTGGAGCGCATGTGGGTAACCGACACATTGATTAGGTGATAATATTAAGGGTACCAAGTGAATTTGCATGGTTATTCACACCTAGTTTTGTGATCCTCGACATCCTAGTCACAAAATTTGAGAGGGCACAATCGAGATTGAAACATGCCATAAAAAGTTCAATGAATCTCAAAAGATATAGGACTTTCAAACCAATTAAAACCTAATTTTATTTCATTTTTCATGGTGGAAATTGGTGAATCGTCATTCGCCTACCTTCAAATATTTTATAGCTTGGATTACAGCATCCGTCTTTCAAGTTATAAAATATTGTGTTGGATCCTAGCCCTAATATTTAATATTAGGTGTTATATTAAGGACTTTAAATCAACTATCTTGAATATCTCCCATTGTAGATATCTAGTTCAGACAACTATGATCTTCCTAAATATCTTGGAACTTCACCTTCTTTCACCTCCTCCAATTATTCTCCCTAACCCACAAGTTCTTGAAAAGTTTAAGGTCACTCAAGCCCTAATGGCAAAAAAGGTCTATGTATGATCACATCTTGGAGATGAAGTCACATATTGAAAAGCCGGGAGAGTTGGGTGTCAAAGTCTTGTGAAAGTTGGATGTTAAATCACTTTCTTAGTAACATAGTGAGTCCCTTGCGGACTATTGTGAGACAGACTATGACATGACCCTTAATGATCTTATCTATTTGCCTGCTGATGCGGGATCAGCAATGATTTGGAAGACTAGTAAAGCAAATTTGATTAGAAGATCAACATCCCAAACCTTAAATGGACATTGACAATGGTAGCAATGGATATCTAGAAAAAGTTTTCTCTTCCCAATGGAATGGGATTGGCCATGGTTAACTCGGTTGAGCAAATGGTAAAGAGAAAGGTTATGTTTGAGATAGTCTCATGTACCATTACCAAAGGGTCCATATTTTTTATTGCCAAAGGAAGGGGCATTGGTTGCGAAGCTTCCCTATTCACCTGAAAGATCATAAGGTTGATCAACTCAAGAAGTTTGACTCTACTTCAGGTAAAGTCCACTGTCTAACTATGTTAAGTTCCGACTCCTTCATGGAACTCGCCAAGTCCATGTATATATTCAACCAACTCGCCGAGTTAGTTCATGCACTCGACGAGTTGGCAGGTATGAGTGCAGATTTTTGAGTTTTGGTGTTGGAATTGGTTTAGAATCATTACCTTAAACTGTTTTGGACTTGTAAAACCTATTTTTGATGTGGTAATGATGATGGTGGACCAATTTCAATATTATAATCAAAATTTCAAGTTTATATAAGCTTATATGATTCTTGAAAGTTGTTGATTATGAATGTTCATGACCTTATGAATTTTGATTGATCATAAGAATTATGTGCAAATTGTTTGATAGTATAATTCTAAATCTTTATGACATTGAATGGACTCCATAACTTGTCCTCAAGTTATGGAATTCCAAAAGTTTTTTTTACTTTTAAGGTTCCTTTAAGAAGTCATAAGTTACACTTTTGGAGAGTTTTTCTAATAAATGATTTTACGGACTCCATAACTTGTCCTCAAGTTATGGATTTCCAAGAGTCTCTTCATTAAAAAAAATTTAAACCTTTATTAAAACTCATAAGTTATGAATATCCAAAAAGTTTTTGAATTTTTTAAAACTTGCCCTCAAGTTTTGGAATTGTAAAGTCTTACATAAACTTGAATCCATACCATAGAGTTTTAAAAGTTAAAATTCAACTCTTATACTATTATAAGATTAATGGTTAATATTTATATATATGTATAAGATTAAGTCGTTTTACCATTAGTAGGCCTCATTCACGAAGCCGGTCTATAAGGGGGGTATAAGGTTGTTGCCTATAACTCACCCACCGCTTCGTTGATCAGTAGAGGGTCGTTAGCCGAACGGGTAGGACAATGACTTTAATTCTCATTAAAAGTATCATGATTATTATAAAGTAACTAAACCTTTTTATAAATTCCCAATCTTAGTTACTTTAGGAAAATGTGAATTCGGTGCTAACCCATGAAATTCACACTTTGTACCTTACCAAGTCGTTAGTGGAGTGTGTGTGGGTAACCGACACACTAACTTGGACTAGTAAGGATGACAAAGGGTGACTTAATGTTTATCATAGATCGGTGGAGCGCATGTGGGTAACCGACACATTGATTAGGTGATAATATTAAGGGTACCAAGTGAATTTGCATGGTTATTCACACCTAGTTTTGTGATCCTCGACATCCTAGTCACAAAATTTGAGAGGGCACAATCGAGATTGAAACATGCCATAAAAAGTTCAATGAATCTCAAAAGATATAGGACTTTCAAACCAATTAAAACCTAATTTTATTTCATTTTTCATGATGGAAATTGGTGAATCGTCATTCGCCTACCTTCAAATATTTTATAGCTTGGATTACAGCATCCGTCTTTCAAGTTATAAAATATTGTGTTGGATCCTAGCCCTAATATTTAATATTAGGTGTTATATTAAGGACTTTAAATCAACTATCTTGAATATCTCCCATTGTAGATATCTAGTTCAGACAACTATGATCTTCCTAAATATCTTGGAACTTCACCTTCTTTCACCTCCTCCAATTATTCTCCCTAACCCACAAGTTCTTGAAAAGTTTAAGGTCACTCAAGCCCTAATGGCAAAAAAGGTCTATGTATGATCACATCTTGGAGATGAAGTCACATATTGAAAAGCCGGGAGAGTTGGGTGTCAAAGTCTTGTGAAAGTTGGATGTTAAATCACTTTCTTAGTAACATAGTGAGTCCCTTTCGGACTATTGTGAGACAGACTATGACATGACCCTTAATGATCTTATCTATTTGCCTGCTGATGCGGGATCAGCAATGATTTGGAAGACTAGTAAAGCAAATTTGATTAGAAGATCAACATCCCAAACCTTAAATGGACATTGACAATGGTAGCAATGGATATCTAGAAAAAGTTTTCTCTTCCCAATGGAATGGGATTGGCCATGGTTAACTCGGTTGAGCAAATGGTAAAGAGAAAGGTTAAGTTTGAGATAGTCTCATGTACCATTACCAAAGGGTCCATATTTTTTATTGCCAAAGGAAGGGGCATTGGTTGCGAAGCTTCCCTATTCACCTGAAAGATCATAAGGTTGATCAACTCAAGAAGTTTGACTCTACTTCAGGTAAAGTCCACTGTCTAACTATGTTAAGTTCCGACTCCTTCATGGAACTCGCCAAGTCCATGTATATATTCAACCAACTCGCCGAGTTAGTTCATGCACTCGACGAGTTGGCAGGTATGAGTGCAGATTTTTGAGTTTTGGTGTTGGAATTGGTTTAGAATCATTACCTTAAACTGTTTTGGACTTGTAAAACCTATTTTTGATGTGGTAATGATGATGGTGGACCAATTTCAATATTATAATCAAAATTTCAAGTTTATATAAGCTTATATGATTCTTGAAAGTTGTTGATTATGAATGTTCATGAGCTTATGAATTTTGATTGATCATAAGAATTATGTGCAAATTGTTTGATAGTATAATTCTAAATCTTTATGACATTGAATGGACTCCATAACTTGTCCTCAAGTTATGGAATTCCAAAAGGTTTTTTTACTTTTAAGGTTCCTTTAAGAAGTCATAAGTTACACTTTTGGAGAGTTTTTCTAATAAATGATTTTACGGACTCCATAACTTGTCCTCAAGTTATGGATTTCCAAGAGTCTCTTCATTAAAAAAAATTTAAACCTTTATTAAAACTCATAAGTTATGAATATCCAAAAAGTTTTTGAATTTTTTAAAACTTGCCCTCAAGTTTTGGAATTGTAAAGTCTTACATAAACTTGAATCCATACCATAGAGTTTTAAAAGTTAAAATTCAACTCTTATACTATTATAAGATTAATGGTTAATATTTATATATATGTATAAGATTAAGTCGTTTTACCATTAGTAGGCCTCATTCACGAAGTCGGTCTATAAGGGGGGTATAAGGTTGTTGCCTATAACTCACCCACCGCTTCGTTGATCAGTAGAGGGTCGTTAGCCGAACGGGTAGGACAATGACTTTAATTCTCATTAAAAGTATCATGATTATTATAAAGTAACTAAACCTTTTTATAAATTCCCAATCTTAGTTACTTTAGGAAAATGTGAATTCGGTGCTAACCCATGAAATTCACACTTTGTACCTTACCAAGTCGTTAGTGGAGTGTGTGTGGGTAACCGACACACTAACTTGGACTAGTAAGGATGACAAAGGGTGACTTAATGTTTATCATAGATCGGTGGAGCGCATGTGGGTAACCGACACATTGATTAGGTGATAATATTAAGGGTACCAAGTGAATTTGCATGGTTATTCACACCTAGTTTTGTGATCCTCGACATCCTAGTCACAAAATTTGAGAGGGCACAATCGAGATTGAAACATGCCATAAAAAGTTCAATGAATCTCAAAAGATATAGGACTTTCAAACCAATTAAAACCTAATTTTATTTCATTTTTCATGATGGAAATTGGTGAATCGTCATTCGCCTACCTTCAAATATTTTATAGCTTGGATTACAGCATCCGTCTTTCAAGTTATAAAATATTGTGTTGGATCCTAGCCCTAATATTTAATATTAGGTGTTATATTAAGGACTTTAAATCAACTATCTTGAATATCTCCCATTGTAGATATCTAGTTCAGACAACTATGATCTTCCTAAATATCTTGGAACTTCACCTTCTTTCACCTCCTCCAATTATTCTCCCTAACCCACAAGTTCTTGAAAAGTTTAAGGTCACTCAAGCCCTAATGGCAAAAAAGGTCTATGTATGATCACATCTTGGAGATGAAGTCACATATTGAAAAGCCGGGAGAGTTGGGTGTCAAAGTCTTGTGAAAGTTGGATGTTAAATCACTTTCTTAGTAACATAGTGAGTCCCTTTCGGACTATTGTGAGACAGACTATGACATGACCCTTAATGATCTTATCTATTTGCCTGCTGATGCGGGATCAGCAATGATTTGGAAGACTAGTAAAGCAAATTTGATTAGAAGATCAACATCCCAAACCTTAAATGGACATTGACAATGGTAGCAATGGATATCTAGAAAAAGTTTTCTCTTCCCAATGGAATGGGATTGGCCATGGTTAACTCGGTTGAGCAAATGGTAAAGAGAAAGGTTAAGTTTGAGATAGTCTCATGTACCATTACCAAAGGGTCCATATTTTTTATTGCCAAAGGAAGGGGCATTGGTTGCGAAGCTTCCCTATTCACCTGAAAGATCATAAGGTTGATCAACTCAAGAAGTTTGACTCTACTTCAGGTAAAGTCCACTGTCTAACTATGTTAAGTTCCGACTCCTTCATGGAACTCGCCAAGTCCATGTATATATTCAACCAACTCGCCGAGTTAGTTCATGCACTCGACGAGTTGGCAGGTATGAGTGCAGATTTTTGAGTTTTGGTGTTGGAATTGGTTTAGAATCATTACCTTAAACTGTTTTGGACTTGTAAAACCTATTTTTGATGTGGTAATGATGATGGTGGACCAATTTCAATATTATAATCAAAATTTCAAGTTTATATAAGCTTATATGATTCTTGAAAGTTGTTGATTATGAATGTTCATGAGCTTATGAATTTTGATTGATCATAAGAATTATGTGCAAATTGTTTGATAGTATAATTCTAAATCTTTATGACATTGAATGGACTCCATAACTTGTTCTCAAGTTATGGAATTCCAAAAGGTTTTTTTACTTTTAAGGTTCCTTTAAGAAGTCATAAGTTACACTTTTGGAGAGTTTTTCTAATAAATGATTTTACGGACTCCATAACTTGTCCTCAAGTTATGGATTTCCAAGAGTCTCTTCATTAAAAAAAATTTAAACCTTTATTAAAACTCATAAGTTATGAATATCCAAAAAGTTTTTGAATTTTTTAAAACTTGCCCTCAAGTTTTGGAATTGTAAAGTCTTACATAAACTTGAATCCATACCATGGAGTTTTAAAAGTTAAAATTCAACTCTTATACTATTATAAGATTAATGGTTAATATTTATATATATGTATAACATTAAGTCGTTTTACCATTAGTAGGCCTCATTCACGAAGTCGGTCTATAAGGGGGGTATAAGGTTGTTGCCTATAACTCACCCACCGCTTCGTTGATCAGTAGAGGGTCGTTAGCCGAACGGGTAGGACAATGACTTTAATTCTCATTAAAAGTATCATGATTATTATAAAGTAACTAAACCTTTTTATAAATTCCCAATCTTAGTTACTTTAGGAAAATGTGAATTCGGTGCTAACCCATGAAATTCACACTTTGTACCTTACCAAGTCGTTAGTGGAGTGTGTGTGGGTAACCGACACACTAACTTGGACTAGTAAGGATGACAAAGGGTGACTTAATGTTTATCATAGATCGGTGGAGCGCATGTGGGTAACCGACACATTGATTAGGTGATAATATTAAGGGTACCAAGTGAATTTGCATGGTTATTCACACCTAGTTTTGTGATCCTCGACATCCTAGTCACAAAATTTGAGAGGGCACAATCGAGATTGAAACATGCCATAAAAAGTTCAATGAATCTCAAAAGATATAGGACTTTCAAACCAATTAAAACCTAATTTTATTTCATTTTTCATGGTGGAAATTGGTGAATCGTCATTCGCCTACCTTCAAATATTTTATAGCTTGGATTACAGCATCCGTCTTTCAAGTTATAAAATATTGTGTTGGATCCTAGCCCTAATATTTAATATTAGGTGTTATATTAAGGACTTTAAATCAACTATCTTGAATATCTCCCATTGTAGATATCTAGTTCAGACAACTATGATCTTCCTAAATATCTTGGAACTTCACCTTCTTTCACCTCCTCCAATTATTCTCCCTAACCCACAAGTTCTTGAAAAGTTTAAGGTCACTCAAGCCCTAATGGCAAAAAAGGTCTATGTATGATCACATCTTGGAGATGAAGTCACATATTGAAAATCCGGGAGAGTTGGGTGTCAAAGTCTTGTGAAAGTTGGATGTTAAATCACTTTCTTAGTAACATAGTGAGTCCCTTTCGGACTATTGTGAGACAGACTATGACATGACCCTTAATGATCTTATCTATTTGCCTGCTGATGCGGGATCAGCAATGATTTGGAAGACTAGTAAAGCAAATTTGATTAGAAGATCAACATCCCAAACCTTAAATGGACATTGACAATGGTAGCAATGGATATCTAGAAAAAGTTTTCTCTTCCCAATGGAATGGGATTGGCCATGGTTAACTCGGTTGAGCAAATGGTAAAGAGAAAGGTTAAGTTTGAGATAGTCTCATGTACCATTACCAAAGGGTCCATATTTTTTATTGCCAAAGGAAGGGGCATTGGTTGCGAAGCTTCCCTATTCACCTGAAAGATCATAAGGTTGATCAACTCAAGAAGTTTGACTCTACTTCAGGTAAAGTCCACTGTCTAACTATGTTAAGTTCCGACTCCTTCATGGAACTCGCCAAGTCCATGTATATATTCAACCAACTCGCCGAGTTAGTTCATGCACTCGACGAGTTGGCAGGTATGAGTGCAGATTTTTGAGTTTTGGTGTTGGAATTGGTTTAGAATCATTACCTTAAACTGTTTTGGACTTGTAAAACCTATTTTTGATGTGGTAATGATGATGGTGGACCAATTTCAATATTATAATCAAAATTTCAAGTTTATATAAGCTTATATGATTCTTGAAAGTTGTTGATTATGAATGTTCATGAGCTTATGAATTTTGATTGATCATAAGAATTATGTGCAAATTGTTTGATAGTATAATTCTAAATCTTTATGACATTGAATGGACTCCATAACTTGTCCTCAAGTTATCGAATTCCAAAAGGTTTTTTTACTTTTAAGGTTCCTTTAAGAAGTCATAAGTTACACTTTTGGAGAGTTTTTCTAATAAATGATTTTACGGACTCCATAACTTGTCCTCAAGTTATGGATTTCCAAGAGTCTCTTCATTAAAAAAAATTTAAACCTTTATTAAAACTCATAAGTTATGAATATCCAAAAAGTTTTTGAATTTTTTAAAACTTGCCCTCAAGTTTTGGAATTGTAAAGTCTTACATAAACTTGAATCCATACCATAGAGTTTTAAAAGTTAAAATTCAACTCTTATACTATTATAAGATTAATGGTTAATATTTATATATATGTATAACATTAAGTCGTTTTACCATTAGTAGGCCTCATTCACGAAGTCGGTCTATAAGGGGGGTATAAGGTTGTTGCCTATAACTCACCCACCGCTTCGTTGATCAGTAGAGGGTCGTTAGCCGAACGGGTAGGACAATGACTTTAATTCTCATTAAAAGTATCATGATTATTATAAAGTAACTAAACCTTTTTATAAATTCCCAATCTTAGTTACTTTAGGAAAATGTGAATTCGGTGCTAACCCATGAAATTCACACTTTGTACCTTACCAAGTCGTTAGTGGAGTGTGTGTGGGTAACCGACACACTAACTTGGACTAGTAAGGATGACAAAGGGTGACTTAATGTTTATCATAGATCGGTGGAGCGCATGTGGGTAACCGACACATTGATTAGGTGATAATATTAAGGGTACCAAGTGAATTTGCATGGTTATTCACACCTAGTTTTGTGATCCTCGACATCCTAGTCACAAAATTTGAGAGGGCACAATCGAGATTGAAACATGCCATAAAAAGTTCAATGAATCTCAAAAGATATAGGACTTTCAAACCAATTAAAACCTAATTTTATTTCATTTTTCATGGTGGAAATTGGTGAATCGTCATTCGCCTACCTTCAAATATTTTATAGCTTGGATTACAGCATCCGTCTTTCAAGTTATAAAATATTGTGTTGGATCCTAGCCCTAATATTTAATATTAGGTGTTATATTAAGGACTTTAAATCAACTATCTTGAATATCTCCCATTGTAGATATCTAGTTCAGACAACTATGATCTTCCTAAATATCTTGGAACTTCACCTTCTTTCACCTCCTCCAATTATTCTCCCTAACCCACAAGTTCTTGAAAAGCTTAAGGTCACTCAAGCCCTAATGGCAAAAAAGGTCTATGTATGATCACATCTTGGAGATGAAGTCACATATTGAAAATCCGGGAGAGTTGGGTGTCAAAGTCTTGTGAAAGTTGGATGTTAAATCACTTTCTTAGTAACATAGTGAGTCCCTTTCGGACTATTGTGAGACAGACTATGACATGACCCTTAATGATCTTATCTATTTGCCTGCTGATGCGGGATCAGCAATGATTTGGAAGACTAGTAAAGCAAATTTGATTAGAAGATCAACATCCCAAACCTTAAATGGACATTGACAATGGTAGCAATGGATATCTAGAAAAAGTTTTCTCTTCCCAATGGAATGGGATTGGCCATGGTTAACTCGGTTGAGCAAATGGTAAAGAGAAAGGTTAAGTTTGAGATAGTCTCATGTACCATTACCAAAGGGTCCATATTTTTATTGCCAAATGAAGGGGCATTGGTTGCGAAGCTTCCCTATTCACCTGAAAGATCATAAGGTTGATCAACTCAAGAAGTTTGACTCTACTTCAGGTAAAGTCCACTGTCTAACTATGTTAAGTTCCGACTCCTTCATGGAACTCGCCAAGTCCATGTATATATATTCAACCAACTCGCCGAGTTAGTTCATGCACTCGACGAGTTGGCAGGTATGAGTGCAGATTTTTGAGTTTTGGTGTTGGAATTGGTTTAGAATCATTACCTTAAACTGTTTTGGACTTGTAAAACCTATTTTTGATGTGGTAATGATGATGGTGGACCAATTTCAATATTATAATCAAAATTTCAAGTTTATATAAGCTTATATGATTCTTGAAAGTTGTTGATTATGAATGTTCATGACCTTATGAATTTTGATTGATCATAAGAATTATGTGCAAATTGTTTGATAGTATAATTCTAAATCTTTATGACATTGAATGGACTCCATAACTTGTCCTCAAGTTATGGAATTCCAAAAGTTTTTTTTACTTTTAAGGTTCCTTTAAGAAGTCATAAGTTACACTTTTGGAGAGTTTTTCTAATAAATGATTTTACGGACTCCATAACTTGTCCTCAAGTTATGGATTTCCAAGAGTCTCTTCATTAAAAAAAATTTAAACCTTTATTAAAACTCATAAGTTATGAATATCCAAAAAGTTTTTGAATTTTTTAAAACTTGCCCTCAAGTTTTGGAATTGTAAAGTCTTACATAAACTTGAATCCATACCATAGAGTTTTAAAAGTTAAAATTCAACTCTTATACTATTATAAGATTAATGGTTAATATTTATATATATGTATAAGATTAAGTCGTTTTACCATTAGTAGGCCTCATTCACGAAGCCGGTCTATAAGGGGGGTATAAGGTTGTTGCCTATAACTCACCCACCGCTTCGTTGATCAGTAGAGGGTCGTTAGCCGAACGGGTAGGACAATGACTTTAATTCTCATTAAAAGTATCATGATTATTATAAAGTAACTAAACCTTTTTATAAATTCCCAATCTTAGTTACTTTAGGAAAATGTGAATTCGGTGCTAACCCATGAAATTCACACTTTGTACCTTACCAAGTCGTTAGTGGAGTGTGTGTGGGTAACCGACACACTAACTTGGACTAGTAAGGATGACAAAGGGTGACTTAATGTTTATCATAGATCGGTGGAGCGCATGTGGGTAACCGACACATTGATTAGGTGATAATATTAAGGGTACCAAGTGAATTTGCATGGTTATTCACACCTAGTTTTGTGATCCTCGACATCCTAGTCACAAAATTTGAGAGGGCACAATCGAGATTGAAACATGCCATAAAAAGTTCAATGAATCTCAAAAGATATAGGACTTTCAAACCAATTAAAACCTAATTTTATTTCATTTTTCATGGTGGAAATTGGTGAATCGTCATTCGCCTACCTTCAAATATTTTATAGCTTGGATTACAGCATCCGTCTTTCAAGTTATAAAATATTGTGTTGGATCCTAGCCCTAATATTTAATATTAGGTGTTATATTAAGGACTTTAAATCAACTATCTTGAATATCTCCCATTGTAGATATCTAGTTCAGACAACTATGATCTTCCTAAATATCTTGGAACTTCACCTTCTTTCACCTCCTCCAATTATTCTCCCTAACCCACAAGTTCTTGAAAAGTTTAAGGTCACTCAAGCCCTAATGGCAAAAAAGGTCTATGTATGATCACATCTTGGAGATGAAGTCACATATTGAAAAGCCGGGAGAGTTGGGTGTCAAAGTCTTGTGAAAGTTGGATGTTAAATCACTTTCTTAGTAACATAGTGAGTCCCTTTCGGACTATTGTGAGACAGACTATGACATGACCCTTAATGATCTTATCTATTTGCCCGCTGATGCGGGATCAGCAATGATTTGGAAGACTAGTAAAGCAAATTTGATTAGAAGATCAACATCCCAAACCTTAAATGGACATTGACAATGGTAGCAATGGATATCTAGAAAAAGTTTTCTCTTCCCAATGGAATGGGATTGGCCATGGTTAACTCGGTTGAGCAAATGGTAAAGAGAAAGGTTAAGTTTGAGATAGTCTCATGTACCATTACCAAAGGGTCCATATTTTTATTGCCAAATGAAGGGGCATTGGTTGCGAAGCTTCCCTATTCACCTGAAAGATCATAAGGTTGATCAACTCAAGAAGTTTGACTCTACTTCAGGTAAAGTCCACTGTCTAACTATGTTAAGTTCCGACTCCTTCATGGAACTCGCCAAGTCCATGTATATATTCAACCAACTCGCCGAGTTAGTTCATGCACTCGACGAGTTGGCAGGTATGAGTGCAGATTTTTGAGTTTTGGTGTTGGAATTGGTTTAGAATCATTACCTTAAACTGTTTTGGACTTGTAAAACCTATTTTTGATGTGGTAATGATGATGGTGGACCAATTTCAATATTATAATCAAAATTTCAAGTTTATATAAGCTTATATGATTCTTGAAAGTTGTTGATTATGAATGTTCATGACCTTATGAATTTTGATTGATCATAAGAATTATGTGCAAATTGTTTGATAGTATAATTCTAAATCTTTATGACATTGAATGGACTCCATAACTTGTCCTCAAGTTATGGAATTCCAAAAGTTTTTTTTACTTTTAAGGTTCCTTTAAGAAGTCATAAGTTACACTTTTGGAGAGTTTTTCTAATAAATGATTTTACGGACTCCATAACTTGTCCTCAAGTTATGGATTTCCAAGAGTCTCTTCATTAAAAAAAATTTAAACCTTTATTAAAACTCATAAGTTATGAATATCCAAAAAGTGTTTGAATTTTTTAAAACTTGCCCTCAAGTTTTGGAATTGTAAAGTCTTACATAAACTTGAATCCATACCATAGAGTTTTAAAAGTTAAAATTCAACTCTTATACTATTATAAGATTAATGGTTAATATTTATATATATGTATAAGATTAAGTCGTTTTACCATTAGTAGGCCTCATTCACGAAGCCGGTCTATAAGGGGGGTATAAGGTTGTTGCCTATAACTCACCCACCGCTTCGTTGATCAGTAGAGGGTCGTTAGCCGAACGGGTAGGACAATGACTTTAATTCTCATTAAGAGTATCATGATTATTATAAAGTAACTAAACCTTTTTATAAATTCCCAATCTTAGTTACTTTAGGAAAATGTGAATTCGGTGCTAACCCATGAAATTCACACTTTGTACCTTACCAAGTCGTTAGTGGAGTGTGTGTGGGTAACCGACACACTAACTTGGACTAGTAAGGATGACAAAGGGTGACTTAATGTTTATCATAGATCGGTGGAGCGCATGTGGGTAACCGACACATTGATTAGGTGATAATATTAAGGGTACCAAGTGAATTTGCATGGTTATTCACACCTAGTTTTGTGATCCTCGACATCCTAGTCACAAAATTTGAGAGGGCACAATCGAGATTGAAACATGCCATAAAAAGTTCAATGAATCTCAAAAGATATAGGACTTTCAAACCAATTAAAACCTAATTTTATTTCATTTTTCATGGTGGAAATTGGTGAATCGTCATTCGCCTACCTTCAAATATTTTATAGCTTGGATTACAGCATCCGTCTTTCAAGTTATAAAATATTGTGTTGGATCCTAGCCCTAATATTTAATATTAGGTGTTATATTAAGGACTTTAAATCAACTATCTTGAATATCTCCCATTGTAGATATCTAGTTCAGACAACTATGATCTTCCTAAATATCTTGGAACTTCACCTTCTTTCACCTCCTCCAATTATTCTCCCTAACCCACAAGTTCTTGAAAAGTTTAAGGTCACTCAAGCCCTAATGGCAAAAAAGGTCTATGTATGATCACATCTTGGAGATGAAGTCACATATTGAAAAGCCGGGAGAGTTGGGTGTCAAAGTCTTGTGAAAGTTGGATGTTAAATCACTTTCTTAGTAACATAGTGAGTCCCTTTCGGACTATTGTGAGACAGACTATGACATGACCCTTAATGATCTTATCTATTTGCCCGCTGATGCGGGATCAGCAATGATTTGGAAGACTAGTAAAGCAAATTTGATTAGAAGATCAACATCCCAAACCTTAAATGGACATTGACAATGGTAGCAATGGATATCTAGAAAAAGTTTTCTCTTCCCAATGGAATGGGATTGGCCATGGTTAACTCGGTTGAGCAAATGGTAAAGAGAAAGGTTAAGTTTGAGATAGTCTCATGTACCATTACCAAAGGGTCCATATTTTTTATTGCCAAAGGAAGGGGCATTGGTTGCGAAGCTTCCCTATTCACCTGAAAGATCATAAGGTTGATCAACTCAAGAAGTTTGACTCTACTTCAGGTAAAGTCCACTGTCTAACTATGTTAAGTTCTGACTCCTTCATGGAACTCGCCAAGTCCATGTATATATTCAACCAACTCGCCGAGTTAGTTCATGCACTCGACGAGTTGGCAGGTATGAGTGCAGATTTTTGAGTTTTGGTGTTGGAATTGGTTTAGAATCATTACCTTAAACTGTTTTGGACTTGTAAAACCTATTTTTGATGTGGTAATGATGATGGTGGACCAATTTCAATATTATAATCAAAATTTCAAGTTTATATAAGCTTATATGATTCTTGAAAGTTGTTGATTATGAATGTTCATGAGCTTATGAATTTTGATTGATCATAAGAATTATGTGCAAATTGTTTGATAGTATAATTCTAAATCTTTATGACATTGAATGGACTCCATAACTTGTCCTCAAGTTATGGAATTCCAAAAGTTTTTTTTTACTTTTAAGGTTCCTTTAAGAAGTCATAAGTTACACTTTTGGAGAGTTTTTCTAATAAATGATTTTACGGACTCCGTAACTTGTCCTCAAGTTATGGATTTCCAAGAGTCTCTTGATTAAAAAAAAATTTAAACCTTGATTAAAACTCATAAGTTATGAATATCCAAAAAGTTTTTGAATTTTTTAAAACTTGCCCTCAAGTTTTGGAATTGTAAAGTCTTACATAAACTTGAATCCATACCATAGAGTTTTAAAAGTTAAAATTCAACTCTTATACTATTATAAGATTAATGGTTAATATTTATATATATGTATAAGATTAAGTCGTTTTACCATTAGTAGGCCTCATTCACGAAGCCGGTCTATAAGGGGGGTATAAGGTTGTTGCCTATAACTCACCCACCGCTTCGTTGATCAGTAGAGGGTCGTTAGCCGAACGGGTAGGACAATGACTTTAATTCTCATTAAAAGTATCATGATTATTATAAAGTAACTAAACCTTTTTATAAATTCCCAATCTTAGTTACTTTAGGAAAATGTGAATTCGGTGCTAACCCATGAAATTCACACTTTGTACCTTACCAAGTCGTTAGTGGAGTGTGTGTGGGTAACCGACACACTAACTTGGACTAGTAAGGATGACAAAGGGTGACTTAATGTTTATCATAGATCGGTGGAGCGCATGTGGGTAACCGACACATTGATTAGGTGATAATATTAAGGGTACCAAGTGAATTTGCATGGTTATTCACACCTAGTTTTGTGATCCTCGACATCCTAGTCACAAAATTTGAGAGGGCACAATCGAGATTGAAACATGCCATAAAAAGTTCAATGAATCTCAAAAGATATAGGACTTTCAAACCAATTAAAACCTAATTTTATTTCATTTTTCATGGTGGAAATTGGTGAATCGTCATTCGCCTACCTTCAAATATTTTATAGCTTGGATTACAGCATCCGTCTTTCAAGTTATAAAATATTGTGTTGGATCCTAGCCCTAATATTTAATATTAGGTGTTATATTAAGGACTTTAAATCAACTATCTTGAATATCTCCCATTGTAGATATCTAGTTCAGACAACTATGATCTTCCTAAATATCTTGGAACTTCACCTTCTTTCACCTCCTCCAATTATTCTCCCTAACCCACAAGTTCTTGAAAAGTTTAAGGTCACTCAAGCCCTAATGGCAAAAAAGGTCTATGTATGATCACATCTTGGAGATGAAGTCACATATTGAAAAGCCGGGAGAGTTGGGTGTCAAAGTCTTGTGAAAGTTGGATGTTAAATCACTTTCTTAGTAACATAGTGAGTCCCTTTCGGACTATTGTGAGACAGACTATGACATGACCCTTAATGATCTTATCTATTTGCCTGCTGATGCGGGATCAGCAATGATTTGGAAGACTAGTAAAGCAAATTTGATTAGAAGATCAACATCCCAAACCTTAAATGGACATTGACAATGGTAGCAATGGATATCTAGAAAAAGTTTTCTCTTCCCAATGGAATGGGATTGGCCATGGTTAACTCGGTTGAGCAAATGGTAAAGAGAAAGGTTAAGTTTGAGATAGTCTCATGTACCATTACCAAAGGGTCCATATTTTTTATTGCCAAAGGAAGGGGCATTGGTTGCGAAGCTTCCCTATTCACCTGAAAGATCATAAGGTTGATCAACTCAAGAAGTTTGACTCTACTTCAGGTAAAGTCCACTGTCTAACTATGTTAAGTTCTGACTCCTTCATGGAACTCGCCAAGTCCATGTATATATTCAACCAACTCGCCGAGTTAGTTCATGCACTCGACGAGTTGGCAGGTATGAGTGCAGATTTTTGAGTTTTGGTGTTGGAATTGGTTTAGAATCATTACCTTAAACTGTTTTGGACTTGTAAAACCTATTTTTGATGTGGTAATGATGATGGTGGACCAATTTCAATATTATAATCAAAATTTCAAGTTTATATAAGCTTATATGATTCTTGAAAGTTGTTGATTATGAATGTTCATGAGCTTATGAATTTTGATTGATCATAAGAATTATGTGCAAATTGTTTGATAGTATAATTCTAAATCTTTATGACATTGAATGGACTCCATAACTTGTCCTCAAGTTATGGAATTCCAAAAGTTTTTTTTTACTTTTAAGGTTCCTTTAAGAAGTCATAAGTTACACTTTTGGAGAGTTTTTCTAATAAATGATTTTACGGACTCCATAACTTGTCCTCAAGTTATGGATTTCCAAGAGTCTCTTCATTAAAAAAAATTTAAACCTTTATTAAAACTCATAAGTTATGAATATCCAAAAAGTTTTTGAATTTTTTAAAACTTGCCCTCAAGTTTTGGAATTGTAAAGTCTTACATAAACTTGAATCCATACCATAGAGTTTTAAAAGTTAAAATTCAACTCTTATACTATTATAAGATTAATGGTTAATATTTATATATATGTATAAGATTAAGTCGTTTTACCATTAGTAGGCCTCATTCACGAAGCCGGTCTATAAGGGGGGTATAAGGTTGTTGCCTATAACTCACCCACCGCTTCGTTGATCAGTAGAGGGTCGTTAGCCGAACGGGTAGGACAATGACTTTAATTCTCATTAAAAGTATCATGATTATTATAAAGTAACTAAACCTTTTTATAAATTCCCAATCTTAGTTACTTTAGGAAAATGTGAATTCGGTGCTAACCCATGAAATTCACACTTTGTACCTTACCAAGTCGTTAGTGGAGTGTGTGTGGGTAACCGACACACTAACTTGGACTAGTAAGGATGACAAAGGGTGACTTAATGTTTATCATAGATCGGTGGAGCGCATGTGGGTAACCGACACATTGATTAGGTGATAATATTAAGGGTACCAAGTGAATTTGCATGGTTATTCACACCTAGTTTTGTGATCCTCGACATCCTAGTCACAAAATTTGAGAGGGCACAATCGAGATTGAAACATGCCATAAAAAGTTCAATGAATCTCAAAAGATATAGGACTTTCAAACCAATTAAAACCTAATTTTATTTCATTTTTCATGGTGGAAATTGGTGAATCGTCATTCGCCTACCTTCAAATATTTTATAGCTTGGATTACAGCATCCGTCTTTCAAGTTATAAAATATTGTGTTGGATCCTAGCCCTAATATTTAATATTAGGTGTTATATTAAGGACTTTAAATCAACTATCTTGAATATCTCCCATTGTAGATATCTAGTTCAGACAACTATGATCTTCCTAAATATCTTGGAACTTCACCTTCTTTCACCTCCTCCAATTATTCTCCCTAACCCACAAGTTCTTGAAAAGTTTAAGGTCACTCAAGCCCGAATGGCAAAAAAGGTCTATGTATGATCACATCTTGGAGATGAAGTCACATATTGAAAAGCCGGGAGAGTTGGGTGTCAAAGTCTTGTGAAAGTTGGATGTTAAATCACTTTCTTAGTAACATAGTGAGTCCCTTTCGGACTATTGTGAGACAGACTATGACATGACCCTTAATGATCTTATCTATTTGCCTGCTGATGCGGGATCAGCAATGATTTGGAAGACTAGTAAAGCAAATTTGATTAGAAGATCAACATCCCAAACCTTAAATGGACATTGACAATGGTAGCAATGGATATCTAGAAAAAGTTTTCTCTTCCCAATGGAATGGGATTGGCCATGGTTAACTCGGTTGAGCAAATGGTAAAGAGAAAGGTTAAGTTTGAGATAGTCTCATGTACCATTACCAAAGGGTCCATATTTTTTATTGCCAAAGGAAGGGGCATTGGTTGCGAAGCTTCCCTATTCACCTGAAAGATCATAAGGTTGATCAACTCAAGAAGTTTGACTCTACTTCAGGTAAAGTCCACTGTCTAACTATGTTAAGTTCTGACTCCTTCATGGAACTCGCCAAGTCCATGTATATATTCAACCAACTCGCCGAGTTAGTTCATGCACTCGACGAGTTGGCAGGTATGAGTGCAGATTTTTGAGTTTTGGTGTTGGAATTGGTTTAGAATCATTACCTTAAACTGTTTTGGACTTGTAAAACCTATTTTTGATGTGGTAATGATGATGGTGGACCAATTTCAATATTATAATCAAAATTTCAAGTTTATATAAGCTTATATGATTCTTGAAAGTTGTTGATTATGAATGTTCATGAGCTTATGAATTTTGATTGATCATAAGAATTATGTGCAAATTGTTTGATAGTATAATTCTAAATCTTTATGACATTGAATGGACTCCATAACTTGTCCTCAAGTTATGGAATTCCAAAAGTTTTTTTTTACTTTTAAGGTTCCTTTAAGAAGTCATAAGTTACACTTTTGGAGAGTTTTTCTAATAAATGATTTTACGGACTCCATAACTTGTCCTCAAGTTATGGATTTCCAAGAGTCTCTTCATTAAAAAAAATTTAAACCTTTATTAAAACTCATAAGTTATGAATATCCAAAA
Organism: Lactuca sativa; assembly: GCF_002870075.4. Classification (NCBI taxonomy): domain Eukaryota; kingdom Viridiplantae; phylum Streptophyta; class Magnoliopsida; order Asterales; family Asteraceae; genus Lactuca; species Lactuca sativa. Next base: position 75,712,644 of record NC_056624.2, on the reverse strand, counting down.
AGTTTTTGAATTTTTTAAAACTTGCCCTCAAGTTTTGGAATTGTAAAGTCTTACATAAACTTGAATCCATACCATAGAGTTTTAAAAGTTAAAATTCAACTCTTATACTATTATAAGATTAATGGTTAATATTTATATATATATGTATAAGATTAAGTCGTTTTACCATTAGTAGGCCTCATTCACGAAGCCGGTCTATAAGGGGGGTATAAGGTTGTTGCCTATAACTCACCCACCGTTTCGTTGATCAGTAGAGGGTCGTTAGCCGAACGGGTAGGACAATGACTTTAATTCTCATTAAAAGTATCATGATTATTATAAAGTAACTAAACCTTTTTATAAATTCCCAATCTTAGTTACTTTAGGAAAATGTGAATTCGGTGCTAACCCATGAAATTCACACTTTGTACCTTACCAAGTCGTTAGTGGAGTGTGTGTGGGTAACCGACACACTAACTTGGACTAGTAAGGATGACAAAGGGTGACTTAATGTTTATCATAGATCGGTGGAGCGCATGTGGGTAACCGACACATTGATTAGGTGATAATATTAAGGGTACCAAGTGAATTTGCATGGTTATTCACACCTAGTTTTGTGATCCTCGACATCCTAGTCACAAAATTTGAGAGGGCACAATCGAGATTGAAACATGCCATAAAAAGTTCAATGAATCTCAAAAGATATAGGACTTTCAAACCAATTAAAACCTAATTTTATTTCATTTTTCATGGTGGAAATTGGTGAATCGTCATTCGCCTACCTTCAAATATTTTATAGCTTGGATTACAGCATCCGTCTTTCAAGTTATAAAATATTGTGTTGGATCCTAGCCCTAATATTTAATATTAGGTGTTATATTAAGGACTTTAAATCAACTATCTTGAATATCTCCCATTGTAGATATCTAGTTCAGACAACTATGATCTTCCTAAATATCTTGGAACTTCACCTTCTTTCACCTCCTCCAATTATTCTCCCTAACCCACAAGTTCTTGAAAAGTTTAAGGTCACTCAAGCCCTAATGGCAAAAAAGGTCTATGTATGATCACATCTTGGAGATGCAGTCACATATTGAAAAGCCGGGAGAGTTGGGTGTCAAAGTCTTGTGAAAGTTGGATGTTAAATCACTTTCTTAGTAACATAGTGAGTCCCTTTCGGACTATTGTGAGACAGACTATGACATGACCCTTAATGATCTTATCTATTTGCCTGCTGATGCGGGATCAGCAATGATTTGGAAGACTAGTAAAGCAAATTTGATTAGAAGATCAACATCCCAAACCTTAAATGGACATTGACAATGGTAGCAATGGATATCTAGAAAAAGTTTTCTCTTCCCAATGGAATGGGATTGGCCATGGTTAACTCGGTTGAGCAAATGGTAAAGAGAAAGGTTAAGTTTGAGATAGTCTCATGTACCATTACCAAAGGGTCCATATTTTTTATTGCCAAAGGAAGGGGCATTGGTTGCGAAGCTTCCCTATTCACCTGAAAGATCATAAGGTTGATCAACTCAAGAAGTTTGACTCTACTTCAGGTAAAGTCCACTGTCTAACTATGTTAAGTTCCTACTTGGAGATTCTTATTACATAATGTGAATAGGTCACATGTTGATGTTTTTTAAGAATCAATGAAAGGAGAGGAAGCTTAAAGGAACTATGTGCTGATTCTGATTGCCAAGATGGATTTCGATCGCATGGTTCGGTGATCAGAATTTCGAGTTGTTGCTTAAAGAGTTATGATATATTACTTAGGAATAGATAACAATAAGTTTTTCATATGCATTGTAAGGATAAGTTTTTCTTCAAAGTTTGAAAATAAAAAAGGGGGTTTTAATTTTATTTATTTTCAAAATATCCTTACAATGACATTTGTGAAAAATTGTTGCTTATATGATTCCAGTAATAGCAATATTGGAAAGTGGATTTGATTCTTTCAGTTGTGGTAGTGACTAAATTTGCGAAATAAGGAAAGATTTTCATCGCCCAAGTTTCACTTGGACCGAAACTTGGAATCATGCAAGCCAAAGTGTATGATGTATTAGAATTTTCATCTTTGGAAATTAAGATTAATTCCTTATGTGAACAAGGATAGGACTAAAGGGATAGAGTACACATTCTTGTGCACTTGTCAAGTCCACCACAAAGATTGATAAGACTATTCGTCATGATTTGCTAAAGCTTAGTAAATATGCATATACTTACAAGTTTAAGTATAATTTTGAAGCATTGGAAAGGTTTTAATATGTGGCAGAACGAATGGGAAAGAATCAAATTAGGCTGAAAGATAAAAGTTTCTCAAATCTGAAAAGATGGGAGAGTACTTTAGTATCATGTTTCATGATCATCTTAATGATGTTGAAACCATATCACAAATTCATACTCTAAGGACGTCTTAGTGCATTCTTATAGCTAAGAAGAGTAGTCATGAATTGTTGGAATGGTTAAAAAAATCAAGAAGATGAACCATACTTCGTTCAAAAAGAAAACTCTTAGAGTCATACATTAAGATTGTAACCTTGAGTGACATAAAGGAAGGTTTAAAACACTTATCAAATGTAGAGTAAAATGTTTTCTACTCTTGTACATTTGAAAAATGGTAAGTTGTGATGTATTGGATAAGACAAAGACTAACTATGACCGATTGTGAGAAGTGTTTATCTTGATAAGAATCCGCACTAAATCTTGAATATTTATTTGGTTGTCAAGGAATGGTTCTTGACAAAGAGAAACTTATATGTCAAGAGGACAGTGGGAGTCTTAATGGTCTTGTAAGGTTGAAGAACTAATCAAGATCAAAACCTGTAGTTTATCACTAGCACACAACTTAAGGTTTGTAACCTATCATTGTTGGAAATTAAGATTAATTCCTTATGTGAACAAGGATAGGACTAAAGGGATAGAGTACACATTCTTGTGCACTGGTCAAGTCCACCACAAAGATTGATAAGACTATTCGTCATGATTTGCTAAAGCTTAGTAAATATGGATATACTTACAAGTTTAAGTATAATTTTGAAGCATTGGAAAGGTTTTAATGTGTGGAAGAACGAATGGGAAAGAATCAAATGGCTGAAAGATAAAAGTTTCTCAAATCTGAAAAGATGGGAGAGTACTTTAGTATCATGTTTCATGATCATCTTAATGATGTTGAAACCATATCACAAATTCATACTCTAAGGACATCTTAGTGCATTCTTATAGCTAAGAAGACTTGTCATGAGTTGTTGGAATGGTTAAAAAATCAAGAAGATGAATCATACTTCGTTCCAAAAGCAAACTCTTAGAGTCATACACCAAGATTGTAACCTTGAGTGACATAAAGGAAGGTTTAAAACACTTATCAATGTAGAGTAAAATGTTTTCTACTCTTGTACATTTGAAATTGGTAAGTTGTGATGTCTTGGATAAGATAAAGACTAACTATGACCGATTGTGAGAAGTGTTTATCTTGATAAGAATCCGCTCTAAATCTTGAATATTTGTTTGGTTGTCAAGGAATGGTTCTTCAAAAAGAGAAACTTATATGTCAAGAGGACAGTGGGAGACTTAAAGGTCTTGTAAGGTTCAAGAACTAATCAAGATCAAAACCTGTAGTTTATCACTAGCACACAACTTAAGGTTTGTAACCTATCATGTTGACATAATTCTTGTTTCAGTGCTTACTTCAAATAATTTGAATATGCATGTGAGGTCTGTGAGTTCTAGAATGTATTCATAACAACTTGGAAGCAATTGTGGGCTTTTGTGCTACCAAGTGGCAAGAAATTAAGATTGAACAAGTTCAATCCATATGAGTTTAAATTTGTCACTAACCTTATCTTGTGATTATGGTTTTGACATATTCACATGGATTGGAACACATACACCATAAAATCTAAGTGTCATAAGGTTTCTCTCCGATTCATGAAAACGATGGTGAGGAAACGCTTTCTCTAAGTAGAATTTTAAGTAGATAGTAATTGTGATATTTGCATTCTCAAAGTCATTAGTGGAGAGTGTGTGGTTAACCGGCACACTAACATGGAAATGTAAGAAATGGCAAAAGGTATAAACAAATAAGACTATGATTACGACATCTCTTTTCATAGTTCTAAAATTGTTTAGACATACATGTGAACTATCTAAGAATAGGTGTATGCTTTTGATAAAGTTTTATCAAAGCATCTTGCATCAGAAATTTGAACTTTGGTAAGAAAGGCAATAAAGTATTGATTTCTAGAAGTCCAGCTGATTTCTGAGTACATGTCAAAGCTAGTGGGAGCATAAGTGTTACGCTAATAATCATCATGTTAGTGGGAGCATGATTATTATGTTTAGTGTTGCAAGTTAGCAATATTAATTATAGAAAAAAAAAACAACAAAAATTTCAACTCGTGAAGTTGCATGGGTTGAAAAGTTGTTTTGCTATAATTAAGGGAGAGAAAATTATACTTCATTTCAATTCTAAAAGCTTAGATTGAGATTTTAATCATCTTTAGTCAAAGATATATATATATATATATATATATATATATATATATATATATATATATGAATTTTATGTTGGAATTGTTCAACTTAGGGAAATTCTATTGTAACGCCCCAATTCCGGTATGTTACTTAAATATTATTTTTTCGAATTTTCAAGAGGGGCTCGACGAGTCAGCAGCTCGACTCGTCGAATACAGACGGGATTTCGAGCACGTGTAAGCAGGCGACTCGACGAATCCATATCCTGGACTCGGCGAGTCCATCAGTCTGAATGAAACCCTAAATCCCCGGCGAGTCCATCATTCGAAAGTTTGTTACACTTTCAAGTCATTATCCCCTATTTAAACCATGTTATGAGCCCCAACCTCGTCTCCTTCACCCTCAGGACGTTATTTAGAAAACCCTAGCATTTATTTGAGCATTTTGAGCATATCTTGTGTATCTTTTGAAGTTTGGAGAAGAGAAAGAAGGAGGAACTAAAGGGGAAGGGGAAGAGCAAGGATCTAGAGTTCAATTCAGAGTTTATTGAGGTATAATCCGAATCTATTCTGTTTCTATGTTGATCTTCTATTAGAAATCCCATTTAGGCCATTTTATCCACTTCCTAGCTTGATTGTAGTGGAGAGATCATATTGGGTTGGATAGCCAGTGGATCTAGCTGGATTTGAGCTTCAAAAGCTCAGATCTACCATCTTTATGAGCCTAATTCGTGTAAAAACCCTAGATCTACTCTTTTAGTCCTTTCTAAACCTTTTGATTCCCTTTTTATGAATATGTACACATAAAGTTGGAAACTTTACATGATAATCAAGCTTTAGGAACCCAGATCTATAAGTTGTGTGCATTGGATTTGAGCAGAATCGACTGTGTGGAAGTTGCATGCAACCGACTCGGCGAGTCGTTCTTCGGACTCGGCGAGCCGCATCATGAGTCTCCGATTTTTCCCCCTTCATAAGTGATGCCGAGTGGAATCAGTGAGTTGTAGGTGGACTCAGTGAGTCGGAGGTCAGACTCATTCATAGAAGGACTCGGCGAGTCAGTGCCATGACTCGGCGAGTCCAAGGCAATCTTCATATCTCAAGAGCAGACTCGGTGAGTTTTTCATACAATTCGGCGAGTCACAGTGAGAGTTTTCATGTGTTGAAGGAGAACTCGACGAGTCGGATGCAGATTGACTTAGTGATGGCACCGAAGGGGAACTCGTCGAGTCTATGCCAAACTCGACGATTAGTAGCGAGCAGAAATGAGAAATAAGAGTAGGGACTTGACGAGTTGGCGACCCAACTCGACCAATCGGGTCAAATGTAGGTTGAATTTGACTAAGGAGTTGACTTTGACCAGGGGTAAAATAGTCATTTTACCCTCACTATAGCTATCAGTATTTGATTGAGTGTACTTATGGAAATTGTAGCCAGGGAGGCACCGGAGCAGCAGCCGATAGTTTCCAGAGCAGTTCTTTTAGCAGCCAGATTACAAGGTGAGTTTCCTTCCAGTAGGAATGGGTCTACAACCACATTGTCGGCCCGTTAGTTAGCAGTAGTTTCCAAACTTCGGTCCGATGCAGTATTTTGTGTGTTTGATGCCTTCGTGGCTCAGGCAGGATTATGTGATATATGTTTCGGGCTACGGCCCGATGCAGTATGCAGTATATGTGTTTATGTTAGTTGATATGTGTTTATGCTATGCTATGTTCAGTTAGTTCCTGACTTCGGTCCGATGCAGGGGACAGGATCCCAGTCAGTTACAGACTTCGGTCCGATGCAGTTAGTTCCGGACTTCGATCCGATGCAGGGGACAAGGTCTCAGTCAGTTCCGGACTTTCGTCCGATGCAGTTTCTCGACATCGGTCCAATGCAGGGGGCAAGGCCCTAGTCAGTTACTGGACTCCGGTCCGATGCAGTTTCTGTACTTCGGTCAGATGTAGTGGGCAAGGCCCAGTATGTGTTTTATATGTTATTGTATGGTATGTGGTAGTTTGGGGGACCTCACTAAGCTTCGTGCTTACAGTTTCAGTTTTGGTTTCAGGTACTTCTACAAGTAAAAGGGAAGATCTCGGGATGATGGCATCGCACACACCATAGCTTTAGTTATTTTTCTCCTGGGAGTTTGTTTTGGTACTTAGTTTTGATTTGATACAATTCTGATACAGTTTTATCATGACATTTTATTATGGCTTGAAATATTTGACATATGGTTTTTATGATGTGACGTTCAGTATATGATTTTCATTATCATTAAAACAAAAAATTTTGGGTCGTATTTTGGGATGTTTCAAGTTGGTATCAGAGCCTTGGTTTGAGGAATTCGGATACACTTTTGGGTGTGTCTAAACTCAAACTAAGGAAATGGTAAACGATCTTCAAAAGAAAAACATTTTTTTTGAAAAAGGACTTAGAAGAAAAAGAGTTTTGATAAAGAGAAAAGGGTCTGGTGCATGCGATCAGCCGAGCTCAAGTATGTACTCCCAAATTACCCATACAAGTTTATGTTGTCAGTTTCAATTTCAGTAGAATAGCATGCTAGTATACGACTAAGGTTCTTGGAGGATGCCTTTTGTGCCTGCCTTATGTGACTCAGCTTTATGAGAATTGCATGCCAGTATTGAGTAGACAGCAGTAGGATAGCCTGTTTAGGTTATGCCTGATAGTATGAGCTTAGCATTGTATGCTATTACAAGGTTTTTAGTTATGAGGATAGAGTTGCTAAAGTAGCTTCCTGTGTCCGAATGCTGCTTGCTTTGTGCTTTTTGGGACTCTGAGTGATGGGAGTTAGGCATTAGGAGAATACGTCACATCACATGTGATCAGGGTTGAATAATCTCAGAGTGTTGGATTTGGCCCTGCTACGCAGCTCTTGTTTGAGTCTAACCGTTGTAGGGATGAGTCTTTTACTTAGTGGATTATCCCAGCCTCGTCATATGTGATGGTATTCAGGTAATGGCTAATTGGCATTACAAGGAGGCCTTCAGCAACTGAGGATTGGTAGGGTTGAGTAAGAGATTTTCCTAGGGCAAGCCTAGGACAAGAGTAGTAGAGATCAACAGCAGTAGTAGTGGCTTGGCGGAGTCGAGGCAATTCTTGAGGAAAGTATGGATAGATGTGGAAGGTAGTAGGGGCCCATACTCCTAGAAGCAGAGGATCCTTACTTAAATCAAGGAAGGATAAGATGAGACCGGAAAGCCTTTAGTAGTAATGATCCCTCGAGTTATATCAGTGATTCTGAAGTTTATTGTGATGTGTTTTTCAGAATGGTGGTTTTACGCCCTAGACCAGCAGGCGGCAGTTCAGGTGGTGGGGAGGGATCACGATCAGGCTCGGGAGCCGAGCAGTTGGATAATCAGATTAGAGAGTTCTTCACTTCAGAGGTTACTTGGATCATTCTTGAGTAGACTCTAGTGATCTTAGGTTCGATCAAAGAGGGTATACTAGAGTTAATGGAGGAGAAGCTAGGCACATTTCGTGATGAGGTGGCGGCCATGATGGGGTCGCACACTTACTTTCAGGGAGTTCCGGGCATGTGGAGCTCCAGATTACCACAGGGCACGGGACCCCATAGTGAGTACCAGATGGTTGGCGGATGTGGTCAACGTATTCCGCACAAGCAGGTGTCCCGAGGGGGACAAGGTCAGATTGGCGTCCGGTCTTCTGAAGGATAGGGCACGAGATTGGTGGGAGGAGTTTGGTTATGCCATCGGGGATGACACAACTTTGGATGCCATGACTTGGGCTAACTTTACTACCAGGTTCAGAGCTGAGTTTGCACCGGTTATTGAGGTGCAGCAGCTAGCATGTGAGTTCCAGGATTTTACCCAGACTATAGAGACAGTGGCGGAGATTACTGCCAAGTTCAGGGAGAGGGCACTTCTCATTCCTCATTACGCAGCTGATGAGGAAATGAAGAAGGTTCGATATCATGAGATGCTGAGGAGTGATATCCACCAGTTTGTGAGCCGGTCCAGCTGTAAAACGTTGGATGACATGATTGCTAGGGCGAGAGAGAGAGAGAGAGATAGAGAGATTGACCTTGAGATGGAGAGGAAGAGGAAATCGGAGGCGACTTCGGGTACAGGGAGTTTAGGCAAAAAGCCCAAGGTTTTAAATTACAGATCCAAGAGTCAGCATAGCCACATTCGATGTGGCAAGTGTGGGAGATTGCACGACGGGGCGTGCAAGGCAGGGAGTTTCGACTGCTACAAGTGCGGCCGGACTGTGCATATGAGTAGATATTGTACAACCACTACCACCACCATTGCGGCATCAGATCTGATTTGCTTTCAGTGCAATCAGAGGGGACATAAAAAGTCCCAGTGTCCGAGTTTAGCAGCTTCAGGGAAGGTGTCAGCACCTGCCCCTGCTACTTTGAGGATTACAGATGACCATCAGGGCCGAGTTGAGACGCCGGTGGCGTAGAGTAGGGTTTTTCAACTGACAGCGTAGGAAGCGTGAGCGACTCTTGACGTGGTGATGGGTATGTATTTTTCCCTTATATCTGCTTTTATTATTGATTGTTTCTTATGGTTATATGCTTTGTATAGGGTCGTTCTCAGTGAACGACATTTCAGCTACAATATTGTTTGATTCGGGGGCTACCTGATCATTCGTCTCTCTTGCGCTTAGCAAGAGGTTTAGTAGAGCTCCAAGGGAGCTAGATTGTCCACTTGAGGTTGAGATAGCAGCAGACAGGACCGTTAAGGTTGCAAGGGTACACAGAGGATGTTCTCTACAGTTATTCGATGAGCAGTTTCCGGTGGACTTGGTCCATATTCCCCTGCGAGGCAATAAGGTCATAGTAGGCATGGATTGGTTGAGCCCCAATGGGGCGGTGATAGATTGTGAGCTGCAGTTGGTGAGGGTTCTGATTGGTTTTAGCCGTAAGAACATCCTATGTGCTAATACAAACCCTAATGCTTGGATCTAGGTTTCTCTATTGTACATGCAATTCATCCAAGACTATAAACCTTAAATCTAGAATATGATAATCCATATTAACATAATAATGGGTTTAAGATATTACCTTGATTGTTATGTAGCAATAAAAATCACAATTCCTTCTTATAATGACTTTAGAAAGCTTAGAGTCACAAATGCCACTCCTCTAATGGTTCACAAACACCAAGAGCAAGAGGATGAAGAGGAGAAGAGAAGGAGGTTGCCCGTAATCGTCCAAAACCCTAGAGGATCTCATCACCACATTTTTAGGGCTTAAGGGTGCTATTTATACATGTAGGCTATTTGGGTTTTAAACTAGGAAACCCTAATCTAACTGCTTAAGCCCTAAGCAGCCCATGGATTCCTTTCTTAAAGGGCTTGGACGATTTCTAAGGGGTTTCCCCATAGCATTCGTCCAACCTTATATAATAAGGTAATCCATAGCCCAATTGCAATTATCTTATAATTACAATTCCAATCCCTTAAGTTTAATTAATCTCTTTTAGCCACAAAATTAATTATCAATTAATTCTTGACTAATATTAATTAAACAATATGATTTCTCCTTTAACATATTATTCTCATAATATATTAATAAATCATAATTAATGCTTTCTCTCCATAATTCATCCTATCAAGTTGCTTTGGTGAAGGCAACCCAAAAGGACCATTCACCATCAGGTCAAGTTCATACCAAAATAGTTATGGACTTAGACACTAATCCAACAGTCTCCCACTTGGATAAGTCTAATAACTATTCTGTGTATGACTTCAGATCCTGATTTGCAATCGTAGCTTTCCAAAGCCGCTGTCAACTTTGATCCTATCAAATATGCGTGTCCTTTAGATAAGGGATCATATATTCCTCCATTCTAGATATCGTATAAGACATGATTTCTAATCATTCTCTCTGTACCATTTCTCGACTTCCGATTTATGATGACTGACTAATTGAACAAATCAAATTAGCCCTAGCCCGGCCAAGCATTTACGTTTGTCATCACTAAATCATCGATGGGCCCAAAGATATCGCTTTTATCCTACTTTGGATAAAAGGAACGGATAAACTTTGATTCAATGTTCGCTTGCACTCACTTACCGAATCACACGCAACAATATGTTTTATGACACCAAGTTACTGGTGCGTTTACATATTATCAATGTGCAACCGATTTGCAAGATACAACTCACACATCTCGGTTTCAAGAATATAAGATGGTATCGTCTTACCAATTACTCGTGATAAAATCCATGAAGTGAACCAAGTGAGCGAGGGGTTTAATCCAATGCTCAAATCATATTCATAAGCACTCATGAACGTTGCAGCAAACATTTGCTTATATCTAATACTCTTTAGACAATCCACACACCAATTCACGATAGTCTTCATTCGTACCTACTTCCAACATATGAACGACTGTGGCCCATTCGAATAATTTGACTGTTCTCAACCAATTAAATTATTCAGGAAGTCAAAACATGCAAAGTGAAACACAAGAATAATACTAATCCCATATGGCCTCAAACCTTTGAGTATAAATAAAACACCTTTTATTTATCACCATATCGATTACTCATTATTTGTTGTTTCGGGTAATCCACTTCTTACTTGAATTATAACACTTGTCCTATGCTCTCAGCATGCATACAATGTTTACCTATGGTTCTTACTTTGTGAAATAGATCAAATGAACACATTTCCAATCATACTCGTTTCACAACTCCTAATCCTCTCCACAAGTGATAGAATATCAAATTCTTGCCACTTATAGAATATGTTAGATTCTAACATTTTATGCAATGATCCTTTCGTAATTTCACTGCACTAAAGTCACAATGACTATTGCTAATGAAATTACAAAGTCCTCTATTGGGGATTGTTACAAGACAATTCCATAGATGTGATGTCTCTCACTCAAAGTACATTTATTTGAACATCCATTTGCATAAAGTTTCTAATCTAGACATAGATTCTTAATATCTAACTGCCAATATGGAAACCTTTCCATACTTACCATATGACAACATATTCTTAATAGAATCTTATCTATTCATAATAATGTCGATATACTCCATCCAATACTATACTTCCAACTAATCACAAGCGACCAATCCTCGGCGAACTTTGGATTGTCCTTTGATAGTTTAATTATCTTAGTTAAAACTGATTCATGTCCTTTTTCCCTCTAAATGCGCTAGACATTTGGAAAAATTTAGAATGTTCAAATATTATAGCATTTGCAATCGATCCTATACCCGAAGCGTATGGGACACGATTCATAATGTCTTACATAAAGATTTGATACTTTATCAATCTTCTGCCATAATATTCTATGTACTATGTTCTCACATTTCAAATTATGAAGAGGAATGCCGTAATCATAATCGAAATTTGAGAACACAGTATGTATCCTTGACTAAATTATTAACATTCCACAACCTAAGCCTTTAAATTTGAAATGAAACATAATATTCTCTCCCTTAATTATAGCAAAACAACTTTTCAACCATTGCGACTTTGCAAAGTTTAACTCTTGTTTTCTATTATTAATATTGTTAACTTGCAATACTTTCCATAATAATCATACTCTATCATAACATTTACGCTCCCACTATTATGATGATTATTATAAATATAACACTTATGCTCCCACTAGCTTTGACATATATTCAGAAACCAGCTTAACTTCCAGAAAAACAATACTTGTTGAATTTCTTAAGTTCATGTTTCTAATACCTAATTCTTTGATAATCCTTTATCTAAGCTTATACACCTTTCCTTTAGATATCTTATATGTGTGTCTAAACCATTCAGACCAATTGCCAAATCTCACAATTCAAATTTTTTGGAAAGGGATACCGTAACCATAATCGAATTTGAGAATACAATTTCACAATCACTATCTCCTTAAAATCTCTATTAGTGAAAGCATTTCCTCACATTCATTTTCATGAAGGAGGAAATCTTATGACACTTAGATTTTTTAATGCTGTATGTGTTCCTATCCATGTGAATTTTTCAAAACTAAGGTTTGCGACAAATTCAAACTCAAATGGACCGAACTTTCTTAATCTTGATTTCTTGCCTTATGGTAGCACAACTGCCCACCATGTCTTCCAAGTAGTTAAGCAGCTCACCTTTTCTTATCAATGTACTTTTCATTGATCAAGGTCTTTGCCTTTTATGCATAATGAGAACTCATAGGGCTCATATGCATAATTAACTTAATTGGAACGACACAGAAATAATATAGTGTCAACACGATAGGTTGTAAACCTCAACTTGTGTGCTAGTGATGATCAATAAGGTCTATTTTGATTTGTTCTTGAAACCTTTCAAGACAGTTAAAACTCCCACTAACTCTTCGACATATAAGATTCTCTTGTCAATAAACATTTCTAGACAAATATTCAAGAGTTAGTGTAGTTTTTATCAAAACACTTCATAAATAGGTCCTAGTTGGTCTTTGTCTTATCCAAGGCATCATAACTTTCCTTATTTGATGAATGTTATAAACCTTCTTAATACTTATTACTAAATTTCACAATCTTAACTCTAAGACTTGTTTTGGAACAAAGTATGATTGACTTCTTGATTTAACCATTTCTTCAATTCTTGATTCCTCTTCTTAGACATACAATTGTACTAAGACTTACTTAGAGGATCAATTGAGATATGGTTCTTAATCATTAAGACTTATCATGAAGCGTAAAAGGTACTCTCCCTTCTTCATAGAATGGAGAAACTTTTATCTTTCTGCCTACTTTATTCTTCTTATTCGTTCTGCTATCGATTTAAACCTTTTTCAATCAATTCAGAATTACACTTAATCTTATAAGTATAATCATATTTACTAAACCTTTAGTAAATCATGACGAATATCTTTGTTACTCTTATGGTGGACTTTGATCAATCACACAACTTTGTGTACTCGATCTCCTATTCCTTTCACTTGACACTTTGTCAACGAATTAGTCTAATTTCCAAATATGAAATTTCTCATTCATCATGCAACCAAATTGCGTGATTCCAAATTTCTGTTCAATAGAAACTTGGGCGATGAGAAACTTTCCCTATTTGGTAAGTTCTCGACATTTCCACAAACAACATAATTAAGAATCACATCCATATGTTGTAAATATACGAACATCAATTTTTAATAACGATTTCATTACAAGGAAATAAATAAACACGTCAAACAAAATTCATTTTATTTATAAAAGCAGTGAAAAACATTCGTCCTTACAATGCAAAATCAACTGAAAAACTGTGTAATAAATATTCCTAACAACTCTATCTAAGCTCAAAATCTAATCTTCGAATCCATGTCTTTGTGATTAGATTCATCTTGATATTTCATCAAGCTTCCTCTCTTTTCATCAATCTTGCAAAACATTCAAATGAAATCTTATCACATTATGTATTAAGAATCAATGAATAGGAACTTAATCGAGTTAGATAGTGGATTTTACCTGAAGTACAGTCATACTCTTTGACTCTCCCATCTTCTGGACTCTTCAGGCTCTTAGGGAAGACTTGTATCCAACGCCCTTTCTCCTGGCAACAAACGCAGGTCGGTTCTCCTAGAATGTCCTCGGAAGCATGGTTGGTTGACTTTCCCAATAAATACGCTCCATTGCTTTGCCAAATCATTTCTGATTCAGCAGCAATGAGCATGTAAGTTAGGTCAATGAGGTTTTCGTCATGATCCATCATATAATACTTTCTTTTGAACTCATTATATGATTCGGGAAGTGACTGCAGAACCCAGTTTACAGCCAACTTATCCGAGAATGACACACCCAACATTTTTCAACCTATCAATGTGTGATTTCATTCCTAGAACGTGGGCACACACTGGTTTACCATCTTCATGTTTCATTTCCAATAGGGCTTTAGTGACATTGAACCTTTCAATTCTTCGATCTTGTGGGTTAGGGAGAACAACAAGAGGAGGAGGAGGAAGTGAAGCATGATCTCTTGTTCCTCGATCGAATCATGGAATATCATCTTCATGTGGAATGCTTGTTCCATGGGACTTGGGAATACCATAGTTGTCGAACATTGACATCTACAAAACGGGAAAAAACATAAATTCAAGTTAGTTGATAGATTGAGTCCTTAAAAAATCACCCAAATGAGATATTAAGGCTAGGACCCACCACAATACGCTACAACCTAGAAAAGGGATGTCGTAATCTAGTTGCATAATATTTGAAGGTAAGTGAATGACGATTCACTAATTTTCCACCATGAAAAACGAAAAAGAAATTTAAGTTTTTAAATCTATGAAAACTCCTAGATCCTTTGAGATTCACTGAACTTTTCAATGGCATGTTTAAATCTCGATATGCCCCTCTTGTTTGTGACTGGGATGACGAGGATCACAAAGCGGGTGTGAATAACCATGCAAACTTACATGGTGCCCTCACATGTTACGGTCACCTATTCGATGTACCGGTAAACCACACACACTCCACCGAACTATGACAAACATTGAGTCACCCTTTGCTACCTTTGCTTAGAAACATTTAGTATGTCGGTAAACCAAACACGCTCCACTAACGTCTTCGCAAGGGCACAAAGTGTAATTTCATGGAATTGCATCAATTCACTTTTGCCTAAAGTAACTAAGATTGGGAATTTGTAAAAACATTTTGTTACTTTTGTACTTCATTATACTTATAATGGAAGGTTTTGTCCTATGCTACCCGTTCGGCTAACGACCCTCCACTAGTCAAGAGTGCGGTGGGTAAGAGTGGATACCCATTCAATTGCTATTTTATAGGCAATTTCCTTAAACACCCTTTATAGATCAGCTTCGTGAATGAGGCCTACTAACGATAAGACAGACTTTTACTCATACATATATATATATATATATATATATATATATATATATATATATATATAATGTTAGACTTTTAATGTTATATATAGTATAGGGTGTATTTTACACTTTTAAAATACTAGGTTGTCAAGTTTAACAATTATACTTTTAATTCAATTAAATTGTAAACCAAATCTTTTATGGATTTATTAAACCTCTTTTAATTATACACCTTAATTAATTAATAAAACCATAAGGGTGTTTGAACATTTCAAAACAATACTAGGGTTTTAGAATTTAACATTCCTAGATCAACCTTTTAATCAACTTTTAAATTCCAAAACTTGAGGGCAAGTTTTGAAACATTTCAAAACATTAGGGTTTAGAATTTAAATATACATCAAAATTAAACTTTTAATCAAAATTTAAATTCTAAAACTTGAGGGCAAGTTTTGAAACCTTTTTCAAAACATTAGGGTTTCAACTATTTAAATTCCAAAACTAAACTTTTGAGTTTAAACTATAAAACCTAAAGGGGGAAATTGAAACTTTTCATAACACAAGGATCAAATAACAAATAATATAAATTAAACAATTAATTTCATCATTATCTATATTTGACCTAATTTCAATTACTTGCAAAAATAAGTTACCCAATTAATACAAATAATCCAATCTTCATCATATAAGGAAGTTATTATCTAATCAATTGGTAATTATCTTTTGTTTAATCAAGGATATACTCAAAAATATGAATAAAATCGGATTTTAATGATCTAAAACAGATAAGGCAAGTATCCATGAGTAAAACAGCCACAAATCCCGAAATCCCCTCTTTCTGATGCTCGAACTCGCTGAGTACCCCCATGGACTCGCCGAATAGGGGCCTACTCGCCGAGTCCACAATGGGACTCGCTAAGTTCATCAGGCAGGTTGGCCAAAATTCGAATTTGCAACTTGAACAAACACATAATGCATCAATACAATAGAAACCAATCAAGGCTCTGATACCACTAATGGGTTTTAGCCATAAGAACATCCTATGTGCTCATACAAACCCTAATGCTTGGATCTAGGTTTCTCTATTGTACATGCAATTCATCCAAGACTATAAACCCTAAATCTAGCATATGATAATCCATATTAACATAATAATGGGTTTAAGATATTACCTTGATTGTTATGTAGCAATAACAATCACAATTCCTTCTTATAATGACTTTAGAAAGATTAGAGTCACAAATGTCACTCCTCTAATGGTTCACAAACACCAAGAGCAAGAGGATAAAGAGGAGAAGAGAAGGAGGCTGCCCAAAATCGTCCAAAACCCTAGAGGATCTCATCACCACGTTTTTGGGGCTTAAGGGTGCTATTTATACATGTAGGCTACTAGGGTTTTAAACTAGGAAACCCTAATCTGACTGCTTAAGCCCTAAGCAGCCCATGGATTCCTTTCTTAAAGGCCTTGGACGATTTCTAATGGGTTTCCCCATAGAATTCGTCCAACCTTATATAATTAGGTAATCCATAGCCCAATTGCAATTATCTTATAATTACAATTCCAGTCCCTTAAGTTTAATTAATCTCTTTTAGCCACAAAATTAATTATCAATTAATTCTTGACTAATATTAATTAAACAATATGATTTCTCCTTTAATATATTATTCTCATAATATAGTAATAAATCATAATTAATCCTTTCTCTCCATAATTCATCCTATCAAGTTGCTTTGGTGAAGCCAACCCAAAAGGACCATGCACCATCGTGTCAAGTTCATACCAAAATAGTTATGGACTTAGAAAGTAATCCAACAGGCGCGCACTACCAGTAGGGGAGAGTTAGTGATTCAGGGCGGGAGGCCACATCGCGGACCAGTTCTGTGTACAGCAGCGAGAGCGAGGCGCTATTTCCAGCAGGGTTGCGTCAGTTATACTGCCTATGTTTTGGATGCCCGGGAGAAGGGAAAGGTGACAGTTGATGATGTGCCGGTAGTTCGAGATTACCCGGATGTATTTCTAGAGGAGTTGCCTGGGATACCTCCCGAGAGACTGGTCGAGTTCGGGATCGACCTGATCCCTGGTGCGGCTCTGATAGCCAAGGCACCGTATCGGTTGGCTCCCCCAGAGACGCAGGAGTTATCTACGTAGCTGCAAGAGTGGCTAGACAAGGGTTTTATCAAGTCGAGCAGTTCGCCCTGGGATGCACCGATTTTTTTCGTGAAGAAAAATGATGGGTCGCACCGTATGTGTTTGATCAACTACAGGGAGCGTCTTGGTTTTCGTAGATCGATTTATGCTCCGGGTATCATCGGATGCGAGTCAGAGACGAGGATGTGCAGATGACTACTTTCAGGACCATGTATGGACATTATGAGTTCGTGGTGATGCCATTTGGGCTCACCAACACTCTAGCCACGTTCATGGACCTCATGAACCGCGTGTGCAGGCCGACTCAGTAGCAGCATGAGGAGCACCTGAGAGAGGTGCTAGAGATTTTGAGGAAGGAGAGACTTTTCGTGAAGTTCTCCACGTGCGAGTTCTGGTTGCGTGAGGTGCAGTTTCTTGGTCACCTCGTCAACCAGAAGGGGATTCTGGTAGATCCGGCCAAGATAGAGGCTGTGATGCAGTGGGAGATCCTGAAGTCTCCATCTGAGATTCGGAGCTTCCTAGGTTTGGCAGGGTACTACAGGAGGTTCATTCAGGATTTCTCCAAGATAGCAGTACTGCTCAACCGACTGACTAGGAAGTCGGTGGTGCTTCACTGGGGGCCTGAGCAACAGGCAACATTTGAGACCCTCAGGTAGAGATTGTGTGAGGCACCGATCCTTACCCTGCCAGAGGGAGTAGAGGATTTTGTAGTCTATTGTGATGCTTCGATCACAGGTATGGGAGCAGTGTATATGCAGCGAGGTCGGGTGATAGTTTACGCCTTTAGACAGTTGAAGCCTCACGAGGCTAACTATCCTACGCATGATTTAGAGCTATGGGCAGTGGTGTATGCCCTCAAGATTTGGAGACATTACCTCTATGGGATCAGTTGTACCATCTACACAGATCACAAGAGTCTGAGGTACCTCATGGATCAGCCGAATCTGAACATGAGGTAGAGGTGATGGTTGGATGTGTTGAAGGATTATGATTGCGAGATCCTTTATCATCCGGGGAAGGCCAATGTGGTGGTCGACGCCCTGAGCCGCAAGGCGGAAGCAGGCCCGATCAGGGACATATGTCTGAGGATGATAGTGATCACTCCATTATTAGAGCAGATCAGAGAAGCTCAGGTCGAGGGCCTCAAAGAGGAGAGAAAGAAGTGTGAGAGTATGGGTACCGTACTGGGGCGGAGTACGGCAGGTGCTGATGGACGAGGCTCATAAGTCTCGATTTTCCATCCATCCAGGGGCAACGAAGATGTATAGAGATCTTCGACCTGAGTATTGGTGGCCCTGCATGAAGCGGGATGTCGCTTGGTATGTGGAGAGGTGCCTGACCTGTAGGAAGGTTAAGGCGGAGCACCAGAGAACTCACGGCAAGATGCAGCCGTTAGACATTCCATTGTGGAAATAGGAGGATATCACCATGGATTTGATCACTAAGCTTCCCAGGACCGCACATGGAGGATTCTGTTTGGGTTATAGTGGATCGGTTAACGAAGAGTGCTCATTTTATACCGATCCAGGAGAGTATTTCGGCTGAGAAGCTAGCCGATATATACGTGCGAGAGGTCGTGGCACGGCATGGAGTCCTGTATCAGTGGTGTCAGACAGAGATGTCTGTTTTACTTCTAGATTTTGGAAGCAGTTTCACGATGAGATGTGTACTCGTCTCCATTTCAGCACCACTTTCCACCCTCAGACAGACGGGCAGAGCGAGAGGACGATCCAGACTCTTGAGGACATGCTCCGGGGATGCGTCCTAGATTTCGGTGGCAGTTGGGATACGTATCTTCCGTTAGCGGAATTTTCGTATAACAACAGTTATCATGCGAGTATTGACCATCCTCCCTTCGAGATGCTCTATGGGAGGAAGTGCAAGACACCGATTTGTTGGGGCGAGGTCGGTCAGCGCGTCATTGGGAGTATTGAAGTGGTGCTCAAGATGACAGAGTTGATCCAACAGGTTCATAGTAGACTGCAGACTGCACAGAGTTGGTAGAAGAGTTACGCCAACAGGAGGCATTCAGACCTGGCGTTTCAGGTGGGCGATATGGTCCTCCTGAAGGTATCACCCTGGAAGGGTGTCATCAGGTTTCGGAAGAGGGGCAGGCTGGGCCCCAGGTTCATCGTTCCTTTTAGGGTTTTGGCCAGGGTGGGTCGTGTCACTTATTGGTTGGATCTTCCGGCAGAGCTTAGCTAGATCCACAACACTTTCCATGTTTCATAGTTGTGGAAGTGTTTGGTAGACGAGTCAGCAGTCATACCCTTGGAGGACATTCATGTTGATCGCAGCCTGAATTATATTGAGAGACCGGTTGTGATTTTTGATCGAAAGACGAAAGCCTTGAGGAACAAGGTGGTTCAGTTGGTGAAGGTGCAGTGGCAACACCGGAAGGGGTCTGAGTGGACATGGGTGGGAGAGGAGGATATGAGGGAGCACCACCCAGAGTTGTTTTTAGAAGCAGCAGCAGACTTCGAGGACGAAGTCTCAGACAAGTGGGGGAGAGTTGTAACGCCCCAATTCCAGTATGTTATTTAAATATTATTTTTTCGAATTTTCAAGAGGGACTCGACGAGTCAGCAGCCCAACTCGTCAAGTAGAGACGGGATTTCGAGCACGTGTAAGTAAGCGACTCAACGAGTCCATATCCTAGACTCGGCGAGTGCATCAGTCTGAATGAAACCCTAAATCCCCGGGATTTGCACCCTATTTAAACCATGTTATGAGCCCCAACCTCGTCTCCTTCACCATCAGAACGTTATTTAGCAAACCCTAGAACTTATTGGAGCATTTTGAGCATATCTTGTGTATCTTTTTAAGTTTGGAGAAGAGAAAGAAGGAGGAACTAAAGGGGAAGGTGAAGAGCAAGGATCTAGAGTTCAATTCAGAGTTTATTGAGGTATAATCCGAATCTCTTCTGTTTCTATGTTGATCTTCTATTATAAATCCCATTTAGGCCATTTTATCCACTTTCTAGCTTGATTGTAGTGGAGATATCATATTGGGTTGGATAGCCAGTGGATCTAGCTGGATTTGAGCTTTAAAAGCTCAGATCTACCATCTTTATGAGCCTAATTCGTGTATAAACCTTAGATCTACTCTTTTAGTCCCTGCTAAACCTTTTGATTCTCTTTTTATGAATATGTACACATAAAGTTGGAAACATTACGTGATAATCAAGCTTTAGGAACCCAGATCTATAAGTTGTGTACATTGGATTTGAGTAAAATCGACTGTGTGGAAGTTGCATGCAACCGACTCACCGAGTCATTCTTCGGACTCGACGAGTCGCCTCGCGAGTTCCCGATTTTCCCCCTTCATAAGTGATGTCGAGTGGAATTAGTGAGTTGTAGGTGGACTCAGTGAGTCGGAGGTCAGACTCATTCATAGAAGGACTCGGCGAGTCAGTGCCATGACTCGGCGAGTCCAATGCAATCTTCATATCTCAAGATCAGACTCGGCTACTTGTTCATACAACTCGGTGAGTCACTATCAAATTTTTCATGTGTTGAAGGAGAACTATACGAGTTGTTCTTGCAACTCGGCGAGTCGGATGTAGATTGACTTAGTGATGGCATCGAAGAGGAACTCGTCGAGTCTTTGCCAAACTCGACGATTCGTAGCAAGCAGAAATGAGAAATGAGAGTAAGGACTTGACGAATTGGGTCAACTGTAGGTTGAATTTGACCAAGGGGTTGACTTTCACCAGGGGTAAAATAGTTATTTTACCCTCACTGTAGCTATCAGTATTTGATTGAGTGTACTTATGGAAATTGTAGCCAGGGAGGCACCAGAGCAGCAGCTGATAGTTTCCAGAGCAGTTCTTTCAGCAGCCAGATTACGAGGTGAGTTTCCTTCCAGTAGGAACGGGTCTTCGGCCACAACGCCAGCCTGTTAGTTAGGAGTAGTTTCCGGACTTTGGTCTGATGCAGTAGTTAGTGTGTTTGACGCCTTCGTGGCTCAGATAGGATTATGTGATATATGTTTCGGGCTACGGCCCGATGTAGTATGCAGTATACGTGTTTATGTTAGTTGATATGTGTTTATGCTATGCAATGTTCAGTTAGTTCCGGACTTCGGTCTGATGCAGGGGACAGGGTCCCAATCAGTTCCAGACATCGGTCCGATGCAGGGGACAAGGTCCCAGTCAGTTCTGGACTTCGGTTCGATGCAGTTTCTGGACTTCGGTCCGATGCAGGGGGCAAGGCCCTAGTTAGTTTCCGGACTCCGATTCGATGCTGTTTCCGGACTTCGGTCTGATGCAGTGGCCAAGGCCAAGTATTTGTTTTATATGTTATTGTACGGTATGTGGTAGTTTGGGGGAGCTCATTAAGCTTCATGCTTACAGTTTCAGTTTTGGTTTCAAGTACTTCCACAAGTAAAGGGAAGTGCTCTGGATGATGGCATCGCACACACCGCAGCTTCAGTTATTTTTGTCCTGGGAGTTTGTTTTGATACTTAGTTTTGATTTGATACAGTTTTATCACGACATTTTATTATGGCTTGAGATATTTGACGTATGCTTTTTATGATGTGACGTTCAGTATATGATTTTCATTATTATTAAAACAAAATTTTTTGGGTCATATTTTGGGATGTTTCATCTATATATATTGTGTTCTCAAAATTCGATTATGACTACGACATCCCTCTTCATAGTCAAATTATGAAAACATGGCAAATAAAAAATATTGTTGTAAAAGACAGGTCTAGTATCATGTCTTTATGTGAGACTTCATGAATTGTGTCCCATATGCTTCGGATATAGGATAGATTACATGTGCTACAATATTCATCCTTTCCAAATTTTCCAAATGCTCAAGGCATTAAGATGGGAAAAGTCTAGAATTGGATATGACTAAAATGATTCAGCAATTTTCGAGCACAATCTGAGGTTTACCAAAGATTGGTTACTCAGGGATAGTTGGTAGTATAGTGTTAATTTTGGCAAGGACCATATTGACATTTTCTGAAAAGAGGCAACTCTTGTTCAGAAGTGATGTCAAAATGGGAATATGGAAATGTTTCCATAGGTGGAAGTTATTCGTTCAATCTGTGTAGGATTAGAAAACTTAATGCAAGAAGGATGTTCAAAGCAATGTACTTTGAATATGAGACTTTGTTTCCATAAAGTTGATCTCCAGTGGAATACAATGTAATGACAGTTGACAAGTTTCTGTGACTTTGTGCATTTTCATTATCAGAGGATCAATGCATTTGAGTTTAGGATCTGACAGGTTTCCGTAAATAGCAGGAATTTGGTATTCTTACATTTACGAAAAGTGTTTGGGATTGTGAAATGAGTATCATTGGAATCATATTCAATTGATCTATTTCACAAACTAAGGATCATAGATAAACATAGTTTGCATACATGGAGTATGGCATAACTGTTGTTTAGAAAACATAGTGTATATGCTTGGAGCATGGGACAACTATTGTTTTAATTCAAGTATAAGTTGAATATTTGAAACATTATGCAATGAATAATTTATAGTCAATGTGGTGATAAATAAAAGGTGTTCTATTTATGCTCAAAAGGGTTCTGAGACCACATTAGATTCGATTATTATTGTGTTTCACTTTGCATGTTTTGACCTCCAAAATAGTTGGGTTATTCCTTCCGAATGACTATGTTATTTAAACACTCCACAGTCAGTCGTATACTGGAAGTAGGTATGAATTCTGGCTGTCATGAATTGGGCTTGTAGATGGCTAAAGGTTTTTAGACAAAGAAATGGTTGCTACAACATTCATGAGTGCTCATAAGTTATGAGTATTGGATTAAACCCACGGTCACTTGTATCACTTCATGGATTTATCTCGAGTGATCGTGAGACGGTAATAACATATAAGTCTTCAAACCTAGAGATATGAGTTGTTACCTATGAGTTGGTTGTGTATTGATTGCACAAAACACATCAGTAACTTGATGTTATAAAACGTGCCTTTGTGTACCATTCAACAAGTAGTAGAACAAACATATGAGTTGAAGTTTATCTGTTCCTTCTAGAAATAGAAGTGATATCTGGACCCCTCGATGATATTGTTTTGACCTATGTACCGGGCACGGTCAGAACCTAACTGATGTGTTCAATTTAGTTCTATGTCAAACAAATCGGAAATCGGGAAAAAAAACTGCTCGACAATAAGTACGACGTTGTTCCATGTATTTTTCTGGCTGATATCATGAGAACAGAGGATTATATGATCACTTATCTGAAATGGCGCTTCATAGTTCAACAGAGCTTTCGAGAGCTACGATTACCGTTTGGTTCCTGAAGTCACATAGGCAAATATAGTTATTAGACTTATCCAAGTGGGAGATTGTTGGATAAGGTGCCTAAGTCCATAACTTATTTGGTATATACTTGGCCGGACCCGGGATGGTCCATTTGGGTTGCACTTCACCCGAACAATTTATATGGATAATCTTATGAGAATAGTTTGTTTATCATTTATTAATACATTAATATGAAATCAAGTTATTTAATTAGTATTGGTCTTAAATTAATTGAGAATTAATTTAGTGATCAAAAAGGTGACTAATTAAATATGGGCTATTTTATTTATATAGTGTGGGCTTACACTCATTAAGAATTGGCTAAGCACGCATGGGAGTCCATGGATGATCCGTGGAGCTTTTAATCCATGGATCCTTGGAAAGGAAAAGACATGGGTTATTAGGGTTTACCCTAATCCTCCACACTATATCAAGAAGCTTATGTTGCATGAAATGGCACCCTAGTATGTGTGAGCAAGGTGGTGGTCGATTTCTATAAGCAAATATACTATTCTCTCAAGTTTCCAAAGTTTGTGGTGATTTATGATTACACTTGAGGCATTCGCACTATTGGTGCTAGGCTCTCAAATTCTAAGCAATCAATCATTATCAAAAGGTATGTCATTCTTCTAGTATTTTATGGTTGTAGTTCTTCATGCGATGCTAGTTAGGATGTAAACCTTGGAAATTATTATTTACATTTATTTTTAGAGAAAACATAGATCCAAGGTTTAGGAGTGTTAGAATGCTCATAACCCAATTTCAATATTATAATCAAAATTTCAAGTTTATATAAGCTTATATGATTCTTGAAAGTTGTTGATTATGAATGTGCATGAGCTTATGAGTTTTGATAGATCATAGGAATTATGTGCAGATTGTTTGATAGTATAATTCTTGATCTTTATGACATTGAATGGACTCCATAACTTGACCTCAAGTTATGGAATTCCAAAAGTTTTTTTTACTTATAAGGTTCCTTTAAGAAGTCATAAGTTATACTTTTGGAGAGTTTTTCTAATAAATGATTTTACGGACTCCATAACTTGTCCTCAAGTTATGGATTTCCAAGAGTCTCTTCATTAAAAATATTTTAAACCTTTATTAAAACAAATAAGTTATGAATATCCAAAAAGTTTTTGAATTTTTCAAAACTTGCCCTCAAGTTTTGGAATTGTAAACTCTCACATAAACTTTAATCCACACCCTAGAGTTTTAAAAGTTAAAATTCAACCCTTATACTATTATAATATTAATGGTTAATATATATATATATATATATATATATATATATATATATGTATAAGATTAAGTCGTTTTACCATTAGTAGGCCTCATTCACGAAGCCGGTCTATAAGGGGGGTATAAGGTTGTTGCCTATAAAATGGCAACTTAGTGGGTGTCCACTCTCACCCACCGATTCGTTGATCGGTGGAGGGTCGTTAGCCGAACGGGTAAGACAATGACTTTAATTCTTATTAAAAGTATCATTATTATTATAAACTAACTAAACTTTTTTATAAATTCCCAATCTTAGTTACTTTAGGAAAATGTGAATTTGGTGCTAACCCATGAAATTCACACTTTGTACCTTACCAAGTCGTTAGTGGAGTGTGTGTGGGTAACCGACACATTAACTAGGACTAGTAAGGATGACAAAGGGTGACTTAATGTTTATCATAGATCGGTGGAGCGCATGTGGGTAACCGGCACATTGATTAGGTGATAATATTAAGTGTACCAAGTGAATTTGCATGGTTATTCACACCTTGTTTTGTGATCCTCGACATCCTAGTCACAAAATTTGAGAGGGAATAATCGAGATTGAAACATGCCATTGAAAAGTTCAATGAATCTCAAAAGATCTAGTACTTTCAAACCAATTAAAACCTAATTTTATTTCATTTTTCGTGGTGGAAATTTGTGAGTCGTCATTCGCCTACCTTCAAATATTTTATAGCTTGGATTACGGCATCCCTCTTTCAAGTTATAAAATATTGTGTTGGATCCTAGCCCTAATATTTAATATTGGGTGTTATATTAAGGACTTTAAATCAACTATCTTGAATATCTCCCATTGTAGATGTCTAGTTCAGACAACTATGATCTTCCTAAATATCTTGGAACTTCACCTTCTTTCACCTCCTCCAAGTATTCTCACTAACCCACAAGTTCTTGAAAAGTTTAAGGTCACTCAAGCCCTAATGGCAAGCAACATCTGTGTGATCAAATCTTGGAGATGAAGTCACATATTGAAAAGTCAGGAGAGTTGGGTGTCAAAGTCTTGTGAAAGTTGGATGTTAAATCACTTTCTTAGTAACATAGTGAGTCCCTTTCAGACTACTGTGAGACAGACTATGACATGACCCTTAATGATCTTATCTATTTGCTTGCTGATGCGGGATCATCAATGATTTGGAAGACTAGTAAAGCAAATTTGATTAGAAGATCAACTTCCCAAACCTTAAATGGACATTGACAATGGTAGCAATGGATATCTAGAAAAAGTTTTCTCTTCCCAATGGAATGGGATTGGCCATGGTCAACTCGGTTGAGAAAATGGTAAAGAGAAAGGTTAAGTTTGAGATAGTCTCATGTACCATTACCAAAGGGTCCATATGTTTTATTGCCAAAGGAAGGGGCATTGGTTGCAAAGCTTCCCTATTCACCTGAAAGATCATAAGGTTGATCAACTCAAGAAGTTTGACTCTACTTCAGGTAAAGTCCACTGTCTAACTCTGTTAAGTTCCTACTTGGAGATTCTTATTACATAATGTGAATGGGTCACATGTTGATGTTTTTTAAGAATCAATGAAAGGAGAGGAAGCTTAAAGGAAGTATGTGCTGATTATGATTGCCAAGATGGATTTCGATCGCATGGTTCGGTGATCAGAATTTCGAGTTGTTGCTTAAAGAGTTATGATA
Organism: Lactuca sativa; assembly: GCF_002870075.4. NCBI lineage: Eukaryota > Viridiplantae > Streptophyta > Magnoliopsida > Asterales > Asteraceae > Lactuca > Lactuca sativa. The sequence continues at coordinate 75,686,049 of NC_056624.2, read as the reverse complement.
TATTACTTAGGAATAGATAACAATAAGTTTTTCATATGCATTGTAAGGATAAGTTTTTCTGCAAAGTTTTAAAATAAAAAAAGGGGGTTTTAATTTTATTTATTTTAAAAATATCCTTACAATGACATTTGTGAAAAATTGTTGCTTATAGGATTCCAGTAATAGCAATATTGGAAAGTGGATTTGATTCTTTCAGTTGTGGTAGTGACTAAATTTGCCAAATAAGGAAAGATTTTCATCGCCCAAGTTTCACTTGGACCGAAACTTGGAATCATGCAAGCCAAAGTGTAGGATGTATTAGAATTTTCATCTTTGGAAATTAAGATTAATTCCTTATGTGAGCAAGCATAGGACTAAAGGGATAGAGTACACATTCTTGTGCACTTGTCAAGTCCACCACAAAGATTGATAAGACTATTCGTCATGATTTGCTAAAGCTTAGTAAATATGCATATACTTACAAGTTTAAGTATAATTTTGAAGCATTGGAAAGGTTTTAATGTGTGGCAGAACGAATGGGAAAGAATCAAATTAGACTGAAAGATAAAAGTTTCTCAAATCTGAAAAGATGGGAGAGTACTTTAGTATCATGTTTCATGATCATCTTAATGATGTTGAAACCATATCACAAATTCATACTCTAAGGACGTCTTAGTGCATTCTTATAGCTAAGAAGTGGAGTCATGAATTGTTGGAATGGTTAAAAAATCAAGAAGATGAATCATACTTCGTTCAAAAAGCAAACTCTTAGAGTCATACATTAAGATTGTAACCTTGAGTGACATAAAGGAAGGTTTAAAACACTTATCAAATGTAGAGTAAAATGTTTTCTACTCTTGTACATTTGAAATTGGTAAGTTGTGATGTCTTGGATAAGACAAAGACTAACTATGACCGATTGTGAGAAGTGTTTATCTTGATAAGAATCCGCACTAAATCTTGAATATTTGTTTGGTTGTCAAGGAATGGTTCCTGACAAAGAGAAACTTATATGTCAAGATGTCACACCCCCAAACCTGAACGGCGGAAACGTTCGGGGGCGGATGACTTCATGTGGTAACGTAACAAATGAATACATAGTAAAGAAAGCAATACAACCATCATATATATAATTGAAAGTTTACATTTGTCAAAATTTACATGTTCAAAACCAATTACAATATGATGTCAAAATACGAGGTTAAATTGGCGCCACAGCATCCCTTCATCAAAAGCAAAATGAATACCTGAAATTTACTGATTTCCTGGGACATACAAGTAATTTTGAAAGAGTAGATCAGCATTTAAGCTGGTGAGTTTCATAAGTATTTAAATGACAATGTTTGAATGAAATGAAATGTTTTGTCCTTGTTTGTTTGTGTTTAGAAAATCCTATATTTTCTACTAGTATAATAGTAGCCTTCACTCAAGACCAATGTTTGTTTCTAAAATGTATGTAAGTGTAAAATAACCAATGAGTTTGAAAAACCTTGTAAATCAATGCATTTTTAATACCCCTTGTGAGTTTTATAACCATACTATCGACTCGGAATGCCTATACACAACGTTCTTCAGGCGTTGGAATGTTATGACGTTTGTCACCCCAAACGGTGGACTGCAGCTAACAATCAGGGCGCGGGTTGTCAAGCCCGTATAGATCTATACACAAACACCACGCTCCCCCTCCAAGGGATTCTGGTATATAATACAGGACTTGAAATGTGTACTCGAACGTACATGAAGTTAGTGTCTCACAAAACCGTGGTATAAAAACAGATCTACTTGTTAAAATGTTACGTTTGTTCTTGTATACGAAAGTAAACTTCTTGAAATTCGTGTTTCTAGTACATAAGAGTTAGAAATTTGTTCGTAAAACCATACCTATTATAGTTTTCTAAAAGTGTGTCTTGTTTGTTTAGAAATACCTAGAAAAGGAATCACTTGTTTATGAAAGCATAGATTTTTGGTGTAGAGTCCAAGATAGACAAGAATAATCTAAGAAAAGTTTAGTTTATACATGCATTACAACAAATTTATATTTCAAAAGATAGAATGCCATTTTAACATATGTTATATATATATGAAAGTTCCTTAAAGGTTTATAAATCGCATGTGATTTGGATATATAACAGCATATAAAAGAGTTTCTTTATGTAACACACGATAATACTCGTGTATTTTACTTGTAATCCCCCCTTGAAAGCATATAAAAGAATTTATAAAATATTTAAAAGGTAAATTAAGGGGTATGAACTCACTTGAAAGTTTGAAGATAGCGAGATGGAAAACCGGGCAGAGTTTCGTCTCGGGAAACGGATTTTCCTCGGGATTCTCGGGAATCTCGGGAGTAAAATTGACCCTCGGGACTTGAGCAAAAAGACCAGAGCTTCGGGTTTGAACGGGCACGGAAAACGAGGCAAGATTGTGAGAGAGAGAGGAGAGAAATGAGCCCTTTTCTCGGAAGCCCTCGCATCGTATTTATTGGAAGGCTGAACTGCCTCGGTACGCGGGGCGTACGCTCGTACGCAGCGCGTACGCGTACGTCATGCATGACCGAAGCCTCGACTGCCTCGGCTACGGATGGGACGGGTTGCTGGGGAGGCGGGTCGGATGGGACGGCGGGTCGGACGGGACAGCGGGTCGGACGGGTCGGACGCTTCGGACGGGTCGGACGCCTCGGATAGGGTGACGTGGACGATCAGAGGCCAAGTCTCTCGGGTACGCAGGGCGTACAGGGGTACGCAGCGCGTACCTCGGATGAGGACGCTGACTCCTCTTCGGATAAGGTCCGATTTTTGAATTAAATAAATATATAATTTATTTAATAAAATTCAAAAATTCATATCTTCTTCATGCGAACTCCGTTTTCGATGGACTTTATATCCACGCGTAGGTGAGACTACGCTCTACAACTTTCGTTTAGACTCCGTCGGCAAATTCCGAAATTATTTTTTTTATTATTTATTTTAAACTCATCGTGTTTAAGGAATTTCTTTGAAAATTCATAACTTCTTTATCTGATGTCGGTTTTTGACAGACTTTTTACCGCTGGAATACCATTGTCGAGACCTTCGATTCTCGTTTAGGTCATTCCGGCCAAAAGTCGCTCGATCTCCGATTCGAGTTTTTAGATGTCTGTTGATAAGCCGAAGTTGGAAAAATCATAACTTCGCTATATGAAGTCGGATTTGGGCGTTCTTTTCACGTACGATGATGGTTCAAAGACATTTAAACATAGAAGGAAATTAAATAGAACTATTTGTACATTTTATTATGAAAGTAAATTTTATTACTCAAAAGTGGTTACAATACTTGACCCTTTTTGGTCGTTACAAAGAGTTGAAATATCGGGTTGTCACATCATCCCCCCCGTTAGAGAGAATTTCGTCCCGAAATTTAAAGTAGTAAAGATACTAGTGAACATGAAAGAGATGAGGGTACTTTTGTTTCATCTGATCTTCGCGTTCCCATGTGAATTCAGGTCCCCGCTTGGCGTTCCAGCGAACCTTCACGATGGGTATGCGACTTTGTTTTGTTTGTTTGAACTCTCGGTCCATGATTTCTACTGGTTCTTCCATAAAGTTGAGGCTTTCGTTGATCTCGATCTCGTCGAGTGGAATAACAAGAGTCTCGTCGGACAGACACTTTTTCAAGTTTGACACGTGGAAGGTTGGATGGATGTTACTAAGTTCGCGCGGTAGGTTAAGTTTGTAAGCCACAGGGACGATTCTGGCAAGGATCTCGAAAGGCCCTATGTATCTTGGATTTAGTTTCCCACGCTTTCCAAATCGTATTAAACACTTCCACGGTGAGACCTTTAATAAGACATGGTCTCCTACCGGGAATTCCAAAGGTTTCCTCCTTTGGTCAGCGTAGCTTTTCTGTCGGTCTCTAGAGGCTTTCAATCGTTCACGAATCTGAACGATCTTCTCTGTCGTTTCTCGTATGATTTCCGGACCGGTGAGAGTGCTTTCAGGAACTCTTCCTCTAGCTAACTGGGTATCGCCAACTTCAGTCCAGCACAGAGGGGATCTGCACTTTTGACCATAGAGGGCTTCAAACGGAGCAGCCTTTATGCTTGTATGATAACTATTGTTGTATGAAAATTCGACAAGGGGTAAATGAATATCCCATGCCTTTCCAAAGTCAATCACACAGGCTCTCAGCATATCTTCTAAAGTTTGTATTGTTCTCTCACTTTGTCCGTCTGTTTGTGGGTGGTAGGCTGTACTCATGTCTAGCCTAGTTCCCAGGGAACTTTGTAGTGACTGCCAGAATCTTGAAGTGAATCTACTATCTCGATCGGAAATAATGGATATCGGAACACCATGCAGTCGCACTACTTCCCTTAAGTAAGTTCTTGTAAGCTTCTCCATTTTGTCAGTCTCCTTCATGGGTAGGAAATGCGCGGATTTGGTCAATCTGTCGACAATGACCCATATGGTATCGAGTCCACTTGTCGTCTTGGGTAACTTGGTTATGAAGTCCATAGTAATTCGCTCCCATTTCCATTCTGGTATCTCTGGTTGTTGTAGTAATCCTGACGGTTTCTGATACTCGACCTTAACCTTAGCGCAAGTAAGACATTTACTCACGAAGGTAGCAATTTCTGCTTTCATGTTAGGCCACCAGTACAGCTTCTTAAGATTCAGATACATTTTATCTGAACCCGGGTGAACGGAATATCTTGAGTTGTGAGCCTCGGTCATGACTACGTTTCTGAAACCACCATGTTTCGGGGTCCAGATTTGGTCCATGAGATAGTAGGCTCCGCCACCCTTGACTTCTAGATTCTTCTCCATTCCTTGCAAGGATTCACCTGCCACATTTTTAGGTTGCAAAGCTTCCATTTGTGCCTCCTTAATTTGTGTGGATAAGTGGGAATGGATAGTCATGGTCAGAGATTTGACCCTCCGACCAGTGTATTCCTTTCGACTGAGGGCGTCAGCTACTACGTTGGCCTTGCCAGGATGATAACGAATTTCGCATTCGTAGTCATTCAGTAACTCAACCCATCGTCGTTGTCGCATGTTGAGTTCCTTTTGATCGAAAATGTGTTGAAGGCTCTTGTGATCGGTGAAAATAGTACTCTTTGTCCCGTATAAGTAGTGCCTCCAGATCTTCAGAGCAAATACCACTGCTCCTAACTCGAGATCGTGTGTCGTATAGTTCACTTCGTGTGTCTTAAGCTGTCGGGAGGCATAAGCGATAACCTTCCCTCTCTGCATAAGAACACAACCAAGTCCTTGATTTGACGCATCGCAATACACTACGAAGTCTTCTATCCCTTCGGGGAGGGATAGTATCGGTGCGGTGCACAAGGCCTGCTTTAGTGTCTGGAATGCCTTCTCTTGTTTCGCTTCCCAGTCAAAGGCCACACCTTTCTAGGTTAATGTAGTAAGAGGTTTCGCAATGCTCGAAAAGTTCTTTATGAATCTGCGATAGTAGCCAGCTAGACCTAGAAATTGACGAATTTCTGTAGGTGTCTTTGGTGCCGACCAGTTCTCAATAGCCTTAATTTTGGAGGGGTCCACGTGTATACCTTTCTCGCTAACAACGTGGCCTAAAAATTCGACTCTTCGAATCCAAAATTCGCATTTAGAGAACTTCGCATAGAGTTTCTCCGTTCGCAGTGTTTCTAGGACTTTTCGTAGGTGCTGACTATGCTCTTCCTCACTTCGAGGGTAGATAAGTATATCATCGATAAAGACGATGACGAACTGATCCAAGTAAGTGCGGCATACCCTATTCATTAGGTCCATAAATACCGCTGGTGCATTGGTTAATCCGAACGGCATCACTACAAATTCGTAGTGTCCATAACGAGTTCGGAAAGCTGTCTTTGGAATGTCCCCCTCTAGAACTCGTAATTGGTGATATCCGGATCGTAGGTCTATCTTTGAGAAGTAGTTCGCTTCTTGAAGTTGATCGAATAGGTCGTCAATGCGGGGTAGAGGATAGCGGTTCTTGACAGTAAGTTTGTTCAGCTCTCTGTAGTCGATGCACATACGGAACGATCCGTCTTTCTTCTTTACAAACAAGACCGGTGCTCCCCAAGGTGAGAAACTTGGTCTTATGAATCCTTTTTGAAGGAGTTCATTAAGTTGACTGGAAAGTTCCTGCATCTCTGCTGGTGCGAGACGGTAAGGCGACTTCGCTACTGGGGTAGCTCCTGGAACTAAGTCGATTCTGAACTCGACTTGGCGTTGCGGTGGTAATCCTGGTAGTTCTTGTGGAAAGATATCGGGAAAGTCGCGTACTACCAAGATGCTCTTGATGTCCTTCAGTTCTTGACTTGTATCCACGATGTGTGCTAGGAATGCTCGACAATCCTTCCGCAAGCACTTTCGAGCTTGGATGCACGAAATGATGCGAAGGTTTGTACTAGATTTGTCGCCGTAGATAACTAAGGTTTCGTTGTTAGGGAGATTAAGACGGACTGCTTTCTCAAAGCACATGATGTCGGCGTAAAGAAGAGTCAACCAATCCATGCCGACTATGACGTCGAAACTTTTAATTTGGACCGGCATGAGATTGATTGGGAAAGAATGGCCGTCTAAAGTTAACGTACAGCCCATGTATATGCAATTAGTGTTTTCGGTTTTTCCATTGGCCATCTCTACAGTGAATGATTTTTCTAACTTGCTAGGTTTAGGTTTAAGTAAATGAATAAAGTTTTGACTCACGAAGCTTCTCTCCGCTCCACTATCGAATAATATGCATGCATATGAATTATCGAGAAGGAACGTACCAGCAACTGTAGTTGGGTCAGTTACAGCTTCGTCGTGGCCTATTGCCAAAACTCGTCCCACACCTCCGGTGCCTGCTGCCTTAGGACAGTTCCTCTTGTAGTGGCCCACCACGCCACAACCGTAGCAAGTCTGCCCTACACCCGCACTGGGAACTTGAGTGATAGGTTTTGCAGGGTCTTTGCAGAAACGGGCTGTGTGTCCCTTCCTGTTGCAGTTGGCGCACTGCATTTCCCGACAAGGTCCATGGTGGTGGTAATTGCATTTGGTACACTTTGGGAGGTTACCTACATAAGGCTTTGTTGGGTAGGTATTTGTAGGAGATGCAGTAGGTACAGTGGCAGCATTCGCTGAAACCAGTTGTTTCTTTGCGGATTCTTGGGAAGACCCACCCTTCCCTTTATTCCACACTCTCTTTCTGCGATTGTTGTTGTTGTTGTTGTTGTTGTAGTTGTTGTTGTTGTTGTTGTTGTTTCCTTTCTGTGGTGCTGGTGCAGAAGTGGTTGAGTTCTGATGACCTCCGTAGTCAATCAGAGATTGTGCCAGTTCTTTAGCACTTTCAAAGGTGTCAGGTTTAGAAGCTAACAAGCTTGATCGCATTTGGGGCGTCAGTCCCCAGATGTACCTTTCTATTTTCTTGCTCTCGGGAGCAATCATATCTGGACAAAGGATTGCCAGCTCGCAGAATCTGTTGGTATAAGTAGCGATGTCGGTACCAACTATTCCGAGAGTCCATAGCTCGTGTTCAAGCTTTTGAATCTCTCCCCATGGGCAGTATTCTCTCATCATCATGGCCTTCAGGCTCTCCTAGCTTATGGAGTTTGCCACGATTAGGGTAAGTACTTTAACATGGCCATTCCACCAAGTTAAAGCTTTATCAAGAAGGGTGAAAGTTGCAAATTTGACTTTGATGTGCTCGGGACAGGAGCAGATTTCAAAGACTGCCTCCGTCCTTTCAATCCACTGCCTCAGGGCCATTACACCACCAGTTCCATAAAACATCCGGGGCTTGGCATTAGTGAAGTCCTTATAGGTGCATTCTCGAGGTGGTCCATGACTCTCGCCATGGTTGGATAGGTGTGTGCCAGATCCCGAGCCATTAGTACTCGAGTTATTGATCTGTGACATGGCAGCTGCCACCGCTGTGGTGACTGCTGCTTGAAACATAACAACATCAAATTGAGGTGGTGGAGGTGGTGGTGGTACAGGTGCTTCCTCACCGTTGTTTCGCCTTGGATTCCTACGTGGAGGCATCCTTCAACTGTAGGTTGAAAAGACAAGGATAAGAATTTCATAGAATAGAAAATGTATGTGTCTCATGAACTAAATCGCTATAGATCAACAACAGATGATAGTATGAGTCTTAAAATAGAAGAATGAAAGTTATTTGTAAGACTGAAGGTATGAAACAAGTATTTGGCTTCCCAAAGACCATTCAAGGTTTGAACGAAATACTTAACATAGTAGTAATAGTGTCACTTATATTAATATAAAAGTTGTTACAACGATCATGAAAATTTGACCCCTATAAGGGTCTCCGGTTACAAAGTTCGAGAAATTTAAAGACTTTTAGCCGAGGTCCTAAACTATAACAAAATTTGAGTCCTTGACAAGCACTACTTGCGTCGTAGGTTGCGCTTGGAGCTTGACTCCGCATCTGATTGCTTCGACTCCATTAGACGCCTATCAAAAGCGGCTTGTTGTTCCCTCAGTTCAGCGAGGGCTGCAATCATTTGCGCTTAAAATGCTTCAGTTTGGAGTTGAGCATTGTCTTATATCTTGTCCAGCCTACGGATGTCAGAAGTGTGAACCTGCACTTCCACGTTGACATCCCGGAGTCGACTAGCTTGAACTCCAGACTGATAGGACTGATTGGCTAACTTACCCACCATTACCGGGAGTGCTCGATCAGCTGAACCTCCGCCTCGGACATCGTAGAAGTCCCGGCACATGCCGTAGGGAGGGCGTAGGTTTTGCTGTTGGCTCCAATGGTGGAGGTGACTTCCCCAGACGGGAGTCGGTCCTTGAAAGTTCCTTACGAAGACGGGAGGTTGAATGGGTGGTGGATCGATAACTTCCGGCTCTGAGTCGGTACCGGAGTCATCACCCACTTCTATGGGTTCCTCGTCCTCTTCGGGATCATCTTCGATCCATCCTCCGTTGCCTTGGTTGGGAAAGTAGGGGTCGCTAGGGTGGTGAAATCCAACCATTTGACTGTACGAGAAATAGGGTTATAAGAATGGAATAAAGTTGAAACATGCAAAACATGTAAGTTAAACTAGTTTAGATAGCAAATACTCCTATAGTATTTAAATTCTTGTGTTTGATTCTAGTAATGGTTTGGTAAGGTTTGACTTGTTGCTTACTACGATCATTCCTCGATATACGTTGGTCCAATCTCGGGCAAATATAGTTGATCACACTATATTTGTCCAAAATCTGATTACATATATCGAGTCTCAATCATAGTGTCAACTTGTCTATATACTTGTATAGTTGTATAACATGAAAATAATTTGTGGTATGCATGTAATTGTACTTAAATGAACTATCAATTTAAGTTGAACGCAAAGCTGCTTACGCGTAAAAAGAAAATCTGCTTTGTCAGAGAGTATTAGTCCCTTAAGCATTTATAGTTTGTATATCTTATGTGGTTCGATATACTTAGTTCACTATAAACATTGCTCTGATACCAATCTGTCACACCCCCAAACCTGAACGGCGGAAACGTTCGGGGGCGGATGACTTCATGTGGTAACGTAACAAATGAATACATAGTAAAGAAAGCAATACAACCATCATATATATAATTGAAAGTTTACATTTGTCAAAAGTTACATGTTCAAAACCAATTACAATATGATGTCAAAATACGAGGTTAAATTGGCGCCACAGCATCCCTTCATCAAAAGCAAAATGAATACCTGAAATTTACTGATTTCCTGGGACATACAAGTAATTTTGAAAGAGTAGATCAGCATTTAAGCTGGTGAGTTTCATAAGTATTTAAATGACAATGTTTGAATGAAATGAAATGTTTTGTCCTTGTTTGTTTGTGTTTAGAAAATCCTATATTTTCTACTAGTATAATAGTAGCCTTCACTCAAGACCAATGTTTGTTTCTAAAATGTATGTAAGTGTAAAATAACCAATGAGTTTGAAAAACCTTGTAAATCAATGCATTTTTAATACCCCTTGTGAGTTTTATAACCATACTATCGACTCGGAATGCCTATACACAACGTTCTTCAGGCGTTGGAATGTTATGACGTTTGTCACCCCAAACGGTGGATTGCAACTAACAGTCAGGGCGTGGGTTGTCAAGCCCGTATAGATCTATACACAAACACCACGCTCCCCCTCCAAGGGATTCTGGTATATAATACAGGACTTGAAATGTGTACTCGAACGTACATGAAGTTAGTGTCTCACAAAACCGTGGTATAAAAACAGATCTACTTGTTAAAATGTTACGTTTGTTCTTGTATACGAAAGTAAACTTCTTGAAATTCGTGTTTCTAGTACATAAGAGTTAGAAATTTGTTCGTAAAACCATACCTATTATAGTTTTCTAAAAGTGTGTCTTGTTTGTTTAGAAATACCTAGAAAAGGAATCACTTGTTTATGAAAGCATAGATTTTTGGTGTAGAGTCCAAGATAGACAAGAATAATCTAAGAAAAGTTTAGTTTATACATGCATTACAACAAATTTATATTTCAAAAGATAGAATGCCATTTTAACATATGTTATATATATATGAAAGTTCCTTAAAGGTTTATAAATCGCATGTGATTTGGATATATAACAGCATATAAAAGAGTTTCTTTATGTAACACACGATAATACTCGTGTATTTTACTTGTAATCCCCCCTTGAAAGCATATAAAAGAATTTATAAAATATTTAAAAGGTAAATTAAGGGGTATGAACTCACTTGAAAGTTTGAAGATAGCGAGATGGAAAACCGGGCAGAGTTTCGTCTCGGGAAACGGATTTTCCTTGGGATTCTCGGGAATCTCGGGAGTAAAATTGACCCTCGGGACTTGAGCAAAAAGACCAGAGCTTCGGGTTTGAACGGGCACGGAAAACGAGGCAAGATTGTGAGAGAGAGAGGAGAGAAATGAGCCCTTTTCTCGGAAGCCCTCGCATCGTATTTATTGGAAGGCTGAACTGCCTCGGTACGCGGGGCGTACGCTCGTACGCAGCGCGTACGCGTACGTCATGCATGACCGAAGCCTCGACTGCCTCGGCTACGGATGGGACGGGTTGCTGGGGAGGCGGGTCGGATGGGACGGCGGGTCGGACGGGACAGCGGGTCGGACGGGTCGGACGCTTCGGACGGGTCGGACGCCTCGGATAGGGTGACGTGGACGATCAGAGGCCAAGTCTCTCGGGTACGCAAGGCGTACAGGGGTACGCAGCGCATACCTCGGATGAGGACGCTGACTCCTCTTCGGATAAGGTCCGATTTTTGAATTAAATAAATATATAATTTATTTAATAAACTTCAAAAATTCATATCTTCTTCACACGAACTCCGTTTTCGATGGACTTTATATCCACGCGTAGGTGAGACTACGCTCTACAACTTTCGTTTAGACTCCGTCGGCAAATTCCGAAATTATTTTTTTTATTATTTATTTTAAACTCATCGTGTTTAAGGAATTTCTTTGAAAATTCATAACTTCTTTATCTGATGTCGGTTTTTGCCAGACTTTTTACCGCTGGAATACCATTGTCGAGACCTTCGATTCTCGTTTAGGTCATTCCGGCCAAAAGTCGCTCGATCTCTGATTCGAGTTTTTAGATGTCTGTTGCTAAGCCGAACTTGGAAAAATCATAACTTCGCTATATGAAGTCGGATTTGGGCGTTCTTTTCACGTACGATCATGGTTCAAAGACATTTAAACATAGAAGGAAATTAAATAGAACTATTTGTAAATTTTATTATGAAAGTAAATTTTATTACTCAAAAGTGGTTACAATACTTGACCCTTTTTGGTCATTACAAAGAGTTGAAATATCGGGTTGTCACACAAGAGGACATTGGGAGTCTTAAAGGTCTTGTAAGGTTCAAGAACTAATCAAGATCAAAACCTGTAGTTTATCACTAGCACACAACTTAAGGTTTGTAACCTATCATGCTAACATAATTCTTGTTTCAGTGCTTACTTCAAATAATTTGAATATGCATGTGAGGTTTGTGAGTTCTAGACTGTATGCATAACAACTTGGAAGCAATTGTGGGCTTTTGTGCTACCAAGTGGCAAGAAATTAAGATTGAACAAGTTCAATCCATATGAGTTTAAATTTGTCACTAACCTTATCTTGTGATTATGGTTTTGACATATTCACATGGATTGGAACACATACACCATAAAATCTAAGTGTCATAAGGTTTCTCTCCGATTCATGAAAACGATGGTGAGGAAACGCTTTCTCTAAGTAGAATTTTAAGTAGATAGTAATTGTGATATTTGCATTCTCAAAGTCATTAGTGGAGAGTGTGTGGTTAACCGGCACACTAACATGGAGTTGTAAGAAATGGCAAAAGGTATAAACAAATAAGACTATGATTACGGCATCTCTTTTCATAGTTCTAAAATTGTTTAGACATACATGTGAACTATCTAAGAATAGGTGTATGATTTTGATAATGTTTTATCAAAGCATCTTGCATCAGAAATCTGAACTTTGGTAAGAAAGGCAATAAAGTATTGATTTCTAGAAGTCCAGCTGATTTCTGAGTACATATCAAAGCCAGTGGGAGCATAAGTGTCATGCTAATAATCATCATGTTAATGGGAGGATGATTATTATATTTAGTGTTGCAAGTTAGCAATATTAATTATAGAAAAAAAACAACAAAAGTTTCAATAAGTGAAGTTGCAGGGGTTGAAAAGTTGTTTTGCTATAATTAAGGGAGAGCAAATTATGCTTTATTTCAATTCTAAAAGCTTAGATTGAGATTTTAATCATCTTTAGTCAAGGATATATATATATATATATATATATATATATATATATATATATATATATATATATATATATGAATTTTATGTTGGAATGGTTCAACTTAGGGAAATTCTATTATAACGCCCCAATTCCGGTATGTTACTTAAATATTATTTTTTCGAATTTTCAAGAGGGGCTCGATGAGTCAGCAGCTCGACTCGTCGAATACAGATGGGATTTCGAGCACGTGTAAGCAGGCGACTCGACGAATCCATATCCTGGACTCGGCGAGTCCATATCCTTGACTCGGCGAGTCCATCAGTCTGAATGAAACCCTAAATCCCTGGGTTTTGCATCCTATTTAAACCATGTTATGAGCCCCATCCTAGTCTCCTTCACCCTCACAACGTTATTTAGCAAACCCTAGAATTTATTTGAGCATTTTGAGCATATATTGTGTATCTTTTTAAGTTTGGAGAAGAGAAAGAAGGAGGAACTAAAGAGGAAGGTGAAGAGTAAGGATGTAGAGTTTAATTTAGAGTTTATTGAGGTATAATTCGAATCTCTTATGTTTCTATGTTGATCCTCTAGTAGAAATCCCATTTAGGCCATTTTTATCCACTTCCTAGCTTGATTGTAGTTAAGAGATCGTATTGGGTTGGATAGCCAGTGGATCTAGCAGGATTTGAGCTTCAAAAGCTCAAATCTACCATCTTTATGAGCCTAATTCGTGTATAAACCCTAGATCTACTCTTTTAATCCTTTCTAAACCTTTTGATTCCGTTTTTATGCATATGTACACATAAAGTTGGAAACTTTACGTGATAATCAAGCTTTAGGAACCCAGATCTATAAGTTGTGTGCATTAGATTTGAGCATAATCGACTGTGTGGAAGTTGCATGCAACCGACTCGGCGAGTCGTTCTTCAGACTCAGCGAGTTGCGTCGCGAGTCCCTGATTTTTCCCCCTTCATAAGTGATGCCGAGTGGAATCAATGATTTGTAGGTGGACTCAGTGAGTCGAAGGTCAGACTCATTCATAGAAGGACTCGGCGAGTCCAAGGCAATCTTCATATCTCAAGAACAGACTCGGCGAGTTGTTCATACAGCTCGCCGAGTCACAGTCAGAGTTTTCATGTGTTGAAGGATAACTCGACGAGTCGGATGCAGATTGACTTAGTGATGGCATCGAAGAGGAACTCGTCGAGTCTACGCCAAACTCGACGAGTAGTAGCAAGCAGAAATGAGAAATGAGAGTAGGGACTCGACGAGTCGGGTCAACTGTAGGTTGACTTTGACCAAGGGGTTGACTTTGACCAAGGGTAAAATAGTCATTTTACCCTCAGTATAGCTATCAGTATTTGATTGAGTGTACTTATGGAAATTGTAGCCGGGGAGGCACCGGAGCAGCAGCCGACAGTTTCCAGATCAGTTCTTTCAGCAGCCAGATTACGAGGTGAGTTTCCTTCCAGTAGGAACGGCTCTACGGCCATAATATCAACCTGTTAGTTAGCAGTAGTTTCCGGACTTCGGTCTGATGCAGTAGTTAGTGTGTTTGATTCCTTCGTGTCTCAGACAGGATTATGTAATATATGTTCCGGGCTACAGCCCGATGCAGTATGCAGTATATGTGTTTATGTTTGTTGATATGTGTTTATTCTATGCTATGTTCAGTTAGTTCCGGACTTCGGTCCGATGCAGGGGACAGGTTCCAGTCAGTTTCGGACTTCAGTCCGATGCAGTTAGTTTCGGACTTCGGTCCGATGCAGGGGCCAAGGTTCCAGTCAGTTCTGGACTTCGTCTGATGCAGTTTCCAGACATTGGTCCGATGTAGGGGGCAAGGCTCTGGTCAGTTTCCCGACTCTGGTCCGATGCAGTTTACGGACTTCGGTCCAATGCAGTGGGCAAGGCCCAGTATGTGTTTTATATGTTATTGTATGGTATGTGGTAGTTTAAGGGAGCTCACTAAGCTTCATGCTTACAGTTTCAGTTTTGATTTCAGGTACTTCTACAAGTAAAAAAGAAGAGCTCGGGATGATGGCATCGCACACACCACAACTTCAGTTATTTTTCTCCTGGAAGTTTGTTTTAATATTTACTTTTGATTTGATACAGTTTTATCATGACATTTTATTATGGCTTGAGATATTTGACGTATGGTTTTTATGATGTGATGTTCAGTATATCATTTTCATTATCATTAAAACAAAAAATTTTGGGTCGTATTTTGGGATGTTTCAAGTTGGTATCAGAGCCTTGGTTTGAGAAATTCGGATACAATTTTGGGAGTGTCTGAACTCAAACTAAGGAAATGGTAAAAGATCTTCAAAAGAAAAACATTTTTTTTGAAAAAGGACTTAGAAGAAAAAGAGTTTTGATAAAGAGAAAAGGGTCTGGTGCATGCGATCAGCCGAACTCAAGTAAGTACTCCCAAATTACCCATACAAGTTTATGTTGTCAGTTTCAGTTTCAGTAGAACATCATGCTAGTATAGGACTAAGGTTCTAGTAGGATGCCTTTTGTGCCTGCCTTATGTGTCTCAGCTTTATGAGAATTGCATGCTACTATTGAGTAGACAGCAGTAGGATAGCCTGTTTAGGTTATGCCTGATAGTATGAGCTTAGCATTGTATGCTATTACAGGTTTTTTAGTTATGAGGATAGAGTTGCTAAAGCAGCTTCCTGTGTCCGAGTGTTGCTTGCTTTTTTGCTTTGTGGGACTCTGAGTGATGGGAGTTAGCCATTAGGTGAATACATCACATCACATGTGATCAGTGTTGAATAATCTCATAGTGTTGGATTTGGCCCTGCTGCGCAGCTCTTGTTTGAGTCTAACCGTTGTAGGGATGAGTATTTTACTCAGAGGATTATCTCAGCCTCATCATATGTGATGGTATTCAGGTAATGGCTAATTGGCATTACAAGGAGGCCTTCAGCAACTGAGGACTGGTTGGGTTGAGTAAGAGATTTCCCTAGGGCAAGCCTAGGATGAGAGTAGTAGAGATCAGCAGCAGTAGTAGTGGCTTGGTGGAGTCGAGGCAGTTCTTGAGGAAAGTACGGATAGATGTGGAAGGTAGTAGGGCCCATACTACTAGAAGTAGAGGATCCGTACTTGAATCAAGGGAGGGTAAGATGAGACCGGAAATTGTGTAGTAGTAATGATCCCTCGAGTTATATCAGTGATTCTGAAGTTTATTATGATGTGTTTTCAGAATGGTGGTTTTACACCCTAGACCAGCAGGCGACAGTTCAGGTGCTGGGGAGGGATTAGGATCAGGCTCGGGAGCTGAGCAGTTGGATAATCCGACTAGAGAGTTCTTCACTTCAGAGGTTACTCGGATCATTCTTGAGCAGACTCTAGTGATCTTTTGTTCGATCAAGGAGGGTATACTAGAGTTGATGGGTAAGAAGCTAGGCACATTTCGTGCTGAGGTGGCGGCCATCATGGGGTCGCGCACACTTACTTTCAGGGAGTTCTGGTCATGTCATTGGTCCATTTGGGTTGCACTTCACCCGAACAATTTATATGGATAATCTTATGAGAATAGTATGTTTATGATCTATTAATATATTATAAGTAAACCTTGGAAATTATTATTTGCATGTATTTTTAGACAAAACATAGATCCAAGGTTATTAGGGTTTCATGCACACCTTAGGAGTGTTAGAATTCTCATAACCCAAAAAGTTCATGGTAGGACTCATACCTGGTCCATTTATCATTAACTCGTGCATATAGATCATATATAATTCAGTTTGGTAAAACAATCAGAGGGCATGGTACTCCTCTCTTGAGTAGTTCGAGGTTTTGTAACAAGGGATGACCCGGAGGTCCGCGTTGGTTTTGTGTTTATGAGAGACGTGGGTTTTGATATTCCGAGAGTTAGATGAAGGGTCTTTCCGTAGCACATTCAAATGGGGAAGGTGATGACTAAACTAATCCAAATCGAATGACGTCATCAAACCTTCCTAGCAAAACATGTGTTAAGTTGTATTTGAACGAAATATTTGTTATGGGGGATAGAGCTTCTTGTTAGTACGTTCTGTGTTGGTCGGTTTTATTATTACTGCAGATAATTCACATTGCAGTAACTAGTATTGATAGTATATGTGTTCTGATAGTTAGCGACGATACTTTATATTATGATCCCTAACAGGTCTCCCGATGATCGCTCGATGCACATAAGTGTTTTGATTTAATTGAACGAGAGAGTATTTAAACTATTTTTAAAAAGATGATAATCTTAGCAACATACCACGTATATTATAGACATAAGGTACTTAAATGTTTTTGTTTTTGAAACGCTCCAAAAGTCTTAATAAGGTTCCTTGTTGCTTCCGCTGGTTCGATCGTTAGACTCCTCCTACTCCTCCTTAATTCCTCTCGGTTGGACAGTCCCTCTTGAAGTGTCCGGTTTTACTGCATAGGTAGCATACTGAACTTACACGAATATTGGTGGTTGAAGCGATGTGCTGGGTCGGGGTCCTACAGAAGCAGATGGTATGTCCTTTCCTGTTGCAGTTGACATAGTGTAGAATCCGGCAAGCTCCTGTATGATGGTAGTTACACTTTGTAAGTGTTCCCATATATTGCCTGTCCGGTGCTTGAGTGACAGATGTTGTGGCTGATGTCGAGGCATGGGTTCTGACTGTTGTTGTAATTGTAGGGGTAGCCATGGGTTGTTGTCTTTTAGCGAGTTTTTGAGATGGCTTGCACTTCTTTTTGTCCCAAAACTTCCTTTTCTTGCTCTTAGGTTTGTGGTCTGAGGTATTTTCATTGGTAACCGCCCGCTGGTGTTCTTGATTGTTAATGCGGTTAGTATTTCAGACACCATCGTCGTGCCCATTGGCATTTTTAGCATTGATCTGCGCCATGACGGCTGTCATGGCTATCGTGACTGCAACTTGAAAAGTAGCAGAGTCGATCTGTAGGATTGGTGCCTTGCTAGTTGGTTGGTTACCTCTTGGTGAAGACAAAATTCTATTTATGATAATAAAAAAACGACTTCCTGAGTGGGGCTGATTACCTCCAGTGCATTCTTACAATTTATATTCACGTATATAAATTTCGCACATTGTTGTACTATCCTTAGTGGTTCTGCTAAACACTCCTGAGATGGAGTTTCGGAAATGGGTAGAGGTAGGTTTGGTATGAACGTTAAACTTTCCCATCCTAGTTACTATCTTTGCCTAGACACACTTAGCTAAGGGGTACTGATGCGATCCGGTGCATTAGTGCTAGTATGGTCGCACCCTATACATCTACGAAGAAGGCACCTTTCAACAAAAAATGTTTAAAGGTGAGGCGATAATGAGTCTTTAGAATGGCTATACGTCGTGAGTTTTCTAACTAATTTTATCTTACTTCAAATTGTATCATATTCCGGTGTTTATGGTGTTCTGAAACAAATTCATAATGAAAGTCTATATATAATAAACATATGAATTTTTAGTAGTTTTGTATCCAAGTGAAACCTTGTAATTTGATCCAAGCTTGGTCCTTCTTACGACTATTTGATGTATGTTTAGTTATGTAGTTAAGACTTAATAGATCTTCGAGTCTATTGGGTCTGTTGTAAGTCTATTTTTGTTAATATGATTCTAGTAATTATGTTTCCAGAGAAAATTTTGACCTCGATGCAGATCTACACCACATCATTGTAAGGAAAAATTTTGACAGCAAATCAATCCCCCGATTAGTATGACCACTCAAATCGTAGAGTTGAGCTTACACAAAGAATAGAGTAGCACCAACGCATACTCATGAACCTAATCTACCAGGTCTTGTGAGCAGTATGAACTCTACTCACGACGATCCATCCCTTGCGATGCTTGAGACAAGGTCGATGCACCTTGCAGCTCTGCCAGTCGATGCTTGGCTGTAACCATTCTCTCTTCGAGTGTCGTGTGTCTACCCTGATACTCTTTTGCCTCCACCCGAGCGGCGATAAGGTCCTTATCAATTTGGTCTCTGAAATAGCAGTCTCTTTCCATGTCTCGGGTACGTGAGATGGTAAGGTTTGTAGTAGCGCGCAGTTTCGGAACTCGATTTGCAGTCTCCCTATTTTAATCCCCAATGTTCGCGATCTGTCGGGTCTTCGCTGAGAGGGCTCTGTCAGTCGGTTCCCCGTGGTTGAGGTCATAGCAACCTCGTTGGTTTCCAAATGGTGATTGTTGTCATTTCTGTCGACTCCAACCCTCGATCACGGTCGCCCAACGGGGCACATGTTCGATGTAGTCGAAACGGTTCGCGGGAACCCTGGCTATGTATGGAGGGTTGATCACCTCCGGTTCCTCTTCTAATTCTACCTCGTCTTCATCTTCACCCATCATTACTTCGATTTCTTCCTATTCAGATTCCTCTTCCTCCTTTTCCTCGGGTTTTTCATTAGGGTCTTCTTCGGGTTCTTCTCTTAACCATCCACTATTTCCCTGGTTCGGAAAGCAGGGGTCACCTGGTAAGTAGAATCTTGCCATGCTATACGTGCGAGAAAAGGAGGGGTAGGAAGCATATATTTTTCGTATTCCTAGAAATACTTATAGGGGTTTGATCCTCATTAGTTACTTCTATAATGACATAGTGCATATTAATTACATATACCAAAGATATGATAGACCTTCGATTAAGTGGTCCTACCCTAGGTCCACATCCAAACAAGGAAAAGCAAGTAAGGCAATGACCACAGATTCTAAGTCTATGATCTCTAAGTTATATATAACCTTAGAGTATCCATTTAGTGACTATGGACCTATTAATAAGGATCTATTTAGTTCACATAAGTTATCATATTACAAAATACTCCTATAGTATTTTAAATGTTATGTTTGGTTCCTAGTAACTTTCTTGTATGGGAAGTTTTTAGGCTTGTTGCTCAATACGACCATGCCCCGGCATACAATAGTCATACCTCGGATAAATATAAGGCTATATTCATCCCAAATCTGATTACATATCCCAAGGTCTACTCGTAGTGTCCAACTCCTCGTTTTACTTTTGTATTGTCCTAGATATGATAATATAATAGTATGTATGTATGTACTCATAGTTTTAACAAGAAACTATTTAATTTCTAAAAGTATAATTGTTTTGAAAATTTTAAATCAGAGACTTTTAGTCCCAATGTATTTATAGTTGTACATCTTATCTGGTTCGATATACTTAGTTCACTATAAATAATGCTTTGATATCAATCAATGATTAATTACAACATTATGTAAAAATAGTTGTTCAATGTCGTAGCATTCCATCCACAAAAGCTTGTAGTTACTTAGTTTCACTGATTTATTGAGACTACAAGTAGTTTTGAAAAACTGTCAACAATTAAGTTGGTGAGTTCATAAGCTTTTTAGATGAAGAGTTTGAAAAACCGATATTTGTAATTGGTTGTGTGTTACCAAGAAAAATCCAATATTTTCCTTAAGAAAGTGATATGTAGTCTTAAATCCCAAGACTGAAAGTACGTGTGAGTTTTGTGTTATGTGGTCTCAAGTTCAAAGACGGAAAGTGTACAAGTAAAATCCATACATATTGTTATAAAAGTGGCTTTAAATCAACATAAAACCCTTTTTGATTTATAAAATCCCCGTAAACTTTATGTGTTGTTAACTCCCTATGTGAGTCGCTATAACCATACTATGACTAACTAAACCTGAGACGACGTTATTCAAGAGTCGGAAAGATATGAAATTTGTCACCTCAGACCTACCGGTCTAGCTGTTGCAAGCAGCTCAGGTGTGGGTGTCAATCCCAATATAGATCTATACACAAACTATCATGTTCTCCTTACAAGAGACTCTGGTTATAACTATCAGGAATTTTAACCCGTACTCTAAGAGTACTATGAAGAATGTCTCACAATTTACGTTAACAAGTTTACGTGTAGTGTGCGTGAGTGTAAAACATTTTTCTGTGGGAGTAAAACCTTCTGGAGTGTGTTTGTTGTGTAAATGGAAACATAAACTACACCTATATTATAGCTTATCAAAAACATTTTGTAATGGTATAAATCCTCATTGTATATGATGTAAACCTATATAATAGGGTAAAAGACATGCAATATAAACAACATGTAATTATATATGATAATACAGACCTTGCTCAGCAAGTTACAAGGTGTAAATGAGTTATTAACAATTTGCTAGTTTTATCTTTTCTGTTCCTGTTTTTGGAATATTTATAGAAAAATCATAAGGAGTCTAAAATTGATTCCGTAAACTTTGAGAGTTTAGAAATTGCGTCTAGTTTGTTCATAATTTTTATTATGATTTTTAGTAACCTCTAACTTGTGTGAAAATTCTCATATTTACAGATTGGTCTGAATTCGTAGCTACAGTGATAGGCAGTTTTGTAAAAATCACCATAAATTGTAGAAAAATCGTATAAAGATGTGCAAGTAGTCATTTTAAAGGTATAAACGTTGACTATTCCCATCTAGTACAGTTTTGAAAAATATTGAGTTTAAGTTGGTCAAAACAATCAGTGAATAGAACTCAACTTTTCTGTTGAAAGTTGATGTTTGAGTTTAGCTAAGTTGTTGGTGTTTTAACTTGTATTTCCCTGCCCCCCCCCCCCACTAAAACTTGAAGAAAAAATGAAAAATTAGGGGTATGAACTCACCTTGATTGATTTCAGAGGGTGGATGTTGAAGAAAAAGAAGTTTCTTAGTCAAGAACACTTGATGAACACTTGATAGTTGGATGATCCTAAGAACAACTTTCTGATGTTAAAATCTGTATAGATGATTCAAGGATGTTATGAAAACATGGAAGAACTCTGGAGTTTAGATGATATAC
The DNA here is from genome assembly GCF_002870075.4 of Lactuca sativa. Lineage (NCBI taxonomy): Eukaryota > Viridiplantae > Streptophyta > Magnoliopsida > Asterales > Asteraceae > Lactuca > Lactuca sativa. The sequence goes on along the minus strand of NC_056624.2, from coordinate 75,664,573 downwards.
TTACCAAGTGATGAAGTAATAGCTCAAGAATACCTTCAAAAAGTGGCTGGAAATAGAGAGAAAAATGAGCTTTCTTGAGAGAAAAAAAAGGAGTGTAAGAGTTTTGGTGATGAAGGAAATGACCAAGTCAACCAAGAATCCTCCAGGGATTTCTTTGTGTGAGAGATTTTTGGGGCAACTTGCAAGATGATGGGATGTTTACCTAGGTTTGTGTGATGTGGATAGAGTTGGACCAATGAGAAAGTGACACATGGAGGCAAGTGGGCACACTTGACCCACTTGTGGGGTAAAATATCTTTAGATGTTCCCTTATATGAATAAATGAATTTATATTTAAATAATCCTTGGAAAATGATTAAAATATGATTTTTGGGAGTTTAAAATGATAAAAATATGAATTTGGTGAAAAAATCCTGTTAAAACGTCAAAATTAGGCTTAACAGGCGAAAGTAGTCGAAAACCGGACACTTAGGAGCGAACCTGTGAGGTTCGGCTCCTAAGATGTTATGACCGAAGGTGGGGGAGGAGGGACTGAAGGTGCGAGGTTCGGTTCTGACATCCTCGATTCTAACAGCTTCGGCTGTAAGTGGCTTCGGCTCCTAAGAGGGTTAGGCTCCTAAGAGGGTTTTGGTTCTAATACTACCCCATTGGGGTCTATTTGGCGAGCGCTCACACTATATTAAATAAAAAAAAATTGAGTTAATTTGGTGAACTAGGCCGGCATTCCAACCCAAGTTCACAAGAGCTCACACCAATCTACTTTACATGTGTTGAAGCAAGAAACATACACCCATATTTTTTTTAGATAACATTATATATTTTTAGGATAAAAAAACATTATCTACTAAAAATCTAATATTATCTCAATCAAAAAAATTAAAAAAAAAATTCTAAAATTTTTATTTTTTTTCTCTATAAATAGAGTATAATATTAATATACTTCATATGTCATCTCAAGTTTTCATTTCTAAACCATTTTGATTTCCTTAATAAGATGAATCCAAATTTCGTCTTAAATCTTGATGATTCTCAATATTATCAAAACTTTCAAAGTTATGAAACCTCACAGTTTTTCGCAAATCCCAATCAATTTCCCATCACTGAAAATGTTCAAACCTCACAAAATACTGGAAAACATCCAAGAGGTGATAAATGGGATGCTGATGATGATATCTCTTTAATGTTAGCATATTATATCGTTAACCAAAAGAAAACATCAATATGGGCACAAGTGAAGGAGCTATATGATGCAAATCAGGCGGAAAACCCAAGAAAGATTGGTAACAGGAACATAGCTCAAATGAAAGGTCATTATACACGACTTAAAGAAAGTGCCATCAAATGGGTTGGTGTTTACCTAGAAGCATATAGAAACAGAAGAAGTGGAATAAGTATGAAAGATGTTGAGAACGAAGCTCATAAATTGTATGAGACAAGTAGAAGCAAGTTCAATGACACAATTGTTTTTAATGAGGCTATGTGTAAACATCGAAAATGAGATTTACAGCTAGATCATGATGCAACACGATCACATCCTGAATAAGAAGTGGGTGATGAAGAAAGTGGTGGTAGCACAAAAAGATCAAGGTCTACTGAAGAAGGGGAGTATTGTGTCCAATCCAACATAGAAGGGGCAAATATTACTGGTTCAACAACTAAATGTCCAACGGGTAGACATGCTGCTAAAAGAAAAGAAAAAAGTAAGTCTTCTAACGAAGTTGTTGCAGAACTTCGTGCAATGAGGCTTAGTAAAGATAGTGAAGTAGAAGTCATGAAAAAAAGACTCGACTTGGATCAACAAAGGGAGCAAAAACATATGAAATGGAGCTAATGAAGATGCAGAATTTGCATTTGAACACACTCCTACAAAAGGAGCACTTGTCACCTGAAGAAGAAAACATGAAATGTTTTCTAATGTCTAAGTTTTATGGAAACTATTTGCAATTTAGTGTATGTTTAAGTGTATTTTTAAGATATTTTATTTTGTATTTGTATCTAATGCTTTTAATGTATTTGTAAGATATTTTATTATGTATTTGTAAGATATTTTATTTTGTATTATGTATTTGTAAGATATTTTATTCTGAATGCACAGTTCTGTCACACCCCAAAACCGGAACGGCGGAAACATTCGGGGGTGGAAGACATGATGTCAAGTATCACGAGATATGTATATGGTAAGCAAGTAATGAACAACCATTTCATTTAGAAAGAAATTGTTTACAATCTATGTGTTCACAAAACATAGAAGTCATAAACAAATAACAAAACAAGACTTGAAGCTATAATGCTCCATCTTCTGAAGTCCCAGCACGAGCACCTGTCTAATAGTCTCCTGAGAATACAAGTTATTTGAAAGATTTGATCAACAATTAAGCAGGTGAGTTCATAAGATTTTAGTGATGTGAGTAAGCTGTAAAGTGTTGTTGAAAATGTATATATAAAGTGATGTAAGCTGTAAGTTCTGTTTTGTAAAGTTTGCATGTTCCTCTAGAAAATCATATATTTCCTACTTTAGTGGGAGTTACATAAAATGACACTACAAGCCTTTCTACGCGTAATAAGTGGTTACAAGTTATATATACTTGGAGTAAACAAACAATCGATTGTGCAATATATGCCCTCAACTCACAACCCAATGGGGTAGAGTAAGTAAGGCGGATAGCACACATTCCATTGGTTGTTAGATCGTTGTCATATATAACCATGGTGTATTCACTTGTTACTCATGGAGTTATTTGTAATGGTTCCTTTATATCTAATGGAGAGTTCCTTTTAAGAAAATCTATATTTCTTATAATAAAATATTGACTATGGTGATTACTTTTATAATAGCTTTGTTTATACTGCTATATATAATTTCATATCGGGTAGATAGTAGATTGGGTGACCTCGGTGTAAACCCACATCCAACAGGAACAGGATGTACAGCGAAGAGCACACATCCTACTAGCTATCGGATACTAGTTTTATATATAAACATGGTGTATAAACTAAGGTGTTATAGAGTTAACTCACTTAAAGTCTTTAAAACTGTACTGGCTTAATAAAATGGATTAAGCCCTTAACTAGAGAATCGCTAGTTTTGTATACCGAAAGTACTGACTTTGAAATGAAAGTTTTGTACTAGAAAAACTGTGCATTGACCCTGTGTTCTATAACCTAATCCATACCTGGTACCCTTATGATGACTTAATGTATACTAAGCATAAATATATATAGATTCGGGTAGACAATAGATTGAGTGACCTCGGTGTAAACCCACATCCAATGGGAACAGGACGTACAGCGAAGAACACACATCCTATTAGATGTCAGAAACTACTTAGCATATATGTATCCTATAGTGTATACATTAAGGAATCATAAAGTTAGCATCATGGTCCTAACTTTTAAAAGTAGCCTTCTACCAAGACTCGATTATTATGAAAGCAGTCTTCTACCAAGACTCTACGGTTCCTTAGTGAAATATAAAGTACATTCTCCCTAGTTTATAACCTATCTCGAATAGAGAATAGATTAACCTTCAAGTGTTACCGACACCCTATGAAAGTAATGGGAGAAATGAGTACCCTGATGTCGTTTATAATGACATGCAGAGGTACTATTATCCTAAAAACATATTTGTTTTATTACGGTCATAATGTGAAAGCTGGAACCCCTACTAACTGCTCTCATGTATGGAGATTGAGGGAACCAAACGCGACCCGAGCAAATCCATGCAAGCCGTGTAATTCACATTAAAGTTAGATCTTGTCTGCGTGTTGTCATGCTATAGCAAATTTACTTGTTTGTTATGTTCTATTCTGGTATTGTTTGATTCTCTTCACTTGTTTGTTCTGTTCTGTTCTGTTCTGTTCTGTTCTATTGTGTGCGTTCTTCATTGTACTAGAAGTAATGAATATCATTCTCTTAAACTATACCTATAATGGTTTACTAATGCTCTAACTGGACTGTTACTGAAAAGACTCATTTATCTACAAAGTTATGCTTATACTTTAAAAATGGAGTTTTTTTTAACTATAAAGTAACATAACCTTTAAAAGAGTTTTGAAATGTTTTAACAACTTATAAATAACATAATTAACATTTTGAAAGATGTTTATAACAAACATTTACACAATTATCGTTGTGTTCAACTTGTATTCCTCCCTAAAACAATTAAAATAGTTAAAAGATTCATTACGGGTTATGAACTCACCTGATGTGGGTGATTCAAACGGGTATGCGTGTAAGGATGAGAAGTTCCACGAATGAAGTCCCGAGACACAACAAGTCCTAAATTACATATAAGGACACATATTGACATGAATATAGTGTTTAGAACAACTATATGAAAGAAAACACCTTCCGGGACTAGGAAACACCTTCCGGGACTAGAAAACACCTTGACCGAGTGTTGGAATCACATGTGATTCAACATAGGAAGGTATAAAGGCAGTTAAATGAGTTTACTACCATGAGTTCACGGCCCAAGGGAGTTTACGGCCGTAAACTCATGGTTACTCATGGGTTAGTGCAAGTTTGAAGTCTAGGGGGTGATTTAGGGACAATAGCTTTAACCTAGGATGATAAAGGCACTTCTTTTGGCACTTTTGGGGTGTTCACAGCCCAAATGAGTTTACAACCGTAAACTCATGGCCAAATATTCTTATGAGGGTCCTAAAGGTCATAAAGAAGCATTCTAAATTTATGCCTAAGCCCTTGGAAGTGTTTGTGGCATCAAAACACCCCTAACTTGAGTTTTCGGCCCATAGACCATTTTCTCATGTGTTTGCGGCCGTAAACACTTGTGGTTGATTATATTTTAATTGTTTTGGATCCTAAACACATAAAGGTAAGAGGCTAAACTAGTCTCTTGGCTTAAGGGTGGCATTTAGGGCATTTTGAGACCCTAAAATGGAGTTTACTCTCCAAATGGAGTTTACTCTCCAAGATGTTCTTGGGGAGTAAACTCTCAAATCTTGTTGTTTTGAGTTTGTTTTCTATTCCTAAACTCATTTGTGTACAAGTCCAAAATAGTTTCATGGCTTAAGGAAAGGCTAGACTCCATTTGGCTCCTGAAAAGGAGTTTACTCTCCAAGATATTCTTGGGGAGTAAACTCACAGATCTTGATGTTCTATCGTGATTTTGCTATTATTAAGCACAATCTAAGCTATATAATACAACTGGATTGAAGTACTCACGATTTGGGATAAAAACCCGAAGATCCGTGAGAGAGAAATTGGCTTTTCTCTAATTGGGAATGTAACTAATGAATAATTTGGTTCAGAATCCTATATATAGTTCTAGGATTTTTGGCAGAAAATATTTTATTCCCAGAATGAACTCTAATATCATAGAGTTTTGGAATAACAGAGTTGCACAAAACCCAAGTGCAACCTCTCTCCTGATATCACCTTAAGTGTAAATCCTGAATTGCTCAAACTTGTCCCAAAAGTTTGAAAGTTAGCAGCAACAGGCATGGCTTCTATTGAAGTGAATGGTTTCACTGAATGGAATTTTTTGGGTTGTCACATCATCCCCCCATTAGAATGAATTTCTTCCCGAAATTAGCTCTCTTGGCATTACTACTGGGGTTGCGCTCTTCTGATTTGCAGAATACTCACTCGTAGACTTGGCAACTTGCCCTGGTGTTCTTAATTGGATTCATACTTGGTCCATCTATCATTACCTCCTATATACAAGCCGTATATAATTAGGATTAGTAGGACTGTCGGATGTGCGACTCCGCTTTAGGTCCACAACTCAACGGAGAATGGGAGATAGGGCGGAAACACACATACTAGATATGCGTAATCATACTCATATACCACCCTCGCGTATAACCTAAATAATAATAGGCGGGCTGTATTCGTCCTTAGCCTCTGTGCTCGAACAATGGTCTGCTGGACGAGTGGTATTTCGTGAAAGTCTGCGGACATCTGACGATAAGGCTTCAGAGGACAAAGTACTCTTCTCACGAGTACTTCGAGGGTTTAGAATGCAAAAGATAAAATTTTTTATTCAGGTCGGACTTTTAATATGAATGATGAAAGTTTCAAGAACTTGCTGATCGAGGCGATAAAGACTTATGAACTCAGTATGGTGGGGGCCACGCCAACTCATGACGAAAAAAAACAACGGGCTCTATACTGAACAAAGTTTCTGGTCAAATGAAAGAAACCTCTGATATACAATGATGTATCCCTGGTATGGTTTGTACTGTACTCCTAGTATGTCCAACAATATACTCCTTGTAACTGTTCTCAAGTTTCATGTTTTCTATTTTGAAATTAGCACTCCTATGTATCGTACTGCTATGTGCGCATACATACAAATAAAAGTGCTTTACTTACTGAAGGGATACTTTTATACCATGATCCCCCATGGTACCACTACCATCGCCCGTCATATACAAGTTGCGAATACTTAGGATGAGCCAGGCAGTCGACTGAGCATCTCTTCCTCAAATCCTCAACCAATTAAGGAAGGAGACGTAAGCGGAGTCACTCACTCTAAGTCTGCAACCTCTCAGTTGGGCACAACCCTGATGTACATTATGAGCAATAATAGCTTCTTAAGGGATCTTTTAGTTCTCCTGAATATTACGACCTATTTCAACATGTGAGTTGTTATTGTTACTTTTAAGTGTTTATCCCCAACTTTTAATGTTATATCAATATAATATTAATTTTAAAAGAAATTACCATTATCAAAACATACCACTACTCGTCAACGAATCTGGGGTAGATTCTCGTGCGGTGATCATCAGAATACATCCATCCACACCTAAGTTCCTGATTATTGGGCAGTTCTTCTGATGGTGTCCAGTCTCACCACAACCATAGCAGGCTTGGTTTTCTTCAGCTCCGGGGACTTCGGAGATCGGTTGAGCCGGTGCCCTGCAGTAATGGACAGTGTGTCCTTTTTTGTGGCAGTTCATACACTGCATTTCTCGGCATACTCCAGTGTGGTGAAAGTTGCACTTTCCACACTTCGGAAGGTTTCCAGCATAACGACTGGCAGGTGCTGAAGCAGTAGGCTTCATAGCGGCGTACATAGTACTCGCTTGTTGCTGTTGTGGGATGTCTTGTGTTGTTCGCTTCTTCTTTCTCTTGTTCTCCGACTCTTGATTATAGTCCTCTTCCCTTGATGAGTCGGGAATAGGGACTTTTACGCTGTGGCGGACTCCATGATCGATGAGTCACTGAGTCAAGCGTTTAGCACCAGCGAACGTGGCTGGGTTAGAAGACAGCACATTTCCAGGGGGTCGGAGCAGTCAGACCCCAAATGTATCTTTCTATCTTCTTGCTCTCCGAGGTAATCATCTCGGGGCATAGAGTTGCTAGTTCGCTGACCGGTCGGTGTATGTCACTATGTCTGAGCCGACCATAGTGTGATCCCACAGCTCTTGTTCTAGTTTTTGAATCTCGCCTAACGGGAAATATTCTTCCCGCATTAACTCTTTTAGGTTTTCCCAACCTATGGAGTTTTCCACTGATACGGTTAGTGACTTAACATGGCTGCTCCACCATGTTAGGGCCTTGCCATCGAAGGTGCAGGCAGCAAACTTCACTTTGCTTCCTTCGGGGCAAAAACAGATTTCAAAGACTGACTCTGTTTTCTCGAACCATTGCAGGAGGGCAATGACTCCTTCAGTCCCTTTAAAGGACAGTGGTTGGCATCTGGTGAACTCCTTGTAGGAGAACTCTCCCTGGCGCACAGGGACCTCACCTTGAGTAGAACCGGTAGGCGCTTCGCCTCCACCTGTACTGGTGGAGTGATATTTTGCCATGGCTGTTGCCACAGCCTCGGCCACTGTAGCGTTCAAAGTCGCTGCATCGATTTGTGGAGAAGGTATTGGAGTTATCGGAGTAGCGTGTCTTGGTGATCTGCGAGGAGGAATCTTTGCTAAAAGAAAACAAAGATGAGACAGAATAAGTCTATAGCAACGGACACAAGCCGAAAGCTGAAAAGACAAGGTTATCCTAGTTCTGGATGTATCGGGTCGTGACTTCCACAGGGTTCTAGAAATAATTCATAAATGAGTCTATACCAAATAGACTCTATGAATTTGAAATAACTATCCTCAAACGAATATCTATTTCCTGAATAACTGTTACCAGTTGCATGTAAGAAAATAATTCTAACACATGTAATGTGAGCAGTGTTTCCACTCGCTCGTTAAATTAACCTAGTTAATATTTATTAGTGTGACGCGTAAGACGTTTTTGGTTACTTCGGCTGATCTTTCCTTGAAATCTTTTCATTGGTTTGTCCTTGTTCCTCCTGAACTCTTCTGTTGTCTACTATGAGGAAGTGGTTACGTTTATCTGGGCTTGTCGTGCGAGAATGAAAGTGACTAAAGAACCTATGAGCTTAAGGTAACTTTATGGGGTGATCCTTATGGAATCCTCCTAAAATTATACTAGGTATACCAGTTGGTATTGTATATAATTGAAGATCAAATAGAGCTTCGAACAATTGATCCCACCTCAACACTACTTCCTTAAAGGAATGGATAGCAAAGCGTCGGTCACAGATTCTACGTCTATAAAATCTTGATTATATATAAAACTTTATAAATATACCCAGTAAGATTATAGAACTATCCACAAGGGTCTTTTAAGTTATCACATAAGTTATTTATCTGGACTAAAATACTCCTATAGTATCCTAACAAAATGTACTTGTTATGTTCTAAACTTGTTATCACGCTATCGTATGATAGAATACTCCCATAGTACTCTAACTCTAACTGTGCTTGTTCTGCCGTTCTCTTGGCTGGTGTTTTGGTAAGTTTTAACTCTGTTTCAACACCACATCATTCCCAAACACATGTCGGTCACATCTCGAATGAATATAGTTGATCAGGCTATATTGATCCTAGCTATGATTACATAACTGTTCAGGTTAACGACAGTGTCCAACCTTTAAATACTTTTAGTTTTGTTCTCCTCGTGATCCTAGTTGTATTATGTACATGTATGAGCAAGTGGGTATATTTTTATAACTTGCAGTTATACTCTAAAATATATCATTATCCAGAGCACTTAAGCCCCATTGTATTTATAGACGTATACCTTTTATCGGTTGATATACTTAGTTCACTATAAACAATGCTCTGATACCAATCTGTCACACCCCAAAACCGGAACGGCGGAAACGTTCAGGGGTGGAGGACGTCATGTCAAGTATCACGAGATATGTATATGGTAAGCAAGTAATGAACAACCATTTCATTTAGAAAGAAAGTGTTTACAATGTATGTGATCACAAAACATAGAAGTCATAAACAAATAACAAAACAAGACTTGAAGCTACAATGCTCCATCTTCTGAAGTCCCAACACGAGCACCTATCTAATAGTCTCCTGAGAATACAAGTTATTTGAAAGAGTTGATCAACAATTAAGCTGGTGAGTTCATAAGATTTTAGTGATGTGAGTAAGCTGTAAAGTGTTGTTGAAAATGTATATGTAAAGTGATGTAAGCTGTAAGTTCTGTTTTGTAAAGTTTGCCTGTTCCTATAGAAAATCATATACTTCCTACTTTAATGGGAGTTGCATAAAATGACACTACAAGCCTTTCGATGCGTAATAAGTGGTTACAAGTTATATATACTTGGAGTAAACAAACAATCGATTGTGCAATATATGCCCTCAACTCACAACCCAACGGGGTACAGTAAGTAAGGCAGATAGCACACATTCCATTGGTTGTTAGATCGTTGTCATATATAACCATGGTGTATTCACTTGTTACTCATGGAGTTATTTGTAATGGTTCCTTTATATGTAATGGAGAGTTCCTTTTAAGAAAACCTATATTTCTTATAATAAAGTATTGAATATGGTGATTACTTTTATAATAGCTTTGTTTATACTGCTATATATAATTTCATATCGGGTAGATAGTAGATTGGGTGACCTCGGTGTAAACCCACATCCAACAGGAACAGGACGTACAGCGAAGAGCACACATCCTACTAGCTGTCGGATACTAGTTTTATATATAAACATGGTGTATAAACTAAGGTGTTATAGAGTTAACTCACTTAAAGTCTTTAAAACTGTACTGGCTTAATAAAATGGATTAAGCCCTTGACTAGAGAATCGCTAGTTTTGTATACCGAAAGTACTGACTTTGAAATGAAAGTTTTGTACTAGAAAAACTGTGCATTGACCCTGTGTTCTATAACCTGATCCATACCTGGTACCCTTATGATGACTTAATGTATACTAAGCATAAATATATATAGATTCGGGTAGATAATAGATTGAGTGACCTCGGTGTAAACCCACATCCAACGGGAACAGGACGTACAGCGAAGAACACACAACCTATTAGCTGTCGGATTCTAATTAGCACATATGTATCCTATAGTGTATACATTAAGGAATTATAAAGTTAGCATCATGGTCCTAACTTTTAAAAGTAGCCTTCTACCAAGACTCGATTGTTATGAAAGCAGTCTTCTACCAAGACTCTACGGTTCCGTAGTCAACTGTAAAGTACATTCTCCCTAGTTTGTAACCTATCTCGAATAGAGAATAGATTAACCTTCAAGTGTTACTGACACTTTATGAAAGTAATGGGAGAAATGAGTAACCTAATGTCGTTTATAATGACATGCAGAGGTACTAGTAACCTAAAAACATATTTGTTTTATTACGGTCATAATGTGAAAGCTGGAACCCCTACTAACCGCTCTCATGTATGGAGATTGAGGGAACCAAACGCGACCCGAGCAAATCCATGCAAGCCGTGTAATTCACATTAAAGTTAGATCCTATCTGCGTGTTGTCATGCTATAGCAAATTTACTTGTTTGTTATGTTCTGTTCTCGTACTGTTTGATTCTCTTCACTTGTTTGTTCTGTTCTGTTCTGTTCTGTTATGTTTTGTTCTGTTCTGTTCTATGTGTGCTTCATTGTACTAGAAGTAATGAATATCATTCTCTTAAACTACACCTATAATAGTTTACTAATGCTCTAACTGGATTGTTCCTGAAAAGACTCAATTATCAACAAAGTTATGCTTATACTTTAAAAATGGAGTTTTGTATAACTATAAATAACATAACTTTTAAATGAGTTTTGAAATGTTTTAACAACTTATAAATAACATAAGTAATATTTTGAAAGATGTTTATAACAAACATTTACACAATTATCATTGTGTTCAACTTGTATTCCCCCATAAAACAATTAAAATAGTTAAAAGATTCATTACGGGGTATAAACTCACCTGATGTGGGTGATTCAAACGGGTATGCATGTAAGGATGAGAAGTTCCACGAATAAAGTCCTGAGACACAATAAGTCCTAAATTACATATAAGGACACATATTGACATTAATATAGTGTTTATAACAACTATATGAAAGAAAACACCTTCCAGGACTAGGAAACACTTTCCGGGACTAGCAAACACCTTGACCAAGTGTTGGAATCACATGTGATTCAACATAGGAAGGTATAAAGGCACTTAAATGAGTTTACTACCATGAGTTCACGGCCCAAGGGAGTTTAAGGCCGTAAACTCATGGTTACTCATGGATTAGTGCAAGTTTGAAGTCTAGGGGGTGATTTAGGGACATTAGCTTTAACCTAGGACGAGAAAGACCACTTCTTTTGGCACTTTTGGGGTGTTCACGGCCCAAATGAGTTTACAACCGTAAACTCATGGCCAAATATTCTTATGAGGGTCCTAAAGGTCATAAAGAAGCATTCTAAATTCATGCCTAAGCCCTTGGAAGTGTTTGTGGCATCAAAACACCCCTAACTTGAGTTTTCGGCCCATAGACCATTTGGTCATGTGTTTGCGGCCGTAAACACTTGTGGGTGATTATATTTTAATTGTTTTGGGTTCTAGACACATCAAGGTAAGAGGCTATGCGAGTCTCTTGGCTTAAGGGTGGCATTTAGGGCATTTTGAGACCCTAAAATGGAGTTTACTCTCCAAATGGAGTTCACTCTCCAAGATGTTCTTGGGGAGTAAACTCTCAAATCTTGTTGTTTTGATTTTTTTTTCTATTCCTAAACTCATTTGTGTACAAGTCCAAACTAGTTTCATGGCTTAAGGAAAGGCTAGGCTCCATTTGGCTCCTGAAAAGGAGTTTACTCTCCAAGATGTTCTTGGGGAGTAAACTCACATATCTTGATGTTCTATCATGATTTTGCTGTTATTAAGCACAATCTAAGCTATATAATACAACTAGATTGAAGTACTCACGATTTGGGATAAAAACCCGAAGATCCGTGAGAGAGAATTTGGCTTTTCTCTAGTTGGGAATGTAACTAACGAATAATTTGGTTCAGAATCCTATATATAGTCCTGGGATTTTTGGCAGAAAATATTTTATTCCTAGAATGAACTCTAATATCATAGAGTTTTGGAATAACAGAGTTGCACAAAACCCAAGTGCAACCTCTTTCCGGATATCTCCTTAAGTGTAAATCCTGAATTGCTCAAACTTGTCCCAAAAGTTTGAAAGTTAGCAGCAACAGGCTTGGCTTCTATTGAAGTGAATGGTTTCACTTAATGGAATTTTTTGGGTTGTCACATCATCCCCCCGTTAGAATGAATTTCTTCCCGAAATTAGCTCTCTTGGCATTACTACTAGGGTTGCGCTCTTCTGATTTGCAGAATACTCACTCGTAGACCTGGCAACTTGCCCTGGTGTTCTTGATAGGATTCATACTTGCTCCATCTATCATTACCTCCTGTATACAAGCCGTATATAATTAGGATTAGTAGGACTGTCGGATGTGCGACTCCGATTTAGGTCCACAACTCAACGGAGAACAAGAGATAGGGCGGAAACACACATACTAGATCTGCGTAATCATACTCATATACCACCCTCACGTATAACCTAAAGAATAATAGGCTGGCTGTATTCGTCCTTAGCCTCTGTGCTCGAACATTGGTCTGCTGGACGAGTAGTATTTCGTGACAGTCTGCGGACGTCTGACGATAAGGCTTCAGAGGACAAAGTACTCTTCGCACGAGTACTTCGAGGGTTTAGAATGCGAAAGATAAAATTTTTGATTCAGGTCGGACTTTTGATACGAATGATGAAAGTTTCGAGAACTTGCCGATCGAGGCGATAAAAACATATGAACTCAGTATGGTGGGGACCACGCCAACTCATGACGAAAGAAAACAACGAACTCTTTACTTAACAAAGTTTCTGGTCAAATGAAAGAAACGTCTGATATACGACGATGTATCCCTGGTATGATTTGTACTGTACTCCTAGTATGTCGAACAATGTACTCCTTGTAACTGTTCTCAAGTTTCCTGTTTTCTATTTTGAAATTAGCACTCCTATGTATCGTATCGCTATGTGCGCATACATACAAATAAAAGCGCTTTACTTACTGAAGGGATACTTTTATACCATGATCCCCCATGGTACCACTACCATCGCCCGTCATATACAAGTTGCGAATACTTAAGATGAGCCAGGCAGTCGACTGAGCATCTCTGCCTCAACTCCTCAACCAATTAAGGAAGGAGACCTAAGCGGAGTTACTCACTCTAAGTCTGCAACCTCTCAGTTGCGCACAACCCTGATGTATATAGTGAGCCATAATAGCTTCTCTAAGGGATCTTTTAGTTCTCCTGAATATTACGACCTATTTCAACATGTGAGTTGTTATTGTTACTTTTAAGTGTTTATCCCCAACTTTTAATCTTATATCAATATAATATTAATTTTAAAAGAGATTACCATTATCAAAACGTACCACTACTCGTCGATGAATCCGGGGAGGATTCTCCTACGGTGATCATCAGAATGCGTCCATCCGCGCCTGAGTTCCTAATTATCGGGTAGTTCTTCTGACGGTGTCCAGTCTCACCACAGCCATAGCAGGCTTGGTTTTCTTCAGCTCCGGGGACTTGGGAGATCGGTTGAGCCGGTGCCCTGCAGTAATGGATAGTGTGTCCTTTTCTGTGGTAGTTCATACACTGCATTTCTCGACATACTCCAGTGTAGTGAAAGTTGCACTTTCCACACTTCGGAAGGTTTCCAGCATAACGACTGGCAGGTGCTGAAGCAGTAGGCGTTGTAGCGGCGTACATAGTACTCGCTTGTTGCTGTTGTGGGATGTCTTGTGTTGTTCGCTTCTTCTTTCTCTTGTTCTCCGACTCTTGATTATTGTCCTCTTCCCTTGATGACTCGGGAATAGGGACTTTTACGCTGTGGTGGACTCCATGATCGATGAGTCGCTGACTCAAGCGTTTAGCACTAGCGAACGTGGCTGGGTTAGAAGACAGCACATTTCCTTGGGTCGGAGCAGTCAGACCCCAAATGTATCTTTCTATCTTCTTGCTCTCTGAGGTAATCATCTCGAGGCATAGAGTTGCTAGTTCGCTGAACCGGTCGGTGTATGTCACTATGTCTGATCCGACCATAGTGTGATCCCACAGCTCTTGTTCTAGTTTTTGAATCTCGCCTAACGGGCAATATTCTTCCTGCATTAACTCTTTTAGGTTTTCCCAACCTATGGAGTTTGCCACTGATAGGGTCAGTGACTTAACATGGTTGTTCCACCGTGTTAGGGCCTTGCCATCGAAGGTGCAGGCAGCAAACTTCACTTTGCTTCCTTCGGGGCATAAACAGATTTCGAAGACCGACTCTGTTTTCTCGGACCATTGCAAGAGTGCAATGACTCCTTCAGTCCCTTTAAAGGACAGTGGTTGGCATCTGGTGAAGTCCTTGTAGGAGAACTCTCCCTGGCGCATAGGGACCTCACCTTGAGTAGAACCGGTAGGCGCTTCGCCTCCACCTATACTGGTGGAGTGATATTGTGCCATGGCTGTTGCCACAGCCTCAGCCACTGCAGCGTTCAAAGTTGCTGCATCGATTTGTGGAGAAGGTATTGGAGTTATCGGAGTAGTGTGTCTTGGTGATCTGCGAGGAGGAATCTTTGCTAAAAGAAAACAAAGATGAGACGGAATAAGTCTATAGCAACGGACACAAGCCGAAAGCTGAAAAGACAAGGTTATCCTAGTTCTGGATGTATCAGGTCGTGACTTCCACAGGGTTCTAGAAACAATTCATAAATGAGTCTATACCAAATAAACTCTATGAATTTGAAATAAATATCCTCGAATGAATATCTGTTTCCTGAATAACTGTTACCAGTTGCATGTAAGAAAATAATTCTAACACATGTAATGTGAGCAGTGTTTCCACTCGCTCGCTAAATTAACCTAGTTAATATTTATTAGTGTGACGCGTAAGACGTTTTTGGTTACTTCGGCTGATCTTTCCTTGAAATCTTTTCATTGGTTTGTCCTTGTTCCTCCTGAACTCTTCTGTTTTCTACTATGAGGAAGTGGTTACCTTTATCTGGGCTTGTCGTGCGAGAATGAAAGTGACTAAAGAACCTATGAGCTTAAGGTAACTTTATGGGGTGATCCTTATGGAATCCTCCTATAATTATACTAGGTATACCAGTTGGTATTGTATATAATTGAAGATTGAATAGAGCTTCAAACAATTGATCCCACCTCAACACTAATTCCTTAAAAGGAGTGGATAGCGAAGCGTCGGTTACAGATTCTATGTCTATAAAATCTTGATTATATATAAAACTTTATGAATATACCCAGTAAGATTATAGACCTATCCGCAAGGGTCTTTTAAGTTATCACATAAGTTATTTATCTGGACTAAAATACTCCTATAGTATCCTAACGTAATGTACTTGTTATGTTTGAAACTTGTTATCGCGCTATCGTATGATAGAATACTCCCATAGTACTCTAACTCTAACTGTACTTGTTCTGGCGTTCTATTGGCTGGTGTTTTGGTAAGTTTTAACTCTGTTGCAACACCACATCATTCCCAAACACATGTCGGTCACATCTCGAATGAATATAGTTGATCAGGCTATATTGATTCTAGCTATGATTACATAACTGTTCAGGTTGACGACAGTGTCCAACCTTTAAATACTTTTAGTTATGTTCTCCTCGTGATCCTAGTTGAATTATGTACAAGTATAAGCAAGTAGGTATATTTTTATAACTTGCAGTTATACTCTAAAATATATCATTATCCAGAGCACTTAAGCCCCATTATATTTATAGACGTATACCTTTTATCGGTTGATATACTTAGTTCACTATAAACAATGCTCTGATACCAATCTGTCACACCCCAAAACCGGAACGGCGGAAACGTTCGGGGGTGGAGGACGTCATGTCAAGTATCACGAGATATGTATATGGTAAGCAAGTAATGAACAACCATTTCATTTAGAAAGAAAGTGTTTACAATGTATGTGATCACAAAACATAGAAGTCATAAACAAATAACAAAACAAGACTTGAAGCTACAATGCTCCATCTTCTGAAGTCCCAACACGAGCACCTGTCTAATAGTCTCCTGAGAATACAAGTTATTTGGAAGAGTTGATCAACAATTAAGCTGGTGAGTTCATAAGATTTTAGTGATGTGAGTAAGCTGTAAAGTGTTGTTGAAAATGTATATGTAAAGTGATGTAAGCTGTATGTTGTGTTTTGTAAAGTTTTCATGTTCCTCTAGAAAATCATATATTTCCTACTTTAATGGGAGTTTCGTAAAATGACACTACAAGCCTTTCTATGCGTAATAAGTGGTTACAAGTTATATATACTTGGAGTAAACAAACAATCGATTGTGCGCATATGCCCTCAACTCACAACCCAACGGGGTACAGTAAGTAAGGCGGATAGCACACATTCCATTGGTTGTTAGATCGTTGTCATATATAACCATGGTATATTCACTTGTTACTCATGGAGTTATTTGTAGTGGTTCCTTTATATCTAATGGAGAGTTCCTTTTAAGAAAACCTATATTTCTTATAATAAAATATTGACTATGGTGATTACTTTTATAATATCTTTGTTTATACTGCTATATATAATTTGATATCGGGTAGATAGTAGATTGGGTGACCTAGGTGTAAACCCACATCCAACAGGAATAGGACGTACAACGAAGAGCACACATCCTACTAGCTGTCGGATACTAGTTTTATATATAAACATGGTGTATAAACTAAGGTGTTATAGATTTAACTCACTTAAAGTCTTTAAAACTGTACTGGCTTAATAAAATGGATTAAGCCCTTAACTAGAGAATCGCTAGTTTGGTATACCGAAAGTACTTACTTAGAAATGAAAGTTTTGTACTAGAAAAATTGTGCATTGACCCTGTCTTCTATAACCTGATCCATACCTGGTACCGTTATGATGACTTAATGTATACTAAGCATAAATATATATAGATTCAGGTAGATAATAGATTGAGTGACCTCGGTGTAAACCCACATCCAACGGGAACAGGACGTACAGCGAAGAACACACAACCTATTAGCTGTCGGATTCTAATTAGTACATATGTATCCTATAGTGTATACATTAAGGAATTATAAAGTTAGCATCATGGTCCTAACTTATAAAAGTAGCCTTCTACTAAGACTCGATTGTTATGAAAGCAGTCTTCTACCAAGACTCTACGGTTCCGTAGTCAACTGTAAAGTACATTCTGCCTAGTTTATAACCTATCTCGAATAGAGAATAGATTAACCTTCAAGTGTTACCGACACTTTATGAAAGTAATGGGAGAAATGAGTACTCTGATGTCGTTTATAATGACATGCGGAGGTACTATTAACCTAAAAACATATTTGTTTTATTACGGTCATAATGTGAAAGCTGGAACCCCTACTAACCGCTCTCATGTATGGAGATTGAGGGAACCAAACGCGACCCGAGCAAATCCATGCAAGCCGTGTAATTCACATTAAAGTTAGATCCTGTCTGCGTGTTGTCATGCTATAGCAAATTTACTTGTTTGTTATGTTCTGTTCTCGTATTGTTTGATTCTCTTCACTTGTTTTTTATGTTCTGTTCTGTGTGTGCTTCGTTGTACTAGAAGCAATGAATATCATTCTCTTAAACTATACCTATAATAGTTTACTAATGCTCTAACTGGATTGTTACTGAAAAGACTCATTTATCAACAAAGTTATGCTTATACTTTAAAAATGGATTTTTGTATAACTATAAAGTAACATAACCTAAAAAAGAGTTTTGAAATGTTTTAACAACTTATAAATAACATAAGTAAGATTTTGAAAGATGTTTATAACAAACATTTACACAATTATCATTCTGTTCAACTTGTATTCCCCCCCTAAAACAATTAAAATAGTTAAAAGATTCATTACGGGGTATGAACTCACCTAATGTGGGTGATTCAAACGGGTATGTGTGTAAGGTTGAAGAAGTTCCATGAATAAAGTCCCGAGACACAATAAGTCCTAAATTACATATAAGGACACATATTGACACGAATATAGTGTTTATAACAACTATATGAAAGAAAACACCTTCCGGGACTAGGAAACACCTTCCGGGACTAGGAAACACCTTGACCAAGTGTTGGAATCACACGTGATTCAACATAGGAAGGTATAAAGGCACTTAAATGAGTTTACTACCATGATTTCACGGCCCAAGGGAGTTTACGGCCGTAAACTCATGGTTACTCATGGGTTAGTGCAAGTTTGAAGTCTAGGGGGTGATTTAGGGACATTAGCTTTAACCTAGGATGAGAAAGACCACTTCTTTTGGCACTTTTGGGGTGTTCACGGCCCAAATGAGTTTACAACCGTAAACTCATGGCCAAACATTCTTATGAGGGTCCTAAAGGTCATAAAGAAGAATTCTAAATTCATGCCTAAAGCCATTGGAAGTGTTTGTGGCATCAAAACACCCCTAACTTGAGTTTTCGGCCCGTAGACCATTTGGTCATGTGTTTGCGGCCGTAAACACTTGAGGGTGATTATATTTTAATTGTTTTGGGTCCTAGACACATCAAGGTAAGAGGCTATGCTAGTCTCTTGGCTTAAGGGTGGCATTTAGGGCATTTTGAGACCGTAAAATGGAGTTTACTCTCCAAGATGTTCTTGGGGAGTAAACTCTCAAATCTTGTTGTTTTGAGTTTGTTTTCTGTTCCTAAACTCATTTGTGTACAAGTCCAAACTAGTTTCATGGCTTAAGGAAAGGCTAGGCTCCATTTGGCTCCTGAAAAGGAGTTTACTCTCCAAGATGTTCTTGGGGAGTAAACTCACAGATCTTGATGTTCTGTCGTCATTTTGCTGTTATTTAGCACAATCTAAGCTATATAATACAACTAGATTGAAGTAATCACGATTTGGGATAAAAACCCGAAGATCCGTGAGAGAGAATTTGGCTTTTCTCTAATGGGGAATGTAACTAATGAATAATTTGGTTCAGAATTCTATATATAGTCCTGGGATTTTTGGCGAAAAATATTTTATTCCCGGAATGAACTCTAATATCATAGAGTTTTGGAATAACAGAGTTGCACAAAACCCAAGTGCAACCTCTCTCCTGATATCTCCTTAAGTGTAAATCCTAAATTGCTCAAACTTGTCCCAAAAGTTTGAAAGTTATCAGCAACAGGCTTGGCTTCTATTGAAGTGGATGGTTTCACTGAATGGAAATTTTTGGGTTGTCACATCATCCCCCCATTAGAATGAATTTCGTCCCGAAATTAGCTCTCTTGGCATTACTACTGGGGTTGTGCTCTTCTAATTTGCAGAATACTCACTCGTAGACCTGGCAACTTGCCCTGGTGTTCTTGATAGGATTCATACTTGGTCCATCTATCATTACCTCGTGTATACAAGCTATATATAATTAGGATTAGTAGGACTGTCGGATGTGCGACTCCTCTTTAGGTCCACAACTCAACGGAGAAGAGGAGATAGGGCGGAAACACACATACTAGATCTGCATAATCATACTCATATACCACCCTCGCGTATAACCTAAATAATAATAGGTGGGCTGTATTCGTCCTTAGCCTCTGTGCTCGAACATTGGTCTGCTGGACGAGTGGTATTTCGTGACAGTCTGCGGACATCTGACGATAAGGCTTCAGAGAACAAAGTACTCTTCGCACGAGTACTTCGGGGGTTTAGAATGCGAAAGATAAAATTTTTGATTCAGGTCGGACTTTCGATATGAATGATGAAAGTTTCGAGAACTTGCCGATCGACGCGATAAAAACATATGAACTCAGTATGGTGGGGACCACGCGCACTCATGACGAAAGAAAACAACGGACTCTATACTGAACAAAGTTTCTGGTCAAATGAAAGAGACGTCTTATATACGACGATGTATCCCTGGTATGATTTGTATTGTACTCCTAGTATGTCCAACTATGTACTCCTTGTAACTGTTCTCAAGTTTCTTGTTTTCTATTTTGAAATTAGCACTCCTATGTATCGTACCGCTATGTGCGCATACATACAAATAAAAGTGCTTTACTTACTGAAGGGATACTTTTATACCATGATCCCCCATGGTACCACTACCATCGCCCGTCATATACAAGTTGCGAATACTTAAGATGAGCCAGGCAGTCGACTGAACCGGTCGGTGTATGTCACTATGTCTGATCCGACCATAGTGTGATCCCACAGCTCTTGTTCTAGTTTTTGAATCTCGCCTAATGGGCAATATTCTTCCTGCATTAACTCTTTTAGGTTTTCCCAACCTATGGAGTTTGCCACTGATAGGGTCAGTGACTTAACATGGCTGTTCCACCATATTAGGGCCTTGCCATCGAAGGTGCAGGTAGCAAAGTTCACTTTGCTTGCTTTGGGGCATAAACAGATTTCGAAGACTGGCTCTGTTTTCTCGAACCATTGCAGGAGGGAAATGACTCCTTCAGTCCCTTTAAAGGACAGTGGTTGGCATCTGGTAAAGTCCTTGTAGGAGAACTCTCCCTGGTGCACAGGGACCTCACCTTGAGTAGAATCGGTAGGCGCTTCGCCTCCACCTGTACTGGTGGAGTGATATTGTGCCAGGGTTGTTGCCACAGCCTCGACCACCGCAGCGTTCAAAGTTGCTGCATCGATTTGTGGAGAAGGTATTAGAGTTATCTGAGTAGCGTGTCTTGGTGATCTGCGAGGAGGCATCTTTGCTAAAAGAAAACAAAAATGAGACGGAATAAGTCTATAGCAACGGACATAAGCCGAAAGCTGAAAAGACAAGGTTATCCTAGTTATGTATGTATCGGGCCGTGACTTCCACAGGGTTCTAGAAATAATTCATAAATGAGTCTATACCAAATAGACTCTATGAATTTGAAATAACTATCCTCAAATGAATATCTGTTTCCTGAATAATTGTTACCAGTTGCATGTAAGAAAATAATTCTAACACATGTAATGTGAGCAGTGTTTCCACTCGCTCGCTAAATTAACCTAGTTAATATTTATTAGTGTGACGCGTAAGACGTTTTTGGTTACTTCGGCTGATCTTTCCTTGAAATCTTTTCATTGGTTTGTCCTTGTTCCTCCTGAACTCTTCTGTTGTCTACCATGAGGAAGTGGTTACATTTATTTGGGCTTGTCGTGCGAGAATGAAAGTGACTAAAGAACCTATGAGCTTAAGGTAACTTAATGGGGTGATCCTTATGGAATCTTCCTATAATTATACTAGGTATACCAGTTGGTATTGTATATAATTGAAGATTGAATAGAGCTTCAAACAATTGATCCCACCTCAACACTACTTCCTTAAAAGGAATGGATAGCGAAGCGTCGGTCACAGATTCTATGTCTATAAAATCTTGATTATATATAAAACATTATGAATATACCCAGTAAGATTATAGACCTATCCGCAAGGGTCTTTTAAGTTATCACATAAGTTATTTATCTGGACTAAAATACTACTATAGTATCCTAACGTAATGTACTTGTTATGTTCTAAACATGTTATCGCGCTATCATATGATAGAATACTCCCATAGTACTCTAACTCTAATTGTACTTGTTCTGGCGTTCTCTTGGCTGGTGTTTTGGTAAGTTTTAACTCTGTTGCAACACCACATCATTCCTCAACACATGTCGGTCACATCTCGAATGAATATAGTTGATCAGGCTATATTGATCCTAGCTATGATTACATAACTGTTTAGGTTGACGACAGTGTCCAACCTTTAAATACTTTTAGTTCTTTTCTCCTCGTGATCCTAGTTCTATTATGTACATGTATGAGGAAGTAGGTATATTTTTATAACTTGCAGTTATACTCTAAAATATATCATTATCCAGAGCACTTAAGCCCCATTGTATTTATAGACGTATACCTTTTATCGGTTGATATACTTAGTTCACTATAAACAATGCTCTGATACCAATCTGTCACACCCCAAAACCGGAACGGCGGAAACGTTCGGGGGTGGAGGACGTCATGTCAAGTATCACGAGATATGTATATGGTAAGCAAGTAATGAACAACCATTTCATTTAGAAAGAAAGTGTTTACAATGTATGTGTTCACAAAACATAGAAGTCATAAACAAATAACAAAACAAGACTTGAAGCTACAATTCTCCATCTTCTGAAGTCCCAGCACGAGCACATGTCTAATAGTCTCTTGAGAATACAAGTTATTTGAAAGAGTTGATCAGCAATTAAGCTGGTGAGTTCATAAGATTTTAGTGATGTGAGTAAGCTGTAAAGTGTTGTTGAAAATGTATATGTAAAGTGATGTAAGCTGTAAGTTCTGTTTTGTAAAGTTTGCATGTTCCTCTAGAAAATCATATATTTCCTAATTTAATGGGAGTTTTATAAAATGACACTACAAGCCTTTCTATGAATAATAAGTGGTTACAAGTTATATATACTTGGAGTAAACAAACAATCGATTGTACGCATATGCCCTCAACTCACAACCCAACGGGGTACAGTAAGTTAGGCGGATAGCACACATTCCATTGGTTGTTAGATCGTTGTCATATATAACCATGGTGTATTCACTTGTTACTCATGGAGTTATTTTTAATGGTTCCTTTATATCTAATGGAGAGTTCCTTTTAAGAAAACACATATTTCTTATAATAAAATATTGACTATGGTGATTACTTTTATAATATCTTTGTTTATAGTGCTATATCTAATTTGATATCGGGTAGATAGTAGATTGGGTGACCTCGGTGTAAACCCACATCCAACGGGAACAGGACGTACAACGAAGAGCACACATCCTACTAGCTGTCGGATACTAGTTTTATATATAAACATGGTGTATAAACTAAGGTGTTATAGAGTTAACTCAATTAAAGTCTTCAAAACTGTACTGGCTTAATAAAATGGATTAAGCCCTTAACTGGGAAATCGCTAGTTTTGAATACCAAAAGTACTGACTTTGAAATGAAAGTTTTGTACTAGAAAAACTGTGCATTGACCCTGTGTTCTATAACCTGATCCATACTTGGTACCGTTATGATGACTTAATGTATACTAAGCATAAATATATATAGATTCGGGTAGATAATAGATTGAGTGACCTCGGTGTAAACCCACATCCAACGGTAACAAGACGTACAGCGAAGAACACACAACCAATTAGCTGTCGGAATCTACTTAGCACATATGTATCCTATAGTGTATACATTAAGGAATTATAAAGTTAGCATCATGGTCCTAACTTTTAAAAGTAGCATTCTACCAAGACTCAATTGTTATGAAAGCAGTCTTCTACCAAGACTCTACGGTTCCTTAGTCAACTGTAAAGTACATTCTCCCTAGTTTATAACCTATCTCGAATAGAGAATCGATTAACCTTCAAGTGTTACCGACACTTTATGAAAGTAATGGGAGAAATGAGTACTCTGATGTCGTTTATAATGACATGCGGAGGTACTATTAACCTAAAAACTTATTTGTTTTATTACGGTCATAATGTGAAAGATGGAACCCCTACTAACCGCTCTCATGTATGGAGATTGAGGGAATTAAACGCGACCTGAGCAAATCCATGCAAGCCGTGTAATTCACATTAAAGTTCGATCATGTATGCGTGTTGTCATGCTATAGCAAATTTACTTGTTTTTTATGTTCTGTTCTGGTATTGTTTGATTCTCTTCACTTGTTTGTTCTGTTCTGTTCTGTTTTGTGTGTGCTTCATTGTACTAGAAGTAATGAATATCATTCTCTTAAACTATACCTATAATAGTTTACTAATGCTCTAACTGGATTGTACTGAAAAGACTCATTTATCTACAAAGTTATGCTTATACTTTAAAAATGGAGTTTTGGATAACTATAATGTAACATAACCTTTAAAAGAGTTTTGAAATGTTTTAACAACTTATAAATAATATAAGTAACATTTTGAAAGATGTTTATAACAAACATTTACACAATTATCATTGTGGTCAACTTGTATTCCCTCCTAAAACAATTAAAATAGTTAAAAGATTCATTACGGGGTATGAACTCACCTGATGTGGGTGATTCAAACGGGTATGTGTGTAAGGATGAGAAGTTCCACGAATGAAGTCCCGAGACACAATAAGTCCTAAATTACATATAAGGACACATATTGACATGAATATAGTGTTTATAACAACTATATGAAAGAAAACACCTTCCGGGACTAGGAAACACCTTGACCAAGTGTTGGAATCACATGTGATTCAACATAGGAAGGTATAAAGGCACTTAAATGAGTTTACTACCATTAGTTCATGGCCCAAGGGAGTTTACGGCCGTAAACTCATGGTTACTCATGGGTTAGTGCAAGTTTGAAGTCTAGGGGGCGATTTAGGGACATTAGCTTTAACCTAGGATGAGAAAGACCCCTTCTTTTGGCACTTTTGGGGTGTTCACGGCCCAAATGAGTTTACAACCGTAAACTCATGGCCAAACATTCTTATGAGGGTCCTAAAGGTCATAAAGAAGCATTCTAAATTCATGCCTAAAGCCATTGGAAGTGTTTGTGGCATCAAAACACCCCTAACTTGAGTTTTCGGCCCACAGACCATTTGGTCATGTGTTTGCGGCCGTAAACACTTGTGGGTGACTATATTTTAATTGTTTTGGGTCCTAGACACATCAAGGTAAGAGGCTATGCTAGTCTCTTGGCTTATGGGTGGCATTTAGGGCATTTTGAGACCCTAAAATGGAGTTTACTCTCCAAGATGTTCTTGGGGAGTAAACTCTCAAATCTTGTTGTTTTGAGTTTGTTTTCTGTTCCTAAACTCATTTGTGTACAAGTCCAAACTAGTTTCATGGCTTAAGAAAAGGCTAGGCTCCATTTCGCTCCTGAAAAGGAGTTTACTCTCCATGATGTTCTTGGGGAGTAAACTCACAGATCTTGATGTTCTGTCGTCATTTTGCTGTTATTAAGCACAATCTAAGCTATATAATACAACTAGATTGAAGTACTCACGATTTGGGATAAAAACGCGAAGATCCGTGAGAGAGAATTTGGCTTTTCTCTAATTGGGAATGTAACTAATGAATAATTTGGTTCAGAATCCTATATATAGTCCTGGGATTTTTGGTAGAAAATATTTTATTGCCGAAATGAACTCTAATATCATAGAGTTTTGGAATAACAGAGTTGCACAAAAACCAAGTGCAACCTCTCTCCTGATATCTCCTTAAGTGTAAATCCTGAATTGCTCAAACTTGTCCCAAAAGTTTTAAAGTTAGCAGCAACAGGCTTGGTTTCTATTGAAGTGGATGGTTTCACTGAATGGAAATTTTTGGGTTGTCACAAGTTGTCATTATCATCATTCGGAGACACCACTCATTTCCAGTATGCTTTTATTGAATACAAAGTTGTCATTATCATCTTTATTAAATGCAGAATTGTCAGTATAATCTTATCATCGAGAAAATCCTTCATTATCTTATGTGTATAAGATTCTGTGACGTGTCGCCCTTTTATAGGATCCTTGGATTTTATCTAGATAAACTATTTTAACATTATCTTTATTTAAAAATTGGAAAAAAAAACAAACAAAAATAAATATTCTTCCTTTATTAATAGAGTATAACACTTACATACTTTCATATCCACCTTTAATTCTTCATTTCACTCTTCATTTCTAATTTCTTTGAAAAATGTCTCATAATGCAAACTCATCAGATCGTTCCGGTTCATCGCATGTGAATGAATATGATGAATGGGAAGCACGAGTTGTTCAACAAAATCGAAAACTTGATGTTATCATGAGTGAGTTACTCATAGGCATGCCAAACATGAGTGTAAGAGATCATCCTAGAGCAAGAAGGAGATATTGTAATCGGGAACGTGAGCAGGGTGAGGCACGTTTGATGAAAGACTACTTTGTTGACAACCCAACGTATGGTGAAGCAAAATTCCGTGGTAGATTTCGAATGCGAAAACCACTATTTCTCTGCATAGTGGAAGCTGTTACAGCCAATGACCGATATTTTCAACAAAGACGCGATGCCACAGGCAGAAAAGGTTTTTCACCAATACAGAAATGTACTGCAGCTATGAGGGTGTTGGCATATGGGATATCAGCAGATGCACTTGATGAATATTTGAGAATGAGTGAGACTGTGACAAGGGATGCTCTTGTAAAGTTTGTGGAAGGTCTCATTTCATGCTTTCGTGAAGAGTACCTAAGAAGTCCCAATAGAGATGATTTGGCATGATTGTTCCATGTTGGAGAAGAATGTGGGTTTCTAGGTATGGTAGGCAGTATTGATTGCATGCACTGGGAATGGAAAAACTGCCCCACCGCTTGGGCTGGACAATATGCAGGTAGAAGCGGTAAGACAACGATAATTTTGGAAGTTGTTTCATCGTATGACTTATGGATATGGCATGCATTCTTCGGAACACCAGGTTCGTGCAATGACATTAACGTCCTCCAAAGATCTCCTCTTTTTGATTATGTCTTGGCGGCTCGAGCACCAAAGGTGAGTTACACTATGAATGATGGAGAAAATAATATGGCTTATTATCTCACTGATGGCATATATCCTTCATGGGCTGCCTTTGTCAAGTCAATAAGTTCTCCACAACTTCGAAAACACAAGTTGTTCGCTGAACATCAAGAGGCGGCTAGGAAAAATGTTGAACAAGCATTTGGAGTTTTACAAGCTCGTTTTGTGTTTCATCATCACCCTTGCCTTGTGTGGGAAAAAGATATGATGGGGAAAACTATGATTGCATGCATCATTATTCACAATATGATAGTTGAAGATGAACAACACACATACATTCATTATTATGATCCATCAGAATTTATAACTACAGAAGACGAAGAATCTTTTAAATACTCTACTCAACGAATTGGAGATCTATCTTGTTATATGACCAACAGGGTACAAGTTCACAATAGAGAAGCTCATAATGCTCTAAAAAACGATTTGATTGAGCATATATGGAAAAAATTCAGCACTGAAGAATAATTTAGTAGTTTGCATCTTCTATATTTGTAACTTATTTTATCTATTTTATTAAGTATGTTTCATGAATGTAAAATATTTTTATTTTATTTTTTTATTTAATTTTACGTTTAAAATAAATAATTTATTTGTTTCAAAATAAAATATTTATTTTTAATATTTCTAGTAGTTTTTAGTAAAAGAATATTAAAATTAAGTTATATTTTTTAAATAAAAATGGGTTTGGATTGAGTTGCTAATGGGTGTAAGAAATTAGATTGGATTGGGTTGTATAGGTGGAAAAGAGAAAAATTAGTTTTTTATTAGAAAAGTTAGGTTAGGTTGGGTTGCTAATGGGGGTAGTCTAAGAGGCTGTTTTTCGTGATTTCTTCCCGTTTTGAGTGATTTTTGACCAAGTTAAGGGTCGGGATGACCCGAATGAGTATGAAAAGTTTGAGAGAGATTTTGAGAGAGATTTCACATACTTGGAGAGATTTCATATATTTAGAGAGATTTGGGAGAGATTTGAGATACTTGGAGAGATTTCACATACTTAGAGAGATTTGGGAGAGATTTCACATACTTGGAGAGATTTCACATATTTGGAGAGATTTGGGAGAGATTTGAGATACTTGGAGAGGTTTCACATACTTAGAGAGATTTGGGAGAGATTTGAGATACTTGGGGAGATTTCACATACATAGAGAGATTTGGGAGAGATTTCACATACTTGGAGAGATTTCACATATTTGGAGAGATTTGGGAGAGATTCGAGATACTTGGAGAGGTTTCACATACTTAGAGAGATTTGGGATAAAGAGAGACAGAGCGAGAGAGATTGAGAGAGACTTCGTTTTTGACCTTTATTAATGTTTTGCCTTGTAATGCAAGGTTCGTAAACCTCGTTATGACTTGTTATGAGTGTTATACACCCCGAAGGGTATGTATTAGTGTTTTATGGAGTAGTTCCAACACTTACCCTAATTTGGGTTAAAATTTCTGAACACATGAAACTTTCAAGCGATGTTTTGTATTAAGATGGTGTGTTGTACAATAGTAAACATAAGGTAAACCCTAATATACAAGGGTTAATTGAGTTGACCGGTTTGACTTGTTGACTTTATTTGACTTTGACTTGACCAGAAATTGACGGTTATCAGACATGTACTCTTGATGAAACAACACATACACACAGGGTTCAATATTCCTTTAATCTTCCCTTAGCTAATCAAATACCTATGCAACAACCTCAATTCTTCTCGTGTATATGTCGATGAAGAGAATCACCATTTTCGGCGAGAACCATGTAAATAGCAAGTAGCAATTAACGTGGATACCAAGAGAAAATAACATACAAATGAAAGTTATACAAACATTTACCTTGTTGTGTGGATTGAAAGAGGTGGTGGCTCGACATGGGGTACCGACATCGATAGTGTCAAATCGGGACATGCGTTTTACTTCTAGGTTATGGAAGAAGTTTCATGAGGAGTTGGGTACCCGATTGCACTTCATTACAACCTACCATCCACAGACAAACGGGCATAGCGAGCGGACGATTCAAACGCTTGAGAACATGTTGCATGCATGTGTTATGGACTTTGGTGGAAGTTGGGACACTTATTTGCCCTTGGACGAGTTTTCATACAACAACAACCATCATTCCAGTATCGATATGCCTCCCTTCGAGCTTCTATATGGGAGAAGGTGTCGGACACCCATCTGTTGGGGAGAGGTGGGACAGAGAGCGATAGGGAGCACTAAGTTAGTGCTCAAGACGACTGAGCTTTCAGCAGGTTAGACAGAAGTTACTGACAGCCCAGAGTCGCTAGAAGAGTTATACTGATCGGAGGCGATATGAGTTAGTGTTTCGGGTCGGATACTTTGTCCTCCTGAAGGTATCCCCTTGGAAAGGGGTGATCCGATTCAGGAAGCGAGGCAAGTTGCGCCCCATGTATATTGGTATGTTTCAAGTGACTACCCTAGTAGGTAATGTAGCTTACCGTTTGGAGCTACCTACAGAGTTGAGCCATATCCATGACACCTTCCACGTATCTCAGTTGTGGAACAGTGTAGCCGATAAGATGGTGAACTGTGTAGCCGATGGGACGTGGTGGTACCCTTAGAGGACATTCAGGTTGATGCGAGCTTGAGTTATATTGAAAGGCCGATAGTGATTTTAAATCGGAAGGTAAAAGTGTTGAGGAACAAGGAGGTGCCCCTGGTTCAGGTCCAGTGGCAACATCGGAAGGGATCCAACTAGACATGGAAACCGGAGTCCGAGATGCCCGAGCAGTACCCAGAGCTATTTCTAGAGCATGACTTCGAGGACGAAGTCTGATTCTAGTGGGGGACAATTGTAACATCCGAACTCCCAGGTATATTATGTATCTATTTATTTTTTAGGTCTATTGAGCAACTCGACGAGTTGATGCTTCAACTCGTCGAGTAGATTCGTATTGGCCATGTGGACTAGTAACCTACTCGACGAGTCAGAGAGTCGACTCGCCGAGTAGGCGATGTGTGATGAAACCCTAATTCCCCAAGATTGGGGCCTATTTAAGAGAACTTATGTCCTCATTTGCGCCTCACCAGCTGCCCGACTTCACTGAGAGAAACCCTAATCGGCCATTGAGATAAGAGAGAGTGTTTGAGCTAACTTTTGAGTGTTTTGGTGAATCTTTTACTGTGGGATCCAACAATTCTTTCACTTAGAGCTTCTGTGGAAGGTAAAAGCTTGCACCTTTCTCATTTATTTAATTAGATCTCTTGAGTATGAAAGTTAGGGCTTTTACCACCTTTTGTTGGGACAATGAGTGCATGGAGTCTATTAGGAGGTCTAGACTTCAGATCTGGACCTTTTGAGGTCCTTTGAGTCCAAAGGTCCTAACTTTATTAAGCCAAAAGAGGGTTTTGTGCTTAACACCTTGTGAGAGCATGTATTTGGTAATATGGAGCAAGTATGCCATGCATGAATGTAAAGATCGAAGCTTTACGTGACATTCGAGCCTTGGGAGGTTGGATCTAGAGTTCGGGAAGGTTTTCTACCCTGAAATCGTCTGAATGAGAAATGAGTTTGAATGGACTTGTCGAGTTGGCTAGGGTTGTCGCGATGGTTTTGATCATGCAGCAACTCGGCGAGTTGACGGGTCAACTCGGTGAGTTGAGTTGGACTTTTGTGTGATTCAGAGGAAAGAGAAAAGGCTCGGCGAGTCCCATATGTGCACTCGATGAGTAGGGTCAAACATGGATTGTTGACTTGAGTTTGACTTCTGTTGACTTTAGGGTTTGGTCAACCATGTATTGGGGAAACCATGGAGGGGTAAAATGGTCTTTTTCCCATTTCAAGAGAGAAAGAGATATATATATATATATATATATATATATATATATATATAACTTAGTTATTTTGTGATTTAAGGTGTTAATTAGATATAATTATCCTATGTGATTAGGCGGAGACTAGATTTGGTGTTTCGTGTGCAAGGAGTATTCATTCACTTACCTTACTTACGAGGTGAATCTTCTCACTATACTTATCTGTCACACCCCCAAACCAGACGGCGGAAACGTCCGGGGGTGGAGGACTTCATTTGTAGTATCACAACACATGTATCATAGTAATCAAAGCACAAACAACCATTGTATTTAAAAGTATAATATTTACATGTGTTCAATCATTGTATATTGAAACCAAAATAGTTATACAAAAAGAAGAAGATAAGACTCCTACTGGCTCCATCTTCTCAAAAAGCTCGGGGAGTACCTGTTATTATTTCCCTGATAATACAAGTAATTTGAAAAGAGAGTATCAACAATAAGTTGAGTGAGTACATAAGTCTTTATGTTTGAATGGGTGTATTTGTATTTTGAATATGAAAACACTTCTAGAAAATCCCATATTTTCTATGGTATGTGAAAAGTAGTTTTATTCCCATAAAACCGTCTTATTTGTAAACCATTGTATTTGATAAAACTTGTATTTGAGAGTGTGCCTGGCTTCACCAGCGGTTATTGAAAACTATAGTATAGCATTGTACTTTGCATTTTGTAAACTGGTACTTTGAAGATATACTTACGTTTAGTTGCTTATACACTAACGTGTTGTTAATATCTTTTTAATGAGTTATTATAACCATACTAAGACATGAACGCCTGAAACAAACGCCTGATGAGCGCTTAAACTGTTGATAACAATTGCCACTCATTGGCGTGTATGCCTGACTGTAGCTAGCAGCCTGAGTGCGGGGTTGTCAATCCCGATATAGATCTACACACAACTTGTTTCGATCCCCGGACTGGAGATTCTATTTATAATGTCAGGGCTTTACCTTGGTTGTCTAAACTGAATCTAAACAACCTGAATTGAATGTCTCATAAAAGGCATATAAACGTTACATGTATATTAGTTATGAAAACCCAATCATTCTGAAATAAATGATTGACAGTATGTTCTTGACTTAGTATCCCGAACATGTATTTGATAAGTGTAAACCCTTGATTTGTTTTGAATTAAAACCCTTGTTGCATGTAAAACAATGTATTCATATGAATTATTTCTCTATGTATCATAAATTATACCTATTATAATTTATATGTACGTTATGAATTGGTAAATAACTATTTTTGCATGTAATCCTTTGTCAACATGTTACAAAGGGTGATTAAACTGATGAAATAACTTTTAATTTTATATACATATACGATTTTATATATAAGTAAAATTTGAACGACCTTCGGACAAATAACTGATACTATAAGTCCACATGCAAACAAGGAAAAGGACCTAGAATGAATTATTAGTCCTAAGCCTTTTAAATCTTATTTATATTAAATTATATATACAAATATATATATTTGGGAAAAATATAAGTTTATAAAAGAGTTCAAAATTTGAAGTATTTTTGATGCTTTAAAATCATTTTATTGTGATTTGAAATCATTTATTTATAACACAAAGTTGTTGTGTTATACTTGTATTTCCCCCCTTAAAACAGTAGAAATTATGAAAATACGGGGGTATGAACTCACTTGATAGGTGGTAATCCGGACAGGGTTTCGTTTCACGAAAAGGAGTTTATTTGTCGAGAAACCGGCTCAAATCGGGCAGAGAGTTTTGACAGGAGAGAGGATGAATTCTCGAGAATTTCGGGGCTTCATGGCTTACTTCGGGCTCGAGTCTTGATACCGGGGGTTTAAGGGTTGTATATAAGCTTAATGGAGCTGAAAAGGTGAAAGAGGGTATAATTTGGGGTGAAAAAGTGAAAAAATTCGGAAACCCTCACATGCCTTATATAGGCCGAAGCCTCGGATCCGAAGCTTATGCGAGGCTATGCGAGGCTGACATTCTGCGAAGGGAAGCAGCTTCGGTTCGGAGGTGGTAGGCTCGGATTGGTCTAGCCCTCGGTCCAATGAAAAGAAGCCACGTGCGAAGGGGTGTCCGAGGATGGTGCGAGGGGCGTGCAAGGAGCATCTCCGGTGTGTCTTCATGTGAGGCTGTCCGAGTAGGATTGGACCGCAGAGGTGGCCGAATCAGGAGGTGACACGCGATACTTCGGTCCACTTAGCAGCCGACACGTGGAGGCTCGAATGCGAGGGGTGACGTGGCGGTACTGTTCATGCGAATTTTCCCGGGTTTTTCTATTTTTCTTTATTTTTTTGCCAAAACTTGTAAAATTCATAACTTTTGCATACGAACTCCGTTTTTGACGTTCTTTATATGCACGCGTAGCTAAAATTATACTCTACGACTTTCGTTTAGACTTCGTCGGCTAATTTTGATATTATTTTTAATATTATTATTTTAAACAGACCGGGACGTGAATCCGTTATAAATTCATAACTTTTTCATACAACGTCCGTTTTTGTCTGTCTTTTTACCGTTGTACTACTATTGACGAGACCTTCAATTCTCGTTTAGGTTGTGTCGGCTAAAAACCACTCGATCTTTATTTCGAGTTTTTAGTTGTACACTACTATACTGAAACTTCGAAAAATCATAACTTCCTCATACGAAGTCAGATTTTTGCGTTCTTTTTATGAAAGTTCAAGGTTTAACATAAACTATAACTTTCATTTAGATTGTTAAGGCAAGAAAGCCTTTTATCATAAATTCGGTTTTTACACTGAACAGTGTTTTGCCGGTTTTATCGCGGATTTTCGATTGGTCATAACTTCTTCGTTATAACTCGGATTTTAGTGTTCTTTATATTTTTGGAAACCTTGTTACAATCTCTATCACTTGGTTTAACCCAATTGAGATCATTTAATAACTTATTTTTGAGGGTCAATTATGTAAATATACATAGTATGCCAAAATTTATCTTTATTTAATTAAAAAGAAGTACAATTTGACCTACACTATTACATAAGTTTGAAATAACGGTTTGTTACATACCATGAGTGGTATCTTTGTGTGACCGGAGGGTCTTCTGTGTTTACTTGAGTATTGTGTTACTTTGGGTTATGTTTTTGTGATTTATGCTGGGTATTATTATGAGCGTATTGAGTAAGGACCGGAGGGTCCACCCGAGCTGTGGGACCGGAGGGTCTCCACTGAGACACATTAATCGGAGGGTCTTACTGAGTTATAGCCTCAAGTGGCTAACGTGATATGTGTGGTATTTTGGGAAACTCACTAAGCTTTGTGCTTATCGTGCTATGTGATATTTGCTTCAGGTATCTCGCAGGACCGCAGGAAGGCACCGGCTTAACTGTACAGACTTGCTCGCAATCATGTTGAGGATTCTGGGATTTGACTTTTATTATGGATTTATTGTGATAAATGAGATACTTATGGTTTTGTGAAATGTAAAATGAATCTTTTGTGTTTTGAAAATGAAAAATTTTGTTTGAAAATTTACAGTTTTACAGATGCGCACTTTTGGAGGTATTGTTTGTGCAAGAATAGACCGCCACGAGTAAAATAACCTCCGTATTGTGGTTGGTTGGTTGAGGGATAACTCCCATAAGTGAAACTGGAAGAAACTGAAAACCGATTGAACGGTTGTAGAAGATACAACCCACTACGTGAAGACGTGAACATGGGGGGGGGGGGGGGGGGGGGGGGGGGGGAAGGGGGGGGAAGGGAAGCATGCGGAGGAGGTGAACACGACTGGAACCTACGGTTATAATTAAGTGTAAATAGAGAGTTATTACAGTCTAAAAGTTGAAGCCGTTTTAATGGCTAGATGTTTTAAACAGTTATCCACCGTCAACAATAATACGAAGAATTACATACATCATCATGGGTGATTCTATTTACACCATGGTTGAAACCATGTAAAATAGTCAAAACCACTATTAGTCAAATCATATTATAAAAATATTAAGAAATTATAATAATTATATTTAACTATGCTAGTGTTCCAATAGGATGCGAAAGGAATTTTTTTTTTTTTCCCTCGACACAATTATGATTTTTTATTTTCATTTTTTTATTTAAACTAATTATTTTTATATCATTATTTATAAATATATAATTTTTGTTTCTAACATTTATGCTGTACATTTTTTATTGATGTTATAACCATTAAATTAAATCTTTTTATAATAAAAAATAAATTTGTTAAAACTATCATAGTTTTTGTTTTTCTTTAATGTTTATTAGTCTCCCAAAAAATAATGCCTATGGTTGGTAAAATTTTATGGTTTTAACTAAGAGAAAGTTTGGTGGTACATTAGTGGTCCAATTTTAGATCTTTTTAAGTCCCTATATATTTAACATGACTATTATACCCTTTAGATTTGCATTTTTTTAGTTTTATATTTATATTAATGTTTTAAATAATTAAAGATACTAAATCTCTCTCTCTCTTTCTCTCTCTCTCTCTCTCTCTATATATATATATATATATATATATATATATATATATATATATATATATATATATATATTAATGTTTTTGAATAACTAAAGATACTAAAACTCTCTCTCTCTCTCTCTCTCTCTCTCTCTCTCTCTCTCTCTCTCTCTCTCTCTCTCTCTCCTCTCTCTCTCTCTCTCTCTCTCCTCTCTCTCTCTCTCTCTCTCTCTCTCTCTACCATAAATGTAATAATAGGCGTATAGTTTGATTTGACGTAGTGATTATATATGTTATCTCTTGAAAATATTGAATGTTCAAAGTCTATAAGTGGAATCATAATTGTATAATTTGATTTGAATCATTTTCAATAATAAGGATAACGATTTTTAAATCGTTTTATATGATTCATTAAATAGAATTTCAAAAACTTGTGATGTTAATGTTTGAAGTTATCTAAAAAAAATAAAAAAGACGCCTTGGTTGTACATATATGCATTACATGTTATGCATATATGCACATTTTATATATACATATTTTAACAAAAAAACCGATGAAAATGCTTATATATACATGTTTTAAAGATGCTTGATTTTTTTGAATAAAATTTACGATGACAAAGATTATTGGGTTCAAGAAATTTTTTGAGTTCAGTAATATATATATATATATATATATATATATATATATATATATATATATATATATATATATATATATATATATATATATTAAGGATTGAAAACAATTTTTCAAAATATAAAAAGATATAAATTGTAAATAAGCTTTAATAACAAGGGTCAAAAATGTAAAATTTGTTCAATGTTTGATAAAAGGATTCCTTTGATGGGGTGTGATATTCATTTTTTAAATAACAATACCGTAAATAATAATATGGCGGTGAATGTAATTATCCCATCAAATTGGGTTATTTAACCCAAGTCAAAAATGGTTTTGACCCTTATAAGTAGTTTTTAAACTCTAAAATCAGGTGTGAATAACAACACTGCATTATCATTTGTTGTCATCCATTTCTTTTTTCTCCCTCAATCTTATGTCTGCCATACTCAAACGTAAAATCTCATTGCCTAATCACTGTCTTCTCTATATTTAGTTACATGACAACTTTTTTTTTTTTTTTTTTTTTTTTTTTTTTTTAATGTTTTTTTAGATTTTTTAGGTGTGATTAACAATGTTAAATAACTCCCAAAGCTTCCATTTCTTTCCATGACAGATCCAAGGGATAATAACGAAGAAAATAACATCTGGAATACGTTATCAACGACACATTATCATCGATTCAATGTCTAAATTTCTTAAATTAAGCAAAATTGTTATGGCGATGACCTAATTTGAATCCGCCAGTTTCACTTTAATTTAGCTAAACATCTTTACATATGTTTTCTTCTCTTTTGCAGAATTGGTTATTAACTTGTAATAGGAATTGAGACGATATTTGTAACTAATGATACAAGTTATGTTTCTGAAAAAAATTACCATGTGTCCGTTTTTACTACAAACGAGTGATTATTTCATGTGTCTTGGTTTCAACCAAGTCATTTTTTTATTTAAACTGTCTAACCGATGAAGAGATGATAGATACGAAAAACATTACGAGTGTAAACAATTATGATATAAGCTGTTATTAATAGCATCAAGGTTCCAAAAAATATGAATATTGTTTGGATGTGATCCACCATGTCATTCGTAAGTTGTTTTTTTTTTTAATCGGGGCAATTTGATTAGGCTTTTTCCCCTCCATGGAAAGAGTTGCTATTTTATTGTTCTTCGTGCTTCTTCATGAGTTTTTTTTCCTTATGGATTTAGGGTTTATGGTATTAGGGGCATTCTGTGGCCAATGATTCGTTACAGTGTTACATGTATGAAACCATTTTTCCTTTGAAAATTGTGACCTCTATATTTATTAATCTGTCATTAAATTCTCATCTTCCTGGCCATTTTTCGATGTATGATTATTAACTTGAGTTGTGATTTACTATATACAATGTTAAAGAATTTAAATAACATTTGATTTTTGCTTCTTTTTGCAATAGGGGTGCGTCACCTATTGGCCGACTAAATCTAGACTAAATCTATGGGTCACAATCTATCCAAAAGTTCCAACGAGTCACAAACCACCGTTCCCTGTCCTCTCCGCTCTCTTCTCGCTAGCCGGCTAGCAAGGCTTGCTTTGGAGCTCCTTGTCAAGAGCCTAGGGCAGTGTTTGGCGTTCTTGGCAAGGCTTGGCGCCTACCACTTCTTTTAGTCTTAGTGAATCCAATCTATACAATCTAATTGTAGTAACCACACATGTTACTTTCTAACTTTGTTCTTTTTCAATCATACTTTTAGTTTTTATTCATTAAACCAATTTGAAATTACCATGTTGTAACTCTTTCATCCCTCTCTTTGTTTATATGATATTTTCCAAAACATTATTTATTCTTTAAATTATATGACATCTTTTAGAAATAAAACAAATTTTCAAAACAAGACTATGTTGAAATAAAACTATTTGCCGCCGCCAGAACAAAACTATTTAACGCCCCCTATTTCAATTTCCACCGCAATGTATGGGTATACCACTAACATGTGTGTGTGTCTATATATATATATATATATATATATATATATATATATATATATATATATGTGTGTGTGTGTGTGTATGTATGTCTATATATATATATATATGTATATATATATATATGTATATATATATATGTATATATATATATATATATATATATATATATATATATATATATATATATAGAGAGAGAGAGAGAGAGAGAGTTATGTTCCTGTCACACCCCAAAACCGAGAATGGTGGAATACGTTCTGGGGTGGAGGACGTCATGTACAGTATCATTACAATTGCATAATAGTAAAACAAGAAACAACAACCATTTGATATATATATTGATAATAGTTACAATTGTGTTCTATAAAGTTTAATAGACACCAAAAGTATAACAAAATAAGAGATGAGTCTAGTATATGCTCCATCTTCTTCCAAAAGCTGCCCTGTACCTGTCTATCTTTGACCTAAGGATACAAGTTATTTTGAAAACGAATATCAGCATAAAGCTGGTGAGTTCATAAGAGTTTGGCGTCATTGTAGTATAAAAACTGAAATTTGTATTTATGAGTAGTAGAAATCCCTAGAAAATCCTATATTTTCCAGAAAGTACATTTATAAGTCACTCTTTCGAGTGTGTAAAAGTAATGTTGTTGAAACCTTCAATTGTAAAAGTGTAGTAATAAATCTCATATACGTAATACGGCTGAAGAAAAGTTATGCTTGCTAACAGTAGTAGTGTTGTAACTTTAGTTAGTAATAGATCTTTAATTACTTCAGGATTTTAGTTCAGACTTTAAGTCTTAGTGTATTTATTTGGATGTAAGTTTAACTTCTCATGTGACCAATTGTGAAGTAGTAGAGTACCGATGACCTTCCCAATCATGCGTAGTGAAGTAGTGTAGTGCCACCCCTGGGCCTAGTTGGCTAGGACTTTAGATAATAGTCGGGATGTAATAGTGTCAGTTCCGTACAGATCTATACATATAGTGTTGCTTTCCTTTCGGGAAGCCCTGGTCACATGATGTAAGTATAGTAGAGTGCCTTATAGAGAGAGATAAGGTGATATACTTTGTATTACTGAATTCTCTTATGCTTTAGTATGATAGTCTTTTTGTATAGTAAGTAGAGTGTTCCCTTATACTTGCATTAACTTGTAATATTAACAGTTTATGGTGTGTATAATAGTAGTAGAGGTAACTAGTAGTAGCCTTAACTATACCTATTATAGTTAAATAAAGTATGTGAATTCCTGCTTTTGATCAACAGTAGTAATGAATAAGATAAAGACATTCATATCTAACACAAATATATATGATATATAATTAAGAATTCAAGGACAGTCGGACGGACAACCAATACCCTAAAACCACATCAAACAAGAACAAGAAATAAGGCCAGCTATCGATCCTAAGTCCTTCAAGTCTTATTTATATAAACATATTAATGTAGATATATTTTTAAAAAGAAAAGTAGTTGGAACATAGTTTTGAAAATAGTTTAACAATAATTTAACCTTAAATGCACAGTTGATAATTTGTCAAAACAGTTTTATTGACAAGTATCTAAAATTGTAAAGTACTCCCTTTTTTATGATAGATTGTAAATCACATATGATTTGATAATAAAACATGTAGTAATGTACTTGTATCCCCCCCCCCCCCCTAAAACATGTAAAAACATTTAAAAGGTTCATTAAGGGGTATGAACTCACCGGACGAGAAATGTGTCGACTATGATGTTTAAATGTCGGATCGAGGCTTGAAAACGTGTGGGGTTCCTATGTAATATTAAATGATACACAATTGTATCTAATTAGATTTAAATCACTAATTAATAGAGGATATACACTTCTAGTCGCAAAAACACTTCAATTCAAGCGTTTGGAGTGACCCAGGTGACATTTATGGACATGTATGGCTTGGATAAGGAGTTTACTCTTCGAGTGTAAACTCTTAGAAGAGTTTTCGGCCCTAAGCACCTCATCGCCATGAGTTTACTGCCATAAACTCATGGATGAGGTTCTTGAGTGCTAAATGGCCTTTAACCAATTGAGGGATGATGCTAGGTTTTGTTCTAGGACATTGGAAAGGGAATAATTCAAACATATGGACCAT
Source organism: Lactuca sativa (assembly GCF_002870075.4). Taxonomy (NCBI): domain Eukaryota; kingdom Viridiplantae; phylum Streptophyta; class Magnoliopsida; order Asterales; family Asteraceae; genus Lactuca; species Lactuca sativa. Next base: position 75,624,819 of record NC_056624.2, on the reverse strand, counting down.
TTGATGAGTTTACGGTAGTAAACTATGAGTTTACGGCCGTCAACTCTCACCCACACATTCCTTATGGGTTTTGAAGGCCATGGGTTAATCATAAGTGGTTCTACTCATTTTTACAAGTCAAAGGGTGAGTTTAGGGCACCATTTAGCTCCTTTATAGGAGTCTACGGCCCAGGACTTCATTCATGAGGGGTTTACGACCTTGAACTCCTTATGTAGTTGTTTTAATCAAGTTTAAGGTCCTTAACTTGTTGGTGGTCGATTCTAGAATTTAATCCAAGGCTATTGGTGTGTTTAAGTGGCTTTTAAACACTCAAATATGAGTTTACTCCCCATGAAGGTGAGTTTACGGCCCAAGCATGCTCTTGGGCAGTAAACTCATGTTTAGTCTCCAAAAACTCATTTCAAGGTGTTCTAAGTCCAGTACACTAAGTCATATAGTCATATCTAAGCTCCAAAGGTCGATTGGAAGGGTTTAAAGGCTCAAAAACCCCCTTATATGTGTGTTTACGGCCCAAGCATGTTACAGGGCCGTAAACACATGAAAATGGTCCTAATTTATTATTTAACCCCGAATTTGAAGGTCTAAGATGCTAATATATGAGTTAGGGAAGTTACCTTAGTGATTTGAAGCTTGAAAAGTATGATTTTTGGACCTAGATCTTGAATTGAGGAGAGAGGTTAGAGAGAGAGTGAAAAAGTGTTCAAATGAGGATTAAACCACTTTATATATGGTTTGGATTTGATACACGGTGGAATTCTACCCAATACTGATGTTAATCGAGGCTTTTGGTCGTACCCGATTAAGTTGTCGTCACCTGATATGGTCAAAACTAAAGTTTTCAAATTACTAGTTTGAGACGTTTTCTTGTGTTTCTAACATGTTTGGATACTTACAAAGTCAAAATAAAAGTCTTAATTTAATTGAACTAATCCAAAAACGGAAACGGAATAATTCGCTTAAGACGAGTTTTGCGGACGGAACGGGTTGTAGCGATGGAACAACTTCAGGTTGTCACATTATTCCCCCGTTAGAGGGAATTTCGTCCTGAAATTCGAGTTCAAACAATAATGTTATTACAAGATAATTAAGCGAAAAGATGGGGGTACTTAAGCTTCATTTGATCCTCGCGTTCCCAAGTGAATTATGGCCCTCGCTTGGCGTTCCATCGAACTTTCACAATAGGAATGCGGCTTAGTTTCTTTCGTTTGACCTCTCGATCCATGATTTCCACAGGTTCTTCCACAAAGTTGAGGCTTTCGTCGATCTCGATCTCGTCTAATGGGATCACTAGGGTTTCGTCAGATAAGCACTTTTTCAGGTTCGAGACGTGGAAGGTAGAGTGTATGCTACTTAGCTCGTGGGGTAGGTTGATTTTGTAAGATACAGGGCCGATTCTAGCGAGAATCTCAAAAGGCCCTATATACCTTAGGTTCAGCTTTCCACGCTTTCCAAAGCGTATCGTGCCCTCTAGGGTGAGACTTTCAACAGGACTCGATCTCCCACCTAGAATTCCAAAGGTTTTCGTCGTTTGTCCGCGTAGCTTTTCTATCGGTCCCTAGCGGCTTTTAATCGTTCGTGAATCTGCACAGTCTTCTTGTTCGTTTCTCGGATGATCTCTGGACCCGTGAGAGTGCTGTCAGGAACTCATCCTTTAGCTAACTGAGTGTCACCCACCTCAGCCCAGCACAGAGGGGATCTGCACTTTCGGCCGTAGAGGGCTTCAAATGGAGCTGCCTTGATGCTCATGTGATAACTATTGTTGTAGGAGAACTCCACAAGGGGTAAGTGTGTATCCCACGCCTTACCAAAATCAATCACACAGGCTCGCAGCATATCCTCTAAGGATTGGATCGTCCTCTCACTTTGTCCGTCAGTCTGCGGATGGTAGGTTGTACTCATGTCCAACCTTGTCCCTAAGGCGCTTTGCAGTGATTGCCAAAATCTCGAAGTAAACCTACTGTCTCTATCTGAGATAATAGATACACGGACACCATGCAGTCGAACTATCTCCTTAATGTATGTTCTTGTGAGTTTCTCTATCTTGTCTGTTTCTTTGATGGGTAGGAAGTGCGCGGACTTGGTCAATCTGTCGACGATGACCCATATGGTATCCAACCCACCCGTTGTCTTGGGTAGCTTAGTTATGAAGTCCATAGTGATCCGCTCCCACTTCCATTTCGGTATCTCTGGTTGTTGGAGGAGACCCGATGGCTTCTGGTATTCGACCTTGACCTTCGCGCAGGTAAGGCATTTACTCATGAAGGTAGCAATATCTGCTTTCATATTAGGCCACCAGTATAGCTTTTTGAGATCCAGATACATCTTATCTGAACCTGGGTGAACGGAGTATCGAGTGTTGTGTGCTTCCTTCATGACCAAGTCTCTGAAACCTCCATGATGTGGGGTCCAGATTCGGTCCATGAGATAATAGGCTCCATCACCCTTGACCTCCAAGTTCTTATCCATTCCACGTAGGGATTCTCCCACCACATTCTCAGGCTTTAAGGCTTCAAATTGAGCCTCCTTAATCTGTGCGGATAGATGTGAACGGATAGTCATTGTTAGTGACTTGACTCTTCGGCCAGAATACTCTTTTCTACTCAGTGCGTCTGCTACTACATTGGCTTTTCCCGGGTGATAACGAATCTCGCAGTCGTAATCATTAAGTAGTTCAACCCACCGTCGTTGCCTCCTATTGAGCTCCTTTTGGTTTAGTATGTGTTCGAGGCTTTTGTGGTCAGTGTATATTGTGCTCTTCATTCCATACAGGTAATATCTCCAGATCTTTAGAGCGAATACAACCGCCCCTAACTCAAGGTCGTGCTTGGTGTAGTTGATCTCGTGTGTCTTCAGCTGTCTTGAGGCATAGGCGATGACCTTACCTCGTTGCATCAAGATACAACCAAGCTCTTGTTTCGATGCGTCGCAGTATACGATAAAATCTTCTGTTCCTTCGGGAAGGGATAACACCGGTGCGGTGCATAGGGCTCACTTCAGGTATTGGAATGCCTTCTCCTGTTTCTCTTCCCAGTCGAATGGTACGCCTTTCTGTGTTAACGTAGTGAGAGGTTTCGCATTCCGAGAGAAGTTCTGAATGAATCGACGGTAGTATCCAGCGAGGCCTAGAAACTAACGAATTTCCATAGGCGTCTTTGGTGCTGACCAGTTCTCGATGGCTTTAATTTTGGACGGGTCTACATGGATTCCTTCCTCACTAACCACGTGTCCTAAGAATTCAACTCTTCGGATCCAAAATTCACACTTAGAGAACTTTGCGTATAACTTCTCCGATCGCAGGGTTTCCAAGACTCGTCGTAGATGATTTTTGTGCTCTTCCTCACTCCGGGAGTAGAGCAGTATATCATCAATAAAGACGATGACGAACTGGTCTAAGTATGGACGACACACCCTATTCATCAAGTCCATGAACACTGTGGGTGCGTTAGTCAGTCCGAAGGGCATCACTACAAACTCGTAGTGCCCGTAACGAGTTCAGAAGGCTGTCGTCGGAACATCCTCCTCAAGGACTCGTAACTGGTGATACCCGGACCTAAGATCAATCTTGGAAAAGTAACTCACCCCTTGTAGTTGGTCGAATAGGTCGTCTATACGAGGAAGAGGGTAGCGGTTTTTGACCATGAGTTTGTTGAGCTCCCTATAATCGATGCACATACGGAGCGATCCGTCTTTCTTCTTCATGAACACGACCGGAGCTCCCAATGGTGACAAGCTCGGTCTTATAAAGCCCTTGCTAAGCATCTCGTTAAGTTGACCGGATAGTTCTTGCATCTCGGCAGGTGCTAAACGATAGGGCGACTTAGCTAGGGGGGTAGCTTTTGGGACTAGGTCGATTCTGAACTCAACCTAACGTTTGGGAGGTAAAACTGGAAGGTCTTCCGGAAAGATGTCAGGGAAATCGTATACAACAGGGATGTCTTTTGGATCTTTCATTTTCTGGCTTGAGTCGACGATGTGTGCAAGGAAGGCGCGATATTCCTTGTGCAAGTACTTCTGGGCTTGAATACTTGAGATGATACGAAGGCTCGTACTGGGTTTGTCTCCGTAGATTAACAGAGTTTCGCGATTCGGTGGATTTAGGTGGATGGTTTTGTCGAAGCATAGAATATCAGCACGATGAAGACTCAACCAGTCCATGCCCACAATGACATCGAAACTCTTGATCGATACCGGTATGAGATTGATTGGAAATGAATGATCGTCTAACGTGAGGGTACAACCTATGTAAATTTCGTTAGAGCTTTCGGTCTTTCCGTTAGCCATTTCTACGACGAATGTTTCTTTTAGTGGTTGTGGGGATTGTTTAAGTAAGTGTTTAAAGTTTTGGTTTGTGAAGCTTCTTTCTGCACCACTATCGAATAAGACACAAGCATAAGAGTTGTTGAGAAGGAACGTACCCGTGACTACTGTGGGGTCTGCTACTGCTTCATTGTGACCAATAGCGAGTAGTCTTCCGGTTCCTCCCGTATTCCTAGCCTTCGGACAGTTCTTCTTGAAATGGCCCGCTTCACCGCAGCCATAACAGGTCTGGGTCACTCCCAAACTAGGGACTTGCGAGATAGGTTTGGGTAGGGCTCTGCAAAATCGAACAGTATGGCCCTTCCGGCCACAGCTAGTGCATTGTAATTCATAGCAGGGGCCGTTATGATGGAAGGGGCACTTGGGATACTTGGGCAGGTTCCCAACATAAGCTTTTGCCGGCGCAGAAGTAGCAGGAGTGGTGGCAGCATGGACAGCCACGGTCTGCTGGTTTTTGAAAGAAGATTGAGTTCTTTTGTCCTTCTTCCGATCCTTATGTTTCCTCTTGTTGTCGGATGCTTTGGGTGGTACAGTGGCAGTTGTAGTTGCTGTTGCTGGAGTGGGAGGTGCTTCATGATCGATCAACCTGTGGGCCAACTCCTTGGCGCTGTCAAATGTTGCAGGATGAGAGGATAGAACATTTCCTTGATACGGGGGCACTAAACCCCAAATGTATCGTTCAATCTTCTTGCTCTCCGAGGGGATCATATTGGGACACATAGCCGCCAAGTCGCAGAACCTAGCTGTGTAAGTTGTTATGTCGATCCCTTTCATCTTGAGGTTCCAGAGTTCCTCCTCAAGTTTCTGAATTTCGCCCCTAGGACAGTACTCCCTTCTCATGAGATCCTTCAGTGTGTTCTAGCCCATGGCGTTAGCTGTTATCAAAGAGAGTGCACTGACGTGGCTGTTCCACCATGTCAGAGCCCTGTTAGTGTGGGTGGCAGTAGCGAATTTTATTTTACTCTCCTCGGGACATGAGCACATTTCAAAGACAGCCTCAGTTCTTTCGAACCACTGTGACAATGCTAGAATTCCTTCGGTACCATCGAAGAACGTAGGTTTGCAGTTCATGAAGTCCTTATAAGTACATCCCTGCACTCTTTGATGGACTTCACCAAATCTAGAGTTGCCACCGGTCGCATCACTAGAGTTCATTTGAGCTATAGCTGCCGTCACAGCTGTGGTCACAACTGTTTGAAACATCAGTAGATCGAACTGCAGAGGAGGAGGTAGTAGGGGAGGGGTTTGAGTTGCTGGTCTGCCTCTGGTTGGGCGCTTGCGAGGAGGCATCTTTTACTGAAAGTTCATAGAATTGATAGCAATAGTAAGATTCTATTGCAAGTATGATAAGAGTATTTCATGGATTAAATCAACATACTTCAAAATCAGAGAGAGTCATAGAAATAGAGTAGTTAACTGTCAATATTAATGATATTAATGATGTAATATGGGTTCGGGAAAAGTGACCTAACAGTAGGTCTTACATCAAATCATAAGGAAAATGTTGGCAGCCTAGAGGTCTAATTAGAGTACTTTCAAAGTCATGAACATTTACAAACAAGTGCTCTACCGAGCATAGAAAGAGAAAGGCTATTCCTTAAACAAAAGGGAAAGACAGGTAGACATCTTCTACTGATGACGGGTATTCGTTGGGCGAACCCTAAGATCATCTAATAGGCGAACCACTTCCTGAAGGTGTCTCTCCTGAACCCTCTGACGTGCTCGGAGTTCTCTAACTTCGGCTCGGGATGCAGCTAGCTGTTGCTGCAGAGCCTCGTTGATCCTCCTTGTCCTATCCATAGCTTCTTCCAGTTGGCGGATGCGAACCGTGTTGAGGTTTGAGTTGGCATCAACCTCCACAACTCGACCAATTGCTGCTTGACATTCCTGGAAATCCTTCGGACCATAATGGGCAAGACTCGGTTCGCTGATCCTCCTTCGCTTATGTTGTAGAATCTTCGATTTCCATCGAAAGGTACCGGCTGACCCTGCTCATTGCTCCATCGGTTCAGGGTTATTGCCCACATGGGAGTGGGGCCTTGGAACACTGGATGGGGGTTAGGATTCGGAGCTACTGGGGGCAGGTTGTTAACTTCTGGCTTGGAGCTGGAGCTATCCGAGAAGCCTTCAGCATGGTGATCATCCAAAGGGATCGGGTGATCATCTTCTGGCTCCTCATAGAGCCATCCTCCATTGCCTTAGTTTGGATAATACGGATCGTCGGGATGGTGGAAGCCAGCCATGCTAACTACATGAGAAAGGGGGGGGAAGAAAAGGTTAATAGACGTACTAATCTAGGATACTTATAAGATGGATCATTATTAGTCGAGCCAATATTTGCGTAGTGCATACCAATTACATGTAATCGAAGCAAGATGGTCCTTCGAATAAGCAACCCTAAATTCACATCCCCAATCAAACAAGAACAGGAAATGAAGCAAAGGCAACAGATTCTGAGTCTATAGCCCCCTAGTCACATGTAATCGTGATGTACCCACTTAGCAACTATTGTCCTACCAATAATGACCCTTTTAGTTATCACGTATGTAGTTAGTAGAGTGCAGAATGCTCCTATATTATTCTTATTCTAACAAGCTTGTGGTAGTGTTGGTAAGTTTTTAGACTTGATGCAACTCCACAATCATTCTTAGGCACATGCTAGTCACTCCTAGAGAGATGTAGTTGATCAGGCTACATCCACCTAGATGTGACTATATGTCACTAAGCTTAATTGTGTTGTTCAACAATCTTTAATACTTCTGTTCTGTTCTAGAATGATACTGACCCTTTATATTGGTGAATGTATATGTATATACTTAATTAAATATTTTAGTATTTAAAAGTATATATTCTTGGTCAGAGTGTTTTAGTCCCAAAGTGTTTATAGTTCGTATATCTTTTATGGGTTGATATATATTTGATTCACTATAAACAATGCTCTGATACCAATCTGTCACACCCCAAAATCGAGAACGGCGGAATACGTTCTGGGGTGGAGGACGTCATGTACAGTATCATTACAATTGCATAATAGTAAAAAAAAGAAACAACAACCATTTAATATATATATATATATATATATATATATATATATATATATATAGTGATAATAGTTACAATTGTGTTCTATAAAGTTTAATAGACACCATAAGTATAACAAAATAAGAGATGAGTCTTGTATATGCTCCATCTTCTTCCAAAAGCTGCCCTGTACCTGTCTATCTTTGACCTAAGGATACAAGTTATTTTGAAAACGAATATCAGCATAAAGCTGGTAAGTTCATAAGAGTTTAGTGTCATTGTAGTATAAAAGTGTATGCAAACTTATAGTATAAAAACTGAAATTTGTATTTATGAGTAGTAGAAATCCCTAGAAAATCCTATATTTTCCAGAAAGTACATTTGTAAGTCAATCTTTTGAGTGTGTAAAAGTAATGTTGTTGAAACCTTCAATTGTAAAAGAGTAGTAATAAATCTCATATACGTAATATGGATGAAGAAAAGTTATGCTTGCTAACAGTAGTAGTGTTGTAACTTTAGTTAGTAATTGATCTTTAATTACTTCGGGATTTTAGTTCAGACTTTAAGTCTTAGTGTATTTATTTGGATGTAAGTTTAACTTCTCATGTGACCAATTGTGAAGTAGTAGAGTACCGATGACCTCCCGGTCAGGCGTAGTGAAGTAGTGTAGTGCCACCCCTGGGCCTAGTCGGCTAGGACTGTAGATAACAGTCGGGATTTAATAGTGTCAGTTCCGTATAGATCTATACATATAATGTTGCTTTCCTTTCGGGAAGCCCTGGTCACATGATGTAAGTATAGTAGAGTGCCCTATAGAGAGAGATAATGTGATATACTTTGTATTAGTGAATTCTCTTATGCTTTAGTATGATAGTCTTTTAGTATAGTAAGTAGAGTGTTCCCTTATACTTGCATTAACTTGTAATATTAACATTTTATGGTGTGTATAATAGTAGTAGAGGTAACTAGTAGTAGCCTTAACTATACCTATTATAGTTAAATAGAGTATGTGAATTCCTGCTTCTGATCAACAGTAGTAATGAATAAGATAAAGACATTCATATCTAACACAAATATATATGATATATAATTAAGAATTCAACGACAGTCGGACGGACAACCAATACCCTAAAACCACATCAAACAAGAACAAGAAATAAGGCCAGCTATTGATCCTAAGTCCTTAAAGTCTTATTTATATAAACATATTAATGAAGATATATTTTTAAAAAGAAAAGTAGTTGGAACATAGTTTTGAAAATTGTTTAACAATAATTTAACCTTAAATGCACAGTTGATAATTTGTCAAAACAGTTTTATTGACAAGTATCTAAAATTGTAAAGTAATCCCTTTTTGATGATAGATTGTAAATCACATATGATTTGATAATAAAACATGTAGTAATGTACTTGTATCCCCCCCCCTAAAACATGTAAAAACATTTAAAAGGTTCATTAAGGGGTATGAACTCACCGGACGAGAAATGTGTCGACTATGATGTTTAAATGTCGGATCGAGGCTTGAAAACGTGCGGGGTTCCTATGTAATATTAAATGATACACAATTGTATCTAATTAGATTTAAATCACTAATTAATAGAGGATATACACTTCTAGTCGCAAAAACAATTCAATTCAAGCGTTTGGAGTGACCCAGGTGACATTTATGGACATGTATGGCTTGGATAAGGAGTTTACTCTTCGAGAGTAAACTCTTAGAAGAGTTTTCGGCCCTAAACACCTCATCGCCATGAGTTTACTGCCATAAACTCATGGATGAGGTTCTTAAGTGCTAAATGGCCTTTAACCAATTGAGGGATGATGCTAGGTTTTGTTCTAGGGCATTGGAAAGGGAATAATTCAAACATATGGACCATCTGATGAGTTTACGGCAGTAAACTATGAGTTTACGGCCGTCAACTCTCACCCACACATTCCTTATGGGTTTTGAAGGCCATGGGTTAATCATAAGTGGTTCTACTCATTTTTACAAGTCAAAGGGTGAGTTTAGGGCACCATTTAGCTCCTTTATAGGAGTTTACGGCCTAGGACCCCATTCATGAGGGTTTTACGGCTGTGAACTCCTTATGTAGTTGTTTTAATCAAGTTTAAGGTCCTTAACTTGTTGGTGGTCGATTCTAGAATTTAATCCAAGACTATTGGTGTGTTTAAGTGGCTGTTAAACACTCAAATATGAGTTTACTCCCCATGAAGGTGAGTTTAAGGCCCAAGCATGCTCTTGGGCAGTAAACTCATGTTTACTCTCCAAAAACTCATTTCAAGATGTTCTAAGTCCAGTACACTAAGTCGTATAGTCATATCTAAGCTCCAAAGGTCGATTGGAAGGGTTTAAAGGCTCAAAAACCCCTTATATGTGTGTTTACGGCCCAAGCATGTTACAGGGCCGTAAACACATGAAAATGGTCCTAATTTATTATTTAACCCCGAATTTGAAGGTCTAAGATGCTAATATATGAGTTAGGGAAGTTACCTTAGTGATTTGAAGCTTGAAAAGTATGATTTTTGGACCTAGATCTTGAATTGAGGAGAGAGGTTAGAGAGAGAGTGAAAAAGTGTTCAAATGAGGATTAAACCACTTTATATATGGTTTGGATTTGAGACACAGTGGAATTCTACCCGATACGGATGTTAACCGAGCCTTTTGGTCGCACCTGATTAAGTTGTCGTCACCCGATATGGTCAAAACTAAAGTTTTTCAAATTACTAGTTTGAGACGTTTTCTTGTGTTTCTAACATGTTTGGATACTTACAAAGTCAAAATTAAAGTCTTAATTTAATTGACCTAATCCAAAAACGGAAACAGAATAATTCGCTTAAGACGAGTTTTACGGACGGAACGGGTTGTAGCGATGGAACAACTTCAGGTTGTCACAGTTTCAATGAGAACATTTTTCCTGTGAGAACATTTAAGAACATATTTTAGGCTATGAGTTCAAAAAAGTTAGACTGTTAAACACGAGCCGCTTTCTTTTTTTTTTCTACTCGTCCACACAACGTCCCATTTTTGCCTATACCCTCTCTGATCTTCAACAATCAATCTACCTTGCCCCGATCTGCAACGACATTTCCGCCTTCGCTAGTTTTGCCGAAGACCCCTATCTCCAGGTTGTATTCTTCATGAAATCAGATACCTGTATCGATTATCATAGATGTAGATGTTAAGTAATATGATGCTATGGATGAATGACGCTGGATTCTGTTATGATTTTAATGTTGGATTTTGATTTGATTTTAATGTTGGATTCTGATTTGATTTCACCATCACCATCAACGAAGCTCATCTTTAACTATCTCTTCTGCAAGTCTCAATTTACTGTGAAGTTAATGTCTACAAAGAAGTTCTATTAGAGCTTCCATGTAGTATTTTTTTTCAAGTATTTACATCTGCGTTTTTCAACCTAAATTGACTTGATTTATCATGAAATTCATGAAATTAAGCTTATAATGAACGACTAATTGAGTGTCTAATACTTGATTTCACATAAGAAGATGTTTTATTTGAAAAATTCCGGTATATTTTCCTGTGGTTGATGGATTATGAACTTGCTTGTTCATTTGCTTGCTTTTGTGAGGAATTATGTGTACAGTTAGATTGTTTTTATTGAGAACAATAAGTTCTATTGTTTTTATTGAAAATAGTAAGTTCTAGGGGATGGATTGGATTCTATTAGAGATTTGATTATCATTGTAAGATTTCATGAACACAAGGTGTTTGTCATATTGTCTGAAAGAACCTAATAAGTGTAAAAGTAGCCTTTTATGTGAAAATCCTTAACTTTGAACCCTTATCAAGCTAAACATTAAGGCCCTTATGTTAAATTAAATTTCACATCTCAATAGACTAATAAGTAACCAACAATCGTGTTAAAAGTGATAAACGTAAGGCTTAACCATTAAGTACTTAATAGAACACCAAAAGTGACTTAAAAGCTATTATGATCAATTTTCCCAAATTTGTCCTCCTACTTGTAAAATTCATGCAAGTCAGTAGGAACACCTAAAAATCATGAGACTTATTTTTCTGGAAATATTGTTGTGTCTAGTTTCTTCAAACTTTGAATCACATTTCGAAATTCCAAATCCTTGAGGGGTAAAATTGGTAATCTTCTCATTTTGGTCCACGCTGTCACAGATTTCATGCATTGTCTTCAAAAAATCATAATAAATTCATCAAAACTCCAAATTCTAAAATTCAAAAGCCTATAGTTAGATAGGGATGTATAGTTTCTCAAATATAAAGGTTTTGATGTAATTCTTAGTAGATTGGTACAGTTTATTCCAATAGTGTTGAATGGTCCAGAATGTGACAGCTTAAAGTTACTAACTTGTAAATTTAATATAAAATCAACAAAAAATCATTAGAATGAGATCTTTATATTTCTATAAATATAAAAGAGGGAACTTTACCATAATTCCATTATCTAAATTTAAGAATGGGTTGAAAGGTAAGAAAGCAGATCCCAAAAGAGCACTACAATCAAAGAGAAAATAAGAAAATATATACATAAGTTTTATAAGAGTAATACAACAAAGCACAAGCTAAATAATGTTATGATTGTTGTGTAGGTTCTCAGAAAGGAAAGGATCTATCTTGCTCATGCTAGTTGATTTTCAAGTTCAAGGAGGCGAGTTACACTAACTCTCCTATTATGTAGGCATTACTTGTTTTATGATATTGTTTATGTTTACCCTAATCCGGTAGAGTGAACAAGGAAAGGCAAAATGTAGTTTGTTTTTTAGTGTGTAATGCAGAAAAGATTCATTTCCACGTTCTCGATTCGTTAATTGTTCTCGTGTATGAAATCACATGCGATTATATAATCTAATCACATATGACTTATATGCACAATGTGTTTTCGATTCAATAATTGTTCTTTGTCCATATTAATCATATGTGATTAAATATATAAAATGACATATAATTAAATACATGATAACAACTATTGAATTGAGAACGTGAATTTGAATCTTATTCACATAAATCATATGTTATTAGATACATATAATCACATGTGATTAAATACACGAGAACAACGATTGAATCGAGAACACAAAAATGAATATTGTCCACATAAATCATATGCGATTAGATACATATAATAACATGTGATTATTTGTATCTAATCACATATGATTTATGTGTCTAAGATACATTTTGCATTCTTGATTCAATAATTGTCTTTTTTCCACTTTATTCATCTATGATTAATTACATTTAATCAGAAGTGATTATATAATTTTAATCACATATGATTTTATTAGGAAAACATGAATCTTGTCTATATAAATCATATGTGACTAGATACATACAATCACATTTGATTATATACATGATAAAAAAATATTGAACCAAGAACACAAAAACAAATCATTATACAAAATAATCATATGCGATTAAATACATCTAATCACATGTGTTATATAAATCTAATCACATATGATGTATATGGACACAATTCATTTTCACTTTGTCGATTGAATAGTTGTTCTCATGTATTTTATCACATGTGATTAAGTACATGAGCACAACTATTGAACCGAGAAGGCAAAAATGAATCTTGTCCACCTCAAATCATATGTGATTATATACATATAATCACATGTGATTAAATAAACAAAAGCAATTATTTATTCGAAACCGCAAAAATAAATATTGTCTACGTAAATAATATTTGATTAAATACATATAATCATATGTGATTATATGTATCTAATCACATATGATGTTTATGGATAAAAAAATAATGATGTATATATAAATCATATGTGATTAGATACATATAATCACATAAGATTATATACACGAGAACAACTATTGAATCGAGAACATAAAGTAAATATTGTCCACATATATCATATGTGATTAAATGCATATAATCAGATGTGATTACATATATCTAATCACATAGAATTTATGTGGAAAATATTTATTTTGGCATTCTCGATTCAGTTGTTGTTCTTGTGTATTTAATTACATGAGATTATATGTATCTAATCATATATGATTTATATGGAGAATATTCGCTTTCACATTCTCGTTCAATAGATGTTCTTGTACATTTAGTCACATATAATTTCTGTACACAAGATTCATTTTCACATTTTCGATTCAACAGTTTTTGTTTTTCCATATTAATCATATGTGATTAAATACATACAATCACATATGATTAAATACATGAGAAAAAAATATTGAATAAAAAATGTGAAAACGAATACTATCAATATAAATCATATGTGATTTGATACATATAATCACATGTGATTAAGTACATGAGTATTGAATTAAGAAAGAAATATAGAATTTGTCTAAATAAATAATATGTGATTAGGTACATATAATCACATGTGATTATATGTATTTAATCACATGTGATTTATGTGGACAATATTTATTTTCACGTTCTCAATTCAATAATGGTTTTTTGTCCATTTTATTCTTATTTGATTAAATACATTTAATCACTTGTGATTAAATACACGAGAACACCTACTAAATCAAGAACGTGAAAACGAATCTTGTCCATATAAATCATATGTGATTAAATAAATATAATCACATGTGACTAACTACACATGTGATTATATATATCTAATCACGTATGGTTTACGTAGACATGATTTGTTGTTGTATTCTTAATTCAATAGTTGTTCTTTTACCACATTAATCATATGTGATTAAATTGATATAATCAAATATGATTATATCAATTAATATATGATTTATATGGACATTATTCATTTTTCTGTTCTCGACTCTATAGTTTTTCTCGTATATTTGATAATATGTTAATATATGTATCTAATCACATATGATTTATATAGACAAGTTCGATTCAATTTTCTCCATATAAATCACATATGATTAGATACTTATAATCACATGTGATTAAATACGTGAAAAAATTATTGAATCTAAAACTCTAAAGTGAATTTTGATCATATAATCCTATGAAATTAGATACATTTAATCATATGTGATTATATACATGAGAACAATTACTGAATCAAGAACGCGAAAATATATTTTTTTCTACATAAATCATATGTGATTAAATACATGTAATCACATGTGATTAAATACATGAGACTAAATATTGAGTCAAAACATGAAAATGAATATTATCCATAGAAATCATATATGATTAAACACATATAATCACATGTGATTAAATACACGACACCAAATATTGAATGGAAAACAAGAAATGAATATTGTCCACATAAATCATATACGATTAAATACATATAATCACATGTGATTATACGTATCTAATCACAAAATATTTATGTGGATAAAATTCATTCTTGCTTCCTCGATTCAATAGTTTTTTTTTGTGTATAATCACATGTGATTATATGTATTTAATCACATATGATTTATATGAACAAAAACGAATCTTGTCCACATTAATCATGTATGATCAAATACATGAGAAAATTATTGAATCGATGCAAAAATAAATATTGTCCACATAAATCACATGTGATTAAAAACATAAAATTTTTTGTTGAAGAGACAATGTGAAAATTAATCTTGTTAATATAAATCATATGTGATTAGATACATCATACATATAATCACATGTGATTAAATATAAGAGAACAACTAACGAATCAACAATGCAAAAATACATGTTGTTCACATAAATTATATGTGATTAAACATATAATCAGATGTGATTATATATGTCTAATCACATGTGATTTATTTGGATAATATACATTTTTTTTATTCTCGTGTATTTAATCATATGTGATAAAAGGTATCTAATCACATATGATTTATTTAGAAAGAAACAAATTGTATCCATGTAAATCATATTCATACATATAATCACATGTGGTGGTGATGGGTAGGGGTGTTGGTGTTGGTTTCGGTTGATGGCTGGTGGTGGTTTTGGAGAGTGATGGGTGGGGGTGGTTGTGGCGGGTGGTGGTAATGGGTGGTGTAAGTGGGTGGTGGTGGTGGTGATGGGTGGTGGAGGTGGGTGGTGATGGTAGGTAGTGGTGATAGATGGTAGTGATTGGTAATAATGGTGGTTGGTGGTGAGGAGTGATGGTTTTTGTAGGTGGGGGTGGGGCTTGTGGCGGCGGGTAGTGATGATGGGTTGTTGAGGTGGTGTGGTTGTGGGTGGTGGTGGTGATAGTGATGGGTGGTGGTTTTGGTGGGTGGGTGAGGATGGTGGTGGCGGGTGGTGGTGGTTGGGTGGTGATGATGGTGGGTGGTTGTGGTGGTGGTGGGTGATGGGTGGTGGGTAGCAATGGGTGGTGGGTACTGAAAGGTGGTAGGTGGTGGTGGGTAGTGATGGGTGGTGATGGTGGGTGATGGTGGAGGATGGTTGTGATGGGTGATAAGTGGTGGTGGTAGGCGGTGTTTGTTGGGTGATGATGATGGGTGGTGGAGGTGGATAGTGGTGGCGGGTGGTGATGCTTGGGTGGTAATGATGATGGTAGTGGTGGGTGGTGGGTAGTGATGGGTGTTGGGTGGTAGTGGGTAGTGATGTGTGGTGAGTGGTGGTGGTTGGGTGGTGATGGTGGTGGCTAGTGGTGATTGGTGGTTGTAGTGGGTGGGTGGTGGTAACGAGTGGTGTAACTGGGTGGTGGTGGTGGGTGGGGGTGGTTGCGGCGGTGGTGGTGTTGATGGGTGATGGAGGCGGTGGTGATAGGTGGTAGTGACTGGTGGATAATGGTGGTTGGTGGTGACGAGTGATGGTTTTTGTAGGTGGTGGCGGGGCTTATGGTGGCTAGTGGTGATGATGGGTGGTGGAGGTGGCGTGGTTGTGGTGGTTTTTGTGGGTTGTGGTGGACGTGGGTGGGGGTGGAGGGTGGTGGTGGTTGGGTGGTGATGATGGTGGGTGGTTGTGGTGGTGGTGGTTATAGTAGGTGGGTGGTAGTGATGGCGGGTGGTGATGGGTGGTGGATAGTGATAGGTGGTGGGTGTTGGTTGGTGGTGGTGGGTAGTGATGGGTGGTGATGGTGGGTGGTGGTGGAGGGTGGTTGTGATGGGTGGTAAGTAGTGGTGGTAGGTGGTGTTGGTTGGGTGATGATGCTGGGTGGTGGAGGTGGGTGGTGGTAGCAGGTGGTGGCGCTTGGGTAGTAATAGTGGTGGTGGGTGGTGGTGATGGGTGGTGAGGGTGGGTGGTGGTGGCGGGCGGTGGTGGTGGTGGGCGGTGGTGGTTACGTGGTGATGGTGGGTGGTGATGGTAGTGGCGGTGGTGGTTGGTGGTGATTGGTGGTGTGTGGTGGTTGTGGTGGGTGGGTCGGTGGTGGTGTGGGTGGGTAGTGGGTGGTGATAGTGGTGGCAGGTGGTGGGGGTGAGTGGTGGGTAGTGGTCGGTGGTCGCTGATGGTTGGTGGTTGGTGGTGGTAGTTAGTGATGGGTGGTGGTGATGGGTGGTAGGTAGTGGTGTTGGATGGTGAGTAGTGTTAGTTGGTGGATTTTTTAATTGTTTGTAACAATTTTTTGATTTATATGAATATTATTTTATAATTTTAATTAAAAAATTGTGGTTCAAATTTGTTCTCAAATGTTCTCGCAATAAAAAATGTTCTCGATTGAACGCTCCCCTATATATATATATATATATATATATATATATATATATATATATATATATATATATATATATATATATATATATATATATATATATAGGATTGTTCAATTGAGAACATTTCTTATTGCGACAACATTTGAGAATAAATTTGGACCATATAATTTTTTTAATTAAAATTATCAAGCGATGTTCACATAAATTAAAAAAAAAAGTTAAAAAAAATTAAAAAAACTCTTTAACAAACACCACCCACCATCATCACCATCCACCACCCACCACCACCCATCACTACCTCCAACAACCCACTAACCACCAACCACCACCATCCACCCACCACTACCAACCACCCATCACCACAACCTACAACCCACTACCACCACCCACAACCTACCACCACCACTCGCCACCACCCATCACCAACCAACACCACCACTACCCACCCATCACCACCACCACCCACCATCACCACCACCACTAACCAACACCATCCCCACCACTTATCCACCCACCCATCACCACCACCCGCCTCCACCATCCCCACCGCCACTAACCACCATCACGACCACCCGCCAACACCACCAATTACCACCACCTATCACCACCACTCGTCACAACCACCCATCTCCACAACTTCCACTACCTATCATCACCACCACCACCTACCTACCACCACCCCACCATTACCACCAACTTCCACCACCCACTATCATTACCACCGCCTGCCACTACCACCAAATAGCACCCGCCACTACCACCCCACCTACTACTTGTTGGGTTTTCAGCATTCTAACACTCCTATGGTGTACATGCAACCCTAGAAACCTTGGATCTATGTTTTACTAAAAATACATGCAAATTTGATTTTCCAAGCATCATAACCTATCTAGCATGGCATGGGGAACTTTAATCATAAAAGCTAGAAGAATTACATACCTTTTAGTAGCGAGTTGATTCCTTGGAGTTTGAGAGCCAAGCACCAATAATGTGGATGCCTCAAATGGAAGTCACAAAACACCACAAACTTGAAAAAAAACTATGAGAGAGTATGTTTAGCTTGTAGAAATCGGCCACCTTTCTCACACACACACTTAGTTCCATTTCAAGCATCATAAGCTTCTTTATATAGTGTATAGGATTAGGGTTACATCCATGTAAACCCTAATACCCATGTCTTTTACTTTCCAAGGATCCATGGGTTAAAAGCTCCATGGATCATCCATGGAATCCCATGCAAACTAAGCCCATTCCTAATGAGTGTTAGCCCACACTATATAAATACAATAGCCCATATTCAATTAGTCACCTTTTTATCACTGAATTAATTCTTAATCAATTTAACATCAATACTAATTAAATAATATGATTTCATATTAATATATTATAACTTATAATATATTAATAAATCATAAACATATTATTCTCATAATATTATCCATATAAATAGTTCGGGTGAAGTGCAACCCATATGGACCATGTCGGGTCGGGTCAAGTATATACCAAATAAGTTATGGACTTAGACACCTTATCCAACAGTCTCCCACTTGGATAAGTCTAATAACTATAATTGCCTATATGACTTCAGGAACCAACCGACAATCGTAGCTCTTAAACTCTGATGAACTATGAAGCGCCATTTTAGATAAGTGATCATATAATCCTCTGTTCTTAAGATATCAGCCGGATAAATACATGGAAGAACGTCGTACTTATTGTCCAACAGTTTGTTTCCCGATTTTCGATTTGTTTGACATAGAACTAAATTGAACACATAATTAGGTTTTGACCGGGCCCGGTACATAGGTCAAAACAAAATCATCGAGGGGCCCATATATCGCTTCTAATCCTCCAAGTACTAGAAAGAACATATAAACATCGACTCATATACTTGTTCTTCTACTTGTTGAATTCTACACAAGGCACGTTTTATAATATCAAGTTACTGATATGTTTTCGTGCAATCAATGCACAACCAACTCATAGGCAACAACTCATATCGAGTTACTTATATTACCGTCTCACGATCACTCGAGATAAATTCCATGAACTGATACAAGTGAGCATGGGTTTATTCTAATACTCATAACTTATGAGTACTCATGAATGTTGCAGCAACGATTGCTATGTCTAAACACATTTAGCGATCTACAATCGCAATCCATGACAATCTTGATTCATACCTATTTCCGACGTATGACCGACTATGGAGAGTTTGAATAAAGTAATTATTTTGGAAGTCAAAACAGGCAAAGCTGAAACAATAGTAAATAATTGACAAAGATATCAACACCTTAATCATAAATAAACAACTTTTATTCATCATCAAATGTCGATTACATTTTACAAATTTCATCAATAACTATCTAATCTGTAAAACTAATATCGTCCCTCAGCCTGATACGCCCCGCATGCTGCAAATGCTTAACCCCCATCAGTCCCTTCGTAAGGGGATCTACAGGATTATCTTCTGACGATACCCTCTTTTCCACGAGGAGTCCTTCTTCTATCTTGGGTCTTATGAAGTGATATTTTCTATCAATGTGTCAGGATCTGCCATGATCTCTTGGTTCCTTGGCTAAGGCAACTGCACTATTGTTGTCACAGAAAATCTAGCTCCTTAATAGTTGGTACAACTCCAAGGTCTCTGATGAAGTTCTTCAGCCATATCTCCTCCTTCACCGCTTCACTCGCCGTTATGTACTCTAATTCACAGGTCGAATCAACTACCATCTCCTGCTTGGAACTCTTCCAAGTGATTGCCCCTCCATTTTGGGTAAAGACCCATCCCGACTGCAAGCGGAAGTTATCCCTATCAGTCTGAAAGCTTGCATCACTATACCCTACTAATCTCAAGTCATCACTCCCACCAAGAGTTAGGATCCAATACTTAGTCCTCCGTAGGTACTTGAGAAAATTCTTTACCGCAATCCAGTGAGCCTTGCTAGGGTTCCCCTGATATTTGTTGACCATGCTCAAAGCAAAGGCCACATCAGGATGAGTACAAGTCATAGAATACATGATCGAGCCAACAACGGAAGCATATTGTACTCGACTCATCTCAGCTATCTCATCCTCTATACTCGGACTCTGAGTCTTACTCAGTTTGGCATTGCTTTGGATGGGTAACTCTCCTTTCTTGGAATTCTGCATGTTGAACCTTTTCAACACCTTATCCAAGTAAATACTTTGACTAAGTCCAATTAGTCTTTTACTCCTTTCTCTTAATATCCTTATCCCTAGGATATAGGCAGCTTCCCTAAGGCCGTTCATAGCAAAGCACTTCCCAAGCCAGGACTTAACCTCCTGCAAGGTTGGGATGTCATTTCCTATGAGTAGTATGTCATCCACATACAGTACCAAAAACCTAACTATATTTCCACTAGCTCTGACATACACGCTGGACTCATCTTCGCTTCTCGAGAAGCCAAACTCTTTGACCTTTTCATTGAAAGAAAGATTCCAGCTGCGAGATGCTTGTTTCAATCCATAAATGGATTTCTTAAGCTTGCACATTCTATCAGGGTACTTCACACTGACAAAACCCTCTGGCTGACTCATGTAAACATCCCCAACCAACTTTCCATTAAGGAAAGCGGTTTTGACATCCATTTTCCATATTTCATAATCATGAAATGCGGCAATGCCTAACATAATCCTAGTAGACTTAATCTACGCTACTGGTGAGAAGGTTTCATCATAATCAATACCCTGAGTCTGAGTAAAACCCTTCGCAACCAGTCACGCTTTATAAGTGTGAACCTTTCCATCCATGTCGGTCTTCTTCTTGAAGATCCATTTGCACTCGACTGTCTTAAGGCCCGGTACATTTTCACCCATGTTCCAAACTTGATTGTCATACATGGACTGTATCTCGATGTCCATATCCTCCTTCCATTTAGCAGACTTCGGGCCTGCCATGGCTTCCTTAAAGCTGTTAGGTTCATCCAGATATACCAGTGTAATATCACTGATAAATGTATCTCCTTCCATAGTAATATGGAATCCATAATAAAACTCCGGTGTGTTCCTAACCCTAGTGGAACGCCTCGGAGGTACAGACTCGTCAACTGGCTCAACAGGAGTTTCCTCCTCAGGTTGGTTGCTAGTGTCTAAGGTTCGTTCACCACTTCACTCTTGAATTTCTTCGAGGTCAATTTGCATCTTACCGTTTCCTTGGCTTATAAATTCTCTCTCTCGAAATACCCCTCTCCTTGCCACAAAGACCACATTCTCACTGGGTCTGTAGAAGAGGTAACCAAGGATTTTTGTGGGTAGTCGATGAAAATACACCTCTCACTTTGAGGTTTGAGCTTATCGTGAGTCTCACGCCTCACGAAATCCTCGCAACCCCAAATCTTGATGTGGTCCAAATTTGGAACTTTCCCAGCCCACATCTCATGAGGTGTTTTGGCAACCTTCTTTGTAGGGACTAGATTAAGGATATAGGCGGCAGTCTCTAAGGAAAACCCCTAAAAAAGAGATTGTTAGCGAACCTCGACTCATCATGAAGCGAACCATGTCTAACAAAGTCCAATTACGCATCTCAGCCACACCATTCAGCTGTGGGGTCCTAGGAGGTATCAATTGTGAGACAATCCCACACTCCATAAGATAGTCGAGGAACTCTGTACTAAGGTACTCACCACCTCGATCGGATCGAAGCATATTAATGTTCCTACCCAATTGATTTTATACTTCCTGATTAAGCTCTCTAAACCTTTCAAAAGTCTCTGACTTATGCTTGATTAAGTAGACATAACCATATCTACTAAAATCATCAGTAAACGTCACATAATAGCGATTAGCATCTCTTGTGGCAGTTTTGAAGGGTCCATATACATTAGTAAAAGTCACATAATAGCGCTAACCAAAATAGTCTGCAATGGAGGTCTTGAAAGACCCAAAAATCTTCGGAAATTATCCCCGAACAATCTCGATCGTCTCCTCCCGGAGGATCTCCCTGACATGATCCTCTGATAGTGCTGACCTATCCTGGCTGCCAGCTCCCAATCCTAACCTGGATCCGGTCACAAGACGTCTCGTGACCACCACTCTAGCGATACACCAAAAGATCTCTAATAGCCTGTATAATGACAGGGAAACGACTCAAAAACCCAACCCCATGGGTTGTGACTTCCTTGCTACGTGTATGGGTCATGTGCTTTCAGTAGTGCGGGCTCATACTACCTTCAATACTGACCCATATTTGTCTCAAGTATCATCACAATGCCCTAACAATATATATAAACATAGAGAGCGCTTAAATCCTCACTCCTAGAGGAATGCTAAACATCTTATAACTGGCCTCCTGGCCTCTCATTACCGACCCAATCCATGAAACTTCCACCGACTCTACAACATTAGTGTATACTAGCCACACATAATGCTGGACCCGATAGACTTTCGAATATCCAATTCTACCCTAAGGTCGAATCAAACATTCTCAGGCTATAAGATCTTGATTATGCACAGTCGTGATGCATACACCAAATAGCTATAGTAAGGATGTCAATCTCATATAAGGAAAACCCTAAGCTAATAAGCATCATGAAATCAGGCAACTCTATCATGCAATTCCTGAAGACCCCTAGCCTAGCACTAGCATGCTGTTCTAACATATCACATAATCAAATAACTTTTGTGGTATTTTGGGGTCTACTTACTGGCTCTGGCAGATTGTACCCTCTGCATCCTCCTTTACTTATTTCGAAAACCTTTTTGAAAACCATTTTGATAATCTCTCCTTGATTTGAGACTAGATTCACACGAATGTTCCTCCAATTCACTCAAACCAAGGCTCTGATACCAACTTGTAACACCCATAAAATTTGAGCCAATTTAAATCATTTTATTTCATTCAAAAACCATTAAGATCATACATCTTGTTTTCAAAATAGTTTAAACATCAGAGTATCCCCCAGAACAATATCACATAGATCATAAAACACGAGGAGTGGTACGATCACACCTTCGCCTTGCCAAAATCTCCTAAAGTACCTGAAACAATAAACTGAACTGTAAGCCCGAAAGCTTAGTGAGTTACCCCCAAAATACCAACCTCATACAACCATAATCATATCATATCATATCATAATATAGAACAACCATGCCTCTCAAGTCTACAGTGTGATTGGTCCGCCCTCAACAGGCCTTCAGTCCACCTGGTCCACTCGCCGAGTCTACAGTATGAACGGACCACCCGCATCGGGCCTTCAGTCTATCTGGATCTATCCGAGCCTTCGGTATGACTGAACTGCCATACGGGCCTACAATCTATCTAGACCGCTCGTAGGGTATGTTGGCCTTCAGCACAAAGCAGGACTGCCTCAACCCAAACATCAAGCAAATAACCATGTATACATATAACAGGTAATGACATAACAGTCCATTGGCAAACAAATCGATCTAGCATATCATAAAGAATAGCATCGTCCTATATACCAGGATACCGACCTAAACCAGGTCACTAACATAGCATCATCCTATATACCAGGATACCGACCTAAACCGGGTCACTAAGATAGCATCATCCTATATACCAGGATACCGACCTAAACCAGGTCACTGACATAATATTGTCCTAATTACCAGGACGCCGATCTAACAGATCAATAAGCACACCAATAGTACAAGTACAGATATCAGATATTAACTATCTCACAGTTCATCGATCATAGCAATCTCTCATGACCAAAGCATCGACCTAACCAGGTCACTAGCATACCAATCCTAACGGATCATATTAGCATAACAACATACTATCTATTCTGATACCAATCTAACAGATCATAACCACATGTAGCATACTGTAACCAAGATAACAACTAAAAGGGCTGACCTTGGTGCCTTAGACCCTATTTATATAGTGAGGATAACTCGCCTGAAACTCCTGACTGAAAAGATAAGACCAAGCTGCTTTGACCTTCGGCGCAATCGCCGCCACTAAACACTACCAAAGAACCAATTCCATAAATATCAATATTACCAAAGTACCCATGGAAGTCAAACTGGTCACTCTTGGTCAAGGTCAAAGTCCTCAGTCAAAGTCAACCTTCCTGGTTGACTCTACTCGCCGAGTCACCCCGTCGACTCATTAAGTTCCCTTACCCAGAAACTCTCATAACACAACTTAACTCGCCGAGTCACCCTAAGACTCGCCGAGTCCAACGATCTCTGAGTCCCATCCTGTCCAACTCACTGAGTCACCAACCGACTCACTAATCCACGGCTTTAACCCTAAAGAGGTTGGGGTTCTGCGACCTGCCTCGCCGAGTCCAAGAACAGACTCGTCGAGTCCAAGGCAATCTTCAACAGACTTGCCGAGTTGTTCTTCCAACTCGTCGAGTCCATGCACGTGTTCATACAACTCATCGAGTACACCCATGTGACTCGCGGAGTTTCTCTAGTTCTCAATCTATTCAGAGGTTTTCGAGCCATGCTGAGGCTCTAATCCGTAGATCCAGCCTTCTACAGTCCATCCCTCACATAAGGTTGCAAACTTTACGTGAAACCAAAGACCTTCAAGTCTGCTTGAGTCTTCGAAGGAGCCATTGGTGTTGTAATTTCCAGACCTTTAGCTGTAGCCAACTCCACATCAGTCATTGCTAAACATTCATAATAATTTTCAATAAAAATCTTGATGTGAGTAACTCCCAGCTTGTACTCATCTGGCTCTGTGTTTTGAAGATATGAAAATGATCTTTCCTTCAGCAGTAATGCAACTTGTATAAGATCATACAAGTTCATCAAAGGAAAGTCTGCTATAGTAAACTAACACACATTTCCATTTTTCCTGCTCACAATATATTTCATGTTTTGGACTCTATTTCCGAAAACCACATCCTTCTTTATACTTATGACCTTTTTAATCTTGACTAAGGACCACACTTCTTTTGCAGGTTTGGCAAGAACCGCATGAAATCTTATCTTCATTTGTGTGCCTTCATCCTTCTCCTTGAATTTACTTTCAACTTTAAATTGAGGCATGATGAACATCATCTCGTTAATTGGAAAGTCCAATTGGCTTGCATCCGTATTCGTGACAATATAACTTTGTTCAGGCTTCTTCTTAAACGAATACATATGATTGAATGCAACCTTGGCTTCAATTGTTTCATAGTTGTAGTTCTTTGATGGATCACCCTTGTTCATGCCAGGAGGATCACTGGCCCTTTGGGTCATGATGCTTTGTATCATCCTCATCTTCTCTACTTCTGCTTCAGCCTCTGCCTTCTTCTATTCTTTAGATTTTTCGATTAGAATTGACTTTCCCCTTACCTTCGAACCAGATTCCTCTATCACTTCTCTTCTAACAGTGTTAGTAGATTTACCAATCACAATTCCTTTCGAAATTGGTCTTGTAATTGGCACAGTTGTAACTATTGTTGAAGTGATAGGATCAACAGTTGCTATCCCTGGTTTTGATGTTGAGATCTTGGAAGGAAACACCTTTCCTACAACCTTCTCATCTTCGCCACTAGCCTTCAAAGCTTCAGTTTTCTTTTCTCTCCCTTGCACCCCTGTGCTAGCAAGTGGGGCATCCATAGTAGGAAGAAGGCTAGGTATTCTGGAAAGAGGAGCCAACTGCTGAAGAAGTAAGGCTTCGAATTGATAAAATTTGTTGATAAGATCTGCAGAGGAAAGCAAAGAAGATGAACCAGGTGCAGAAGATAAAGCTTTAAGCTCCTTTAGCAATGAGAAAACCTCCATTAAATTTTTATTCTCATTTGTAGAAAGTTGAGCAATTTGAGGACTCAGACTTTCGTACAACTTTGCAAATTTAGCAACTGCATCACAAATTATATCCACCTTCTTATTTAGAGACACAAATTCAGTACGAACATTTGCAATCCCTTTCTCCATATCTTGTCTCAGTTCTTGGAGTTTATAATTCACGTCTTCTCTCACCTTCTTCACATCCTGAATAAACAAAATATGTCTCTCCTTCGCAACTGACTTCAACTCCTTAAGATCACCATTAAAAGTAGATTTTTGAGCATTGACCCTCAGCTCATTATTCTGATCACAAATATCAATTTTCTCGAGAAGACGAGACTCAAAATCCTTAATCATTCCGGACACTTTCGAAGAAAGCCTCCCTTCAAACATCTTCAGCATACCATCCACTTCAAGACTTGTTACTGAATTCCCCCCCCCCCCCCTCCCAAGATCAGCATGAGACTGAAGAATTGAATTGAGTTTTGCATTCAATATGTTGAACTGTTTCATTGTCATGAGCATATGATTTAGGAAATCGTCTCTTGTTCATCAAACTCTAAATTTTCAAAGGTTCTGCCAAAACCTTTGGACTCGTGTTCAGTTTCCATGAAAGAAGAATCTTTCATTGGTGAAGTAGTGGTAGGTGGATCAGTTGATTGTGAAGAAAAAAGAGATGTGAATGGTTGTTAGATAATGTTTGCAAAGGTAGGAGAATCGGCTGTGGATGTAGTAGGAATGATAGGTATAACCTTTGAAGGTAAAGAAACAGTTGTATATGGAGTAACATCGAAAGATTTACCTTTGTCTTCAACATGTGAAGCATCCTCACCCATTGTGACACTTGCATCCATATTAGATATGTTTACAAATATGTCAGAAGTTTGTGCCTCCACAGAAACTGTCTTGGAAATCGCAACTTCGGGTGGTATTACATCATCTTTCTGAAGATCAGCTTCCGATGTCTCTGGAATTGTTTCATTTTCATGAGCAGTAGACTCTGATGAAATAATCACTCTACCCTTCTTCTTCTTCTTAGATATGTGTTTGGCCATGTGTCACACCCCCGAACCGTCGAAAAAACAACGGCGGAAACGTCTAGGAGCGGCGACGTCATACGTAGTATCACAAAAATCGTATCATAGTTACCAAAGTAAACACAACCATTACGTTACATTATGAATATTTACATCTGTTGAATACATAGTTTATACATAACATTATATAATAAAAGATAAAGACGAGACTCCAAAAATGCTCTGTCTTCTCTCAAAAGCTGGTAAGGTACCTGTCTGTCGTTGCCCTGAGAATACAACCAGTTTTGAAAACGTATCAACATAAAGCTGGTGAGTTCATAAGCATGTTTTTGTATTGAAAACTAGTCACTAAGTTTGTATAAATAGTTTCTTTCCATTATAAGTAAATATCGTTTTGTATCGAAAACCGTTGTTACCATGTTCTGAAATATGTACGCATGTTTACCAACAAAATCCAATATTTTCTAACATGTTTGTTGTTTGCTGTATGAAAGGTACATTCTTTTTGAAAACCATGGCTACCACCAGTATGTAATGTATGATCGTTTGGAAACCCTGGTTACCATCAGTATGTATATTAGTTTTATTTCTTTAAATTAAACTATAGATTTTGTCTATGGAATACCCTCCAGTAAGTAGATAAGTAGTTTTATTACTTAAAAGAAAACTACAGAAGAAAAAAAAATCCCGTAAACAATGATTAGTTTATATTTATTGTGAGTCGTATAACTATACTAATTTGACCTGTGACCTCCTTGACGTTCTTCAAGCGTCGTACGATTATAAAATTTGTCACCCCAGGCGTGCCCGCCTAACTGTAGCTAACAGTTCAGGTGTGGGATTTTCGGTCCCAAATAGAAATATTCACAAATTCCATGCTCTCCCTCCAGGAGACTCTGGTTATACTACCAGTGAGGATTTATTGGTACCCCGAGGGGCAAAACGAAGATAGTCTCACAATCCTGTATTAACTAGTTTACGTGTTTGTTCGGTTGTTCTCAAGTTCAAAATTGTTTGTAACGGTGTGGAGTATAAATAATTATACAAAAAATAATTATTTAGCATGATACTCTAGTTTTGTGTTCGTAGTAATGGATAAACTAAATCTGACATAGTTTATATGTTTGACTTTGCATGAAGTTTGAATCTATAAGACTGGTAATGAAATCCCAAACTACACCTATTATAGTTTGAATGGTTGTTACGTTCGTTTATGGTTTTGAAAACTATGCAATTATGATTAGAAAACATCCCTTATGCTCCGCTTATTACAAAAAGGGATAATTGTGTCTAAATGTTGGTTAGAAAACAGTTGTAATTGCATTAGTTTTTAAGTTATGAAAACCTTTATATTCAGCTTGTATTCCCCCCTGAAAACATGAAAAACTAGGAAAAGTGTAGGGGTATGAACTCACAATTTATTGTAGGATCCGAATGTTCGATTGGTTATGAGCGTCGAGTGTCAACCGGTGTTTCGTACGCGAGTGGACCCTATGAACATATATTGCACATATATATATATATATATATATATATATATATATATATATATATATGTGTGTATATATATATATATATATATATATATATATATATGTATTAGATTGAGTATCCCATGACAAATCATGATGGAAAACCACCCTAAAGACTTGGAATCACTAGAACTAAGTGTTCTATGTCACATACTTAGTGATCTTTACAAGTTTAAGGCCAAATATGAGCATTAGAGTGGGTGTATGGCCATAAAAGTGAGTGTGCGGCCAGGGTGTGCAGCTAGACTACGTGTGCGGATGAACAAGGGAGTGTGCGGCCATACAGATTGTGTGTGCGCCCATATACGGGAGTGTGCGTCTGTACACTCCTTGTTTGAGCTCGAAATGTCGATTTGAGGTGTTTCAAGTTCCAAACCAAGTCTAATTTCAAATATAGAGGGCCAAACTCTCACTTTGGAGGGTATTTGAGTGTGTGCGGCCACCTTATAAAGGTGTGCGGCCGCACTCCTTCAAAGGATGAAGAACACAAAGAACATGAAGTGTTTCATGATTAGAGTGAGGTGTTTTACCTGCATAACAAGCTAGATGATCGTGTTAATCATGATTTTGAGGTCCTTAGTAAGTTCTTGGATGAGATTTTTAGAGAGAGAAAGTAGAGAGAGAAAGTAGTGTGCAGCCAAAGAAGAAAAAGTGAATGAAAGGGGGTCCTCTCCTATATATATAGGGTCGGGTGTGTGGCTGGGGGTGTGTGTGCGGCTGGTTGGCCGCACACTTGGGTGTGCGGCCACACACACCTTCTTTGGTGTGATTGGATCGATTTTGAGATGCTACACACTTTCTAACCCTTCTTAATACTCATATCTAGGTTATACTAAGCCTAGAGAACTCATACGGACCCACAATTTCGTTAAAAGATGATAAATTTGAGTGTACTATTGATATACGGTTCAATTATACAGGATAAATGTTTCGGGTTGTCATATCATCCCCCCGTTAGAGGGAATTTCGTCCCGAAATTCAAGAATATAGATACAAATCATGGATTTGGAAAAAGATGAGGGTATTTCTGTTTCATTGAATCCTCGCGCTCCCAAGTGAATTCGGGTCCCCACTTGGCATTCCAGTGAACCTTCACTATCGGGATTCGACTTTGTTTTGTTCGTTTGACCTCTCGGTCCATGATTTCTATTGGTTCTTCTACGAAGTTCAGGCTTTCATTTATTTCAATCTCATCGAGAGGAATTGTAAGGGTTTCATCGGATAAGCACTTCTTAAGATTTGAAACGTGGAAGACAGGGTGAATGTTGCTAAGTTCATGTGGTAAACGAAGTTTGTAGGCTACGGGACCAATCCTAGCAAGGATTTTGAATGGTCCTATGTACCTCGGAGTTAACTTTCCCCGTTTTCCAAAGCGTATCATGCCTTTCTATGCCGAGACCTTTAGCAGAACTTGGTCTCCGACCTGGAATTCCAATGGTTTTTGTTGTTTATCGGTGTAGCTCTTTTGTCGATCTCGTGAAGCTTTTAGTCGTTCCCGAATTTGTATGATCTTTTAAGTGGTTTCACGGATGATTTCTGGACCATTGAGAGTGCTATTAGGGACTTGTCCCTTGGCTAGCGTGTGATGCCCACCTCAGCCCAACACAGAGGGGATCTGCACTTGCGGCCATAGAGGGCTTTGAAAGGCGCATCCTTGATACTGGTATGATAACTATTGTTGTAAGAGAATTCAACCAAGGGAAAATAGGTGTCGCACGATTTACCGAAGTCGATGATGCATGCGCTCAACATGTCTTCCAAGGTCTGGATGGTTCTCTCACTCTTTCCATCTGTCTGGGGATGATAAGTTGTACTCATATCCAACTTAGTTCCAAGAGCTTTCTGTAGGGATTGCCAAAATCTCGAAGTGAACATGCTGTTACGATCGGAGATGATAGATACAGGCACTTCGTGCAGTAGGACTATTTCCTGGATGTAGATTCTTGTGAGCCTTTCCATCTTGAAAGTTTCTTTGATTGGCAGGAAGTGAGCGAATTTCGTCAATCAGTCGACTATTACCCAGATGGTGTCGTACCCACTCTGAGATTTGGGTAATTTGGTAATGAAATCCATGGTAATCCTCTCCTACTTCCACTCAAGTATTTGCGGCTGATGAAGTAGACCTGAGTGTTTCTGATATTCGACCTTCACCTTGGCACAAGTCAGACACTTGCCCACAAAGGTAGTGATTTCTGCTTTCATGTTTGGCCACCAATATAACTTCTTGAGATCAAGGTACATCTTATCCGATCCTGGGTGGACGAAGTATCTAGTCTTTTGAGCTTCATTCATGACGACCCCTCTGTAACCACCGAACTTTGGGGTCCAGATCCGATCCATGAAATAATAGATTCTGTCTCCCTTGATTTCTAAGTTCTTTTCCATTCCTCTCAAGACTTCCTTCGCCACGTTCATTGGTTTCAGGGCTTCCAACTGAGCTTCTCTAATTTGTGCGGATAGATGGGAATGGATGGTCATGGTAAGTGCTTTCACACTACGACCTGAGTACTTTTTTCGGCTGAGGGCATCTGCTACTACGTTGGCCTTGCCCGGATGGTAGCGTATTTCACACTCATAATCACAGAGTAGTTCTACCCATCGCCGTTGTCTCATGTTTAAGTCTTTTTGGTCGAAGATGTGTTGCAGGCTTTTATGGTAAGTGAAGATCATGCACTTTGTTCCGTAGAGGTAATGTCTCCAAATCTTTAATGTGAAGAAAACTACTCGCAACTCCAGGTCATGAGTTGTATAATTGACTTCGTGTGCTTTCAGTTGTCTCGAGGCATAAGGAATAACCCTTCCTCGTTGCATAAGCACACAGCCTAAGCCCTGGGTGGTTGCATTGCAGTAGACACTGAAGTGCTCCATCCCTTCGGGCAGAGACAGGATAGGTGCGCTGCACATGGCTCGCTTCAATGTTTGAAATGTAGTGTCTTTATTTCACTCCAACAAAAGGGTATACCTTTCAGAGTCAGAGTGGTTAGGGGTTTGGCAATTCTAGAGAAATTCTTGATGAATCTACGATAATAGCCAGCAAGACCCAAGAATTGACAGATTTCCGTGGGTGTCTTCGGTGCTGACCAATTCTCTATCGCTTTGATTTTGGACGGGTCCATGTGTATGCCTTCCTCAATTACCACGTGACCCAAGAAAGTTACTTTCTGAATCCAGAATTCACACTTGGAGAATTTCGCGTATAGCTTTTCTGTTATTAGAGTTTCCAACACTAATCTCAAGTGTTGTTTGTGATCTTCCTCACTTTTGGAATACACATGTATATCGTCTATAAACACGATAACAAACTTGTCCAAGAAAGGATGACACACGCCATTCATCAGGTCCATGAACACTGCCGGTGCGTTGGTTAGACCAAAGGGCATTACCACGAATTCGTGGTGGCCATATCGAGTCCGAAATGTTGTTTTAGGGATATCACCCTCATGGACTCGTAGCTGATGGTACCCTAATCTGAGGTCTATCTTGGAGAAATAGTTGGCTCCTTGAAGTTAGTCGAAGAGGTCGTCGATCCGAGGAAGAGGATAACAGTTTTTGATGGTGAGTTTGTTCAGCTCTCGGTAGTCAATGCACGTCCGAAAAGATCCATCTTTCTTTTTCACAAATAATACCGGGGCTCCCCAGGGTGAGGAACTCGGTCTGATGAATCCTTTGCTGAGCAGCTCATTGAGCTGGCTAGACAACTCTTGCATTTCTGCTGGCGCTAGGCAATATGGGGACTTAGCTACAGGGGTATCTCCGAGGATCACATCGATGTGAAACTCAACTTGGCGCTCAGGAGGAATTCCCGGAAGCTCTTCGGGATAGACATCAGGAAAGTTGCAGACTTCGGGGATGCTCTCGAGGTCTTTAACCTCCTGTTTCTCATTTACAACATGGGCTAGGAATGCACAACACTCCTTTCGTAGAAGCTTTTGGGCTTTGATGCACGAAATAATGCGAAGGTTTGAACTGAGTTTATCACCATAGATAATGAGTGATTCTCCAGAGGGAAGATTGAGACGGATAGCTTTTTCGAAACAAAGGATATCAACATGATTGGAGCTCAACCAATCCATGCCAATGATGACATCAAAGCTTTTTATGGAAACTGGTATAAGCTTGATGGGAAAGGAATGATCGTTTAGGGTAAGGGTACAACCACAGAATATATCGTTAGTGCTCTCTTTCTCACTGTTAGCCATTTCGATGGTAAATGTTTCGGTTAAAGATTGAGGTTTATGTTTGAGAAGATGTTTGAATGCATGACTGACAAAACTTCTCTCCGCACCAGAATCGAAAAGAATGCATGCATAATATGTTGGATTGGTGTCTAAGTCCATAACTATTTTGGTATGTACTTGACCCAATTGTGCATGGTCCTTTTAGGTGGCCTTCACACTAGTGACTAGACATGATGATTGTTGAGTAGAGAGGCTGGTTTATTGTTAAGAATAATAAATTAGGGTATAAATATTATTTGTTAATATATTATATGAATAATAAATTAATTTGGAATCAGATTATTAATTAGTATTTAATCAGAAATTAATTTAGAATTAATTTTGGGATTAAAGGAACTGACTGAAAGTGCAGGGGCTATTTTGTAATTATTCAATAGTTGAGGCTTTGGGCCATTGGACCACCTTTATTAAGGCTTGAACGAAAATCCTAGAAGGATCTAGGAGTTTTCGTCCAAAGGCTTAAGGAAAGGAGTCCATGGACTTGCTTAGGCCCTAAGCTAAGGGATTAGGGTTTACACCTTGAAACCCTAGTTAGCCTTAAGTATAAATAGTACCCTAAGGCACTAAGATTTCGTCCAAGCTTTGGGAAACCCTAAAAGAAACGAATTCTAGGGAAAGATACCCTTCTCTCCTCTCTCCCATATTCATCCTTTCACCTATTGTGTTTGTGAGCCATTATAGGTACTACACTTGTGGTACTTGCTTTCAAAGCTAAGGAGATTCAAGGAACTAGTTCTTATAACTATATAACAACAAACGTATGTATTCTATTCTTCTATGTGGATTTCGAAAATAGTACTAGCATGCCAGGTTTCTTTTTGTGTTCTTAAAGTTGTATAACTAATAGTGAAAACATAGATCCAACTCTAGGGTTGCATGCACACATAGGATTGTTTGTATAAAATCCATAAGTGGTATTAGAGCCTTTGGTTTTTTCTTTTCAATTAGATTTGATACAAATGAATGAATATGACAATTAGGGTTTATGGCTAATAAACCCTGGAGGCTTGATTTTCGAAATTAGAGTTTCTAAACCCTAGATTTTGAAATTTTTGATAAGATTTCCTAAACTTTTTTCTTTGGCCCCAAGATTTCAATTTTAGGGTTGTCTAACCCTAGAATTTCGAAATTGCCTCCTACCCCAAGCTTAGATCCTAAATTTTAGGGATTTGGTTAATGCCATATCTTGTAATTATCCCTTAAATGTTTAAATTTGGTAATTAAAGATTTTGAATTATTCCATCTCATAATTTTGAGTTCTAGGGGATTTAAGGGATTAGGTTAAATTAATTGTTTAATTTAAAAGATATCCTTACCAAAATAAAAGATAATTATCAAATTAATTAGATAATCATTTCCTTATGTGATAAACTTGATTTATTTGAATTATTTGATAGATTATCTTGCAAGAAATTGTATTAGGTCATATTTAGATAATTACTAATTAATTGGCTAATTATAAATTATTTGTAATTTGATCTAGAATGTTCTTGCTTAAGTTTTGAAAAGTTTCAAAACTCACCCTCAAGTTTTGGAATTTAAATTGTTTGTTTAAAAGTTTTAATTTTGAAAGTCAAAATTCTAAAACTCGTAGTTTTAAAAAAGTTCAAATTACACCCTTATGGTTTTGTTAAGGTAATTAAAAGTATAATTAAAAGAGAGTTAATAAATCCATAATCATATGGTTTATATTTAATCAAATTAAAGGTGTAATTTATTAAATTAAACCACCTAGTATTTTAAAAATGTAAAATACACCTTATACTATATATAACATTAAATGTTTAATATCATATATGTATAACTTAAACTGCTAGTCTTACCATTAGTAGGC
The DNA here is from genome assembly GCF_002870075.4 of Lactuca sativa. Lineage (NCBI taxonomy): Eukaryota > Viridiplantae > Streptophyta > Magnoliopsida > Asterales > Asteraceae > Lactuca > Lactuca sativa. The sequence goes on along the minus strand of NC_056624.2, from coordinate 75,590,547 downwards.
CTCATTCATGAAGCTGATCTATAAGGGGGTATAAGGTTATGGCCTATAAAATGGTCGTTTAATGGGTGTGCACTCTCACCCACCGCTTCCTTGATTGGTGGAGGGTCACTAGCCGAACGGGTAGGATAGGGCAAACCCTCTCCTCATTAAAAGTAATAAAGTAACTAAATGTTTACAAAATTCCCAATCTTAGTTACTTTAGGAAAAAGTGAATTGATGCAATTCCATGAAATTACACTTTGTACCCTTGCTAAGACGTTAGTGGAGCGTGTGTGGTTAACCGGCACACTAATTGAGTTCTAAGCAAGGGTGGCAAAGGGCGACTCAATGTTTGTCATAGTTCGGTGGAGCGTATGTGGTTAACCGGCAAATCGAATAGGTGACTGTAGCATTGGGGGCACCATATAAGTTTGCATGGTTATTCACACCCTGTTTTGTGATCCTCGGCATCCCAGTCACAAATCGAGGGGCATATCGAGATTTAAGGATGTTGGCTGTTGAGATTTTAGGTGAGTTGGTTGTTGACTGGGTTCTTCAGTTGCTTCCTGAATCATATAGTGAGTTCGTTAGAAAGTACTATATGATGGATCACGACGTGACCCTCATTGATCTCACCTATTTACTTATAGCTGCTAAATCAACAATGATTTGGCATGCTGATCAAACAAATTTGTATGGTGAATCAAACTCCCAAACTGTAATGGACACTGGCAACATCGGAAGTCTAGAAATAACTAAATCTATGATTGTCCAATGTGTTGTGCCAAAGGAGTCCATTTGCTTTTATTGCTAAGAGAAGGGGCATTGGAGACGAAGCTTCCCTTACTGATGGGTTTTGAGCATTCTAACACTTCCTAAGTGTACATGCAACCCTAATAACCTTGGATCTATGTTTGTCTAATTATCATGCAAAGTTGAATTCCAAGGTTATATTCCTATCTAGCATACATGGGGAACAATTGTAACTTGAATCATAGATAGAATAACTTACCTTGTTGTTGCTTGTGTTCCTTGAAACCTTGTGAGCCTAGCACCCCAAGTGTGATGCCTCAAATGCTTCACACAACACCAAATGCTCTTGGAAAGACTCTTGAGATAACACACACTTCTTAAAATCGGCCAAGCCCTCTAGTTTCTTTTGTCTAGCCGATTTTGGTGGAGAATGGGATCCTTATATAGTGTTGACACATCTAGGGTTACACCATGTAAACCCTAATGTGTCATGACTCTTCATTTCCATGACCCATGGGTTTGTAACTCCCATGGAGCATCCATGGAGCATCCATGGAGCATCCTATGGGTAGAACCCAACTTGATAAACCATGGAGCCTCTTAGCCCACTATACAAGATATGGATGATTTACATAATCAACCCATATATTTAATTAGTTATCCTTTGATCACTTAATTAATTCCAAATTAATTCTTTGATCAACTAATTAAATAATATTATTAATATATTAGAACTTATAATATATTAATAATCTCCAAGTGTTATTTCTCTCATTTAGTCTATCCAATTGCATGGAGCCATGCAACCCAAATGGACCATGCCGGGTCGGGTCAAGTACAAGCCCGAAATAGTTATGGACTTAGACACCTTATCCAACAGTCTCCCACTTGGATAAGTCTAATAACTATATCTCTAGTACTTCAGGAACCGACCGGCAATCGTAGCTCTTTCAAGGTCTCTCGGAACTGAGAAGATGATGATACGCCATTTAAGATAAGTGATCATATAATCCTCTGTTCTAGATATCAGCCAGACAAATACATGGAACATGTCTTGCTTATTGTCCAACATTTGTTTCCCGATTTCCGATTTGTTTGACATAGAACTTAATTGAACACATCAACTTAGTTCTGACCGGGCCCGGTACATGGGTCAAAACAAAATCATCGAGGGGCCCAGATACCAGCTTCTAATCCAAGAAGGAACAGATAAACTTCGACTCATATGTTTGTACTACCACTTATTGAATTACACAGAAAAGTACGTTTTATAACATCGAGTTACCAATGCGGTTTCGTACAGTCAATGCATAACCAACTTGTAAGTAACAAATCATATCTCTAGGTTTGAAGACTTATATGATATTACCGTCTCACGATCACTCGAGATAAAATTCCATGAAGTGATTCTAGTGAGCGTGGGTTGTGTCCAATGCTCAGAACTTATGAGCACTCATGATTATTGTAGCCTTGTCCAACACCTTAGACCTCTACAACCAAACATGACAGTCTTGATTCATATCTACTTCCAACATATGACCGACTGTGGAGGTTTGAATAATATGTTATACCAAACAAAATTATTCTGGAAGTCAAAACATGCAAAAGAAATATAGTAAACGATTGACAAGAGATAGAAACACTTTACTCATAAATAAAACACCTTTTATTCATCATCAAATGTCAATTACACTTTACAAATTTCCGGGTTATCTAACTACTAAAACTTATATCATCCTTCAGCCCTATGCTCCGAGCATGCTGGAGATGCTTAACCCTACTCAGTCCCTTCGTGAGGGGATCTGCTGGGTTCTCATCCGATGATACCCTCTTTTCCACGAGGAGTCCTTCTTCGATCCGATGTCTGATGAAATGGTATTTTCTGTCGATGTGTCTGGATCTACCGTGATCCCTTGGTTCCTTGGCTAAGGCAACAGCACTTTCACTATCACAGAAAATTTCCATTGGCTCTTTAATAGATGGTACAACTCCAAGGTCTCCAATGAAGTTCTTCAGCCATATCGCCTCCTTTGCTGCTTCACTAGCTGCAATATACTCTGATTCACAAGTAGAATCTGCCACTGTCTCTTGCTTGGAACTCTTCCAAGAAATTGCTCCTCCGTTTAGGGTAAAGACCCAGCCCGACTGAGAGCGGAAATTATCCCTATCAGTCTGGAAGCTAGCATCACTATACCCAACAACTCTCAAGTCATCACTCCCACCGAGGGTAAGGACCCAGTCCTTAGTCCTTCGTAGGTACTTGAGGATATTCTTTACCGCAGTCCAGTGTGCCTTGCCAGGGTTCGCCTGATACCTGCTAACCATGCTCAAGGCAAAAGCTACATCGGGTCGAGTACACGTCATAGCATACATGATCGATCCTACAGCCGAAGCGTAAGGTGTTCGACTCATTTCTGCTATCTCAGCCTCAGTGCTAGGGCTTTGTGTCTTACTCAATCTGGTGTTACTCTGGATGGGTAACTCTCCTTTCTTGGAATCCTGCATGCTGAATCTCTTCAGCACCTTATCCAAGTAGGTACTCTGACTAAGTCCAATTAGTCTTTTACTCCGATCTCTCAAGATTCTTATCCCTAGAATATAGGCAGCTTCACCAAGGTCCTTCATAGCGAAACACTTCCCAAGCCAGGACTTTACTTCCTGCAGGATTGGAATGTCGTTTCCTATGAGTAGTATGTCATCCACATACAATACCAAAAAGCTAACTATACTCCCACTAGCCTTGACATACACACAAGATTCATCCTCACTCCTAGAAAAGCCAAATTCCTTGACCCTTTCATCAAAGCAAAGATTCCATCTGCGAGGTGCTTGCTTCAATCCATAAATGGATTTCTCAAGCTTACACACTCTATTGGGGTACTCGTTGCTGACAAAACCCTCTGGCTGACTCATGTAAACATCTTCAGCCAACTTTCCATTAAGGAAAGCGGTTTTGACATCCATCTGCCATATTTCATAGTCATGAAATGCAGCTATGGCTAACAGAACCCGAATAGACTTAATCTTGGCTACCGGAGAAAAGGTCTCATCATAATCCACTCCAGGAATTTGAGAGAAGCCCTTTGCAACCAGTCTAGCCTTATAAGTGTGTACTTTACCATCCATGTCGGTCTTCTTCTTGAAGACCCATTTGCACCCTACTGTCTTACGACCTGGTACATTTCAATCAAGTTCCAAACTTGATTGTCATACATGGATTGTATCTCGCTATCCATAGCCTCTTTCCATTTGGCAGACTCGGGGCCTGCCATGGCTTCCTCGTAGTTGTTAGGGTCATCTTGACTTACTAGTGTCTCATCACTAATAAGTGTCTCACCTTCTACAGTAATATGGAATCCATAGTAATGCTCAGGTGCACTCCTAACTCTTGTGGAACGTCTCAGAGGTACAGATTTGTCAATTGGCTCAACAGGAGTTTCCTCCTCAAGTTGAGGGCTAGAGTTTGAAGTTCCTCCACCGCTTGATTCTTGAATTTCTTCAAGATCAATTTGCCTCCCACTGTCTCCTTGGCTTATAAATTCTCTCTCTCGAAAGACTCCTCTTCTTGCTACAAAGACCACATTGTCACTAGGTCTGTAGAAGACGTAACCAAAGGATCGCTGTGGGTAACCGATGAAAATACACCTCTCGCTTCGAGGTTCGAGCTTATCATGAGTCTCGCGTCTCACGAAAGCCTCGCAACCCCAAATCTTGATGTGGTCTAGTTTAGGTACTTTACCAGTCCACATCTCGTGAGGAGTTTTGGCAACTTTCTTTGTAGGGACTAGATTAAGAATATGGGCGGCAGTCTCTAAGGCATACCCCCAGAATGAGATTGATAGCGTAGCTCGACTCATCATGGAACGAACCATATCTAACAAGGTTCGATTACGCCTCTCAGCCACACCATTCAACTGTGGTGTCCTGGGAGGTGTCAATTGTGAGACTATCCCACATTCCCTTAGATAGTCGAGGAACTCTGAACTAAGATACTCACCACCACGATCGGATCGAAGCATCTTAATGTTCCTGCCCAATTGATTCTCGACTTCCTGTTTAAATTCCTTAAACCTCTCGAAGGTCTCTGACTTATGCTTGATCAAGTAGACATATCCATATCTACTATAATCATCAGTAAAAGTCAAATAATAACGATTAGCATCCCTTGTGGCATGTTTGAATGGTCCACACACATCCGTGTGTATAAGGTCCAACAAACCTTCACCCCTCTCACACGAACCTGTGAAGGGTGACTTTGTCATTTTTCCAAGTAAGCATGATTCGCAACTATCATCTGACTTTAGGTCAAACGACTCCAAGACTCCATCCTTTTGGAGTTGGCCTATGCGTTTCTTGCTTATATGTCCAAGACGACAATGCCATAAAGATGCTTTATCCAATTTATTATTAGTAGAATCAATACAGAAAACATTATTTCCTAAGTTATCAACAACAGATACAGCTTCATACACACCATCACAAGGTAATGCTTTAAAATAAAGAACATTATTAAAGAAAGCATCAATAGAACCAACTTCATTATTAAATGAAAAGGTAAACCCTTGTTTGTACAAAGCATGAAAGGAAATAATATTTCTTGCCATTCCTGGCGAATAACAACACTTATTCAAATCTAAACTAAACCCACTACTTAGCGATAAAGTATAAACTCCAATCTTGGTAACAGTTATAGCTTTCCTATTCCCCATGATCAAGTTTATCCTTCCTTGCTCCACATCCTCACTTCTTCTTAGTCCCTGCAAGTCACAACAAATGTGAATACCACACCCGGTATCAAGGACCCAAGAATTAGAATGGGGTGAGTTATTAGAAATGATAGTGTAAATACCTGCATGGTTGGGTTTAACTTTCCCATCCCTCACATCTTGCTGGTATTTTGGGCAGTTCCGCTTCCAATGAGCTTTTTCATGGCAATAGAAGCATTCAGCCTCTTTTGGGTCAGAAGAAGGAGTAATGAAACCTTTCTTGGTTCCACTTGAAGAAGAGCCATCAAGGGTCCGAGCCTTGGTACCCTTAGAAGAGCTCTTTCTCTTCCTCCCTCGACTTTTCCCGATTGCCAAAACCGGAGTAGAGTTTTGAGTAGGAGTGATAGCAACCGACTTCCCCTTAAGACCTGATTCTGCGGTCTTGAGAAGTCCCTGAAGTTTGCTGAGGGTGACTTCTTCCTTGTTCATGTGATATGTCATGCGGAATTGATCATAGCATGATGGTAAGGAATGCAAAATAATATCTATTGCAAGATCCTCCGGGAAGTTCACATTAAGCTTCAGCAAACGATCCACATACCTTTGCATTTTCTGCATGTGGCTCGTGACGGATTCCCCGTCCTTCATCATGGTTGTTATCATGGAGCAGATGATTTCATACCTCTCTTTTCTTGCACTTTGATGGTATCTTTCCATCAAATCTTGGTGCATGTCATAAGGGTAGAAATCCTCATAAGACTTTTGGAGTTCCGCTGTCATCGTGGCCGTCATGATGCAAGCCACTTTCGTAGCATCCCTTTCATGTGCCCGAAATTCAGCGATCTCCTGAGGAGTTGCAGTGGACTCATCAATCTCCTTAAGCTCCTTGTCAAGGACATATTCTTTGTCCTCGTAGCGGGTAATCATCCTGATGTTTCTGATCCACTCATTGAAGTTGGATCCATCAAAGGTGACTTTCCCACACAAGTTCATAAGGGTAAAGGAGCCATTAGGATTAGAGCCAGAAGCATTGTTGAAAGACATCTGAAGGAAAGAGGACAAGATTAGTTTAGATATAAGAGAGTCCTTAATAAAACACCCAAATGTAATATCAAGGCTAGGATCCAATCACAATATAATATAACTTAGAAGAGGTATGCCGTAATCTAAGCTATATCATATTTGAAAGGTAGGTGAATGACGATTCACCAATTTCCACCACGAAAACCGCAATATTTTAGTATTAGGTTTTTGAATGGTTCTTAGAAATTCCTAGATTCTTTGAGATTCAATGAACTTTTCAAAGGCATGTTTCAATCTCGAGTGTGCCCTCCAAGTTTTGTGACTGGGATACCGAGGATCACAAAACGAGGTGTGAAGTAACCATGCAGATCACTTGGTACCCTTAAAGTTTATCACTCAATCGATGTGCCGGTTAACCACACACGCTCCATCGATACTATAATAAACCCTAAGTCACCCTTTACCTACCTTGTTAAGTCCAAGTTAGTGTGCTGGTTAACCACACACGCTCCACCAACGACTTAATCAAAGTGTAAAGTGTAATTTCATGGAATAGCACCTTATTCACATTTTTTCCTAAAGTAACTAAGATTGGGAATTTAATAAAACATTTAGTTACTTTATAATATTCATCATACTTTCAATGAGAATTAATAAGTCCTTGTCTTACCCGTTCGGCTAACGACCCTCCACCGATCAAGCAAGCGGTGGGTGAGAGTGGACACCCATTAAGTCACCATTTTATAGGCAACAACCTTATACCCACCTTATAGACCGGCTTCGTGAATGAGGCGTACTAGCGGTAAGACGACTTTGTTCTTATACATATATATATAATTATTAAATCATAATAATATAAGTATAAGGGTTGAATTTTAACTTTTAAAATTCTAGGGGTTGGAACTAAAGTTTTAACTTAACTTTACTTGTTCCAAAACTTGAGGGCAAGTTTTGTAAACTTTCAAAACTTTTCATTTCTTGTAACTTATGAGTTTAATAGAGTAATAAAATGAGGACTTTTCATTTTTCCTAACTCTTGTGTTCTTTTAATGGTTTTTAATCCAAGAGACTTTTGGTTTTCCATAACTTGAGGACAAGTTATGGACTCCATTAAAACACATTATGATCATGAATTAATCTACCACATAGGTTACAAATAATTCCTATGATCATCTAAACATCATAAGAACAAGAATATGAATATGAACACTTTCAAGAATCAAAATCACATTTAATCTTTGTAATTTTGATAACTAGTTGTTGTAAATGAGTTAGAAAAGACATTACACCTTCTAAAACAAGTTTTCAAGTACCAAAACATTTTAGGGTAATGATTCTAATCCATTTCCAGCAACTCAAGTCGAAATTTTGCACTCTGTCGACCCTACTCGCCGAGTGCATAAACCTACTCGCCGAGTAGGTTGAAGATACACATGAACTCGACGAGTCCTCCCCATGGACTCGCCGAGTCCATCAGTCAGACAGCAAGATTTCCGACTTTCTTCAACTTTTAAGCACAAATAACAAACAAACAAGCCTAGGCTCTGATACCACTGATGGGTTTTGAGCATTCTAACACTTCCTAAGTGTACATGCAACCCTAATAACCTTGGATCTATGTTTGTCTAATTATCATGCAAAGTTGAATTCCAAGGTTATATTCCTATCTAGCATACATGGGGAACAATTTTAACTTGAATCATAGATAGAATAACTTACCTTGTTGTTGCTTGTGTTCCTTGAAACCTTGTGAGCCTATCACCCCAAGTGTGATGCCTCAAATGCTTCACACAACACCAAATGCTCTTGGAAAGACTCTTGAGATAACACACACTTCTCAAAATCGGCCAAGCCCTCTAGTCTCTTTTGTCTAGCCGATTTTGGTGGAGAATGGGATCCTTATATAGTGTTGACACATCTAGGGTTACACCATGTAAACCCTAATGTGTCATGACTCTTCATTTCCATGACCCATGGGTTTCTAACTCCCATGGAGCATCCATGGAGCATCCTATGGGTAGAACCCAACTTGATAAACCATGGAGCCTCTTAGCCCACTATACAAGATATGGATGATTTACATAATCAACCCATATATTTAATTGGTTATCCTTTGATCACTTAATTAATTCCAAATTAATTCTTTGATCAACTAATTAAATAATATTATTAATATATTAGAACTTATAATATATTAATAATCTCCAAGTGTTATTTCTCTCATTTAGTCTATCCAATTGCATGGTGCCATGCAACCCAAATGGACCATGCCGGGTCGGGTCAAGTACAAGCCCGAAATAGTTATGGACTTAGACACCTTATCCAACAGTCTCCCACTTGGATAAGTCTAATAACTATATCTCTAGTACTTCAGGAACCGACCGGCAATCGTAGCTCTTTCAAGGTCTCTCGGAACTGAGAAGATGATGATACGCCATTTAAGATAAGTGATCATATAATCCTCTGTTCTAGATATCAGCCAGACAAATACATGGAACATGTCTTGCTTATTGTCCAGCATTTGTTTCCCGATTTCCGATTTGTTTGACATAGAACTTAATTGAACACATCAACTTAGTTCTGACCGGGCCCGGTACATGGGTCAAAACAAAATCATCGAGGGGCCCAGATACCAGCTTCTAATCCAAGAAGGAACAGATAAACTTCAACTCATATGTTTGTACTACCACTTATTGAATTACACAGAAAAGTACGTTTTATAACATCGAGTTACCAATTCGGTTTCGTACAGTCAATGCATAACCAACTTGTAAGTAACAAATCATATCTCTAGGTTTGAAGACTTATATGATATTACCGTCTCACGATCACTCGAGATAAAATTCCATGAAGTGATTCCAGTGAGCGTGGGTTGTGTCCAATGCTCAGAACTTATGAGCACTCATGATTGTTGTAGCCTTGTCCAACACCTTAGACCTCTACAACCAAACATGACAGTCTTGATTCATATCTACTTCCAACATATGACCGACTGTGGAGGTTTGAATAATATGTTATACCAAAAAAAATTATTCTGGAAGTCAAAACATGCAAAAGAAATATAGTAAACGATTGACAAGAGATAGAAACACTTTTCTCATAAATAAAACACCTTTTATTCATCATCAAATGTCAATTACACTTTACAAATTTCCGGGTTATCTAACTACTAAAACTTATATCATCCTTCAGCCCTATGCTCCGAGCATGCTGGAGATGCTTAACCCTACTCAGTCCCTTCGTGAGGGGATCTGCTGGGTTCTCATCCGATGATACCCTCTTTGCCACGAGGAGTCCTTCTTCGATCCGATGTCTGATGAAATGGTATTTTCTGTCGATGTGTCTGGATCTCCCGTGATCCCTTGGTTCCTTGGCTAAGGCAACAGCACTTTCACTATCACAGAAAATTTCCATTGGCTCTTTAATAGCTGGTACAACTCCAAGGTCTCCAATGAAGTTCTTCAGCCATATCGCCTCCTTTGCTGTTTCACTAGCTGTAATATACTCTGATTCACAAGTAGAATCTGCCACTGTCTCTTGCTTGGAACTCTTCCAAGAAATTGCTCCTCCGTTTAGGGTAAAGACCCAGCCCGACTAAGAGCGGAAATTATCCCTATCAGTCTGGAAGCTAGCATCACTATACCCAACAACTCTCAAGTCATCACTCCCACCGAGGGTAAGGACCCAGTCCTTAGTCCTTCGTAGGTACTTGAGGATATTCTTTACCGCAGTCCAGTGTGCCTTGCCAGGGTTCGCCTGATACCTGCTAACCATGCTCAAGGCGAAAGCTACATCGGGTCGAGTACACGTCATAGCATACATGATCGATCCTACAGCCGAAGCGTAAGGTGTTCGACTCATTTCTGCTATCTCAGCCTCAGTGCTAGGGCTTTGTGTCTTACTCAATCTGGTGTTACTCTGGATGGGTAACTCTCCTTTCTTGGAATCCTGCATGCTGAATCTCTTCAGCACCTTATCCAAGTAGGTACTCTGACTAAGTCCAATTAGTCTTTTACTCCGATCTCTCAAGATTCTTATCCCTAGAATATAGGCAGCTTCACTAAGGTCCTTCATAGCGAAACACTTCCCAAGCCAGGACTTTACTTCCTGCAGGGTTGGAATGTCGTTTCCTATGAGTAGTATGTCATCCACATACAATACCAAAAAGCTAACTATACTCCCACTAGCCTTGACATACACATAAGATTCATCTTCACTCCTAGAAAAGCCAAATTCCTTGACCTTTTCATCAAAGCAAAGATTCCATCTGCGAGGTGCTTGCTTCAATCCATAAATGGATTTCTCAAGCTTACACACTCTATTGGGGTACTCGTTGCTGACAAAACCCTCTGGCTGACTCATGTAAACATCTTCAGCCAACTTTCCATTAAGGAAAGCGGTTTTGACATCCATCTGCCATATTTCATAGTCATGAAATGCAGCTATGGCTAACAGAACCCGAATAGACTTAATCTTGGCTACCGGAGAAAAGGTCTCATCATAATCCACTCCAGGAATTTGAGAGAAGCCCTTTGCAACCAGTCTAGCCTTATAAGTGTGTACTTTACCATCCATGTCGGTCTTCTTCTTGAAGACCCATTTGCACCCTACTGTCTTACGACCTGGTACATTTTCAATCAAGTTCCAAACTTGATTGTCATACATGGATTGTATCTCGCTATCCATAGCCTCTTTCCATTTGGCAGACTCGGGGCCTGCCATGGCTTCCTCGTAGCTGTTAGGGTCATCTTGACTTACTAGTGTCTCATCACTAATAAGTATCTCACCTTCTGCAGTAATATGGAATCCATAGTAATGCTCAGGTGCACTCCTAACTCTCGTGGAACGTCTCAGAGGTACAGATTTGTCAATTGGCTCACCAGGAGTTTCCTCCTCAAGTTGAGGGCTAGAGTTTGAAGTTCCTCCACCGCTTGATTCTTGAATTTCTTCAAGATCAATTTGCCTCCCACTGTCTCCTTGGCTTATAAATTCTCTCTCTCGAAAGACTCCTCTTCTTGCTACAAAGACCACATTGTCACTAGGTCTGTAGAAGAGGTAACCAAAGGATCGTTGTGGGTAACCGATGAAAATACACCTCTCGCTTCGAGGTTCGAGCTTATCATGAGTCTCGCGTCTCACGAAAGCCTCGCAACCCCAAATCTTGATGTGGTCTAGTTTAGGTACTTTACCAGTCCACATCTCGTGAGGAGTTTTGGCAACTTTCTTTGTAGGGACTAGATTAAGAATATGGGCGGCAGTCTCTAAGGCATACCCCCAGAATGAGATTGGTAGCGTAGCTCGACTCATCATGGAACGAACCATATCTAACAAGGTTCGATTACGCCTCTCAGCCACACCATTTAACTGTGGTGTCCTGGGAGGTGTCAATTGTGAGACTATCCCACATTCCCTTAGATAGTCGAGGAACTCTGAACTAAGATACTCACCACCACGATCGGATCGAAGCATCTTAATGTTCCTGCCCAATTGATTCTCGACTTCCTGTTTAAATTCCTTAAACCTCTCGAAGGTCTCTGACTTATGCTTGATCAAGTAGACATATCCATATCTACTATAATCATCAGTAAAAGTCAAATAATAACGATTAGCATCCCTTGTGGCATGTTTGAATGGTCCACACACATCCGTGTGTATAAGGTCCAACAAACCTTCACCCCTCTCACACGAACCTGTGAAGGGTGACTTTGTCATTTTTCCAAGTAAGCATGATTCGCAACTATCATCTGACTTTAGGTCAAACGACTCCAAGACTCCATCCTTTTGGAGTTGGCCTATGCGTTTCTTGCTTATATGTCCAAGACGACAATGCCATAAAGATGCTTTATCCAAGTTATTATTAGTAGAATCAATACACAAAACATTATTTCCTAAGTTATCAACAACAGATACAGCTTCATACACACCATCACAAGGTAATGCTTTAAAATAAAGAACATTATTGAAGAAAGCATCAATAGAACCAACTTCATTATTAAATGAAAAGGTAAACCCTTGTTTGTACAAAGCATGAAAGGAAATAATATTTCTTGCCATTCCTGGCGAATAACAACACTTATTCAAATCTAAACTAAACCCACTACTTAGCGATAAAGTATAAACTCCAATCTTGGTAACAGGTATAGCTTTCCTATTCCCCATGATCAAGTTTATCCTTCCTTGCTCCACATCCTCTAAGTGAGTCTTAGTGAAATTGTATGTCTAAGAAGAGGAATCGAGAATTGAAGAAATGGTTAAATCAAGAAGTCAATCATACTTCGTTCCAAAAAAAAGTCTTAGAGTGAAGATTGTGACATTGAGTGACAAGTCTAAAGAAGGTTTATAACATTCATCAAATGTGGAATTTGGAAAAATGTTTTCTTATTCTTGCACATTTGAAATTGGTAAGTTGTGATGTCTTGGATAAGATAAAGACCAACTAGGACCAAATTTTGTGAAGTGTTTTGTCTTGATAAAAGCTACACTAACTCTTGAATATTTTTTTATCAAGAAAAAGTTTCTTGATAAGAGAACCTTATATGTCAAGGAGTCAGTGGGAGTCTTAATGATGGTCTTGAAAAGTTTCGAGAACAAATCAAGAATAAACCTAATTAATCATCACTAGCACACAACTTGAGGTTTATAACCTATCATGTTGACATTATTTTGTTTCTGCGCCATTCCAATTGAGTTAATTATGCATGTGAGTTCTCATTTGAATGCATAAAGAGAAAGCACCTTGATCGATGGAAAGTACATTGATATGTAAGGGTAAGTTGCTAAACTACTTGGAAGACATGGTGGGCACTCGTGTTACCATAAGGCAAGAAATCAAGATTGAGAAAGTTTGGTCCATATGAGTTTCGATTTGTCGCAAACTTTGGTTTTGGCAAATTCACATGGATAGGAACACATACACCATAAAATCTAAGTGCCATAAGATTCCCTCCTTCATGAAAATGACTGTGAGGAAATGCTTTCACTAAGAGAGATTTTAAGAAGATAGCAATTGCGAAAATTGTATCGATTATGGTTACGACATCCCTTTCTATAGTTTGAATTGTGAGATTTGGCAATTGCGTATTAGAAATATGAACTTAAGAAATTCAATAGGTATTGTTTTTTGGAAGTTCAGCTGTTTTCTGAATACATGTCAAAGCTAGTGAGAGCATAAGTGTTATGCTTATATGATAATAATCATCATGATAGTGGGAGCATAAATGTTATGCTTGTATGATTATTAAGGCAAGTATTGCAAGTTAGTAATATTAATTATAGAAAACTAGAGTGATACCTTGCAAAGTCGTAAGGGTTGAAAAGTAATTTTGCTATAATTAAGGGAGAGAATATTATACTTCGTTTCAAAATCTAAAGCTTAGATTGAGAAATTTTAATAAATTTACTCAAAGGATACATAGTGTATTCTTAAATTTCGATTATGATTACGGCATCCCTCTTTATAGTTATAATTGTAAGAACGTGACACATAAAATATTATGGCAGAAGATTGATAGAGTATCGTATCTTTATGTAAGACATTATGCATCGTGTCCAATACGCTTCAGGTATAGGATCGATTGCAAGTGCCATAATATTTGACCATTCTAAAATTTTCCAAATGTCTAGCACATTAAGAGGGAAAAAGGACAATAATTGGTTTTGACTAAGATAATTAAACAACTATCAAAGGACGATCCAAAGTTCGTTGAGGATTGGTCGCTTGTGAGTAGTTGGAAGTATGTTATTGGATGGACCATATCGACATTATTATGAATAGATAAGATTCTATTAAGAATGAGTGGTCATATGGCAAATATGGAAATGTTTCCATATTGGGAGTTGTATATTGAGAGTCTATGTCTAGATTAGAAAATTTTATGCAAAAAGATGTTCAAAGGAATGTACTTTGAGTGAGAGACATCATAGAATTGTTTTTGATAGATATTGGCCAAGTCTAGATGATTTTGAGCTATGACTTTACGAAAGGATCATTGCATAAAATGTTAGAATCTAGCATATTCATAAGTGACAAGAATTTGATATTCTTATACTTATGATAAGGATTGGGAGTTGTCAAATGAGTATGATTGGAGATGTGTTCATTTGATCTAGTTCACAAAGTAAGGACCATAAGTAAACATTGTGTGCATGCTAAGAGTATGGGACAATTTTTGTAATAATTCAAGTAATAAGTTAATTAACCGAAACTACAAATAATGAGTAATCGATATGGTGATAAATAAAAGGTGTTTTATTTATACTCAAAGGTTTGGGACCATATAGGATCAGTATTATTCTTGTGTTTCACTTTGCATGTTTTGACTTCCTAAATAATTAATTATTTCAGAATAATCAAATTATTCGAATGGTCCACAGTCGTTCATATGTTGGAAGTAGGTATCAATGAAGACTGTCATGAATTGGTTTGTAGATTGTCTAAAGTGTATTAGACATAGCAAAGGTTTGATGTGATGTTCATGAGTGCTTATGAATATGATTTTGAGCATTAGATTAAACCCACGATCACAAGAATCACTTCAAGGATTTTATCACGTGTGATTGTGAGTCGATAATATTCTATATTCTTGAAACCGAGACGTGTGATGTAACAACAGCAAAATTCAGGTCAAAATTTAAACTTTTTTAAAACCGTAATTGATTATACTAAGTGGTAAATATTGTAACATGGTTTTCATACATATAAAGAACACAAAAATCCGAGTTATAACGAGGAAGTTATAACCATTCTAAGATTTCCGACAAAACCGGCAACACCGATTAAACGAAAAACGCGAAGTTTCAATACAATATTTAAAAGCCTTAAGTATCTAAACAAAAGTTATAGATAACATCAAACCGTGAGCGCACATAAAAATAACGTCCAAATCTGACTTCATATGAGGAAGTTATGATTTTTCCAAGGTTCGGGTATAGCAGTAGACAGCTAAAAACTCGAAATAGAGCTCGAGATACTTTTGACCAAAACAACCTAAATGAGAATCGAAGGTCTCAACATTAGTAGCGCAATGGCGAAAAGTCTGACGAAAACGAACATCGGATGAAGAAGTTATGGAATTTTAACGGACTTTTCGTGTCCCGACCCATTAAAAATAAATAATTAAAAATAAAATCAAAATTTGGCGATGAAGTATAAACGAGAGTTGTAGATCATATTTTTAGCTACGCGTGCATATAAAGAACGTCGAAAACGGAGATCGTATGCGAAAGTTATGGATTTTACAAGTTCGGGGTCCAAAATCCGAGGCCGTCAGGCCCCACGACGTGGCACAAGCTTGCCGCGACCCGGCAAGTGACTGAGGGCGTCTAATCAATGGAAGAGGATAGGTTTGACTCCCCACGACGTGGCCATCACTTGCCACGACATGGCACACCCCAAAAATGCCCCTATAAATAGATTTCAAGGGCTCCGAGTTCCATTGCTCAGTCCCTTTCTTTCTCGCGCCGAAACTCTGCGTTTAAGCTCCCGAGACCCTCTCAAAGCCCCAGTTTTCACCTTCAAGTCCCGAAGGAAGGTTTTCTGTTCCCGAGATTCCCGAGATTCCCGAGAATCCCGATACTTTCCCGCGTTTCCAACTCTTCCTGTCGAAGTTCTGCTCGATTCTCCTCTCGACTACTTCAAATCAACCACTTCAATCAAGTGAGTTCATACCCCTATAACTACGTTTTCAAATGTTTTGTAAATGCTTTTTTTAAGGGGGGGAATACAAGTAAACACACGACTAAAATCGTGTGAAACATCGATCTTTTGCTATACTTTTCATACTGTTGTTTTAACTATTTTATGAAGTTATTATCATGCAAAACACCTCACAACACAACTTTACCCTCTTGGGATACAATATGTTTTATAAATAGAAATAGGTTTTATTTATACGTTTGCATACTACATCATATCAAGAGTAACCATTTCAACTATAACATGATGCTTTTACGAGAAAACTCAACTCATCACGTTTTTGTAACACGGTAGAAAACGAAATCATGTCATACGAACGATTTTCATCATATTACTCGTGAACTTGTTGTTAGCAATCATGTGATGGCATATGGCTTTGTTTGTACCAAACGAAAGTCCCCACCTATAACCAGAGTCTCTTGGAGGGAGAGCGTGACAAGTGTGTATAGATCTATACGGGGCTGACAACTCCGCACCCTGACTGTTAGCTACAGTCCGTCATTAGGGGTGACAAATGTCAACATTAGGTACTGCGTCTAGTATGGTTATGAGGAACTCACAACACGCGGAAACAATGACTCATGCACATAGTAATACATAACTCAATCATGCTTGGGGGGTAATAACTATATTCTAGGGTATTATCGGCATGATCAAAACTCAGGTTAAAACACTTCCACAACTAGTTTTACTTAACAATAAGACTGCACTTCACTTTTAGGAAAATAAGGGATTTTCCTGGTTCAAATACATTTATTTTGTACAATAACGATTTACACCATCATTCTTTTGAGCATGTCATAGTTTCTTATAGCTTACGGTCTTGGTCATTTGAGATTGCATTTCACTTTTAGGAAAATAAGGGATTTTCCTAGTTCAAATACACATAGTACATACAACAATCTTTCAAACTCATTTCATACATCAAATAGAAAATAAGGGATTTTCTGGAAAACATACACGCACTTTCGAATGGCATACATTTTCTCAAAACACCACTTATGAACTCACCAACTTAAATGTTGACACTTTTTCTTTGAAATAACTTGTATTCTCAGGAGACCGCTAGACCAGGTAGCAACTACTTTTGAAGACTAACGCGCTGGCGTTAGTAACATATTTTGGATCACCATATTGTATTTGATTTCTTTTGCAAACATGTAACATATACAATCATGTAAACTTTTCAAACATATTTATATTATGGTGGTGTGTACTTTCTTTACTATTCAATTGTTATGATATTTGACATGACGTCCTTCGCCCCCGAACGTTTCCGCCGTTCTGGTTTGGGGGTGTGACAGATTGGTATCAGAGCATTGTTTATAGTGAACTAAGTATATCAAAACCATTTTTGATATACAACTATAAACACAACTGGGCAAAAACACTCTGATTAAGAGTCATACTTTTAAAATTAAATTTATTTAGTTTTTGTAAAGTAGGCATGCATTCATTTCATATTAATAACAGGGTCAGAGTCATAATTAAAACAATATAGAAGTATTATAGATGAGTTGTGCAATATAGGTATGCCTTGGGATATGTAATCGAGACTGGGATAAATATAGCCTGATCAACTATATTTGTCCGAGAGCCAAACTGTGTATGCCAGGGGATAGCTACAATGGACAACGAGTCTAAAACTTACCAAAATTATAAACTTTAGAATCAAACATAACATTTAGAATACTATAGGAGTATTTTATGAATACGATAGTTTAACGTTGATGTCAACCTTATGTGCCTTAGTTCTAGACAATCCTTATCTCCTTATTGTCGTACAAACACAATGGCTGGATTTCCACCTAGCAGGAGACCTCTACTACCCAAACCATACAATCATTAAAAGACTTATTGTCTTCATTGTTATTTCTTTGGCAGCGATGCCGTCTCGTAGATCTGCGCGTCGCATCAACAACGCAACACCTACGCCGCCGCCACCACCCCCACAATATGATCATGTCATGGTTCAGGCTGCTATCACTGCAGCTGTAGCAGCTGCTCTTACGCAGATAAACACTAACGGATCTGGTGGAACTGGAAGCAGTACCAACCACTTGAATCATGGCACTGGCCATGGTTATATCAGAGAATGCACATACAAGGAATTTTCGAATGCAAAGCCAAAAGCTTTCAACGGGGAAGGAGGAGTCATTGCACTTATGCAATGGTTCGAGAAGACCGAAACGGTCTTCGAGATATGTGCATGCCCAGAGACCAGCAAAGTCAAGTTCGCCGCTTGCACTTTCTCTGATCGAGCCCTCACCTGGTGGAAGGGACATGTGGAAGCCCTATCTCTCCCAGTTGCTAATGCCATGAGTTGGGTGTTGGATTAATGTCTAAGTCCATAACTATATTTGGTATGTACTTGACCCGACCCGACATGGTCCATTTGGGTTGCACTTCACCGACACAATTTATATGGATAATCTTTTGAGAATAGTATGTTTATGATTAATATTAATATATTATAAGTTCTAATATATTAATATGGAATCATATTATTTAATTAGTATTGATCAAGAATTAATTTATAATTAATTAAGTGATCAAAAGGAACTAATTAAATATGGACTCTTATATATATGGAATGGGCCAAGTTCATTTAGGTTGGGCTAAGCTTTCATGGATAGTCCATGGAGTGTTTAACCCATGGATCCTAGGAAATGAAAGGTCATGGGTATTAGGGTTTAACCCTAATCCTCCATACTATATAAAGATGTCTTTGGTTGGTTAAATTGGCACTAGTGTGGATACACTAAAGAAGGGCTAGCCAAGTTCACTAGAGAGAACCAAGTAATCATATTCTCTAAAGTATTCCAAGGTGTCTTGGTGATTTGTGATTCCACTTGAGGCTTCCACACTATTGGGGCTAAGCTCTTAAAGCTTGAAGACATCAAGCTACATCAAGAGGTATGTATTCTATCTTGTTACATTCATAGTTTTTGTATGCTAGATTAGGATAATACCTTGGATGTTCTTATTTGCATGTATAATAGAGAAAACATAGATCCAAGGTATTTAGGGTTACATGTACACTTAGGAGTGTTAGAATGCTCATAACCCAACAGTGGTATCAGAGCCTAGGCTTATTTTCTTGTTATACCTGCAATAGAAGCTGAAAAAACGAATTTGGTGTTGTCTGATCATCAGACTCGGCGAGTCCATCAGAGGACTCGGCGAGTCCATGCCTAAAAATTGATGAATTCGATCCAACTCGACGAGTTGGTTCATGCACTCGACGAGTTGGACCCCCAGACAGCATAAACTCGACTTTTTTGGCTAGAAATGGACTAGGAACATTACCCTAAGTTGTTTTTGAACTTATAAACGTGTTTTTTGATGTGGTAATGTTCATGCTAATCCATTTTCAAAGATAATCGTCAATAGATTCATGTTTTGTATTAGTTTAAGGTTTAGACTAATTACATGAAAAAGTTTGATTTGAATTATCTTGTTCTTATGAGTTGCTTAGATTAATAGAAAAGTTAATTGAAATAGTTGTTTTCAATCCATTTTAATCTAAGAGTTGAGTATAAAATGTGTTTGTGTAACTTGTCCTCAAGTTACATGAAAAGTCACATTTAAGACTCATAAAACTCATAAAAGTTGGCAATGGTTACAAAATGAAGAGTCTTGTGTCATTGAATAATTTTTTATGACTCCAAACTTGTCCTCAAGTTATGGAAGTTCAAGAGTCACTTCATTAAAGAAAAATATGTAACCATAATTAAATCCATAAGTTATAAAATAAAGAAAAAGTTACTTCTTTTATTAGTTTAAAGTCTTCCATAACTTTCCTCAAGTTATGGAACTTGAAGAGTTTTTGGATTAAAACTACTTTAAACATATAAGTTATGGAATTAATTAGTTTTGAATAGTTTCAAAACTTGCCCTCAAGTTTTGGAATTTGAAAAGTTTTCCTTATGAATACTTTAATTCAAAGTTAGCCCTTAGAATTTTAAAAGTTAAAATTCAACCCTTATACTTTATAATATTATAAGTTAATAATATATATATGTATAAGAGTAAAGTCAGTCTTACCGCTAGTACGCCTTATTCACGAAGCCGGTCTATAAGGTGGGTATAAGGTTGTTGCCTATAAAATGGCAACTTAATGGGTGTCCACTCTTACCCACCGCTTGCTTGACTGGTGGAGGGTCGTTAGCCGAACGGGTTTGACAGGACTAGAATTCTCCCTTCATTAAAAGTATTAATGATAATACTAAGTAACTAAACTCTTAATAATACCCAATCTTAGTTACTTAGGAAAAATGTGAATAAGGTGCTAACCCATGAAATTACACTTTACACTTTGTCTAAGTCGTTAGTGGAGCGTGTGTGGTTAACCGGCACACTAACTTGGACTTAACAAGGTAGGTAAAGGGTGACTTAGGGTTTATTATAGTATCGATGGAGCGTGTGTGGTTAACCGGCACATCCATTGAGTGATAAACTTTAAGGGTACCAAGTGATCTGCATCGATTGAGTCACAAAACCTGAAGGGCACACTCGAGATTGAAACATGCCTTTGAACAGTTCAATGAATCTCAAAGATCTAGGAGTTTCAAAACCAATTAAAACCTAATAATACATTTCGTTTATCTTGGTGGAAATTGGTGAATCGTCATTCACCTACCTTCAAATATTTTATAGCTTGGATTACGACATACCTCTTCTAAGTTATAAAATAGTTTGTTGGGTCCTAGCCTTAATATTTCATATTGGGTGTCATATTAAGGACTTAAAATCAACTATCTTGAATATCTCCCAAAAGATGTCTGGTTTAGACACCTATGATCTTCCCAAATCTCTTGAAACAAGGTTCCCTAATGAAGATGATGTCCCTCGGAAATCATACTTCTTTCGCCTCCTCCAATTATTCTCCCTAACCCACAAGTTCTTGAAAAGTTTAAGGTCACTCAAGCCCTATTGGCAAGGCAAGGTCAAGGTGTGGTCACATCTTGGAGATGTAGTCACATATTGACAAGCCGGGAGAGTTGGGTGTCAAAGTCTTGAGAAAGTTGGTGGTTCAATCACTTTCTAAGTCACATAGTGAGTTCTTTTGGAACACCTATGAAACAGACTATGACAAGACCCTTAATGATCTTATCTATTTGTTAAGATCAACTTCCTGAAACTTTATGGACATTGACAATGATGACATTGGATATCTAGTAAAGCTCTCTCATCCCGGTGGAAAGGGATCAGCCATAGTCAACTCGGTTGACCAAATGGTAAAGAGAAAAGCTAAGTCTGTGATAGTCTCGTGTACCATTATCAAAGGGTTCATATGTTTATATTGCCAAAGGAAGGGGCATTGGTCACGAAGCTGCCAAATTTACCTAAGGATGTTAAAGTCAATAAGTTTGACTCTACTTCAGGTAAAGTCCACTATCTAACTCTGTTAAGTTTCTATTCTGAGATTCTTGATACTTGATGTGACTGGGTCACATGGTGATGTTTTAAGAATCAAAGAAAAGGTGGAGAAACTTAAAGAAAGAATATGCTGAATCTGATCGCATAGATGGATTTCTATCGCATAGTTTGAAAAATCGGATTCTTGAGCTACTTCTTAGGAGTTATGAGATATTGCTTAAGGAATAGATAACAACAAGTTTTCATATGGATTGTAAGGATAAGTTTTTCCGCAAAGTTTTAAAATAAAAGAAAAATTTTTGATTTTATTTATTTTAAAATATCCTTACAATGGCATTTGAGGAAAAATTGTTGCTTATATGATTCCGTTAATAGCAAGAGTGGAAATATGAAATTGATTCTTTCATTTGTGGTAATGTCTAAATTTACCAAATAAGGAAAGATTCTCATCACCCAAGTTTCAATTGGACCGGAACTTGGAATCATGCAAGTTGTATAGCATGATGAATGAGAACTTTCAAGCATTGGAAAATTAAGACTAATTACCTATTCACATGGATGTGTGAGTCAAGTAATGGACTAAGGGATCGAGTACATAGTCTTGTGCACTGATTTAGTCCACCACAAAAGATTGATAAGATTATTCGTCATAGTTTACTAAAGTTCAGTAAATATGATTATACTTACAAGCTTAAGTGTAACTCTGAGACATTGGAAAAGGTTCCAATGTATGGCAGAGCGAATAAGAAGAATCAAATTAGGCAGAAGGATAAAAGTTTCTCAAATCTGAAAATATGGGAGAGTACTTTAGTATCAGTTTTGTGATCATCTTAATGATTAAGAAACCATAGCACAATTAGTTCTCTAAGGAAATCTTAGTGCATTCTTATGACTAAGAAGAGGGATCTTGAATTGTTGAAATGGTTAAATCAAGAAGATGAGTCATACTTCGTTCCAATACAAGTCTTAGAGTCGTACTCCAAGATTGTAAATTGAGTGACATGTCTTAAAGAAGGTTTAAAACACTTGTCAAATGTAAGAGTAAAAGTTTTTTACTCTTGTACATTTGAAATTGGTAAGTTGTGATGTTTTGGATAAAACAAAGACCAACTTAGGCCAAATGTGTGAAGTGTTTGTCTTGATTAGAATCCACACTGTCTCTTGGATGTTTGACAAGGGAGTCTTATAGGTCAAGAGGACAGTGGGAGTCTTAAAGGTCTTGAAAGTCTCAAGAACTAATCAAGAATAAAACCTGAAGGTCTTATCTAGCACACGACTTGAGGTTTATAACCCATCGTGTTGACATATCTGTGCCCATTCCAGTTAAAGTTGGCTTTGCGTATGAGTTCTTAGAGTTCTCAATTAGTTGCACAACAACTTGGAAGCAATGGCAGGCCCTTGAGCTGCTAGGTGGCAAGAAATTAAGATTGAGTTCAATCCATATTAGTTTGGATTTGTCATCATCTTTGTCTTGTGATTATGGTTTTGACAAATTCATATGGGTAGGAACTCATAGACCATAAAAATCTAAGTGTCATAAGGTTTCTCTCCGATTCATGAAAAATGATGGTGAGGAAACACTTTCACTAAGTAGATTTTAGCTAGATAGCAATTGTGATATTTGCATTCTCAAAGTCGTTAGTGGAGCGTGTGTGGTTTACCGGCACACTAACCTGGACTTGTGAGAAGTGGCAAAAAGGTCTAACCATTATGATTACGGCATACCTCTTCATAATTGTTTAGACACACAAGTGTGCTATCTAAGGGAAGGTGTATGATTTTGATAAAGTTTTATCAAAACAATCTAGCATCAGAAATCTGAACTTTGGTAAGAAAGTCAATGAAGTATTGATTTCTAGAAGTCCAGGTGATTTCTGAGAACATGTCAAAGCTAGTGGGAGCATAAGTGTTATGCTAATAATCATCATGTTAGTGGGAGCATGATAATTATGATAAGTATTGCAAGTTAGCAATGTTAATTATAGAAAACAAAAGTTTCAATTGGGAAAAAGTTGTTTTGCTATAATTAAGGGAGAGGAAATTATGCTTCATCTAAAATCTATAAGCTTAGATCGTGAGGTTTTAATCATTTAGTCAAGGATATATATGAATTTCATGTTGGAATGGCTCAACATAAGGAAATTCTGTATACGGGTCCATTATTTGCGTTCTAAAATTCGATTATGATTACGACATCCCTTTTCATAATCTGAATTATGAGAACTTGGCAAATTGAAATGGACATATTATAGCAAAAGACTGGTTTAGTCTTTATGTGAGACATCATGATCGTGTCCCATATGCTTCGGATATAGGATCGATTACATGTGCTATAATCATCCGTTCTAAAATTTTCCAAATGCCTGGGGCATTAAGAAGGGAAAAGGTTTAGAACTGGATATGACTAAAAGGATTAAACAATTGTCGAGGACAATCTAAGGTTTACCAAAGATTGGTTACTCAAGGACAATTGGAAGTATAGTGATAATTCTGGAAGGACCATATTGACATAATCTGTAAGGAGGCAACTCTTGTTCAGAAGTGATAGTCAAAATGGAATCTGGAAATGTTTCAAAGTTAGAATTTTCAATCTGTGTAAGATTAAGGAAACTTAATGCAAGAAGGATATTTCCAAGGAGTTCATCTCCTTTGGAATACTCTGTAATGATTGTTGCCGAGTCTTTGTGATTTTGTGCATAATCGTTACAAGAGTATCAATGCATATAAGTTTAGAATCTAACAGATTTCAGTAAATGGCATGAATTTGGAATTCTTGCATTTGAAGTAAGGATTTGGGAGTGTGAAAAGAGAATCATTGAAGCTATGTTCAATTGATCTAGTTCACAAAGTAAAGATCATAGACAAACATAGTATGCATACTTGGTGTGTGGCATGACTAGTGTTTAAGAAAACATAGTGTACATGCTTGGAGCATGGGACAACTATTGTTTTAGATTCAAGAATAAAGTTGATAGCTGAAACAGTATACAATGAATAATGTGTAATCATATGGTGATAAATAAAAGGTGTTTTATTTATGTTCAAAGGGTTGATACCATATTGGATTCAATTATTATTGTGTTTCATTTTGCATGTTTTGACTTCCCGAATAAACTGGGTTATTCTTCCGGAATGACTAAGTTATTCAAACCATCCACAGTCGGTCATATGTTGGAAGTAGATATGAATTAAGACTGTCATGGGTTGGCTTGTAGAGGTCTAAGGTGTTGGACAAAGAGCTACAACACTCATGAGTGCTCATAAGTTCTGAGTATTAGATTCAACCCGCGCTCATTGGAATCACTTCATGGATTTTATCATGAGTGATCATGAGACGATAATATCTTATATTCTTCAAACCTGGAGATATGAGTTGTTACTATGAGTTGATAGTACATTGATTGCACGAAAACGCATACGGTAACTCGGTGTTATAAAACGTGCCTTTGTGTATGATTCAACAAGTAGTAGAACAAGCCATATGAGTCGAAGTTTATCCGTTCCTTTTACCTTCGGGATAAAAGCGATATCTGTGGGCCCCTCGATGATTTGATGATGATAAATGGAAGTGCTCGGCCGGGCCAGGACTGATTTGATTTGTTCAATTAGTCAGTCGTCATAAATCGCAAATCGGGAAACAACAAATGGATAGAGAGAATGATTATAATCCATGTCTCAGTCCATATGATATCTAGAATGGAGGAATATATGATCCCTTATCTAATGGACAAGTCGTTGACAAGATCAGAGTTCGACAGCGGCTTTAAGAGCTACGATTGCCAGTTAGGTTTGAAGTCATACGCAATAATAGTTTTAGACTTATACAAGTGGGAGACTGTTGGATTAATGTCTAAGTCCATAACTATATTTGGTATGTACTTGAACCGACCCGGCATGGTCCATTTGGGTTGCACTTCACCGACACAATTTATATGGATAATCTTTTGAGAATAGTATGTTTATGATTAATATTAATATATTATAAGTTCTAATATATTAATATGGAATCATATTATTTAATTAGTATTGATCAAGAATTAATTTATAATTAATTAAGTGATCAAAAGGAACTAATTAAATATGGACTCTTATATATATGGAATGGGCCAAGTTCATTTAGGTTGGGCTAAGCTTTCATGGATAGTCCATGGAGTGTTTAACCCATGGATCCTAGGAAATGAAAGGTCATGGGTATTAGGGTTTAACCCTAATCCTCCATACTATATAAAGATGTCTTTGGTTGGTGAAACTGGCACTAGTGTGGATACACTAAAGAAGGGCTAGCCAAGTTCACTAGAGAGAACCAAGTAATCATATTCTCTAAAGTATTCCAAGGTGTCTTGGTGATTTGTGATTCCACTTGAGGCTTCCACACTATTGGGGCTAAGCTCTTAAAGCTTGAAGACATCAAGCTACATCAAGAGGTATGTATTCTATCTTGTTACATTCATAGTTTTTGTATGCTAGATTAGGATAATACCTTGGATGTTCTTATTTGCATGTATAATAGAGAAAACATAGATCCAAGGTATTTAGGGTTGCATGTACACTTAGGAGTGTTAGAATGCTCAAAACCCAACACTGGGAAGATCTCAAAATCTTGATGCTGGAAGAATACTGCCCGAGAGGCGAAATCCAAAAATTAGAGCATGAGCTATGGAACCTAAGGATGACCGGATCGGACGTAATCGCTTACACGGCTAGGTTCAGTGATTTGTCAGCCTTGTGCCCAAGTATGGTAAACCCGGAATCGAAGAAGGTGGACAGGTACATTTGGGGATTATCACCCCAGATCCAAGGGCATGTCCTGGCCTCTAACCCAATCACGTTTGACAGCGCGAAGCGCTTGGCTCAACGATTGATTGATCAGGGTGTTAAACAGGGTACTATTACCACTGTCTCAGAGCCACCGAAGGATATAGAGGATCGAAGGAAACCCTGGGATAAGAGGAAGGGGGAAACCATGCAAGAGAACCCCAAGAGGCAACAGTTAGTGACAGCTCATTCTGTTACTATCCCTACCACCCCTACACCCACAAGGTCGTACAACGGCAACCAGCCTAAGTGCAACCAATGCAACTTTCATTATCATGGACCCTATCGTGAAATGCATTGCATTAGGTGCAATACTAAGGGACACACCGTCCGCTACTGCAGGGAAATAGCCCAACCAACCGCTCCAGCCACAAATGTGGTAGTAGACCGTACTTGTTATGAGTGCGGAGCAACTGGACACTTCCGACGGAACTGCCCGAAGGCAAACAACAAGAATGCTAATGGAGGAGGCCGAGTATTCGCAATGGTCCAAGAGGAGGCTATTGCAGACCCCACGGTTATTCTGGGTACATTTCTCCTCGATAACTTATTTACATACATTCCATTTGATAGTAGGGACACAGAGGAGTTCCGTGACTCACAAGTTTAAAAATCTACTCGAATAAACACCCCAATCATTAAACAAAACTTTCATAGTAGTAATAATAGAGATAGACTAAAAAGTACTGAGAACACATACGTAGAATGCACTATCCCACTAACGAACGTCTTACAATGAGAAGTACCGACGTCGGCATTCGACGTGGATTGGTGTGGCCTTACCCATACCAGTAGACCCTTTCACTTTAACCATCGACTAACGAAACTCGATCGATTTATCACGACAAACCCGACACTAACCCCAATTGGTTTCAAGTTTCAAAACCCCGAGGTACTCATGTGAGGAATACTATATCTTTACAACCTTCCCGTAGTATTCCCCAACAGATCATTTAGAAATACCACACATACAACAAGTCAAATCCAAGCTCAGAAACTAGGAGTGAATTTAACCATGAACTTCAGAACGTAGCTGCCCTAATGCATCGTGTGAATATGCTAACATTTAGAAGAACGTAAGTAAATAAACCCAAAACCACACGATCCCGATCGGTCAAAGTGATAGGCGGAGTAATGAAGGTCCGCTGAAACACGCACATTAGGATCTAGATCCATAAAGGAACAAGAGGAACAAATCGACCAGAAGCACTCTTGCCTGCCCGCAAGAATTAGAGTCCCAGTCAAAATGCGAATTTCGGGAAGAAATTCTCTCTAACGGGGGGATAATGTAACAACAGCAAAATTCAGGTCAAAATTTAAACTTTTATAAAACCATAATTGATTATACTAAGTGGTAAATATTGTAACATGGTTTTCATACATATAAAGAACACAAAAATCCGAGTTATAACGAGGAAGTTATAACCATTCTAAGATTTCCGACAAAACCAGCAACACCGATTAAACGAAAAACACGAAGTTTCAATACAATATTTAAAAGCCTTAAGTATCTAAATAAAAGTTATAGATAACATCAAACCGTGAGCGTACATAAAAAGAACATCCAAATCTGACTTCATATGAGGAAGTTATGATTTTTCCAAGGTTCGGGTATAGCAGTAGACAGCTAAAAACTCGAAATAGAGCTCGACATACTTTTGACCAAAACAACCTAAATGAGAATCGAAGGTCTCAACATTAGTAGCGCAATGGCGAAAAGTCTGACGAAAACGAACATCGGATGAAGAAGTTATGGAATTTTAACGGACTTTTCGTGTCCCGACCCATTAAAAATAAATAATTAAAAGTAAAATCAAAATTTTCCGATAAAGTCTAAACGAGAGTTGTAGATCATATTTTTAGCTACGCGTGCATATAAAGAACGTCAAAAACGGAGCTCGTATGCAAAAGTTATGGATTTTACAAGTTCGGGGTCCAAAATCCGAGGCTGTCAGGCCCCACGACGTGGCACAAGCTTGCCGCGACCCGGCAAGTGACTGAGGGCGTCCAATCAATGGAAGAGGATAGGTTTGACTCCCCACGACGTGGCCATCACTTGCCACGACGTGGCACACCCCAAAAATGCCCTTATAAATAGATTTCAAGGACTCCGAGTTCCATTGCTCAGTCCCTTTCTTTCTCGCACCGAAACTCTGTGTTTAAGCTCCCGAGACCCTCTCAAAGCCCCGGTTTTCACCTTCAAGTCCCGAAGGAATGTTTTGTGTTCCCGAGATTCTCGAGATTCCCGAGAATCCCGATACTTTCCCGCGTTTCCAACTCTTCCTGTCGAAGTTCTGCTCGATTCTCCTCTCGACTACTTCAAATCAACCACTTCAATCAAGTGAGTTCATACCCCTATAACTACATTTTCAAATGTTTTGTAAATGTTTTTATACACTTTTAAGGGGGGGAATACAAGTAAACACACGACTAAAATCGTGTGAAACATCGATCTTTTGCTATACTTTTCATACTGTTGTTTTAACTATTTTATGAAGTTATTATCATGCAAAACACCTCACAACACAACTTTACCCTCTTGGGATACAATATGTTTTATAAATAGAAATAGGTTTTATTTATACGTTTGCATACTACATCATATCAAGAGTAACCATTTCAACTATAACATGATGCTTTTACGAGAAAACTCAACTCATCACGTTTTTGTAACACGGTAGAAAACGAAATCATGTCATACGAACGATTTTCATCATATTACTCGTGAACTTGTTGTTAGCAATCATGTGATGGCATATGGCTTTGTTTGTACCAAACGAAAGTCCCCACCTATAACCAGAGTCTCTTGGAGGGAGAGCGTGACAAGTGTGTATAGATCTATACGGGGCTGACAACTCTGCACCCTGACTGTTAGCTACAGTCCGTCATTAGGGGTGACAAATGTCAACATTAGGTACTGCGTCTAGTATGGTTATGAGGAACTCACAACACGCGGAAACAATGACTCATGCACGTAGTAATACATAACTCAATCATGCTTGGGTGGTAATAACTATATTCTAGGGTATTATCGGCATGATCAAAACTCAGGTTAAAACACTTCCACAACTAGTTTTACTTAACAATAAGACTGCACTTCACTTTTAGGAAAATAAGGGATTTTCCTGGTTCAAATACATTCATTTTGTACAATAACGATTTATAACATCATTCTTTTGAGCATGTCATAGTTTCTTATAGCTTACGGTCTTGGTCATTTGAGACTGCATTTCACTTTTAGGAAAATAAGGGATTTTCCTGGTTCAAATACACATAGTACACACAACAATCTTTCAAACTCATTTCATACATCAAATAGAAAATAAGGGATTTTCTGGAAAACATACACGCACTTTCGAATGGCATACATTTTCTCAAAACACCACTTATGAACTCACCAACTTAAATGTTGACACTTTTTCTTTGAAATAACTTGTATTCTCAGGAGACCGCTAGACCAGGTAGCAACTACTTTTGAAGACTAACGCGCTGGCGTTAGTAACATATTTTGGATCACCATATTGTATTCGATTTCTTTTGCAAACATGTAACATATACAATCATGTAAAATTTTCAAACATATTTATATTATGGTGGTGTGTACTTTCTTTACTATTCAATTGTTATGATATTTGACATGACGTCCTCCGCCCCCGAACGTTTCCGCCGTTCTGGTTTGGGGGTGTGACATGTGAGTTGTTATTTGGTGGTCGGTTGCACATTGATGTTAAGTAAACGCATCAGTAACTTGGTGTTACAAAACTTATTGTTGTGTATGATTCGATGAGTGAGTACAAGCAAGCATTGAGTCGAAGTTTATCTGTTCCTTTTTCCCAAAGTGGGATAAAAGTGATATCTGTGGGCCCCTCGATGATTTAGTGATGACACCCTAAGCGCTTGGCCAAGTCGGGACTAATTTGATGTGTTTAATTGTAGTCTGTTGACAGACGTCATAAATCGGAAATTGGGAAACAACACATAGACTGAGAAAAAGATTTCAATACATGTCTCACATCTATGCGATATCAAGAATGGAGGAATATATGATCCCTTATCTAAAGGACACGCTTCTGATAAGATCAGAGTTGACAGCGGCTTTTGAAAGCTACAATTGCTAATCAGGATCTGAAGACATACGCAAAATAGTTATTAGACTTATCCAAGTGGGAGACTATTGGATTGGTGTCTAAGTCCATAACTATTTTGTTATGTACTTGACCCAACTGTGCATGGTCCTTTTGGGTTGCCTTCACACTGGTGACTAGACAGGATGATTGTTGAGGAGAAAGGCTGGTTTATTGTTAAGAATAATAAATTAGGGTATAAATATGATTTGTTAATATATTATATGAATAATATATTTATTTGGAATCATATTATTAATTAGTATTTAATCAGAAATTAATTTTGGGATTAAAGGAATTGACTGAAAGTGCAGAGGCTATTTTGTAATTATTCAATAGTTGAGGCTTTGGGTCATTGGACCACCTTTATTGAGGCTTGAACGAAAATCCAAGAAGGATCTAGGAGTTTCCGTCCAAGGGCTTAAGGAAAGGAGTCTATGGACTTGCTTAGGCCCTAAGCTAAGGGATTAGGGTTTACACCTTGAAACACCAGTTAGCCATAACTATAAATAGCACCCTAAGGCACTAAGATTTTGTCCAAGCTTTGGAAAACCCTAAAAGGGACGAATTCTAGGGCAAGATACCCTTCTCTCCTCTCTCCCATATTCATCCTTTCACCTAGTGTGTTTGTGAGTCATTAGAGGTACTACACTTGTGGTCCTTGCTTTCAAAGCTAAGGAGATTCAAGGAACTAGTTGTTATTACTATATAACAACAAATGTATGTATTCTATTCTTCTATGTGGATTTCGCAAATAGTAATAGCATGCCAGGTTTCTTTTTGTGTTTGTAAAGTTGTATAACTAATAGTGAAAACATAGATCCAACTTTATGATTGCATGCACACATAGGATTGTTTCTATAAAATCCATCATAAGAGTTGTCGAGGAGGAACATACCCGAGACAACGGTAGGGCCAGTAACTGCCTCCTCTTGCCCCATCGCTAGAACTCTCCCAGTGTTGTCAGTTGTTGCTGCCTTGGGGAAATTTCTCTTGTAGTGGCCGACCTCGCCACAACTATAGCAGGCTTGACCGACACCTGCTCTAGATGCCTGATTGGTTGGTTGGGTTGGTGTTCTACAGTTGCAAGCAATGTGACCCTTCTTGCCACAGTTGTTGCAGAGCATATCACGACATGGGTCGGGAATCCGGTGATGATAACTACACTTGCTACACCAAGGGAGGTTACCAGTACATCCACTAGTAGGTTCTTGAGTTGTAGGAGTAGCAGTAGGAGTAGTGGCAACGTGGACTACCACGGTATGTTGTTTCTTGGAAGACTCCTACGAAAACTGTCCCTTTCGTTGCTTCCAAAATTTTCTTTTCTCGCCACTTTCTTTCGATGGTTCGTGAGTGGCTGTTATTTTATCCAGATCAACCCCGTGATCTATGAGAGTTTGTGCCAGGCACTTGGCGCTATCAAAAGTGACTGGTCTGACAGCCAAGACATTTCCTTAAGTTGGGGGTGTCAATCCCCAAACGTATCTCTCTATCTTCTTGCTTTCCGAGGTGACCATTCCCGGGCAAAGAAGTTCTAGGTCTTCAAACCTAGAAGTGTAGGAAGCAATATCGAAACACTTCATCTTTAGGTTCCAGAGTTCATGCTCCAGTTTCTGCATTTCGCCCCGCGGGTAGTACTCAGCAAGCATGAGCTCTTTCAAGCTCTCCTAACCCATAGCATTTGCTACTGGTAGGGCTAGGGATTTGACCTGACTATTCCACCAGGTCAATGCTCTGTTGGTGAAAGTGTAGGTGGCAAATTTCACCTTGTTGGCTTCCAAACAGGAACAGATTTCGAAGATAGACTCGATCTTCTAGAACCATCGAGTCAAGGCAACGACACCTCCAGTGCCATCGAAATATGGGGGTGTTGTGTTCATAAAGTCTTTATAGGAACACTCCTTCTGGTGCCCCTGACCACCTTCCTGATTTTGGGGATGGGTACCACGTTCTGGCCCGCCAGAGTTCATCTGTGACATTGAGGCAGCCACATCGGCAGTAACAGCTGCCTGGAACATAGCGGGATCGAACTGGGGAGGTGGTGGTGGAGGATTGTTGTTCTCTGAGCTGGGTCTTTTCTTTGGAGGCATCTCGTTCTAAAATGATCAAGAAGGAGAGGATGGTAAGTCCACTGAATTGAATCAAGAGATATGAAACAAGATGTATCTATATATGATAGATAAAGTGTTCTACTAAGCGATAATCAGGAAGGAGTTACTAAAGCAAGTAAACTATTGCTAGGAAAGAATGAGTAGCAACACTTGGAATGAATTTCTACAATGTATCCTGCTCTGACTAAAATACTCCTATAGTATTTTATGTTGAAGGTTTTGTTCTATCTATTTCTTTTAGGTAGGAATACTTGGTAAGTTTTAGGCCTGTTACAACACCACAGTCACTCCCAAGCACATGTTGGTCATGTCTCAAATGAATATAGTTGATCAGGCTATATTGACCCTAGACATGATTACATAACTGCCCAGGTTTAACCACACTGTTCAACATCCAAATACTTTTGTTTGGTTCTTTTCACGATACTATTTCTGGTATGTAGGTATACTTGTATACTTGGAGTAAAAATACTTATATTTTTAAAGTATACTTTTAGTTCAGAGCACTTCGGCCCCTTAGTGTTTATAGTTGTATACCATGTGAGGTTCGGTATACTTACTTGACTATAAACAATATATCTGATTCTAATTCTGTCAAACCCCCGAACCGTCGGAAAAACAACGGCGGAAACGTTCGTGGGCGGTGACGTCATACATAGTATCACAACAATCGTATCATAGTAATCAAAGTAAACACAACCATTACATTACATTATGAATATTTACATCTTTTGAATACATAGTTTATACATAACATTATATAACAAAACATAAAGACGAGACTCCAAAAATGCTCCGTCTTCTCCCAAAAGCTAGTAAGGTACCTGTCTATCGTTGCCATGAGAATACAAGCGGTTTTGAAAACATATCAGCATAAAGCTGGTGAGTTCATAAGCATGTTTTTGTATTGAAAATTAGTCATTGAATTTGTATAAATAGTTTCTTTCCAATATAAATAAATATTGTTTTATATCGAAAGCCGTTGTTACCATGTTCTGAAATATGTACGCATGTTTACCAAGAAAATCCAATATTTTCTAACATGTTTGTTGTTTCTTGTATGAGAGGTACGTTCTTTTTGAAAACCCTGGCTACCAACAGTATGTAATGCATGAGCATTTGGAAACCCTAGTTACCACTAATATGTATAGTAGTTTTATTTCTTAAAATAAAGCTATAGATTTTGTCTCTGGAATACCCTCTAGTAAGTAGCTAAGTAGTCTTATTACTTAAAATAAAACTATAGAAGAAAGAAATCCCGTAAACCATGATTAGTTTATACTTATTGTGAGTCGTATAACCATACTAATTTGACCCGTGACCTCCTTGACGTTCTTTAGACGTCGTACGATTACAAAATTTGTCACCCCAGGCGTGACCGCCTAACTGTAGCTAATAGTTCAGGTGTGGGATTTTCGGTCCCAAATAGATCTATTCACAAATTCCATGCTCTCCCTCTAGGAGACTCTGGTTATACTACCGGTGAGGATTTATTGGTACCCTGAGGGGCAAAACGAAGATAGTCTAACAATCCTATATTAACTAGTTTACGTGTTTGTTCGGTTGTTCTCGAGTTCAAAATTTTTTGTAACGGTGTAGAGTATAAATAATTATACATAAAATAATTATTCAGCACGATACTCTAGTTTTGTATTCATAGTAATAGATAAACTAAATCTGATATAGTTTACATGTTTGACTTTGCATGAAGTTTGAATCTATAAGACTGGTAATGAAATCCCAAACTACACCTATTATAGTTTGAATGGTTGTTACGTTCGTGTATGGTTTTGAAAACTATGCAATTATGATTAGAAAACATCCCTTATGCTCCGCATATTACAAAAAGGGATAATTGTGTCTAAATGTTGGTTAGAAAATAGTTGTAATTGCATCAGTTTTTAAGTTATGAAAACCTTTATATTTAGCTTGTATTCCCCCCTGAAAACATGAAAAACTCAGAAAAGTGTAGGGGTATGAACTCACAATTTATTGTAGGATCCGAATGTTCGATTGGTTATGAGCGTCGAGTGTCAACCGGTGTTTTGTACGCGAGTGGACCCTATGAACATATATTGCATATATATATATATATATATATATATATATATATATATATATATATATATATGTGTGTGTGTGTATTAGATTAAGTATCCCATGACAAATCATGATGGAAAACCACCCTAAAGACTTGGAATCACTAGAACTAAGTGTTCTATGTCCCATACTTAGTGATCTTTACAAGTTTAAGGCCAAATATGAGCATTAGAATGGGTGTATGGCCATAAAGGTGAGTGTGCGGCCAAACTACGTGTGCGGCTGCATACAGGAGTGTGCGGCCGTACAGAGTGTGTGTGCGGCCGTACACAGGAGTGTGCGGTCGTACACTCCTCGTTTGAGCTCGAAATGTCGATTTTTGAGGTGTTTCAAGTTCCAAACCAAGTCTAATTTCAAATATAGAGAGGCCAAACTCTCACTTTGGAGGGTATTTAAGTGTATGCGGCCACCTTATGAAGGTGTGCAGTCGCACTCCTTCAAAGTATGAAGAACACAAAGAACGTGATGTGTTTCATGCTTAGATTGAGGTGTTTTACCTATATAACAAGCTAGATGATGGTGTTAATCATGATTTTGACTTCCTTAGTATGTTCTTGGATGAGATTTTTAAAGAGAGAAAGTAGTGTGCTGCCAAAGAAGAAAAAGTGAATGAAAGGGGGTCCTCTGCAATATATAGGGTCGGGTGTGGGGTTGGGGTTGTGTGTGCGGCTGGGTGGCCGCACACACCTTCTTTGGTGTGATTGGCTCGATTTTGAGATGCTACACACTTTCTAACCCTTCTTAAGACTCATATGTAGGTTATACTAAACCTAGAGCACTCATACGGACCCACAATTTCGTTAGAAGATGATAAATTCGAGTGTACTATTGATATACGGATCAATTGTACAAGATAAAAGTTTCGGGTTGTCACACTATGTCTGTTGCCCTTCTCTTCTTAGAAGATGGTGAAGCAGGGGCAGGAATCTCACGAAAAATGACTCTTTGATGCAAAACTTGTGGTTTACGAACAACATTGGTTAAAGGTGAGCGACTCTTATGCTTTGACTTCATCTTGATTCTTCGAAAAAACCCAGTCTTCGAAGGAATAATTTCCTTTTGAGGTTAAGGGGTATCAGCAACAACAATTTCTAGTTGGATTGGCTCGGCTTCTAAGATTAGTACTTTCTTCAGACTCTTTGCTGATGTAGATTCTTTGACAGACTTCTTAGAAGATTCAGCAACAACCTTCTTCGAATGTTTAGTCTTCTTTTCTTCTTCTCTGGCCAAAAGAACCTCGGTTTCAACATAAGTATCAATTGTTTGTAAGTAAGTAATAAGAACTGTGTTTGTTGGATCAACTCTCTTCAGCAGAGCATCCGGAAAATGGAAATTCATCAGTATCGTCAGCTGCATCCTTCGGACAACTATAAACATGAAACACAGCCTTTTCTTCGTCTTTCGGTACCAAAATCCCTTCATTCTCATAAAAATATTGTAAAATCAAACTCCAATATCGAGCACACGAAATGCCATGAATAGCATTTAATAAAAAATGAAATCATCAGTCTGAGTTGGTATTACCCAGAACCTCATGGATTTCGTGTGTGTCAAGTGTGAAAGAATAAAGATAAGAAGCAATTAATAAAAAAATGGATACTCAGTGATGTCAAAAATTTAATTTGACACGAAGACAGTTAAAACCCCGGGCAAAGACTAATTCGTCAATTATCAAGAGAGATAATCAACAACTTGCGTATTTTCCCGTGAATTACAATTGAATACTTGTAAATAAGTATTGAAGGGATTTTTTAAAAGGCTTTTGAGGTGGTTTAATGAATTTCGTTACATATCAACCTAAACATATGGTGAGTAATTGTAACAGAAATTACTTGTGTGACCAGTGTAGTCATTGACAAGTTTGCTTTGAAAAACTTTTAAGTAACATGGAATTTCAGATAAAACTCACACTGAAATCATATACAATAAAAAAAAATTATTCTGGATCCTGTTAGGTAACAAACACCGTGGGTTTCGGATGTTTGATCAAGACCACGCATAAGAAATGAATATTATTTGGAGTTTCGAACGAAGGTACAGAAACAAATGTTTCATTAAAATCTGGAACTAAGTTCCCCTTCAAGTCCTTAAAGGTTGATTAAATTGGGTTTCACTTCCATCATGGTCTCATGATGTCTGATCATAAACACAGATTTGTGATATATCTAAGTTTTGAGTGGTTTGATCAGAAACCTCTTGGACATATGTCTTCGTGTGTGATGGTGTAATAACTTTAAGATGAAAAAGATTGGTATACGAAGGAACATGTACCTCTATTATTTAGGACCAAACAGTAAACTCTTAACTCATGTGAGAAGAGTAAGGTAGCTCATTGGACTGATGCAAATTTAAGCCTAATTAGGAAGAAATCTTCGTATGAAAATTTCATTAAGGCTTTCAAACATTGAGTCATTTTGAGGTTTCGAACAACATGCAGCAGCTTGCTTCTAGGGACATCTTAACTAGTAAAAAATTTGAAATTCAAAGAATAGAATGATAAATGTACCTCACCCTAGAACTGTATGCCTTATCTGCTTTGTATCTTCATGAAAATCTGCAACATAGAACTTAAAAGAAAGAAGAAACAAAATCTTTTTGTTGTTTTTGATTTTTCAAAAATTAAGAACAAAATAATAAGAAAATCTTTTTGGTGTTTTTGATTTTTCAAAAATGAAGAACAAAACAATTAAAAGTACTCGTTGCAAATATTCAAAGTTTTACCAAGCTAACAAAAAATACCAATCATACGAATTCGAAGCATTCGAAGAGTTGACTGTGAACAGTAACCTTTGAACACTTATTGATTTTTCTTTGTCGTTTTCTTGTAATCACTGTTTCTCTTTTTCGCATGGAATAAAATTTCCATCAATCATCCCCAATCCTTACAAAATTCGTACAAACGATTTTTCATCCAAAGCTTTTGTGAAAATATTAGCCAATTGATCCGTTGTTTTCACAAAATGTACTTCAATATTTCCTTCCTCCACATGATCTTTGATGAAGTGATAACGAAGAGTTATATGTTTCGTCTTTGAATGTTGCGTAGGATTATGAAAAATTCTTATTGCACTTCGTGAATCACAATATAAAGGAATCTTTTTCATGTTAACTGCATAATCACGTAATTGACTTTGAATCCATATTATCTGTGAAGTGCATGCAGCAGCAGCAACATATTCAGCTTCTGCTTGAGATTGAAATACATGGCTGCTTTTTCGATTGCCTGCTCACCAACTTACCATCGTGTAATTGACATCCTCCACTTGTGCTTTTCCTTTCAAGATTACAACCTCCTAAATCTGCATCTGAATAAGCTTGAACATAGAAACCCTGTATTCGAAGGATACCACAATCCTAGCGAAGAAGTTCCTTTGAGATAACGAAAGATATTCTTTACATGAGATGTGGTTCTCATGGATTTGCTTGATACCTAGCACAATTACATACAGAAAACATGATATCAGGTCTACTAGCAGTTAAATATAGTAAAGATCCAATCATGCTTCTGTATAAAGTAAGTTCAACTGCAGGTTTATCTAACGAAGGAGTTTGTTTGATCCCAGTTGCCGTTGGAACTCGTAACTTTGTGCTATTCGTTAATCCAAACTTCTCTAGAAGATTCTTCGCATATTTTTCTTGATTAATGAAGATTCCTTCTCTGCTTTGACGAATGTTTAAACCAAGAAAATTATTAATTTTTATCATCATTCTCATTTCGAACTTACTTTTCATCAAGTCTTCGAACTCTTTAGACAAAGCAGGGTCAGTTGAGCCAAATATAATATCATCAACATAAATTTGAACAAGCAAAAGATGATTCCCAACTTTATTACGAAATAATGTGGGATCAACTAATCCTTGTTTAAATTTAGATTACTTCAAAAATGAAGGAAGAGTTGTATACCAGGCTCATGGTGCTTGTTTCAAACCATAAACCGCCTTATCTAAAATATAAAAATAATCAAGATTTTCTTTGTTAACAAAACCTGGGGGTTGTTCCACATAGACAGTTTCTTCGAGTTCTCCATTTAGAAATGGAAACTTCACATCCATT
The DNA here is from genome assembly GCF_002870075.4 of Lactuca sativa. Classification (NCBI taxonomy): domain Eukaryota; kingdom Viridiplantae; phylum Streptophyta; class Magnoliopsida; order Asterales; family Asteraceae; genus Lactuca; species Lactuca sativa. The sequence goes on along the minus strand of NC_056624.2, from coordinate 75,551,806 downwards.
TGATAAACATCAAAGTCTTTGTGAGCTGCATAAGCCAAAAATATATGAACCGCCTCAAGTCTTGCGGCAGGGTCAAAAGTTTCTTCGTAATCAATTCCTTCTTGTTGAGAGTACCCCTTAACAATAAGTTTGGCTTTGTTTCGAATGTTATTTCCATCTTTGTCAATTTTGTTTTTGAAAATCCATTTTAACCCAACAATCAAAACATCATTTGGCTTAGGAATTAATCTCCAAACCTTATTTCTTTCAACTTTAGACAATTCAGATTGCATTGCAACAAACCAATCTGAGTGTTCCATTGCAAGATTTACTATCTTTGGTTCAATTTTAGAGATAAAAACGTTGAACATACAAAAGTCTTGATGCGTATTTAATACCTCATTCTTTGCACGAATTTGAGCCCTTGTTAAAACTCCCTCTTGTGGATTATGAATTATTTGTTCCTTCGGATGTTCTTTTGTTAATTTGTCCATTGGTGGATTAACTAGATCAAAGTCCAAAGGTGCATCTCCGTACAATTCATCATTATCTGAACCTGCAATTGAACAAACATCATTAACATCATGATAATTTTCATTATTTTGTAATAGCTCCTCCTCATCATTATCATTTAATCTCCCCCCCTCAACATCAGCATTATCTCTCTCATTCTCCCCCTCGAAAGAATGCTCCTCCCATCAGAGTGTTCGAATCCAAATGCTCCCCCTCCATTGGATCAGTTTGCATACTTTCGCCTATATCTTGAGGAGATGATGTTGAATCATCAGTAAGCTTTGATAGTTCAGGGATATGATTATCAGGAGCGTTTTCTTCAACATTTCCTGCATGATCTGAAAGTCCAAATATTAAATCATAATCAATATCCAACATTTTCTTTGGTTCAGATTCATCTTGATTTTCTTTCAAAATTGGAAGATTTTGAAATTGTTGTGTAGATTGTTTGATATAGTAATCATCAAATGTAAGATTAAAAGTTTCTTCCACTTTTCGTGTACCCTTGTTCAATACACGATATGCCACTGAATTATGTGAATACCCCTGGAAAATCCCTTCATCAGCTTTAGCTTGAAATTTCGAAAGGTTATCCCTGAGATTCATAATAAAACACCTGCATCTGAAGACATGAAAGAATTTCACATTAGGTTTCCGATTATTTAGAATTTTGTAAAGTGTAATATTAAAACGTTGATGAATGAAAGATCTGTTCTGAGTAAAACACGCAGTGGATACAGCCTCAGCCCAAAGATATTGTGGTAAGTTTGCATATGCCATCATAGTCCTTGCAGCTTCGTATAAAGATCGATTTTTTCTTTCAACAACACCATTCTGCTGCGGAGTGTATGGTGAAGAGAAATTATGCGAAATTCCTTATTCCACTAAAAATGAATCAAGAACATTGTTCTTAAACTCAGTTCCATGAACACTCTTGATTTTGAGAACAAGCTTTTTCAAGGTAATTTCCATTTTCTTGATAAATACAAGCTTTACTGATGTAGCTTTCGAAAGAAGACATACAGAAGGTTTACCCACAACTGGATTGATGTCCAAAGTAAACATGTCACCTTTCCATTTGGATTTAAGCAAAACTTCTTTTGTGTAAACATTCGAAATAATGCTTCCTTCTTTGTTAAAAAGTACTTGATTTCCAGTGCCTACCACAAGTTGTGATACACTTATCAAGTTGTGTTGTAAGCCTTCGACATAAGCAACTCGATTCACTGTGAATTGTCCATTCGTGATTTTCCCATAACCTTTGACTTGACACTTTTGATTATTACCAAACTTAACAACTCCGACATTCTTCAAGCTTTAAAAGTCTCTAAGATTCTCCTTCTTCCCAGTCATGTGACGAGAGCAACCACTATCAATGTACCATTTATTATCATATTGCTCGTCACAAAGTACCTGCGATCATTGAAAGAATTTAGGTACCCAAGGCTTTTTGGGTCCTTGGAAATTAGATTTCAACAAAGATTTGAAAGAATAATTGTTGACTAAATCACAAACTTTAGTTTTGAGACTATTAATAATATCCACATCTTCATTTGTAGGAATTGAAACATAAGGGTTTGTTTGTTTCGTATGATTACTAACATCACCCTTCGCATTCTGAGTTTGTGATTGTTTGGTCTTCGCCTTTGTGACTGGTTTCCTTGCTTTTACCAAGATATTCAAATCCTTTGATGACGAACTGCCATTTGAAGAAGTATTTACATACTTTTCATAAGCTTCGTCGATTTGATCTTTCGAATATTTACTTGATTGATAAATTATTCCTCTTCCTTCGAGCCAGTGATCAATATTCTTCGTGAAGTTATCCCTATTTCATGCGAAGCTTTCAATGTTTGTTTCTTCGTATGATTAGGAAAATTTGGCTTTTGAGGAACAAAATCAATTTTTGGTTTTGAAACAAATGATTCAGCATAGGAAGTATCAACTATTGATTTAAAATGTTGACGTTGAGAATTTTTTTTTGGTGAATTAGAATTCAATGAATTATCTAAAAGCTTGCTTGAAATGTTAGGTTTTGACAATTTCAAAAACTTTGGTGTTGTTTTAACTTCAAACTTAGTATCAATTTTTGGACGATACACTTGTTTTATTTTTGAAAAAGATGAATTTTTCACTTTGAAAATATATTTTGATGATTTTGATTCAGACACATTTTTGCTTGAATGAACAAGATTTTTCTTTTTGTCTGAATAATTGTCTGAATTCACAGACTTAACAGGTTTTGACAATTCAGTTCAGGTTTTTTGAAACTTGATTGTTTGCCAAAATATTTTCTTTCTTGCTTGTCTTTTTGAAACATTATTTTATTTCGAAAATTTTTCAATTTGTTCTTTGAATTCTTTTGAATTTAATTTGACCTCACTTTTTGTTTCCATAAAATTTGATTTGGTGACTTGGTTTTCAAGTTTGGATTTTTCAACCCATTTTCTCGGAGATTTTTGTCTTTGAAAAACATATGAATTCTTTGTTAGGTTGTTTTCAACCGTGCTTTGATTTGCGAAGAACCCTTCATCTGATGTTTTCAAATTGTCTTGTTCCACCAATTTCTTGAAATCTGGTTTGACATTTTCAACATTTCCAATTGTTACGATCACTTGGTTTGGAAACACCACATCATCTATACACTTGAAAATTGGATACACCACAGTATTTGTTTCAAGGTAAAGAGAACCTTGTTCTTTCAACACTTTTTCATACTTTTGTGTATCACCATACACCTTGTCAACTACAATTCGAGGAATTTCTTCATTCTTCAAAAATACCTTTTCCTTCGAATGTTTCTCATTTTTTTCATCATTACTATCATCTGTTTGATTGTCTCTCATTTCCACAAATCCAAATCACAAACTTTCGAAGTTGAGGGTTGATTAGTATCATTCTTAACCAACAAATCATTAACTTTTTCTTTCCCTTTAGATAAAGATGTAACATTAATAATAGACAACTGAGAACAATCAACATCCTCAAGATCACTAATTTCACTGATATTGTCAGAATTATCTTCAATATCAGCAAAATTAGATTGAGCATCAGATGTTGAAGTTTCAATCTTTTTCAAAATGTGAATTTGTTCAGACTTAGTCAACGTATCATTTACAATTTCAACTAATTCAGTAGCATCAAGACATTCATCTACTTTGACTATTCCATATCTATATCTATCATCAGGACTTTGTCAAATTCAGCTATTTCTTTCTCACAATCATACGAAATATTATCTACCATAGCTCTTTCGTAAGCTAAAAAAGGCAATAACTTTCTATGTTGTTCTTTACTTATCTCGCAATAATGATGTAACTCTGTTAATTTCCCATACAATGTCTTAGCTGAATTACAGTAAATGTTTCGTTGTGCTAACAACAATTTTATTTCACTTGACAAATTATCCCTATCAACCATACTGTTTGTAATCTGAAGTTCTAAACAATCTACTTTCGTGTTTTTCAATTCTAACTTCTTCTCTATTTCTAACAACTGCATAGAAAGCTTCTTAGCCTCATTGCTAGCAGAACCCACAATTGAATCAAAATAAGTAACAGTTTCATCAAAAGATACCAATTCAGAATTATAAGCATGTACTGGAATATTAAAAGATTCAAGAATGTTACATACCTTTGTTATCATTCGAGATTTGTCTGTAGCCTTTGATACGAAGCATCTTCCTTTTACTTTGTATGCCTCTTCATCAGATTCCTCCTCCATCTTCGCAAACATTGCACCATGTGTTGGATCCCGCATCTCGTCATCATCTGATCCAGATGACCAGACTTGATAAGTTCCATCATCTTCTTGTTCTCCCATGGAAACCAATGACAAGTTTTTCGCCTTCGCACAAACCTCTTCCAATCTTTCAGCATAATAAGCTTCATCTTTTACCTTATTCTTCTTCTCATCTTTCTTCCTCAAAATGCAATCATTAGCTAAATGATTGGCACTGTACAGTAGTGACAATCTACTCCTGCATTTCCCTTCAATTTATTCTCAACCTTTCCCTCAACAATCTTTGCATCCTTCTTTTCTTCCTTCTTCTTCTCATTACTTGTAGTTTTATTCACAAAACTTCCTTTAATCTCAGTTGACTTGATCTTCGAATTGAATGGCTTTTTGAAGAACTTTTTGACACGATTGTTTGAATAAAATGCTATCGCTTCATCATCAGAATTCATGATGAAACCCTCTTCTCCATTAGAATCACTTTTCTCATGAACTTCTTTCTCAGTCATTTTTGAAACCAAAGCCAATGGACCTCCCAAACTCGCCTTCGTTTCTTCAGCAATTTCATTTAATTCATTTTCGTGTGATTTTAACTGATAGTACACATCATTCAAAGTTGACGTATCAAAGCTCTGTTGATTTTTGACCATCATGCTGACATTTCGCCACTCCTTTCTCAGACCCATAACAAAGATGAGATTGAACTCCATGACTGATCTCGTAATATGCCACAATAATTTCACTTTCTTTCTGTTTTGAAGTCTTTCAATTCCACCAAGCATTGTTTCATAGAATTAACTCTTGCCTTCTCACTTCCTTGAAATTTCTCCTTTAGATTGTTCCAGATTTTCTTTGTAGTTTTACAACTCCTCACATAGTTGTAAACAATCGGAGGCAAAGCTCCTCGCAGCTCTCTCATGCATCTCTTCTCTAGCTTTTTCATACGTTCAATTTGATTCTCTACTCCATAACTTGCAGAAGACGCTCCAAGTGGTTGAACATTCTATGGAGGATTGATATTACCATAAATACAAGTCCACAATTCTTCATCTAAACCATTGAGATAATCCTCCATACGATCAGCCCACTAATCGTAATACTCTAGGATTAGCATTGGAATTTTTGTTGATGACCCCAACAAATGAGAGAATGAAGTCATGGAATTAAGATTGATGACACCATTGTTGTACGGAAGAAAACTTTGAGAATTTTAAAGAAAACTTGAGATTTTTAACAGCAAACTAGTTGATTCAAATTGAAACGACTAGGAGAACACTCGATTCAACAATTCAAGTGCAGAATCGAATCACAGACTTAGATCCAATGAACTTTTCACTTTTCAAAAAGTGTGGAAACTTTTAAACCAAAAAATTGATTTAAAAACTTTTAAAAGAATGAAAATCAGATAAGATATATGATTCTTGCGGTGATACCAATTGTAGAATCTAAGAATCGAGTTTGAATATTAATCAGAGTACGGAATCAGAAATTGTATGAAAGATTAAACACCGATGTAAATAAGATCTTGTTTCAGCTCAATATTACGCTTTAGGTTTACAGAGTGCAAAAGTAGACAAGAATGTAAAAAACCTTATCTAACTCTAGTAAAGACTCCTATTTATTGGAGAGTAAAAGCGTACAAAAAATATACTAAGGACTAGACAACAAAGCTTCGTATAATATGCCTTAGTAAAATAGTTAACAAAACATATGAAGAGTACATATAAGACTTCGACTCTTTACAACCAAACTAGCCATATAGGTTTAGCTGTGACATGATTGACCCTGACAAGCTCGGTTCGGCTCCTAGGATTTCGGCTGATGCGAGGCTCGGTTCTGGTGCTCCCTGCGAGGTTCGGTCTCGGCTGATCAGGGAGGCTTGGCTTCGGCTGCTTCTCGGTTCAGGAGGGTTCGGCTCCTAAGAGGGTTCGGCTCCTTAAGACTGTTTTTCGCGTAGACTTCCGTTTTCAAGCGGTTTTCGACTAATTTAACAGTCAGGATGACCTAGATGACTATAAAAAGTTGAGAGAGATTTTGAGAGAGATTTGGGAGAGATTTCTCATACTTGGAGAGATTTGGAGAGATTTCTCATACTTGGAGAGATTTGGGAGAGATTTCACATACTTGAAGAGATTTAGGAGAGGTTTCACATACTTGGAGAGATTTGGGAGAGATTTATCATACTTGGAGAGATTTGGGAGAGATTTCACATACTTGGAGAGATTTGCGAGAGATAGAGAGGGATTGAGAGAGACATGGTTTGTGACCTTTCTGAGTGCGTAGCTTTGCAACACAAGGTCCGCAACTCCATTTAGCCATGTTTAAGAGTCTTACACACCCCTGAAAGGGTATGTAATAGTGTTTTATCACTTTGCTACCTCACTTACCCCGGTTAGGGTTTAAGAAATCTAAAAATACAAGCTTTACTTATCAAAAATAGTGAGTTGTGCAGTAATTACATAAAGTGATCGCTAGTATACACATGTTGATGAGTTGACCGGTTGACTTTGACTTGATCGGAAAATTGATGGTTGTCACAATAGTAAGCATCTGTGGCTGATCTTAGAAACACTACATTCAGCATCGAAGACGCCTACATAAATTCATGTGGACCCTTCCATAATTAAAGCCATTGAGAACTGGTCAGCACCAAAGACGCCTACAGAAATTCATCAATTTCTAGGTCTCGCTAGCTAGTACCGCAGATTCATACATAACTTCTTGTGAATTGCAAAACCTCTTACAACACTGACCCAGAAAGGCATGGCCTTTGACTGGGAAGAGAAACAAGAAAAGGCATTCCAAATGCTGAAACGAGCCTTATGCACTGCACCGATACTATCCCTCCCTGAAGGAATAGAAGACTTCGTGGTGTATTGCGATGCATCCAACCAAGGGCTCGGTTGTGTCCTCATACAAGGAGGTAAGGTCATCGTCTATGCCTCAAGGCAATTGAAGAGACACGAGGTCAACTACACCACACATGATCTTGAGCTAAGAGCAGTTGTGTTTGCTCTAAAGATCTGGAGACAGTATCTTTATGGTATGAAAAGCACTATCTTTACAGACCAGAAGAGTTTACAACACATATTCGACCAGAAGGAGCTCAATATGAGACAACGACGGTGGGTCGAGCTACATAATGACTACGGATGTGAAATTCGTTATCATTCGGGTAAAGCCAACATAGTAGCAGACGCCCTAAGTTGGAAAGAATATTTTGGTCGATGAGGCAAATCATTGAACATGACTATCCATTCACATTTGTCCACACAAATCAAAGAGGCTCAACTCGAAGCCTTCAAACCCGAAAACGTGGTGGGTAAATCTCCGAGAGGGATGTATAAGAACTTGGAAGTCAAGGGTGGCGGAGCCATATACCTCATGGACCAGATCTGGACACCGAAATAAAGTGGCTTCAGAGACTTGGTCATGACCAAAGCACACAACACTCGATATTTCGTCCACCCGGGTTCGAAATCCTCTCAAGTATCATCAAATTTTTCACTTCAATCTTCAAACAAGTAAGTGATTCATTCTTTGATATGCTATTACATTATCTTAACTAGCCTTCCCCTTTGCTTTAATCCATGAAAATACCTTTTTGGTGTTGAATCTTCAAAATCACCTAGAACACCAAGAGCACACACTAAGTTTTGGACCTTAATCATCCTTTTCAAGCCTCTATAACGTGTATACACTTGTCATATGTTGTTATATGCTAAGGATACTTGATGATATACTTAAGAAACACGATTTTATCATCTTCATAAAGGGTGTGCGGCCGCACACCTTCATGGTGGCACACACACACTTTTTAGGCCCAAAAATAACAATGAACTCCATATAAGGCTAAAACATTAAGTAAGAAACCTTCCCTGTTGAGTCCTAAAGCCTTCAAATACGTTTTGGCACATTTCTTAGGGAGTGTGCGGCCGCACACCCACTGTGGCCGCACACACACAAATATTGTGTATTTTGACCATACACTCCCCTATAAAGCCATACACCCCTTATATACAATCATATATGGTTGTAACACTTCAATATAAGTGTTTAATAGTCCCTAAGGTGGTTCAAATTTGATAATTAGTTGTTATAAGCACTAATTGTATATGTATATATATGTCATTATATGGTTAATAGGATTTAGTTATGCTCAAGTCTCCAATTAACACCCAACAATCCTATATTTATCTTTCATCCAAGTTACTCACTACAGGTGACTTTATACCCCTTAATCAACCTTTTAAATGATTTTATGGGGGGGGGGGGGGGGGGAATTCAAGTTGAAACGTTACAGTTATTATATCAATCACATGTGATTAATAACTATAAAACAAATGGATTTACTATGCTTTTAACTATTTTTTATTCAGTTAAACTACATAAACTATTTATCAAAATCTTCTACATGTTAAACTCTTTATCAAACTCACTTATATATGCTAAACCATTTCTTTTACATCTTTTAAACTTATATGTTATCAAAACCATGTCTAATACATATATAGTTATATAAGTAAGGTTTGAAGAACTTAGGACTGCTAACTCACTTTATTTTATGTTCCTTGTTTGGTTGTGGACTTAGAGTACCCTGTTGTTTGACCGAGTGTCGTTGGATCCTTATTTATATATTATGTATATATGTATAGATATAATAGGCTTTTATCTTAGTTCAATACATTCAGTCATACAAACAATTCTACTAGTAAACTATAATAGGTATAGTTTAGGAAGATACTACTCATTACTTCTGGTACATTGAAGCATACAAAGAGTCAGTTCATTCATGAGTCAAAACTTACTATTATGAGAAACGATAAAAATAGACTATTTGAAGAAACTAAGAGAACTTACTATTACAAGAAACTATACAAACATACTATGATTAGAAACAGTTAGAGGATACTATAACGAGAAACATTACATGCACTACGCTATACGAGAGAACATACAATACTCCAGTACATACACTACATATACAAGTATACTATAACATAAATGAGAACCAATGTTTCGGGGCATGTCATCACTGCCATGGCTCGATTTGTATACATCTATACTAGATTGACTATCCTACACCTTGCTGCTAGCTAGAGTGGGACCTGCATGTCTACGGGTGCCAAATGTCATTTCTTCCGACGTCTTTCATCGTCGTTTTTTAGTCGATAGTATGGTGCAATCAAATCACATTATACCTTAAAACATAACTTGTTTAAGGTAGTTAGTATAGCAGTAGTCACTATAATACAACACTATAGTACTATATTATTTTCCCATTTACATTTACATTGTGATCTTCTCACATAAATGGTAATGTACAAACTATATTTGATAAGGATAGTCACACTTGGGAAAATTGCACACTTTTACAAGAAACAAACTTACAAAATAGTCGGGCCTTGGTAGAAGGCTACAAACATCTAAAAACTTTTTATAAACTTATACATTCAAACACTTACACATATTTTCATACAATCAATAACACTAAAATGCTTATGAACTCACCAACTTTAAAGCTGATAAACTCTTTCAAAATAACTTGTATTTTCAGGTCATCAGTAGACAGGTACCGATGCCAGCTTTTGAGAAGATGGAGCACATTCAAGACTCATCTTTTATTTTAATTCATATTTTTGGTTTGCTATAAACTATATGGAACGCTTGTATTAAAATACATTATTAATGCAATGGACTATGTTGTTTGCTTCTTTACTATTATTCTATGTTGTGATACTATACATGATGTCCTCCGCCCCAAAACGTTTCCGCCGTTCCGGTTTTGGGGTGTGACAGAAAGGTTCCGACATTGCTGCCTACACTTCTAGGTTTGAAGACCTAGCACTTCTTTACCCGGGAATGGTTACCCCATAAAGTAAGAAAATAGAGAGATACATTTGGGGATTGACGCCCCCAACTCAAGGGAATGTCTTGGCTGCCAGGCCAATCACTTTCGAGAATGCCAAGTTTCTGGTGCAGACTCTCATAAATCACAGGGTTGATCCGGATAAAGTAACAACCACTCCCGAACCAACGAAAGGGAGTGGCGAGAAAAGAAAGTTCTGGAAGCAGCGAAAGGGATAGTCTTCACAGGAGTCTTCCAAGAAAAAACATACGATGGTAGTTCACGCTGCTACTACTCCTGCCATTACTCCTCCAACTCAAGCACCTACCAACAGATATACTGGTACCCTCCCTTTGTGCAGCACATGCAACTATCATCATCACATTTCCGGACCATGCCGTGAAATGCTCTGCAACATCTGTGGCAAGAAGGTTCACATGGCTAGAAGTTGCAGAACACCAGTCCAACCAACCAATCAGGCATCTAGAGCAGGTGTCGGTCAAGCCTGTTATATTTGTGGGGAGGTCGGGCATTATAAGAGAAATTGCCCCAAGGCAACAACAATTGGAAACACCGGGAGAGTTCTAGTAATGGGGCAAGAGGAGGCAGTTTCTGGCCCTACTGTTGTCATGTGTTTGTTCCTCCTTGATAACTCTTACGCATGCATTTTTTTCGGTTCTAGTGCGGAGAGAAGTTTTATTAGCCATGCATTCAAACATCTCCTCAAACGTAAACCACAACCCTTAACCGAAACATTTACTGTTGGGATGGCTAACGGTAAGAAAGAGAGCACTAACGACATATTCATCGTCTGTACCCTTACCCTAAACGATCATTCCTTTCCCATCGACCTTCTTCCAGTTTCCATAAAAAGCTTCAATGTTATCATTGGCATGGATTGGTTAAGCCCCAATCATGTTGAAATCCTTTGTTACTAAAAAGCTATCCATTTCAATCTTCCCTCTGGAGAAACCCTCATGATTTATGGCGATAAACTCAGTTCAAATCTCAAGTATCATTTCGTGTATCAAAGCCCAAAAACTTCTGCGAAAAGAGTGCCATGCATTCCTAGCCCATGTTGTTAATGAGAAATAGGAAGTTAAAAACCTCGAGAGCATCCCCGAAGTCCGCAACTTTCCTGATGTCTTTTCTGAAGAGCTTCTGGGAATCCCTCCTGAGTGCCGAGTTGAGTTTCACATCTACTTAATCCCCAGAGCTACCCCCGTATCTAAATCCCCATACCGCCTAGCACCAGGAGAAATGCAAGAGTTATCCAGCCAGCTCAACAAGCTGCGCAACAAAGGATTCATCAGACCAAGTTCCTCACCCTGGGGAACCTCGGTTCTATTTGTGAAAAAGAAGGATGGATCTTTTCGGATGTGCATCGACTACCGCGAATTGAGCAAACTCACCGTCAAAAACTGTTACCCTCTTCCTCGAATCGACAACCTCTTCGATCAACTTCAACGAGCCAGCTACTTCTCGAAAATAGACCTAAGGTCAGGGTACCATCAGCTACGTGTCCATGAGAGTGATGTCCCTAAAATAGCATTTCAGACTTGATATGGTCACTACAAGTTCATAGTAATGCCTTTCGGTCTAACCAACGCACTGCCGATATTCATGGACCTAATGAATTGGGTATGCCATCCTTTCCAGGGCAAGTTCTTTATTATGTTCATCGACGATATACTTGTCTACTCCAGAAACGAGGAAGATCACAAACAACACTTGAGATTAGTGCTAGAAACTCTAAGGGCAGAGAAGCTATACGCTAAATTCTCCAAGTGTGAATTATGGATCCAAAAAGTAACTTTCTTGGGTTACGTGGTAAGTAAGGAAGGCATACACGTGGACCCCTCCAAAATCAAAGCGATAGAGAGCTGGTTAGCACTGAAGATGCCCACAGAAATCTATCAATTCTTGGGCCTCGTTGGCTATCATCACATGTTTATCCAGAATTTCTCCAAAATTGCAAACCTTTAACCACACTGACTTAGAAATGTGTACCCTTTTGTTGGAGAGAAAAGCAAAACCCTATCTATGCAGCGCACCCATCCTGTCTCTGCCCGAAGGGATAGAGGACTTCGTTGTCTACTGTGATGCATCCAATCAGGGCCTAGGCTGTGTGCTCATGCAGTGAGGAAAAGTTATTGCTTATGCCTCGAGACAGCTGAAAACACACGAAGTCAATTATACAACTCACGATCTAGATATGGATGCAGTGGTCTTCGCACTGAAGATATGGAGACATTACCTCTACGGAACCAAGTGTACTATCTTCACTGACCATAAAAGCCTACAACACATTTTCGTCTAGAAGGAGTTGAACATGAGACAACGACGATGGGTAGAGCTACTCAGCGATTATGATTGTGAAATATGCTACCATCCCGGCAATGCCAATGTAGTGGTGGATGCCCTCAGCCAGAAAGAATGCTCAGGTCGTAGAGTGAAGGCACTGACAATGACCATCCATTCCAACTTATCCGCACAAATCAGAGAGGCTCAACTGGAAGCCTTAAAACCAGAAAACGTGTCGGGTGAAGCCATGAGAGGAATGGAAGAGAACTTAGAGATTAAAGGAGACAGAGTCTACTATTTCATGAATCGGATCTGGACACCAAAGTTCGGAGGTTACAGAGAGATTGTCATGAACGAAACTCACAAGACTAGATACTTTGTTCATCTAGGTTCGGATAAGATGTACCTTGATCTCAAGAAACTATATTGGTGGCCAAACATGAAAGCGGAGATCACTACCTTCATGGGCAAGTGTCCGAATTGTGCCAAGGTGAAGGTTGAATATCAGAATCCCTCAGGTTTGCTTCAATAGGTAGAGATACCTGAGAGGAAGTGGGAGAGGATAACCATGGATTTCATTACCAAATTACCCAGATCTTCGAGTGGGTACGATACCATCTGGGTAATAGTTGACCGATTGACAAAGTTCGCTCACTTCTTACCGATCAAGGAAACGTACAAAATGGAGAGGCTTATGTGAATCTATATACAGGAAATAGTTCGACTACATAAGGTACCTATGTCTATTTTCTCCGCTCGAGATAGCAGGTTCACCTCGAGATTTTGGCCGTCCATACAGAAAGCACTTTGAACTAAGCTGGACATGAGTACAACTTACCATCCTCAGACAGATGGGTAGAGTGAGAGGACCATCCAGACCTTGGAAGACATATTGCGAGCAAGTGTCATCGACTTTGGTAAGTCGTGGGACACCCATTTGCCCTTGGTCAAATTTTCCTACAACAACAGTTATCACACCAGCATCAAGGCTGCGCCTTTTGAAGCTCTCTATGGCAGTAAGTGTAGATTCCATCTATGCTGGGCTGAGGTGGGCGATACACAGCTAGCCAAGGGACAAGTACCCGACAACACTCTCACGCATCCAAAAATCATTCGCAAAATCACTGAAAAAATCATACAAATCTTGGAGCGACTGAAAGCTTCGAAAGATCGACAAAAGAGCTACGCCGATAAACAACAAAAACCCTTGGAGTTCCACATCGGAGACCGTGTTCTGCTGAACGTCTCGCCCTGAAAGGCATGATACACTTTGGAAAATGAGGAAAGCTAAATCCGAGGTACATAGGACCATTCGAGATCCTTGCTAGGATCAGTCTCGTAGCCTACAAACTTTGTTTACCACACGAACTTAGCAATATTCATCCTGTCTTCCATGTTTCAAATCTTAAGAAATTCTTGTCCGACGAAACCCTTGTAATTCCCCTCGATGAGATTGAAATGAACGAGTACCTTAACTTCGTAAAGAACCGGTCGAAATCATGGATAGAGAGATCAAACGAATGAAGCAAAGTCGCATCCCAATAGTGATGGTTCGTTGGAACGCCAAACGGGGACCTGAATTCACTTGGGAGCGCGAAGATCAAATGAAACAGAAGTATCAGCACCTCTTTCCTGCTCCATGATTTGTATCCTATGTTCGAATTTCAGGATGAAATTTCGTCTAACAGGGGATGATGTGACAACCCGAAACTTTTTTTCATTATCCTTACCCAGTTTCCGTTAATAAAATTTTGGTATTTATTAAATTCCGTCAAATTTCTTAGCTTGGGAAAGACTTTACGTTTTAAATAAATAATATCTATTTTATACGAGTCGGAATAAACCAGAAATCACGCGAAAAACTTGAATTTTCTCGAAAAACATCGCGTTCATGGTCCAGGACGAGTTTACGGTCGTGAACTCATTTACCACCGTAAACCCTGTTTATGGCCGGAGTCAGGTGGACCCCACTCACCGACCGCAAAATCCCCTGTAAATATGAGACCCCTAACTTCATTTGAACACTTTGGACCGAAAACTCTCTCATCCTCTCTCTAGAACCTCTGACCGTAAACTCCGAAACACCCTCATTTCTCTTGGAAAACCATCAGGAAACACTTCTAGAGATAGTGTAGAAGCATCTAAAACACATTTTCATCAAAATCAGCAGCACTGTTCTTGAGTTTACGGTCAATCTTCATAGATCGTAAGCAGACAATCTTCATAGACTGTAAACCTGTTTATGGTCAAATCTTCAACGACCGAAAACTCAGTTTACAACCGTCAACCCTAGTTCACAGTCGTAAACTGCCTGTCGACCGTAAACTCTCCTCTAGACCATAAACAACTCTTTCATGGGGAAAAGCCTGTTTTCTCAGTTCAACCAAGTTCTGGTAACATTCCTTAACCAAAACCAAGTGTTTATCTAACGCTTTATCTAACGAAATTGCTAATTTAGATACATATACGTATTTATTTGATATTAGGATTCTGTTAAGTGACACATGCATCGACTCAAGGATCTTCCGGTTCAATCCTTTACGACCAACCAACTGTGAGTTCATACCCCTATGCTTTTATAGTTTTTAAATTGTTTTCAGGGGGGAATACAAGCCAACCATTAAGGTTTTCACAACTTAAAAACTGATGTAATTACAAAAATCTTTTATCAAACATTTAGATACCTTATGACTTTTGTAATATGCGGAGCATAAAGGACATTTTTCTAAATATAATTGCATAGTTTTCTGAACAGTACATGATCATAACATACCAGTCAAACTATAATAGGTATAGTTTGGGAAATTCATTATCGGTTTTACAAGATTCAAGCTTCTTACAAAGTCAAACACATAAACTAAAACAGATTTAGTTTATCTATTACTACGTATAGAAAACTAGAATATCTTGTTAAATAATTATTTTGCGTATAATTATTTATACTCTACACAGTTACAAACGATTTCGAACTCGAGAACAACCTAACCACACGTAAACTAGTTAATACAGGATTGTGAGACCTATCTTCGTTATGCCCCACGGGGTACCAGTAAATCCTCACCTTTAGTATAAAATAGAATCTCGTGGAGGGAGAGCATGAAATTTGTGAATAGATCTATTCGAGACCGACAATCCCACACCTGAACTGTTAGCTACAGTTAGGCGGGCACGCCTGGGGTGACAAATTTTGTAATCGTACGGCGCGTGAAGAAACATCAAGGAGGTCATCAGTCATATTAGTATGGTTATACAAACTCACAATAGTATCAACTAACCTTTGTTTACGGGATTGCTTCTTCAATAGTTTTATTTTAATTTATAAGACTACCTACTTAGTACACTGGAGGGTAATCCAGGGATCCAACCTTTGGTTTTATTTTAAGTAATAAAACTACACTACATCCTGGTGGTAGCCAGGGTTTTCAAACAGATCATACATTACATACTGGTGGTAGCCAGGGTTTTCGAATAGAACATACACTACATACTAGTGGTAGCCAGGGTTTTCGAACAGATTATATACTACATACTGGTGGTAGCCAGGGTTTTCGAACAAAACATACACTACATACTGGTGGTAGCCAAGGTTTTCGAACATAACATATACTACATACCGGTGGTAGCCATGGTTTTCAAACAGAACATACGTTTCATACAGTAATCAACAAACATGTTAGAAAATATTGGATTTTCTTGGAAAGCATGCATACCTATTTCAGAACTTGCTAACAATGCTTTTCGATACAAACGAAATTTTACTTATAATGAAAAGAAACCATTTGTACAAATTCGGTGACTAGTTTTCAATACAAAAACATGCTTATGAACTCACCAACTTCATGCTGATACATTTTCAAAACCGCTAGTACTCTCAGGACAGCGATAGACAGGTACTTTCGCCAGCTTTTGGAGAAGACAGAGCAAATTTTGGAGTCTCGTCTTTATCTTTTGTTACTTTTGATGTGCACAAACTATCTTTCAAACAAATGTAAATATTTTTATTGTAATGTAATGGTTGTGTTACTTTCATTGCAATGATACGATTGTTGTGATACTACGCATGACGTCGCCCGCCCCCGACGTTTCCGCCGTTATTTTTGATAGTTCGGGGGTGTGACAATACGAGACCCTAGTGGGGGAGTACTTGATGCATATGGTGAGGGAACAAGATTGGGATCAGCTTTTTGCTCTGCTTCCAGGGCAAGGCAGAGTCTACAGTAGGGATGCATGGGGTTTTTAGCATATGTGACGGATACGCGGGTTACCACTAAGAGGCCGAGTTTTGTTTCTGATGTTCCAGTAGTATGTGAGTTCCAAGATGTTTTCCTCGAGGAATTATCGGTTGTGCCTCTCGAGAGACAGGTGGAGTTCCGGATCGACCTGCTTCCGGGGGCGGCGCCTATTGCCAAGGCACCCTATCGCCTTGCGTCGCCCGAGATGCAGAAGTTATCCTCAGAGCTCCATGAGCTATTGGGGAAGGGATTCATTAGACCAACTAGCTCACCATGGGGAGCGCCAATCCTTTTTGTCAAGAAAAAGGATGGTTCACACCGGATGTCCAAGATTGTTTTGAGATCTGAGTAACATCAGATGAGAGTCTGCGAGGAGGATATCCAGAAGACGGCCTTTCAGACTCGTTATGCGCTTACGAGTTTCTGGCGATGCCTTTCAGGCTCACCAATGCACCGGCAGCGTTCATGGACCACATGAACTGGCTGTGTAGGGCTATGTTGGATCGATCGGCGATTGTGTTCACCAACGACATTTTGGTATACTCGAGGTGTACGGAACAGCACGAGGAGCATCTTCGGGATATTCTCGAGGTGTTGAGGATGGAGTGGCTTTATGCCAAATTCTGTCACACCCCACTAAAGCGGAAACACAGGGCGTGGCAGTACAAAGGGTTTCATAACAAAAGTTAAAAGACAACACCAACCATAGTATTAAAAATCATTACAATTTTACAATGGGTTTGAACAACTTTTAAAAGAAATTAAAATGTAAATTGAAATAACATGCGAATGCTCCTAAAGTGAAGTGTCCCTAAGTGCCACTTACTCGATGATTCCTGAAAAAGCATGTAAAACGAGCGTCAACTATAAAAATAGTTGGTGAGTACTCACAGATAAACAAAGTAATATTGGTTCCATGAATTGAAATCAAAGTTTTGATAAAAGTTTCCAATAATAAAAGTATATTGTTAAAATGAGTAAATAAGTTTGTAAAAACAAAGTTCTTTGTCATCATGAGAGATAAAGTATGTTGCCCAAATAAGATGCAACATTCATATTCTCATGGAAGATAAAGTTCGTTACTCAAACAAGTAAACAAGTTTCATTGCTAAAATGAGCAATCAACTTCGTTACTACAAGGAGCAAACAATTTCATTGCTAAAACAAGTATATAAGTTTTCAGTAATAAAAGTTCTTTGCCATAATGAGAAACAAAGTTCGTTGCTATAATAAGCATAAAAGTTTCGTTGCTAAAATAAGTATACAAGTTTCATTGTTAAAATAAGTATACA
The DNA here is from genome assembly GCF_002870075.4 of Lactuca sativa. NCBI lineage: Eukaryota > Viridiplantae > Streptophyta > Magnoliopsida > Asterales > Asteraceae > Lactuca > Lactuca sativa. The sequence goes on along the minus strand of NC_056624.2, from coordinate 75,533,903 downwards.
AGTGTCGTTGCTAACATGAGAGTACAAGTTTCATGTGTGCATAAAGATTCGTATGTGCCTCAAGTTTCCATTCATGAGTTCACAACCCAAGCCTAATGACCGAATCGTGCCCTATTGACTACTATGTGTTTCGCAAACATAGTTTATAAAATGGTAAAATGCACTCAAGCGAATCGTGCGAGTGAGGAGTTGTCTACCTCCTGATAGCGCTATCCATAATAACCATAGGCTCAAAAGAGTTAATGAGTTGTGTCTAGAGATTCCAGGGACTTCACCGCGATACAGTCCTCATGAATTAAAGTAACATACACATACATACGAAATATAGCAACCAAGTTTCATATAAGTCAAAATAAACACAACGAACATAAAAATAGTTTAGGACATGCTTTTCCACCCCAAAACATTTAAAAACCGAAAATAGGGGAGTGCGTGAATACTCACAATATGCAAAATATAGTAATCAAGTTTATACGAGTCAATTAAATATAATGAACATATGTAGTTTAGGACATGCTTTTCCACCCCAAAACATAAAAACCGAAAATAGGGGAGTACGTAAATACTCACAATATGCAAAATATAGTAATCAAGTTTATATGAGTCAATTAAATATAACACACATAAGTAGTTTAGGACATGCTTTTCCACCCCCAAAACATAAAAAACGAAAATAGGGGAATATGTGAATACTCACAATATGCAAAATATAGTAATCAAGTTTATATGAGTCAATTAAATATAACGAACATAAGTAGTTTAGGACATGATTTTCCACCCCAAAACATAAAAACCGAAAATAGGGGAGTACGTGAATACTCACAATACATTGAGATGATGCAAATGGTGCCTTGACTATGTTCACGTGTACCACTACCGATTCCTACAATATTGGTATTCACTAGTGAGTCTCTAATCGAAATGTAACACTAGTATACTTACTACTACAATAGAATTATGCCAATACTGAGTCACAATTGAATATTGATAAATTATAAATATTTTTTTTCTGTGGAAATTAAGTTTCAAAAAATCAATTGTTATATAACAATTTAAGCGGAAAATTTCCATTATTGAAATGTTAATATTTAACATTTTAGAGGTGTTCCAATGATTGAATATTCAAAACTAAATCAATTTAGTTCTAAAATTTCCCAAACTTTGCATTTAGTTTTAATTGAAGTCAAAGACCTCAAGATAAATTTTCTTGAATTTTTTATTTGTCTAACTATTTTTCACCACTTTAGTTTCTTCAATAACCATAAAATTATGAAAAATACTAAACAGTTAACAAAAAGTACCAAAGTTCATATTTCGGTTCTAAATGTGTTAAAAGACTTCTAGATAATTTTTCATGGATTATGGATATGCATAACCATTTTTCATATATTTAATTCTCTAAATAATTAAAAATTCATGAAAAATAGAAATCAGTTAAGAAAATGCCCCAAACGTTTTATACTAATTTCACTACACATACTTAACCTGTGAAAAATATAAAAATGGGTTTCGAAACTATTTAACCAATTTTTATGATTTTTATGCACTGTTTCTAATAAAAATTGAAATAAATAGAAAACAGTTTCCAAATTTACCCAACCTTTTTGTATTACTATTAATAAATATTATCGAGCTGTGAAAAATATAAAAGATATTTCACAGTGGGTATTTCTATTTTTCATTGTTTTATCCCCTTAAATAATCATTAATTGAAGAATAAATAATAAACAGTTAAAATAAATTACCAAAAATTTTTGTAACATCATTTACAGTGTAAGTAATCTGGGAAAAATTCGAAAAGTGGTTTTCATATTGTATAATCCGGTTTTGGGTATTTATGTGTATTTAAGTGTATTTAAGTGTATTTAACATTAAAAAATTGGAAAAAAATAGTATACAGTATAGAAAAATCATCAAACTTTTTATGTAACCTCCTACTGTACAACATGATGTTCTTGTAACGCTTCATGAATTTTGGATAATCAGAACTATTTTTCCTATTTTTAGGCCATTATAATTACCAAAAATTGGGAAAAATAGGAAGGCATGATGAAAATTTGTGAAATTACTTTTCTGAGTCTCCCACCACGGGTAAGAGCTGTGAAAGTTGTTAGATACAATTTTCACAATTCCTAAAGTGGTTTTGTGATTTATTATAACCAAACAAAAAGAAAATGGAAAATAATAGTAAACAGAAACATAAATCGATGAAATTTAATGAGAGGTCATTATTCACTATAGGGTTCATCCATGAACTTATTCCGGATTTATAGACCTCTGGAAATATTTTATATGATTTATTGCTCTATTTTATTACATTAATTATAGTAATTCAAGAAAAATGAATTATCTTCTGAAAATTTACAGAGCATCTTATTTTGTTGATGAGAATCTGGGAAAAATCGGATTTGGTCAGAAAATGACTTTTAGATATTTATTTGGAAATAAATCTTTCATTAACATATTTGAAAGCTTTTAACAACAAACTTTGATCATCAAGCATCTAAGCTTGAAGATCATCACATGCATGTTGGTTTAAAGATCATTCGTGAGTTTGAAATGTTCAAAAATCTTTTTTGAAAGAAAACTTTGGATGCATGTGGTGATTTTCCACCAAAACGTGTAGAAAAGTGCATTTTCATGGTTTTGACTTAGGTTTAGGTCCTTGGATTTCACCATTTACAACATGCATGTTGTTTTTGGGTGAAATCCTACCACCATCATCATAAAAACCATGAGTAGGTGCAAATGTTCATGATTTTGCAATAGAATGGAGTAGAAGATGGAGAAAATCCATGAAAGCAAGTAAAAGTTGAAGGAAAAGAGAAGGAAAATGAATGATTTTCGGGTTTACCTTTAAAAACACCTCAAGATGATTAAGATTTAGAATTCATGGTGTGTTCTATGACCCATTTTCTAGAGAATTTCTTGGTTGAGGGAGAGAGGAAGAGAGAATAGAGAGAAAATGATGTGAGGGAGTGTGAGAGAGAAAGAGATGGAGTGGGTGAGTGAAATTGATTAATGACTTGGAAAAATGGTGTATTGGAAGAGGAGGAGGGTCTTGGGAGAGGGGAGTCCGACTTTGGAGTGGAGAGAGGGTCTCCCTCTTTTAAATTTTATAAAATATAACTTTATTTTATAAAAATATCAAGTTTTTATAAAACATGCACCTTATTCTAAATTTTCCTTCACAAAACCTTGATTTTTGGCTTAGAAAATAAGGTTAAATACTAATGACTTAATTTTTTTTCTTGGTTATATTTTACTAAATTGAGTTGTTTTAAATTGATATTTTATAGTCCATACCAAATTTATGGATTTTTAGGTGTTAAAGTTTATAAATTTGAGTTTTTAGGGCATTTAGGGTTTTTGAGAGTTTGTAAGTCTTTGGATATCAAAATTAATTAAATTTTGAGATTTCAAACTATTTTCGAGTTTCATAACTCTTATTGAAGTTAGAAATAATGTTTGTAATATTTTTTTATCGGTTTATTGGCATTCTATGTAGTGATTCCGAGATTCAAGCGAAATTGAGGAATCAAGTATACTAGTCCTACTCTTCAACTTTGACTTAAGTTTCTATGAGACTCTGACCTAACTTTTACTTCTAGGTCAAGTACATGATTTGTGTATATGATTCATGAAATGGTTTTCAAGTCAAAGAGTGACCCTAATATAGATAGTCACTAAAGTTAAGTAGTAGTAGAATTCACATATCAATGTGAAATCTAAGCATATTATCCATTGTTTCTAATTGTTTCCAAGTTTCTAGTATGTTATAACTTAGCTTCTAGTTACTAAGTCTAATATGTGTAGTGTCTGTATGTGCAACTAAGTCTAGTAAAATCTAGAACCGACTCGAATTTTGAGGGTTGTCACAGTCTCCCCCGGTGGAAAGAATTTCGTCCCGAAATTCAATTCGTGACGCATTCTATTAGAACTCAGCCAAATGCAATTGTATAATTGGAGAGGTGGTGACTTGAAGATCTCTTTGATTATTTTGGGTTAATTCCTCAAGGGAAGAGCCCAACATTTTAGCTATAATCAAATTAATGTTTCCCTAATTCAAGTTCTACAGTCTAGATTGCGAGAAATTAGGATCATGGAAATCATGATCCAACCATGGTGACCTAGTTGAAAAAGATCATCTAGTTAGATATTATCTGAATTAAGAGAGCTATATAAGTTTTGCTGAATCACCAACTGCACTGAGCATTAAATCCGTATTGATGCTTAAGTCGCATTCTAAATTAGCACTAAGTGTAAATTCGCCACCTAATAAAGAAGAGATTAGGAACAATTTGTTCACTTCTGGGTTAGATATTACCTCTGGAAAAGATATATTTCGAAATAAGAAGGGGTAGCACGAATGAAAGGGAAGCGATCGATGGTAAGTTCCTAAAAATACGTAGTAAGGGTAGGCAACGAAGTTTTAGTACATCTCAAATGTAAAGGCTATTTAAGTGTCGTCTACAAAATAAATTACGAAATGATTGAGGATCTCCGAGGCTGTAATTACTACTACGGTTACTCTTACAATAATAAAACTATATTCGAAGAGTATATATAATTAGAGAGTCATTGATTCTAATGAAGGCGGTGAAAGTTTATGATAAATTAAATCACATTGTGTATATAGCATTTTAAGTTCTTAGAAGTGATAAAAATCTCACTCTTATCAAAATGTGTTTTTAGAAATGATAATTAATCTCACTATTATCAAAATATGTAATAATTCTAAGATAATGTAGATACATGTGTGGCAATCCAACAAAGTAGTGAAATAATATAAAGATTAATTAAGGTTAAAGGTTTAAGTCATCAATGAGGGAATTTATATAGAAATATTCATATTAAACTTTTGAGAAATTATCCAATTGTCTAAGTCAGGACAAATTCAAGTTTACGAGGAGTCCGAATACTTATGAAAACAAGTTTGAGAGTTTAGGAACTCACTGAAAATTTCAAAGTAAAATGCTATTTTAAGAAATGTGTAAAAATGTTGATCTTTGGAAATAGTGCATTCTTAGTTTAGTGGTTCTACAAAAACAATCATTTAGAGAATAGATAATCTTAAAATTCAAAACTTTTGATGTATTGAAAGAAAAGAAAAACATAAGGAAACATATCCTTCACATATAATTTCCGAATATAGAAAAATGATAAGCATAAGAGTATTCATCTTGTGCATTAACTATAATGAAAAATTCAATGAAAATTGCATTTTAAATCAAGTTTTCGAATTTAAAACGAAAGAGCAAATGTAAATAAGAATTACTTGTTTGAGAGTAGGTTTCAAAATATAAATAAAAAGTATATGATAAATGACATATTTGAATATGTCAAAGCTGACTAAATTACAATTATTTTTCAAGACTACATGTATTAATCACTCAAAACGAAAGGGTAGACTTCTAGTCTATATGTGCACGGACATGGTACCAAGAGAAGCAAAATACAGAGAAACAGAGTCAGACAATGTATTATGTTAATATTATGGCGTGCAAGATCTAAAATCAGAAGGAGAGCGAGAAACCAAGTTCAGGGAAAAGAAAAAGGAAGGTAGCGGTGACAATGATTGTTATTGTTAAAATTATAAGAACAATACCTATAGGTAGATTTAATACTAGGTTGAGATATATTTCAAACTTCAATATTTGATGTATATTGATGGTTAAATGAACATATGCAAGTTTTAAAGTGTTTGCCAAGGATTGCTAAAAATTTCACGAGCTATCTATTAAGTTAAACTCTAATTGCGAAAAAGAAGAAACACTAAAACTTGTAATTCAAAATCTGACAATTTTGACCTTTTTTTTTGGGGTCCAATAATGGTTAAAACGGATAAAGTAAAGACTTTACATATTTAGATGAATAATTGTGCATTGTCGAAAGTGTGTCGCTGGAAGTATAAAAGTTAACACTAAGTTTTGCAATGCTGTAAGTTTTATAAACACGGATTATAAAATTAATTTGAAATAAAATAGACAAATGATGTGTGTTGGAAATTTAGGAATTAGAGATATCTTAGAAACATGTGTGAAGTAGAAAGTTGTGAAAATATCATGTTGGGATTCAAGAAAACACATTTAAGTAAGGTATAATGCCTAAACGAGAAAGTGGTCAAAAGAGTCAAAACAAAAGCGGTTTGAAAGATCCGATGAAGCTTTTACACGTAATATGAACTTCAATGTCATATGTCTATGTTTTATAGCATAGAATTTAAACACTTTTATAAAAGAAAATGTTTCTAAGTTTTTCAAAAACGTGCCAAAATGGTAATCAAGGTTTAAAATGGTTTCTATGCCCCTTAAAAGCACATATATCCATTAAAATGGATTTTAAATGAAATTGAAATAGGAAGGTAAAAACCAATATTGGTTAATTTGAGTTTTGAAGAAAAGCGTTAAGTTAAAGCAAGTTGTCAAAAGAGTTTTAGCGAGAATATGGCTTAAATTGTTAGGAAATGTCTATTAAGTTGAATGAAGTGGTTATAAAATATTTTATCGATGATAAATAAAACCGATGAAGCGAAATAATTTTTCAATAGAAGATTAAGAAGTAAGGAAAAAGTATGTTAGTGTAGCTGATCGTACCTAAATACTAAGGCGAGTCCAAGGCGAGTACCGATGTCTTTTCCCCAAGATAAAGGACAAGAAAAATTATTAGTAAAATATTTTATGGTGTCAATGAAATTTATGACCTTTTATAAAGGTCAAAGGGATATCCTATGTTAAGTTTTAAGCTCAATGTGGAAACAACCTAGAGCTAAATCGTAGCGTAGTAATAAAGTCTCACGTATGGGTTAAACCTCCGATTCTCCTCGTGAGTTGAATCTGGAATGCCCGCCAATGGTATCCAAGTGATTATTTAGTGGAGACTCATCTACCCCCTTACGTGATGCTCCAATTATCATTCGTGTCGATATCGAAACACTTTTTAATAGTTGTAACTCTAGTACGAGGACGATGAAGAGGTATTGAGGAATAATTGGTATAGGTTTTGACTTATGATTATTACTAGTGTATATCTAGCTACTAACCTTACATCTAAAGTCAATAGCTACCAAGGAATACCCATTCTCAACACTAAGTGCATTGTGATATAACCTAAGTGGTTAACGTAGCACATGATAAGGGATAGGAATATTTCTAAATATAGGCATTATGGTAAAAGTGCACTTACTTTCTAAGTGTACCTAGATGAATGCCTATAATATGCAATGCGCGTATGCACACCGAAAATTTTTGTTTTTCAAAAGTTTAAGTTGAAAATTGTTTTGAACATAATTCTAGTATAACTGTTTCAAGCCTTGCATTAAATTTCCTTAATTAAGCATAGTTGGCCAGGCTATACTTAATTAGAGTCCAATAATGCGTACTCGAATTAGTTATACCAGTAGTATGTTCAGTATTTTAAAAATGTTTAGAAATTTTTTTGGCTATAGTTGTGGTTTTCCAAAGGAAAACCGGTATTCTCTATAACCTTCGGCTCTGATACCATTTCCTGTCACACCTCGCTAAAGCGGAAACACATGGCGTGGCAGTACAAAGGGTGTTGGGTCATGTTTAGTATTGCGTCTTTTGGGCTCGTTAGCTAGTCCAAGTTTTGTCTCCGGTATGGGCCTGTCCATCCGTGAGTTTTGTAGGGTTTAATATAAATAGATGCTTGCATGTATCTTAGAATGTAACGATAGTAACGATTAGAAAAGTATTATTCAGCATATTCATCGTTCCTGTTTTGTAACCCTAGTATCCTCTACAGCGGAAGTTCTTAGTCGAGCTCTGCTGAGGATTGAGTAATCTAATCATTTGACTCATTCAGATCCATTCTTGTGTTTTACTTCACTATTTTTACGATTTATTATTTACCTGTTACAAAGATCTAATCGATCAAATAGTTTTAGTAACTCATCAATTGGTATCAGAGCAGGAGGCTGTGTAATTCATACACATCTTTTCTGTGAAAGAAACGATTAGGGTTATTCCGCATTAACTAATATTTATTGAGCCGTCATTCCATAATTGACGTAACTCAGCATCTATTTGTTTTGCCCTAATATTACATATTACAAGTCTGATCTTTCAAAAGGTTAAACGATCAAGCATGGACGAGTCTCAATCGAATCCTATCAACATCTCGAACAGCATTGGATCAACGACAAAGCTTTCTATTCTCTACACCCAGGATTACAAAGTATGGGCACATCATTTCGAAGACTATGTAATCGGATCTGAAGATAATGGGTATCTTATTTGGGAAGCAATTGTGTCTGGACCATTTGCTCACTCAGGAACATCGAAAATCATTAAAACTCAGAAAGAGTATAATGATCTGCTGAAAGACGTTAAAGACGTGGCTCAAGACGAAAAGGAAAAGTTTTAGTGCAATATTAAAGCATTGAGACTGATCCGATTCGCTCTTCAATCTGACACATTTAGGTTGGTGAGTTCCTGCAGTACTGCTAATGAAATCTGGGATAGGTTGGGAGAGCTATATTCCACAGATGAAGATCTGGAGCATTCTATTCAGACCTTGCTTTTATCTAACTTTGGTGAATTTAAGCAGAATTCTGATGAAACTGTTACTCAGACGTTCGATCGCTTCAATCATCTTCTTAGCAAGATGATCAAACATGATATAGAAAGGAAGCTGATTGAACAGAAGGTCACCTTTTTGAATGGCCTAAGATTTGAGTGGAGAGTTGTCGTGTCCACAGTCAAAGCTCATGAGCAGTTCAAGTCATATTCATTGGCTAAGTTAGTGGGAATTCTGAAATCCCAAGAAAAGATTGTCATGCAAGAGAAGAATGTGGTCTCGAGTTTGGGGTCCTTGGCCCTCCTATCAAAAGGCAAGAATGTAGTGGAAGATGAAGATCTAAACCTAGAAGACTATGATCTTACTTCAGAAGATTATGCAATGATGGTGTCTAATCCCAAGAGGTTTATCAAGAAAAGGTTCCCTACCAATAAGAATCGAAATTGGCAGGGAAGCTATAGCTCTGAAAAGGTTAGGGAGGAGCCGAAGCCAGAAGAGCCAAAGAAAGAGGCGAAAGTTGAAGGAGATTCAGGAGTTAGCTGCTATTACTGTGGAGGAAAGAACCATTATGCTAAGGACTATGTTCTGAAGAAAATGGCAGAGAAAGATGAAGAGGCTGTCTTGATGATAAAGCTTGAAGAGATCAAGAGGAAGAAAGTTGCTACTAACCCTTCCATGAATGCTCTTATTGTACAGGGTTCAGCAACAGATGACGAGTTCGGTGGCGTGGAGGTGTGGTCTACCGACTCAGAAGATGATGAGGTGAGGAAGCGCTCACATGGAAAGGCGTATGTAGCAAGTGGAGTTGAAAGCAGTGGAAAATGCTTGATGGTGACTAATGTATCTCACATGAGGGGATACAATACTGACGGTGGAAAAGAGGACACCAAGGAGCGAGAGGACGAGTGCTTCACAGCAAAACCTCTCAGTGTGCAGATCAATGAGCTTGATGAATTGATCAATAAGGTACAATCTCTTTTTATTTCATTTAAAGTCCCACATAAATCTTATGAAAAAGAATTAAATAGCTTAAATTCAAGAATCTCAAATTTGGATAGTTGTTTAACTCAAACAAGGGTAACCAATTCTAACCTAACTGACCAAATAAGCAGAGTGTCATCCAAGAGTGAGGAGCAAAGGATGTGGATAGAGCAAAAGGAGTCGGAGCTGATTAAGTCAAAGGATGAAAACATTTATTTATAAAGAGACAATTTAAAACTTTTAAAACAGAGAAATGTTTTTTGTTTGATTGCTAAACGTCTTTATGCTAACATCACTCAACTGCATCTAAATTGTGAAATAGGGCAGAAAATTCATCGCATGATTTTGCCCTTCCTTGAGTTTAAGGAGGATGAAATCGATGCTGAAGCATATAACTGCGAAAGTGTTGTTTCGTCTGATGATGTGAATCCCACTTACATGTATGGTCTGGACAAAATCGAATCTTTTATAAAGTCCAAGGACCATAAGGACATGCTGAAAAACCTTTTGGATGAAAACAATAAGCTAAAACTAAGGACCGAAACCATACAAAAATTTGACTCATTGAATGCCAATTTAAGTTCAGAAAATAAAATTGATGTTGAAAACGCATCTGAACATAATGAGGACGATGATATGAGTGAAATTTCTGTAGAGGATGAAGTCGACTGTTCTGAGTTTGTCAAGAGAGAACCCGAAAACCACAAAAATCTTATATCTGAAAATTCTGTGGAGTTTGCTCGTTTGTCCCAAAATAAGTCCCCGATTCTTGAAGAAAAGGCTGTAGTGTACCAAAAGGTGAGAACAACAACAAACCAAGTGTATAAAGTCACAGGAGTAACCGAACATCAAACAGCCGAACTCACTACCATAGTGAACGAAGACAATGCAGATGGCTGTGATGAGTTTTTCTGGTCTGCTCCTATAGATAATGCCGACGAAACTGTTGGTCTATCTGAGCGAACGTCATGGAAAACCAAAGGCAGATATGTTCTAGAGCCACTGAACAAGCCTGACAACTTCGACGTGCCAAGCACTAGTGGTACAAAAGAAGTTCCTGTAGAAGAAGTCACTTCCATAAGAGAAACATCATCCGTGAAAAGTGAACCGGCTGACAAGAAGCAGAAGCAAAAGGCTAACATCCACAAACAGCCGAGATAAGTGAAGGATCAAAAGCAGCAAAGGAATCTAAGATACAAAAAGAATCTCTCTGAGCGAAAGCAGTTTTGGCGATCTCAAAACGCCCATTTTTCTTATCATGATAAAAATTCAAAGTCAGAGAAAAGTGCTTTCAGGCCGCAAGAGGGCATGAACAACCGAAAGGACAGGTTCGGTTCAGAGAGCACTAACAACCGAAAGGACAGGTTCGGTTCAGAGAACGACAGCAACCGAAAGCACAGGTTCGGTTCCGAAAGCAAAAGCTACCGAAGTTCAAGGTTCGGTCCCTCTGATGAGCAAAAACAAAAGGGTCACATAGAACCTCAAGTCAGGAAAAATTCTCAGTCCAAATTCTCTCGTTCTAATTCCTCTTTATCTCATTCAAAACCCAAATCTGTTCCAGCTCAAAATCCAACATCATCAACAAACTTGAAAAGAAAATCAAAGGTTTCCTTAGTCAAGGATGACCGAAAGCAGTCCAAGGCTCAAATGCCAAAACCCAAATCCAAACCGACTGTAACAAATCCTAACAAAATTAAAGTATTCACTATTAAGAAGAAAGATGAAACAACTTTAATAAAAAGAACATATCTTGTTGACATTTCTCTTACTATTCCTGTTCCTGTGAAAGGCTCACGTGGACCCAAGAAACTTTGGGTTCGTAAATCTGCTTGATTTTTGCAGCTTATCAATGACGAGCAGTTCGACGAAGAATGGTACATTGACATTGGCTGCTCACATCACATGACAGGAAGGAAGGAAGAGCTAAGGGAATTTCAATCTCTTCCAAATGGTGGAAATGTTAAGTTTGGCAACAACTCTTATGGAACGATAAAGGGTTACGGGATGATAACCAATGGAGACTTCACTATAAGAAAGGTGGCGTACGTTGAGGGGCTACAGCATAACCTCATTAGTGTATCTCAACTGGTAGGAGGTACCGGTCTTAAAGTGTCATTTGACGATGAAGGCTCAGAAATCATCGAGAAGAAAACAAAAAGAGTGATTCTCAAGTCAGAACGCAAAGGCGAAATGTTTCCACTCAATCTCAAACCTATCAAAGGAAATCCAGCTATATGTCTTCTATCCAAAGCTCATTCTGACGAAAGCTGGTTGTGGCACCGAAGGCTCTCACATCTCAACTTTAAGGACATCAACAAGCTTGTCACAGGAGGTCATGTTAGGGGTCTCCCATTGCTCAAGTTTGATTGAGAACATTTGTGCGCCGTGTGTGAAATGGGGAAGCAGAGTCATCAAAGTCACCCATCCATTATAAACACTAAAGTTGAACAACTTGAGTTGCTTCACATTGACTTGTGTGGTCCATCATCTATAGAAAGCATTGGCGGTAGCAAATATATTCTTGTTATTGTTGGTGACTTTTCACGTTTTACATGGGTGTTCTTTCTGAAGCACAAATCTGAGGGTACTCATAAGCTAAAGATGTTTATTAAGCAGGTTGAAGTGCAATTAAGAAAAGTTGTTCGCAACATCAGGAGCGACAATGGACTGGAGTTCAAGAACAAAGAATTTGAAGACTTTTTGGCAGAAAAAGGAACCAGTCACAACTTCTCAGCCCCCTACACGCCTCAACAAAACGGAATTGTCGAAAGACAAAACCGATCCTTGTGTGAGGCGGCCCGAACGATGCTAAGTTTCGCTTCTCTACCTTTATATTTCTGGGCTGACGCTATTTCTGCAGCATGTTTTATGCAGTACAGGTTGTATCTCAACAAGCGTTTCTCTCTTACTCCTTATGAGATCATCAACAACAAGAAGCCAAACGTTAAATTCTTCCATGTATTCGGCTCACGATGCTTCATCCTCAATTCTAAAGAACATCATAACAAGTTCGACGTTAAAGCTGATGAATGGATTTTTCTGGGATACTCTCTTACTTCAAAAGCATACCGGGTTTTAAATAAGCGTTCGAGGAAGATCGAAGAAACATATTACGTGACTTTCGATGACAACTACGTCAAAAAGCTAAAGGCTACTAAAGAAGCAATTGGAGAAATTTTCACTCGAACAGGTCAAGTCACGGCCTCAATTGCTAATTTGTTTGAGTAGTTAGTGGAGTTATTCGATGAACCTGAGAAAGGTACTCTCTCGGAAGCAATGGCAGCAGACAACAAAGTTGACCATCTGAAGCAAATCATCGAAGATGCCGCCAAATGAATGGGTGAAGGAGAACAAGTCCCAAACAAGCCTCCTTAGCAAGGCACTTCAGTTGTGGGGGAGAATCCATCTTCTTCAAAACAGCCGAGCTCACAAGTTGAGGGGGAGAACTCTATTCCTGCAGCACCCGAGAGCTCTACTACACCCGAAAGTACTGTACCAACTGAAAGCTCAACACCAATCGAAAGCTCAAAACCACCCGAAAGCTCAACAACACCCGAAAGGACTGTAGCACCAGAAAGTCCAGCCACACCGGAAAGCTCATCAATCGAGGGGGAGAATGCCGACATGTTTTACGATGACGATAGCCAATCTGAATTAGAAGAAATGGTGAATGCTGAATTGGATCCATCCTATGATCCAAATTACCCTCCTCTGTTAAGTGGACCAGAGATCATCCTGTATCCCAGGTAATGGGTAATGTCTCTGAAAAGGTCCTGACCCGATCTCAATTGAAGGCAAAGCAAACATCTCTATTTTCCAAAGTAGAGTTCTGCATGTACAACTCTTTCGTATCAAAAGTTGAACCGAAGACAGTAAATACTGCTCTTGATCACTCTGACTGGGTTCAAGCTATGCAAGACGAACTTAATGAATTCGAAAGAAATAAGGTTTGGCGCCTCATTCCAACTCCTAAAGACGCCTCAGTTGTTGGTCTTAAATGGGTATTCAGAAATAAAATGGACAAGGAAGGCAATGTGATTCGAAACAAAGCTCGTCTCATGGTGAAAGGATACTGCCAGGAGGAAGGAATTGATTATGAGGAAACTTTTGCTCCTGTAGCTAGGCTGGAATTTGTTCGGATATTTCTTGCCTACGCTGCACACAAGAACTTCGAGGTCTACCAAATGGACATAAAGTGCGCATTTCTGAATGGAGAACTCGAAGAAACGGTATATGTAGAGCAACCTCCAGGCTTTGTTAATGAAAAGTACCCCAATCACTGCTATATTCTGGACAAGGCGGTTTATGATCTGAAACAAGCACCTAGGGCAGGGTATGAAACGCTAACCAAGTTTTTAAAGATGTCAAAATTCAAACAAGGTTTGATTGACCCAACCTTCTTTCGTAAGAAGGAAGGTAACCACCTTATGATTGTTCAAATCTATGTCGATGATATCATCTTTGGCTCAACGAATCCTAGCTTAACAGCTGAATTCAGAAAGCTGATGGAGACTAAATTTGAAATGAGCTCAATAGGTCCAATTAACTTTTTCCTTGGTTTAAATATCAGACAGGTACCCGAAGGCATCTTTATCAACCAGGAAGCATACACCAAAACTCTCCTTGCTAAATTCAGCATGATGGGAGATTCAAAGGTTAAAGTCCCAATGGTGTTTGGCACCAAGCTCACACCATCCTTGGATAAACCGGCAATCGACATTACGTTATATCGCCATATGATTGGTTCTTTAATGTACCTTACTGCTACCAGGCCTGATATAATGTTTTCTGTGTGTTATTGTGCTAGATTTCAGGCAAATCCTCGTGAACCACATATGCTTGCAGTAAAGAACATACTCCGGTATCTGAAACGAACTATCTCTATCGGTTTATGGTATCCATCAAACTCAGGTTTCTTCGTTCAAGCCTACTCAGATGCAGACCTTGGAGGTTGTGGATTAGACAGGAAAAGCACCACTGGAGGCTGCCAATTCCTAGACGGGAAGTTGGTTAGCTGGCAATCAAAGAAACAAACATGTGTATCTCTGTCTACAGCCGAAGCAGAGTACATTGCAGCTGCCTCATGTAAATCTCAAGTGATTTGGATCCAAAGCCAGCTCCAGGACTATGGACTCAATATGAAAAAGATCCCACTATATTGTGACTCAGAAAGTGCAATTAGGATCTGTCATAACCCAGTGCAACATTCGAAAACCAAGCATATAGCACTAAGGTATCACTTCATTAAGGATCATGTGGAAGATGGGAACGTCGAAATTCACTTTGTTCGAACCACTGATCAACTGGCTGATGTCTTCACCAAAGCTCTCTCTGAAGCATCTTTCAACAAAATTCTACAAGGGCTAGGAATGATGGAATCGGAGTTAGTACCAAAGACTACTTCCCAAAATTAAAAGTTGAAAGAAAAATAGACCGAACGTTCGGGTTCGGGTCTCATGTGTGCCGAAATGAACCGAACGCTCGGGTTCGGGTCTTGTTCCAGTATACCGAAATAAACCGAACGCTCGGGTTCGGGTGTATCATCTGATCTTCGCTTATTACTCAAAGGTAGTTTCTTTGGTTGTAAACCATTTGTATTATTTTCTCAAATTCATTACTCTTATTTTCAAAGTTCTTTTCTTTTTCAAACTTATTTTTTTGGCACCTGAAATAAACCGAACGCTCGGGTTCGGTTCCAAAATTTTTCTACCCGAAATAGACCGAACGCTCGGATTTGGTTTCCAAATTTTTTTTATAACCGAAATAGACCGAACGCTCGGGTTCGGTTCCAATTTTTTTTGTGTGTCTCATTTTTTATTTTTTATCATTTTTTCTTTTTCTTTAAATCAAAAATTCCCAAAATATATATATTTTTTTCTTCAATTCAAAAACTCAAAAAATATTTTTTTTCTATTATTTAGTTTTGTTTTGTATCTTATCTTTTTGTGTGTCTATTTGTGGGGAAATCATTTCACTAGTTAAGTGTCCCTAGAAGCATGCTTTTGTATGTGTCCAAAGCCTCACCTGATTCTGAATAATAGCCTTACTGACTTGGTATATACAAACCTTGTCTTCCCAATTAAGCTCTCATACTTATTCTAATCATGAGCTACCTAACTCTCTTCTCGTATGAGATAAGAGTTTTCTGCTTGGTCCCTAATTTAACAGCAGAGGTACTTTGATTTCTTTACACCATCTACACTACTTTTCTCCATCTAATTCACTTCACAAACGTAACCCTTGAGACTCTTAGCACTTACCACTGAGGTTTATGGTTACAGAAATTCTGCGTTTATGATCTTAGCTTCATGCCACTACGTGCTAAGTGAAACCCACAATTCAATACCCAATATGCATTGACGGTGAACAATAAATTTGCTCTAGATTTCACTAATGAATTGATGGACTTATTTCAATGAAATCTCTAATTTCCTTTTGAGTGATTCCTATGAAATTGTTAAATCCCATAACATTTCTTCCTTTGGAATCCAGTTTTAATTTTTCTTGAGATTTTACATACACTATATTACCTTACCACTGAAATTATTTCAAACCTACTTGTTCAATAGACCACACTGGTCTCACAAGTACTTCGTTCGATTTCTGTCTTATATCAAGATCAGGGATTCTGAATTGAAGCACAAGTCACCCAATTAAGCCTAATTAAAAGAATCCTTTCAACACTTCTCAATAAGTGTATGATCGTTATTCAACGGGAAACCACACAAACACTTTAAAGTCTCTCTTGACTTTGAAGGAAGAGATTCGTGCCCGGGATCCATTGTTTCGTGTCTTTATTGACATCACAAAATCCCTCATATGTGTTGCTTTATTTCTTTTTCTTTTACACACTAAGCACGAAAATCTTTTTGATTTTCTAACATTCTAGTTTCATCAGTTACAAGGATTAATTTTAATGGGACACAAAATAATTAAAAGGTTGTGGTTAATATTGATCCGCGTGGGCACTTTTGCTTTAAAGGATAAGACGATAAGGTGCTGACTTAGGCGGGAGTCCAATCGATTTGATTTCAAACGGCGCTAGAAGGCCAGGCGTGCGAATTGGAACCGTTTCATTTACAAACGGTGCCTGATGGGAAGGCGTGTGAATCGGAACTGACACTCTCTCTCATGCGTAATCATCGGTCATACTAGCTGTCGCGCATCAATTACCGCCGGAAATCCCTTCATATTTCCTTCGAAGATTTGGGAATGATTCTTCTCTCTCCTCTACCCACAGTATAAAAGGTAACGTAAACCATTGTTTACCTCTTTACTGCACCCAAATTTCAGAGAGCAAGAAACCTTCAAATATTCTACTGTTCATCTTCTCTCCCAACCTTTGCACAACAATGGCGGATTCCTCATCAGTTCATGCTACTTCACACATCTTGCCGATTCGTCCCCAACATAGTTTGATCATTGATCTTACTCCCCATGCATACGACTCTTTCATGTTCCCGATAATCGAATGCCTGAAGTACTCGCCGATTGCTACTGCTCTCACCAAAGTTGAAGCAGTTCCTATGGAGTTCCTATCACAGATTTTCGCCACCGCTCACTAGGACAAGGTCGTCGATCGGATTTTCTTCGACGTCTTCAATCACAAGGCGTCAATTTCAAAGCAGAGATTTTGCTAACTCCTAGGGTTTGAACCTGATTCATCTAGGGTTAACCCTGAAACCATTCCAATGGGTCATCTTTTCAACATGTTCTACAACATGGGGTATACTGAGGTGCTAACATCGGTCACGAAATTCAAGAAATCGTGCCTGCCTCCTCAGTGGAATGGGTTGTTTACCGTGCTTTTCAAGGGGCTGTCTGAAAGAAGTGCTGGATCAGACGGGGCAAGTCCTCTTTTCATCTCGATTATGTATGGGATCTACAATGGTATCAATATGGACTACGGGTCGATCCTTTGGCAACAGCTCATTCAGAGCATGTCTTCTACATCTCGGCATTCTGAGATTTCTTATGCCTGATTTTGGACTCTTGTTACTAAATGGGTGATGGACAAGTACCACATCCCCATCGTCACTGGTTGCCCAATGTCTTCGATTGGTACTTTCCATACCACGAAGATCATTGTTTCCGATGCTTCTAAATTTCCGTTCAACGGTTCAATTCCGAAAACGATGTATGGCGATGTTCCTGCCGACAGCTGGATTTTTAAAACATACAAGGAGTTTCGACGCTCTCGTCCGAGAGAGCTTACTCCTGAGATGCTCAAGTCCATCCATGAGGCTGACAAGCCTGCCCCAAGAGGAAAGAAGACTGACAAGGGCAAAGAAAAACAGGTAGCAAAGGGAGTGAAAGGCCCATCTCCCAAGAAAAGAAAAACCACCAAGACTGTCCAATCCCCACCGCTGAAGAGGAGAAAAACCCAACCGCGGCGAAAGCTGATCATCGCCTCATCCTCAAGCGAATCTGAGGAAGAGAGTTCTGCTTCTGAAGGCTCTCCTCGTGGTAACACTCCACCACGATATCCTACCCCTGAAGTTCACTTTCCCATTTCTCCAATCTCCTCTCCTCCTGTCACTATTCCTATTTCTACTCCCCCCATAACTTCCACCACTAAAATACCACCTACCTCCATCCCAATACCCCCTCCCATCTTTACCGAAGCAACCACCACCACAGCAGAAGTAAGAACCAACGTATCTGATACGGGGGTTCCTACTGAAGCACCCAAACCACCACCAACTACCGAACATACAACCCAACCCGAACCTACTACAACTACCAAGCCTCCATCCTCACCACCCCCCTCCTCTCCTGTTCACCCAGCAGAGAGCGAGGAACCATTCCTCGGTGGGGAGGACATGACCTTCGATTCGGTCTATTATAGTCCTTATCAAGTTCAGAGTGATGACGATGACGATTCTCCTATAACAAAGAGTTATCTCAAGGAGCTTCACGATAAAATCGATTCGCTCATCGCCTCCTCTTCCACATCTCAGTCTTCCATCTCTGAGGCTGCCATCCAGATAATTGTTGATGCTTTTTCCAAAGCTCATCAAGTCTCTCTGGACTCCGCCACTGCAGCCATTGATGCCTAAACCAAAGCCTGTGAGGCTGCGACCGAAAAAGTCGATAAACTATTCACTGATGCTTCTTCTTTGTTGAAATCATTACAGGAGAATGCTGAAGCCACCAAGACAAAGTTGGAACCCATTGTCAATCAGCTGGCTACATCAGTCGCATCAGAGCTGAAGTCGTTCGCTTCTCTTCGTCAAAGTCTATCAGACGACAACTCAACTTTCAAGACCACCATTGAGGAGTGCCTCACCAAGCTTCAAGACGATCTCGCTACTGAGAACTCCCTCATGGATGCTCTTGCTAGGAAGACCACCGCTCTGAAGGTCAAGAGTATTCAACTCTCCAACTCACAAAAGGAGATTGACTATCTTCGATCTGAAAGAGAGGTGATTAAGTTGTGTGTTTCGGATGTCCACTCAGCTATCTCAAACATCCTTGAAGCACATGACCCGATCCTTAATTATTTTGTGAGGCGTGACCTTGCAGAGAAGCTTGCTCCTGCCCTCTCTCTACTGAGCA
Organism: Lactuca sativa; assembly: GCF_002870075.4. Lineage (NCBI taxonomy): Eukaryota > Viridiplantae > Streptophyta > Magnoliopsida > Asterales > Asteraceae > Lactuca > Lactuca sativa. The sequence goes on along the minus strand of NC_056624.2, from coordinate 75,514,826 downwards.
AGATTGAAGGGCTCCTTGATTTTGTGTCCATTCCGAAACAAGGGGGAGAAAAAGAGAATGTGTCTCAACCGCCTCCTACTTCAATAGCAACACATACAACCGAACCTCCTCTTACAGGCCAAGCCTTAGGTTCGGGTGTTAAAGACAAGGGCAAGAAAATTGCTGAGGAGAGCGATGAAGATGATGATAAGGAGACCATTTCCGACCTTCTGAAGAAGCAAGGTCGTGATAAAGACGCTGACATCAGCGCTCGTGTGGCTAGAGAGGCTGAAGAAGCCGAAAGAAGACAGAAAGAAGCCCACGAATTTCTCGAGAGTAGGAAAACTCTTTTTCCTCCTTGGACTCTTGAGAAGCTGATGAAAGAAGCCATCGAAACACCCAGTATCTTGTGGCTAGAACCGGTGATATCTTTAGATCGTTCTAACACTATCGACTCTCAGTTCGATATGTCACTGACCCGAAAGGCATTTATTTTTCATGCCTTTGCCAACATTGCTGAGTTCCCTCATCCTCATCCAAAGGTTGATCGGGACTTAGTCGAATTTTATTTGAAGGCCGATCAACCTCAATACCAAACTTGGAGCGCTCAGAAAATCATCAATGTTCGGGTCCTAAAGCCGTACAGGGAAGGAAACTTCACCAACGTTCGGTTCAAGATACTAAGGGGATCCGCCAAGACCGAACATGCCATCTCACTTGCGGATCTTCCCAACCTTAATCCCCATGACTGGATTATCTTGCACAACATCCTTCTTACAAACGAAGCAGAATATGGTCCGATAATCGACCACTTTAAGAGGATGCTTGTATGCTATGTCATGGAAGTTGCCCAGATGGACCAGGAGATAGCGAGCGTATTCAAGAAAAAGCCTACCATATCTCATGTTGGCTCAGCCAGTGATCTCAACATGATGCAGATGGGGAAGATTGATCTAAAGAGAAACTCCGTCATGTTTACCAGAAACGAAGGCTAGAAATGTCTTTTCGCTTTGGCAGACAAACATCTCTACACTACTGCATGTTTGGAACATTTCTTAGGGATCATCCATCGGTGCAAGCAAAACACAGCGGATGACAAGAAGTACTTTGACGATATGATCCAATGGTACATTCACTTCAGGCAGACAATCCTCGCCCTTATCCCGCGTCTGTTTGACACAACGAAGAAGGTTCCCGCTGCTGGCCCAAGCAAGAAGAAACAATAGTCTCGCTCCAAATTGATGCAAAGGGGGAGATTGTTGGGTCGTGTTTAGTATTGCGTCTTTTGGGCTCGTTAGCTAGTCCAAGTTTTGTCTCCGGTACGGGCCTGTCCATCCATGAGTTTTCTAGGGTTTAATATAAATAGATGCTTGCATGCATCTTAGAATGTAACGATAATAACGATTAGAAAAGTATTATTCAGCATATTCATCGTTCTTGTTTTGTAACCCTAATATCCTCTACAGAGGAACTTCTTAGTCGAGCTCTGCTGAGGATTGAGTAATCTAATCATTTGACTCATTCAGATCCATTCTTGTGTTTTACTTCACTGTTTTTACAATTTATTATTTACCTGTTACAAAGATCTAATCAATCAAAGAGTTTTAGTAACTCATCAAAGGGTTTCATAGCAAAAGTTAAAAGACAACACCAACCATAGTATTAAAAATTATTATAATTTTACAATGGGTTTGAACAACTTTTAAAAGAAATTACAATGTAAATTGAAATACAACACATGTGAATGCTCCTAAAGTGAAGTGTCCCTAAGTGCCACTTACTCGATGATTCCTGAAAAAGCATGTAAAACGAGCGTCAACAATAAAAATAGTTGGTGAGTACTCACAGATAAACAAAGTAATATTGGTTCCATGAATTGAAATCAAAGTTTTGATAAAAGTTTCCAATAATAAAAGTATATTGTTAAAATGAGTAAATAAGTTTGTAAAAACAAAGTTCTTTGTCATCATGAGAGATAAAGTATGTTACCCAAATAAGATGCAACATTCATATTCTCATGGAAGATAAAGTTTGTTACTCAAACGAGTAAACAAGTTTCATTGCTAAAATGAACAATTAATTTCGTTACTACAAGGAGCAAACAATTTCATTGCTAAAACAAGTATATAAGTTTTTAGTAATAAAAGTTCGTTGCCACAATGAGAAATAAAGTTCATTGCTATAATAAGCATAAAAGTTTCGTTGCTAAAATAAGTATACAAGTTTCATTGCTAAAATAAGTATACAAGTGTCGTTGCTAACATGAGAGTACAAGTTTCATGTGTGCATAAAGATTCATATGTGCCTCAAGTTTCCATTCATGAGTTCACAACCCAAGCCTAATGACCGAATCGTGCCCTATTGACTACTATGTGTATCGCAAACATAGTGTATAAAATGGTAAAATGCACTCAAGCGAATTGTGCAAGTGAGGAGTTGTCTACCTCCTGATAGAGCGATCCATAATAACCATAGGCTCAAAAGAGTTAATGAGTTGTGTCTAGAGATTCCAGGGACTTAACCGCCATACAGTCCTCATGAATTAAAGTAACATACACATACATACGAAATATAGCAACCAAGTTTCATACAAGTCAAAATAAATACAACGAACATAAAAATAGCTTAGGACATGCTTTTCCACCCTAAAACATTTAAAAAGCGAAAATAGGGGAGTGCGTGAATACTCACAATATGCAAAATATAGTAATCAAGTTTATACGAGTCAAATAAATATAACGAACATACGCAGTTTAGGACATGCTTTTCCATCCCAAAACATAAAAACCGAAAATAGGGGAGTACGTGAATACTCACAATATGCAAAATATAGTAATCAAGTTTATATGAGTCAATTAAATATAACGAACATAAGTAGTTTAGGACATGATTTTCCACCTCAAAACATAAAAACCGAAAATAGGGGAGTACGTGAATACTCACAATACATTGAGATGATGCAAATGGTGTCTTGACTATGTTCCACGTGTACCACTACCGATTCCTACAATATTGGTATTCACTAGTGAGTCTCTAATCGAAATGTAACACTAGTGTACTTACTACTGCAATAGAATTATGCCAATACTCAGTCACAATTGAATATTGATACATTATAAATATTTTTTTTTTGTGGAAATTAATTTTCAAAAAATCAATTGTTATATAACAATTTAAGCGGAAAATTTTCATTATTGAAATGTTAATATTTAACATTTTAGAGGTGTTCCAATGATTGAATATTCAAAACTAAATCAATTTAGTTCTAAAATTTCCCAAACTTTGCATTTTAGTTTTAATTGAAGTCAAAGACCTTAAGATAAATTTTCTTGAATTTTTGATTTGTCTAACTATTTTTCACAACTTTAGTTTCTTGAATAACCATAAAATTATGAAAAATACTAAAAAGTTAATAAAAATTACCAAACTTCATATTTCGGTTCTAAATGTGTTAAAAGACTTCTAGATAGTTTTTCATGGATTATGGATATACATAACCATTTTTCATATATTTAATTCTCTAAATATATAAAAATTCATGAAAAATAGAAATCAGTTAAGAAAATTCCCCAAACGTTTTATAGTAATCTCATTACACATACTTAATCTGTGAAAAATATAAAAATGGGTTTCTAAACTGTTTTACCAATTTTTATGAATTTTATGCATTGTTTCTAATAAAAATTGAAATAAATAGAAAACAGTTTCCAAATTTACCCAAACTTTTTGTAATACTGTTAGTAAAAATTATCGAGCTGGGAAAAATATAAAAGATAATTTTAAGTGGGTATTTCTATTTTTCCTTGTTTTCCTTGTTTTATCCCCTTAAATAATCATTAATTGAGGAATAAATAATAAACAGTGTAAGTCATCTGGGAAAAATACGAAAAGTTGTTTTCATATTGTATAATCCGGTTTTGGGTATTTATGTGTATTTAAGTGTATTTAACATTAGAAAATTGGAGAAAAATAGTATACAGTATAGAAAAATCATAAAACGTTTTGTGTAACCTCCTACTATAGAACATGATCTTCTGGTAAAATGTCATGAATTTTGGATAATCAGAACTATTTTTCCTATTTTTAGGCCATTATAATTACCAAAACTTGGGAAAAATAGGAAGGCATGATGAAAAATTGTGAAATTACTTTTCTGAGACTCCCACCACAGGTAAGAGCTGCGACAATTGTTATATACAATTTTCACACTTCCTAAAGTGGTTTTGTTTTTTATTATACCCAAACAAAAATAAAATGGAAAATCATACTAAACAGCAACATAAATCGATGAAATTTAATGAGAAGTCATTATTCACCGTAGTGGGTCATCCATGAATTTATTCCCGATTTATAGACCTCTGGAAGTATTTTATATGATTTATACTCTATTTTATTACATTAATTATAATAATTCAAGAAAAATGAATTATCTTCTGAAAATTTACAGAGCATCTTATTTTGTTGATGAGAATCTGGGAAAAATCGTATTTGGTCAAAAAATTATTTTTAGATATTTATTTGGAAATAAATCTTTCATTAACATATTTGAAAGCTTTTAACAACAAACTTTGATCATCAAGCATCTAAGCTTGAAGATCATCACATGCATGTTGGTTTAAAGATTATTCATGAGTTTGAAATGTTCAAAAATCATTTTTGAAAGAAAACTTTGGATGCATGTGGTGATTTTCCACCAAAACGTGTAGAAAAAATGCATTTTCATGGTTTTGACTTAGGTTTAGGTCCTTCGATTTCACCATTTACAACATGCATGTTGTTTTTGGGTGAAATCCTACCACCATCATCATAAAAACCGTGAGTAGGTGCAAATGTTCATGATTTTACAATAGAATGGAGTAAAAGATGGAGAAAATCCATGAAAACAAGTAAAAGTTGAAGGAAAAGATAAGGAAAATGAATGATTTTCGGGTTTACCTTTAAGAACACCTCAAGATGATTAAGATTTAGAGTTCATGGTGTGTTCTATGACCTATTTTCTGGAGAATTTCGTGGTTGAGGGGAAGAGGAAGAGAGAATAGAGAGAAAATGATGTGAGGGAGTGTGAGAGAGAAAGAGATGGAGTGGGTGAGTGAAATTGATTAATGACTTGGAAAAATGGTGTATTGGGAAGAGGAGGAGGATCTTGGGAGAGGGGAGTCCGACTTTGGAGTGGAGAGAGGGTCTGCCTCTTTTAAATTTTATAAAATATAACTTTATTTTATAAAAATATCAAGTTTTTATAAAACATGCACCTTATTCTAAATTTTCCTTCACAAAACCTTGATTTTTGGCTTAGAAAATAAGGTTAAATACTAATGACTTAATTTTTTTTCTTGGTTATATTTTACTAAATTGAGTTATTTTAAATTGATATTTTATAGTCCATACCAAATTTATGGATTTTTAGGTGTTAAAGTTTATAAATTTGAGTTTTTAGGGCATTTAGGGTTTTTGAGAGTTTGTAAGTCTTTGGATATCAAAATTAATTAAATTTTGAGATTTCAAACTATTTTCGAGTTTCATAACTCTTATTGAAGTTAGAAATAATGTTTGTAATATTTTTTTTATCGGTTTATTGGCATTCTATGTAGTCCTACTCTTCAACTTTGACTTAAGTTTCTATGAGACTCTGACCTAACTTTTACTTCTAGGTCAAGTACATGATTTGTGTATATGATTCATGAAATGGTTTTCAAGTCAAAGAGTGACCCTAATATAGATAGTCACTAAAGTTAAGTAGTAGTAGAATTCACATATCAATGTGAAATCTAAGCATATTATCCATTGTTTCTAATTGTTTCCAAGTTTCTAGTAGGTTATAACTTAGCTTCTAGTTACTAAGTCTAATATGTGTAGTGTCTGTATGTGCAACTAAGTCTAGTCAAATCTAGAACCGAATCGAATTTTGAGGGTTGTCACAGTCTCCCCCAGTGGAAAGAATTTCGTCCCGAAATTAAATTCGTGACGCGTTCTATTAGAACTCAGCCGAATGCAATTGTATAATTGGAGAGGTGGTGACTTGAGGAGCTCTTTGATTATTTTGGGTTAATTCCTCAAGGGAAGAGTCCAACATTTTAGCTATAATCAAATTAATGTTTCCCTAATTCGAGTTCTACAGTCTAGATTCCGAGAAATTAGGATCATGGAAATCATGATCCAACCATGGTGACCTAGTTGAAAAAGATCATCTAGTTAGATATTATCTGAATTAAGAGAGCGGTATAAGTTTTGCTGAATCACCAACTGCACTGAGCGTTAAATTCGCATTGATGCTTAAGTCGCATTCTAAATTAGCACTATGTCTAAATTCGCCATCTAATAAAGAAGAGATTAGGAACAATTTGTTCACTTCTGGGTTAGATATTACCTCTGGAAAAGATATATTTCGCAATAAGAAGGGGTAGCACGAATGAAAGGCAAGAGATCGAGGGTAAGTTCCTAAAAATACGTAGTAAGGGTAGGCAACGAAGTTTTAGTACATCTCAAATGTAAAGGCTATTTAAGTGTCGTCTACAAAATAAATTACGAAATGATTGAGGATCTCCGAGGCTATAATTACTACTACGGTTACTCTTACAATTATAAAACTATATTCGAAGAGTATATATAATTAGAGAGTCATTGATTCTAATGAAGGCGGTGAAAGTTTATGATAAATTAAATCACATTGTGTATATAGCATTTTAAGTTCTTAGAAGTGATAAAAATCTCACTATTATCAAAATGTGTTTTTAGAAATGATAATTAATCTCACTATTATCAAAATATGTAATAATTCTAAGATAATGTAGATACATGTGTGGCGATCCAACAAAGCAGTGAAATAATATAAAGATTAATTAAGGTTAAAGGTTTAAGTCATCAATGAGGGAATTTATATAGAAATATTCATATTAAACTTTTGAGAAATTATCCAATTGTCTAAGTCAGGACAAATTCAAGTTTACGAGGAGTCCAAATACTTATGAAAACAAGTTTGAGAGTTTAGGAACTCACTGAAAATTTCAAAGTAAAATGCTATTTTAAGAAACGTGTAAAAATGTTGATCTTTGGAATTAGTGCATTCTTAGTTTAGTGGTTCTACAAAAACAATCATTTAGAGAATAGATAATCGTAAAATTCAAAAATTTTGATGTATCGAAAGAAAAGAAAAACATAAGGAAACATATCCTTCACATATAATTTCCGAATATAGAAAAATGATAAGCATAAGAGTATTCATCTTGTGCATTAACTATAATGAAAAATTCAATGAAAATTGCATTTTAAATCAAGTTTTCGAATTTAAAACGAAAGAGCAAATGTAAATAAGAATTACTTGTTTGAGAGTAGATTTCAAAATATAAATAAAAAGTATATGATAAATGACATATTTGAATATGTCAAAGCTGACTAAATTAAAATTATTTTTCAAGACTACATGTATTAATCGCTCAAAACGAAAGGGTAGACTTCTAGTCTATATGTGCACGGACATGGTACCTAGAGAAGCAAAATACAGAGAAACAGAGTCAGACAATGTATTATGTTAATATTATGGCATGCAAGATCTAAAATCAGAAGGAGAGCGAGAAACCAAGTTCAGGAAAAAGAAGAAGGAAGGTAGCGGCGACAATGATTGTTATTGTTAAAATTATAAGAACAATACCTATAGGTAGATTTAAAACCAGGTTGAGATATATTTCAAACTTCAATATTTGATGTATATTGATGGTTAAATGAACATATGCAAGTTTTAAAGTGTTTGCTAAGGATTGCTAAAAATTTCACGAGCTATCTATTAAGTTAAACTCTAATTGTGAAAAAGAAGAAACACTAAAACTTGTAATTCAAAATCTGACAATTTTGACCTTTTTTTTTGGGGTCCAATAATGGTTAAAACGGATAAAGTAAAGACTTTACATATTTAGATGAATAATTGTGCATTGTCGAAAGTGCGTCGCTGGAAGTTTAAAAGTTAACACTAAGTTTTGCAATGTTGTAAGTTTTATAAATACGGATTATAAAACTAATTTGAAATAAAATAGACAAATGATGTGTGTTGGAAATTTAGGAATTAGAGATATCTTAGAAACATGTGTGAAGTAGAAAGTTGTGAAAATATCATGTTGGGATTCAAGAAAACACATTTAAGTAAGGTATAATCCCTAAATGAGAAAGTGGTCAAAAGAGTCAAAACAAAAGTGGTTTGAAAGATCCGATAAATCTTTTACACGTAATATGAACTTCAATGTCATATGTCTATGTTTTATAGCATAGAATTTAAACACTTTTATAAAAGAAAATGTTTCTAAGTTTTTCAAAAACGTGCCAAAATGGTAATCAACGTTTAAAATGGTTTCTATGCCCCTTAAAAGCACATCTATCCATTGAAATGGATTTTAAATGAAATTGAAATAGCAAGGTAAAAACCAATATTGGTTAATTTGAGTTTTGAAGAAAAGCGTTAAGTTAAAGCAAGTTGTCAAAAGAGTTTTAGCGAGAATATGGCTTAAATTGTTAGGAAATGTCTATCAAGTTGAATGAAGTGGTTATAAAATATTTTATCGATGATAAATAAAACCGATGAAGCGAAATAATTTTTCGATAGAAGATTAAGAAGTAAGGAAAAAGTATGTTAGTGTAGCTGATCGTACCTAAATACTAAGGCAAGTCCAAGGCGAGTACCGATGTCTTTTCCCCAAGATAAAGGACAGGAAAAATTATTAGTAAAATGTTTTATGGTGTCAATGCAATTTATGACCTTTTATAAAGGTCAAAGAGATATCCTATGTTAAGTTTTAAGCTCAATGTGGAAACAACCTAGAGCTAAATCGTAGCGTAGTAATAAAGTCTCACGTATGGGTTAAACCCCCGATTCTCCTCGTGAGTTGAATCTGGAATGCCCGCCAATGGTATCCAAGTGATTATTTAGTGGAGACTCATCTACCCCCTTACGTGATGCTCCAATTATCATTCGTGTCGATATCGAAACACTTTTTAATAGTTGTAACTCTAGTACGAGGACGATGAAGAGGTATTGAGGAATAATTGGTATAGGTTTTGACTTATGATTATTACTAGTGTATATCTAGCTACTAACCTTACATCTAAAGTCAATAGCTACCAAGGAATACCCATTCTCAACACTAAGTGCATTGCTCCTAGAGTGGCTAGTGATATAACCTAAGTGGTTAACCTAGCACATGATAACGGATAGGAATATTTCTAAATAAAGGCATTATGGTAAAAGTGCACTTAGTTTCTAAGTGTACCTAGATGAATGCCTATAATATGCAATGCCCGTACGCACAACGAAATTTTTTTTTCAAAAGTTTAAGTTGAAAATTGTTTTGAACATAATTCTAGTATAACTGTTTCAAGCCTTGCATTAAATTTCCTTAATTAAGCATAGTTGGCCAGGCTATACTTAATTAAAGTCCAATAATGCGTACTTGAATTGGTTATACTAGTAGTATGTTCAGTATTTTAAAAATGTTTAGAAATTTTTTTGGCTATAGTTGTGGTTTTCCAAAGGAAAACCGGTATTCTCTATAACCTTCGGCTCTGATACACTTTGTTGTCACACCCCGCTAAAGCGGAAACACAGGGCGTGGCAGTACAAAGGGTTTCATAGCAAAAGTTAAAAGACAACACCAACCATAGTATTAAAAATCATTACAATTTTACAATGGGTTTGAACAACTTTTAAAAGAAATTACAATGTAAATTGAAATACAACACATGCGAATGCTCCTAAAGTGAAGTGTCCCTAAGTGCCACTTACTCGATGATTCCTGAAAAAGCATGTAAAACGAGCGTCAACAATAAAAATAGTTGGTGAGTACTCACAGATAAACAAAGTAATATTGGTTCCATGAATTGAAATCAAAGTTTTGATAAAAGTTTCCAATAATAAAAGTATATTGTTAAAATGAGTAAATAAGTTTGTAAAAACAAAGTTCTTTGTCATCATGAGAGATAAAGTATGTTGCCCAAATAAGATGCAACATTCATATTCTCATGGAAGATAAAGTTTGTTACTCAAACGAGTAAACAAGTTTCATTGCTAAAATGAGCAATCAATTTCGTTACTACAAGGAGCAAACAATTTCATTGCTAAAACAAGTATATAAGTTTTCAATAATAAAAGTTCGTTGCCATAATGAGAAACAAAGTTCGTTGCTATAATAAGCATAAAAGTTTCGTTGCTAAAATAAGTATACAAGTTTCATTGTTAAAATAAGTATACAAGTGTCGTTGCTAACATGAGAGTACAAGTTTCATGTGTGCATAAAGATTCGTATGTGCCTCAAGTTTCCATTCATGAGTTCACAACCCAAGCCTAATGACCGAATCGTGCCCTATTGACTACTATGTGTATTGCAAACATAGTGTATAAAATGGGAAAATGCACTCAAGCGAATCATGCGAGTGAGGAGTTGTCTACCTCCTGATAGAGCTATCCATAATAACCATAGGCTCAAAAGAGTTAATGAGTTGTGTCTAGAGATTCCAGGGACTTAACCGCGATACAGTCCTCATGAATTACAGTAACATACACATACATACGAAATATAGCAACCAAGTTTCATACAAGTCAAAATAAATAGAACAAACATAAAAATAGTTTAGGACATACTTTTCCACCCCAAAACATTTAAAAACCGAAAATAGGGGAGTGCGTGAATACTCACAATATGCAAAATATAGTAATCAAGTTTATACGAGTCAATTAAATATAATGAACATAAGTAGTTTAGGACATGCTTTTCCACCCCGAAACATAAAAACCGAAAATAGGGGAGTACGTGAATACTCACAATATGCAAAATATAGTAATCAAGTTTATATGAGTCAATTAAATATAACGAACATAAGTAGTTTAAGACATGATTTTCCACCCCAAAACATAAAAACCGAAAATAGGGGAGTACGTGAATACTCACAATACATTGAGATGATGCAAATGGTGTCTTGACTATGTTCCACGTGTACCAGTACCGATTCCTACAATATTGGTATTCACTAGTGTGTCTCTAATCGAAATGTAACACTAGTATACTTACTACTACAATAGAATTATGCCAATACTGAGTCACAATTGAATATTGATGAATTATAAATATTTTTTTTTTCTGTGGAAATTAAGTTTCAAAGAATCAATTGTTATATAACAATTTAAGCGGAAAATTTCCATTATTGAAATGTTAATATTTAACATTTTAGAGGTGTTCCAATGATTGAATATTCAAAACTACATCAATTTAGTTCTAAAACTTCCCAAACTTTGCATTTTAGTTTTAATTGAAGTCAAAGACCTCAAGATAAATTTTCTTGAATTTTTGATTTGTCTAACTATTTTTCACAACTTTAGTTTCTTGAATAACCATAAAACTATGAAAAATACTAAACAGTTAATAAAAATTACCAAACTTCATATTTTGGTTCTAAATGTGTTAAAAGACTTCTAGATAATTTTTCATGGATTATGGATATGCATAACCCTTTTTCATATATTTAATTCTCTAAATATATAAAAATTCATGAAAAATAGAAATCAATTAAGAAAATGTCCTAAACGTTTTATAGTAATTTCCTTACACATACTTAATCTGTGAAAAATATAAAAATGGGTTTCTAAACTGTTTTACCAATTTTTATGATTTTTATGCATTGTTTCTAATAAAAATTGAAATAAATATAAAACAGTTTCCAAATTTACCCAAGCTTTTTGTATTACTGTTATTAAACATTATCGAGCTGGGAAATATATAAAAGATATTTTTCAGTGGGTATTTCTCTTTTTCCTTGTTTTATCCCCTTAAATAATCATTAATTGAAGAATAAATATAAAAAAGGGAAAATAAATTACCAAAAATTTTTGTAACATCATTTACAGTGTAAGTAATCTGGGAAAAATACGAAAAGTGGTTTTCATATTATATAATCCGGTTTTGGGTATTTATGTGTATTTATGTGTATTTAAGTGTATTTAACATTAGAAAATTGGAGAAAAATAGTATACAGTATAGACAAATCATCAACATTTTTATGTTACCTCCTACTGTACAACATGATCTTCCAGTAAAATTTCATGAATTTTCGATAATCAGAACTATTTTTCCTATTTTTAGGCCATTATAATTACCAAAAATTGGGAAAAATAGGAAGGCATGATGACAAATTGTGAAATTACTTTTCTGAGACTCCCACCACAGGTAAGAGCTGCAACAATTGTTACATACAATTTTCACACTTCCTAAAGTGGTTTTGTTATTTATTATACCCAAACAAAAATAAAATGGAAAATCATACTAAACAGCAACATAAATCGATGAAATTTAAATAGAAGTCATTATTCACCGTAAGGGTCATCCATGAATTTATTCCCGATTTATAGACCTCTGGAAGTATTTTATATGATTTATTGCTCTATTTTATTACATTAATATAATAATTCAAGAAAAATGAATTATCTTCTGAAAATTTACAGAGCATCTTATTTTGTTGATGAGAATCTGGGAAAAATCTTATTTGGTCAGAAAACTATTTTTAGATATTTATTTGGAAATAAATCTTTCATTAACATATTTGAAAGCTTTTAACAACAAAGTTTGATCATCAAGCATCTAAGCTTGAAGATCATCACATGCATGTTGGTTTAAAGATCAATCATGAGTTTGAAATGTTCAAAAATCGTTTTTGAAAGAAAACTTTGGATTCATGTGGTGATTTTCCACCAAAACGTGTAGAAAAGTGCATTTTCATGGTTTTGACTTAGGTTTAGGTCCTTGGATTTCTCCATTTACAACATGCATGTTGTTTTTGGGTGAAATCCTACCACCATCATCATAAAAACCGTGATTAGGTGCAAATGTTCATGATTTTACAATAGAATGGAGTAAAAGATGGAGAAAATCCATGAAAACAAGTAAAAGTTGAAGGAAAAGATAAGGAAAATGAATGATTTTCGGGTTTACCTTTAAGAACACCTCAAGATGATTAAGATTTAGAGTTCATGGTGTGTTCTATGACCTATTTTCTGGAGAATTTCGTGGTTGAGGGAGAGAGGAAGAGAGAATAGAGAGAAAATGATGTGAGGGAGTGTGAGAGAGAAAGAGATGGAGTGGGTGAGTGAAATTGATTAATGACTTGGAAAAATGGTGTATTGGGAAGAGGAGGAGGATCTTGGGAGAGGGGAGTCCGACTTTGGAGTGGAGAGAGGGTCTGCCTCTTTTAAATTTTATAAAATATAACTTTATTTTATAAAAATATCAAGTTTTTATAAAACATGCACCTTATTCTAAATTTTCCTTCACAAAACCTTGATTTTTGGCTTAGAAAATAAGGTTAAATACTAATGACTTAATTTTTTTTCTTGGTTATATTTTACTAAATTGAGTTATTTTAAATTGATATTTTATAGTCCATACCAAATTTATGGATTTTTAGGTGTTAAAGTTTATAAATTTGAGTTTTTAGGGCATTTAGGGTTTTTGAGAGTTTGTAAGTCTTTGGATATCAAAATTAATTAAATTTTGAGATTTCAAACTATTTTCGAGTTTCATAACTCTTATTGAAGTTAGAAATAATGTTTGTAATATTTTTTTATCGGTTTATTGGCATTCTATGTAGTCCTACTCTTCAACTTTGACTTAAGTTTCTATGAGACTCTGACCTAACTTTTACTTCTAGGTCAAGTACATGATTTGTGTATATGATTCATGAAATGGTTTTCAAGTCAAAGAGTGACCCTAATATAGATAGCCACTAAAGTTAAGTAGTAGTAGAATTCACATATCAATGTGAAATCTAAGCATATTATCCATTGTTTCTAATTGTTTCCAAGTTTCTAGTAGGTTATAACTTAGCTTCTAGTTACTAAGTCTAATATGTGTAGTGTCTGTATGTGCAACTAAGTATAGTCAAATCTAGCACCGACTCGAATTTTGAGGGTTGTCACATTCTCAAAGTGTGATTTCTGGTTACGATAGGTCTAGTATTTGGGACACCTCGTGAACCAGAATGGGATTTTAGCCGACCCAGCCAAGATTGAGGCAGTTATGCAGTGGGAGGTGTCGAGTTCCTCATCCAGGATCAGGAGTTTTCTGGGTATGGCAGGCTACTATCTGAGGTTTATAAGATATTTCTCCAAGATTAGGATTGGGTGATGTGTTGATGCAGAAGGGGCACGTGATTGTTGGATTAGGTGTCTGAGCCCATAACTATAATTGGTATGTAGTTGACCCGATAGCAGCATGGTCCTTTTCAGTTGCCTTCACCAGGGCAATTTGATATGATGGATATTTGAGGAAGAGGTTATTTGTGATTTATTAATATATTATAAGAAGAATATATTAATTAATAAATCATATTATTTAACTGGCATTGATCAGCAATTAATTTGGAATTAATTTTGTGATCAAAAGAGAATGATTAAATTAACGGGGAGTGCTTAAGTAAATAAATAATACATATGGTTTGGGCTAATGATCCATGTTGATTAGGATGCACTAACTTTATGTGGGAGTCCATGAAGAGTTAGTCCAAAGGGCTTATCATATGGATTATTAAAGGCCCAAGGAAGTGAATTGGGGTTTACAAGTGAAACCCTAGGAATTCGACACAATAGATGTAACCCCTAGCTTCACCAATAAAGGTGCTGAGAGTTACAAGAAGAATCATAGCCGTTTTTGTGTGCCTCCTAGCATATCTCTCATTATCCTCCATTATTGGTGGTGTTTGTGACTCATCTGAGGCATCACGTTTGAGGTGCCAAGCTCTTGAAAGGTCAAGTTCTGCAAGATACAACAAAGAGGTTTTCATCTAACTAGTTTTTATATTTCAAATATCAAAGTTGTATGCTAGTTTTATGTTTCATGCTTTGGAAAATTTTAATGCATGCATAATGTGAGAAAACATAGATCTAAATCATTAGGGTTGTATGTGCACCATAGGGATGTTATAGTGCTCAAAACCCAACAGTGGTATTAGAGCCTAGGGTGCTTTCTGTTATATTGATGTGATTCTATTGTTTTCAAAGATTAAAATGTTTCGTTTTTTGCCTCTGGCTGCTGGACTCGACGAGTTGGATCATCTGGTGATGAACACAACGAGCCCATGCCCTAACTCGACGAATTAGATCACTTGTTGCAGTTTTTTCTAGTTTTTGGCCGGAATTGGATTAGGATTCTTACCACAAACTATTTTGAATCTTAAAATTCAATTTTTCTAATACGGTAGTGATTATCCTCATCCAATTAAAAGATAAATTGTCAAATTTTAAGATAATTATTTGATTATACGATAAGTGGATTATTTTTATTATTTGATTTGAATTGTGTTGCTATATGAGTTGAATTTGGTCAAATTAGTAAAAGATAAAATATATGATTATTTTATTAGTTTAAATTTTGATCTAAATGATTTTGAAGAGTTTCAAAACATGCCCTCAAGTTTCGGAATTTGAAAAGTCTCATTTATGAAACATCAAATTCTAGAACCCTAGTAATTGAAAAGGTTACAAAAGGTGCAACTCTTGGTTTCGTAACTTAAAAAATTAAATTAATTAAATAGTTTTAATATTGAAAATCGTATTTGGAACCTTGATGTTTTTGAATAGTTTAAATTACACCTTTATGGATTTTATTGAATTAATTAAATGTTTATTTAAAAGAGAAAATTAATAAACCCATAATCATATTGTTTAAATTTAATTAAATTAAAAGTCTAATTTATTAATTGATTAAACCACGAAGTATTTTAAATGTGTAAAATACACCCTTATACTATATAAAATTAAAAGTTTAATATATTATATATGTATAAATAAAAGGTCAATCTTACCATTAGTAGGCCTCATCCACGAAGCTGGTCTATAAGGGGTGTTTAAGGATATCGTCTATAAAATGGCGATTGAATGGGTGTCCACTCTCACCCACCGCAATCTTGATCAGTGTAGGGTCGTTAGCCGAATGGTTAGGATCGGTCATAAACTTTCATTAATAAGTATAATGAAATACAAGTAACTAAATGTTTTATAAATTCCCAATCTTAGTTACTTATGAAAATTGTGAATTTGGTGCTAATCTATGAAATTGCACATTGTACCTTGTTGGTCGTTAGTGGAGCGTGTGTGGTTAACCGGCACACTAATATTGGACTAATGAAGGATGGAAATGGGTAGCTCGTAGTTTGTCATAGATCAATGGAGCGTGCATGGTTAATCGGCCCATTGATTAGGAGATAAATGACTTCGAGAGTACCAAGCTAAGTTTCATGGTTATTCACACCTTATTTGTGATCCTCGGTATCCTAGTCACAAACTTGAAGGGCATAATCGAGATTAAACATGTCATTGAAAATTTCAATGAATCTCAAAAGATCTAGGAGTTTCATTTAAAACCTAATTTGTTTAAAAAAATTTGTTTTCATGGTGGAATTGGTAAATCGTCATTTACCTACTGACGAATAGTTTGCAACTGGATTACTGCATCCCTCTTCTGAATTGTAAATTATTTTGTCGGGTCCTAGCCTTAATATTTCATTTGGGTGTTATATTAAGGACTTGAATCAACCAACTTGAATTTCTCCCCTTGTAGATGTCTAGTTCTGATAACTATGGTCCACCTTATCCTTTTGGGAAAAAGCTTTCCTCATGAAGATGATATTCGACGTTTCGGTCGTGGAACTAGAAATCATTCTTCACTTCCTCTACCTCCTCAAATAATTCTCCATGTCCCACATGCTCACCGACTTGAAAAGTTCAAGGTCACTTAAGCCCTACTGGTAAGCAAACACGAAGATGGAAAGTCTGTGTATGCTCACGTCTTGGAGATGAAGTTGCATATTGACAAGTTGGGAATGTTGGGCGTCGTTTTCCTGACAAAATTAGATGTTGACTTGATTCTTCAGTCATTTGCTGAGTCATATGGTCAGTTTGTTAAACACTACTATATGCCAAATCACAACATAACCTTATAGATCTTACATATTTGCTAATTGCTGCTAAATTAGGATTGATTTGGTATATTGGTCAAGCGAATTTGATTGGAACATCTACATCCCAAATTGCCATGGACATAGGAAATAACATAGACATCCCATAAATGATTGCTTCTCCTAAAGGAAAGGAATTGGCTATTGTCAAAAGATTTGACCGTAAGAGAAAAGCCAGTTCTGAGATAGTTTCATGTGTGAATGCCAAAGAGTCCACTTGTGTCTACTGCCATTTAAAGGGACATTGGAAGCAAAGCAGTCCTGACTACCTGAGAGATCTAAGAGAGGGTAAAATCAAATTGTATTGTTCTACTTCAGGTAAGTCCACTATCTAACTCTATTAATTTCATATTTATAGATTCTTAATACATGATGTGATAAGATTGCATTTTGATGTTATGAAGGATCAAAGAAAAGAAAGGAAGCTTAAAGGAACAATGAGTTGAGTCTCATCGTGAAGAGATCAATTTCGATCACATGGTTCGATGATCAGATTTTTGAGCTGTTGCTTAGGAGTTATGATAGAATGCTTAAGAATATTTTAAAACATAGTTTTCATATGTATTTGCGTTGTAAGGACAAGTTTTCCGCATTTTATAAAAAAGAAAATGTTGATTTATTTTATATTTCCTTGCAATGACATTTGTGAAAAAATTTTGTTTGTATGTTTCTATTATTAGCAATGTTGCAAATAGGTTTGATTCTGGGTTATATTGATTGTGGTAGTGTCGTAATTTCCTAAGTGAGGAAAAGATTCTCATCGCCTAAGTTTAAGTTGGACAGAAACTTTGAATCATGTGATTTGAATTATATGATGTATGAAAATCTTGGCACTTGGGAAAATTGGGACTATTTTCTTATTCACATATGTATGTGAGTCAAGTGAAGGAATACGTGATCTAGTACACATTGATGTGCACTAGTGAGATCCGGAACAAAGGACGATAAAGTCTATTCATCATGATTTACTAAAAGTCCAGTAAATATGGTTATGCTTACAAGATTAAGTGTAATTCTAAATCATTGAAAAAGTTTCAATGTATAGCAGAATGAATAAGAAGAATCAATTAGGCAGAAAGATTAAAGTTTCTCCAATCTGAAAGGAAAGGAGAGTACTTTATTACCGTGTTTTATGATCATCCTAATGATTATGGAACCATGTCACAATTGATCCTCAAAGTAAACCTTAGTGCATTTACATGACTAAGAAGAGGTATCGGAAATTGTTGAAATGGTTAAATCAAGAAGGTGAGTCATACTTCGTTCCAAAACCAAGTCTTAGAGTTATACTCCAAGATTGTGTCTTGATTGACATGTCCTAAGTTGGTTTATAATATATCATGAAATGTAGAGTAGAAAAGTTTTCTTACTCATACACATTTGAGATTGGTAGTTATGATGTATTGCATAAAACAAAGACCAACTAAGATTGATTGTATGAAGCGTGTTTCTTGTTAAGAATCCACACTTACTCTTGAATATTTGTTTGTCAAGGAATGTTTTTTAACAAGAGAATCTTATATGTCAAGAAGTCAGTGGGAGTCTTGATGATCTTGATTAAGAACTAATCAATAATAAACCTATTGTTTATCACTAGCACACGACTTGAAGTTTGTAACCTATCGTGTTGACACATTCTTTTTTCTGTGCCATTCCAGTTAAGTTGACTATGCATATGAGTCCTATGAGTTCTTATTTGATAGCATAAGGAAAACGACCTTGATTAGTGAAAAGTTCATTGGTCAATGAGGATGAGCTGCTCAATAACTTGGAAGCAATGGTAGGACGTTGTGCTATCAACTGGAAAGAAATTAAGATAAGAAAGTTCTGTCCGTATGAGTTTGGATTTGTCATAAAACTTTCTTATGATAGTGGTTGGAAATAACAAATTCACATGGATAGGAACACATAAACCATAAAGATCTAAGTGGTAAGAGGTTTCTCTCTACTTCATGAAAATGATTATGAGTAAACACTTACACGAGTAGATTTTAAAGGATTAGAGTAAGCTATTGTGATAATTGCGTACTCAAATTCGAGTATGATAACGACATCCCTCTTCATAGTTCGAATTGTGAGAAACAACAAAAGTCTTGAACACTTGGGACTTATCGCTATAAGTTCTGAAAAGGTTTAGACACCCATGTGAGATGTCTAATGAATGGTGTATGAACTTAAGAAGCATAGATAAAGGCTTATCGAAGAATCTTGTATCAAAAATTTGAACTTTAGTAAAAGTAAGTCAATAAGTATTGATTTCTAGAAGTCTAGCTGATTTCTAGGTACATGTCAAAGCTATTAGGAGCATAAGTGTTATGCTTGTATGTATCTAATCATTATGCTAGTGGGAGCAGAATTATTACGTTGAGTGTTTCACGTTAGCAGTGTTATGTATATAGGAAACAAAGTTTTAATTTGCAAAGTTGCAGAGTTTGAAAAGTTGTCTCGCTATAGTAGGATTTAAGGGAGAAGATACTCGTACTTCATTGCAAATCTAAAATATTAAATTGAAATTTTAATGGAACTTAATCATGGATATATGTGAATGTCGTGTTGAAATGTTTCAAAATTTGAAATTCTATATATGGAAATATTATAGAAAGAGACTGGTCTAGTATCAAGTATTTATGTGAGACATTATGAATCATATCCCATATGCTTTGGGTATAGGATCGACTGCATATGCTAAAATATTGCTCTGTTCTGATTTTTCCAGATTCCTAGCACATTAAGAGGGAAAAAGGACCACAAACTGATATTACTAAATTTGATAAACAACTGTCAAGGACAATCTAAGGTTCACTGAAGATTGGTTGCTTGTGAACCGTTGGAGGTATAGTCACTATGGACCATATTAATATATAATTCAGAATAGACAGAATTCTATTTAGAATAGACAGTCATATGACAATTATTGAAACGTTTCCATAATGTGAGTTGGATATATTCAGAATCTTTGTGTGAATTAGAAACTTTAATGCAAGAAGGATGTTCAAGGAATGTTCTTTGAATGTGAGACTTCAATTCCATGGAATTGTCTTGTAGCATCCTCAAATGGAATACTTTGTAATATCATTAACCAAGTCTCTATGACTTTTATGCCTATACATTACAAAAAGATCATTACATGTAAGTTTAGACTCGAACAGATTCTAGTAATGGCAAGAATATGGTATTCTCACACTTGTGATAAGGATTAGGAAATTGTGAAATGAGCATCACTGAAAATCTGTTCATTTGATCTATTTCATAAGGAAAGGACCATAGATGAACATAATATGCATGTTTGGAGCATGGGATAACTATTATTTTAATTCAAGTATTCCGTTGATTGATCGAAACGTTATACATTAATAAGGTCTAATCAATATGGTGATTAAATAATAAGTGTCTTATTTATATTCAAAAGTTTGGAGACCATATTGGAATAGTTTATTCGTGTGTTTCGCTTCACATGTTTTACTTCCCGAATAACTGGGTTATTTGAACATCCACAGTCGATCATACTTTAGAAGAAAGTAATCAGGTAAGACGGTCATGAATCCGACTGCAAAAGTGCTTAGACATGGGACAAGTTTGTTGTAGTGTTCATAATTACTCCTGAAATAAGAATTTGAGTATTGGATTAAACCCACGCTCATTTGAATCACTTCATTGATTTTATCACGAGTGATTGTGATACGATAATATCTTATATTATTGAAACGGAGATATATGAGTTGTAGTTTACAAGTTGGTTACACATTGATGATACGTAAACGAACCAGTAACTTAGTGTTATAAAACGTATTGTTGTGTGTGATTTGATGAGTAAATTAAACAAGCATATGAGTCAAAGTTTATCTGTTCCTTTTACCCTAAGAGGGATAAAAGTGATATATGTGAGCCCCTCAATGATTTAGTGATGACACCTGAAGCACTTGCCCAGGCCTGGATGAAGTTGACGTGGTCATATATAGTCAGTCATCATTAATCGGAAATCGGTAAACAACACATGCATAGAGAGAATGATTATAATCCATGTCTCATGTCCATACGAGATCTTATAAAACGGAGGAATATTTATCCCTTATCTAAAGGATGTGTTGCTGATAAGATCAGAGTTCGACAATGGCTTTTGATAGCTACGATTGCTAATCAGATTTGAAGCTACATTGGCAATTATAGTTATTAGACTTATCCAAGTGGGAGACTATTGGATTAGGTTTCTAAGCCCATAACTATAATTGGTATGTACTTGACCCGATAGTAGCATGGTTCTTTTGGGTTCCCTTCACCAGAGCAATTTGATAAGATGTATATTTGAGAAAGAAGTTATTTGTGATTTATTAATATATTATAAGAATAATATATTAATTGAGAAATTAATTTGGAATTAATTTAGTGATCAAAAGAGAATGATTAAATTAACGGGGACTGATTAAGTAAATCAGTAATACATATGGTTTGGGCTAATGATCCATGTTGATTAGGATAGACTAACCTTATTTGGGAGTCCATGAAGAGTTAGTCCCAAGGGCTTATCATATGGATTATTGGATTAAAGGCCCAAGGAAGTGAATTAGGGTTTACAAGTGAAACCCTAGGAATTCGACACTATAGATGTGACCCCTAGCTTCACCAAAAATGTTCCTAGAAGTTACAAGAAGAATCTTATCCATTTTTGTGTGCCTTCTAGCCTATCTCTCATTATCCTCCATTAATGGTGGTGTTTGTGACTCATTTGAGGCATCACATTTGAGGTGTTAAGCACTTGAAAGGTCAAGTTCTGCAAGCTACAACAAAGAGGTATTCATCTAACTAGTTTTTATATTTCAAATGTCAAAGTTGTATGCTAGTTATATGTTTCATGCTTTGGATAATTTTATTGCATGCATGACGTGAGAAAACATAGATCCAAAGCATTAGGGTTGTATGTGCACCATAGGGATGTTATAGTGCTCAAAACCCAAAAGTGTTATATGAGCCTAGGGTGCTTTCTGTTATATTGATACGATTGTATTATTTTCAAAGATGAAAAAGTTTCGTTTTTACCTCTGGCTGCTGGACTCGACGAGTCCCATGTGGGAACGAGACGAGTTGGATCATCTGGTGATGAACACAATGAGTCCATGCCCTAACTCGACGAGTTGGACCACCTGTTGGTAGTTTTTTCTAGTTTTTGGCCTGAATTGGATTAGGATCCTTACCACAAACTATTTTGAATCTTAAAATTCGATTTTTCCGATATGGTAGTGATTATCCTCATCCAATTAAAAGATAAATTGTCAAATTTTAAGATAATTATTTGATTATATGATAAGTTGATTATTTGTATTATTTGATTTGAATTGTGTTGATATATGAGTTGAATTAGGTCAAATTAGTAAAAGATAAAATATATAATTATTTTATTAGTTTAAAATTTGATCTAAATGATTTTGAAGAGTTTTAAAACATGCCCTCAAATTTTGGAATTTGAAAAGTCTCATTTATAAACATCAAATTCAAGAACCCTAGTAATTGAAAAGGTTACAAAAGATGCAACTCTTGGTTTCGTAACATAAAAAATTAAATTAATTAAATAGTTTTAGTTTTGATTTTCATATTTGGAACCTTGATGTTTTTGAATTGTTCAAATTACACCTTTATGGATTTTATTGAATTAATTAAATATTTAATTAAAAGAGAAAATTAATAAAACCATAATTATATTGTTTAAATTTAATTAAATTAAAAGTCTAATTTATTAAATTATTAAACCATGAAATATTTTAAATGTGTAAAATACACCCTTATACTATATAAAATTAAAAGTTTAATATATTGTATATTTATAAATAAAAGGTCAGTCTTACCGTTAGTAGGCTTCATCCACGAAGCTGGTCTATAAGGGGTGTTTAAGGAAATTGCCAATAAAATAGTGATTGAATGGGTGTCCACTCTCACCCACCGCACTCTTGATCAGTGTAGGGTCGTTAGCCGAATGGTTAGGATAGGACATAAACTTTCATTAATAATTATAATGAAATACAAGTAACTAAATGTTTTATAAATTCCCAATCTTAGTTACTTATGAAAATTGTGAATTTGGTGCTAATCTATGAAATTGCACATTGTACCTTGTTGGTCGTTAGTGGAGCGTGTGTCATTAACCGGCACACTAATATGGGACTAATGAAGGATGGAAATGGGTAGCTCGTAGTTTGTCATAGATCAATGAAGTGTGCATGGTTAATTGGCACATTGATTATGTGATAAATGACTTCGAGAGTACCAAGCTAATTTGCATGGTTATTCACACCTTATTTGTGATCCTCAGTATCCCAGTCATAAACTTGAAGTGAATAGTTGAGATTAAACATTTCATTGAAAAGTTCAATGAATCTCAAAAGATCTAGCAGTTTCATTTAAAACCTAATTTGATTAAAAACTTCGTTTTCATGATGGAATTGCTAAATCTTCATTTACCTACCGACGAATAGTTTTCAATTTTATTACGGCATCCCTCTTCTGAATTGTAAATTATTCTGTCGGGTCCTAGCCTTAATATTTCATTTGGGTGTTATATTAAGGACTTGAATCAACTACGTTGAATTTCTCCCCTTGTAGATGTCTAATTCTGACAACTATGGTCTACTTTATCCTTTTGGAAAAAGGTTTCCTTATAAAGATGATATTCCACATTTCAATCGAGGAACTAGAAATCATTCTTCACTTCCTCTACCTCCTCAAATAATTCTCCCTGACCCACATGTTCATCGACTTGAAAAGTTCAAGGTCACCCAAGCCCTACTGGAAAGCAAACACAAAGATGGAAAGTCTGTATGTGCTCAAGTCTTGGAGATGAAGTTGCATATTGACAAGCTGGAAATGTTGGATGTCGTTTTCTTGAGGAAGTTGGCTGTTGACTTGATTCTTCAGTCACTTGCTGAGTCGTATGGTCAGTTTGTTAAAGAAAAATATATGACAGATCACAACATGACCCTTATTGATCTTACATATTTGCTAATTGCTGCTAAATTAGGAATGATTTGGCATACTGGTCAAGCGAATGCGATTGGAAGATCTACATCCCAAATTGCCATGGACATAGGAAATGTCATAGACATCCCACAAATGATTGCTTCTCCTAAAGGAAAGGAATTGTCCATGGTCAAAAGATTTGACCGTAAGAGAAAAGCCAGTTCTGAGATAGTTTCATGTGTGAATGCCAAAGAGTCCACTTGTCTCTACTGCCATTTAAAGGGACATTGGAAGCGAAGCTCTCTTGACTACCTGAGAGATCTAAGAGAGGGTAAAATCAAATTGTATTGTTCTACTCTATTAAGTTCCAATTTATAGATTCTTAATACATGATCTGAAAAGATTTTATTTTGATGTTCTGTAGGAACGAAGAAAAGAAAGGAAGCTTAGTGGAAGAGTGAGTTAAGTCTGGTCGTGAAGAGATGAATTTTGATCACATGGTTCGATTGTGGTAGTGTCGTAATTTCCTAAGTGAGGAAAAGATTCTCATCGCCCAAGTTTCAGTTGGATAGAAACTTTGAATCATGTGATTTGAATTATATGATGAATGAAAATCTTGGCACTTGGGAAAATTGGGACTATTTTCTTGTTCACATATGTATGTGAGTCAAGTGAAGGAATACATGATCTAGTACACATTGATGTGCACTAGTCAGATCTACCACACAAGACAATAAATTCTATTCGTCATGATTAACTAAAAGTCTAGTAAAAATGGTTATGCTTACAAGATTAAGTGTAATTCTGAATCATTGAAAAAGTTTCAATGTATAGCAGAATGAATAAGAAGAATTAATTAGGCAGAGAGATAAAAGTTTCTCCAATATGAAAGGAAAGGAGTGTACTTTAGTATCGTGTTTTATGATCATCCTAATGATTATGGAACCATGTCACAATTGATCTTCAAAGTACACCTTAGTGCATTTACATGACTAAGAAGAGGTATCGGAAATTGTTGAAATGGTTAAATCAAGAAGGTGAGTCATACTTCAATCCAAAACCAAGTCTTAGAGTTATACTCCAAGATGGTGTCTTGATTGACATGTCCTAAGTTGGTTTATAACACATCATGAAATGTAGAGTAGAAAAGTTTTCTTACTCATGCACATTTGAGATTTGTTGTTATGATGTATTTGATAAAACAAAGACCAACTAAGACTGATTGTATGAAGCGTTTTTCTTGTTAAGAATCCATACTAACTCTTGAATATTCGTTTGTCAAGGAATGTTTCTTAACAAAAGAATCTTATATGTCAAGAGGTTAGCGGGAGTGTTGATGATCTTGAATAAGAACTAATCAATAATAAACATATTGCTTATCACTAGCACACGACTTGAAGTTTGTAACATATCGTGTTGACACATTCTTGTTTCTGTGGCATTCCAGTTAAGTTACTATGCATATAAGTCATATGAGTTCTCATTTGATTGCGTAAGGCAAACCACCTCGATCAGTGAAAATATAATTGGTCAATGAGGGTGAGCTGCTCAATAACTTGGAAGAAATGGTAGGCCGTTACGCTATCAAATGGAAAGAAATTAAGATAAGAAAGTTCAGTCCATATGAGTTTGGATTTGTCATAAACCTTTCTTATGATAGTGGTTGTAAATAACAAATTCACATGGATAGGAACACATAAACCATAAAGATCTAAGTGGTAAGAGGTTTCCCTCTATTTCATGAAAATGATTATGTGGAAACACTTACACAAGTAGATTTTAAAGGATTAGAGTAAGCTGTTGTGATAATTGCGTTCTCAAATTCGAGTATGATAATGACATCCCTCTTCATAGTTTGAATTGTGAGAAACAACAAAAGGCTTGAACATTTGGGACATATCGCTATAAGTTCTAAAATGGTTTAGACACCCATGTGATCTGTCTAATGAATGGTGTATGAAATTAAGAAGCATATATAAATGCTTATCGAAGAATCTTGTATCAAAAATTTGAAGTTTGGTAAAAAAAAGTCAATAAGTATTGATTTCTAGAAGTCTAGCTGATTTCTAGGTACATGTCAAAGCTATTAGGAGCATAAGTGTTATGCTTGTATGTATGTAATCATTATGCTAGTGGGAGCACAATTATTACGTTGGGTGTTGCAAGTTAGCAATGCTATATATATAGGAAACAAAGTTTTAATTTGCAAAGTTGCAGAGTTTGAAAAGTTGTCTCGTTATAGTAGGATTTAAGGGAGAAGATACTCATACTTCATTGAAAATCTAAAATATTAAATTGAAATTTTAATGGAACTTAATCATGGATATATGTGAATGCCGTGTTGAAATGTTTCAACATTTTGAAATTCTATATATGGAAGTATTATAGAAAGAGACTGGTCTAGTATCATGTCTTTATGTCAGACATTATGAATCGTATCCCATATGCTTTGGGTAAAGGATCGATTGCATATGCTATAATATTCGCATGTTCTAATTTTTCCAAATGCTTAGCACATTATGAGGGAAAAGGACCAAAACTTGATATGACTAAATTTGTTAAACAACTGTCAAGGACAATCTAAGGTTCACTGAAAATTGGTTGCTTGTGAACAGTTGGAGGTATAGTAATTGATGGACCATATTGATATATAATTCAGAATAGATAGGATTCTATTTAGAATAGACAATCATATGGCAATTATGGAAATGTTTCCATAATGTGAGTTGGATATTAAGACTCTTTGTGTGAATTATAAACTTTAATGCAAGAAGTATGTTCAAGGAATGTTCTTTGAATGTGAGACTTCAATTCCAGGGAATTGTCTTGTAGCATTCTCAAATGGAATACTTTGTAATATCATTGGCTGAGTCTCTATGACTTTGATGCCTATACATTCCAAAAGGATCATTACATGTAAGTTTAGACTCGAACAAATTCTAGTAGTGGCAAGAATCTGGTATTCTCACACTTGTGATAAGGATTAGGAAATTGTGAAATGAGCATCACTGGAAATGTGTTCATTGGATCTATTTCATAAGGAAAGGACCATAGATGAACATAATATGCATGCTTGGAGCAAGGGATAACTATTATTTTAATTGAAGTATTAAGTTGATTGATCGAAAGATTATACATGAATAAGGTCTAATCAATATGGTGATAAAATAATAAGTGTCTTATTTATATTCAAAAGTTTTGAGACCATATTGGAATCGTTTATTTGCGTGTTTCGCTTCACATGTTTTACTTCCCGAATAACTTGGTTATTCGAACATCCACAGTCGATCATACTTTAGAAGTAAGTAATGAGGTAGGACTGTCATGAACCCGACTGCAGCAGTGCTTAGACATGGGACAAGTTTGGTGCAGTGTTCATAAGTACTCCTTAAATAAGAATTTGAGTATTGGATTAAACCGACGCTGATTTGAATCACTTCATGGATTTTATCACGGGTGATTGTGAAATGATAATATCTTATATTCTTGAAACATAGACATATGAGTTGTAGTTTACAAGATGGTTACACATTGATGATACGTAAACGAACCAGTAACTTAGTGTTATAAAACGTATTGTTGTGTGTGATTTGATGTGTAAATTAAACAAGAATATGAGTCGAATTTTATCCGTTCCTTTTACCCTAAGAGGGATAAAAGTGATATATGTGGGCCCATCAATGATTTATTGATGACACCTGAAGCGTTTGCCCAAGCCTGGACTAAGTTGATGTGTTCAGTTATAGTCAGTCGTAATAAATTGGAAATCGGGAAACAACACATGGAAAGAGAGAATGATTAAAATCCATGTCTCGTGTCCATACGATATCTTATAGAATGGAGGAATATTTGTCCCTTATCTAAAGGACGTGTTACTGATAAGATCAGAGTTCAACAACGGCTTTTGAGAACTACGATTGCTAATCAGATTTTGAAGCTACATTAGCAATTATAGTTATTAGACTTATCCAAGTGGGAGACTATTGGATTAGGTTTTTAAGTCCATAACTATAATTGGTATGTACTTGACCCGATAGTAGCATGGTCCTTTTGGGTTCCCTTCACCGGAGCAATTTGATAAGATGGATATTTGAGAAAGAAGTTATTTGTGATTTATTAATATATTATAAGAATAATATATTAATTGAGAAATAATATTATATAAATGGTATTGATCAGAAATTAATTTGGAATTAATTTAGTGATCAAAAGAGAATGATTAAATTAACGGGGACTGATTAAGTAAATCAGTAATACATATAGTTTGGTCTAATGATACATGTTGATTAGGATGGACTAATTTTATGTGGGATTCCATGAAAATTTATTCCAAAGGGCCTATTATATGGATTATTGGATTAAAGGCCCAAGGAAGTGAATTAGGATTTACAAGTGAAACCCTAGGAATTCCATACTATGGATGCAACCCCTAGCTTCACCAAAAATGGTCCTAAGAGTTCCATGAAGAATCCTAGCCATTTTTGTGTGGCTCCTAGCCTATGTCTCATTATCCTCCATTGTTGGTGGTATTTGTGACTCATTTGAGGCATCACATTTGAGGTACTAAGCTCTTGAAAGGTAAAGTTCATCAAGCTACAACAAAGAGGTATTCATTTAACTAGTTTGTATGTTTAAAATATCAAAGTTGTATGCTAGTTATAGTTTTCATGCTTTGGATAATGTTATTGCATGTATAACTTGAGAAAACTTAGATCTAAGGATTTAGGGTTGTATGTGCACCATAGGGATGTTATAGTGCTCAAAACCCAACAATGATAGCATATGCGTTGAGGTAGTAGAAGCTCACATGACGAGGTATCCCACCCATGATTTGGAGTTGGGGGCGGTGGTATTTGACCTCAAGATTCGGCGACACTATCATTATGGTGTCCGATATACCATATACACATACCATAAGAGCCTAAAATACCTTATGGATAAGCCCAACCTAAATATGAGACAGAGGAGGTGGTTGGATGTAATGAAAGACTTTGACTGTGAGATTTTGTATCACCTTGGTAAGGCTAATGTGGTAGCAAATGCCCTGAGTCGTAGAGCAGCAAGTAATCCGATTCGAGATGTGTGTATGAGGATGATAGTGATGACACTAGTCTTAGATACCATCTGATAGGCCCAAGGGGTGTATGACCTTCCATGGGTGGATATGGGTGCCATATACGGGCAGAGCTTGACGTATTTTTATGGAGGAGGCCCATAGGTCGAGATTCTCGATCCATCCTGGGGCCACCAAGATGTTTTTGGACTTGAAAATGGATTATTGGTGGCCCTGTATGAAGAAGGATGTTCCATGAGTAGTCGAGAGGTGTTTGACCTATCATCAGGTCAAGGTAGAGCACTAGCGTCCCAATGGCTACTTGTAACCTTTGGAGATTCCCCTATGGAAGTGGGAATAGATCTCCATGGATTTTATTACCAAGTTACCGAGGACTGGGTGAGGTGCTGATGCGATATGGATGATTGTAGATCGTTTAATGAAGATTCTCACTTATAGCCAGGAAGTGAGAATCTTCATTAAACGATCTACAATCAATATGACAGAGCAAATCCAACAGGTTAGAAAGAGATTGCTGACGACCTAAAGTCATCAGAAAAGTTACGCATACCGGAGATGTTCTGAGCTAGATTTTAAGGTCAGTGATTTTTTTCTCCTGAAAGTATCCCTATGGAAAGGGATGATCCGATACAGGAAGTTGGGCAAGTTGGGACCTATATATGCCGGTCCTTTCAGAGTGATTACTCGAGTGGTTAAGGTAACTTATTGGTTAGAGCTGCCTGCAGAGTTGAGCCAGATTCATAACACCTTCCATGTATCCCAGTTGAGGAAGTGTGTGGCCGACGAGATGATAGTGGTCCCGTTAGAGGACATTTAGGTTGATGATAGCCTGAACTATATTGAGAAGCTAGTGGCGATTTTAGATAAGAAGGTGAAGGTATTGAGGAATAATGAAATGCCCTTGGTTAAGGTTGAGTGGCAACATCGGAGAGGATCTGAGTGGACTTGGGAGCCGGAGTCCGAGACGTGTGAGCAGTACCCAAAGCTATTTCCTGAAAATGACTTCGAGGGTGATGTCTGATTCTAGTAGGGGAGAATTGTAACATCCTGACTCCCAGGTATAGATTTAATTATTTTATATTCATTTTGGTAGGGAAACTCAAAGAGTTGTAGGCCTCAACTCGTCAAGTAGAGATCAAGATGGCCTCATGAATTTTAGAATCAACTCAACGAGTTGGAGGACCCCAACTTGACGAGTTGGAGCTAAGTGAGAAAACCATAATTTTCAGGGTTTGCACCCTATTTAAAGGACCTTAAGCCCTTTATCCTGCCTCCCCCGTCGCCTTATCACCCTAAGACAAACCTTAATCGAGCTATCATCCACTATTAGAGAGAGTGAGGCTAAGAGTGTGTTTTTTGGTGAAATCCTTGAAGGAACTTGAAGATTCAATGATTTGGAAGAAGAATGAGACCTTGGATCCGACATCTATTCTGTTGTAGCAACAAATTTCAGGTAAAAAGCCATTACCTAGATCACATGTTTGTTAGATATCTCCGTTAGGGAATTTATGGCCATTTTTAGCATTTTCTTGAGTGATTATCAATTTTGAGCTTACCTTGAAGCTAAGACTTCATATCTGGACATTATTAGGCCCTTTAGGACTAAACACTCGAGCTTTATCAAGCTTTGGCCAACTTCCATGCCTTAAACCCTTTGTTGAGCTTTGTTTTGACAAACTTAGCACTAGATGCCATGCATGGACATAAAGCTTGCAGCATTATGTGGTATTTCAGCCTTAGAAGGATAGATCTAGAGTTTGGGGCCTTAGTGTCACTTAAAAGTGTCTAAATGAGTGATTGAGCTGAAGGAACTTGACGAGTTGGTTAGCTAACTTAATGAGTTGATTAGGGTTTTCCCCGTTATCTTGGACGTTGTACAAACTCGACGAGTTGAGTTGGATTTTCCTGATTTTTCTAAGAACAGAAGGAGCTCGAAGATCCATATAGATACACTCGACGAGTTGGGTTTACATGTACTATTGACTTTCGTTAACTTTAAAGGTTTGATCAAGTTGTGGAATTTGGAGACCATGGAGGGGTAAAATGGCCTTTCACCCTTTCCGAGAATTAGTAAAGGAGCTAGCTTAACATCTTTGGAGTTGTTAATATAAATTGTTAATCAGAGGCGATTAGCGGATTCTAGACCGGCAGTTGAGTGCGATACCTTCTCGCTTTACTTACGAGGTGAGTCTTTGTTGGATTAGTGTCTAAGCCCGTAACCATATTTGGTAAATACTTGACCCGGTTGTGCATGGTCCTTTTGGGTTGCCTTCACCAAAGCAACTTGACTGGAGAAATAAATAGAGAAAGACGTTATTATGATTTATTAATATGTTATAAGAATAATATATTAAAGGAGAAATCATATTTGTTTAATTAATATTGGTCAATAATTAATTAGGAATTAATTTTGTGATCAAGTGTAATTAAGTAAAATAGAGGGGCTAAATTGTAATTATGTGATAGTTACAAAATAGGGCAATGGTTATCCTTGTAGAAGGATGGAAGAATTCAAGGGATTGGATATCCTTGAAATCATCCATATGGTCCAAGAGATAAGGGTTATCAACGCTTATCTTATGATTGCATGGTGGGCAAGCAACTAGATAAGGATAAGGACTGAAACCCTAATCTCAACCCTATATAAAGACCCCTAGGCCTTCAGAAATAATCCCACTTGCTTCTAAGAGACCCCTAGGCCGATTTCTACATCCTCCCTTCTCTCTCTATAGCCTCTCCAATTGCTTGTGGTGTTTGTGAGCCATTAGAGGCACTACACTTGTGGTGCTTACTCTCAAGACTTAGGGTTTGAAGATTTAAGTTTTTATTGCAATATAACAACAAGAGGTATGTGATCTAACCTTATATATGAATTTCGAAAAGAGCAACCTACATTAGGGCTTTATTCATGTGTTCATAATGTTGTTTATCTAATAGTGAAAACATAGATCCAAATCTTGGGTTGCATGCACACATAGGATTGTTTGTATAAAACCCATTAGTGGTATCAGAGCCTTTGGTTAACTTGTTTTCAATTAGTATTATTCAATTGTATGAACTTGACAAATTAGGGTTTATAGCCAATAAACCCTAGGAGGCAATAAATTTCGAGATTAGGGTTTCCTAACCCTAATTTGCGAAAATTATAAAGGGTTTTTGAACCTTTCATTTAATCCAAGATTTCGAAATCTAGGGTTTGCAAACCCTAAGATTTCGAGATTAGCCTCCTTCCCAAGATAAGATCCTAAATTTTAGGGATTTGGATAATCTCATATCTTGTAATTATCTTTTAACAGTTAAATATGGTAATTAAAGATTTTGAATTACCCCCTCCCATTATTTTCGAGATTTAGAGGGATAAAAAGGATTAGGATAAGTTAATTGTTTAAATGGTAATTATTGTTTAAGATTTAATAATCCCTTATGATTTAATAATTTGAATTAATAGTTTAATTTGAGATAATTATTAAATCAAGAGTTTTAATATTTAAAATTTTAATTTCAATGGTGTTAAATTTCGAAAATTTTAAATTGAAGATTAAAACCCTAGTATTTTGAAATATTTAAAATACACCCTATACTATTATATTATTACAAGCTTAATATATATATATATATATATATATATATATATATATATATATATATATATATATGTATAATTAAAATGCTAGTCTTACCGTTAGTAGGCCTCATTCATGAAGTCGGTCTATAAGGTGGGTATAAGGTTGCTGCCTATAAAATGGCGATTAATGGGTGTACACTCACACCCACCGCTTGCTTGACTGGTGGAGGGTCGTTAGCTGAACGGGTAGGATAGGGCAATCCTCTCTTTATTAATAAGTATAATGAATCTATAAAGTAACTAAACGTTTTTACAAATTCCCAATCCTAGTTACTTTAGGAAAAAGCGAAATTGATGCAATCCAATGAAATTACACTTTGCATCCTTGCTAAGAAGTTAGTGGAGCGTGTGTGGTTTACCGGCACACTAGTTGGTTCTAAGCAAAGGTGGTAAAGGGTGATTCATTGTTTGTCATAGTTCGATAGAGCGTGTGTGGTTTACCTGCACATCGAATAAGTGATTGTAACAATGAAGGCACCATGTAGATTTGCATGGTTATTCACACCCACTTTGTGATCCTCGGCATCCCAGTCACAAACGAGATGGGCATATCGAGATTTAAACATGCCATTGAAAAGTTCAATGAATCTCCAAGAAAATCTAGGAATTCTCAATACATTTAAAACTTAAGCTTATGTTTTTCATGGTGAAGAATTAGTGAATCATCATTCACTTACCTCCAAATTATTTTCGTGTTAGATTACGGCATCCCTTTTCTAATATGTAAATAATGTTGTTGGATCCTAGCTCTAATTTTCATTTTGGGTGTTTAATTAGGGATTCAATTCTAATCAAACTTTGTCCTTTCTATTTGTAGATGGCTAACGCAAACAACGTTGCTGCTAACTCATTCACGCTAATGAGTCTTTGTCAAAAAGTGACTTTCGATGGATCGAACTTAGCAAATGGATAAGATACATTCGCACGATTGCGCTCTACGAGGACAAAGAGTATGTCCTCGACGAGAAGCTCGAGAAGATCAATCCAGAAATCACTAATCCCGAAGAAATTGCTGTCTTTGAGACCCACAAACGTGATGCAACGAAAGTCCATTGCATCATGATAGCCACTATAAACCAAGAATTCCAAAAGTCCTATGAGGACATGTATCCGTATGAAATGCATCAAGAATTAATGGAGAGGTACCACCAAAGCGCAAGGTAAGAGCGCTATGAGATCATCACAAACATGATCACCGCTAAGATGGGAAGTGGAGAATCTCTGACCGTGCACTTGCAAAAGATGCAAAGATATGTTGATCGTCTTCGCAAGTTAAATGTTAACTTTGGTGAGGATTTGGCCATCGACATTGTTATTCACTCCTTGCCCTCATGCTACAACCAATTTAGGATGACCTACCACATGAACAAGGAAGAGGTCACCCTAAGTAAACTCCAAGGGCTCCTAAGGACTACTTAGAGCAACCTCAAGGAAAAGTCTATTGGATCGACTCCCGTTCCACCCGTTGCTACTGTTTTGGCAATTGGGCAAAGAATGGGAAAGAAGAGGAAGGCTCCGTCAAAGAGCCACCACAAGGGAAAGTCCCAAGATGGTTCCTCTTCTAGTGGGACCAAGGATGGCCCTTCTAAGCCCAATTCTAACCCAAAGGAGGCAGAGTGCCACCATTGCCACAAAATAGGGCATTGGAAGAGAAGCTGCCTGGAATATCTGCAAGCAATCAAAGATGGAAAGATCAAGCCGTCTTTCGCAGGTATTTACACAATTAAATCTAATGATTCATCTCATGCTATTTCTTGGGTTCTTGATACAGGATGTGGTTACCACATTTGTTCTGATTTGCAGGGACTAAGAAGAAATAAGGATGTGGAGCATGGAAGAATAAATCTAATCATGGGAAACAGAATATTGTCGCCTATGACCAAGATTGGAGTGTATTCTTTAGTGCTTAGTAATGGATTAGGTTTAGATTTAAATAATTGTTGCTACTCGCCAGATATGGCAAGAAACATCATTTCGTTTCATTGTTAGTTTAGACAAGGATTTAGATATTCGTTTAATAATGAGAATGGTTCTATTTATGCTTATCTAAATGGTGTTTTATACTTTGAAGCAATGCCTTGTAATGGAATTTATGAAACTGTTATGGTTGTAGATAACCTAGGAAATGATGTGTTGTGTATGGATTCTTCCAATAGTATGGATAAAGCATGTTTGTGGCATTGTCATCTTGGACATGTCAACAAGAAGCGTATAGCCCAACTCCAAAAGGATGGAGTGTTGGAGTCATTCGACCTTACGGAAGAAGACACGTGCGAATCTTGTTTACTTGAAAAGATGACCAAGTCACCCTTCACTGACACTTGTGAGAGGGGTGAGGGTTTATTGGATCTCATACATACCGATGTATGTGGGCCCTTTAGATCCACCACAAAGGATGGAAACCGCTTCTATGTGACTTTCACCGATGATTATAGTAGATATGGGTATATTTACCTAATCAAGCATAAGTCAGAAACGTTTGAAAAAGTTCAAAGAATTCAAGCATGAAGTAGAGAATCAATTGGGCAGGAAAATCAAGATGCTTCGATCCGATCAAGGAGGAGAGTACCTAAGTCTTGAATTCCACGACTATCTCAAGGAATGCATAATGGTTTCGCAATTGACGCCTCCTAGGACACCGTAATTGAATGGTGCGGCAGAAAGGCATAATCGAACCCTGTTAGACATGGTCCATTCTATGATGAGTCGTGCTTCACTACCAATCTCATTCTCGGGGTATGCCTTAGAGACTGCCGTCCATATCCTTAAACGAGTCCCTACAAAGAAGGTTGCCAAAACACCTCACGGGATGTGGACAGGGAAAGCTCCCTCGTTGGTACATATCAAGGTTTGGGGTTGTGAGGTTTTCGTAAGGTGAGATACTCACGACAAGCTCGAACCTCGTAGTGAGCGATGTATTTTCATTGGCTACCCGCATAGATCCTTTGGATATCTCTTCTATAGACCGAGTGACAATGTTGTCTTCGTTGCGAGAAGAGGGGTTTTCCGAGAGCAAGAACTCATAATCCAAGAAGATAGTGGGAGACAAATCAATCTTGAAGAGATTCAAGAATCGAGCGATGAAGGAACCCCTAACGTTGGCGCTCAACCTGAGGAGGAAACTTCGGTTGAACTGATTAATGAATCCTTACCTCTTAGACGTTCCGAAAGAGTTAGAGTTCAAACCCAGTTGTATGGTTTTCATATTACTACCGAAGGGGACACGTATATTAGTGACAGTACACTAGTAAATCTAGATGAACCTAACAGCTATAAGGAAGCCATGGCAGGCCCGGAGTCTGCTAAATGGAAAGAGGCGATCGACAGCGAGATTTAGTCCATGTATGACACCCAAGTTTGGAATTTAGTTGACAATGTGCCCGAACGTAAGACGGTTGGGTGCAAATGGATCTTCAAGAAGAAGACCGACGTGGATGGGAATGTGCACACGTATAAGGCGCGATTGGTGGCGAAGGGCTTTACTCAAACTCCCAGAGTTGACTATGATGAGACCTTCTCACCAGTTTCCAAAATAAAATCTATTAGGGTGATGCTAGCCATTACTGCATTTCATGGTTATGAGATATGGCAGATGGATGTCAAGACCGCTTTCCTTAATGGGAAGATGGTTGAGGATGTTTACATGGCTCAGCCAGAGGGTTTTGTCGATACAAAGCATCCTAATAGAGTGTGCAAGCTTGAGAAGTCCATTTATGGACTTAAGCAAGCATCTCACGGATGGAACCTTTGCTTCGATGAGAAAGTCAAAGAGTTTGGATTTGTATGAAGTGAAGATGAATCATGTGTATATGTCAAGGCCAGTGGGAGTATAGTTAGCTTCCTCGTTTTGTATGTTGATGACATACTACTCATAGGAAATGACATCCCGACTCTGCAGGAGGTCAAGTCCTGGCTCGGGAAGTGCTTCGCTATGAAGGACCTCGTAGAGGCTTCCTATATTTTGGGAATAAGGATAATGAGAGAACGAAGTAAGAGACTAATAGGACTTAGTCAGAATACTTACTTGGATAAAGTACTAAAATGTTTTAGTATGGAAAACTCGAAGAAAGGAGAACTACCGATACAGAGTAATGCCAAGTTAAGTAAGACTCAAAGTCTGAGTACCGAAGCCGAGATAGCAGAGATGAGCCGAGTACCTTACGCTTCTGCAATTGGCTCGATCATGTATGCTATGACTTGTACTCGCCCTGATGTGGCCTTTGCCTTGAGCATGGTCAGTAGATATCAAGGGAACCCTGGCAGAGCCCATTGGATTGCAGTTAAGAATATCCTTAAGTACCTTTGAAGGACAAAGGAATGGTTTTTAGTCCTTGGAGGGAGTGATGACTTAAAGGTGCGAGGGTATAGTGACGCCAGCTTCCAGACCGACAAAGACAACTACCGTTCGCAGTCGGGTTGGGTCTTTACCCTAAATGGAGGAGCGGTGACTTGGAAAAGTTCCAAGTAGGAAATTGTAGCTGATTCAACGTGCGAATCAGAGTACATTGCAGCGAGCGAAGCGTCAAAGGAGGCGATATGGGTGACGAACTTCATTGGTGACCTTGGAGTTGTACCCGCCATAAAGGAGCCTAAGGAAATTTTCTGTGATAATGAAGGAGCGGTTGCCTTGACCAAGGAA
This sequence comes from Lactuca sativa, assembly GCF_002870075.4. Lineage (NCBI taxonomy): Eukaryota > Viridiplantae > Streptophyta > Magnoliopsida > Asterales > Asteraceae > Lactuca > Lactuca sativa. The sequence continues at coordinate 75,477,584 of NC_056624.2, read as the reverse complement.
CCAAGGGATCATGGTAGATCTCGGCATATCGACAGAAAGTATCACTTTATTAGACATCGAGTAGAAGAAGGACACCTCATGGTTAAGAGGATATCATCACAAGATAACCCAGCAGATCCTCTTACGAAGGGACTGAGTAGGGTTAAGCACTTGCAGCACGCTAGGAGCATTGGGCTGAAGGATGATATTAGTTTGGATTAGATAGTTTAGAAACATGTAATTGACATTTAATGATTAAATAAAGGAGTATTATTCAAAAGTTTTATCTTATGTTAATTGTTTAAATATTGTTTCACTTTGCATGTTTTGACTTCCAGAATAATTGAGTTTATTAAGAATAATCGAATTATTCAAACAGTCCACAATCGTTCATATGTTGGAAGTAGGTATGAATGAAGATTGTCATGAATTGGGGTGTAGATTCTCTAAATGGTATTAGACATAGCAAAGGTTTGCTACAACGTTCATGAGTGCTTATGAACAAGTTTTGAGCATTGGAATAAACCCATTCTTGCTAGAATCAATTTATGGAATGTATCGCAAGTGATCGCAAGACGATAATATCATATGGTCTTAAAACCAAGATATATGGTTTATTGTTTACTAATTGGTTGTGCATTGATAATGAGAAACCGCATCAGTAAATTGATGTCATAAAACGCATTGTTGTGTATAATTGATTAATGAATAGTAAATGCATATAAGTCGAAGTTTATCTATTACTTTTATCTTAAGAGGGTAAAAATGATATCATGGCCACTCGATGATTTGATTTGACTTATGTGTCGGGTCCCGGTCAGGACTGAATTGATGTGTTCAATTAAGTTCTATGTCAAATAAATCTGAGATCGAGAGATAATTGCTAGACAATAAGTATGACACTGTTTCATGAGATTGTCTGGACGATATCAAAACAGAGGACTATACGATCCCTTATCTAAAGGACAAGTTACTGATAAGATTAGAGTTCGACAGCGTCTTTGAGAGCTACGATTGCTAATCGAGTTGTATGTTACATTTGTGGTTACTAGACTTATCCAAGTGGGAGACTGTTGGATTAGTGTCTAAGCCCGTAACCATATTTGGTAAATACTTGACCCGGTTGTGCATGGTCCTTTTGGGTTGCCTTCACCAAAGCAACTTGACTGGAGAAATAAATAGAGAAAGACGTTATTATGATTTATTAATATGTTATAAGAATAATATATTAAAGGAGAAATCATATTTGTTTAATTAATATTGGTAAATAATTAATTAGGAATTAATTTTGTTATCAAGTGTAATTAATTAAACTAGAGGGGTTGAATTGTAATTATGTGATAGTTACAAAATAGGTCAATGGTTATCCTTGTAGAAGGATGGACGAATTCAAGCGATTGGATATCCTTGAAATCGTCCATATGGTCCAAGAGATAAGGGTTATCAAGGCTTATCTTATGATTGCTTGGTGGGCAAGCAACTAGATAAGGATAAGGACTGAAACCTTAATCTCAACCCTATATAAAGACCCCTGTGCCTTAAGAAATCATCCCACTTGCTTCTAAGAGATCCCTAGGCCGATTTCTACCTCCTCCCTTCTCTCTCTATAGCCTCTTCAATTGCTTGTGGTGTTTGTGAGCCATTAGAGGCACTACACTTGTGGTGCTTGCTCTCAAGACTTAGGGTTTGAAGATTTAAGTTGTTATTGCAATATAACAACAAGAGGTATGTGATCTAACCTTATATATGACTTTCGAAAATAGCAAGCTACATTAGGGTTTTATTCATGTGTTCATAATGTTGTGTATCTAATAGTGAAAACATAGATCCAAATCTAGGGTTGCATGCACACATAGGATTGTTTGTATAAAACCCATCAGTCTTCTCACTATACTTACCTGAATGACATTTACTGTGCAACCGGATGGTCTTATTTGTGTCACTAACCGGAGGGTCTTATGTGCTTATACTAAGATATGTGATATTATGTATTTTGTCTTTGTGATTTATGTTGTATATTATTTCAGTGCATTTATTGAGATAGGACCAGAGGGTCCAACCCGATCCGTGAGACCGGAGGGTCTTCACTGAGACACATGACCAGAGGGTTCTTATTGAGATATAGTCATGAGGGTTCTTATCGGAAAGAAATGGTTAATCTATGAACATATTCGACACAGGAAACCCTAATTTAAAGAGTCGATGGACTTTCAGAGTATTCGAAATAACCTACTTAGGGAGAAAAAGAATATAATAATCATGTAAATCGCGAGGGAGTTAACAGTGGCGATAATTACAAGTCGATTTCTTGAGCACAACACCAGTGGAGTAGCCCTAATCATAGGTCGTTTTCGTTTTCGTTTTGGTAATTCTTTAATGAAAGCGTAGAAGAAGGGCACTAATATAAAATATATTATGCCCCATCTTTTTTTTTTTTTTTTTCTAATTTCATTTTTGCACACTGAAATATGAAAACATAAATTTAAGAAAGATGTTTTTCCTTCTTGTAAATCATTGATACTTTTCAAGATATAACATAATTCTGATGCTAAACTTTTTTTTCTCAGTAATAACATTGATATATGTCGTAATCCGTCTGTCATTATTTTTTCTAGTATTGAAATTTAAATTCTAAACACTAAATCCTAACATATCCATAAATCCTAAACCATAAAACTAAACATGTTTATATTTTAAAATGTAAAACATACATCTAATATTATTTTAATCTAAATCAATGGTTTATTTATATTTTTAAAACAAAAAAGTAACATATTTATATTTTTAACCAAAAATGACAATATACTTTTAAAGATAACCCTAAACATATTTATAAAGTATTTAAACTAAAATCGAAACAAACTTCTATTTTAAAACGTCAACAACAACACGTTTTTATTTTTTAAAGCCAAAAACCAACATTCTATCATTCTAAAACTAAAAGATTAACATATCTTTATTTTTAATCTAAAACAATAACAAACATAATAGATGTTATCACGGTAAATCATACTTGGTGATACAATGTGTGTTCATTGCAATATGACATTTTCCAAAGGAAAACTATCAGCCGTCCGAATCAAACTCAAAGTAATCATCGGGTATCCTACATACTGAGTATATATATATATATATATATATATATATATATATATATATATATATATATATATATATATATATATATATATATATATATATATATATAATAAAATCATGTCAATACTATTTTTTGAATTTAAGAGTTTTATTTTGGGGTAAGCAAAAACTAACGTACTAAATGAAAATCCAAAATTACCGTAAAAACAAAATAGAAAACCACAAAAACAAACTTAAAATAAAACACTAAAGCATATCATATCATATGAGCAATCAACATGGGATGTCAATCGTTAAACACCAATGATATATTTATTCTAATAAATTAATGTTTTTTTTTTTTGCTTAATGTTATATTCTTATTCAATTTGTTAAATGTTATTTTATAGTTATTTTGATTTAATTTTTTTCCATATATCATTTTATGAGTTTTTTTATTTAATGAATTTCACAATATTTTGATGTAATAATTACAATAAATTAAGTAATAAATGAATATCAATTTTATTAACAGATTTACCATCTTATTTCAAAATAACCAAATTAAACCTTATTAATTTATTTTGTTTATTTATTTACATTTTAAAGATAAAAAAAATCAATTTTAATAATTCATTATTTTTATTTTCTTATAAATCCAAAGTTTTTTTTTAAATATTTAGACTTTTATATTTGATTTTTTTAATTAACTCATGTAATAAATGAATCTTATACCTATATATATATATATATATATATATATATATATATATATATATATATATATATATATATATATATATGAGAGTTTAAGTAATAGATCTCATGTGTGACTCAATCTTTTTTTTTTTTTTGAACGGCAAAGATAAGCATTCATTAAAGGAAAATAGATGTAGATAAAACAATCTAGACTAAGCTAATGTTGATCCAGGAATTTGAATTGGAAACCAAAGCAATGGTTAAACCAGAATTCTCCATGTGAGAGCTAGAATGTTTGAGGCATAGTCAATCTTTGATTGAAGCAACACCAACAGGATAGTACGTCACTATGTGCGACTCAACCTTAACCACTATTCTCAAATCGTGGGGATAAAGCAAACAAATAATTGATGATGGATTTTTTTTTTTTATAAAAAACAAGTAGTTATAGTTCCGTTTTATATACCGCACCGAAAAATCCACACTACACCGGGGGCGGAACACAAACAATAATGCTAGAGGGGCCGAAACTTAAACTTCACACAAATTATATAAAGAAAATTAACCTATGATTACTATATTTTCATTTTAATATAAATTACATGAAAAAATTAACAAACATTAAATGAAAATAATAATACATTGATTTTTTTTAAAAAAAAACTGATATTTTGATAAAAATAAAAAAATAAAATAAAAAACTAATAATCTATAATTTCTTTACCACTCCAAAGGTAATGTCTTTTATATATTAAAATTTGGTCTATAGAATCTTTAAAAACTAATTTAAGATCGTATCTATTTTTTTAAAGCTTGAAAATTAACCGTCTTTTCAGAACTAAATAGATTTTGAAATTAAGAATTATTTGTAAATTGTAATATATCTACAAACGTAGATAACACTATTTGTTATTATTAATAATCTGTACTTTTATAGCTATGATAGAGGCTACAAGCTTGCATATACACAGCTACATTACTTGTTCCAAAGTTTTTACTGCATTACTAAGTCACGTCATATTAATATTCATATAACAATTTTTTTTGAACTGGGTTCATATATACAAATGAGATCTATTAGGTTTAAGCAGCTGAAAGAGAAATAGAGGTGATACGTACCTCATTCCGACGGAGAGGAGAGCACGAACAATAGAAGCAAAACTTTTGTCGGCATTTGGCTCCAACAACTCGGCGATGATAAAGGACAAGAAGTAGGTGGAGAAGAGATAACTAACCTGGCGAGGAGAGAGCAAAAGGCCTGATAAGTTGCATTGCGGTGGTCTGATGGAAGAGTTATGTTTTCAAATGAAAATCTAGCCTGAATATTCTGATTTCAGTCGGAGCGGTGGTGATAACATTTAGGGTTTTCTTTTGTTTTGAAGATTGGAGTTTGTAATTGTGTTTTTTGGTATTTGTATAGAGTTATTACTTAGTTTCCAATGTTAATTTTGTGTTCGATCTAATAAGATTCATTATTCCTACTTAAATTATGTTTCCTTTGATAAGATATTATTTAAATTAGTTTTTGATTTGCTTAACTTTTCTTAACTAGACAACGATAGTTATGATTTTTTTTAATTAGAGAACATAATTACTTGTTTTTAGTAGATAAAAATCTAGAGGGGCCGATTAGTTTTGATTTTCAAATAATTAGTATATGATTATTAATTTCATAAATTCTAATATTAACCGGCTACAAAAGCTGGGGGGCCGTGGCCTCCCCCAGCCCCTGTTCCGCCACTGACTACACTGTTCGTAAAAACCATATACCAAAAGACATACATAATCATTCTATATAACATAGAATAAAACTATGTATTATTGATATCGATTATTAGGTGTTAAAAGCTATAAAAAAAATTAGGTTAATCTTCAAAATCAATATACTTTAAATTTCGAAAATAAGTAAAATATTATAAATAAAAAGAAATTGCTTGAAGAAGTTCAAATTATATTTTAAATTGACATTGATGTTAATAAAAAACTCAATAAGTAAAATATGTTAAGTGAAATTCTTTGCAAATCAAAGGGGTATAATTGAAAGTTCTATTATAATTATGAAGGGATCAAGGGAAGTGGACGTTATTTAATATTAAAATAAAATAACAATAATCAATAAAGAAGAATCAATTTCTTGCGTTTCAGATTTTGTTCATGCATTTACAGTCATCCATAAATGATTAAAAAAGAAAGAATATAAAAAACGTTGATGTAATGAAGAAAATTAAAATATAAAACAAAAGTGGCTTCTAGATACGTTTCTGAAAACATGGTTCACGCTATGAATAATATATTTGATTGATCCAAGATGTAAACCTCAATATATACCATTCATAAAGACTTAACCAAACAAACAAAAATAACATTCTAATGGCTTTAATATGGAAATTTTCTTCTCCGTTTATCCTTTCGAATAGTTCTTTTCATCAAAGAAATATTCTTGTCTGTGACATGCGATTAATTACTTCACAGCAACCCATAGCACTTACAGATGTTACTAAGCCAACGACTCTCAGAAGATCAGCAAATTATCAGCCTTCGTTATGGTCGTATGATTATGTTCAATCGCTTGGTAGTAAATACACTGTGCGTGTGCAGATAACATTTAATTTAAAGTGTCTTTGTTTTCAAGTTTCAGTATTTAATTTAAAGTGTATTTGTTTTCAAGTTTCAGTATATTAATTAATAATCTCCTAGCTTTGTTCTTTCTTTGAGCCAACAGTTAAATAAACATATATGCGTGTTTGTTTGTGTTTCTAGGGAGGGAAGTATATGGCACGATTGCAAGCTCTTAAAGAAGAAATAAGAACCATGATTAGAAAAGAGAATGAAAAGGTGGAACATCCATTAAGTGTACTCAATTTGGTTGATGATTTACAGAGACTCGGCATATCGTATCATTTTGAAGAAGAAATAAGAGATGTCTTGGAGAAGTTATATTACAGAAGTCAAGACAAATGGTCGAAAATGGATCTAAATCTCAAATCTCTTTATTTTAGACTCTTCAGACAACATGGATATCATATTCCTCAAGGTATGTAGTAAATTAAGGATCTCCTTATCGTGCTCTTTGGTTCAGTTCACAAATCACAACCTTTAACGTGAATTAATATAATTACTTAACTGCATTGGTTGTAGAGATATTTGAGGACCTTAAGGATAAGAGAGGGAATTTCAATGGGCACTTCAATGAAGATATCGTTGGTATCCTAAACTTGTATGAGGCTTCCTATTATTCAGTAGAGGGTGAGAGTCTACTGGATGATGCTAGAGATTACGCAACAAGATATCTAAAAGAAAATTTGAAGAACATGGTTGATCAAAATATGTCATCGTTAATAAGTCATGCATTAACTTTTCCGCTTCATTGGAGAGTCCCACGAGTGGAGGCTAAATGGTTTATTGAAGCTTACGAGAAAAGAAATGGCACGAATTCGACATTGATTGAGCTCGCTAAATTGGATTTTAACACAGTGCAAGCAATACACCAAAAAGATCTTAAATACGCATCAAGGTCCATGCATATTTTCTTTTACTTGCTAGATAAAAAAAAAAAACAAAGATGTCGCAAACAACTAGATTCATGGCATACACAAATCTTTACGTGAATCTCAGAAGGTTAAGTTTTGTCAACGCGAGGCTTCATCACTAAGTAAATTCAGTGTATCTAATTAAATATATAGGTGGTGGAAAGAAACATCTTGGGAGAAGTTCGGCTTTGCTCGTGATCATTTGGTGGAGAGCTTTATGTGGAGTATTGCTGTAAATTACAGGCCTAACTTTCAAGGAAGGACAACTCTTACAAAGATTTTTGCCATGATAACTACAATCGATGATGTCTACGATGTGTATGGTACTTTGCATGAACTCGAACAATTCACAGACGTTGTGAGCAGGTCGATGTACAATTCTCTTTTAGTCGAGTGTTTTTTTTGTAACTCTTGGAATTATTTGTTTTCAATTTTGTGATTAACAAAAAAATATGTTTAACAGGTGGGATGTCAATATGATCGAGGAGCTTCCACATTATATGAGAATATGCTTTCTAGCATTATACAACTCGATTAATGAGATAGCATATAGCACATTGACAAACAAAGAGTTCTTCATCCTTCCTTACCTTAAAAGAACGGTAATTTTACATCTTACTTATCAAAAATGATATCTATATCATTTCAGTTGTAATATACAATTTGGTATTTTATTTTTATTGTTTGAATTGCAGTGGCATGATTTATGCAACTCTTACCTAATAGAAGCAAGATGGTATAACAATGGATATACGCCGACGTTGAACGAGTTCCTTACCAATGCATATGTATCAATAGGAGCCGGTGTAGTCATCATGCATGCCTATTTGTTAACTTTAACTAGTGTAACTAAAAAAGAATTGGAACATATAGGTAGAGCTGAAAATATAATTCGACATGCATCTGTTATCGTGCGACTCACTAATGACTTGGCCACATCATCGGTAAATTTTATGCTACTATCTTACTGGTTTATTTATCATTACACACTCACACTCAATTCATTTGGTAAATGGTAAAATCACCGAACAAGGGAGCCAAATTATTTGCACGAGTGTGCAAACAATTATGAGCTAGCTAGCATACATAAACTTAATATTGTTTTATAGGAAGAGTTGGAAACAGGGGATGTTCCAAAGTCTATCCAATGCTATATGCAAGAGAGTGGTGCCACAGAAGTGGAAGCAAGAGAATATATAGAACGATTAATCTTGGAGACATGGAAGAAGTTGAATAAAGAACGCCAAAAAATCGGTTCTTTATTTCCACAAGAGTTCATTGAATGTGTAACGAACCTTGCTAGGATGGGCCACTTCGCATATGATGTAGACAAGCATGCTTACTCGGACATGATGAGGACCCATGTATTATCATTATTTGTTAATCCAATCCAAGGGTTAGCATAAACTGCTTTAGCCATAATGTAACAAATGTTGGAATTTTAGGGTCTTTTTCTTATAGTTCCTTTACTTATCAACTGCTAAATGGGTAATTAACTATTGTGAGCATTAGGGTATTTTGTTTGATAACCTCTAAATAAAAAATATTAGGTTACATCCTAATTGGTTAGCATTGAGCATGTTTCATACAACATTGAACCGATCAAAAAATTTTAGGGGTTTCTAAATGGTTAATGAAGTTAAGATTCTCATATGAATCATAAAGAAGTTGAAACATAAATGGTTCAGTTTTATCAAATAACTTCTAACCAAGGGTAGCAACTTAAATTTTTGGTTCACAAATTAAAATAGTATAGAAACCAGAAAATTGCGAACGAGATTTTAAGTTGCTTAGCTTTACATAGTATATTTTCTTAACAATTAGTGAAAATTTAATTATTTATTCATCTATGATATTAACCTAACAATCTATTAATTTAAATAGGTAATTTCTAATTCTTTTGAATCGAGTTATAACCATGTACAAGCCTATATTGTCATTTACATTATGTGTCAAAAAAATGACCACGTCGATCTCCATAACCTTTTAAAGAGAAAAAATCAAAATAGGAGAAGTTAGTGGAAAAAGTACTAAATCTAATAATGAATGGAAAATCAAAGATAAAAATTGGGAATGGACCTTATATTCTTATACTTCCAATAAGTTTTTATACACAAATTATTCTTATATTTGCTTTCAATTAGTCGTATTCTAATAAAACATCACACATAACCACACACATTTTAACATGAAATCAATGTGACATTTAATAAAATGCTTTGAAATTCAAGCAGACTCTTCATCACAACAAAGTAGTAGCTAAATATGTTTGGTGATAGTTACTAGGAAAACTTTTTAGGTAGTTAGAGTGGTTTGACTCACACATAGAGGTCGGAAAACCCCAGATAATATTTGGTTTATATATTTCAAAACCACAAACAATTTCCAACATAAACAACTCTTTTATTATATATGAACAACTAGTTTGTTTGAATGTACTTACAACAGAAAAACATCACTACAAATCACTCACACTCTACACAATTATCCTTACTAAAAGTCACTCTCTACACTAATCTCTCCTAATCTAAAAGAAAAACAAGAACTCTATGATTATAATACGATTCCTAGGCTAAAACTCTAATTAGGGACGAAGATGATAAAACGAGAGCAGAAGTGCAACTAGTATGTGTGTGATATATCTTAGTATGAGAGGTGCATGCACAAACACCAATATATACTTCGGATCTTAGTAGATCAAGTAACCACCCGAATAAGTATCCAACGCGAAGATCCGCGTGTTTCTCCACCTACAATTTTAATAAAGCGAGTCGCAGTCCACTAATTTCCAAAATGAATAAAAATAGTCGACCAAAACTATTAACAAATAACATACCGAAAACAGCTTACCAAAAATAACCATGAACTAAAAAACACTTTCAATAATAAGTACAAACTCATCATTGAACAAAAAAATTATGTGATTTGAAACGGATATATCAAGCCTAATTTATTACATAGAAAATTATGTTGATTTGATACTAAAGCTTTTGTAAAAATGTCAGCAACATTTCCATCAGAATCTATCTTGCAAACATGAACAACACCCTTTTGAACCTTTTCTTGAATAAGGTGATTATCTACATTAAAATGTTTTGTTTTCTCATTATAGACAGGATTTAAAACCAATTTATTATAGAATCATTATCACAAAATATTGGAATGAGAAGTAAACAGATAATTCATAAATAAACAAAGACCTTTAAAATCTACATAGCATCACAAGTAATAGTTCCAAATGCATAATACATAGACTCAGTAGAAGACCTAGAAATTGTTTCTTGTTTCTTGCTTTTCAAGAAAATAAGAGAATTTTCCAAAAAAAAAAAAAACAGTAATTGATCTCCTGGAGACCAAACACTTTGCTAATCAGCATCATCTAATACTTTCAATGAAAAACAATTTGATATACTAATGTTAATTCCCATACCATGATTGGAATTTAAAAAACGCAACATTCTCATAACAATGTTTAAATGAGATTTTCTTGGACTATGAATGAACTGACTCAAAACTTGAACATATGAAATATTTGGCCTAGTAATTGTAAGCTATATTAGCTTCCCAATGATTTTTAGAAATTCAGTTCTGTTGGGTCATATATTTGTATTGATTTGATCACACAATATATATATATATATATATATATATATATATATATTAGTTTATCTGCTCATTGTAGACAATCAGTTTTGTCTAACTAAGTGTAAATAGTACAACTTAGACAAACTGATCTATCAGAGCTTGATTAGTTAGAAAATCTGAAGATATGCTAATGGAAGTTCATATGTCGAAGACAAAAGAACATCCCCCGATGATTGAAAGATCCTGAAGACTCTATCAGCATCAAAGACATGAAGACACCATTCAATGAAGACTAATCAGTGTCTCCATTTGCTAAAGGTCCTATACTGATGACATATTGATTAGGTAATATGTTGAACATTAATACATTGATGGTACTATCTGCTGAAGCTGAGGATGAACAACGTGACTCCCTGACGTTGATGTTGAAGGTAAAGCTGATCTCGTTGATGATAATGCCCTGATCAGCGAGACTTCCTAAAGCCGATGCTCTGATCAGCGTATGGTGTGCTGATGCTGATATCCGGATATGGAGCAGATCAGATCTACTTGGTGAAAAACATTCTAAAGATCTGTTCTGATCCATTCCTTATATATCAAATTTGTTTACATATTTAAAATATATTAGAATAAATCCCTTTATTGAAAGGATTCTCTAGACTAGCTTAGTCTATAATCTTGTATTATGGTTAAACCCTAATTAGGTCTTTATGACGACTTTGTGTCAAAGTCTTTGTGCACCTATTTTCTTTGTGAGAACCTTTCTTAGTGAAAGATATCTTTATGATAATCGTCTGTTCTTCCATTGTTCTTTCTTGTTTGTATCCGATCTAAATATCTACAAAGGGTTTGGGACCATTAAGTGGTATCAAATCAAGCTAGAACATTCGTTCTAGGATATGTTGATGATTCAAAAGTTCATTCACTACTCAGAAACTCGAAAATTAGAAGGAGATGAGGAAGAAGACATCGTATACAACCATCCAAATATGAAGAGTTTTTCAGACATTCAGAAGAGAGAGTATGGTATGTTTCCTTATCTTTGATTTTATCTAACTATATCTGGTATGGTTGGTCTTATAAATTTTCTCATATGAGAGAAGAATATCTAAATGGATGGATCAACAATGATACCATTGTTTTGATGAATAAGAATACAAAGAATGTTAAAAAAGTAAAAAGGCATTCAATTCATGTCCTTTATCATGCTTTCCTGAACTGATGTATGATCCAAAGGCACCTTTATATTTCTTCTTCATGATTGAACATGATCTGAAAGACAAAGACATTAATCAGAAACAAGAAGATATAGAACACTTGAAGAAGAAACTGGTTGAAAGGGAGAAAGAGATGTCACATCTGACGGAGAAGATCAAAGAAAATGATTTTTAGAAGAAAATTTCTTCATCTTTTAGTGTTAAAAAGGAAGGAATACTTGATGAAAAACCGTTTTCAAGAAAACCTAGTTTTCACCCTGATAAACATTATAATAACTCTAGCACTACCAAGGCTCACACTACTAAGCCTCATGCTGCTTGTGACATCCCTAATTTTCTCGGCCTGAAAAGACCGATTTAGTTTATGCTTTTAAAATAAAATCAGAGTAATTTTCCAAAAGATGTTGTGGAATTTGTTCACAAAACAAAACTCTAATAAAATTTTAACAAAACATTTCTTAAAGAAATAAATATTTTCATTATATATCAAAAACCCCAGGATGTCATATTACGATACAGACTAAAAGCATAAACAGTACATTATAAGCCTTACAACAATTATTTATAACTACTAGCCTATAATTCAAAAATCTCTCTTCAACCTCCAAACTATGCTCTGGGTCCACTACCTATAATAAAAAGTTGAGTGGGTCAGGGTTTGAAGCCTGGTGAGCATATAGGGTTTTTAACCCACAAATATTAAATTTATTAATTTTTATCAACCAACAATAAATTTATTAAGTTCATCAACCAACAATAACCCTGATTACTATTCCAGTTATCCTCACTTTACGTCCCTAAACACCTATCATAAGGGACCTAGTCTAAGGATTTTCATCGGGGTGACAACACTGCTTGGGGGATTCCTCAACAATTTATGTCAAATAAGGCAACCATGTGGGGGATGGAGTCTACCATTGAACACTAAGTTCACAAACACATACATGTTGCGAGCCTGCTAGCGTTCCACTGGACTGTCTAAAAAAGTATGTGTTCGTCATCTATACTCCGTTAGATGACTGAAACAACAACAATATCGATGCCTCTCATCATTTGAACACACATCAACTATTTCATCTACCCATGTTATAACCAACATATTTGTAGATAAAAATATATATATAGTTGAAATCATTTTAAAACCTATATAAAAAATTCATTCAACACCCATCTCAAATAGACAAATAATAAATATACACATAGCACGTATTTTATAGAAAATACTTGATATTTATGTGTAAGATGAAAGTGACTACACACTCACTTGATAAGACGATAATTGGGCAACACCTCGTCTCTTAAAATAATCTTTTCTCATGATACCGATATGATATTTCAAAAACCGAGCTTCACGTGGGCAGAGTTTCGGCTTGCAAACTATTTTTCTAGGGATCTTCGGGCTCTCCGGGGATTGCTTATGAAGCTAGGATGATATAATAGGCTTGGGGGTAATTGTTGCAATATAGGAGAAAGGATAGGGGAGAGAGGAAAATACTAACACCATTTCGGCTGGCATCGTCCGCTATTTATAGGGGCTGGATACTCAAGTTACGATGAGCGTAATTTTAGAGTACGCTGGGTGTACTCCCTCTTCAACCAATATGTTGGGTGTACATCGAGTATGCGGGGCATACTAAGGGATTGTACCAGATGTTTCAAACCTACAAACACGTGTCTCTCATGCATTGGAGTAGGCTACGTGGCCAATTATGAACCGTGAACATGGGTACGTTGGGCGTAATCATGTACACTGGGGGTACTCCGAATTTTCAAACTTCAAAAATTTGTAACATTCGCATACGAGTTCTGTTTTTTACGTTCTTTATATCCACGCATAGGTGAGACCGTGTTCTACAACTTTTGTTTAGACTCTGTCGACTAATTTTGATTTATTTTTAACAGGCCGAGACAGGAAAAATCTGTTAAAAATTCATAACTTCTTCATCCGACTTCCGTTTTCGTTTGACTTTTTACTGTTAAACTACAATCAACAAGATCTTCGATTCTCGTATAGATCGTTTCGACTAAAAATCACTCGATCTAAAATTCGAGTTTCGGGCTACATACTACTATACCAATTTTTAGAAAATTCATAACTTCCTCATACGAAGTTAGATCTGGACATTCTTTTTATGTACGCTTTCGGTTTAACGAATACTATGACTTTCATTTTAATCGCTAAGTCTAAAAAGCACTTTATCGTAAATTCACTTTTTACGTCACATAGCGTTTTTCTAGTTCTGTCGCGGAACTTGACAGATCATAACTTTTTCGTTATAACTCAGATTTTGGTATTCTTTATATCTCTGGAATCTTTGTTTCAACCACTACAACTTCATTCTTAGATATCGAGATTATCTAATATTTATTTTCAACGCTTATTTTTATTCTTAACTTATTAAATTATAATAATCCAGCAATAAACACATAATAATCAAATAATACATTTTATTATTTCAAAACAAATTACAAAGGTTGACCTAGACTATTACATCATCATTAGTGCCTAGCCTAGAAACACGGGCGTTACAATTCTCTCCCCCTTAGGATGATTCCGTCCCCGGAATCATACATCAACAAATAAATGCGGGTAGCGACTTATCATGTCACTCTCTGTTTCCCAGGTGAGATTTGGCCCATTCGCATGTTTCCATCATACAAGCAATAATTCAACCATCTTGCGTCTCAACTTTTTAGTCTTATGGTCAACAATTGCCTCTGGTTCTTCGATTAACCTTTTGCTTTCATCCAATCTTAATTCAGAAATTGGAATTATGTCGGGAACTTCTCCCGTGAACTTCCTCAAATAACACACATGGAAGGTTTTATGAATATCATCTAGTTCTTCTGGTAGTTCTAGCTTGTAAGCTTGGTTCCCAATCTTCTGAAGAACTTTAAACGGTCCAATAAACCTTGGACTCAACTTTCCCATTTTACCAAATCTTATAAGTCCCTTCCACGGCAAGACTTTAAGTAAAACCGAATCTCCAACTTCGAATATTATCGGTTGCCTTTTCTTGTCAGCATAACTCTTTTGACGATCTTGAGCTGCTAACATCATTTCCCTAATAGCTTTCAGCTTTTCAGCAGTCTGATGGACTATCTCAGGTCACATAAATTGCATTTCTCCAACTTCAAGCCAGCACGACAGCGTTCGACACTTTTCTCCATACAAGGCTTGATAAGGTGTCATCTTAATACTTGAGTGGAAACCATTATTGTAGGAAAATTCTACCAAAGGTAAATGTTCATCCCAATTACCTTGGAATTCCAGGGTACATGCTCTTAGCATATCCTCCAATGTTTGAATTGTTCGTTTGCTTTGACCATCGGTTTGCGGATGGTAAGTTGTACTGAAACACAATTTTGTACCCATTTCCTCTTGTAGACTTCTCCCAAACCTCGACGTGAAACGACTATCACGATCTGATACAATCTTCAAAGGAACACCGTGAAGTCTCACTATCTCCTTTACATAAGCATTAGCAAGCTTTTCCATAAACCACTTCTCATTGGCTGCTATGAAGTGTGCACTTTTAGTAAACCGATCAACGACCACCCAAATCATGTCGTAACCGTTCTTTGTTCTAGGCAGTTTAGTTACAAAATGCATATTGATGTCTTCCCATTTACCCATGGGTACAGGTAAAGGTTCTAAACTCCGATACGATTGAGTAGATGGTCTTGTGAGCTTCTTCCGTCAGAAGATCTCTTAATCCGTCAGAAGATCTCTTAATCCTCCCGTCTTAGGTACCCAAATCCTGTCTTGGAATACCTTCAACCCTTGGTTGTTTGTACTGAACATTAATTTTTTGTCCAAAAGTTCTTCCTTTCGGTCATTTTTCTCTGATGCTTCTTCCTAAGCTTTCTTTATACTTTCCACAATTGTCGAGAAAACTTCAATTTTCAACGCTCTTGGCCTTTTCTTTTCAAGGTTTACCTTCCGACTGAGAGCATCAACAACAAAATTTGCTTTACCAGGGTGGTAAATTATCTCACAGTCTTAGTCCTTGAGTAACTCTAGCCAACTTCATTGCCTCATATTCAATTCCTTCTGATTAAAGAGGTACAGAAGACTCTTATGATCAGTGAAAAGTTTGCACTTTGTGCCATCAAGATAATGCCTCTATATCTTTAGCGTGAATACTACCGTTGCCAACTCCAGATCATGAGTGGGGTAGTTCTTTCATGTTCTTTCAATTGTCGTGATGCATATGCTATCACCTTTTCTCTTTGAGTTAGAACACATCCTAACATAACTCAAGATGTATCGCTATAAACTGCAAAGTCTTCAACTCGTTCAGGTAAAGAAGAATTGGTGCTTCACATAATTTCTTCTTTAATTTCTCAAAGGCTTCCTTATGCTTTTCACTCCAAGTATAAGTAGCTCCCTTTTGGGTCAAAGTTGTCAATGGAGCATCTGTCAAAGAAAAACCTTGGATAAATCTTCGATAATATCCAGCTAATCCTAGAAAGCTTTGGATCTCCGTGGGACTCTTTGGTTGTTTCCACTTTGTTATAGCTTCAATCTTAGCTGGGTCAACCATAATCCCTTCTTGGTTAGCCACATGACCCAAAATTGGACGTCATTTGGAGAAATTTGTATACAACTTCTCCTTCTTTAATACTTCTTGCAAGTGTTTGCCATGCTCCTCCTGGCTTTTCGAGTAAATTAGAATGTCATCTATGAACACTATCACGGATTTATCGAGGAATGGTTTACAACCCCTGTTCATCAAATCCATGAATGCTGCTGGAGCATTGGTTTGTCCCAATGACATAACCAAAAACTCGTAGTGTCTGTATCTTGTTTTGAACACAATCTTCTTAATATCTTGCTCTCTTAACTTTAGATGATGATATCCTGACCAAATATTGATCTTCAAGAAATAGCTCGAACCTTGCATCTGATCGAACATGTCATCAATTCTTGGTAATGGGTACTTATTCTTTATTGTTTCCTTATTCAGCTCTCTATAATCTATACACATTCTCATGCTCCCATCTTTCTTCTTCACGAATAACACCGGAGCTCCTCCCCAGGGTGATGAACTAGTTCTAATAAAACTGTTGTCCAACAACTCCTGAAGTTGTATCATAAGCTCCTTCATCTCTGTCGGTGCTAATCGATATGGGGATTTTGCTATCGGTGTTGTTCCTGGTAACAAGTCTATTCTAAACTCCGCTTGTCTATCAGGGGGAAATCCAGGAAGATTTTTGGGAAAAACTTCCGGATAGTCACACATCATTGGTATGCTATGCATTTCCTTCTTTTCCTTCTTGACATCGATCATGAACGCCAAGTATGATGTACATCCTTTAGGAAAACATTTTATGGCTTTCATTAAGGAAATGATTCAAGAATTCACTCTGCGCTTGTCTCCGTACACCATAAATGACTTTTTTCCAGTCAGGTTTACCCTTTCTATCTTTTTCTTGCGTAGTATTTCAGCATCATTGGCGCTAACCCAATCCATTCCTAGAACGATGTCGAAACCATTTAACTCAATGGGTAACAACTTCTCATGGAATTTGTTTCCGTTTAGGTCAATGACAATGTTCTTAATACAATTGCTAACATGTATGAATTTGCCACTAGCAACTTTTACAATTAGGGCATCATCAAGCTTTTCTATAGGCAATGCTAGTCTTTCACCAAATTTATGTGATATAAAGGAGTAATTCACTCTGGAATCAAACAATAAATTGGCAAGCAATCCATTTACTAGAAAGGTACTTGATGCGACATACGTTGTATCCTTTGCGGCTTCCAAAGTCACTTGGAAAGCTTTGGCTTTTGGATTTGGTGGGAGATTAGGCTTCACTACCTCTTTCTTCTTCGGGTAATCCTTCAAAACGTGCCCTTCTTCGTAGCATCCATAGCACACCCTTTTATTGGTTGTGCAGTTGCTGGCGTAGTGCTCTGGCTTTCCACATTTGAAACAAGTGACTTCTCCGTCACATTTTCCATGGTGTTTTTTCTTGCATTTTTCGCACCATGTGGCTTCACCTCCTCCAGACTTCTTTGTACCAGATTTTGAGAACTTGCATTTCTTTTTGGAATTTTACAACCCATCAAATTTCCTTTTCTCACAAACCTCCACTCTCTCCAGACCCTTTTCTCGTATCTGGGTCTCCACATTCTTAGTAGCCCAGATGGCGGCTTTCAGAGTGGTTGCTTGCTTGACCATTGGACTAAAATCCGCTGGTAATCCGAGGGAAAACTTGTTACCTTGGAGAGTTCGGTTGAAAGTAGGTATGGAACAAGCTTCATTTTCTCCGTAAAACTTACAACGTATTCACTGACGCTCATTTTTCCCTTCTTCAAATTCTGGAACTCGTTGTTAATTTCCAGAAGATCCTGCTCAGAGCAGTATTGCATCTTCAACTGTACCAGAAAATCCTCCCAAGACATCTTACTAGCTTCTCCCTTAGGCATCGAATCAGCTAGTAGCTTCCACCAGTTCAGTACTCCAGATTTTAATAGAGGAATTGCGAGAGTGGTTTTCTATCTGTTACTACACTCGCAACTTTCAAACATTGTCTCCATTTCGGAGATCCAATTCATGACTTCCACCAGTGTTGGGATTCCAGATAGGCACAGTGGTTTGGATGCTATAAAATCCTTGTACTTGCATCCATGTCTGTCATTTCCTTCATTCTGATGGTTTCGTCTAACTATCGGTGGGTTGACTTGACCAATAGCCCCACTATAGTTTCCTCCTTCTGACTATCCATCATTCAACTCAGCCTGTTCAACAGGCACCGAAAGTTCCTCTTGGTTCTATTGAATTAAATGTCTTGTTTCCTCCATTTGGCGATTCATCATCATCTGCATCATTTCTTGTACCCCATCCATTGTGATTGGCTCTGGTGCAGCTACTACAACAGGTACTTGTTCCCTCTCTTGGGGTTGAGGTTGCTGATTTTTGTTTGTATTTCCAGCTCCACTTTATGTCTTCACCATTATGATCTATACACAAAATAAGACAAATTTAGATCTTTATTACTCCTAAACATTACATGTTAGTTCTAATATCGTAGTCGTACGCTTAGAATCCTAAACACATAAGGTTTCCAGATCCGGTCAGCAACAGACCATAGATCCGAACAAATAATGGCATATATGGCAAACATATAGCATTTAACACATAAAAGCATTTTAGGCATCTTTCCTAAAATATATTAGTGCTCGTGTCTAAAATAGGGTAGACACTCATCTCACGGTCATCACTTAGCATTCTAAGTTTAAGTCTAGAAATCCTACAAATTCCTAGTTCGCTTAAACTAATGCTCTGATACCAACTATGACATCCCTAATTTTCTCGGCCAGAAAAGACCGATTTAATGTATGATTTTAAAGTAAAATCAGAGTAATTTTCCAAAAGATGTTTCGGAATTTGTTCCCAAAACAAAAATATAATATAAATTTAACAAAGCATTTCTTAAAGAAATAAATATTTTAATTATATATCAAAAACCTGGGGATATCATGTACTGATACAGACCAAAAGCATAAACAATACATTATAAGCCTTACATCAGTTATTTACAACTATTGGTCTATAATCCAAAAATCTCTCTTCAACCTCCAAACTATGCTCTGGGTCCACTACCTATAATAAAAAGCTGAGTGGGTCAAGGTTCGGAGCCTGGTGCGCATATAGGGTTTTCAACCCACAAATAATAAATTTATTAATTTTTATCAACCAACAATAAATTTATTAATTTCATCAACCAACAATAACCTTGATTACTCGTTCCAGTTATCCTTACTTTATGTCCCTAAACACCTATCACAAAGGACCTAATCTAAGGATTTTCATCAGGGTGACAACACTGCTTTAGGGGATTCCTCAACAATTTATGTCAAATAAGGCAACCATGTGGGGGATGGAGTCTACCATTGAACACTAAGTTCACAAACACATACATGTTGCGAGCCTGCTAGCGTTCCACTGGACTGTCTAAAAAAGTCTGTGTTCGTCATCTATACTCCGTTAGATGACTGAAACAATAACAATATCGATGTCTCTCATCATTTTAACACACATCAACTATTTCATCTACTCATGTTATAACCAACATATTTGTAGATAAAAATACATATATGGTTGAAATCATTTTAAAACCTATATAAAAAATTCATTCAACACCCATCTCAAATAGACAAATAATAAATATACACATAGCACGTATTTTATAGAAAATATATGACATTTATGTGTAAGATGAAAGTGACTACACACTCACTTGATAAGACGATAATTGGGCAGCACCTCGTCTCTTAAAATAATTTTTTCTGCCATGATGATTTCTCTAAAACCGGGCTTCACATAGGCAGAGTTTCGGGTTGAAAACTATTTTTCTCTAGATCTTCGGTGTCTCCGTGGCTTGCTTACGATGCTAGGATGATATAATAGGCTTGGGGGTAATTGTTGCAATATAGTAGAAATTATAGGGGAGAGAGAGGAAAATAGTAACACTAATTCGGCTGGCATCGTCCGCTATTTATAGGGGCTGAATAGTTAAGTTACGCGAGGCGTACTCCCTCTTCAACCAATACGCTGGGCGTACATCGAGTACGCGGGGCGTACTAAGGGATTGTACTGGATGTGTCAAACCTACGAACACGTGTCTTTCATGCAGTGGAGTAGGCTATGTGGCCAATTATGGACCGTGAACATGAGTACGCTGGGCATACTCCTGTATGCTAGGGGATTTCGAATTTTCAAACATCAAAAATTTGTAAGTTTGACATACGAGCTCCGTTTTTTACGTTCTTTTTATCCATGTGTAGGTGAGACCGTGCTCTACAATTTTTGTTTAGACTCCGTCGTTTAGATTTGGCTTTATTTTTAAAGTTATATTTTTAACAGGCCGAGACATGAAACGTCCGTTAAAAATTGATAACTTCTTCATCCGACGTCCGTTTTCATCTGTCTTTTGACCGGTAAACTACAATCAACAAGATCTTCGATTCTCATTTAGATTGTTTCGGCTAAAATCACTCGATCTAAAATTCAAGTATTGCTATGCCAAATCTTAGAAAATTCATAACTTCCTCATACGAAGTCAGATTTTGACATTCTTTTTATGCACGCTCTCGGCTTAACGAATACTACAACTTTTATTTAGATCGCTAAGGCTAGAAAGCACTTTATCGTAAATTCGTTTTTTACGTCACATAGCGTTGTGTCAGTTCTGTCGCGAAACTTCGACATGTCATAACTTCGTCGTTATAACTCGGATTTTGGTATTTTTTATATATTCGGAATCCTTGTTTCAACCACTACAACTTCATTCTTAGATATCGAGATTATCTAATATTTATGTTCGACGCTTATTTTTATTCTTAACTTATTAAATCATAATAATTAAGCAATAAACACATAATAATCAAATAATACATATTTATTATTTCAAAACAAATTACGAAGGTTGACCTAGACTATTACATCATCATTAATGACTAGCCTAGAAACACGGGCGTTACACATCTGATCAAAAATTTTCAGAAGTGAGTTATGCTCTAAAATCCACTCTCAAATGGGTTCCTAATTCTTGTTGTTTAATCTGATGAATTGAGAGACTCTGAAATTTTCAAAGTTCATATTTTGATGTCTTTCATTAAGAAAAATGCATGAAAAAGTGTCTATATTTTTATTTTATTTCTGACGTTAAAAGATTTTTGGAAGTTATCTAGTGAAATCTTTGTCAAGAAACAGGCCTTGTAGTTGTTAAATTGTTTCGAATCAAAGAAAAGCCGTTATTGATTGTTTGATTCTCCAAAAAGAAGTCATGTTCTGCAAAAGTGATTGTATGTTATATCAAAGATTCCTATGGCCAATTTTTCTTCAACGTGTACACACAGAAAATGAATGTTATATATGTGATGCCATCAACTAAATGGAGCCTCTATCAAAATAAAAGATGTTGACAATTCAATAGCTAGTATTTTTAATGTTATAGTTGGGGATTTCTAAAGAAAAACAAAGGTATTATTGTATATTTTTAATACTTTGAAAAGTGAATATGGGTGTTTTTGGAGTCATTGATAGCATGGTTGTCTATCCAATGTAGGTATATGTGTTAGGGTATTTTGGTAAAATAGGCTCATGCTTTTATCTTTGTTGTCTTTTTTTTTGTTGCATGGGTTCTCGAAAACAAATAAATGTTGCTAAAATAATCTTTTTGTGTTATCTATTTGTTGAGTAAAAGCATGTCATGTTAGGTTGGAGGGTGTGGTGTCACCGAAACCGCACTCCCTTCGTTGTCACGTAAACATCACGTCATTTTACCACAAAAGTGCGGTTCCTTGTCACACCCAAGGAGTGGTGTCACACTTTATTTAAAAAAAAATTAATTTAAATAAAAACATTAATTTCTCCCCAACCAATCACAAGCTAGTCAAATTATCCCCACCCAATCACAAGCTGCGGTCGTTTTTTGCTGCACTGCGGTTCGAACCGCACCCAAACCGCACCGTGGGGGCGGTGTTCACTGCTTATGTGGCAAAACCGCGCTCCCTCTACCGCACCACTCCCTCAAGCCTTAGTATGTTGTCGCCAGGTCTAATAAGGATTACAGCTGCTGGCACACATACATGTGAAGTCATTGTAATGAATAAACTTTTTAGCTATAGGAACAATAATTGTGAGGGATGTTATGTCATTCTCTCTACTGGACATGGGGGATAAATTCTCAAAATTGCAGTTCGTACTTGTCACCAGCTTTATTAACCTCAGTTCTTCAGACTAGTAGAGTCAACATTCATTTGGTCAAAGCCTATGGTCTACACACTTATATTTTTCACTGATTTTGGTCTCTTTTATGGTAGATCTTATTTTTCGCGTTAATAAGTATTACTCAACGTCTCTTCAAAGAAAATTTGATATATTCACCTTATTCATTCTCCATCTCATTCACGATACATGTCTATTAAATGGGGCTACGACGTTGCATGGATATCACACTACTAGAAAAAGGCTTTCCTTAGAAGACGAATTACGATATACAACACTTTTTTGAAATTAATAAAAGTCTGTCATAAAGTTTATGTCATATATCGTAAAACATCAATAATTTACGACAGATAAACATTTATGTCGTAACTTTATGTCATATTTTAAAGAGTAAATCAGAATGATTCTTATCTGTTAATATTATAAGGAAAAGTTAGTAATCACAAACAATAATACAATGATGCTATCTCGACAACTACACGAGCACTATATAGTATAAAAAAAATTAAATCAGGTTTAAAGGATATGAGTTAAATATTAAAACAAATAAACCATTAGATTAGTGCAAAAAAAAACTAATTACAAAGCAGGGAA
Organism: Lactuca sativa; assembly: GCF_002870075.4. Taxonomy (NCBI): domain Eukaryota; kingdom Viridiplantae; phylum Streptophyta; class Magnoliopsida; order Asterales; family Asteraceae; genus Lactuca; species Lactuca sativa. The sequence continues at coordinate 75,454,157 of NC_056624.2, read as the reverse complement.
AAAAACCCAAAACGGCGAACCAATTTGAAAAAGCTTCACTTTGGTGTGAGGAAAAAAACAAAAAGATGAGTGTTTGGAAAAAAAATTATATTTTGGTGAAAACTCTAAAAAAAACCTTGAAGAATGACCTTTCTAATCGGTAGGTTAACATTTTTTTTTGTTTGCTAACCTACAAATAATAGTTATTATATATAAAAAATGATGCATGGTAGAAAATCTCATTTACAAAAAGGAAAATTATGCGTGATAATAGCTACCAAAACACCAAAATTTAAATGAAATAAGTGTTTGGATGGTTTGTAAAAAGAAATTAAAAAAAAAAGAGTTGAAGGATCATTTCTGTAACAAAAAAAACTAAAAGAGTTGAAGGACCATTTCTACAACTTGGATGATTTGTGAATAACAAAGAAGAATGCAAGGCTATTTCAATCATGTGGATTCCAATTTCAATAAAATGAGGCGTTTTTTAAAGTATTACCTCCTAAGAGCATCACGTTTTGTTAATTTGCAGTATTAAGCTACAGTCGCCACCTCTCTCGCCAAAAACTCGCTACCAATATTTACTCCATCTTGTATGATTCGCTAAGGGAATCGCTAGTGACGAATTGCAAATATAGCAACGAGAAGAGAGAGAAGGAAAAGATTGACTGTCGTTGGTTGGGGTTGTTTTTATTTATTTATTTATTTTTCAAAACAAAACCTATTAAATTTCTCTTACAACCACTCCCTACCTTTTTAACATTGACAATATAAAAACCTATGAGGAAATAAAAAATCCTAAATTGATCGCCTAAACCACATATCCAAATTCCACTAAATGGGTCAACCCTAAACCACATACCCGAATGCCCCAAATCTGATTCGGACGCTGGATTACAGTTGATGTTAAGTTTCCGGCACCTGATTGTGTAACATTTTGTTTTAAAATAAAATAAATAAAACAAAATAAATGAGATAAAATGAATAAAATAAAATAGATAAATAAATCAATAATAAACCCTAAAACCCCGAAATATATTTTATATTTTATTTTATTTTATCCCTAAATCCGTAATAATTTATCAGCTTTAGCCATAAGAAGTTAAATGGTATAATTTCCAGAACTTGAAGTCTATATTGTAATATTAGGACTTGAAATGTAAAAGATTTTTGAAGCATAGGTTATTAGTAATTATTGGATTTAAATTGTAAAGGAATTGTAGAGTCAGGGACCAATCACGTTAAATTACATCCAAGTTTGGTCAAACACGGACTTGAACCCGTGATTCCATACCCCCTGTTTTTAGAGTGCAACATCTGAAAACCCTGACAACACTCTTTCAGCCGCCACCTTAGGGGGTGTTTGGATAAATAATTTTTAGCTTATTAGCTTATTTCTTATTTGCTTATTGTGGTGAGAATAAGCATTTTTTTAAAATGTGTTTGGATTAGCTTATTGCAGTGGGAATAAGCAATAAGCAATAAGCATTTAAGTATTTGGCAAAATAAAACAGCTTATATGAGTAAAATGACCAATAAGCAATAAGCATTTCCTTCCTCGCTTATTAAAATCAACTTATTTTGCTTATTCCTACCGCAATAAGCTGATTTTTAAATACTCCTATCCAAACACTTAAATTTGCTTATTGCGGTGGGATTAAGCAATAAGGAATAAGCAGCCTATTTTTCCCCTATCCAAACACCCCCTTAATCCCGGGCATCCCAGCCGCCACCGGCCTGCTGCTGTGAACAACCGCTGCCACCACCTCCATTCCTTGTTGCACCTAACCGCCAACAATCACGGCTACCTTCCCTTCCGGCGACAACAAGTGGCCACTGTGAGTGCGTCAGTTGCCACCATTCCTCCATATTCTTCTTCTTTTCTTCTTCTTCTTCTTCTTCTTCTTCTTCTTCTTCTCGTCATATGCAACCGCAACACGGCAGTTGTCGATGCTGCTCCGAATGCCCCTTGCATTCTTTCTGTCCCTAGATGTCGCCGCCACCGCTTGTACAGCCCTCCCATCCACTATCCGCTGCTCCGGTCGTCGTACCACCCCCGAAGAGGAAGAAACCAAAAGTTATGTATCTAGCTTTATTGTATCTTTCATTTCATAACACACTTCTATCTGCATCTCTCTATGAGTTAGTTTAAAAGGATTTGGATTACGCACAGCACAAACACTCCAGTCTCCATTATGTGTAATAGTTTGTGTGAATTGTTTGATTTAACAACACACACAATATGCATCTTCCTTATTGTGTGACCTAAAACATGATTTGAATTGAGTGTATGCTCTGAATATTCATGAATTTATTGAAATTTGGGTTAAATTATGTGATGAAGACAACAATGATTACGGCTTTTGCGAGAATGACAGTTGAAGATTCAAAAACATTGCTTTTACCAGAATTCTACCCTTTTTGGGTTGTTTTCTCACAGAGACAGAAGTTGTGTGATACTTTTCTACCCTACATTCTTCCTGATTTTATACTTTCTCTCAGCTTTCTTTCTATCTTCTTCACAGACTGATTATTCTGCTTAATCTTTCAGTTGACCTGGCTTAATAACCATGGAGTTGGAAATGAATTGTGAGTTGAAATTAGTTTATTTCAGGAATCATTGGCAACAATGTGCTCAAAGCTTCCTAAACTCGCTCGACTGAACATGCACTCTCAATCAACACTTTCCTAGTGTCCAAATACCTCCATTGACCTTTACGAGCCTAGAATAAATATTAAGGGTATTTTGGTTATTTAAATTTATTCACATTCCGGTTATTTGACAGATTGAAAAACCCAAACAGATAACAATAATGAATTTACTACCTTTGTTGGAACAGAACAACAACCGATTGAAACAAGAGTGTCTATTTTGCATCCGGCCATAGAAGTTGTGCTTCACGTAGGTGCAGCGATGGTATACATAAATACACCTGAAAATGATAATAAGTTGTAGGGTTACTAATCCTTCCTGTTCCTCTAAAATAAGCCTTTGTTAAGTTGTTTCTTCTTTAATAAAAACATGGAGCTACACATTATTAGCAGAATTTCATGTCTGATAGCTGAAGGTGCTTCTAGAACTGCCTTTAATCCTTCTAAAATTATGAATTAGTCTATTGGGTTTTTCTTTTATTATTGGCAAGATTGCATATTGGGTGATGATTTCAACTCTGACCAACCAAGATATTTCAATTGTTCTTTTGGCAGTTTAAGTACAATACTTAATATGTGATTAGATATCCCTAACCAGTTTGTAAGGTAAGGTCTTAACTTGTCTCATATTGGTCTATGTAAGCTTTCAACTAGGCCATTTGTTTATTTTTTTTTATTATTTGACTTCTATACTGAAATAAACTTTCAGTTACATCCTCTCTCTCTCTCTCTCATATATTAAAAAAATAAAGTTTTAACATTGCTAACGGTTAAAACTTTATTTAATCTTAATCTCTTTTCTTAATGCAGGGTTATCTTCTCCTAATTCCATTTTTGCCCTTCAGACTCCAAATATATCGGGCAGGGGAGGTTTACAAACATAAATCATGGCTTTTAAGGGCTTTACATCTTATAGTTGATGGAAGGTGTGTACAATAAGAATATAACATACATATGCTACATTTGTTTCTATTAATTCAAGTTTCTATGAAAAGATTCAAGTGTTTTTTTAATTATAGGTTTTGATGGGGAGGCTTTTGGAAGGAATTTAATGAATATTTTAGTTTTGAGTTCAATTTTTTTTGTATAGGTTTGTGGGAAGAATGAATATACAGATGTCGAGCTTGATAGGGTGCGTGAAAATGGGATACTTATGTCATAAACTTAATTTATGAGTGATATGTATTTGACAACTACTTTTTGATGAATTTGGAATGTATTTTTGAATTTGACACTATAGTTTGTGTAATTTAGACAATAAATTTGTAATTTAGTTTGATTAAGATTTGGTAGAATACATACATATATATATATATATATATATATATATATATATATATGTGTGTGTGTGTGTGTGTGTGTGTGTGTATAATTTAAAAAAAAAAACTATAAAACCATGACATACAAAGCATGTCGTAAAAATATGTCAAAAATCATATTGTACAAAACATGTCGTAATTTGAAGTCGTAAATGTCCATCATAAATACAAACAAGTTACGAATTATGACAAAGTCAGTTGTAAATGTATGTCGAAAATGAATGTCGTGTAAACATGTCGTAATTGTTGGTTATGAAAGTTTGTCGTAAACTTTATGACAGATCTAATGTCTGTCATTTTCCTTTATGACATGGCTTCAATGATATACATTTGTGTGTCATATATAGGCATTTATGATAGACATTGTCTTTCAAGGAAAACCTTTTTTCTAGTAGTGTTAGGAGTAGTTTAGTCTAGTTCGTAAATGGCCTCTACTTTGATCCTTGATGCTTAAAAGAAACATTTTGCTGCATGGGTGCATGAAACAAATGGAAGGATTTTTTTGTTTTTCACTTATTCTAGGAATGGAATCAATGGAAAGAAAAAGAAAAGTAAAAGAAGCATGGAGTGTAGGAAGGACATTTTCATCAAACAAATGCATGGCCACACACATTTGGAAAGTAAAGCTAGTATTCCATCAATGTTTTTCAACCTTAGTCAATGTGTTGATGAGTTTTAGTAATAAGAACATCCTATGTGTGCATACAAACCCTAATGCTTGGATCTAGGTTTCTCTATTGTACATGCAATTTATCCAAGACTATAAACCCTAGATCTAGCATATGATAATCAATATAACATATAATTAGGGTTTAGATCATACCTTGATTGTTATATAGCAATAACAATCTCAAATCCTTCTTGTATTGACTTTAGAAAGCTTAGAGTCACAAATATCACTCCTCTAATGGCTCACAAACACCAAGAGCAAAAGGATGAAGAGGAAAAGAGAAGGAGGCTGCCCAAAACATGTGGAAACCCTAGAAGAAAGCTTGTCCACGTTTTTGGGGCATAAGGGCTCTAGATATAGTGAGGCTATTAGGGTTATCTAACAAGGAAGCCCTAATTTGGATGCTTAAGGCCTAAGCAACCCATGGACTCCTTTCCTTAAAGGCCATGGACGATTTTTAATGGGTTTCCCCATAGAATTCGTCCACTCCTTAATATAAGGCAATCCATAGCCCAAATTGCAGTTATCTTATAATTACAATTCCAGTCCATTAAGTTTAATTAATCTCTTTTAATCACAAAACTAATTACTAATTAATTCTTGACTAATATTAATTAAACAATATGATTTCTCCTTTAATATATTATTCTCATAATATATTAATAAATCATATTTAATCCGTTCTCTTCATAATTCATCCTATCAAGTTGCTTTGGTGAAGGCAACCCAAAAGGACCATGCACCATCGGGTCAAGTACATACCAAAATAGTTATGGACTTAGACACTAATCCAACAGTCTCCCACTTGGATAAGTCTAATAACTATTCTGCGTATGACTTCAGATCCTGATCTGCAATCGTAGCTTTCCAAAGCCGCTGTCAACTCTGATCCTATCAGATACGCGTGTCCTTTAGAAAAGGGATCATATATTCCTCCATTCTAGATATCGTATGAGACATGATTTCAATTCATTCTCTCTGTACTATTTCTCGACTTCCGATTTATGACGACTGACTAATTGAACAAATCAAATTAGCCCTAGCCCGACCGAGCATTTACGTTTGTCATCACTAAATCATCGAGGGGCCCAAAGATATCGCTTTTATCCTACTTTGAATAAAAGGAACGGATAAACTTTGATTCAATGCTCGCTTGCACTTACTCACCGAATTACACACAACAATATGTTTTATAACACCAAGTTACTGGTGCGTTTACATATCATCAATGTGCAACCGATTTGCAAGATACAACTCACACATCTCGGTTTCAAGAATATAAGATGTTATCATCTCACCAATCACTCGTGATACAGTTCATGGAGTGATCCAAGTGGGTTTAATCCAATGCTCAAATCATATTCATAAGCACTCATGAACGTTGCAGCAAACATTTGCTTATGTCTAATACTCTTTAGACAATCCACACACCAATTCACGACAGTCTTTATTCATACCTACTTCCAACATATGAACGACTGCGGCCCGTTCAAATAATTTGACTGTTCTAAACAAATTAAATTATTCAGGAAGTCAAAACATGCAAAGTGAAACACAAGAATAATACTACTCCCATATGGCCTCAAACCTTTGAGCATAAATAAAAGACCTTTTATTTATCACCATATCGATTACTCATTATTTGTTGTTTCGGGCAATCAACTTCTTACTTGAATTAATACTACACTTGTCCCATGCTCCTAGCATGCACACAATGTTTACCTATGGTTCTTACTTTGTGAAATAGATCAAATGAACACATTTCCAATCATACTGATTTCACAACTCCAAATCCTTTTTCATAAGTGAAAGAATATCAAATTCTTGCCACTTATAGAATATGCTAGATTCTAACATTTTATGCAATGATCCTTTCCGTAATGTCATAGCACAAAAAGTCACAAAGACTATTGCCAACGATATTACAAAGTCCTCTATCGGAGATTGTTACAATACAATTCCTTAGATATGATGTCTCTCACTCAAAGTACATTTTGAACATCCTTTTGCATAAAAGTTTCTAATCTACACATGTATTTTCAATATTCAATTCCCAATATGGACAACTTTCCATACTTACCATATGACAACTCATTCTCAATAGAATCTTATCTATTCATAATAATGTCGATATGGTCCATCCAATACTATACTTCCAACTACTCACAAGCGACCAATCCTAGGCGAACTTTGGATTGTCCTTTGATAGTTGTTTAATTATCTTAGTCAAAACCGATTCTTGTCCTTTTTCCCGCTAAATGCGCTAGACATTTGGAAAATTTTAGAATGGTCAAATATTACAGCATTTGCAATCATTCCTATACCCGAAGCGTATGGGACACGATGCATAATGTCTTACATGAAGATTCAATACTTTATAAATCTTCTGCGATAATATTTTATGTGCTACGTTCTCAAAATTCGAACTATAATGAGGAATGCCGTAATCATAATCGGATTTTTTTAAGAATGCACTATGTTTCCTTGACTAAATTATTAACATTCCACAACCTAAGCCTTTAGATTTGAAATGAAGCATAATATTCTCTCTCTTAATTATAGCAAAATAACATTACAAGCCTTACGACTTTGTAAGGTGTAACTCTTGTTTTTCTATAATTAATATTGCTAACTTGCAATACTTGCCATAATAATCATACAATCATAACATTTATGCTCCCACTATCATGATTATTATAAACATAACACTTATGCTCCTACTAGCTTTGACATGTATTCAGAAACCAGCTTAACTTCTAGAAAAACAATACTTATTGAATTTCTTAAGTTCATGTTTCTAATACCTAATGCTTTGATAATCCTTTATCTAATCTTATACACATTTCCTTTAGATAGCTCATATGTGTGTCTAAACAATTCATACTAATTGCCAAACCTCACAATTCAAATCATGGAAAGGGATACCGTAACCATAATCGAATTCGAGAATACAATTTTTTCACAATCACTATCCTTTTAAAATCTTTCTTAGTGAAAGCATTTCCTCACAGTCATTTTCATGAAGGAGGGAATCTTATGAAACTTTGATTTTAATGGTGTATGTGTTCCTATCCATGTGAATTTGTTAAAACCATAGCTTACGACAAATTCAAACTCATATGGACCGAACTTTCTTAATCTTGACTTCTTGCCTTATGGTAGCATGGCTGCCCACCATGTCTTCCAAGTAGTTAAGCAGCTCACCCTTTCCTATTAATGTACCTTTCATTGATCAAGGTCCTTGCCTTTTATGCGTTTAAATGAGAACTCATAGAACTCACATGCATAATTAACTCAATTGGAATGGCACAGAAACAAAATAGTGTCAACACGATAGGTTGTAAACCTCAACTCGTGTGCTAGTGATGATCGATAAGGTTTATTTTGATTTGTTCTTGAAACCTTTCAAGACCATTAAGAGTCCCACTGACTCCTTGACATATAAGATTCTCTTGTCAATAAACATTTCTTGACAAACAAATATTCAAGAGTTAGTGTAGTTTTTTTTCAAAACACTTCATAAATTGGTCCTAGTTGGTCTTTGTCTTATCCTAGACATCACAACTTCCCACATTTGATGAATGTTATAAACCTTCCTAATACTTATCACTCAATTTCAGAATCTTAACTCTATGACTTGTTTTGGAACGAAGTACGATTGACTTCTTGATTTAACCATTTCTTCAATTCTTGATTCCTCTTCTTAGACATACAATTGTACTAAGACTCACGTAGAGGATCAATTGAGATATGGTTCTTAATCATTAAGATCAATCATAAAACATAAAAGGTACTCTCCCATCTTCTTAGAATGGAGAAACGTTTATCTTTCTGCCTACTTGATTCTTCCTATTCGTTCCGCTATTGATATAAACTTTTCAATCAATTCAGAATTACACTTAATCTTATAAGTATAATAATATTTACTAAACCTTTAGTAAATCATGACGAATATCTTGTTACTATTATGGTGGACTTGATCAACACGCAACTTTGTGTACTCGATCTCCTAGTCCTTCACTTGACACTTTGTCAATGAATTAGTCTAATTTCCAAATATGAAATTTCTCATTCATCGTGCAACCAAGTTGCATGATTCCAAGTTTCTGTCCAATTGAAACTTGGACGATGAGAAACTCTCCCTATTTGGTAAATTCTCGACATTTCCAGAAACAACATAATTAAGAATCAAATCCATTATTGCTAATAATCAATTTTTCATATACGCCATTGCAAGGATAAATAAATAATATAAAATCAAAATTTATTTTAGTGCGGAAAAATTTTGTCCTTACAATGCAATTCATTGAAAAACTATGCTAATACATCTCTCTTAGCAATCTAATTCTAACTTTAAGTAGTAGCTTAAGAATCTAATCTTCAAGTAATGCGATCGAAATCCATTTCTTCACGGTTAGAATCTGCTCACTTCTTCCCTTAAGCTTCCTCTCTTTTCTTCGATCCTACAAAACATCAATTGTAATCTTATCACATTATGTATTAAGAATCTAGAATAAGAGCTTAAAAGAGTTAGTCAATTGATTTTACCTAAAGCAGAGCCATACGTTTTGACAATCCCATCTCTTAGATCTCTTAGGTAAATAGGGCAGCTTCGTCTCCAATGCCCCTTTTCTTGGCAATAAAAGCAAATTGACTCTTTTTGAACAGGACATGGAACTAGTTCAGACATCGCCTTTCTCTTATGATCAAACTTTTCGATCATAGCATGTCTTTCGTTGCCATTGTGTATATCCATAGAGGTCTTGAAGGCAGATTCACCAATCAACTTTGTTTTTCTATTGCGCCAAACCATTGCTGATTCAGCAACAATAAGCATATAGGTGAGATCTATGAGGGTCACGTCGTAGTTCATCATATAGTACTCTCTTACGAAATTACTATATGAGTTAGGAAGTGACTGAAGAACCCAATCAACAACCATCTCCTCACAGACAACAGATCCCAACATTCTTAACCTATCAATGTGTGACTTCATCTCTAGGACGTGTGCACACACTGACTTTCCTTCTTTATGTTTACTAGCCAAAAGGGATTGAGTGAGTTTGAACTTTTCAAGCCTTCGAACTTGTGGGTTAGGGAGAATAATTGGAGGAGGTGGAGGAAGTGAAGCATGATCTCTTGTTCCTCGATCGAATCGTGGATTATCATCTTCATGCGGAAAGCTTGTTCCACGGGATTTAGGAAGACCATAGTTGTCGAACTTTGACATCTACAAAACGGGAGAAAACGAATTCAAGTTAGTTGATTAATTGAGTCCTTAGTAAATCACCCAAATGAGATACTAAGGCTAGGACCCAACACAATACTCTACAACCTAGAAAAGGGATGTCGTAATCTAGTTGCAGAATATTTGAAGGTAAGTGAATGACGATTCACTAATTTCCACCATGAAAAACGTAAAAGAAATTTAAGTTTTAAATCCATGAAAACTCCTAGATCCTTTGAGATTCATTGAACATTTCAATGACATGTTTAAATCTCGATATGCCCCTCTAGTTTGTGACTGGGATGCCGAGGATCACAAAGCGGGTGTGAATAATCATGCAAACTTACATGGTGCCCTCACATGTTACAGTCACCTATTCGATGTGCCGGTAAACCACACATGCTCCACCGAACTATGAAAAACATTGAGTCACCCTTTGGTACCTTTGCTTAGAACCATTTAGTGTGCCAGTTAACCACACACGCTCCACTAACGTCTTCGCAAGGGCACAAAGTGTAATTTCATGGAATTGCATCAATTCACTTTTGCCTAAGTAACTAAGATTGGGAATTTGTAAAAACATTTAGTTACTTTTGTACTTCATTATACTTATAATGGAAGGTTTTTCTCCTATCCTACCCGTTCGGCTAACGACCCTCCACTAGTCAAGAGTGCGGTGGGTAAGAGTGGATACCCATTCAATCGCCATTTTATAGGCAATTTCCTTAAACACCCCTTATAGACCAGCTTCGTGAATGAGGCCTACTAACGGTAAGAGTGACTTTTAGTCATATATATATATATATATATATTCTGTTAGACTTTTAATGTTATATATAGTATAGGGTGTACTTTACACTTTTAAAATACTAGGAGGTCAAATTTAACAATTATACTTTTAATTCAATTAAATTGTAAACCTAAACTTTTATGGATTTATTAAACCTCTTTTAATTATACACCTTAATTAATTAATAAAACCATAAGGGTGTGATTTGAACTTTTCAAAACAATACTAAATTTTTAGAATTTAACATTCCTAAATTAAACCTTTTTAATCAACTTTTAAATTCCAAAACTTGAGGGCAAGTTTTTGAAACATTTCAAAACATAAGGTTTAGAGTTTAAATATACATCAAAATTAAACATTTAATCAAAATTTAAATTCCAAAACTTGAGGACAAGTTTTGAAACCTTTTCAAAACATTAGGGTTTCAACTATTTAAATTTCAAAACTAAACTTTTTGAGTTTAAATTTAAACTATAAAACCTAAAGGGGAAAAATTGAAACTTTTCATATCACAAGGATCAAATAACAAATAATATAAATTAAACAATTAATTTTGTCATTATCTATATTTGACCTAATTTCAATTTCTTGCAAAATAAGTTACCCAATTAATACAAATAATTAACTTTAATCATATAAGGAAGTAAATATTTTATTAATTGATAAATATCTTCAATTAGATCAAGAATATACTCATATATATCATAAAATTGGATTTATAATGATCTAATATGATAAAGGCAAGTATCTCAAAGATAAACAGCAAGAAATCCCGACATATGCTCTTTCTGATGCTCGAACTCGCCGAGTACCCATATGGACTCGCTGAGTAGGGGCCTACTCGCCGAGTCCACAATGGGACTCGCCGAGTCCATCAGGCACGCTCACAAAAAACGAATTTTTCAAGCATGAACATATCAACAAGACATCAATACAATAGAAACCAATCTAGGCTCTGATACCACTAATGGGTTTTAGTCATAAGAACATCCTATGTGCTCATACAAACCCTAATGCTTGGATCTAGGTTTCTCTATTGTACATGCAATTTATCCAAGACTATAAACCCTAGATCTAGCATATGATAATCAATATAACATATAATTAGGGTTTAGATCATACCTTGATTGTTATATAGCAATAACAATCTCAAATCCTTCTTGTATTCACTTTAGAAAGCTTAGAGTCACAAATGTCACTCCTCTAATGGCTCACAAACACCAAGAGCAAAAAGATGAAGAGGAGAAGAGAAGGAGGCTGCCCAAAACATGTGTAAACCCTAGAAGAAAGCTTGTCCACGTTTTTGGGGCATAAGGGCTCTATATATAGTGAGGCTATAAGGGTTATCTAACAAGGAAACCCTAATTTGGATGCTTAAGCCCTAAGCAACCCATGGACTCCTTTCCTTAAAGGCCTTGGACGATTTCTAATGGGTTTCCCCGTAGAATTCGTCCACTCCTTAATATAAGGCAATCCATAACCCAAGTTGCAATTATCTTATAATTACAATTCCAGTCCCTTAAGTTTAATTAATCTCTTTTAGTCACAAAACTAATTACTAATTAATTCTTGACTAATATTAATTAAACAATATGATTTCTCCTTTAATATATTATTCTCATAATATATTAATAAATCATATTTAATCCTTTCTCTTCATAATTCATCCTATCAAGTTGCTTTGGTGAAGGCAATCCAAAAGGACCATGCACCATCGGGTCAAGTACATACCAAAATAGTTATGGACTTAGACACTAATCCAGCATGTGTATGTTCTAAAGCAAACATTACAGTCACCAACTCTCAATGACTCAGTCATCAACGAGTGTAGATGTTGATATCAAATTCATGTTGTAGCTGAAGTGTCTTGATGTCCTATGTTAGACCTTGTCCACTAGTATGATTACGTAAGTAGCTTGGTTGTCATCTAGAGTTCTTCCATGTCACATATCCCTCCGATTCATCTTTTTGTTTCTTTAATTTAGAGAAAAGGTGGAAAAGTGCAGCAACCCATAAATGTAATTCAGAAATAGTGACTTGCAAAAGGTATTGATTGAAAGCATGTTCCAGTAGGTACTAATGTTGAGTTGACTATTGTTAGCTCAAAGGGAACATCGACAACATCTTACAAAGTATCAGAAAGGGTGAAAAGAAGATAATTTGATTGATTAAAGTGTGTTCAGCTGGATAATGACAAAAACAATGTCAAGGGCATTATGATTAATTCAAAGGAGGGATTCTATGTATTATTTATGTGTATGATTTCTCATGAAAGAGGTACTTTGTTTATTATTCAAATAAAATAAAGGTTGTCAACTACAAAACTCAACAAAAAGTAATTAAGGTAAGGACAAGGCAGGTGATGTGTGCAAGATTATACCTATCAACTTTTAAATTTATAAATCAAACTAAATTAACTAATATATGCACCTATTGGTAGTGTACCTAGTCGGATTGCAAAATTATACCTATCAACTTTTAAATTTATAAACCAAAGTAAACTAACTAATTTTTGCACCTATAGGTAGTGTACCTAGTCAGATTATAAAATAGATTAGGTAAGTCGGGAGTTGAAAACAGGGAACGCAATTTAATTAATAAAATAACTACTAAAAACTAAACTAATAAACAAACTTTAATGGGGTTTCTTAGTGATTTTTCAAGTTCATAGGAGCTTAAATCAAACAACTAAACAAATTTAATATTAAAAGATACTTTTGTTAATCCGAATCCCCCCTTTTACCTATGCTTGATTTCTTGTTAAATCCCTATTATTGGTTACCAAATTATTATGAAACTAATTCTTATGATCAAATACCTAGTTTACCCATTTATGGATTACTATATTATCATTAAACACAAGTAAACACAAAATTGATATTAAGATGAATTTGGCTATGTACGATAAGTGTAATAGTTACTTTCCTATGATCAAGTCAAGGAACCAATAACAAATTATAGATCAATTATGCTCTCTAAAAAATTAAAGTTACTAGCTTTAATTACTCTATCTAAGATTTTTCAAACCTAGCTCTAGCAATTCAATGATCATAAACCACTAGGTAAATAAGCTCAGGTAAATAGAATGATCATCTACTACACTAAACTTGAATCAAGGAAATCAAATACGTGAACTAAAACATGTAAGGATTTGATACATCAAAACTAGAAATACCAACAATAATTTATCATAAAGTTGAAATCAACACATAGTTCAAAGTGTTCACCTTCACTAATGAAAGTAAAATATTTTTTTAGCCTCTCATCATAATAGAAAGGCACACTAAATCTATGCAATTAAGAATAAACATGATTTAAGCTAGCAAATCGAATAGTTCAATCTTGTTTATTTTAGATATCTTCAACTCTTGAGCTCCATTTGACTTCTAATCTTTCTCAAGTCTTCCTAAAATTTGCCTCCCACGCCATGGCGAATAGGCTCCACGGCGTGGTGATCTTTTTCCCTGCATATTCTCCAAGTCATCTCCAATGATCGCAAATCTTCCAATCACCACGGCATGGTAGGAAAACCCCACATCGTGGGCTTCATATATCTTAACCTCCTTGACTTTAATTGTTTCCACTCACTCTTTCCTGCTTCCGGCTCCTCATTTGCCTCCTTTTCATCCGGAGAATGTCTTTCTTGCTACAATTTTTTTTGAACATATTAACTAACTTTTGTCCTAAATTGAAGACTATTGTAGCTAAATGTATTAAGAAAGTGTATAAAATATATGATTAAATATGAATATATCAAAATACCTCATACTTGGCTTTTGCTTGCCCCCACACAAAACTAATTTTATTATCATATCATCGTATAAAAACGCCACACTTGGCTTTAGACCGCTATGCATATATTTGTGTCTAATTTCCTAAAAACCTCCCCAACCCTAAATACTCACAATGCTCATAAATACTTCCTACTATTTTGAACACATTCATTTTATGCATCCCTCTGAATATATCTTTAGAAATATTTCCTAACGTCAAGGTATTTTTGGTTAGCCCGCAAGCATACATATGAAAAAATAACATAGAAAGAAAATTTATAGTAAATAATAACGTGCCAAATTGCCTTATTCTTAAGTCTTCAACTTGAGCCTTCAATATATTTGAACTTTTGAACTTTTCTTCACGATATTTGTTGTTCTTCATAACATTGTAGACTCTTATTCACTAAAATGTTTGCAACTTTTTTTTCTTTTTTTTTTCTTTTTCACTTTTTTAAAAACCTTTTCACCCTTTTCACTCAAAACTAAAAACCTAAAAATAAAAACATATGCTCAAGCTAAAAACCTAAAATGTTTGGAACTTAACTTCAACCCTTATTGGTTAAAGGTATTAGTTTAAGGTACAATGACTACACAATCACTCTTGGATACATGTCAGGTACACGATTCTAAACATATTATGTCTCTTGAACTAAACAAGGTTATGTTTTTGTCCCATGATTTCACTAGGATGGGGAAGCGACAAATACACTAGAAAATATATTGGCTTAATTAAGCATCAAATCTCGCATCTGATCATCCCATACAACACTAGTAACCTATGTCTCAACACAACAATATAGATATTTATTAACTAGATTCAATTTTAGATCATTATTCCAAGTCTTTATATACTCGATTTTTCGTGTTAAAAAAAATCCTAATCATTTTTAATCCTTTTATCAGTATGCTTAGAATCCTTTATTCGACCCCCTACCCCACATTTAATTCATGCAATCTCCTCATTACATGATTAAAACATTCAAAAGCACATAAAAATAAAGACGAGAAAATGGAATAGACTCCTCTGGGGTAGTAGTTGCATGATCAAATTTGAAAGTTTGTGTGGTCAACATCTTATATAATAGTTGGAAACAATACTACTTGGCTCTCTTCTTGGGAATGTAAATGTACTGGAATAAAATAAACCAAAAACCCATCTTCAAAAAGTGTGATGTGTTGTGCCACAACATGGGGAATAGTCGCCACGTCGTGGAGATGAGTTTGACAAAATACTGATCATGATAAACACAAATGACATGGTGTGGTGATTATGGCCACAACGTGGTGACTTCACAGAAGGTCTTTTAGAGCCAAAATATAATGCATTTTCACTTCTTAATGACTTAAGACCATTCCAAACTTCTTCTTTTCTGTAAAATTCTTCTCTGCTCATCATCTTGTTGGTACCCCGCACTAATTCAAAATTGTGGTCTTTGATTATAATCTTCCAAAATCTCGTGGGTTTTCTAATTAAGTTTTTTCAATGCTGCACTTTCTTTCAACACTACAAAAATAAGATCAAAGGATTAAAAAAACATCATGATTTGGGTAACCAAAAATAGAACTAATAACAAAAACTAAAACTAAAAAGAAATAAAAAAGAAAAGAAAATGAAAACTCTTAACACGTTAGGTTGCCTCCCAATAAACACTTCTTATTAAGGAGTTGTGAGCCGGAATCCTTCCCACTGTATGTTGTTGCAGTTGGGAGTAGGATCTCTGTTTTCTCCTTTTTCTCAATCCACTTATTTTTTTTTAATCTTCTACCCTTCTTGTGTACACCTTCTTCGTGTTTTCCTTCTTCCTTGTGTTGATGTTTTCCTCATGCTTGCATTTCAACCCTTTACTCTTTCCAACACATAACGTCTTTGTATGTTCTTCTTTTTCTTCCACTTCCATCTTATTAATGATTGGCTTGTTTACATCTTTTTCACTCTTTTTTTGCTTATCTCCTCTTCAATACCCGAATCAACCTTTTCTACTTTATCGACCTCCACCACTTTAACCTTGGGTGTAGTGAATGTGAATACTTCAAAGGTTATAGGAATTGAATCTCTTGGCTTAGAAGGTTTTACTTCTTCAACTTGAGGCTTCACCCAGGCTTTCAACTCCTCCTCCATCAACTTCTCTATTTCATTTAAATCAGTGAGACCTTCTTCTATTCTTTATGTTCCAAATTATTGACCCCTAACACCTCATTGAATGGATTTTCATAACTCACTTCTTGGTTCATTTCAAATGATATTTCTTCTTGTTCTATTGAAAGTGTCATGGGTATCAACGAGAGCTCTTGCAGTGCTCAAAAATGGTATTCCGAAGATTATGGGAAGGTCTTCATCTTCTTTCATGTATAACACCACCAAATCAACTGGAAAATGAAATTCCCAACTTTTACCAACAAGTCTTCAATAATGCTGTGTGGGAGAGTTATGGAGTGATCCGCCATTCGAATTGTCATTATTTTGTTTTGTAGCCTTGATAGAGCGAGCTTCTCATAACAAGAATATGACATGAGATTTATGCTAGCCGCTGAATCGGCTAAAGCATTTATTGAAGTAGAATTGCCAAATTCACAAGGCAAAGTTTTTGGCTTGGATTTCTCATATTAATTGGCAACCCATCAATGATTGTAGGACAACACAACTCATTTAGCACAAAATTGGATACTATTTCCAATTCTTTTTCAGTTAGTCATCATATCTTAGAAAAATTTGGAATTTTAACCATGTATTTTAAAAATGGAGTATTGATCGAGAGGGATACGAGTTGTATCATGAATTTCTTTTGTTCCGACTCTTGATGTAATATTGGTTTATTTAATAGAGAAATAAATAAATTAATGAGCAAACAGGAGCCCTAAAATAAATAATTATATATCAAATGATGGTCTCGTAGAGCTAACTGTCACACTTCAAGAGACTGGGGGTTAAAAATGTAAAATACAGACTTAATTTGTAAGTATTAATGAGGGCGGGGACTAAATTGTAACTTCTGGGACTTAATTTGAAGGGATTTTAGAGACTTAGGGGCTGTATTGTAAATTAGGGGTTTTATTTTGTAAGGAATTATGGACGGGAGGGCTAAAATGTATGTTTTGGATTTCATTTGAAAGAGAATTGAAGGGAAAGGACTAATTCTGTCATTATGGTTCAAAGTTTTAAGGGAGCCGGTATATATGGTGTTAGCAACCAGCAAACCCTAACCCTAAGTGCCCTAATCCTCCAACCACCACCTTCTTTGCGTAGCCGCCACTCCCATCGGCTCTTCTTGTTCCGATCAACCAAAGACCGTCTGGACCACTGCTGCCGGTGATTCCGTGCGTCGTTTGGTCGGGGACGCCTCTCAGTGTTTCCTCTTCTTCTTCCGCCAAGTCCGACGACAAAGTTGTAACTACAAGATCGGCGACCTGCTGCTCCCATGGACCGGTCGGACTGTCATGTTCTCATCCACCTTCTAGCCATCTCGACACCACTGTTGCTAGCCCTTACTGCTGTCACTCTCGCTGACGTGCTTCAGGATCTCAGGCGACGATGGAGTGCGTGTGATACCTTATTGTCACCGGAAAAAGGGCTCACGATGATCTCCTTTCATTAGGTGTTGCTTCCTACCTCCGTATTGTTCTCTACCACCATCAACCACCGTGTGTGGGCGGTTGTGGGATACATTTTGGGTATGTGCGTGTTTGTTCCGATGGAGTGAAGGGTGGAGTATTCGTTGGCCGAAAAACCCAAGAAAAGCCACTGCCACCATCTGCCGCCAGCGACACCATAAGGTGGTTGTGTGTGTGTGTGTTTATTTGTTTAGTGTGTGTTATTTTGATATTTAGCATTGTAAAATGTAAATTACATCTTGGAATAATAAAAGAAATTGAAAACCACCACCATAGGGTGGGGGTGCCGCCTCCTGCCGCCACCGGCCGTCGTGTCGGGTGGCGGTGTGCTTTGTTGGATATTGACTAGTTTGGGTTGTTTGGACAAGGGACTAAAACCATAGTGGGCCTTGTAAGCCCTAATGGGCCCAATGGTGCCTAATGGGCTTAATGAAAACCCTAATGGGTCTAATGGACTCTAATTGACCCAATAAAACCCCAATGGGTTTAATGATATTCTAGTGGGCCTAATAGGCCCAATAAAGCCCTAATTGACCTAAATGCCCAAAAAATTGATAAATGGGCTAGTAGATCGGTTGGAAACCCTAATTAGGGTTTGGAAAACCCTAATGCCAATAGAACCCTAATTTTGAGAAATTCCTGAACACACACGATAATTATTTAATAACTTGAGATATTAAATAATAATCAATGACAAAATTAATCTAAGTAATATTGGACTTAATGGATTAAGTCCTTAGTGGGTTAAGTCCTTAATGGGTGAAGTAAGAAACACTTAACCCTAATAGTCATTTTATGTGAAACCCTAATTCCACTTGGGTTTATTGTTGGGCCTTTCTTTTGGGCCTTGATGATTGGGTAATTAATGGGCCATCCAGAATCAAGCAAATGGACTAGAATAATTAGTGGGTTTCAAGGTAAGGCCCATATGAGGAGTTGGGCCCAATTTGGAAATATGGGGCGTATATGGGCTATAGTTTGGGCCTTAATGACCATATGATGTTGGGCCTCAGAATAAGACCATGTATAGGCTTGCGCCAAATTTGGAAAATTGGGCTATATGTTGGGCTTTGATTCCTAGTTGGCTTTGGGCCTATGGATTGGGCCTTATGCTTAAATAAGCCAAGCCTAGGGTAATATAGTAATTATACAAGTATGTATAATGGTTATGTGTTGGGACCCAATTATTAATTGGGTGTTGTTTTGGTGTTGACAGTTTGGGAATCTGTCATTCAGCAGTTGGGGTTGAGCCTACGGGACATTAGCAGTGTGGGGATGAGTCTGCAGGACTTCAGCAGTGTGAGGTGAGTTACCTTCCAGTAGCGGTGGGTCTACGGCTACAATGCCGACCCATCAGTAGGAGTTGTATGTTAGATGATTGTCTTTGTGATATTCATCTAGGTTTGCTACTACCTGATATGTTTATGTGCTAGTATGTTATGATGTTATGTGATAGTAGCAGTAGGGGAGATAGTCCCCAAGATTGTCGATAGGGCCGAAGAGGTAGTAATACCCAGTTATGATAGATAGATTATGATTATGTGATATATGTTATGTGGTAGTAGTAGAGGGGTGAAATAGTCCCCGATGTCAGGTCGAAAGAACCGAAGGGGAGGCCAGCACCTAGATATGCTAGGCAATGTCCGGTCAAAAGGACCGAAGGGGTAGGTCGGGCACCCAGATATGCCTGGCAGTATATATGTTTTATGTTTGTATGGTATGTGGTATGATGGGCAACTCAGTAAGCTTCATGCTTACAATTTTCAGTTTTGTTTCAGGTACTTTGTTTAATGGAAAAGGAGCTGGCTTGGTCGCAGCGCATCACACTATGTTTTCCGCACACGGGATCCTTGGGATTACACTTTGATATGGTTTTATGATACTATGTTTTGATTATTGACACTCTGGTTTTGACATGAGATATTGTTATGAATGTTTTCATACAAATGGTTTTATGTAATAACTTAACTAAAATGAAATTTTTGGCCTGTATTTTTGGGATGTTACAAGTTGGTATCAAAGCCTTGGTTTGAGGGATTCAGGCACACTCTTGGGTGTGTCTGAACTCAATTTGTATGAAAATTTTCAAAAGTAAAACACTTTTATAAAAAGAAGTTTTAAAAGATAAAAAAAAGTTTAAAAAGAACAAGGTGTGTGATGCGTGCAATCAGCCGAGCTCAAGTAAGTTTTCCCCAAGATACCCATACATGTTATGATATGATATGTTATGATATGATCATGAGAACTGCATGCTAGAGTAGTGCTAAGGATCTAGGAAGATGCCTTATATGCCTATTGTATGTGCTTGTAGATTTGCAAGCTAGTACTTATCAGTCAGTAATAGGATAACCTGTTTAGGTTATGACCGATTGTATGAGCCTTTGAATTGCATGTATAGATTCCTGATTAGATGATAGAATGATTTGATTGGAATATGATGGTTAGATTTTCCATTGTCTAAATGCTGCTTTCTTTGTGCTTTGTGGGACTTTTAGTGATGTGAGTTAGCTATTAAGGGAATATGCTAAGTCACATGTGGCACATGTCAGATAATATCAAAGTGATAGATTTGACCTTATTGCGCAACTCTTGTTTGACTCCAACCATTCTAGGGATGAGTTTTTTACTCGAAGGATTATCTGATCTCTGTTACATGTGACTATATTCATGAGGTAGCTAGTTGACATTACTGGGAATCTTTCAGCAGCTGAGGACTGGGTTGGTACGAGAACCTAGGAAAGCCTAGGATATGTTTCAATGGGTTAGTAGTGAGGTTTAGTGAGACTGGGTGCATCATTTTGATAAAGTGACTTGGAGGATTCGGGAGGATTGCTGAGGAAAGTATGGATAGGTGTGGAAGGTAGTATTGGGCCCGTACTACTGAAAGCACAGGATCCATACTCGAATCGGTGAGAGTCTTGGAGAATCTGAGAAGCTTCGGGGAGAAGTTTGTGACCTAGTTTGGGGATAGAGGATGTTCCAGTTGTTGCAGCTTAACTTTTGGCAAGCGAGCTAGTGGGCATGACAGGGTGTCAGACCCTGAAGTATATGATTTCCAAGAGTTGCAAATGCGAGATCGATTTGGAGCACCCTGGAAAGAGAGGGCCGTGCCAGATGTGTATAGTAGAAGGTCCCGGGAAGAGACCCATGACCTCCGATCATCGGGTGAAAGGCCAGCAGGGCCGAAGTCAATGCAACACGTACGAGAAAGTGCACAAGGGAGTTTGTCACTCCAAGGGTTTAGACTGCTGCAGGTGTGGCGGGGTTGATCATGTCAACTGAAGGTGATCAGTAATCCTCTAGATATTGCGGGTATGTCATCTTCTTCTGCTAATAGATGAATGTTAGGGATACATATCACTTTAGGATTGTGAGTCATTTTGGATGAGTCAGATCTCGGGATGGTTTTCTGCTAGTGTTTGGGTTATCAAGGATCATGTATGCCATCCTACATGCCGCAAAGTCCTTGATGAACCCACAGAGGGACATATTTTGTGAAGTAGGTTCTGCTTGTACCGTTATCATTTTGGATTTTTGTTGAGATTTGTGCAGGAGTATTATATGGGAGATCCCTAGTCGGCAATTAGTGGGATGGTTCTTCAGTGAAGTCAGAGTTCAGTGATTCTTTCATTGGTTTGTATATGGTCGAAATTTTGTATGAAAGAACCTTAGAGCTCAAGGCACTACTATTACTAATATTGGATTAGTAGCACGAATATGGTGATGTCAGTTGTGGGTGTTAGATGCATACGTGGTTAGTCATCGGATGTTCAAGAGAATTGTATTTTCGCATGGGATATGTACGGATTGAGGTGTCAGACTAGACCAGATTTCAAGAGTACTCATCAAGATTTCTGAGTATGGCGGATCTTAGGGTTTAACTAATGATTGATCGCTAGCATTGGTGAACACAAGTTGTCAACAATGGGATACTAGAAAGCGAGAAGGATTGGGAATCCTTCAATTCTCGCGTGCCGCGAAGACTTAGTTGAATCTAAGTGGGGGAGAGACTTCTTATAAAGTCCTCCAAATGTGAGTTCTGGTTGCGTGGGGTGCAATCTCTTGGGCACCTTGTTAACCAGAAGGGTATTCTAGTTGATCTGGCCAAGATAGCGGTCGTGATGTAGTGGGAGATTCCGATGTCTCCATCTGAGATTCCGAGTTTCCTAGGTCTAGCAGGTTATTACCGGAGATTTATACGGGACTTCTCCAAGATTGTGGTTCCTTCGACTCGACTGACCAAGAAGTCGGTGGCCTTTTACTAGGGGCCTGAGCAGCAGGAAACCTTCGAGACTCTCAGACAGCGGTTGTGTGAGGCACCGATTCTCACCTTGCCAGAGGGTGTATATGATTTTGTGGGCTATTGTGACGCTTTTATCACGAGAATGGGTACGGTATTGATACAGTAGGATCATGTGATAGCAGGTTGTGGGAACCAGGTTAGAGTTTCCAGTTAGGACTCAAGTTTAGTGTGTGTTACGTTGAGTACATGTTCGACCTGGTTTGGAAAGTGTTGTATGACTGCGGGTGTAACCGTAGCATTCGATAGTGATCAGTTAGTATGGGAAGTGTTATAAGTCTACAGGTGTAGCCATGGCGTTCACTAGCAGTCAGATAGAGATAGAGTGTTGTAACTCTGTGGGTGTACCCATAGCATTCACTAGCAGCCAGATAATGTTAGAGTGTTGTAAGTCTGCGGGTGCAGCCATAGCATTCACTAGCATCCAAATAGTGTTAGAGTGTTGTAAGTATGTGGGTGTAGCCGTAGCATTCACTAGGTTGGTAGATGGCATGAGCGTGTTGTTGGAACGCGGAAGGAACAGTGGTACCCACCAGTTCGGGTGTAGCAGTAAGGATATGAAAATCCACGGATTGGATTTTAGAATTACCTAGACGGATTAGATCTGCTTGAGCCAGTGATAAGCCTGTAGGATCGCCCTTACAATTATGAGATCAGGGAAGTAATGGACTGCGTAAGGTCATTTAGTATATTAGTCTACCATTGGTTAAGTAGCAATCAATTTTAGCCTGGACTTGATGATGACAAGATTCGACGTATGGTCCCGATCGGCTGGATCAAGAAGTGGTTAGAGCCATAGTGGCATGATAACTAGTGGCAACTAGTTACAGAGAAGGATTTCGATCAGGAGTCGAGTGAGACAACTAAGTGGGAGTCCTTTGGCTCTTCAGCCGGGCAGAAACCCGATATTTCAGATGACTGATGGATGAATTAAGACCAAAAAGTTCTCGATAGATTTTAGGAAGTAGCTTTGTAGTAGCGTACTGCTTCATATGGTTCCAATGTTTTGGGCAGTATTAGTATCTATATTTTAGGTTGCAAGTACGGACGAATAGCATATTGCTTGGGTTATGCTCAATGATATGCAAGGATATTTGGGTCCAAATCCCTGCTTTTCCCTATGGTGGAGTTCTTGTTAAATTCCTATTATTAGTTACCAAATTATTATGGAACTAGTTATTATTATCAAATGCCAACTTCACCAATTTATGAAATACTATGTTTTAATAAACACAAGTAAACACAAAATTGATATTAAGATAAATTCGGTTATGTACAATAAATCTAATAGTTAACTTCTTATAATGAAGTAAACCAACCACGCACAAATTATAGATCAATTATGATCTCCAACACAGTTTAAGTTACTAGCTTTAATTAGCCTATCTAAGATTTGTTCAACCCTAGGTCTAGAAATTCAATGATCATAAACCAATAGGTTAATAAGTTCATGTAACTAGAATTATCATCTACTACACTAAACTTGAATCAAGGCAATAAAATACCAGAACTAAAATATGTAAGGATTCGATTCATCAACACTAGAAAAACCAACAATAAGTTATCATAAAGTTTAAATCAACATATAGTTCAAAGGGTTCATCTTTACCAACGACAGTAAAATGTGTTTTTAGCCTCTCATTATAACAGAAAGGAACACTAAATCGATGCAGTTAAAGACTAAACATGATTTAAGCTAGCAAATCGAATAGTTCAATGTTGTATTCTTTTAGATCTCTTCAAATGTTGATCTCCAAAAGATTCCTGATATTTCTCAGGTTTTCCAGAGGGTTTTTGTTGCAATCATTCTCTAGAAAATCGGCAAGAAGTCTCTTAATTCGAATTAAAACTGATTACTTATACTTTCCTAAAATTTGCCTCCCACACCATGGCGAATAGGTTGTACGGCGTGACGATCTTTTTCCACGCGTATTCTCCAAGTCATCTCCAACGATCGTGAATCTTCTAATCACCACGGCATGGCACGATATCCTCATGCCATAGGCTTCAAATATCTTGACCTTTTTTACTTTAATCGTTTATGCCCACTCTTTCCTACTTCCAGCTCCTTATTTTCTTCCATTTCATCCTGAGAGTGTCTTTCCTGCTACAAAATAAAATTTAAACATATTAAGTCCCTTTTTTCCTAAAATGAACACAAGTGTAGCTAAAAGTATTAAGATAGCATATAAAATATATGGTTAAATATGCACATATCGGCAACAGCTTCAGGTTTGAACAATAGCCACTTCCGGGAATTAACTTAAAGCAAGGACACTTTCATCACAGTATGCTGCTTATGTTTTTCTTTCTTGTTTTTTTTTTGTCAAATCCACATGGAACTTAAAGACAAAAGAGATTTCTTTTGGTTTATGTGACTTGCACATCTGTCAACCTATGTGCCTGTATCTCACATTAAGAGATGTTGACAACACGTCAAAAATCAAAGGGTGCTGCTATGGAGAAGCATATTCAAATGCACATAGTCAGGAGATATTTATGTACTAAGGGAAATGAATCAAAAGCTGTAACATCCCAAAAACGAAGGCCAAAAATTTCATTTTTAATTAATTGGTTTGTAAAATAACTTATCAAGACATTGCTAAAATTATGTCAACACATTAAACCGTAGTGTCATGTCTCAATACCATGACATCAAAAGTAATGAAAAATCAGAGTACAATCCCAAAAACCCAAAACGGAAACCATGTGTGTGTGTGATGCGCTGCTACACCGCCGACTCCTTCCCCTTCGACGAAGAGGTACCTGAAACCAAAACCAAAAATTTTAAGCACAAATCTTAGTGAGTTCCCCCATCATACTGCATACCATATAATATCGTCGGTATCTTTCAACCGCTAACTGCCATCGGTATCTTTCAACCGGTAACTATCATCGGTATCTTTCAACCGGTAACCGTAATCGGTATCTTTCAAACGGTAATTGCCATCGGTATCTTTCAACCGGTAACTGTCATCGGTATCTTTCAACCGGTATTTAGGGACTATTTCACCCCTACCAATAGCATACAGTAGCAAGATATAAACATACAGTCAGGCATATTGGCGTACTGACCTACCCCTTGGTCCTAATGACCTATGCCAGGGAAAGACTATTCCCTGTCACTAACACTGACACAAATATCATATCACGTAGGCATATCTCATGACCAAATCACACAACCAAACCAAGATAATTATCACAAAGAGAATTATCTACTAAATACCCCTGTTAGTGGGTCGGCATTGTGGCCTTAGACCCACCCCTACTGGAAGGTAACTCACCTCGATGTTGTGTAGTGTATGAACCGTCCTCTCTGTGAAGATCGACTCTCCTCGACTCCTTAATCCCTACATGACAATCCTCAAGTCATCAAACAGAACATATGACCCTAACCAGGGTCAATACCATAACTAGTCAAAGTCAACATTGGTCAAAGTCAACATTGGTCAAAGTCAACACCTAGTTGACCTGACTCACCGAGTTGGTCTACCAACTCGTCGAGTCCATGCTCCACTAACCCGATCCAACCCGACTCCACTCGTCAAGTCTAGCAAGAACTCGTCGAGTTCTCCTTCATTCAACCCATCGGGACCATCTTCATCCGACTCGCTGAGTTCTTCCTTCAACTCGGCGAGTTCATCTCCCTCATAAAAACATGTCCAGTCTATGACTCGCCGAGTTATATGAACAACTCGTCGAGTCCGTCTTCAATGGTTGGGAGATTGCCTTGGACTCGCCGAGTCTGTTCATATACTCGCCGAGTCCAATGATTCCTAGGTCCCTTTACGTGTGTAAGCATCTACGAGACTTTCTTCCCAAAAAACTGGTCCATCCACATAAAGGATTCGGTGCTCAATACACACCGACTCGCCAAGTTCCAAGAAAAACTCGTCGAGTCCCTTCTTGACCCTTACTATACAGCAGATTTAAATGGGTCTTAACACATCAAAACCATAGATCTGGCCTCCTAATGTCCATTTTATACGTAAAGTTCCAAACTTGGTGCACATGCATAGGGTTTTTGGCTCAAAAATCCATAAAAGGTGTTGTACAATGTGCATAAGGCTCTCATGGCCATAAAGTTGGCACCTTTATGCCATGAGACCCCTCCAATGACTCAGATCTGAAAATAGAACCCCATGAATCACTTCACAAATCCGAAAATGGCTTGGGAAACCCTAAATGCACCCAAAATCTTAGCCCTAAAGATGAACAACAAAATGGAAGACCAAAACAGGGGCCATTTACCTTGATTGAGCTGAAGATGGAATAAGATCTTTGGATCTACAAGCACCAACTCGAATTCCCAGGATTCTTCCTTCCTTTCAAGCGGGAATGAGGGGTTACAAAAGCATTTTGCTCACTTTCTAATGATTCATAATGCCAAAAAGTCAAGAGGTTCCAACCTAAATAAAATATATTTATATTCACATATAAAATCGTTTTTAGATAAATATATAAAAAAATTGATTTTCAACAAATGTTTTTATTTAGTTTCTTTTAAGATAAGTATATGAGTAAATTACTAAAATCGTCCATGTGGTTTGGTCAAAATTGAATGTTTAGTCTCAAACATTCTTTTGTACTTGGATCGTCCCCGTAGTTTGATTTTGTTGTGTTTACATCCCTTACATACTTAAAATTAGGGGGAAAATGCAACCTTAACCAAACCATATGTACAAAAATGCAACAAAATCAAATCACAGGGACAATCTGAGTGCAAAAAATAAAAGTTAGGGACTAAACATGTAATTTAACCAAATCATAGGGACAAATGATGTTGCATTTGAATATGATTGTCTATATTCATTTTAGTTTGTATATTTTCATTCATAGTTGTTAAAAGTATTTGATTTTTGTTTTGTCTTTTATATTTATTTTTATAATTTAAATCTAAAAATTCAGAAACAAGTGTTATCCATGTCTTCCCAGGAATGCTTTTCAGGTTTATACCTTCTATCATGCATGAAGTAATAAAATGAGGTCAAATCTGCAACTACGGGGGACAAATTTAACATTTTGTCTGTTCTTCAAGTTATCTATGAACAATAGAACTAATTTACCCCTTAAAGCTCCTAGAAGTTATGTATTCATTGTGTCTTCAATTTCATTAGTTTCTGGCACTGATTTGAAGTTAAACAAGAGATAACATGAATGTTTGATCATATTATGTTTTTAGATAGTTTCAAATGGGTCTTGGTGACTGTGTACCCAATGTGTCAATACACATTTGGTTCAAGATTTGCAATTTCATTGCACATTTTAATGAAACCGAAAAGAAATGTCATGATAATACACTGTGCTTATAAGGTGTCTCAAACAATTAATTCCAAGCGTAGGGGTAGCATTCTTATTTGACAAAGGAAAATGAGCTAAAAGATGATATGCATGTAGAAATGGTTTTTAAAGCAGAGACTTATTCTTCATCTGGTTTGATCTCTTGTGATAATATCATTATACCTTTCATGTTTTAACGATGGCATTTCATAAGCCAAGTATGTAACTATTGATAAATCACTGTCCCTAGAACAAATGATGTCGCATATGCCTTATGTCTTGTGTCTTCTAGTAGTCAATGACCTAATGAGACTACACTTTATAAGTCTTTAAGCCAACAGGTCATGTTCATATCTATTGAACTAAATGAACCATCCTTCTCTCGTGTGGAAATGATAACAAGGTCTATTATTTACCAAGAGATATTTGTGTGGTCACAAATGAAAATTCTTATAAGGCAAGGATATATCTAATCTCCTAGCCAATATTCTTCTTATGTCCTTGACCTCGTAGACTGGGGTATGCAATAGTACCATTTAACAAATGGATGGTGAATCTTTGATTCTATAATGCAATTAACTCTATGATGCAAGGATTAGACCACTTCTTCCTGATGTGTTATAACTATCGGTGATTCATGCTAATTTCACTTCAGTGTGATTTAGACATCCTACTTATTTCCCTAAATTCTTTTTTATAAGAACATGATTATTCACTATGTAAAACCACACACTGATAAAAGTTCAAAAGTGTGTGCTGATGGGTATGAAATCTACCAGTAGTTTATCACATGCATGATCCTATTATTCCCTTTAAATTCTCCATAAAAGCTTTATGATTTAGAGTCAAATGCTAAACATTGATGAGAATTTGAAAAACCTATGTCGATGGGTACATCATGTACCAGAATGTATTACAAGCATCATTCCACTCTCATCCTTTATTCTTCTAATAAATGAAGTTATTAATTAACCATATAAAACCATATGCTTATGAGACTTCGCAATTCTGTTTCAGTGATTTACTATTGAAACAATGTAGTAGTGTAATACACCACATTATCTTATATCTTATAACTTTATTTGGCGTTTTCTTTCATTTCAGTTTACTTGCTGCCTTCTTAAAAAAATCATCAAAAAAGGCAGTGCTTATTGATGCTATCATAAAGGGGGAGAAATGTTAAGTTCTGCTCCATTGTTACTTGATCATTCGTTCAATAGCATAATCTCTTAAAAGAATAAGGTTATACGTATAAGGGGGATCAAAACTCAGATGTTGTATATTTGGAGGGGGAGCAAAATCGAAGGGGGAGCAGATATCAGCATTCTACTTTAGATGTAATTAGTTCATTATTATTTAATTCTTTATTAGTTTACCTTTGACATTATCAAATGGGAGGAGATTTTTGGGTCACATATTTGTATAGATTTGATGATGCAAAAACCTATATATTACAGTTAATTAGTTATAGTTTATATGCTCATTGTAGACAGATAATCTTTTTGAACTAAGTGTAAATTATACAACTTAAACAAGTTGATTTTTTAGAGCTTGTTTAGTTAGATAATTTGAAGATCTGCTAATGGAAATTCATATTTCGACAACTAGAGAGCATCCCCCAGCAAAGGCACGAAGACACAATTTACTAAAGAATGACCAGTTTGTCTTTATGCTGAAGGTCATATACTGATGACACACTGATCAGGTGATACACTGAACACGAACACACTGATGGTACTATTTGCTGAAGATAAAGCTGATAAGTGTGACTCCTTAATGCTAATGTTGATGCCTTGATCAACAAGTCTCCCTAAATCTGATGCTCTAATCAATATATGATGTACTAGTGTTGATATCCGAATATGGAGAATAACATATCTACTTGGTGAAGAAGTATTTTGAAGATCTGATCTAATCCATTCCTTGTATACCATATTTGTTTACATATTTAGAATAGATTAGATTCAAGCCCTTTATTGAAGGGATTCTCTAGGCTAGTTTAGTATATAATCATTTATTTGGATTAAACCCTTTCTAGGTCTTTGTGACGGCTTTCTGACAACGTTCTTTCTATATCCGTTCTCTTTGTGAAAACCTTTGTTAGTGAAAAATATAATTGTGATAACCATTTGTTCTTCTATTCTTTTTTCTTGTTTGTATCCTATCTACAAATCTACGAAGGGTTTAGAACCATCAGTAACATTTTGCAACAACAAATCAGTTTTATCTACTCCATTATTCCTAATAACAACATTAGGATCTAAAGGCTTTTTTTATAGGTTTGCAGTCTAACATTCCAAAATCTAGTAGAAGTTCCAAGCAATATTTTCTTTGAGACAAACAAATACCATTATCAATATCCGTTACCTTTATTCCAAGAAAAAAAATTTAGCTTTCCTAAGTCTTTAATAAGAAACTTTGATTTTAAAAACTTCAACATTTTCTATTTATACAAAGGTATTTCTAGTTAAAATAATATCATCCACATAAGCCAACAACATAACAATAGATTCATTTTAAAATTTCACAAAAAAAGAAAAATTATTTATGCTTTGTACAAACCCATATTCTAGAAGAGAAGCAAGAGCTTCTCATTCCACTTCCAAGGCGCTTGTTTAAGGCCATAAAGATATTTTAACAAGTTGAATAACTAGGAGGAAGATTCATATAAACATTTTTATCAAGTTCATCATATAGAAAAGAATTATTAATATCAAGCTGAACCAAATTCCAATTAAATTTTTTAGCTAAAGTAATAATAATCCTATTCGTCACTATTTTTGCATTTGGAGAGAAAGTCTCCTCATAATCAATGAATTCCCTCTAATTATAACATTTATCCACTAATTTGGCTTTATATCTTTCTACTTCACCATTAGATTTATACTTTATTTTATACACCCATTTACACTCAATAGGTTTCCTAATGGGTGGTAAAGAAGTAATTACCCATGTTTGATTTCTATACGAAGCCTTCATTCCGTCATTCATGGTCTTAATCCAATTAGTATTAAGAACAACCTCATAATAAGATTGAGGCTTAATGGTTTTATTAAGATTTGAAATAATCATTTATTTTCAAAATTCAAAAAAGAATTATTCACAGATTTCTCAATATATACTTATACTTGCCTTTCATTATATGGTCATTAAACCTTTATGGCAACCTAGACTCACGACTAGATGTCCTAGTTTCTATAGACTAGTGCTCAGGATTGATAGATGAATGATTGTTTTCATCATAAGAGAAGTGAATGTCCGACATAGCCAGATCAGGTTGCATGGTCGATACCATACCACCTTCATTACCAACCTAACCCACATCAGTTGCATCAAATTGATTGTTACGATCGTAATTATTGTTAGTTGTAACAAAAGGAGGGTTTGCAGCATCCCTATCATCCTAATTACTAATATTAAACTCTCTAATGTCATTCTTACCAACGTTACTATCAGTATTATCTACTCATCATAAGAAAAGGGATCACAAGGTTCATTTTTGTTTGATAAATACACATCATAAAATAAAGTATCATCTTTAGAACTAGATGAAAGGGCAAAAGGAAACACAAACTCATAGAACATCACATCTCTGGAATAGAAAATAGTCCAGTGTCGAGGCTAAACAATTTATAACCTTTTTAACACTAAAATAACCAAGTAGAACGCATTCTTCAGATTGTTCAGAAAACTTATCAGAATTATTAAGTTTAGTTGCAAAGCAAAGAAAACCAAACACCCACATATTATATAAGAAAATATGAGAATGCTTATAAACAAGCTCAAAATGAAATTTACAATTCCAAACAAAGAAGGAAGTCTATTTATAAAGAAAACACTAGTTAAAACAACTTGACCCCAAAACCTTCTAGTATGAACTGATTGGAATAAAAGGGATATTGAAACATTTAATAATTACAAGTCACAACCCTTTCCAAGGCGGCCGAATATGCGGGGCTGAAGACTTAGTTCACGGATCACAAGAAAATGAAATATACATCACAAGTTACAACGATAACAAAATAGCATTTACATTTCAATTTAAAGTTCGGATAGAAGGTTCATACAAATAATAATAATAGGTTCAAGAAGTTTTCCTTAACAATTGGCTGATAAAATAAAAACTAGAATATACTAGGTTTCCTAAAACCCATGAACATTTCTTCTCTCTCTAAAACTTGGTCAACGATCTCCTCAGTATACATGAATTTTGAGGGCCAACACAAATTTTGGTGAGAGTTACAGGTTTTCTGCGAACTGCAATAAATATACTTTTTAAAAATTATCTGAAAGTGTTTTTTTGTAGTTAAAACCATTTTTGAAAATGTTTGATAAAAAGAGAAACTAAATCTTTGGTTTCTAGATAAATAATTAGTTAATGCTTATAGTTATTCCTATAACTGAGCTATGTGATTAGATATAACCCCTTACGACGCTTCATTAGATAGCTTGGAAAAAGACTGAAGATAATTATCACCCACTTCGATTGATTAGTCGATGTTGTAGCTAGCAACCATAGGTGGAGGTGTCATGTCATATAGATCTATGTATATGTATCTCGCTCCGAGGAATAACGGTTATAGACGAGTGGGTATACTAAGTGATTAACTTATGCAATGAATAACATCTCGCTATAAATACCAATAACTATGATATACGATAAAGTCTTTCTTATAAAGGACGAGTACGTATGATGAATTCGTAAAAAACGTATAATACTCACTTAAGTACATAATATGTTTCTTTGCTTGCAGTAATATTTTTAAACGCATGCATATCATAAATGAATTGGTTTATAATATATTATTTGGCAATAATAATTATTAAAATTAGATATATGTTTTATAAGTGTATTTCATAACCGGTATATATATATATATATATATATATATATATATATATATATATATATATATATTCACATGTTAATAAACACATTTCAAAACTGATAGATATATATTTCACATGTATTCTCCCTAAAAAATAATTGTATATTAAAAAAGGTTCTGTAACACTGACATTCATAGTATGAACAAGGCTTGTGGTGTAACACTTGTTGTGAAAGTTGTTACGTGACGTGCTTTGTTCTTAAAACGAACCATTGGGTCTATTTATACCACCTTATAATCTAATGGTAGTTTTGGTAATAATTATTAAGCATAGGGTAGTCTTTGTTAAAATAAATAAAGTGTAGGGTTTGAATTTGCCAAAATCATGCTTCCAGGGCTGATATTGTGAATTATTTTCAAGACAGTGACTAATCATGTGCATTTATGACTGACTTTGGCTTTTGGGGCTTATTTTGTTAGGTTTTCTTGTTAAGGGAAACTACTATAAAAATTGAAAAGACGTTTAGATTTAATTTGTAAGGAATTACAGTGTGTGCATGCGTGTGTGTGTGTGGGGGGGGGGGGGGGGGGTAAAGCTCTGTAATTCTAACATTCGGTGGTTTATTTTAATTAAACTATAATAGACTTTGTATAGTGCTACATCTTTGCGTCAGTCGCGAGTTGCAGGACGAATTGGGGGGGGGGGGGGATACAGTTCGCAAATTGGGTCTTGGTTGTGTTCAATTGACGAAATGGTTATGCAAATTGAATGTCAACAATGGAGAGACCAATTTACAGTGGAATCAGAGGTAGGGAGGGAGAAAATCGATGGCACCATGGCGACAACGAAATGGAGCTTGTGGCGGCAGGAGTTTCTCCGACCACTCATTTTGCTTTGTTTTTGGCGAGTTCGTTGAGCAGGAAAGGGCAGGGAACAAATTTGAACATAACAGAGTTGTTTGGTGGTAATTTTGGGTCAAGAGAGAGTGGTTTTTAGGTGGTGCTACGGTGGGGTAGAAGCGGTGCAGTGGTGGTAGTGGTGGTTAAAAGATGTTGATATGTGGTGGTGTTTCAAACTTAAGGATCTGGCTGAACAATTGTTTGATGAGGGTGAAATTGGAGCTCTCTTTTTAAGGTTCATAAAACCTAGCAAGGAGGTAGAGGTGGTGAATGGGTTAAGAAGAAATAGACAATGTTTTTCACCATTAGAGTGTGACAATTCTTGTCAAATAGTAAAGTCTAACCTGGCTATTATCTAACCATGTGTATGTTGAATTTCAGAAAAGTCCAAATAAGTGAGTGTAAGAGAGAGAGAGAGAGAAAAAGAGAGAGGTAAATGGGCCGCCTTTTTGTTAATTATATTCATTGTTTTACCAAAGTATAGTATCTCATAAACCTTAAACATAACTTTTTTTGCGTGTCTAATTCTCGACGTCGGGAAATTTGTCTGATTGTTTCGATCGATAGATTTTAATTCTAGGATTCTAAAAACCCGAATGGATAAATGTTTTGATTTATAGAACTCTGGGAATTTGCGTTTAAAGTTTCGCATCTAATTGGTCTGAAACGTCTATTTTGTTTTTTTTTTTTTGTTTTTTTTTTTACTTTTACAAATATTTTTACTAAAAATATTTCATGTAGTAAATAAAATATTAGACCGTAGTCTAAGTTCAAAAACACTCTCAGAATCTCCATCTGAGGTGTGCAAGTGCCTCAACGGATCGAAACAGTTTATGAAATCAGGTAAAAACAATGTTATACCAGTTTGGTTTCTCAAAACGGACGTATCTTTTGAATATGAACTCCCTTTTGGACATTCTTTATATATCCACAATCAGGGAAACATGTACTATGAGTCTAGTATATTTTATTTGTTCACAGACGCTTAATACAAATTTCAGTTTTTAGTCGTTATTTGGAGTTATAGTTCGTGCTTTCAGTTTCGTTCGACGTTTTCCATAATTTGAGATAAGATACCATTTGACATCTTATAATATTTGAAATGACATTATATTTTTGCTAAAATATGCATTAAAATTCAACCGGTCAAGATACAAAAAGGTTTGTGGTGAACTAACCCTTTACATATTCGAACCTAAATTTTGGGATGTCACGTTACCTCCCTATTAAAGGAATTTCGTCCCAAAATTATCTCGTTCCTACAACGATAAAGTTCCACTAGTGGAGGGATCTGTGACATCCCCAAATTTACGGTCATTTTAAAATTTTTATTTATGCCTTTTTAAAGAACAATGTTGCAGAATTTTGTTCCCAGAAAACATGATAAATGTTTATCAAAGCATTTCCAAAGAAATGTATTTGTTTATATTAAAACATTGGGATGTCATCATCAATACAAAAACAAAACCACAAACAGTCCTTACATTCTTTTACACTAGTGATTTACATCTTCTTTAATCTCTTAGTGTAATGTAGCTTCGTATCCACACCTGTGATACATATAAACTAAGTGGGTCAGGTTGGGAAACCCGGTGAGTACATTGGGTTTTCAACCCACATTAATAAAGTTATTATGTTTAATCATCAAACAGTAAACTCAATTACCAATCCCCATTATCTTCTTTATTCTTAGGTGTCTTCCCTAAGAATAATCTATTCCTCATTATTTATTCCTAAGGATTATCCTAAGGAATAGGCACGAAGTCCATCATTTTCATGGTTTATATAACAGGAACTAAGTCCATAGTTTCCAGAGATCATCTAACAAGTGCTAAGTCCATAGCTGCCAGGATTTATCTGATTGATTGACAATATTATATTAAGGAATCCACCTACAATACATGTCAATGATTTTTTTAGAGTACACTAGGTGAACACATTGTTCACAACACCTATAGGTTGCGACCCTTGTAGTGTTCCACTAGACTGTCTAGAATAGTCTGTGGTTGTCATCTATACTCTGCTAGATGACGAGATCGTTTGGCTCATCATTGCACACTATCTTTTACCACTCATATATCATCACTCATCATTCATCTCATCTTTAATTTACCCATCTTTTACCCATCATAAATAGATGTATAAAATATATATACAGTTTAAAAAATTAAAAGATGTATATTTTTGTTCATCCAACATAGATATCAGGAGCACAAATAATATTCACACATAGCAGGTAATTTATATTAACTACTTCATATCTATGTGTAAGATGAAAGTGACTATGCACTCACTTGTTAAAGTGATGATTCCAAACTCGGACAACGCTTCGCTTCTTAACAATATAATTTTCTTCGACGAAACCTAGTATTATTACAACTAGATTTTAGTCTAATTTTTACCGTGACTAATTATTAGTCTTAGCATTATGATTATTATATAAGCGTTTAAACAATATTTTCCAACCACTATGTACAGACAGGGTCGGACATAAAACACCGGAGGGCAGGACCATTTTGGCATACAACACTTCTGAAATCAAACAACCCTATGCGGTCCTTTAAACCAGATTCCCCGTACCGCGAGTAGTTACAAAGATTTTATCATGACACTTATATAAGTCATAATAATAGCCCAAATATTTATTATAAGTTCATAGTAACAATACTAATTTTAAATATAAGCTATATTTAAAAAAATGGTAAGCATAATTTACTTACAAGGGGCTTTTGCTTGGAGTTGGGCACTGCAGGGGCAGAACTTTGTTGAATCATTCTAAGAAAGATTCTTGTAGCGCTTCATTGCTCACCATACTATACTAAAACAACAGAAAGAGAAGTCGAATCATGAGGTACCGAAATTCTCGGGGGATAAGAAGAAAAAGACTCTTGAATCAAGAGAATGGTGCAAGAAATATGAGAGCCTAGTGACTCTTATTTATAGTAATTTAATTTTCAAAAACCACCCTTTATATTTACTTAAATGACTAAATACCCCTTTATAATACTATTTAAAATATATTTAACGAGATTTGTACTAAACTAATGTGGAAAATACTCAACACTAGTCTTATAACGACAGCATCGTCGATACCTTTCTAATGATATATATATATATATATATATATATATATATATATATATATATATATATATATATATATATATATACATACATATATATATATATATATATATATATATATGATTTAGACTTTATGTTAATACCTAGATGTGCTATTAAAAATTATAAATCATTCATACCAACTCCGTTTTTGACGTTCTTTATATCTACACATAGCTACCGACGAGATCTACAAGTTTCGTTTAGACTCCGTCGGCTAATTTTGAATTTATATTTTGGTCCATATTTTTATAGAATTAAATGATTTTTCTAAAGTCATAACTCTCTCGTACAAACTCCATTTTTGGCATTCTTTTTATCAAAATTGATATTTTAAGGAGTACTACGATTTTCTTTCTGGTTGCATTTGCTAAAAGTCAACCATTCTCTTCGTAGCTTTTTACGTCATACATTCGTTGTGCGCGACTGACTTATATATCTTATAAAAATCATATCTAATTCATACGGAGTTGGATTTGTACAAAACTTATATTTTTGGGATCGAGAAGACATGTACTTTCTAAATTATATATATATATATATATATATATATATATATATATATATATATATATATATGTTTTGGCGCACTTATATATTCACGGACGATTCGACATATTTTTCATTTTTTATTATATTATAATAATCATGAAACATTTAATATTCACATAATTCTTCTTTTATTAAATCAAATAGGTTACAATTGTTGACCATAACTATTACTTTGGTTAAGATTATTTATCCTAGATAAAAAAAATCATTTTTAATGTTTATTATTGGCTAGCCCGAATGTGCGTGTGTTACAATTATCTCCCCCTTAGGATGATTACGTCCTGGAATCATCAACAAAACAAAGCTTGTATAATAACTTCGTCCTTTCCTTTCCATCCTAGGTGCTAATCGTAACTATTATGTCTTTTCAAATGAGTATCTAACTCTAGGACTCCTTGACTGATGGCGGTGTGCAATCTTGCACCTGCTCTTTATCTTATGTTGGACTTTCAATGTTAGCCTTCGAGTTACAAACTCAGTCCGTATTGGAGACTCCTGCTTCTTCATAAACATAATTAATTTACGACAATGTCTTTACTTCAATTACCGTAATAGACTGATGGGTCATGTTCTAATGAACTCTCATCGTATGATGCAATGCTTAGACTCATGTCTTTTTTAGTCAAATTCCAGAATGGAATATACCTTCCTTCAAGTTCTAATGTGATATAATCACATTCTAGCATGTAGCACTTCTATCTACAAGCTTCTTATTTTAACAACGATCGCGATACTTCTACTGGCCTCTTCGATTATTTTTCCCTTCAATCTTCTTGCTTAAGTTGGATACTACATCGAACTTGGTTCCCTAAACCACGTAAGACACTCATCTTAGCCAGACTCGATTTGATATGACCATTAAGGTCAGAATAACAATCATCTTCTTAGTCATTACCGAAATGATGGTAACGACATACTTGAACAAAAATATTAATAAATTACTAGTGCCTTGCTAACCTTGTGACTTTCCATGATCCAAATGCGAGTCCTGTGCTTCTAATAGTATAGGCCTCTACTACCATTCACACCTACTCAAGTTTAACCTATACTATGCCTCTAATAGGCTACACTACTGGATACTATCTGCATGGCTACTTCATATCTTGATCTTAGGATATAAAGTCCTCACTTCTAATTCCTTGCATTGTTATCTGCGTCATCAAGGATCATGTGGAATGCCCTTTGCTTTGGCGGTGCATTTTGCCTTGTTGCTTCATTTTTCTTTAGGAAGCCTCTAGAAATATGCCCTTATTTGTTACATCCGAAACATACATTCTTGTTGAATATGCACTCATTGTCGTAATGCCCAGACTATCCACACTTGAAACATTTCACCTCTTTGCCACATTTTCCTAAATGTTTCTTATCGCACTTATCGCACATCTTGCTTCACCTCCTCCTCCTCCTCCTCCTCCTCTTCCTCCAGAATTTGAGAATTTGCTC
Organism: Lactuca sativa; assembly: GCF_002870075.4. Taxonomy (NCBI): domain Eukaryota; kingdom Viridiplantae; phylum Streptophyta; class Magnoliopsida; order Asterales; family Asteraceae; genus Lactuca; species Lactuca sativa. Next base: position 75,415,708 of record NC_056624.2, on the reverse strand, counting down.
TCCTTGTTAGACTTTGAAGATTCTTCAAACTTCCTCTTCTCGCCAACTTCAACTCTCTCCAAACCCTTTTACCTTATCTGGGTCTCAACATTTCTGGCTGCCCAGATGGTGGATTTCGAAGTGGTTTCTTGTTTAACCATTGGACCAAAGTCTGTTGGTAATCCATTGTCAAACTTGTTGACCTTGGAGAGTTTAGTTGGAACTAGGTAAGTAACAAGCTTCATCTTCTCCAAAAAACTTACAGCATACTCGGTGACACTCATCCTTCCCTTTATTCAGGTTTTGGAACTCATTGTTGATCTCTAGAAGATCCTGCTCAGAGTATTACTACATTTTTAATTGCAACAGGAAATCTTCCCATGGCATCATGCTTGCTTCACCTTTATTATAAGTGTAAGAATACCAAATTCTTGTCACTATTAGAATGTGTTAGATTCTACATTATCATGCAATGATCCCTTTTGTAATGTCAAGGCACCAAAGTGACCAATACTTTACCATTGTTATTATAAACATTCCAATGGAGATTCGTTACTAAACAATTCCATGGAAACAACAAAGTGTCAGATTCAAAATACATTCCTTTGAACATCCTTGTTGCATAAAAGTTTCTAATACTACACAAAGATTCTCAATATCCAACTCCCATTATAGAAATTTTTTCATAATTTTCATATTACTATTCATTCTAAATAGATTCCTATGTATTTAGAATTATATCAATATGGTCCATCCATTAGTATACTTCCAACTGTTCCCAAGCGACCAATCCTAAGTGAACCTTAGATTATCCTCGACAGTTGTTTAACTATTTTAGTCATATCAACTTTTAATCCCTATTCCTTCTTAATGCCCTAGACATTTGGAAAAATTAGAAACATGAATATTATAACACATGCAACTGATCCTATACCCGAAGAATATGGAACATGATTCATAATGTCGTACATAAAGACATGATACTTACCAGTCTCTTGCTATAATATTTTCATATATAGAATTTCTTAGTTGAAACATTTCAACATGACATTCATATATATATATATATATATATATATATATATATATATATATATATATATATATATATATATATATCCATGACTAAGTACTATTAAAACTTCAATCTAAGCTTTTAGATTCGAAATGAAGTATGAGTTCCTCTCCCTTAAATCCTACTATGGCAAGACAACTTTTCAAACTCTACAACTTTGCAAATTAAAACTTTGTTTCCTATATATATATATATATATATATATATATATATATATATATATATATGTATGTGTATATATATATATATATATATATATATATATATATATATATATAGCATTGCTAACTTGCCACACACAACGTAATAATTGTGCTCCCACTAGCATAATAATTACATTCTCACAAGCATTACACTTATGCTCCCACTAGCTTTGGCATGTATTTAGAAACCAATTGGAATTCTAGAAGTCAATACTTATTGACTTTCTTACCAAAGTTCAGATTTCTAATACGTTGCGCTTTGAAAAATCTTTATCTTGACTTATCAAGCTCATACACCTTTCATTAGAAAGCTCATATGTGTGTCTAAAATATTTTAGAATTTATAGCAATAAGTCCTAAATGTTCAAACATTATTTCTGTTTCTCACTATTCGAACTATGAATAGGGATGTCGTAATGATACTCGAATTTCAGAATGCAATTATCACAACTATTTTCTCTAATCCTTTTAAAATCTACTTGTGTAAGTGTTTCCTCACAATCATTTTCATGAAGTACAGAGAAACCTCTTACCACTTAGATTTTTATGGTGTATGTGTTCCTATCCATATGAATTTGTTATTTCCAATCACCATCATCAAACAATGTTTATGACAAATCCAAACTCATATGGACTGAACTTTCTTATCTTAATTTCTTGCCATTTGATAGCCCAACTGCCTACCATTGCTTCCAAGTTATTGAGCAGCTTACCCTCGCTAACCAATGAACTTTTCACTGATCAAGGTGCTTTGCCTTACGCAATCAAATGAGAACTCATAGGTCTCATATGCGTATTTAACTTAACTGGAATGGCACAGAAACAAGAATGTGCCAGTACAATAGTTTTCAAACCTCAAGTTGTGTGCCAATGATAAACAATAGGTTTATTCTTGATTAGTTCTTATTCAAGATCATCAAGACTCCCGCTAACCTCTTGACATATAAGATTATCTAGTCAAGAAACATTCATTGACAAACAAATATTCAAGAGTTAGTGTGGATTCTTATCAAGAAAAACACTTCATACAATCGGTATTAGTTGGTCTTTGTTTTATCCAAAACATCACAACTACCAATCTCAAATGTGTATGAGTAAGAAAACTTTCTACTCCACATTTCATGATGTGTTATAAACCTAATTAGGACATGTCACTCAAGATATAATACCGGAGTATAACTTTAAGACTTGATTTTGGAACGAAGTATGACTCACCTTCTTGATTTTACCATTTCAACAATTTTCGATACCTCTTCTTAGTCATGTAAATGCTCTAAGATGTACTTTGAGGATCAATTGTGACATGGTTCCATAATCATTAGGATGATCATAAAACACAATACTAAAGTACTCTCATTTCCTTTCAGATTGGAGAGGCTTTTATCTTTCTGCCGAATTGATTCTTCTTATTCATTCTGCTATACATTGAAAAAAATTTCAATGATTCAGAATTACACTTAATCTTGTACGAATAACCATATTTACTAAGCTTTTAGTAAATCATGATGAATAGACTTTATCGTCCTTTGTGGTGGATCTGATTAGTGCACATCAATGTGTAGATCCTTTATTCCTTCACTTGACTCACATAAATATGTGATCAAGGAATTAGTCGCATTTTTCCCATGTACCAAGATTTTCAGACATCATATAATTCAAATCACATGATTCCAAGTTTCTGTCCAATTAAAACTTGGGCGATGAGAATCTTTCCTTACTTAGAAACCTGCAACACTACCACAATCGATGTAACTAAGAATCAAACCATTTTCAACATTCCTATTAATAGAAACATATAAACAACAATTTTCACAAATTTCATTGCAAGGAAACTTAAATAAGATAAAATCGAAACTTTATTTATTTATAAAATGCGGAAAACTTGTCCTTATAATGCAAATACATATGAAAACAATGTTTCTAAATATTCTTCAGCAATCTATCATAACTCCTAAATAGCAGCTCAAAAATATGATCATCGAACGATGCGATCGAAATCCGTCTCTTCACGACTAGACTCGGCTCACTTTTCCTTTTAAGCTTCCTTTCTTTTCTTCGATCCTACAGAACATCAAAATGCAATCTTATCACATTATGTATTAAAAATCTATAAATAGGAACTTAATAGAGTCAGATAGTGGACTTACCTGAAGTAGAACCATACAATTTGATTTTACACTCCCTTAGATCTCTCAGGTATTAAGGCAGCTTCGCTTCCAATGTCCCTTTAAATGGAAATAGAAACAATTGAACTCTTTGGCATTTGTATATGAAATTATCTCAGAACAGACTTTTCTCTTATGGTCAAATCTTTTGACCATGGCCAGATCCTTTCCTTTATAAGAATGAATCATTTCTAGGGTGTCTATGTTATTGCCTATGCCCATGACAATTTGGGATGTAGATCTTATGGTCATATTCGCTTGATCGGTGCGCCAAATCATTGCTGATTCAACAACAATTAGCAAATATGTAAGATCAATAAGAGTCACGTCATGATCTATCATATAGTAGTCTTTAACGAACTGACCATATGACCCAGGAAGTGATTGAAGAACCAAGACAGCAACCAACTTTCTCGGGGAAACAACACCCATCATTCCCAATCTATCAATATTCAACTTCATCTCCAAGATGTAAGCACATACAGATTTTCCATCTTTGTGTTTTCTTGCCAATAGGGCTTGAGTGACCTTGAACTTTTCAAGTCGATGAACACGTGGCCAGGAAGAATAATTGGAGGAGGTGGAGGAAGTGAAGTATGATTTCCGGTTCCTTGATCAAAACGTGGAACATCATCTTCATGATGAAAGCTTTTTCCGAAAGATTGAGGAAGACCATAGTTATCAAAACTAGTCATCTACAAAGGGAGAAATTCAAGTTAGTTGATTCAATCCTTAATAACACCCAAATGATATATTAAGGTGAAGAACCAACACAATAATTTACAATTCGGAAGAGGGATGTTGTAATCCAATTGTAAACTATTTGTCGGTAGGTAAATGACGATTTACCAATTCCACCACAAAAACAAAATTTTAAAAGAATTTGGTTTTTAAATGAAACTCCTAGATCTTTTTGTGATTCGTTGAACTTTTCAATGGCATGTTTAATGTCGATTATCCTTCAAGTTTGTGACTGGGATACGGAGGATCACAAACAAGGTGTGAACAACCATGAAAATTAGATTGGTACTCTCGAAGTCATTTATCACCTAATCAATGTGTCTGTTAACCACACACACTCCAGTGATCTATGATTACTTGCGAGCTACCCACTGACATCCTTCATTAGTCCCATATTAGTGTGTCGGTTGACCATATACGCTCCACTAACGACCCATAAGGTGCAATGTGCAATTTCATGGGTTAGCATCAATTTCATATTTTTCCTAAGTAACTAAGATTGGGAATTTATAAAACATTTAGTTACTTTATATTTCATTATACTTTTAGTGATGATTTAAATGTCCTATCAAACCCGTTCGGCTAACGACCCTCCACTGGTTAAGACTGCGGTAGGTGAGAGTGGACACCCATTCAATCGCCATTTTATAGGCAATTTCCTTAAACACCCTTACAGATCAGCTTCGTGAATGAGACCTACTAACAGTAAGACTGACCTTTCAGATATACATATATAATACATTAAACTTTTAATTTTATATAGTATAAGGGTGTATTTTACACTTTTAATATACTAAGTGGTTTATTCTATAAATAATTTAATTAAACTTAAACCATGTCATTATGGATTTAATAATTATCTCTTTTAATTAAACACTTAATTAATTTAATAAAACCATAAGGGTGTAATTTGAACTATTCAAAATATCAAGGTTCTAAATTTAATATTCCAAAATTAAGGCTATTTAATTAAATTTTAAGTTACAAAACAAGGTGTAGTTTTGAACCTTTTCAAATTACTAGAGTTTTAGAATTTAATATTTCAAAATTAAAGCTTTTAATTAAACTTTAAATTCCAAAACTTGAGGGAAAATTTGGAAACTCTTAAAATATTTTTGATCAAAATTTTTAAACTAATAAAATAATCATATAATTTTATCTTTTACTAATTTGACCTAATCCAACTAATATAGCAATACAATTCAAATTAAATAATACAAATAATCATGCAACTTATCATATAACCAAATAATTATCTTAAAATTTGACAATTGTCTTTTAATTGGATGAGGATAATCACTACCATATCAGAAAAACAAATTTTATGATTCAAAATAATTTGTGGTAATGATCCTAATCCAATTCAAGCCAAAAACACGAAAAATCTGCCAACAGGTGGTCCTACTCGTTGATTCAGAGCATGGACTCATCGAGTTACCATATGGAACTCGTCGATTCTAGCAGTCAGAGGCAAAAGTGAAACTTTTTCATATAACAGAAAACACCCTAGGCTCTGATACCACTTTTTGGTTTTGAGCGCTATAAGAATCCTATGGTACACATACAACCCTAATGCTTTGGATCTAAATTTTCACAAGTGATACATGCAATTTCATTTTATCCAAAGCATATACCCTAGCTAGCATGCATTTAGAGATATACAACATAAAACTAGTTAGATGAATACCTCTTTGTTATAACTTGTAATCCTTGGTTTTTCAAGAGCTTAGTACCTCAAGTGTGATACATCTAATAATTTGCAAACACCAAAATCAAATGGAGGAATATGAGAGAGAGGTTAGGAAGCACCAAAAATGGCTAGGGTTTCTTCTTATAACACAAGTGTCGAATTTTGGATGCTAGGGGTTACTTTTATGGTGTGGAATTCCTAGAGTTCCATACATAAAACCCTAATTTACCTAAACCTTTAGGTATTCCAGTGATCCATATGATAGGCCCTTTAGACTAACTTTTCATGGAATCTCACATAGATTTAGCCCATCCCTTGATCAACATGGATCATTAGCCCAAACTATATGTATTTGTAGTGATGTTGATTATGATGGCATGTGAGGAATTAGAAAAGATCTAGTGATTCATCATACAAATTCAAAAACACAAGGAGTAAATAAATCTTTGTAAGCTCTTATTAGATCTAGAAAGATTATACAAATGGGTTTGTATACAATTTCTATCTCTAGTCTAACACTCTAAAATGGACTCTTACATAATGGGAGTCACTCATTTCCTATTTATAGGAAAGACTCAACCCATTTACACATACAAAGAGGAAAGCCTAAAACACTACATCCAAACATGACTTTGCACCCTAACATTCCCCCCCCCCCCCCCCTCAAAGGTAGGATTGGATGTCCAGCTTTAATCTCCAAGGAGCTAGCGCGATCAAGCTTCTCGGGTTTGTCGAATATTCATTTTCGGATTTGAAGACCGGTGTTACTTCGAGGGGGAGTTTGGTCTTAATCGCGCTAGCTCGTTGGAGATTAAAGCCAGACATCCAATCCTAACTTTGAGGGGGAGAATGTTAGGGTCCAAAGTCATGCCTGGATGTAGTGTTTTAGGCTTTCCTCTTTGTATGTGTAAATGGGTTGAGTCTTTCCTATAAATAGGAATTGAGTGACTCCCATTATGTAAGAGTCCATTTCGGAGTGTTAGACTAGAGAGAGAAATTGTATACAAACCCATTTGTATAATCTTTCTAGATATAATAAGAGCTTACAAAGATTTATTTACTCCTTGTGTTTTTGAATTTGTATGATGAATCACTAGATCTTTTCTAATTCCGCAGATGTCATCATAATCAACACCACTACAATTGGTATCAGAGCGGGTGTTCTTGATTTTCATCAAGAATTGATCCTTGATGGCTATTTTGATTTGGTGATTCTTATTGTTCATTGATCTTCGTGTTTAGAGAGTGTTTTTGTATTCTAGAAGTCGAATTTTCCTTGATTTGATCCATAATTCGACTTTCTCTCTCTAGAATACTTGTTTGTATCACTTTCTCTTTCTAGAAAACCCATTCAAAATCACTTTCTCTCTCTAGAAAATTTCAAGTTCTTGTAATCATGGAGAAATGGATGATACGTAGTGAAGATGTTCAAAGTGAATGCTCATTTGAATATCTTCTTTATAGCTTAACTGTTGGATAGAAAACTGAATATGATATTGTTGTAAATGGAGAAAAGAATGAAGTTGGAGAATTAATTAGTTGTCCAATTTTTCGAACCAAACATTTGTTTGATCGTTTGGTTACAACATATCAAAAGAGACGAAGAAATAGAAGAGATGGAGAAGTCATAAAAGGAATTTCTCGTGTTGAATGCAAATATGGAAGCAATAAACTTGAATTTTATGCAGATTATCGTGAAGCTCGGGATGGTGTTCTTGATGATGATGATGTTCAAGAAAAAGGAGTTCAAGTTGATTCTCATGATGAAAAAGTTTTTTGCTCAATTGGAGTTTAAACTGATGATATTTTGTGTTCTTGTGATTCGTTTGAAGGAATGATTCCTTATCGGAAGCCGGTGATCCAAGAAAATCACAAGAATCAAACTCCAAAAGATTTGATTCAAACTCAAAATGTTCATGTTGTTGAAAGTGGGTTTGTTCATGAAGTCAAGTCTTCAAGAAGCAAAAAGATGAGAAAGAAAAAGAAGAAGAAGATGAATCGGAAAAACAAGCGGGTTTACTCACAAAAATCGTCAAATGTTGTGAAGCCAAAATCCGTGAAACAAATTTAGGTTCCAAAGCAACAATCTCCAAAGGTTGCATTGAATTTGAAGTCAAAACTTAAATGTGTTGGTGGTTCTTTTGAAGATGTTCTTGGATCGTTGAAGAACACGAAGAACACAAAGAACGAGTTGTACATCTCGCATGGTGAGTGGTACAATGTTCGATTTGGAGATTTTCTGATTCCAACAAAAGAACCAAGATCTTCCAAATTTGATTCGTTCGTTGAAAATGGATCTCGATTCGTCAAAAAGGTATCTCAAATTCTCAAATGGATTCCAAAACATCCATGATTTCGATTCGTGCTTTGTGTTTTTCATCTTTGATCAATTTGCCTCCTTGGATCTTATCCGTTTCAAACCCCTTTGTTGATCCAATAATTTATTTTAAAAAACAGATCAAGCCTAAAACCAAATTGTGATCTGTTTACTGTTCATCAGTTTACATTGAAGCCTAAAATTCGAAGTCCATTAATGTTCGTGATCTGTTTGAGCCCAAATATATGATCTGTTACTGTTCACTTGATTGCGTTCATCATAAAATTAAGTCAACATTTATGTTACTGTTCGTGATTAATTCAGCCCAATCCATACAATCTGTTCTATTCTTGCTCATTACTCAATTCAACAGCCCAAGATCAAATCATGCGATTTTCACTCCACGCATATAAGGGTTGTACATCTGATATTCCAAGCAGATTCATCGTTTTTGTTATTGTTCTTGATCTTTTGTTTCATATCGGAAATTTCACTTTCTTCTCGATTGCGTTTTTCTTCTTCTCAATTGTTGGAAAACGAGTTTATATAACTCGTTTTATGATGATATCGGTTTTAGAATCAGAAATCGGTAAATGATTCATTGATTTTGATAAAATTGATCAAGAAATTTGAAATTGTTGGGAAGAACAGTTGTTTCAACAAGTTTTGATCCGAAATTTGTTGATTGAATCATCGATTTCTTGTTTGTTGATCTTTGACTTTGCAAAGTCAAACTGAGAAAAAGTCAATGACGATGTTCAATTGATGAATCGTTGAATTGAAAGTTGAAATCACTTGATACAAGTTGAACAGAGGCTGTGAATGTCAAAATCGGGTTTAATTTTGGTTTAATTTTGGAATTGGTTGGGAGTGTGTTCTTGATGACGAACACTGTGAGGAACACAAGTTTGTTCTTGTTTTCATCTTGAACGAAATTTGAAAATAGAATGTTTTGAAGTTGAATTTGTTTTGTAAAAAGGAATGATTCAATGGATAAAGTTCGATGACTATACTCGTAATGTGATGTCGATTTGATGAATTGAAGTCAAACTTTTGTTCAAATACTGTATTTCTGTTCGCATAAGGGTCGATTTGGGATCGACTGGGTTTAATAGCAAGGTTCGTTATCCTGATAAAGAACTATTGGACTCGTTGATTGAGTGGTCGTTCAAAAGTCGACAGGCTGGATTTTGATGTTTGCATCGATGGTTTGGGAACGAAAAGAACTTGGAATTGGATTTGTTGGTTTGGAAATGGACTTGGAAGATATTGTGTGAGTTCGCAAGTTTGATTGTGAGAATTTTGGAATGAATTGGAAAGATTTTGGAGTTGTCGACGCTGATTTTGCGAAAATATAACAATCGAGTGTTCGCATCTATGGATTGAGTTCGTATGTGTGATAATTAATCTTGGATTCGCATTTGTGTGAATCAAAATCAGGTTCGCATTTATGTGAATGGTTCCACCGATTGTTGAATTTAGATTGAGAATTGGATACGATTAATGGAATCCGGAAGAAGCTCTCGACTGTGATCTCGCAAGAAGCTATTATTGATTTTTCAAAGTTTGAATGGAGTTTGCATTTGGAGTCAAAATGTGAAGTCATCTCATCCATGATTCGCATTCATGAAATTTTCTTATACATCATTCGCATTCATGATTCACAAATATGCGAAGAGTCAAAATGCGAAGTCAAAATGAAATTTTGTGCGGAGTCTTTTACTGCATATGGAGATTTGGGGAAGAACACAAAGAATTTCAGTTTGCACCCCTTATATTTTCACAAAATGACAAAAGTAGCCCAACTTCGCAAGTTTGAAGAACATGCAGAAATTTTCAAAACGAGTACATGGAGTTTCACATTTTTGGCAACAAATACTCGACTTCGCATATGGGTAATAAAAGCTGAGAAATTGTTACATTTTCAGTTTTGGTCCTTACAGTTTGTGCGAATTTACGCTTTATGCCCGGTTTCGCAAATGGGCTAGAGTTTCGCATATTTGACTGTTTTTGGCGCAACAGGTTCCTACAAGTTTCAGAAAGTAACAATTTCTACCCGGATTTTGAAAAATCTTGCAACTTTCACCCAAAAAGTCAAAATTTTTCATAAATTGAAAATTTTTGTGGCTTTTTCGTGATTGTTTTTCCGTGCAAGATTTTTGGTGATTCATTTTTGGTACACATTTAGGGGGAGTATTGTGAAGTTTATTCCTCGGGCGCTTCTTATCCTTAGTGGGTTTTATAATCATCTTTCGATTATAAAAAGGGGGAGAATGATGGGTATTCGAAGCTTCTCGGGTTTGTCGAATATTCATTTGTGGATTTGAAGACTGGTGTTACTTCGAGGGTGAGTTTGGTCTTAATCGCGCTAGCTCGTTGGAGATTAAAGCCGGACATCCAATCCTAACTTTGAGGGGGAGAATGTTAGGGTGCAAAGTCATGCTTGGATGTAGTGTTTAGGCTTTCCTCTTTGTATGTGTAAATGGGTTGAGTCTTTCCTATAAATAGGAAGTGAGTGACTCCCATTATGTAAGAGTCCATTTTGGAGTGTTAGACTAGAGAGAGAAATTGTATACAAACCCATTTGTATAATCTTTCTAGATCTAATAAGAGCTTACAAAGATTTATTTACTCCTTGTGTTTTTGAATTTGTATGATGAATCACTAGATCTTTTTTCTAATTCCGCACATGCCATCATAATCAACACCACTACAGTATTACTAATTTACCTATTCAGTCCCTACAAATTTAATCAGTCTCTTTTGATTACTAAATTAATTCCAAATTAAATCTTTGATCAATACTAATTAAATAGTATGATTTCTCAATTAATATATTATTCATATAATATATTAATAAATCACAAATAACCTCTTTCTCAAATGTCCATCCAATCAAATCGCTCCAGTGAAGGGAACCCAAAAGGACCATGCTACTATCGGGTCAAGTACATACCAATTATAGTTATGGGCTTAGACACCTAATCCACACATCCGTCATTTACTCCATATTGGTTATTCCTTCTAAACATTGGTGGTTCAACTTGACCAACGATCCTATTGTAGTTTCCTTCTTCCGACTGTCCATCATTTAGTTCGGGCTGTTCAACATGCATGGTAGGTTCATCTCGATTCTGTTGAAGTAACCTCCTTGTTACCTCTATTTGACGATCCAACATCATCTGGATCATTTATTACACTCCTTCCATCGTGATTCAATCAGGTGCGGTTGCTTCCACTGGTACCTACTCAATCACTTGGGGTTGAGGCTGCTGATTCATGTTTTCATTCACGTTTCCAACTCTGCTTCGGGTTCTTGCCATTATGATCTATACAACAAATCAGACATTCAGTGTGTAATAATGAGAATTAAGGTAGGAAAGTTTTTATTTACGATCGACGTGTGAATCGCCTTATTACTCCAAAAAGTTAAATGCTAGTTCTAATACCGTAATTAAACGTTTAGAAATCTGAACACAAAAAATTTCCAGATCCAGTCAGCAATAGACCATGGATCCGATCAAATAATAGTATCATAAAGCATCTAACACTATAACATAAATCATTTAGTATATAAAAGGAATTTAGGCAACTTTCCTAAAATCAACTAGTGCTCATGTCTATTTTGGCATACATCCTAAATATAGCAGACACTCATCTCACAATTATCGCTCAACATTCTAAATTTAAGTCTAGAAATTATCCTAAAATTTCTCGTTCGCTTAAACTAATGCTCTGATACCAACAATGACATCCCTAAATTTACAGTTATTTTAAAAAATTTATTTATGCTTATTTTAAAATCATAGTATCCTTTTTAAAGAACAATGTTGCAGAATTTTGTTCCCAGAAAACATGATAAAGGTTTTATCAAAGCATTTCCGAAGAAATGTATTTGTTTATATTAAAACATTGGGATGTAATCGTCAACACATAAAGATAAGCATAAATAGACCTTGCATACTTTTACACTAGTGATTTACATCTCCTTTAATTTCTCAGTGTAATGTAGCTTCGTATCGACACCTTTGATTCAAATAAATTGAGTGGGTAATGTAGCTTCGTATCGACACCTATGATGCAAATAAAGTTATTGTGTTTAATCATCAAGCAATAAACCCACTTACCCATCCCCATTATCTTCTTTATTCTTAAGTATCTTCCCTGAGAATAATATATTCCTCATTATTTATTCCTAAGGATTTTCCTAAGGAATAGGCACAAAGTCCATTATTGCTAGGGTTTATATAACAAGCACTAAGTCCATACTTTCCAGGGTTCATCAAAAAGGCCCTAAGTCCATAGCTGCCAAGGTTTATTGCCTTTAATGACAATATTCTTTTAGAGAGTCCACCCACAATACATGTCAATGGGTTTTTTTAGAGTACATCGGGTGAACACATCGTTCAAAACACCTATGGGTTGCGATCCTACTAGTGTTCCACTAGATTGTCTAGAATAGTCTGTGGTTGTCATCTATACTCTGCTAGATGACGAGGCCATCGCTTGGATCATCGCTTGACTCATCGCTTCTCACTATCTTTTACCACTCATATATCATTGCTCATCGTTCATCTCATCTTTCATCGCTCATCATTCATCTCATCTCTTTAATCTACTCATCTTTTACCCATCATAATTATATGTATAAAATACATATACAATTTAAAACAATTAAACCATGTATATTTGTGTTCATCCAACATAGATATCAAGAACACAAATAATATGACAGATAGCACATAATTTATAAGGAATACTTTATATCTATGTGTAAGATGAAAGTGACTATGCAATCACTTGTTAAAGTAATGATTCAAAACTTGGACAGCACTTCGCTTCTTAACAATATAATTTTCTTCAACGAAACCTAATATTATTACCACAAGATTTTAGTCTAATATTTACCATGACTAGCTATTAGTCTTAGCATTATTATTATTATTATTATTATTATTATTATTATTATTATTATTATTATTATTATTATTATTGTTGTTGTTGTTGTTGTTGTTATTATTATTATTCTTATTATTATTGTTGTTGTTATTATTATTATTATTATTATTATTATTATTATTATTATAAGTATTATTATTATTATTATTATTATTATTATTTTTGTTGTTGTTGTTGTTATTATTATTCTTATTATTATTATTATTATTATTATTATTATTGTTGTTGTTGTTGTTGTTGTTGTTGTTGTTATTATTATTATTATTGTTGTTGTTGTTGTTGTTATTATTATTGTTATTATTTTTATTATTATTATTGTTATTATTATTATTATTATTGTTATTATTATTATTATTGTTGTTGTTATTATTCTTATTGTTATTATTATTATTGTTATTATTATTTTTCTTATTATTGTTATTATTATTATTATTAGTATTATTATTATCATTATCGCTATTATTATTATTTTTTTTATTTTTATTATATATATATATATATATATATATATATATATATATATATATATATATATATATATATATATATATATATATATATATATAGATATTAAGAACAGTAAAGTGTTGAAATTCTATCCATTTATGGTCCCTCAATTTCTTTTCCACTTTTTTATTTCTTTAGGGGATGTTTTGTAACATCTTTCCACCGCTTTCAACGTGGCTTACACTGATGGTTTAATGGTAATTTCGGTTCTACGTGTCAATTGATCGATCATTCTCTTTCTTTGGTAGACTTCTTTCTTCTCCGTTTCTCCTTCTTTCTGCTCACTGGTTTCTTTCATCCCACCGCCCACCGCCTCTTCCAGGAGCTTTCTACATCGACTTTCTTCCTTTCCCAAACTCATTGTCAATGCTTTTATCGGGTCTCACTCTCTCTCTGTCTCTGGCTTTGTTACCGGTGCAGAAGAACCCGACGCACCATCATATGTGATTCAATTTGGGGTTTACGTATCATCGCAGTGGAGTGGTGGTGGTTGTGACACTACAAATCGATTCTCGACCTCAAAGCGAAGCTGAAGATTAGGGCTTTCAATCGCTAACGTCCCTGCGATGAGCGATACCTGCCTTCTCCAACTGGTGCTCCGATTCATTAACCCCACCTCCTCACCGTAGATTATCGATGAGCCGGAAAGATCAACTGATGAGGTCGACGCCTACCAACCCGTACCGCTTCTGGGAACGCTTCCAACCATCATCGCAGGTGATTCCGCTTCCGGCTTTCCCTACTGATTACGCTTTCATCAAGTGGTACGGAATTTGTTTGCGAGGGTTTTTTCGCTACTGGTTTGCAAGGGTTTTTTCGCTTTCATCAGGTGGTACGTAATTCCGCTTCCGTCTTTCCCTACTGATTAGGGGTAGTAATCGATTCTTTGGATGGTAACTCTTATAATGTAGCGAAAAGCTGATTACTTCATCGATTAAATCATAATTTCTTTTCTATTTTGGGTTTTGGGGCACAACCAGATGAAATTGGTACATGTTTTTGTTAAACTTATAGCAAAAGCATCTTCCTGAACTTTGTACTTGGGATTTCTGCTGTTTCATCTCGGTCATTGAAATGATTACTTTGGTATTTCATTTGTTATGTCGGCTTTCAAATTACTTTATAGATTGCAATTGTTGTAGTTGGTGGAACAATAAAAAAACTAAAAGATCATAGTAGACTAAATGGTAATTCTGTTTTATGGGGTAAAAAAAGCTTTCATATCCCGTTCCTTACACTATCAACACATGAAACGATGTTCTTTTCATGTTTTGTGGAACAATTATGAATCAAATTTATGTGCACTCTGCAGCATGAAGTCGTTTGCGAAATAGACCACAGAGGAGGTATTTGAGGATTGAAGTCATTTCTACAAAAGATGACATTTGGGGTACACAACACAGAGAAGGAGGTTCCTGAAATGCTTCTTTATGCAGTCTAACTTTTTGCAAGGTATGTTGGTCATTTTTAGTTTGTTATTTCATTTTCCTTCATTTGTAGATTCCATCAGATGGGTTTTAAACTGATTCAAACCTTCAAATATTGTATTTAAATGGTAATGCAATTTGTTTACCTGAATAGCCTGCATTTTCTTTAAGTTCTCATTATAAAATGTTAGTTTTTTGCTTATTGTGTCTCATACTAAAGTTCGTTTAATAAGTGTTTATTTGGGTTTCAATAAGGAAAGAGTTCACTTTTATTAGCCAGTTAATTGGCCTTTTTTTTTTACCCATTGTTGGTCTTTGGAACAGATTCACGGTAACTTTATAAGGCTTGCTTTTGTTGGTTAGCTCCATCTCATGGTAATTTTACCTTCTTTTCTTTCCCATATTCCTTTATCTGTTACAAACTTTCTTTTTTATTTTCCCATGTTTCAAGTTTTAGTATATATTTCGTTTCTAGGAATAGGAATGACTGCAATTTCTAATATTCTACATATTTCATTTTTCACCTTTCTATAGTATTATTAGATTGGCCGCCAAAGAGAAAAAAAAATACATTTTCGTTTCTACTATGATTGGAACCATTCCAATTACTTTACTATATTACTTAGGCCCTGTGTATTTTTTTTTTCTGTTACAAACTTTCTTTTTTATTTTTTTACCAAAAACGACAACACTTTTTGATTTTTAATCAAAAAATAGCCCTGTATTATGTTTATTTTACTAAAACACAAATCTAAACTGATTGTAACCAACTAACCATTCCAATTAATTTACTAAATTACTTAGGTTGTATGTATCTTTTCAGTTTTCTCTATCGATTACCTATTGTGATTCTAATCATTCCGGTAAGTTACATATGGTCTGTAAATGTTTTTGCTATTTGCAGATGGTAATTCATTGCGCAACTCACGAACAGTATAGGTCCCTTTCACTATTTTACGATCATTATAGAGTACCAGCTGAATAGTGAAGGTTGTCTTTTGATATACCTTTGGTTGAACGATATCAGCATGTGAGATTCTTCGGAAAAATATTTGTTGCAGGTAAAAAGAAGTTTAAATTAAAAAGGAAATACGTAAAAAACACATTTTTGGGTTTTCCAACATATTATTAAACAAAAAGTTAAAAAAAAAAAAACAACATTTCTTTAAAAAGTGAAGCACTCCCTACCTCCTTACATGCCATGAAAGTTTTAATGTTTCACACATAGTTTTACTAAATTTCTCGACTATTTTTCGATTGTCTAAAATACCCTTGACAAAATAATGCAATCTTATTTTACATTTATTTTGCAGTTGTGTCCCTTATCGCATCCATAGGATTTCTGACATATGAAGGAAAGTAAGCCTGTCTACAACCTTTTGGCTGAAACTGTAATTTTGCATTAGGTTATTTGTCATGCTAAGGAAGTTTCCTATTGAATCTAAAGCAAGACCCAAGAAACTTCTCGAGATCGGTGATTGTTGAGATGAATGTGGAATTACCTAACTAACCCTACCTTCAATCAACTAAGCGTCTGATTTGTGCTAAATGTCGTAGGTTGGGTCCATGACATGAATATTCTTTACATGTTTTGTTATAAGATGCTTTGTGGTAACATTTAATATATGTTTTTACAGTATGCATATTCTTAATTGCCATTTTTGACTTGATACGCACACGTTCGACTATTAATTATATGTCTAAAACACTATTTAATACCAACAAAAGTGGAAACATCATTAAGCTCTTTACTTTATAGCTTCCTTTATGTGTGTGAACTTCATTTGGTGAATTGCAGGATGTTTGGTCTGCTTTTGATTCACAAGCTACATTTGATGTGCTTGATCATCCGGTTCTGAACTTGATCTTCTACATGGTCAAAAATTGCATCCTTTGTAATAAATGAGCAATGTTTCGATGTATCAGTGTTAAAAATTTAGGTTATATTTCAAACACTTTTTCATGTTTCTTCAGGCAACTATATCAGTTTAAGTCGGTTTGTGCTGAGTTTATTTGTTATTTAGACCTTTTTGTCCCTATGAGTTATCTAACTTTTTCCCCATCTTGATTACAATATAACCCATATTTGGGTAATTGGATGTATACTCGCTGAAGTATCAACAGGAAGACCAGGTTCCCCTGATATTCGTATCATTTGTTCATGTACAAATGTTATCAGTGTGGTTCGTTTTTTTCTTTTTACATGTTGTAGTATATTCCAATAAAGCAATTTTAATGAATTTAGATTTGTTTTTTCATTATTTTATGTTCTTGCAGGCACTGTTATACCAACAATAAAGGGATATTTGTAGAAGTGGCTAAAGTACGTTACAATTTTTTTTTTTTGTATTATAGCATCTTACTTTGATGAATATTATTTTTTGTTTATATATAAAAATGAGAATGTGACGTGGATTTATTGCTCCAGCTCTGTGCAGTTAGCCAAAGAGACTGAAAGGAGATTAATACTATGTGATTACAGTTTCTGTTTGAACCATTGGATTGAATTTGATAATTACTTCTCTTTTGGTCATCGTTAAATTATATGTATATATGAATGATTTATATTCATTAAAAATATTAACATTACAAAACATGATAACCAAGAATAAGACGATTATAGGTTGTTGAGTGTGTTGGTGAGATAGAGGGGCTACGTGTGGCTAACATAAGAGAAAGCGAGAGAATTTTGTTTTGTTCTATATATTACACCTAAAAGTAAAAAAAAAAAAAAAAAAGTACCTTGCCATTTCCTGTATTTAGCCCATACCTTGGCTAAGTACAATAATACAGCAGGACTGGAGATATCTCAACCAACTTTAGATCCAAAATCATTAGATATACATCATAGGATGACATTACGGAAAAGATGACATATTCCACAGGTAAATGAATCAAAGGGTAATTTACTTTGTTCATATAAAATATGAAGGGCATTTACGTCTATTACAAAGCAAGTCTCTGCCCCACCTTTTTTGTTGCAACAAAAAATTGCAGTTTTTGTCTCATTGACAAAAATTTGACTTAGGGGAAACACATTACATACAGTATCATATCACAAATTACAAGCAATTCATAGCTAAAGTGCATGTCTTAAAAATATAATTTGTCAATTGTTTTTTATTTGTTGTTTGGATTTATAGATTTGTTGAAGAAATGGCTCCAGTGTTCTCCAGAAATGCATGGCATTGTGGTTGGCATTTTACAGGTAAAAAATGTTGCATATTCTTTTTTTTAAATAAATAAATAAATTATTATTTAATACACAAATTAATGTACTTTCAGAATAACCTTGGTTATTTTGCATTAAGGAATATCCTTCTTTAAACCAAAAAAGACCAAATTGCCCTGTATCAATTTTACTGCACCAATCTGAGGTAAAACCAACCCACAATTTTACTGCACCAATCTCATCAATTTTACTGCACCAATGACGATGATGGATAGGCGTGTTGGGGTGACTACGTCTGCATCTCGCATAAGAATAGTATCTTCTGCACATCCTATACTAGAAAAGAAGTACAAGGGAATTACTTCAAAGTACAATGCATTAATAAGAAAACAGTTTTAACTCCAATGTTGTAAACAAGTGCCCTCTTATTGTGTCATAACATAATTTTTTTTCTTTTTAACTTTTTTTTTTTCAATGTCTCTGTAGTATTGATATTTATTCAATAACTTATGAAACAAGACTTGATTACCATGCCATGAATACAACATTGAACTGTTAATATTTTTGGTCGCTTTGCTTGGTCATTTGAAAATTCCAAATCACTTATATGTATATTCCATATTTTGATTATAATAGAATATGTTTATCGGAGGTAAACATCCGTTAGAGCTCAATCGTGTGTTATGTATGGTCCCTACCCCCTGTTGATAAAATTTACTTGAAGATGTGGAAATATGGGAAGGTATTAATCTTATATGTTTTATTTTTTCAGTATGCTATATTTTTTACTTACTTTGCAACACAAAGAGGTGATTATATTATAGCATAATACAACATATTTGTGTATTTGTAAATGGGTGAAACAGAGACAATAGCAACATATTTTACCCTAGCTACCAATTATAACAATGTACTATACTTCCACACAAAAGCGAGACCTTTTGACCCCCGCAACGCGGGGGTCATCTTTCTAGTTCTTATTATTATTATTATTATTATTATTATTATTATTACTATTATTATTATTATTAGTATTATTATTATTTTTTTTTGTTATTATTATTATTATTATTATTGTTATTATTATTATTATTATTTTTGTTATTATTATTATTATTATTATTATTATATAAGCGTTTAAACAATATTTTCCAACCACTATATATAGACAGGCCAGACACTTATATAAGTCATAAAAAAAGCCCAAATAGTATTATATCCACGTATCATTAGTAGTTAAAAAGATATTATAATGACACTTATATAAGTCATAATAAAAGCCCAAATATTTATAAGTTCGTAATAACAATACTAATTTTAAATACAAGTTACATTTAAAATAGGGTAAGCATAACTTACTTACAAGGGGGATTTTGCTTGGAGCCGGGCTCTGTAGGTGCAGAACTTCGTTGTCAAATCTTTCTAAAAAGATTCTTATAGCACTTCAACGCTCACCTTACTATACTAAAACTATAGAAGGAGAAGTCGAATCACAAGGGACCAAAATGTCACACCCCAAAACCGATAACGGCGGAATACGTTTTGGGGTGGAGGACGTCATGTACAGTATCATCACAATTGCATAATAGTAAAAACAAGAAACATACAACCGTTTCATTACATAGTGAGTTTAATTACAAGTGTGTTCTGTAAAGTTTTAATAGACACCAAAAGTAATACAAAAATAAGAGATGGATCTTGTATGCTCCATCTTCTCCAAAATGCTGCACCTGTACCTGTCTATCTTTGACCTGAGGATACAAGTTATTTTGAAAACGAGTATCAGCATAAAGCTGGTGAGTTCATAAGAATTTAGTGTGGTTAATGTATAAAATGTATTAGAACATATAGTGTGAAAGGCTGCAATGTACATTTATAATTAGTAGAAGACTCTAGAAAATCCTATATTTTCCAGAAAATACATCGTAAGTGAAAAACTCTAAGTTGCATGTACGTTTTATCATTGAAAACTGTTTGTTGTAAAAGTGTGGTACTAAATCTCCAGTATGTAGTGTAGATAGAAGAAAAGTTATGCCTGTTGACAGTGATAGTGATGCGAACTTCCATTAGTAATAGATACTTATTTACTTCAGGATATTAACTGAGACTTTAGTCTTAGTATTTTAGTGTAGATATAGTGTATTCCTTTTATGTGACCAATAGTGTGAGTAATAGAGGATCCCATGACCTTCCCGGTCATACACAGTGTAGTGAAGTAGTGCCATCCCTGGGCCTGCTCGGCTTGGACTGAAGTTAACAGTCAGGATCTAATAGTGTCTGTCCCGTATAGATCTATACATGTAGCGTCGCCTTCCTTCCGGAAAGCTCTGATCACAGTATGTAGCGCGTAGAGTATCTTGTAGAGAGTTAGTGTGTTATCTTCCGGATTAGTGCTTTCTCTTGTAATATAGTGTAGTAGTCTTTTATGTAGTTCATAGTGTGTTCTCTTATTCGTGTATCTTTTGTAATAGTATGAATTATAGTATGTATAGTAGTAGCAGTAACAAGTAGTAGTGACCTTAACTATACCTATTATAGTTAACTTAGTGTGTATGGTTCCTGGCAATTAAGTAATATAGGCATCAAATGAGATGAAAATGATCGTATCTAACACCAATATACATGATATATAACTAAGAAATCAACGACAGTCGGACGGATAACAAATACCCTAAGCCCACATCAAACAAGAACAGGAATTTAAGGCGAACTATCGGTCCTAAGGCCCCGTTTGTTTACCTCTTAATTGCAAAATTAAGAGGTAATGTCTTAAAATTTCAGATTCAGATTGTTTGTTTGAGTATTAATTTTTACCTCTTAAACTAAAAAATGCCTCTTATTTTTTCAGATATCAAAACAAGTCTGAAAAATAAAAAACACGGGGCTCTTCCTATTTTGCCCTAGATTAATCTACCGCCTCCTCTTCTCTTCTGTCTTCACTTCGCTTCGCTGTTGTCCGGCGCCATCATCGACAGCATTGTCGACCAATCTCCGGCGCAATCATCGACAGCATTGTCGACCAATCTCCGGCGCCATCATCGACAGCATTGTCGACCAATCTCGCATCGACAACTTGTCTGTGGGTCGATACATCTCCGGCCTCAATCGTCGACCGATTTTATCTCCGGCGCCGTCATCGACAGATTCTCCATCTCATCCATCTCCTCCGACTGCAACAGGTATGCTTCCGCCTCATCTTCTTTCTCTTGCGTCGCCCCATCTCCTTGTTTGTGTCGATCTTTACAGATAATAGATTGAGGGTGTTTGTTATACCGATTTGATTGAATACCCCTTATATTGCTTCTTCCAATATGTGCTTGTGTTTTGTGTTTGTGTGTTTTGTGTTTGTTCCCGTTTCTTGAGGAATGGCTACAATGAGTCCAAGTGCAAAGGTTGAGGATAACTCTCTGTTCACTTGTTCATAGCTTTTCTTGAAATAATGATTTAAATAGCTTTGTTCAATCAAAAGCTATTTTTAACGTTAAGCTTGATTTTGATGTTCAATTTTTATGTCATATGATCCAATGTTGATGAAATTTTGAAGTTATATGTTTAATTTTGATGTCATATGATCGAACGTTGATGAAAATTTGAAGCTATATGTTCAATTTTGATGGTAGGCTTGATTGTGTTTAAGGAATATAATGAAATTTTGATGTAATATGTTCAATTTTAATGTCATATGATCGAATGTTGATGTTGGATTTTTAATATGCATTAGTTATGTTGCTGTTATCATGAAATATCCACATTTGTGTTTGATATTACAGTGAAATCATATATATATTCTTGCTTATATCATGAAATTGTACACTTGTGTTGTTGAAATAGTTGTTGACAAGGTGCTTTTATGTATCTTAAATTTTTGCAATGTTTAACTTGTTAAAACATGCATTTTTTTGTTGAATTGATCAAAGAAATGGGAGAAAAGAAGGATAGGATTAGCTGGAAGGTTGAAGGTGTAGAAAAAACGTTTCTAGAAGCTTGTTTACGTGAAGTTACGGTGAATGGGCGGGAAGGGAGTAGTTTGAAAGCATTATCTTGGAGGAATGTAGCTGAAACATTAAAAATTGAACACAACTTTATTGCGGACCAAAAACAAATGAAGAACCGCTATGACTATCTAAAGTCAAAGTTTGGTGCTTTTTTGAAGTTAAAAAACAAAACCGGCAACGTGTACAATTCAACAACCAATACCTTCAACCTTTCCAAAGAAGAATGGGAACTAGAATCGAAGGTATTTGTTTAGTTATAAAAAACATATTATCATATTTAAGTAATAAAATATTTTTTCCAAACAGTCAAACAAACATGTGGATTCTTTGAGACGCACGCCACTACCCTACCCCGACCTTTGCACACAGTTGTTTGAAGGCGCAACTGCGACAGGCATGAATAGTTGGGGGCCAACTTCTACCCTTCCCCGTCCTACTCAAGACTCAAGCCACTATAGTTTGCATGACTTTGATGACATCGATTGCACTCAACAAGAAACTGTAGGTCTCAGTGACGAGTCATCCGCTCAATCAAAAAAACAAAAGACTACAGATACGGCAAAGAGTCAAAATAAAAGTAAAGACAAGGGTAAAGATAAGGGTAAAGATGCATCCAACTCAAGATTGCTTGAAATCGGTGAAGATATTGCCACAGTTGCTAAAATATTTGTGGAAAAGCATTCTTCTTCAAACTTGGATGCGTGTATGGAAAAATTGGAGAAATTAGGATGGGGAATATTTGATCCAAGATACACTACTGCTGTTGCTCTTTTTGGTGAAAGTGCGGATAAGAGGCACGTGTGGTTAACCATTGATCCAGCTATTTGTGAGAATTGGGTCAAGACTGTTGGAGCACATTACGGAATGTTTCGCTAAGTAGATTTTTTAAATGTTTTGATGGTTTTTTTTGGATAACTAGATGTTTGGATAACTTGATGTTTGGTTTGAACTAGATGGTTTTTTTTTGGATTACTTGACATTAATGACTTGATGTTTTGGATTACTTGGTGTTTTGGATTATTTGATATTAATGGCTTGATGAATTTTTATATTATATGTTGTTAATATAATTGTTATGTATTTTCAAAATAACAGATTGCTTATGGATTCGGATGAAGAAATTGCATTTTTCATGTTACTATGTTGTTATTGGTTGAATCTAGCATTCAACAGAATTGGAAGGGCAATTGATAATGATTCGGAAATGAGTGGTCATCAACATACACACGAATTGTTACATGGAACTTCTACACAATGTAAAGACCTGATGCGTCTTTCACGTGAAGCATATGTACTTTTATGCAATCATTTTAGACGAAATAATTGGTTGCAAAGTAGTAGGCATATAAGCGTTGAAGAAAAGATGGCTATGTTCTTAACTACTATAGCACATAATAAACGGTTCAGGATTATCAAACGAAGGTTTCAACACTCTACAGAAACAGTTCATAGATGCTTTCATGAGGTGCTAAATGCAATGATGATTTTTGCAAAAGAAGTTATAGTGCCAACGAATTCTAATGCAACTGTGAATTCCTCAGAGAGGCATCGTAAGCTAAAAGAAATATTTCCTGGAGCAATAGGTGCGCTAGATGGAACTCTTGTACATGCAGTCGTGCCTGCTGATCAACAAACTCGCTATAGGGGAAGAGGAAAAGGTGAATGCTTTCAAAATGTTTTAGGAATTTGTGATTTTGATATGATGTTCACATTCGTATGGGCCGGTTGGGAGGGTATAACACATGATTCGCGAGTTTTGAAAGAAGTTGCATGTAACCCGACTTCAGGCTTTCCGTTCCCTCCTCCAGGTTTTTAATTCTTTTTAAGATTATTCTAAAATACGATATTAAATTTCTATATATAATACTTCCTTTACTGATGTGTACAGATAAATATTACCTTTGCGATGCTGCATACACCAACACTCGTGGATTTATGACTCCTTATCGCAACACGAGGTATTGGTTAGCCGACTATCGACGGCGACGTCCGTTAACTAAGGAAGAAAAATTCAATCATGCACATGCGCAACTCAGAAATGTTATTGAACGTGCTTACGGTGTTTTGAAGGCGAGATTCCCAATTCTAAAGCGAATGGCTCCTTTTCCTTTTTCAGTGCAAAGAGATATAGTCGTTGCTTGTTTTGCAGTCCACAATTTCATAAGGAAATGCGATATTCATGATGAGTTATTTATGGCGTTCGAGGAGAACAATGCTCAACCACAAGGGGGACAAAATGATGTCGAAAACGTACACGATATGGAATGGGGTTCACAAGGAAATGAATACATGGATAATTTACGTGACCAGATTGCGAATCAATTGGGATGAAATTAGATTTGTAGGATTTTATTTGGATTTTAGTATGATATTGTGGATTTAAAAATATTTATGTTTGATTTGGATTTGTGTTTAATTTTGATTTATGCTAAATTTGAATTTTATATGGTGTTTATATATTTTTTAATACATAATTAAGAATTTTTATTAGGTTATTTTCTAAATAAACAGATGAATTTAATTAAAAAAATAAAACAGAAGGGTAAAATGGTCATTTTAATAATTCAGCAGAACAATTCAGAGGTCCCAACCAAACAGCATGTTAAACATTCAGCTCTTAAAATTTCAGACCCTCTTAGATATTCAGACCTCTTAAAAATTCAGATCTTAAAAATTCAGATCCTGCCAAACAGCCCCTAAGTCCTTCAAGTCTTACTTATATAAATATATTAGTGTAGATACATTTTATAAGAAAAGTAATTCAATAAAAATCTTGACCAAAGAAAGCATTTAGAAAATAATTTATTTTTCCAAAGTAGTTTTCAAAGCGTAAAGTTCTTTTATAAAGCATAGTGATAAATCACATGTGATTTGAACTACGGATAGTAAATCACATGTGACTGATTTCCATAAAAATGTATATTTGACTTGTATCCCCCCCCCCTAAAACATATGAAAACATTAGAAAGGTTCATTAAGGGGTATGAACTCACCTGAAGTCGGGTAAATCGGGTGAAAGTGTCGGTTGAGCGTTTGGTGTCAATTAAGGACTTGTACACCTTTTAAGACCCTATTAACATATGAGATATACGTTTTACAAGAAATTAGTCACTTATACTTTTTATTAAAACATTTACATATCCTAGAATCGATTCGAGATCTTACGGGTTAGAAGTGGTTCTCGGGGATTATACAAGACCAAAAAGGGGTACTAGGGAGTCCAAGAGTTTACTCCCTTGGAGTTTACGGCCCAAAGGCCACTCCTTGGGAGTTTACGGCTGTAAGCCTCATGGCTTGGCCGTGAACTCTTGTTTACTCCCCAATCTTTGATGTTAAGGTCCTTAATTCATCCCAATAATTTTCTAGTGAAGGTCTAGGGCTAATTAGGGGGTTTAAACCCTCATTTGGTGAGGTTTGGGGGAGTTTACGGTCCTAGCTTATTCTTGGGCCGTAAACTCTAAATTACCCCTCAAAATGTGATGTTTAATGGTCCCAAACTCGAAATGGCATTTCCTAAAATCATATCCCAAGCCTAAACATGCATTGGAAGGGTTTTTGGGGCATTTTACATGGAGAAAGGGTGTTTACGGCCTAAGCATGTGCTTGGGCCATAAACCCTCCTTAATGCCCTAAAACTTATGGTTTTGACGTTCAAACACTCCTAGGTAAAACCCCTAACTAGTATCTAAGCTTAATAGAAGGAAAATCGGGACTTTTGGCAACTTTTTGGGTGTTTACGGCCTAAGGAGCTTCTTAGGCCGTAAACTCCTTTATCATGCTCCAATCATGTGATTTTTAAGCTATAATAACAATGATACAAGTTTAGAACAAGTTAGGGTTGAAGATCTTATGTTTTGGAGGCGGGATTTGCGGTTTTGGAGCCGAAAACGAGTCTAGAGAGAGAAAGTAGTGTGAGAGAGAGAGTGTTTGAGTGGTAAAAGAGTTCAAAGAGGTGTTCACTTTCCTTATATAGGTCTCGGGTGTTGCACCCGGTACACGGCTACCTGATGCTAAAGTTTAACGGGGTTTAAACTTTTTACCCGGGTTAAGTGGTTGAAAAATAATATAACTTTATTTCGTTAAATGGGACTAACATTAACGAGTTATATTTATTTTTACTAAACTAATAATCACATGAAATATAAATAAATAAATAAATATTTATTTATTTGACAACTCCAAATTACGGAACTTTTATAAAATGACGTATTCCGTTAGTGGAAACAGAATTATATAACGGATTAAACGTTGGGTTGTCACATCATCCCCCCGTTAGGGGAATTTCGTCCCGAAATTTAGAATTCAAACAGTCAAATTATTACAGTACTACTAAGCGAAGAGATGGGGATATTTGAGTTTCATTTGATCCTCACGCTCCCAAGTGAATTCCGGTCCCCGCTTGGCGTTCCACCGAACCTTCACAATTGGGATGCGGCTTTGTTTCGTTCGTTTTACTTCTCGATCCATAATCTCTGCATGCTCTTCCACGAAGTTGAGGCTCTCATTGACCTCGATCTCGTCAAGCGGAATCACGAGAGTCTCGTCGGACAGACATTTCTTCAAGTTTGAGACGTGGAAGGTAGGATGTATGTTACTTAGCTCTTGGGGTAGGTTGAGTTTGTAAGCTACAGGGCCGATTCTAGCGAGAATCTCAAAAGGCCCTATATACCTTGGGTTCAGCTTTCCATGCTTTCCGAAGCGTATCGTGCCCTTCAAGGTGAGACCTTCAAAAAGACTCGGTCTCCCACCTGGAATTCCAAGGGTTTTCTTCGTTTGTCTGCGTAGCTTTTCTGTCGATCCCGGGCGGCTTTTAATCGTTCACGAATTTGTACAATCTTCTAGGTCGTTTCTCTGATTATCTCCGGACCTGTGAGAGCGCTGTCAGGAACTCTTCCTTTAGCTAACTGAGTGTCACCCGCCTCAGCCCGGCACAGAGGGGATCTGCACTTTCGGCCGTAGAGGGCTTCAAATGGAGCTGCTTTGATGCTTGTGTGATAACTATTGTTGTAGGAAAACTCCACAAGTGGCAAGTGTGTATCCCACGATTTACCAAAGTCAATCACACAGGCTCGCAGCATATCTTCTAAGGTTTGGATCGTCCTCTCACTTTTTCCGTTAGTCTGCGGATGGTAGGCTGTACTCATGTCCAGCCTTGTCCCTAGTGCCTTTTGTAGTGATTGCCAAAATCTCGAGGTAAACCTACTATCTCTATCTGAGATAATAGATATAGGGACGTCATGCAGCCGTACTATTTCCTTAATGTATGTTCTTGTGAGTTTCTCCATCTTGTCCGTCTCCTTGATGGGTAGGAAGTGTGCAGACTTGGTCAATCTGTCGACGATGACCCAAATGGTATCCAACCCACCCGTTGTCTTGGGCAGCTTGGTTATGAAATCCATCGTGATCCGCTCCCACTTCCATTCCGGTATCTCCGGTTGTTGAAGGAGACCTGATGGCTTCTGGTGTTCGACCTTGACCTTCGCGCAAGTAAGGCACTTACTCACGAAGGTATCTATCTCTGCTTTCATGTTAGGCCACCAGTATAGCTTTTTGAGATCCAAATACATCTTATCCGAACCTGGGTGGACGGAGTATCGAGTGTTGTGTGCTTCCTTCATAACCAAATCTCTGAAACCTCCGTGGCATGGAGTCCAGATTCGGTCCATGAGATAGTAGGCTCCTTCACCCTTGACCTCCAAACTCTTATCCATTCCGCACAGGGATTCTCCCGTCACATTCTCAGGCTTTAAGGCTTCAAGCTGAGCCTCCTTGATCTGTGCGGATAGGTGCGAATGGATAGTCATTGTTAACCACTTGGTTCTTCGTCCATAATACTCTTTTCTACTTAGGGCGTCGGCTACCACGTTGGCTTTTCCCGGGTGGTAACGAATTTCGCATTCGTAGTCGTTGAGTAGTTCGACCCACCGGCGTTGTCTCATGTTGAGCTCTTTCTAGTTCAATATGTGTTGGAGGCTTTTATGATCGGTGTACACTATGCTCTTCGTGTTGTACAAGTAATGTCTCCAGATTTTTAGTGCGAAGACGACTGCTCCTAACTCAAGGTCGTGAGTAGTGTAGTTTACCTCATGTGTCTTTAGCTGTCTCGAGGCATAGGCGATGACCTTACCTCGTTGCATCAAGACACAACCGAGCCCCTGATTCGATGCATCGCAGTATACAACAAAATCTTCTGTTCCTTCGGGAAGGGATAATACTGGTGTGGTGCATAAGGCTCGCTTCAGGGTCTGGAATGTCTTCTCTTGTTTCTCCTCCCAGTCGAATGTTACGCCCTTCTGTGTCAACATGGTGAGAGGTTTCGCAATCCGAGAGAAGTTTTGAATGAATCTGCTGTAGTAGCCAGCAAGGCCTAGAAATTGACGAATTTATGTAGGCGTCTTTGGTGCTGACCAGTTCTCGATAACTTTAATTTTGGAGGCGTCCACGTGGATTCCTTCTTCACTGACCACGTGTCCTAAGAATTCAACTCTTCGGATCCAAAATTCGCATTTAGAGAACTTCGCATATAACTTCTTTGATCACAGGGTTTCCAGGACTCGTCGTAGATGATCCCTGTGTTCTTCCTCGCTCCGAGAGTAGACGAGTATATCGTCGATAAAGACGATGACGAATTGATCCAAGTATGGACGACACACCCTATTCATCACGTCCATGAACACTGCGGGTGCGTTAGTCAGTCCAAAGGGCATCACCACGAACTCGTAGTGTCCGTAACGGGTTCGGAAGGCTGTCTTCGGAACATCCTCCTCAAGTACTCGTAACTGGTGGTACCCGGACCTAAGATCAATTTTGGAAAAGTAACTCGCCCCTTGTAGTTGGTCAAATAGGTCGTCGATACGAGGGAGAGGGTAGCAATTTTTGACTGTGAGTTTGTTGAGTTCCCTATAGTCGATGCACATACGGAACGATCCGTCCTTCTTCTTTACGAACAAGACCGGAGCTCCCCAAGGTGAGAAACTCGGTCTTATAAAGCCCTTGCTGAGCAGCTCGTTGAGTTGACCGGATAGTTCTTGCATCTCGGCAGGCGCTAAACGATAGGGCGAC
Organism: Lactuca sativa; assembly: GCF_002870075.4. Lineage (NCBI taxonomy): Eukaryota > Viridiplantae > Streptophyta > Magnoliopsida > Asterales > Asteraceae > Lactuca > Lactuca sativa. The sequence goes on along the minus strand of NC_056624.2, from coordinate 75,386,416 downwards.
TTAGCTACGGGGGTAGCTCCTGGGACTAGGTCGATTCTGAACTCGACCTGACGTTTGGGAGGTAGACCTGGAAGATCCTCTGGGAAGACGTCAGGGAAATCACATACAACGGGGATGTCTTTTGGATTTTTCGCTTTCCGGCTTGTGTCGACGACGTAAGCCAGAAAGACACGATATTCCTTACGCAAATATTTCTGGGCCTGAATACTGGAGATGATATGAAGGCTCGTACCGGTTTTGTCATCATAGATCAATAGAGTTTCGTGATTTGGAAGATTCAGGCGAATGGCTTTGTCGAAGCATAGGATATCGGCGCGATGAAGACTCAACCACTCCATACCCACAATGACATCGAAATTCTTGATTGAGACTGGTATAAGATCGATTGGAAATGAGTGATCGTCTAACGTGAGGGCACAGCCTATGTAGATTTCATTAGAGCTTTTGGTCTTCCCGTTAGCCATTTCTACGCCGAATGTTTCTTTTAGTGGTTGTGGGGATTGTTTAAGTAAGTGCTTAAAGTTTTGGTTTATGAAGCTCCTTTCTGCACCACTATCGAATAAGACACATGCATAAGAGTTATTGAGAAGAAACGTACCCGTGACTACTGTGGGATCCGCCACTGCTTCATTGTGACCAATAGCGAGTAGTCTTCCAGTTCCCCCAGCATTCCTAGCCTTCGGACAGTTTTTCTTGAAATGACCAGCTTCACCGCAGCCATAACAAGTCTGGGTCACACCCGAACCTGGAACTTGTGAGATAGGTTTGGGCGGGGCCCTACAAAATCGGACAGTATGGCCCTTTCGGCCGCAGTTGGAACATTGCAATTCACGGCAGGGGCCGTTGTAGTGGTAAGGGCACTTAGGACATTTGGGCAGATTCCCAACATAAGTTTTTGCTAGTGCAGGTGCGGCTGGAGTGGTGGCAGCATGGACAGCCACAATTTGTTGATCCTTGGAGGAGGTTTGAGTTTTCTTGCCCTTTTTCTTATCCCAACGCTTCCTCTTTTTGTCAGATGAATCGGGTGGTGCAGTGGCAGTTGTGGTTGTTGTTGCTGGAGTGTAAGAGACTTCATGATTGATTAGACTCTAGGCCAATTCTTTGGCGCTGTCAAAAGTGGTAGGGCGTGAGGCTAGAACGTTTCCTTGATACGGAGGCATTAGACCCCAAATGTATCGCTCGATCTTCTTGCTTTCAGAAGGGATCATGTTGGGACACATAGCCGCCAAGTCGTAGAACCTGGCCGTGTAAGCTATTATGTCAGTCCCTTTCATCTTGAGGTTCCAGAGTTCCTCCTAAAGTTTCTGAATTTCGCCCCTAGGGCAGTACTCCCCTCTCATGAGGTCTTTCAGAGTGTCCCAGCCCATAGCATTGGCTGTTACCAAGGAGGGTGCACTCACATGGCTGTTCCACCATGTCAAGGCCCTGTTAGTGAGGGTGGCAGTAGCGAACTTGATTTTGCTCTCTTCGGGGCAAGAGCACATTTCAAAGACAGCTTCGGTTCTTTCGAACCATTGAGACAATGCCAGAATTCCTCCGGTACCATCGAAGAAGGTAGGTTTGTAGTTCATGAAGTCCTTGTAAGTGCATCCCTGCACCCTTTGATGGACTTCACCAAATCTAGAGTTACCACCGCTCGCATCATTGGAGTTCATTTGAGCCATGGCTGCTGTTACAGCTGCAGTCACAGCCGTTTGGAACAGCACTGGATCGAACTGCGGAGGAGGAGGTGGCGGAGGAGGGGTTTGAGTTGCCGGTCTTCCTCTGTTTGGATGCTTTCGTGGAGGCATCTTTCACTGGAAGATCATAGAAATGATAGAAATAGTAAGAGTCTATTGCGAATATGAATAGAGTGTTTCATGGATTAAATCAACATAATCCAAGGATCAGAATGAGAGTCATAGTAATAGAGTAGTTAACTGCCAATTTACTGGTATTAATGATGTAATACAAGTTCATCAAAATGACCTAACAGTAGGTCTTACATCAAACCATAAGGAAAATGTTGGCATTCTAGAGGTTTAATTAGAGTACTTTTAAGCTAGGAATGTTTACAGACAAGTAATCTACGAAACATAGAGAGGGAAGGCTAGTCCTTTAAACAAAAGAGTGAGGTAACTAGACGTCTTTTACTGGCGACGGTTACTTGTTGGGCAAATCCTCAGATCCGCTAGCTGACGCATAACTTCTTGAAGGTGTCGTTCATGAGCCCTTTGACGTGCTTGGAGTTCCCTAACTTCGGCTCGGGATGCAGCTAGCTGTTGCTGCAGAGCCTCGTTGGTCCTCCTTGTCCTGTCCATGGCTTCCTCAAGTTGGCGGATGCGAACAGTGTTGAGATTCGAGTTGGCATCCACTTCTACAACTCGACCAATGGCTGCTTGACCCTGCTCGACATTCCTGGCAATCCTTCGGACCATGATGGGCAGAACCCGATCCGCTGATCCTCCTTCGCTTATGTTGTAGAAGCTTTGGTCTCCATTGAAAGGTAAAGGCTGGCCTTGCTCCTCGCTCCATCGGTTCAAGGATATTGCCCACAGGGGAGTGGGACCCTGAAATGCCGGACGGGGGTTGGGGTTCGGAGCTTCAGGAGGTAGGTTGTTAACTTCTGGCTCAGAGTCGGAGCTATCCGAAAAGCCTTCTGCTCGGTGGTCATCGAGAGGGATCTGGTGATCATCGTCCGACTCTTCGTTGAGCCATCCTCCATTGCCTTGGTTTGGGTAGTACGGATCGCCGGGAAGGTGGAAGCCAGCCATGATATCTACGCGAGAAAAGGGGAAAGGAAGATTAATAGACGTACTAACCTAAAATACTTATAATGTGATCGTCACGAGTTAGACCAATACTTGCATAATGCATATTAATTACATGTGACCGGGGCAGGATAGTCCGTCGAATAAGTGACCCTAACTCTAAATCCACAACCAAACAAGGAACAGGAAGTAAAGCAAAGATCACAGATTCTAAGTCTATAACGACCTAATCATAGGTAACCGGAAAGTATCCATTTAGCAACTATTGATCCACTAGTAACGACCCTTTTTAGTTCTCACATATGTATATTTTAGTGGTACAGAATACTCCTATAGTATTCTTATGCTAACGTTATTGTGGTAGTGTTGGTAAGTTTTAGACTTGTTGCAACACCACAACCAAACTTAGGCACATGCTAGTCATTCCCAGAAAAATGTAGTTGATCAGGCTACATCCCCCCCAGATGTGACTATATGTATCTAAGCCCAATTGTGCTATCCAACAATCTTAATACTTTTGTTATGCTCTAGTGCGATATTGACTTCTGTGTTTTATAGAGGTGTGTGTATATATACTTAGTTAAATCTTTTAAATACTTAACAGTATGTATTCTTGGTCAGAGTGTTTTAGTCCCAAAGTGTTTATAGTTTGTATATATTTTATAGGTTGATATACTTGATTCACTATAAACAATGCTCTGATACCAATCTGTCACACCCCAAAACCGATAACGGCGGAATACGTTTTGGGGTGGAGGACGTCATGTACAGTATCATCACAATTGCATAATAGTAAAAACAAGAAACATACAACCGTTTCATTACATAGTGAGTTTAATTACAAGTGTGTTCTGTAAATTTTCAATAGACACCAAAAGTAATACAAAAATAAGAGATGGATCTTGTATGCTCCATCTTCTCCAAAATGCTGCACCTGTACCTGTCTATCTTTGACCTGAGGATACAAGTTATTTTGAAAACGAGTATCAGCATAAAGCTGGTGAGTTCATAAGAATTTAGTGTGGTTAATATATAAAATGTATTAGAACATATAGTGTGAAAGGCTGCAATGTACATTTATAATTAGTAGAAGACTCTAAAAAATCCTATATTTTCCAGAAAATACATCGTAAGTGAAAAACTCTAAGTTGCATGTACGTTTTATCATTGAAAACTGTTTGTTGTAAAAGTGTGGTACTAAATCTCCAGTATGTAGTGTAGATAGAAGAAAAGTTATGCCTGTTGACAGTGATAGTGATGCGAACTTCCATTAGTAATAGATACTTATTTACTTCAGGATATTAACTGAGACTTTAGTCTTAGTATTTTAGTGTAGATATAGTGTATTCCTTTTATGTGACCAATAGTGTGAGTAATAGAGGATCCCATGACCTTCCCGGTCATACACAGTGTAGTGAAGTAGTGCCATCCCTGGGCCTGCTCGGCTTGGACTGAAATTAACAGTCGGGATCTAATAGTGTCTGCCCCGTATAGATCTATACATGTAGCGTCGCCTTCCTTCCGGAAAGCTCTGATCACAGTATGTAGCGCGTAGAGTATCTTGTAGAGAGTTAGTGTGTTATCTTCCGGATTAGTGCTTTCTCTTGTAATATAGTGTAGTAGTCTTTTATGTAGTTCATAGTGTGTTCTCTTATTCGTGTATCTTTTGTAATAGTATGAATTATAGTATGTATAGTAGTAGCAGTAACAAGTAGTAGTGACCTTAACTATACCTATTATAGTTAACTTAGTGTGTATGGTTCCTGGCAATTAAGTAATATAGGCATCAAATGAGATGAAAATGCTCGTATCTAACACCAATATACATGATATATAACTAAGAAATCAATGACAGTCGGACGGATAACAAATACCCTAAGCCCACATCAAACAAGAACAGGAATTTAAGGCGAGCTATCGGTCCTAAGTCCTTCAAGTCTTACTTATATAAATATATTAGTGTAGATACATTTTATAAGAAAATTAATTCAATAAAAATCTTGACCAAAGAAAGCATTTAGAAAATAATTTATTTTTCCAAAGTAGTTTTCAAAGCGTAAAGTTCTTTTATAAAGCATAGTGATAAATCACATGTGATTTGAACTATGGATAGTAAATCACATGTGACTGATTTCCATAAAAATGTATATTTGACTTGTATCCCCCCCCCCTAAAACATATGAAAACATTAGAAAGGTTCATTAAGGGGTATGAACTCACCTGAAGTCGGGTAAATCGGGTGAAAGTGTCGGTTGAGCGTTTGGTGTCAATTAAGGACTTGTACACCTTTTAAGACCCTATTAACATATGAGATATACGTTTTACAAGAAATTAGTCACTTATACTTTTTATTAAAACATTTACATATCCTAGAATCGATTCGAGATCTTACGGGTTAGAAGTGGTTCTCGGGGATTATACAAGACCAAAAAGGGGTACTAGGGAGTCCAAGAGTTTACTCCCTTGGAGTTTACGGCCCAAAGGCCACTCCTTGGGAGTTTACGGCTGTAAGCCTCATGGCTTGGCCGTGAACTCTTGTTTACTCCCCAATCTTTGATGTTAAGGTCCTTAATTCATCCCAATAATTTTCTAGTGAAGGTCTAGGGCTAATTAGGGGGTTTAAACCCTCATTTGGTGAGGTTTGGGGGAGTTTACGGTCTTAGCTTATTCTTGGGCCGTAAACTCTAAATTACCCCTCAAAATGTGATGTTTAATGGTCCCAAACTCGAAATGGCATTTCCTAAAATCATATCCCAAGCCTAAACATGCATTGGAAGGGTTTTTGGGGCATTTTACATGGAGAAAGGGTGTTTACGGCCTAAGCATGTGCTTGGGCCATAAACCCTCCTTAATGCCCTAAAACTTATGGTTTTGACGCTCAAACACTCCTAGGTAAAACCCCTAACTAGTATCTAAGCTTAATAGAAGGAAAATCGAGACTTTTGGCAACTTTTTGGGTGTTTACGGCCTAAGGAGCTTCTTAGGCCGTAAACTCCTTTATCATGCTCCAATCATGTGATTTTTAAGCTATAATAACAATGATACAAGTTTAGAACAAGTTAGGGTTGAAGATCTTATGTTTTGGAGGCGGGATTTGCGGTTTTGGAGCCGAAAACGAGTCTAGAGAGAGAAAGTAGTGAGAGAGAGAGAGTGTTTGAGTGGTAAAAGAGTTCAAAGAGGTGTTCACTTTCCTTATATAGGTCTCGGGTGTTGCACCCGGTACACGGCTACCTGATGCTAAAGTTTAACGGGGTTTAAACTTTTTACCCGGGTTAAGTGGTTGAAAAATAATATAACTTTATTTCGTTAAATGGGACTAACATTAACGAGTTATATTTATTTTTACTAAACTAATAATCACATGAAATATAAATAAATAAATAAATATTTATTTATTTGACAACTCCAAATTACGAAACTTTTTATAAAATGACGTATGCCGTTAGTGGAAACGGAATTATATAACGGATTAAACATTGGGTTGTCACACAAAATGCTCCGAGGATAAGAAGAGAAAAAGATAAACAAGAATTCTTAAAAAGAGAGTAGTGCTTACTAAGAGCTTAACTTCACATTACAGCTTAAACAAACAGATTACAAGCTCCTTGACAGCTCTCTTTTACTTCTTGTTTTCTAGAACCAAATATTATAAAACATATAAACATATATACATGCATACACACATACTATATACATAAATACATAGGATATTGCTACAGTTTACAAGTTCATAATGGGGTAATGACAAAAAATAATATGCATTCTCGCATGAAAGCTTAAAGTCTATATTTTAAGAATCAAAAGCAAGAACATTGAATTATAAATAAGGACAAAAAAAGTAAAACCTCAATGGCACGTGAATGAATCAAGAACATAGAAATTGAATTAGAAAATATTGATTCTCGTGCTAAACTTGATTATTTAACTATAAAAGCAAACAAACATATATCAATGAATGCATATATAACTGAATTGTTTTAATTGTGATATACTAATATTTAATAAAAGTTTCTCCATCTTACGACTGGAATTTTTTAATCGCACGTTGATGAATCAAGAACATAAAAATTGAATTAGCAATAACATGCATTCTCGTTGTTGATGAATACAGAAAAATAAGGACAAAAAAATAAAATCGATACCTATGGATGTTGCTGCAGTTGATCAAGATTCCTACTCTGTTGATTTTGATCGTGACTGGAACTCACTGCTTCATCGAGGGGAGGTTATCGGAGGGAGAGGATGAAATCAAACCTCGATCGTAACTGTGGTAGGGCAACGTCGATTTTTTTTCTCAGCCCATCAAATAAAAAGCAAGGACCGAGTTAGATGTTTTTTATGGACCGAGTCCACATATTGGACCGAGTCCATACATCTATAATCTCTATCAAACATGTTAACTGGTATTTTATGGACCCAATCTCTCTTTGGACCCAGTTAGACACCATATCAAACAACCCCTAAGTATAATAAATGTTATTGCAAGTACGACTCCAAAACCTGACTAGCAATCGTAGCTCTTAAAAGTCGTTGTCAAACTCTGACCTAGTCAATGACACCTCCATCAGATAAGGGATCATATATTCCTCCATTCTAGATATCTTATGAACTGAGAGATGAATTATAATCATTCTCTATGTTAATGTGTTGTTTCCTAATTTCCGATTTATGACGACTGACTAATTGAACAAGTCAAATCAGTCCAGGCTTGGCCAAGCGCTTAGCGTTGTCATCACTAAAGCATTGAGGGGCCCACAGATATTGCTTTTATCCCTCTTAGGGTGAAAGGAACGGATAAACTTCGACTCATATGCTTGCTCTATTTACTCCTCAAATCACACACAACAATATGTTTTATAACACCAAGTTACTGGTGCGTTTACATATTATCAATGCGCAACTGACTTGTAAACTACAACTATATGTCTCTGTTTCAAGAATAAAAGATAGTATCGTCTCACAATCACTCGCGATAAAATCCATGAAGCGATTAAATGAGCATGGGTTTAATCTAATACTCTAATCTTATTACAAGAGAGCTCATGAACACTGCAGCATACTTTGCTATGTCTAAACACTTTAGACAAGCTACAAACGGATTCATGACAATCTTGCCTCAATACCTACTTCCAAAGTATGATCGAATATGGATGGTTTGAATAATATTATTATTTGGGAAGTCAAAACATGCAAAATGAAACACAAGAATAATCAAATCCAATATGGTCCCAAAACTTTTGAATATAAATAAAACACCTTTTATTTAATCACCATATTGATTGCACATTATTCATTGTATAATGTTTCGATTAATCAACTTAATACTTGAACTAAAACAGTAGTCATCCCATGCTCCAAGCATGCACACTATGTTTATCACTGGTCCTTACTTTGTGAAATAGATTAGTTGAAAACATTTCAATGATTCTCATATTACAATTCCAATTCCTTAGTGTAAGAATACCTCATTCTTGCCACTATAAGAGTCTGTTAGATTCTAAACTATCATGCAATGATTCCTTTTGTAATGTCATGGTACAAAAGTCACAAAGACTTTGTCAACGATATTACAAGGTATTCCTTTGGAGATTGTCATAAAAACAATTCCATGGAAGTGAAGTCTCAAATTCAAACTACATTCCTTTGAACATCCTTCTTTCACAAAAGTTTTCTAGCCTACACATAGATTCTTAATATCCAACTCCTATTATGGAAACATTTCCACATATTCCATATGACAACTCATTATTAATAGAAACCTATCTGGTCATAATAACGTTAATATGGTCCATCTATTACTATACTTCCAACAACAAGCGATCAATCATTAGCAAACCTCAGATTGTCCTTGACAGTTGTTTAATAACTTTAGTCATATATGGTTTCTAGTCCTCTTAATGCCCTAGGCACTTGGAAAATTAGAACACATGAATATCATAGCATATACAATCGATCCTATACCCGAAGCATATGGAACACGATTCATAATGTCTTACATAAAGACATGATACTTGACCGGTCTTTTGCTAAAATATTCTCATATATAGAATTTCCTTATGTTGAATCATTTCACCATAACATTCACATATGTCCATGACTAAATTAAAATTTCAATCTAAGCATTTAGATTTGAAATGAAGTATAAGTATCCTCTCCCTTATTGTAGTGAAACAACTTTTCAAACTTTGCAACTTTGCAAAATAGAACTTTGTTTCTTATAAATAGCATTGTTGACTCATAATTTTTAGTATAACTATTACGCTCCCACTGGCATAATAATTATATACTTATTAGCATAACACTTATGCTCCCACTAGCTTTGACATGTTCCCAGAAATCAGTTGGACTTCTAGAAATCAATATTTATTGAATTTCTTTCTAAAGTTCAGATTTCTGATACGATATGATTCGATAAGCGTTTATCTAAGCTCATACACCTTTTATTAGAAAGCTCATACATGTGTCTAAACCATTTTAGAACTTACAACAATAAGTCCCGAATGTTCAAACTATTTGCGATTCATTACAATTCGAACTATGAAGAGGGATGTCGTAATCACAATCGAATTTGAGAACGTACTTAACACAACTGCTATCTCTTTAAAATCTACTTAGTGAAAGTGTTTCATCACAATCATTTCCATGAATTGGAGAGAAACCTTACGTCACTTATGTTTAATGGTGTATGTGTTCTTATCCATGTGAATTTGTCAATATCATAAGACAAGTTCTATAACAAAATCAAACCCATATGGACAAAATCAAACCCATATGGTTTGTACCATGTCTTCCAAGTTGTTGAGCACATCACCCTTACTGATCAATGAATTTTCACTGATCAAGGTGCTTTGCCTTATGCAAACAATTACGAACTCATAGAACTCACATGATAGTCAACTTTAACTGGAACAGGCATAGAAACAAGAATATGCCAACATGATAGGTTACAAACCTCAAGTCGTGTGCTAGTGATAAATGATAGGTTTATTCTTGATTAGTTATTGAAGCTTTTCAAGGTCTTTAAGACTCCCATTGACCTCTTGACATATAAGATTCTCTTATCAAGAACCATTCCTTGATAAACAAATATGCAAGAGTTAATGCAGATTCTTATCAAGAATGACACTTCATATAATTGGTCTTAGTTGGTCTTTGTCTTATCTAAAGCATCACAACCACCAATTTCAAATGTGCATGAGTAAGAAAACATTTCTCTACTCCACATTTCATGATGTGTTATAAACCTACTTAAGATATGTCACTCAAGGCACAATCTTGGAGTATGATTCTAAGACTTGATTTTGGAACGAAGTATGATTCACCTTAATTGATTTAACCATTTCAACAATTCTCGATTCCTCTTCTTAGCCATACAAGTTCACTAAGGTGTCCTTAGATGATCAATTGTGATATGGTTTTCATAATCATTAAGATGATCATAAAACATTATACTAAAGTACTCTCCTTTCCTTTCAGATTGGAGAACCTTTTTATCTTTCTGCCTAATTGATTCTTCTTATTCGTTCTGCTATACATTGAAACTTTTTTCAATGATTCAGAATTACATGTAATCTTGTAAGCATAATCATATTCACTAAACTCTTAGTAAATCATGACGAATAGTCTTATTGTTCTTTTTGGTGAACTTGACCAGTGCATAACAATTTGTACTGGATCCTCTAGTCCTTCACTTGACTTACATCTAGTTACATGATTCCAAGTTTCTGTCCAACTGAAACATTGGTGATGAGAATCTTTCCTAAAGATAAAAAAATTATCATTCATCACAAAATACTAGTTACATGATTCCAAGTTTCTGTCCAACTAAAACATTGGTGATGAGAATCTTTCCTTAATTGGTAAATTTAGACACTACCACAAACGAAAGAATCAAATCTATATTGCTATAAAACATCAAAATGTGATCTCATCACATCATGTATTAAGAATTTACAAATAGGAACTTAATAGAGTTAGATAGTGGACTTATAGTGGACCTACCTAAAGCAGAGTCAAAAATTCTGACTTTTATCATCCTTGAGATCCTTCAGGTAGATACAGAAGCTTCGCATCCAGTGCCCCTTCTCTTAGCAATAGAAACAAAAAGACTCTTTCGGAATGGCACACGGCACAATCTCAGACTTAGCCTTTTTCCATACCATTTGATCAAACGGTTTGACCATGGCCGATCCATTTCCATTGGGAAGATAATACTTTTCTGGATTTCCAATGGTTCCATCATCAATGTCCATGGAAGTTTGGGAAGTAGATCTTCTAATCAAATTTGCATTACCAGTGCGCCAAATCATTGTTGATTCAGCAGCAATTAGCAAATAGGTAAGATTAATAAGGGTCAGGTCGCGGTCTGTCATACAGTAATCTTTAACAAACTGACTATACAACTCAGGAAGTGACTAAAGAACTAAGTCAACAGCCAACTTCCTCAACACAATGACTCCTAACATTCCCAGCCTGTCAATGTGTGACTTCATCTCCAAACATGTGCACACATAGACGTTCTATCTTGGTGTTTGCTAGCCAATAGGGTTTGAGTGACCTTGAACTTTTCAAGTTTTCAAACATGTGGGTTAGGGAGAACTATTGGAGGAGGTGGAGGAAGTGAAGTAAGATTTCTGGGAACATCATCTTCATGAGGAAAACTTTTTCCATAAGATTCTGGAAGTCCATAGTTGTCAGAACTAGACATCTACAAGGAAGAAATTCAAGTTAAGTAGATTTAAGTCCTTAATATAACTATAACACATGGTTCCTGGTACGTATTTTAAATTAAGTATTTTGCATTTTGGCATGGGACTCGGCGAGTTGGTGGCCCAACTCGTCGAGTAGAAGCGGTTTGGACACGGGAGATAAGTGGCTGACTCGGCGAGTCAGAGGCTGGACTCGACGATTCCGTGTTGTCTGTACAAAAACCCTAATATGAGGGTTTGCACCCTATATAAACGCCTTAACTCAGTCTCCCTTGTCCCTAACACTCTCCTAGAGCTGCATATCAAAACCCTAGCCGTTTGGTGCTTTTGTTGACTTGTGAAGCTTGGAAGGAAGAAGACGAGCTTGAGTATTCAACTTGGGCTTGTGGATCCAGAAAGCTCATCCCATCTTCAGCTTAATCAAGGTAAAATGCTCCTACTTTGGTCTTCCATTTGGTTGTTCATCTTTAGATTGTAGATCTTGGGTGCATTTAGGGCTTTCAAGCCATTTTCGGATTTAAGGAGTGTTATGTGGACTCTAGCCTTCAGATCTGGGCCTTAAGAGGGGTCTCATGGCATAAAGGTGCCAACTTTAGGGCCATGAGAGCCCCATGTACATTGTAGGACACTTCATATGGATTTTTGAACTAAAAACCGCATGCATGTGCATCAAGTTTGGAACTTTACGTATAAAATGGACATTAGGAGGCCAAATCTATGGTTTTGGTGTGCTAGATCACATTTAAATCGATTGTATGGAATTGGTCAAGGTTGGACTCGGCGAGTTGCTCTTGGCACTCGACGAGTCGGTGACCATTGTGCACCAAACCCTTTCTGTGAATGGGTAAGTGTTAGGAAGGAAGTCTCTTGAGGGTTTAGACGCGAAAAAGGGACCTAGAAGTCATGGGACTCGGCGACTGGTATGAGCAGACTCGGCGAGTCCATAGCAGTCTCCCAATCTTTGAAGATGGACTCGACGAGTTGTTCATAAAACTCGGCGAGTCATAGACTGGACAAGTTCTTAAGTTGGAGATGAACTCGACGAGTTCAAGAAGGAACTTGGCGAGTCAGATGAAGATTGTCCCGATGTTATGATTGAAGGAGAACCCATTGAGTTTTTGCTAGTCTCGACGAGTGGAGCCGAGGTTTGTGTGGGATTAGAGAAGCATGGACTCGACAAGTTGGTAGGCCAACTCGGCGAGTCACGTCAACTGAATGTTGACTTTGACCAGTGTTGACTTTGACTAAACTTGGGCTAACCTTGTTTAGGGTTGTATGTGATATGTGTTGACTTGAAGGTTGTCGTGTAGGGATCAAGGAGTCGTTGGGAGTCAACTTGTGGCCGAGGATAGTTCAGACACTGCACGATATCGAGGTGAGTTACCTTCCAGTAGGGATGGATCTAAGGCCACAATGTCGGCCCACCAAAAAGGGATATTTAAAAGATAATGGTCTTTGTGATAATTATCTTGGTCTGGTTATGTGTTGGTTATCAGGTTTATCTGGGTAGTATGTTATTTGTATGGTAGGGATTAGTTTCCCTGACAGTGCCTGATTGTATGCATATATCTATTGATTGTATGCTAGTGGTAGGGGTGAAATAGTCCCCAGTTACCGGTTGTAAGATACCGATGTTGATTACCGGTTGCAAGATACCAATGATGGTTACCGGTTGAAAGATACCAATTAAGGTTAGCGGTTGAAAGATACTGAAGATATTGTATGGTATGTGGTATGATGGGGGAACTCACTAATCTTTGTGCTTATAATTTTGGTTTTGGTTTCAGGTACCTCTTCGTCAAAGGGGAAAGAGCCGGCGGTGTAGCAGCGCATCACACACACACACATGTTTCCGCAAGAAGTTTTTAGGACTATACTCTGATTTTTTTAATACTTATGATGTTATGGTTTGAAATACAACATTATGACCTTGTAATGAAATGTTTTATTGACAAGGTTTTGGTAAAACTTTTATTAAATACATTAATTCAAAAATGAAATTTTTGGCCTTGAAATTCGGGTCGTTACAATAACACCCAAATGAAATATTAAGGTTAGGACCCGACACAATAATTTACAATTCGGAAGAGGGGTGATGTAATCCAATTGCAAACTATTTGTCGGTAGGTAAATGACAATTTACCAATTCCTCCACGAAAATGAAAGTTTAAACGAATTAAGTTTTAAGTGAAACTCGTAGATTTTTTAAGATTCATTGAACTTTTTAATGGCATGTTTAATCTTGATTATGTCCTTCAATTTTGTGACTGGGATACCGAGGATCACAAACAAGGTGTGAATAACCATGCAAATTAGCTTGGTACTCTCGAAGTCATTTATCACAAAATCAACATGACAGTTAACCACACACGCTCCATTGATCTATGATAACATTGAGCTACCTTTTTCCACCCTTACTAGCCCAAGTTAGTGTGTCGGCTAACCACACACGCTGCACTAACGACTTGGAAAAGTGCAAAGTACAATTTCATGGATTAGCATCAAATTCACATTTTTCCTAAGTAACTAAGATTGGGAATTTATAAGGGTTTAGTTACTTTATAAGTCATTATACTTCTAATGAGGGTTTAGTGTCTTATCCTACCCATTCGGCTAACGACCCTCCACTAGTCAAGAGTATGGTGGGTAAGAGTGGATACCCATTCAATCACCATTTATAGGCAATTTCCTTAAACACCCCTTATAGACCAGCTTCGTGAGTGAGGCTTACCAACGGTAAGACTGGCCATTTACTTAAACATACATAATATATTAAATTTTTTAATTGTACGTAGCATAAGAGTGTATTTTAGACTTTTAAAATACTAGATGTTTTAATCTATTAATAAATTATACTCTTAATTTAATTATTCTTAAACCATGTGAGTATGGATTTAATAACACTCTCTTAATTTAACATTTAATTAACTTAATAAAATCCATAAGAGTGTAAATGAACTTTTCAAAAACATCAAAGGTCTAAATATAAAAGTTCAAAATTAAAAACTATTTAATTAATTTTAAGTTATGAACCCAAGAGTTCAACCTTTTGAAACCTTTTAATTACTAGAGTTAATGTTTCATAAAAGACATTTAAAGTTCCAAAACTTTAGGGCAAGGTTTTGGTAACTCTTGAAAACTTTTGGATTCCAAACTTGATGACAAGTTTTGTAACTCCTTAAAAAAAACTTTTGAGTTCCAAAACTTGATGACAGGTTTTGTAACCTCACAAAAACATTTAGATCAAATTTAAACCAATAAAATAATAATATTATTTATCTTTTACCAATTTGATCTAATGCAACTTTTGTAGCAAGATAATTTCAAATAAAAAAATTACTAATAATTAGCTTTATCATATAAACTAATAATCAACTTAAAATTTTGACAATTATCTTTTAAATTGAATGGAGACAATCATTACCATATTAGAAAAAACAAATTTAATCATATAAAACAGTTTGTGGTAATGATCCTAATCCAATTCAGACCAAAAAAAATATGAAAATCTGCAATCTGATGGTCCAAATCGTCGAGTCAAGCAATGGACCATCGAGTTGGCCCAACTCGTCAAGTCTCATTATGGACTAGTCGAGTTCATCATGCAGAGAGCATTTTTCAGTTTGCTTCAACTTTGAACAATTATCCATGCATCAATATAATAGAAAACAACCCATGGCTCTGATACCACTGTTGGGTTTTATGTATTATAAAACTCCTATGGTGCACATACAACCCTAATGCTTTGGATATAAGTTTTCTCTGGTTATACATGCAACAAAAATTATCCAAAGCATGAAACCTATAACTATCATACAACTTTGATACTTGAACATAAAAACTAGTTAGAAAAATACCTCTTAGTTGTAGCATGTAGAATTTGGCCTTTCAAGAGCTTAGCACCTCAAGTGTGATGCCTCAAATGGTTCACAAAACACCATAATCAAATGGAGGACTTTGAGAGAGAGTCTAGAAGTATACAAAATCATCTTGGGTTCTCTTAGAACTCTTGGGGTGCCAATTTTTTAGCTAAGGGTTTACATATATAGTGTGGAATTCCTAGAATTTCAACTTGTAAACCCTAATCCACTTCTTTGGGCCTTTAATCCAATAATCCATATGATAAGCCCTTTGGACTAAATCTTCATGGACTCCACAAAGATTTAGTCCACCATAATCACCATGGATCATTAGCCTAAATTATATGTATCTCTGATTTACTTAATCAATCCCTGTTAATTTAATTAGTCTCTTTTGATGACTAAATTAATTCTTGATCAATACTAATTAAAAAATACGATTTCATAATTAATATATTATACTTTATAATATATTAATAAATCACAAATAAGGTCTTTCTCAAATATTCATCCTATCAAATTGCTTTGATGAATGCAACCCAAATGGACCATGCTACTCTCGGGTCAAGTACATACCAATTATAGTTGTGGGCTTAGACATCTAATCCAACAGGTTGTTGGAATTTTGATTCCCTCACCAGAATCCTTGGTGTTGTCGGAGGATACCACCACCGCTACCGTAATCACTGAATTAGCCACCATATGTTCTATTTATTGTGTTTGTTTTATATATAAAGTTGATTTTGTATATGTAGATGTGTATTTGTATGTTTATTTTGTGTATGTAGGTGTGTATTTGTATTTGTATTCTGTATGTATATTTGTATTTGTATATGTATTATATGTGTATATGTGTGTTTTTATGTGTATCATGTTTGTATATGTGTTTTTGTATGTATAGTAAGTATGTATATGTGTATTTTCATATATAGAAAATTATGTATGTTGTTTGAGTATTTGTATGCAATTTGAAAAGTACAATGGTATAATGGAAAAGATGAAAAAAGTTGGATGCTATAATCACCGTGACATTAATTTGTAGAGTCAAATACTATAATGGAAAGTATGAAAAAACTAGGATGCTATAATGGAAAAAAAAACAAGCA